>NW_028324151.1:2500000-5000000 GCF_054372755.1 Phalangium opilio
CTCGAACTAGCTCGAATTGTAAATCTCCAGAATTACGATTTACGAAGAATAGGTAAACAATAAAGATACCATAACAGCTGACTAGGGCTTCTAATTTTAACGATACATTTATAAATAAAGCATTAAATATATAAATCTACTTACTTCACCAACGACTCCAACCATCAAACTACCGGACACCGTGGTCACTGCCAAAGAAAAGGCCACTGGAACTACACCCATCTTGTAATTTCCCATGACGTATCTGGCCACATTGTTATTATCACCTTTGGTATTACTACTTCGACAACCGTAATAAATGCCCACAGTCCAGGACAAAGCCAACATGGACAAAATTGCCAAAAAATCAACCACTCCGAGATAATTCATGGCAGGCGACTAAAGACTCGATTCCTAGGAGTGAACGTCGTCGTCTGAGCGGTTTTACTAACTTCTGACTGAAGTCAAACTGACACAAGGCAGAAGTAAAATTCTGTCAGTCGCGAAACACACGATTTATGTCGTTGCTAGTCTTGGATTAATAAACTACACCTAACTAAAGGACGGCGAAGGTTTCTTTGCTTTTTACTCCAAAGATTTCTGCAGGCGACCTCGCGTGTATTTAAAAATCAGTTTCCTTTTAGAATCCCCACCCTCAAAAATTAAAGATCTAAGACCACTAGGGTTATTTTAAAAACGGGGGGGGGGGGGGAACGGATTGATTTAACTACTAACTTGTCGCGTTTAATTACGAATTAACTATGAAATCAAATCCGTTTAGGGGAATAAAAAAAATTGTTTTTTATACGGAGAACTTTCAATTTTTTTTGGCCAACTAGGCATAGACTTTCTTATGGTTTTTTTTCTATTATGTTCTTGCTTGGGAGAGCAGCGAATATTCATACATAAAAGGGGACTAAATTTTAAGTGTTATTCGCGATTTAATCTAATTAAGTTTCTGAGATTATCGCAATAATTTCTAGATGATTATTATTTATTAAATGTAAAAGAGGTTTTTTAATAACGTTATGATGGATGATACGAATTGTATTGTATTCTGTGACAATTATATAGTGCAATAAACCGTGGGAGGTTTTCCAATTTAGTAAATTAAGACCATTTTATTTTACATTAAAAATGATTTAAATATTCACACAAGTTCATGTCTGCACACAAGAGTGTAGTCTGCAATTCTCGCTTGTCGTTCTAGAACTAGCTCGAGCTGTAAGTCTCTAGCATATAGTGCCATACTTATGGAAGGAACATATCACTTATAAACTTATGATAATAATAAAAATAACCAAGCGTTAATATTTCGACACTATTCTAATTTAGCCATTTAACCTTTAAAGTCAAATCTTTTTTTTTCTTCTTCATACAAAATATAGTCGTAATTACGCACAGAATTAGAAAAGTAGCGGTTTTAAATTAAATTATTTTCAATCGAAAACAAATAAAGTAACACATACTCGCCTTCAACCGCGTTTGACAAACACTACTTTCTTTAATACGGCGTTTAACATTCTGTAATAATCCGCATACCCTTTGGCTATATTGCCAAGCGTCCTTGGAAGAAAACAAACGTCGGAATGAAAAGCGTCATGGTCATGGTCACGTATTGTAACAAAATGTAAAGCCACCGCAGCGTGTAGGCTTTAGAATTAGGAAGGGTCAATTATCAAGTTACACACTTTCGACAACACGACGCGATTATGTACGCAATTAACAATTTCAACTCAACTAATTTGCGTAATCAAAGGACTTTGGGCTCGAAAACGGCTTTCCAAGGTGCTTGTTATTACCTCGTTAAAACTGTTATTCAAACGATAATGTTCTTCACACGTAACAATTACACTAACGATCAACAGAGAGATTAGGCCTAACTAGTTGCTCTCAGATTTCAAGTACTTACTTAGTTGTTTACTTGACAAGAAGTAAAGAGACAGTTCAATTCTAACAAAATTTCGCCAAAAAAAACCAATTTTTTTAATTGAATTAAAATCATCGATCTGCCGGTAAGCAATTATAGAAAATTCATTAACAATTAAAACTATTCGCGGGTGTTGTCACGTGACACGCAATTATCGATTTATACGTTTAAAATGCAATTAAATTATTTAATTATAATGTCACCGTCTCATTCGCATTTGAAAGTAAGTTGACATCGGCCATTTTGCGATCTAACCTGTTTAGAAAATAATAATTTAAAAGCTTTAGAAAATTATATAAAAAATGTTAATACTTCTAATATTAAGTGACTGACGGTGCAAACCGCGCCTTATCAAAAAATTCTTACTAATACTTCAATCATTTTTAAGTCATAAAATTGTATTATTAAATGTGAATTTTTTTTTGCTTTCTTTTTTTCTTTCATAATTTTTTTACTAAGGCGATTTGATTTAAAAGGTAGACCTTGAAAAATATTAAATTGTAATAATATTTTTTTCTTTTAAAGTCAAGGTGCTAAAAACCGTTTTTGGAAATATATATCCAGAGTAAATTCACTTTCATACCCTTAATAACGTAGTATGAGCGTCATACTTATGGAACTTACTTATAAGCTTATGATAGAGTTAATTCTTAACTACAAACGATTCGAGTAGTAGTAGTAGTATTTTCTGTATAAACATAACATAATGAAACGAAAAATAGTTGGTATATTTTAAAAGGCATAAACGAGGGTAATAAACTATGTATTTATGACGTAGGTGATGACGTTTAAATAGCTTAACTTTCTAGTACTTAAGATTAATTTCCCTATCAAACTAGTTTATGCGTTAATTCAAATTGTGTGGGTCTAAATTATTGCCCCCCCCCCCTCTACCCTAAACTATAAACATTCCATACCGACACTTATGAAAGAAATTAATTATAAGTTATTAATAAAGCAATTAATAAACACTTACTCGCTGTTACCAGAATTATTAACTAAAGTGCTCAATAGTCTCGGATCAATTTTGCGTTTTTTATCTTCAGTCGAACCTGTTTGGGTAAATTTATTTCTTATCTCATTTAGAAAAATTTAGAAAAATTCAATTTAAATTAATTTAAATTAAAAATTGAAAACTCGCCTAATAAAATACTGGTTACCAGTCCCAAGGTGAATGTTATGAGGAAACCAATCGGTCCTTGCCAAAAGAATGATAGCCGATAGATAGGGAAAACGTAACTGGAATAACTAATTGCATTATTATGCTAATTAGGTATTAAACTAAGTGAATGATAAGCTTCGAGGATGGTACGCGAATCAGTTTGAATTTAAATATCTATGCAAGAGCTACGCCGTATCGTCTGTACGTATAGTTATGTCATAAACACAAACTGCGATATAATGTGTCGTAAAGGATGTTATATATATTGAAGGGACAGGATACAATATGTGAGTGTGACCGCTTTGAGTTCTTATCTCGATTTGGGTGGGTAGTTTAGAAAGTTCGCGACGCTTGGGTTCATAAGATGTGTTCCATAAGTTTGTCACTGGTTACTGAGAGCTTGTCATCAAGTGAGTGAGGTAGGTCATAAATTCTCGAAAAGCATTACGAAGTATTGGAAGTGTCATACTTATGGAACATATCTTATAAACTTATGGTTCATGGTATAGTTCGGAGATTGGATTCAAGTAGAGAATCAATTTGAAATAACAGAACTGTAACAGTTACCTTTCTAAGCTTAAATCATTAGCAAATTCTACCATAGAATCGATGGTACTGTTTTCGTATAGCGATGATGTTTTGTATTCAGATGTCACATTCTTGACAGCGCAATCATAATCGTACAAAGGCAATGTAGTGTAAGGTCTCTTGTGCATCAAGGAACCCACGCTGAGCCAGAAACAAAAGATCAAACCGGAGATCAAGGCAATCAAAACGCCCTGTTGATTACAAGAATTTGCAACGGGTGCGCGTTGACATTGAAATTGTTTGTTTTATTACCCTGGCGTTCGCCTTCCGACAAAAGATACCCAAGAAAATTACACCCAATAAGGGACCACCAGTTGCTCCGGTAATTTGCATACCAGCTTGAATGATGCCACCCAAAAAGGGAACCGCAAAAGCCATTAAAATACTCATGATACCAAATACGCAAGCTACAAAACAAAATATCATATAGTGCGATGTATTCTTTCCGTGGGATAAATAATTTCGATTGGGAAAACATTGAAACTCACTGAAAAATTTACAAAGTAAAACGTTATTCTTGTCGGACAAGGATCGATGTTGATCCTTTAATACTGGTTTAACAAAATCCTCAACAGTGAGGGTGGCGAATGAATTGATGTAGGATGAAAATGTGCTCAATGATCCACTGAAGATCCCCGCTAATGCCAACCCTTTCAGACCAGGTTTATCCAAGATAGCCGCCACTCCGTACATCAGTATTTGATCTGATGTTCGGATCTTCGTCTCCTCTGGACGCAAGAAAGGGTCACAAGTCCAGAAATTTGCGTAGATGACCAGCGCCGTCATGACAGTCATGGACAGGAAGCAACATACCAAGACAGCACCGGTTAATGTCGCTCTGTTGGTAAATTATTTAGCTTCAAAACAAAGTAATTTTTAATTCACTACAACTGACTTTTGAGCTTCTCGCAAACTGCGTACGCTAAGTACTCTTTGAACAGTGGCTTGTCCCGCGCACATGGCGTTTAGAAAAATTACGGCAGAACCAATCAACAGTGACCAGATGGAGTATCTCGTGTTCGCCGTCTCAATGTAGCTGTTTTATTGATTATTATTATAAATTAAAAAATTAAATTGCTAAATTCGGATTTATTTTTTTCTCTTACGTTATATGTCCTATACGACCACTCTGTACGCAAGCATCGATGACCTTTTGAACTCCACCAACTCTAATGACCCCGAATATAATTAGCAACAAGTTACAAGTGACCATGAAGAAACTTTGAATTACATCCGTCCAAATAACGCCTTTAATTCCACCCTTTACCGAAGTGAGAAAGAAAAAGACAACCAAAAGAAATTATACAGGAAAAGAATAAATCCGTTAAATTGTATCTAATTGGCTAAAGTTTGTTATTCTCAAGATATATTTCCTGATTTTTAGACGATTTATCACAGATACACTATATTAGGTCTACCCCATGCACTGGTTAATCAACAGAACTTGTTTATATTGAGTAATTATTAGAAAGTTTAAGAAACTTTAATTTTACGAGTTTAAATTTAGCAAGTACTCGTACGTCTTACCCTAACTTCTCTGGTGTTAATTAGGCCTAGCTAATTTGAATACGGCCATACTTGATAGACTTTATAGGTCTGAGCGCGCTACACGTTTTAGTAAGAGCTTTTCGGCTAATTAAATTCATTATAAATAGGACTTACTGAAACGCAGTAGCAAATGCAAATTGTTCCAGAAAATGCTACGGAAATCCATTGAGGTACGTCTGTTAACGTTGATATGCATAGGGCGGGAACGTACAAAGCCACGGAACTAAACACCATCTAAAGAGGTCATTATCACTCGCGTCTAGTTGAAAAACTGATCAACACGGACAGAATAAATCAAACTAATTTACTTTGGCAATTATGTAAATGGCGGAGAAACATAATCGAACGGCGCGATTGTATCGACGCTCCAGATACTACATGCGCGAGTAAATAATTTAAATTGTAATATTGAAATTAATCTTGAGATATTATAAACAAACCTCGTAAATACTAATGTATTTCAGTTGACGATATACAGGGATCACCAGGAATGCCGAGATTACCAAACCAATTGTCGAGCCGACGGTAAAAAATATGTATTGACCTGGAAAATCAAAATACTCGATTTGTTTGCAGAAAATTTATTTGCCTTGACGACATTGATCAAATAAATATCAATTGATTCTCCTCAAAATTGTTTTATTTGGTAAATGGTTATTAAATAGTTTATTAACTAACCTCCATAAAGATATACCTGAAGAAACATCGCCATTCGCATATTTTAAAGAAAAAAATAGTAATTTAAGGAAAATTTACATAAGACCAGTTGAACCACCAAAAAAAACAAGCTCGTTTACCCCAATGAAGAAATGTCGGCTTATCTTATTAAACTAATGGTAAGCAAAAAAACCTTTACTTTTAACGATAAATAGAATCTCAAATTTAAAGAATTTTTTTGTCTAGATTTTAGAAAATGTACGGCTTTGAGAATTAGGAACTTGCTTTTGGAGGCAAGTAAGATTGAAATAACTTTGCAAATACCGACCTCTCCAACGGCACCAACTATTGAATTTCCAGATAAGGTGGTAGCCGATATCGAAAAGGCAACTGGCAATACTCCCATTTTGTAATTCCCCAAGGCGTATCGGGTCATCAATTCGCCTTCGTTTTCGCCGCCATCTTGTACTTTATTTTGTTTAAGTCTACCTTTGCAAGCGTAGTAAATTCCGACACTCCAGGATAACATTAGCATGCTCAAAATGGACAAGTAATCAGGCCATTCTAATTGCGAACTCATCTTGTATTTCGATTCCTGTAACGAGAATTACACCGAATGTGTGTGGGGTGCAACAAGCTGAACCAAAAACACGCGTCTCAAAATTATAACTTTCTCATCTCGTTCTCAAGCGAAAATCTCATTTGCAACAAACCTTTCTTTAAAAATTTAGATTCTTTTTTGGAAATTATCTTACTTGAACTACTTAACAATTAAATAAAATATTACTATCGTACAACGTGCAACTAGTTTAAAAACCAAACCATTGTGCTAGAACTTAATGTGCAGCAATTACACAGTTGGTCGTGAAAGACCACATAAGTCATTAACTATACAAAGATAATTTATTCGTTTGGTAACCTACCTGGTCTTTGGCAGAAGTAGACGGAGTATTCACTAATTAAGTACACTAGCTTATTTAAATAGTTAGCGAGACCACAACCGGGAATCTACTTTGTAAAATAATATTTGAAACTGTTCTTAATTTTTTTCACGCAGTTTAGCAATTGTGAGCAACTACCTAGCACCTGTTAGTCATCGATAAAAAGTGAAAACAGAAACGAGAAAATGAACAGTTCTGACGCGAAGGATAGAGCGATACGTTTAAATTTACCTTTGTTGCTTAAAAAGAAGTTGACACTAAATAACTTACGTCAAACTTTAGAATTATTAAGACTTAGGTACTTTATTTGACAAAAAAAATAAATCCGTTACTAATTCATCATTTTCTACGAAAAAAAGTTCTACGAAAAGTTATCATTATTTTTTTGCCTCCTAGTTCAAAGTTGTTTTTCAGCGGAATAGAGCCGCCGCGTACGTTCACGAAACGTACGTGTGATCTAGCATAACAATTAATTTTTTTTCATTCACGTGTACATCTCGAAACATAAAACACACGTTTACATGACAGAGCAAAACTTAATCAAAGAAGAGCCAGATCCAACGAAATAAATTCTAGGCAAACTGAAAACCGAGCATTGAACTAAAACAATGAAAGATTATACTTTCTAATTCCCACTTTATAAGTTTATAAGATATGTACCATAAGTATTACATTATATATACTTCGTAAAGCTATAGTCTTACAGCTCGAGCTAGTTCGAGAACGACAAGCGAGAATTGAAGTCCTACACTCGGTGGTTAATTTTGCAGCACTTCCATCTAGGTCCTATTTAGGCTGCATTACTAAGCCCCCTTTGACAGCACCTCCCCAGGCGTCCCTCGCTTTACCTCGAATCTATGACCTACCTCATTCACTTCATGACATGATCCAGTTTGTAACCAGTGACAAACTTATGGCCAACATATCTTATTAACTTATGGATGATGTAGAACCTTTAAAAATTTTGACAGAGGGTCAACCCGATCATGGGCAGCATGTTGCCCTATTGTTAATTCTATACTCAGTTTGACTAGAATTTCGCCCAGAATTTATAATTTTTGTTGAAACTCTGCCTTTAAAAAATATAAATCTCAGATTCCGGGTGGGCGTGTCTACGGTTTATTTTATATTACGTTCACACGCATCGCGTCTTTTCAACACGTATTCCATCGTTACCCGCTTGTGAAGATTAAAACCTATACTTTCAGTCTAAAACAATTAACTGAAATGCAGTCTAATACAACTAAATTAACATTAAAAACTATATTCTAATTGACAATTTACGCCTTTTACTATCGTTTAATTAAGAATTTAACTTTCTAAATATTTAAAACGTTAAGAAGAAAAAACTTACCATTGTTTTCGATATAAATTTCCGTGTTTATGATAAATCTCTCAAACTATCAAATACATATTAAAATAATTAACGTGGTAAAGGGAAGTCTCGTAGGATGTCCGTTCTCTTTAAACGTCCGATCGGCAATTAAAATAATAAACAAATTTCAATAACCAATAACCGACGTTTATTGTTAATTAAACCTTCTTAAAACTTGTTTTCAAAAGGATTATCACCAAAGATTAGTGTTAGTGATAATAAAAGTTTCGACAGTTCTTCGTACGCCTAATAAACGTTTCTAAATTAATTGATATACGTTAACAAGAATGTTCACAATTTTACCAACGCGGTATTCGCAGCACCAATCCTTAATACGCAACCAATACACTCTTTTTTGGCAGAATCATTTGGATCTCTAGAATAAAGAGGACTAGCGGTGAAAAGAATCTCCATTCGTGGTTTCTTTCCTAAAAGTTAAAAAAAAGAGCCCAAAAATAATCAATTCCAGTTTTTCAGGACCTTAAACTAGTTGACTTTGAAGTAAAAAAATAAACTGATAAACAAAGGTGAAAATAAGCATGTCAATTAAGTACGTTTGCTTAATATCCGTATACTTATCCTTGATAACTTACCCCCGTCGCTTCTGGAATTCAAATTCTTTATCATTTCATTTGACATATTTTGCAGAAAAGGTCCAATGAAAATACATGTTCCAAAAACACCAAATTCTCGCATGCTTTGTTCGATTTCAATATGCGGAGTTTTAGATAATTCCAAGGATTCTCGAACAACCAATTTATCATCGAGATAGACGTTGATCGAACTAAACAGACTAAAGCGTATCCATTTAATGACGTGGAAAATGACCCTTCTCGAGTTACTCATGGACAGAACTAGTTCTTTTACCATTTAAAAGTCCACCATTCCCCTCGAGCTGTTCTACCAGCCGTGTACCAATCTAATAAGATTAAATTGCTAGATGAATTCATTCGAACTTCTTGCGTTTGACGAAAATCTGCGTCTCCGTAACAAACAACGGGGTCTGAAAGAACGGCTAAAAAACTGCTAGGTCCCAAATGAAAACTGAGATTCTGGTAACAGGGTCCGTTTGACCCGCTGATCTTGTAAACCTAAACACATAATTTTAGAGTTAATTTTCTAAGTCGCTTTCGGATGAAACACTGTGAATAATAACTTTCTGAAAGGATTGCGAAGTCCACAAAACGCAGGCGAAATCTTTGACATGTACTTGGACTGATATACGGTCACCACTGACCAATCCACCACCGAAAACGATGTTGTAAACCCATTGACAAACGTTATTAGATGCGTGTTTCGGTATCAAGATTCGTAACTTAAAATTTAACGTAATTACTATATTTTAAGCTCAAGTTTTACACAAAATTAAACATACTGGGTATTCGTGAAAACATCTGGTGACGGTACTCTTTTTAAATGGTATATCTTTCGATGTAATCATACTGTCAATGGAGGTAAATTCGAGCTCGCACCGTGCATAACGTTCTTCGAATACATTCGATGTTGAGGTTTCCATAATACGCGCCGAATCTCAAGTTTTTTATTAACATTACCACGTGGACTAGATTAATTAATTAATCTGTCACTAATTAATAAACACTAATCGCGCCCCTTACGGCATGACTTCTTGAAAATAAACTGTAATTATTTTAAATAAAACATATCTAATGACGAATAAGTTAAAACCGTAGTATTTTTTTCACTAGCGACTACCATTACAAACAACCGCCGAAAGACACAGAAGTTTTCAATATAAAGATTTCGAGTTTTGGAGCAAATACTTCGGGAGATTTTAACTTATAAACCTTTTACACCACAGACGCCAAAGAAATGTTTATTCTCCGATAACTTCCAACATTATCTATAAACTTAAATGGCCTCAATCAAAAACTGATAAAAGCATTTGAAGCGATGAAGATAAAGACAAAAAAAACGAAACGAAACAAATCAATTCGATTTTATTATAAAAAACAAAAACACTGAAGCGCAGGAAAAAAATAATATTTCCTTTAAATTTTTAATCAAAATTTACAATTTAATTAAAGGATTTTTCTTCGTAAAATTGACGGCTCTGAGGTCTTTGTGAGGTAGATAAAGCTGTTCCGAACCGCTGTAATTTTTAACTGCAAACCAAACTAAGTCAGAGTCAACTGTTTCCGCTATTTTCATAGCTTCTTTGGCGGCCTAGAAAATCCCATTGTTTTATTACTAACTGTATTTAACAGTAACAACTGTCGTAACAGTAATACCTGCAGTAAAGTTTGTGGGTGTTTTTCGCATAAATAACTAATTAGCAAGCAACAACATGATTCTAATTCATTTTCTTTGACATCCAACTGTAAACAACACCAAGTTTTAACTCATAGAACGGTTCATTCTATTGTTCATTCGAACATTCCCAGCTCGGAAAATGTCCGATGAACAACTAAACGTACCGTTTTCAGAAGGTTCCCTAAATGTGTCAATATTTTTAACTGCAATTTGTACTGTATAGTGAATCTGTAAGCCGAACCGTCATCTTTTCCCAAACTTATAAGTCTTTGTTGCTCCAATATGGAGATTAATTTTGGCCAAACGTCAGTTAAAGTTCGTTTTCGAATAAAATCCCCGCAAATTTCGGATAATAATAACAAAGTTTCAAAGGCCTATTTTAAATTAAATCAAATCACTATATTATGCAGTCAAATTTAGGCTTAACTTTGAGGCTTACTTTTAAGGTAACAACATTATCATCTCTAATAAACCTACGCACTAACGGATCCCATAATTCATGCACCAATGGTAATAAGTCATCTGCAATTTGATTCCGATTTGCATTTAAATAATATCATAAGCCATAAGTTTATAAGATATGTTCCATAAGTATGTCACTACCCATACTTCGTAATGTTAGAGGCTTAATGAGAGCTAGTCCAAGAACGACGTGAGAATTGACTACACTCGGTTTTGCAGTCCATCCTCCTCTTTAGTCTGTACTAAGCCTTTGACAGGGCCTCACTAGGCGTCGCTTTAAGAGAATCTATGACGTTTCACCTACGTCACTTCATGACAAGCTCTCATTAACGAGTGACACATTAATGGAACATATCTTATAAACTTATGATAAGCTTATATGATATATACCTTCATGTTCTTTCAATATTTGAACCCCTAATTGTATTAAATCTTGTGTTAAAATTCTAACTGGTAAAATAGGGGAGCTTTGCATATGAACACAACGTTTCAAAACCTAATGAATAATTGTAAAACTTAAAACAAATACTTTATTTCTTTATTTTTGTGTTAATTACGCTTATTGCTATTTCGATGTGACGCTCTTTCTTTTTATCCTTCATTTCCGGTGAAATCTCCCCCATTTCCTCCTCCCTATCATTTACTTCCGTTTCTATTTCCTCCTCTATAAGATTCTCCGATATCTTATGTAATCTATCATATTCTACTAAAAAATCCTTCAGGCTTAACCCCTCTAACTCTAAATCGTCATGATGACCACCAATTTGACCCTTGGGTTTTGGAAGTTTATCAGGGTCATGGCCATGGTCAAACCATCTATTAATGGCTGTTAATAACGACTGCAAGACTTTTAAAAGTTGCATTGATTTTTCGTTGTGGTAAATGTCTAGTAACCTCAGGACCTGAAAGGTTAAAAGTTCACGCTCAATGTTGGTGAATGTTGATGAATATTTTTTATGTAAAATTTATTCTGACTTCGTAAATTAAGTCTTCCAAGGGTGTCAGAACGTTTTCTTTGGCAAATCGGCATATAACGTCTAAGACAATAGGGGCATTGGGGAATTCGTCGATGTGTCTTAGTTTAATTGAAAGAGAGTGGGCTAAGTAGTCGCAGTTATAGAAGATAAGATCGGCGATGGAACTAGAAAGATGCGGAAGGATGGATGTTTTTAGGAAGTGTTTTCCTCTTTTGTTGCGCCGAAATTTTAAGATTTAACATAATTTCCAGCGATGTGAATCGCGAGATTTAATGCGCGTATTCGAGCGATATTCCTTGCAATAAAAACTACGTAATTGGGCGATATTCGGACCATTCTCGGGGTCGTAGTTGCCCGATATTCGGGCCAATCTCGGGGTCGTAGTTGCCCGATATTCGGGCTATTCTCGGGGTCGTAGTTGCCCGATATTCGGACCAATCTCGGGGTCGTAGTTGCCCGATATTCGGGCTATTCTCGGGGTCGTAGTTGCCCGATATTCGGACAATTCTCGGGGTCGTAGTTGCCCGATATTCGGGCTATTCTCGGGGTCGTAGTTGCCCGATATTCGGACCAATCTCGGGGTCGTAATAGGGCGATATTCGGACAATTCTCGGGGTCGTAGTTGCCCGATATTCGGGCTATTCTCGGGGTCGTAGTTGCCCGATATTCGGACAATTCTCGGGGTCGTAATAGGGCGATATTCGGACCATTCTCGGGGTCGTAGTTGCCCGATATTCGGACAATTCTCGGGGTCACAATTGGGCGATATTCGGGTCATTCTTAGTGTCATAATAGCGCGATATTTGGGCCATTCTCGGCCCATAATTGAAAGACCACTACTAGAAATTATGCTAGACAATTTCAAAGACTTACAACTGTTCTTTAGCCTCATCCTGGCAGCTATACCAAGTGCCACCATTATTTACAATAACTCTCAATGCTAAAGTGGCGGTATGGGAAACTTGCATGGAAGAACTACCAACTTCTTCCAAAAAGGGGCAGAGTATTGTAAGCAGCACTAATTTAAAATCCCTCGTTAACACTTTTGAAAAACGAGAGATTCCTTCCAACAATAAACATTTTTGAATAATGTTGCTACGAATATTTTCGGGCGTCTTTGAATCTTTTTCATCCAATAAAAATTGATCGCGAAATTCTTTCTTAGATTCCGATTCGGTAACTTCAAGATTCCAAAAATGGTCAGAAACATATTCTTCAATGACGCGTCTAAGTAAAGATAGAAAAGAATGCGTTGACTCGAACCTGAGATGAAATCCGATTCTTACCTCACTAACTCAAATGGTTCTTGATCAGAATTGGGGTCAACTTGACCCATAATAATTTCATTTAGTATCAAAATAGACTCTTTTCTATAAAAAGAAGACTGTCTGGCTTTGACCAATAGATAATCAACAATATGACTTATATCCCCTTAAATAAAATATATTTAAATATAGATAATTAACGCGATTAACGCGATTAAACCGTTCTTACCAGGAGCACCTAATTGTTTACAAACATTACAAAATGTTGTAAATACTCTTTCATCCCTAAAATGTTTGAAGTATTTTCTAGGCCACGTTATATTTGGCGATTCTAATAATTTTTCTATAAATATATGTATTTTTTTTTCATTTAATATTTGCGACCTAATTATTTAAATTAATTTATTTAATTACCCTGTTGGGAAGGTGTGGTTTTATTTTCTAAAATTAAAATTTCCGTCGTGTCTAATTGTATTAATTGTAATAAAGCTAACATCAGTCTGTCAATAAAACTTTCGGAAAATAAAATTATTCTCATTTTTCTTGGGCCTAGAAAATTAATTGGTCTATTAATTAATATAATTAATGGGGCTCTATCATAATCATACCTATAAGTTTTATATAACCAGCTAAAAGATTTAAAGCACTTATTTTTTCACTGTCATCTATTTAGGGATTTTGTTAGAAAATTAATAATAATTCCAGGACTTGTAGCAACCGAGGGGTCGGACGTTTGTCAAAATCCCGTACACTTCGTTTGAAATCTGTTTAAAATCTCTCTCGAAAATCTCGAAATCCCGAAATCTCACGTCAAAATCTAAAAATCTTAAAATCTCACGTCAAAATCTGAAAACTTTAAAATCTCACGTCAAAATCTAGAAATCCCAAAATCCCTACCTTAAAATCTGAAAATCCCGAAATCCCTATTTTAAAATCTGAAAATCCCGAAATCTTCACCAAAAATCCCGAAATCTCACATTAAAATCTAGAAATCCCGAAATCTTAACGTAAAATCCCAAAATCTCATCCCAAAATCAAAATCTGAAAATCTCCTCGAAATCCGAAAATCTCCTCGAAATCTGAAAATCTCCTCAAAATCTGAAAATCTTGTTCCAAAGCCCAAAATCTCCTTCAAAATCTGAAAATCCTGAACAAAATCCCGAAATCTTCTTCGAAATCTGAAAATCGCGTTCAAAATCTGAAAATCTCCTTTAAAATCCCGAAATCTTAAAATCTTGGACTAGATTTCCAGATTTCTAAAATCTGAGTCAGAATCTCAAAATCTGGGGAAAAATCTCAAAATCTTTGTCAAAATCTTGAAATCTCAAAATCCCGTACACTAAAATGCCGAACGTCCGACCCCTTGGTAGCAACCCTGAAATATTTACCAAAAACCCTGAAAATTCTGGGCAATTTTGTTGAAATTGCGTAAATATTCTCTTCCAATTCAGTTATTAAATCAGTTTCCTTAAACTCCCTTAATAAATCGTCAAAAACATTCAAAATATCTTGACTTTTCCTCGATACTTCGGGATATTCATCTAAGTTTAAAGTAATAACTACATCCAATGGTATTTGGATGTGTTTACTTAATGAACTATAATTAAACTTAATCTAATTAATTACACTAGATCTTGGTAATTAAGTACTTAAGAAGATGGAAAAGGTTATGACCTTGTACATTTGGTCAGGATTTCCTCAGCCCATTCTAAAAGTGCAAATCTAACTTTATATTTTTCATGGGAAACGAGTGTTGCAATTTTTTTCATCAAAATTTGTAATTTTGTTGAAGTTTCTTCGAGCCATTCTTTATTACGTATCACTTCAGGAACCTTAATTTCAACTTTATCAACATCGGTCACTTCATCTTTAGATGCAGCTAGGTTTTTATCACCCATGACAAATGAAACAACGTATGTCCAAACTTTCAGAGAAGTCTGATACGATAATTGGGTAATTTAGGCATCTAATTTCTTTTGCGTTAATAATATGCGCTAAATTAACGTACAATAGTGACTTTGGAGCCTTGTTTAACATCCCCTGTAGCCACCGTCATCATAGCAATGCAGATTCCCGGTAAAAATGAGGCTAATCTTTTACCAGTCATTGTTAAAAGAGTCGTATCAGGGTCAGTTATGGTAAAAAGGCATATTATGGTTTCCATGGCTGTTATTCTTAACTCTCTTTGCGTTTCATTCTGGGACATCCATAATAAAACAAATATTGAATGTCCCAATGCAGGACAAAAAGCTGCACTCATCATTTTGAGCTGAATTTCACCCGTATTCTTTGAAATTAAACTTTGAGCGCAGTTTATTAGCTCCAATTTTAATTCAGTGCTTAATTTGCTGTCTATTTCAAAATTGTATTTAGAATATGGTTGGAAATGGTAAGTAAGTAACGTTAAAAACATTTTTAAGCCCATGAATACCTTGAATTTGGCATGTAGGGTTGCTAAGAGTTGTAAATAATTGCGTAAACGTTTTAGAAAATGATTCCCATGTATTAGAAGATGACAAACGTAACAGGCTATTCAGGGTTTTTAACGCAGAGATGGAGGTAGCCTCCGAACTAAGGTTAAAGATTTTGATTAAGGCTAAGCTTACGTTTATTTCTTTCAATTGGGAACAGGAACAGTGGAACTTTAAAGAAATATAATATAATACGAATAACCTACAATTTATCGTTCTGTAGCAGCACCATTTTCATAGGGAATGAAAGATATTCTTGAAAAGGTGGTATCAATACTGAAGCCTGGTTGTCAGACTTCAGTTGTTTAGTAAAAACATTTTCTAGATCGGAGAAGGCTTCTTTCGACGGATTTTCAATTGCTCTGACGCAAAAGGGTTTTAGATGATCGAATACCGATATTTCACTCATTTTTTAACCGAAAAATTAATGATTAAGTCATTACTTTTGAGTTTTGATAAGATTTACGAAAACTGCGCAGTAACCCTTGGTTAAAAAACAAATCAACAATACAGCAGACGACGGGACTCGAGGAGCTCACTTTGCAGGGTTGCCAGTAACTTTAATGTTCAAAATTCAAATTATTCCGCGAAAAAAAAAGAAACTTTTAAAGTCATAGATGAAATCTGAGAAATAGATTAGATTATTATTTCCATGGCAAAATATTAATCACTTGAGTGACAATAATTAGTGATAAAATCTTGAAACCAATTTGTTAATCAAGATTATGGAAGAGGCCATAAACAGGAATGCATAATGATAAGGTTATAACAATGCCAGATAAAGTAATTTTTTTGATAGATATATCGCAAATCACACTTATTTGACACATTCCAGAAGTAATAAATTATTACTTATAAGATCATTTTGGTCCTTTAAAAAGTCACTTTCACTTTTACTAACGTCATGATGGACTCGCCTCCGGATATCACAGGATTTTCCACATACTTCCGCGCCGGAGTTACCGAATCCCCTGACCCCAAAACAGGCCAAGTAAGCGGAATCTTTCCTAAATGGTTAAAGGGAACCCTGTACCGGAATGGACCCGGTCAAATGGAAGTCGGACAGGACAAATATAATCATTGGTTCGATGGATTATCCATGATTCATAAATTCGACGTTTCCGATGGTAACCCGACTTACCAGAACAAGTTACTGCAAAGCGAGACCTACCGGGAGAATATCAAAGCCAACCGAATAGTTGTCTCGGAGTTTGGTACCCAAGCGTATCCGGATCCATGCGCCACCTTATTTGAGAGGTAAGGTCAATTCAAAATAAACTAAGAATAATAAGTATTTGACTTCATAATTTATATCCAGAGTGTCATCAATATTTACTCGCATAGCGACAGACAATGCAAACATAAATATAGTAGAATATGGCGATTCGCTGTACGCTGTCTCAGACTTTGATAGAATAACCAAAGTGGACAAAAATACTTTGGAAACTATGGAGAGGGTACGTAATTGTTCGACCTTCGAACGTTCGCAGACCTTACATTCTTGGTATCGTAAAAACTTGTGGTTTACAGGAAGAAATTGGTAAATACGTATCCGTCAATTTGGCAACTGTTCATCCTCACTACGATAAAGACGGATCAGTTTACAACTTAGGCAATGGATTTACGAACGGTATCTCGACGGACTTGTTGATAAAATTTCCCGCCAAACCATCACCAGGTTAGTGTCCGCGCCAATACTATTCCCGCCTATTCCAGTATCAAACGTGTTATCTCGGTCTTCATGCAGGTAAAACACCATTTGAAGAAGCCCAAATCATCAGCAAGATTCGTTGCGCGTCCTTATTAGCGCCCAGTTACCATCACAGCTTTACTATGACTGATAATTACGTCATCATTATTGACCAATCATTCGCGATGGATCTGGGAACGTTAGCTTGCGCCATGATCCGCAAAAAGGCTTACGGTGCCGGATTACAGTACCGACCCAATAGGAAAGTGCTCATTAAAGTGGTGGACAAAGTTACGGGGAAAATACTACCTAACAAGTTCACCTCTGACCCTTTCCTGACCTTTCATCAAGTTAACGGTTACGAAGAGGATGGTCACGCTGTTGTCGATGTCGTGACTTACCAGGACAACTCATACGTTGATGCGTTCTTTAGGACTAGTGCCGAGGACGTAATAAAAAACCCTGAAAAGATACTGACCTTGAAGACGCAGGTCGCACGGTTCGTTTTACCACTTAGAGATCCATCCGAATGCAAGGTAAATGTTTAAGTAGATTTACTTAAAACTGCCTCCTAATGCGTCATTACGAAATAGGTCTACCCTAATTCTGGTTTGGTTAGTCTGAAAAATACTACAGCATCGGCGAGAGTGGACAAAGATGGTAACATCTATTGTCAACCGGAAATACTAAGCGAAAGTAAGTTTGCATCATACCAACCATGACTCGCGTACTTTTGTAGTCAAATACTTTAAACTCTTTCAGAGTTGGATAGTTTCGAATTACCACAGATAAATTACGCTTCTTTCAATGGAAAAAAATACAAGTACTGTTACGGAATAGCTAGAACCGTCGGTGACTTAGTTCAAGGAATTGTAAGTTTATGAAAACAATAGTCAAACAGAATAACAATCTCCAACTCATTTTACTAGGTCAAACTAAACGTGGATGACCACAGCATCCTCGAATGGAAATCTTCAGAAGAGGGTGTCCTACCATCGGAACCGACTTTCATACAGAGCCCCGGAGCTACCGATGAAGACGATGGTACACAATTTTTACTTGAATAGATGAATTTGATCTTGAGCTTCTTGGTGTAATTCAATAGGTGTACTCTTGTTTTCGGCATTACATACGACCGACAACAACAAAGTAACTCTGGTATGTTTGGACGCAAAAACAATGACGCAAGTAGCATCGGCTGAGTTTTCAACGGGAACAGTCATTCCCAACGTAACTCATGGTAGATTTTTGCGACAGTAATATCTCGTAGAAGAAATGGTTCTTCCTTTTATACCATCGAGAACAATTTCGTGATATTTAACTATCTTCCTTGCAATATTATACAATTAAATTCAATAAAGAAAATATACAAAACAAAATTGTCCAATTCTTCTTGCCATGATATTATTCTAGACTGATATCAGTCAAATGATTCGCGAATGATTAAGAGTGACATAATCCAAATGAGTTTCAAGATAGGAGCGTCGTACCCCACCTGCTTAAAGTAAAATAAGATACTTTGGGGAACCACTTCGATTTCAAAAAGGTCTTACCGACAGAGATTCCAATCTCGCTGGCTGTGGGGACCCATTTCGGATGGATATTTTTCTCTTCAGTTTTCTATTCTTGTAAAGGTACATGCCGTGGTCGTATAGGTTGCCAAAGTGAATGGTGCCCACTTGTGGGAATAATAAGGGCGAAAGTAATCGTTTGTGACGCGAACCGATAGCGAGATTTTAAGAGAGACCCTACTGCCCAACTTTTTCATTTTACTTTTCCTTTCTCCCAAGTTTTTTTTCGTTAACAGAAAGATTAAAGATTATATACAAAAATATCTTTACGCTATATAACGTTTTATAATCTTAGCTGCAGCCTGCAGGTGGCTTCTGTCAGATTGCCTACACACATCAATTTAGTCTAAAAATAGCGACATTGTTATTACGATCAAAATTCGAGATTTTAAAATGGCAACATCATGCATGGATATGGGGTATCGAAATTGGGCGCTATAAAATACATTTTAAAAGTACTTTTTTTAATTAAGGGTTTCAATGCAAATTTGGTACTCCGGTGGGTCGTATTCCCTCAGTACTTTGTAGCCCGGAAGCTTAATTGGCTTTAAACGCAATATTACCTTTAAACTAATATAGCAAGGTATCAAAGAGTTACAGAGCAATAATACAGAAGTATATAATACTTCTCTTCTATTATACCCTTCTGATAACACTAATGAGTATATGGAAAATAAATAACAGGTATTGATGGAGGAGGTCACGCGCATTATGCCTAATAATTATAGGCCTACGTATTAAAATACCGGTGAAAGTACAGCTGCAGTCCTAAAATTAAGGTTACTTTTACTTTTTTGAATTCAAGATTTTTTTTAAGGAATTCCCGACACTTGATACAAGCAGCTGCATACATTTTTTCTTTTTTTACATTAAAAACTATTTTTTCTTCATTCTTACTTTATGTATACTGTCTGATACCATAAGCGATCCCCGTTTTGATGGTCGGAGGTTGGTCTATGCCACCTAAAACCTACTGTTGAGCTGAAGTATCGCATCGTACGTTCTTCTCTACGTTAGGATCACGTTATAGTTTAGCTAAAGATATCTTGGTACCCCACACGACGATATATATATATCAGGGTATCCCGCCAAACGGGACCCTACCATAAAAACGGGGATTAGAATCGTGGAAGAAGAAAGAATTGGTACTGGAGTGGCGGCGTAGATGGGCCCGGGTCCTTGGTGAACTTTCCAGTCCAAGATGATCACAACGTCCCTGATAAAACTCTCCTCTCTTTTTCTTGAATGGATCATGCGGGATTTAGAAAAAAAGATCCAAATCCATGGGAGGTTAAAGACGAAATTGAACTTAACATCACTTTCTTCACGTTTGTTACATCCGAAGATAAGACTCTTAAAGGTGCGTTGATCCGAAAGCGCTGCAGCTTGCATAACTGATCAATTGAAAACAAATTGGATTTTTCTTTTTGTGTGTGTTTTGGGTTTATAATGGAATTAAAATCCTTGGGAAAAATAGTCAACAGGGTTAACGATTTGTTTGATGTCATAAAAAACAACTTTTCGGGTTTGGTTCCGGGAGAGCTTGTTTACTCAAAAGATCTAACACAAATCCCTACACGTGTGTTTACTCAGTACATGCGGCTTGTAAAACCAGCTCATTTAATTGCCATATTTGAACATTCATATCCTTCTGCGTAGGCTGAAAAGAATGAACAAACTGAAACAAAGTTACCTTACGTTCGTAAGTAATAATACAACTCTAAGGGACTAGTATCTCTATTCGTCATTGATTCCACTTCTGTAAGTTGTGACGTAGATATTGAATAGATCTCCAATTGACCTCGCACGAAATGAGAGATTTTATTCTATTAAACTTAGTCAGACCGAAAATAACGCTCCCTAGCGGAGTAGAATAGAACTAATGAGCTCCACCCGATGGAAGGGAATGTTTCACTATTTAAGTCCGCAGGAGGAGTGCTTGGTACTATGCTTCACCGTCGCCTGTACCTTAAAAATCACTATACCCTACATAATTGTTGGTCCCTTGGAGTTGCATTATTACCGTGTGGTTCAACTTAATCCCATAAACAAGACATAATTTTATATTTTTCCAGACGGTATTCTCTCGGATTAAAACATCATGGAACACGTTTAATACAGAACGGGGAGGATGAGGTTAGCTAGTTAAAAAATCGCGTGAAATGCATTTGACGTACGTTGCTTATGAATTGAAAAGGTCAAGAAAGGGGTCAATCGTCATGTGGGGCCACTGATTATTAAACATTTCTTTCGGTCTTACGCATTCTGGCACGGTTTACGTCTACATCCAAATCTGACTTACAAGGGAAGTGATCCTTAAACGGGACTACTTGTCTCAATTTTTTTTAATGTTTAAGATAAAGAATGATTCTCAGTTGGG
The DNA here is from genome assembly GCF_054372755.1 of Phalangium opilio. Taxonomy (NCBI): domain Eukaryota; kingdom Metazoa; phylum Arthropoda; class Arachnida; order Opiliones; family Phalangiidae; genus Phalangium; species Phalangium opilio. Next base: position 2,521,268 of record NW_028324151.1, read on the forward strand.
TTCCCAGTCGATTCGTATTATTCGCCAATCAGCTTCCGGCATGAGCCACGACCGGTGTATCCTATCCAGAGATTCCATCCAGGTCAGGATGACCTTTTCTAAGCGCGGCAAGGCTTACTCAGTGGCGCGCGCGCGTACCACCTGCCAAATATTTCAAGAGAGCCCACACACGTTATGGCCTTACTTTTGCAATATTCAAACTGAAACTTTGAAGGAATATTTTTCAATTTATTTTTGACAGCTTGATTTGGTATCCCACGTTCTTTACACCGCGTGGCATGATGGGTGGGAGAGCTAAACCCGGAGTTACCTTGTTACACTTGCTAACTTCTGATGCCCACAGGGATATTAAACTTAAATAACTAGAAGATTTTCATATTGATTTTGATTAAATCTACAATTAACTAGGCTATCAAATTAATACATAGGGTGCTTAAATTTAAGTAAGTTTACTGCAAAATGTATAGGTCCTAACATCCTTTGTAAGTTAATTTCGGAGCATTGTGCCATAATTTTATTTCAAACGCTTTTCGTCGTTTTGTTTGATCATAGCTCATATCAGCAATGAACTTTGAAAAATTAAACCCCAATTCACTTTATACGCCATGCCTCATCGTAAGGGGAGTGTTATACTGTAGCGTGCACTCTCTAACACATAAATATTATACATAAATCGAATTACACAAGACATACACGAGACGGGACGGGAGAGCTATAGTTTAAAATAAATATGAGATATGGCTTTGTTTCTTTCTCGAATGTTCCTCACACGCGCGTGCATTAGAACTCGTGATCCAGCGTGCATATTTTCAAACACGCGGGAGAGCTAAGCGCACCAAAATAAGCAGTCACACGTGGCGTCTGGGGTCACGCGAATCATACAGCACCACGTGCCCCGGATTTCCCCTTACAGGAGGCAAATTTTTCCTTCCATCTCATCTCATCTTATAAAAAATTAATCTGTCTTAAGAAAAAAATCCGGAGAGAGTGTAGGCCTATACGTCGATGCACGCGCGTTCAAGGGAGGGATGGAGAACGAACGTGATTGGATAAAAAGACCGCGTAATTTCTTAAGAAAGCTCTCTGGTACGATCCCTCAAAGTAATCTCAGAAGCTAGTTATACGGTCTGAGCACCTGAGGATAGGATATACTTACGTGCTATCTATGCCAAAACTCAAACAGATTTTGAACGAGAGAGAAGTACGCACGCACTTGTCTCGGGTATTGTTACAGTTTGAAGGAAGGATCGTAAGAGGTTGTGCGAGTTTGTTAATTTGTTAAGCCATCTTCTTTTGGATAACTTTGGATATTGGAAGATTTGGAAAACATGGAAGGAACTAATCGAAGGGTAATTTAATTAGATTTAACGAGTTTAAATTTAATTATTTAACACGATTTATGTTGATTTATTTCAAGGTGTCAAAACCATTGATGGAAAAAAGGAGAAGAGCCAGGATTAATCAAAGTTTGGCAGAATTGAAAAGTTTAATTATGGAAGATATTAAAACAGAGGTGAGATTTCGAATTGGCTACGGAAAGTTAATTGATTTTATCTAAAATCAAAAATTAAACTAGTTTTTAATCTCGAGCTTAAGGAATGTATTTTGCAATGTTTTAATATTTTTGCGTGGTTTATTAATTATTTGGCAGTCTCCCAGACATTCCAAGTTAGAAAAGGCCGATATTCTCGAAATGGCGGTGAAACATTTAAAAGAACTGCACAAGCAAAAGAGAATTTGTAAGTGATGATAACTTAATTGACCTTCAATTAAGCGTAGAGTTCAAATTTGAAATTAATCTTAATTAATTACAGCTTCATTATTGACACGAGAAACAGTTCGAAACAAATTTCGCGCGGGTTACGAGGAATGCCTAAATGAAATCGAGAACTTTTTCACATCAAACGAAGCACCATCTTCCACTACTAATTTGAACAGAGATCTTAAAAACAATAGTGAATACACTAAGACAATGGACAATACGCGACAACGAATACTCAAATATTTGGGGGAAAAACTGGACCAATTAACGATCGTGAAAAAGAATAAAAACTCGGACACTATCACAACCGATAACGCGTCGGCGACGGACCGTGATGGAAATTCCTCCCCGTTCCCGGATCGTCCGGGAACGGCCGACTCTCCAAGTTCCCGCTCGTGCTTTTGTAGTCGCGTCGGATCCCTCCGTCTATTATTGGTTCCTTCGGAATACGGGAACGGAGAGTGCGACGTAATCGGGGTTTCTTCCACTAACGAACTGGGAATCGAAGGTTCAAAAGGTCATGGTAATAATACGTGCACGGACAAACAGTCGCCGAGACCAGAGAGTTCCATGAGCGGGAACAGTGCCGGGTTTTCATCTCAAGTTTCATCGTCTTCGCAATCAGCGGATGAAAATAGCAGTTCGGATGAGTGCGAACGTAGAGAATTATCGGTTATTCAAGGGTATCGGGAAAGGGAAACTTCAACGGTTTATTGTGACGTAGAGGATGTGGAAATGCGTGAAATTCCGCCTATGTATGTCGATCCATTATGGCGACCCTGGTGACGTCAGAAACCACCGCAATAGTAACTGTAAATAAAGAAAAAAATGCAAAACAATCAACTGTGAGAATTGGTCAATCTCTATAAGAAGAATTGAATTGAACTTCGTGTTAGGTCGGACACTTGCCAAAATTCTGTAGCTCAAAAAAATATAATTTTTCAAAATTATAAATGCTCAATTTTAAAAGAAAAAACAAACAAAACTGAAATGAATAATTTCGTAAATTATTTAATTATTTTCCAAATAAATAAATAAATATTTTGTGTACAAATTAATATTTTCCAAATAAATAAATAAATATTTTCTAATTAATTAAAAAAAAGGTTTGAAAGAAATGCGTTCCTTTTCAAATCCGCTCCTCCAAAATAAAAAAAAAAGTAATTAAGATTTCAAGCAACGTTTCCATTCACAGCTTGTCGCTAAAAATATCAGAAAAGAGCTGTCACCAAACGTTGATAGTTTTTGATAAATAATGAGGTTGAAAACTTTAAGTTATTTCCATCATTCGACGACAACTCAACTGATTGTCGCTCTCTGGCTTTTTGAATGAAGATAAGAAACATCTTAGAAAATGCCGTAATATCACTCCGGGAGTCCTAAATATCCTCAAAAAGGACCGCATCGTCAAATATTTCATCTTAAATTAGAAATCTTGCAAGGAAATACCGACAAAATTAAATTTCAGGTGGCGGGTCCTCGATCGTTTCAAAAAAAAAAAAAAAAGATGTCCTTACTACTTTGGAGAATTTTGCGTGGGACTAATTGGATTTTTGTTACAGGAAGAACATCGTATCTCTTAAACGTTTTAAACAAAATACTTAAATGGCTTTAGAAATTAAGTTTCCTATAAAGGTTTTTCTTTCTTATCTACATCCCTGAGTCCGGGTCTTAAGTTAAGTTGTGTCATGCGCTGTTACATACATTAGAGAAGATAATAATTTTAATTTTTTTTAAACCTAAGGATTATAAAGGGGATCCGAAGCTCCTTTAGAAATAGTTTATAAATTAAATTTATTTATAGTTCATGTTGTTTTCTAACTCGCATTAGCTGTGATACCAGGGTCAAGGGAAACATCTTTGGAGGAGGGGGGGGGAGGAATTTGTTCACCTGATCTTGAAGATATAGAGTGATTTCACTGACTTTGACAATTAAGATATTTTAGGGTAGTATGTTTTAATTATTGGCATAAGATATGTCAATTGCAATTTCCGAAAAAAATTTATTATTTTTAACAGCTAAGACGAATTTTGCAAAACACTATCTCATCTAAGTGTTAAAAAGAAATACATTTTTCTAGTCGATCAAATTGTCAGATTGATTTTTATCATTTCGTAAATTTGCATCGATAAATAATTAAGGCAATATATGTTTCCATCGTCACCTGGCTCGAGGTTATTTTTAATTACCAGCTCCGATAATCTAAAGAAGATCCATTAATTTATAACTAAAAGGCAAAGCGCCGTTTTTCAATATCAAATCATCTTCCACGCGCAAATATGCCTATAGCCAAGTAGCATAGAAATATTTTATCACCGTATCAATGACACCTTTATCGTAATTACAACCCTTTGAAAATGTCAAGAAATAATAATTAAGTACTTGCAATCCCTACACGCTTTATGGGTGTATAGCATCAAAACTTTGAGTGGAAAAAATGCATTGAATTATAATTACAGCTTACCATAAGTTCATAAGATATGTTCATTCCATAAGTTTGTCAATGGTTACAAACTGGAGCTTGTAATTTTGAAGTGATTGAAGTAGGTTATAGATTCGGGCTGAAGCGACATACGCCTGGTGAGGCGCTGTCAAAGGGGGCTTAGTAATACAGACTAAATAGGACCTAGATGGAAGTTCTGCAAGACTGTATAGGACTTCAAATCTCGCTTGTCGTTCTCCATAGAACTAGCTCGAGCTGTAAGCCTTTTTTTACGAAGTGTAGGTAGTGTCATACTTATGGAACATATCACTTATAAACTTATGACCTCACTCATGATCGCATCGGAGTGAATACCAAAGAGAAGCCGCGACATTAATATATATTATAATTTTTTCAACGCCGGTCTCCTTATCTATATTGAACGACAAAAATTTTGCATATATAATATTTACTTTAATAGATTTAATTTTAATTATTAGGTTATGGATCTATACCCAGATATAGTATTGTCGTTAATTTTGAATTACTAGTCTCCAGGTATTTTACTTAGTAAATGTCCTAGCTCCTAGCACTATTAAAAGTTTTGTCTGATGGGTTTACCTTACGTATAAGGAGCTTCTTCCGTCGTTAATGTACATTAATTTCGAGATGGAAACTTAATAAGTAGTTTAAGCCTTGTACATTTTATTAGGTCGGCAGGACGTTTGTTTGATTATAGACTAGACAACATACAATCCAAGCTCATTAACGAAATAAAACAGAAACAGACGTTGATACAAGTCGATTCGTTTCAACTTTCCTCACCTAAATATTAACGTTAACTTAACATCTTGTCATAATAATAACTCTATATTTGTTTCAATATTCTATAGTCCCTTTTCTTAATCCCTTAGGCCGGTAGTTAATCCCTTAGTACGACTCAGACACTCAATCTTACATCATTAGAAATAATTTAAGATTTTGTTTTTTCTAGGCATATTAAAACTAGCTATTATGGGATTGGAATTTAATAATGGTTTGGTGTACTTTTCTTCTACACAGTTGGTTTTTGATAAAAATATTTGCTTGGGACTGTAGTTTAGAGATTTAATTACTTTAATTATCGTAGCACGCGCCTCTTCTTTTTCTTTTAATCGAGGAGACACCTGCACGTGATACTGTATGCGCGTGTCACGTGGACATATTTCAACACCATCAAAGTTGCATACTATGACTTGTAAACTATATATGCAGGGCGTTTTTGATAAGTCCGGCATATAAAATGGATTGCAGTACAGACGATATTCAGAAACATTGTATCTGACTTCACTTAAGAGTGACAACCAACTTTTCTCTAATCCATTTTCAACCGAAACCACACGTAATATCAAATGATAATGAAACAAAAAAAAAAAGAATAAGCGAGAATTTCTTAAGATGCAAAAAAGGTTCGTTCAATGATACCTTCTTAAATTTGAACTCGTCAAATTTCTCGTTAAATATTTGGTATCGCCTTAAGGCTCATGCATGGACGTATACAGTTTGCAGTATTACAGCAACATGCAGGGAGTGTCAGGCGATCTTTTCGGCGAAAGAAAAATTAAAAAGACAGGGCCTTTTTAGACACTGAGAGAGAGAGAGAGAACAGCATTAATTCTGTTTTAACGAGCTGGGCTAACGATAATTCTGACGCCTCGCGAATACCACTCGACAGAAATCAATTAACAACGAAGTTCTAGTTAAGATACTAGATTTGAAACTGCCTTTCAGACTAGATGAATTCATTTATAGTTGATAATCTCGAAAAAGTTAAGGATTAAATCGGCAGCCATCTTGGAAAATGGCGTCCGGAAATCTAACTGTATAATGGGGCGATGCGTGCTACTTGAAATGTAGATTTATTACCCATATCTATCAAAATAAATGTCGACTGACTGACATATACTAATTGACTGATTATCAAGGCCCAGCCCAAATCCTCCGCTTACCAAGGAAGCTGCATGGACTTTATAGAAAGTCTTCAGACATGGAAGATTCATACCATTTACCAGGCTACTCGAGTGCAAAAGCGCACCTTCAATAAATGGTATGAATCCTCAAACGCTGACATTTCACCCGCTGACCTTTAACTTCGAGTTAGTTGACTTCTCCGTGGTTCGGATGTTGGGGGGAGGTTGGGACAAGGGTAATGTAATATTATATATACCCTATATAACACCCATCAGAGCGCCCACTCGGAATACTAAACGGGCGCCGATCGAGAGTTGCTATAGAAGAAAAAGAAGATCTTCGCTCATTTTCGCACGTCTTTAACTTGATATAAAGACTTTCCTCTAATAAGAGGCCTGGCACCGCGCGCGAACTGCCACATTCCAATATTACGTACATTTTATAACAGAAATTTATACCAAAATAAAAAAAAAATCAAATTTCATTTTCGTAATAAAAACGAACCTGGGAAAGAAAAAAAAAGCCAGGTGTTAGATTTGGGTTGAGATGATTCACCCTTTAGGACAAGGGCGCGTCCTCAAACCCATGTCCCGCAGACCCCCCCTACAAACAAGTCGTTCCTTAAGTTTCAAACTTAAGTGTTCACCGGTACACAATTAGAGAATTCACTAAAGCCTTGGGTTTATGTCGTTCCCAGAGCCCCAGAGCCAAGAGGACGGTTAACAGTTCAGTTCACGCCACTGTACTGAAGTTCAACTTGATAGAAATGGGCTGATGTTATGTTAGCCCTTGTAATTCAAAACATTACGGATAACGCCATGATCATATGATAGCCCAACTTGACCCGGGAGAGAGTTTATGGGCCCAGTGAAAACTGACCACCAAATCGAGGGCCCCCTTCTAGATAGCACTACAAGCGTCTCGGACCCCTAAAGGGGAAATTGACCGAGGTGCCCCCCGTCTCAACGGCTATGACCCCAACGAGTCATTCATTTGATTGACAGACAAATGACCCAACGTGGTATAAGACGCGTATAAATTTAGCGCTCATCAACGTGTTATTCAATGGTATTCACTTTTGTCACTGCATTAATTAAGTATCATTATTTAATTTCGCAAATGGTTCGCTTCTTTTTAGTATTAATATGCCGACGAATTACAGATATACTAATCTATTAATCACGAGCCCGATTAAAGGAACGCTAATAAAAAAAGAGAGATGCGAAAGTGCCTGTTAATGATTCTTCATATCACCTATCTTATTAACGTCGTCTCTCATTTCTTTGATTTCATATTCCTTACGAGGAGTCCAAACCGTACAGTGGAATATTTTATTGCTGGAGAGGAGGTTAACATCAAAAGAATGTCTAAATAATTAACTTGTGACTCGAATAAATATTTAGCGCCCAAAGGAACTAATGTTTGATTAAGATGTTTAACTTCACAGAAGAAATGAAAAAATACCGAATTTATAGCTATAATTGAAAGATAAGAAGAACCGAGTAAATTATGGCATATGGATTATCAAGTTGTTTTCTTTCTATGTATTTATTTATTTATTAGGGTATTTATTGGACTGTAAGAATTGGTTTGGAAGAATTTTGAGTATGCATATGTGACAGCTCTGCCTGATGATGTTATTAGCATTATTTATGTTTAAACGGTCACCTGAACTTTGACCTTTGGTGCGAGTACTGGGTGTTTTTGAATGTTCTGTAAGAAGTAGTATGTAATACTTCTCTTCGAGAGAAGTGTACCACAACAAAGCGGACGGGGTAATTGTAACATGCTTCTTCCCAACATAATTTAAACATTTATTATAGCAAGGTTACTCTATTAGCGATTAAGTATTTGCGAAGGCGCATGCGCTTGTGGATTTTTGTGCCCTGCACGTCAAGACAATCAAGGTTTGTGGGTAGGTTGATTGCTGAGGATTTAGTACTTACCAAACAGTTATAGAATTCACCCTTTCACGGTGCGATGCCCATCTGAACTTAGTTTGATGTGCAGGCGAGTAAACAAAAAAAGTTCCTTCGCCTAGGAATAATCATTCATGTTACATAACTAAAGTATTAAGACGATACAGAGTGTCATCCTTCTTCTATTATCCACTTCCGTTATCATTTAACAAACTTAGGAATGTAAGATGATATTTTTAATTCAAATGCCTTCTGGTATTGGAGAACTTCTTTAAAATATAAGTATAGTTGTCTACGCCTATTTAAAAAAAATAAAAATCAATCGTTTTGTTTCAACCCGCGGATATTTGTAGAATTTAGTAATCGATAAAACCTCAATCAATATCGAAAAGGTCACGATAATTCCATGTACCGGACAAATTTAACGCGCCACGAATTTCACGAAATCCAAGTTAACAAGAAGGCCTACACCAGCCATCCAAAAGATAAACGAAATTAATTCCGAATTAGGCCTAAAAAAATTCTAATGTCGATAGATGATTTATCAGGTAGATATTGCTTGGGGTTAAGGTTGGATTTCCTTTTTTTATTCGGGATATTTTGGGCTTAATCCGTATGTTATCGAATGGTTCCTATCTCTGACAACTTGATTACAGCGGACTCGCAAAAGGTTCTGGCCAATTTAGCTGTCAGGCCTCTCCGAAGGTAGAGATAGTTCTATCGTCCGACATGAACGGTTTTACGCAACAAGTCGAGCAAGATGTAATATATACCTTTCATACCGGATGTACCAATGGCAAGAAAACTCCAACCTGATTCCCCATTGAGCCAAAAGTAACTTAGGCCTAAAGCACTAAGCCATTGTTTAGTTTAACAATCCACCTTATTCCCCATTGCCGGAAGTTAGGCTTATCTCGGCATTTAAGGAGGTTAGTTACAGGAAGAAATTCGTCTCTCGTCTGCTACAGCTGATATTTTTGGCCTTTGTAGCAGACGACAGATGAATTTCTTAACGTTACTACCCGAGATAAGCCTAACTTCCGTCCCCCGACAGGGGAGTAAGGTAGATTGTTATAATATCACGTGATTACAGTCGATATGATCAGAGTAATACACCGTAAAACCCTTAACCAAATTCAGGGTTAAACAAGCGTTGAAAATTGTTTTTAAGAAGTAGTGGTTAATTGGCTATAGCTAGAGTCATGCAGCTATCTTCTGGTGAACTAGAGCCTCCAAATTTTAAAAGAGTGTTAATGAGTGGAACATTTGGCGAGAAATATTTTCTTGAACGGCTAATTATTGATGGGGAGCCGCGAAAGAGAAACGTACACGCGATTCCCTCGTCAAGATGCTGATGGAAAAGATGGCTTTGGAAATTTAGGCATTTTCTAACTCCTTGTGTAACAGCTATAAACGTAAAATAGCGTTTCATCATCCGAAGCCATTAAGCCTATTATTATAAAAATTTCTTGATTGGAAGTTAACACGCTTTCTCACGTTAAACAGCGCATTCTCCCGGCCGACTCTAATGAAAGGGAAGACAGTGAATGTTCGGGTGTTGAGAATGCTTATTCCACTACCAATTTAAATCTATTATTATTTGATGTATATAAAACAGAATTCAATTACTTTGCTGCTGCAAAGTTACCCGTGTCTTTTCAAGGAGAAGGACACTATTCTTAAGTGTCCTCGAGATTTAAGGGATTTCTTGGCGACTTTAATGACTACAGTCGAAGGGATAATAACATTTAATTGTTTTCCCACAGACTTGTTGAGCTGAGAAAAGTGGCTAGCAGTTCAGTTCGAATCAGTACTAGCAGGAGTCCATCACACTCAGGTGGGGGGGGGTATGGACTTTTCTGGTACTAGCTTAACTTAATTAATCGCACTAAAGTTAAAGCCAGAGACGGGGAGGGTTTATAGTGAAAACTATCTTTAACGTTTCAAATGATACTTTAAAATATCAATAACAACATAAGTTCATAAGATATGTTCCACAAGTTTGCCACTGGTTACATACAAACTGGAGCTTGTCATGCATCCCAAACGATTCCGCGAAGTTCAGTGGAAAGCACAGATGGCGAGTGACCGACCCGTCAACAAAATTAACAGTCACTTCTGTCGAGTCGCGAGCGTTCTTGGTGGTTCAACACGCGAAACACCGCGTAAAATTAAACGAGAGGGAAATTTTAAAACATACGATTTAAAAAAAATCTAACGCTTAGTATTCGTGAATAGAGAAAAAAAACAGTGTAATAATAATAAAATAAGGTTCAATCTAATCCGTCATCATTTCAGCAGATACATCCACACCCCTTTCGTTATAACTTTTTTACATCCTTTTTGTTGAGCTAGGCCCTAGTGCACGTGAAACACGATTATTTTATATAGTCCACACAAGTTATATACGATTTCCGATAGCTATAGACTCGGTACAACAATTAACCTTCGATATGAAAGTTCACGACGTTTTTAACGAAACAAAGATACAACGGTTACAAAGTGGTAACGAAACTTTCCAGCGGCCCGATCTACTTTTGAATTCATAATTAACAAAAAATTCCTAACTCGCTCGGGTGCATGAATCGAATCGACCCTTCTTTTTTAGGGTTGTATAAATATACAGAGGTGTCACGAAGTAGCCACGGGATAAATTCAAGAAGCTAAATATCGAAGATAAAAAAAAATCTTACGTGAAATTATAGGGAGAAAATTATGAGTCTCCATTAAGTATTTGATTAATGAAGTTTCTGCCTGGGAAGAAAGCTCTCTTTTTTTTTTTTTTCTTTGGTTTTCAACCAAAGATTTTTTCATCTTTTATAAGAAATATTTCTAATATCATAGGTTTATAAGTGATATGTTCCATAAGTATAACACTACCTATACTTCGTAATGCTACTAAGAGACTTACAGCTCGAACTAGTTTGAGAATTGAAGTCCTACACTCGGATGGTTAATTAATTTTGCAAGACCAAGTTCCATCTAGGTCCTATTTAGTCTGCATTACTAAGCCTTTGACAAACAGCGCCTTACCAGGCAATCATCGCTTTACCTCGAATCTATGACCTACCTCACTCACTTCATGACAAGCTCCGGTTTCTAAGTTACCAGTGACAAACTTATGGATGAACATATCTTATGATAATATTTATAATAGAACCATTTTAATCTTAAAAAGAAAGAAAAAACGTGATTTTCGTTGAAAATTTAAACTAAATGGGACTATTAAAATCGATTATATTATCATCGAACTCGGGTTTCAACTTGAATACAAATTATGTTTATAATATTTTCAACTCTTGCTAGAGTTGCCATAGCCCACTCAATCACGTGGAATATTTTTGTATCGACAAAGAGCCTGATCCCCTATGGGGTTACCAAAACGCAATTAACCACTATAAAATCCCAAAATAATAAATAATAAGTTCATTGATGGATTACAGGTCGGGTCGGGTCGATCCAGTTCAGTTCAAAATTCATACAGACATTACACGCCGTATACTTCAAAAAGAGATAACTAGATACCAATCGAAAACAAAATCGATGTAGTAAAAGCTATAATGGATCAATCAACTATATGAAATACAAGTAGCTGAAGAATATAAAACTGCAAATGAATCAATCTTATCAATTGATATCGACGACAAATACCGCCATTAAAAGGAACTGCAGACGTACCCGGCTGGCTATAGCCTTTTCAGATGTAACGAGACCAAAATCGGCTTCAAGGCAAAATAACACCCTTAAAAACGCACGAACGGTGCGGCGTTCAAACCATAAAAATAGTATAATAAACCCATTTAAGTAAGCTTAATAACAACCAATAGCTGCCTTAAAATAAATAACCCTCTTTAAAATCCTAACAACTAACTGATCAACACCTGAAAAAGCAGACAACAAAATTGCGTTCTGTTTAGTAAAATATAACTTATGGTAATGGAAATTCAAGCAATTTTGCGCAACAATTTGCAACAGGGGTTGGTGTTGGGAACTTGGCGGTGAGGGTAGCGATTTTAAGTAAAGAACTTTTTTTCATCAAGAGTAGATAAAAATGGAGTGCGCAGTTTTAGTGAGGTCCAAGCATATTTTAAAGTATTAAAAATATGGTAAGTAACACCAGGAATAACTCGAATGGAGAAGGAATGAATAATAGACTTAGGCGGACTTTCACGTGACGAAGGGGCGTGTCTTATATTAACCAATGAAACCGAGGTAAACGTGATACGTAGTTTTCACAGAAAATTCCCATTAGCAACGTCAAAACGTGTACTTAACAGAGAAATTCAGGTATTTTAACATTTTTCCTAAGACATCATCGAAAAGAGTTATTCATTCTAGCACATTCATTCCTTCTCCTTTCAAATAAACACATTTCTGGTAACACTAAGATTTAACACTGTCACGTGACATCATTAATAAAGGTGTTCCGACCCTAGTGTATCTTCCTTAAGCGAAAAGTTGAAACTGGTCTCTTCTTTTTTTTTATGGAAAGATATACTCCATAGTTTGAGAATCGACATTAGAAATTCAATTGGTGGAAAAAAACATTAATCAAAACAGATTTATAAGAATTAGAGGGCGCTGTGCCGTTTGGTGTGTCCTTTTGAGATATTAATGTATCGAGGGGTGAGACTTCGGGGTGGGGGATTTAGGGTTCTTGGAGCGTTTTATGCCGGGCACGTCTCGCGCCTTTCGGGCGGGAAAATTAACCGCGCGTCAAAGTCGGTGTATCTTTAACAGTTCCGACCATGTCATTATGACGCTTTCTGGCGGGCAGGTGCGAAAATAAGAGCCACCCGACGACAAGAATGTTAAATACGAGACCCCCTTTTTTATTATTATTACTCTTAAGAGTGACGTTCGCATTAAGTTTCAAATTTATATTAAATCTATAAGTTCAACAGGTATGTTCCATAAGTTTGTCACTGGTAACTTAGAAACTGGAGCTTGTCATGAAGTGAATGAGGTAGGTCATAGATTCAGGGTAAAGCGAGGGACGCCTGGTGAGGCGCTGTCAAATTTGGGCTTAGTAATGCAGATTAATAGGACCTAGATGGAATGGTCCTGCAAAATTAATTAACCACTGAGTATAGGATTACAATTCTCACTTCCGTCGTTCTCACTCGAACAAGCTCGAGCTGTATGCAACTCTCTAGCATTACGAAGATTGAGCACAGATTTATTTAATTCAGTGATCTGAACGGGGACCATTTCAGGACGTTTTAAGGTTGAATCTTCTCACCTTTTTTCGATGCCATTTACCACCGATCAAATACTTTTCTATCTGATTAAATACGCTGTAGATAAGGGGTGGGATAAGATTGGAGAGAATCAGAAGGAAGGAAAAAAGGCAACAATTTCAACACTTATTTAGAAGAAATTTAAATTTCGTTCTGATACCTGATAACGAGATACCGACCCCGTACGTACATCTACGGAATTATAATTTCTTCCCTTCAAATTGTTTTGTTAATATTTAGGTATAAAGAGATGAAGAGACGCGTCTAGATGTCAAGTTTTAAACATCATACGTGGATTGCCTGTGAAATAATTTTGTAAATATTTTTTTCACAACAAAATCAAGTCTCATACAGTATAATTATTGTAAAGGAAACGTAAATGGCGCCCCCTGTATCTTACAAATAGAAGTTAGTTCACATACACACAAATACAATAAGCCTCTTCGATGTAAAAATGGAGGTATCGGGACCCAAGGGGGTTGAGCCATTGCCATCCGTCTCTGCGCACCCTCTATTGCGCAGGCGCCCAAAAGATCGGTCCATGGAAGGAAAAGTTTTCTTTCATCTATGTTACATCGAAGAAGCTTATGGCGCTGAGCGGCGGCAGCACTTAACAATCTCCTACCGAAAGGTAAGGTCGTGTGCAACTGCAAGGTACACTTGGAGACCTTGATTGCATCATTCCCGCTCCATTTTACTTCATTTCATCCTGAAAGAATCGTCTGCTACAGAAGTATATGGAACTTATGGAAGTGGAACAACTTGCATTTGTTTATAAGTAACTAGCGCTAGATTAGGACGATGGCAGTTGTTTAAACTCAGTTTAAAATGTCTACAAAGTAACAACAAATTTAATCGTGTTCGATATTTCTACGTAATAAGGGAGAGTTTCCCACAGCGTCAAACTAAGAACCGTAATTAATGCAAGTTTAATTACTCTGTATCATTAACTCTCCGATCCCATATAGAGAGAGACCCGTCTAGGGATGATTTTTTTTAACCGCGGTATTTTTTGGGGAATTTAATGGAAAATAAAATACAGAAGCTAACAAATAACAAACGCATTATAGAGGCCAGCTAGCTTCTACTCTGTATTTAATTAATAATAAAAATATTAATTAGAAGACACCTTTGGACTTGCCCAAGTGTATAATTAATCACAATAAATTATATACGAGTCGATTATATTACAATCTAATTGCATAAATAATAAGATGATACTACAGTCTAAGCTATTAGAATGTTAATTACTATTTTAATCGTCATTAATTAAATTATATTAAGTTTAAACTAATAATTATATCTTATTTATGCCTTGCTTGACAAGTAACTATAGTATTTTTGGGAGTCGTACGATCACAAAATGTTCAATTTTTGAAAGTAATATTTTGAAATACGTCTTATAGCGAGCCAGTTCAATTCAGTTACATTTTTAACTTAGGAGCTTTTTAGATGACATTAATCTAATTAAACGAACAGGCCCATTCGTTTTAACAGGGCAGGGCTTAAATTATTCAAATCCAAATTTTAGATACATATTTTCCGATTTGCCATAATCGGTCTCTTTCAAATTATACGAGGCGACCGGCTAACTTTATTTTTAATTAAATCACAAAGACAACCTTAGGCTAATTGGATTTAAAACTTACGGTGCGATCAATCGTCTTAAAGTAATCATATCTTGGAGGAACTAAAAAAGGAGGCATTAAAAAACCAATTACATTTAGTTTTCGGATATGTCAATGAAACGTGAAGTTTTTCAATAGGGAATTGGCTTTTCGATAAGAAAATTAAATTTTAGATTGAAAAAAGGTTTTTTTTGTGTAAAAACTATGTTAATCATTTAAAATATTAACATGGTTATTTTTTCATCCAACTTTGGAGGGTCATAACTCTGGTTCTATTAGAGATACGAGGATGTCCTTTGAGTATGTTATAGTCCTATTTCTCCTCTTTCCAACGATACTAATTACTTGGGGTTTCAACAATCAGGGCTCGAGTAATTAAGCAAAACGTTCATTAACGTTCTATCCATAGGGTTAACATAGTTTTTCTTTTTAGAGGGCCATAACTCATGGTTCTATAAGAGATACAGGAATATATTTAACATATATGTGTAAAAGCACGCTTGCAAATCCCTGTTTAAGTGCACCAAGGTCGGATTATCAAAGGATATAGACTGTGTTGGTACCTGAGGGAAGGAAGAAAATCAAAAACCAAATTGCAAATTTGCAATTTACGAGATAGGCTAATTTTTGTGAACTAGCTATGTAGCAAAAGGTATTAAGGGGCAGCCTCCACATTACGCATAAAATTGAATAAAAATTCAACGGCTCAAAAATATGAAAGAAAAATTACGTTTTGACACGGGCCCCAGGGCGAAAATACCATTATTGGCCATGATTTTCTTGGTACTTGACGAGCAACGGGGTTTAGCCTTCCACCGAACACGTTGCGCGTGCGTGTAAGGTATTTTTCAAAGGTGGATTACCTGTAAAAATGATTGGTGGCGAAAAGGTCTATCCGGAGACAGAAGGCGCAGGTGCGAATAATACGGTAATAATATTAAATAGGGAAAAATTATCGGACAGGAAGAAAAAATGGATGAGTGATATTTAGCGTTATTAATATTTTGATGGACATTTTTCTAAAGTTTGGGGCGGAGTCTATGAGAGTACCCTAATCCTAATCAATTTTGTAGCAACTTATAGGCGACAACTACGTGAAAACTAAAGGGAAAATAAAACTCGCTTCAAGCGAATTTCAAAGCTCTGCCTGATTTCATTCAAATTCAAAGCAATTTTGTATTTAATCTGGATTTCAAAGTTATATTCTTACTTTTCACTTCATTTGAAAATTTTTTCTCTATCATACCTCCTGATTTCATAGCTAGTTCTCGGTACGATTTCTCCTGATTTCAAAGCTAGGTCTCTACATTATTTCTCCTGATTTCAAAGCTAGCTCTACATGATTTCTCCTGATTTCAAAGCTAGGTCTCTACATTATTTCTCCTGAATTCAAAGCTAGCTCTACATGATTTCTCCTGATTTCAAAGCTAGGTCTCTACATTATTTCTCCTGATTTCAAAGCTAGCTCTCTATATATGATTTCAAATTATTTCAAACCTATCTCTCTGTATTATTTAAAAGTTATTTTCAGACTCGCTTGCTTGGAATTCCCCTGACTTCTCTACTTATAACATTTCACCTTCTCTTAACAAAAACCAAAAGAATTTTGCGCTCCAAAATATATTTAACGCCTGGTCTGCACGCGAGCCTTAATTCAAAGTTGTTTTTTTTTTTTTAACAAATTTTATTTTAAAATGAATTTGTTCGGCGCGTCGCGTTGTTCAGGGGGTTGATAACTTTTAATTTATCTATCTGGTTCAGCCCACTGATTTTCGCTATAGCTGACACGACGGCCGACTCCTTTGTGTGAGAAAATTGCGCGCGGCCAATTTTTAAAAAGGCGAGCAAAATTTATGGACTACATTAAAAAAGAAAAAAAAAAGAACTTGACGTATAAATTTCTTAGGAGGTAATTCCTACAATTTTGAAATAAATCATAAATTAATTGCGCTTAAAAAGGAAATAATATACCAAAAAATTACCTTGACTTAATTAAATTACGAATTCGAGGCTAAGCCTAATTAGAAATAATTATTAATTACTACCAGGTGTGCCAAGCAAACACCGACGTAACGTGTTTAACGGTACGAATTAAAACAGGGGCTCGTGTCCTAACTATAAGGAAGGAATATAAATAAATCCTTAATTTATATTTTAATTAGTTTAATAAAAAATAGAAGCTCGTAAACTATATTTAAATACGATAATTAAAATAATATATTTTAATTAATAAAAATTCCATAATAAACAACTTTGAAAGTAGGTCTATAAATGATAATAATTTATCAAAATATCTACGGAGTTTTAGCAACTTTCATGGTCGCCATTTTCCAATATGGCCGCTAATAAAAGCTTTCTTAGTAAGTATTTAAGCATGTAGCATTTAAGACTATCAATTAATTCCCCTTCAAAATACCCCCTCATATTCGTCTCACACAACCATTTAAAAATCCATTTCAAGATAAAAATAAAAAATAAACAATTATCTTGTTAATACTAATGTAAAAAATACGTGTTGGGCAAAACTCTCTCCGTCTCCATCTCTTTCTCTTTCAACTTTTCAATTAATTTAATAACAAGTTTAAAAGAGTCTAAAACGGAAAAGGGTAATTATTAACACGACCCCCCCCCCCCCCATTCCCCCCTCCTTTTCAATCCCGATCTGAACAAATTATCTATTAAAAACTGAATTACCCCATTAGAGTCGTATATAATCTGGCCTAACACCTTTAGCAGATATTTTTAGCGGAATAAAAAGGACCAAGGCTTAATTACTAGTTAGACATTTCCGACTTTAGTGTAGGCCTACTTCGAGTGGTTTTCTTCGCGCCTTGCTTTTTGCACCAAACTGGTAATTAGGCATAGGAGATTGCCGGTTCACGACTTTTAAGTTTTGCAATTTCTGTCGCACCCTAAAGCGATTACAATCATTCTTTTTTTAAATGCTTAAGTCTAGATGACCGCTCCCATTTCGAAAACAAGTTATTGATTTTTAATACGTAAAGAAGGTAAATACTCCATCGTAAGTGTGCCACTAACAAACAACAACTTTCCGTTTCAAACCGATATAGTTTAAACTAACTAGCCCATCTGGAGTTCAAAAGGTAATCTAACCTTACATAAACTAAAACTCCACATAAACAAAATTCGAATGGTCAGCTGGTGACCTTTTGAACTCTATAGAGGCTAGTTTAAACTGATGGTTAGAAAGAGAAAGGTTAGATTTGGTTAGTTAATCTTAGTTCAATCTTGATCACTTATCGTTTAGTTATGTTCCTTATGATGGAAGTTTCACGTGATGAACCGTGAAAAAATTTATGAATATTATGATTTCGTCAAAACCACGTGGCTCGACTTAATTATATTCCCGTAATAATAATTAATCCCGAGGCGGGTCATTTCAAATTAAATTTTATGTCCAGTTCCTAGTCGTACCATAAAACATACAGTGACCTCTGACCTGCTTGCTTTGGGTTAGGTTTAATTTCCAACGTAACTATACAACAGACCTAGGTTACCAATAAAAAAAAAACCAGACCTTCAAAATATTTAACATTCAAACCAGTTTGATATCAATCTACAATTGAAGACTCTCCATCTCTAACGGTAAGGTAGTTTGGTACCCCTTAACACCAGAAAAAATTAGACAACTCCTTGTCCGACACCGTACTTCTGCTTCCATCCCCGTAAAATCTTTGACAATCAAATATCAAATTCGCGTTTCTGAATCCTGACGTGTAGTGGACAGATAAGGAGGTATCGAGGCCCCCTAAATAGTGCCCTAGTCAAAGGGGAATAGCGGTCTAGGACCCTATTATTTAGATCTGTCGCGAGTGGTGCAAGACGCGACCTTACACAACAAAATAACCATCCATTCGCGACAAGCCAGACATGAAAGGTATTTGTTTTCTTCAAGGTCTCGTCTAAATAAAAAATTGCGGAGAGACATGCGCGATGCACGTGTTGGTTTCGCGCGTGCATCTTCTAAGGTAGGCCTAAGCAAGGGAGAAGAAACAAGACGGCCCAAGGGCTCGTAATAGTAGCCACATCGAACGAGTGAATAGCCCCTCTATACCCTACCCTAAAGAGTGGATAACCCCTCTCTACCTTACCCTGTGAATAGCGTTTAGTTGTCAATGTAAACAAACGAGCATAAAAAAATTTCTCGAACCGGGAGCCTTCCGCGTGTGAAGCGCGTGAGATAACCCCTACACAGCAGATACACATACCAGATGGCATCGTTTGACTGAATCTTATGCGAATTAAAAACTAACTTTAAAAAAATAACTTCCGTACCTTCATTAGACTAGACTTTATTGGGTACTGACCATCGTTAACGATTCATCTTGCAGGCACTATCATTCAATGCCGCTACCAACTGCGCCACGATACACGATGATGTACTCTCTTTGAACTAATTTAGTTGTCAATTTAAACAAACGAACATAAAAGCATATCTCCGCACCCACGTGGTCTCGAACCCGGGGCCTTCCGTTTGTTAAGCGGGTGGGATAACCACTACACAGCAGATACATATACATGACGGCATCGTTTGACTAAATCTTATGTGAATTAAAAACTAACTAAAAAAACCTTTTGTGTGTGAGCACTATCTTCATAACACAAGACTTCATTGGGTAATGACCATATTCGAAGATTAATCTTTCAGGCACCAGCATTCAATGGCGCTACCAACAGCGCCATGATACACGCTGCTGAAAACTATTTGAGCTAATTTAGTTGTCAATTTGAACTAGAAAGCTTAAAAAACTTCGGCGCACCTACGCGGTATCGAACCCGGGTCTCTCCGGATTTGGGGCGGATGAGACAACCACTCCTCAAGAAAAAAAGGTACCGACCCCATATGGGATACCGACCTAATGAGGTACCGACCCCAATTGGGATACCGACCTCTTGAGGTACCGACCCTAATTGGGATACCGACCCCAATTGGGATATCGACCTCTTGAGGTACCGACCCTAATTGGGATACCGACCCCAATTGGGATACCGACCCTAATTGGGATACCGCCCCAATTGGGATACCGACCCCAATTGGGATACCGACCTCTGAACTCTCTTTGAGCTAATTTAGTTGTCAATTTTAACAAACGAGCAAAAAAGAATTTCTCCGCACCCACGAGGTCTCGAACCCGGGTCCTTCCGAATGTAAAGCGGATGCGATGACCACTACACAACAAATACATATTTAAATACAAATCGTTTGACTAAATCTTATTTGAATTAAAAACAAACTAAAAAAAACCAACTGCGCCACGAAGTCACGATGCTGATCTCCTATTTGAGCTAATTTAGTTGTCAATTTAAACTACCGAGCATAAAAAACTTCGACGCACCTACGTGGTTTCGAACCCGGGTCTATTCGGGTGTGAATCGGACGAGATAACCACTACACAGAAGATACATAACCAAGTGGGCATCTTTTACCTAAATTTTATTTTAAATAAAAGCTAACCATAAAAAAATAACTTCGGTATCTGAGCACGGACCACTTTAGACACGACTTCACCGAGTACTGATCCACTGGGGGATACTGACCACTTCGAGTACTGATCCACTGAGGGATACTGACCACTTCGAGTACTGATCCACTGAGGGATACTGACCACTTCGAAGATTGATCTTTTTCGGTACTGGCATTCAGTGGCGCTACCAACTGCGCCACGATACACGATGTTGAACCCTGTTTGAGCTAATTTAGTTGTCAATTTAAACTAACGAGTATAAAAGAAATTCCTCCGCACCCACGTGGTCTCGAACCCGGGGCCTTCCGCTTGTGAAGCCGGTGAGATAACCACTACACAGCAGATACATATACATGAAGGCATCGTTTGACTAAATCTTATGTGAATTAAAAACTAACTATAAAAAAACTTCTGTGTGTGAGCACTATCTTAATTCTACAGGGCCGGTAGGCCCTTGTAGATATGACTTGATACCGTTTTGTAACGTTAAAGTAATATTCACCCGCTTTTGCTAATTTCCAATGGAGATTAACATAGGTTTTTCGTGATTTTTCCCCACCGATAACTTAAAAACTACAGCGAAGATACTTTTCGGAAATATCTTAAATTAACAATTAAGTATTCAGGGTGTGCTATCAGCCAGTTTGATCAAAACAATTAAGTCTAAGTATGTTAATTTTAGTTAATTACAGAAGTACGGCGTTGACCATCGTGATTGGACATAATAATTAGCTAGATCTCTTGGAAAACTCAGTGTTATTACGTATCTGTAGTGTGGTGGTTATCACGTCCGCTTCACACACGGAATGTCCCAGGTTCGAGCCCAGGTGGATACATGTTTTAACCATCGTGATTGGGCGCTTGAATTAGCTAGATCTCTTGGAAAACTCAGTATTACCACGTATCTATGGTGTAGTGGTTATCACGTCCGCTTCACACACGGAATGTCCCAGGTTCGAGCCCAGGTGGATACATGTTTTAACCATCGTGATTGGACATAATAATTAGTTAGATCAATCTGCGTCATTTGACTAAATCTTACTTGAATTAAATACTAACTATAAAAAAATAACTTCGGTATCTGTGCACTGACTTCATTAGATACGACTTCATCGGGTACTGGCCGCTTTCGGTGCTGATCCCACTTGGGATACTGGTCGGTGCTGATCCCACTTGGGATACTGGTCGGTGCTGATCCCACTTGGGATACTGGTCGGTGCTGATCCCACTTGGGATACTGGTCGGTGCTGATCCCACTTGGGATACTGGCCGCTTTCGGTGCTGATCCCACTAGAGATACTTACCGCTTAGGCGGCTGATCCCACTTGGGATACTGACCGATTTGGGTATTGACCATCTTCGAAGATTGATCTTTTGAGCACTGGCACTCAACGGCGCTACCAACTGCGCCATGATACACGTTGTTGAACCCTCTCTGAGCAAATTTAGTTGTGAATTTAAACTAACGAGCTTAAAAGAATTTCTCCGCACCCACGGGGTCTCGAACCCGGGCCCTTTCGCGTGTCAGGCCTATGAGATAACCGCTATACTACCGACACATGTACAATACTGCATCGTTTGACTAAATCTTATCTGAATTAAAAACTATCTAAAAAATAACTTCGGGTACTGATCCTCTGTGAGATACTGACCATCTTTGAATATTAATCTTTGAAGCTCCGTCATTCAACGCCGCTACCAACTGCGCCATGATACACGAAGATGAACCCTCTCTGAGCTAATTTAGTTGTGAATTTAAACTAACGAGATTAAAAATACTTCTCCGCACCCACGGGGTCTCGAACCCGGGCCCTTCCGGGTGTGAAGCGGATGAGATAACCGCTATACAACAAATACGTATGCAATTGGCCATATGTCTAATCAGCGCCACTAGCGGATGGTCTGAGAACTACTCCCATAGAGATTAGGTATATTTAAGAGGGTTTGCAGAATTTCCGCCAGGTGGCTCGAACGCCGCGCCATCTGACGGAAATTCTGCAAACCCGCTTAAATATACCTACGACTCTATGGGAGTAGTTTTCAGCCCATCCGCTGGTGGCGCTGATTAGACATATGGCCAATTCTGCATCGTTTGACTAAACCTTATCTGAATTAAAAACTAACTAAAAAAACTTCAGGTACTGACACTCTGAGGCAAACTGACCATCTTTGAATATTGATCTTTGTGGCATCGTAATTAAACGGCGCTACTTACTGCGCCACGACACACGGTGTTCAATCCTCTTTAAGCTTATTTAGTTGTGAATTTAAACTAACGAGCTTAAAAGAGCTGCTCCGCACCAACGTGGCTTCGAACCCGGGGCCTTCCGAGTGTGAAGCGGATGAGATAACCGCTATACAACACAAGCACATACAATTCTGCATCGTTTGACTAAATCTTATTTGAATAAAAAACTAACTAAAAAATAACTTCGGTATCTGAGCACGGACTTCATAATACATTGCTTCATCGGGCACTGACCATCTTCGAAGATTGATCATTTAAGTACCGGCACTCAACGGCGCTACCAACTAAGCCATGATACACGGTGTTGAACATTCTTTGAGCTAATTTGTTTGTGAATTTAAACTAACGAGCATAAAAAAATTCATCCAACCCGCGTGGTCTCGAATCCGGTCCCTTCTAGGTGTGAAGCGGATGAGATAACCGCTATACAACAAATATATATACAATTCTGCATCATTTGACTAAATCTTATCTGAATAAAAACTAACTATAAAAAGTAACTACTTTTACTGATCCTCTGTGGGATACTGACCATCTTTGAATATTGATCTTTGAAGCTCCGTCATTCAACGCCGCTACCAACTGCGCCATGATACACGGTGTTAAAGCCGCTTTGAGGTAATTTAGTTGTGAATTTAAACTATCGAGCTTAAAAGAACTTCTCCGCACTCACGAGGACTCGAACCCGGGCCCTTCCGGGTGTGAAGCGGGTGAGATAACCGCTACACTACTTATACACATACCAATCTGCGTCATTTGACTAAACCTTACTTGAATTAAATACTAACTATAAAAAAATAAATTCGGTATCTGTGCACTGACTTCATTAGACACGACTTCATCGGGTACTGGCCGCTTTCGGTGCTGATCCCACTTGGGATACTGGTCGGTGCTGATCGCACTTGGGATACTGGTCGGTGCTGATCCCACTTGGGATACTGGTCCATGCTGATCCCACTTGGGATACTGGTCGGTGCTGATCCCACTTGGGATACTGGTCGGTGCTGATTCCACTTGGGATACTGGTCGGTGCTGATCCCACTTGGGATACTGGTCGGTGCTGATCCCACTTGGGATACTGGCCGGTGCTGATCCCACTTGGGATACTGGCCGCTTTCGGTGCTGATCCCACTAGAGATACTTACCGCTTAGGCGGCTGATCCCACTTGGGATACTGACCGATTTGGGTATTGACCATCTTCGAAGATTGATCTTTTGAGCACTGGCACTCAACGGCGCTACCAACTGCGCCATGATACACGTTGTTGAACCCTCTCTGAGCAAATTTAGTTGTGAATTTAAACTAACGAGCTTAAAAGAATTTCTCCGCACCCACGGGGTCTCGAACCCGGGCCCTTTCGCGTGTGAAGCGGATGAGATAACCGCTATACAACACAAGCACATACAATTCTGCCTCGTTTGACTAAATCTTATTTGAATAAAAAACTAAATAAAAAAATAACTTCGGAATCTGAGCAAAATTCAAAAGTATCCGACCCCACAGATTAAGAGGTACCCCACCCCACATCACCCCGACATTTTAGAGATAAAAATAAATGATAAAAAACTCGGGGTTTTAATCAAGTCTCTATGGTTGAGTGATAGAATGCTTGTCTACTACGCCAGGGACCCGGGTTCGATTCCCGGGTCTGACCTGAAAAAAATCTTAATTAAAATTAAATCTCTAACCGAGCCCAGTAACACCTATGGGTGGGTTGTGGTAATATAAAGTTCCTTTTAAAGGGCTCCTTCGGACCCTTAGACACATGGCCCCGCGGATTTCCATCCCCTCTTCATAGACGATCTTCCTCAACAAGCTCCCTCTCTCTGGCTAGGTAGGGGGGGTTCGGAAATCCGAAGGAGCCCTTTAAGCTAAAATCTGACGATAACGAAGCGACAACCCCGGCCACTACTACTACGACGGCTCGGGTCAAACTAAGAGCCTATCGTATACTACGATATGGCTAAAAAACAGTTTGTTGTTTTGTTCATCGTGCGCATGGCTATAAAACGCTATAAATCCCCAACTTTCTCGAAGGAGGACTACTTTTTATAAGAATTACACGAAGACACTGTACACAAGTATACGACGTCGAGAAACGCGGCGCGGGGTCAATATTCGACCTTAGCCGCTATATATTTCAAGACGTATTGGGATGGTTACGTTCATATTATAAACTGGGTTCAGGTACCCAGTATTTTTGGGCATAAGAATGAATAGTTTTGCCAGTTGCGTGTGGTTTATGATACTGTAGTCAAGACAGTAGTTACAGGGATATCATGAACGACAAAACAATTGGTGTTAATGGTATAATGAAGCCAACTTACGTCGAACGTAAAATTCATAAATTAATAGAGGTATATTGGTCACAACATTCTTAAGTAATTTCTAACTGCCTTGAACCCGTCAAATGTGAACTCGTCCTTAGAGACGACTGATCGAGGAAACTCGCACACAAAATTATTCGAAATTGAAAGGTTATCCAACCGGAATCTCTTTACCGATAGAAAATGGTGGGTCACGTGAGTGGGGTCCCCCCTTCACGTGAAGAAATACGCGATCGAGAAAAGTTCAAGGGTGAACAACAAGCGACCGACCGCGAAACGGGCTGGGACACCTGCAAGATTTTTTTATAAAGTAAACAAAATAACACCGCCCTGGCCAGACCAGACTATGAGCCATCTAAGGAGCCTGGCTCTGTTGTTTGGGTGAGCTCTGGGAAAACGGGGCCTTTAAACCCCAGAAAGGGTGCACTGCATGCAAGGGTGATTGAAACAGGTCCAGTATTTTTGAAGGCATGCATTTAACCGTTTTGGCGTGTAGGACCGCAAGATGAGATCTTTTCTTCGACCATACGTTTATTCATAATATTTTTTAGAGGGTTATAGGTTGGTGTTAGAGGTTACAAAGGGAGGACATAACCAGTTATACGCTGTTTCCTAACCCCATCTGTCGCGGCCGTTATGTGGATGGATAGTCATGCTGGGACACCGTTATAAATATTTTTAAAGGGCTTACCATTACCAGTTCTGGTATCCATGGCATTCCTGTTGAGGTCTATGGTTGAACTCTTTGTTGTTGTTGGTCAAATGAAGATGATATTGTGGTCATTATCTGTCAAAGTTTGTTGACTTCCTCACCTGGAAAATTAATAAATTACTTAAAATGAATAATTAAAATAATAAAACCCACTCATTGATCTTCTCCTACACATAATTCAATAAGTAACATAACATATACCCTTAAATCTTAATACAATGTGAAAAAAATTCCAAATCGCCAGTCGTAATTCTTTCTGTAATTACCAAGGAAAGTGGGTAGTAAATTTGAATGTCAAGAACCGGGGGACACAAAAAGATGTTACGATGGTAGATAGAAAGATTTCTTTGTGAATAATATAGTATATTTTGTACCTTTGAATATTCAAGACTCGGTCTGTAACTCTGTATATTAGCTACAATTACAATGATAATAATAAAAACTGTACGAAAAAAGAAATGGTTATTGCTTTTTCGTGAAGATAATCTACATGTAACATCGCAGTAGCGACCAAGAAGCCGCCGTGGGCGAATCAAACGT
The DNA here is from genome assembly GCF_054372755.1 of Phalangium opilio. Classification (NCBI taxonomy): domain Eukaryota; kingdom Metazoa; phylum Arthropoda; class Arachnida; order Opiliones; family Phalangiidae; genus Phalangium; species Phalangium opilio. Next base: position 2,547,504 of record NW_028324151.1, read on the forward strand.
AACGAAATGATATTCAAAAAAATAAGAAATGAATTTAAAGCTAGCTACCTATAAAACGAGGGGATGGGCATTTATACCCATAAAACGAACTTTCTTCATTTTTCAATACATCAACATACGATATTTCGTTACAAATATCCGACACCTCGATGTAAGACCCTGAGCTAGCTGGTAGACTTTATTTTTATTACACTATTTTCTATTGTGAATTTCTATAAATTTTCTCTTTTAGATTAAGGTCCGGGGTAGGTATTTTTTCACGCGCCATTTCGTTTGTAAATTCATGTTGCCAGGAGCTTAGCCTTTTACAGTATAACTAGCACGTGCGTTTGAAAAACATTGTATAACTTATCAAAGGTAATGGCGAATCGGCTCTTGAAACGTTTCGAAAAGGTCTACCATAAATGTGGCTGGTAGCAAGCTAACGTTCAGCCGATTTTGACAAGGGATGATTAGATCACCCCCCCCCCCTCCTTTTTATAGCCGTCACCGAAAAAAAACTTAATAGGTAACGTGACGTTATCCCTGTAATTTTGAAGCTAGACCGCAAAAATTCGACGCCAAATATAAAATAGATTTTAATACCTAAAGACGAAATATAAATCGACTAAATTGCCGTTAATTTATAGATACCGAGATTTACAAGTTTCCCTCCCCCCGGACTAACGTGTTACGGGCCCTGTTTCTTAGTGTGAAGTTACCCCTCCTACTTGAAATGTTCAAAAATGAGATTTTAAACTTGATGTTATGTTCACACTAAGTTAATTTCCAGTTCCCTACGTAAAACATATTTGTTTCTAGAGGTCACAAAGGTCAGAGTGACCAGTCCCAAAGAAAATGGACTATAAAATGGAAACCGATTTCATTTACTAACTTATCAATTATCTATGACGCTTTTAATCAAACCAAGAATAACATAGAAGAACGATTTGGCTGACGTCACATTATTCACGGAAAAAGATCGCTGAAATTGTCTCAGCTGTTCTAGATTTTTTTATCTGTCGCTAAAGATAAACTATTCGGTTGGAGGCACAAAACGGTTTGGCAATGTTTCCTTACCACGTGTGTTATCTTTTAAGACCGCGTGTTCATTTTGTCTTTTGAAAGAGCAAAATTTGTAATAAATACAGCCCGGCTAGCTCAGTCGGTAGAGCACGAGACTCTTAATCTCGGGGTCGTGGGTTCGAGCCCCACGTTGGGCGCTAGGAATATTTTTAAAATACTCTGTTAATAATTTAAAATAGTTTGAAAAACATTGTTCAAGAAAATTAATGCACTTGAATTAATTTTAAGTGCCTTGCTAGATTAATTCTTACTTTCTTGGCTAATTATAATTATTTTTCTAATCACAATTATATTTAATTTCTTAGTTAATGAGTTAAGTTAAAAATAATGTCTATAACCCACCGATTAAGAGTCTCGTGCTCTACCGACTGAGCTAGCCGGGCTTGTAAACCTCATTACCTTTTGAATTCCGGTAATTGTCCTATTTATGACAGTAATCTAGAGTAATTACTGCACGGGATAATTTTAAAAATTATGCCTAGCGCCCAACGTGGGGCTCGAACCCACGACCCCGAGATTAAGAGTCTCGTGCTCTACCGACTGAGCTAGCCGGGCTTGTAAAGCCGTCTTACCAATTGAATTCCGGTAATTGTCCTATTTATGACAGTAATCTAGAGTAATTACTGTACGGGCTAATCCTAAAAATGATGTCTAGCGCCCAACGTGGGGCTCGAACCCACGACCCCGAGATTAAGAGTCTCGTGCTCTACCGACTGAGCTAGCCGGGCTTGAAAATTGTTGTATCGAAACAAGTAAAATATTCAGATAACCTAATTTAAGAATAGATATAAGCAAGAAACGTGAAACGCCTGATTACTCCTTTTCAAAATAAAGAGCCATCCAACGGCCTCTGACGTCCCAAGTGAGAGCTTCAGCCCGGCTAGCTCAGTCGGTAGAGCACGAGACTCTTAATCTCGGGGTCGTGGGTTCGAGCCCCACGTTGGGCGCTAGACACTATTTTTAAAATTAAAGCATTGTTAATAAAATTGTAAATAAGTTAATAGTATTTCAATAACAAGAATTCAACAAGAGCCAAGACCTTATTAACAAGGTGATAAAGACATAGTATACTTTTTCTTGGGAAAAAGCTACCTAATAATTTGGAGAATAAAATTGCCTACACGTGATGAGTTTATTTTTAACACACGTGACGTCACAAACGGACTATTTAAATATAACTCAGTATAATTAAAGGCCTTCAAATTTTAAACTTGTACAAATTAAAAATCTATTATCAGCCCGGATATCTTTATATTTAGAGATAAGTATAAGGGTTGTTTAAACAGATAAACGGACCTCATTAAATAACTTCAAAATCCGGAAAAAAAAATTAATAACTTACTGGGAGGTCTGTCTTAATCATTATGATCAAAGAATGAAAACTAACTAATGATTCGGAATTTTAATTTAATTCTGGCGTTAAATTCTAATATAGATTACTAATTACGTTTATTCTATATAATGTCGAAATATGACAGGTGGAGGGGTACAAATTAAGGTCGCCACAAAAATATATTAAGGGAAAAAAAACGATACTTTTGTCATAAATTGAATTAAATACGACCAAAAAAAACCCGGCTTACTTACGGGTGGTCTAAGATTTTTGCATAAAAATCAAATTTTTTCGAAATCCCGAACCTTGGTGGTTAGAAAATGTTCAATGTATACCATACGCATTGGGAATGTAAGAGATACAGTAGCAAGGAAATATGTTTATAAAATGAGTTTATCTTCAAAAATATATACTTCACGTGAGGCCTTGTGGTTTATAAACGTATCTAATTAGGGTTTATTATACCGTTTGCAAATATTTTATTTTTTTGCAAATAAACTAAAAATGCTCCTCGATTTAAAATAATGATAATAGACATTCGAGAGAACTTATTTAGGGTAGGGTTTTAAAATTAGTTTAGTTATTACTACCTTCGCTCTGTAATTACTTAATCATTTATTCAAATTGTAATAAATAAACATAATAAGATATTTTTAGAATAATATTATTATTATTTATGCCAAGCCGAATATGGTAATTTACTTTGATTTAAATTGTAATAAAAAAAAGAATTAAATAAACGTAATATACCCAAATTATTCTTATTTTTAACAATAACAAATAAATCGACGTTGCTTGAAAAGATGGATGTGTAAGAAGTTGATAATCGATTGTCTCAATTCAGCTAAAATCGCCTTGGTTTTTCTTTACTCAATCACTATTGGAAGCACGTGCACTCGTGACTGGGCCTCGTGTCACGAAGTCACGCGCACTATTTAAAAAAAAGCCGCCAAAAAAACACGCGGGAAATTAATCGATAATAAATATTCCTTCAATTTAAAATAAAATAGTTTAAGAAAGAAATTTTTGGAATGTACACGCCTTAGTGTTAGTTATCAGTTTCAATGGAAATACGGTATTTACATACGTCGAAGTATGAGTTATCGGCTGGCTATAGTAGTTCAGCACCCATATGACAATATTATCAATAATATATCTTTCATGATGTACTACTTATGCCCCACCCACTCCGCTAGCACCATTCAAACAAGATTCGATCAGCATCTGTTAAGCCTTGGTGCCAGAAAGTGATGTTTTCGACGCCAGGTATCGCTTTCCCTCAATTTTCTCTGCTCCACCAATCAGCGATCAACTTTAATATTACGTTATCTTTCAAGAAAATAGTTCAACTTAACAATAGAACATATTTTTATGGAGATTATCAGAGACATCGTAGTGCAAAGTGCAAACCCGCCAACTGTAATTCGGTTTGCCCACGTACTCGGTTATAGTATCCATCCGCGAGTTTTACCTAATTCACCCGCTCAAAATTGCGTAGCTTCGAAAATTTTAGTTCGGAAAGAAGATTATTAACATTAATTGCCCAAAATGGGGTCCATTTTACGCTTTAAAGTACTATTAATTAAAAACTACGGGGCCCATCGTTGGCTACAACCTAGATAATATTTTTAAAAGGCATTATTTGAACGCGAGCAAAGGGGATGTAAGAAACGATGAACAAATTAACAATTAATCAAATGAAAAAATTGGTAGGCGTTAACGAAAAAATAGTTAATGGGAGGAGATGATGGGACAAAAAACGCACTTTTTTTTTCTTTGGAGGTAAACCCAGAATTATTATTTAAAAAAAAAAAAGATGTAGCGATTAAAAGTTTAATTAATGTTTTAGGCAATAAGGACTCTCTCCAATTTTTAACGTTATTAATTGCAGGTAGTCCCATGGATATACTGAATGATATGTATAAGAACCTACACAATGTTTCAATAAGGGCAGACCAAAAAATATTTGTGATTCTGATATCTATTGGTGGTTAGAAGTCGAGGTCAACTTACAAAGGACTGACGCGTTAGAACACGATGCCTGCAACCACCGCTAGTTGGTATATCTTTTGGGAAATTAAGAGAAGGCGAGATAAAATGGAAAATTAATGAAAAACCATTAATTTTGCTATGGCTTGTTAGAGGTATTTGTATTATTTAAGATATTTTTTTTTGCAGGCGGCTGGCGCATCGACCATCGATCTCTAAGCCTAATCGAAGGATACTCCCCTTATATCTTTAAATAAAAAATGCCCTGACAGCCTCTATTAGGGATTAAATGATAATTTAAAGACTTTAAAAGAAAGTTTGCGGGGTCGAACCCAGAAATAATTAAAAATGGAAAATATTTATTAAAACGTTAATTTATAATAAAGGCCTTTGCGCCTCGCTCGCGCCAATTATACGAAATTGTTTTAAACTTTATTGAAACTCTGTGTGATATTGTTTTAAAATTATGCCTACTACCAAGAACAAATAGAACTTAACGGAAAGTGAGCTAGTAGAGGGGAAAACTGTCGTTTGAATTCAAGTCAAACGGGAGCACGTGGACAAACCGAAATCTAATCTATGATAATCTTCACGAAGCAAAAATATCATTTCAAACGCATTCCATGATCAATTGAGCCTCAAAAGGGAAACTAGAGCGCTGATTGGTCGACCAAAGAAGGTAACTGGTCACTACAGAGGCTGTCATTAACCTACAATACTACTTTGTACTATTTCTATACTTCATGGCAAGTTTTGTTTAAACTTTTGACATGCGAGAAACCAATCTGAGGTTCTACAATTTCTTTATTCTCACCGCTGAAACTTGGGTATACAGAATTGTCTATATCATCCCCCAAGACGTTAATTGGGCCTCTTAACGACACTTCAACTATCAGAACACCTCAGAACGCGGTCCACGAACGATATTTTGAACTGCAATTGAATTTCTTCGTGTGAGGTTTTAGGCTACGGTATTATCAACACCAAGGATAAATTTCTGGCTTTCGCTAAGTTGCCAAGTTCTTAATCGACTTTTAATTACGATCATATTTAATTCTATCACGGACCTCCAATCTTTATATTGATTTAGTGAAAATTCCTTGAAAAAAAAAAGAAAATAAACTATACCTAATAATTAAAAAATAAATGTGTTGAAATGTGATTTTTCATTTCAAAATAAGATTATGGGGAATTAATTTAAGTTACGCCTCAAAATTAAAATTATTAATTGGCTGATTAGTATTTTAATAGAGGTCGAATTAGTTGGGTTTGTTATTTTCGTTAAAATTTTAAGCGACACAAGTATTATCCAAAGACTACAGAAATTTCTGGGGCAAGTCTTTTTTAAATAAATATTCAATTAAATTTCAGGGTTTTTAGTAAAAATTCGTGGAAATTTATGGGTTCTTAGTGAAAACTTATGAAAAATTCACTGTTTTTAGTAAAAATTAATGAAAAATTCACGGTTTTTAGTATAAATTTCATGAAAATCTCAGAGTTTTTAGCAAAAATTCATGAAAATTTCAGGGTTTTTAGTAAAAATCGTGGATATTAATTATATCTAAGGTGTTAAAAGAACGTACACTGCTAAAATAATTATCTAATGTATAATTAACCCAATTACTTACACCTATACTTCATAAATCACCTTAACGAGAAGTTTGTCAAGCCATACGAGATGAAATTGATACAAAATTCAAAGCTAGAACTTAGAAGTAATAATTTTCTTCGTAAATATGGGTGTTGTAACAACTTGGGTTTTGTATTCCACCGGTAGCGCCGATATTCGATATTTATCAATTTAATCATTTAAAATTCAATCGTAACTCAAGGTTCCCATCGATCTACAACGTTCTAGATTCTCTTCTTCAATATAAATTCAATACCTTAATTGAACCGCTAACGGCAAAGTGCATTAATTAATATTTAGGGACCCCATATACTAAACATATACAACCAACCATCTGTTTGCAAAAAAAGACCGAAATTTGGGCACATTTTTCAAGAAAACACATCAATATTTGAAAAAATAACCAACCTATAATTATATGTGTTGTTTATAGAGAGTAACACGGAAAGTAGGACCTCCCTTGATAATTTTTTTTTTAAATTATCTTTAATTTTCTTGGATAAATATTAGTAGAATAATTTTTTATAGAAGTATATTTCTTTTAACTTTGTCAAACATTTAAGTTTAATTTTTATAGTTAAAATTAATTAATAGATTAATTATATACTTTATAAGCTATGATGTGTCTTCAAGAGGCACGCGTTATTGTGACCCAATTAAAAAAAGGCCCTAAAACTGAATAAATCACATTTATTTAACACAACGACGAAAGAGCCTGGAGCATTTGATTTGTACTAGTTTCTTTCTTACGACGTTTAACCTTACGTATTAGTACGCCTCAGTATACACTGTATATCAAAATTAAACCGAATTTAATATAAAAATAAACCGCGTTATGAATAAAAATAGATATTAATAATTTATTTTTAATTTGGTTTTCCGATTGAAATTTATTTTAATATTAAATAAATCTAATGTCAAGCATCAAAAATAATCAACATCAAGGTTACATGTAGTATGATATAGGCGTATGCAATTTTATAATATTATAAAATACGCCTAATTTTGAAAATTTAATGACAGTTAAGTGTTGAAAATATTAAAATTCTTGCAAAGTAAAATAACCAGGCAGCTTAGGCAGGTGTTAAAATTCGTGTTAACCTTTTGAAACGTCGATGGAATAAAAAAATAGTGGCTCTATTATATTATCGACTTTGATTTGTTAAATTTATAAAAAAAATTCGTGGACGTGTTACAACAAATCGAAAACCTGTGTTTCTAACAAAAGGTCTTATAGTCCCACCCCGTCTCTCTCGTGGCCCGAAACAAATTACAAGTTAATCATTAGTCTAGGTATTTTTACGATGGATGATCTGTTAGCAACATTTATTATAGTATCTATCTATTTAAAATAGATTTGAAATTTTGGCCCAAGGGTGCGTGAAAGCCTTTGGCATAACCAACCATATTAATTTTAGGTTGTCTAAAAATTAGTTTCGCATTTTTTTTATTGATAATGAATTCTTAGTGGATTTTTTTATATTATCATTTTTTACTAATGTTTTATGAACGTTAGGGGCCAGTTTCACGCGTATCCTTCATTGGTTAAGAATTATATCGGAAAAATGATAACTATTACTAGGAGCATTGATACAATTTACACCAGGAGGCCAAGATGTATTATTACGCAAGTACTCTGGTAAACCGAATTACATTTAGGCCTAATCATAATATAATCTTCACTTTCGGTTAAGGTTGCCTTTGGTACTACTGTGGGCATAGTATGAACAAGACTTTCTGTTTCATACCTCCGTGGCACGGGTAAGATAAAAACTTTGAAAAATATTTTAGCGCCATCTATACATAACCGAAATATATTTAAAAGATTATAATTTTAAATGTCATAAACCCCATTTATGTTGAAATAAAATCCTATATTTTTATCCACAGTTTCCTCACTGCATTAATTAGAGATTTAAATATAATTAAATTAAATTAAAACCAGTTTAGTTCAAAAGATGGCCGCTTGAGGGCAGCAGCGTCCCATTCCCTCAAATCGCCCGACTTATTCAAATATGCGCTCAAATCGTTCCGACGCGTTCAAACAGGCCCATCAATGGTATCAATGAAGAGTCAGTGACTCAGTATGTTAATACTTCATTAGTTTATTAATTTTTACTCTCTTATTTTTAAAACCAATCCAAACACAAAGTTTAGTGTCCGATAGGGCCATATAGTATCTTAATTGCCTGTCATACTTCTAAATTTCCTTTTAAAAAAATTGTTTTTTCGTGAGAAAGTAAATGATAAAAACACCCTAAAAAGTATCTCATCACTCATAGTCTTATAAGTTATTTATCTTGGCAGATAAGAAATATAGCGAAAGAAGAAGAGATTATACGCGGTATCTCTCTCGGTCTGCCCCCACTTGTTGTTGGAATTCGAGTCCCTGCTTCTTCTATTAGCGCCGCTGCATCTGTTTACTTTTCCCACACACATCAAGGATGCAGGGAACTGGCAACACGTGTAAAGGAATGACGTACGCCCCCTCCGCCCACCCCATCTCATCATCTTCATCCCCCACCATCTCTTTATCTAAATTTTTTACAATCCCGACCCCCGGTCCCCACTCCCCAGCTCGCATACTTGAACCAAGGAAGATCAAGTAAGGGAAGAATAGAAGAAGTGACATGCTCTTCACGAAACGTAGCAGGTCACGTGTCTATTTTTCTGCCTTAGTTTTAACTGCGCATGATCAGAGCGCAATACGAAATCAGTGGCAGACTCCAGAGGTAGAATTGTCGTCTGCCTCAGAGTCAGTACGATCACGATGCGTCAGAAAGGTGCGCAGTAGAACATTGGCACCGACGACGCAAGACTTTTATGCGACCAAACTTTCCTTGCTTGATCTTCCTTGTTTAAACAAGGGGTGCGATTATTTTCATACTTTTATTTATTCCATGCCATCATAAACTCAAGTGGGTGACGATGACGCTTCCCCCCTTGTTCTGACGCGTCCACCCCTTGTCACGTGACCTTTCCCTTAATATTATTCTAGATACTGCGCACTAAAAGCAAAAATTTCTTAAAATAAAAGCGGTGCCAAATTCAGCAATCAACTTACGCAATTAAAACCACATCAAAATTCGCCACTTATATTAGAAAATATCGATTTATCTTGATGTAGAAATTCAACCATCGATATATTGAAACATTTTTGCAAAAAACAAGTAGACCTAGTACTCAATCGATATATATCGAAAGAAATAAATTAACCTACTAACCTGTATCTTCGTAATTATACTAATTAGATCTCGAATTACAATCGCCCTTGACTCCTAATTGACATTGAAAAATAATGTCTGTAAAAGAGAAAATAAAATTGATAATTATTATAATTTGTATAAATTTTTGTTTAATCATCAAATTTAAAGATTCCTAGTACTATTTCTAACTGAAAAAGAAGAACTTGTTTTTTTTTTTTGCTTCAGTTCTTTTTTAAAAGGGAAATAAGCTAGCAGGCACTTTTTTATCAGCGGCAGACGAATGCCGCCAACTACCAACACCCACTCAAGTTTCTCACGACCTTTAAGGTCTCCCTTAACAAAAAATAAGAACTGATATTAATCCATGACTGATGTTAAAACTCGGTATTCTCCCTTAATGTTAAACCTATGGGTTCAAATTTCAAAAGTAGTTTCTTGATTTGAGTAACTGGGCTTAAAATTATTTTCTAACATTAGGCTTAAGAAATAATATGATATGATTAGGCTTAACTGTTAACTACAGTATAGGCTTAATTATTATTAAGTTCAAAAAATAATTCAATTGTTTAAAATCTTAAAAATTGAGAAAATTTTTTATTCTCTGATTTTTTTCTTGTGAAAGTTTTTTCTTTTTCGTTTTTTATCAAAAATGACTTTTTGAAATAAATTATATCTCTTGAGACGTTAATTAAAAACGTCTTGTATATTTACAAGTATTATCACAGCATATATATAATGTTTAAAATTGGTTTTACAAAATTATATTCTTTTTTTTTCTTCCCATTACGTTTATACATTATTTAAAACGTTATTAAAATGAGGGAAATATTTTCATGAACACAAAAATTAATTAAAGATATTAATCAATTTAATAAACAGGAACAAGATTGATAGAAATTTGGCGAGTTTTCATAAAGTTTTCTTTATTTTTTACTTTTCCACGAATATATCGTTAGAAAAGTATTGTAACGAGCCATTACGGCTGGCTGGTTTTGGTAAAATAGTTCAGGTACGTTAGACAAAAATGCGATGAAACGATAGTCGTGATGAAATTTAAAAAAGTTCGATGTGTGGTATAGTTCAATGTGTCTCTACATTTACCAAGGTCTCCAAACTGATTCAGCCGCAACTGGTACGGGTGAAATTGGTTCAAAGACTGGCTGAACTTGATAAGGCATTGTCAAGGTCAAAGGCGAAGATGGGCTAGGGCTTGAACGGTCACTCGCGGCCGGACTTAGGATACCGGACGATCCCAAAACGTTAACCGGACATCTCTGCTTCATGGAATGAGTGATAACGCTTGTGGTATTGGATTGAGTCATTGGCGTTTCCCGTTTAGGCGGCAATAAAAAAGCGATTTCGCCGGACGGCAAACGTGTGGCGACGAATTGAAGTCCGTTATTACGTTGGTGATGGAGTTCGTTCGGTACTTGTACGTGAACGGGTTTCATCTCGATTGGTTTAGAGGTGGTGGTGTTAATAGTTGGCGTCGCAGTTTGATGAGGGTTTGGCGACGATACTGGTGACGGAGGTTGTCCGTAAAAACTCGGGGTTGGCGCCAATGAGGTTAAACAATTGGATAAGTGACCCAAAAGTCGCGACCTCAAGGCATCATCGGCTCGTTCTCTGTTTAAGTAACGGCTAACTTCGGCGGCGCATTCTCCGAAACCGGCGCGAAATTTTCCAATCGTGTCTGGATCTGGGATGTTATTTTGTTGCAGACGTTGTTGTCTTTGCAATTGTTGCAAATGTTTGACGGTCATTTCGAGAATATCAGCTTTCTCTAATTTAGAATGTCTGGCATTCTATAAAGAATAAAAGAAAAAGAAAAGGCATAAGTCATACGATAATAAAAGTAACTACACAATGGTAACGTAATAACCTAACACGTGTTTCACCAACTCGAGTACCCCACTAATTACCACCACCACGAATAAAGTATAATGGGCAGGTGGAGCGTTTCAATACACGCGATTAAATTTTTTTACTACACGTCCTTTCTCCGAGCCCGGGTGTGTAGGGGAGCTTAAAAAAATCCTCCCTTCCTTGAAGGAATTTGGGCGCACGCCGCAGCTGTCAGCCACTGGCTCGGCTTCGGATCGTGGGAACGTCGGAGAAAACATGCTTCCACAGATTCGTTCCGCCAAATTTATACGCTTAACCCCCCCCTCTCCGCACTCCACCTAGCCCTGGTTTCTAGTTCGCCCTCGGGGCAAGCAAGGATCCCTTTCCTGGTTGCACCAGCCGCGGATCGCTATACACCGCTCCATTGAATAGAATCTGACTTCCCCTCACGTTCCCGTACAAGTCTAGTGTAACCCCGTGGCTAGGAAAGAATCATCCACGCGTGACTGGTAACGTGTGCGCAATGAGTTCGTGCACTACGCCGCCCTAATTTTAGTATTTTTTTCCTAAATATGATTTTTCACTGATTTGACTTCCTAGCTTTGCATTGGCATTTGACACTATACGGGAAAAGCTAAATGTTCCCTAACAACAATATTCCAACATTTAAATGATACTTACATCTTTCTTAAGAGCATCTAAGATCAAGTTCTTCAATTCAGCGAGGCTGTTATTAATACGAGCCCTTCTCCGTTTTTCCATAATTGGTTTGGTACTCTATTAAAAATAAAATGAATTCAATATTAGAAACTGAACTCCAATAATTTAATTAAAATTAAAAGCTAGTAAATTAATCATATTTAAATTAAATATAAAAACGAAACCTACCCTTCGGAGTTCACTGGCTTTGGTGGGTGTCCTTTCAGCAGGCATGTTTGTTTGTTTATTTATTTGTCGAAATAATTAGTCCAAAATGTGAAGTTCACGAGCACACGTGACGATATACGTTTTGTGATGAACTCGCGTTAGTTTATCAAGAGTGTATATTTAGGAGCTAGTTTCTCTACGATGCGAGATCGAGAATGAAGCGAGATCAGCTTCCTCTCGGTCCTTTTATGCATCTCGGTTGAGGGAGGGTAACGTTTCTTTCCCCCTCTTTTCCTCTTTACAATAATTCCACGAGAAAAGGGTAGGGAGAGAGCGAGAGAGAGAGGGATTGAAAAAAAAAAAAACCACCCAAACACCCCTCGTTAACGGTGCGCAGTCCGCCGCACGAGCTGTCGACTGGAAAGTGGGGGTCGAAATGACGGAACGCGTATCGCCATCATACCGTAACTATCGCAAAGAGCGCCGTAGGGTGGTGGGTAAAGCGTGCCCCCTTCTTACGAGCATAGAATATAATAATAATAAAAAAAGAACGGGCATGCTTCGGGCTATAAACGAAAAATACAAACGGCGCGAGACCCGTGGGAACGCGTTCCGAAACGCGCTCTCAGACGACTCCCCAGCCAATGGAATCCGAGAGCCCACGCTTAAAGAGCAACGGGGGGAAAGGTTGTTAATAACGCCAACCATGGTAAAAAGAAGGGGGGGGAGGGTTAGAAAAAAAAGTTAAAGAGAAAAACACCCGCGGGGTGAAAGGCGCAATGGTAGGAGGGGGGGGCGATTTAAATACGGTGTACGTACGGTGCTGGCGCGCGCCTGCTCTTTGGCGATTGGCCGATTGGAATTCCGGCACACGAACGCCCGAGGTAGATTACTTAACCCCCCTGTTCCCTGTTTAAGACTTTAAGACGGGGTGGGGGGTCGGCACCGTCGAAAAGGGCATGGGAACCAACTCTCCCGATAGATCTTAAAAAGCATTAAGAAAGGCAGGCACGCGGGTTTATCGAAGGAGAAAACGGGAGGGGGGTAGCCATTACCGACGACGGTGCCGCCGCCGCTTCTCTTTTCAAAATATGCGCCAAGACATCTGCTTACGAGCGCGAGAGAGAAGCAAAAAGGGAGGGGGTGGGAAGGCAAGGGGGGTTAAGATTTTTGGCGTCTGCTCCCGCTACGCCATAGTGGATTTAAGGTAGGGTAAGGGGGAGAGGAGTAGAGAAGGTTGAGAAGGAAAAGAAAAATTATGAAAGGACTTGAACCACGTGCCGAGATATAAAGAAAAAAAAACCCCAAGTAAAAATTGAGAGTCGGTAGGCGGAGTTTTCCCACACTTCGAGATGAGCGTCTCCAGGCATTTGGCTCGCGGAGGGATTGGAGAGAGAGAGGGGGGTTACTTTTTTGATATGGAAGTATTCTCAGTATACTTCTGATAAGCACGATCCCCCCTCCTTTCATCAAGGACGCGTTATAAGTATGGAGTTATCCCTGGCTCGAGTCTATGGGAATCGTAAGCATCGCGCCAGTTTTCCGGTTAAGTTGGTGTGTATGTTCGTCTACGCTTATCTCTTGAGTCTTGCCTTGGCGCGCGGTACATTTCTTGTGGAAGCTACCCTAATCTTTGGAAGACCTTTTATTATTATTATTTTTTTTATACTATATGGATGCGCATTTCTTGCCCCCTCTATAGAGCTATGGCAGATACCAGCCTTTACTTAATTAGGGTTTATGAATAGATAGTATTGGGTGCCATGGCGCTATTGCTATAGTATGCCTATGGGCTTCAATCTATAGTCAGTGTGTGTGTAAACAAGTTCTTTTATTTATAAATGTATTGTGTCTTGAGGCCAAAGAATTTGCTTAAGATTTACTGACGTAAATCTCAGTGATAAATTATTCCGTAAATTATTGTTATTTGTATTCATGAATTAAGTGAATTAATTTAAATAGACAGATTCGGAAATTTAATTAACTGGGTTGGGTTGGCGCAATATTATCATATTTAAATTACCCGACTTTTCCAGGATTTCCCTGACTATTTTCCCAGGTATTTTTACGTCAAAAGGTATCAATATAACCACTATATTTTTAAGAATATTGTTATATTTGTAATAAAATTTATAGATCATGTATTGAAACGTTGGAATTTTCTTAAACCGATGCTTTTCCCCATTGACCTTTGGGCGTCAATTTTTCATAAACTTTTGTGGGTAATAACGACAATGGGCCAAGGGTCCCTGGTAAAACTAGGGCCTATACCTTCAGAGCTCAAATAATTATTGTTAAAACTGGTATCTTAAAAATTAAAGTTTTGAATTATGGCACGATGAAACAAAATTTGTGTTTTATATATTAATTAATAAGCTTGGTTTATAATTTTTAAGTTGCATGGCCTGTCAATAAGTCTGGTTTATAGAACCACACCAACTAAAGCCCCGAGGATTGAGAGCATCCATAAATATGGCATGGAAAAGACGACGTGTCTTATATCAAACGCGAGATAAAACCAAATTAATTCGACTTTTTAAGTTGTCCGTCGCCGCGCCGATATCAAACGATTATTAATGAGTATCGCCTTAGGAAGACCTCTAGGTCTCTCTAAAACTATTAACAGCTAGCAGTTTTAGCGTAATAAAAAATTATAATTCAATAAAATCTCTTCAGATAATAAATATATATTTCATCGTGCGAAGTATAATTTTTATAGAATAAAATTCCAAATATTAATTGCGGTTTTTTTGGCCCTAAAAATCATCATATGAATAAACCATGGGCGTGTTTCGAGCTAGTCTACCAGATGACTTTTTTTATTTATTTTTTTTTTATTTAGGTGGCATGGTGAGTGATATAAAGCGGAGCGGACACTTTTAAGGTGTCAACTATTTCTGGGTCGCGCCAAAAATTTCATCGAACGACTATTTAATGATTTAGATTTGTCATTAAGAGGCTAGAAATATTTGAAGCCTAATTATTTATACTGTATAAAGAGAACGTGAAAGTATCTATTTCAAAATGTTGTTTTATTCTTGAAATTTCTCGCCCTAAAGTTACTCGAATCAATTTATCACTCCACGTGAATTAATTATTCACACCATAAACCCACGTGAATTAATTATTCATTCCATAAACTCGCGTGAATTCTTCCTAAATTCACCCCCTAATCTCACGTGAATTTTTCTAAAATCGTAGAATATTAATTCACACAAAGTTATAAAAAAAATCATTCTGAAGTCATTTATAACTGACCTGATCTTCCTTAAATGGTTTAAAAAAACCTCAGACGTTCTAAATTTCTCGGCAATAACTAAGTCTTTGGTTTATAATATTAAAAAATAAAATGACTAGACTGATAATCACCAATTTCATCGTCACTTTAAAGAAAAATAAAAGCGTATCGAAAAAGAGGAGCCTCTAAATATCGTGAAATACGCCACACCGTATAATTATCACGCAATTAAACAACCATTAAATATAATTAAACATAAATATACCATCAATACGAGAGAATGCTGCCTGAAACCTCATTAAATTTTAATTTAATCCTGAAAAAAAGAACTAAATAAAAACACGTGCAAATATAAAACATATACACGAGTTAAAATATTCGGGCCGTTAAAACGCAACGGTTCTCGAAAAGACGTTAAGAATCTAAAGAAATCTTACGAGTATAAAAAAGATCATCGTAAGCCACTCAAAGTCTTACAACACGACGAAATATTACGCAAAAGATAGGGCAACCCTCCCAAGTACATATAGAAGCCGGTTAAGTAATATAACTGATGCACCAGAAAGCTGCGCCCATCGTTGAAGACACCCATATACTGTCCTCAAAGGGGTGCCACGAGAGGCGTATCACTCCAGCTAGCTAGGGCGCCTTCGAAATTTAAATGCAGTAAACATTTTTTAATCTCAAATAATTTGAAATTTAAGTAAACATAATAATGAAAATATCACTTCCCACTACTAAATTTCTTAATGAGTATTGGTTCCAATATCCTTAGAAAATAGGATAAGCAAACCCTCCCCCCCCCATGGTATTTTCCTATACTGCTTAATACAATCAAAGCTAGGAGACTGCCATTACTCCACAGTGTTTATATCAACTAACTATGCCTCACCAGGAGTGGATGCTTCTAAAGAGCTAACTTGATTGGCAAATAACAATTTGGTTTGAGGAGACCATTTGTTCCTTAATGATAAAACTAAATCCTATCAATCTACATTTGATCATGTAGTGATTAGCCCCTTGGTTAAAAGCCCGAGGAGTTGACAATGGGTGGCTGGAATGTCTTTAAGAGAAGAAAAAATAAAGGAACCGTTGAGATTCTCACAGACCTGCCGCGTCGTCGAGCTAAAGTGAATACTATTCTAGTACTCGCATCGATTCGATATTTCCTCCTTGCTCACCTCACCTGGCGACACGAGCTAAGCACGAGCGGGAATTGTCTCACGTGCAAAGAGAGACCAGAGAGCGGGAGAGTGAGCTAGAGAGAGGAGCAAGTTAGGGACCATATGCGCTTCTATAGACATAAAAGGGGGTTGAAACCCCGATTATTGGTGATAAAAGCGAGTTCAGGGGGTTTCCAACAAGTGTCGTCATCTTTTTCCAACTGCCAACATTCCAGGGACCCATTTGTCCGACCTTATTGACCTCGAGCCAGAAAAGAAACGTCCCGGGCCCGTGGGAAACGACTCGAAAATCTTTCGCGTACTAGAGAAGAACTGAAGATGCATGTAAAAAGGGGAGGCAGGCTGAAAACGCTTTTAGGCTTCTGGTATGGCTATAGAGTTTATGCCAAGGAGGATGTACGCTAAGGTTGACACGGGACAAGAAGACTGACTTCGATTACTCTAGTTCTTCACTATAGATAGTGTGCACACAAGTGTTGCCAGGTATTTGTGAGTGCAATATTCAACAGCTATCTAGAGCAATCAATAGTTCTGTTCGATTCAGATCATTCAGTTCCAAACCTGAGGTATGCTCTCAAGTATTATTGGCAACCTTGAGGTTATCATAGCCTGGTTCTCTCTCAGCCGAATGCTTAATTTGTAAGGATCATTTATTTATAGAATTAACACACAATTTCAGAACTGTTCATGATAAACTAAAAGGGATATGATAACTCTATTCTCCAAATACATATTCACTCCAGTGTATTACGGTTATCTATGCTCTTTGCACATTTTTACCCACAATAGACGCACGTGGTGTGTGTGCAAGCAAGCGGGGGTACCCGACCGACACAACAAAAACCGATATTTATTCTCCTACGAATACGAATTCCCCCGCTATTTCGGGTTTCTTCTTTTCCCGCCATAATCTTGGCTGTAGATTGAATCGCGTCGGCCAGGCAAGGGGGTGCACCGAGTGCAGCCACGGTCGGTCTTAGCGTGGGAAAGTTAAAAGTGACCCCGTCACGCCCCGGTGCACTTCTCTTTCTACCCTGTAAAAAAAACGGGCGCACGCGGGTTTCCAAACTTAACCCCCCCCCCCCGCTTGAGAAGAAACGTTCGTTCTTCATGGAAACAGAGAGAGAGAGAGAAGAGAAGGAAATTCAGCTTGCACGATCCCCCGTTTAGAAGGGTCTCCTTTCAAAGATCAAGATTGACTGGCTTCCAAGGGGATGATTCATACAGATTTATGATTATACCTGAAGATTGCAAATTTTATCACGGCCATGACTAGGCGCGCTCTCTCTGAATAATTTTTTTTGAAGTTTGTCGATAAGACTCACTGGATAAGAACAGAACGGGTTCAAACTTGACTGTCTTATTGTCTTATTTGAATAAATTATTTGTTGCAACGTTGGTAAGTGGAATTGGGAAATAAATATACCTCTAAAGGCCTTTTCAGACGGTACAACTTTTGACTCAATTAGAAGAGTCAAAAAGTTGAGTCAGATTAATTGTTAATTGGTGATTCAACTTGTCCAACTTCTGTTAATTCATACGACCCAACTAGTTTACTCAAGTCCAGTTGACTGATCAAAAACAACGAATTCCCCCCATCGTACAATGCCACCGAACTAAAACCACATCCGATTTTTATATCATAAAGAAAAACTAACCCTTACAAACATTTCAAAACCATCAAAAATCAATTTTGAAAGGAAGTTTCAACGTACAAACAAAATTCTAAATGATCAACCCCTGAAATAGGCAACAACATTCAGTCGAGCTCCTTTGAACGCGACAAAGTTTGAAAGAAGATCTAGCCTAGCGTCCCAAGCGAAGGAATCGTCCAAAAAAATTGAAAAGAAGCCCTGTCAGCCGTCTCGACGGCCCAGCAGCTTCAGACCAGTACACACTTGAAGACGAAAAAAAAACCATGAGAAAAATTTGAAAATTCCAAAAGGGACACGACACGGGCCGTTCAAGCGTGATAGTTTGGAGGCATTTACTGTAGTGGTGGGGGAACTGGGGGTTTATTCGAAATTGCACGTGCCTTCTTTGTCCGTCGGGTCGCATTCCAGAGACTCGTGCCAAACACGCTTTCTCACGGTGGTGCCGCGCTACCCGGGGACAGAGGGGGGCCTCTTCCCTAAGGGGGTACAACGTTTGACCCCAAGCTTCCCGCTACACCCTACCCTGGTACAGAAATACCCAAAAATTACAAAACTCAAAAGAAATTAGTAGATCAAGCCGAAGTTATAAGAATATTAAGAAGATTGTTATGAAAAAGTCAAGTTAAAAAACGGGGGGGAGGAATTTACTCTAGCCCCTTTAGTTCACATTATGAGTACTGATTTAAACTGAACTGCTAATGTTAGCCTCATCAATGTTCGGACCACACTGAATGAATGGCAAAAACCTATTTATTTAAAGCTTCGTATTCAATTTGTACAACGCATGCGCGAGTAGAGACAGACGGATAACGGGAGAAGGAAGTGTTGCTCCTTGCTAGAATGTCGATGAAGATGTGCCCAAAACTCTTCGTAAACGTTTTAACTTCGAATTTGTTTACTTTGTTGAAACTTGATAGAAAAATGGGTGGACTCCGGGTGCCAGTTGTTATTGCCGACGGTCCGTCCAAAGCAAAGCCACACGCGTTTATAACAGGGTACAACAATTTTCGCCCAGTTCGTGACGCACGTATTAACAACAAAGGGTGGTGACCATAAAAATCTCGCGTTCCCTCTCGGAGTTAGGAGTCCAGAGACTACATTTATGTATGGCTATGACTACAGTCAGTATGAGAGAGGAGACCAGTGGCCCCCCAACCGTAATTTATGTAATATAATAAAAGGAATTATTACATAACGTGTAATTTTAGGACTTCAAACAGAGTCATTAATTGTAACTAAAAAAAGACCCATGGGCCTCTTAATGTCTAAAAATTATTTGAAATTTTTGACTATGGCTGTGCTGCGATTGAGGATTTTTAGTTCTACCGTGTATACGAAAAATTTGTAATACAATGTTCTTAAATAAATTAATTGGATAAATGCTTCCAATTATTATGATTGATCTATTATTGGATTTAATTGTGTAAAAAAGTCTATTGAACTTTAATTAGGATGGAATTATATACTTAATCCAAAGTATTTTGTGTAATTATAAGTGTTTCAAAAATAAAGGATTTGTTAGGAATTGGTACTCACCGGAGAAACCACTTCTTTGGATAAATTTTTTATGGTCCAGTTTCATCATAAATTAATCAGCCTACAATAAAAAAACAAAAGAACAATGATTAAATTACATTAACGAAAATAAAATCAACAAATATTAAAATTAAAAAATAAATCAATAAATCAAAAAAATATATTATAAATATATATAAATATAATATAACGGATATGAAAAAAAAATTGAGGCACCTAGTAATATGACAAAACATTGCATTAGTTCTATATATTTATAGAACTTCAATCTCGGACGAGTTAAGACCGCTGCACTTAAGACATCCGGATTAATAAATTTGATGTTTACTTAGGGATAGGGTAAGTTTATACACGATACAATCCAGGCGTTTTTTACAGGAAATAGCCCAAGCTGTATTACAGATCAGATTATTGGTGATCGATATCCTGTATTTAGGAGTCATCATACTTATTTATCTGACACGATTTTATATTGATATATTTTCTAAAAGACCTTTTAATCCTATCAGGAAAAAGGAGCTAGTGAAAGGATTAAGGGGCCACCAATATAAGGCTTAAGTTTATTAGGGGTCGGATACTACCTCAAAACTACGAAACAAACAATTTTGAAACCCTGATTTTCCCAGGTTTTTCAAGTACACTATGGTAATCGCGCAGTTGA
Organism: Phalangium opilio; assembly: GCF_054372755.1. Lineage (NCBI taxonomy): Eukaryota > Metazoa > Arthropoda > Arachnida > Opiliones > Phalangiidae > Phalangium > Phalangium opilio. Next base: position 2,567,713 of record NW_028324151.1, read on the forward strand.
CTGGTGTTGTGATAGGAACAAATAATGTCCGACACCTCTAAAATGACTTTACCCTGGTTCCTTTATAGAGGAGTGTTTTGATTTGATTAAATTTTTGATTTATTATTATTTTTTCTTTTCTTTTCAAAAGGGGATCGACATGAAAGTAAACAATAATTTCTAGATATTTCAATCATCGCGTTGAATTTTGAGTCAACTTCCAACTTCCCCAAACATTTGTAGGTCAAAGGTTATAATAGAAATATTTACATTGAATAGTGATGGATAACTAAATTTGAATTTTATTTTCAAACTAGATTTTAAAAGGAGACCGTAAGCGATTAAACACAATGCTACCAACGACAGCTGTAAAGTGTTTGATTAAAATAAAAAAAATTTACTTGTTAAATTAAATTAAATCTTATATATATTTCATTCATTGAACTTCACTGTAAATTTTCTTGATCTTTTTGGCCCGATTTCTTAATCAAATACGAAGTAAAAAAAAAGATTTAATATAAAAAGTGGTACACAGTAAACTGATGGTACAAGAAAAAAAAAAACTCGCACACTATTTTCCAAAGCGGGTGAATGAGGTTACATGGTCTCCCACACACTATGGTAATATCACAGCCACCTGCAGTAAAAATCAACTAACAATGCCCGAAAGCACGTGCAGAATGAATAGAGAACCCGCGTTTTTTTAACACTAGCACGAGGCGCGGGGGTGTGACCCGTAGGGCATACGATATAAAAAAGCGCCAAATGTACACACAGGTGCACGTGCGTTCCCGCCAAATTTAATGAATGCGCGCCAAGAAGCTGAGAAACGCGCGTGAACAAATCTTAACACGCGGGCATCAAGAAAATTGGCAAACAATCGTAAGGATGTTTTCTCTTCTTGGAGTCAAGTTAAACATTATAGGAAAAGAGGCCGAGTGTAGAAACAATGGACAAGGAGTTTTTCGTTGAAATTTGCGAAACGAGAAATTTGATTCGCTAAAGAAAATGAATGCAGCTAGAATGATCGAGATTACGCGAAAAATCACGGTGAATTACTATTTTTGAAGAATTTGACAATTTGGCGTGATTTTAAGGAATATTTTTAATCAAATAGGCTTAAGTTTAAGTTTTGTTCGTTCCATGATTCCATCACCCTAAAAATATTAAATGCTTTATCAATAAAGGCGTTTATTTTCTAGCACACAACGTGTGTAATGTAAATATCACGTGGTAAAGCTATTTCTTCTTTCCTCTCAACAGCTTTGACCGCCGAGATACAACGAAAGGGGTTCAATAGACGATCTGAAAACCAAGAATCGAACAAATAATGGCGTGACATCAAAATGGCCAATTTCTAACGCGTTTTCAAATCGAACTGACCAAGTGACCACACCCAAAGAATATCGGAAAAAATGTATTTAAAATAAACCCCAAAAAAGGGACTTTCATTGTCATTGGTACATCAATACCGAGTGTTTGAGCACAATGAAAATGTCACTCAACATGCAGTTTTCAATGCGCTAAGATGTGCATTTGGTTGCTTGTCCAACTGTCCTTCAGGCAAGAAGTGAATGGTCTCCGTTGATATGACAAAGTTACTATTGCAGAAAAGGTCCAGCATGTTGCCTACAAATATCATTTCCCGAAAACTGGTGACATTTTTGAAGATATGGTGTTCGGCCTCAGTAATCTGCAATCATTATTACGTTGCCATTATCGTGTGTTTCGTTTCAACTCAAAGTTCTTCTAAATGGGTGGTCAGTAACTTCATGACGCATTTCACTTCCGTCGTATCATTTTACGTCATCGCCTTCCGGAGACGAAGGATTATGAAGTTGGTTGAGGAAGCGTACCAGCAAGCGAATGGATTGCACCCGACACTCGCAATTCGACGGTACTGGTCCAGAAGAATTAAATTGGTTCTCACTATCTTGATGGTTTACTTGATGATGATAACTGTTATTTATTACGGGTTTACCATAATCGTAACAGACAAACGAAACGGGGAAAATAAATGGTATCAAAGTTTTTGTCTCGGGTAAGTACATGGCGTTTTTTAACAACTGGCGAACAAATTTGAAGTTGACGTGTAAAATTGGTTCTTAGGTTGTGTCCTGATAAGTATATTCGACAGTTTGCTTACATCGCACTGGCTTTTGATGGAATCATGTTCGTTCCCATTATCAACGGTAGCGTAATTTTGGGTGCATTATTCTACTGCTTCGTCGCTGACATTCTAAGACACATTGTTAAGTCGATTAATTCAACTTTAATCGATCAAAACGATACGGAAATCGGCATGTCGATCATTCGGGCCAAAAAGGAGCTGACTAAACTTCAGCGGCTGATTAACAACATCAATAACGAATTGAGTTACGTGGTCCTATTTTGGCTCTTGGTTGGTTTTGTCCTGGCTTGCCACGGAGCTCTTAAATTCCTTACGCGAATTAATGTCGATCATAACCCTTATTTGGTGGCATTTGACCTTTTCTACCATTTTCAGGTATGGCTATTTTCAATTTGTCTTGCGAGACTTATATTTGAAATCTGAGTTTTAATTTTAGTTGCTGGCGATTTTCTTCGTGGTGACTTTCATCAGTTCTAAAATCCCTGAAGAACTGGATCAATCACTGGTGTCTTTGCACGCTTTATCAGACGGACTCATGGCTGGAAAGGGTGACTCAACAGAATTTAAATATCTTTACTTTCAACTGACCAACCCCAAGATCGCCCTGCGAGCTGGAGACTGTTTCAACATAACCTCGAAGTTATTTTTGTCATATCTGGGTTTGGGCTTCACTTACGCCCTAATCTTTGTCCAAATCGATCCCGCCGCTCTCTATGCACTCAAATACATTGCGGGAAATGCCACGGGCTAATAGCACGTGCAAAGTTGTTCACATGAAAATTGCCTAATGTCGTTACATTTTAAGCCTTGCATTGAAATCGCCCTTTGACCCTCACTTTAAACAGAAACGCTGATAAAAACAAGGGCGTGACAACTAATCGAACTATTTTAAATATAAACCACTTTATGATGGAGTCGAACTGACCACACCCAAAATTTATTGGAAAAATATATACAAATAAACAAAATTTTACCCCAACCCATGTCTTTCATTGTATTTTAAATACACATTAATTGTCCTACAACTTCTAAGTAATTTGGAGGCAATAGGACTCCTCTGAACTTCAGCTACAACGTTCTTTTCCAAGCCAAAGCTCTTTGAGAAGAGGTTCACAATGCTACCAACAAGTATCATGGCTCGAAAACTGGTGGCATTGTTGAAAATATGGTGTTTAGCCTCAGTAATCTGCAATCATTATTATCTTGCCGTTATCGTGTTTTTCGTTTCTACTCAAAGTTCTTCTAAATGGGCCGTGAGTAACTTCATGACGCATTTCACTTCTGTCGTATCATTTTACGTCATCGCCTACCGGAGACGAAGAATCCAGAAACTGGTTGAGGAAGCGTACCATCAAGCGACCCGATTGCACCCGACACTCGCAATTCGACGGTACTGGTCCAGAAAAATTAAAGTGGTTCTCACGGTCTTGACGGTTTATTTGATGATGGTAATGGTTACATATTACGGGTTTACCGTATTCAAAACAAGCAAACAAAGCAGGCATACTGCCTGGTATCAAAGTTTCAGTCTCGGGTAAGTACGCGGCGCTTCTTTCAGAACTGGAGAATAAATTTAAAGTTGAAGCAAAATTGGTTCTTAGGTTGTGTCCTGATAAATATATCAATCAGTTTTGTTACATCGCACTGGTTTTACACGGAATCATGTTCGTCCCCATTATCAACGGTAGCATAATTTTGGGTGCATTATTCTACTGTTTCGTCGCTGATATTCTAAGACACATCGTTAAGTCGATTAATTCAACTTTGATCGATCAAAACGATATGGAAATCAGCAAGTCGATCACGCGAGCCAAAAAGGAGCTGACTAAACTTCAACGGCTGATTAGCAACATCAATAAAGAATTGAGTTACGTGGTTCTATTTTGGCTCTTGACCGGTTTTGTCCTGGCTTGCCACGGAGCTCTCAAATTCGTGACTCGAATTAACATTGATCATAACCCTTACTTGGTGGCATTTGACCTTTTCTATCATTTTCAGGTGGGTATACTTCAATTTTGGTTTGCTAGTTTTATATTGGAAATCTGTGATCTTTTTTAGTTGCTGGCAATATTCTTCGTGGTGACTTTCATCAGTTCTAAAATCCCTGAAGAATTGGACCAGTCACTGGTGTCTTTGCACGCTTTATCAGACGGACTTATGGCTGGAAAGGGTGACTCAACAGAATTTAAATATCTTTACTTTCAATTGACCAACCCTAAAATTTCCCTACGTGCTGGAGACTGTTTCAACATAACCTCGAAGCTATTTTTGTCTTATTTGGGTTTGGGCTTCACCTACGCCTTAATCTTTGTCCAAATCGATCCCGCAGCTCTCTATTCCCTCAAATACATCGCGGGAAACGCCACGGGCTATTAGCACGTGCAAAATCATTTACATGAAAATTATCTAAGTTTATTTAATATTAGACTTGCACCAAAATCACTCTTGCTGCTCACTTAAAACAGAAATGTTAAAAAAACAAGGGCGTGACAAGAAATCGGACTTTTCAAATATAAACCATTTTATGATGGAATCGAATTGACTACACCCAAACGCTATTGGAAAAATATATTCAAATAAACACAATTTTGCAATGGCTTTCATTGTATTGATAGTCCTATATAGCTTTAAGTAATTGGGAGGCAAGACAATCTTAGACTCCTCTGAACGTCAGTTAAAACGTTCATTTCTAAGTGAAAGCTCCTTGAGAAAAGGTCTACAATGTTGCCAACAAGTATCATATCTCGAAAACTGGTGACATTGTTGAAGATATGGTGTTCAGCCTCCGCAATCTGCAACCATTATTACATTCCCATTATCCTGTGTTACGTTTGCATCCAAAACCAATCGAAATGGGTCGTGAGTAACTTTTTGATACATTTCACATCTGTCGTATCATTTTATGTCATCGCTTACCGGAGACGAAGAATCCAGAAACTGGTTGAGGAAGCGTACCATCAAGCGATCCGATTGGATCCCACACTCGTAACTCGACGGTACTGGTCCAGAAAAATTAAAATGGTTCTCACTATCTTGATGGTTTACTTGACGATGATAACTGTTGTATTTTTCGCATTTAACGCTTTCCATATTCACAAAATTCGCAAGAATTCTTCTTGGTATAAAAGTTTCTGTCTCGGGTAAGTTCCCAAAGGATTTTCTAAAACTATGCCACAAATTGAGTTGACACAAAATTTGTTTTTCTTAAATTATGCGTAGGTTGTGTTCTGATAAGTATATCCGGCAGTTTTATTACATCTCATTGGCTTTTGATGGCATCATATTCGTCCCAATTATCAACGGTAGCATAATTTTGGGTGCATTATTCTACTGCTTCGTCGCTGATATTCTAAGACACATCGTCAAGTCGATTAATTCAACTTTAATCTATCAAAACGATATCGAAATCGTCAAATCGATCACTCGAGCCAAAAAGGATCTGACTAAACTTCAACGGCTGATTAATAACATCAATAACGAATTGAGTTACGTGGTCCTCTTTTGGCTATTGACTGGTTTCGTCCTGGCTTGTCACGGAGCTCTCAAATTCCTGACGCGAATAAATATTAACCATAACCCTTATTTGGTGGCCTTTGACTTTTTCTATCATTTTCAGGTATGGATATTTTGATATTTTGATATTTTTCTTTACAGCCAATATTTTTGAGCACATTCGACCTTTAAGCTTCTAGCGATGGTTTCCTTGGTGATCTTCATCGGTTCTAAAATCCCTGAAGAATTGGACCAATCACTGGTGACGTTGCACGCCTTAGCAGACGGGCCTACGGCTGGAAGTGGAGCTTCGACAGAATTTAGAAATCTTTACTTTCAACTGACCAACCCCAAGATCGCCCTGCGAGCTGGAGACTGTTTCAACATAACCTCGAAGTTATTTTTGTCTTATTTGGGTTTGGGCTTCACCTACGCCTTAATCTTCATCCAAATCGATCCAGCCGCTCTCTATGCACTCAAATACATCGCTGCAAACGCCACATTCGCTGGCGATTAGCGTGAAAAATCTTTTACATGAAAATTGCCTTATGTTGTTTCATTTTAAGCCATACACCGAAATCACCCTTTGCTACTCGATCACCTTAAACAGAAATGCTGTGCAAAACAAAGGCGTGACAACTATATAAACCATTTTATGATAGAATTGAATTGACCCCACCCAAACGCTATTGGAAAAGTCTATTCAAATAAACACAATATTGCAATGGCTTTCATTGTATTGATAGTTCTCTGTAGATTTAAGAAATTGGGAGGCAAGACCATCTTCGACTCATCTGTACTTTAGCTAAAACGTTCTTTCTTAAGTCAGAGATCCTTGAGAAAAGGTCCACAATGTTTCCAACAAGTATCATGCCACGAAAACTGGTGACATTGTTGAAGATATGGTGTTCGGCCTCCGCAATTTGCAACCATTATTTCATGGCCGTTATAGTGTGTTACATTTGTATCCATAACCAATCGAAATGGGTCGTGAGTAATTTTTTGATTCATTTCACATCTGTCGTCTCATTTTACGTCATCGCCCACCGGAGACGAAGAATCCAGAAACTGGTCGAGGAAGCGTACCATCAAGTAACCCGATTGGATCCCACAATCGTAACTCGACGATATTGGTCCAGAAGGATTAAATTAGTTCTCGCTATCTTGATGGTTTACTTGGCGATGATAATGGTTATCTTTTTCGCATTTAATGTTTTTCATGTTAACAAAATTCGCAAGAATTCTTCATGGTATAAAAGTTTCTGCCTCGGGTAAGTTCGCAAACGGATTTTCTAAAACTCTGTTACGTATTGAGTTGTCACAAAATTTTTTTTTTAGGTTGTGTCCTGATAAGTATTTTCGGCAGCTTTATTACATTTCATTGGCTTTTGATGGCATCATATTCGTCCCAATTATCAACGGTAGCATAATTTTGGGTGCATTATTCTACTGCTTTGTCGCTGATATTCTAAGACACATCGTCAAGTCGATTAATTCAACTTTAATCCATCAAAACGATATCGAAATCGTCAAGTCGATCACTCGAGCCAAAAAGGAACTGACTAAACTTCAGCGGCTGATTAACAACATCAATAAAGAGTTGAGTTACGTGGTCCTATTTTGGTTCTTGACTGGTTTTGTTCTGGCTTGCCACGGAGCTCTCAAATTCCTGACGCGAATAAATATTAACCATAACCCTTATTTGGTGGCCTTTGACTTTTTCTATCATTTTCAGGTAGGTGTATTTTAATTTTTTTAAGTCAAATTTTTGACCAAATTTGATTTTTAAAGCTTCTAGCCATGGTTTCCTTGGTGATCTTCATCGGTTCTAAAATCCCTGAAGAATTGGACCAATCACTGGTGACTTTACACGCCTTAGCAGACGGACCCGCGGCTGGAATGGGTGCTTCGACAGAATTTAGAAATCTTTACTATCAACTGACTAACCCCAAGATCGCCCTACGTGCTGGAGACTGTTTCAACATAACCTCGAAGTTATTTCTGTCATATTTGGGTTTCGGCTTCACCTACGCCTTAATCTTCATCCAAATCGATCCGGCCGCTCTCTATGCACTCAAATACATCGCTGGAAACGCTACATTCGCTGGCGATTAGCGTGCAACACATACAATTTAAAATAGACCATTAAGGTTATATAGTGTTGTGTACAATTCACCAATTTAATCCTTGCACTTAACGTTTTCTCGTTGTTCATTTCAAAAATATTACAAAAACTAGGGCGTGATATCAGATGTCCTCTACAATCGAATTGACCACACCCAAACATTATTGGAAAATAAATTGAAATAAACAAAATAAATGAAATTTTATAGATTGATTTCATTTTACTTTATAACTATATTGACCCTTTCTCAATGGTATAGGCGACTTAGTGATTAGAGAGGTGAAGGTGACCTTAATCCTAAATGGGTTTAACATCTATTCATGGCAGCTTTATTTAAATTCCTAATTTATAATGCACGCGAACTCGCGAGTTCGTATCTGTCCATCTACACTAACAAAACAGTCAACACAAAACGATGTCCGCACCAAAAACGCGTCGCACCCTAATGTCCGGTTTCATTCAAAATACATTATTTAAAAAATAAAAATAAAACCTAATGTTTGAAGCATCAATTGTATAGTGTCCAGAGCGGCTAGTGTCGAGAGGACATAGATATAAACAACAAATACACCCTCGTTACTTGAACTATGAATAACATCGGTTAGTGCACTCATAATGAAGTAACTTCTAATGTCTATATACGATATCGGAGGACGGATCATTCAAACTTTGTCATTGTTAAAAGGTCCCTGATGGACGCGCGTCAACGACAATAAAGCTATTATTGAATCAAATACATAATATGATAACGTCAGGGGAAGTCCCACGACCGCGGCGGGCCTGAGAAAGACAATAAACATTGTGTGTGGCAATCATTGTTAGCTGCTGTGAGAAAAGAATCCATTCGGGCGAACACAGATTCCATATCTATTTCCACCACGAAGGGAGCATGGTTGAATGACTAAATTGAGCATCCTTCCGTCGTCGACGTCCAAAAACGACAAACGATTAATTTTAATACGTATATTTTTATTTCTTTACAAGGCGTACTTCGTTCTTTTGGAGAAAAATGGGCATTCAATTGGGTCATAATTGGATATCCGTTCAATTGAAATCCTTCTATGCCTAGGCCTCTGTCACTCGAGGTTTACATTAATAGTAATATTTCATATATATAATTTTCATTGGTTATACTTATATGATGTTGATGGGTTTTACGAGTTACAACTAGACCACTCCATTAAATACTTGCAGAGAAACCAACGCACAGGGACGTCGACTCATACTGCCCTCTATAGCGGTGCTTCTTGGCGCCAGGGAAATAACCCAAGAAGGTGATCTCCCCCGTCCCTGTGCGTGGTGTTCGCTCTTCTTCTGGAATTAATGCAATGGTCTAACGGACATACAACGTCCATTTGACGTCTCCGCAAACTGTCAAGACGACCCAAAACGCCTAAAGAGCATGCGCAGAAAAGCGAGATGGAAGGCAAGTAAAAATAAGTACTATTTTCGCGGTTTTAACAAAAAACTTATTATCGCCAACACTTTTAAGACGTGTATAGGAGCTAGGCTATATTAAAAACACACGGGCACAGCAATCCAGGGGATTTCCGGTATAGATATATATGTTGACATCCCGTCTAGCTAGCTGCACGTGCATTCTCAGTGCAAGGTTGGCCTTCGATACCACAAAACTCCCAAAACGGAAATTCCGATAATTGGGTCGACAATTAACAGCTCGCGCCCCTCACGAACTCAGATCCTGCATGGTGATCGTTATAGAAACGCGGATGCCATTAAAAGAATAAGAGAAAAAAAATAGGACGCAATTGGCGACAATATCGAAGATAAAACTAATGGAGAATTAAATCCACCCTAAAAGTTTTAATTCTTAATTATTTATTTTCAAAGAAATTTAAAATATTTAACCTTTTCGTAGTAAAAATGAGTGGGAAACTTCCTCGAAAATAAAGTGGGAAAATTCATAGATTAAGTTAAATGACAACACTCATTTTTATCGCATCGCCCTACATGGCTCACGCTGTAATTAGACAACGTTTATTTCACATATATTGGGTGCGGGTGATTTCTCAATAACTTTCTAGGTAAAATAGTGCATGTCGAGAACCGTTACGAATTCAGAGTTTCTACAGGTGAACGAACTCAACACTAAACCTAGAAAATCAATTCGTCGAACATGATCATCGGTGTTTATTTGAAATGAAAAAAAAAAATGCACCTTCCTGTATTGAATTTACGGGAATTTTCTTATCAAAACGGATGCAAGGCTAAAATTTTTAATTCGATTTTGAAAATCAATCAATATTTTTTTAATAAAACCAGTTGGGAATTACATACCACGTCCGTACTAATTCCATCATATAAAATTAAATATACAAATATCAACTTTGATAACTTAATTACCGGTGTCTAAAAAGGGTTAAAAAAATAAATAAAATAAACTCGAATTCGGTATGGATAAAAACTAAGCCACCCTTTGCGAAATTAATTAATAAACTGTAAACAAGTTCTTAATTGCGAAACTTAAATTCTATAGAGATATAACCACAAAATTCCTATAAAACCTTTCAATCAACCATACCATAACAAACCCAACCCAAAAAAGTTCTATAAAATAAACCGCGAGATAAGGTGGTACAACTCAAGGTATCTCTCTGCATGGAAGTCTGGGAATTTGCCCTACCTAACCTATTTGATTTAGAATTTAGAATATATAATATATTTATACATGTATGTCCATTTGCGGACGAGTGGAGCCGAGCCACAACCAAAACGATGGTAGTACCGGGACCTATTCAAATATTCGCCTCCTAAATTTAAGAGGGAGTGTGTGGAAGGAATACCATTTGAATAAAAAAAACGCGTGCTTTACGCGTGACTGGTATCGGAACGATTTTTGGCGGGAAAACAAAAGAGCGGGAAAATAGCTCGTGCGTGAAAAAAAGATTGGCATCGCGATCGAGAAATAAACGGACGAGGGAGGATGAGAAGGAGGGGGTGGGGGGTCAAACGCCAAACAAAATAGGAGCTCCGCTTGACACGAACAAAGCGTGCCGATGAAATAAATTAATTGGCTGGCTAAAATTAATTCGATTGACCTCTATTCTAGGGATTTCTGGACACTCATTATGTAATGCGAATCAATTCGTTAAGAACACCCATATAATACCTGAGTATGTGCGGATAAAGATATATTAGAATAACCGTATTATTTAGCAGACGACACTGCACCCCCCCCCCCTTGTAAAGGGTCTATGGCTCTATGCACGAGAGAATAGAGTAATGTCAGTTCCACGTATGCAAACGTCATACCCTTCTATCTCTAAGCTCATTGTCATCCCCCTACCAGGCGCGTACAGTATCCCCTCTTACAAAAGTGCGCCTAGAGGGAGGGATACACCGTCTACTCCCCTCTCTACCGACACTACTCTATTGCTGGATAGAATAATGGCAGTTTCCCAGCTTTGACTGTATTAAGATCAATGGACAAATAACACGGGTGCCATTAGTCTATACATAGTTTACAGGCATGGAGGATTCCTACCATTAACACAAGGAGATCAAGCGACTTAAGAGTGTAAAATCGTCTGCTATTTTACACTCTAAGTTGCCTGGTCTCCTTGTGCAAATGGTATGAATCCTCCTTGCTTGTAAACTATGTATTGACGAAGTGGATTGGGGAAAACTCATTTCTATATTTGAACGACACGTTCTAAGTTCTCATATGGGTTCTTTCAAGTAAATGCGCAATTAAATGGCGTCATATTTTTTTGCAAGAACTAGTTATACCTTACTGATAACGTAAGCGAAACGCGTCCGTCGTCAGAGCAAAGGGGTAACAAGCGCCGACCGCTCAATGCCAGGCGTGGGTTTTTGCCCCAGAAGATATAATTTATGGAAAGAGAGCCGAGCGTGGGCGACAACATTGAACATTGCATGCATCGTACGTGGTGACGTCGCGACGCATACGATATTAAGAAGAACCGAGTGCTCGGGGACACGCGCGCCAAAGTTCAAGACGTGAACGAGTCATTGATAAGAAAACGATTTTTTTTGCTCCAAAAGAAAAAATAAAACTAAAATGTAGAAACACGCGATGATAATCGTCGAAGGAAGTAAGCCCGAGGAAAAGAAAATTATTTCGCATTTCCCGTGGGTTTTGAAAGAAAAAAGGGATTGTGAAACGCGTGTTATTGGATCAACGCCCCTGACATGCCAGTTGCCACGGAATTTTCATTTCAAAATTCCCTGCACTGTTTCAGTCAGGGTTAATTTCCCTGACCAACCTAAATAGTTTTCCTTGAAAAGCCTAAAGTCATTTTCCCTGAGCAGCCCAGAGTCATTTTCCCTAATCAGCCCAAAGTAATTTTCCCTGACCAACCCAAAGTCATTTTTCCCTGATCAACCCAAAGTCATTTTCCCTGACCAGCCCAAAGTCCCCAAAATAATTTTCACTGACCATCCCAGAGTAATTTTCCCTGACCAATTGTAATTTCCACTATTATTAGTAGAACAATCAGAATGTTTTGGGTACTACAATAGGAAAATTACCGAACCAATATGAAGCTTTTCCACTGTTCGCTTTTACTGCAATCATGGTCGCAGGTCCCTAAATGTCAACAGGTGCACCATCAGGAAAGGTGTACATACTCATATTCCATTCAATATCTCTTTAAGCAAAACCCCTAATCCTAACCAGATACGAGGGTGTAAAATAGTATTTTATTTTTTTTTTTATTTTTTATTTTGTACAGTAGCTCCGTGAATAACTAATTATACTTGAAAATAAAAATTCGTCGAAATACCCCGGACGCGTTCCGTTCGACGACGCAACCCACTGAAAACGTTATTATTAACAACCTACGCCGCGTGTCATATTTAGTAATTTATAGTTCTTATATCTCTTTTAAACGCCTAGCTCGAGATCCAGGAGGACATTTATTTCTCTTTCGCAAAGGGTTACCTCGACCAGAATTGATCACGGTGATAAATAGAACCTTACAGGGACTCGTGAATGATTCTTATCAGTTCAGTTATAGCTCTCTAACCAGTATAAATGACTTAAAGACAATAGAGGGCGCGGGTCACCATCGGTTGCGTTCTTGCATCATTAAAGTAGGGGAGAGACAGGAAAAGCGGAAATCCGCGGGCGAGATAGCTAGTGAGAGAATAAGAATGAATTACAACCAAGAGTAATTGATAAAGTGGAAGGTTAGCCGTCTATCTCTCTACCTCTAAGATCTACAGCGCGAGTCTCACGTGGGGGTATGTGCCTACAAAATGGTCTCGTATATTAGAAGGGGAAAACCTTAGATAAAGGCACTTGGAATGAAACGCCGATCATATTTCTAGCTATATAAATTTTTGGGGCCTTTTATTACTCTTTAAATTTTATACTTGTCACTAGATGTCACTAAATGAGATCTACAACTCGAGGGGAAGACCACCGTAGATCGGCGTGCTTCCAAGTGCAATTTTCTACAGCGGACCTTCCTCTTTCACTTGGTTACAAACAAGGAAAATCAAGCTAGCTTTACTTTCCATCTCACTTTATGGCGTCTGCGTAATAGGCTTTTTGGATTATGATTGTGAGCAGAGACAGAGACGGGAATAGGGTAACCCGATACTGAGGGTTGTCTACCCCCCCCCCCTTTTTAACATCGAAAAGGTCTATCGGTTTAGTTTGCTTTTTCACACACGGATCACGCATGGAACTAAAGAATGAGGGCTAACCTCCCCTTAACATTAAACCTTGTTAAAAAAGGCAAGACGCCATCTGCGAGGCGGTAGTTATTTTTCCTCCAAAACCATGGGAAAAGGGTGACTCGAGCGGTTCCACGCATCCCATGCAATCATTTAACTAGAACCCCTCCCTCCTTTGCCCCCGTCCCCCGTCTTATCCTGTCTTTAAACTAAAGCATACCTGTCATTAAGAAGAACAGAAGTTTTTCTTAAAAAAATAATTAGCGAAATTCAATATATCTTTAATCTCAGCTTTGGAAAAAAAAATGTTTTCCTTGCGGAACCTAGATTATCTTTTAAGGTTATCTCAAGTGATTATTTTGCCAAAAATATTATTGGTTTTAATTAATATTTTTAATAAAAATATATAAATATATAAATAATTATTTACCGATATATTTCAATTAAATTTAATTGGCATCATTAAGAATTTTAAAATTATACTTGAAAAATTGTTGATATTATTTTAAAATTTATTTTAATCTGTGTATTTGATCTAAATTTTAAAAATTCCAATTAAATACCAAAAAAAAAATATATATATATTTCAATTTGATTAATAATTTTGCAATAGAATTAATGCGGTTAAAAGTACGAAATCGGAGGAGGAGTGTGTAGTAATTTGGGTGAGATTAAAGTAAAGATTAAGAGAAAAAAAATTGGTATTAATTTCCTTCCGATAAAATAAAAAAAAAATTGAGGTCTGGAAATAATCGGGGAGCTCCCCAGAATAAATATAAAAATTAAAATTTATCTCTTGGGTTTTTGACTTTGGTCTCTTTGGCGGGGAAACCGGTCGGTCGCTTGGTGGCGCTGTCTACCAGTCGGGACGGCGGGCGCGCGCGTCGCACCCGTGACGCGTGCATCGGAGCGCAGTCAAAAATAGAGGGTCATACAAAAAAAGCGCGCGCGGCGAGGTAAAAAAAGCGCGCGAACGGAGGCGTGGTTTTCCCACGAGCCGAGGTGGATGCTTTTACAGGGGAGTTAATGGGGGAAATCAACTTTTTAAATACGGGGCTTGCTTATCGTACCGTTCGTGATTATTACCCCCTCCTTGACTCTCTGCGCTGAGGAAATAGCATCGCGCAAACGGGTTTCCACCAACTATAAATATCAATCACTTCTTGGTATTACGCACCTCTGCTCGCTATTACCTTTAACTATTTCCCTGGAAGCCTATTTTTAGTCTATACATGCTTAAATAATTAATGTAATATAGATTAATGAATAGCTTGATTGCGGTTTATCATGATTTAACCTGTAGAAATGTTCCAACAAAATCGAGTAAAACAAATTAATAAAATTTCGATTTAGGCGACAAAATAAACGTCGAGACTCCATAAAGTCGGAAGGAAAGGGTTGTTTAAAAATTATCGGGAGTAATTAATTAAAATTACAGGGTGACTGGTGCCAATTAATTGCCATGTATCATATATAAAATTTAATTAAAATATTATAAAAATGATATATAACTTCTCGAGATATGTATGTCTAAAAACTGGGGCAATGAACATTCTAGCTTGGGCGCTTTGAGTTTGCTTCGAGTGACATTGAAAGAGAGACGAAACATAAACAAAACCGCATTCTTGCGCGGCCTGTATTAGATAACGATGCTAATTATTTTGTACCCCTTTCGCATGCATACCTTAATAATTAATTTCGCCTCGTGACAGATAAATAAGAGTGATTAAAGTCTACATATTTTTTAGGGGACAAGAGCTAACTCCATTACAAAATATTGTATGGAATTGCTTAAGTTAATTGGGATTTTTTTTTAATTACATTTTGAAACTTTCTCACGGTTAAATTATAATATAGTCTACACCCTTAGTCGATTAAAATTATTATTGAGATTAAATCGTGATTAAATTCAAACGATTAGAAATTAAGATTTGTTAGTCCGATTAAATCGCGACTAGACTTGATTAAAAAATTATAATTTATTTTTGAATGATTAAAAGTGATTTAAATTCATGAACACCCAAAAAGATACGATCTGTGGAAGACAATATATGAAAGGCAATGATTGTTAGAAAACAGATAATTAAGTCAATATAACTTTCAAATAACCTTAAGCGACTAAACTAAGAACACGTTTTCATAATGATGTATGAAATTTTATGATTTTATATCGACATCTGCATGTTAAGCATTTCATTTTTAGAAATCACAGGTTGTCTACTCTAAAGTTAGCTCATTACGTCACCAATGACGTAATGGGCCTGTCTAAACCAACATAATTTGTTTTTCTTATACAGAAATATGTATAATTAGATAAAAATGAAGTCATTATAAATTATTTTAAGTGAAAATAATGATTAATACTAAAGTAACTAATTTAGGTTTTAATACGACACATTTGGAACGGATGCATCAGACATTGGCTGCATGTGCTTATATTATCACTGGCAGATGGTGTCTAAGAAATTTAAACTTAATATTTAAAAAAGGTTTTTAAGTATCCTCGATCGTCATTAACTATACTATACAGTCGACAGGATCTACGGATTCTACAAAAATCTATTAAACAAATAGAAAACTATAATTAGGCCTAAGAAGTACACGAAGTAGATGAAACGGAAACACCAACGATGGTTGCTTCCCAAAAGCTGCTTCTCATTTCAAAATTGTAAACTGACTTTTCCAGCCAGTATTTTCCTGATCGTCTAAAATCATTTTCGCTGACCAATTTCTATATTCTGTCCACTCTTTTTTGACAAAAGATCTAATATTTTGTCTAAAATCAACTAACCAGCAACTAGTACCATGAATTCACTCTTGTACAACTACAGAACAGAACAGAACAGAACAATTCCATGACTTTCATATTGACATCTCCAGATATTCCGTGGCATTCCCAGGGCAGGTATTTAAAATCTCACCCCTTCAACTTCGGTTTTATTTACTTCTATTAAAATTATTTAAAATAAAGAAGGAGAAAAAATAAACTGTCATAAAAGCTGTCATCAGTCGTACAATCCTTAAACGAAAAAGTAAGTAACAGGTACTAATTAGTAAAAGAAATATTATACAATATTTAGACATAGTAATACGTAGTATAATAAAGTAATAAATGATGCTCGAGTTTTCTTTTCTCAAATTCTTAATCCGACGTCAGACAGTTTAAGAAGAAAAAAAAAAGTGGTTATTAGAAAATATTTGTACATTGAGTATGAGAGAGACATAGAGAGAAACACGCGGCAGAAGTATTTTGGTTTGGCTCGAACCCAACCCCTTAGAACTTGCTAGAATAGCTAGCGATAAAACTAGGATCGTATTCCTACCGTCGCTATTTACAATATTTGAAAACCCTCTATAGAGGCAGCGCAACGCAGGCACCTCCAATACTTTTCTACAGTCTCGTTACGGCTTACGCAGGGCGCACTGAAAAACCAAGCTGGCTTAGTCCATATTAATATGAGTTTCACTTCACTATATTTCATTCTAATTCCCCCAACTTTACAAGGTTTCCCTGACTTGTTCCTACTATTTTTCCTGATATTTTCAGGCCAGAAGCTAGTTGTTAATGTTAACAATATATTTATCAGGTTATATTTTAAAGCACAGGTATCTTAACCCCCAAGTAATTTGTGAAAGCATCTCGGGTTTGGAACTGAATGATCACTGAACCTTTTCAGTCTGTTGTAGATATCAGTTGAATTGCACTTTAATTTCCTGACTTGCTTAAATGTATCAGACTTCCCAGGTTTTCCTAGATCTAAGGCAATCTTAACTTAAAAAAAATGTACTACCGCTACTACACCGACATCAACAACTACGGCTACGACAACGTTAAGAATTGTATTATCTTCCTGATTATCATTCATTTACTCGGGCGCTACCACATCAATAAAAAAATAAAAAGAGCGCAAATTTCCTCGCGCCACTTATAGCTGGCGCGTGACCTAAGCGCGAGCGTATCGCCCGGCGTGATTGGAGAGAAGCCGAAATGCCGACGTCATAGATGTTACGGAACGAAAGCCTCGAAAAGTGTGGGAAAACGTTCGCGACGCCGTTCTCACAGACTCCCGAGGATCAAAAAAAAAAAAAAAAAAAAAACATTTTTTCAATAGGGTGGATGATAACAGGCATTTCAACCCTCCCTATCTCTTTACTGAGAGAAATTCTCTTACTGCACCTTCCCCAACTAGTGATAAAGTCAAATTTAGGAAAGGTGCATGCGTATTCAATGTCTCCTGACACTTTTAAAGCGTTTAAACCGTAGAGGAAGACCAAATTACCATAGGAAAAGTACCCAATCTTCAGAAGGAACCACAATCCCCATAGGAAAAGTACCCAATCTTCAGAAGGAACCACAATCCCCATAGGAAAAGTACGCAATCTTCAGAAGGAACCACAATCCCCATAGGAAAAGTACCCAATCTTCAGAAGGAGCCACAATCCCCATAGGAAAAGTACGCAATCTTCAGAAGGAACCACAATCCCCATAGGAAAAGTATCCAATCTTAAGTGTAAACCACGATTCCCACAGAAAAATGATTCAATCTTAAGATGGAAACACCATTTCCATAGGAAAACGATCCAATCCTAAGTGTTAACCACGATTCCCATAGAAAAACGATCCAATCTTAGGTAGGTAACACGATTCCCATAGGAAAACGATCCAATCCTTGAGTGAAAAACAATTCCCATAGGGAAAAACAATTTATGAGACGACCAAAACTCCGCAGTATTTCTATGGACACTTATAGAACCATCTAAGTTGAATAAGCAGATAAAAACAAACTGCAACTACAGTCTTATCTCGAGTAAGTTTCCTGGTTCTTGGAAAGCGAGTAGAGCGGCGCCACATCTCATAAAAGAGGACATTACCTCTAGCTGGCGCACCCGTTTTCTGGCAAAGTTAGAAATCTCCCTACACACAACATAAGCGCAGCACGGAACGGAGCTGAGCCTTCTGCACTGTGACCCCGTATAAATAGCGACGGCACGTTCCCACACATCATGTTGATTATTGTTCCGGCCGTGGGGGATATTAACTAAAAGAGCTAAACCGGGGGAGGGAGGGTGAGAGGGGGCGCTCATTTTTAAAGAGGGGATCCAAAAAGGCCTATGCAATATATAGAGACTCAATCAGCCAAAAGCATAGATGGCTGCGACTCCAGCGTTGGGGGAGGAATAACACTGGGTACTGGAAGAGTGAAGTCCTTCTTTTTTTATTTTTGCACACTGTTTGAGGTTTTATTGGCGCCCCCCCCCCTACGATTTTCATCCCTCCGCGATAACCACGTGACTCTGTGATGGCATGTCCATGTCCGACACCCAAAATGGTCTAGCATTCCAACGGGCTCGGACGTTTACTAAAATCGCGCCACTTCTTTTGGATTATTTTTTATTTTTTGTGAATTTGTTGTTGTTGATTGGAAAAGGAATATTCGTAATATGACAAATAAAATGCCTCCAGAAAAAGTGCCATCGAAAGCCAGTGAAAATCGAAGGGTAATTATTGATTATGGTTATTTTGTTTATTTCTCGTGATTTAGTTGATTTGATTTTGCAATCTTTAATTTCAATGTATTGATTTGGTTTTAATTGGGCAGATGCATGCATTAATTTCAGTGTTTATGCATGCATTTTATTTGCATGCCGGTATAAATAATTAACTTAATTAAGTATTTAAATTAATGATTATTTCAATTTTCCTCGATAAATGTTTAATTTTTTTTTTGGTTTTTTCACAATTTTGCCCAATATGCAAATTTTTCCATTTTTTTTTGGTAATATCCAATTTTACCAATTTTATAAAAATTTGTATAATATTCAAACTTCCTCAATTAATTTTCTAAAAAAATCTATAGCATTTTTCACGTACTTATATGCAACATTTTTTCTAAATTTCGCACCATTATCCATTTTTTTCACTTAGTTTCGCAGCATTATCCATTTTTTCACTGATTTCGCAACTTCTATCCATTTTTTTCACTAAATTTCGCAACTATTAACCATTTATTTTTTCGCAATTCTAATCGCATAGCAGATGCCAAAAATATAGGCAAACCATTAATTCAAATTTCCCTCGATCATTATATTTTAGGCGACGAAGCCCATAATGGAGAAACGTCGAAGAGCCAGAATAAACCAATGCTTGTCTGAGCTGAAAACTCTTATTTTGGATGCGCTTAATAAAGATGTAAGACCAACCTCTATTATCCTTTAATAATATTTAAATAATGGTCAGTCGAAAATAAAAAAATACAAAATTTTAAATTCACCCGATGGGCAAATTTGATAATAATTGTAGAGTATTATAATTCTGCATAGGATTAACTTTTAGAATACATAGTTTCAATCGGACCATTTCATTACAATTCGAGAGCCACCAACCCCCATACCTTAATTAAGAACTAATTTCGCACCCAGGTGGTGTCTTACAAAAGTCGCTATAAATTTATTAAAATGGCAGGAACGAATTGGTAATTACAAATCCCTGAAACACCATATCGATAATATAGCTACGATTTAATATTAGCAATCGTCTTTAAATATCTTTAATATCATAAAAAAAATTAAAATACTTTGTAACAAAATTGCCTTAGGTAAATACGTAATTAACATAAATTTAACTCTTTGCGTTTATTTAACAGCCTTCCAGACACTCTAAATTGGAAAAGGCCGACATCCTTGAAATGACAGTTCGATACTTGCAAAATATGCAAAGACAGCAAATGGCTGGTAAGTACTGGACGCAATTTTAAAAAGAATTAGTCAAAGCCGCAGATCAGGATTTTCTTTAAATTACTAAAAAAGGTGGTTTTAAAAACATTATACTGTTATTTTCAGCAGCAATTTCGACGGATCCTTCGGTTTTGGGCAAATTTCGCGCGGGTTTTAACGAATGCGCGGGAGAGGTCAGCCGTTACGTGGAAAGAATCGAAGGAACCGATATGGGAATGCGTCAAAGATTGGTCAATCATTTGTCCCATTGCGTCAACAGCTTAAACGCGGCCGCTGCGGCTACGACTCCGCCCTTTCCTCAACCACCACAGCAACCCATGGGAAATATGCCTCAATCCAATGGACAAAGAATGCCCGGAGCGCCAAACACCAATACCAATAACAATATCAATAATCAGAATAATGCCTCAACAGCGGCAGCGGGCATCGCGTTTCCTGGAATGACACCGCCATTATTATCGCAATTGCAGGTACATTTTTATTCAATAAGAATAACATAAAAAGAAAAAACATTGTTGGTTATCAATTAATAAACCCCTCGCATCTTTTCTTTGCAGTCATTAAACGTACAAATACCAGGCGGACTAAACGCCAATGGCGACTTCAGGATGGCCGCCTTAAATTTCCTGCCTGCCGTTCAAGCAGCCGCATTAGCCGCCGCCTCGGGTCAAAACCCAAACGCCTCCAGTGATATTAACAACAATAACCCATCCCGGGAAGGACCGCAACCTGGAAACAATCAAGGTGCCACTTCCTCATCACCCAACAACAGCCCCCAAGAAGGTATATAAACAGAAACTTATAAAAAAAAGTTTAATTTCCGACATTAATCAAATTTCTTATTTAATTTTAGGTAAATTTTTCGGAGGCCTTCCACTAATTCCTAGCCGTCTACCTAACGGCGATTTGGCTTTCCTGTTACCGAGTCAAGCTTTGACCAACGGTCACCTCTTTAACAATAACAACAGCGACAATCGTAGTGGTACCGTTGGTCATCATTGGGGACCTTTGACACCAACATCCCCTATGGACGGTCACCCCACATCTCCGACGCTGTCCAGAAGAAGTACTTCTAGCCCTACTAGCACCGTCGAAAGTGCATTGAGCCCAACTGGTAGCGAAATAAGCGGGTTAAGCGAAGATAAAACTCGCCCTAGGTCAACCTCTTCACCCCAACCTAGTTCATCCGGCTTAAGTTCGGATGGTCATCAACGTCGGTACCATCCTAGTGTCATAGTACAAGCACCACCGATTAACACGAATCAGAGAACTTTGGACAATCCTCAACCTTCCTCTAACGATCCCGTTTGGAGACCATGGTGACTGACCATAACTTCCCCAATTTGACCAATGGTCCAACACAAACCAATGCATTCCCAAGTGCCTTATAACGCTATAGCCAATAACTACTACTATAATTTTTGTTTTGGTACTGTTTTTTGTTGGTTTCTACGACGTACTCTTGATAAAACCGGTGTAAATTTTATAGGTAATAATTCAATTAATGTGTAGTTAATTAATTTGATTGAAAAATTGAATTAATTTGATTAAAAATTTTAATTAATTTGATTAAATTTTTTTAATTAATTTGATTGAAAAATTGAATTAATTTGATTGAAAAATTGAATTAATTTGATTGAAAATATAATTAATTTGGATGAAAAAAATCACGAGTTCACATAATGATCTCAATTAATTTTTTTTATAATCAGTTTTGCCGGTTCTAAATTAAATAATCATTTTTGTGTTTGTTTATCTGCCTATATAGTTGTAAATAAGATTCTTTAAATTGATCTCAATGTGTATAAATATTATTATTATCATGTCCATAGTATTAATTAAAAAAATTAATAAAAAATAAAATAAAATTATTAAATAAAATATATGTGTATATACATATTTTTGGGGGGATTTTTTGAGTAAATTTATGGTGAAACCTTCTATATAAATTTCCAAATTAGTACAAAGGCCCGAAGGCAAAAGAAGATACTTAACCTCCAAGATGAGTCGATATAAATGTAGTTTGAATGTCTCACAATTTATAATTAAAATTTTCATCACGTATATAGTGGATTCATTGGAGGACGGACGGACGGTGTGAGTGAGTAAGATCTATTTTTAGTTTTTAATGTTTTTTAAAATTATAGCTATAAAAAGATTTAGCTACTCATATTTCTTTACATAAATTTTAAATTAAAAACCAATTAAGTGTAATTAGAATATAAACTACAGTTAATTCTAAGATCACCCAAAAATTTTATAGAGTCCAGGTGAGGTAACAATATTTGAAAGAATAATTATATATTAAAAAGATTTCGCTAATTTTTTATTCAAATTTCAATTCAATAGATATGATCTAATTTCAAGAACACCCCGGCAAATTTGAAATATAGATATTTTTCAAAACCGTTTGAAAACGAAAGAGATCTCCGCTTTTTTTAGGAAACGGTAAATTCTTTTCTTACCGAAAATTCTCACAAGAATATGATCCCGACAATAGTCAGCCGTTAGCATTGTTCGAAAGACCCCAACTTTCCCAGCCATACACTTTTCCTTATCATGATTTTCTTCAACATTGAAATACCATGAACCCAAGAGAGAAACTTCAGATCAAGTAAAATAGAGTAAGCGAGAGGGAAGTTACTCAAAAGATGTTATGATTTTTGGGGGTTTTTTTTTTCAAACGCGATAAATGCCTTAATTTTCAAGCGATTCAGCTGAAATTTTGTGTTCACATTGATTATATTGTCTAGAATACTCGTATCGTTTTTGGTTTTAATCGGCTGACATCTTAAAAAATGGCGGCGATAAAAGCAACAAAACTATAGGTCGCAATAATTGAGCAAAAATTGAAATTTTCAACTCGATCAATAACAACCGAAAATTTCAACCAATTCGACTGAAATTTCATGTACCGATATATTACATTCTAAAGTAACTCTATATAAAATTTGGTTTAAATTGGCTGGAGGCCATCTTGAAAAATGGCAGCCGCAATACCTCCTCTCTAGTCCAGAGTTACAGAGACGCCCCAGTTAACAATTGGTATAGTGTCTTACCCCTTGAATTCTTAAAGAAGGGAAAGGAAAAACATTTGGAAAATATGTGGTGCTCTCTCTCTCACTCAGTTTCTCTCTCTCCCTTTTTTGTGGTAGTGGTGGCATTAAAAAGATGAAAGAAGGTAGCCAGCTGCGGTAGCATAGGAATAGCGTAGGAACGGGGCCGCGAGAGCCTGGGAAAAAATTTCTCCCACGACTTTTCCGACAGGTGGGTTCAAACGGGAGGAGGACCCATGGTGGAGACTAGAGAGAGGCATTCCAGATTATACCATTACGGTGCAAACACCCACCCCCACTGATACCCCCCTCATTCCTATTAACTCCCTGGAAAAGCATAGCGAAGCATGGCTTGGTACCATGGGCACAGTCTGGAGAGATTCGTGGTCGTATTTGGTAAATTACGAAGTACACTGTTGGTTGGGGTTGATACAAGTTTCGGGATGGGATTATGAAGTCGAAAAATTAAATGGTGCGTGTAGGTAATGGCGCATTCGATGTAGGAATTTTCAATGACTCGATTATAAATTTAAATTAAATAAATATTCATGAATTTGATTACCATGGTTGGTAGGTTTTATGGTTCTTGTTTGAATTTGGAAAGCTATCCCTATATGTAAATTATTGTTACGTATAAACCGAGACACAGGGAATATTCAAACTAATTTCTAGTCGAAGTTTAGCTAGGTATTGGTAATTTTAAATTAAATTAATTTAGTTTAAAAGGTCAAAGGTAAGTTCAGGGTATTAATTAACATTTGTGAATCTTTTATTGACCCAAAATTCCGTTTGCAACAGGGGTTCACAGGTCTCAGGCGATCAGGGGTCAAGTGGCTGCGTTGATGAACACTCCTACTCGTGTTCAAGGAAAATCCAACTTATAGGAATTAGTTGAGAATATTTTAGTTTTAAATAAGCTTTCAGGGTTGCCAGACTGTTGGAGAGCCTATATTAAACCCTACAATATTGACTCTGTTTTGTTGTCAATGGGCAGCCTATAATAATCAAACGCCTTCATACTTCCTCATTACCTGTATTAACTTCTCTACATGGACCACCACCACGAATTTACAATACAAAGTAGCGTAATAAAAGCGCAAAACCATTGAACCACAGTCAGCTTTACACTAAGAGAATTCTCCATCTGGTAGTACTATACTGCTCGCGCATAAACGCAGCACGTGGGGGCTTCGCTCGAGTGCTCGGTTGACTCGGGTTGATCCTCAGAGCCCTGCCATGATCACCGGCTGCTGCCACTCGCTCGCCTGACATACGTATCGCCATTCGGAACCGCGTGCGCGGCTAGCGGAAAGGAATTTGGACGACCCGTGGGAACGGATTTTCAGTCTCTCCCGGCCCTCACGCAGCAGCAGACATTGACTAGTGTTTTGAAAGAGAAACCAGGGGGGGGGGGCTTGCTTAAAGCATGGCTCTTAAAAATATACCCTATATAGGGGATTGGAAAACAATTCCCAGTTAAAATATAGGACTTTCCATGATGTGACATGGGAATTTCCATGAAATTACAATGAAAATTTCTGTGAAATTACGCGGAAAATTCCATGGGTATTTTCATACAATTACATGGGAATTTCTATAAAATTACATGGGGAATTTCTATAAAATTACATGGGGAATTTCTATAAAATTACATGGGGAATTTCAATAAAATTACATGAGAATTTTCATAAAATTACATGAGAATTTCCATAAAATTACATGAGAATTTCCATAAAATTGCATTAGAATTTCCACGAAATTACATGGATTTTCCATGAAACGATAGAAAAATATAGTAAGGACTTAAAAATGTAGGAATACCTAGTTAAAATATATGCCTTTCCATGTCATTACAAGGGAATTTCTATAAAACTGTAGAAAAATACAGAAAGGACTTGGAAAAATATGAAAGATTGCGGCCACCAGTTCATCAATAATTTCAGACTTTCAACCCTTTTAAAAACGTAATTTTCTTTCTTACTTCAAAAAAAAAAAAACCATTTACAAGATAAAAAAAAACTGTAATAAAAACCTTGCCAAATAAACCGAACGATTAAAAAAAAATACCCACACACAAAAATTCTAATCTGCGCCACTCGAAGTCTGTTGAGTCCCTGGGAGGGTGAAGTGAACAGAAGAACATGCACGAGCTGCAAAGAAGGCAAAAAAACAACTTCTTCGAGAGAGAGAGAGAGCGTGGGAATATCCTGACCGTGAAACACTTTTTCCTTCCCAAGTTCCAAAAAAATCTCTTGAGACAGATTTCTTACTCAGCATCTAATCTTAACCCCCCTCCTCCTAGCTGCCCCTTCTTTTCTTGCTTTAATTAGACTCAGATCGCGTGGATTTTTTGATTAGGGAAGGTGGGAAGAGAGGAGGGGGCGACAATCGAAAATTTGCCAGATGCTAGTATTAGTAGTAGTAGTAGTGTTATTAAGTATTACCATCAATAGCTACTGCAGGCGCAATATTTTTGGAAATTGACCTCGAAATGAGAATAATAATATTATAGTAACTTTCATTCGTGTTTAGTTAAGCAATACGTATTTGAAGGTTCTGTTGAATTGATAGAGGAAAGGTGGCAACAATTCAAGCTTCGAAGGCACCGATTAACATCAAAAAAATTAATAGCTACTAGGCTAGATTCAAAACAAATACCATCTCGTAATGTTTATTAGAATTATATAGTTTTAGGCTAGGATAATTGATACCATTTACACCAGGATGGTGGGCTACTTGATGGACAAAGTGCATTACCAAGAAGCCTGGCTTCCTGGTGTAAATGGTATGAATCCTCCTAGTATAAGCATGGACAAACCAATTCAGCTTAGAGGAAAATTCTCGAGAATTACGGATTGAACAGTGACGAAGGCGTGCCACGTGACTCTGAATTATTTAGTGTAGGTTTAAAGTGTTTAATTGCAGCACGTGCTACGAGATGGCGTTCTTCAAGGCGGCGGTTTAACTCCATGAAGTTTTACCTTAACCATGGTGCCACCGTTTCCTTAGCAATTGCATTGGTTTATAAGAGACTTAAGTTGGAATTGGCGTTAATGTTTCAACTTAATTACGCGTCTCTCTTCGAACGTACTTTTGGTAAAATGTCGCCGCAGGGTTCAAGATGCTTTTATTTCCTGCATGCATGGGAACAATGCTTATGTTTCTTATCTTTAGGGCAGTTAATTTTTTCTGTCTTATCGTCTATAATACTATCGTGACAATCTTTTAATGGCCTATAATAGTGGAGGCTAAGTAATCACGTCACGTGATTTATTTCGACAGGAAATGGGCGTTAACTCTGTCCGTGAATTGACATACTTATAATATAAGAAGTACAAGTCAAGAAAAAAAATAAAATTATCTATCTTTCATTCAATGGAATGTTTTTAACCCCCCCACCATCTCTTATCTTTTAATTAGTGTAGAGATAAGTATGCATACTGCAGATGATGCACTTTCAAAAATATCTTCAACTTCCCCGAACTTCCCACGAAGAACTGATTTTATCTTAATTTGCAATTAAAATTCGTAGCTATTAATTCAATATTACTATTATTTATTAATTTCGCGATTTTGTCTATATCAGTTTTTAGGGTTGACAACTATAAGTTTTTTTGTTTGTAATGCAACTGTTGAAGTAACCGTTGGGTCTTTCATTAACCCAATTACTTTAAGTTACTTATATTTATCTTTTTAAGTAACGTAACAAGTACCAATGTATCAAATAAATGGAAGACTCAGTTACAAATGAAACCAGAGACTTAAAATTCTCATCATACTCTTATTAATATAAGCAAAGAAAAAAAAAATGACGTCATGTACTGGTTCGTTCGTTTCATCAGATGTCTTAGCGGCGGCTTCCAAGGAGGAGAAGAGGGATGATAATGGCAAAGCGACAAAGTTACTGGTTACGTATTCTAAACGCGTCAAGAGCAGTTGTTTGGCTTGATGGTGGTAAGAAACTGCAAAGAGGGTTGGGGGGGGGGGTGCTATTCTGAGGAGGGGAGGGGGGGACACAAACGAATCTTTTAAGATAAAGAGGTCTGCCGCAAGGTCACGTCTCCCGTTCCCACGATCCCAACCGTGACGTCACGCGCGTGAGACGAGGCTGCCATGGAGGAAAAGAAAGAGAGGGGGGGGGGGGTTCTAATCTCGAGAAAAGGGTGGGGGAAATTGGCGGTTCGCTTCTAGGCTTCCTTTCGCGCGCGTGCCCGATAGTAATCCGAGAGATTGTTTTGGAATGCATCATCCATTTCCCTATCCCCCAAAGGAAAAGTCTCATTTCTTAAGAAAAGTAACGAAATTCAAGTCTTATAGTCTTCATTAATTGTTAATTAGTATGGTAGCTTAAGGGTCGAAGGGTGCTATGAGTGTCGTAGCTTTGGGGTCGAAAGACTATTGAGTATCGTCATCGCAGCTTTTGGGGTCGAGAAAGTATCGAGTATCGTAGTTTTGGGGTTGAAAGAGTATCGAGTATCGTAGTTTTGGGGTTGAAAGAGTATCGAGTATCGTAGCTTTGGGGTCGAAAGAGTATCGAGTATCGTAGCTTTGGGGTCGAAAGAGTATCGAGTATCGTAGCTTTGGGGTCGAAAGAGTATCGAGTATCGTAGCTTTGGGGTCGAAAGAGTATCGAGTATCGTAGCTTTGGGGTCGAAGGGTACTATCGAGTATCGTAGCTTTTGGGGTCGAGAGAGCATCGAGTACCGTAGCTTCATGGGGTCAAAAGGGTATCCCTGACCCTGAGTTTCAATAAATATCTCTCAGTCTATGTAAAGATCAATAAGTGTTAAAGAGTACTTTCGATGTCTAGTATCGACATAATGAGTATGCCATTGTCTTAAATCAATATCACTACATAAAATTAATTCATACTACTCCTTTAAAACATTTGTAATCGTGGAGCGGCGGCGAGGCTGGTTTTAACGCGTACGATACCAGTTTTCTAGGCATAATTTTTTCCTCCTTGACTTCTCGAGAATAATTAATTTTCCTTTTCCCCTTAATGATTATTTATCTCGAATATATCACATTCGATAAAAGTAACATAAAGGTGATATTTTTTCTAGAGGGCTTCGAAAATAAATTTTGATACCTTTCTTTCCACGATTAAAACCGTGATTAAATTTTATCACGTTACCATATATACATATATTGCGATTTAAATTTGAATTTAATTGCCTAGATTTAAATGACATTACGCGAGACCTAGTTATAAAGCAATTAAAATAAAATTTTCTGTGTATTTAAGTTCTTCAAGGTAAAAATCCAGACTGAATTAATAATACAACTGTTTCTGCGAATTTACATTTTTTTCTTCAAATATTAGTTTTTATAATTAAGCTGGTGGCATTGGTAATTAAAAAAAATTCTTTAAATTAGGGCCTATTTAAAAAAAATTTGTTTTAACGAGTTAAATTTTAGTATTATTTATAAGGCCGAGAGAGAGTAATAGCACCCCACGTTATTTTCCCTCAGACGTTAATACTATGAAAGGCAGAGAGCTGACGATGCTGTTTAAAAGTCGTTCAAGGTTTGTATCTGTTAGTACATGTGGTGCCACCTAGGGGAGTTGCGCGAAACTAACTCTAATAATTTTATACGTGTATAGCGCCATCTATGTTGTATACGTCTCCAACACTTAAACTACTAAATTAATGCAAATATTTTTAGTTTAAAATAACTTAAAAATTATTTTAAAACTGGGTGAATGAAAACATAAAATATTTTTTGTGTATTTTATAAATTTGTTTTAATAAATAATGTTTTTTAAAGATGGCGCTAGAGTCCATATTTTTCAAAATATGCAAATCAACTAATAGATAGTTTACACACATGGAGGATTCATACCACTTACAACAGGAGGCCGGGCTACCTGTAGGACAAAAAAACCAATCTGCTTTTGTCCTCCAGGAAGCCTTCCTTGCGGTGTAAATATAGTTTGAATCCTCCATAAAATATATTTTCACGCTACTACCCTTACATTTCACACCCTTTTTCAAATCTCCTGGCATTTTCCAAGTAGCCCTAGCTGTTATCCGCGTTAGTTTTCCACGAAAATTCCAGGAAATTAAAGATAATTATGGTTTAATAATAAAGTTGAGCCAATGACGGCGAGGAGTTCAACACTACCCAAAACATTACGAAAATAGTGTCTGACCTCTTTACATTTAAGCACGGTACCCATAAAATCTGAACCCTTGGTGAAATAATCGGTCACCACTTTGTTACAATGTTCAGTTAAAACGTTACCAGGGCATAGCGTAGTAGGTAAGTTAGGAATCTCATTCAATGACTTTGCAAACTGCGTGGTTGTCGCGGTAACGACATATAACGTAGGGACACTAGAGGAATGTCTTTAAAGGCAGTTAGTCAAGCAATAAGCCGATTAACCCAAACCTAAGTACAGGGTGTTGCAAAAAAGGTAGGTAATTATAGGACGGAAGTACAGTGGGAAATCAATTCTTGTTGTTTAGGGGTCGTCCATTGTGGGGGTAAAATGTAGTCATAAGAAGCAACGTTTTCGATTTCCCACAGAACCAACTGTACTTCCCTCCTATAACACCCTGTATATGGGTAATGGTATTGCTAACTTGTCTTCAATGTAGCAGTGTATGCAAGGATTTGAATCGGTCAAAAGATTTTTTGACGCGCTTGGATACCTTTCCCCCGGCGGGGCAAGAGACCCATAGCGTGGGCGGTCGCCCCATTCATTCCTACAGTTCATTCATTGGATGGCTGACTATTAACACACGCGTGCTGGTTTACTTGAAATCATATAATCCAGAAAAATTGTGGGTGGTTTTTTTAAGTGCAAAATAATATTGACATTAGAGTCTTATTCCCATTCCCAAAAGTAAATGTAAGACTTATTATTAAGTTTTTCTCTTTACAAGCTACGAAAGCTAACATGATATAATTTCGATGTAAATGACGTATTTTATCACCGAAATTGAATTAGTTTCAAGATGAAAACCATTCAGTAGTTTTCCATTTCATTAAAAGGAAAAAATTATTGGTCGAAAGTTTTGATGATAAAAATTGGTTATAAATTTCAACCTTCAACAATAAATAATTCTGTGAAATCTGTGGCGTATTAATACTCTATCTCATGCGCAGAACGATGCGCAAAAAACGAGTAATCCATCCCTATAGATGTAACGAAGGTACGTTATGTTTTATTTTGCCCAATTCAGATTCACCCCTAATAGAATTTCCCTGACGGAATTTTCTTAATAATATCATCATTATTACAAGAAAAATACGCCCAACCATCCATAAAAAACCTTCAATTAATAATAATAACAAAAAGAATAATCATTAACGGTGACAGGTAATATCATTAATCTAGATTAATTAGGTTCCAATTTCGTAACAATAACAACAGAACGATGGGATGAGATGTAGCCTGGTAATAATACCGAGTTTTCCAAGATTTCTTTCCCATCCATAAATCATAAAAACTAACAAAAAAAAAAAAAAACCTTCGAGGACAAAACGGAGCTAGCGAATTTAAATATCAAATTCGCTCAAAACCCCCCTACTGATAGATAATCCAATAAAGTCGAGACCCATCCTTTTTAGTGTTAGACGAAAATAACAAGGTTTTATACGGTAGAAACACTCCAAAGCCCGCGTAAAGGTTTCACTCAAGTATTATACTTCTTTAGAAGCCGATCGAAGAGGTATTCGCAATTCGAATCACATGACATTAACGTATCAATTGTTAAAATACGAGCGAGAGGCAAAAAAATGTATAAGAACATGCTGTAAACACTTACCCAATTAGGTTACTAGGCTATTTAGTTAATTATAGAAGATGCATCAATATAATTTGATCCTATTGGTCCATATAGTTAACACCTGAATTAGAATAAAAAACATAATTAAATACTTTAATTGCAAAAATAAAACAAATAGTAAAGAATTAATGTTAAAATTAACATTGTTTCAATATGTATTTGAATAAAGTACAAATTTACAACCCCATAAGCAGTTAGTATCATTTTATAGAGAGGCATAAGTATGGCTATCAGATACCCAAATAATTTCCCCAATTTAACAATAATTCGAGATGGTAAAATTGGTTTGTACCACTCGTTACACCACAACGTATTTAGTAAAATTTCATAGATAGGAAATATGGCTATCAGATACCCAAAGAATTTGGCCATTTTACCAATAATTCGAGATGGTAAAATTAGTCTATACCACTCGTTACACCACAACGTATTTAGTAAAATTTCATAGATAGCAAATATGGCTATCAGATACCCAAAGAATTTCCCCAATTTAACAATAATTCGAGATGGTAAAATTGGTTTGTACCACTCGTTACACCACAACGCGATCCAAGACAAAGCTACCTCTGAACCTCATCTACGGGGATGAGGATAAAAATAGAGAGGTGCGGGTATAGGAGGAAAGAATGGATTGTCTAGCAATGGATAAGGAGAAGAGCCTGCAGCAGCCTGCTCTGTGGGAGCTGGATGGTAAGCGAGCTAGAGGGCTGCTCTTTCCGCTTGCCACCAGCATATCCACAGGCTGCACGAGCGCGGTCCTTCCAGAGAATCGATGGTGGAGAAGGGATCCTTGCCTCATGGAAGAGGAGAGAAACGGAGAAGAGAAAATTAAGATGTGAAGGAGAGTGAGTGAGAGAGAGAAGCAGAGAGTGTAGGTAGGATTTGGAATTCCGGACGGAGGCTGCTGGCTGAACGAACTGGCTCTCTCTGTATCTCGAGTTCGAGCGAGTAAAGCAGTCATTTCGGAATCAGATTCCGATTGAGTTCGCGGCTCCAGCTCGAATCCAGTTAAGTTTGCAAGCTCACGCGAATCGCGAACCCGTTTCGTCAATACTTATATTGTTGCCATTAAAGACACCACGCGCGCGCCGTTCATATCATAACGGGAAGGCATTTCATTCAGACTCCAAGATTAATATTAAGATTAAAACAAAATTAAAATAATTAAGCAAGCATCTGGGTGGACAGAACCTTAATTGGAGTGCAAGAGTGGTAAGTTGATATTTATTAAATGCATCATCATGGCAAATGAAAAATGTTTCGTGATGATTTCGGATGGTGGTTGGTAAGCGGCGTTTCCCTTGATGCAAATTGCAAAAGACAATTTCTAAATAGACATTATGGTTGGGGTTTGGGTTCTCGACCAATGTAAAAGGAAATCTAATGAAAAGCAGATGAAATTGACCAATAAATAATTTAAGTCTGCAACATCTAACACTCAGACTTCAATATATTTCTCATTGATCAACGTCGTTAGCTTACTGTTTGATAACGAAGATAACTTAAAAATCTTTAAAATGCATCAAATGTTGCATGATGAATAAGCAGACGACGTCAATATTGAAGAAATCCATCAGACAAGGAAAAAACCATTCAAATAATATATAAGCTCTTTCTGGAGCGAATATGTCACGCGGATCTTCTAAAGGTCAGAAGTGAACTGAATATTTCATTTTAGCTGAATTCATTCGATGCGAAATTTTACAATAGGTAGTTTTTCATTGTTGGGGGCTACAGAAAATTTCTTTAGTCAGTATTGCCAGGTCCAAAACGAACCAAACTTGTCAAGTATTGATTCAAACTGAACTGCTGTCATTTCTCCCTGTGTTGCAGTCTGGCAACACTGGTATAAGCACGGTCATATAGATACTAGAGGATCGGTTGAGTTTTCAGCGTTGAGTACAACTATGGCGGAACCCCCTCGCATGTGTGATGGGGTGAATAACTGGTGGCGCCTTCTAGAGGCTGCGAAGTAAACTAAACCCCATCCCCATGCATGTTAACATTTGAAGTTAAACAGCGTCGAGCAAAGTCAGCACTTGGGAGTGAGACAACGAACCCGGGTTCGAATCCCGCCAGGGACGTTTTAATATATAATTAACTTTTATTATTATTTTCCTCATCATTTAATGTAAAGAAAAGTGTTTCTAGGATGCAGAGACTCGGTTCATTAAAAAATAATTAAAACATTTACAAGATGCAACGTTACTGTATTTGTTTATTGATAAAATTTAATAACTCCTTCGTTAGTCGGTTAGGGGCGCCACGTACCATTTACCCTATCACGAACGCAAGGGGGGGGGCAAGGAAAGGCGCGAGACCCGCTTCGAAACAGTTTGTCTAGGTCCTTTATATATTTTCTAATGTCTATGATTCTCGTACGGTGATGCAAATACAGAGTGATTCAAGGAAGGCCTATATATACAAAAGGGGAAAATTTTCCTTGGGCAATTGTAGGTTGTACGGGAAAAGGGGGCTGTAGCGGGTGAGATGAAACGCTATCTTATGTCGCTATAATTACGGTTTCGGGGCTCCAGGATTAAAATGTAATTAAAGTAGAAACCATTAATTCCCGAAATTGAGTCTAGCGCGCGCCGCTGCTTCAAAATGGATGGGTGAGTCGGACCGGCCGCCCGCCCGCCTTTTATGGTTATGGCAACGAACTCTGAGGGGAAATCATCATCATTCGCTTAAACCTAGCGCAAACTCCGAAAGACGCGTGAAGCCCAGGTTTAATTGGAAAGCATAAGTAAATTGATGCTTAACTAACTTCATATTGTCACCCAATTTTCAGAATCAAATTCCCTGACTTTTCTCGGTTTTCCCTGACCCTTTTTACGATTTTCACTGACCTTTGAGGCCCCAACTGGATGATTGAACCACCGCAGATCTTTTAGCCACTTTAACCAAATTCCCTGGCTTTTCCCTGACCTTTTTGGACCTTTTTGAAATTCCCTGACTTTTCCAGGTTTTCCTTGACCTGTGGTAACCCTGACTCCATCATAGCTATGACCGTACTTAAATTCTAAATATATTTCGAACCATTACGTCAGGCTCTTACGAACTGAAACGCGTACCTCGAAAAGCCGTCGAACCTTTCAACTTAGAAACTTATAAAGAGCATTATTTACATATGAATGGAGCTATACTCGCTTTTCCCGGGACGTTATAATCAAGGCAAAAGGGTTTTGAACATTGGGTTTAGGACCCGAGGCGCGTACGATGACGCGTGCAACATTAAAACGTACTTGAATTTGTATGGGAAACGTATAGAATCGTCATGAAAATCGTACCCATTTTAAGAATGGCAAAACAACATATATTTTAGATGTCTAAAGTTTGAAACTTCGCACTCAATAAGCGTTAGAAAATCGTTAACAAGAGGTGTCCGTTACGATGTCATCGAATCCGGGCCCAGCTTTTGACATCTTACCGACTGAGCGGAGAAGAGAATAGGTTTGGAACTATCCTGAGAAAATTGCCCCAAGGCTACTAAAACGTTTGAGCGCGTGCATTTTCTGATAATGGCGTATTAAGTTAATTAATTAAATTCAACAACGCTTAATTGTATTACGACAATTAAATTGATTTTCATCCTAGCTAGCCTAAAGCAAGCCCAATTTCATATAATCACTATAGGTTAGGTTACAGCTAAGTTTATTCACGAGAAAACGGACAAAATTCATAGGAGAAAATATTTGACATCAGCGTAAGGTCTCCAAGAATTTAAAAGACTCGAGGGGAATTTTTAGCAGCCAGAATTTTACATTCAAAACAGAAGGAATTCACGATGCTACCATGCAGATTCAACATAAAATTGTTAGTACACTATACAGGGTTCGTACGAAATTTTTACATTGAAAATCCCTGACTTTTCCAGGTTATCCCTGACCAAATTTTGGCAATATCCCTGACCATTTTAAGGTGTTTACCAGAACCCACTTTATCACACCTGGCTCATATTTAGCATTGCTCGAAGCATTGTTTGATATACAAAACGAAATCCCTGACATATCCCTGACTTTTTAGGAAAACATTTTAAATCCCTGACTTATCCCTGACTTTTCCCCCTATTTTCCAAATCCCTGACTTATCCAGGTTTTCCAGGTTATCCAGGTTCCGTACGAACCCTGACTATAGTAAGGCAAAGTTTGACACTCGTACGCCTCTGAGTCTGAGAAAGGCCATAAGTCTTAGCTCCGTCGCTAGTCCGTATGCACTAATGTTTTGATTTATCCTTAACAATACGATCAGATTCACATTTAATTTTACGTAAACAATCTCACGCGATAATTATTAATTTCCCACGTGACGTCACGTCAAAAATAAATAAATAAATAAATAAAATTCAATTAATTAAATAAACTGATTTTTAAAATATTTCTTTCTTTTGGGAACCAAAAAGAATTAAAAATAAATAATTAACGTATTGTTGTCAAGTGTCGCGGAATAACTTGTTCCGTCAACAAAGTATAGAAAATGGCTTTGACGCTTTGCTTGGGTCATTTGCTTAAATACAAAGGGTTAATGAAGCGATAAATAGGGCAAGCCACGACGAATAATCAGGCGAAAAAGGGAAGCGGCAATAACAAAAAAAAAAAAAAAAAAAATCGCCCTAGCTCGTTCAAACTTTAACGACTTAAATATGCAAAATAGTTTTGCATGCCGCGGCTTCCAAATGCAAATGATATAACCTAGCTAACTCTAGGGCCGTCTAGCTCTTCTGATGTCGTAAATTTAATTTCAAGCGAGATAACTTAAGGATTTTCTAGTTAAACCGTGCCGAAATATTCAAAGACTGTTTATGGAAACAACGGAATTTAATAAGCTTGGGTGATGATATATTGTACCAGAAGTTCATAATACGAAGTATAACAGGCAATGAGTGTAGAGAACCCAGCTTAAAATACAGGATTTGGAAAAATGAAAAAAAGGGTGGAAAACTGAAATACAATATGGGTAATTTGAGTCGAAAATGTTATTTGAAATTTTGCCCTAAGGACAAGTTATGTTTGGAGTGTTTTATCTCGATTTTATGGATGACCCCTTGAATTTAAGTAAGAAACTGATTGAGACAATGATTATATTTAATTTAATTAAGGGGTCATCCCTAAAACACTCATCAAATCATAACTCGAAAACAGTGTCCCTTGTGGCAAAATGGAGATAGATAGAAGTTACATTTTCGACTCCAAAATTGATTTCCCCAAAGAACCTGGCAAGTCAAGTCTGCATGCGCTTATGGAATAAACACCCTGTAGGTGTCTACATTAAATCTACTCTAAATTCCAGATAAATAATCTCAAACTCTCTTCCAGAATCCCGGGAATCTTTAAGCTCATCCCCCGATAAAATGAAAACGTGCCCAAGGGCTTAAGATGAAATCAAAAATCAAAAAAATCTGCGTATGAACCATTTGGGTTGACACCACGAGTTAAGGTCTTCGGTGTCTGTTACGATGGAAACAATTCAGGGAACAATGATACGGGATCCCTTACATCTCTTTTGTTCGGAAAATGTAGGCATTAAAGGGCGGGAAAGGTTGGGGATGGGGAGATGGGAAATTGGGATCTCTAGGAAGAAATTAAGGCCAAGGCCCGGGCATTGGATATTTAAGAGGGAAAGACTAGGGCCTTTTTAATTCCGAATCGCTGAGTCTGCGGGTTCCCCACCAAACACTGTACTGATAAGGGCCCCGCCGCAACACAACGGGGACCAAACCATTATTCTCCACAAGGAATGCATACCTGCTGTTAGGAATTATTGTGCCACCATATTTCCCATGTTAATATCTAAGCGGGTTTTGTGGGTCGGCCTTGTTGAGTACTATTATTCACCCCTCATAATTCTGACGTATTTCTAACTGCGATTTCATTGGATGCAAAATAAATTATTGGCGAGGTAAAATTCGTCATACTTAACGATTGGTCTAGCTCTTAACGCAAAATCTGCCTAGATACTTTGAGTGAAAATGAGAAGTACACAATTATTCTTAATAGCTATGTTCATTCCATTCTCCATCTATAGCATTTAGACCTAAGACGGTTAAAGTGACGGTGAAACTAAAATTATTCGAAAGTTTTTAATTTATGGACTATAACTTTGTGATAATTATTTTCCAGTGACCTTGATAAACCAGAAAAATACAGATTATATATTTGCATGTGGACAAAGTAATTACTCTCCCAGTACTCCAATGAGTCCAATCCCCTATCAATGAATATTTAATATTCCGCAGAGACCTAATAATTAATTACCTAATTTTCGAAATCAATGTAAATAATTAAACCCAATTTCCAAGCTAAGGAAAGTAATTTCACGATGCCGTTTCACCCTCCTATTAAGTTCCAAGAATCCTCTCGTGAAAAATAAAAAAAAAGGTTTTGTAGGAAAATGGGGAGAGATACAAGGGAAGGGGGTGCCAATGAAACGGCCTTCGTTACCGTTAAAGAGAGGAAGATAACCAGCCAAAGTCCTAATGAGTTTTTCTCTTCTCCTCCTCATCTTCCTGCCTCTGAGGATCCCTCCCTGTATGTCCTGCCGTCTTAAGGAAAAATCCCCTTTTTCCCCGGTCGGTCTTCAACTCGCTATAGCCACCGTTTAAGAGGAAGTACCGCATGCACCCCCTTTTTATCTCGCTCCCAAGGAAGCGATTGGACTCGTTAAAGTTAAGCTCCTTCTCACCAATTAATTCTTAGGAATTCTACTTTGCCACGGAAGAAAAAAATAAACCAAGCGAGACAGACCATCCCGTTCGTGTCCACCAGAAGAAAACTTTGGGGGAAAGGGAAAGTGCATTGCATTTTGGAAAAGGGAGAAAATTACAGGAATTACAACCTCCTCTTCGTCTGAAGAGTGTAAATTAACCCTTTCAAAAAGAACAATTTTCACACTAAATTGACAAGATTTAACCAAACGTGATTTCCTTGTGAAGAGCATCCCCAGTAGCAAAAACCGTCCAGCCGACTGTACCCGTGTTATAGTCCTACATGTCCAAGCCAATGGATAGTGTTTAAAATGGTCGCTTGGACTGCTAATTACCGACTCTGAAGTTCTGAACTGACCCCATGCAGTAGTCAAAAAAGAAAAACACAGTCCGCCAGGCTATATAAAATATTACAGTACAACTGGACTGTTTTAAACTGAGACAGTGCAATAGTCCTATGTGTCCAAGCCAATGAATAGTCAATGGACAATGCACGAAATGGAAGCTTGGACTGCTATGCCAACTCTGAATTGACCATAGCATTTTTGCAGTCGACTGAAATTATAGCAATTGCCCGTACACTTATCAGCCGACTCAAATTTGACTGAAGTGTTTGTTCGCTAAAAGTAGTCCGGCAACCTTCCCTGGACAGGGATTTAATTGTATGGTCAGGTATAATTCCTTCTCTGGACAGAGCACCGTTTAACTTTACTAAAACTCCTTTATAATTCTGTCCTTGTCCTCATTTATCGAGTCAAAATTTCACCACTGCAAGTTGCGAGTAACAACTTCGTTGGTTGATATAAAATAATATTTTATCACTTATATCATCCATAAAATACTGCGGGCTATAAAAATAAGTTAAGTCTTCTTCCGCACTTAGTTCCGTTCTCATACACATAGTTAACACGTACTACTACAGATAAAAAAAAATGGATGGTGTTGAGTGTAGTAGCTTAAAGTCCTAACCCTCTGGTTCCCAGGGGGCACGAACTCTCAGGCGTCTTTAAAAGAGAGATACCATTCGTTACATTCCAACTACGCAACACCCGGGAGCCTTGAATATCCCCGCGTTTAAAGCGTCAATTGCAAGCAAATTCCGGTTGAAACGGGGATAGGTGAAGTCCCGTATATAAACAAGTTCCGGGTCCTCTAGCTCTTGAGCTTCCCTTTTACCATGCAGAAAGAGACTTGTCGAGGTCCCCCCGGAGAAGGCGGGAGTTCATTTAAAAAAGTTAGAATCCTGCTCCTCGAGGAAGAGGGAAACTAAACTACAAGCCATTTTCGAGTCGCGACAAAAAAACTAACTCAGGGTTTCTATTAAAACGAAAAAGAGTTCAGGCCGAGCGAGCTTTATCTACACTTGGACAGCTTTAAAAGTATCTTGAGCTGCAGCATGGATAAAAGAAAAAGTTCTAGCAACTTTCGCCGCTCGTTTATTTCAACACCGCTAGATACCCGACAAATTAAGCTATAGAAACAAGATTTAAAACGTTGAAGAAATTATCTCCTGGAGTAAAGGAGAATTCAATGTTGTTTAAGGTATTCTCGGTGCATTGTTTTTGGTCAAATACCCTTTAAGACTGAACTCTGAAGTACTTAAAAGATTGAGTCCCTCGTAATCTATGGCATAGGTACATTTTGAAACGTTGTCCGGCCTCTAAAGCATCCTAGCAACTTGTAGGCCTAATTTGAAAGGGTTAGCAACTATTGTGCGCTTCCAGAGGAAACGAAACTTTTAAGACCTTTTCTCCCAACTTGGATGGACATTCACGTGGAATTCGTTGACCACCACTTTAAGTTTAAAGGTTCTAACTTCGGGATAATTTAAAAATCAGATTCTATAACTTCAAAGTACAATTCCATCTTGGGTTTGACAGGGTTATATACACCATAAGATGTACATGGAAGAGAGTATATACACCGCTGAAATTCAGAAACTTCTCGGGGTTAGGCCTAACTTAAACTTTTCTAAAAAAAAAAAGCTCTCCTGATTGAAAGCGTCCAAAGATTGGATCCAAAGGAAAAATGGGAAGCTCAAGATCAAAAGATGAAACGGTGCTGGAATAGGGATGCGGATAAAGAGGACTCGACACCTGTACGCGTCCCACGAAAACACAGAGAGCTACGTCCTATACATTAATCCCCAGCGAAATAAAAAAAAATTACGAAGTTTCAAAAATAAAAAAAAAATTTATATGTTGCTGCTAGGCCAGGCGTACTGTTTTTGAAAGTTGCCGTATACACGTTCAAAGGCAATCACATCATTTGCGCCTGGCACACCCGAGATAAGCCGATGTTACGTTATAACGCATCAATCTAACGAAGGAAGGATTTTATAAGAAGTTGCCAGCAAAGAAAGGATTAAGTTTTTCCGAAGACTTCTGAGAGAAAATAAAATTTAGATGGGTCACGTATAAGCGAGAAATGGGCAATATTTTATAATCTTTCTGTCTGATAGTAACGCTATATAGCGTTCAGCTCGCAAGACACACGTGACATCTATAAATTTTTAGGTTGTCATGGCGGATACGTTTGTATGAACCCCGTTTACAAACTGAATATTGTAGGTAGTACAAAAACATTATTTTGGAATTTAATATAGCTCTAGTTTTATATTGAAATTAAACATCATCTTCAGGCGGTCATTCAGACCGCCTTAAGCCACCTGTATTCAAGGTTAGAGAGGCTGCACGCCCCTTGGTCAAGGAAGGCAATATTTTAAAGATTTTAAACTCCAGTTTCTATCCGGGATTCTTATTTGAGTGGAGTTTCAAGTTTCGGCGGCTAGAGTAGTTTATTTCCTCAGAGGAACTGAACTTTCCCGAAATAAATAAAAGACGTCGAGCGGACACTCGGCATCGGCATTCATCGGCTAAAGTGTATCTCAGTTCATACCAAATCGAGTATACAATACGTAAAAACCTTTTTGGAAATTTATACGGTAGCTAAAACTGTTGAAAATCGCAACTGAAATAAAGCACGCTATAAGTGTATGACCATAAGGATAAAGACTAAATGAAAGAACGCCACTTGTACGAATGCCTCAGGCTTAAAGAGGAGAGGGATTTAGTGGAAACCCCCATACCTATAACGTTGCCTCTGTACCCTCATCTACGGAAAGCACCTAAGTAGGTAAGTCCTCCCAGCATGCTCAGCGTTTAGGTAGGGTCGTACAGTACGGAATCGTAAAAGACGCCCCCTCTCTCTTAAAAATAGAAGCTAGTTCTCATACAAATTCAATGGCGCTAGGTGGCAGAACTTAACAATCGCCTAATGAAGGGTACTAGTGGGCGTGCCCAAGGTACACTGGGAGAGTTTCATTACCACAGGTCGCAAATCATCATTTCCACTGCACTGCACTGGACCTATCGAAGCTATGGTAAACGAAGCCTTACAGTGAGGCCTCCGTGATAAACTTATGACTACAGGGGTATAGGGGAAGTGGGGTATAGGAAGTAAAACTTTGTAAAGCTAAAAGGAAATCCTCGAATTAAATATGCAAATTTTGTATATGGAAGAAGCCGGCCGCCGGGTTAGGTCGGACCGTCGGCAGTGGAGGAGCCTGGCCCTTTATGGTATGTATATACTTAGCTAAGAAGTAGGTGAGAGCGGAAGGAAGGACGTCGGGGGCAGCATAAGAGTTTTGACCCGGATTTCGCAAAGATTTAATATATAGTCCGTCCCCGGCGCGAAAAACAAAGGCAAAGCAACCATGAAAACTGTTTTAGAAAATTTGAAAGTCAGTATATATAAGTTGCTCCAAAATTTGCATATAGGGCCCGAGCTCCCCATGGCTATATCCTTAATCCCCGGTTATTTTAGAGCGCACAGTGGAAGCTAGCTTTCGTTTAATTACGAGCAAGGTGAAAGGAACGCAATCCTAGACCACAAACATTTAAGTATAACAACTATAGCCTAAAAGGGCTAATATAGAAAAATAGAGAAAAGAGATGTTTCGCCTTGTCCCTATATAGTAGCTTCTTTGGTCGACCTTTGGAATGGAAAAGTAGCCCATATAACACACTCTGTGTTCTTTGTTATTTCACCCTCTCTATCTGCATTATACACATAATTTCAAGCCACTTTAAATAATGAAAAACAAAAGAAACTCATTATGTTACAAGTCTTAAAATTATTACGTCAGGTACTTAAAACCTCGGCGCTCTTAAGTTAAGAATTCTTAAGTTTTACGGGTAACCTTGGGTATCCATTTTCTACTTATTTTTCATAAAAACAACGGAGATTAACTTTCAACTCTAGCCTTCTTTGTTGCGGTGGATCCATTAAGATTCAACAGTCTTTAACTTGCTCTTGAAAACCGGACGGTGCCCAGGACATAATGAGCTCCTCGCGCGAGCTATTGTTTTAGTAGGCCTAAATTTACGTAACACTAAAATGAAGTTAGTTATATAAGGAACTTCAAATTAAAAATGACGCCATGGGCATGAAGAAAGTGTGGTGAATTAGGATGGAATATTTTGGTTTATTTATTGTGTGTAGATTGAGATGTTTAGAACTCTGGTAATTTAAAAGGTAACTGAAAACGCTGCCAGTGTTTTATAGATTAAATTATCCTCCATTCAAAAGCACCGAGAACTCGGACCTACGTCAACCGACCTCGAAATACAATGAAATTTAAAATTTATTTTTAACTTTGAGACGACGTAACTCTGGTAATTTAATTACTAACTGAAAACACTTCGAGGGTTACATAGATATAATTGTCCTTTGTCCAACGGTACCAAGTACATGGGCCTAAACCAACCCGACCTCGAGATATTACGATTTTTAAAAACAATAATTTTTCAACTGAAATTGTTTTTCAATTACAATAGCCTACGAAAACAACACTGTGTATAAAATGCAAATGGGATTAAATAATTCTTGCCAAACACACACCCTTCTGCAATATTTTTCATTCCACACTAGAACTCCCATTAAATTCCCTCGTCTCTTTTATATTAATATGTTTTGATCAAAAGAAGATCGCGAGCTGCCTTCCTTTGTAATTTTTCTTCAAACGAAACGTAACAGGTTGCTTACATTATCGTGAGATTGAAGATGTGTCAAACTCAGACTCAGATTCGTTTCGAGTTTCGTTAAGAAAGAAGGAAAGAAAGGAAAGAACAAAAAAACCTAAAGAGCTTAGACGGATTTCCTTCTTTAACCTGGGGCTTATAGGAATCCAATTACTCTGTCGTTCCGTTGGAATCATGGCCCAAACAAGGCAAGGAACTTCTTAAGTAGAAGCATAGGGAATGGTGCTGTAGATGCGCCGCTACCCTTGTATCATTAATAAAATACCACCATTGATCAGCTTACGAGGGGGTACTCACTAGGGGTAATTCGTTTAGAGTATCAAAGATAAATACAAATACAATTAACAGAAAGTAATTAGGCACTGGGAGGGTAACGAAAGCCTTACGTAGTAGGGCCCAGTATGATGCTTACGACAGATCTCTCTAGTTTCTTTGGTTATCTACGTTACCCTTCTCCTTTATCTAACCAAGAAGCGATATCTAGTTTACCATAGGGAGAAGGTATAAGATGCCTAAGTATTCGCGCGCCATAGTCCCAGTCCCCCTTCTAAAATACAAGGGGGGCGTAAAAGGAGGCCGGGCTATTTCGCAGTCTCTCCTCAGTCGGAAAATATGACTGTAATTTTCGTCATTCGCGTCGCGCTGACGTGCACGAGTTTTCAAGAACCAATGAGATGATGCTGGTTGTAATTTAGAGGCGGCGGGGATTAACTGCGGACAGGCTACGTTTGGACTGGAGATAAAGCTAGAAATGTGGAGGCGAATTTATACCTTCTCCCTAGTAAACTATAGATATCGCTTCTTGATCTAACCACCAAAATAGTTAGGTGATCGCGCATATCATACCGAGCTTTCGTCCACCCCACTTTCAGCTATACTTTTATGGTATTTGCCTTTGCAACAAATTTGGGAAACCGTGATTTCCCAACAACAACCTGCATGGGAACTATTACCTTTTTGATTCAATAAAGATTAAATAATAAAATTTGAGGTCATTTAAATAAAAGTTAGCATTGACCCTCAGTCCTAACCGGTGAGAAAAAAGAAAACTTTACTAATCCGGCCTAGATTCGCATCTCTATAGGCTACAATATCCTTAACCCCGAAAAAAATCTATCTTTCCTTAAATACAAGTTATAAACCTCAAAAACCGGCAATTTCCCGTCGTGAAATTTTACCCGAAGAAATCAGACACCTAGTTGTGACAAAATATGATGTATATAACACCTTTAAGCGTGATAATAATTTGTATTAAATCTGTAGGCGTCCCCGCCCCCCTGTCGTTTTTTTACGAGCTGAGAAAATTTGGTAAAAGTAATAATAATTAAAATTTATTGACCTCATTTAGGGAGAAAAGAAAGTTTGATTTTTCTTGATAAAAGAAACACTTCTTTCCCAACTTAAATAAAAATCTTAAAAATTGAAATATGGGCTATATTATTAATAAGTTATGACAGCACTGTGGTTATTTTTTTTTTTCACAGACTACAAGATACATAACGATTTGACCCCTTTATCGTTTGAAATCACTTTTAATTAAAGGGGTTATAAAGCTATTTACAACTTAAGTAATTTCGTATTAACAATCGTTAATTGATCAATTTTAAACTAATTAAAAATTTATGGATAAATTAATTCGTTTTAATACTGGGGTAAAGCGTGGACTTTGAATCCCAAAAAGGGTTAACACGTGAACAATGCGCATGTTCAGTTTTCCCCTCCCTTATAGGGTTACCAAAAGTTTATAAGATATCTTCCATAAGTATGACAATACTTAAACTTCGTAATGCTAGAGACTTACAGCTCGAGCTAGTTCGAGATAAACAAGCGAGAATTGACTATCCACTCGGTTAATTTCGCAGTCCATCTTCCTATTTAGTCTGTAGCAACCTCGAATCTATGACCTACGTCAATCACTTCATGACAAGCTCCAGTTTGTATAGCCAGTGACAAACTTATGGTATGGAACATATTTTACGAACTTATGGTGTTAAATTGATCCAACAGGATTGAAATTTTACCAAATAATAAATGAAAGAAATATTCCCTTTAATTGGTAAATAAAAGCCAAAAGATAAAACATCAACAACGTTTTTAATTAAAATCCTGCAATATCCCTTCGAATTTGATAGAGTTAAATTTCGTAATTATTAAAATATTAATATTTAAAAGAAGGGTGTTACCTAAAGGTGTAAGGTATGATAGTAGTAATAATGATAATTACTGGA
Source organism: Phalangium opilio (assembly GCF_054372755.1). Classification (NCBI taxonomy): domain Eukaryota; kingdom Metazoa; phylum Arthropoda; class Arachnida; order Opiliones; family Phalangiidae; genus Phalangium; species Phalangium opilio. The sequence continues at coordinate 2,612,670 of NW_028324151.1, forward strand.
GGTGTTTATAGCGGTTAAAAAAAGTTCTGCAAGTACAGCAACTTTTGGCTGACGGGGTTCCCCTTCTTGTCACCTTCTGGGTTATAAACCAAGTTTTATTTCTCGCCTAATGAGTCTCATTGGTATTTCAAACGTCTTTCGCGCCTAATACCTATATAGCATTAAATCTAGGGAAAGAAAAAAATAAAAGACAGGAGAGATAATCTAATATTACGTAAGTGGTTGCCCTCGCCCGGAACACCCATCTCGTATCCTGAGTTCCTGACAGGGAGGTCTTTGACAGATAGAGCGCGGTTATGGCCCCTACGGCCCTTCCAACACACCGGTTAATTACCGGTTTAATTACCATATGAACCATATTCGCACACCAGTTTTAAATACATATTTCCATAAATAAAGTATAAGGGCATCTAACAATAAAGGATTGATATGTAAAATATTTTGTATGTTCTGTTTAAAGCAAATAATTTTAGGTTCAAGTTTTATTCTCTAATTCAAATCATAAGATAGTAACCTAACCTAATCCCCCATGGTATTAGTGATGCGTTATTGTTAGTTCTGGTAAGTTTGATTACGTTGGGTCAGTTATGAATTGGACTGGGGTCTGGTGGGGTAGGTTTGGTTTCCGTAATGATGTACAAGGGTCAAGGGTTACGAAGTGTTTCAAATCATCATAGCTACGCCATCCCATTTTGAGATAAGACGGCACGCAACCTGACCCCTTCATAGTATTTATTAATGGTCTGTTAAGTTAGTTATCAGACTAGGAAGACTGATACCGTTTACACATGCAGTCAACTAACTTTAAAACAATTATTAAATCAAGCATTTCCTAAAACCGAGTTGCGCTTAACGGCATAACGAGCTCGCGGCGGGATGTTTTTAATTGGCCATAACTGGAAAAGAGATGAGAGAATAAAACAGTATCCGGAGAATTTCACACTTTACTTATTTCTATGGAATACAATGACGCGAAATAACTTAACTTAACCCTTTTCCAACGGATATAACTTATTAACACCGACGCCATTTACTTCGTCCATACGTCAGAAATAAATTAATTAGAAGCGCTGTAATTTTTGGTATATCGGCAAAGTTTTCCCATCCCCTTTAAGGATGGTTTGTAATTTCAACTCACGACTGATAACTTCGAATTAATCTACTTCTGTTTCCTTATAAATATATATATATATATATATTTAACAATGAAGTCGCCGGTGCGACCTAGAATACGTTATAAAACAAACGGAAGCGGCCACAACCGGACGGGGCAGACGCTAGCTATTTACAACTTAAAATAAAAAAAAAATAAAATTTAAAATTGACGCGTCTGCCGAGAAGTAGCCACGACCAGTTTTTGAAGAAGAGATTAATATGGGTCATTCTTATTAACTTAAGACGTCTCTCTTTCTCTCTCTCTCTCTCTCTCTCTCTCTCTCTCTCTCTCTCGCCGTCACTATTATAATAAATATTACAGGTAAGGCCGGTGCCCCTCCAGGCAATATCTACCTGACGGACGGCTAGCGAAGATATTACGTAATAATATCTAGCATAAGTTCATAAGATATGTTCCTTCCATAAGTTTGTTAATCTCTGGTAACTTAGAAACTGGAGCTTGTCATGAAGTGAGTGGGGTAGGTCATAGATTCGAGGTAAAACGAAGTGGCGCCTGGTGAGGCGCCGCTATCAAAGGCAGGCTTAGTAATGCAGACTAAATAGGACCTAGATGGAACTTAGTCCTGCAAAATTAACCACCACCGAGTGTAGGACTTCAATTCTCGCTTCCGTCGTTCTCCCTCGAACTAGTTATCTCGAGCTGTAAGTCTAGAGTAGCATACTTATGGAAGGAACATATCACTTATAAACTTATGGTGATAATATTAAAAACGGAACTTTGAAGGTAAAGAAATAAAGTTGGGTTCTAAAGAAGACTAGCTTGGATAAAGGGGTTTAGCCGGTGGATTTATAAGAGGAGCGTGGATAACAATATTCAGTCCGTTATCATTGGAAAAGAATCTGAATTTGATTTTGATTTTGAGATCTCCCCAGTCCCAGTCCCGGTCTCGGTCTCGCATCGTTGCTCGGCCACGCGGTTATAAAAGGTGGGTTGTATGAGACGATAGCGGCTAGATTTTCGAAATAACGACAGGGGGTCAGTTTAATTTTAAGAGCTCGGATACAAATTATTTAGCCGATTGGGAATTTTCGATTATATAATATCTTCATATTTCGAAGAAATTTGAACTTGTTTTAAAGGTAAGAAGCGAGTTTCTTCGAAGCAATTATAATATAATATATAAATTAATCACGAATTAATGATAATTTAAATTATTTATACACTATTTAAATGTGCAGTATAAATTTTCCAGTTCATTATCATTCATTCAGACACGAGAAAACTTTAATTTTAACACTCACTATCGTTTCGTCACTAATTTAATTACCAGTAATGAACGACGCTTTACTAATTGAACTAGATACTAATTAACTAAAAGTAATTTTGATTTAATTGTTTTGTTTATTAAAAAAAAAGGTGGATCGAATGCTGGGGGTGTGGCTAGACAAGTACATCCCTGATCCAGAATGACACCGCCAGTTGTTAAGGAATCATCGAGCCGGCAAAGTCTAAATAAACACGAAGATAATCAACAAGTACTTCAAGAATCGCGTAGAGGACACGATGGAGATTACAAAGTCGACGAATCGTTGGAATCGGTCAATTCCCCGTTACTAAACGGATCGGTCATCAAAGAACAAGCGGAGATCAAGAACACTAACCACGGAAGTGCAGGACAATACCAGAAACTGTGGGACGGAACCGGAAATAACGGAATCCCGGTCACTCAAATGACCATTCGCGAAAACCCAATGGACGGGGGGACGGGTCCGACTAGCCTAGGCGGTCGGCAAGTTAAAAATATCGGTAACGGGGGTTCGAATGACAGATTAGGGGCCCCGCGCGTAACGGACCCCAGCGTGGTCCGCGTGCAAATCAAGGACCCCTCGTACGAGAACGGTGCTGGTGCGGGTGGCGGAAGTCGACGGACCAGGCTCGAAAGATACCTTTTCTTTTGCCTGGCTGTACTACTGGTGGCATGCGCAATTTTTATGTACCTAGCCTTCGTCTCTCACAGATATCATGGTAAGACAACATTTTCAATATTAATAGGTAACATTGGCATGGCTTTAGAACCAATTGAACCAACAGTGGGCGTTGAATAAGATTTGGTGTGGTATAAACATCCACTCTAGTGCCTATCCTTCTGCAAAGCTTTTTCTAATTACATTTGAATGCCGTAATGATTGTACCAATGTTTTTAAGACTGTTCAGTTAACGGTAAGCAATGATACCGATTAAATTGTCATAATTTCCCTTAAAATAAAAACTGACAACCCACCAGAGATTACTGTATTTAAAACATCAAAAGTTGTTCTTTTTAAAAAACGCTGAAAATCAAATCGGGTAGCGAGCCATGGCGAAAAAAAAAGCTATAAGGGTTTGAGGCCGGAATTACGACATGTCGTAACGTCCCAGAAGTAAAAGAGCTAGTGCGCGCCTCTTGTTTAAGTAAGCCCCAAAGCCATTTAGCAAATAACCGAGTCATCGGACACTTGCCATTAAATTAATGCCTCTATTTCAAAGCCTTTAAAGTGAGTGTACAAAATTCGGGCAACTATTCGACCCAGGGTGCAACACAAAAATAGGGTTCAAGGGAAGGCAGACAATGTTACAGTGGATGTCAAGTAAAGTCGGCTTACATCAAAGTTAGTGACATTATAGATTTCTCTGGGAAGATTAAGGGTATACATTTTGTAAGAAGAGTGTATTAAAAAACTTAAAAAACGCTTCTGGCGACAGTATAGCGGGACATGAATATGTCAGTATATACTTTTTTTTATATCTTTGGAAATTTCTCGCACCCTCGATTTTTTTTTTTTTTTTTTTTTTTTTACAATCTACAGCACTGACATTTTAAAAAGATTTTTTTTTTGAACTGCCAAGGCTCGATTATAATGAGAAAAGTTCAATTCGGTTCAACAGGCAATGTCAAATTTAAAAGAAAAAGAAGTTTTGGAGAAAGTATTTACGTGAGAGAGTTTAAGAATAACAAAAAGGTTTGTTGGAGAAGCCAAAAATGCGCCTACTAATGATGATGAGTTATGCTAAACGGTTGTTTGTAGATTGGTTTTCAATTTTTTTTTTAAAGGGTAATGGCTTTTCGAATTTACTCCCAAAGTATTTTTCTCAAAAGTCGGTTAAATAATCATTTATGATCATGTGATATGCAAAATTGCGGATGATTGGTTGGAAGAGATTATGGTAGACAAGAAAAGGGAACAAAATATTTGGTTTACTCACTTTGACATCCCTGTATGAACTTGTTGACCCGACCCACGTCGCGAAATTTAAAGTTGATGTAAAGTTCATAGTTTGCACAAGGCCATTTTAAAATCCCGCAATAAAAAACAACTTCACGATCACGAACCGGTCGTGATTCAGGTGGTCAGAACGTGATTTGGTTCCCGAGTAGGCAACGGTCCATCGAATAAATTTCCATCACGACGTCGAAAATTCAGCAATTTCACCTAAAAATAATTATGATAATTTAAATAGGCGTAAATTTGAAAATTTAGCGATAAGAAATAAATAAATTTAAAATATTTAACATATTTAACAACAATAACTGATTAATTATTTAAGATTGAGTTTACAATTAATTTCTTGGGCTTTTTTAAGAGGTCCCAAATAGAAATCAAAGGCAGACCCTTCCCTATTGCGTTACCACCATTAAAAGCGCTAACTAAAATAATTACAAAATTCTAGTATTGGTTATCGGTGGTGTAGATTGATTAACCTAGAGTTTATGTTAAAAAGTCAATTTTCTCGTATAATTTGATTACAGGTGTGAGAGAAATTTGCCTAACGCAAGAATGCGTCAAAACAGGTGCGTCAAACACGCCAAATAATAAAATAAACTTTCAATTCTCACGAAAACTTTAATAAATTTAAAATTAAAAATCAAATTAAATTAAATTAACATATTCACGTATAGCGTCTTCGTTGCTATACGCCATGGACCAGACGTCGGATCCGTGCGAGGATTTTTTTCAATACGCGTGCGGCACGTGGAATAAACGTCACGTCATCCCCGAAGACAAAAGTAGCATAAGTACATTCGAGGTTTTAGCTGACGAATTACAAGTAATTTTGAAAGGTACACTTTGAGAAATCCCATTCCATTATAAATTGGACGTAACTCAAAATTATTTCGTTCACTTAAGACGTTTTGGAAGAACCCCCAACGGCGGATGACAATAGCGCCACTATTAAAGCAAAAACGTTTTATCTCTCGTGTATGAAAGTCAGTAAGTAATCCATGGAACAAATAGGTTTTATCTCGTATTTCTCTTGGAAAATGGATGGTTAAAGGATCAAATTGATTCAGATTTTACAGATGAAGACGGTGACAAGCCAGTTTGGGACGCGATTAAGGAACTGGGTGGTTGGCCCGTAACGGAGGACGATTGGCAAGACCCTAATTGGCCCGTTGAACAATTCCTGGGCAAATTAAGGGGCGTTTATAATCAAGGGACAGTTGTGGAACAATGGGTCGGACCGGATGACAAAAACTCCTCTGCTAATATCATACAAGTAAATAGAATTTGTTTCGATGACGTCCACAATGAGCCTGACACGCACAATGAACTAGGCATACCTTGACAGTCAAATAGTTTTAAGAATTAGGGTATGATTGCCACGGATTATTTTCCTTCAAATTTCCCTGACCTTTCCAAGGTTTTCCCTGATCAAATTTAATTTCCACTTTTATTTGTAGAAAAGACAGAACTATTGTGTTTAAAAACTGACCGGCACCATAGTTAATGTTAGGAGTCACCAATATTATATTCCCCGACCTTTAATGACCATTTTAAACTTTCCCTGACGGCCTGACTTCACCCATTATCAGAAATTCCTGAGTATTCCAGGTATAGGAGTACCCCATAGATAACCCTGTACAGTATAGTTAGAGAAACGACCCGGCAAAATTGTTGAACTAAAGTTTAGTCAAGGGAGAAAAAAGGTCTTTTTACGAAATTGAAAACGAAACTAAGCGAGCGGTACTGCTTTTGAAATGAAAAGTTTCTTCTGAAAAGTTAAGGCTCAGAAGAACGGGGCGATCATGGGTGATTAAAAATCTTTTCAGTTGGATCAAATACAGTTCCAACCGATTCCGAGTCGAGATTACTTCCTGAAAGAGAGTAAGGAAATGGACGCCTATTTCAAGCTGATGGTGGAAGTGGCCATTCTCATGGGGGCCGAACCGGAAAAAGCTCAAACGGAAATGGAGCAAGTACTACTCTTCGAAACCAAGTTAGCTAACGTAAGTTTTTAATAAGTTCGAACTAAGAGAACTTAGCAAGTTGCAACTAAATACAAAACTCTGTCTTTCTAACGGACAAACTTTGGGACATTTTTTTCTTACAGGCTAGCACACCCGAAGCCGAAAGACACGATACAGGGGCTATCTACAAGAAAATGAAATTGGAAACTTTGAACAACCTCGTTCCACAGGTAATAATTATCGGATAATTTCCAGGAGTAACTTATACAGGTGTTTCCATAAATTCATAAGATATGTTCCATAAGTTTGTCACTGATTACAAACTGGAGCTTTTGTTGAAGTGACACTCAATATTGGAACATACAAAGGGGGGGGGGGTTGATACATTTCCATCCATCTCTGCACGCGCACGCGCACTCTCACGATACAAAAAGACTACAGCGCATGCGCCACAAAGCGAGATGGAAGGCAGAATTTTAACCCCCTCTTAGTTACACCGAAATGGTCTATTTTTGACAGACCTTTCAGAGACACCCTGTATTACTAAGTCCCTAAATCATTCACAGAAATATGTAGGTAGACTAAAGACCCCAGGGGCTTTAAATCTGTCGTTTTTCGGCGATATTAGAAAAATATTTCATAAAGATCGATAGGGAATGCGAGGGAGGGAGATGGGCATTGGGGATCTATTTTTGGGGAAGCAAAAGCAATATCTTGGAAAAGAAATTTTTTCCTTTTCTTTTATAGTCTTCTCTCCGTTCTTTCTTTCTTTTTATAGTTTTCGTGGCTAACATATTTGAACACGTTCTTACCGACGAACGTGACCCAAGAGGAACCCGTTGTCGTTTATTCCCTGCCTTATCTAGTAGAAATGGGACGATTACTGGCCAATACCGATCGCAGGTAAGCCCCAACTCCCTAAGCTCCAACCAACAACAACAAGAAAGAAAAAACAATTTTGCGAGCCCAAAAATACCTCTTTCAAAATAAAACGGTCTGGTCTGATCTTAGAATATTAAAGATAAGTTCACACTAAGGCTATCGAATGACCGTTGGACGGCAAGAAATTATAGTACAGGGTGTGATTGATAGGACAGTGGGATGGTTCTAGGGGTAATTTTGAGTCGAAAATGTAACCTACCATCCTGTACAGCCGGTGAACTTGAATTAAATTTAATAAAATCTTTAATGATAATTAGAAAGGCGGGTAGAAATATATATGTGGGTGTCGGACAATGGTACTGACCGATGGGTCGTCTGAGTTTGGAATTCTATCCTATTTGTTTTAGAGGGTGGTAAAGGGTTAGGTATACCATGCGATCCCCAGTTGCGAACGCGACCTTTCACTGCCTAAATGACAAAACCTTAGCCCGGGTCTTTTTCTTTGCTTCTACTTTAATTGAAGGACTTTGCACAACTACGCCATGTGGAAGTTGGTCAACACGATGCTTCCCTACTTGGAAGGAAAATATTTGCCCAAGCGAGCCGAGTTCCGGTTGGTCATGCAAGGGGTTTCGGCCGAACGCGTCCGTTGGAACCGATGCGTCGAGTTGGTCAACAAAAGAATGGGTATGGCAGTCGGAGCCCTCTTCGTCAAGCAAAATTTCGACCCCAAGAGCAAAGAAACGGTAAGTGATGTCCGATTCAAACTATATATTAACTGACCGCGTGTTATGTCACAAACACGCGACAGTCGCGAATGACGTCCGACATTATTAAGTTCTATTTGAAAATTACATAACTCGGAAACTGTCCTCGATTGATTTCAGGCCCTTGAAATGATCCATAACATACGCGAAGCTTTCAACGAATTATTGGAAGAAAATGTTTGGATGGACGAAGAAACCAGACAAGTCGCCAAAGAAAAGGTATAAATGTCACTCTCAATAAAGATAACAATTACCAAACTTTTGACAATTACAGGCCAATGCCATGAATGAAAGAATTGGATACCCTGACTTGCTAACTAATGCCGAGGAATTATCGAAAGAATACGATTCTGTAATTATAATCTTATTATTTACCACATCGAAAAGGAAAAGTAATTAAGAAATATTTTAGCTAACAATCGACGAAGACTTGTTCTTGGAAAATATTTTCAACGTTTTGAAATTCGAAGCTTCGAAAAATCTACTGAAACTGCGTCAACCGGTGAACAAAGACAAGTAAGAACGGCTCTGAAACTTAAGTTTGGGTTGGGGGGGTTGATATTTGTCGCATCGAGTCAATTTCGCGAGACCTTTCTCGTTTACTCCTTCATGTTTAGGTGGACGACGGAACCGGCGGTGGTCAACGCGTTTTATAATCCGAACAAGAACGACATTGTCTTTCCAGCTGGAATTTTACAACCATTGTTCTACAGTCAATATTTTCCAAAGTAACAAAAGAATAAGTTCGGAAATGTTTGAATATAAGGCTAAAGGTTATATGTTCGTTTTCGGATTTTTTACCATGACAGATCTCTAAATTATGGCGGCATTGGAGTTGTCATTGGACATGAGATTACTCATGGTTTTGACGATAAAGGTAACTCGTATTTCAAGCCAGGCTTGTTTAAAATTAACGATTTTTAAAAACTAATTAGGTCGCCAGTTCGACAAGGATGGAAACATGAAACAATGGTGGAACAACGCGACCATTAATAGATTCAGAGACAGAGCCCAATGCATCATAGATCAGTACTCTAGTTACGAAGTTGAGGATATTGGAATGAACGTAAGGAAATTTAATCTACGAAGGCCGCCATTTTGGGGGTATATTATATTAATTGGGTTAAAATCTCCGTAGGTCAATGGAAAAATGACGCAAGGAGAGAACATAGCGGATAATGGAGGCCTAAAACAATCTTATAGGGTAAGTTCAGCTGGATATGAATTTTGTAAGGGTCACCAACTAGTTGTTGAAGTTTATTTGAATTTTGTAGGCGTACAAGAAATGGGTATCCAAGCATGGCCAAGAACCTTTGCTACCCGGTCTCAATCTTACGCACGATCAACTTTTCTTTCTAAACTATGCCCAAGTAAGAATAACGTTTTTCTGTTTTTGGGACAAGGCTTAACAGTGTCTTACTAATTACACACTAATTTCTTAAGATATGGTGTGGATCTACCAGACCAGAGGACTCTTTGACCAAAATTAGGTCATCTGTTCACAGTCCCGGGCCCATCAGGTTGGTGCAATAAATTATTGAACACCAAATTAGCTAACTAACACAACGTTTTTGTTTCGACAGAGTATTGGGGCCATTATCAAATTCACACGATTTCAGTAAAGCATATAGCTGTCGAGAAGGTAGTCGAATGAACCCCACAAAGAAATGTTCCGTTTGGTGAAGAATTATTTGCGAATTTTTAAAAAAAACGCATTTGTGACGTTTTGTGTGTTCATTCATGACCAACTTTTCTAACAAAAAAAAAATATTCTAAGATTTGACAAAGTTATTTCATCGCGATGTACTTTTAAAAAAAATGACCAAATATATGGAACATGTAATACAGTGAGAGCTGGTTTCTCAAAAAGAAACCACAACCTGCATTGCGCATATTGGAATTGTATATCTTATGGAAGTTGCTTTGTGTTTTAAAATTCGCCGCTTTTCAACAAGTTTTGACGATTGTTTTCGCTATACAGTATACATAATTATCATCACTGTTGTACACGATGCCGATCCCCCAGCTTTGACTATCTTTGTCCCAAAAATTTACGGTTTAAACTTGATCTCAAAGTTTATGCGTGAGGTTCAGAGACTCAAGAGTACAACCTAACCAAGGCCCGCTTTTCTTACAAAAATTGGCGGCAAGACCGCGAGAGTCATGACGGAAACCCGAAATTTAACGCCAAAAACAATGTCATGCCCAATATTAAATGGTTTGCTTAAAACATATTTAAAACGTGCAACATAACATAAAATTGGCTTTCCCGACATAATTTATGGTAGTAGCAAAACTAGCAATTAATAATTATACGTGTATGTAAAATTTAAGGAAGCCAATCTTCAAAACAAAACTTATGCCTTGGCGTCTTTTGAATAATGAATATCAATTTCTAACCATTTGTGTTCTTCCAAATCGTCGTCAGGTAAAGTCAATCCCACGTTGACCCTTTAAATATTACGTTTACCATTTTAAAAAACATTATCTCTAATTAAAATTCATCCAATTAATTATAAAAAACACGATGACCAGACAACCCGCCAAAAAAGACACGAGTACCACGGAGCCCGCGATTTATGAAATTGGGAAAAAAATATGTCCGTTGCTTCTATTGGCTAGCAGCTACCATGGAGTAATATTTTAGGAGAAAGATATTCCAATGTAATGTAATGGCCTAATATTAAGGATATATTATTCTCTACTCCAATCATATTATTCCCAGGCATGATTTTTATATTTATAATTTATATTTTAATTATATTTTAGTTAATTTTATGCACGAATACTAATAATAAAAATGTATATAAAATGTATTTTAACACGCTATTTGGATCGTAACATTAAAAAATATTAAATATTACCCTTATTATCATAAAAATAAATACCAATTTGAATAAATTATGCAAATATAAACAAAATATTGCAAAACAGGGTAACAAAATTTAAATTATAATGAAAAAATTCATAATAAATTTTGTCTCCCCTTTTAATATTAAGAAAAAAAAGAAATAATATTCGAAAAAACTACAAATAAGAGAAAATTATTTATTCAACATTTTTTTCTGTTCAAGATGTATCACAGTATTATTATCGTGTAAATAAACATTTTTTGGTCAAATTAAAAGATATTTAAACCGTGACGCAATTTATTTCAACCATAATTAATTCAAAAATGTTAGATAATAAAAAGGGATATTTAAAAACAATAAACATGGAATGTTACAAATTTATAATTTTTAATAATAGGGGGAGGGGGCAAAAAACTTAATTAAAATTTAAAATCCCTAATTGAACAATTCCACGGATATTTAAAAGTAAGATACAGGCGCTACCAGTAAATTTATATTACTTTTCAATAATTTAAATTAAATTAAATTAATTAATTAATTTATATTAAAGTAATAAAATAATAATTTAACTGATTAATAAAGATTCTAAAGAAAGGTTGAGGTTTTAAATTTTTAGTTAAAAGTGTAAAAAAAAAGTAAAAAACCCAAAAAAAAAAATCTCCGTAATTTTAAATTAATTGGCACTTTAATAACAACGGAGAAAATATTTAAATTTAATTTTATTTTTATTATTTCCAGTCAACTCTCGTCAAACTTAAAATTATTTTTAATATCTCTAGCGATAATTTTATATTTATTTTTCGGTGATTTTTTGCGGGTCATGACGTGAGAAACGACTTTTAACCATCGCGATTGCGCAATGAAGAGCTAAAATTTAATGGGGATTAATTAGGACTAGACCTAAGGATTCTAAAGTTTCTAACCAAGGAGCCACAAACTAAAGACGACAAAGTACAAACTTACCTCGGCTGCAATGGCTAACATTAAGTTCAATCCCGCTAACAGTAGAAGAGTGTATTGAAAAGTAAACATTCTTTCTGACCCCCAGATCATGAGCTTCGAAAACGCGATTAAAGATAATTAATATTTAAACCATATATTTTAGCATTAAGTTCCAGGGGTGTGCGGGTACCCGAAAATCTCGGGTACCCGTCTTCGGGTCCGGGTCGGACCCGAAACACATTTTTTAGGACCCGAACGGGTACCCGAGTCCCAATTTTAAGCCTTTGCCAATACCCGCTGAGTCTGACGGGTCCAGTTCATGACGTTCCCGACCCGATACCCGGAACACATTTTTTAGGACCCGAACTGGTACCAGAGTCCCAATTTTAAGCCTTTGCCAATACCCGCCGAGTCTGACGGGTCCAGTTCATGACGTTACCGCGCGTGTTTCAATACTTCTGCCTTTCATAATTAAATAATTTAATTAGTATTAAGTTATTAATTAATATTGTTTAATGAATTACACTATGGGGGATAATGACTCAGCTTTGAAATCTAACTTTTAATTAGCCTTATTCCTAATCAGCGCCACCTACCCATAGCGGCGACTTTGAGAACTACTGTAATCGGCAAGCGAATCAGAAGTCGCTAAAATCTGGTGACGTCACTGACGGGCACTCTCGGGGTCTTACCAAAAATGACGTCACCAGATTTTAGCGACATCTAATTGGCTTGCCGATTACAGTAGTTCTCAAAGTCGCCGCTATGGGTAGGTGGCGCTGATCAGGAATAAGGCTAATTTGGACTGTAAGGAAAATCAGAGACCGGAATTGGACCCGAAAGCTAATTTTGGGGATTTTGAAGGACCCGAAATTTACCCGATACCCAAAAATCTGGACCCGCACAGCCCTGGCATTAACTCTCGCAGGGTTCATATTAAACTGGAAATGTCAGGGAAATCTGATTTCCTGACGTTGTATGAACCCTGAATCGGCGGTTTTTCTTTACTTACCTGGAATGCCGAACTCAGGGAATGCCAAGGACTAAATAACAGCAACAACGTAAAACTTATCAAGACAATTAACGTTATCAAATAAGAGACTAAGAGAAAATGAAAATGAAGAAATTGGAATTAATTTAAACCAAATTAGTTTAAACCTTCTCTTAAATATATCTGCAAATAATTAAGAGTTATTAATTAATTAATTAATTACTATTGGTAAAGAAAGCTCTTCGATAAGGCGGTCCCTTTGAAAATACAACCGCAACAATAAGATACTGGAAGCAAGAGACTAAAAAGATCGTAGTTGATTCCCAACAAGTTATGACCTGCAAATATCAATTAGTTTTCACGTAATTATGGAAAAAATCCCATGCAAGTACAAAGTCAACTCAAATACTGACCAAATCTCGATCAATGTGTCTTGGATGATACCATTTCTGATAGTTCAAGTACCAAACAGCGCCTATTTGAATGGCCACGATTAACAGAAACTGCAGAAACATGGACGCGATGTTGTTAACGCTGATTAAGTTGCTGGAAGGCCTTTTAGGAACCAATTTGGGATACGATTGAGTGTTACCCACTGAAATTAGTAAAGAAATTAAGCTAATTAACATATATTTTCATTAAATTTAAGTCCCCAACGAACATGACGACGCTGAAATGGACGGTTAACTAACAAGTACTTAACAAAAAATTAACTAGACTTACTGACAATCGCTAGAGAAGTTATAATGGCCAAATCAATATAGAGAAACATAGGATCCCCTAAATTTGATCCTTGCTGTAATCATGCGTAATACGAGTGAAAGAAAATGTAAAACAATACTAACTGAAAAGTGCATGATGATAAAAAAATCATAAACATAAAATTAACATTAACATACTCTGTATAAAATCAAAACTGAAATAAACTGGATGAGACTGTAGAGTGCGATAAACTTAAATAATGAAAAAGAAGTAACCATGGCTGCACGACCCTCTCTGCAAAAAATAACGACCATGCAAGCCGTAAAATAAATTAATAAAATAAAACGAGGGCAATACTCCGTGTGGTTTACAATGTGCTAAGGTTGTACAGCACCCAACAATGATCTAAGACTATACAGTATCTCGCGTACACTATAAAGTATAAAGTTGCTTAGGAAGAGTGCCCAATACTCGCGGGATACAGTGACCACGACACTATAAGGTGGTATTTCTAATGAAATCGCGTCCACTGCCTTTTCGCGTGCACGACACTAACTAACTAACAGAGTACCAGCGCATAACTCCGTTGGTTATTACGAGGGCAATACTCCGTGTGGTTTACAATGTGCTAAGATTGTACAGCACCCAACAATGATCTAAGGCTATACAGTATCTCGCGTACACTATTAAGTATAAAGTTACTTAGGAAGAGTGCCCAATACTCGTGGGGGGACAGTGACCACGACACTGTAAGGTGGAATCGCGTTCACTGCCTTTTCGCGTGCACGACACTAACTAACTAACTAACTAACAGGTTATCAGCGCATAACTCCGTTGGTTATTACACATAACCACACGTAGTAAAAAGGTGCAACCTTCCGAGTTAAAAGAGTTATTTCAACCCCCAATCCAATCATACTTAATCACGACGGGAACGCATTCAATATTAGAAATATTTGACGTAAACGGTGCCGCCACTGAAGCTTCGGCTTCCGACAATGATATTCCAATATCAGCAGCTTTTAAAGCCCCGCAATCATTGGCGCCGTCACCGCACATTCCAACTACATATCTGAAGAAATTAGTCGAAAAACAATTAACGGAATTAACTATAATTAGCTTCAAATACTTAGGTATCTAATAATTGTAATAAAGATAAAGTAAAATACCCTAAACTTTGCAAGGACTCGACTAGATGCGTTTTTTGATCAGGTGACATACGGGCGAATATTGCGCCTTTGACTAACACCTTAGTAAAATAAAATAAGTAGATTACTTAATTAATTTACTAAAGAGATTATCAAAGTTCATTAATTACTTTTAAAAATTCTTCGGGAAAATTGTACCGAAGAACATTATACGATTTACCATCCACTACAAAATTGATATCTTGTTTCATTTCAATATCAATAGTTGTTTGATATCCCTAAACAATGGCGTTAATTACGCAACAAATACTAAAGTACTCCTAGGTAGTTTATAACAATATTTACTCCACTATCGGAAAGCACAGCTCGATTTTGTATATTTCCTGTTTTCTCGTATTTAATAATTGGTACGTCATCGTCGTTTTCGAACGCGTTAACCACAATTACTTGACTATTCGTAATCATTCCACATTCCCTCGCAACACTTAAAGCCGTCAAAAGGTTATCACCTAAAAATAGTTAAAGTAATGACGCGAAAAACGTCATGTAATGACGACAAACTCAAATTAAAACGCTGAGAAACGTCATTTAATGACGATAAATTTAAATTAAAACGCTGAAAAACGTCATTTAATGACGACAAACTATAATTAAAACGCTGAAAAACGTCATTTAATGACGATAAATTTAAATTAAAACGCTGAGAAACGTCATTTAATGACGAAAAAGTTAAATTAAAACGCTTAAAACGTCATTTCACGACGATAAACTTAAATTAAAACGCTGAAAAACGTCATTTCACGACGATAAACTTAAATTAAAACGCTGAAAGCGTCATTTCACGACGATAAACTTAAATTAAAACGCTGAAAGCGTCATTTCACGACGATAAACTTAAATTAAAACGCTTAAAACGTCATTTAATGACGACAAACTTAAATTAAAACGCTTAAAACGTCATTTAATGACGATAAATTAAATTAAAACGCTGAAAAACGTCATTTAATGACGATAAATTTAAATTAAAACGCTTAAAACGTCATTTAATGACGACAAACTTAAATTAAAACGCTTAAAACGTCATTTAATGACGATAAATTAAATTAAAACGCTTAAAACGTCATTTAATGACGATAAATTAAATTAAAACGCTGAAAAACGTCATTTAATAACGATAAATTTAAATTAAAACACTTAAAACGTCATTTAATGACGACAAACTTAAATTAAAACGCTGAAAACGTCATTTAATGACGATAAACTTAAATTAAAACGCTTAAAAAAGTAATTGAACAATTAACAAACTTAAAATAAACAAATTAAAGCGCTGAAAAAAGTAATTAAACAAACTTAAAATAAGTCAAAACAAACTTAACTAACCAGTAACCATGACCAGTCTTATAGCCGCCTTATCCAAGGTATAAATAACGGGAGACGTTTCGGGTTTCAACGCATTCTGCATAATGATTAGGCCCAAGAATATTAAATCAGTTTCAACTTCATCACTGCAAAGACAAAGGTTTTATACACTCCTAAAGATGAACGACGACGACAACAACAACAACGTGTTCATAGTACCGTTTTATTCTTTGAACATGTCGCCAACTAACTTTGGAACTTAAGGGCTTATAGGCAATGGCCAGAACGCGAAAACCTTGAAGAGTAAAGTTCCGTAAAACTTCACTGAAATCCTCAGGAACTAGAAACGCGGTCGCGGCGTCGAAAATTAATTAGAATTAGTTTGATAAAAAATCTGGTTGCGTTAAATAAGTATAAGTATACTTGTATGAGGAAGACAAAGAGATTGTATTTTCTCCGGAGCTCCCTTAGTATATATATCCATATTACGACAACCTAAGGTTCTACCAATGACGCTCATTCTTTGTAGACTAGACGAGAACGGGAATTGCTTAATGATCCCGATCTCATATTGAAGCTAATTAAAAATGAACCAGCAGCCGATAAATAAATACAAAAGATACCCCTCCACTTCAATTGCGTAATTAAAAGGTTTTTACATCATTTTGCACACCAAATGTGTCCAAACTCAAGGAAAGATCCAAATCTTGCGGCTCGACATTATGCGTTTCTTTCACGCCATCATTACGTTCCAATCTTGGTCTAACCACTGTTGGCATCAACATATCAAAGCGAGTATTATCCTGACCCGGTTCTTCCAAAACCCAATTAGTAGCCTCAAACATTTTAAGGTCAAGAGGGTCACCGGACAATTCCCCTTCAATCATCGTTAAAGAATGACACGTCGCTAATGCGGCGATAATGGGACTTTTTTCCGATATTTCGGAGACATCTTTCACCATATTTTTGAAACTATCATAGAGATATGTTTTTCTCAGAACACGTGGGTGATAGTTAATAGAGTGCTGTCAGAAGCGCCAGTGTGACGTCACCCATGCTGTTTTACCATAAAGAAAAAACGGTAACTGTCATGGCCGCCCATTGCTAAAGGCAGACTTGTGACGTTAAACCTTGGATATGACGTCACAACTGACAGCACTCTATACACCGTTAATTTAATATACCTGTTACTTTTGCTGACTGATATTAACCCAAAAAAATCAAGTCCTTCTTCGGTTAAAGTTCCCGTTTTATCAAAACACATTAATTTAATCTTTCCCGATACGTTAATTCTAGGAGGACTAATGCAAAAAATTCCTTTTTTCTTTAACCGTCCTTGAGCGTAGACGGTACCTTTTCAAATTAATTTAAGAAATTGGTGTAAATTAATTAATCTAACGCCGAGATTAATCTCTGTCAATTGGCCTTATTCCTTATCAGCGCCACCTACCCATAGCGGCGACTTTGAGAACTACTGTAAGCGGCAAGCCAATCAGATGTCGCTAAAATCTGGTGACGTCACTGACTGGCACTCTCGGGTCTTACCAAAAATGACGTCACCAGATTTTAGCGACATCTGATTGGCTTGCCGCTTACAGTAGTTCTCAAAGTCGCCGCTATGGGTAGGTGGCGCTGATCAATAATAAGGCTAATTGTTAAACTAACCGACTGTCAATGCAGCGGGTAACGCGGGAGGAACCACAATGGTTATGATGTCTAAGGCCTTCAAGATAGTTTGGGAAACTGATGCCTAAGAAAGTAATTAAAATTAAAAAGGTTTAAGCCTAACACACGATAAAATTAAGATTGAATTGTGCGTTTACATCGCGACTTATGTAAAGATATAAAGAATACGCCATTCCAATGGCGGCAACCATGAACAGTAAGATCACGAAACGAATTGAATCCTTATAGAATTGGAACCCCATTGGTTTAGGGAATAATATTGATCGAACCAATTCTCCCTTACTAGTAGAGAAACCTTTCAGGGGAAAATTCAAATTCATTACTGCAATCTTAATTAAAACCATTCCATTCGCACCAGTTCGAACGACAACAGCGGTAACTCTACTATTCCCATAGAAACGCGTTTGAATGACGTGAGTTCCGCAGAATAAAGTGTGTCTTTTATGATCAATTGGATCGTAAGTTTCCTCATCGGAGGATTGCTTTATTAACGGTGTTTTAGTCTCGGGTACGCTCTCCCCCGTTAGCATAGCTTCATTTACAATGCAATTGCCAGCAGTGACAACCGCGTCGCAAGACATTAAGCAACCGTGTGGAGGAATAACTAATACATCTCCGGGTACTAAATCGGATGCCGGAATCGTTTCGGGTTCGTCAGCTGAAATGGAGAAGAGTTTAAGCAACGTTCTATGAAGAAATCGGGACAAAAACACTTTAGGAATGGTAAAAAACGTTAAGTACATATTCCTAATCTTTGCACTTGAACATCGAGAGAATTAGAATGAGAAACCATATTGTTCAGAGTAATCATTTGCTAAAATTAATTGAAGATATTGTTTATTTGACCTAATTAGATTATTGATAATTAAAAGCCAGTTCAGGTAACGTAACATTATACCATGGATAAAGAATGCGTGTGCTAAGAAATTTGTTTTCGCGCTATAGGATAGACAACTCCCTATCTCCGACGGCAGCTTATTCTGTATAGGGAGAGGGCAAACCCATTCTTGCCACGTCATAGGCTTATATCTCTTACCTCGATTCCATCCCCCTAATGGGGGAATTTCAGTGTCGCGCCTACAAACGCTCCAATAAAGTAGAGGTATAAAATGACGTCGGATGTTCTTTCCCTCCCTGACAAACGCCCTCTCCCTATATACTGTTCCAGCTCCGGTTGTCCGTACGAGCAAAGCTATCTCTCTATGCAACGTAGCTTTGTGCGTGCTGACAAGAGATGAATGAAATACGTGACGAAAAATTAGTATTTCGTTCGTCTCTTGTCAGCACACACAAACCTACCACATATAGACACCTACCTTTGCTCCTGCTGACAACCGAAGCTGGAACAGAGTATATATCGAATGTTGCCGTCCGAGATAGGGAGTTGTCTATCCTATAGCGTGAAAACAAATTTCTCTTACCTCTCTCTCAGTCTCAGCCTGTCAGAATTCAACCAATCCCTTTAGGGGTGGCTATCAGACGTCACTAAAACAATGGCGGCGTAGTAGGCCTCGTTTTTACGACTAAATAAATGCTAATAATTTTGAAATAAGAGATCATTTATTTCTTTTTTAATATTTTTCCTTTTATATTTAGAAAAAGGCCATTCTTTTAAGGTATAATGTGATGTTAACTGAATTTTTCCTTTAATATTTTTTACCTTTCTCGTTTCATACAATGAAATAATGATTGAAATAAGTGAGATAAGTAAGATACAAGAGGCGTAGTAGTAATAATCGTCGCAACACCATAATATAATGCTGGCTAGTTGAAAAATGTAAAAGGGATTCAAAACCTCATCAATAAAGAGACTCGGATACGATTTGACTAAAATCTTAATCAGATTTGGTCCATAAAGTTTCTGTTTTTCATTCTTCTCTTCTTCAGTAATTCCGTGTAATTTTTCAAGGAAATCATTACAAGGGATTCCTTCATCCAAACCCTTTAATTTCTCAAATATATTTTTTTCTTCGTTCCATATATATTTCATGAACTTATGGATGAAAAACCTCATTTCATAAATAGGCATTAAATTATTAAATTCCGCTTCTTCTTCTTCAAAAGAACTATGATGAGAAGCGGAAGATATAATGTCAATTGGAGTTGATCTGGCCATTCTTTGCTTTTCTATCTTTGAAATGAAGTACACCCCGTGACAATCCTACCGTAGAAATGTCACAACATATCAAAAAACCTTGTCTACGACGTGACAATTTTATTTAATCCTCGCTTACTTTAATTAAAAGAAAGCTAGACGTGGAAAGAGGGCAAGGGCTGCAAGTAAAGTATATTTTCCAAGTGGGTTTCCAATGGCATACTAAGACACTACTCCCCAATGTTATAAAGGCCACAAAATAGTATAAAATGTTTTTCCAGAGATTCCGCGAATATCCGTAAATTTCCTGATTAATATATATATATTTACGTCGCACCCGTATCTTAGTTATTTATTTAAATTGAAATAATTGCCGTGAAAACTTAACTTACCATTCCCTCATCGGAACCTTCATCAAGAACTTGGCTGAAACTACGGTAGTTTTCCATCGATCCGCGACTTACTTCATTCATTTTCGAGTTGTGTTAAGGGATGAAATTCTTGTCAGCTCAACATTTACACTAGTTTAACGTAATTTGTTACACTTTTTTAAAAGACCAAAGTCTTCAGAGGAGCCGAATTATTCTACTTCCAGATTGTACTTGTACACTTTCTCACACTAGTCACGCGTAAACTCCGTTTCCTTTTTAACACTCTACTCTAAATAGCATTAACTAGATTTTCCTGACACTTTTAAAGTTATCTAAATGTGTCGTATTTAATTAGAATACAAATAACTTGAAGATATAATATTATATTACTATTAAAAGATAAATTAGATAACAATAACACTGTACGTTACGTTTCCTTTTTCGTACAATGATCACACACCCCATTCAAGGCTACCACCACATTTAGTTATCATATAGTATCAGTACCGGACTCTCATTGGGTGCGTTCAGTAGAATAAACCAAACTAATCGGTTTCATTACTTTCTACGTAGTTGGTTACCCCGATTACACTTACTGAACGCAGGCCATTTAAACCTTTAGAAAAAAAGCGGGAAATTTAAAATTCTATAAAACACGTGCGATTTCCGGACTCTCATCGGGTGCGTTCAGTAGAATAAACCAAACTAATCGGTTTTATTACTTTCTACGGAGATGGTTACCCCGATTACACTTACTGAACGCAGGCCATTTAAACCTTTAGAAAAAAGCGGGAAATTTAAAATTCAATAAAACACGTGCGATTTTTTCGTGAAAAAATGGAAAATTTATTTTACACCCGAAAAAAATAAGATTCTCCACAATTAAATGGGTTGAATCCCGTATCAAAATGTGTCATTAACAAAAATTTTTTTATATTTACATATTGTATTCAAAATCAAAAAAGAATGTATTAAAATGTTGAATCTTTCGTTAGTTTAAGTATAACAATTAAAGAATGAACGTAAAATTTTAAATATAGGTTTTTTTCTTTTCTTCTTCTCAGGTTTAAACTTTAGCTGTACTTTTTTTACTAGTGGACTTTGGTGATAAAAGTTTCTCAACCATAGCCTTGGCATATCTGATCCGGGAAGCCAACTGCTTACTGCAACCGGACGTTCTTAAAGATTGTAATTTAAACGTGCGAAACTCTTTCTTCTCATTAATATACGTCACGGCTTCCATTAAAGGACATAAGATGATTTTGGTGTGATCATTGAAGAAATTAAGCTGAAATTCGGAATATTATAAAAATTATACACTTTAACGTACGACAATACAATTAAATTAAATTAAATTTAATATAATTTAACCTGTAAGGTTCCATTATTTAAATGCAAAACAATGGCCATTCGAGTCCTAAACCAGGCACGTAAATAAGGCAACCGAATAAATTCATCTCCATCCCTGGGTTGAACAGTTTCCCCCGCTTTTAACAAATGTTCGTTCATGTATTCCTTGAAGTAATTTAACAGCGTAACTTTCTTCGTCAGGGATTCGGGGTATTCCTTCATGGTATGGTAATACTCAGCGCCATCTTTTTCGATGTAATGAACGTGTCTTAAAAGGAAAAACGAACAAATGTTAATTAAATTAATTAATTTTGTTTCCTTTCTTCTTACAATCCATCTTCCAGTTGAATTATTCTGGTATTGTCATTAAAGAGGACACCGACGCTGTTATCGCATAATTGATAACCTAATCCGTATTTATCAGTGTAGTCAACCCATTTGCTAACCCAGAAAACGGGAATTGAAGCCGGGTCCTCGGCATCGTCTTCGCAAATGATGGATTTTTCGCTCGGTTTTGAATTCATCAAGGCGGTTAATTGAGACAATAATTCAGTCAGATGGTAATCTTCCGCTCCTAATTAGAAGAACATTAAACGTACTTAAAAGAAGCATTATATATTTTTAATTAATTTAATTTAATTTAATTTAAAATTTATTTTCCAAAATTCTCTAATTAATTGTGTCCGGTTTTTCTATTAAAAGTCCTATTATTTTTTCAATTAAATTTCCCAGTTTTTTAAGAAACTCCAAAACAGTTTCAAATTTACCAGGAGCTTCTCTTTTGGGCTCAGTTTTGACGACAACTTTGGCCATATCATTCACTTTATTCAATTCAGTCAAAGGTTTGCGTCCCGGTGCATCTCCGATCATACTAACTCCGCTCCAAACACTATCATCGTTCCTGGGAGCTGTAGAAAGGCAAGAAACTGGAAGACGCGAAGGAATGTAACCTTCCGTGATGAATTCATCAGTCAAAACATCAGCCATCGATGGACGCATCTTTGGATCTCCTTGAAGCAATTTGCAAATTAAGTTCTTGGCCGATTTTGGAATCTTGCTCGGTACGTGATATTCCGTGCGTTTAATCAAGGCGTATGTGTCTTTCAAGCAGTTTGTTTCAAAGGGTGGTCTGCCAGCCAGTAAAGTATACATGATGCAACCCAATGACCATGCGTCAACTTCGTAACTGTGACCCTTTTTAGTCAAAACTTCGGGGGCAATGTAGTTAGGGGTGCCACAAAGAGTTCTACGTTAAAATGAATTTTTCTGTTAAGCCTTAATCTAATTATTCTTCGTCCGAACCCAATTATATACTTTTTCCTTTCACCATCATGATCTAATTGAGTCGCCAACCCAAAATCTCCGATTTTAATCTCCATATTCTCATTCAAAAAGAGATTTCCAAGTTTTAAATCTCTATGGATGATTTTACGTTCATGGAGATATTTGCACCCAAGGGCAATTTGACGTATAAAGTAACGCGTTTCCTTTTCAGAAAGGTATCGTCGTCTTTTGTGCATTTCCATTAACGACTGTGATTAATTAATTAACGACCGTGATTAATTAATTAACTATCCCTAATTATGAACTAATTAAAGCTATTATTTAAATTTACCCTGCGCCTGCATAATTCAAGGATAATGTAAACATTCTCTTTATCTTCAAAATATGTACGAAATGAAACTACGTGTTTATGAGATAAACTGCGATGAATTTCAATTTCTTGCCCAATCTTTTGATTGAAACACGTTTAATTAAATTAAATTAAACTAAATTTAAACTCGCGGCCGTTTAAGATTAGTAGTTAGTCGCGGGCTTACCTTCTCCTTTTGATGCGCTTTGGTTAAAATTGATTTTGGTACAATTTTTCCAGCAAATATTTCTTTGGTGGTCATATCCGTCAATTCGTAACATTTTGCGAATCCACCCTAATCGTTAATAATTAGTTACGTATGCCTAATCGCTATAAATTTAATCTAAAAACCGTTGGACACACACTGGCATGGATGGCATCATTTAAACTTACCTTGCCTAAAAACCTTCCTTTTAAATACGATTTACTCGTTTTAGGGTCCAATATTATTTCATGAGGGTTTGAAGATGATGATGGTGTAGCCATTTTAAATTAATTTAACTCTAGTTCAACTAAACTAAATATAATTAAAAATGTCCGCGAACGGACGTAACCGAACCCGGACTAAACGAAGACAAGAGGAAGAATGAAATGAATGAAAACAGCAGCAACCGTCAAATATTTTGAAATTTCCTCTGTTACCTCAATTTCAAATATCATTGGCTCAACCAAATCACGTGATAACTATGGGAGCCTGAGAGATAGGGGAAGGGCGCGTTTTGGACACAAACATGGAGTATTATACTGGGATAAGATAAGAAATTTGCAAGGATTGATAACTCATATCTTTAACCATGATTGAGTGGTTCGCGAGTTACCAAAATAGTTTAATGTAATAAGTTCTTAACTAAAGCTTGAGTAGATAGTTTTCACACATGGAGGATTCATACCATTTACACCAGGAGGCCGGGCTATCTGGCGGACAAAAACCCGTCTGCTTTTGTCCTCCAGATAGCCCGGCTTCCTGGTGTAAATGGTATGATTCCTCCATGTGTGAAAACTATCTATAAACATTAATAGCGATTTCCACTGACTGCTCGCGGAGCGCTCCCATGGAGCCATATGGAAGCTCTCGGCTTCGTTAAAGACTGTTTTTGCTAAATCAGGGTCTTCTATATTTATTGCTCCATGGGAGCGCTCCGAGAGCAGTCAGTGGAATTCGCTATACATTACTTAAAAATCTTGTTGCTTAAGTAACTATGAAATTTTTCCAAGACATTCACTACAACATGGCATGGGGTATTAATACCTTGCTATTTAAATTTAAATTTTTCTAATTTTTTATTGAGATAAAAGTTGACATTCACGCTGGTTTAATATTTATATTCTAATAACGATAAATTGAGATTAAAATAAAACATACATAAATGTTTGCCCTCGTCCCTGCCGCTTATTTGTGTCATTCATTAAAAAATTAAGTTAATTAAATAATTAAAATTATCTTTGAGATAAATTAAGATAAAATTATGTCAATAATTTAAGTTTATAGTCTTCTTTCGAAAAAACATTTAAAACGAACCGTAGGTTATTGATATTTTCATTCCTGGTTTGACCATAACTTGTCGTCCAGTTGGTAAACAAACATTTTCGTAAACAACCTGAAATTAGAAAGATACGTTAAATTCGTAATTTTTCCGTCGTAAAAGAGTAATTTCTATAAAACACGCGGATGAAAACATCACGTTTTGGTCATTCAGTGGTCATTATTTAAACTCCTTCCTAGAAAATTAGCTAACTCTAACGAACGTGCTCTGGATTTTGAAACACAAGGGCTAAATCTTTTAATAGCGGAAGGATAGCGTTACTCTGGGGTCAGTATAGAGTAGCGGCATCCCTCTGCCTTTGACCGTACCATGCTCTATGGCTATTTAACACGGAGTGCCACTACTTCTAGGGATTACAACGTAAGGCGCAGCTTCTCCGTGTTCATTTAAAGGGTGGTGACAGCGCGGGCTTGACCAAGACTGACCCTAGCGGGCAACATTCATCATACTAATTCGCTTACGTTAAAAATAAACCCAATTTGACTATAAATAAGGTTAAGAACATCTATTTTGAGACTGAAGCATTTTATCAAACTGTTAGCCTTGCTTTTAAACCCTAATTTAGTAGTTTGAATATTTTTCCAACTCCACCTACTCAATTTTGGTAGGATATACTCTACTGGCTTTAGATACTAGAACCTTTTCACAAACAAAATTGACAAAGGGGTACTTAAATGGCCACTAGCAATCTGAAGAAGTTCTATCTTATCTCCGGGTACAGTAATTTCTATAAGAACAGATTGTGATAGTGTCTGTTAAGTCTTCCTTGAAAGGAAATAAAGATAAGAGGCTGTATTTGCCCTATTTCTAGTTTGTCTTTCGATATAAGAGACTTTGGCATTGTATCTTTCGCTGTAAAAACAGTCATTATGTTGTCAAAACGCTAGAATTGATTTCTTTCGGCACGAGAAAGGATCAACAGACGTTTGATTGATAAAAGGCTTCGGGAGGGAGGAAGGAGCATCGATTTAGGTTGACCATATAATTCATCCCCATTTTAGTGGTGTATACCATTTTCCGGGCCAAGTCGTTTGACCATAAGTTTATAAGATATGTTTCATAAGTATGACAAACGTTCGCGGGTTTTATACATTTTCTTACGACCATAGACTTTTTCGCGCCAAAATGAGGGCAAAAGAAAAAGGTCTTGTAACGCCCCTTTGAAAAGAATGAAACTAACCTGATTGTTTCTGTCGAGTACCGATACCCTCCATAATTGATCGGATTTAGATACCGTATTACCAACGGAAGAAATGACGTAACAGCCTTTGTAAGGAGATTGTGCAAACTCGAAAAAATCTCTGTCATCTTCTAGGTTTAAGAGACGCTGAAACCGGAAGTCCGCTTGTCTCAAGGCTTCCACTACTGTCATTAAAGGTGATACTGTCACAGGTACATCCGGTATCGTTTCTAAAAGTCCCCCTGTGTCCACGCTGACCGTAGCTCCAGCCTGAAAGAATAGATTTTTAGGTAAAAAAGATTGAATTAGGCCAAAATCGGTTTTTTTTTCTATGTAGTTTCGCATACCGGTGGCTTGAATCCTCTCGGCATTGGAAAATTGTAACTGGGGTAAGGTAGGTTTCCTTGTACCATTTCTTCGGAATCATCTTCTTTCCCCTTAGCAAAATAAATTAGGTTAAAATGTTGTCGAGTTGGCCGATTTCGGAGAGTGAAAAATGTTAGAAAACTAATTATTTCTTTTGTAAAATCTACTTTTTTAAACGTTGCATTCTACTATAGTAACCGATTAGAAGTTCATTGCTTGATGAAATCAAAAACCCAAGTACTGAAAACCTGTTATCTAAGATTGGGTTCTACTTCTTATCTTTTATTTACTTCGGGTTTATTTACTTCTGGTTCTCTGACCATGGTAGACTTACTTGTATTGGTATTCCGAGGCTGTCCGGAGGTGTTTGTGGCAATATATATGGTGGTAGCCTATTTATTTTATTCAAGTCCGGGGGACCAGGTAGAAGATGATGACCCCTTTGACCTTGTCCCGCCATCGTCGGAGGCCTGATTCTTGGGGGAAGGGCATTAGCTGGCGGGAATGGGACCGATCCGTCCTGATTCGGGAAAAATCCACTGGAAGGTGGTGGAGGGAGATTGGGTGACGCTGGCGGTAGCGAGAGGACTGACCCGAACAAATCTCTCATGGCCATTGTCTGCAAGTTCACCTCCAAATCCTGGAAGTATTTTTTTTTTTTTGGAAGACAGGTTGGAACGCAAGTCTAAATTTTAAAACAAGCGTTGATATACTCACTCTCTGTTCGGGACTACTTGCTTCAGAGCCCCGGGTGGCCAGTTCCAGGGCTAAAATGTTTCTTAAAACGGAGACGGGTCTGGTCCCCTGTCGTTTGGCCACCCCTTCGACCAGCCGCCTGAGGTCATCAACGCTGACAACGCGAACCAGGTCGTCGATGGTGCACCTTTTGAGCTGAGCGTTGTCCAAATTCAAGAAATTCCTCCGGTCAACCGATAATCCTCGGTGGATATAGCTGGGCAAGAATCGCTTGCCTTGAGCCGCTTGAAACGCTCCGAATAGCCCCGATGAGAGCCAGACCAGCGCCATCAAGGCCCGCATATTTGCTCTCACCCCTGAACCGCGGGCAGCTCTGGAACTCTCAGATTCCTCAACTTCTATAAATTATTACCGAGGGTAGTGAACTCTGTGCCGGGATCTCCTCAGCTCCTACCCTTCGAAAGAAACCGCGAGTCATAAGTTTCAAATTTAAATCTATTTAATTAGCTGGAGTGTGCAAAAATAAAGTCGCATCTCCATGCTCAAGCTATCAAAATTTCGGAAAAATTTATTGGTCAAAATGTTCAGTAACCCCCTTATGAGACATTTTAAAATTTTATTGGATAATGTCCAGTGACCTTTGCTTATTTCTGACCCTGCCCCTACAACGTTTTATAAGATTCTAAATTTAATATAGACTTAATTATTAGGACGAAACAATTTTACATGCCGTTAAAAATAATCTTGTCAATTTGACTTTGAAAAAATGTCTTTTATTGTCATCGGGGAACGCGGTAATTGAATTCTTCAATCCGAATATTGAGTGGTTTCTGCTCTTTTCTATATCTTAAGCACATCTTTTGTACATTAAATGAATTTTCCAAAAAGCGGGGGCGGCCGTATAGTATATACGCGTACTTGTAGAACGTTAAACAAATACGATTTTAATAATGCCCTTTCTGGAATTTCGAAAACAAACCCTCCAAATTTATTTACTCTTTCCATTTTGGACGAGTTTGAATAATTGAAGTTTTCAAAAGTTTTGGGGAGCGTCGGTTCCGAGTCTTTCTGCATATTTGGTCGCTTGGGGAATTTACTTACAAGTATTTGCCGCTTTTCTACAGAGATAAATCTTTAATTTAATCCCAACGGAAATTATATAATTTTTCGCGATTTTTAAAATGACTTGAGATTCTAAATATATATCAAAAAGAAAAGTCGATAAGTAACCCCAAAGTTTTGTTAAACGAACTCGCTAATTAGTCATGATTTCTATGTTTAATTTAGGATCAAATAAATGAGCTTTATTCAAAATTCAGCGAAGGAAATACTGAACAAGTCAAGATGTAACGGAATTTTAGGCCTTTTAACTACCCACTCTAATAAATAAATAAATGTCCGTCTTGAATAAGACCAATTTAAAATTAATTAACTACAACAGAGTAATTTATAATGTGTAAACAAAGGAATGAGACATTGTGCAAAGCTTCTTTTTTTTTGGAAGTGCCGACTTCCAGGAGTAAACCTGCTAATGTATTTCCTACGGGCCCCTGTAGAACGTTTACCCGCAGTACACCGGTGTACGATAAATTTTATAAAAATTCGCACCTTTCTTAACTCAAAAACAAATTAGTCGTTATATTTTTTTAGATAAAATTAATTCAAATTTAATTTAGAAAACAATAATTTCGTTCCTATTTTCAATAAAAACACCACATACACACACAAAGGTATAATACTTTGGGAAAATTAGTAATTCTAGCTGAGCAGCTTCCATACGAAACGGAAGTTGGCAAGTGTCAAAATTAGCTTTCCAAAAATGGAACAGATTAGAAGAAAGGAAATACTTCGTTTTAATAGAAAACGGGAAACACCCATTAATAGAAAAGGAAAAAAAATCCACCATACTCCAATTTAATATTAGCGTCAAAAATTTGATTTTTTTTTTGGTGAATTTTTTTCTTAATCTCATTATGTAAAGTAATTAAAAACCATCTTTAATGGGTCGTATCGTCTGTTTTCAAGGAGATAAAGAGTAAAAGCAGCTTTTAAGTCCTTCCCTGGATGATTTAGAAACGATAAGTACTTTCAATTAGCCACGTTTTGTCAGAGCAGAGGCGGTGGATTAAAGGAAATTGGATTTAGGCCTATTTCTTCTTTTTAAGTAACAGCCTCCTAATTACAATAAGAAGTCTTTTGATTTTAAAAAGGTACTACTTTCTTTAGTGGATGAAGACTTACGGGTGATGTTAAACTTATGGTATTGAGCAAATATATTCTTAATATTCTTCTACAAGTCTTACTAAGAGGTAATTACGTTTCCAAAGGCTTAACTACACTATAAATAAACGCGCCCAAAAGTTCTATTCCAGTTTTCGCGCCCAAAAACAATCTTTGGAATCGTTCGCGTGCGTGCTAGTGAGATTTTGAGATTCGGTAATTCGAGGGTTTAACTATTTTTGTTCCTTTCTTTTGGCTGCCTACAAAAGAACTACGGCCCGGGGTTGGGGCAAAGCGCGGGAAAAATAAGCTCGCGCGAGCGCCAACTAAGTTCTTTGGCGCGTAATTAGCGCGTGGTGCTGTGTAAGACACGTGCGAGGGGTTGACCGGGGTTTCCGCCGTTTAAAAATCTAAAATAAGCTCGCCATTGATCATGGAAAGAGCCGGAATCAAGTCGCGTGAAAATGGCCGCGATTTTCCGTCCGCTAATTTAGGTGTTGTATACTTTATAATAATCCTTTCTATTCTTTACCTTTGTCGGAAAATCAATTAGCGAATCGCCAGGCCGGATGAAATACTGAAAAGGGGCGATGCCCAATTTTTCTCCATTCGCTCACGCTGCGAGCCATAAAAAGTGAAAAATTTGGCAGCTAGAGTGACGACGTTAAGGCAGTCGCGGTGAAACTTGATACCCAACATAAGTTAATATAAATATTCGTAAAAGTACGACTTCGGTAATAACGAATCAGTCGGAGCTTTGAAAAATGGGGGAGGATGTAAGGGATTTCTTAAGTTCTATCAAACCACACGTCGAGAAAAGATAAATGTGGGCTGAACTTGATCGAGTGTGCTCTACTCTAGTTAATTAGTCTACTAAATTAAGAAACCTAGGGGGATATTTTTTTTTACCCTCTTGTTGTGGAAAAGTTTAAGATCACAGTTTTTGATTTATGATGCTTCTAGATCGAGTAAATAATTTACGGAATTTTATCTCAAGATTTTTCACGTAAAAAAAGAAATAACGATGCTAATTTTCTTCTATTTCGAAGCGTGGAACACAAACTCATTATTTGACATATGATATTCTCCAAATCAGGGATGAACCTAATCTATCGTTAATTGTTTCGCGGTCCGCGCATTACTCTCATAAATTACAAAAGCTGTTTTAATAAAAAAAAAATAACTCTTCGGTCTCCTCACGTGAACTTCCTACAGTCTCTGCATAGTTTATATTCTTTGGATTTGGTTACTTTTCCTCTTTTTATATACTTGATTTTCCCTCTTTAATTAAAGTCTTAATGATTTGGGAGGTAGTTCCCCCGTGCATTGTGCAATCAGATCAAAATTAAAAACTGGTTATGTTCCTAATTTCTGTGGAATTAATTTTAAATTTGAAAGTGGTGGCCCGTGACGTAGTTCGAATTTTAGTTGAATTTGGTCCCTTAGCCGAAAAGGTTTTCCACCCCCGCTCCAAATGATGCCCGGGAGACTTTATTCGTTTTCTTTGTACCTCGAAACTTCTCTCATTTTCCCAGAATTCGATATACCTTTTTACCTTTTAAAATTATCATGAAAACAAAAAGGAAATATTGAAATATTACTATTCTTAAAAGATTCCGCGCGTCTTTATTTTGGTTTAATCCCCAGAGATGACCACATCAAGCGCGAGAGAAAGAAAATTGGACACTTCAATGAGCTATTCCTAAAAATAGGGAGTTGCCTGTCATTATGTTTTCCTTTTCTTGTTCCTTATTTTTTATAAATATAGTAAAAGAGCCTAGAGGAAAGAACATCATACACACACCCTTTAATAGCTCTATTTTTACTCCAGTTCTGAATTCCCTTGCCACTAAAAGATTCCCAGTTTAGATACATAAATTTGGTTATCTTACTTTTTTTTTTCTAATTGAAATCCGTAGCAGTTTCTAGCTACAGTGAATATTTTAAATCTGTTTGACGACATAAGGATGCATTGTTACGTTAATTTTAATGCCAATTAGGGACTTGTAAAACATCGGTAGCTCCTGGTTTGAACCCTGGCTACGTCAATGTTAATTTATTTATTACTATTTACATAAACGCATCATACTCCGTGTAAGTATGTGCAAAAGGATATTTGATTTTTGCATCCTTCGTTTCTTTTAGAGGGGTGTCTCCTGGTGGCGGAATTATTATTAGAAACCGAATACGTCGCCAACTGCCATATCTATCCTTACCCGTAGCCCGACTCGACCAAGGAATTAAATCACAATAGGTCATGCTTCTATTCTATTTAGGTTTCTAGCAGAAACTTTGAAACAAAGATGTCGCAACAGCCTCTTTTTTGCCTCGTACGGAGAGTGCCGATACTACTAGCCACTACGGCAGACCCATACTTGCACGTTATAAGGTTAAGGTTCTAATCGTGTTTGCAAACTAAGCTCTGTCGCAGGGTCTTTAAATTTACTGTCGCATGCTCTAATAGAACATATTTATTATTATTATTAGATGCATGAATCATACGGCGAAGGCTTTATCGTAAATTTAATAGGTTAAACTTAATATCTTTTAAAGTTAAATAACAAGTGGCTCAATTGAAGCATTGACTTTGATTCTTCGAGAAAATTAAAACTTAATTTATATTTAAGAAAAATGACTCTGCAATTTGTGTAATTTGCGTATTATTTCAGATGGACTATTTTAGGATCTACAGGTCACTACAACCCGATTTAAATATAAATATAATTAAGGTCTAATGACCTACCTGAACTAAGTTCGTTTGACCGACGGACATCCGTAGAGATCAAAATCTTCGGGACAAAATTTGATTTATTAATAATTTTTCTTAGGAAAAACGTAGAATTCTAAATGAAACGTAATCTTATCAGATCAACGTGAATTTTGATGCTTAATCTTTTGTCGGCTATGAGAGAGTAGTATCGCGGTCGAGCTCCGTTCCGGACACTTTTGCAAATCTAAAACGTGCTTTGGAGAAAATTCCTTCGACCCCTCTAGCGAAATTGCCGCCCCCTTTTCCCATTTTCCCGCCCTCGCTGGGGTTATACCTTAAGAATTCGAGATTCGTCGTCGTAATATCCTGATTTCTCTGCCTATCCAACATACGTCCGAAGTTTTTCCCCCCGATACGCCCACTCTCGTCCAGGACAATTTCCCCTATAAGAAAACCTTTGATCCCTACCCTTAAAGGTCTCCACTTTGGCGACATGAAATTTCATAATCAAATTTATTAAAGGGAAGATGATCTACCTTTTCTATACCCGTTTTTCAATACGACCGCAAAACGTGTACGGAAACATATAGAACCCAAGAGAGTTAGTTAGAGGAGGGGGTGAACTAAAATGAATTAATTTCTTTAGGTTACCTTCCCTTTAACTAGGATCATTTCAAGAGGGTTGCGAAGCTCTACGTGTTTATTATTATTGTTCCCTCTCAAAAGGAAACCAAAACTTTCGGCGAGACAGATCGTCCACTTGAGAAGTCTTAGGAAAACATAGAGTTCCGAGGGACTAATCAATCTCACGATTACGGGGTGCTCGTAATCACTGTCAAGGGTACGCTTCGGGGTAATTTCTAGGGTGATTAGCCCCTAGAGAAGGACCTATACTATCAAGGATCATCAGCAGTCTTACCTCACTCTAATCCGCGTGACGAAAAGAGAACCTTTAATAAATTCCTTCCACATTTAAATTAATATTAAACAGGTAGCACGAGTAACGTAGCGACAATAAGTATGAAATTGAATGAATAACGGTAATGAAGAAATTTTCCGATTCGAGCAGTATGATTTCAGTACCCATCATCAGCTATCACTCAAAACCCTGCTATCATGAATGGGGACAAAACTTCAATACGAAATTCATCAATACGGAGTGCAATGGAAAAGTGTCAAACTTATTGTCACGTTCTGTACACACACACCAATTTCACGGTCAGTTACATCAAAATTTCAAAGTATATAAAGTTCAAAAATTGATTCTTATATTTTTATTGAATCACATCCGAATCTACATCATTCAGAGAGTTTTTATTTTAGGAGTAAAATTGTAATTTTTTTGTGGGTTAGGAAAGAAATTTAACAAAATTTTGGTTTTCTTTTGTATATTTTAGAAATATGGGAATATTTTTAGGTACTTTTTAAATCAATAAAAGAATTATAAAAAAAACTTCGTGAGCGTTCAGAAACTAATTCTGAGGCGAATAATTATAATCGTTTTCGGTTGCTGGATCGCTTATCTGATTGGAGGAATCTTTATCGGTGTTCATTGACGTAGGAGACCCATTTCGTTTTCCAACAGGACATATTTTAAAATGACACAAGCCTACGACATAAACAAATTTTAAACCAAACGTTACGAATAATACGTTATTGGTTTACCTAGATTCCTTGGACTGGTCAATGATGACTTGGCGTTTTCCAAATGGTCAGTATCGGGGGCGTAAAAACTTTCTTGACCGGAAGCGTCTGACGCAGAGTTGCCAACACCGGGAAAAGAAGATTGTAAGGCGTATGGTCCGGCTTTCATTATGGTCCAAGAAGAAGGCCAGTCTAACTGACCATCTCCTCTTTTAGGGAATTTAAAGGGGATGAAATAACGGAATGCCAATGGAAAGGTTACGGGATGACCAGTAGCCGTTAGGACACCGCGTTGGAAAATGACCACCATGGCGATGACCATTACCAAGAGTACTAAACGGCTCATTTTTAAGATACAATTACAACTGAATGAAGTGTTTCGAGATTAGTTTCGGACACTAGCTGGACCTTTGAGTTTCTGATTTGTTCAGAGGACAGTCAGTCCTTTTAATAAGTACCCGAATTGTAATCCCCACCTTCCACCCCCCAGGTTTTTGGTGGATTACGTTGGGATTTCAAACCAAATTCAATTATACGGATTATGAATGATACGGGAACCCCGCGAAAACCTACAGGGATTAACTTTTGCCTATAGGGGGTCAAACCCCAAAACTATAATACTCCCCCAAAGTATCATTTCGAAGTTGATTAACTCAACATAATCAAATGCCCAGCATCAGATATATAGTTTCCCATAACCGTCTACTCCCCTCTCTGCCGACACTACTCTATTCGGTAGAGAGGGGAGTAGACGGTGTATCCCTCCCTCTAGGCGCGCTTTTGTAAGAGGGAATACTATACGCGCCTAGTAGGGGGATGACACTGAGCTAAGAGATAGAAGGGTATGACGTTTGCATACGTATAACTGACATTACTCTATATTGCCAACCGTTAGAGTTTGAATCCGCTAGGACCGACGTTTTGACTCATGGAAGACCTGACAGCGCTGCAATGAAGTTTACTTACTTAATTTACTTCTTTTGATAATACCTATATATACATAAACAGAGTCCGATTTCTGGGAATTTTTCCCTAAATCCAAAATTTTGTTGACTCACTACTTTTCGATGACGTAGGTAAAACATACATAGTAATTGCAAATTATATCTGAGGTCATTTCCACTAATTTTACTATCATTGCTTAGTTTCAAATAAAAATATATTTTTCATTTCTACTATCCTATCTCCTATGTTCCGCTAACTTGCGAATTCGCTTCAAGGATTAAGGGGAATAAAGTTTCTAATTAACATTTCGTTGTGGGATTAATTATTAAATTTTAATTATTGATTTGATTCGATGACGAAGTGCCCCTGATTCTGCTTAATTATCATTTTGAACTTCGTAATATGGTTTAAAAGTTTTAAGTTTATATAGTATCGCGCGAACCAGTGACGTTTGCGATGGCGACGCTGACGTCACAACTATAGGCCTAAAGTTTCAAAGTAGGCTTAGCTTGTCCTGTTGAATTTACCTAAATTTAAGCCTAATCAATATTTACACTGAAAAAATTATAGAAATTAATAAAATAACGTTTATTTTTATTAAATATTTACATTTGGAATAATAATTACACAATTTTTATCAAAATGAGTTCCAAATGAAAAACAATTTCCCCCGCCCCCAAAAGTCGCGATTTTAATTTCAGAATCGTTTTCTTTTGTTACAAAGGAAGAATGTCTGATAAAGAGTCGAGGATACGTTGTTGGTGTATGGTTTGGTAAAGAATAATTAAAACTGCTATGATTTTCTAAGTTAATGAGGCTAACAAAGGCTTCATTTCCAACCACACCGCCCAATAGTAATAATTTGTTATTGTTTACGATGTGAGAGGTATGGGAATACCTGAAAAAATTAATTAAAACACTTTACTAATCGACTTTATTCCCGATGCGTATGCCAAGGCTTAAGGCGCGATTTTAAACTAACAAATCTGTTTTTTTTTTATTCTGGGTCAAAATTATACGTCGTCTGCTTCAGAATAGAAACGTTTCAATATTATTTCGAAGCTGAGCTTCTATAGCAGACGACGCATGATTTTGACCAAGATTTGCCCCTTAATTAAAAATCCCTGTTAAGCCTTGGCGCACGCATTGGGAATAAGGTGGATTAGAAATTACCTCGGTTTTTGATTGGGAATTGTTGTAAACGTTTCCCAATTATCATTACGAACATTATAGGCTTCAATTAAGCCTAAACTCTTTATTTTTGAGCGACCCCCTGATATTAAAACTTGGTAGTCTTTGTAAATTATAGAAGAATGAGAATGCCTTCCGATTTCGGCACTTTTTCCCTTCAAAATTAGTGAATTTAATTCCCCTTAAAGTTAAATTTAAAGATTAAAATTACTATATTAGTCCTACCTTTTTCCATTGAGACGTTTTTAAGTCTAAAATGAATATATTTGAGGACACTGTACACTTATTAACTCCGCCAAAAACGATTATTTTATCGCTATCTTTATGATAAGTACAGGAATGCCTCCATAAGGGGAAATCGCTAGTTTCAAAGGAATTAATTTCCAGTGGCTCTACAGTTAATCCCTTAACGTCTTGAGTTAATTTTAATGGTGTTTTAAAGGCGTCACTATAAGGGGAAGCCCTTCCCCCCAAAATAATAACACTATTCTCCGAGATGGAAACAATTCCAGCGAACATCCTAGAACCTAAATTACCTCAATTAATAATTAGTTAATTAAGATAATTAATAACTAATATTTTACCCAAAATATCACTTTCAATTTGGTCCATTTTGGGTTGAAATTCCTTGTTTAATTCAAAAGAAGTGATGCCTTTTAAACGTTCATGATGTCCTTTTGAATTGGGTCCAAAACCTCCGATAACAAGAACTTTATCATTATCATCTTTAGATGTTAATGTTAATGTTGAGCTTTGTCCAAACCTAATTAATTAATTAATAATTACCTTAATTAATTGAGAAATTTGTTAATTAATTGAGAAATTTGTTAATTAATTGAGAAATTTGTTAATTAATTGAGAAATTTGTTAATTAATTGAGAAATTTGTTAATTAATTGAGAAATTTGTTAATTAATTGAGAAATTTGTTAATTAATTAAGAAATTTGTTAATTAATTGAGAAATTTGTTAATTAATTGAGAAATTTGTTAATTAATTGAGAAATTTGTTAATTAATTGAGAAATTTGTTAATTAATTAATTACTTATTTAATTAATTAATTAATGAAGATTACCGTTCTAAAGATTCATTTGAAACTTCTAAACTAACAAAAACCTCATCAGTTTTCAAATTCAAATTCAAATTAGTTTCCGATGAAGGCAGATTTTGAAATGATAATTTTAATTTCCCGCAAGTTGCAATCAAAATGAAATAATGAGCGCATAATAAATCAAACTCTTCGTATTCATCAAACATTTCTAAGGAATTTATATGATCTAGTTCCTTATCGGGCATCGAACTGTAAGTTCCGCTAACATCTTGGCATTGGCAATTAATCCAACCCTAATTAATTATAATCATTAATTAATTAGACAAGTTTGAGGGTTACTAGTAATATCTTACCAAATCTTTATAGCGCTTCTCTTGGTCTATAGTCTTTGGATAATTAAGTATTGTACCGAGTGGAGTTCCTATTGAACTAAAATGGTTCATCCTGTGATAGAAATTGAACTGGTAAATGTTAATGTTAATTTTAATTTTAATTTATTTTAAATTTAATTACATAACGGTGCCAAATCCATCATAAGGATTGATCTATTACGTTTAAGAATGAGTTAATTAATTAATTATATTAATTTTAATCTTAATTATATTGGGCTACAGAAATTAATTAATTAATTAATTACCTGATCGTATACTAGGAATAAAGAATCTGGGAATTTTGTAGGTATCCACTTAATTAGGTTATCAGCACTGGAATATTAATTAAATTAATTAATTTAGGGGTACTTTTTAATGATCTATAAAAATTATAAATGAACCTTTTGGTATCCAAATAATTAAGGACACATTCAGATACAAAAACTGTCGGAATTTTGAAGCCAATTTGAGCATTTTCAAAGGAACTTTGGAGCAAATTAACATCACTTAAATTTCCCTTAATCATGAAATAATCAGATGACTGCAATACTATACAATTAAATTAGACTTAATCCCCCATTTTTATTAATTAAAATTTATTACATACATATTGGGCTTGAATTGATTACTTCAGAGTTAAAACTACCAATTAGCGCTTTTAAAATGGGGGTATTTAGAATTATTTCTTTTTTTCTATTCAAAACTGGCTCAAAATCAATCTATTAACAAAGATAATTAATAATAGGTCTAGAAATAATTAGGGAGTAATTTTGTATGTATCTGGCTTACCTCTATATATTTACAATTGTTTAAATTGTTGGTTGATTTTAATCTAAAATAAGAAGTATCAAAGCCTGCCCCCAAACTAATAATCTGTGGGATGGGTTTAGGCTTAATTTTAATTAGAAATGTTTAGATAATTATGGAAGTTTCTAACCTGACTTTGAGGGTAATTTTGTAGTAGTTTAATAACTTTATCAAAGCTTTGTTCCATGTTTACAGCACGTACATGATAACCCCTAGTTATAGTTACCTTAGTTTTAGACCAAAGTAACTTGTATTCTGATAAAAAAATACCTGTTTATTATGCTTGATCGCGGTCTCGGTTTATCCACAAAGTATTTCAAGAAAGGATCAGAGAAATATCCTTTTTGACAAGCTGATAATTTGCTTGTTATGCTACTGTTATTGGTACCTTGGACCTATATTAATTTTGACAGTTCTTAAGCCTTGGTCTATATCGCATTTATTAAGTTTTTGGCTGACCTGTTTATCATTTCCCTGAGAATTCATGTTAATTAGATTCTACTACTATAGATTTTACCCTTAGGATTAAAGATTTAATTAAAAGGATGATAATTAACTTTAAAACCGACGAGATTAAAAGATGCAACACGTGAAAGTTAAGAAGATAAAGAGCATAACTCGTAGCAGACGATGCTAAGAATTGCAACTATGGTTAAACCATGGATGAACAAAATAGTATTGTACGTCCATGGTTATGGTTCATTTTCGTAGAAATCTGTTAAACTTTTAATGATTATAATTGCGAAATGATAAAATATTAGCTTCCGAGCCTAGTAAAATATCAACTATAAGGTACAGTTCAGGCCGGAAAATTTAACAACACGTCATTCTGTTGACTTTGTGGGCTGATATATTCATGCAAATAAATAAATGGCACTTCATTTTATCTTCCCGTAGAGCCTACTACTGGAAAACGAGGAAGCTGCCCCTACCCAATAAATATTATTTTCAACACGTAACTTTCCCCACTCGTTTTGGCCAATGCAATTCGTTGTCCCATAATATTCTTGACTTGTTCTTAACCAAGGCCAATGTGTGTCCGATCCTTACGTCACTACCCCCTGTTGGTGGCAGCGACCATGTAACAATCTGTGCAGAGTACCCCTTAGCTAGTGTTGCTCCACCAGCCATAAAATTTCATCACGACTACGACTTCAGTTGTGGTGACTACAAACAGCTTAACCTACTACTCGCTACCAAAGACTGGTCCTCTCTTGCTGCTCTCCCTATTGAAGACGCATGGACCTTCTTCAAAGACAACCTCTTCGACTGTGTCTCAAAGACAGTCCCTCTGTACAACCACTCGGCCCGTCGTCCCCCAGGTCCTTGGATCTCGCGTTCAACTAAGCGTGCCGTTCGGAAAAAAGAACGGTTATGGAAAAAACTTCGCCATGCTATCTGCACTGGTAACCATACCGCCCATGACCGATTACAGCCCTTCTACAAACTTCAGGTCCGCCACGTCAAATCTCTTTTACGGCAAGCTAGTGCTGACTTTCAAACGCGAAAACTTTCTGTAGTCAAAACTAACCCTCGCGCGTTTTACCGCTTCATAAATCGTCAGATTCGCACACTGCCGACGCGCCTCAACATTCGTCTCCCTAATGGTGAACCTACCGACTCCGATGTGGCAATGGCGAACAGTTTAAATATCACACTATCGAAAAACTTTAACTCGAATCCCCCTGATCTAACGGACCTACCTGATAATGTCACAACTCAGATGCCAGACTTCCTTCCCAATTTAATTGACCTGAAGCTTATCCTAAATCAACTTGACATTAAGAGTGCCTCAGGCCCTGATGGTATACCCAACCGCCTCCTCAAAAATTGCGCCGCTTCACTTGCCGCGCCCCTTCTCACCCTCTTTTCAACTTCCCTAACCAGCGGAACCATACCCTCGGAATGGCGTGTTGCGTCTGTCACTCCGATTTATAAAGGCAAGGGTAGTAGAAGTGACGCAGCAAACTATCGCCCAATTAGTTTAACGTCCACTGTCTGTAAGGTACTCGAGAAATGCATTCGCGCCCCTTTAATGCAGTTTGTTAACCCCCTACTTAGTACTTTTCAGCACGGCTTCCTCAGTGGGCGCTCTGTGGAGTCGAATCTCCTCTCTGCCTTTTCTACTTGGTTAAACGCGTTCGACGAGGGCCACCAGGTAGATGTAATTTATCTCGACATCGCGAAGGCGTTTGACTCGGTTCCCCACCAGCGCCTTTTGGCTAAGCTACGATCACTAGGCATATCTAACAATATCCACCAGTGGGTCCAATCCTACCTCCTTCAACGAACCCAAGCGGTACGCGTTGGCGAATTCTTAAGTGACCCCCTACCAGTGCCCAGTGGCGTTCCCCAGGGCAGCGTCCTCGGTCCCTTATTATTCCTCATTTATATAAATGATCTACCCTCCCATCTAACTTCTCCGTTATGTCTGTTTGCTGACGATCTCAAAATTTTCCGTGTTATTAAATCGCATGCTGATGTTCGGGGTTTGCAATCAGACCTACACCAACTGGAAGCTTGGTCGGCGCGCAATGGCCTCCAATTTAACAGTCAAAAATCCTTGCTCCTTACAGTCCACAATTCTCAATTAGACCTAGAATTACCCACCCCTTATTATCTTGGGGGTTCTAACATCCGTCGTGTTGATGAGTGTCGGGATTTGGGGGTTCGTGTCTCCCACAATCTGAAATTTCACACTCATGTTAAGCAAGCATGCAGTCGTGCTAACGGTCTCCTTGCTACAGTAAAGGCCAACTTCCCAAACCTCTCTCCCCGGCTTCTCACACGTATCTTTCACTGCTATGTGCGGCCGTTACTGGAGTTTGGAAGCCAGTTATGGAACCCCTCTTTCCAAGGAGATATTGCCCTCCTTGATAGTGTCCAAGGTCGTGCTTCCAAGCTCTGTACGTCCCTGCGTCATCTTCCTCGAGCCACTAGATTATCTGCTTTGGGCTGGACCCCCCTGTCGCTGCGACGTACCTATCTCGACCTCGTCAGTCTCTATAGAGTTTTAAGTAAATCGAACCAGCGTTACTTCACCTCCGTTCCCCACTTACATCAAACGCGCGGAAATAATAGAAAGCTATTCCTTCCCCCTTCCCGCAAGGGCCCTCTGAGACACTCTTTCTTCCGTCGAACCATTCCCATTTGGAACTCCCTCCCTAATGACCTAGTCTCCCAGACATCAATATTTCATTTTAAAACTGGAGTTAAGAAATTTTTGGGCATTTGAATTCTGACATTATCTACCCTATATTTGGAGCTGTAAGGCTGTACAAGCCCTAGCTCGGCAACTTCGTTGGAGCAAAAAAAAAAAAAAAAAATCCCTTTTATTTTGGTGAAGAGGGCGTGAAATAAGCTTGCACTTAAAAAAATACAAATTAGCAGACCATTTGAAAAAAAAAACCGTTACCGGCGTCGAGCAGTCGATCATGTGGAAGAGAAGTGACGTTTCTCTTGACCTTTATTTTTTATAAAAATTTCCTGAAAATAATTAGCAATCAGTCAAAAATAACGATTAATCAACATTAATTAGGACAAAATGGATTAAGTGCGCGTGTTTTTGTGTGATGTAATAATTAATTATCGTCTAAAATGGATGTCAAAAAACTTGCAAGGACAGATCAAGGCCGCTGGTGTAAAAAACTTTCATAGGAGATGGGACTTCCGGAAAAAGCCTAACTTCTTAAATTTATTGTTCGTTTTAGACTTTTAGGTGAGTAATTGTTTTCTTAATATATTGTTTAATTAATTTATAGGTCAAATTAGGCGTTAATTTGTTTTGAGTTATGTTAATTTCTTATTGAAAATACTATTTTGAATTGTCGGGGTGATGTTTTTTATACTTATTATTTAATATTTGTTCATGAAATTGAGTAAAACCGAAGAGAAGTATTATATACTTCTGGTAAAACGTACAACGACGTCATACTAGAAGAAGAAAACCTAAAATATTAGTAACAAATTTGTTTTCGAGGTCCTTCTCACGAAATTTCCCCCAAAGAGAATATTGTTAGGCTTGAAAAGAGCATATCAATAAGTGAACCCCATCCATTGAGGTACCCCTTATTTTGTTCCAAAGACGAAAAGGGCCCAAAAGAACCCTCTCTCCTAATATAAAACGATTTGCACCCTAATAGATCGCTCAACAGAGAGTGAGAGAGTTTAAGCTATAGAAAAGTAATAAAAGAGACCGGAAGTTACGTAATAAATTTACCCAGGGCAGAATTATTATCCAACCTGATGGCCGGAAAGGGTATCCCCCTTGTCCAAGGCTTAAACATTTCGAAATCTTAGTACTATAGTCTGAATTGTCCACCTTCTCAACCAAGAGGTGTCTCTGTCACTCTTTCTCTCAGCTGTCTTCTCATAAAACCAGGCTACCAAAGTGCAGTAGAAAGTAGCCTCCCCTCCTGGTGTAAATAGTATCAGTGCTCCTAGTCAGTAAACTACGTAAATATCATTAAATTCCTCCATAAATAATTATAAATTGGTTTACATTATCTCTTTAAATCCAGTTTCTAATGTAAATTTCAGGCAAAATAGATGGTCAATAACTTGACTATGTAGTTAATCCTATTGTTTCCCATTATATATTTAAAAATATTTAAAATCCGTATCTTTTATTCAAGGTTATATATCCCTAAAATGGGTCTCTTTCAAATTATTCACGGTGCCTTCTTTTAAGCAGTAACCTGATAAGCGGATGTACCAAGGTAGCTTTTAAAATCAGGTGTTTAAACTAGATCGCGCTTGAATATATTTGTAATATAGCATTAAGAAAAGGTATCCTGAGATGGTTGCCTTTACGAGTCCCCTGTCTGGTCTAATTTAGGGATATCCCTTGTTGTACGTAGCCTAAATATTAAATATTTTTTTTTATTCACGGTGTATCCTATTAAGGGTCCCTCGTGGGCCTTGGGTCCCCACTGACCCTGATTTCAAGGCGGGGTGTTATATAAGAAATTAGAAGTAAATTTAACCGAAGCTACAATTAAATTATAGTTTTATTGAAAGTTGACGACACATTTGTCAAAGGATTTTTTTATGCATAGTTTTCAGACTAGGAGTATTGATACCATTTACACTGCAGGAGGCGAGGCTACATGATGGACAAAGTAGCCTCTCCTCCTGTAATGTAAATGGTATCAATCCTTGTCTGAAAATTATGTATTAATTTATTTCCTTCGGTTTATTATACTTCCGATAAAGTTTTAAAAAAATCTCAATGTTGACTGATGGAGAAAAAAATCTGCGGATCAAAAAGACGCGGTCTAGAAAATGATCTCAGCCTTGAAATGTAGGCAGGGAGACGTGTTTTTTTTTTTTTTTGGAACATTAAGGTTTTTGGGAATCTTTGGAGAACGGGAAGTTTAATAGGTAACTCCATGTGAAAATCTTTTTTTAGGCGGTTTTTTTATGATAAAGACCTACTTCTTTAGCTAGTTATTGTATTCTAAACGTTTTGAGGGAAAGATGTATATTTAGGGAGCTTGGGGGTGCCTGTATATGCGCAGCTCTTTCTTGAATGAATGAATGAATAAACTACTACTGCACCTGAAGTCTTTAACTTCAGAATTAGGTCTATAGGTACACCTGAGTATTATTTTAATTTTAGTTTCTTCAGATAATTTTAATAAAATTATACAGGGTGTACAAGTCTGATAAATTAATTAAGGTGGGGGGTGTTCTAATTAAGGGGTCATCCCTAATACACTCATCAAATCATAACTCGAAAACATTGTCCCTTGTGGTAAACAAAATAGATATAGATAGAATAGTAACTATGTTATAATACTATTTTCCTCCTTTAAATATGTACTAAATACTTGGTTGGGGTTCAGACAATCAGGCCTCGAGTAATTAAGCAAAATGTTAATTGGACAGTAAATGCTTTATACTTTAGTTAGGTTACGTTCAAAATATTTGTTACTACCTATGGGCGATACGAAGAAGAACTCCGGAAGTGGTTATTTTTTAAAGAATTAGTCAAGTTCGACCGATTAGAAAACGATTTTTCTTTAGAATTATTCATAATAGGTCTATAAAAATGTATAATAACATCGGCGGCCCTCGAGGTTGTCGACCGACCTCTGAGTCTGAGCAATGTTGCCAGCCAGCCAGTCCTTGGCGAATCCGAATCGTAAAAACAACAAGGAGGCCTTTTAGGTGTCGTAAATACGTAAGCTAAGAAGGTGATTTATAAAA
This sequence comes from Phalangium opilio, assembly GCF_054372755.1. Lineage (NCBI taxonomy): Eukaryota > Metazoa > Arthropoda > Arachnida > Opiliones > Phalangiidae > Phalangium > Phalangium opilio. The sequence continues at coordinate 2,656,725 of NW_028324151.1, forward strand.
TTTGTCACGCCTGATCAACCGCGAACCCTCCGTCGTGGTTTCATCTTCTTAAAGGACAAGTATCGGATAGAAAACCTACCTTAGTTCTCCCTCTTACAGATTAGTTTTCACTTAAGGGCTACAGAAAACTCCTTCCCCTCTATCAGATTAACTCTCTTCAGGGTTATGACGCCATCTATGAGTCAAGTTGGTAGAGAACTTTGCCTTTATCTTGGCGATCTTTTGACTCATCAACGGCCTGGCAACACTGGGGGAACGGAAAAAACACACTTTTAGTGTAAAGTTGTCCTTAGTGTATCTTTAGGGAGGTCAGAGGTCAATAAATGTATATGACCACAAATAGAACAATTTAGGGAGTTTTAAAATTACAGTTTATTATACTTTGCCTTTACGGATAAAGAAATTTGATAAAAAAAAAAGAAAAACACTGAAATGCTCCAAAAATTTATCGTTACGGACCTTTTCGATTAAACTCCCCGGAATTAAAGGTTCTAGCCTTTCCCTTATATTCATGTTCACATTTTTACCGCTGTTAAAGTTACTTGGGAACTCACTCCTCGATTTTATCAGGAAAGGTCCATCGAATCTAAGCTATTTTACCGTCAAGTCTGAGACGTTTTATTTCTGGTCGTTATTCACTCAGTCCCGTTCGTTCTTGAAATTAATGACCCTAGCATCTCGACCTCGGGGTTTAGAGGTGAAAGGGTATCCCCGGGATGCGATCGAGACCTTTAAAGAGGCTGGATACTTGCCATGGATGACGAAACTTTAAGGGGTGGGGGTTAAGAAGCAATTGATAAATATGAAAAATGTCCCACACCTTCATTTGAAGGGAGATACGCCACGCGGAAAGAAGAATTTTATCGTATTCTCCGTATTTTGCAGGGTACGTACAACAAAATCAGGCGAAATCAGGAACTACGGAACACAAATTTCAAAGGGGGAATATTATTGTAACAGAAATTTTGGGTGTTTCATTATTTAACATGCCCGTTTTTGGCGCGGTAAATGGAGGATTCGGTTTCCCGCGCAAATTTTATAACCATAAATCAGATAGTCGGTTCTGCGTGCGATCTACATGGGTTATGATTCGAATAATAACAGGCAAATTGTGCGATCGTGATCTTGTTTATGATAACCAATCATTCATGTTTTCGTCCCGTCCCCCTGGTGAAATCTTTTAAAAAATTTACCAATTAATATAAATAAATTAGTCTTTCTAATGAACCTAATTTCGTTAAAGAGACACCATTCCTTTGTACTTAAGTTAACTATACAAGTTAGTAGGAAATTACTTAAGGTAGGGGCGCGCGCAAGGTACTCTGGGAGACTTCCATGCCCGCAGATGGCTCACAAATATTACTACTCCATCTCTATCCACCAAGTTAGGCCCACCAAATATGGTTTGATTAAAATTATATACCTATTATAACTTGAAACTCCTTCGCGAAATAATCAAGGTATTTCTTAACCACGACTAAATCCTTCCAAGGTTATCCTATACGTTTAGGGTAAATTCCCATGGATTAAGCAAGCGGGTAAAGGCGGAAGTTAGATCACAACTTTTAAACTAACCAAACAATCGATTGAATCCCCCCCACGCAAGATATTGTACAAAACGACGTATCTACGGTACAAGGCTTCACTGTTCACTTTCAATATTTCGTTCCCGCACCCTTTTATCTCAAACTAAATAAAGAAAACTAGCTATTTCTTCTTTGGTTTGGTTATAAAATCAAAATAGCGAAATCGTGATCTGCGAGGGTGTTTTTGCGGGGGTTGCCCGCGGGATCCGAGAGGGTACTGGTGGTACTTGTTGATAGTACCCCCTTACATCCTGATGGGTGAGGGGACCCGCTCCATTTCGTCTGTAGTCCACGAGTGTTCGCTTCCCACACTGTTGTATAAGTCCCCATTCTGTCTGATCTACGGGGGTGGTTATTGCATGGTTATACTTGGTATGTATGGTTCCAGAAAGAAGCTTGTCTCGTATTCTTTATTGTTCATTGGGAATCGAAGAAAATCCAACCTTCTTATTTTTTTGGCTTTAAACTTCTTATACGCGTATCCACTTACATATCCAACCGGGAGGGCTGATAAACGACAATTGTCATGGTATGCTGCATGGTAACTCCGCGGACTCTATAGGGATGGTGACTGTCGAGAGGTTCTTGAGAGGTGGTGAACTGGTACTATACTACGTTAGAGATCGAGGGGTAGCGTATTTTACAAAGATTATCGGGTTTGATAATTTGATAAAAATGTTTTAGATACGAGATATTGATTATAGAATTAAGTTAGTTTAATTTTTCTTGATATTTTCATAATCTAGCTGGTTTTTTTCCTGATAGAATCATAGAAAACCTTAATTTGTCCTGAAATTTTCATAGAAAACCTTAATTTGTTCCTGATATTTTCAAAGAAAACCTCATTGTTCCTCATAGAAACCTTAATTTTTCATAGAAAACCTTAAATCTTCCTGATATTTTCACACAATTCCTTATTTTTTCCTGAAATTTTCACACAAACCCTTAATTTTTCAAAACATCCATACGTTTATCACGAATAATTTACAAATGGTAACTGTCAGACCCCTCTAGTCAGCTCCAGGGTCTTTCTTATATTAAGTAGCCCTATGATGAGACCTTTTCTTACTTCCGATCAGAATCTCGAATACATTTTCCAATTCCGGGATTTCTATTTCCGATTTCGCTTGGAATATTACCCCATGGGAAGTGATATCTGGCTCCGCAGGGAAGTAAGGGCGGAAACTACGGGGTTCCTAGCTTGGAGTATACAGTATATACCTGACGTAATTTTCAGTGTTATATCTATTGAATAACTCAGCCATGTTATTGTTATTTATTTTTGCATCCGCGTTGCCGATCTTCCAAGGTCCTCTCTATTACGAAACTATTCCGGAACTACTGTAAATGTTCCCTGCATTACTATTTGAAGTCTTGACCTATTTTTGAAGACGATTTCTTTCAGGCTATTTTCTTTTTTAGCCATATCGTAGTATACGATAGGCTCTTAGTTTGACCCGAGCCGTCGTAGTAGTAGTAGTAGTAGTGGCCGGGGTTGTCGCTTCGTTATCGTCAGATTTTAGCTTAAAGGGCTCCTTCGGATTTCCGAACCCCCCCTACCTAGCCAGAGAGAGGGAGCTTGTTGAGGAAGATCGTCTATGAAGAGGGGATGGAAATCCGCGGGGCCATGTGTCTAAGGGTCCGAAGGAGCCCTTTAAAAGGAACTTTATATTACCACAACCCACCCATAGGTGTTACTGGGCTCGGTTAGAGATTTAATTTTAATTAAGATTTTTTTCAGGTCAGACCCGGGAATCGAACCCGGGTCCCTGGCGTAGTAGACAAGCATTCTACCACTCAACCATAGAGACTTGATTAAAACCCCGAGTTTTTTATCATTTATTTTTATCTCTAAAATGTCGGGGTGATGTGGGGTGGGGTACCTCTTAATCTGTGGGGTCGGATACTTTTGAATTTTGCTCAGATTCCGAAGTTATTTTTTTATTTAGTTTTTTATTCAAATAAGATTTAGTCAAACGAGGCAGAATTGTATGTGCTTGTGTTGTATAGCGGTTATCTTATCCGCTTCACACTCGGAAGGACACGGGTTCGAGACCCCGTGGGTGCGGAGAAATTCTTTTAATCTCGTTAGTTTAAATTCACAACTAAATTAGCTCAGAGAGGGTTCATCATCGTGTATCATGGCGCAGTTGGTGGCGGCGTTGAATGAAGGAACTTCAAAGATTAATATTCAAAGATGGTCAGTATCTCACAGAGGATCAGTACCCGAAGTTATTTTTTAGATAGTTTTTAATTCAGATAAGATTTAGTCAAACGATGCAGTATTGTACATGTGTCGGTAGTATAGCGGTTATCTCATCTGCCTGACACGCGAAAGGGCCCGGGTTCGAGACCCCGTGGGTGCGGAGAAATTCTTTTAAGCTCGTTAGTTTAAATTCACAACTAAATTTGCTCAGAGAGGGTTCAACAACGTGTATCATGGCGCAGTTGGTAGCGCCGTTGAGTGCCAGTGCTCAAAAGATCAATCTTCGAAGATGGTCAATACCCAAATCGGTCAGTATCCCAAGTGGGATCAGCCGCCTAATCGGTAAGTATCTCTAGTGGGATCAGCACCGAAAGCGGCCAGTATCCCAAGTGGGATCAGCACCGACCAGTATCCCAAGTGGGATCAGCACCGACCAGTATCCCAAGTGGGATCAGCACCGACCAGTATCCCAAGTGGGATCAGCACCGACCAGTATCCCAAGTGGGATCAGCACGGACCAGTATCCCAAGTGGGATCAGCACCGGCCAGTATCCCAAGTGGGATCAGCACCGACCAGTATCCCAAGTGGGATCAGCACCGACCAGTATCCCAAGTGGGATCAGCACCGAAAGAGGCCAGTACCCGATGAAGTCGTGTCTAATGAAGTCAGTGCACAGATACCGAAGTTATTTTTTTTATAGTTAGTATTTAATTCAAGTAAGATTTAGTCAAATGACGCAGATTGGTATGTGTATAAGTTGTGTAGCGGTTATCTCACCCGCTTCACACCCGGAAGGGCCCGGGTTCGAGACCTCTTGAGTGCGGAGAAGTTCTTTTAAGCTCGATAGTTTAAATTCACAACTAAATTAGCTCAGAGAGGGTTCATCTTCGTGCCCGATGAAGCAATGTATTATGAAGTCCGTGCTCAGATACCGAAGTTATTTTTTAGTTAGTTTTTTATTCAAATAAGATTTAGTCAAACGATGCAGAATTGTATGTGCTTGTGTTGTATAGCGGTTATCTCATCCGCCCCGGGTTCGAAGCCACGTTGGTGCGGAGCAGCTCTTTTAAGCTCGTTAGTTTAAATTCACAACTAAATAAGCTTAAAGAGGATTGAACACCGTGTGTCGTGGCGCAGTAAGTAGCGCCGTTTAATTACGATGCCACAAAGATCAATATTCAAAGATGGTCAGTATCTCACAGAGGATCAGTACGCGAAGTTATTTTTTAGATAGTTTTTAATTCAGATAAGATTTAGTCAAACGATGCAGTATTGTACATGTGTCGGTAGTATAGCGGTTATCTCATCTGCCTGACACGCGAAAGGGCCCGGGTTCGTGACCCCGTGGGTGCGGAGAAATTCTTTTAAGCTCGTTAGTTTAAATTCACAACTAAATTTGCTCATAGAGGGTTCAACAACGTGTATCATGGCGCAGTTGGTAGCGCCGTTGAGTGCCAGTGCTCAAAAGATCAATCTTCGAAGATGGGCAATACCCAAATCGGTCAGTAACCCAAGTGGGATCAGCCCCCACAAGCGGTCAGTATCTCTAGTGGGATCAGCACCGAAAGCGGCCAGTATCCCAAGTGGGATCAGCACCGGCCAGTATCCCAAGTGGGATCAGCACCGGCCAGTATCCCAAGTGGGATCAGCACCGGCCAGTATCCCAAGTGGGATCAGCACCGGCCAGTATCCCAAGTGGGATCAGCACCAACCAGTATCCCAAGTGGGATCAGCACCGACCAGTATCCCAAGTGGGATCAGCACCGACCAGTATCCCAAGTGGGATCAGCACCGAAAGCGGCCAGTACCCGATGCAGTCGTATCTAATGAAGTCAGTGCACAGATACCGAAGTTATTTTTTTATAGTTAGTATTTAATTCAAGTAAGATTTAGTCAAATGACGCAGATTGATCTAACTAATTATTATGTCCAATCACCATGGTTAAAACATGTATCCACCTGGGCTCGAACCTGGGACATTCCGTGTGTGAAGCGGACGTGATAACCACCACACTACAGATACGTAATAACACTGAGTTTTCCAAGAGATCTAGCTAATTATTATGTCCAATCACGATGGTCAACGCCGTACTTCTGTAATTAACTAAAATTAACATACTTAGACTTAATTGTTTTGATCAAACTGGCTGATAGCACACCCTGAATACTTAATTGTTAATTTAAGATATTTCCGAAAAGTATCTTCGCTGTAGTTTTTAAGTTATCGGTGGGGAAAAATCACGAAAAACCTATGTTAATCTCCATTGGAAATTAGCAAAAGCGGGTGAATATTACTTTAACGTTACAAAACGGTATCAAGTCATATCTACAAGGGCCTACCGGTCCTGTAGAATTAAGATAGTGCTCACACACAGTTTTTTTATAGTTAGTTTTTAATTCACATAAGATTTAGTCAAACGATGCCTTCATGTATATGTATCTGCTGTGTAGTGGTTATCTCACCGGCTTCACAAGCGGAAGGCCCCGGGTTCGAGACCACGTGGGTGCGGAGGAATTTCTTTTATACTCGTTAGTTTAAATTGACAACTAAATTAGCTCAAACAGGGTTCAACATCGTGTATCGTGGCGCAGTTGGTAGCGCCACTGAATGCCAGTACCGAAAAAGATCAATCTTCGAAGTGGTCAGTATCCCTCAGTGGATCAGTGCTCGAAGTGGTCAGTATCCCTCAGTGGATCAGTACTCGAAGTGGTCAGTATCCCTCAGTGGATCAGTACTCGAAGTGGTCAGTATCCCCCAGTGGATCAGTACTCGGTGAAGTCGTGTCTAAAGTGGTCCGAGCTCAGATACCGAAGTTATTTTTTTATGGTTAGCTTTTATTTAAAATAAAATTTAGGTAAAAGATGCCCACTTGGTTATGTATCTTCTGTGTAGTGGTTATCTCGTCCGATTCACACCCGAATAGACCCGGGTTCGAAACCACGTAGGTGCGTCGAAGTTTTTTATGCTCGGTAGTTTAAATTGACAACTAAATTAGCTCAAATAGGAGATCAGCATCGTGACTTCGTGGCGCAGTTGGTTTTTTTTTAGTTTGTTTTTAATTCAAATAAGATTTAGTCAAACGATTTGTATTTGAATATGTATTTGTTGTGTAGTGGTCATCGCATCCGCTTCACATTCGGAAGGACCCGGGTTCGAGACCTCGTGGGTGCGGAGAAATTCTTTTATGCTCGTTTGTTAAAATTGACAACTAAATTAGCTCAAAGAGAGTTCAGAGGTCGGTATCCCAATTGGGGTCGGTATCCCAATTAGGGTCGGTATCCCAATTAGGGTCGGTACCTCAAGAGGTCGGTATCCCAATTGGGGTCGGTACCTCAAGAGGTCGGTATCCCATATGGGGTCGGTACCTTTTTTTCTTGAGGAGTGGTTGTCTCATCCGCCCCAAATCCGGAGAGACCCGGGTTCGATACCGCGTAGGTGCGCCGAAGTTTTTTAAGCTTTCTAGTTCAAATTGACAACTAAATTAGCTCAAATAGTTTTCAGCAGCGTGTATCATGGCGCTGTTGGTAGCGCCATTGAATGCTGGTGCCTGAAAGATTAATCTTCGAATATGGTCATTACCCAATGAAGTCTTGTGTAATGAAGATAGTGCTCACACACAAAAGGTTTTTTTTAGTTAGTTTTTAATTCACATAAGATTTAGTCAAACGATGCCGTCATGTATATGTATCTGCTGTGTAGTGGTTATCCCACCCGCTTAACAAACGGAAGGCCCCGGGTTCGAGACCACGTGGGTCCGGAGGTATGCTTTTATGTTCGTTTGTTTAAATTGACAACTAAATTAGTTCAAAGAGAGTACATCATCGTGTATCGTGGCGCAGTTGGTAGCGGCAGCGAATGATAGTGCCTGCAAGATGAATCGTTAACGATGGTCAGTACCCAATAAAGTCTAGTCTAATGAAGATACGGAAGTTATTTTTTTAAAGTTAGTTTTTAATTCGCATAAGATTCAGTCAAACGATGCCATCTGGTATGTGTATCTGCTGTGTAGGGGTTATCTCACGCGCTTCACACGCGGAAGGCTCCCGGTTCGAGACCGCGTGGGTGCGGAGAAATTTTTTTATGCTCGTTTGTTTACATTGACAACTAAACGCTATTCACAGGGTAAGGTAGAGAGGGGTTATCCACTCTTTAGGGTAGGGTATAGAGGGGCTATTCACTCGTTCGATGTGCCTACTATTACGATCCCTTGGGCCGTCTTGTTATTTACGCGAGGTAATTTTTCTTCGGGCATTTTTCTTCAGGAAATGCACGCTGCAGTGTTTAGGAAGTACGGAAGTAGAGTTTTACTTCCTATTTTAGTTAGCCGTAGGGATGTATGGAAAGAATATAACCTTTGTTTACTTATATTCATATCTTCAAGGTTGTATAATATTTAGTGGGGTAGCCACGGAAGCTTTGTAACCTTTAGTAAAACATTTTGCAAAGTTTAAGAAATTTACAAGAAAAGTTAGATCTTTGAAGTTTGTGGATGGCACAAGGAAGATATGACGACTGTTTAGAATTTTAATTCAATTCTATAATTCTAATTTAATAATCGTGTTTATGGTGTGTAGATTTATGATGGGATAAAGTAAGGTTAGGTTTACCTTTTGGGTTGGTTAAGGTTTAAAATTATTTTGGTTTTTAGGTTAGGGCACAATTTGCCATGCATCAGACTGCTGCTGTCTTCTAGAAGTCAATGTAGAGATAATCTCAAAATTTTGAAGAGAATTTTTTTCAAAATTCAACCAAATTTGGAGTATAAACAAACTAAGACTATACCCCATGCAGGTGGCTCTCCTTGAATGCATAGTTTTCAAGCTAGTAGGATTCATACCATTTAAAGAAGGATTCGAAGCTACTGGATGGACACAGTCTATTGTCCTCCAAGTAGCCTCTACTCCTTGTGTAAATGGTATGAATCCTCCTAGCCTGAAAACTATGTATAGCAATATTTATATTTTCAAAATTTTGGAAGATTTCATTTTGAAATATAACATTACGAGATTCTGTTTTTGTTTAGAACTATATATCTTACATCACGAATACGGCGGTGATTTCAAATTAAGAGTAAGGTAGCTAGCTAATAATCTATATAGGAATAATCATTCAGGAAACGGTATGGTATGGTATGGCCATGGAGAATGGGGAGGGTAGATCGTGACGTTGCTATAGGTGATTGTTACCTAGATTTTTATAACATTATCCTATGGTTATATAACATTAAAGGTAACGAGAAGGGAAAAAAACGGTGTGGTCCCTTAGCGCCTGCATCCCATATAGGCACGCATTTCGGAAGCTAAGATTTTTGGGTTCGTGAGAATTTCGAGCCCGGAATGAGCCCACGAAGACGAAATCCCGGCTGCTGCTGCTGCTGGCTTCATCTCATCTCCCTCCCCCTGCAAAAGGGAAGCTCTTTGTAATGTATTAGCTATAGCAAGAAGCGTTAGGGTGCTGCCAAAATAGAGGGAGTCCTCCGCCTTTACGTTACGGTTTTGCTTCTTATACTTTAAACCACCCTCCTGCATGCACTTTCACTATCGTTATAGACTTTTTTCTTTCTTGGGGTATTACCGTTTGGGATCCTTCATGGGTGTACCTCAAGGAGCTTGGGTACTTGAAATCAAAAGTGAATTTTTTTTTAGTAGTTCGTCTCATCGTGATTGTACAGAACCAACTCGGAAGAGATGATAGAGCTCTGGTTTAATTATAATGGGTAAATTAATCAATTGGTTGGTGATTTTAAGACTTGTTGGAATTTATTTTGGGGGTCAGGTCAAAGGTGATCAGGTTACAAACGCAGCAACATTGTTCATCTGTGATGGTTTAACCGATTTCGATGACTGTTTTAATAGTTAAAGACATTCTAAGGTAACATGTGTCGTGAAGAATTAAGACCTTTTTTAGAAAGTCCATTTGTGGAATGAGATGTTTGAGGTTAGAGGTCAGCCAATGGTAAAATTTAATTGACACCAAAGTATCTGCTATTTATTTTTTTTTATCATACTGGATAAATGATTTAATTGGTGGTTTAAGATTTGTTGGGATTTATTTTAAATAACGATTTTTGGGGTCAGATGATAAGGTCGCGATGATTTAACTGATTTCGACATTCTAAGGTCTCTGTCTCGAAGAAGACCCAAGTTCCATCTATGGCCTGAGATATTTCGGGTTAAAGGTCACCCTATGGTAAAAACCAATTGACACCAAAATATCTGTTATTTTTTCGTGAAATTAACTTCTAAATTTCACTCGACAATATCGACACGTATTGCACCTTGGCTTTGAGACGACCCTAGCTAGATATAGCGAAGGTGGCTGTAGGCTTTTTTTTCTATCGATGTAGGGTACTATGATTCTAGGACGGGTAGGGCGAAAAGCACCCATATAACCTAACCTCGTACCCAATCCTATATAGTATATCAGCACCAAACGGAAGTCCGGGGGTCGAAGTGGTGGCATGGTTGTTTCTTCCAACGCCTCGTTTTTGTGTATAAGCCTTATTTTATTGGGCAATGCGGTAGTCCGAGACTCCAAGTTCTTCCCGCTCTCTCTCTCTGAGCTTCCTGGCTTTTTACTTCCCCGCTCATCTTTCTAGATTCTCTCAAACTGGACACTATTAATTCCCATTCTTCCGTTTTCTGGGTGCTCTCTCTCTCTCTCTCTCTCTCTCTCACTTCCTACCCCCTCATTCGGAACCGCTCTCTCACTTCCTTTATTTTCTTACGTAACTATGGCGCGTTTGCAGGACGGTTCTAGCGGGTTTTATGTGTATTTTGGCGGGACAGTTATTGTTATGATTTTCTAGGGATTTTTTTTTTTATTTTCAGTGCGCGGGAAAATTTGGTTTACGCGCCTGTTTATTTTACCTTGAATTCAAAGGTAATTAAGTATTAATAATAATTAAATGTTTTTTTTTATTGGAGGAAGAACATTTTCAGATAAATCTGATTTACAAAGCTGTCCCTATTTTAAATTAATAAATTAAGCAAGTAAAATTATGTATTATGTTGTCTAGCTATTTGTTGGACTAATATTTGAGTTGTAAGTTTTTGGTTTTGATTCAAGGTTTGAACATCAAACGATTAAAGGTCTTTTCAGACTCATTTAGGTGAGTCAACTTGAGTTGAGTAAACTAGTTGTGTGAACAGAAGGTGGGCTTGTTGAATCGCCAAATTTTAAATTGATCACTGACCAATTTTTTGGCTTATTCAAATTTTTGACCCAACTAGTTGAGTCAAAAGTCGCATCGTCTGAAAAGGCCTTTAGTTAAGTTTAAATTACTTCAAAGGGATTTCAGGATATGGCAATATTTAATTCACCAGATGTTTCTTTGATTTAATTTTAAATTAGTCAGTGTATTGCCCAATGGAGATAATTCTAAGCTAAATTTAAAAATGATTAAGTTGAGTAATTCCAATTGAGAAAGTTGAATTCTAACTATACGACTGCACAGTTTTCATTTCAATGTGACGTTTTAATACGCTCGAGAATTATTGCCGGTGAACGATCAAAGTTATTTTAAAGACCGTGTATTTGAATCGGAGATATAGAATTCAGATTAGTCCTTTGATATAAAATCTATCGGGATCATAACCGAAACCTTTATAAATTTTAATCAAAGACTAAATTGTAAATGTCAAGGAATTTCATATTGGTAGGGTAGTTCAAGGTATGCTAGCTAATTACTTTTAAATACCACAATATTCTATAAATAAATGTGAATTAAATTAAAATTATTCAGGGAAAATAACTAAATGATCATGGGAAAAAATAGAACGAAAAGTTAGGGAATTAAAATGAAAAATATATATGGCAACCCTGTTCAAATTCAAAAAAGGTTCTTGAATGGTCACCTTAAAAAATGTATGGGAGAGTTAGGTTTTAGACATTCAAACATCTTTTTTCATATCTGGTGACTACAAACCTAGTGACACACCTAAAAATTAGGCCTTAGAATCCATTATATATCCCCCTCGTCTGGCCATCGCAAAAAATATATAACACAAGTTACGCAATCTTTCTCTCCCCACGAGAATTGTAAAAAAAAATTGATATATCCATGGGCTGCAGGTATTAAACTATCCACGAAGTTTTTTGTTAGGGCCAAATGTATACTATACAGTATAAAAACTATCCGATCTTACGTATAAAAAAATTAGAGCCGTTTATAGGTGGGAGCTCTTTTTCCCATGATGAAATCCCGCTTCAGGACCCTCCCACCCCAACACACACCAGATAGAGTCTCCGGATGCGTATCCATGCACCCATCGCTAGCGTCGTGCTCTTACTTCCATCTTCTTAGACACCCTCGACTGATGTGGTTTCCGTCACTGTTCGCATTATACTCACATCAGAGAAAGTATATAGAGTCTTCATGTTTACAGGTTTTCTAACCTGCAGGGATTTCTCGCATTTAATCAATTAGTTGGTGTTAATGCTAAATTAATTTAGGTTAATTTTGGCTGAGACTTTGTAGAGTCTGTCTCTATAGAGACATGTTTAGAGATTTTTGCTAGCCACAACATGCAACCAATTCGTGGGGGTTCTGGCTAGCAGACACCTCTAAACATGGCGAGGCAGTAGTCCTCGTTTTTTATGCTAATTAAAGGCTAATTAACCTCAAATACAATCACAAGTATACCATCATAAATAAATAAATAAAAACTTGACCACCTTATATTGGGGTGGGATATTTTTCCAAGTGCGAACTTGGCTACTCGGCCAGAGAGATCCAAAATCCTGAGAGGGAAGAGACGCTAGGTTTTCTTCCGTTTAAAGGGAAGAGGGGAAGAATAAAAAAATCCAGCTGTTTTCTATACACTTTTCTTTATGGAGCAAAAAAAGTGATCACCTCTGCTCTGCACCGCAGCCGAAAATGTCCTTACTAGGGAAGTTTCCTATTCCAGCCAAGTATAACTCTATGGGAAAAATATACACAATGGTATATCAACATCCCGATTGCTCGCTCCTTAAGAGACGTTGGATGCTTCGCTTGTCTGTAGAGTCCGCGCCATGATAAGTACTTTACTCGCTTTGGAAGTGTCCAACCACTCTGAAGACTAGCTCCGTTTCCTTCCGAAATCCCCAGCATCTCACGCGGCACTCTCTCCGCTATTTTGGCCTACAAGCACACATTTGGGCATAGCGCGGGGTGCAATGGATAACGGGTTGGTACGCTAGCTCCTTTGCTTCGGCGACGTGACTTGGCGTGGGATCTTTAAACCCATACGTCACCGTATCCTCCATTTCCTTCTATGGAACGCCATTTGTGTCACTCATATGCCACTCTAGCTAATCAAGAGAAAGGATTTTTGCTCATTTTTGAGTCTTTTACAACCATATTTATCTATGAATGTAAATACCCATGAATCTTTTTTATAAACATTCCTTGTCGAGAGTAATTTCTTTGTCCATGTGCAAAGAATATATAATGACATAACGGTAGGCGCAATTAGCGAGGAAATTAACGATTAGCGTTCACTATAGTATATCAAATTCATTATTAATTTAATTTCAAAGATTTATTTCACTGTTTAGAGTTAGGCTCGCTTGGAGAGTATTTACTGCGAAAAAGAGGGCCTGCTTTTTTTCTGGTATATCAAGGTCTTTTGAAATTAAATTAATATCTATTACTCTTTAAAGGGTAGACACAGAGAGGAAGTAAATTAAATGTATTTCCCAAATCTCTCAAAGAAAATTACGTCATTTCCGGTTCTTTTTAGAGTTGCAAATTAAGTCCATTTCTTAACTCAAAATGCACGTTTATTTGGGGGTATTTTTAGTAAAGAGAAAGCTATTGGGTTCCGGTTGAAATCCTTTTCGAAGAAATTTAATTTTTAAAAGGTAGTTCCGAAAAGTCTGTGCATTTATATACGTTAGCTTAGCACAAATATCTAAACACATTACGCGTTTCCATGACGATAACTGTGGATTCTTTTTTCGGATTCATTAGCCAGCAACGGCCACTCTCTAGTCTAGAATTTTTGATGATATATATTCATATGAGGTAAAAGTTAAACGACTGAGAGCTCTGGAAATGAACCTCGACTGTGCATGCATGCACCTTCGGTTACGCGAACGTCGTCGTCGTGTTTTTGCGTATTGATCCGGCCCTCTTTTTGACATATACAGGGTGTTTCTGATAAGTTTGCCTTCCATAAATTAAGGGGGATGTTCTATGGGAAATCCAAAATGTAACTTCTATCTCCATTTTCTTTACCACAAGGGTCACTGTTTCAAATCGAGTTAAGATTGGTTAATGTATTTTACGGATGGCCCCTTAAATTTAATTAAGAAACTGATTTAGACATTGATTTCTAATTTAATTTAATTAAGGGGTCATCCCTAAAACACTCAAATCATAACCTGAAAACAGTGTCCCTTGTGGTAAGCAAAATGGAGATAAAAGTTATTACATTTTCTATAGTCAAAATCGATTTCCCAAAGAATTCATCCCCAGATTTAAATTTATTTATCAGAAACACTCTGTATATAGAAGGACCTATTTAGCCTGTTAACTGCCCTCTAAACTGTCGCACTTACGAGTGACTGCGACAGAAAACTCGTACTTCAGTATACGTGCAACAGGTTGACTCCATGACTTTTGGTTATAGTCTTGCATGCGCGAGTCCTTAATGGGTCCTCATTTTAAACGCGTGTCATTATTCCTTTGGGATAGCGAGCTGCATTCACCTGACTATACTGAATGGAGAATTACATTACTATTTTTAATTAACAAAATTAGTTAAAATATATAACTGATTATACCTTAATTAAAAGAACGGCCTTTTTTCTAAATATAAAAGGGAATATATTAAAAAATAAATAAAAATTATCTCTTATTACAAAATAATTAGCATTTTAATTAGTCTAAAAACCGAGGGCCATGTTTTGACTAGAGGCGTCTGCAAGCCAGAACCCGAACGGGATTGGTTTGGTTCAAGTCACCGTTCAACCAAAGGGTTCTGGCTGGCTAGCAGACGCCTCTAAGCATGGCCCTTGGTTTTTAGACTAATTAAACGCTAATTAACCGTGATAAATTTAATTAAGAGTAAGCTCGACTAATTCCGACAACCTTGAACGTTTTTCCTTTTGAAAAAACACCTAAATTAGTTATCTAGTTCCACAGTTGTCAAATTAATTTAAAACGCTGCTAATATTGTCAACTGCAAAAGATAAAGACCGTCGGTGTCCCCATTGTCTTGTCTCCCACTTCCCAGTTGCCAGTTTTCCGGGAGCGTTAATCGACCGAGTAATCGAAAGCTTAGCTTAACCACTTTAGTTTCGAAATGACTCCGTTCAGTGGCGCTGCGACCGTTTCTTTAATCTACTAAGCCGTACGTACGATTCATATAACGAAAGTGTATCAGTCGACAGCCCCATCGTATAGTAGGAATAGGGGAAAAGCTAGAATTCTGTTAAGAGAGAGAAGGCTGGATTTTTTGATAAGGGGGCACATCACACAATCCAAGGCAAGAAGAGGCGGGCGGTATCCTTTAAGTTTCCTTCATACTCCGTATAGTTAGTCTTAGTTTAGCCTACCCGGGATGGTGGTGGCTATGGTGCAACGGAAAGGTCCTCCTCCTCCTTCTTCTTCCGTCTTCTCCTGGACCCCCAGGTAGACTTGACTATGTAGAACTAGAAATGTCACATTTTCAAATCAAAACTGAACCGATCTTCGAACTGAACGGACGGTGCGGATTTGTGATACTCGCAAAAATCATCATTTATTTTTTATTCTTTTTTATTTGGAAGTTTAAGAGTTTTGCACGTGCCGCCGCGATTCAATTTAATATGATTTATTTTTAATTTAAATTATTTATCGAAAAGATTTTAACCGTTCGGTTGGTATATTTTGTATTAATTTGTGAAAAAGTGAATTATTTTATTTATTTATTTTTTTTAACGGATTTGTTCGGGTTTTTGTTTTTTTTTCTTTACCTTTTTTTTGGTTTTTTTTTAATTTTATTTAATTTATGACTATGGAGAGATTGCGAAGTTAACTATATCTTCTAACGAAGATTTATGTGTTGTGGTTGTTGTGGATTGGGTAAGAAATATTTAATTTATGATTGCACATATTTTTAATTTATTTTTTTTTAATTTGTGATTGCACATCTTCCTTAATTTTAATTTTTTTTAAAATTTGTGATTGCACATCTCTTAATTTATTTTTTTAATTTGATGACGCGTTTATATAAATATATATATTAATTTCTGATAATTGGTTGCGCGGTTTCTGATATTTAATTTAATTAACTTCTACCAAATATTTTAATTTTAATAATTAGTTCAGAAATTATATTGCTGTGCGCACTTTATATATCAATCTTTTCATTTTGGTACTAATTATTTTTAGTTGGTTGAATATAGTTTAAAAGGTTCAGTATACAAAATTTAGTCCCAAGTATTTTTTTATAAAAATAAATAAAATAATTAAATCATATTTGAATTTAAAATTATGCAAATTTCATAGAAAGCTTCCACGAATGCAATTTAAATTTTAAAGTAACTCATAAACTTAACTAATTTTTATTTCCAACTAGACAATATTAAAACTAAATTCAAAAACTATTTTATATTAACAATATTATGCGAATTAATAATTTTAAAATCAAATAAACAAAAATGAATTATTTGCAATATTGCAAAATTAATTACCATATTCAACCTAAGCTATAATAATTTTTGCAATAGACGTTGGTGGAGGTTAAGTTAAGTTATATTGGGGCCCTATTCTTTGGCCTTCGTAGTCCAACCACCCACTCCTTGCACGCGTTATGGAAAGCAGAAAACGCAACAAGTGTCTATGATATACTTAAACACACGCGTACTTGATCGGAACTACTTCCTTTCTTACCTGACTTAACGTTACAAATATATACGCCTTAGTTGTACCCTATTGTATCAAGTTAGCTTGTACTATTTTATAATCAATACCGGGCAAAAATCTTTCATTCTTCTCTCTGAAAACTAAAGGAATACACTGAAAGGCAGCTTAGCTGACATGGTTAAACAGAAAAACCAAACTTGTAATGCATGATTTTGTAAATATCGAAAGTACATATGTTTAAAACATTTAGACTAGTTAATTTAATAATAATAACGAATGGTAATTAGAGTTGCAATAATACTTGGAAATAATTAAAAAAAATCAGGGATTTTGAAAATGGGTATCAGGGAAATTTAAAATAGGTAATTTTCACGTATTAATACAGTATGAACTAAATTATTTTTAAGTTCATGAATGATGGAATATTGTTAATTTTTAGATACCACAACATTCAGACATTTCTGCAAATAAAAGTGTCCCTAATTAGTCAGGGAAAATCAGGGAAATTTTTAAAATAAAAATCTGTACTTGGGAAGAAAATTATTTAGATGTATTTTGATACCATATTCCTTTAAGTTTTGCCTTCGTACCTTCTTTATCATTACCGAATATCTCTCAAATATAAAATTCTGGATTACGCGGTCGCTTACTGCCTTCGGACAGTGGTCAGCTATAGATCCCCCGCTTATATACGGGGGTGGGTTATAACGTTTAAATGGTCCGTATGTGTGTGCGTATAATACAGTTTGCGTGATTCCTGACCGGGGGGCGTCCAGTCCATTTTCAACTCCCACTATACTACTGTTTTGTGTGTTTCTCTATAATGACGTTTCTAGCGCTCATTTTCTGTCATTTTTCTCCCTTTTTACTTCTACCTTTTTACCGTTCCCTCGCCAACGCGCGCCACTAAAAAACGCTTCTGAATATTAACTAGATTCTTTTTCTAAAACGAGGACCCGACCCACGATATCAGGGAGGAGGGAGTTAAGTTCACATTGAACACCGCGTGTAATATTTATTTTTAATTTAATTTTTATTGGTTTAAGTTTAAAAGATATGTTATCCATAAGTTTGTCACTGGTAACTTAGAAACTGGAGCTTGTCATGATGTGAATGAGGTAGGTCATAGATTCAGGGTAAAGCGAAGTGGCGCCTGGTGAGGCGCTGTCAAATTTGGGCTTAGTAATGCAGAATAAATAGGGCCTAGATGGAACTTGGTCCTGCAAAATTAACTAACCGAGTGTAGGACTTCAATTCTCGCTTCCGTCGTTCTCCCTCGAACTAGCTCGAGCTGTGTCAAAAATTGAGTTTAACCCTCGTGCATGGTTAATTACCTGTAACCTGCCCATGAATGAATGAATGAACTTTCAAATACATGTACTCTATTTACGAATTTTTTTTGTTTTCATTGGTCAATCTGAACGCGACCTATATTCTTTGGTAACCACATGAAGGAAAAATACATTTGCAATGCTGCAACGATCAAAGCAAAGTAACGGCAACAGGTTTCTAGATAATTACTTTCTTTCACTTTTATTATTAAACTCGCCCGCTCGCCTTGTCCATTTGCCTCGAGAATTGACCAATATAAAGTCAACTGAAAGGGTTCTTCGCGCATTCTACCTTATCGAAGTTAATCTCACGAACGGACTCCATTAAGGTCCCTGAATTTAAAATATGTAATATTTTTCTAAACTGCTACATTGTTAGTAATATCATAAGTAACATAATAACCATAAGTATGACAATTAGCCAAAACTAACTAAAAACCTATTTTCGGACCTTTTACGTAATCATAAGTTCGCGCCCAGCACAGAGACCCCTAGCGGTGGAAAATGAAGCGACTTCCGCCCATATCGAAAATCCGGTTCAGAGGTTTAAACAGACGCCATTGAGAATTGAGTCAACGGTCCTAAGCCTTGGTTATATAGTTGATTTGTATTGACTTTTACCGACTTTAGCGCGGCCAGATTACGAAGTTGAAAGTTGCACTGGGTAAATTTAGTTACCGAATATTTAGACTTCAAAAGGCTTATCAGTTTTGGTGCTGAAATATCCGACTTATGGCAATCTTAAAGTCGAACATACAAACACCGCGACCGCACGAGCTTGTACAATAAATAGCAGACGAGCTATTTCCGACACAAATAGGTTCAAGGAGATGGTTTATTGTGATTGGCTAAAATTGTAGAACTATGTCATTCGCCAAAGACCAGCATGAAGTACCCGACGGAGTTGCAAGTCCTGGCCTGATGTAAGTGAGAGTGTCAGTGTTGATTATAGGTTTCATTTTGAAATTTGCATTATTACAATAGGAAGAGTCATACTTATGTTTATTATGTTACTTATGGTAATATTGCCTATTTTTTTAATGAAAAATAGGGTATGTTTTGCAAAAAGATGATTGGTTTTAGTTTTAGCATCTTCGATTTTTGAATTTTTTTTATTATTTTATAAATAATAAACTTTGATACATATTAAACCAATATTATAGAAAATTACATCATACTTTTTAATTAGATACGTTATGCATTATCTCAACGCGTTTCGCCCTATATAGTCTAGAGTTTAATCAAATTTCTGTTATCTTATTAAGAATAACTGATTAGGGTTAAATTAATAATACTTCAAGGCCTTTTTTATGCGAGACGAGTGAAGGGGGAATCCTCGTAGCTAATTTTAGAATTTCTTTTTTAGATTGATAATAATTTTATGTATTTCTATCTATACCACCTACACTCTATTAACCGCAAGATTATCCTATAAAGTACATAGACTGACAGCTCTTTTTTTAATATGATTAAAATTTTCATACCCTAGCTGCTACCTCCTTATCAAAATTTTTAGTTATCTTAAATTTTTCAAGAAATTTTTGCTTCTATGTCAGTCGTCAGTCTAGGTATGATTAGTTATAGTTAACTTCTTCGTCCGTGGTCCTGTTATCTGTATTCTTTCAATTTTGATGCTTATTTTATCGAAATATATGGTCTATATTGAGAGCTTAATAAAGCCTTTAGATGAGATATTTTTACAGTCAGATTATCAATCGTAAATGCCAATTTAAACTATATATTCTATAAGAAAATAAGTGTAAATTAACATTTATGTTTATTTTTATTGATTTTTTTCAGTAAATTTGGAATTTAAATATTTTAGAAATTAATTATTTTCGAAATTTCTTAGATTAAAATTAATTTTTTAGAAATTTCTTAGATTAAAATTAATTTTTTAGAAATTTCTTAGATTGAAATTAATTATTTTAGAAATTTCTTAGATTAAAATTAATTATTTTAGAAATTTTTTAGATTAAAATAGATTTTTTTTAGAAATTTCTTAGATTAGGTTCAATTATTTTAGAAATTTCTTAGATTAAAATTAATTATTTTAGAAATTTTTTAGATTAAAATAGATTTTTTTTAGAAATTTCTTAGATTAGGTTCAATTATTTTAGAAATTTCTCACAGTAATTAATTTCGAAATTTCTAAAATTAAGTTCAGTTATTTTCAAAATTTCGTCAATTCAGGAAATATTTTATTTGCATCTAACATAAGGTCAATTTGAACAGATTTAGGGTTTCCATCTTGCAATTAAATCAAGCGTAATAGTTAAACCCCTTGATCTAATTCGATTGATACGTTGTCGGCTAGACCATAATTTGAGGACTTCAATTGTAAACCTATTGAATGTAATCGAATTTCTAAGCGCGTCTAAGCCTTAGAAGCCATAATCCGTTTAAAGTCCAGCCAAAATAACTAAATCGGATTTAACGCCTTGATGGACATCCAACCAAGCCTTTTTTCTTCTTTGTATACAAATGGTCAAAATCCTTCCTTTAAACTCGGAAGTTAAATCGGAACTGAGAATCCTTTCTAAGGTAAAGAAAAAAAAAATACAATAGTTTCGGACCCAACTCAAGGATTAAATAAGAAATCTCGGAATCGAGACTGTAATTCAATCGGAGTTTGCAATACGTTTAAAGGCTTATGACTTGAAAATTGAACCGTGGAGAAATTAAATAAGGACTATATTTTTATGTAGCTTGTTACAAAAGGGTAATAATAGGCCCGAAGATGGATGGGAAATCAATTTTGGAGTCGAAAATGTAATTTCTGTAACATTTTACCCAAAAGGGCCAGTTATGATTTTAGTGTTTTAAGGATGACACCTTAAAATTAGGTAAGAAATTGATAGACAATTCGGATTATTAAATTAAGGGGCCATTCCTAAAACAATCTAATCACATTTACCTTTAGGGAAAAATGGAGGTAGAAATTACATAAATTTCGATTCAAAATTTATTTTCCATCCCACTGTACTTCCAGTTTTCAGACAAACCTGGAGAACCTGGACATGTCAGGGAAATAAATTGTTGACTTAAAATTCAGGGAAAACTCAGGGAAATTGTTGACTTTAAACTCAGGGGAATTAAATAAATAAAATAAATAACGAATTTCGTGACGTATATTAAAATTTTCCATCGAAAGTTAATTAAATATAGACACTTTAAATATAGTTATTTATTCCATTTGAAGCCAAACTCATGGTACCCAGTTTTAGAAATCTCTGGTTGAACTAGGTTAGGATATAGTCAGTGAGGGAAGAAGGAGTTAAAAGACATTGTACATAAAGAATATAAGGAGACCCTCTTCCGGTCGGATATCACCTTTCCCTTCAAAGATCTCTTCCGCCCCGACCACCAAAAATCTTTTTCTTCCCCAACGAACCAAAACTGGCTTTTAGGACCCTTACCCTTACCATAGGCAGGCACCTATAGCTCCGTTTCTTTTTTAGTTCTTTTCGGTTCCACCGATTTGAGTTTTCCCACAGTGGCTGGCTGCATTTTTACTTGACGTAACTGTATACACCATGGTCTATTCTATACCTTTCTTCTTTCATCATCTTGCTATAGGCTTTTTAGGTCTATAACATAATTCACAAGTAAGTAGGCCTCTTTTTTAGGTGTATAGTGGGTATAGGTGTAGTATAGTTCCATTACGGTACTTGAGGTACACGTAGGTCTTGTTGTATATAGCGGTACACTTTTTACTATGGATACTATACTGGTACGATTAACTGTGCCATGGACCTGGTGGTGAAAATCTGTACGTAGCACTCCGCGATGAAATGGCTGGCGATTTTAGAATTTATGGAATTGACTAGTTAGTTATTAAGTTACTGATTGGTGTAGTCCGTTACTTTTCTTGGCTGCCATTTTTAAAGATGGCGACGTATTCAATTAGCCCCTAAAAATTTTAAATATTACCGATTTGATAGGCTGCATGAGAAACGGAAATCAATGTCGAGCGTACGCTTATGGGAAGGGGTTAATTTTCAAAATGAATAACCCTACTTGACCTCTTACGAATACAAACCATGCACTTAAATTAAGGAAGGAAACTGAACTGACCAACACAATTAACCGGGATTTAAACCCCTAAAAGGTCATTATTCCTTCCTTATACCGTCGGATCTACGCTTTAGCCAGCAGCTTCTTGACCGTTCTCATTCATTCTTTCATGGATGGTTGATTTGGTCCAATAGTTCCTGCACTACACATCTCTCTACCCCATTCCCGATTTTGAAAAATTACGAGGTGAAAGATCGGCAAACGTTTAGAAAAGGGGTTCCCCCAATGAACACCTCCTCCTCTTTGTCGTCTCCATGCGAGAAATCTAACCAGAGGAAGGGAGATTAGAGAGAGAGACCCGGAAATGGGAGACTGACCACTTCCGTCAGAAACAAAAACCGCGGGAAACTAGAGAGCGTGGCGTGGTATAGAATGATTCCCGCGCGCGTGGTTTGTGAAAAAAAGAGCCCGAGAATTTTGAAGAGAAATCAAACTTGATTCAGGCAACAGATTGCGGATGGATCACGCGAGGGCCCGCGGAGCCAAACCCATTTTTAACCCTTTTATTCTTCTTGGTACAAAATAAGAACTCTCCTCTTTTGCAACCTATTTTTCTCCTTTGATTCTTAAAGGCCTACTTCTTTAAAGTCTAAACGGGGATGGTGGGAGCTAAGTCCCAAACCAAAAGGGGACTGCAGCTAGGAGTTTACCTTATGGGAATAGGCATAGAAATTTTATACTCGTCTTTAAAATAATTTCATGATGAGAGGTGTTGACGTATTTGACGCTGTTTATAATAATCTATTTATTATTATATTTATTTAATATCTGTTTATTATAATCTATTGTCTAAAAGATGGATTGATTATGAGTTAATCATCATCAATTGAATCATTAGGTTACTAATTGTTGATTGCGGAGGTCTGGGTTGGATTTGTAATTATATGTTGAACAGGATCTTTAAGTCTATACTCTATAGTATCTTTGATAAGGTGTAGGGTTTTGATCGGTGATTCATTTTGATAGCTCGTTTAAGTAATACAAGTCTGCATACATGAGGTATTACCTAAGTTTGTTAGTCATTCTTTTTTTCTTCAAAAATCGCTACTGTTAGATAAGGATTTTTCACCTTTATTGTGTAGGTGATTGCAGTGCACTACACCTTCAGGGACGTCTTTACCTAATTGGGGACTAACGCGTATCACCAGAGGTCCATAACCCCCTCATGTCATGGACTCCTGGTATCACTGCATGGGCCCCAATGGCTGCCTCTCGCCTGTATGTTGGTTTCTTTGTAAATAGTTTTTCAAAATGGCCTATGGTCTAGAACTTAAAGAACGTTATCTTTGAATTTTTATATGCAGGTTTAGAAAATTGAGATAATGAGACCATTTAGGGTATTTTTTAACCATAACCAAAAGTAGACTCTATTTGATTTAAAATATAGTTTCGAAATAAATAATCCGAATTTGAAAAATATTCACACACACACTTATACGGATGCAAGGGGTCTAGAGGTTCTGACTCGAGGAACTTTGGGAAGGGATATTACATACTTTTGCTTGCCCCTTTTACTAAATAACTCCCGCGCTTTTTCAGAGAGAGAGGGTGGAAAGTGTCTAGGGGTTCATGGGGGGACCTAGGCTTTTCTTGTACATCGCATCACGTCTGGAGGAAATACGCAAAAATTCTTACTAGCAGTCCGGTTTCCTTTTCAGAATCTTGAAAAGAAAAAAAATGTATAGTTTCTTTTTGGGGTTTTTTTTTTCTTTTTCTCTCTTATTGCATTCCTGTCGTTCCCGGATCAGGGGCCAGTCGGGGTCATTCCCAGATACGATACGATGCGGCGACGTACTCTTTTTCTTTTTTCCCAGAACCAGTCCGACATTACAAAGTCACCACCCCCGCAGACGACAGGTCATACAGGGGTCAAAGTATCATATATAAGCTTGATTCGCTTGAACACGAATTATTTCAGGGGTTTTGATTTTTGTTTTGTTGCACAGGGGGTCATAGGTCAGGGAACGAAAATGAATGTTTTAAAAAGGGAGTTTTAAGAATTGGGTCAAAACAATTTGGGAATTTTAAAAGTTTTAATTTAGTGGGATTGCAAAAATAACAAGGGAATAAAAACCTGGAAAATTTGAACATGAACATGTTGTGGTAAAAGATTTTGAAAATAATCTTAACATGCATGATTACAAGTGAATTTCTTTTAAAG
Organism: Phalangium opilio; assembly: GCF_054372755.1. Lineage (NCBI taxonomy): Eukaryota > Metazoa > Arthropoda > Arachnida > Opiliones > Phalangiidae > Phalangium > Phalangium opilio. The sequence goes on from NW_028324151.1 coordinate 2,680,923, forward strand.
GTTATTCGTCTCAAAAAGGAGTAACTCCTTCCACCCCCAAAATGGTAAAGGTTGACCACCTTCGAAACCTGTCTGGTTGCATGGTCAGTCAGTCTCGTGAACCAGCTGTTTCTTCTATACCCCTTTTTAAAACACCTTGGTAAATACGATCCATACCTGTATAACAACATTAATCACTCGTGATAAGATTGGAGGCATTTCTATAATATAAATTTCATGGGAAAAAATCGGTTCGTCTCGATGTTCGTACCACCTTCGTTGTTCAACACTAGAACTGATCGGGTACTAAATATAAAACATAACCGCGATTGCGAACTTTGACACTGGGACAGACTGATGGTAGACCTATTTACTGATCAGGGTTGGGGAAGCTGGGGTTCACCCTGTTCTCCGGGTCATGACCTTAATGTGGGGGTTGTCGATGTGTTCGTGGTGGTGGTTTAGAGGGCGTGGGAAGGTAGAGAGTACTACAACCACCCTCACTTTGAAATTCCCTTAAATGCGGGCCACTTTGTATAGGGGACCTAAATATTGGTAGGGGAACCTTTTTTTCACCTATTCAGGTGAGTGGGATAAAGAAAAGATCGCGATAGACGACTTACGGTGGGCAAAACGCAGGTACCCAACCAACTTTCTCCCAAAAAAAGCCAGAGAGAGGGTCCATAAAACAAGGGGTAGGAAAGTTTCATGATTTACGCGAGAGTGCATGAAGGGATTTTGAAATCCTTTATTTTGGAACCTATGCTATGAAATATCCTATAAGATCCTATATTTTGAATGCGGGTGTTTATATCCGACCCCTCTATTAAAACACCCTCAACCTGAAATTCAGTATATATTTGTAAATCCTTATAAATTTCAACCCATGGATTTTTAAGAGTCTGGGAAATTTTGGGAGGTCCAAGAAGATACGCACCGACCGTCAGGGAACCGGGCTGGAGTAGAGGGTGATTTGGAGTGGAAAAAAATCCCACCAAATAAAAAAAAATACCGATTTCGGAATATAAATAACGTTACATAATCGGAGCCGCGGCTAGCTAGGTATAGACTGTTCCATTAATTCCAAATGAGAAGCAAACAAGCGCAGGATTGGGAGAACCGACGTCTTAGCTTAGTTCCCTGGCTCTAATAAGCTAAGCACCGCTAGAGGCAGTGAACTCTGGTGTTGCTTCCTGGCGCGAGGAAATCACCTAATATGACCGTCTCCCGCCCCTGTATCTTGGTTTCTTTGCATGTAATTAACGCAATAGTCTATTTATATAGATAATCGCGGCTATTTTATTAACAACCTCCCACTCTATACACTATATTAAGTTTTAAACTGCATTCCAATATGAACCACCAAATTCAGGTTTTTCTACCAAAAATCTTTTACATTTAAACCTACTTTGATCTTTTTTTTTTTTTTTATTTCACCTGGTCGATTTATGGTAAAGGCATTAAATAGGGTCTGTTCATAAATCTCTCTCTTAAAGATCTCGCTTTTTCTTTTTTTACCGACTGAATCTTGTTTTATAGACGGTTTGCAAAGAAAAAATAAAATGGTTGCATGCGCTTTCTATTTAAAGGGAGAGTGAAATGGAAAATCAAGTAATTTTTTTCTTAGTTACCGATTCTTCTACTATTTATAAGGTGCAAGTTTCAAATTATCTATGAAATCTCGAATTAATTTGAATTTTAAAATCATTCACATTTCACCCTCCCTTCAAGTGTATCGAGCTTCGTAAAATATATACGCTGTTTTGAAGTCAAATTTAAAAGCGGTTTAAATATTGAAGGTATGCAAATAATTTCAAAGTTAATTGCTAGAGAGCGTGCCACGAATACATTAATTTTCTGACCATATTTATTTATTTATTTATTTACTTTGGTGAAAGTGATTTTTTTTAAATATTTTTCTACATGGAAAAGTTTCAACTTTGACCCTTAACTTATTCCTCACTTTTATTACAACCTATTCATAATTTTGCGACTAGGAGAGTTGATACTATTTACACCAGGAGACCAGGCTGGGCTTTTCCCCCCAAGTAGCCTGGCTGGCTTCCTGGTGTAAATGGTATTAATCCTCCTAGGCTGAAAACGATGCACAGAGTCACTTACTTTCCATTACGTATACATTTGCCTTTGGTATATAGTTACGTAAGTCGAAAAATCATCCTAAATATAAGCAATTCGGCTCCTTTTTATCTAAGTCATTATATTGGGAATCTTACTGAAAGATTGCTGCATGGTCTTAATCTCTCTTATGTTTCCATTAGTGTATCACGTGCATTTTTTTTTATTCAGATAAACTTATAATATAACTGTATATGATTTCTATAAATAGTAACCACGTTACTTGACAGTGCCATGTACGTTTACACCAATAGGGTAATTTTAACGCGACCAAGGTCCGGTGTATTGTCGAGGTAATGGAGTCGGTGTGATGTGTGGGAGTGTAGCTAATATTAAATTCACTATTTACTGATAATGTATGTATGTTTAATCTACACTTGCATGAATGTTAATCAGCTTAGACTATATCGGGATAAAAGCGGTATTTTCTGGTTTTAGTAGAGAATAAAACATGGCGGACCTATCGCGGTTAGATATTCGATCTTAAGTTCGACTTCAGTTGTAGTGATTGAAATTATGGGATTTTAAAATATATTACGTGAGTATTTACTTAAGGTTATTAATTAAGCTAAGTTATTATGGCTTTAATTATTTATTGAATTTAAATATGATTGAACTGTTGCGCGCTGTTGTTAATTTATGCAAATTTATTTATTTATTTTATTTATTTCGTTTAGTTCTTGTGTTTTGAAACGTAAACTGTTAACTTCTATTTACATTTTGTTTGCCACAAGGGACAAATCGAGTTAGGATTGGTCAAAGTATTTTACGGATGACCCCTTAAATTTAATGAAGAAACTGATTAAGACAATGATTTCTAATTTAATTAAGAGGTTATCCCTCAAATCAAATCATAACTCGATTTGAAACAGTGACCCTTGTGGCCAACAAAATGGAGATTGATAGAAGTTACATTTTCGAATCAAAATCGATTTCCCCAAAGAACATCCCCAGACTTAATTTATGGCAGGACTTATTATAAATACCCTGTATTTGGACCTAGTATTGCAAAGATGAAAAAAAAAACGTATTATGTAAGCTTCAAATGTAATATTTGGACATCAATAGCTATAAGTTTAATTCAAGTCGCCGTCCGCTCCTGCATGCCTATACTCTCGGGAATCAAATTCTACGCATTATTCCGCTGTGAAGTTTTGCTTATCTACAAACAAACGGTACTCTTTCATCCATCCACTCTTTCTATGCAGTTAAATAATAACGGTTGATTCTAAGAGAGGAGATTTTGTGGAAATTCTAGGTAGAACGATGTTTTGGATTCTCTAGTGTCTCTACCTACCTACATTAAAGGCTAAATTTGTATCTAGATCCTTTAATCTTAGCTTACCTGTATAGCTCTCTTTTGATCTTTTCTTCACTGTAAGGCCGATTGAGGATTATTCTAATTTAATATGTAAGCCGTACTGTAATTCAGATTCTACAGCGCGACATGTCACCTTACCCGCAGGAATTTTAAATCTAAAGGGTCCAGTTTATCCTGTAGGGGAATCTCTCCATCATTTCTTAACTGTTAAAACGTTGTATGTCCCCAACTGACTTATAAAAAAAAAGAAGAAAAAGTACAGGGTGTTTCTTTAGAGTTATATGTCCAGAAATAGGCAGAAATTAATTAAGAAAAGGGCTATTTTGAGTTCATGACCTTTTGCCCCAAGGAACACTGTCCGTTTTCAAGTTATAAACAATGCAATATTTTACGGATGGCCCCTTAAATTTAATTAACTAGTTTCTTCTATTATTATTTTAATTTGTATTTGGTTTTATCGTTAACTATAGCATACTATTAATTAAGTAAATGATGTCGTACTCGTTAATTTGAGGAAGGTCAGGTAATGAGAATGAGGGATATCGAGTGCAGAGCGCGAGCGCTACAGTTAACAAATTAAATCAATTGATCTCTCAGACTGTTAATGAAGAGGGGTGAGTTACTACATTTTTGCAGTAATATTAGAGTATATCTGAATCATAATATCAAAGCCCTCCTGCCGTCGCAGTTAGGAAACGTAACGCCGCTCACTGCTCTAGCCTCTAGCTTTTGACTCCGAGAAATTCATCCCAGAGAGGAATCGGAGACGCGGCTGCATCCTCTGAAAGCCTCCTCTCGCGACCTAGAAAGAAGAGCAGACTAACGTCCTTGACCTTGAAAGAGAACCTTACGCGCTCCCGCTGTTTTCCTCCCTCCCCGCTGCTCTCAGATCCCTCACCCCGTAGAGATGCCCTCTCTCTCTTTCTCTCTTGCTCTCATCTCTGGAAGAGGATGGATGATAGTCCTCTCTTCTCCTTCTCCGATTTACGTCTTTCCTCGGGTTCCTTTTTCTCCGTTTCCATGGCAACCTCCTCATCCCGCCAGCCATTTGCGTCAAACTCGTTGCTATAGCGACGATGGCCGGGGACCCTTTTCTGGTTTGGGATACCGCGTGGAGGCGGGATGAGGGGTTTGGGGGGCCGGGATTCCAACTCGCGCGCGAAACTAACCCTTCGCGCGTCACGAGAAACAACGTGGGTTTCTTTTTGTATAAGCTATACTAAAACCCCGGCCTGGACATCCCGAGCTTTTACTCGAGTGTCGTGCGGTTATATTTTTGGTATGGTCCCAGAACTGAACGGTTCGTCGTCAACTACGTCACGCTCGTCCAGTGACATTGAGATGCGGAGATTCGATACGAATGGGACCCTTAATTTCTTGCGGTTTTAAAGGGTTGCCTCCTGTTCAAGACATTCCGGGAAAATTGGAGAGAAAATAATAGCTATTAATCAAGTTTTGTAACAAACGCTCCCACGTGGAGTGAGCGGTCAAGTTAACGCGCAAAGTGCACCGACCCGAGTTGGTTCGATCTTCATTCACGCCTCGCGTCCAGTAAGCTTCTCTCCCTCTCTCTCTCTCTCTCTCTCTCTCTCTCTCTCTCTCTCTCTCTCTCTCTCTCTCTCACCACCTCATTCATTTCTTGACCATATGCATTTTTAATTACGTAGTTTATTGCTAATTTGCATTTTTATCTTAACTGTTTTAGTCAGTATTGATTTTTTTTCATATATTTGTTCAATTGGAATTTCGAGCTTTGATTTAATTATGCATTGGCCGGGGTTATTCTTAACGAATTTGCATTGCATTTAATTGCTGGTTATGTAATGCAAAATGCATAAGTCTATGCAAGAATGATTGCATTTGAATTTTAACGCGTGCAAGAACGTTCAAAGTTTCGTAAACACGCAAACAAGGTTGCAAAAGTTCTCAACTTAAATTAAAATCCTCAGAAAAGTCAAATATCATAACTTGCAATTATTTATAGCGTACTGTTTTGCAACCTCTTGAATTGTTAAAATTGTTAATTCAATTTGAAATTGAAGAGAAATTAAATTGCAAAATTTTCTGCACAAAGTCATAAACTCCTAATTTCCCTTAATATACCCTTTAATGTTGGTCATGCAACGAGTGATATCATAAACTACTGCGTTTTTCATTGGTTATTCATTGTTATTCATCTTTAAAAAGTCAAATTGCAGTTCTTTGACAATGGCAACAATTAATAATTATAATACTCGTAATTAATAAAATAATCTGCAAACAAAACCGATGATAAAACCATAGAAATTCAAATCAATTATAATTTAAGATCTCGTTTAAATCTTATTGAAATATTGAAGACGCCCTAGCCTAGCCTATACCCTAATTAGAATATTGAATAGATTCAATTCTTCGCAATCTCTCCCTTGCATTTGTAAGAATTCTAATTTTCCACCAATTGAAAAAAAAACTAAAAACTCTAAACTAATCTTTAGAGAAAAGTCGCGCAATTCAATTCCTCTTTTGAAGTTTGTGGAGAAAAAGGAAGATCAAGAGCGGAGAGGGAGAGGGATGGGGCGTTACCATGGTAACGAATAGAGATGTCCCGGACGGAATCTTCCTGAATGACGTCATGACCTTGCTCCCTCTCGAGTCTCTCTCTCTCTCTGTTCCGAAGTCGAGTCTCGCGCCTAGAAAACGTGTCAAGTTTAGTGGCGCTGTTTATCGCTAGCTTGACGTCATATGTCTGAATTTTCTATATTAAATATTTTATTCCTAAGAAAATAACGCTAAGGTATTTTAAATATTTGATTTGGAAGGTGATGCGTATTGAAGATTTGCGCCTTTTAATGAATTTTTTATCTTTCTGTTTGGCGAATTTTAAAATTCAGTCTACTTAATATTTAACGCTTCAGTATTTTCTGGATTTAATTTATATTTCATTTGTATTTTTATTTTTATTTTTGGAGTTGAGAAACTGGGATTAACTTAATTAAAATTAAGTATAAGAAGGGTTTTTGTTTTTTTAGAATTTTTAAGTTTTTATCGCCTCAATATTTAATGATCTATTGTTTACTGAATTTAATTAGAAAAAGTTCTTATTTTCTATTTATTTATTTATTTATAAAAAAATTTTCAAGAAAAGTTATTTATTTTAGACTTTCATAAATTTAATATAATAGAAGTTTATAATTGAATCTCGGAAAAGTATTATGTACTTCCGTAGTTCGCGTTTTAGCCTATAGATGGCGCCCCCGTTTCGACCTGTTGATACTTTCCCGCGCTTTCTCCATGCTCCTAGTCAGATACTTTCCTGCATTCTCCCGCTGGAACTGCTTTAGCGCGCGAGCCAACCTGTTGCGGTCTAGTCAACGCGCTTTTTACCACTCCAGAATATGCAAATGTCACTCCTCGTAGGTTAAGGTTTAGTATCGTGACGAGGCTTAAGGTAACCTTTAAATAACACGGTTTTATACTAAAATTGCTTTTCAGATCTTAGTTAATTAACGAGTTTTAATTATAAGTTTTAAAGACGTGGGTGACGTCACGATGTAGATTAATTGTACAGATTGCGTAAAATCGCCGACGCTTATATTTAATAAACATATACCTTCAACTTTTGGTAACAAAGATTATTATAAAATAAAATTAAAACTCGACGCAACAAATTTCTTATTCGATCGTCGATTACGAAAAATGGCTGTCGGCTGTTTAACGAATGATATATTATAAAAATTTAGTTTCCCCTCCTTCGCGTAATTTTAACCTTTTTTATTCTTAATATATATCTTACCGGAATTTAAAGGGAGTGTGAAAGCAATGTTTACCTCAAATGTGTATACTTATGTTGTTTCTCAACTAACACTATTTTAAAAGCTCTATTTCGTACCAAAGCTTGATTTAATATGATAAAAAAAAGTCGTCCGTGGTCTGTTATATTGGGGTCAAAGGTCAGCCTATCTAAGGCGTGAAATTAAATGCAAATAGCATGACTTGATTACAATAACTATTTGAAAGATTTGTTTCGTGCATAACGAAGCTCGATATAAAAGTATACAAAGTCCATCCGTGGTCTTGTGATATTGGGGTCAAAGGTCAGCCTATCTAAGGCGCGAAATTCAATTAATGCAAATATTGATACACGATTATTCTGTCTGCACAAACTACATAATCACTCTTATTGTCCATAATCCTCTACTGCTCAAAAAGTCAAATGCTATATAAATAATTTCGTTAAAATAATTATACTACGGTATCACTTTAATCTTATAATAATATGTATACCTCGATTTACCTTCGGTACTTACATACGCCTCCGATACAAAATAAAAAATTAAGCTCAAAAATCCATAAAATTTGAGGCAGCTTTTTATTTTGCGCAATCGATCTTGTATAAAAATCGCTCGTAATTTCGCGTGACGTAAATCGATTTTTTTTTTATCAAAAAATATTTAATCGTTCCTAAATCGGTTCCCCCCTTCTCCTCTACCCCTTCCTATTCCGTAATACTAATCTCCTTGTACACACACAAACTCCCTATCTCTCTCTCTAACGGGTTTTCATTGGGATTGAATCATTTAGACGTCGTTTGTTGCGTATTAATTACTCACTTTTGAATAATTTTCATTTTTTTTATCAGCATTTTATTTTATATTAATACTTGGAATTATTACGACTGGGATTTTATGCGTTACGTATTTTATTTTTTCCAAGGAAATCCCAAGGAATTTTAAATATTTTAATGCGGGTATTCCAGAAGTGAATGGAGAAATTTGTGTGGGATGCATTGGTTTTCTTTTTAAAATTTTTATTTTATGTCATTTTGATTAAATTGACTTAGTAATTGATTCCTTTGGGTTATTTTTTCTTGGGGTTTCTTTAAATGCAAGGCCCATTAGCTCAGTTGGTTAGAGCGTCGTGCTAATAACGCGAAGGTCGTGGGTTCGATCCCCCCATGGGCCATGCGGGAATTTTTTTATTTAAATTAAAATTTAATGTTAGTTTTTAATATTTATTTATTGTTATTATTAATTTTAATTTGTTCGCACTTAATTAAATTCTTGGTTAATTTAAAAATTTCGGATTTTTTTGCGGTCTTCTAAAACAGGGTTGAAATAGATCTGGGAAAACCTGCAGAAAAGTCAGGGAATTTCAAAATGGACCGAAAAGTTCAGGGAAACGTCAGGGAATTTCAAAATGGACCGAAAAGATCAGGGAAACGTCAGGGAATTTTAAGAATTTCAACAAAGTCAGGGAAAATTTAGGGAAATTGAATATTGAAGTTGTTAAAATATCCGGGATTCAACCATCCAGCTGGGTGACGTTTAAAACGGCCTGTTTTATCGCGATCACATATGACCAGACACCCTAATAGAGAAGCTAGCTCCCTTTCATTATATTTTCATTAAATATTCATAAAATACGATTTTAACTTTAGCCATGTATTGTTTAATTACATCACCGTTACCCCTTCTTATACCGTATATTTTTAGAACAATAACAATTGGTCCTACAAAACATCAGGGAAAATGGTCTAGCAAAAACACTGGATAAATCAGGGAAAGCAAGCAATTCCCTTAACCACGATGCGAGCCCTAAGTAGTATATATATCTTAGAGTAGGAGGCAGGCAGTTCTTTTAATATTTAAAAAAAAAATAGAAAAAAGAAGAAATAAAAATTGGGATGCAAGACAAGAAAGAAAGAGTGAGGGGGTTGTTTTCTCGATGTTCTACGGAGTCCGCGGATTAGCTCCTCCCTTATTTTTGACTCCACTCTCTTTCATACCTTAACATCACCACCACAAGCGCTAGCTGGTCCCAACGTACTTCATCCCTTCCTTCCTTTTCCCTTAAGACACTAGAACTAGAGAAAGATAGAGAGAGAGAGTTGGTTCAGGAGTTGGTGGCAGGGGTGGAAAATGGTGGTGTGGGTCCTGAGGGGATTACCCACGATACCCACCTTTAAGATTTTTCCTTTCCTCTCTTTCGACAGGGCGGACTATCTTGAGAAACTGAAGGGGGGGTAAGGGGGTAAGAAACGCGGCGTACCTACCCGTCCCGCTCCGCCGGAGTAATACGCGCAAAGTAGTGAAGAGACGTTAGGTCTAAAGGGGGCACCAAGAAGGGGGGACAACCACCATCCCGGCCCGGGGATGTCTTTTTTGGCAGCAGGTGAGTTTGGTTTTGAGAAAAAGAACTTTTTTCAAAAACTTCTCTCGACTCGAGAAAAGTTCCGAGACTCGAGACCGAATCCATTCCATTCCAGTCTCAGAAGAAGTTTCGCGGAGAGAGAGATAGAGCTACCGTTAATGTTTAACATTGTACCACCGCTAACATTCAGGGTGTACCAGTAACGGCTAGGGAGTGAGACTCATCTCTTTAGTCTGGTACGGAACCGACGGTCGGTAGTAGTAGACCACTTGTTTTGTGGACCCTCACCGGGGTTGTTATTTTTTTTTCGATGCGGTATAACCAACCTTTCTTCTTACCGAGAAGTTTAATTTTTCTTACCCGGGATTGAAGACGTATTTCGCCGCGTGGGTTTAACTACCTGTTACCGTCGACTCTCACGATTGTTTTACTGTACTTTAATTAGTAATTTGAACATTATTATTATTATTTTTTGGATTTTTTGACGTTTATTTATTTGGTAAGAATGTTTTGTTTCTTTTAATTTTTTGTTTATGTTTGTGAGCGTTTACATAATTATAGACAAGTTTACTAAATGTTAGTTAATTAACATTTAGTGCTTGTTTAATTGTTGTAATATATCATCTATTGTTTTGGGGTGTAGCGCTCTAGACGTTAGTTAGGCGGGAAAAATGATGGCACGTGTTTTTATATTCGAATTTGGCGCGAGAAAAAGGATGTTACACGTGTTTTTCATTCATTTACTTTTGGCGCGAGCAAAAAGGAGATAGCACGTGCTTTTCATTTACGTTTTTTCGCGCGTAAAATATCACAAGTGCTTTTTTAATTCATTCATTTTCAAATTACCCTTAACAACTAACTAACTACAAATAAATTGGAGTTAATTTTAAACGTAAAGAAATATTCATTAAAGTGCATGCTCGTACAAGTTTCTAGTTAATTTCTTAAGTATTAAACTCTGTAATATGACATTGACATCAGACGTTACCCTGTTCGTATCAATGGCAACGTAACTCTAATTTTAATTAATTAGTACGCTGGAAAACATAATGATTCTGTTACTGTATTAGCAAACGTAGTAGAAAAAAAATGAAACTGGATTCTTTTTTTCTTTCTTCATAATTAATTTAGAGTGGTTATAATGCTCGCTCTTTTAGAAGGGAGGGTGGAAGAATTTAATGATATGATTTAGCATAATTAAGAGTGCATGAAGCGGAGAAATATAATAATGAAGATGAACTTGAATTCGAGATTTAACCATTAACGATGCCACCGCAAAATCTAGTCTCTTCGCCATGGCAGCATCCACCTCTAGCTCCCTTGGTGCTGCATGTCTTTAAAAATGAAAAACCAGTACATATTTAATTTAATATAATCCCTTATGGTGGTTTAGCTTTATTGAAAGCAAAAAAAGAAAGAAATGTCTTACTGCAGGGACAAGCGTTTAAAGAAATAAATTAATGCTCGCCTCGAGATCTAAGTTCGATCTCACTTCCTAATTTGACAAGAATTTTTAGGGAGAAACGAAGAAGTTAGAACTAGTTTTCTGACTCTTATCTCGTGAAGGCATGCATGCACTTTCAGAAATTTTATGTTATATCATTGGAAAGATTTCAAGAGAAACAGAAATAATAATTTTTTTTAAAAAAAAATGTTCAGTTAGTTTAATATAATTGCACAAGGTACTACTGGATTACTGCTGTTGCCAAATGGGATGAGGTCAGCTGGCGAAGTTTGCTATAGTTGATTTACGGTAGAGTTGGCAGTTGGTGGCACAGGTCAGGGGTCAACTTTAAAAATAGACTATAGTAAGGTCAGAGAGTTTAAAAAATTCAGGTAGTTGTTGTTGAGTTTATACGTTACAGCTTTGATTGTTACAATAAATACCTTTTTAAAACGTAACCTTACCTTAATTATTTATATAAACAATAATATGCTTTAACAGATATTGTTATCATTGATAACCTTTGTCAGGGAAAATCGCAAAAAATAGTCAGGGAAAACCTTACCTTAATAGATGACTTGTTTATAATCAATAATATTCTTTAACATGGATAACCTTTGGCCTTAAGTCAGGGAAAATCACGGGAAATAGTCAGGGAAAATTCAGGGTATTTTAATCTAAAACAATGTGGCAACCCTGATATCTGTAGATCTGATTTGGGCCGAGTCTCAGGGAAAATCACTGGAAATACTTAGGAAAAATTCAGGATATTTTAATCTGAAAAAAAATGTGGCAACCCTGGGCCTGATGTCTGTCTATCTGACTTGGGCCAGGTCAAAGGTCGTTTAACCCTAACTATTTACGAAATTTGCGAGAACCAGCAGTAGTTTACGCGCTTAGTGTAAATTAGCATTACCTTATCGGGAATATACCTTAATTTTCAAGACGTTCACTCGGAATTTACTCTAGGTCTACAATCCCTATAAAAGAATAATGGGGGAATTAATAAGCTTTATATTGGAGCAAATAGCGATTGAAACCTGGTTGGTAGTATACCTACCGTCTTGTTGGTTTTATAACGCGCTGCTATCACGTGAATTTCCCATTCACCATCTGCGTAGGCTGCTGCCGCCGCCGATGTAGTTAGGAACCATCCGCGATGTGTTTTACGACAGAAACTAACTCACATTTTTTAATGTTTGCTTGTTTTTTTTACTTTATCTTGAAGTTGCTTAGAATATTTTGGTCTATTTTTTAACACATCAGGCAACTTTTTCGAAAACTGAGAGTTCTTGTTGGAAATGATTAAATAAAATATCGGCATCCCTTTTGAGAAGAAGTAGGGCTATAAGAATTTAGATAATTATTCCATGAATAAGAATTGAATTTTTTTTGCGACGGTCTAATTAATCACAATGAAATTCCCTGTTATATTTATTGATTACGCCGCGTTATTGGCCATGGATCCCCGTTTGGGAACATTTGATCTTCCTTAAGGCTATAGCTTAGGTTTATTGCTCTTCTTATAATTTGATTAAAATATTCACGAAATAATGTAAGAAATTCACCCGAAGGTTAAAGGGGCTCTGAAGTGAAGGCTTCTTTAGTTTAGAGTTGTTTGTATGATAACAGGTGGTATTCGTAAGGGTCCCGTCTATACATACGTCAGTGTATTTCTTTATATAGGTAACATATTTCCTTATTTATGTATGCCTATATTATAAAAGTGTTCATCTAGCCCGGATATGAACAGAACGGAACTGCCATGTGTATAAAGATAAGGGTGGGTGGATGTTTGTCTTAGATCGTGGATGCGCATGCGCTGGTACCATTGTACTGTACAGTTCCCAACCTGGACGAAGAAAAAATTTAGAAAATCTCCCATAAGAGTTTTAAATGGTTAAAATTAAAATTCGTCTATTTGGGAAAACGTCTTAATTATCTCAAGTAGTAACGATAGATTATGTTCGGACAAGTGTTTGCTAGTCATTTACGAGTACAATTGAACCACTATTATACCACAGAGACTGAAAATCTTATCCAGCTCGATTCAGTTCCAAACATGAGATGGTAGGGTCACAAATTACTGCCAACCCTGAAGCGCATGCGCAGTTAAAGTTAAGAAACGGGTAGAAGAAATTTCTCTATGCTTATTTTCAGACTATAGGATGATTCATATCATATACACAAGAAGGCCAGACTCAGTGTTGGAGTCAAAAGCCAGGCCTCCTTGTGTAAATGGTATGAATCCTCCTAGCCTGAATTAACCATATATGTATAGCCAACTTTAGTGCACACTGTCTATAATATTCAAATCACGACTTAGTGAAATAGAAAAAACCTTAAAAGAACTTTAATTTAAATTAATTAACCCTCTACCCTATGATATAAAACCCGATCACCAAAAAAAAAAAAAAAAAAATTCTTCAGAATGATTAAAGATGTGGAGGCGTGGTTTAATTCTACATTACATTTCCTAGATATATATTGCGTGTTTCCCGAGGTCGGTTGATCGAGAATAAAATATAATTAGGTAAGAGCTAGCATGCGACAAATTATATAGTAAAACAGGGCGCTAAGCTAAAAATCCTATACCGAGAAATAAATTCACCCTAAAGGATTTTATGGAAACAATTTTAGTTTTTTATTTTTACGAAATTGTATGATCATAATAATAATATTAATCAAGAATTTAATAAGGTATACCCTTAATATTGAATTACTATTGAATGGGAGATAGGTAACTTTGTAATCGAGGTAGGGTCAAATTGAATTACTTCATGAAGCATTTAAGCTAGGAATTCAATCAGTTACGTTTTGTTATATCTTTCCCACGAGCCGTTATAAAAATGCCTGAAAACATTCATTCACCTCCAGGGCTTATTCACAGCTATACTTATCTTATTATTGATTTAAAGGTCTAGTTTCACGGCGAAATTTAAAATAGATTTGGTGGTTGGAGTTCTAAGCCCGGCTATGTCGGTAGAGCACGAGACTCTTAATCTCGGGGTCGTGGGTTCGAGCCCCACGTTGGGCGCTATAGGTGTTATTTTTAAACCTAGAAATAAGGATTTGACAAATATCCTAGAACTTGATAATGATACTGTTCCTTAATATTGTGTGGAACTTTGGTCCCCTGAAGAATAATAATGATTGCGATATAACTAAAGGACCCTAAAGGTGTCCAGTACACCAACCAGAGATACAAAATTGGAATCTATCTTTTCTTCCTGGAGAGTTTCTCACAGATTATTTTGTTAGTTTTCCCTTGAGGGAGGGGGGAGGGGGGGACGAGTATTTGATTGGCTCATATTCCCCATGCATGTATGTATGTACCTCCCCCATATATACAATTGTTAAATAATTTAGCTCGAGGTGTAATAAGGAGTTGAAAACCGTTAAATCGGCGCCGCTCCTTAGATAAACCAAACTTTGATTCATAACGGTATTGTTTTCCGGGGTGCTGCTGTCAAAACCCAACGGGGATATTCTTTTTCCTTTTTTATTTAATTTAATTTTAAAATTTTCTTCTCCTGTACCTGGACTTGTATGCTAATTGATTTTAAAGTAGTTTATTTAATAGCCATCTCTTTGTTTTATACAGGGCCTAGTCGAGGATAATTTGGGGGTTTCCAAACTTAATTAACTAGAATTTTTAATTTCTTTTATTTTTAATTAAAAGATCCGAAAAAATAATGAATAGGCCTATATATCAATTGGAATCATGTTTTATTTCACTTACTTAATCTTTCACATATCGACGCTATCACTTACGACATTACAAAAGTTGCAAGTCAATTTCAAAAGGGTTATTATTCAACTCCCTCACAATTAAAACATAATAAATATAAATTTAATAAAAAAATATTTAATCTGATAATAATAAAAAAAATATTTGACACCTTAAACGTTTAACCCGTTTAAATTAAATGTTTAAAACCTTCGAACTTAATTTTTTTATTAACCCCTTAAGGGTGATTTCATTTATAAATTGCGAAAGGTTTAAAATATATACACCAGTTCCCCACCTTTCCAAAACCCCAAAGTATTTAATAAAAAAAATGAAAAATTGACAGTTTTTTTTAATATAAAATTTACAGAAAATTGATATATATTTCTAACCATTTCCCGAGCTGATTTTTTTTTTATTTCAAATCACCCCCATTTTACACTTTATACTTAACACCCCCGTGGTTGAAAACGCCTTGAAAGACCTTGCAAGATTTTTGAAACGTCCTTTTTCTGCCCTAAAAATCTCGATATTAACACGTTAAAGAAAAAAAAAACTTCCGATCGTAAGAGCCTAAAACTTTACTTTACTCGGGTTCGCCTGAAGGATTTTCTCCAAAGGAATTTTGAGACTTAACGGAACACGGTTTACCTGCGCGGGTGTTACGTCTCTCTCTCATTTTTGGGCCATAGCACTTTGGATAGTTTATAATGCTTAATAGATAAAGGAATAGTCATTCGAATTGTTATTTACTTCGTCAATATTGTGGTGAATCTTTAGACCTACTGTTAGGTTTAATGAATTAAGCATTGTACAAAGTTTTATTTTTTAATAATTTGATATTTATGGCAGTTATCGACTTCTGGAGGTAGTTTTGTTTAATATCCGCCATTTTTCAAGATGGCTTCCGATTTTTATACAGAAACTACAGCGAGCTACAGCGCTTTACTGTAAGATAATGGACTAGTACGCGAAATTTCAATTGAATCGGTCGAAATTAACGTTAGTTACGCGTCATGATGTTTAAGTTACGTTTCCCGCCGCCATTTTGCAAGATGGCCACCGATTTCAACCAAAATTTATACGCGCACACTATAATATATAATAAACGAGTGTACAAAATTTCATTAGAATCTATTGATATTTAGGGCAGTTATCGCGTCATGAAATATTCGTCAAGGTTTCCTCCGCCATTTTACAAGATGGCCACCGATTTAAACCAAAATTTATACATCTATGCATTAAAATATAATAAACAAGTGTACGAAATTTCAATTGAATTGGTTGAAATTTACGCGTCATAAATAGCCTACAGCTAAGTAATCATAAGAACTTGTGCCACTATCCCTTTTAAAAGCTAATACTTACTTTTTAAAGGCGTTAATAGAGAAAGTTTAAAGTTTTTTACGTCGATGTTTTTAAGGGTTGATTTTTAGTCGTCAATGACAAACATGTGGGTCGCCTATACGCCAGATACTTTGGAAAATATTTCAACCTAAGAAATCGTAGGCGGATTTTCACTCCTACACGTTTTACAATTTAACGTAAAGGGATTTTTTCTTCATATTCTTGACTTTTCTCTATTTCAAAAATATCGGAAAACCTTTAAGCAAGTTGTCTTTATAAAACTGATAGTTTTCAAAGTAAAAAAAAAATTCCGAATATATATATTTGTCGAGTTTTAGCACATTTTTCCTGTCCTCTTTCTTAGGATAATACGCATGCCTCCTACAGTTTTTTTATTTTAAAAAGATTGGCGTATCCAAAGGGGGCTGGAAATAACCAAACTTGTTATTATAGTGGGTATCGATTTTTATTTCAATAATTTTTTTTTTTGAAAATTTGACTTAATTTCAAGTTATGTTACTTTAAAATATTTTGAGTTAAAAGTTGAAAGTCCAGAAAAAAATGTAGAATTTTTATTAACAAAACAAGAGAACCAATCTTATAGTATTTAAAAATTTTGATATTTCATGTGAAATCTTGTGAATTCACGAGATTCTTCTCTTAGAACATGCACATTGTATCTATACTCTTAGTTTAAAATATTCTGATTCATCCTTTTGTCGTTCCCGTACACATTAATACGTTTAGTCTTAACTAACCCTGGATGGAAGACGCCGTGTCTCCTGATTTAAAACAAAGACATTCTTGTCATTCCTTTGTTGCCGAGTGTATATACGACTATAGCTCCTCCGACACAAAAAAGGAATTGCGGGGTTTTGTATCGTAGAGGGGTGTATATATATATATCTGTTTTCCTAATTGTCATCAGTTTCAAATTTAATCCTAGAACTAACCCTTTTTCCACCCTGCCTTTTGTTTTAATGACAAAATGTTCCTTACTCCGATCATGACAAACACTCGTATACAGTTCCCCCTCCGCTGCTCCGGATCGGATTGTGATTTTGGGGGGACGAGTTTCTTGTGTTAAAACTGAGTTGTATCATAAGTTCATGAGATATGTTAAATAAGTTTGTCACTGGTAACTTAGAAACTGGAGCTTGTCATGAAGTGATTAAAGTAGGTTATAGATTCGAGGTAAAGCGATGATTGCCTGGTGAGGCGCTGTCAAATTTGGGCTTAGTAACGCAGACTAAATAGGACCTAGATGGAATGGTCCTGCGAAATTAATTAACCACCGAGTGTAGGACTTCAATTCTCGCTTCCGTCGTTCTCCTCGAACTATAGCTCGAGCTGTAAGTCTCTCAGTAGCATTACGAAGTGTCATACTTATGGAAGATATCACTTATAAACTTTGTCTTTCTCGCTTAAAAGCATTGTCGCCTGAAATAATGCTAGCCTAAGCCTAATTGCCGCCGCTTCGTTACTAAAAAAACGGCACTATTCTACGGGGGAGGGAAATTACCGTCAACGGGCGCGCGCGCGACATATTATACACGACGGTGTACCGTTCCCTAGAATCCGTATCTCGATTCAACATCTCTCTCAGTCTCTCTCCTCTGAGCATCATCCCCGTTTTCATCTTGAGCTTCTTCTTCTCCTCTCCATCCCTTTGTTTAGAGTTGGAATGGGAAAGAGAGAGGGACGGAATTAGATGGTGTTCACGCGCGGGACGTATAATACAAATTGTCCGCAAATGGGCCATGATATTTTCTTTATCTTAATTCTCCTGATGTTCCAAAGAGCTGTATATTCAGTACTGACAAATATGAAGGTTGTATGCCGTTGATAGATCACGGAAAAGAAAAGAAAATTCATTCGTAGACTGAAAATATCTTTTCTTCTTTTGTAATGGAGTTATTTTTGCAAGGCTTGGCTGGATCCGTGATTTTATTTTTTATCTAGCAATTTAAAGGTCCATGATAGATTTTTTTAGGGTCTGCATGCTTTATTACTAGACCTTACACTACGCTTAGGGTTCGGAGAGTTAAATGATCACGATAAAGACAAAAATTAAAATTAAATGGATAACTTTTCCTTTAATTACTAAGCGAGTCAATTAGTGGAAATACCTTCGTTTAGTTTAAACCTTTATGAAACTGAAATTTAATCGTCGTTTTAGTTTTAAAATTGATGATGAGTGATTGGAGCTTTATCCGTTGTCATCAGGAGTGTCAAAAGCGAGTGTCATTCCGCGGTGCAAATTGCGCTAAAATGTAAGCCAAACTCAAGAATGTCAGTACGCTACGCGTGCGCTGTACGAGAGCTAGGGGCCGTATTATAACAGACATCTCAGGTGTAATGCAACTGATGCGACTGACTCTATGAGGGATTTACGAAATTCTCTCATCCCTATATCGCTAGCTGCTATACGCATTTTTTCGACTTTTTGACAATGACAAAGTTGTTGGGGCCGTCCGTATCTAGGAATTACCACGCAATCGACCGAATGCGATGTTCCTTAGCGATAAAATTCAAACATTGCGTGTTAAAAAGCAATTTTTAGATCTCGCGTTGTATTTATAATTTAGTTTAAAGGGAGTATAAAACGGCAAATTTATTGCACTAATCCTGGAGGGTCCTATACATAACGATATTCACATGCAAGGACGTATCCTTCTCGTATAGCAGACGACAGTTGTGCCATTACCATACGCTTCTTTTCTTTAGCAGACGATTTTTCAATATTTTTCTACTCCCTATAAAGTATAATTATTGATTTTCAAGAATTAATTCAACTGTTGCAGGCTTAAAAACACGGTTTATAGTCATTAACCCTAAGAAAAAATGAGCCATACCAAGGCTGCAACCAAAGTATATTTAATCCTTTATCTCCTCCATCAGTTGACTCGACCTTATTCCATTTTCATGTGTGCAGTTTCAAAGTTTCGCCCCGCTTGCTGCAGTTGTATCTTTATTTTTAATGTATCGCTAAAACAGCTCTTTGCTCATTATCACTGGGAGCTATTTAAAGATAGTTCCTTTGTTTTCCAGCTCGACTAGCTCGGCAATTGTAGCTTTTAGAGCACTTTTATGATTTGTGAAGAAAGAATAAAAGATATTCGCTTGCAGCTAAATCAAAAGAACACGTGTATTTTTAAGCCCGTTTATCCAGGCTTGTCGAGGGGTCAGTCACTTTATAGTAATCAGTGTGATATTTCATTTGTTGCGCCAAGGGAATTTTTCAGCTAGTGATTACTCCCTCGACAGTCTCGCGACAATTCGACTGCAAAACAAAGACAATATTTAATTCCCTACTGGTGACTTTCAAATGAGTTGAATGAGAAGTTAATTAAATGAAGTACTTAGTAACCTTACTTAAAATGTTTAAGGTAATTAGTAATAGTTAATCGATCGATCTGTCGTCTGCTCAAATTTAACGGGGTATTTTTGGATGACTTCACAATATATCGAACTTAATTTCCTATAGTCACGTGGGCAACATTTTCAAAACTATTTCTTTCATGTTATGGGTTTTTGGTGAGAATTAGCCTTGCTTGGTGTCATCCGGAGAATGCAATTCATTCAAAGGTGACTCCTCCGACATATTTTAAATAATGGCTATACACATGGATGGTGTGTTTACACGTTCTCACCGTGACACATGTTGCATTCTTTAGGTTTAAATTGAGTTGTAAAAAGTTGAGGAATTCTACCCGGTTTTTTTAATTAAACAGTTTGCATAATGATGTTAGAGAGGAAACTAGCTTTTTCCTTTGGAATCTGGCATCATGTTCTTAAAAGACGTCTTTTGTACGCAAATTAGTTGCTCATTTAAACGTACCACTAATCACTCATTCTTTTGACGAGATCTGTCAGATATGGAAGTTGATTTTAATTGATTTGTTTGTAATCGCGTCATCAACGTGTTTTTATTTTTATTTTGTTTTTTTAAATATTTGTTTTAATTATTTTTGTTATTGTTTGTTTCTTGCAGATTTGCCAAGCGCGAAAGAAAACAATTTTTGGAGATGATGCCCATGATGGTATAGGTAAGTTTTGAGTTTAATTTATTTATTTATTTTTCTTTCAACTATGTGTCAGAAGTAACTTTTAATTTAATCAGAATTATTTTAAATAATTAGATATTTTTATGTGAATTTGTTTTAATTTAATATTGAAATTTTAAATGTCAGTTTAGAAAAAATACAAAATTATATTTCAAGAAGTTTTTGCGATAATTATATAAAGGGAATATAACTTTAAAGAGCTTTTTTAGAAATAATATTTGCAATATAACTCGAGGAAAAATCTATACTCCAAAATTAAAACAATTCTAAATCAAAATAAATTAGCTTACGAGAACGATGCAACTTAATTTATTTTCCAGGTTATATTCCGTTTAAAATTGCAAAAAATGAATAACAATATAATATTTCTGGTTAAATTGAATACACTTTACTGAACTGAACTGCATTTTGCACCGTCAAATTTTTGCACCAAATGTTTTTGCGAATTCGAGCACCATCCATTATCTTATCTATATCACGTACATATACGATTTATTTAATCATTAATTATATATATTAATTATTAAATTAAAAACCGCTTAAATTTGAACTAAAAACGAACCCACAAAAACTAGGGAGTTAAAAGTTAAAAAAACGTCACAAACAAACACACACAATTTTTGCCAAAAAAACAAACCATTGTTAACTCAGATCTGATTCCGGAACAAATAAATAACTCGAAGTTCGAGATATTTAATTCACAACGACTCCAAGAAAGACCAGAGACTTCCAGAGAAAGAGAGAGAGAAGAAATTTCTTCTAATCTGGGAGAGAAAAAAAGGAATTTCAACAACATCTTCGGACGTTTCTTTCACCGAAGAACGAGATTTCTTATACCCGGGATGATCGGGTCTATGTCCGGCCTATCCGGGCCCGTATCGCCGACAGAATGACCGAAGAAGTTCTGGCGTCGGGCATGACCAGTGGCGAAAAGAATAGAATCGAAGGAGGCGCGGCGGCCGTCAGCGGGGGCGCCACTGGAGGTAATTGCAACAACGCCAAAAACGGAAGTGCAACAACTAACAACTCGTCGGAAGCGACGCCTCAACCGCAACAACACGGAGGCGGAAGTGGAAACGAAAATTCAAGGAAACGAAAGAGATTGAGCGCCGTTCTCGATAAATTGGCCACACAGGTCCGATCAATTTATACATACATCTGTCTTATTATACTTCTCTACTTAACTTCTAAATCTGACTTTCGATCTTTGTATCGATATATCGATATCTTCTAAACGATAACTAAATAATAATAGATTTATTTATTTTTTTTTTATTTCCTAAATCGACCGACGAATATTAATTAGGGAATTATTCTTAATGGTTTTAATGATTGATTAATTAATTAATTAAAGATGGTGATGGGTGCGACGTGTTTCTTTCAATTTAATTATAATTAATTGGTGCAGGTTTTTATTTTATTTTTATTTTTTTTTAATTATTTTGGACTTATGGGTTCAGTTATGTACTCGGGCCATTGATATGTTTGGGATGGTTCCGTACTCTTTATATGGAGGAAATGAGACACCACG
Source organism: Phalangium opilio (assembly GCF_054372755.1). NCBI lineage: Eukaryota > Metazoa > Arthropoda > Arachnida > Opiliones > Phalangiidae > Phalangium > Phalangium opilio. The sequence continues at coordinate 2,702,607 of NW_028324151.1, forward strand.
GATGCTAAGATATATTAGGAATATTGGATTTATTTTATAGTAATTTTATTTGCAGCTTAAAAACGTATTATAACGTTGCAGTTTTATTAACTCCTTATTTTTAATCTTTGGTGGAGGATGTTATGTTTAAAGAGGGACACGTGACTGTGAGGTTAAAGTTTAGATTGTAAATTAGAGCAGACGATTTTATGAACCCAACATGGTCATTTAAACCTAGCTGCACCTTGTTTTGACGCAATATCCAAGGTTGTTTGAAAATAGCAAAAACAATAGCTTGTTTCCAAGAATCCGCAGTATTTCTTAACATTTCTTACGCTACTATGTAACAAGTGAGGAGTCCCTGAAATGAAGGAAACAAATCCATCGTAGCTAAGTGTCAAAAGGGTGGCCTTCCGGCGTGCATTGTCTTTATAGCGAAAGCAAAGCTATAGTTTATTTTTTCCTCCATATATCGAGTATGGGAATTCCGTCACTCTATCTGCCCGGCGAGAGGGGTGACGAATTGGTCTTAATTCTCGCGCGTTTTTAACCCTGACCCGTCCTCGTTCCTTTGATCTTTAGGTTGAGCGGAGAAGCGCCGCCGAAAGTAGTTCGGAGGAATCGGGAATCTACAGTCCTCGAGATCTGTCTTGCGAGCGTCAAGACGACGCGCCCACCCCGTCTTCTCTCGTTCCGCCCACCGCTGGCTCGATGACACCCGTCGGGAACTCGGCCAACTCTTTCGGGAGCGCCGCCGCCACCGCGGCCACCCTCTCAAGCACCGCCGCCGAACTCAGGACCAAGTCGCGAAGGAGCGACAAGAAACGACCCGCCGAGAAACAGTTGTCTGTGGACACGGAAATTAGCCAAATGACAGCGCAGGTAAAGAAACTCTCTCTCTCTCCCTCTCTTATGTAACTCCGATTGTAACCTCTTCATCTCGTCTCTCTGTGTAAAGACGCGACAGACAATTCTCGAAACGTTCTCGGTGTTTGCGCGTTGTTATTAAGTTAATTGTTGACGTTACTGTTTAATTTTCTTTGTACCGCTGCCACGTTCTCTCTTAAACCTTTCCCATTCCTGACTCTTCGCGAGTTGTAAATTTAGTTTAAAGTAAATACTTTGTAACAGGTAAACTTGAACATGGAAGAAGACGAAGTTGAGATGGAAGACATGGATGACGGTCACGCTGCCATGTCCGATTCGTGGACCACTTCTCCGGGAATTGATCGTTGTAGTCCGGCATCGCCTTCCGCTTCACCCGACGGAATGTCCTCAGGAATGTCCAGTCCGGTTGGTGGAGCGCCATTCGCCTACGATAGGGCATCCAGTAGGACACCATCCAAAGAATTGGTGACGCGTTCGGACAAAATTCGCTCGGGTTCGCCTAGAATGATCAAAGAAAATCATATCGACGCCGAAGACGAGGATGACGGCGCCTCGGGCGGTATGTTCACCCCGCCAACCTCCGAGTCACCTTCGGCAGCCGGTGGTAGTCCCGTTTCAGTCGATTCTGACGCTCTGTATCCGGAAACGACTTCGAGCAAAGAGTACAATCGTCGAGGAGAAGCCGCTAGTGATTGTACGGATGACCATCGTCTGTCCAGGCTAGTCCCTAACAAGATGAACGGCCGAGGCCCTTCTCACCTTCCCCCGCCGACCACAGGAAGCGACAGTCCCAAAATCATTCCCTCCTCCGCAGTTTTACCCGCGCAACCGTCATTCCCTCTCTGTGATTGCCAACATTGTCGCGTCTTGGCCGGTCGAGCGGAGACTTCGGCCCTTTACGAAAACTTCCACCATCACTTTTTACCCGGTGGTCGAGGTTCACCCATGTCTCCGTTGACGCCAATTACTCCAGATCTCCAGAGTTTTCTCAATTCCAAGCTATTTCCGGAACTCTTCAATCGAAGACGCAGCCATTCCGATAGCGATCTCCAACAATGGATCGATGGGATGGTGCCCGGACCTCATCCGGCCACGCATCCTCCTCCAGCCAGACCTAATCGTCCCGGATTACAGGTAAGATAAGACTTAACCTTTCACCCGATATATTTTCGATTCTTCAACGGCACGTGGAACCAAGAATATATATATTTTTTTATTTGTAGGAACCGGTACCAGGGACCATTCTTCGTCAAGGTCGGGTCGTTCCTCGACCTCTGAGGATTCCAGCCGTCCAAAAAACTGGAAGTTTGGAGTCTGACCAGTCCACTCCTCAAGACTCGCCTTTAGATCTTTCGTTCAAAACCGGAACGGGAATCGTTTCCCCCAAGCCTTTCTTCCGAATGGATAGCCGTGACGGAATTGGCGAGGGCCGAGAAAGAACGATGGCTAATATATTGGCCGAGACTATGACCGCGTCGGGTATCCCCTTATCTCCCCCGGTGGGTGGCTACGACCCACCTCCGCTCAATTCGCGTCACCATCACCGTCACCTCAGTCATCACCGTAATCACCAGCACCACGGAGTTCACCACCATCCTTCTTCGGTCACCCCTTTTGACCCGACACCCTCCAGCGGACGCGGAACGCTGTTACGAGCCAGCAAAAGCGGGGGACAACCAGATTTGCCTTACGGACCCCCGGTATCGTCCGGCTTGGACAGTTCCCCCGAGAATGAAGTTGTCTCTTCGGCTAGTAGTAACCCCGTTGTCAAACCGTCTTCAACTAGTAAGGGCGTCGCTTCCTCTTCGTCGGAAGTCGCCTACGTTTGCCCCATTTGCGGTCAAATGTTCGCCCTCCACGATCGATTGGCTAAACACATGGCTAGTCGACATCGCAGTCGTACCCCCGCGGAGAACAACGCCACCAAGGCTTACGGTTGCGACGTTTGTAAGCGATCTTTCGCGCGATCGGACATGCTGACGCGTCACATGAGGCTGCATACCGGCGTCAAACCTTACACGTGCCGGGCCTGCGGGCAGGTATTCAGCCGTAGCGATCACTTGAGCACCCACCAGAGAACCCACACTGGCGAAAAACCATACAAATGTCCGCAGTGCCCTTACGCCGCTTGCCGAAGAGATATGATCACTCGACATATGAGAACTCACGCCCGCTACGAACTTCCCGACAGCAGTTCCGGATTAGAAGATCCCGCCAATATGCCTAGCTCCGTTAGTCTCAACGGCATGGACCTGGGTGAAGTTATCAAAGCCGAGAATGGCGGGCCTCCACCCAGGCGCAGCCGCAGTAAGGGATTCCGGAACTTGACGTCTAATAGAGGAAGTTCACCATCAACCCGAAAGAACGGATTGGTCGGTGGTTCGCGAGGACAATCCCCTAATAGAGACTGATCGTGAGGTGGTAGTAGTAAACTCAACCCGGTAGGACGTCGAGAAAATCATACGGTGAGTACCAATTTCTATTGTTTTGGGAGTTTTCTTGTCACGTGGTCATAAACCCCTCTAATTACGATAATCAGTAAACATTGGTACATGTTTTCAACCCATCATCATTGAATGTTGAGGCTAGGTGTCACTCCCCTTCACCCATTTCAAAGTTCAATCGGAAAAAAATATTGTACTTTAATACCGTGGTTAAAAACTAAAGGTCTAAATTGAGGGTTTAGAACATTATAAGGACCATTAGGTTTGTACCAAAAATAAATGTCGATGCACGTCATTTGTAATTCCCGGTTCTTCTCGTAAAATAACCGCTTGGCGATATCGAGGTATTTTTTTTGTATCACCGCCCCCTCCCTGAAGCCCTTCTTCATTCGCGGAGGACCATGATTCTTTGAACCACCGTCTTCGCATACCTTATAGCTTCGCGCTGAAAATAATGACATAAGTAAATAATACCCCGTAGTAAGTTAGAAAGAGTCATCCTTAAAATACTCTGCCAATCTTGACTCGATTTGAAACAGTGTCCCTTGTGGCAATTCAACTAAATCCATGACATCCGTAGTCTGAACACGACCTATGAAAATATCTTAACGGCCGGTTGCTTCGATTTTGGTTTTTAAGGGTCCCCCCTCTCTTTCTAAATGATCGTTATAATTTGGAAAGGAGAAATTATCTATCAAGTATTCCCCAGCCCGTTTTGAAGAGGAGAAAGAAGCAAGCGTAACTATGCCTTTATTATAGGAATGAGCGGGGGGAGGGTTAGAAAAAGAAGCCAGTTTAGTTCGATCTGTTTTGACACGCGTTTTGCCGCTCCGTTGACTCTTCTCTAACTTCTTTTTCTTCTTGAGTGAAGATGATTTCGGTATCATCTTTTTTTTTCTTCTTACTAAGCCTAATCTTACCTCACGAAAGAGAGAAAGAGAGAGAGGGAAGTTTTAGAGTTCTTGTAGGGAGGGTGATAAGGGGCAATGATTTTGCTCCATCGCGCGAGCCGAGACCAAAAATTCTTCATCCGGATCGAGGGAGGAAGGTGGGGATTACTTAATATGACGTCATATTTTTTACCAGACGAAACCTTTTACGAGTGGTCAGGATATATTGATATTAAATATTCATCTTTCAACTGGTTGGGTAATATAAGGATCATCCTTTTCTTTCTTTAATCGGAGAAGGGGTGCGGAATTTTTAGTTTTTTTTTGTTTTTCTTTCTTTCGTTACGGTTTAGGGATGCTTGCGACGCCTTTTCTTTAAGCTCTTTGGTTGGAGTAACTTAATCTGAAAATTTGAGAAATTAAACCTAAGGAAGCACGTGTTATTTTCTTTAGTTTTTTCGCGCCAAACTTGAAAAAGCACGTGCAATAATTTTTTCTCGCGCCAAAATTGAAAGAGCACGTGCGTTAATTTTTTTCGCGCCAAACTTGAAAGAGCACGTGCTTTAATTTTTTCTCGCGCCAAAATTGAAAAAGCACGTGCCTTAATTTTTTCTCGTGCCAAAATTAAAAAAAACACGTGGTGATAATTCATTGGCGCCTTTTAATCTTTGAAACGTCTCGTGTCTACGACGCTTGAAGTTTTCCTAGACGTTTTTTTTTCTGTTAAATTTCCTTAATTCTAGGCGAGCAGGTTTATGCGGGTGGGGTGTTTTTATTATATTATACAATAATTTCCATGGATAATTGCTATTAGCGGTTTTATAATTCCAAGGAGAATGTAATATCATTTTTGCGTGAAGGTTATTTCTTTTCTTTAGACTGGTTTTGTTGCATGATTTAACTAAAGTCCTACTGAATTGAGAACATTTAAGTCTGCTGCCATTTGTGTCAAAAGAAAGTTAGATTTGTCGGTCCATAAAATAACATAATTTCAACAAAACGTGTATTAATTTGAGAGTAAACTTTAACTTTTCATGGGGGGTTTAATTATCCCTTTAAAACGTTAACTATACACATGTATATTCGTGAGTGCAATGTCGCATTTATTAACTATATCCCCGCAACATTTTCGGGTATAGAGATTACGGCAACACGCACGAGTTAATGTCGTGGATTTTAGATTTGCAATTTTCCAGAAAAAGATCTAGCCAAGGGGAGTAAGATCGAGAGAGACTGCATGTACAAAATAGTTTTAATCTTTTTTTTTAAAGTAAAAGAAAAAAAGTTATCGTTTGTATAATTCGCTTCAAGCTGCACAGGCACCGGTTGCGTCGTCCAGAAGGGAAGGGGTTCGCGTTGTATATAGAATGATATAGCTCCGGGCGACAACGACATCCATTACGTCTTTTGGTACTTGTATAAAAGCGATTTGCAAACGAATTATCCCACCCTCCTCTTTTTATAAAAATCAAATTATACAGTCAGTATTATTCACTATACACCAAGCAGCACTACGACGCCGACGGAATCGTTATGAAAGAAAGGAAAAAGACGTATATTATTCCGTGATAAGCTTTTTGACAATAATTTGCCACAGTCATTTTATACGAATTTTAAGTAGCATGGGAATTAACAGAACTTGTAGTTCAACCTCTAGTCTTTGTAACAGTCTTTTCCCTGTACCTGGAAATTTCCAGGATTTTTAAAATAGGTGTTAGGGAATTTTAAAGTTTGTAGTAAAAGTCAGGGAAATTCATATTAGTTCGGTAATTTCAGCTATAGTATGTCCTGAAATCAAATAACAACTTTGGAAAATTTGACAGAGAAACTTTTATGACTTTATAGATTGTCAAGGGAAAAACCTGGCCCTGGGAAAGTCAGGGAATTTTGAAATGGAACGTAAACAATAAGATGCTTTTAATTCTGATCAAAATCAGGTTCTTTTTTCTGTTATCTTATAACATATTTAAAATTAACTTCGTCAATTAAAGCGAAACGTGAATCTTTAGCGTTCTGCAGACTGCTATATATAATTAACAAACCAAAATAAGTCGTTAATGATGACTTAATCTCAATATAGATCCTTAAGAACATAGTTCAGGGTCTATCCTTGTCATTTATGAAGACAATGTCATTATAAGGTCCAATTGGTGGTTTATTTTCCCCCTTAAGAATCGAATATTTTGGCAATTCTCCATATTGTTTATAATGGTTTTCACGCTCTGCTAGTTCTTTTTCAACCGTCCATTAATCTTTTCCCTTCCAAACGATAACTATCCAAGGCTTATGATGTTCGGAGAAATGCCATTGTAGCCCTAAACCCAAACCCCTCCCCTTTATCCCTGCCCCCCCCCCTTCACCCGGGAGCAAGTCGCAAATACAAAAAAAAAGGAAAAAATAATCAGAACCCAAGCACGAGGAGAGTTGGTTGGATAACATTAAAAATATACGAAGCGATACGCCTTCAATAATTATAGGGATTGACAAATTTAAATAATGGAGTCGGGGAGAAAACGAGGGGCACATCACTCAAGAGTCGGTTTACTATACCATAAGTTTATAAGTGATATGTTCCTTCCATAAGTATGACACTAAGTATACTTCGTAATGCTACCCTCAGACTTACAGCTCGAGTTAGTTCGAGAACGACGGAAGCGAGAATTGAAGTCCTACACTCGGTTAATTAATTTTGCAGGACTTCCATTTAGTCTGCATTACAGCGTCTCACCAGGCGTCTTCGCTTTACCTCGAATCTATGACCTACCTCACCCACTTCATGACAAACTCCAGTTTCTAAGTTACCAACTGGTGACAAACTTATGGGAGGAACATATCTTATGAACTTATGGTATTACGTAATGGGTTGTGAAGGTAAGAGTGATTAGCTCCTTAGAAGAAAACTTGTCCATATCTCCCTTCGCCTTAGGCCTTTTTTTGACCAACTGTACAGTATTACAATTAATAGAATCTGTAGATAAATTATAACATAATGTTATCTTGCCCAATTGAAGCGTGTATTTTCAAGGACTTTCTTATACATGAACTTGTCTTTTGGTTGGTAGTTACGTAAAAGGGCCCCCGAAGACTAGACGACGTTACAGTGGGATTAATTTTCACATCTATTAAAAATAAATTTATACGGTAGTAGGGTATTTCGGTAACACCTGCCTATAGTCAGTCGTCTCTTTAGCAATGTTAAATATTTTGAGGGAGGTTTTTTATCTTAAGTGCCTAATTTATACTTTTGATTTTAGACTTATAAAAGGATTTAGGGGGATATTTAAGGATAGTTCATGAAATTCATGGAAATACCAATTAAAAATGGTATAAGGGTTTATAGATACATAAAAAACCTCTAAATGGAATGGACTCAAATAGATTTAAAATCTTGCACAAGTTTAGAAAAATATTTTTATTACAAAAGTGGTGTATAAACAGTGAAACCGTTTATAATCCATCTCACCGATAAGGAACTGACGTCACTAGTTATAATTCACAATTAAATTAATCTTTACAGTTAAATTGCAAACCGTAAAACCTAGACAAATTAATTTTGTAATCGTTTAGTCGCAGCTAGCATCTGACGTCATGCAGCTTATAATTCCGCAACATTCTTATCTTTATGAAGAAGTTTGAATCGTTGCAAAGAAACAGTTTGTTTGTGACATGTCAACCCAACCCAAGGCATAATGTTGATATCAAAGTTATACGCATACGTCTAACGCAACAATGAAAGTGTTTCGGAACAGTCGCTAATAAGCAAGCTATCATCGCATGGAGCAGGACGCTTCGCGAACAGTGTCTTTGACGAAAGAAAGTTTTAAGATTTCGTATTAGATAAATAACTAAAAGAAAAGAAAAAACATCCCCTAGCTATAATTCCGTCTTCTTTGATCCCATAAAGTCAACCCCGCTCTCGTGCGATAGCTTTTTAAAGACCCTCATCTTCCCTTCTTCCGCTCTTGAGAGACAAGATTGCTAGTCATCGGATGCTAAACTATAGGAGTGGCTGCGAGCAATTTTAGCTTTCAATAAATAAAGAAACATCTTAGCTCGTTACATCCGACTTCATTGCCTACCGTCGTTCTGCCTTGATTATTGGCTATAAATACGTTAAGTACTCTTGCTTCCTTCCTTCCTTTCCTTCTTTCTCGGAAGTTCCTAACTTGAAGCTTATATCCTTACTTACCTTCAGCTCCCTGCTAGAGCAACATCAGAGCAACGCCGTGTAACTCTGCGCTGGAGTTCTGAAACACGTGAAACATTGTTTCCGCGCGCGCGCCATTTTGGTTTGCCTCGCGCCAAAAGGTCAGCACGTGCTCGCCTATTCAAAATGTGCATTTGCAAATAGACAATTTCGATGGTTACTAAGAGCTAGGGAAAGACACGGGGGTAGAATTTGTGCCTTACATCTCGCTTTTTGGCGCATGCGCTGTAGTATTTTTCTATCATGAGAGTGGGAATGCATTGACGGATGGCAATGTATCAACCCCTTGTATGTCCAACTTCTCTGTTCACAGCACGTCCTAACTCAAGTTGAGTCACCTAAATGAGTGAAGAAGTTGTATCGTCTGAAGAGGCCTTTACTGAGATAAACGGTTTAGGAATGGTTCTAGTTCAAGTTATGGGTTTCTTCTCTTTTTGCATTTCGAAACTTGAAAGTAAGCCGCGACTTAACTTAGAACTGTTTTGTTTATCGTTAACACGAGAGGATTGAAAACTTTGAAGGCTCGTGAGAAAAAGGGAGAGGCTCAGCACCAATTACTCTTCGCAGGTTACCTATGTATTTCCGATTGGATTGATTTTCTTTTGTTGGAAGGTTTTTTTCTCACACAGTACACAGTACAGGGGAAATGGCATTGGGAGTGGTATCTGTGTTTGTTCGTTTGTAGTTGCATGCACGTGTTCTAGGAGTTTTTTGTTGCCGCGTATCTCGCTCGCGACAATTGCTTAAATTGAAGAAGGCATGAAGCCAACTATTTTTTCTTAAAAAAAAAAAAAAAACAGGGTGAGAACTATAAGAGTGGCTGAAGAAGTAGCTTCGTAATGATGCTAATGCAAAATGGATGTAAGTTGAAATAAGTACTAGTTTACTTTTGGAATTGAGGCCTTAGAACATGATATAAAATTATGCGTAAGATTGTGGTCTAAGGTTAAAGGACACCCCATACTGAAGACACATTTTCGCGCCAAGGGTTGCCGGGAAATCAGCCATTTTGGTAAATATTCTGTCCTTATGGTCGAGTCAATATTGAAGTTACCTCAAAAGTAATTATATTTTATTGTTCTGATGGCTTTTTAAGGTAAATAATAGACCTTATCGATGTAAAACAAGGGGTAGGCAACACTCGGTATTGGGACATACAAGGGGCATACTCTCATGATACAAAAAGACTACAACGCAGGCGCCACAAAGCGAAGATGGCGTATTGTGACTTAGATGGTTTTTCCAATGAAATGTGGTCCTATAGTTGAAAAAACTGTGGGAATGAGGCGACTGGGAGGGTTAGGGTACTCTAGGAGGAATGTTAGAAGGTGGATGGATGATAGGAGCCATCCAGGACACAAAAAAAATTAGGTTTCTTCTTCCGTTTCGTGCCTTCGTTAAACGGAGCCCGAGAAAGAGAGAGAGAGAGAGAGAGAGAGAGAGAGAGAGAGAGAGAGAGAGAGAGAGAGAGAGAGAGAGAGAGAGAGACAGGGGGAAAAGAGAGAGAGAACGAAAAAAAGAGGGATAACAATAGATTCTCTACCAGAGAGAGAGAGAAGAGAGAGCGGGGGAGTCTCTCACAATCTTTTCCGAGCAATTTGAAGTAGCTGACTTCCATCTCCTCTTCTTAACTCGGCACGAGTCTCTCTCTTGAGTAGGAAGAAAGAAAAAGAACGCTTGTATTGCCATTTCCGTGCCAACTTTACATTTCTCCTTGCAGCTCCGTCCGTAGCTTGCATCTCTTTTTTTTTTGTTCACAATTAAAATGGGTACCTATATTCCAGTCCCAAATCATCGTATGTTTTCTGACATAACAGTTAAATTAAACGAAGACCGCACGAGGAAACCTTGCTAAGCGTAAAACAGAAACTTAAACCCATAAATAGTGAAAGTTTCAGCATAAGTTTATTAAATATATTCCTATTTAGTCTGCGTTACTAAGCCTTTGACAGCGTCTCACCGGGCCTTTGCTTTACTAGAATATGACCTACGTCACTTCAACCAGTGACAAACTTATGGAACATACCCTATGGGTTCAGTTTCATAATGGCTGACGCTTGTACATTGAACTGCATGAACTTGTATCGCTCGTGATCTTTTTCACGTTTGAAATGGTGTAAAACACTCGGAATTGTCATGTATGTTTAGGCCTAATTTCTACATAGGAATATTGCAAATTGGCCTATTTGACATTATTTCGGTCGTTACAATCTTCACGGTCGGTTTGGAACAGGGAACGTAAAGATATAGTTTAGGTTCCTTCCCTTACAAAACAATGGCGACTATTTGCAGGCAAAAATCTTTTTGGCAAAATATCAAGAAAGCTTTAATTTTTCTTATTCCGGCACGCGGATAAGACTTTTGTGGTGTAGGAGGTATAAAGAGAAAGACATTAGACAACCCGTTTCCCGCCGCCGAATACCAGGCACGGTCACGTGATTTTAACTCACGCGCTTTTGTACACGTTTTAGGGTTTAGATATAATAATTTTTTTTGTGTGTGTGTCTTTCGCGGCGCACCTCAACTTCATTAGGAGCCTACCTACCTTTGACGCGAATCTAATTTACCGTACCGAATAGCGTTAGCTTTTTGTTAATTTTATTACTCGTAGACGATGCGAAGGTTCGTATAATGGATTTGTTACCGAACTAACTGCGGCTCTGATGACATACGACGAATTAAGTGAATTAAGATTTTTCTCGTCTCTCGTGTCAACTGGAACTGTTTGAATGAACGATGAACATTACGTTTTGTTTAAAATTATTTTTACCTTCTATCCAAAATTGAAACACTTGAAAGAATGAAATAGTGATGTTTATTCAACCAGGAGACACTGCAGCAAATCTTGATGAAACTTGGCTATGTGGTCAAGAAATTTAGTAAGCATAGGCCTACGATGTCAATATAAGCTTCAATAGACATCTATAAGTACCGTGACACGTTTTTGACAACTCTATAATAGACCTTTTCGATGTAAAAAAGGTGGTAGGCAACACTCAGTATTGGGACATATGGGGTTGATACCTTGATATTTCATGATACAAAGAGACTACAGCGCATGCGCCACAAAGCGAGATGGAAGTCATAGTTCGTTTTACCAACGTGTTTTTTTTTTCTGTTAGTTACATCGAAATGGTCTATTGCCTGATCGTGGTAACAGTTGGTCTCAATCAGACAGATAATTACATCATGTGGTACAATTGAAAGACTTGCAAAGTCCGAAAACGTACTGTAAAAACCATTACTACTCTTGCGATAATTCTCTCTCGCTCCAATACCAAAAATTCAACTTTACACGCGGTTGTGTTCGAACATACAAACAAACGGTTACATTTTGTCTTATACCTCGAAAAAGAATTAAGACTATCCCCAAGGAGCACCCTTATACCTAATTTAGGCTCGGGATGGACTTGTAATCTAAGAATAGCGATATCTCCCCCGCCTAGCCTTAATTCGAAAGACATTCCCGCACGTTTGTTAAAGGCACCCACGACGAGTATGTACACTGGCGGTCGCCGCTTAACTTGCCTTAAGCCTTGATAGCTTCTGCAAGTACCTACCACCGTTGTTACAGACAAATTAGAGCTAGTGAAAATTATAAATAGTTTGAGCTTAGATTTGCAGAATTATTATAGTCCCTCCGGTTTCCTTCTTAGCTTTCCTTTTTTTTCGTTTGAAGGAATTGTAAGCCCCGTTACTTGGAATCTCGTCAGTAAGTCCCGGATATTCACCGTTAGAGAAAGCTTTCGGTTTAAAAGGAGCTAGCTAGACGCGTACGTGTCTTGGAAATGAGTAAAAGATTTACAAATGGAAGCGTGCGTGCACTCTCGATCTGAAAAATACCTCGCAAACAACGTGTTTTGTTGCAAAGAAGCGTGTAGCGTATAACTTCGGCAAAGTTCACACAGCAATTTATTTCTAACAGTGGTTAGCGAATATTTGTCTCTTCTTTTTTCCCCCACTGTAACATACAACCTTCTTTCTTTTTATCTAACTTCTAAAATGCTATAAATGCTCAAATTATCAATTTATAATCTTATATAAATGAGGTTAAGTTTCCGTTCACCTGTTTCCCGTGATTCAAATTATGGACGTCGACTTATGGCGTTTTCTAAATCGAACCATTTACCCCTTACCTCTCTCAGCCTGTTAGGATTCAATTCGACCAATCCGGTATAGGGGTAAGTGGTTCTATTTAGCAGACGCCTGCCACTAAAGTAATGGCGTATGGCGCAATAGTCCTTGATAGATTTTAAGTCTAATTAAATGCTAATTATTTTGTAATTAAGAGATCACATTTAATTATGTTCGGGGCTTTAAGTGGACGCCGTAAATTTATGTTTATTTACGCTCGAATCCAATGGTGTTAGTAACCAAGTAACGAATTGGGAATGGGAAGACACCAAGTTATCCTTAAAATCGTTTAAATTGCACTTGGGACGTTGTCGCTGTGAGATTTTGTAAATATTTGTCTCTCTTTTGTTCAAAGTTGCCCCGTAATTCTTTTTCTATCTCATCAGCCTAACGCTTTTGTTCTGTTCTTAATTCTTATGGATTCTTTTTTTAGTTCACGTCCCCACCCGCTCAAGTATATACTCGTGTGTGTGTCTTATACCCTCTGCTCTGCTGCTGGTCGAGGTCGTCTAGAATTCCGAACCCTTTTTCTAAAATTGTTTTTTCTCCTAGTTAGATTTTCTTCTTCTACTAATTTTAGTCGCCTTCCACGAGACACATCCTCTTCGTTAGGGATCGGATACTTCGTTAATTAATTAATTTGAAATCACGGGAATTGAATCACTCTCTCGTGTATCCACACAAGGTTTTCCATAAAGGGTTGGCCGACCCCAAAAGCCGAGGAAAGAAACGAGGAAATGCTCAAAGAAAAAACTCCCACCTTGCAAGCACACGTCGCGCGAAAACCATTTATTACTTTAATTATACTTAAGCCGACTTAAGCTCGCATTATCGAGTAATTTTTCAAGAACATAGCGTGTCATTAGTTCTTCTTCAACTTGGGGCCCTTTCCTTAATTAAAGACGGTTAATTGGACCCTATCTTGGTGGCCTAAACGTTATAACTCGATTATGAATTCTCCTGCCAAGTTTGTAGACATGCTTATATACTTATCCGCGTCTAACTAAATTATATAAAAAAGACTTGGTTTGCCCAAGCCTTAAAAACAAAACGATAAGAGTTTTTCCAGTTGTCTGAAGCGCGGATATTTTTTTTTCTATTGAATTTTAAAGACAATCCGTATTTTACTACTCTTTAGAATTTAATTCAATCACCTGATTTTACTGCTAATGGATTAGTTTCCTATAAATTAATTGAAATAAAAAATTACTTATCTCAGATTTTTCAAGAACAGTTCCATTTTCCTGAAACATTTTATCATGAAATTTTTTCTTTTCAATGGAGAACGTACTTTAATTTTCAATTAATATTCTCATTAATAATCTATATCTATATAAATCAAAGTCCTGACTGACTGACTGACTGACTGACAGACTGACTGATAATCAACGCCCAGCCCAAACCGCTTGCCCTAGAAGGCTAAAATTTTGCAGGAACGTTACTCATAAGTAGTAGGCGCGTACTAAGAAAGATTTTTCCAATCCGCCGCCATCTTAAAAAATGGCGCCCAGAAATGTAAAATATATTTTCTATGCAATTAAGTACGCGCGTTTCAACCGATTTCACAAATAATTAGTACACTGGTTTGCTTTAACCTTGAGACGGGCTGAATGGTCTTTCGGGCTAGATTTTTCGCCATCTTTTAAAATGGCGCCCAGAAATGTAAGAAAATATTCTCTATGCAATAAAATCCGCGCGTTTCAACCGATTTCACAAATATTTAGTACAATGGTTTCCTTTAACCTATAGACGGGCTGAAAGGTCTTTTGGGTTCCATTTGTTGCCATCTTTTTAAATGGCGGCCAAAAACTTAAAAACCCTTCTTTATGGAATAATGTCCGCGTGAAAAGTAATAAAAAATATCCCGACGGGCTGACGGACTGTGCCGAGTGCCTTCGCTCCTAGGGGTAACGGCTAGTGTATTATATGCGGTCTTTTCGAATACAAAAGGGGGCTGTTATCACCTTTCTTATATTTGATAAACGTGTTCGTTTCTTCTTTAAGCACAGTCACAATTATTCAACTGTGTATATCAGTACTTGTGGGGAAGATTTTAGAATTGTTGGTTGAGTTGCTATTTAGTTGACAACATTATGAAATCTTGATGTGTTTAAAACCTTTTGAAAGGAAAATTCTCGGAAATTAAAAAAGAAAGAGTCAATTAGATTAAATTTACACGATATCCCTCAAAATAATTAATGCATGATAAAATGTTTCAGGAAAATGGAATTGTTGTTGAAAAATCTGAGATAAGTAATATTTTATTTCAATTAATTTATAGGAAACTAATCCATTAGCAGTAAAATCAGGTGATTGAATTAAATTCTAAAGAGTAGTAAAATACGGATTGTCTTTAAAATTCAATAGAAAAAAAAATATCCGCGCTTCAGACAACTGGAAAAACTCTTATCGTTTTGTTTTTAAGGCTTGGGCAAACCAAGTCTTTTTTATATAATATCTGTTCCTTCAGCCTTAATTTGTATTAATCTGTTATAAAAATAATAATATGCTTGTCAAACGTCATTAATTCGATGTTCCAGTAAGATGTTCGTGAGCATATTGGCTCACTCCAAGTGCCTCTCTTTATTTTATGGGAAAGATTAAAATTTTAAATCATTTTGCAGGGGAGTGGTAAATTAATTCACAATTTTTAGGCGGGTGGTTAATTAATTCACCATTGATAGGCGGGTGGTAACTTATTTCATATAAAATGGCGGTTGGTGAATCAATTAAGTTTAGTTGACCTTTTTGTATAGATTTAAAAAAAGTTATTTCTAAACCACGCGCCAGCACGCGCACATTTCATTGAAAGTTTGTTATTTAAGAATTTTCCCTTATATATACTAAGATTCTTCATCAAAAATAGATAACGAGCTTTCCAAGACTCGAACCTGCAATGTTTTGCCTCGAATGCAAACGCGTCATCCATTACGCCACAAGCCCGGACTTCTAACAAAAAAATATCCAAACGTTGTATTTATAGGATTATTTCATTTATGTTGAATAAAAGATCTGTAAAAATGAACACCGAGCTTGCCAGGACTCGAACCTGCAATCTTCTGCTCCATAGGCAGACGCGTTATCCTATGCGCCACAAACCCGATGGAGGCTGAACAAAATGCTATGAAAACAGTGTAATATATGTAACGGTTTTACCATGATTTATAAATTAATTAAAATAAAATACTTAGACTAAATTGTTCTTAATCAAACTTCAGAAGTTCAACATTCAATAGTTGTTTGATAATTCAAAAGTGTTCCGAACCTTAACTTTGCAGTGGTTTCTGAGTTATTCGATGGAGTGGACCACCAAAAATCCTATGCTTTTTCTATGGGAAGCTAAGCCTAAAATCTGTGAATTATTTCTTTAACATTACGGGAGGGTGTGGGTTCTTATCTAGAAGGGCCTACCGGCCCTCTAGAATATTCCATCAAACATTTTTAATTGGAAAATATACCATAGATTAAGGCTAAGGAAGCAAAGGGTTATTTACATTCTGTATGGCTTTATCTTCGTTATCTTCTTATCATAGAATAAATTATGATAGGCCTTTCCAATGGGTTAGCTAAGGTGCCCCGTGGAAGTGTGGCGAAAGGCGTAAAGATGATGGCGCCTGTTACAGATGCGCTGCTGTTTGTAAAAGCGGGTTGGGTTTTAAGATGTGTTATTAAAATGCCATTTTAATTTTAGCACCTATAACAATAGAGTTTGAGAACAAGGGTTGGTATGAAGAACAAAGAAAATGGTTTATTTTAATTTAATTAACGACTTATACCTAAGATAAATTTAATTGCGTTGAAAAGTGATTAAAATATCATAGTCGGATACGTTTTATCTTGCGGCTCGGATTAAGTAGTTGAATAAATCATTTAGCAAATTCGTAATTAGAGTAGATTGAATTAACTCTCGGTCAAGGAAAGCGGAACATTCTAGTTCAAGATAAAGATGTTGAAATAGAAAACATGTCTTCAGGAGCGGTAATGTAGGGATGTCACCAGTAAGACTACATTCGAATATTAATGTCTTTAAGTTGTCTGGGAATTCAAAAACAAATGCGAAACAAAATACACCTGTTACTTTGTTTCAATGTTGGAACAAAGCTGGAATTTTCCAAAGGTATTTGATAGTCAAAACCAACTTGAGACGTCTCCAAACGAACTTGTACTCGTGCAACCGTATTATTCCTCCATGCTTTTAGACATCCCCCCTACCCCTTAAAATTGGGCTTCACTCTGAACACCGCGATGTAACAGTGAAGCATCTTACCAGGGGCTTTCCATGAATTTTTATCTTAAGTTGAAATATTTCATATTTTGTACCTTGAAACGAAAGGACACGCATTACGTGAGGGCGTAATATAATCCCACGCGTATCTTTTAACCCCCTTTAAGATTTCTATCTTTTATTTTATAAATGGGAAAAACGTTTTATACCCAACAAAATAATTAAAACGTTTTTCCCTTTGCGCAATAGGGAATTTTATAATTTAAGAAGAAAAAAAGTTTTATTTCGCTTTTTATTTCAAGTTGGGGTCCGATTAATTAAGTTTATAATGTAAAGGACCCAACCTTGGCGATATGGCGTAGTTTTAAGTGGTTTTTGAGCTTAAAAATTGGATAGAATTTCCCCCGGTAGCGTGTAGTTTGTCGATTACGTATTGGTGGAGTTTTCTCTCGTTACCGCTTCAGGGTTTTTTTAATAACAGGTTTTTTACTCTCTCGCGTACGACCTCCAACAGCAGGTGAGCGACGGCCTTGCTTGCCCTCGATAATAATGTTTTATATAATAAGTTCCCCGCCAGTCTCTCTCCAAGAAAACCTTTTTTTTAGTTCATTCTTTCTTTCTTTCTTCCGACTTATTATTCTCTGATCTTGGATGGTTTTTCATTTTTTTTTAAGTTAGGACTTAGGAGAAAGTTCATTTACGATGCGTTGCATCTTTTCGGAATGTTTCTCTCCGATGAGGGAAATTTTTGGCTTCCGTTTGGTGATTGATTAATATATTACCCTTTTTTCGGTATTACGTTTTGGGGGCTAAATGATTTTTCGGTGGAAGTTACCCTGGGTTTGTACGATTGGTAGGTTGTTCTGGGAAATTTTATCAGTGTTTTTTTGCGGGGTTACTTTGGATTTTCCATGTTGCAATAGACAGAAATTGAACTTGATCTCTTTAAACATTTAGAGGAACTTTGATAACCACTTTATAGACAGTGTGCTGACACGTATTGCCAGTCATTTGTGACGTGTGCAATTCAGTTCTGTTCGATTCAGTGATCATTCAGTTCCAAACCTGGGGTAAATGTTCTCACAAACATTCTATTTCTACAACCCTGAAGCCCGGTTAAAAGTAACGATTAAGAAACTTGGGAGGAAATTTCTTAAGCGCATACTTGATCTACAGTTTATAAGAGTCTGCTGTCGATATTCGGCGAAAATTTGATAAAAATTCAAACCAAAAATGTTAAACAACATCTGTCCCAAAGGCAACTAACCAACCAACCTTCTTAACTCAAATTTAACCAATTAATAACAACACTGTTGCTTCACAACAGCTTAGCAATAGCAGATGTGAATGAATGTTGTGTCCCTCCTAATAACAAACACACCAGTCCACCTCGACGTTTTTCCTACAATTTGAAACGCCTCGAAGTAAACAGATTATTTTGTTAAGCCTAACTTTTTAGTCTAAGAAATACCATGCGTCCAAACAGGCATTGACCTCCTATAAGGATTTATATCCCTTTTTTAGTACGCTAGATTAGACATCTTCGAGATTCCGAAAATAAGTACGGATTCCCTATACATAATCCCTGCAAAAATATATATATATTTCACCCGTTAAGCCTTGGTCTTAAAAAAAAAAAAAAATACGCGGATTCCCGGATTCTACTTTCTAGACTATTATTGGTTTTATTACGGTAAGATTTCATTTTATAAAGGGATCTTAGCAGCGAGGGGTGCTGTTGATTTTTGGGGTCCATTGACAAAGACACCTTGCGTACCATGAAGGGGGACCCGAGATGTGACGCGGGTATTGTCCTTTGTACCTTACCTTGCTTGTATTGTATATGGTACAACCTCTTGGGTTAAGGCTTAGGACAGACCCTTGGTTTGTAGGGTTAAAAAACGTGGCCTCTTTTTTTGAAAAGGGTGTACTTTTTCACCTTTCCTGCGGTTGCCGCTTGGCTTCACTTAAAAAGCATTGAAACCAAATATCCCGGAACATAAACGAACACAATACCGTCTACCTAGGTCCTGTTATGAATTTTTTTTTTGGGTGGTTTTGGATTTCAATAATAGCAAGTGCAATGCATGCAGAATACGAGGGTTTTTTCTCTTTTATTTGTATATATATGTATGAATATATGTAGGGGTTATACCGTTTTGAAATTTCATATTTTTTATTGTAAGTCAAGATGAAGAATGTTTTCGTTTTTTTTCTTTTTTAAATTTTATTTTGGTAAAATTATTCAAGAATATTTTAAAACTGGGCCCAATTACTCGGGCCCTGATTGTCGGAACCACAAGTACTTAGTACCGTTGGAAAGCTAAGAAATAGGGATATAACATATCCAAAGGACTTCCCTGTATCTCTTATAATGGGTTCGTGTAAAAAAGTACGTTTGTTGAGGACGTTTATAAACATTTTGCTTAATTACTCGGACCCTGATTGTCGGAACCACAAGTACTTAGTACCGTTGGAAAGCTAAGAAATAGGGCTATAACATATCCAAAGGACTTCCCTGTATCTCTTATAAAACCAGAGTAATTGCGTAATTAGAAAATTATCTTCAAATCTGTTGTGTAAACAATATAATAAACAATAATATTATAATAGGAAAAATACCTGAGCATAGCCGAGTGGTTTACCCCTTGAATATAAATTAGACGTAAACAATTCTAGTCGCAAAAGCTGCCTAGGTAATTGGTGGCATTTTGCATAAGGGCGTGCCAAAAAAAAAAAAATACAATTACCATAAAAATATACCTCTACCACGCCGTAATATTTTAAATCAAGATTAGCTTAGCTTTATATTTTAATTACAAAAATTTATATTCGCGTGGGATTACGTACAGAAGGAAATTCCGATTTCTTTATCAAAACTTCTGATAAAATTTAAGGATTTTTTTTATATTTTATTTCGGCTGCTGGGAAATTCAAGTTTTCTTTCTTTTTTTTCTTTTTTGAAACCAGGAAAAAAGTTGCGAGGTGAAAAACAAGATTTTTTTTTTCAACAAGACAGACTATAGTCTATCATTAAAATATATAACGCAATATTAAACCCCTTATGGCACTTTTCTATAAACGTATAAACCGCCAACTCAAGCGTAATAACAGATCTTAATCGGGATCGATTAGCTAATGCCATAACATAACAAATAATAAATAATTTCATGAGAAACAAGTTATTAAATTTCATGGTAAACATTATACTTGTCCCAAAAGGATAGGCACTTTTGATAATAGATAGGTTAGATGTATACAAATTGATATAATTTGATATATAACTTAATTTCATTTAATTTTCTTGAGGTTTCTGTTGATATTATCATTTTAATTTTCTTTTTATTGTTATTGTTGTTGTTTGTGGGGATTAAAATTTCGTGACGTAGTTATGAGCCAAATTTTACTGGTGCATTGGTTGAAATTTGGGTGCTATAGCTATTCTTATTGTAATTTAAAATTTGATATTAGCATTTTTTTAAATTATTTTATTTTTGTTATTGTTGTTATTTATGGGAATTAATTAACGTTTTGTGACGTAGTTACGAGCCAGGTTTTTCTAATTTTTACTGGCGCATTTGTTGAATTTTGGGCGCGAATCGGTGCCATTCTTGGTGTAATTTAAGAATATCGCAATTGAAATTTTAATTGACAAAATTGAAATTAACCAAAATACTTCATACAATATCACCTATTATCACAATTGAAAATATGTTGTGTTAATTAATATAAATTGTTTCAATTTTTAATCATGAATTTTTCTTTTTTTCTCTCTTTGCAGCTCTGTACAAAAAATTATTTTAAAAAAAGAAAAAAAAAATGGAGAAAATTTAAAAATACCAGAATGCAGAAGACAAAATTATGGAGAATTTATTGGTTTTTGGACGCCATCAAATATTTGCGTTGCGTGACCGTGTGTGTGCCAAGAAAGCTCACCTTGCCCGTATGTCTTTTCAAATTTTAATTACCCCCCCCCCCTACACATTTCATTCCTTAAAACATTAATTATTCAAATTAGGCCCGAATTTGTTTTTATTTGGTGTTCGTGTTTTCGGTAATTTTTTTCAAAATAAACAATGTACCTCCTCCATTGATTGGTTAGAAGAAAAAAAAATTAGTTTTACCAATATTATTTAATGGCCATTTTTTTAATATAATTAAACCTAATTAAAATTAGGTTAATGGCGTCGGCTTAAAAGAAAGCGGTGGTTGTGAAATTGATGATTTTTTATTTCTCTAAGAAGTGAGATTAATATTTAAAAAAAAGGGAATTAATTATTGATAATACTCCGTAATTAAACCACGTTTTTAAAAACGTCGAAAAATAGTGCCAAAAAATACTCACACATTTTTATAGTTTTAATTTTTATTAATTTTTAATTAAAATTAAATACACATTTGCGTAAAATGTAAACTCGTCTAAACAAATTTTTTAGATTTGGAAATGTAGATATAGATTAAATTCAATTATTAATTATTATTATTTCGTTTATTTAGGATTTAATGCCTCAATTTAATCTCATTAACACTTAACCAATTAACGCAGCTATATACAGCCTGTTCTAGTCCTTACAAATATTTTTTTTGTTTTCCTTTTTTAATGTGTATTGAGGTTTTTTTAGCTTAAGGTTAATTTTCCCCCATAGGTAAAAAAAAATATTAATTGTTTTTGCCAAATTTTAAGTAGAAACTTTTAGAGCCACACAAATAATAAATTAAAAACATAAATGGCTTGATTAAAAAATATAAAAACTCATTAGAAACACAAGAAAAATACTCGATATATGAGAATTGCTCAATTTTTCTTTTAAAAATAATTCTGAGTATAAGGTTTTAGCGTAGATTTCTTTTAGTTAGTTTAAAAAAATATTTTTCTCAAAATATATTAAAACAAAATTGCTCCCATTTTGAGAAAAGAAAAAAAAAAGTTAATATTGAGCTCAAAAAAACATAAATTTAATTCCAAAATAATTAATTTGGGATTTAGTTAATTAATTATTTAGTTTAATTTTTGCCCCTATGTACAAAACTTTTCGTCTTAAACAAAGAAACAAACTCGCATTGTAACATAGTACATAATTAAATTATAACTAATTTTCACCCCTTAAGTACTTAAAAACAAATAAATAAAATTCCACCCATGAATTTTTATTAATTAATAAATTAATTAATTAATTAAATTCATGGTTTATACCTTTTTCCCTTTAATTATTATTTATACACGATACCCTAATATTTGTGAATTTTTATTTTGTGGCAGTAACTTAATTTTAATTTTAATTAAAAGTTTTGGTACGGTTTTTAAACTGTTTTAAAAAGTATTAATATTAATAATTTTCTTCGCCAAAAATTAATTGATTTAATTTGGTTTTTAATCTAATTAATAAAAAAAATTATTATTAGAAATTGAATAAAAAAATTACAAAATAACAACCTGTAGTGACTAAACACACCTAAATTGCTCAATGATAAAAAATGTGGTAAATTAATTCAATTAAAATAATAATTTAAAATATAATATACCTTTAAATTTAAAAAGGTATATTAAACTCAAAAAAAAAAAATTATTAAAAACATTAAAAAAAATACTTACGTAAATAAAATAAAAAAATACCGTTGTTTAATGGTTGTTTACTCCTGTGATTCACATCTTTGTAAATAGATAACTCCTTAAAAAAGTAAATAAGAAAACAAACAAACAAAGGTTTTTTGAGGTTTTTTGTAAATATGAAAAATTGAGGAGGAAAGTTTAGTACTTTCATTGATATAAAATTTACGGTAATTTTGAATAAAATGGTTAATTTAATGTGTAAAAAATTGTGAAGAGAATTAACCATTTTGTTTAAAATATCCATGAATTTTTGGTGTGTAATGTTTTACAAAAAAAAAAGAAATTTGAAATTAATTTTTTGAAAGTGGAAAAAAAAAATAAATTTGAAAAAAAAAAAATAAAAAATTAAATATAATACAAAATAATATCATTTATTTTGAGGCGTATATAAACTATTTTGATACCAGCCGTAAGTGAAAATAAAATTTATCTCGCGTGAAACCAAGCACCATTTATTATATTAAAAAAAATAAATAAATAAAATGTTGTTCGACACGTTATATATTACTATATGATAAAATTCGTCGCGAAAATAAAAAATTGTTTTTACTAATCTGTTGAAAGATAAAATTTAAAAAAACAAAAGCGCACTTAAATATATCACTAATTTCTTTATTTAACGAGAAATGTTACAAATTGTCACCTCTGTGTAAGAAATAATATGTCCAAAAAAAAGGTGAAGCGATATAATAATAATAATATTATAACAAAAACAAATAAGGAATTAAAAATCTTTTTATTTAAATTTTCGTTTGTTTTTACTGTAATTTGGGTCTTGCTACTCCAGTGGGTATAAGTATACAGCCTCCATTGTAACGGTAATCCCCCACCCCCAACCGTTACTCGGACTCCGTTCGTTTCGTTGTCAGGTGATGCCAAGTGCCCCGCTCTTTTTCCCTTCCTTTCACTTTATTTGCACTATATTCATAAAATAACTATCAAACGCATGCTAGTAAGCCTATGCCATTTCATAATTAACTTAATTTTCATTAATCACATATTTAAAGCACTTCAAAATAATTTATTAGAATGACAAACTTGAATCTTCCCCTCCAGTGGTACCACTTTTTTGTAATAGTATGCATACTCCATGTTAACACTTTTCAAAGAACTTTCCCCCCTTTTTTCCGCTACCGAGGCCGTAGCCCACGGTAAGCAATGTGAAGCTCGGTCCCTGTAACCATTTTAATTGTACTAAATTATGTTTAATTAACAGTCCCAAATAACCAAATAATATATAATTCAGGTAAGATTAACTCTCCTAATCTCATATTTAACAGATTTAGTTAGTTAGTTATTGTTTAAATATGATAAAACTTGTAGATTTGTTATCGGTCTGTCAGTGTCAGTGGGTGACCCTAAGCCTAAAAACAAGCGGGAAAGCCCTATTACTAGGTAATATTTGGGATGCGTAACGTAGGCTCCGCTCGACGGGATGGGACGTGTTTGGCCGATTTTTGGAAGGATATTTTTCATATGGCCCATCAAAGGAGGATGAAATTATGAATTTATTTCGAATTCATAATGAATATTGGATGCGATTTCTCCCGATTCATGTATGATGAGTCGTTTTTTATCGCTGAAAGTTTTCAGAACAAAGCCATGGATTGAAGTTTGGGTGAGTGTTTGAATTTTGATATCAGTTGTGGGAATGTGGGTAACTTTTATCTGGGATTATTTTGATAATATAGGCCTAATAGAGGTTTGGTGATTTTTCTATCGTTTCTTGGGCTTACTTTAGTTCATAATTAATTATGTTTATGTCAATATTAATATTGAATTGCAATTGTTTTGGGAAAGCTACTGAATTGTTTTCCGGTAAACTTAATTAATTAGATTTGAGTCTAGGCTTGGGTTAATTAGCTAAACAAATCGACATAAATTAATTTCTTTTAATCAAATTTTAATTTTAATTGAATATTATATTAATTCAAATTTAAAAAAGTTAAAAAATGAAAATAAATTATTTATTTACATAATGGGGTTCAAGTTTTTGGTCGCAAAATAATTTTATTAAAAGGAACCACCTGTAACTGTATATAGCAAACAACTTATCCTAGATTTAGTCTAGAGATTATAACTTCCAAAAACTCTACCAGAATATTATAATAAGAGAAATATATATAAAAAATTGAGCTCCACAGCTGATGCTTCAATCATAAAAATATATAAGAAAAGGCACTAGGTAGATTTGTCTCCGCTTCAGCACACCTGCTTTTTTGAGAACACCCAACAGCACCTTTACCTTTTTAAGTGTCCTGTCCAGTCTCAAAAACGTCTTAGACCAAAAAAAGCAGCGGTTCTTTTTTGTCCCCTTGAAGGCAAAAATTGTTTACTCGAGTCTTGAGTCCAAAATGTCTTGGAGGGAGTGAGGGTTTGGTCATCTGTAACACCCTCCCCTCCTCCCTTTGACCTTGTAGATCCCCAGATGCCCCTGAACAAAAGGTTATATCATTCTTTACCTTGAACCTTGTAGGATTATTTTTAAAGGGCTAGTCTCATGGCCTATTTTTAAAGGGCTAGTCTCATTGCCTATTTTTAAAGGGCTAGTCTCGTAGCCTATTTTTAAAGGGCTAGCCTCGTAGCCTATTTTTAAAGGGCTAGCCTCATAGCCTATTTTTAAAGGGCTAGTCTCATAGCCTATTTTTAAAGGGCTAGTCTCATAGCCTATTTTTAAAGGGCTAGTCTCATAGCCTATTTTTAAAGGGCTAGTCTCATAGCCTATTTTTAAAGGACTAGTCTCATAGCCTATTTTGTTAAATACTAGTTTTGTTTTTGAGTTATGGGGAACTTGAGTTGGTCATCTATAACAACCCCCCCCGTTGACCTTGAAGATCCCCAGATACCCCTTAACAAAAGGTTATGTCATTCTTTACCTTGAACCTTGTAGGCCTATTTTTAAAGGGCTAGTCTCAACCCTATTTTGTTAAATAATAATTTATTATTTTTTAAATTATGGGTAGCTTTCCCTTTGTATTCGTATGAGTTATTAATGGTGATTAACATTATAATAGGCCTAAATTTGACTAAAAATGGTTAGGCTAGACAATTTACTACCACCACCACCATTATTAATCTTTTAAGATCCTTTAAACGTATTCATTCGTCCTTGGTCATTTAATACAGTTTAAGGCTGTGAAGATGAAATACAAGCCTCAATATTTATGCCTGGCCTTGTTCCCATTAATTCACAGAGTTATCGCGAACATAGTTTAGGAATGTTTCTTCAAATTTAGCTGATATTTACGATGCTGGAGAAGAAATTTATCTTGGTTGGGCCAATGACTAAAATTAGCGAATTTCGGGGCAAGATATACGTAATCATAGGTTACCAGCCCCCAAAAAAATATTATCATTGAAAGTAAAATAACGGGAGCACCTGATGCATCACCCCCTTCCTTCATTTTTTTTTTGCCCGGATTTTTTTGAGCCATGGAGTGGGGTTCAAATATCTCTGCTTTTCAAGGGAGGGTGAACGTGATGAGTAGGTTTAGAATAGTTTTATTTAATTATAAAATTAAACAAGTTATTGTCGCTAATTATACTCCAATGTCGCTACTAGGTGGCTAAATCTATTTCGATAATTATTTTATTTAATATTGAAATTTTAATGGTCTGTATCGTAACTAAGGCTAATTTAATTTGTGGCCTGACATATTGGAGGTCAAAGGTCACTATGTTTATGGCATAGTTCAAATAGGAAATTTTGGCACACAGTTCAGAATTAACCGTAATTGTTATAAACGAAAATTTGACCTGGGATATTTGAGGTCAAAGGTCACTATATCTATGGCGTAATTCAATTGGCATATTTTTCCACGCAGTTCAGAATTAACCTCGGCCGCTTAATTGTTATAAATATAAACAGATTAGAATTAATTTCGTAATTTTAACTTGAAAAAAAAAATAATATTTTCAAACTTAAAAAACCAAAAAACAATTCAACTGAAATGCAGAACTGATTATTAGGAGATATGTTATATCAATATTTTTTTGTATTCACGTTCATCTACCCTTTGAAAGAGAAGCAGCGTAACTACATCCATGGCCGACCTTTAAAGATATTTAATCTCAGTTATCCGGGATTTTTTCTAGCTAAGTATGGGGCTTTGGCGCTGCGCTTGTGACATCTTGAAAAATGACTCTGTTTTTTTTTAAAGGGTGTCCCCCCCTTTTTGCTATATACCATCCATTTTTCCCTTTTAGCTTAAATTTTGTGGGTGGGTCTTTGTACCTTCTCTTTACCTGCACCTTTCCGTTAGAAACAACCGTAGTTTGCACTGCTATTGAAGCTACAAGTATCATATTTTTACAAGAAAACATGGGATGTGATTTTTTTTTTAAAATGGAAAGGGTAAACATTAAAATGTTAACCAAATGAACGTATTTTTGGCAGCCCTGTTAACTAAGGGTTCATACAAACAGGGGAAATCTGGAAAATTCAAGAAATCGGGGAAATTTGTGAGGTTTGAGTAAATTTGCTCCTGAAGAAAAAACAACTTGGAAAAAACCTGGGAAATTCGGGGAAATATATGGGGGAAAAAAACCTGAGAAATGTATGGAAGAAAACCTGAGAAATGTATGGGGAAAAACCTGTAAAACTTAGGGAAATATACAATACTTTAAAACAAGCAAGCTACGAGTGGTTTCAGATTCTAGGGAACAACGAGAATTTCAAAATGGTGTATTTTCGGTAAGGGTGCTTGCTAAGTCTGGTTGAAAACTTTTACTCAAAATGAATGGGGTTCCTAATGGGATGGGTGCCCTAACATTTAGGGGCATACAAAGGGGGTCAAATAGTGGCTGGGCAACCGGTGCATGGCACGGTACAGGCGGTGCATGCAACCCCTGTTTATTTTTTAGCCGACCAAGTCTGGTCTGCTCCGCTCTGATTTTTAACAGACTGAGCAGATGAGGGAATATTTTTTTTTGCTTACCTTGAAAAGCAGAAGGCTCCAGGCTCGGCCAAGGTCGCACTATTTTTTATGTTTTTAATTCAGTAATTCAATGAGCTGGTCATGTTGAGTAATTTAGTTGGACGTGATTAAAACTGAGGATTTTGTATGTTAGTTAATTGTAATGGTAGTTTGAGGGAATTTATTTATACATCGTTAATTCAGACTAGGAGGATTGATACCATTTACACCAGGAGGCCAAGCTACTTGGTACTGCACCTTGACCGCTAAAGTCCGAACTCCTGGTGTAAAAATTGTATCAATTCCCTAGTCTGAAAACTGTGTATAATATAAGTTTTTAATGATGTTTTGCAAGCTTATCTAAATACTGTTAAGAGCGTTACTAACAGACAGACAGATTAAGCTTAAATGCCGCCAGACTGTTCCGCCTTCAAAAGTTGGTCAAACCTAATCTAGAGAAAACTCCATTAGTAGAGGCATACATTTATTTTTTTTCTTATTCTAATTTTAATATTAAAAGCCATATTGTTAAGATGCGCACGTCTGATGAAAGCTACCATCTATTGTTATTCATAAAATAGAATTATATAAGGTATAGGTAAAGGTATTGGTGGTGGTGCCCTTATTTTCGTCACCGTTCATTTTCCTTCTTTACTGTATTTAACGGTCACTCCGCTAGGCTGCCTCTATTTAGAACTATTTTTTTATTTTTTTATACTGTGGAAAGAAAACCTTGGATAATAAGCCTGATCCAATTTTAACAAAAGTATACAGGGATTATCTATAAAGATGCATTTACAAAAAATAGAAAATCCCTGTTGGGAATAAGTTGACGTTGAGTTCTTAAGGCTCAACCCCCTGAAATTTTGATCGGAAAAAATATCCGTATACTTTCTCTAACAGTAAACAAGTGGAGAGAGAAAAAAATGATCGAAGTTGGCTAAGAAACGTTAAAGGAGAAATGAAATGTGCTTTTATTGGTTTTTGGAATTTAGAATGCGTATTTATTTTAATTTCAGGTTGTTATTTGATTTAAATGACGTCATGATGGCGATTTCTTCAAGGGCCACAGCGAGGGATCAAGATTATGGCGGTCCAGTGCACGTTAAGCTGCACGGAGGATCGCGGGAACCGAATTACGTCATGGTGCAGGTTCCCGAACGCGTGTTGAACTTTACGTGAACTTTTATAGTGCGTTTCAACGGTTGCGTTTAAGCTACGGTCATCTATACGTGGAACTTTGCGTGAACTTTTATTTTTCAACGGTAACAATTGAACTTGACTTGATTTACGGTTATCTACGAGTTCATCTTCTTGGCGAGTGGGTGAGTGCATAATTTTGTTTGTCATGCGCGTGTTGGCGAAGTTTCAGGTCAGAGCGCTGCGTCCCATAGTCCCTTACCCTTTCAGGTCAAAGGCTCAGAGCGTTGCGTCCTATAGTCCTTTACCCTTTCAGGCCTAAGCGATGCCGCAATTCCTATTGTAGCTAGTTAGTAGTGTATCAATGTTGCGCGCGAATGTTGGCAAAAATTTCAGGTCTTCGCGCTGCGTCCCTTAGTCCCTTACCCTAATTCGCAAATCTGGAGGTCACCTTGAAGAAGACCCTTCAAGATTGTTTTCTCCGAGTCACCGGTGGAGCAGCTAGGTGAACACACTGTCGATCGTGGACCTAACTGTGACTGTAACCGAAATTGAACATGTGTGAAATGGTTTCCCAACGTTAAAACTGAACATTAAGAAAGTAGTGATTTTAGTCACGTCGCGTTCGCGGTTAGATTTATTTAGCAAGTTTAGTTTTTATGAACTTTTCGCGTTATAGGTTAGAATCGCGTTTGTGACGTCACCACCGTCTTTGAATAATTAATTCGATCATCGCTAAAATGTAAGTACTCGTTTTATTCAGTGTTTATTTTGGTTTTGTCGCAGCTCTGTTATGTCCTTGTGCTTTTTGTTCTGTTTGGTTATTAATCACGTGGTAGACATCTTGAACAATCGCAAAGATAA
Organism: Phalangium opilio; assembly: GCF_054372755.1. Taxonomy (NCBI): domain Eukaryota; kingdom Metazoa; phylum Arthropoda; class Arachnida; order Opiliones; family Phalangiidae; genus Phalangium; species Phalangium opilio. Next base: position 2,731,905 of record NW_028324151.1, read on the forward strand.
AATTAACGCGCTGCGAATCACTTCATAATCCCTTTAGGGGGGGGGGTTGATATGAAACTGGGGGAGGGGAGGGGTTTCACGATATTTAAGAAAGCTCTCCTCTCTTAAAGAGCCTTTCTTTAAAAGTTCTGGGTTCCTTTGAAGAGAAAATAATAAGAAGTGCTCCCGGACGGACGCCGCAAGGTCAGGGGTCAACGGTGTGAGCACCCGTTTTTTTTCTTATATAGGCCCCCTTTTTTTACCTCCTCGGGGCCCATCTTGATTTTGACCCCCATTCGACCTCTATAGTAAAATGAAAATGGCGATGCTGGCCCCGTTAAAGGTTCATGGGCCCCGCGGCCTCGAAAAAATTTCAATTCGGAAGCCCATTGCCATTTGCCAGAAGCCGAGCGGTCTTTCGGGGTCCTTCTTTTGGAAGTTGGTTCCGCTCTTCAGGGATATGTTCAGGGACGGACGCAACACCGTTGTTGTAAACATACACATAGCACCTGTACTCCAGATTTTTTTTAACTTAAAAAAAAAAAAAAAAACTCGATTCACAACCTAGAAGATCCTCGGTCGTCAAAATCTGTCAGGCATTTTTCTCGACCTGTTATTTAATCCGTGTAAAGGTGCTTGCTACCTACATACGTCTCCCATATTTTACTTTTTTTATTTTGTTTTGCACTGTTATTTTGCATCTGGTCCAACCGTTTGAATTAGATCGTTGAAATTAGGTTTCAGTTTTTAAAGACAGTTTTGGGTTTAGTATTAGATTGTAATGGGGAAAACACTGAGAAGTCAGGGATTTTGAATTGCAAATTGGTGTCAGTCATGTCAGCGGATTTTAAAATTGTCTTATAAAGTTATAGAATTTCATATTGGTTCGGTAATTTTCTTGTAGATGTAGTTTTCATTGTTGGGGCTAAAGAAAATTCCTTGGCATTAACTTTAATGCAGTGTTGTCAGGTCTTTGGTTGGGCGTTTTAGTCAAGTATTGCTTCAAACTGAACTACTACCAAATCCAATTTCAGACGATCAGGGAAAACCAAAACTTGGTAAATCGGAGAATTTTGAAGTGAATTTTTTTTGGCAACCGTGTAATATTGCAATTTCGCAAATTTTAAGATGCCAATAACAACAACAAAATATTGCCAAAAGTTCCTCACTTTTGCAATACCCCTATATATAATCTCGATAAATAGCCATCCCATATAAGCATTAAAGTATAAAAATGAATTCCAATGGATTCAGAGCTATATACTTTAGTAAGTAACCCGACACCACATTATAGTCTGGTCTCTTTTTGTACAAAGGGAACTGTCCGATCTGAGTGCATGCCGCTATAGTTGGCTAGCTCATGGTTCAGGACCATTTGCCTCCCTCGACCACAAAAATACAAAATAGCATAAATAGTTGAATTGTCCAGCGTACAACCCTCACCTTCTATGTAATGGTCGCCCGGGAATGTCTTCTAGGTCCTTTTTTATCTGGACAGAATAGGTCTGCTCTATACACCACCCAAAACGCGATAAAAGAGACCCAAAAATGCCAGACTTCAATCTCAGGTGCTTTGATCAGGCTAATAAAATTTTGGAATGGAAAAATTTGTGAATAAATTCGCTGTGAAGTAAATTAAACTAACGTTATCCTTAAGTTGTTGTTTAATTGATTTTGAACCATGGGTTGAGACAGGACACAAGTCCTTCAGCGGCGTTCAGGTTTCTTAGATCGGTTAGTTCGCTCAATTCTCCCGAACACAACATTTAAAACCACCCTACTTTCGTCTCTTAACCTCTGTATGACCTCCTTGGTTTTATCAGTAGATAATGTTTAGTAACTTTGGTTTAATCGACTTCTGTATTAATATTGGATTATAATCTTTCAGTTGAAAGGCCTTTAGGAAAACGTAATGTCGTAATTTCAACCCTAAATGATATGAAATTTTTGGGCAAATTTATGCTTGCATGGGACCCCAATCTCTTTATACATCGATTGCGAAGCTCTTTAAGTTTATGGAGCGCGAAGCGACTTCCTTTATATTTAAACATTGCTCGTAACCCAAGATAGATGGTAGGAGTAAAGATTTTTAGGTCAAAAAATGCATTTTCTATATTGGACAGCCGTTTAAGATGTTTCTCCGCCGTTATAATAAGCCCAGGTGGATTTCTTTGGCTTATATATACATAGGTTTGGGCTTGTGTGGCTTGAGTTTCAATCCTCAGGTGGGGACTAGCGGATAAGCATTTAGTTGACACCATTTTTAAAATTATGAAATTACCCTTGACTGCCCCATAACTTAAGTATTTTGCATTTGAACTTGGAGTTACGAAACCTGTCATGGTTTTAATGGTATTGCTTGTTACAAACAAATACTAAATTAACAATACCCTAAAATCTATTTATTTGAACATTTCACTCTCACTTTAATTAAAGGTCAAATTGAATTGAAAACCTGACTTAATTTAATGAAAACAAACCCGGTAATGAATTATATTCATATTTATATTTATGGGCGTGGACATAATATTTATTTAATTTAAAATTTAAAAAAAAGCAATTCAAAGCCATGAAGATACAGGTCCGTTTAGCTTGTACTTGTATAGTTGTCTTTGTAAATACCTTAAGTTATGATGATATTGAATAGGTAGGGCCCAGGGGGGGGGGTCAATTTCGGGGTCATAAGCGCTCCCGAGTAGCTCTAAAAGAATGGAACAATAGACTTAACTTTTTTTCTTAAATCATTGCCTTAAAGACGTATTTAAACAATCGTTTTGTGTGGCTGCCTGCCTATAGACACACACACATATTACAATGGATAATATCACGCTATCAAATCATATGATACCCTCGAGTAAAAACTGACTAAAGAGGTACTTAAATGGATAGTGGCACCGCGTCGTCTGCTATCCGAAGTTAATAATATTTATCTAAATATAGCCAAGGCGTTTGGACTCTATGGGTCATTTTAAGTCATATAAGGGACACACACCCTGAACAAGTTACGATTTAAGTGTTTTATTACATTACAATTAAACGATTGCATTTAAATATCTCTTTAAATCTTAAGGTCACATAATGATACCAAAAAAGAAAAAAGTTGAATTAGACAACAATTGTTTGAAGGTTTATTATCAGAGCGGACAGCGTACAGTTGACGCGAGCCATCGAAACAATGCTTGACCCCTCATAGCCCGGGGGTCTAACCCCACTTAATTTATAATACTTTACACGCGCTTGGCCTCTACTACCCCCAAAGTAATTTTCTTAGAAAATGGCCATTTTATAATGGGGGAGGGGGGACAAGAAGGTTTGTCTTTATTTTAAATTTAGTCGGAAATATCTTTTATGGAATTTTTTTATCTCGATTTTTATTTCTCTCCACCCTCCGTTACGTTCTAGACCTGGCCACTAATTAGAGTTTTATAATGGGCACCATAGCTTTTGCGTGACAGGTTTGCTGTGTTTGATATTTTCAAAGGAGGGTAAAATGGGTTTTAATGGGATGGGTTAGGTTTCGCTTCGTTGAATTTTTCGGCATTATCATCATTCCTTTATGGATGCGGTGTGTGCAGGTAGTCAGTTTATGCCCCTGACGTCCAGGAATTTATAATATGTCTTCATGATGATCATGAGAGAATTTCAATAATTTTTTTTTGGAGGGAAAATGCGCCAGGGTAGGGGTTTCGTAGAATGGGAAAATTGGAATATTCGGAAAATGTTTAAAGTTCAATATTCTCTAAGCCGTTTGAGATGATAATTCCTATTTAGGAAGTGGAAGAGAGTATTGGTAGTTTTAACCCTAGAACGTGTTTGTCCATTGGTAACATCGTAGTTTTGATCCTAGAACATTTTAAGCCATTGGATACATCGTAGTTTTGACCCTAGAACATTTTAATCCATTGGTAACATCGTAGTTTTGACCCTAGAACATTTTAATCCATTGGTAACATCGTAATTTTGACCCTAGAACATTTTAATCCATTGGTAACATCGTAATTTTGACCCTAGAACATTTTAATCCATTGGTAACATCGTAGTTTTGAGTTTTTGACCCTAGAACATTTTAATCCATTGGTAACATCGTAGTTTTGAGTTTTTGACCCTAGAACATTTTAATCCATTGGTCATCGTAGTTTTGAGTTTTTGACCCTAGAACATTTTAATCCATTGGTAACATCGTAGTTTTGAGTTTTTGACCCTAGAACATTTTAATCCATTGGTAACATCGTAGTTTTGACCCTAGAACATTTTAATCCATTGTAACATCGTAGTTTTGACCAAAGAACATCGAAGTACTTATTAATTCTTCTAGAAAATCCGAATTCAGTTAAGACTAGTAATTAAGTTATCCCCATATATGGTGGGTGACTACTGATTTCAGAAACCAATCCCGAATGACCTTGATACCACATTACCTCCCCCCACCCCTGGGACCCCCATCGGCATCAAGTAGTTCTCCCCAAAAGATAATAATGGCTAAGGGTAAACTTTCTTGGAAATATTTAGGCCCTGGGGTGTTTTCTTCACTTTTAAGGTGAACAAAAGAATAGGCGCTCGCTTCTCAACAACCCGAGGGGGTAGAGAGAGAGAAAGAAGGAGAGCCGAGAAAAAAAATAAAAAAAAATTTACCTTTTTTTACAACAAAATTTCGAAACACCCGCACTTTTCATTATACCTGGCATTTTTTTTATTTTTTTCTAAGCACCGATCCCTGCCTACTTACCTGAAAAAACCCCCTTAAAATTGAGGGGTATTTTTTCTTTTAGGTTCCCTTTTGTAGTGGGTGGTGCATGTATGCTTGCCGCCATTCTACAAGAAATTGAGTGGGTCCGTACCAGAAGAAAACCACCCCCGCGCTTTACTCTAGACAGCTTTCTTTACTTTTACCAAGAGAGAAAGAACAAGATGGCCCAAGGGCTGGGCCTTAATAGTAATTTTACACGGCTCACGTGACCCCCCGTATAGTTGATCTCCAATAAATCGTACAACTAAAAACATTTCTGAAACGCAATCGTGTATCCCCTTAATTTCTAATAACGTCACATTTCAAATAATATTAATGAAACTAAATTGTGCACCCCACTAAAGTATAATTTTTCAAAACCATACGAATCAAATAATGTATCTAAAACCAAATCCTGGATCCCCTAAACCAGAAATCACTATGACCGTAAACCGTCCCCTCTATTTTACGAAACCTAACCTAACCTAACCTAACCATTCAGCATAATCTCTGATGTATCACGCGCATGGTGCCGTTTCTTAAATTTTAACGGAATAAAATTCCGTGTAAAATTAAAAAAGTGCAGTAGTGCACGAAAATTATCATCTTGTTTCCCTTCACTCAAAAAAGCCCGCGAGATTTAAACTACCTTTCTTTCCTCTCTCTCCGAGCGGGATGCCCCCTCTCCCTCTTCCCCCTCTCACTAATATACCAGGCAGGCAGTTCTCTCTCTACGCGGAGCTTCGTATCGCCACCGCGTACGCTAGCGATCTCTCTCTCTCATCGTAAGCGTACGTTTCGCGGACGCGACCGGTTTCCCTCTCTCTCTCATCGTAAGCGTTCGTTTCGCGGACGCGTCCGGGACAGGGACAGGGACAGGGACAGGGACAGGGGTTTTGGTGCCGTTTCTTAAATTTTACCGTAATTAAAATTACGTGTAAAATTAAAAAGCCATGGGCTTCTTCGAGATAACGCGAGTCTCTCCTATTCATTCTGTTCGTTTTAAACCGTCCAAAAGGTTTATGGGTGTACTTATCTGATAAAATAGACCTTTTAGTCTACTTAATGTAGGGTTTAAACAGTTTAAGGGGTTTCTGTTGACTTGCCGCTCTTGTTTTTAAAGTTCTAGCGGTGCTAAATAAGCATTGAGAAAAACAAGAAAGTCCTATAGTTTAAAACATTTTCGCTGAAAAAATGCAATTTTCCGCGGGTCATGCATTCGATTCTGTGGTTCATGGGGCTGCAATGCCAACGCTGTTGTTTGTTACTTTATGAAATCCCCTTGTTTAGGTGGTGGTAGGGCAAGGTGGCTTTGTACAGGTAGAGTAGGTATAATACGCGAGAATCGCTTTGTCCGCCCTATAACAAAAGCGGATGAAAAATACCACCCCGTTGTGATAGATGCCCTCGGGTCAACACCTCAGACTAGCGCCGAAGTAAAGGTCAAGGACGCTTCGTAACCCCTTCTTATATACTCCTACAAGTTCAATACACCACTAAAAATACCGGCGCTATCTTTTATCTTATAGAAAAGTTTGGCGCCATGCGCCCCCTGGGATGATGACTCAGAAATAAGGCGGTGGCCCTGGCAAATGTCCACTTTAAACATTTGTCGGGCCAGTTTTAAAAATTAGATGCTTGGGGTCTTCTGGCAAATGTGGCCACTTAATTAATTAAACACGTTCCAATGTTGATTCGTCATTTTAAGTGGCCAATGTCCAGTTTTTTTTATTATTGAATGTTCTTGGCTCTACTGGCCAATTCTAAAAAATCCTTATTTGTTAGCCTGATATGGATGGTATGTAGAGTTGCGAGTTAGGCACGATCGAGTAAGCTATGGCTAAAGAAAAGGCGACAACTATGTGGTGACATCTAGACACTGCCCGACGAAATTTAAAAAAAAAATTCAAATACGAAACCCGCGAATCTTTTACGTAATCGTTGACACGTGTCGAGCAAAGTGACTTCACCGACGTGGAATTAAGGTTCTGAATGGGCATTGAATCCCCAAAAAAATTATTTCTGCGTTGTTATTCAGTAATAACGGAAAACAAGCGAGGTTTTTGCGTGGAGGCGGCGTAGGAGTTAGGACCATTTGAAAGACGCCCTTTTAGGCTTGAAAGAAAATGGAGAAATCGGGTTAATGAACATGAAAGTAACGCTTCTGTTATTGTTACGACCGACGTTATAGACTGAGTATATATGAAGTTAACGAAAGGAAAGGGAGGGTGAGACTAATTATTGGGGATCGCGAACTCCCTATTTTTTTCTTTTTACCATAATTTTAGGGGGTTTTCCTTTTTTTCGAAGAATGAGTGGGTATTTTCCTGTCTTGCAAAATTATCAAAGAAATAAATAAACTATACGATTCAACCCAAACTAAGTTTTTAAATATAGATGTTCGTTTCTTTTCTTTTGTCAGCCCAATTTAGTCCATTTTTATTATTATTATTATTTTTAAGTAATTTTTGATCCAAAACCTTTAAGAGTTATGTAATATAACTAAATTTTTTTTAAAGTACATATTTTGACGTTCAAATTAAAGTTGAATTTGAATTAGAAATCTCGTGGAACCAATTTGATATCGGGCTATTCTTCATTCCAAAGATTTATTTCAATTCTTTAAAATTTTCTTAATATTTCTTAAACAATTAATTAAAATGGAAGACTTTGAAGTATAATAAAATTTCTCCCACGTCGTCTATGCCTATACCTATTAAAATAAAAGTCTCATATTATTTTTATTATTATTAAAGATATTCATTCAAGATTAGCGATCTTTCTTTCTGATATCAAGAAAAAGTTAAAAAAAAAAATATAATAAAAATTGGCAAGTTATTAATACAGAGGTCCCCCCATAAAAATGAAATAATGTATGGGAATTTTTGTAAGATCTCACATGGCAAGAGAGAGGCATTTGAACTCAAGCAAGCCATCCAACAACAGGGGTGTGCGGGTGGTGTTTTAGTTACTTGTCTCGAATGTCTTCTACTAGAGAGAGAGAGAGCTAATGGTAAAATATTTACCTTGATATTCAAGTCAAATGTTTTTACAAAACCTTTCTTGGTTCTTGTCTTGCCTTTTAAGCCGGGAGATAGTGGGATGGGGAATGAATATTAGAGGGGGAATGATGTATAAATACATATTACATTCTCCCGTGAACCTCAATTATTGTCTCGCGATTCGGGGCGTGGTCAAATCTCTCTCTCTCTCTCTTTCCTTCTCCTACCCATACCACCCTCTGCATCGCTGCTCCCATCCATCCCAATCTTAAAGGAGAAAGAGTATACTTTTTCTCTCACGGCCGCCGTTAAGTATTGTAGATTGGATGGTTGTAATCACTAATCAGTGGCTTTGAATTCGTAGGTTTGTACAGTTGTATCTAGTGTTCAGTTTTATCCATGTTTAGAAGGACCTGGGCAGGGTTAAGCGAAGGGTTTTGTACTAATTTATTTACAACTTCAGGTGTAGTATATAGTGTTCTTTAAAAACCTGGGAAACTCAGGGAAATATATATGGGGAAATTGGTTTTCCAAAGGTGGTGTGAACCTTGGTATATCATGATGAATTTTAAAGAAAGGGTTAATTGGTATAGGTTTCTAAGGTACACCTGGCTTTAATAATTGGGGAATCTTTAAAATGGGTGCCAAAAAAGGTCAGGGAATTTGAATTTAGTTTGGGAAAATTTCTTGGGGTAACTGGAATTCCATGTAGCTTTGAAACGTTACTATATGTTTTCGAACTTAATTTCCAAATTCGATTTGTTTATAAACGAATTATGATCTTAAAAATATACTGTTAATATTGACAACCTTTGACCTAAGATTCTTATACCTTCCAAAGTTTATTTCATCATCAACTTTATTTTGGGCTGTTTGATATTGGACACTTGGGAAAATGGTTTGTTCTTAACCATTTTGTCTAGTATAATTTCGTTAGTGGCGTTAGAATCGTGGAAGCGCGGGAAAATAATCTTTTTGGGGGTGGGTTGGCGGGTCATCTGACCTTCCTGGCGCTACCGCGGCATTCCTCACCTCGGGCCATCTTCGTAAAGAAGCGGAATGAAAGATAGAGAAGAAAAAACTCTCGACTATCAAGATCTCACCCCCACACCACCCACCACCTTAGTCGACTCTCATTCTTTTTTTTTTTTTTTTTTTTTGAAATCCCAGCCTTTCCGACTCCTCTATAAGCTACCTGCGTAATCGTTCCATCTTTCAAATTTCTTTCGGGGGTAGCGGAGAGAGTAGCTATTTCTCTTTTCTGAGTTTTTTCATTCCCATAAACGTTACATCCCCGCTATCGGAGCTTTATAGCCCAATTGGGTGGTTTTTGTAGTGAATTGGGCGGGTTTTTATACGACGGAAATTTTTCTGGCAACTTTTTTAATAAAAGTAAATCGTTAATAGTTAATTTGTTAACAATAAATGATATTCCTTCGTTTAATTAACCTTTTAATCATCGAAAAACACTTTTACAATTAAAAATGTTAGCTGTTATGGTGATATTTTAATTTTTTAGGAAACCAAGCTTTATTTTTGAGCTCTTCCAATAGTCATCTATAATTATCACTCCAGTTAAATTTAATACACGTCTAATAAAAGTCATTGGAATCGACCTTAATGTCGCGATAACATTAAGTTGACGACGGAAGTGCTATATTGAATTTTTTTTTAATTTGTGACTTCCAGCCCAATTGGGCGGTTCTTCCAATGTGTTTGGGCTATAATGGCATAAACGGCCGCGTACTCCTAATGGTAAGATGCTTTTTAACTTAACCAGGGATATCTGTTAAGACACCACCCCCTATCCGAAAAGCCCCGCTCTCTTTCTAGCTCTGGGAAGAGGAAGAAAAAAAAATGTTATGTTATTTTTTCTAGAAGTCTAAACTGAACTTCATTAGGCAGATAACAGGTTGCGAATACCTTGGACCAGAAAAACAGAATAGAACTCCTCCCTCGCCCGTACCCTGACAAACGGATAAATAATAAGACGTTTCTTTTTCTTCTGCACCGCGCTCTGCTGTGCATGGTGCTGCTGCCCAGAAAGATTATAGGCCTAAATCTCCGCACCCCGAGAGAGAAATTCAAGTAGTTTAGAACCAGTGCGATAAAACCTACAATTTCTAGATTTGTACTTCTCCTCTATGTCTGATATGCTCACTGCTCTGGCCGAAGAGTCATTTGAAAATAGAATATTTGCATTTTTCTGGGTTGGGATTCTTGGATTTTTGTTTTTGAATATTTTCCTGTATTGTTCATCTCAGCGTCCAGTTTTGTCTTAATTATTTTATTTTTGCGTTTGAAAGACCATATTTTATTTGATGTCTATGTGTCTTCTATTCGACGCGTATTTAAAGAAAATTAACTAACTTAAATCAATTAACTTAATAGTTAGGCCATCTGTGAAATGAATTTTTTTTATTTCAAATTCAATAAATTGATGTTTAATTGGGGATTAAACATAAAGCTTAAATATTTTGAGGGGTCAAGAATTGGACATTCTAAACAGCCTTACAGGCTAGGGGTTCGCCACAGTCCTATCCTTGACCAGAACTCAACAACAATGAACCCTTCCCTATAGTGTGTGTTACTAATATCAACTGACCACGCAGTTTGATAAAATATCGAATTCGGAAATTAACACTGAATTGTGACTGTGTATAGAACATAAAGAACAAACAAATAAATAAATAAATAAACAACTTTCTTAGATACATTATAATAACAATTACAACTGCATAAATTTTGTTTTTAAAGGTCACTGATAATGGTTATAGGCGAGTCAGGAGTAAATTTATCGCGATATACCCTGATATGGATCTGTATAATGATTTTTTGACTCAGGCAGCAGCAGGTGTAGATTGTCAAGGTGCGTTAGTCGTAAAAATATTTTTATGGGGGTGAAAATGTTTATGGATATGTTTTCCAAGATGTTATCATCATCTTTTTCATCTTGGTCGAAGATGTGGGTGCGGATGATATGATCAAAATCTTCTGTAGTCTGGAGCAGGTGGGGCTGACTCTCTTGGACCCCGGCTCGGCTCGGCCCGGGCCTTGGGGGCCAGGTCCATTATTCATGAATGAGGTGTTGGTGTTTTCTGTTTTTTTTTTTGTTTTTCTTGGGATCGGTGCGATCATAATCGTCCGCTAAATAGATAAATTATTTGGGTGTGTCGATAACCATAGTTGTCTCGGTTCTCTCTCTATCTCTCGTTTTGCCATTTGAATAGATTCGTATAAAAATATGATATGCGTGCCATCTTGATTTGTTTTGACGATTTGCAAACGTAACTGTTGATATTTTGATGACTTGTAATGTGATCTTAATTATTCAAATTGATTCCGGTAACTTAAGGTTTGGTTTCGCAAATTCTTCCCACAGTTAAGTTTTGCAAGTTATGATTTTGGGTTCATGCCACGGTGTACCTGGAATTCCTGCATTGGAAAGTCTGGGAATTTTGAAATTGACAAATTGTAATATTAAAAGTTAGTGAATATATTTATAAATTCATGGTCAGTACTAGTCATTAAATTAGATACCACAACATTCTGACGATATTGCAAATATAAGACTTGGGAATATTGGTCAGGGAAAATTACTTTAAGACAGTCAGACCATGGACGAAACAATACTGAAGGACGAATGGCAGCGGGAGAAACTTGAAAAATACTTGTTAATTCGCCTTCTAGCGGCAGATAGTAGCAAACCGGAGAGTGGGGGGCATATGGGGGAATCAGTGTTCTGAAAAACCGGGGTAAGGACATTAGGCACGTGACAAAAAAGTCAGTAATCATTGTTCAACGGATTCAGGCTGGTTCCAAATTTCAAAAACTGAAATGGGAAAAATTTAACTCCTTTCATATAAACCTTATCAGCGTATCGCGAATCGCTGTTGCAAAGCTTGCAAACACAAATTTTTTTCCTGCCCATTTTCTTTAAGCCTTGGACAAAATTTAGAATAAAATCAATGCCGATTTTAAAGAGAAGAAGTTGTATTAATTAAAAATACATTGAATAGCCTTTTAATTGTTATGATTAAACATATAGAGTATAATAAGAACATACCTTTAATTTCATGCAATTTAAAAATTTGTGATTGCAAAGTTACGGCAAAATTTCAAAAATCTTTTTTTTTTTATTTTTTTGAAGTAGTTAACGTCTTATTTTGTCTAGATGGCGCTAGCTTTCTCCGGGATTTGACTCACTATTTTTCATAACCCCCCTCCGTTTTGGGGCTGAAAAAGGGGAAGTAAGCTTAACATTGGTTGTTTTGTGGCTTAGTATGGGGCTCTATGGGCTGCCATCCGTCCTTCAGTATTGTTTCGTCCATGGTCAGACGTTTCTTCAAATATAAATGAGGATATTTATCAGAGAAAATGATTTTAGTAGACAGTCAGGGATAGCTTGAAAAGGTCTGGGTCTCTGGGAATTTCAAATGACAAAAAAATCTGCGACATCCCTGTCTTTATAGCTTCAAATTAAGTTTAGCTAAATTATTTAAATACTCTATTATCGCCTCTAATTTCAAATCGACTTGTTTAAAAATAATGACCTACCTATTCCAAAATTGCTTTTTTTAAGTAACATGCATACACGAAAATAACCCTTCATCTAACCAACCATCCATATCTTTCGTATGATATCTGCATTATAATAAATAAATTCAACCAGGATCTCGATATAAAAATCCTAAATTCCATAATGTATAACATAACAACAATACAATGGCTACTCGTGTATCAAAAGGCTTGCGAATGCGAGGGTGGGCTTTAATTCCGAGTAATAATTTCAGTTACACACCAAAAAAGAATGAAAGAAAGAATCTAGATAGATAATCGTTGTAATATTTCGAGCCTCCATACAAAGAATAACACGTATAATAACAAAATAACGTAGTTGCAGGAGATTGTGCAGATCAAGTTCGGTTTACACCATTAGTAAAGGTTAAGTAAGGATTCTGTATCGTTTAATCTAGTCTTAGGTAAGGTTGACTTTATCTTTTATTCTGAAGAATTCTTTTGCGCGTGAAGAGGGGAAAGGGGGGGGGTTGGAAATCACGCGGAAGCCAGTGTGTGGGCGGACGAAACACGCGGCGGTTTTTTTTTTGCACGCGGCGAAGTTACAAACTATATACCTAGCTACCCATTCTTACATCCCGTTTTGTTAAAGTCACCGATGGTGTTTTATTTTGTTATTTTATTTTTTCTTTTACAATGTTTTATCTCTCCTTTATAATTCTAACTTCTCGTTTCTAAATTATTAGCTAGATCTGTTCCCACGTGACCTTATATCTGTATTAGAGGGACAAGAATTCAGAATGTTCGAGATGTAGACTTAATTTTTGTTTCGTTAAACTTTAACTTATGGGAGTTGTACTGCGGATTTTCCATTTGTTTATGGGTTGTTTGTTAATAATAAGGCGGCCGAGGGGATAACCACCCAGGGAAATTAGTGTACACGTTGTACTAATGGTATTGGGGCGTAATCTTTAAAACCCCTCGTAAAAGAAAAAGGAAGGCAACCCTCAATATCGGGACGTACAAGCGGGGTTGGCACATTGCCATCCGTCTCATGATACAAAAAGACTACAGCGCAGGTGCCAAAAAGCGAAATGGAAGGCAGAGTTTTACCCCCCTGTCTTTCCCTCTTAAGTAGATACATGGAAATGGTCCATTTTTCCCGTCCCGTTTTATATTAAAGAATCCATGATCTTTGGTTTTGCTTAGAGGGAGTGAAAAATTCAGTGTTTTTTATTTATTTTTTTCATAATATAGCCAGGTAGATCGTGGAGCTGGAATAAGTGCCGCGGGGGCTAGGTAGATCCCATACTCCTACTCGGTATCCTGAACAATGGATTGAGTAGCTGGTGCAAAGCGATTTCTAACCACCGGTTTCTCGGTGGTGGTAGTAAAAGAAAAATGAAAAGTTATATCTAGAAATTACCGCCGCGCCGGGATATGTATGTATGTAATGCGAAAACGGTATAAGATTACATTACGTTTATCCGCTGCCAGTTTTTTTGTGTAGTAGCAGCGCGGAGATGAGAATGATCTTGTAGCAAAACATTATACATACCCCGTTGTTATTACGCCGTCGTCTAAAAGATACAAAGAGATGATATTAAGGATCATTTTTACCACATTAGCGCCTCAGACCAATTTTTATCTTTTCTAATGTTGCAATGTTTTAGTTTACCATAAGTTCATATGATATGTTCCGTTCCATAAGTTTGTCGCTGGTAACTTAGAAACTGGAGCTTGTCATGAAGTGATTGAAGTAGGTAAAGCGATGATTGCCTGGTGAGGCGCTGTTAAAGGCTTAGTAATGCAGACTAAATAGGACCTAGATGGAAGTCCTGCAAAATTAACCACTTCAATTCTCGCTTCCGTCGTTCTCCCTCGAACTAGCTCGAGCTGTATAGTCTCTAGCGTTACGTTATACTTATAGAACACATCTTATAAACTTATGGTTCTACGGATGTGTCTCCATAAAAGAGAAGCTAAACGTGTTATGTCAGTTAAAAAAGTAACACGACAACAGTATGTTTAATTACCAATCATGTTCTTGCAAAGAACAAGAAACACCATAACACCATGATGATGCCTCGTACAAAGTACAAGTACAATCACATCATATTCTTAGAAATGAAAAATTTAAATTTCCCACCTTTATTTTTTGTCTTTCATAAACTTCTCAAATGATAATTAGCGAATGTCGGAAAAGTCAAATTATTTTCTTTTTATAATTTTTTTTTTTTAAGAAAAATGTACCTTTGAAGTACACTGGAAGCGTTCGGTATAAATATCTACTTGGTTTTTATATTAATGATAATGCTTGTCTCTTATGTCTGTGCGAGGGCAGGTATAGGGCGCCCCCACTATCCATCCATCTCGTCCCACTCGCGGATCTTATAAGCTATTTTTGCCCCAGGGCCAACCCGAGAAGACGCAAGACGAAACTTAAGAAGAATAAAAAGTTTTGGATTTTTGGTTGTCGGCGACGATGCGCTAATATGAAATTCTAATATTGGAGGAATTAAATGCGCGGACGGAGGTGTACTATAAGATATTGTGTAGAATTTTACTTGAAAGGTTGTTAATTATGAAGAAATGGGACGATTTCGGCCGGGGAGATATCTAGGAAAAGACAAAATATTGTATGGTTATAGATATTTGTAAAGTTTTATTTTGAAAATTTGACGAGATTACATTATTAGAAAATCAGTTCTCTGAATTTTATTTACAAGTATTAACCCTGAGCACAGGTTTTTCCCAATTCTATAAACACTTTTGTCCTGAAAAATTAATTATCAAAATTTGTCTACAATTTATTAGAAAATCAATTTAATTTTCTGAAGTTTAATTTTTTATTTGCGTTAACTCTGAGCCCTGGTTTTTTCCCACCTTTCTAAACAATTTTGGTATATTTGTGATGACAACTCCTTCATTTTTTTCCTCCTTGTACATCTTAATATATTCGGACGCTCGTAAAATAACCTTCTTATAGAGTCACTCGACGATTATTAAGCCAAGTAAAATAAAAAGTACCATTATAGAAATGATTTTTGGCCCTGCCAGTGGAAGGTGGAGCCCCCATGCCTCTTAGAGGGAGGACCATTGGGGGGGGGGTCACTAAGAAAAACTGTCGCGCTGAGGGAGTCTCTCATAATTAGTGGTATAACGCTTTCATGTATTTAAAGGCAGGTATATACCATCCCAGAGAAATTAATGTTGCCGTGTTTTAAAGCTGTTTAGTTTTTATTTTATTTTTTACCCCATGGTGATTTGGAGTTAAGCATATTATATTATATTATATTTTTTTTCTTACTGGAGTTAGGTATACAGTGTGTTTCTGATAAGGGGGATGAATTCTTTGGGAAATCGATTTTGATTTGAAAATGTAACTTCTATCTACATTTTTGCCACAAGGGACACTGTTTTCGAGTTAAGATTTATTTGAGTGTTTTAGGGATGACCCCTTAATTAATTAAATTAGAAATCTTTGTCTTAATCAGTTTCTTAATTAAATTTAAGGGGTCATCCGTAAAATACTTTGACCAATCTTAACTCGATTTGAAACAGTGCCCCTTGTATCAAAATGGAGACTCAAAATCGATTTCCCAAAGAATTCATCCCCCCTTAATTTAGAAACACACTGTATAGTTAGACTTAGGGGTTTCCCACCCCCACACATAAAATAACATGATGAGGGTCATTACTAAAGATTATGTAAGTTTAGAATGTGGCTTGGCTTGTATACGCTTCAATGGCTATGAGTTTATGCCTTTTACTGGCTTTTTAATAGGATTATCGTTAAGGTCCTTGAAGTCTTAATACTCTTGATAATGTTTATAATTTGTCTTGATATTGAGACGCCGTGAAATGCGTATAAGTCTATAAGATTATTTTTGGTATAAGGTAGTTGCAAGGTAAAGAGGCTGTAACTGTTGGCAGGAATACAAACTAGCTCAGGAGCTATTAGAACTACAAGTTTAATTTTGTCCTATGAACTCGCGAATGCTGTATACATGCAGTATTTGAAACTGTAATTCGAACATTTCAATGCTAGAAAACAAATTAATTCACTTAGAAATTCAATAAGTGTAGGCTATAGGTTATTGTAAGTGGAAATGTCACTTAAAATTGTCGAAAATCATTAGATACAAATATTTGAAAGTTTAATCAATTTAATTAATCGAAAATTGGAGTTAATTTCACCACGCAGAATAAATTATCAAAGGACACTGCACCGAAAGTATATTTTAAATAAATAAATAAAATTAATAACCCTTTAAATTGTCAAAAAATCAATAGTTAAAAATACTGAAAAATATTCAAATATAATCAATTGAATTCATCCAAAATATTGCAGTTAATTTCATTATGCTATAAATTATCAAACGAGACTGTATTAAAAAAAATTCTCCCGTAGCTACGCCCAAACCTCACCCATAATAAAATTCAAATCAATTATTATTTTTCTTTCTTTTGATATAAGACACCATTTGCAACAACAACAATTGACTATTACTGTCGGGTGTTCACGTTGAATTGTCCCTCTATGGAAAGAGGTGGTTGCATACCATAGAATGTATTAATTATGGTGTTGGGGGGGGGGGGTAAGCGTCGTTACCTAAAATGACTGGGGGTGGGTGGGGGATAAGATCGTGATGAATCTTGGCACGGCACGATATCATTAATGGTTTCTTCAGGCGATGGCGGTTTCGACGGATTTGATCACGATGCCCCCAGTATAGAGAGATAGATTCTCATTCTTAACAATTGCAAAGACTTGTTAATCACGATATAGTGGATATACCTACACAGATGGATGAGGGAGTTAAGTTTTCCTTAGGGGGAAGATTTTTATGTGTCTGTAACTGAAATTCTTTGCGCTGTGTCATTTCGAATTTTATTATACAATGGGTTTCGTTATTAAATTAACTGCTTAATTTATATATTCAAAGGTTTTAGTTAGCTCCTAATTAGAAATATTATGTTAATAAGGTTTACGTAGGTCAGGCGATTTTAAAATAGACCTAAAGTTCGTTTAATTTTTGTAAATACGCCGAATTTAAATTATGATTTTTTTAATTTAAATTTTATTATTGAAGTGTAGCCATGGATGAAAACTTAAAAAAAAATACCAGTTTCACCGAAGATAATTTTTAATTACTATATTAGCAATTAAGAAGAATACTCGGTTTTAATATCTATAATATTATCTTTAATAATAGCTAGCGCCTATGGAATATATATCTTTAATGGAAGTCTTTAAATATTAATTTCTATTCATTCATTCAATTGTTCTCACCATCGTAAAGGCTTCATTCTCTTAATTTCGCTTTATATTTCATTTTAATTAATATTAATTATATAAATGTCCTTTTGTTATTTTCATCCCATGTCCGCGCTCCAGAGAGTCTTGTCAATTACAAGTTGACTGACCGTTTCTTTCTGCAGTCGTTAGAGGAATTAAAAATACTTCTGAATAAAAAAAATAGAAGAAGAAAAACCTTGTCCTTGTAGATTCCCTAAAATGATATGTTCAGTTTTGTTCAAGAGAAGAAGTCCGTAACTTGAAGTTAAAATACCTATTTTTTTTTAATCAAGAAGTGCAGAAAAGATCAGACCAAATATTTAGTATATTTTTGTTTCTGGAAACCGCCGTATTACTGACGGAAAAAATTGGTATGCCATACTTCAGACTTATATTAATCGTGTTGGGTACTTGGGTTTATATCTTAGAAATAAACAAACTAATGAACAGTTATTAATTATAATCTAAATAAGTAATTAGAGCTCTATTTTTTTTATAAAATTACCGTATCAATATGGGAAAAATATATAGTTTCATAGATCTGCGATTTAGCATACGGATTTATTTCGTTTTCAGTCTCGCGATTTTCTGAAAAGTGTCTTTATCTACTTCGTTCGAATCTTTATTTGAAGTTAAGGAATTTTCTTTTTTCGACTAAAGTTTTGTTATGAGGGAAAAAAAGCGCTCATTAAAGAAAGGTTCCCAGGGGTCAAAATGACAGAACGAGACTGAAATTCGGCGGCGTAAAAGATAGATATTTTATCGTTCCGGTATTATCAGAGGGAGTACCTATTTTTTTTATTTCATGGTTCAACTAACTTCTAGAAATAAATTTTAAAACTTTACCGCGATGGTCGTTAAAAATTATTTCTCTGGGATTTTCTTTTCTCCCCTATTTTTCAATTTTGTTATCAGGGATCTCACGGTTTAGGTTGATGCGAGGGAGTCCTGCACTCCAAGGATGAAGATGGAGAGAAGCTTAATTCCACCGGAGCCCTCTATTTTATATATCGACTTAGACTACTGATAACTCTTGTTTTTATTTTTTACGAGTTTATTTGAACACTTATCATCTTGTTCTAAAAGTGCTATGATATGTTATGCTTCATTTGGTGTTGTTATGTCATGGTTTTATGGTATCTCTTCGTAGATTATTATGAAGCAAGTCAGAAAAATTTAGGATTATTATGAGGCAAGTCAGGGAAATTTAGGATTGCTATGAAGCAAGTCAGGAAAATACACCACTTTGACATTACCTAGGGCGCCACAGCGGGCTACTGCGAACTAGTACTTATTAAGATGGGCAGGGGAAAAAACCGCGAGGGGTTGCGCTTTTGCTAGTAGGGGTAACAAAGAGCAGTTTCTAGTCTTTCCCCTTGCGGCGCTTCGAGCGCGGGGCATCGGGCATGCGCGCAACAGAATGTCGAAGTGGTGTATTTAGGATTATTATGAGGCAAGTCAGGAAAAAAATAGGATTATTATGAGGCAAGTCAGGAAAAAAATAGGATTATTATGAGGCAAGTCAGGAAAAAAATAGGATTATTATGAGGCAAGTCAGGAAAAAAATAGGATTATTATGAGGCAAGTCAGGAAAAACTATTCGAAGTCAGAGAAATAGGATTACCATGAGCCAAGTCAGTAAGGAAGAATATGATATAGATGAAATCAGATATATCCATCATCACTTTTAAAACAAATTAAACTGTTTTGTACTTTGGATGTCATCGCAAAAGTCAAAAACTGATATCAACCCAATGAAAACCAATCCCTATATTCTTCAACCTGTTCATAATCCAAATACTGGAGTTACCTTCTTCGATAGAGCAACGCGGGTCTGATTCCAATCCTTGCCACAAAACGCGTTAAAATTTCTTGTTCCCGTCAGGCCCGTAGCCACGGGGGGGCACCAGGGGGCAATGCCCCCTCAAAAATATATCCTGCCCCCTCAAATAAGATTTCGGTTTGCCCCTAAATGCCCCCTCAAAATTTTCCAATGCCTTCTTATCAAACTAACTTTGCCCCTGTAATGAATATTTTCATTTTGATACACAAATATTCAAGCTATATAGAATGTATATCAACATATTTTAGACTTTATTGTCTTTACTTGTGTATATTCCTGATACACTTGGATTTTTTTACTTGATATATTCCTGATTCATTTGTATGTTTTAAATTCACTTTTGATATGTATCCCTGATACACTGGAATTTTTAGCTTTTTGTGGTTATCCTTGATATATATCGCTGGTTTTGTCATCCAGGACCAAAATATTATGTCGGGGTACAGTGAGGGGTCGGACGTTTTGGAAAAAGTGTTCGGGATTTTGAAATCCAATTTGATTTCTTCGGATTCCGTCGGATTTCGTTTGATTTCAGAATTCGATAAAATCCAATGAATTTCATCGAATTTTGAGATTTTTCCCGTGATTTCGACGGATTTTGCGATTTCTTTGGATTTTGGATTTCGTGAATTTTGTAATGGATTTCACGATTTCTTTACTGATTTTGTTTCTGATTTTGTGATTTCGCTTCTGATTTCGTGATTTTTATGTTGATTTCGTGATTTCTTTGTTGATTTTTTGTTTTTTTTCTGATTTTATGATTTCTTTAATGTTTTGTGATTTCGTTGCTGATTTCGGATTTTTTATTTGATTTCGAAATCAGCATTGATTTCGGATTTCTTAAGTTGGATTTCACGGGTAGCGTACGGGAGTTCATGAATGACCGACCCCTCGGGGTACAGACTTACATTTGACGCCTCAACAGCGACTTGCGAAGTTGCGAGGCAAACTTTTCCTGCCCTACTGGCGTATTTTCACTTTAACGACGAGCTATGTCACTTGAAAGAAAGTGAAACTTAACTTCCCTAGCCTACGAAAAAGATCTGACTAGAAATTTAGATTTAGAATTGTTTATTAACAATTTATTTATTTTTAAACTTTTTAAAAAAAGTTTGATTTTCAAATGTTAAATGAGTGTCAATAATGAAATACCTGCTTAAATATTTATTGTCTGACATTTTGATATTTATGTTATTCTATAAAAAAAATTCCATTTGCCATGCCCCCTCACAGAAAGATACTGCCCCCTCTGCGTAACTTTTCTGGCTACGGGCCTGGTTCCCGTTGAAATTGATAGTCGCCGCTAACTGTGTATATAGAGTAGAGTAGAGCGTGTCCCTGTCGCCGTCAGTCCGTGGTTGACGCCCGATTGAGCCGTCGTCTACAGAGTCATGTTGATCTTGATAACTATACTCTTCCATCTTTAAAAAAGAAAAAAATAATAAAAAAATGTCTTAACTTGTAAAATAAATTCGCGAAATCTTATATAGCATGCAACTGATCCTCCCATCACGCCAGAGACTTAAAAATCAGTTAAAAACTTAATACTTAAATAATATACAGGGTGTTATAACAAAAAGGGACGGTAGTTATAGGAGCGAAGTATAGTTGGATGGGATGGTTCTATCAGGGTTCATACAAACCTGGAAAACCAGGAAGAATAAGCGGATGCGAGTTTAAGAACCTTGGGAAGAATCAGGGAAATAAATAGTTGACAAAAACCTCGGGGGAAATTTCGAATTTTGAGTAAAATTCAGGGAAATCAGGGAAATTTGCGTCAAACAGGGCCGAGTAATTAAGCAAAATGTTCATAAACATACCCTCCATAGGATTAACATTACACTATACTTTGGAGGCTCGTAACTCTGGTTTTACTAGAGACACGGGGATACCCTTTGATTTACCCCCCCCCCCTCCTTCGTTAACATTTGCTCCATAGGATACTCCATACACGGGAAAAACCTGGAAAACTCAGGGAAGTATATGGGAAAAAGTTAAAAACCTGGAAATCTCAGGGAAATTTTTTTTCCAAAAGTTGTATGAACCCTGTTCTATGGGAAATCAATTTTGAGTCGAAAATTTATGCGTAACTTAATTCTTCTATGACTGATTTTTGGATCACGGGATACCGTTTATAAGTTTTAAGTGTTTTACGGATTACCTTTTAAGCAAATTAGCACCCTGTACATGTATTTCTATATTTTATGGTGGTGAAATATTTCTTTGAAATATCTTCTTTTTTTGATTTGTATAGTTTTAGTAGCAACTTATATCCGTAATCTTAGACGATGAAACGAGACGATCAAATTTCGTTAACGATTTTTAATGTTGATTTTTTTAACTCAACGGGGAGTTTTCCTTTTCTGGCATGTTTTAATGATAATGTTTTGAAATGCGTGTCTGTGTGTGTGCGGATTTCTTTCTTTGATGGCCAGGTTTTTTTATTTTATTTTATATTTGATTAAAAGGGGAGCACGTGGTTTTTTTAAGTTTAATTTTGATGTACAGGTATTTATTTATAATTTTTATTGGTGAAGTCTTTCCTGGTTTGATATTGCTCCGATCTTCGATTTAATGTTAAAGGGTGTATTGAAGCTTAAAAGGGATTTTTTTTAAATCGACTAAGTTTGTTACGTAAGATCATAAATTTATAAGACATGTTCCATAAGTTTGTCACTGGTAACTTAGAAACTGGAGTTTGTCATGAAGTCGGTGAGGTAGGTCATAGATTCGAGGTAAAGCGATGATTGCCTGGTGAGGCGATGTCAAAGGCTTAGTAACGCAGACTAAATAGGACCTAGATGGATCATGGAAGTCCTGCAAAAAAGGCTTAGTAATGCAGGACCTAGATGGAAGTCCTGCAAAATTAATTAACCACCGAGTGTAGGACTTCAATTCACGCTTCCGTCGTTCTCGAACTAGTTATCTCGAGCTGTAAGTCCCTCATACTTATGGAACATATCATTTATAAACTTATGGTAAGATCAAAACTTTAGACACGTGTTGGCCATGTCCTATTAATTAACTTCGAAAGTATTGAAATTTTTATTAAGGAATTTGTGTTAAGGTGTTATGAAATTAGGGTCATCAAAAAAGGGTTACTTTTTCTTTTCGCATATATGGTAATTGAAAAATTCTTAACCAGACGTAGCATATGTATATATACTTATTATACTGTATTATTTTTTCACGGTTATGAAAATTCAAAATTACTTGAAATTCCCCCCCCCCTTATCCCCCAACTATCAGACATTAGGTAATTGAAGAAGATACTTGAAAGATCTTGGTATCCCCTTCGGAATATACTGGCGCGGGAACCACCAAATAGATATTGCAAGTAAAATATAAAATAAATACGTATTTAATTAAAACTCAGTCACTACCTTCTTGATAGGGATATATTTTTGATATCCATGGTGGCTTAATTCTTTCTTCCAGGAGCCAATTTCCATGGTCCATCATGATGAGAATACAGCCCCAAGGCATGTACTTACTTACTTACCATAAGAGAAACGTGCACGCTAAACTAAGCAGCGCGGAGGGGGAGGTATATTTTCATTTGAAGGAATTGACCCCTGAGTTGACCTTTTCACGAACCGGTCATGGATTCCATTTTTTTTTTCTTTTTTACTTCTTAAAGAAACACTTTCGGTTAGTTTTGTCTGAAATACCGCTCGGGCTGTACAGTAGACGCCCGAGGGTGGATGGATTTTTGCACGGTAGCTTTTCCTTGCAGAACCATGTTTTGACCTTTCGCTTTAGCTTATATCAATTCGAGAATTCAGTGTTTAGGATGCTACGTGTCACGTTAAAGGATTTTTAAAGGAAGAGTGTAAGATTATGCCAATAAATAGACGGCGGAATTGATGGGTTTCATGGTTAGGAATACGTACAGATAATAGAATCTTTACGTAGCCGTCTACTATTACTACTACTTCTTCTTCTACTACAACTACTACTACTACTACTACTACTTCTTCTACTACAACTACTACAACAACTACTACTACTACTACTACTACTACTACTTCTTCTTCTACTACAACTACTACTACTACTACTTCTACTACTACTACGACTACTACTACACGATAGGTCAAACTAAGAGCCTCATCGTAGATATGCATCATACGATGTGGCTCAAAATTAAAGACATTAATCACGTGCACAAAATTAAACAATAACAATGAAGTTAATTAAGTGATGAACGAATGTGTTCTAATAATGTTCAGGTACCTTATTCCCTTAATTGGTCATAGTCTCAACATTCCCTAAGGGCCCTTGAACTTGAATTTTTATCCAAGTTTTTATCACGGATTTTAAAATATTTTAATGTCTTTCACTATCTCTTTAAGAAATTAGAAACGCTACTCCAAGACATACCTCACTATGTACCTACCGACATTGAAATTTCGGTCTGAAATAGCGCATGTACTTTCTCTTCTCTTCTCTTTCTCGAGAGATACTTCTTCGAAGTTTTAAACTTCTTCTTCGGGAGTTAGACGCGGTGTACCCCCTTTCAAGTCTATCCTCTTTCTTCTTTATTTTTTTCTGTTAAAACTAATCAGGAGCTTAACGGTGGCTTTCTTTGCTTCATTCGGGAGTCGTTTGGTATAGCATCATGATGCGGAGAAAGATACGCTTATCAGGATTTTTTCTCTTAGCTGTATATGGGATAAATATTTATGGGTTTTATTTATTGGTTCGGTTGTTTGCGCATGGTATATAGGTAAAAAGGGGAAGCATTCCAATGTTATATAGGTAGAATTTTTTATTTTTTTAAGTACCTTGTAAAAATAACTGTTGGTTTTAAGTTTCGTTTGGTACACTGTGTTTTTTCTTTGTATTCGTATAGCGCTTTATTTTAAATAAGGTTTCTAATATTGTAACAGTCTATGAAAGGAGCTTCTGAAGCCTGGTGGGATGTTCTTTGTGAAATCGATTTTGTGTTAAAATGTAACTTCAATCTCCATTTTTGCCACAAGGGACACTGTTTTCAAATCATTTGTAATCGCCATGATGTAATCATTAATGCAATTTTCCTAAGTACTTATTTCTTACGTTTATGGTATCCGTAATCGGTGTAAGGGAAATTGAAACATAACCCCTTTCTATCCATGTTGCGTTGTTAACATCGAAATTATGTTTAATAACTTAATAAATTTCCAATTAACGGTGAAAAGATATAATTAAATACCCCTTTAATACAAGGATGCATGCTGCACTCCCCCGTAACTTCAATCCCCCCCAACCATTCTATGGGACTTAAACTACATCCTTGACTTAAAGTTAGTATCCTTATTCCTTACAATCTGACCCCACGCGCACCATCACGGACTACGCTGTTTCTCCTCCTCTTTCAATTAATCTTTGCGTTAAAGTCTCTTTTCTTTTTAAAAAGAAAACCCCTACAAAAATTGGCTTTCCTAAGGAATAATTTCTGTTCCTACTAGCTATTAACATCGCCGTCTAGCTAGCGCCATGGTATAAGAGCAACTAGGCTCGGGTCATAGGTCAATTTGCTCCCGTGTTGTAAAGGCGCACCACGTTCTAGTTGCAGCCCCACCCGCTCCATGCACTCCGGCGGACGGAAAAAGTGGATGATTCCAACGAGAAATCTTTTCTCTCTTATCCATGGGTAATCTTTACTGGTAAGGTCAACTATGATGATGGTAGCGACTACCTCGCCTACCAGTCCTTAATTACAGGTTCAGTTTATACACGCGGCCGGGTGATGCGCCACTTTTTACAATGTTTGATAACGTAACAGAAATGGTGCATGCTCTTTGCATGCTGTTCAGAGCATGTGTTACTTTTCTGTATCGCAAATTTAGAAATTATAGAATTATTTATTAACAAGTTTTAAGTTTATTTTTATTGAAATGATTTTTTTTTAATAAATGTAATAGAAGTTACACGTAGAATATTTACGGTGCAGCCGTGATACTTGTGGATATGGGAGGAGTTTAGTTTGTTGACGTCACCAGGTGACCAGGGTCGTATATTAGCCCATTTCTCGAAGTATCATCTGTTAGACTGACTTCTGTTATGTTTTGTCCTACGCCAAAATTTTAATTACATCCCCATGATGTTCATTTCTCACAGAGACTATTGCAATCCAAGGCAATTAAAGAAAATGTCATTAATATAAATTAACTATGCATATATTAATACAGAATTTGTAGATTAGGGAAAAAACATTTTTTTTTGGTTTAATATTCCGTTATTTCTTTGCCTATACTTTAGAAATGCCGGGCGTGATTGGAGTGTTAATTTTAGCAGAATGTTTTTTTTAGCTTTAAGAATGAGGCTCTCATTGGCGTCAATTTTGTAATTTACTAAAACAGCTACCAGTATAAGGTCGAAGGTCAATATAGGACCACCCCCTAGCTATAGACAAGAATTTCAAATTTAGGAATTTGAAGCGAATCCGGCTTGCGGTATAGCTGATCCAATTTTATTTTGACTCCCTTTACAAAGAGAAATGGCACCCAATTTACATCAGACTATATTAAGTTGTATACGTAGTTAATGTGAAGTGCCGTTACTCTATACTTAAACGCTGGCTGGCACTTGCCTTGATTCAAAAGGAACCAATTTAATATTAAGCGAGAAAAATTTATAAATATATGTAAAAGAGAATTATTGATCAAATTGGTTTTACGAAGACAGCTGCATGCGAACGAGCAAACCCAGATCACGATTGCCTTCCGGATATACTTCTTCTCAAATTACTTAAATCTCGCTTAAATCTTTATATATATCGAGTTTATTAAAATATATATATTAAATTTCATTTTTTTTTTAATTTTTTGTTTTTTTTTTACGCTAGCCTTTTTGATATATATTAAATGATAATTTTTATAATAACACTTTTATAAAATGGGGGGGGGGATGAGGTGTAATTTCTTATTCGCCTTCTAACCAATTAAATTTAGTTAATTAAACACGTAGGCCTACCAAAATTAATTTAATTTAATTTATTAAGAAATACGCGGCCATACGTGTTAAGTGCTAACTAAAAATTATAAGTTTATAATTTTGGTGCCGGGTGTTTTTTTGGGCTGATTTTGTCTAGGAAATTCTATTTGTTTCAATGGTTGCTGATTGAAAAT
The DNA here is from genome assembly GCF_054372755.1 of Phalangium opilio. NCBI lineage: Eukaryota > Metazoa > Arthropoda > Arachnida > Opiliones > Phalangiidae > Phalangium > Phalangium opilio. Next base: position 2,758,390 of record NW_028324151.1, read on the forward strand.
ATTTAACTGTTTAATTTGATCGAATTTTATATTTTTCCATGGTTTCTGATCAAAATAGCTGACTGTTTATATTTAGTCGATTTGATCGATTAATTTCGTGATCGAATTGTATATTTTTTAATGTCTTTTGATCGAAAATAAGTTACTGTTTGTTTTTTTTTTACTCGATTTGATCGGAGTTTAGTGATCGAATTCAAAATTTTCCAAGAAATTTTAGACTAAGCAAATTATGATCAAATCAAATTAAAAAAAATTCACGTTTAAACCAAATAAAACAGAAAATAACAAAAAAAAATTTCCATAAAATTAAAAAGGATTTTGGCGTTCAAAGAATTAAACATTATTTATCCCTGAATATTGTTTGACACGTGACGCAGTTATAGGCGACGTCGGGAAATTTTTTCCAAAATTAAAATTTGCATGCGTAACCAAGCGAAGGTGCTAAGGAAAAACCGTGAGAATCAATCCCGGTTAATGTTATGCTAATGAAGGTAATTCGTCCCTATAGCTCGTGCGCGACACACGAAGAGACACGGACCGGGGGAGGGGGGACGCACACTTTCCTGGGGAGGGGGGGGGAGAACACGATCGTCGCCTAAACTATAATTCGAGTATGGAATAAATTGAAAGTCATTAAATATGTGTTTCCGAAGAACCACGTATATACGAACTTGAAAATTAGGGATCGTGTTTTCACTGCCAACTTGTATGCCAAGAAAGTGTATCTCTCTCCCGCCGGGTCTAAGTTCTTCTCCCTTTTTGGCGCGTTCTCTAAGAGTGAATTCACGCGCTCACGCTCCGCCAATCAAGGGCATCGAGCCGTGCGACTACGCAGCACTTTGCGCTGCTTTTCCGCCACTCTTAATTGGAACCCCCTGATGCGAACGTAATGTTTTATCATTGCTGTTAAATTAATCATTTAAAGAGAGGCTAAAACGTTATTACATTATTCGAAATGATTTTATATATTTAATATGCTGTATATGGTAACTAACATTTCTTAAGAGTTGATTTAGTATAAGAAGACACTAAAGGATCGCCATGCAGAGTTTCAGTTGGTTATTTGTTGTTGTTAGAAGTTTATCTTTGCCATACTAGTTCATTGGTTAGAGAATTTAAAATAGGCCACTCAGAGAAACGTCAGTTAATTCGCCAGCTCGACAGTATAGACCTTTTTCAGAAATAGATTCTGGTGTTTAAGCACTTGTTTAAGGCAGAACATTGATAGGTATGTTTACACCAAAGACGTTAAATATAGCTTCAAATAATGTGAATCAAATTTCGGTTTACTGGTAATTTTGAAGCCACTATCTAAGGCCTTTGTGCACTCCACATATCGTCCAGATGCTCCTTCTTAACCTTCAGTTACGAGTTCACATCACCCTTGACGTTGTTTAAGAATAGCTTCTTTTGTGGCAGATCGTTTCACTTTCACTTTGTAAAAGGGATGTTTATTATTGGTTGAAAGCGAAAATGGTTTAGCATTTCACGCTCGGGCTAGCGAAACATTGTCCTCACCGGCGTGTCGAGCACCCTTGGTGCTTTGGTTACCTCCCTCTCTCTAATCAAAGCGATCTTTGGCTAAATTACTTGTACATACACGAGGAAATGTAATGTTATATCCCCTAATTGTCGTTACATGGGTGGGGGGACCTTCATCCGACGCTATGGTCGCGTTAACACGTCATGAACTGGTGTATATAAAGTGTATGACCGTCATGGTGACATCTTTGTGCAGGTTCATTTAGAAAATATTGAATATGGATAGCTTCAGGAAATATTTGTGGTTCCACAAGTTGTATTTCTAAATCACCCTAAACTACCCACGCAAAGTACCTCTTGTATTTACTCTCATTAAGTTAAGTCTTATTACGCAATGTTGTACTTAATTCTTACGCTTTTTCTTTACCCAAAAAGAGATACTTGAATGATAATAATTAAATTCGCAAGTTTCCCCTTGGTCATATGATCACGAGGCTGTTTCGACCCTTTTTTCCACTCAAAATAGAATTTTTGAACATAGAACCTATTTAGGAACATTTTATTTATATATTTCGACATTTAAGTACATCTTTAGGTTGATAATACGCCTTTGTCTCCGTAATAATACCTGCAAGGTATAAATGAAAAAATATATTAATTCCGCACGAAGCCCTTTGGCATTACTTTGAAATTGAGGGGAAAGACCACATGATCCAATGATACAAAATAAAGAAATATAAAAAGAAATAAAAAGAAAATGTGAATCTCGAATTATATTAATATATTTTTTCGCCCAAAGCTCGAATATACTTAAGTTGTGGTCCATTCGAACGAACTTCTTTAGTAAATTATAAGTACATTTCGCTAACTTATAATCAATGAAAAGGAAGGTTTTCTTTGAAGTACCTCACTCGAAGTACGTCTTTTTCTTAATTTAAGTGTTAAAATTATAATTCGAATTTTTTTTTAATAATTTAAAATTTATGTTAAGGGAAAGATTACTTACAGGGGTTAGCTTCGCAATGTATTTTCTATGGAGCCCCTGTAGAAATGTTTTCCCCGCAATATTTCAAAATTTAAAAAATTGGTATGGGAATTTTAATATTAGATATATTAAATGTATCGAGTTAAGTTTATTAAATTAAATAATTAACGATACAGTTTATTGAAATAAAACTTAAACTGTATTTAATTATTATTTTTAATTTAAAAAATTCAACTTATCTCCCTCATTTCTTTCAAATGATGGACTTCTATGGAAGTCATAAGCCATACCCATGATACCTTCTTAACAAACACGCTTATCTATTAGATTTCATCTTTATACCCTAGGTTTCCTCGTCTATTACCTGAGTTAACGCGAACAACAATTGGGGTGTTGGTGGATGGATGTTTAGTCTGCCTCCTGCTCTGCTTGGTCTCTTCTGGCTGGGTTGCTCGCTTCGGGGTAAAAATATCCACGTAAGGGGGTAAGATAATGTAGAAGGGGGTCTCTCCCTTAATGGCGCCCTGCCCGGGGCACCTGCCTATGAGTGGGAGGAGTGAGATGTCCTCGTGAGTCGGCGGCTAGCCCCGGGCCAAACGGGAAGAAGTTCGCTTGCTCGCCAAAGAAGAAGGGGGCAAATGATCGGATGCTAGAAATCACCGAACATTATTTTCTTCTTCTTTTTAAGTTGTACTTCTTTACCACGCCGCCGACTTGAATGCCTCCTGGCGGGACTCGATCGCGTTACCATGATGATTTTTTTTAACTTGAGAGTACTCCGTTAATGTTAACTAAGCTTCAAGCTTGAAGGGGATATTATGACGTTATAATTTAGAAAGGTTACCAAACTGTAAGTTGAAGGTTGGAAAATTATTGGTTTCATAGGTATATGTTCTCTCTTAATTTTGTATTCTAAATTTAATCGTTGTTAATATCATAAAAATACTGATGGAAAACAAGGGATAGTTATTTTTGACATTGTTTAGTTTTGGCTAGGGAAAATCGTTGCAAACGTTGGTTATATGGAGAGAAATCTTGATTATGGGAATTTATTTGGACGTTTGCTAAAACAAATCAAAACAATTACCCATGTGTTCAATGACGTCAAACCAAGATATCCTATGATTGGTCGGTTAGTGCGGGAGAAAAAAAATCATAAAAGAATAGAAATAGAGCCTTCGACGCCATAACCCGAATTTCGCAAAGAAATAAATAAATGGTAAAGTTTTTTATCTTTCCGAAGTCCAACCTTCCATTTTAATCTATTAACCGTGATTCCACGGACGAAACAAGGTTTTGCTACTATCTGGTGTTGAATCCGTAACCTCAATTTTATTTTTTGCAGAAACAATTATCCGATTTTAAAGTTAGCTAACTTGTTGCGAGGGTAGAACCACGCGGTGCATTTTTTTTCCAATAGATGTTCATGCGTGACCCGCACAGTTACCCTTTTTTATTTCTTTTATGGATGGAGATATACTTACTAAGCCTAGGCCTACCCGCTTGCTTCAGTTTATCTTTTAGTTTGTAACAAAGAAATGGTTCCATTGTGTTAAGATTAAGGCGTGAATTCTGTTTTTTTCTTGTTCTTATTGGATCCTATTCCCAAAGTATAGTTGTGTGTTTGGTTTCCGCAGATACGTGTACCATCATTGTACCACGACGAACCATACATATAACGCGTGTCGGGTTTGGCATATCCTTACAATTGTCTGTCTTTATATGTTCAAAGGGTCCAGAAAATTTTATTGTGGTGACAAAAATATTGGTTAGTGTAGAGTACAGTTAGAAAAACTTAGTACGCATTATTAATTGCCGAAATTTTAATTATTTTAACGTAGAAATTAATATTTAATAAATGTAATTCATACACGGGACTACTTGTTTCCTATTTGAAGCTGTATTTTCTTGGGGGATTTGAAAACTACTCCCCATGTACTAATGTCCAAATGGCGGGGCATGATGTGGAAAAAAATAGGACCTTTACACTATATAATTTTGGCAATTTTGACCAATTTTAACTTAACTCCCCGGCGCTACTGAAGCCATAATTGAACTGAACTGAAAACTATATATACTGTATAACATAAAAAATAGATTCTTCCTAAGTTGTAACTTAAGGTTTAGTTTAAATTACAGCGTGCAGTCATACGTGAAAACATTTCTTTATCGCACACACAGAGAGAGAGAGAGGATTTGGGCCGTTTTACAAAACGAAAAGTTAATTCGGTTAGGCCTAAATTCTAATTGAAACATAATCCCCCCACGCTCTGTGCATGGGGATTCCATAAGCAGACGACACTATATAAGTAAAATAATAATGCAAAGGCTTAAACGTGACTTCCCATTTTATGGAATTGATTTTAATTTTAGTTTCACAAACCTTTTAGTTTGACAAAAGAAGGGTCCAGTTAATTCTCTTATAAAATAGTTCATTATCTGTGTCATTATTAACTCTAATAGGGGAATATAGCCCACCCACCTTTCTATAATAGATAATACAATAATTCCTTAAAATCGCTAACCGTATCGCAAAAACAAAGCCCGCAAGCGTTTAATGCACCTGCATTCAAACTTTAATAGGAAAAAGAACACCTTTCCCCACTAAAATCAAGACGACCCGGCCATTGTTAGAAATGGAAAAAAAAAATATAAAGTAAAATTACAGCATCACTGGTTAAATAAAGACTCTCGAAGGCTCGTCTATATCAGAGAAAACTGTTCCATCATGGACCTTATAAACCCTATAAGGGACTAGAAATCTTTGAGATCAAAAAGTCACTTTATCTATGGATCTTTTCGATGTAAAAATGAGGGTTTCTGCAAAACCCACCGCCGGTTTTGAGTAAACTTACCTAAATTCTGGTCCTCTTTATGACGACAAGGTCCATGGTTCCATCCCTGGTCGCGTGCGAACGTGTCATAGCTGATCGCGTGCGTTTGTCAACATCCGGTCCATGATCCCCCTTCTCACCCTCTCTCTCTTGGTCTAGAGCGCATCAAGAACATCCGCTAGCGACCTCTAAGTAACGACCTTCGAGTTGGATCATCCTCTATCGACGTGATTAGACAATATTTTCTTTTTTGCTCTATAGATGCCCTAAGGGCAAGACCTAGCTGAATCTATCGTCCTCATAGATTGGGAGGGGGGAGGGTCCGAAAAGTGAACCTCTTAAATCTTGACACCGGAAATGTTGACGTCAGGGGTGTTAGAACAGATTATGTATGAAAAAAACCTGATTTCTTAAGTCTTCAATTATTGTAGGATATCGAAGACACCTATTCCATAGATACCACCACCACTACCATCTTTTAATATCAGTTATCGGTTAGCATACAAGATTAAAATAGCCTGAAGGGTTTTAAAGGTAGTATGAAGTCCATAGTTTATAAAATATGTTCCTTCCATAAGTATGAAGACTTCGTAATGCTACAGAAGAGACTTACTGCTCGAGATAACTAGTTCTAGCAGAACGACAAGTGAGAATTGAAGTCCTACACTCGGTGGTTAATTTTGCAGCTAGGACTTCCATCTAGGTCCTTTTTAGTCTGCATTACTAAGCCTTTGACAGCGCCTCACCAGGCGTACGTTGCTTTACCCTGAATCTATAACCTACCTCATTCTCTTCAAAATTACAAGCTCCAGTTTCTAAGTTACCAGAGATTAACAAACTTATGGTGGGACATATCTTATGAACTTATGCTAATGTTATATCACCTTCCCTTTAATGTAGGTGGTTTACGTATGGCGTGGGAAAGTATTTGGACACATTTTTTTTACTGTCTATAGCCTAGACTTCGGAAATGCTGGGTGTGGCTTAGTTTGGTTTTTACTAAATTTTATGAACGACTATATAGAAATTATAAATAATACGTAGGTTATGTATGCACCTTTTTTACTATACTTAAAATATTTTCTTTTTCTTTTTTTTAGGGAAGACTTCTTTAAATTTATTTTTTAATTATAGGCTACCTTTTGGTGTTTTTTTTTTTTTCTAAAATAATTTTTCATATTTAGGTCGATGTTATGAGATTTTAATAGTGCTATATTACCAAAGATTTAACTGCCTAAACGTTTAACAAGGGGTTGTTATTATGAAATTACTGGAATTATATTACCTGATCGATTTTTTCGCATTTTAAGAATTATGAACTTTATCAACTCCATCTGTTTTTGTATTTATCGGAAAAAAACTGGTTTAATTGTTTTAATTGGATTGGGGACGTTTAATTTTCTTTCTTTCTAGACTGTGGATAATTAAATTAGTACACCCTCCAAATTAAGTATTATTAAGTTTTAAAGATGTCGGATTAAGATAAGGTAATTTATAAATATAGATTAAAGTTAAGGGGGTTTTTTTTTTGGTTTTTTGGTTTTTTTTAATTGGGAATTTGAAGGTTATTTAATTTTAATTTTTAACGTTCTATAAAATTTTTGAAGTTCATAAATTTAATAATTTATTGAACGTGTGTTAATATGAATTAATTTACCCTTTTTATGTTTTTGATTAGCTTTTTTAGGGTTAGAGATTTAAATCTAATTTTCTAAATTAAATCATATATATTGAAAATGTTCTAATGAAATTGGTTGAACACCTAATCAACTGAAACCTTTCCAAAATTAAATATATTGATTTATTTAAAAAACTAACGAAAAAACATAGATATTTAAAGGATATAGTGTTATTTATTCTTTAGTTCTAAACCCTGATTTAATTCGAGCTTAAATTTAAGATTGTAGTATTAATTTTTTAGGGTTAAAAAACTGTTGTAGCAGAGCGTGGTTTCGATCCACGGACCTCTGGGTTATGGGCCCAGCACGCTTCCACTGCGCCACTCTGCTTCTGACAATCGAACGAGATTGAAATCGTTCTGTAGTACGTACGCGTTGACACACCCCTCTAGAAAATTAGAAATAAAGTATTTGCATTGCGTCAGCCGTGAGCGCGCCAGAAAAATGGGTTATTCTCCCGCCAATTTCAAACACCCGATAAAAAGCTGCTTTAAAAAAATTTATCAAATTTATTCTATTAGTTCAGAATTCACATTTGACCTCCGACCCCAAATATTAACCGCTTCATTATAATATATTATTTAATTAGATTAAAATTTTAATTTAGCAGAGCGTGGTTTCGATCCACGGACCTCTGGGTTATGGGCCCAGCACGCTTCCACTGCGCCACTCTGCTTCTGCCAAACTACTAAGATCAGAATCATGTTATACGTGTTGACACACCCGGCTATGTAAAAATTAAAGTATTTGCATTGCGTTAACCGTGAGGACGTCAGAAGCTGCTTGCTTTAAGAAAATTAATTCCATCAGCTCCCATTTGACCTCTGACCCCAAGTAATAACAACTTTCCTTATAATTTATTATTTAATTAAATTTAAAATTTTGTTTATAGCAGAGCGTGGTTTCGATCCACGGACCTCTGGGTTATGGGCCCAGCACGCTTCCACTGCGCCACTCTGCTTCTGGTATCTCATTTACCAAAACATTGTTTTGCTAGTTGACACAGTTCTTCGATACAGCAAATAAATAAAAACAAAAATAAATACAAGACTCCCAATACTAAAAACGAAAATTGCATCCCAGGAAAAATTGAAAAAAAAAGGCTTAAAAAATTAAAACTAAAACTAAAAATCTTCCGCATCAATAAATAAATTTACAATTGGTCACGAGTTATACATGGCCCTTTCTCGTGTTCCTACTAGATCTCGATACCACTAATACATATAAAGCTATGGCGGACTAACACACACAGAGAAGAACGTAAAAAATTATACCCCAACACGAGGCCCTTCTCCCTAGGCTTCTTCAAAACATTTTTAAACTTAACGAGCTTAAAATTAATATTTTCGAGGAAGAAGAGAAGGTGGTTACGCTAATGTTTCAGCCGTCTGCCTTTTATTTTTTATTTTTCAAAGCTTCTTAGAAAATGTAATAAGTATAGTTATACTCCTAAAGGGTATACAACAAGTAAGCCTAGAGGGATCAAAATGGGTGGTTGAATATCGTGACCAGTCGTGACGTCATATTGGACAGGTGCTACTGATTTCTTTTAATTTTTTAAAATTCGCCCCCAAGGAATGAACGAACGAACGAATGAAGATTCGAAAGTTTGAAAGAACAAATAATGTTATCCTCCCCCTCATCAATTTTAGAACATTTGATTAATCATTTTATTTTTTTCTTTTTTCTTCTTGACTTTGGTTTGGTGCTGTAACGATAATTAGATATACGTGTATATTTTATCTACGACAGCTTATCTTGAAAGTATAATTGTATCTTTTAGGAAGATAAGATATATTTATACACCCATGCAGTAGATTGTCTGGATCGAGCTGGAAATCGTGAAATTTATCTATCTTTTGTCTTTTGTGTTCATTTTCGTCTTGCTTTGCGCGAGATTTATTTTGGGTATTTTTTTGGGGGGTATTGTATTTATTTGAGGAAGGGTCATTTTCATTAACCCCTTTCGTTTCACTGTACATCAGGGGTTTCATTGACTTTATACGGTTGTATCAAGAAGTGATATCTAGTTTATTAGGGAGAAGGTATAAATTCGCCTCCACATTTCCAGCTTTATCTCCAGTCCAAACGTATAGTAGGTCCGGAGTTAATCCCCGCCGCCTCTAAATTGCAACCAGCATCTCATTGGTTCTTGAAAACTCACGTAAGCGCGACGCGAATGACGACGAAAATTACAGTCATATTTTCCGACTGAGGAGAGGCTGCGAAATAGCCCGGCCTCCTTTTACGTCCCCCCTTGTATTTTGAAAGGGGGACTGGGATTATGGCGCGCGGATACTTACATAGGCATCTTATACCTTCTCCCTAATAAACTAGATATTACTTCTTGGTTGTATCAAAGGCAAATTTAGATTAAAGAAAGTAATTAGTCGCTTGGTAGGTTAGAGTAGTATTATTTGTTTTTCAATTTTCATGTATTTTGGTTATCATATAGGGACTTGGCAGTACTACGTCATGCAACGTCAGGCTACGTTCCACTAGTGCTAAAAAACATACCAGGAGGAGGGGCTTATGTAGCTTTCATTCTGTTAAAAAAACATACCATAATGGCGCTGGGGGCGGAGTTAAGCCCGAATTGTCAAGTCCCTATTGCACTTGTTGACAAAACCGCCAGAAGAATATACTAAAACACTATTATTGCAATGTTCAATCACGTGACGTACAACAAACTGCTTTTAAGAGGAGCAATAGTTAGTTGAACCTCTTTTTATTCGAAAGTTAAATTTTATATTTAGTCTTATCAAGTGAAAATCACGAGTAGAGTGGCCTCGGGGCATGCTTCTCTTTTTAAGTATTTTTTCCTGGCATGGCCGACAACCGTGGGAGGAGTGGGAGGGCGTGGTTATTCCCAGGCTACTACCGACGCCATCGTCAGTCCCAAAATGGAATTTCGGGTGCACTGAGAGAAGCGCAATTTTCTCAAGAAAACTCTCCTCGAATTAAAAAGAAATACCTGGCCTGATTGGAAGTTGTTTAAAAAAAAAAGAAAAATAACTAAAATCGAGGGTGGACACGGTATAGTTTAACTTAAAAGCATGGCCCAAATTAAAGGTATCTATTTAAATTAACGATATTTATTTTCAAGTTAAGTTATCCTTTTTATTTTTGGATAAGGATTCGTTCGCCGATGTTTCTTTTCTGCGAGTTAAATTTTTGTAGGCGGTCTTGAGCACGATTTAGATTTTTTATTTTTTATTTTTTAAAGATCCAGTTGGGCCTTTTTTTTGGCGGGAGATGGCTTCTGCCGGACCGGACTACGGTAGCTAGCTTTCTTCCCTATAAGCCTCCTAATAGGCGAATCGACGGTAATTACAAAAATGGTTAAGGAAGAGGATGGGGATGGGGGGATGAGTTATACGGCATGCATCTCTCCGGATGAACTGCTGGGAGTTAAAGGAACAATGAAGATGGATGTTTCAATTCTCCTAGTCTGAAAGTTATGAATAATTCGCACGAGGTTGACCACTGGTCAAGAAAAATCAGGGAATTTTAACTAAGTTAGGGAAGTTTTTTCTTGGGACTTGGGTTATGATTATTATGTTTTAAAACATAATCCCGAAGAGTTTATTTATAGTATATATTTATAACATTGACAACTTTTGGTTCTAAAAGGTCAGCTATGAAAATTTTGTGGCAAAAGAATATTTCATGCTCCCTTTAAAATATAATTTTTTTTTAGTACGTAATACGGACAAGAATATGATGAAAATTTTTTATTTTTTAAGGGATTGGTGGGTGGTACCTCGGGTGGCTTTCTTTAGTTTTTCTTTATCGAGTCGGTAGCACGAAAAATATTACCGAGAGAAGTTTTTGAAGACCGTATAGGAAAGGTCAGGCTTCCGTATAAGAAATGCTACTTAAGGATCCCCAAAATTTTTACAATGCTCCTGGCGCCGTCTTCTTTGGTTCTCAAGAACTCTTCTGTTGTATTTTTTCCATCTTTTCTTTTTTCACGCTTAAGTTGTAATAGAGCCAAAGGCGGGGATCGTGATTTTTCTTATGGAATTCTTTATTGCACTTATTTAGCTTTCAAACGTAGTCAAGTCTGGAATGATTGTGGTCGCTGACTGACCTTACCATTGTATGTTAAGTCTAGTATTGTTGTGTCACGCCCCGTTACCCTTTGACCCCACGGATCTATTGTTAGTGCCAGGGTTAAGCGGGGGCGATAATTCATTTCCAATTCGGACGGACGGACATTGTTGGGTCAAGGTATGCCCTGCCTTTGAATGAATGGATGGATATTTTATTTGAATTTCACTAAGGCAGTAATGTGCTATTGATACTCATGAATGGCTTTAATAAATTTCTTAAAGGATTTGTGAATGAATCACCTATTCAATTGAATGATAAAATATATGGGTGTTTATTGTCCAGTTTATCCATTTAAAATTCATTCTGTTTAAACTGCTTCACAAGGTTAAACCTTGGAGGATTGAAGTGACGTGGAGTAGTGTGTCACTGGTTACTTCAATTCTCGTTTGTCGTTCTCCCTCGAACTAGCTCGAGCTGTAAGTCTGTAGCATTACGAAGTCTCTGATATACTTAGTGTAGGACCAGCCAAATTAAAAATGCACTTCCCAAAAATAATAATTTACTGGTCTGTTTTGATTACTGTAAACATAACTAGAATCTAACTTAAGGTATTACTTGTTACTTGGGACTCGGGGCACCAGTGTTGCGAGGGAGCGAGATAGGGAGAGCCTGAGGGGGAAATATATCGGGGTGTATTACAGACAGCAAAGACGATGGATGATGAAGTTTCTTGATAATGATGGCGTGAGAAAGTGAACATTTCTTCATGGATGGGGCATGTATAATGACGAGAGAGTGGGTGTACGTGAAATGAATCTTCACCTACACTATATACCTCTCTAAGACACGCAATTTGTTCTTCCCCTATATGTATATATATCTACTCGGCCAAGTTGTACTATGACAAGCGGCGTCCATCTTTCTCTCTACCTTTTTGTGTTTTTCTTGTGGCGTGTTTTTTAAGGTAAAAGCGTGGGCAGCAAATTAGTATACGTAAGACATAAGTTCATAAGATATGTTCCATGATAAGTTTGTTAATCTCTGGTTACAAACTGGAGCTTGTCATGAAGTGAATGAAGTAGGTTATAGATTATAGGTAAAGCGAGGGACGCCTGGTGAGGCGCTGCTGTCAAAAACTTAGTAATGCAGGCTAAATAGGACCTAGATGGAACTTGGTCCTGCAAAATTAACCACCACCGAGTGTAGGACTTCAATTCTCGCCTCCGTCGTTCTCTAACTAGTTATCTCGAGCTAAGTATTACGAAGTATGTTTAGTGTCATACTTGTGGAACGGAACATATCTTATAAACTTATGGTATACTTAAAATGGTAGAAACCCCTTTCTCTATATCTATAGTTTTTCCTTCCATCCGAGTCACTGACGGACATCAGTACCCAGACGTCAATGTTCGACTGATTTCGGTTTGCAAGGGAGTGGCGCACCGTGGAATTTAAATTGAATTCGATTCAAATATAAAGAGATAAAGATTTGGCGATATTTTATTAGGGTGTTCTTTTCTTTGATTTCGTGGTTAATACCGATTCGAGGAGCGATATGCCACTTATCTTTTTATGGGATTGAGTGATGTTTAGACTGGGGATATCCCGTGGAATCCGCAATTTTGAGTTTGGTTCAATCAGTGATAATATTGGTAATCCTATATGATTTCTCAGTAATGATAATTATTTTTTAACTTGATTTAATTTAATTTAAGAATTAAGATCTCGTAAAAGTCCGTGTCGTGACTAAGTTAATTTAAAAAGCGTGACCCGAAATATTAGGGGTCAAAGGTCACCATGTTTATGGAGAAATTAATTCAATTGAAACATTTTTCAAGCGTTTAGTAATTGTTTTCAATATTTATATAATTTAAAAAAAATCCCTTTGATTTGGACCATTTTATTTATAAGCTCACAAACCTTTGAAACTGATAAACAATAATCATCTCGATTGATTGGGAGATAGTTTTGTGATATCCCGTGTAGTTTAGGGGGCGTGACCTTCAGCTTCATATTCCTCCATCCAGATCACATAACATGAGAAGCGTTTCGTATTAAAATTATCTAGGGTTAATAATCTTCACCTCGCAATGCATTTTGCAATAATACCCCAGGTGTACTGTCACGTGCAGTATACTTAGAACCATCCTGGGCCATTATTGACATAAGTAACTTCAAAGAATCATATTCTTTTCTCGTTGTAACCCATTAAGGAATTACATCGGAATAGAAAGATAAACCCCGGGAAATAATGGCTCTTCAAAAAACAGAAGTATATTAATTTAAACGTTATCAACTAATAATAAATAATCCAAAATAAAAAAAAAAATTCAATAAAAGTCTCAAGGTATTTTTTAAACCTAAAGGAGTTAACTTAAAGATGATGAAATTTACTTCAATGGGGTTTAATTTACTTCCGGTATAGTAATATTTTATTTTAAAGCTCTCCTGATGGAAGATGGAGAGAGAGAGAAAGGAAGCATCGATAAAAATCAGGGTGTAGTCCCACTTATTTCGAAAGATATTCTCTCCTACAGAACCGCGTGGAGGACGTAGAATGAGAGATCTATTTAGAAAAAAAGAATAATAAAGAAAAACTTCTTATGGGCCCTTGATCGTATTTGAAGAGGGTGTAATGAAGTAGTGTAATAAAGGATGGATAACAAATGATCTTGCCCTCGTGTGGGAGGATTTACTGATATTATTATTCTTTAGCCTTTAGTTTTCGCTACGCATGCGCACAAATTGAGCTCCCGATTTTAAAATCGTCAGTGTACAGGGTGGGAAAAGAAAGGATGTGTGGAGGTTGATATGGAATAGTTGCCATGGGTTAGGATAATACCTGGAATCGTTGCCATAGGGCAGGAAAAGTCAGGGATTTGAAAAATAGACCAAAAAGATGAGGACGAAGTTAGGGAATATAATTTCGTGGGTTCGTGAAAATTTAAAACATTGAAAGTTACAGAGTTATGATAAATCTATTTCCTGAAAATAATTTTCACTATAAAATCCATTGTTAACATTGACAACCTTTGATCTAAAGATGTTTTTATTTATTTATTTATTCGAACTGAGGGACAGGGTCAAGGAAAATTGCGGGGATAATCAGGGAAAACCGGGAAAGTCCAGGGAAGAGCCCAGCCCATTTTGATCGCGAAACCCTTGTTCACTTGAAACACGATTATTCTTTGCTCAAGATTACCAACACTGATTTAATATTACGTACATACACCCTGTATACACTTCTTAAGTTAAAGCTTGATTTGAGACATTGAAAATGAGAGAGGGTTTTGTTGTATAGTCTGATCGGCGTCCGTTCTTGAATTTCTGGGAGAAGGTAGCCTAGGATATAAGAAGATGATGAATTCGCTTTAGGGCCTATTTCTTCAGCCATCACCTGGCTACTCTGGGCCCGTAATTAGCCCCGCGTCTATCTCTCACGGAGTCTTATATATATACCTTACCTCCTCCAACTGACAGGGTGCTGCTTTCCACGCTCTTATCATCGAGACTTTCTCTTCAAACTAAGAAGGAGAAAGAGAGAGAGAGGGGGTGGGTGCGAACGTGAGATTACTTTTAGTAGCCTTCCAAATTTTGATAAATTTCCTTTCAAATTATACCTCAGTCAATATTATTTTTCTTTAACTCGTAGGATAGTAGAAACGTTATTTAAAAATGGCTTGTCTTTTTTGATGCTTTTTTATACGTGTTCATTAATTACGAATTGATTCTGATTAGGTTTTTATTTTTGAAGATTTTAAATGTTTAATTTTTTTCGGTGTTATAGTTTTGGACACAATTTGAAGTTTAACGCGAGAAAAACTACACGTGCTTTTACTAGTTTTGGCGCGAGAAAAACTATACACGTGCTTTTTCTATTTTTGGCGCGAGAAAAAAGTACACGTGCTTTTTCTAGTTTTGGCGCAAAAAAAAACTATACACGTGCTTTTTCTACTTGTGGCGCGAAAAAACTACACGTGCTTTTTCTAATATTTGGCGCGAGAAAAAACTACACGTGCCTTTTTCTAGTTTGGCGCGAGAAAAACTACACGCGCCTTTTTCTAGTTTTGGCGCGAGAAAAAACTACACCTGCTTTTCAGAAAAATTAATTCAGTTTCAAATTAGGCTTAACTCGTACAAGTTCATTCAACGGAAATTTAAACTTAACTTTAAACATTTAAGTGGAGATCACTCGAATTAACAATAATACCCGTAAGGGCTATAACAAACTTATTACAAAATTGTCTGAAAAACGTCTAGGAGGAATTCCGCCAAAATTATTCTGGGTTATGGAAATCAGATTTTTTTTCGGGGGTGTTTAGACTTTAGAGTTGAACTTAAGTGGGCGCCATCTTAGGGATCGTTTCAGGACGAGTTTTCATTGAATCCTTAGCTATAGATAGGTCGTTTTTCACTGTGATGTAATATACTGTTCTCGCTGTCGATTAAGGGTGGTTTTTATAAGTAGAGATCTTTTTCCGATCATATTGTGACAAATGTGATCTGGACCCCACCCCGGCCCTGGGCGAAGGTGTGGCCGCGCTATCTTTTTTTAACTATATTTTATAAGAGTTGCGGGGGTATAAATACTATGTTGACGATCATAGCCTATCGATGTAGGAGGATCAATTGGCTGACTGCCTCGTTCACTCTCTCGGCTATCAATTACATCGCCCGAATTTATTCCATTCACCCAGGAAAAGGTCGGGTTCAAGTCACTTCCCTCTTCAAGATCGAATTTGCTTGATATAATGCCATCAGACAATTATCAAATACTTAATTGGACATTTGACCGGTGAAAGTTCAGTACCTGGGAAATATGGAAATATCAGGGATTTTTTTAAATGAGTCTAAAATATCTGGGATGTTTTTAAAATGGGTCTAAAACGTCAGGGATGTTTTTAAAATGGGTCTAAAATGTCAGGGATTTTTTAATAATAGGGTCTAAGAGTCTTAAAAATTTGGTATTTTTTTAAATGGGTCTAAAACGTCAGGGATATTTTTAAATGGGTCTAAAATATCTGGGATTTTTTTAAATTTGACTAAAATATCAGGGATTTTTTAAATGGGTTTAAAATATCAGGGATTATTTTAAATGGGTCTAAAATATCAGGGATTTTTTTAATAATAGGGTCTAAAATATCAGGGATTTTTTTAATAATAGGGTCTAAAATATCAGGGATTTTGAAAATTGTCTTAAAAATAGTCCAGTCACCCGTGGTATCGTCTATTTAAACTAGAAACGTATCTAATCTACCAATCAGTATTCATGAACTTACGAAACAAATTCATGATTATATAAGCAACCTGTACTTTAGATCTGATAATATTTAGAAGGCGTGCGTGGGACACCAACGCCTCGTATATACTTATTATCTCGTAATGGCAGATCATTGCCTTTAACTCCGTAATGATTAAGGAATAAATTAGACGTCGTGCCACGACTCGATCGATTTCCTGAAATTTCTTTCTTAGTCTTGGAGAATTTTGGAATTTCTTTCGATGATAATTTTTTTATTTTTTTTTATTTGATATTTGTCTCAGTTTTAATTAATAGCTATCATAAATATAGTAGATATGTTAGTTACTTTGACATATCTTTGATGTTACCGACGCGTTTTAACTTAAGTACTGGTTGACAAAAGTGTCAGACTGCTAGAAATGTTGCTCTTAACTTAAGCCTAACTCGTTACGAACAAAATTGTCTGCGTTTTAAAAATACTGACATGATAATTAGCATCTTTGAGAGAGACAAGTGGTGTCTCTGGTTGTAGTTTTCCAGATTTTTAACAGCTGATAATTTTTATTTTAAATTTGAATTTTGGACTTATTCTGCAAAGGTTGTATAAATGCGTTTTGATATTTGACCTTCAAAAAAAATATATACATATTTTATTAAAATAGCTTATTTAACAATTAAAACAATTACTAGTAAAATTACTTAATTTGGGGGATGTCATTTTAACTTCATTTTCTTCACGCCATCTACTGGGGGTTGTATCCCTAATATTAGTCTTGAGTTTCAGTTATTTTTAATTAAAAATTAAACTAAGTAAAAATATAATTAATTTCGTATTATAGTTAATTAATTTTACAAAGATATAATTCGGAATTTATTGCCAAATTATTAAGTTTTGAAAAATGTTAACACAGGTGTCACTAAATACACTTTTAAAAATTAAAGAAATGTTCAAGTTTATATTTAAAATCAAAAATTTCTAATTTAGAAAAATTCAATTCCATTTTAATATAATCCATCAAAAATGATTTAAATTTTAAATTTAAAGTTTTGAAATATAGTTAGGGAATTTCTTAAATAGATGGCGCTACTATGTCTACTACTTCCTAACCTTCTCCAACGTTCGAACCATGGACTAACTACTCTTCAATGACACTTTACAGAGACTGGGCGGCGAGTTTTCAAGACCACATATAGTTAGTCCATTCCCAAGGCCAATAATTATAAATAGTAGCTTAATTAAGCTAAACTAATTGACATTTGTGTCATTTAAAATGGAAAAACCATTATGTTAATGTTATTCCACGGCTTCTTTGAAGCTCCGTTACTTTTAACTTAAGGGCAATTTTTTAAATTAATTGACATAGATAAACTTAATTAAGTTTAAATTAATTAAGTTTAAATCCTAGATTCTAATCTGGATTTTTCCTCTTGTCTTTTTCTAGGGTGTCTGGCCGGAAAACGATGCGACATCAGATAATAATTTTTTTCTTCTACTGAACTTGCAATGATGATGAATATGGTGCCATGAGCCTCAGGCTCTGGAACTTATTGCCGCTGCTCTACCGCTTCGGTAAGCTAAATTTTGTCCTATCAAATCTTAAGGGTGGTCGGCCATTTGCCAAATATATACCCAAATACATAATTTCAAATTTAACCCTTAACTCTCGATTAAGTTATGAAATATATATCTCTATTAAGAGATAAACTAATATTTGGGATTAGCTCGCTATCTCTTAGTGAATTTTTGAGATTAACTCCAGTATCTATTCAGCAATAATTTTTGAGATTAACTCCAGTATCTATTCAGTAAAATTTTTTGAGATTAACTCCAGTATCTATTCAGCAATATTTTTTGAGATTAACTCCAGGATCTATTCTGCAATTTTTTGAGATTAACTCCAGTATCTATTCTGCAATTTTTTGAGATTAACTCCAGTATCTATTCTGCAATTTTTTGAGATTAACTCCAGTATCTATTCAGCAATTCTTTGAGATTAACTCCAGTATCTATTCAGCAATATTTTTGAGATAAATTCCAATATCTATTCAGCAAATTTTTGAGATTAACTCCAGTATCTATTCAGCCATTTTTTGAGATTAATTCCATTATCCATTCAGCAATATTTTTTGAGATTAACTCCAGTATCTCTTCAGCAATTATTACGATTAACAACAACTTACTATATTAGAGTGTGTCCCATCTCTCTCTACTACAGATAAGACACTACGCATCATCCATCCAGTTCCTGTACCCTTTAAAACCTCATCCAACCATGACTTGACACTACACCCCATATATGAAACCCCCTTTGAAATACCCTTTCCCGAATGCTAAGTAACATTGTACTTTTAGTTTCTGTTTACTGAGGAGATACAAAGTTTTTCGTCGTCGTCGAGGCTATCCGCTTGTTTCCTCCGAGTGCGCAACGATGTCGCGTCGGCGCTGTAGGGGGAGGAACAGTGGTAAATATTTCCGATGTCGATGCTCTCAAAATGGGTCAAGGCGATCCTAATATAATAAATATATATATATGTATATACCGTTAGCCATTTTTCTCTGGCGTATATACAAAACTGCATTCTTCTCAATCGACAATTTCTAACCGCCATATATTATTCCGTTCAGGTTGAGAGTGTCGTGTAGTTCTTTTTGGGCGAAGATATAAAAATCTTCGCGCGTCATTCATTTGAACAATTGCGTAATCAGGCGCAGCTGCATCAAATCATTTTGTTTACCTTAGTGTAGGGTTTTGATGTTTACGAGTATTTTTTGCAATTTTTGTCGAAAAATGAATTACAACTATGTTTCTATCAACAATTTTAATGAAGGTACGAGAAATTAAGTTGAAAAGCAATTTGAAATTAATTTATCGATTATTTAAGTGGTTCGTTCCAACTCCAATTATATTTAAACTCGAAAGAGCACGTATAATGAATGAATATTTCAAATTACAACTATGTTTCTGTCTACAATTTTAATTTAAAGAAGTTGAAAAGAAATTCGAAGTTAATTTATAGATTATTTAATTGGTACCAATTCCAAATAATAAGCGCCGATTAAAAATACATAATTTATGTAATTTATGAAAAAAATAACAAACAAAATACTAAACTACTATTTTTATTATTCTTTTTTTTTCAATAACATTGAAATAAATATAGAAATTTAAAAAAATTTATAAAATATTTCAGGTCATATAATTCAGGGCAGGAAGAAAAATATTTAATAATTAGATCCGGAACTATACATACATCGATATATAAAATTATTAGAAGTAGATGAAACCGAAGTGATCAAATAATAATAATAATCTCTTTTTGTCTTCAAATTAAAAGGTCAAGATAGAATTTGAAAAAAATCAAATTATAATATAATGAATTTTAGAAGAGAATGACGTTGGTTGTGTAAAATTCTTATTGGACGAATTGTACCATCTGACATATTTATTTGCAAAGTCTGCTAATATTTTCTTTTAAAAGTCCCAATTAGAAGTATTTTTACTGTTTCGATTTAAAAATTAGAAAAACAGTGTAAGGATATTGAAAAGATGTTATACACTTCGGTTGAATCTACTTCTAAATAAAAAATGGCATTATGGTTTTTATCAAATGAAAATTCAAAATAGTGGATTGCCAACCCGGCGTGAAATTACGTAATGAATGGAATTTTCGTGCCAACCTTGACCCAGTTTCGTCCGCTATTAAAAAGGAAGCGGCGGTGTTTATTATGGTGGCATACAGCGATTGAATCCGCTGCCCGTGGCTTTGTGTTTTTAAAATTCTGTACCATCAGGACCCGCGGGCCACTAATTCGTCGGCCTCGCGTGTGTTGCTTGCTTGGTGTTAGGAGTACTAAGTACGCGCGTTTTTATTTTGGCGCCTTTTTTACAGTCACAACACTGAGAGAGCGCGTGCGCGCGCGCTCACGAGTCTTCTTCAAAACTGGCGCGCTCGAGCTCCGCTTTTTACGTAACAGTTTTGACTAGTTCTCCTTTGGCGCGAGTTCATTGACCGCTCGCGCCCGTCGTCGCCGGATAACGGTTTTTTAGGAAATCAACGTAACCGGGAGGAACGGGGCAAACCAGAATTTTGCATCTTCCGAATAATAATAATCTGGTTTAAAGTGACTGTGACAAGATATTTTCTGGGTTACTTTAGTTTAGGCCAAGATACAGTTATCGAAGAAATGAATGAGCTTTGAGTTCTAATATTATTTTTATTTTAAGCTACCAAGGTTCGACATTAAAAACCTTGAATTTTGGGAATTTCTCATAGTGTTAGTGGCGCTTTAAGACGTTAATGAAGTTGAGGAGAAAGCTTTGAAATAATGTGAAATAAATAACAATTTATTATTCACGCATTCTTTACATTCCAATGCCCAGTATATCTTTACTTGTCTTAAAATGTCACAGGCACTTTAAGACCCGTATTTCAATTGTAATTTTTTTCTTTGGCATTTAAATTTTTGCGGAATGTTCAATATTTTTTTTTCCTGTCAATTTGAAATTTTATGGGATGAAGAAATTAGATTGTGTTGGAATATTTAGGGACTGGGAACGTTTTCGATGATTTGCATATTAAGTAATTTTTAAACCTATAGTTCAGTTGGAAACATATCGAAGGTTTTTCAAAGGCTGCACGAACCTTTTTTTCTTTTCCAATTAGGTATATTTATTTAATTAAGTAATCTTTTAAATTTAAGGAATTAATAAATAATAACTCTGTAATATTTTACTTCAATTTTTGAACTGAACTGGGGGGTTTGGAGCGAATTCTCTTTTGTTCTCACGATGGTTCGGCCATTATTACGAAATAAAGTCAAGCTCGTTAGAAGAAGGCTTAAAAATCTCGTCGGGAGGCCCTCCTTTTTTTAAAATCGTAAATAAGAAAATAAAAACCAAGTCAAAAGAAAAACTATATAACCATATAGAATCTAGGTTAGTACTGCCAAAACGATATAATCATTACACTGTACACTCTTTTTCCGCCGGCTCCACGCTCGCCCGTTCGCTCGATGCTTTCCAATTCCCAAGCATCATCTATTCCCCCTTTTCTTAAAAGTATATGTTTCCGTTTGTTTGTTTAAAATTCTCTATTTGGAATTGCGGTGGGAAAAGGATCGAATAAATTTTAGCATAGTAGCATGTTTGGGATGGTTCAATTATTATTACGCATTGTTCCTTTTACAATAGTCGTATTTGTGTTTTAAATGAAATTAGGATTAATTAATGTGGTTATGGGATCGGTTACAGCTTGTTTAAAATTTAAATTTGTGTTAGTTTCAGCATAAGTTTATAAGATATGTTCCTTCCGTAAGTATGACTTTACCTATACTTTGTAATGCTACTGAGAGACTTACAGCTCGAGCTAGTTTGAGAGAGAACGACGAAAGCGAGAATTGAAGTCCTACACTCGGTGGTTAATTAATTTTGCAGGACCAAGTTCCATCTAGGTCCTATTTAGTCTGCATTACTAAGCCTTTGACAGCGCCTCACCAGGCGCCACTTCGCTTTACCTCGAATCTATGACCTACCTCATTCACTTCATGACAAGCTCCAATTTGTAATCAGAGACAAACTTATGGAACATATGAACTTATGAAAAGACAGTGGATGTGTTTCAGAGTATCAAACACGATTTCAAGCAACTAAGTTGTTGATGTCTTTTTGTGGAACCGACCTAGTGAGTCAGTTCAGAGCCAGTAGGTCAAAAACAACAATTAAGGAGTTTTCGTTGGAAGGAACCATTTATACGAATGTATTACTGTATAAGAGTTCAAAGAAGTAATTAGTGTAAAAGCTGAAATTCCCGAGGGGTCAGGCAGGGGTCAGAATATTTTTGTTTTTAGTAAAGCCAAGTATAGGTATTGGTCAAACCTTAGTCTAGGCGCGAACTAGTCATACTTATAACCTAATTAAAATTTAAATTAAGCAATATTTTAAACATTTCTTTTGGTGTGGTTATGGTTAGGGTTAAAAACACACCATATAGGGTGGTGTGGTGGTGTTTAGGGAGGCAATTTTAGTTAAGGAGTACGTTGCACCATGCAAAATGCCCCGTTTATAATTTAGGAATCCAGAATATCCTTGGCGAGGGCGTTCAACTCAACCCTTTATGGGTTTTTGGTCCCTATAGTTTTTGGGGGGTTAGCTGCGATGCGAATTCGCAGATGCTAGCTTGTTCCCCTTTGTGACCTATGAACCCTATGTTTTTTCTCGACTTCACAAGCGTGGCAAGCAAGCAAGCCGTATATACCTTCTGTAATTTTTTTCTGAGTAGACAGGGTAGATGGAATTTTATTACTTTTTTGGTTTGGAAGGCAAAAAGTGGGCTAATGGCCGTCTATATTGCTAAGGGAAAGAATGAACGCTGCTGTGGTGTGTTTTTTTTCCATTGCAGCTTATATTCCTCTTTTTCTTACTGGCTTAATATTATGTGAGTGTGGATAATATAGTACACCGTTGCACAGTAATTCCATTGTTTCCCAAAAACGACGTTATTTGGGTGGAGAGGTTTTGGGGCGGAATTGACTACTCGCTTTAATCCATGCAAAGGCTTAAATTATTATTATACACGTATGTTTTTATGTCGTCTCGAACGGTTTCTTGGCTTACTGGCTGACTGGTTTGGTTGTTATTATAACATGAGGTCATGAACTCTGACCTCGTATAATATTCAAGAGGTAAATAGAGCCATGTCCGAGTTACAAGTTGACAAAGGGTTAAGGTTATCAAGTTCTGTTCAACAAAGGTTCTCTGTGGCAGACGATGTATTGCAAGGGAAAATGCCTCAAATTATTTTCAATGTAGACCAGAACTGACTTTTCATGACGTATTATTGCAACTAAATCTGACCATTGAAAACACTGCATTGGTCATTTCTTTTGCGCCCAACAAGTACTTTATAGTCCTCATCTACATCTACTTAGCTCACCTATAGACTCTTAAATCAGGTTGGTCACCATTGAAGGTCAAAGGTCCTACATCGTGTACCACACCAGGCAATTCAGCCTTATGACAACTTCACTAGCTTATCCTGCACATGATTAGGCTAATTTTGGCGGCGCGAAAATCGTCTATCTCTATCTATTTAAAAGGTCCAATGTAGCGTAAATGTTTGCAGGTTACGTGTGAATTATCTTCAAAGAGACTTGATACATTTTAGCAACGGATTTTGCAAAATTTGCCCCAAAACCAATTTGAGTTAGAATTCTAAGCTTTTGAAGATTTTCGGTAACCCGTCATCTTACTAGAGATCTGTTCGAAAGGTAAATGTTTGTTTAATTAATTCACCCCGATGTTTGCTCAGTCAGTGAAAACAATCTTTTAAGGATTTTCCAGAAATCGCTAAGTAAATTTAATAATATTTGTTACCAGCCTAGAATTTCTTGTCTCCAAATTAATTTTAGGAACCTTCTGTACAACAATTAATTTTAATTATAATTAGGTTGCATTTTAATTATTATAAAGGATAATCATACAGTGTTTGTATGAAAGGTCAGTTCGGGTTTTTGACCTATTTCTTGAAGTGTAATTCCTTAACTGACCACTAGAGCAGAAATCTTTGGAGTAACTGAAATTAATGCATCTTGAACTTGACTGTGATAAACTTCGTCTGCTAAAATTCATATCGTTTTAATATTAATTTATCTCGTTTAAATGACTAGATTATATTGGAATAGTTTATTTTCTTGACTTGTTTGAAATCCTGTCCGTATCTCTCTCTCTCTCTCTGTAAGGGAAGGGTTAGTAACATGAGACAAAAAAAGAAAAAAGACTTGAGTATTTTAAAAAACCAGAGCCAAACCCGAATAAAGAAGAAGATTTATCTTATGGAGAAGTCATGGGATGTCACTTTTAATTCCCCTTAGAGCAATGTATCTAACTTAACGACCCCTAAAACTCCGTATGAGGCAATACAGAACAGAAAACAGACTACACACATACTCTTTAGATTAAAAATTTCTCATTCCTCCATGAATATTGAAGCTTAACGTCTCCAGACAAGTCATTGGCCAGCGTATTTATATCTCCTAAGCTGCAGAGTTCTTCAATTTAACTTAATTTTACTTTATTTCACCTTAATTCCCCGATAATGTACTCTTCCACTAGGAATAAATGATAAATGGACTTAATTAACTTAATTAGTTAGGAGGTTTTGGTCTTTACCTCCTCATATACCTAATGGCAATCGTATGTCCGGTGTTTGACCATATTCTTTTCTTAAAAGGGTTATGTGAATACTTCAAAGACCTTAGATAGAGTTTCCAAAATCCCTGTTGTTTCAAGTTGAACACCACAGAATCTACACCCGACTGTCAATATTCATGAAGTAAATAAATGAATTCATAACAATATTTTTCTGATTCCAAAATGAAAAAAAATAAAAAAAGAAAAACCCGGAATATATTATCCGGAATTATTTTGCAATCTTAATTGACAGCGCGGCGTAAAGGGGATGGTAGGATAATTTCTAGGCAAATTCCGAGCAAAGTAAGATTGTCCCTTAAGGCGAATATTATAATTTCTTCTGGAGTTCGCGAGGCGGAGGTCAGTGATCTAAAATTACCCCACGCGCTCTGCTCTGCTCTCTCTCTCTGTCGAACCACGTCATAGAAAAAACTTATTTTAAGAAAACCAAGCGAGATATGATATAAAAAATTGACGTTGCCCCTTTGTGGGTGGAGAATTTTTTTCATCTGGTTTGATGTGAATTTCTCTCTATGCTAGAATACGACGAGGTTAGTGGGTGAAAGTGAGTCTAGGGCAGGAGGAAATCCGTGGAAGATGCAGCGCAAACTGAAAGATGGAGCCGCCATGTTAATTTTTTTTATTTTTTATTTTCAATTCCTATATAGCCATGTTGGATGAAGGAATATTTTTTTTCTTCTTTTCTTTAGGAAACGCCTTTTAAATACGGGCTATACATACACAAATCTTACCTAAGTTTTTTTTTAGTTGCGTTTGCGAAAATTACGGTGAAACTTATACAATTGTGATGTCTGTATGAATGGGCTTTTTTTAGAGGATACTTTACAATGACATTCGTGTTAGTTTTAAGCACCTAGATAGCGAAGTTATCATTAAATTTTGATTTATAGAGGGGGGGGGGCTTCCAAGATGCTAGGAGACTATAAAAATGGTTAGTTTTTAAAGGGGTCAGAGAATATATCTTCCATTGTTGTTGATGTCGTTTGACGGCTTGCAGAGGTAAAAATGGCCAAAATATTCTCTGTAAATAATGGTTTTTCATCATTTTGTAACAATTTGATTACTTTTAACCTTACAATCCGCTTAGAGACTATACAACCTCTTAGAATATACTCAAATGATTGCTATAACATTAACTTCCACTCTATGAAATAAAATAACCCATAACACAAGCTGTTAAATTTAGAAGTATATTGTTATGTAAAATTTCATCAACCGGGTACACAACCACTTTGTTTTAGTTACTTGGGCAACGATTACGTAGCAGACTACTAGACCTCTTTGGCCGATGGGGTATGCCACTTCGAATATATAAAGATCCATTATTTTTTTTTATTTTAACTTGGAAAAGCCTTTAGGGCAGTTTTTTTTCCATCTTCAAGACAGTTAAGTCAAGTCAGTTCAAGATGCTGCTGCGGCAAAGAACTATATCAAACCAAACCGAACAAACCTCACCCCTAGAAATTTTTATTTTTTTATTGGCCACGGTATTTTATCCCACAATACCTATAGCTCTCTTTCTCTCTCAGGTATATACGTAATTTCCTTTTGCCCCGGTGATAAATTTTTGACCTATCCCCATTTTCCCACCCGGTATATGTTGTTGTTGTTTTCTAACCGACGCTCTCTATAGCTGCTGTATACCATCCGAGCATCAACAACAGAACACTCGCAGTTTGCTTCGAGAAGTTATTACTGATTTAGAAGTGATAGTTCATTTAACAGCAAGAATACGTTTCTTCCGCTTGGAATCTCTAAGACCCAATATATATAGGGAGCTAACAACTGGCTAGGGGAACGAGATAGTCTGACGTCACGCAGCCTCTCTCTGGTTGGCATTTTTTGCGCGTAGAATACTGTTTCCAACCGTTAGGGGGATGAAACTTCAGTAAGAGATAGAAGGATGTGACGTTTCAGGGTCAGAACTGTTAGCTCCCTATAGGGAGCTGCCAGAGAGGTGTGGCTTAAGATGGCCCGTCCCCTTTCCACCAAAATGGTGGCAAACTTCGCAGAGTGAAAGGCTAGTGGGGGAAGGCTCCTGATTTGCTAAGTGAGGGTCTGACGCTTAGTAGGGGAGATATTCACCCCTTTTGCCCACTCCCTATAAGGAAACAGCAAAAGGGTGGGGTTTCAGACGGTTTCTCTCATATACATCTACATGGTGGATGATTTTGTGAAGTCTAAGGCGAAGTGGGGGAGTAAATATAATTGGGTAAGCGGAGGTCTGACGTTTTTTAGTTGGGGGTTATCACTTACTGCCGTGTCCCTCCCCCCTATATTAATATCTGATTGAAGGTAAGGGGCAGGGTATATATTACGCATGACGTCATACCCTCCTCCCCTTTAATTCAAGCAGAAAGGCGGCCTTTTAAGGATTCCAAGTATAAGATATCTATGTATTCCTGTTTAAAGCAAATCACTTGGCACTGACCAATACCCAACTTCGTTTCTTTATAAATCCCATTACCGTTCCGTTCAGGTTCGAAACTTATTGCAATCTGATACTGATTTGAACCGCTTGTATTTTCGTTTTCATTTACGCTAAATTTCGTTGGCCCCGGCCCGGTATATGTGTTTTGTACCGGCGCGGACCCAGACGGGTGTACATTAAGATTATGACGGAATGCTTTAGACAACCTATACGTAATATAGGTTGGTCTGACGGCCAGGGTAATTCACTTTCACCCGGCCGTGATTGGTCCGTTCATTCGGAACTTCGGTAATGAAAGCAATATTGACTTAAGACTATACTTCCCAACTTTGGTGGTAGCTTTCCACGTTATTACCGGGGTAACGTTGAACGTACCTGTTGTTGTTTTGTCTACGGTTATTTTATTTTTAAGTTAAAACACTCTTATGGCCTTCTTTGAGTCTATACTTATATTGAACTGGACTTCTCTGTCTGTCTTTCTTGGGGTGGTGGTGGAATTTAACAGTCAAGATAAATCAATGTTGAATATCGATGGTGGTAATATAACATGCGATCGCACCACAGACCCAGTTTCGTGAACCAAATGTTTACTTTTAATTTTAGAATTTAAATTAATTTACTGTAGAGTTGCTCATGCGCTGTTGGGTACAATGCAATGTAGGCTTCTAGAAGTTGTTGTAGCTATGGTATCACGTGAGAGACAGGTCATAATAATAAACGAGCGTACGTTAAATCATGCTATCGCAACCCTTTCTTTTTGGAGTCCTCAGGCATCGAAAAGCAATTTTTTTTAATAAATTAAATGTCCTTCGGGGGACAGGAGCGGCGATACATTTCAAAATTTATACCTAGATGACGTGAATATAATAAAAAAAATACAGAGAGAATTCAAAATTAAGTTGAAAATAGGTAAAAATCTCTTGAAGGTCATATACTTAAGGACAACGACCTCTCTTGCTTGAGTCTTATTCCATCATGGTATGGTATGGTCACGCCCAGTTTCAAGATCTTTGCTTGCAAGTTTGATTTTGATTTTTTTCTCAAGTGTACATCCATGAACACCAGTTCTTAAATTTTCCCACCTGTTTAAAATTTAATGAGTTAGAAGGGTAAGATTAGATTAAAATCTGTGAATAGACCAGACCATTTTCAAAAGTAGATCGAGTCTGGTGTCTTGACCACCGTCCATCTTTGATGCAGGACTGGTAACTTTAAAGCCATATCTATTGTCTTTGTGTCCACATACCCATTAAGGAGACGCTACTGATCCACATTTAGGAAAGGGTGTTATATTTAGGGGTTACTGGGTTTCTAGCTAAAACCAATCATGCTACCAAGTTTACTGGTCCTCTATTGAACTACAAAGTCCATGGAATCACCATCAACACCGGATACAACACGACGGGGAGTTTTTCACGCCACAGAGGACAAAATTATGAATATTACCAACGATTTGTTAGTCGTTAGGGTAATTGACTTAGCCTAATGACTGGTTATATAGTATAGTATTCTCTTTCCAGTATTGTATAAAAGATGGATGTGGTGACGGTGGTATCCCACGACGGGGTACCTTCTTCCATACATTATTATACCCTCCCTCCCTCTTCCCTAACCCAACTGCGCGCTAGTCAGAGACTCAGAACTCGTCATTGGGTCACTGACTTACTTAAAATCAAGGAATAAGTACAGACGCCTTATAACTTAACATCGTGTCTTCAAACCATCCCCCCAACCCCAAACCCGGTCTATATTACGATTCGTCTAAAATTTATTGGGATGAACGGTAGCTTTGAGTTTGGTGTCAACTGAAACGCGTCACGGATGTACGGGGTGTTCTATAGACAGATTCGTTTATTACAAACAGAGAAACCAATTGAATACACAGGGGCGAGGCCGCCATTGGGGTATCCTCCCTGTCGCCAAGAACCAACGCCAGACGGAGTTCACTACACTCCGGTAGGCTAACCAACTCACACTGTCTCTGCCGTTGCATCTTGGTTAGCAAGAGGCAGGATACCCCAACGGCGGCCTTGCCCCTGTGTATTCAATTGGTTTCTCTGTTTGTAATAAACGAATTTGTCTATTACCCTCCCTTTTTGGTAACACCCTGTACGTATAGTTTGAGTGGTGGTATATTTATTGGAATATCGTCTATGACACCGTGGAAAAGCTGGATGAATGTTCTTCACTTTCGCTATCTGTCTGGGAAGGGCGAGGTTTCTCCCCTCTCTCTCTCTTACTCTTACTCTCTCTCTCTCTCTCTTACTCTTACTCTCTCTCTCTCTCTCACTCTTACTCTCTCTTGATCGTCATCTTTTCTGCCCGCCCGACCTTAACTAACCCCTGGTATAGTTTAGTTCTTTTTTTCTTTTTCGTTTTTATTCTCGATTCAATTTACTTAGAATGTGGGGGACCACCAAGAGGGTAGATGAACCCTTGAGGAGACCAACGAATATGATGATCTATACCTTTCCCTTTTCATCATGAAAGAGAAAAAAAATCTCCATTAAAGGCGAGAAACAGTGGATAAGGTGGTTAACCCCAACTTCCCCAAGTAAGCCAGGAATCTGAATAGATCCGGAGAACTTTATGAATTTCTCTAAAGTTGGACCATCTACGGATGTTTCCAAAAGGGTGGTAATTATAGGATTAAGTACTGTGGGATGGTTGGTTCTATGGGAAATCAATTTTGAATCAAAAATATAACTTCTATCTCCATTTTGACCTAATCAAATGACCACAGTTTATAAGTTATGATTGCAGTGTTTTAGGGATGACTGACCCCTTAATTAATTAAATTAGAAATCATTGTCTTTCAGTATATCAAGTCTTGAAAGTGTTCAAACCACTTAGAAATTACATAATATCCGTATATAACATTATGAAAACAGTCTATTTGGGTATAAATGTCCCACAAACACAGTGACTTCGTCTAAATAGGTCAAAAATGTCAAGAATGCATGCGCCCTCCGTATCATGGTATACGTAACCATGATACAATCCACGTGGTCGACAACGTGACTATTCAGTGAGAGTGAATAACGCAACGGAAATGATGTCAGCAGCAGGCGTAGGCTTAATCCCAGCACCACCCACTTCCAGGGAAAATATTGCGCGGGAAATAAGTTAATGAAATTCATATTTCGTGGAAAAGAGAGAGAGAAACAAGTTGCGTAATCTCCCCGCTTCCCTCGCGCTCTTGAACTTGAAAATGGCGCGTACAGTGAAAGTGAGACATTTGTTTTTACACTGAACTAGCTAGCTAGCTGCTAGTGGGTGTTTTACCCGCTTGCCCTCATTCTCATTAGAAAATTATTTTTATTATACTTTTACTGGAGCTTGTATACTAGTATGTATACTACGTAACCATATCCTTACAGTTAGGCCTTGGCATCATTCGTTTTACATTGAAATTTTCACCGCTCCCCTTCAATTGTCATATTTCTTTAGTAAGATTAATCTAAAGATTGGCCCAAGGCGCGGTGACCTTGAATTTAAGTGCTTGCACCAGGATATGATACCATGGTTTTAAAATATGTTCGAAATTAACCAGTATTTATTAGCCTTATGAAATATTCGACAATTGACCAATTTCATTAGACATATTTTGCTAGCTTATGGTCTATCTTTTATCCTATTCAGAAGGCCTATTTTCCGGCTATTTAAATAGGTGTGTATTTCACCTCAAGCTCAAGGCTGGGTGAATACACTTGACAATGAACCCTAAACACGAGTCGTTGTGTATATATTGCATTAAAACCAACATTTGTGTAGCGAATTATTCGAAAAACTGGTGCCCAGCGCTAAAATTCTTGGAAGAAAGGATGTTTATATCATTCATTTCATTTGTGTGGCGCGAAAAAAGGAAACGAGAGGTCGTAGACGTCTGACACTTTCGTTTTTCAAAAAAGATTGAAGAACTGACTGCTTGGCGGTTGCTGCCTGCCTGCATGGGCTTCGTGAAAATCTGTAGGATTCCTGGTAAAATGTTAGGGATGAGAAAGAAAAAAGTTGTCGGGCGCCAAAAACGTGGATCGAAATATTCCAAACCCCAAATTACATTCGAGAAAAACATGAAATAGACCCTGCAGCCCCCCCCCCCAACCAATGTCTTTACCATTGAACCCTATGCTACAGACGGGTGTGTTTTAGTGTATACATTGTGTTCAGTTTCTTTGAGTCAATGAAGATATGTTAGGATAAGATGTAGGCGATACGTTGAACCATAAGATATGTTCCTTCCATAAGTTTGTTAATCTCTGGTAACTTAGAAACTGGAGTTTGTCATGAAGTGATTGAGGTAGGTCATAGATTCAGGGTAAAGCGAAGACGCCTGGTTAGGCGCTACTGTCAAATTTGGGCTTAGCAATGCAGACTAAATAGGACCTAGATGGAACTTGGTCCTGCAAAATTAATTAACCACCGAGTGTAGGACTTCAATTCTCGCTTTCGTCGTTCTCCCTCGAACTAGTTATCTCGAGTTGTAAGCAACTTTCTAGCATTACGGAGTATAGGTAGTGTCATACTTATTTGAACATATCTAAGTTATAAACTTATGGTTGAATGTACGTCTCTATTTTGGGAAAAGGAATCAAGTTTTACCTTTGTAATTATGATGATATAAGTTGAAATGTTGGTAGAAGTTCAATCACATTTATGGGGTTAACGTAACGCTTCATTATTTATTCAAATTATTTATTTCAAACCTTCCCAACAAGGCTTGTATCTTGAATCTTCTTCAATCTCGTAATTAGGTTATAGTGAATTTGAATGAAATTAAGGCTAAATTTCTCTACTCGCTTGATTTAGAAAATTTCCTAATTCATTTTGTAACGGGGGATAAAATTCGGAACGTTTGTTTAGACTTCTTTAGAGGTCGAAAAAAATAAATAAATAAACATATTTGGTAAAATAAAAATATGAAACAGGATAGATATAAATGCAAACGCGAGAAAATAACAGCCAGACGATGGGAGGAGAATCGAGCGTGCAAGGCCTAGATTCGTAACACATTAACCAAGTTTCAGTTTGCCCTCGTCGAAATCAAAGAACTTTAATAAAAACAAAAAAATACAAACATAATAATAAAAGTAAAGATTCACGAATAAACATTTTTAAAATTACTATGTTACATATTTTGTATTTGTATTTGCAACTATCATCTCTCGAGCTCATCATTGTATCACCCCATCTATCTTTTTCATTTTCGCGGGGTAACCTTTGACCTCTTAATGCGTTGCGTAGTCTGCAATTTTCATAAGCGCGCCAATAGTTGAATTTGCATTTTGTGGTCCCGGAAAATTAAATTTTACGAAGATTTATTGTTAGTAAACTTTAAATTAAGTTTATTGCGTTGTAATTATCGCGTTAGAAGTTAATTATTCGTTATAGAATCAAGTTTTTAACGTGTATGTTTTAAAAAATGTTTGAAAATCGAGTTTGAAATTAGCCAAGGCTTAACGAAAGGTCTGTAATTTCTAATTTATTTATTTGTTTGTTTATTTTTTAATCAGGATAGTAATTACACGAAGTAATGTATGTAATTACTCATTATTAATTAATATAAGCCCAATTTAAATTTAAATTTAAATTTTTAAATAATGTAATAGAGCTAGCTATCTCAGTTGTGACGTCAGTACCTATTTAAAACGTCAAGGGCTTAACTTTGACAGTGGGCAGCCATCCATATTTGGTACGGCTTTGGTTCTACGCGGGCAAGTTGCATGGGTGACGTCACAGACTTCTGAGATAGCTCTATTACGAAATAGGTCAGTTAATAATATTGAATATCTTAACCCTATGATACCAAAAAGCCTATAACAAATCACGAGAATCAGTTAAAAAAAATTCAGGATAGTACGTAACGTTATAGGCATGGATATTAACCTAATTCCATTGTTAAAACCGAACGTATGTATGCCTTATAAAAAGAAAAACGCCTTTTTTTAAAATCGTAAATTTTAAGAGAAGTCGTTGGGCTTAAAAAAGCTTAGATCATTGAGTCCCAGCAACCAACTGACGTCGTGAAATTTCAAAACTAAATCCATTCTCACCCAACCAACGACTGTACAAAATCCTTTCCATTTCTTTACCCAAGCAGGCACCGTTAAAAATGTATAAAAAAGGTTTTAAAATATATTTTTTATAACCAAGCTCAGACCATAAGGGTTTAAAAAAGCAAAAACTCAGGGAAGTAAGGGTAAAGGAAAAAAACCTTTTAATTTATGAAAGGTAAACCGATTCGCAAAAAAAAAAAATATAAATTTTCAGGAACCATATAACCGGGCAGATGGTGGCAGAATCTCACTCTTTTTCAACCCATTGATGGTGTATACAAGTTAAAAAAACCTTCCTTGATTTTTTATCACTACCCCTTGCCTCATCCATAAAAAACTTCTTATTCAATCTGTAGCTCCTCCGTAAGAAATTGGACCCCCTCAATTGGGGCCCTTCGACCCGACCCCTTTTGCGTAAAAACGTCTTTTTAAACCATCGTTGCTCTTCTTCTTATAGGTCTACCCCTACCCTTTTTTATGATGAAAACTTTTTTAAATAAAAAAAAAATGCAGTTTCACCTTTTTGGGGATATTGTTACTATAGGTTGGTTGGGTGTCACGTGAAAATGTTGGTGTTATGTGAATTTGGGGGTGAAAATGCTGGTGTTATGGGACTTTTGGGTTGAAAATGGTGGTGTTATGGGACTTTTGGGTTGAAAATGGTGGTGTTATAGGACTTTTGGGGTGAAAATGGTGATGTTATGGCACTTTTGGGTCAAAATACTGGTGTTATGGGATTTTTGGGTGAAAATGCTGGTGTTATGGGACTTTTGGGGTGAAAATACTGGTGTTATGCGGATTTTTGAGTGAAAATGCCTGTGTTAACGGACTTTTGGGTGAAAATTCTATAGTCTACCAATTTGGGTGATAGGTTCCAGAACATGCTACTCGAACCTACTTCAATTTTCATTTTATTCGGTAGCAGATAGCAGTTTTAACGACATGTGGGTGAGAGATACGGCTATGACGCAGTTTATAGGTCAAAACATATCAACAATGTATAGCTTCGGAATATTTTAATGAAAGCACCGTTAGACTTCCCACTTAAACGTAAAGTGGACGCGTCATCTGTCTTTTCCCTTTAAAATCAGCGCTAATACATCAAGTGGGGGGACGATCTCATGATCTAAAATAAGCTTTAAAAGTCACCGAAGTTATCCGTTCCAGTATAATTTTTTTATACCTATTCATTGTATGTTATCCCTCTCCTCTGCCTGAAAACGCGGCGTTCTTTTTCTAACATTGCATGCAGCATCTTTTAACTGAAAATGATCCATCTTTTTCCACTGGACACATACGTTTATTTCTTTTCTTAATAATATCAGTCGGGTTGATTTTTATTTTGTAGGCCTTAACTTTAAGAGCATATATCTAGGAAGTGGTATGATGGCACTGCACGCATGGGGGTCTTTGAGTGCATGCATGGTGTTGTT
This sequence comes from Phalangium opilio, assembly GCF_054372755.1. Classification (NCBI taxonomy): domain Eukaryota; kingdom Metazoa; phylum Arthropoda; class Arachnida; order Opiliones; family Phalangiidae; genus Phalangium; species Phalangium opilio. Next base: position 2,792,798 of record NW_028324151.1, read on the forward strand.
TCCGGTTACGTTTTAGATTATGCTAAAGAGCAAATTTCTCTTTCTTTTCTTTGAGATATATCCTATAACTTGGTTGGAGAGAGGCAAACTTTCGATTTCCCTTCATAGGGATTTTTTCCGCTTGTCTAAGCAGAATCTAGACGTATTGGTATGTACAGGACTGTGCCATCAGGGCCTCCTTAACTTTACTACTGCGTGGAGAAGTTTTTTATTTAAATTTTTTTATGTACCATGGCATCCATCCGGACCCTGGGATCAGAACCAAGAGAGACTCTAGGATTTGTTATAGAGGAGAGAAGAAGAAAAAAAATCGGCATTGATTTTTTTCTTGTCTTCTGTTCCTATATCTATGGGATAAAGGGGTTTCCTTGGCTTTTGTTTTATAGGGTTTGTGGGTAGAGTAAGGTGAAGGGTGTGTTTATTGATTAATCTGATCTAATATTGAACTTCTTGTTATTTTTCTTTTAGAGTTTTATCCATGTTATTGAACATTGCGTCTTCGCCAGCGATTGAACATGCATGAACTTATATTCATATCATCGCAAACATCTTCATCTACCCAATGAACACCGTGGAAACACGCGGATTGAACATTTTGCTGTCTAATTGCATCTATCTACGTATGAACATCGTGGAAACAAACAAGAGTGAACATTTTGCGATCAAAGTGCAATTAGTGCATCTTCGGTTGCTATGGAACATCGTTGAAACGTACAGAGTGAACATTTTGCGATCAAAATGCATCCTCGACTACTAATGAACATCGTGGAAATACCCCGAGTGAACATTTGGGATCCAAATGCACGAGATTTAATTTACATGTTAACGATGATGCCTTGCACTACGAACTACGAACACTACTGGACGAATGAACATTTTGTGATCTACGAAAGAACACCACCGTAACCCAAGAACATGTCCGCCAACGAACACACCACGTATAGTCTCACTTCTACAAGACCTTCTGAAAGTAAGTGATTTCGATAAACTTCTCAAAACACAAGTTTAATTAAATTTATGTTGCAATTACACCTACAACTTTCAAAAACAATTAACATAATTAACGCAATGAATACGTACCCCTATAGACATATTCTATGGGTATCTTTCTACGATAACAGATGGTTTCTCGGGTTTTCTTTAAGGTATACCCTTCTAGTTTTTTTTACGTAACATCTGTGTACATATACGAGCACTCCTTTAAAAAAAAGTAGAGAGAGGCTCTTAGTTTTGGGAATTTTTTTAAATCTAGCGGGGGTATATCCCCCTGGCATCGTGAGAAGGAAACTCAACCCCTTAGAGCAGCATTCTTCATTTTACCCTTACGGTATAAAAAAGAGTGGGGTAACGCATCAAGAACGAAATAAAAAAATTCCTGATCGTTTTTTATTATTATTACCGGATAAGAGAGAGCTCAAAAAAAAACCTCCCTTAACAAAGAGTTGGGAATGGGTTAGCTTGCTTGCTTAAAGTTTAGCTTGCCATCCCAAAAAATCTCTAAAAATAGAGAAAGGATATATAGGATAATTTTTTGTATGGGGTTAAAAAACTTACGTAAGTTAAAAAAAAAAATCATGATCGTATATCCTTTGGTTTATATACCATTATACCCCTGACGAGGGGTATGATACTGAGGTAGAAAGGTGATTTTTGACATCATGTCAAGTTGAGGACGAGTACAATTGCGAGTACATTATTAAGGAACAGGAATGAGTACACATAAAGGACACAGAAAGGCTGTATTAACAATGGAGTACAATTTTTGGAAGAATGTAGTGAAATGTTTTTAGTGTATACCAAATAAGTACACGTGAATTAGTTATGAGAAACACGTGAATTTGTTATGATAAACAAGTGAATTAGTTATGAGAAACACGTGAATTAGTTATGAGAAACACGTGAATTAGTTATGAGAAACACGTGAATTAGTTATGAGAAACACGTGAATTAGTTATGAGAAACACGTGAATTAGTTATGAGAAACACGTGAATTTGTTATGAGAAACACGTGAATTTGTTATGAGAAACACGTGAATTTGTTATGAGAAACACGTGAATTTGTTATGAGAAACACGTGAATTTGTTATGAGAAACACGTGAATTTGCTATGAGAAACACGTGAATTTGCTATGAGAAACACTCGAGTGCAAAGAGGGTACAAGATATCCGAATGAGTACGAGACAAAACTATATTGGATGAGAGTATCTGTCCCCTCGACGATGACATAAGGAAAGGGGTCCACTAGAGGAGAGCCCCATCCATATCCTTATAGCTCGTTGGTAAATAGCGCGGAAAAAAATTGGGAACCCTTTTTGAGAAAAGGCTTTTTTTACAATCTCTCTCTCACCCTGGCGCCGGTATTACAGTACCGTAGGTGGAATTACCAAACAGGCAGCTGTATTTTTTAAGTACTAAACTTACGGGACCCCACAACTGCATGCACAATTTTTTTTCTTTTATGGTTACGTAAAAAAAACTTACCGAAGTTCTAACCCTAACCCCTTACTGGCGGTTTTTTACCCCTTAATGCACAACATACTGCGTACGCTATTAATTGTTCAAAGATCGGTGCCATGTCGCAGATGGTCGGTCCACATCAGGGTTTTAAACGTACGAAGGGATTTTCTTATTTGGGTTTTGAAAGATATAGTTTGAATCTTCACACGCTGTCTTTAAATATACGTCAAGAAGGCCTTGTAGTCTCTAGAGCTACGTCGTGTTAGTAATTGTACTTGATTCTCAAGGTAATGGAATGGGTTGAGGTGATTTAAATTGGGACATTGTGTTTCTCGTGGGAAAGGCCGCGTTAAATGGTGTTGAATTGTGGTGTGTGTTATGGTGTTTTTAAATACTTTGATGAACAGTGCTTGTAGTGGTAGTAGTGATGAAATCAAACCTTGGGCTCTTTTTAGTTATGTGAGAAACGTTTATTGCAAAGTTGAAACCAAGGTCCAAATATGACGCGTTAGATGCATCGATCCAAAATAATTGTAACGATGTTTTCGTTAGATCAATTTGTAGTTCAATAGTTTATCTATACCCTTGTAACCTGAATCGGTTCGAGTAGCCCATGAATTCAACGCGGATCTGTAAGAGTATATGGTAATGTCCATGGTACGGTCAACTACTAAACTGACAAACCTGCCTTCAATAACCATGATAATAATGAATTAATTCATGTATGGAAATAATTTTCGTTACCCACTATAGATCCGTCGATCTGACACTATGGCTCGTTATTGAACCAGATCATTGACAGTCATTATGAAATAAATACAAACACCCCCTCTCTCCTTTTAGAGATGTCATTATACCTCGACATCGGAGACAGGTAAACGCGTCGAGACAGTTTTCGTATATGTAGTCCCTGACTTAATAAGAACAACAAAAGCGATATAAATCTATCTCATATTTCATCAGCGGACTATGATTAAGACATAACATAACAATCGACGATTCTTTTCTTTCTTTCATATGCGAGTTAAGGGCCATTTCCATTGGCTGCGTCATGACATCAGAGACACTGTACTCGTACTCAAGTACAGTAGTCAATACCTTTAAATATTTAGCCTATTTGATTACGAGACTCAAGAACAGGTGCAGTCCAGGTAGAACTAATTTATGTACTGGGGTTTTAAGCAGAGAATTTCACCTATTTCGAGCGTATGAACTTGTAAGGCATTGCGTTGCGTCTCAGACGGTCCGATAACCTCCATCGCGATTCACGTCGTCAACTTCTCCGAGGGAGGGATATTTTAGCGATAAATAATCCGTTTTACGAGCGATATAAATAATGGCCTTATTAATCTTAACCCGTTGAGAAAGATGTCGTTTTCGTTTCGCCAAAATTGACTAGAACTAAACTCTTTTTTAGCCGACGACAACAAACTGATGACCTTAAAAGGGTGACCGAACCGATCTTAGAAGTAGTTGTTATAAACAAGCGTCGAGAAAGGGTTGTCTATACGCCATGAGTTCGTTGATACAGAAAGGGTTTAAGACCCGGTTACAATTATTTTATAGATTTTAGTAGAAAATTCGTAATAACTCTGAATGAATGGTAATTTACAAATTAAACAACTGAATTGGTGCGCGGTTTTATCTGTCAATGATAAGCTTGTACAGGGTTGACATAGGTCAGGGAAAACCTGGAAATGTCAGGGAATTTCAAAATGGGCCAAAACAGGTTAGGGATAAGTCAGGGAATTTGGTTAAATTGGCTAAAATGTAATTAGTTCAATCATCCGACTGGGTAAAGTTTTAAACACGGTTTTACCGAGATTGCGTTTGACCAGACACCAAAATAGCGAAGCTCGCTCCACAATGTTTTACGTTAAATATTCTAAGAACGTTTTGCGTTGTTGCAAGTCTTACTGCAAAAATTGCGAAGCCACAATAATTTAATCGGCTTTAATTATCATTTTGATCGCTTCTACTTCTATGTCCGCGCGTCTAAATACTAAATACTTCTCAAGTAAACCAATCTTCATCCTCATGCAAACTTGATACCTATCCACCCACCTACCCAACCATGCAGGAACATGTAGGCCTGCCTATAGTCGATGGTTTAAACTTTACACTTCTTGACAAGTATTTAGTCGATGAACACTTAACTATCTAGAAGCGTAAACGTGCATGGGGTCCCCTCTTGTAAGGAAGCAATTCGAAACTTTACATCAACGATTTCCTGAACGCGACCCTCGGAGACACGACGGGAAGCTAGTGAGGCCCCATTACGTAATATTATCGCCTTAAATATCGGAAGATTTAACAACGGATTGTGTATATCTCGCCGCCCACCCTCTATAGCTCTGTTCTTTGGAGCTCGGTGAAAGTATCCTATTTGATCGGGAAAGAATTTAACACGCCGCGGCGGGGATCTTAAGAAAGATCGACGACGCTCTCCTCGAGATCAACCAACGCGGACCGTCCGCTTCCTGGTTTCTATAACGGGAAGTTTAAGCTCCGTATAACCCGCGTCTATAACGGAAGAGAATGTCAAAATGTCTCTCACTTCGGTGGTTGCCAGTTTGCCTCCTTCCTTGCTTTCTCGCTTGCATTTAAACCAGGCATAAGGTGTTAGACATAAGTTAATTACATCCCCCTATAAGTTAAAATATTACGGTCATTTATTCCTAAACATGTGTGGTCGTTTTTATGACTTTATGTGTAACCTTTATTTTAACTACTACAATAAGTATATAATGCTTCTCTTTGGGAGAAGTGTACCAACCACAAAGCTGGGTAATATGATTCTTCCCAACATCAGATGAACATTTATTATAGCTAAACCAACCGAATCAAATACGCCATGTAAATAGTTCCCTCATCATTACTCTATTAGCGCTGCTTAACTATTTGCCAAGGCGCATGCATGCGCTTGTGCGTTTTTGTCCCACGTCAAGACAATCAAGGTGTGCGGTACTGGGTAGGTTAATTGCTGAGGATTTAGTACAACCAAACAGTTAAAGAATTCACCCTAGCATGGTGCCATGTGCCCATCTGAAGTTTGATAGGCGAGAGAGCAAACAAAATGGGTACATGATCCTGGGAAGAATCATGTTATAAAAGATGATACAGAGTGTCATCCTATTATCCCATTCTGCTATTACTTGATAGTTTGTTTACTTCCTTCAAATGCTTTTGTTTCAACTTATTACTATTTACTTATGATTTGTTGGTTAGTGGAAGGGCCAAGAAGTGAGAAGAATTTAAAATTTATTTTCTTTTTAAAGAGACGTTTGAAAGAGAGAGAGAGAGAAAAATAAGGAAGCCAACTTAGCTATAACCGACAGAAATTCAACCTATAGCGAACTTAAACGGCTCAAGCTTGCCTCGTATATACTTCCTATACAGGCTGCGAATTTTATGTAAAAACGAATTCTTAACGGTTAACGGTTAACGTTCCTCCGCTAAGCCGCCGCGTATAACGGGACTTGTAGTATAAAGAAGGACCCAGCCCAAGTATTGAATGTGTTAACCTTACCCCAAACGTTGCCTCTCTCTCTCTTCTCCTGTCTTTATCGGCACGAGGAAACACGGTGCTGCTGAGGAAACCCAACCCTGGAAGCGGTTTCTCTCACCCTCCATTTTCGGGATGGAATGTTACGTAAGCGATTTAATACCCTTTACTACCCCGTCGTGGTACTCGTATATAAAATTTGATTGACACCCATTGAAATTTAAACCCGGTGTGTTCACCTATAACGAAAGGAGTGGTGCATACGTGTGTTAAGGTATCCTGGGAAACAGGGATTTTGCTTCCCTGACTTCAGGAAATGTTATGGTTCTCGGGTTCTGTGTATGATCGATAAAGGTTTTTTCAATTTTGATGTACATACCATTTGTCTTCCTGATTTTAAAAAGTTTTCGGGTATTTATTAAGTGTAGCTAGTTTTCAGTTTGCAACCTTGTCGTTCAGGTCGTCAAAGTCCCAAGTGAACATTGAAATTACTCAAATTTTTAATTTGCCTGAGATGCCAGATGAATTTAGCTTTGCAAAGAAAGTCGATTCTCAAAAGTAGCCCAAAACCCACGTACTACTCTCTAATTTTTCAAACCAAAAATTGTTCAAGCTCAAAGCGTCAAGGTTTCTAGCCCAAAACATCCAGGTTTCCAGCTCAAAACATCGAGGTTTCCAGCTCAAAACATCGAGGTTTCTATAGCCCAAAACGTCGAGGTTTCTATAGCCCAAAACGTCGAGGTTTCTATAGCCCAAAACGTCGAGGTTTCTATAGCCCAAAACGTCGAGGTTTCTATAGCCCAAAACGTCGAGGTTTCTATAGCCCAAAACGTCGAGGTTTCTATAGCCCAAAACGTCGAGGTTTCTATAGCCCAAAACGTCGAGGTTTCTATAGCCCAAAACGTCGAGGTTTCTATAGCCCAAAACGTCGAGGTTTCTATAGCCCAAAACGTCGAGGTTTCTATAGCCCAAAACGTCGAGGTTTCTATAGCCCAAAACGTCAAGGTTTCTATAGCCCAAAACATCAAGGTTTCTATAGCCCAAAACATCAAGGCTTCCAGCCCAAATTTAATATATTTTTAACAAAATTTGAAACATCCCAATAAACACCCAGGAGCCCAATTTCCAATCTGGGATTACTTCTGGTTGTTACAAAATTTAAGGGCCAAACACGTTAATACCACACAAAAATTCCCAATTAGCATAATGATAACCCTGCAAGTAAATCTGATCAGCATCACATCCAATCCCATCAACTTAAAACGATTTTTTTTTTTTAGTTCTTCTTTACTTTGTATTCCACCACCACCTCATCCTTCGCAAATTTCCATCATCCTGTTAAAGCCGGTCTCCTCATCGCTTGGCATCGTGATTGTATATTTAACCCAATTCCGGAGACCGAACCTCGAGAGCCAGAGAGAGATAACGGGATGGGGAGAAATATCCCTTCTCTTCCAAAGGACAGAGAGAGAGAGAAGAAAAAATAATGCGGCATGCAGTAAAAGATTGGCCAGTGTCACAGTAGAACGCTCCGAGCTTGTCCTAGCCACCGACATTTTTTTTTATTATTCATCGTCGTGCTGGTATCACCCAATTTTTTTATTTCTAAACGGTACCTACCGTGTATTAAGTAAAACCATCAGTATCTATATTGCCCAATCGTGGAACGTGTAGTCTCTCTAGGTCTTCTTATCCAACCAATCCTATCCGGCGGAGGTTCAATGACCGCTCGCCTAAGGGATGCTGCTACCATTTTTTTTAAGAGAGAATGGCACGCGCATTTCTCCCCACATCCATTGGATCAGAAGTATATTAGTTACATTAGTTATCAAATTCTAAGGGGATTACTATAAAATTAATATTCCGATCAGCTTAACCGGCGTACCAAATCCGTTCAAATTTCTGGAACTTATTTAGTCGGAGACTTTTGATCACCATTCTTTCAAAATGGCTACCGATTTAGGGAAATTTAAACTATGGCAGGTTACCTATATGATATAGATAAACAAACGTACCAAATTTCAGTTAAACACGTTGGTTGTAATTTCCGTTAAGTTATTGTGTTGATTTGTTTTGTCCGCCATTTTTAAATTAAGATGGCCGCCGATTAAAACAGAAACTTATACAGACCTACTAGGGAATATAATGAACCAGTATGCAAAATTTCACTAAAATCCCTTGAAATTACTAGAAGATATAACGTATATAACAGAGTTGTAATTCGCTAATAACAACCAAAAACAATACAGCACAACTATAAATTATAACGAAAAATGTGCACGAAATTTCAGTCGAATATAACCCTTTGAAATTAACCTTTATCCCAATGGACAGTACGACCACGTTACTTCGATTTTAATATACTTCACGAATTGTTTTACCTGTATATTGTCGCTAAGCCTTTTACGCTTACAGTCCGGAGCTGAACGGAGCTTGTTCCAGAGCACAAAATGGTTAAATTTACGTGGGACGACGTGCATTAGCTGCTCTTTTTTTTTATTTCATTCTTTTTTTTTATATACCTGCGGTCGAATATCTAACGGTACCTGGAGTATTAGAATATATTATCTCCATCATCTCCTGTGGATGGAAAATAAAACCCTTTTGGCCTTTTCTGAGGGAAGACTTTAAGAAGGCTTGCCCGGAATTGGATGATGATGATGATTTTTAATACCCGCATAGCCTTTTGAACCAGAACAAAAAGCCTTACACGAAAGGACGTTTCTTGGCAGCTACTCTGCCACCAACCACCCCCTTTTTTTGGAAAACCCTGTACAGAATATTAACTCTTTTTCAATAGTTTTACAGGCACGTATCATTTTGGTGGCTATAGACCATTTAGCAAATTAGATACAGAGAAAACAATACACAGGGGCGAGACCGCCCTCGCGCTAACCAAGATGCAACGCCAGATGGAGTTCACCCGAGTTCACTGGAAGCTGCCTCAAGCGGTGATTCTTTGCGAGAGGGATAATACCCCGATGTCGGCTTCGCCCCTGTGTATTGATTTCTCTGTATGTAATTTTCGAATGGTCTATTGACATAGGTTTGAAAGAATGTTTTACCCTCTCGTTGCGTTGTTGTATGGTTTACCCTCTCGTTGCGTTGTTGTATGGTTTACCCTACCTTTACATTTAGGGTTCAAACAACCATAATTGAAGTTTTGAGAGATTGTATATACTTGATGCGCTCTCGTCCTATGAATTTTCTCACGTTTCTTTCGAATGTAACGTACGTCTTTCAATTTGAATTTCATCAGGCGGAACCTATATGGCTAATTAGTCTCTCACCATGAGGATTCTGCATGGCAGTATACTGTGTTGGAGTAAATAACCTAAAAGAAAATGGATGGCCTTTATTTATCAGTGCCATAAATTTGAGAGAAGTTTCAGTCCTGTAATTTCTTTCATATAAATCTCGTTCAAATTAATTCGGTATATTTTCCCTATAAATGTGATCCAAATTAATTCGGTATATTTTTCCTATAAATGTGATCCAAATTAATTCGGTATATTTTTCCTACAAATGTGATCCAAATTAATTCGGTATATTTTCCCTATAAATGTGATCCAAATTAATTCGGTATATTTTTCCTATAAATGTGATCCATTTAATTCGGTATATTTTTCCTATAAATGTGATCCATTTAATTCGGTATATTTTTCCTATAAATGTGATCCATTTAATTCGGTATATTTTTCCCATAAATCTGCTCCAAATTAATTCGGTATATTTTCCCATAAATCTGCTCCAAATTAATTCGGTATATTTTCCCATAAATCTGCTCCAAATTAATTCGGTATATTTTCCCATAAATCTGGTCCAAAATCTATATATATATTTCCCTAAAATCTGCTCCAAATATCCTATATTTTCCCATAACTGGTCGAAATTACCTATATTTTCCCATAAAGCTGGTCCTAAGTCCCAATTTCTTTCCTAAAAATTGGGTCCAAATACCCTAAATCTTTCCTAAAAATCTGGTCCAAATATCCCTATTACTTTTCTATAAGATTCTTTTTGGGTATTTCGCTACTAAATAAAAAGCAAACTCCTAAATTAATTTCACCAAGGTGTATGTATATATTTTCAGTACATGGGAGTTTTTGAAATCAATAATTTACGACATCACGATTGTATACAGTATACGATGTATACATCGAACGTATCTTTATAAGTGGAACTGGGCTGCGTGCGATAACGGAAGAGGCAGAGAGCGAGAGAGAGAGAGCACTTATCTGCCTATATCTATTTTGTAATATTTAGAAAACGTAAGGGTATACACACTATACACACTATACTTTATCAATTTCAAATATTTCATCGGCTGCGACGCGATTGCATGCACCCTTTACGTCGTAACTCGTGATAACCGCGGAGCATTGAACTTGAAAAATGAAAATCATAGTTTTTGTTCTTTCTTTGCTTATCTATCTTTAGTTCTAAACTTTTTGCGTGTATATAGTTTGCTTTCGATTAGTTGTTTAATCGGTCATCTTCCCCGGATGGCGCCCATATTCATTAACACATATCCTGATAAAGTATACTGTATAGTTTGATATTTTTTCGAAAATATAAAACGCTATTAATCTGATTTTTTTGTTATCTTCATTTAACGTTACTAGATCGTTTTCGCAAAATACGTTTTTCACGCGCAAAATTGAACCGTTATAATGGAAATTTATATAATTACAGCGATGTTATATGATAAATGTGTTTTAATTAACATAAGCTACTAATTAAGAGTCGAGGTCTTGTTTATAATGTTCAAATAGTATATTTTTAAAAATAGATGGTGTTCCCAAAATAGGGAGGGTAAGGAGATATAATACAAATCACTCTTAGAAGTTATCCAATTTCGACTCTAAAATTGTTTTCCCCATAAAAACATCCCAGTCATGTACTTCAATCCTATATAACAACCCTTTCTTTTTTATCACACCTTCAGTGAAACCTTTGTTGTATTGGAATGCCCTGAGATTTGAAAGCTTAACCCTTTGCATTTGCATCCATACGGCTTCTTAAGAGTTCATCGCAGCTATAGGGGCAATTCCACTAGGTCTATCTCCTCTTAAATGCATGTATTTTTATGCAATTATCTGGGAGCACGGCAGTGCTCCCAGCCAAGTCGAGCACTGACATCCTTTTCTCGAAGCAACTCGTGGCACTTTTAAGCCCACTGTAACTTCGTGATGGGTACAGGTAAAAGCCTGAAATTTTGCTTGCCGCGAGGACTGTCAATTGTAGCTATAGTTTCCAAGTTTCAAGTTCCTACCCTATATACTTTTCGAAATATCGCAGGTGAAATTTACCTTATTTTGTCACTCACTCACTCACTCACCGATCATCAAAATTCTAAGGTACTTCTAGAGGAGATAGAAACTTAAAATTCAGGATTTAGTTTTCATTTATTTTATAAAGCACAGAAAAATTAAAACATCCCGAAATTTTTATAAAATTGTTCTTTAGTTCTTTATTTTAAAACTAGATGGCGCTGCCGTCTTTTCAACAGAAATAGTGTGTGTTCTTGGTGAAAGGACGTAATGGTCCAAAGTTAACCGAAAGTTAAATATATATTAAAGCTAGTAGGAGTAGTAGTTTAAAAGAAATGTGTCTTAACTGATGCTACATTCTTTTATTAGGATATCGCATACAATCTTTATTGCATATTCTCTGCGGGTCGAAAGGGGTAATTCAGCGTAAATATGGACAAACGTTAGCCATTATATTGGCAAACGAAGTACCACGAGAGAGTCTTGTTTTAATATGACTACCGAAGTATAACTAGAGGGTCTACAAAAAGAAGTGAGATCCTATGAAAAACATTAACATGTACAAAAATGGGCCAAGCCTCGCTTCGTGCCCTCTCCGCCGTAAAACGTTCTGAGATCCCATGTAGAGCCAAGTCTGTCTTTTGTTCTCATTCAATCGCCAATTGAACAATTATGTTATAAATTAAATCCTTTTCCTAATTAATAACCAATATTCTTTGACTCTATCATTATTATACATCTTTGTTCGTATCAAAAATATCGTGACTTGGCAATCGCAGATAAGTAATATTAAAAGGAAGTCGAGGGGATATTCACTAAATCGTTGCCGATTTTAAAATAATCGAAGGGATATTCACTAAATCGTTTATGGTCGAGGGGATATGTACAAGTTTATAAGATGAGTCATGCACAACCCTATGTACAAATTATATGGTGAGTTATGCATAACCTTATGTACACCTGCGCTTGCCAAGTCACGATATTTTTGATACGAACAAAGATGTATAATAATGATAGAGTCAAAGAATATTGGTTATTAATTAGGAAAAGGATTTAATTTATAACATAATTGTTCAATTGGCGATTGAATGAGAACAAAAGACAGACTTGGCTCTACATGGGATCTCAGAACGTTTTACGGCGGAGAGGGCACGAAGCGAGGCTTGGCCCATTTTTGTACATGTTAATGTTTTTCATAGGATAAAAATGAGAGCTAGCTACTTGAACACGGTAGCTGCATGATCGTAACGAGGGACTCTGAATTGCTTCCGCAATGCATATGTATGGCTACTATAGTAGTAATAGTAGTAGTAGAAAGCAGAGAGCTAAAAGCATTCCCTTTTAAAAATATTGCTCTGCTGCTTCTAAAAACGACCTAGACTGGGCGATGACTGGCGTTTCTGTCTCAAGTCAAAGGGAAAACGGAATGGAATGAAATAAAACAAAAGCCGCTCCTTCAATGTTTACAACCAAGGAACTGTAATTAATCACTTTCAGTTTTAAGTCGTTAAGAGTTATTTGGTTTTCTTAAAGATCTGTCATAGAGTTGAAAATGTAATTATTTCTATGACCGATTTTATCAAGTTATGATTGGATTGTGTTGCGTAAGAGTGACCCATTAAATTAAATGATTTTTTAATTTAATTAGGGGTCATCCATAAAATACTTTGACCAATCATAACTTGAAAACAGTGTCCCTTGTGACATAATGGTGACCATAAAGGTTACATTTTTTGAAGCAAATTTGAATCCTCAAAGAACATCCCCTTTAATTTCGGTCAGACCTATGGAAGGGATATTAGTTGCTCATCAAGCAATTGGCCATATGTCTAATCAGCGCCACTAGCGGATGGTCTGAAAACTACTCCCATAGAGTCTAGGTATATTTAAGCGGGTTTGCAGAATTTCCGTCAGATGGCGCGGCGTTCGAGCCACCTGGCGGAAATTCTGCAAACCCGCTTAAATATACCTAGACTCTATGGGAGTAGTTTTCAGACCATCCGCTAGTGGCGCTGATTAGACATATGGCCAATTAGAAGAGATGGCATTTGCTTCAAAATAACAAAGATCGCCATTGTAAACGTGGTGTAACCACGTGTCATGCAAAACCTGGGAAAGACGAGATAGTTTAATTTAAAAGGGACTAAATGGTCAGTCAAAGTCACTAAATTATTTTAATTTCGAAACACTGCTTGGGTTTAAGATAATTCCAAAGTTGAAAGTTTCAGCGTTACCCTTTGCAAAAAATTAATTTTTCAAAACAATTTCATATTAGCAAATATACTGTTAACATTGACAACTTTTGACCGCCCTGTACAAAGATCAGAGAAAATCATAGGAAATTTGAAAGTGCAGTTTTTCCTTCCAGCATTACATTCAACAATGTGTAGAGAGAGACATTTGCAATCAAATTCATTTGCACTATATTTGGTCACCACCCCTTTAAAAGAGCTAAACGTTTTTTAAGAAAAAACCTAAGCCTATAAAACCAAGGAAGCGAATTTTTTTCTCTACTATTTTATTTTTAACTCGTCTCTCTTTAGCCCCTGTATCTTTCTCCATCTCTCTCCTTCTCAATAAACTTCTTAAAGACTTCTCACTCACACGTGGTTCTATCAAGGTACGTGAGATTTCTAAGAAGAAGAAGAAGAAATAAAAAACCCTAAAAGATGATTATGGAAAGTCAAAGGAACGAAATATCTCAAATTTATTCCTAGTTATATAATGAGAAACTTAACACACACACAGAAGAAAAAAAAATAACTGTTTCCGGATGAGACCGGTTTCTATGGTGTTAGGCTTAGGAAGAGGAATGGTGATGATGATACGCTGGTGGTATTAAGTATTCCTGTTAACTTGGTAGGTGAGAGCCCTGAGAGACACGTACAGCAGCTCGCGAAGGTCCAAGGACGTTCGGTTTAACGGGCGTCCTCTAGCGCGAATGACCCGCAACCAGGAACACACTAACCTTAACGAGACCCGAGATCTTCTATTAGCGATGCATCTTTACATCTTTTTAGAGCGAAAGATCGTGATACGTTCGAGGGGCTAATCACTCGCCAGAGTATCTGTATTGCGCCTTATCATTTAGGCACTGTCGAAGGGGTAGGAAGCTTACTTTCAAATAAGGTACAGTCGTGTACATCGATCCGATTATGCTAAGTGAATAGCCCCTCGGATACGTTTCCCTAATCGTTTAGTTATCCGTACTTCGTTGTCATCGGCGGTGATAACGGGTATTTGTTTCTTCTCGAGTATTTTTCTTTGTGGTTAAGTTTGTAATTAACCAAATAAGGTAGTTCTTGGACGTTTTAATATTTATGGACATAAGGGAGTGTATTCTCTGAGTCTGAAAGGACAACTAGCTTGGTTTGGCAATTTTATTGCAAGAAGATTTAAACATTTTGCCTGGTTTATCAATGTGTCGCAAGTTTTTGTTCCAGATGCTGCTGCCATTTTTTTGCATTATTTTCAAAATTTTAATCTTTTTCTTGATTTCCCCCTCCAATATTTTAACCTTTTCCCTTAGGATTTCATCATTTTCCCGAAGAATTAAGTTCCAATAATTTTTTTCTCATCAAGATTTCGCCAACATATTCCCACATTCAATCATGATTCAATCCGCATCACCCTGTAAATGAAATGAACCGAGCCGCCAAAAATATATGTAATAATCCTTATACACTTCCTTTTTTTACACAACACATATCACATCTAAATGTACCTGGAAGTAGAACACGGTCAAATACTACTCAATTTTGCATTCACAAAGTATATTTCTTATAGTTCATCACCTCCAATCAAAAAAAACCAATCGCCTATTAGCCTAGTTCATTTCAATGTATTCATACATACATCGCAAAAACCACTAATCAGATATAAATCAACATGTACCCTAATAGAAACATCACTCGGTGATACTTTATGAAGTGCAAATGTCACGAGTTCATAGTCCAATTCATTCGTAACTAAACTGCATGGGCACCACCGGAGTACGACTGTTCAATAGTTAACCTTCTACCATGCGAGAAAAGGCCATTTTTAAGTTGACCTCGGATTGCCAAAATAAATGACGCCATTAACCTTGCACTGGGTTTAAAAACCAACCCAAAGCAATTCCAAACCAAATGGCAGCATTCGCCATATACCCTTAAGCTTGAACGCCTTCAAAGGTAACCAAGTGCCATTTCAATATTTAAAGTTGACCCCTGATTTTTATCTCACGTGGATGGGTGGAGAGTTATACGTGAGAGGTTGGACACTTACCCTATACGCCATTGAGATACACGGTTCGTTTTCAAGGCGACTTAACGAATTGTTGGACACCTCCAGTTTAGGCTAAACGCGGAAGCCCTATAGATAGGGTGGTCCCCGAGCTTGAATCCCCTTCCTGTGACGGTATTGTCCCCTGGATCAAGGATGGGGGATCATTCTATGTCCCCAAACATATATGGGCTCTTTTTTTTACTCTGGTAACCCGGGAACCGTTAGGTATGTGGCCCTGCCCTTTTGTCCCCACTATAGTATATAGTCAAAAGACGTCCCCGTGAACCTAACGCTAACCTTTTCCCCCTTACCACTATGGTACCGTAACCATTGGAGGACCCCCGAAATTTCTAACGGGATCCTATTATTACAGTTTTTTAGGGATGAATCAACCGTACTATATTCTGGAAGGTGTATATGGGAGCAATGGCATTTTGACATTTGAAACATGTGAAAGGTTTCAATTTTTTTTTGTGGTGATGCGCTGTATTTAATTAATTAATTGTAATTATGTATTCTACATCGTAATGATATTGAAATATCAGAAAAAATTATTATTATTGGTAAAATACCTTTTCAGGACCCGTAACATATTAGTGTCCCTCTTGGTCACACCTGGAGAAGATTTGTTTTTAAAACCATACCTGAAAATATGATCAAAATTTGTTTTGAAAACTAATTAATTACGAATACAAATACATAGTTTTAAGGCTAGGAGGATTCATACCATTTACACAAGGAGTAGATGCTAGGCTACTTGGAGGGCATAGTGCAGACTACTTTGTCCTCATAGTGGCCAGACTTCAATCCTTGTGTTAAAGGTATGAATCATCTAGCTAGCCTGAAAACTACGCATATTACGTAAATTAACTTCAAGTAATGATCTTCTGATATGCAAATATCGACTTCACTCTTATCGCTAATAGAGATCTCGTATATGGTCAGTTAACGTGTAACGGCTTTAGATAGACTATATAAGCGGGGATGGTGCGGTGTATGACGTCGAGGGAAATTTCAAACTTGTTTCTGAATATAAAGCATCGCGTCCCTGGTTGCCCATCAAGCTTTGATGCCCAGAATGGCTTCTCGTCGTGGGTCCTCTGGATGTGATGTCTCGGTCATTGACCCTGTTTCATCTCCCGTTTCTCCGCTGACTATACTCTCTCATTCCTTCTCTTTATTATCCGCAACGAGATGATATAGTCCTCCCTCTCTCTACGTTGCTGCTTCTCCGATCGTATTACGTATCTTTGTATTGTTAAACAGCGCCAGGAATCACCCACCCCCACCCCTATACTACCTCTTTTCTCCCATCCATAGTTGTATTTCTCTTACATTGTAAATTAGATATTTTGTAGCTAAATTAATAGTCGTCTTTGTGAAGTATCTTTACAATTTAATGTCATATTAATTGGTGCAAGTTTTCAAACGGAAAGTTAGTTCCGCCAATTGTTATGTTTAGAAGTCTCTAGTTTGTTCTCAAAAGGCATTGTGGTAGCTTTTAGCTTTGTCTGCAAGGCTCTGTAGTAACTTAAGCTTTGTCGCTAAGACTCTGTAGTAACTTAAGCTTTGTCGCTAAGACTCTGTAGTAATTTTACCTTTGTTTGTAAGGCCCTGCAGTAACTTAAACGGAATATATAAGGCTCTGTAGTAACTTAAGCCTAGTCTGAAAGGCTCTGTAGTAACTTAAGCCTTGTCTGTAAGGCTCTGTAGTAACTAAGCCTTGTCTGTAAGGCTCTGTAGTACCTTGAGAGTAACTTATGCTTTACTCTGTAGTAACTTTAATGGAAGTAATTTAATATTAACAAAATTGCCCTTCAGGTGCCCTTGTAGGTATATTCATTTTGGGTATAACTTGACCGAAATTTGGGGGTCCTTTTATGATAAAATACTTTTCCCGAGGCGATATCAAAGTTTGGTGGCCTTTCGTGCAATGCTTGCCACATCGTCCCGGGATTTTTATTTTCATTGATAGTCAGCGGAGCTATAGGAATGAATCGGAAAAGAGGAGAAGATTGAAAGAAAAGTTATTGAACCTTATCAAACCTTTACAGCGCGAGTTTGTTTCTCTCTCTCTTATATTGGCAACCAAATCAACCTATCCAGGTTTTTATATTTTTTTTCACGGTCAACGGATCTCGTTGCTTACGTGCTGGTTAATAAATGACGTGAGGGTTTACGAATAGTTAGAGATAC
Source organism: Phalangium opilio (assembly GCF_054372755.1). Taxonomy (NCBI): domain Eukaryota; kingdom Metazoa; phylum Arthropoda; class Arachnida; order Opiliones; family Phalangiidae; genus Phalangium; species Phalangium opilio. Next base: position 2,810,496 of record NW_028324151.1, read on the forward strand.
GATATGGAAGAGATTTAATTTGGTTTAATGATGCGGTTGGAATAGTAAAAAAGTGTTGTAGTTAATCAAAAAAAAAGAACCCACGTTGAGGGAGGGATTCGGTAATGTATCTAGATATCTTTGACTTAGTATAAAGGGATAGAAATAGGCCTAATCTTTAATAGCAATGACCTTGACGACTAACCACCAGGGAGTTAATCTGAGAGTGATTAACCCCTCTGGGAAAAACACTTGGATATCGGGTTTTCCAATTAAGAAGGATGTTGCTATTCATTGGTGACGTGGTTACCGATGTTATTACTCCGCCAATAAGTTCAATTAATGGTATATTATAGGGGGAAAATAACCTTTTAAAGTCAATGCTGAGGAATTTGGAAAGGTCAAAGTTCGGGAATGGGAGGAGCATTGTTATTAGTGGGATGACTTGAATAGTTGAAAACATGCATACTCGCAAGTTCACCGCTTCAGTTCCGCATTTATAGCAAAGCCTGGAAAACTCGTGGAATTTGAAAAGGTCAAAGGTCATTAAAGGGGTCAAAAGCGTCAAATTAATGGGGTTCCAATTTATGATATAATTTGAAACATTGAAAATATATACTAGCTAGGCCTAGACCGCCTCTGCAGTTCTGGTTTTCATTATTCCATAATTAAAATTTGCATTTTACACAGCATAGCAACAGGAGAGAAAATAACGAAACGAACTAGGCCCTTTTCTTTTATATATTTTAAATGTCTTTTAGTTTTAAGTATTTCAGGGGATGGAATACAGCTAGGGGTCTGTAGCCTAGTAGCTAGCTTACAAGTTTCTTTGAGTCAGTGTACCACCACGGTACCGTCTTGGTTGATACGCGGTGTATACTATCGTTTAAATTGAGTGGAATATCTTGGCGGTCGAAGGAAGGAAGGGAGCGAGGGTTGTTACTTGTTATCTCGGCCGCCAGCTCTATAACGATTCGAACGCGAACGAAAAAGAATTTTGAAAAAGAGACTGCAAAAGTGTGTTAGTAGGGTTGGAAAGAGGCCCCTTCTCTCTCGATCAACACAATCGAAAAGAGAGAATTCTCACCGTGTGCATGTGTGTATGTGTTTCTAATTTACCGGCGCCGCGGCCAACATTGCATTTCTCCCCACCTACCTACCTATCATTCGCCCACATTTTTATATTAAAAGGCGATAAATTGATGTAAATTATTTCCGGGCACCGTTAATAGGGTATGGTTAGCCTTCACCTTTGACCCCTGGTAAGTGAAATACCAGCTTCCAAGCATCGTCAATAGGGTATGGTTATCTTTCACCTTTGACCCCTTATATCCATGAGTGAAACACTAGCTTCTACAGGCTCTGACTGCATGCATTTATAGCATTTATGATGTGTTAGGAAAGATCAAAAGTGATTGAGATCCCATAGAGGTATGATTTCCCATAGTACCATCGGTCCCAACACCCAGCATAAAGCGAAGGTCCGTCACCTGACCAATGGCTAAATTTGTAAATATTAAATTGTATACTTTAGGTTATGAACTGTTTCTATATCGAATTTGAGAGTCCTCGATTCCGGCCAAACCCCTCCCCCTAACGTTAAACTATTTGCGCGTGCGCACGAAAAAGGTCAACGACCAAGAAATTTGGAATTGATTTTATGTTATTTATTTTTCAAGTTTTGTTTGATTTATGATTATTATGATTATTATGATTATTGAATTATTTTTTTTCACGTTATACAATTTCTTGACAGGATTATGTTTGTTGTTTTAGTAACAACTTTAACCCGGCCATCAAAATATCGAGGGTTTTGTTGAAAAAAGGTGTTAGGTACAAAGTGAAATATTTGGCACGATTCATCTAAAAGGGTTTTGAATTGGCACCTATATAATGTTTATTACTTTAAAGTGTTAAAAAAGTTTGGAGTTTGGAATGCCTTGTTGACCTCTCAATTTTGAAATTTATGGGAACTCTGTATTATTATTTATTTTTTCTTTCTCGATTTGTACTTCTTGACCCCGTAGAAATTACTCCTTAACACTTGTAAAATATCCACCATTTGACCCGTATAATTTCCTCGTTTGACCATTAGAAATTCATGTTGCCTTATTTGAAGAATTTGGAAAATAAGCTTCATATGTCATGGAATTTACCTTGAAATATTCTATATCAACCCGTGCATTCACCTCTTTGAACCCATAAAATTTCATCTCATTTGACCTGTATAATTTCCTCGTTTGACCATTAGAAATTCATGTTGCCTTATTTGAAGAATTTAGAAAATAAGCCTCATAAGTCATGGAATTTCCCTTGAAATATTCTATACCAACCCTTCATTCACCTCTTTGAACCCATAAAATTTCATCTCATTTGATCTGTATAATTTTCTCGTTTGACCATTGGAAATTCATGTTGCCTTATTTGAAGAATTTAGAAAATAAGCCTCATATGTCATAGGATTTTCCTTGAAATATTCTATAGCAACCCTTCATTCACCATAAAATTTCGTCTCTTTTGACCCATAGAAATTCGTCTCTTTAAACCCAAAGAAATTAATTCACCCTTTGACCCTATATTTATTTGAGCAAATAATATAAAATAATTTATTCTAAAACATAATTGATTGACTTAAGATGATGAAATATGCAAATTACGCCAAGAAAATTAATTTAGAGCAAAGAAAAATCCCCATAGGAAATATGTAATGGAAATAAATCCGAATCCGTATCTTGTTTTCTTTCTCTTCCGAGAATTTCTCATCATCAGGCATCCTCTTCATCTCAATCTCAATCTCATCCCATTTCACAAAATTGAGTCGCGGCTCTTTTTTCTTTATATTTTTTGAAGAGATGTAAGTAGGGGTGTTTTGCCATTTCTGCGGCAGTGGAATCGATGGAATCGATGGAATCAATGAAGTCGACTTCATTCGCCATTTCTGCGGCAGTGGAATCGATGGAATCAATGAAGTCGACGGTATCACTCCTCCTTATCTATATCAGTGGAATCAATGGAGTCGTTTTTATCAGTGAAGAGTTAAAACTCTTATCACTACGTCTCCTATCATATCCTCATTTTTTTTGTTCTTGAGCTTATCGATTATTTTGGAGTGAAATGCCAGCATTATCCAAAACTTGTTGACTGCGTAGTGTTCAAATTCCCCGCCAAAGATCAGATGGTCTATGTCATATATACTTCTTTGTTCTGTAGCGAGTAAAAGCAAATATTACATTCCATTTATTCAGCAGTGGAATCAACGACCAACAAATTCAATTCGAGGATGATTCCATTATCACTTTCACCCATATCTTGTGTACTTTATATTACTCCAAACATAGGTCATTAACCTCTAGTCGAGGATGTTGAAGATTGTCCTATCAGATCGATATATCTCATTTATTTTTAATTTAGTGATTAAGAAATACAAATTTATCAACACTGTAATTGTATCTAAAACCCACGATTCTGATATTAGATGTTAGTTATCGGATATGTTGAAAACCAATTGATTTGTTTAAGACTCTGAAATATTCAAACGCGAACTGCATTCCTCCATTCAAAATATCACTACCATACCACAAGTTTTCCATCAATTTAATTTGATTGAATGTAATCGGAATTATAAGCTTCCAATGAAAAACCGGAGAACCAATCAAAGTGCACACATTCAGTCGCGTGTTTAATCAATAAACAAATAATGGAATCAAGTTTAGTAAGATAACGATTAGTATAACAGAGACTGACATGAGTTTCATCATTTCATTCTTCAATTTCTCTCGAATTGAACAGTACTGGAACAATTTACTACCATCATTGTGCAAGTATAAAGCTTTATAATATAGAAAACAGCCTCTAACTAGTTACAATGTTTACGTGTGAGGTATGCAATTCTGCATACACCAAGAAATATAACCTTCTAAGACATGTTCGCGAAAAACATGGGAAAATTAGTTTCCCGTGTACAGAATGTGGTAAAGTTTATATAAGGCGCGACGCACTAAAACTACATTTACGTCTTCACAATGGAAACGACGGTAACACCGACAATGTACCACAACCTTCGCACTCAAAACGGTGTGCTACCGATGAACCCACACCGTCTAAGAAGACCAAAGCCATGCATCACCCCGACCAGCCTACGTCTTCCACTTCATCCCACGGCACCGAAGGAATGCAAGACCCCATAATGGAGAGTGATAACTCGATGGACAGTCTGTCCGACCGAGAAAACTCTATGCTACATGAACTCATGGATCAGGAGGAAAACACTACCAAAACCATTTCCGAACCAGAGGTGTCATCCACCCCGGATTTCCATAACCAAGACGAGTTGGAAGAACTGAATGCGTTGGGAAATGTAATATTTTGTGCGCGTTTCACGGCAGGATCTATAGTTACTGACGTGGAAGAATACGTTAATCGTCACAGGTGCGCGATAGAAAAGTATTTAAGCAACAAACTAACCGAGAAAAGTGGTATTAAATGGTACATTACAATGAGAGTTCGCTACACGCGGGAGTTAACAGGTGCCGAGGAGGAGGTTGAATATCTTGCATATCACCGAGGCGGGATAAACCAAACTCTTTCATCTGACGTAATTCCGAGTCAAGTTGATGGGAGTATAGAGAATCTCAAAAAACACGTTGAAAACTTTGAAAAGATGGGTAGCAACTGGACATTGGATAGAATTATATTTCTGCAAATCAATATTATACAGTATCTACCGTTGGTGGGAGGGTCATTTATTGAACTTCCCAAGTCTCTTGCGGATAAAAAGGCGGTACTTAATATTAGAAACACTGATAACAAATGCTTTTTGTGGTCTGTACTCGCCCATCTACACCCCATTGATAGAAATAATCATCCCGGGAATGTGCAGAAATATATGCCTTATGAAAGTGAACTAGATACCTCGGACATTTCTTTTCCATTTGAACTGAACGCGTGTAAATTAGAGAAGTTTGAAGTTAAAAATCATCTTTCTATCAACATCTTCTGCTACGAAAATGGAATTTTCCCGAGATACATTAGTGCAAATAAGGTGGTTAAAGAACGGCAACTTGATCTCTTGTTAATTACGAGAGGAGACAGAAAGCACTACTGCCTTATACGTAGTCTGAGTCGACTGCTGAATAACTTTTCAAAAAACGGTCACGCTACTCATTATTGTCGGTATTGCCTGCACCGCTTCACGGGATCGAACTCGGAAAAAAATCACCGCGAACACGTAAGAGATTGCAGTTTCCATGGGCCCCAGAAGATAAAAATGCCTCTAGACGATCCCATTCTACAATTTAAGAAGCACGGATGGTACCAAAAAGTAGGCTCATCTCTCCATTTTTTTTTAATATATTTCATGTGTTTAATTTATTTTCTATATATTTAGGTTAATTATGTTATATACGCTGACTTTGAGACGATATTACCGAAAGTTTCATCATGCCTACCTGACCCCTCGCTCTCTTCTACAACCGCATTGTCACTTCATGTGTCCTGCGGTTTTAGTTACGTTATTGTTGGACCGGACGGTGTCCCATCAAAGCCCGTAACATATCGCGGAATTGACGCAACAGAGAAGTTCCTTCACAAACTTATTGAGGAAGAGCGCGATTTGGAGAGTAAAATTAGGGAAATCGTGCCGATGAATCTTTCACCGGAGGAAGAGAAAGGCTTCAAATCAACAAGACTATGCTACGTATGCAAGGAACCCTTTACTAAGGAAGACTACAAAGTCAGAGACCACGAACACTCATCAGGGGCATTCCGAGGTGCAGCCCATAATTCCTGCAACCTTAAATTAAAAACACCAAACCACATACCGGTTTTCATCCATAACCTCTCACGCTATGACGCCCATGTTATAATGGAAAAAATAGGCCTGATAAAGGATCACGAAATTAAATGTATTCCGTCCAACTCGGAGACGTACATTTCCTTTAGCTTGGGAAAATTACGTTTCGTTGACACTGTACGATTCATGCCGGCGTCCCTTGAGGTTCTCGCCAGTAATCTGGCGAAGGGTGGGGTGGAAAAGTTTACTTGTATGAATAAAGTTTACCATCCTGACGAAGTAGCGCTTTTACTGCGTAAACAAGTTTACCCATATGATTACATGAATGATGTATCAAAGTTCGACGAGACAGAGTTGCCGCCCAGGTCAGCCTTTTTCAACGTTTTAACGGATGAGGATATTTCTGACGAGGATTACTCACACGCCAAAAATGTGTGGGAGACATTCAATATCAGAAATCTGGGTGACTACCACAATCTGTACGTCCAGTCGGATGTACTTCTCCTTGCCGATATTTTCGAGAATTTTCGAGCCATGTGTATGGACTATTATAAATTAGACTGTGCCCACGCGTACACGGGACCCGGCTTTGCATGGGAGAGTGCTCTTTGCATGACGAAAGTCAAGTTGGATCTTTTGTTAGACATTGACATGCATCTCTTCATCGAAAAGGGGATTAGAGGTGGTGTCTCTATGATAAGTCATAGGTTTGCCCAGGCAAATAACAAGTATCTTCCAGACACATTCGACCCCTCAAAACCAATCAGTTACATTACTTATTTAGGTAAGTTGTTATTATTAAACCTAATTAATTTAGGTTCGTATGTCAATTTCCACTTATTTCTTCGCAGATTGCAATAACCTCTATGGGACTGTAATGTGCGAAAATCTCCCGATGAAGGGATTCCAGTGGCTTCAACCCTCTCAAAAGTTCATAGACGAAATTCTATTAAATCATCCAGACAATGACTCTGTAGGGTATATCCTAGAAGTAGACCTGGAATATCCTAAACACCTTCACGACGACCATAATTGTTACCCATTGGCACCCGAGAAACGTGTCATTACAACGTCTGAACTGTCGGAGTACTCCAAAGACCAGCTCAAAGAGTTAGGTCTTAAGGAAAGGGACAGCTTTCCCAAACTTGTACCTTCCCTCTACAAAAAAGAAAAGTACGTCGTACACTATAGGAATTTGAAATACTACGTTTCAAAGGGTATGAAAATCAGCATGGTACACCGTATTATGAGGTTTGAGCAAGGGACGTGGCTCAAACCCTTCATTGATTTCAACACGGAGAAACGCAAGATGGCGGTGAACGACTTTGAAAAAGATTTTTTCAAGTTGCAAAACAACAGTGTCTTTGGTAAGCAACCCATGCCTTATAAATCTCACAATGTACTATAATGTGTTTATTCACAGGGAAAACAATGGAAAACTTGCGGAATCGGATCGATTTTCACCTAGTACAGACCCCTAGAATGGCGGTAAAGAAAGCGAGTTCACCGGCCTTTGAAAGATTCACGCTCTTCAAGAATGACCTGGTCGGGATACATCTCTTGAAGAAAACACTCACCCTCAACAGACCCATCTACACTGGTTTCGCTATTCTAGACCTATCCAAACTTCTCATGTATGGTTTTCACTATGATACCATAAAACCATTGTATGGGGACGCAGCAAAACTACTTTTTACGGATACCGATTCCTTGACCTATCATATCGAGACTAGCGATCTCTATGAAGACTTTGCTACCCACAGTGAAATGTTTGACTTTTCTGGTTACCCCAAGACACATCCCCTTTACAGCGACCTGAATAAGAAAGTTCTAGGGAAATTCAAGGACGAACACGATGGTGTCCCTGTCCAAGAGTTCTGCGGTTTAAGACCCAAAATGTATTCAATGTTATCCGCCAAGGGTGAAAAGAAGACCGCCAAGGGGATTTGTAAGAGGGTAGTTAGAAAGAAAGTGCGACACTCCCAGTACCGCGAGTGTTTACTTAAACGTCAGCTAACCATCGAATCAATGAAACGCATTATTAGTTATAAACACGAACTATTCACCGTGAGCCAGAGCAAGCTATGTCTTAATCCATGTGACGACAAAAGATTCATTATTGACGGGGTCTCCACTCTGGCTCATGGACACTATAAAATAACTACGTAGATAGTTCCCAAATAAATACTTTTCTTTGTAAATATATTTTGGATTTTGTAGTAATAAAAGCTTTTTCAGTAAACTGTCTTTTTTCTTTTTTTTTGTCAACTTACTTCTCAAATAAATACTTTTCTTTGTAAATATAGTTTGGATTTTGTAGTAATAAAAGCTTTTTCAGTAAACTGTCTTTTTTCTTTTTTTTTGTCAACTTAATTAACGTTTTTTATGGAAATCACATGAAGTTCTCAAAGTTTCATTGTCCGTTCGTTCTCTCATAAATTTCCGAATATTATTAATATATGACTATTATAAAACCGATAATGAAGTTGAATGACGAAAAAGTGGTCGAAAGTGTTTTTAATCTACTAAAATGCAGATCGAACAGGTGTGAAATGAAAGCATTCGATTGAAAGCGAACTAATATGACTAAGAAAGTGGATCAAAGTGTTGTTAATCTACTAAAAGGCGGTTCAAATCGCATTCAATGGAACTAAAAAGCAGTTGAACGTTCATGAAACGACTAAAGTACAATTGTAAGTATTGGAAAAACATCATAAATAGGTTCAAGTTTCGTTAAATGTCTAATAAAGGCCACGCTATTCCACTTAAATTAATTGTTTACATTCTTATCAACATGATAAGGAGTGCAAACCTAGTTTGGTTTCTAATATATTATAATCATTTAAGTAACAGAAAACCCCTTCAAATGACTGAAATGCGGTTGATTTAATTCGTATGAAACTAGAAAGTGGATGAAAGTGTCATGAAATAACATGAAAACATTCGGTTGAAAGCGAACTATTATGACTAAGAAAGTGTATCAAGATGTTGTTAAACTAGTAAAATGTTGTTGAAAACGTCGTCAAATGAATAAATTTCAATAAAAAGTAACGTGAAATGAATCATAATGGAGATAAGAGTTACGTCATTCGTCTAAACCACACTTGGTATATAAAACTATTTATAACTGTTAAGTCACCACCTGTGCCTTGTAGGGACAAATCTCCGAATTCTAAGACCAAAGGGGGGGGGGGCGCATTTTTTGAAAAAAGGTGGGTGGTGGCGCCCCCCCCCCCCCTTTGGTCTTAGAATTCGGAGATTTGTCCCTACAAGGCACAGGTGGTGACTTAACAGTTATAAATAGTTTTATATACCAAGTGTGGTTTAGACGAATGACGTAACTCTTATCTCCATTATGATTCATTTCACGTTACTTTTTATTGAAATTTATTCATTTGACGACGTTTTCAACAACATTTTACTAGTTTAACAACATCTTGATACACTTTCTTAGTCATAATAGTTCGCTTTCAACCGAATGTTTTCATGTTATTTCATGACACTTTCATCCACTTTCTAGTTTCATACGAATTAAATCAACCGCATTTCAGTCATTTGAAGGGGTTTTCTGTTACTTAAATGATTATAATATATTAGAAACCAAACTAGGTTTGCACTCCTTATCATGTTGATAAGAATGTAAACAATTAATTTAAGTGGAATAGCGTGGCCTTTATTAGACATTTAACGAAACTTGAACCTATTTATGATGTTTTTCCAATACTTACAATTGTACTTTAGTCGTTTCATGAACGTTCAACTGCTTTTTAGTTCCATTGAATGCGATTTGAACCGCCTTTTAGTAGATTAACAACACTTTGATCCACTTTCTTAGTCATATTAGTTCGCTTTCAATCGAATGCTTTCATTTCACACCTGTTCGATCTGCATTTTAGTAGATTAAAAACACTTTCGACCACTTTTTCGTCATTCAACTTCATTATCGGTTTTATAATAGTCATATATTAATAATATTCGGAAATTTATGAGAGAACGAACGGACAATGAAACTTTGAGAACTTCATGTGATTTCCATAAAAAACGTTAATTAAGTTGACAAAAAAAAAGAAAAAAGACAGTTTACTGAAAAAGCTTTTATTACTACAAAATCCAAACTATATTTACAAAGAAAAGTATTTATTTGAGAAGTAAGTTGACAAAAAAAAAGAAAAAAGACAGTTTACTGAAAAAGCTTTTATTACTACAAAATCCAAAATATATTTACAAAGAAAAGTATTTATTTGGGAACTATCTACGTAGTTATTTTATAGTGTCCATGAGCCAGAGTGGAGACCCCGTCAATAATGAATCTTTTGTCGTCACATGGATTAAGACATAGCTTGCTCTGGCTCACGGTGAATAGTTCGTGTTTATAACTAATAATGCGTTTCATTGATTCGATGGTTAGCTGACGTTTAAGTAAACACTCGCGGTACTGGGAGTGTCGCACTTTCTTTCTAACTACCCTCTTACAAATCCCCTTGGCGGTCTTCTTTTCACCCTTGGCGGATAACATTGAATACATTTTGGGTCTTAAACCGCAGAACTCTTGGACAGGGACACCATCGTGTTCGTCCTTGAATTTCCCTAGAACTTTCTTATTCAGGTCGCTGTAAAGGGGATGTGTCTTGGGGTAACCAGAAAAGTCAAACATTTCACTGTGGGTAGCAAAGTCTTCATAGAGATCGCTAGTCTCGATATGATAGGTCAAGGAATCGGTATCCGTAAAAAGTAGTTTTGCTGCGTCCCCATACAATGGTTTTATGGTATCATAGTGAAAACCATACATGAGAAGTTTGGATAGGTCTAGAATAGCGAAACCAGTGTAGATGGGTCTGTTGAGGGTGAGTGTTTTCTTCAAGAGATGTATCCCGACCAGGTCATTCTTGAAGAGCGTGAATCTTTCAAAGGCCGGTGAACTCGCTTTCTTTACCGCCATTCTAGGGGTCTGTACTAGGTGAAAATCGATCCGATTCCGCAAGTTTTCCATTGTTTTCCCTGTGAATAAACACATTATAGTACATTGTGAGATTTATAAGGCATGGGTTGCTTACCAAAGACACTGTTGTTTTGCAACTTGAAAAAATCTTTTTCAAAGTCGTTCACCGCCATCTTGCGTTTCTCCGTGTTGAAATCAATGAAGGGTTTGAGCCACGTCCCTTGCTCAAACCTCATAATACGGTGTACCATGCTGATTTTCATACCCTTTGAAACGTAGTATTTCAAATTCCTATAGTGTACGACGTACTTTTCTTTTTTGTAGAGGGAAGGTACAAGTTTGGGAAAGCTGTCCCTTTCCTTAAGACCTAACTCTTTGAGCTGGTCTTTGGAGTACTCCGACAGTTCAGACGTTGTAATGACACGTTTCTCGGGTGCCAATGGGTAACAATTATGGTCGTCGTGAAGGTGTTTAGGATATTCCAGGTCTACTTCTAGGATATACCCTACAGAGTCATTGTCTGGATGATTTAATAGAATTTCGTCTATGAACTTTTGAGAGGGTTGAAGCCACTGGAATCCCTTCATCGGGAGATTTTCGCACATTACAGTCCCATAGAGGTTATTGCAATCTGCGAAGAAATAAGTGGAAATTGACATACGAACCTAAATTAATTAGGTTTAATAATAACAACTTACCTAAATAAGTAATGTAACTGATTGGTTTTGAGGGGTCGAATGTGTCTGGAAGATACTTGTTATTTGCCTGGGCAAACCTATGACTTATCATAGAGACACCACCTCTAATCCCCTTTTCGATGAAGAGATGCATGTCAATGTCTAACAAAAGATCCAACTTGACTTTCGTCATGCAAAGAGCACTCTCCCATGCAAAGCCGGGTCCCGTGTACGCGTGGGCACAGTCTAATTTATAATAGTCCATACACATGGCTCGAAAATTCTCGAAAATATCGGCAAGGAGAAGTACATCCGACTGGACGTACAGATTGTGGTAGTCACCCAGATTTCTGATATTGAATGTCTCCCACACATTTTTGGCGTGTGAGTAATCCTCGTCAGAAATATCCTCATCCGTTAAAACGTTGAAAAAGGCTGACCTGGGCGGCAACTCTGTCTCGTCGAACTTTGATACATCATTCATGTAATCATATGGGTAAACTTGTTTACGCAGTAAAAGCGCTACTTCGTCAGGATGGTAAACTTTATTCATACAAGTAAACTTTTCCACCCCACCCTTCGCCAGATTACTGGCGAGAACCTCAAGGGACGCCGGCATGAATCGTACAGTGTCAACGAAACGTAATTTTCCCAAGCTAAAGGAAATGTACGTCTCCGAGTTGGACGGAATACATTTAATTTCGTGATCCTTTATCAGGCCTATTTTTTCCATTATAACATGGGCGTCATAGCGTGAGAGGTTATGGATGAAAACCGGTATGTGGTTTGGTGTTTTTAATTTAAGGTTGCAGGAATTATGGGCTGCACCTCGGAATGCCCCTGATGAGTGTTCGTGGTCTCTGACTTTGTAGTCTTCCTTAGTAAAGGGTTCCTTGCATACGTAGCATAGTCTTGTTGATTTGAAGCCTTTCTCTTCCTCCGGTGAAAGATTCATCGGCACGATTTCCCTAATTTTACTCTCCAAATCGCGCTCTTCCTCAATAAGTTTGTGAAGGAACTTCTCTGTTGCGTCAATTCCGCGATATGTTACGGGCTTTGATGGGACACCGTCCGGTCCAACAATAACGTAACTAAAACCGCAGGACACATGAAGTGACAATGCGGTTGTAGAAGAGAGCGAGGGGTCAGGTAGGCATGATGAAACTTTCGGTAATATCGTCTCAAAGTCAGCGTATATAACATAATTAACCTAAATATATAGAAAATAAATTAAACACATGAAATATATTAAAAAAAAATGGAGAGATGAGCCTACTTTTTGGTACCATCCGTGCTTCTTAAATTGTAGAATGGGATCGTCTAGAGGCATTTTTATCTTCTGGGGCCCATGGAAACTGCAATCTCTTACGTGTTCGCGGTGATTTTTTTCCGAGTTCGATCCCGTGAAGCGGTGCAGGCAATACCGACAATAATGAGTAGCGTGACCGTTTTTTGAAAAGTTATTCAGCAGTCGACTCAGACTACGTATAAGGCAGTAGTGCTTTCTGTCTCCTCTCGTAATTAACAAGAGATCAAGTTGCCGTTCTTTAACCACCTTATTTGCACTAATGTATCTCGGGAAAATTCCATTTTCGTAGCAGAAGATGTTGATAGAAAGATGATTTTTAACTTCAAACTTCTCTAATTTACACGCGTTCAGTTCAAATGGAAAAGAAATGTCCGAGGTATCTAGTTCACTTTCATAAGGCATATATTTCTGCACATTCCCGGGATGATTATTTCTATCAATGGGGTGTAGATGGGCGAGTACAGACCACAAAAAGCATTTGTTATCAGTGTTTCTAATATTAAGTACCGCCTTTTTATCCGCAAGAGACTTGGGAAGTTCAATAAATGACCCTCCCACCAACGGTAGATACTGTATAATATTGATTTGCAGAAATATAATTCTATCCAATGTCCAGTTGCTACCCATCTTTTCAAAGTTTTCAACGTGTTTTTTGAGATTCTCTATACTCCCATCAACTTGACTCGGAATTACGTCAGATGAAAGAGTTTGGTTTATCCCGCCTCGGTGATATGCAAGATATTCAACCTCCTCCTCGGCACCTGTTAACTCCCGCGTGTAGCGAACTCTCATTGTAATGTACCATTTAATACCACTTTTCTCGGTTAGTTTGTTGCTTAAATACTTTTCTATCGCGCACCTGTGACGATTAACGTATTCTTCCACGTCAGTAACTATAGATCCTGCCGTGAAACGCGCACAAAATATTACATTTCCCAACGCATTCAGTTCTTCCAACTCGTCTTGGTTATGGAAATCCGGGGTGGATGACACCTCTGGTTCGGAAATGGTTTTGGTAGTGTTTTCCTCCTGATCCATGAGTTCATGTAGCATAGAGTTTTCTCGGTCGGACAGACTGTCCATCGAGTTATCACTCTCCATTATGGGGTCTTGCATTCCTTCGGTGCCGTGGGATGAAGTGGAAGACGTAGGCTGGTCGGGGTGATGCATGGCTTTGGTCTTCTTAGACGGTGTGGGTTCATCGGTAGCACACCGTTTTGAGTGCGAAGGTTGTGGTACATTGTCGGTGTTACCGTCGTTTCCATTGTGAAGACGTAAATGTAGTTTTAGTGCGTCGCGCCTTATATAAACTTTACCACATTCTGTACACGGGAAACTAATTTTCCCATGTTTTTCGCGAACATGTCTTAGAAGGTTATATTTCTTGGTGTATGCAGAATTGCATACCTCACACGTAAACATTGTAACTAGTTAGAGGCTGTTTTCTATATTATAAAGCTTTATACTTGCACAATGATGGTAGTAAATTGTTCCAGTACTGTTCAATTCGAGAGAAATTGAAGAATGAAATGATGAAACTCATGTCAGTCTCTGTTATACTAATCGTTATCTTACTAAACTTGATTCCATTATTTGTTTATTGATTAAACACGCGACTGAATGTGTGCACTTTGATTGGTTCTCCGGTTTTTCATTGGAAGCTTATAATTCCGATTACATTCAATCAAATTAAATTGATGGAAAACTTGTGGTATGGTAGTGATATTTTGAATGGAGGAATGCAGTTCGCGTTTGAATATTTCAGAGTCTTAAACAAATCAATTGGTTTTCAACATATCCGATAACTAACATCTAATATCAGAATCGTGGGTTTTAGATACAATTACAGTGTTGATAAATTTGTATTTCTTAATCACTAAATTAAAAATAAATGAGATATATCGATCTGATAGGACAATCTTCAACATCCTCGACTAGAGGTTAATGACCTATGTTTGGAGTAATATAAAGTACACAAGATATGGGTGAAAGTGATAATGGAATCATCCTCGAATTGAATTTGTTGGTCGTTGATTCCACTGCTGAATAAATGGAATGTAATATTTGCTTTTACTCGCTACAGAACAAAGAAGTATATATGACATAGACCATCTGATCTTTGGCGGGGAATTTGAACACTACGCAGTCAACAAGTTTTGGATAATGCTGGCATTTCACTCCAAAATAATCGATAAGCTCAAGAACAAAAAAAATGAGGATATGATAGGAGACGTAGTGATAAGAGTTTTAACTCTTCACTGATAAAAACGACTCCATTGATTCCACTGATATAGATAAGGAGGAGTGATACCGTCGACTTCATTGATTCCATCGATTCCACTGCCGCAGAAATGGCGAATGAAGTCGACTTCATTGATTCCATCGATTCCATCGATTCCACTGCCGCAGAAATGGCAAAACACCCCTACTGATGTATTCTAGAGCTCCCTCTCATTGGATCGAGTAATACTTTAATTCCGTATTATTTCTTTTTCTTTTTTGGTTCATTTATTATTTAAAAAGTTCGATGCTCTCTTGGTCTAAATAATGTTTTAATGACATTGCTCGGCGGCAGCTTAAGGTGGTCAAAATAATGAGAAAAGAAAGAGTCGGTCAGGGGCGGGTGAAAAAAGTCTTAATTCCTCCTCCACTCGCTCGTGCCCCGCCATTGTCCAATTACTTTTGTCGGTTAAAGGCTGGCAAGCCAAGAAGAAAACGGAACTACTTGAATGAACGTTCTCGCTCGCGATGTATGTAGGGGGAGAAGAGTGGTGATGGTAGTAAATGGGCTGCCCAACGGTAATAGCCCGGTTCCTTTATCGTAAATTGCCCCGCTTGGCCCTTAGCCCTAACTGCGTTCCAACCTCTTTTGTTATTGTTTTTATATTCCACTGTATATCTTAGCTGTACATACGTCTTATAGATCGCTTGTATTGCCTTGTCCGTTTTATTGCATTGTTTCACTATAGGTCTTCCGCCATTTCATCGCAGTCGGAAGTAGATTATAACGAAATTATTTTCTTTACCAAATATCGTCTGCTAAATTTAAGCCAAAATTTTCCCAACAAGTATTGTCTGTTTAGCAAAAATACACCAGTAATGTTTGGATTATTTTTCGTAAGTGGTTATATTCCCTTTAAAGGGCTTCTTACCTTTAGTTTACATCAGTATTCGGTGTCATATTACAGTAGGCTATTGTACTACTTAACAAACAATAATAATTCATTTTCTTAAATATTAAATATTAAAACTTTTTCATTAATTTTTTGGTAACTTCCGGTTTTATTTACTTTAAAGTGTCTGTTGTTATATTTCTTCTATAAATTGAATCACATTCTCAACCGTTGAAATTTATTGGTATATGTTCTGGAAATAAGGACGTTAGGAGCCCCAATATTGGGTGTGAAAATAGTGCAAAATCTGGTCAAATTGTTTCCCAAATGCCCCCATAAACTGATTGTTATTGTTATGGTTCTATCTCTTCTTTTGAACTCTTAATTTTACCCTAAAAATGTGTAGGCCTAAGCATTCGTGTCACCTACAATTTGATTTATATATTTATGTCACATTATGATTGTGATTTTGATTTTGAATTTGAAGGTTAAGAGAAATTTAAATACTTAATTCAAAAACTAAAATATTGACAATTTATAAATTATAAATTTAAGAATTCGATTCGAATTTAGACTTAATTAACGGAAATAAAATAAAAATAACGATAAATAAAAATAGGAAACTAGGTCCTCAAAAAATTTGAAAGATACCGGCGTTAAAAAAAAAAATAAATAAAATGACCCAAAATAATTTTTGGCGGGCCTCATAACCCTAATGCAAAATTCATTCATATTCGAAATAGTCATGCTATCACTATAAATATATTTTATTACTAAATATTCGGAAATAATTTAATATTTTCCCCTTATAATTACGTTTTAACGTTCTTTCCTTATAACAAACTTAAACTTAATTTTTCAAAGTCAGCCAAAAGACCAAGCAAGCAAGGTTAAATTGGCGTATTACCCGTAAAAGTTCCGTTAGACCCATATAGATAGGGGTCGTCTTATGTGCACCCACACTCTGAAGTTATTTTTTTAATGAGAATTATCCTTTTTCAATTTTCAAGTGTATCTTTTTTTAGTATTTAGCCTTCAGCGCATCTTTCCGCCGGTGTGTTATTGCTCGTTCTACAAGGAAAAGATCAATTTTAATTCATTTAGGAATTAGATTTAAAGGTGATATGAAATCTCAGCGATGTTTTGAAGGAGGTGACTTGTTTTCTAACGGGGTCGATGGACAGTTTGTTCTCTTGGAAGGGGTTAAGATTGGATGCTGATTTTCAATGTTATCATCTTTAATTGGGATGCTTATGAACATTTTGAGTTAGGCTTAGGATATATTCCTCAAATTATTCTGAGTTAGGCTTAAAAAATTCTAGTCAAAATATTCATAGTTAGGCTTAGGAATTCTAGTCAAAATGTTCTGAGTTAGGCTTAGGATATTCTAGTCAAAATATTCTGAGTTAGGCTTAAGAAATTCTAGTCAAAATGTTCTGAGTTAGGCTTAAGAAATTCTAGTCAAAATGTTCTGAGTTAGGCTTAAGAAATTCTAGTCAAAATGTTCTGAGTTAGGCTTAAGAAATTCTAGTCAAAATGTTCTGAGTTAGGCTTAAGAAATTCTAGTCAAAATGTTCTGAGTTAGGCTTAAGAAATTCTAGTCAAAATGTTCTGAGTTAGGCTTAAGAAATTCTAGTCAAAATGTTCCGAGTTATGCTTAGGAAATATATCTCAAATTATTCCGAGTTAGGCGTAGAAAATACCAGTCAAAATATTCTGAGTTGGACTTAGGAATTTGCCCATCAGTTTTTGAATCAGGCTCCTTAAGAATTTCCATATCATTCTGAGTTAGGCTTAGGATAAGTAAGTTCGGCAAAATGGCAAATCTTTCAATCATTATTTGTACAACGAAACTGTCTTGCAGTTCATTCAATCAGTATTTGTACAACGAAACTGTCTTGCAGTTGCAATATCCCTTTATATAAATATATTTCTTTGGTAGAAAAACATCTAGGCCTAGTCGATTACTGTGCTTCAGGGTCAGCAGGTATAAAAGTATATAACAACAATCGACGTATAATATTGTAGAAGTCCTAGATTACGCCATCGCCACCACACTACTTCTCGCCCCCCTCCCCCCTTTAACACCCCCCCCCCCCCCGCTTCCTCTTAACTAAATTTCCCGCCTCCCGGCGGCATATCCGCTTGGGATTATACTATTCAAAACAAAAACCACCACCGTATATAAGGAAGGAGTTCAATGACCCCCTCATTTTTTTACCGCTTTTTGAACGACGTACAACCATGTTACTATACTATTCAACACTCACTCACTGGGTCTCTGTTTTAAACCAAATGAATTATTTGGACTCCGCAATCAGAGAAAATTGGACTGGAATAGAAGATATCCATCATGATACCACCGGGATTGGTCCGTTATAGCTCCATTTCCGGTTATGAAGAATTCGCAACAGAGACAGTATTAATAGGTCTACCCCTTTCAAAATTCGGGGGGGGGGTGGAATATTATCTGGTGCATTTCACCATCTTGGTATGTAAATTTAATGCAGGACTGGCGACGTTGCAGCCCCGTTTAACGTGTTTGTAATTCACATACCCTCCAGATGTTCCGTCTTAACTCTATGTTAAGCAGACGATACTTCACCCCCTCCCCTTTGAACACGGTCTATTTGCCAACCAATCAGTGACAGCTCCGGAAAAGTAGGATCTGCGCAGAGGACTTTCTATTATAGAACTATTTTCTATGAAGGAATAAATCGGTTTGCTATTAAGGAAAAGACCAACATGTAGGAACAAGATAGATGGTACTTGCTAATATATAAAAGTTAACCCCCAATTTCCTATAGTTTAGTTGGCCCTTTTATACGAACGCCAACAGCCAATCGAAGCTCGAGCTCGTTACGTGATCTCCACACCCTTTTTTATACGGGTACCGGATTTTTTATTAGCATTATTAACCTTTTATATTTTTTATTCAAGGGTAGGTGAATTGGAATTTCTTAAGTAGTTTTGGCAATTTTTCTTTCTTTTCTGGTAACGGTTTTAGTTCTGTTTAGTTCCTTCGGGCTAAACCCGGTAATTGAAGGTCAGGGATTTTTTTAAATTGACCAAAAAGGTTAGGGAATATGAATTTAGTTTGGGGAGAATTTCTTGGGTTAACCAGAATCCCATGCGCGTTACGATAAATACATTCTATAACGTAATCTCCAAATTAACATAATTTACTTGTGTATAACAAATATACCGTTAATATTGTTGACCTTAATGGTCAGGGAAAAGCACGGGAAACAGTCTGGGAAAATCAAGGGAAACAGTCTGGGAAAATCTTGGGGGAAACACTGGGAAAATCTTGGGAAACACTCTGGGAAAATCTTAGGAAACACTCTGGGAAAATCTTGGGAAACACTCTGGGAAAATCTTGGGAAACACTCTGGGAAAATCTTGGGAAACACTCTGGGAAAATCTTGGGAAACACTCTGGGAAAATCTTGGGAAACACTCTGGGAAAATCTTGGGAAACACTCTGGGAAAATCTTGGGAAACACTCTGGGAAAATCTTGGGAAACACTCTGGGAAAATCTTGGGAAACACTCTGGGAAAATCTTGGGAAACACTCTGGGAAAATCTAGGGAAACAGTCTGGGAAAATCTAGGGAAACAGTCTGGGAAAATCTAGGGAAACAGTCTGGAAAATCAAGGGAAACAGTCTGGAAAATCAAGGGAAACAGTCTGGAAAATCAAGGGAAACAGTCTGGAAAATCAAGGGAAACAGTCTGGAAAATCAAGGGAAACAGTCTGGAAAATCAAGGGAAACAGTCAGGGAAAATCTAGGGAAACAGTCAGGTCAGGGAAAATCAAGGGAAAACTTGTAAAAATAAGGGAAGATATATTTGACTTTCGGCCGTCCTTTATGAAAGGTTTTAACGAAACCAGTTAACATTTATACACGAAAACTTCAAAAACTAGGTGAGCTTTTTTTGACACGTAAAGTAAAGCAAAAGGAAATAAAAAAGGCGCTTAAAGGAACCCCTCCCTAAAGATATCGCCTTGAGCTGGGTTTCAACCCTACCATTCAAGTTGAACCCCTGAGAGCAACCAGTATCCTCCTTTACTCAGTAATACCACCACCACCACCACCGTCGTCGTAAGAAACTGTTACGTCACTTCTTCACCTAGGGATAAGACCACGTGGTCAAAACTTTATAAATATATTATTAGAAATTTAAATTTTTTTACTTCTTTTTTTCTTTCCCCCCTTTTGGGGAGTCCGCCCCTGAATGAATATATTTAAGCTCACCATGAATAAATTAGTTTTAGAAATTTTAAATGTAGATTAGGTTTTTAATTGTCAAGTTTCCATTGCAATAAATTAACACAAAGTGTTTTTTTAACCTCTGAGAACGATTGAGAGTATCACGTGATAGTAAACATTCAATAGAGTAATTGCACCGGATTTCATAAAAATCGGTTTTGATAAATTGAATAAAGTTTCGAGTATACAAAAATATTAAAATTCGATTCACGGCCAAATACTGATAATATTTATACTTCTATTGTATATAGAGCCAAAATAAGAGTACCACGTGATTCCTAAGGAATATATTCGATAGAGTAACCACACCAGGCAAAATTAAAATCCCTACCGTTATTTCAACTAGAAATGAATTAACAAATTCACCATATAAATAAATGATTATTCTTGTTATTATTAAATAAACTCACCTCGTATAGTAAACTTTACAACACATACAAAAGACAGACCATCGTGGCTTTTACCTTACCCCCTTGCCTAAGTTCTTAACCAATCAGATTACCCCATTTTTTTTAAATAAAAAATAAAAAAAAATTAAATTTTTTTTCTAAAATTTAGAGAAGTTTTTTTTTGTCACTAATACAGTGCAAGGCAAGGCATAGTATGGGAAGAGATGTTGAAAATGTGTGTACAGAGTGTTACTTACTACCTACCCCTAGAGATGATCATAGTGTGTGAGAGAGAGAGAGAAAAGTTTGCCTAGAGAGGAAAAAAAATTCATCCGGCGGTAGGTCAAATAGTCGTGGAGATTTAGACTTGGGATTCAGTCTCGTTGAGGCGCTTGTTCGATCAGGTCCTCCTGTCGGTATTACTCTCCCGGTTCTAACTTCATCCGTGTTTTTATCAACTCATAATGATAAACATAAAGTATTTTATTTTATTTTATAAATATTATCAACGTATTCATTTTTAATTTTATTATTAATTTTTTTTCTTAAATATTGTTTGTCATTTTTATCTATTTCATTATTATTTTAACCGTTTTACGTTTATTTTTAACAACAATTTAATATTTTCAAAGAAAAATATGAATGAAGTATTTGACAGTATTTTTGCACTCGTGAATTGATTTTATTTTTAAATCGTGTCGGTTTTCGTTTTATTTTTTGAAATTTGATTATAAACAACCGTGTTTTAGTGCGTGAAATTATTAATTTTTCTTCTGGTATTATAAACTGTTTCAATATGATTATATCGAAAGATTTGTTCATTTTGGGTGACGAATATTTGGGAATTCCCAAACACGAAACATTTAATATTTGCCATAATTCGGGTAATTCGGCAAATTCAACCAATATGGCTACTTCAACGGCTAAAAAGTAAGACTGATTTTATTGTTTCCGTCTATTTTTTTTTTTTTTTAATTGATAGGGTTTTGCGATTTAAATGACAGAATTTGATAAAAAAAGTTTATTTTTATTCTTTTTTAAAAAAAAATAGTTAAAATAATTTGTCATTTCTATAATTTGACGTCATTTTGACGTAAAAATTGAAGCCACGTGCAAAGTTCTTTCTTTTTTATGCTTGTGGCTCGCGCTGAAAGATTTTCAATACGTCACGAGGATTTATAAATTTCACGTGACATTATTTAAAAAAAATAATAATCAAAATTAATTTTTCATTTTCGATTTGTAACTTTGTTAGTTTTGATCCGATTTGGACCCGGTTGATTTCATTTTGAAGCCCGAATCGCGTTCTATACGCCTATTAGTTTTTCCATGACATTATCTCGATAATTTTAATATTTATTTTAATTTTAATTTAAGAACATTAATCCATCCATCTTACGTAATCATAATTATTTTTTACTAAATAATAATGAAGTTATATAATAAAAGAAGGTGTAATCTTACACTATTTTAATCGGTTTAAAACTGGGTCATACTTTTAACTCGTTTACAAATAAGGGTCGTTCAACTATCTACCCTTTATTACGTTTTTTATTTATTTATTTTTTTATAAGTTATTATTGTAAATTACTCCGGGTTGATTCATAATGACACCCATGGTATTAAAAATTTGATAGTGCGTGGGTGAATAAGTCCTGAACTAAAATCCCCTTAAAAATTAATCCGAAACCTGATATCGTTAGGGTAATTTAATTTCATCATTGTAACCCTAACCGTTTTTAATTTAACAATTACCTAAGCTGTACTCTAATTTCCTAAAATTTTGCCCCGTTTTCTAGACGAAGTCTCAAATTCTGTTTTATTCTTTTAAAATAATTGCCATTCGGTGCAATGACCTTTTTGCAATCAAGATAAAGGCTTAAATTTGACAGCTCATAACTTAATTTGCATGCGACAACCTACGCTAATTTTATTTTAATTAAAATGTGTTTTTAATTATTATATTTATATTTGATATAATTGAGCGGGAAGGTATAAGTGATTGCGGGAAATATTTTTTTTTGCCACGTAGCTTAGACGGTTGACCGTAAGATGTCGCGCTGTTCCCCATACGTCTTAATCTTGAGAAAAATTACGTTGCTTTTGGGTTTTTGCTGGTAACTTAGTCAGAAGAGGGGCTTCTTCGTAGGCTCCTTGATTTGGTCGAAAAGAGAGAGTGAAATAGTTAATTTTAAGGTTTTTGAAAAAATGTTTTGTGGTTTTTTTTCCCTAGAAGGTCATTGGGTAACTGTTACTTTGGCATCCTATAATTCAAGGTCTTTTTTATCGAAACGGAACAAGGTTACTTGTCAAAATTCGTTCTGTAATCTCAGAATGGTTTTACATTTAAATTTAGTTACAGTGTAAGTCGCTTACAATTCGAATTCGAAATATCGCTGAAATCTCAAATGACCGTGGAATATTTAAAGTTTATTAGAATCACGAGTAAACCTTAGTTTTCTTACGTGTATTTCTTAGTTTAACGAGCTTGTTAATTGGGTTTTATCATTATGCGGCGCTAATTGACTAGATTTAATTAATAGTTAAGAGTTTATTTCGAATTATATAGGTATAATAATTTTGAGAAAATTTCACAAAGAAAGGATTTCTGGACCTAATTGACACTATATATAACGATAACCATAAGTTGATAAGTTATGTTCCTCCATAAGTTTGTCACTGGTAACTTAGAAACTGGAGCTTGTAATTTTGAAGTGAGTGAGGTAGGTCATAGATTCAGGGTTAAGCGAAGATGCCTGATGAGGCGCTGTCAAAGGCTTAGTAATGCAGACTAAATAGGACCTAGATGGAACTTAGTCCTGCAAAATTAATTAACCACCGAGTGTAGGACTTCAATTCTCGCTTCCGTCGTTCTCGAACTAGTTATCTCGAGCTGTATGTCTCTCAGTAGCATTACGAATCGTATACGTAGTGTCATTCTTATGAAACATATCACTTATAACCAATATTACTCATTTCACCCTCACTTTAACTTATCAGAGCTGTACTAGGGAGTTTTAAACGAACTGGTGGCGGTGGTATTATACCTAGGAGGCGTAACGCAAGAATACTCGGAAAGAGAAAAGACGTACCTATATTAAACTTGAAAAACATTTACTTTCACTAGAACTTTCGCTTTTCGATGTAATACGTTTTTAATTCAGGGATGATTCCAGTTAAAAATGATTAGATGAGCTCAACATGAACCCCCCCCCCCCCTCTTTCATGGTATATAATGTTTAAAATTTTCACGGTATTTTAAATAAGCAAAGATGAAACTCGTTTCCTAGAAATTTTATTTTACAAACTATAGAACCATTCCCCTTTTTAGCTAGAAATAAAAATATGATAACGACATCTCCTTAGAAGTGTTTTTATTACAAGTGCCTACCTAATTGTGTGCGTTTATTAAATTACTCTCGTTTTTCATTGGAAAGAAGAAAAAAATTACATTACATTAGTAATGTTATTTTTACACATAATTTCAGTCTGGGAAGTTGAACTTGATCTTGAAAATAATTTTAATGTTGTTTTTATTTTTATGACTTAAAGGATTTCCGGTATATTTTTATACCGGGAAATTTTATATTAAAATATAAAATAAAATATGGCAACTGATTATAGAACGGATTTTATGTAGCGTTATGATTTATAATACTTAGCTCGAGTTCTTTTTTTTTTTTTTTTGTCGTTTATTGCAATTTAATAGTTAAAGATCTTTAAATTTAATTTAAAACATTAAGGCCTATATTTACTATTTTTTTCGTCTCGAAAAATAATTTTGAGCTTTATAAGAAAAAAATTATTTCGATCACGTGACCTTTAACCTTAAGTTATCTGCTAACTTATTATAGACGAATTATTTTCAATTTAAATATTTTTAATAATTTTTTTATCAAAATAATATTAATATTGCGTGACCTTTAACCTTAATTTGTTTGCTAATCTATTATCGATGTGTTATTTTAAATTAAAATTTGAGCAATTTTTCGTGGAATCTAAAATTTCAAAAACTAAGGCAATATAAATAATACGTTCCCAATTTGAGTTGCAATTTTTTTCTTGCAATTTTTTCATTTCAATAAATCTATCTGAAAAACTAGGAATTGGTTAAATCCAGCCAGGTTTTTTTTTCTGTGTTTCAGACTGACGTCGCCACATATATTCTACCTACGTTTTAAACGGTTGTTTTTATCCAATAATATGGGCCAACAAATAAAAATCTATATTAGAATTTTCTCAGAAATTATCCATATTATCGATTTCCAAAATCTTAATTGAAAAACGGTTTTCACTTTTTAAAAAATTTTCAAAAGAAATATTTTTACAGTACAAGGAATTTCGGTTTTTCAATTATCCCACATGTAAAGCGAGACTCTGCCCTCAAAGCCAGGGTTATTTGCGACGTAAGGGAGTTTTAAATTGCATTTTTAATTTTAATAGTCAGGGAAAACCAGGTAAGGGAAATTTGAAATCGTAAATACATGGGAAAAACCGTGTCCATTTAGTTAGAAAATAGACATCCGTCGTTACGAAATTTGATAATACAATACAAAGTTACGAAATTTTGAAATATTGATAAAGGAAATCCGATTCGGAGTTGAACATTCTTTAGTTACTTTACTCACTTAAGCCATTTCCTCTTTAATAAATATAAAAACCTGTAATCTTTCATTCTGTTACCAAAATTGGGCAGGTAAAAATATTCTCAGTCAGTCAGGTACCAACCAAGATACGTGAAGACAGTTTCCGGTTCGTAAGCGTACGGTTGCGCCCTCTGGGATACTGGGATGCAGGGTGCGGTGTCTATAGATATTTCCCAAAATATTTTACATTATCATTGGTTAGGTTAAGGAAGGATGAAAGTCACTGTGCTACTGGGTGAACCGCTACGGTGCAGGATCAGTTTATGTTATTTTTTCTTTGCACCTGGTGTGTGGTTAGCGTATACCAGAGCATATTCAGTGTATGGTATGTACACTCCTTTCCTATCAAATAGAGTGTAGTTACTCCCAACCCCTATTATTAGTTAAAATATACTACTCTACTAGTTTAGGGGGTGATGGGGTGCATCCATTGTAAAGGGAAGATGGACTGTTATAAAAGGATTTGGGTGTATTAGAGTGGAATCGAATAGACGCCGGCGTTAAGAGATTAAATTTGATTTTAATTTCGACGATATTAAACAATTAATAAGGAAGATACAAATGTTTTTATTTATTTATTTGAAAGGCTGACCTTTATTTGACCCTGAAGTAACCCCTAATGAGTGTCTGACCACTGGTAAATTAAAATCTGACTTAATTTTACCCCTGAAGTATTCTTTAATTAAAACCAGAGCTTAAGTATCCTTTATTTGACCCTGAAGTGACCCTTACTGACCGTAGATTGACCTCGATCCATTCCTCAATAAAAACTAGTCTATATTTCACCGTGATATATAACCATTGGGACAACTGAAGTATTCCTTACCATAAAGCTAAGCTATCCTTCCGTTGACCCCTGAGGCCCTGACCGACCTTTCAGTTGACCCAAGGCTTCGTTTTCTGGACGTTAGAGCGTCAGTAGTCCTTTAAGAGAGGTTAACCTTTTCAGTTAGGACTAGGAGTGTGTCAGGTACAGTACGTTGGTTGGTACAAGACAGGTTTATATAGGAAAGCAAAATTATTAGGCGGCTTCTATGGTGGGCTCTATTGTTAAAAACGCCGGCTGCTGGTTCGCTTCAGACTCAATGGATTTACCTTCATTCTCCTTTGAATTCATAGGCATCAAATCACGCGCCATTGCGTTACGTCTCTTATTCCTTGGAATTTACTCTAGGCCTAGGCCTACTTGGTCTGTTCATATGATCCCATTCAAGGCTTTCCCCAATTCCTTTTTTCCATTTTTAAAGGTCAGGAACTCAGGATTCTTGGCGTGGGAGTTGGAATACCTTTTTACAGGCTCTGTTTGCCTCGGGATTTCATTGAAAACCCTGGTTTTTATATGGGATTAAGGATACTTTTAAAGAGTGAAACTGTCTATGTATTTTTAGGTAAAAAGGATATGTTTTATTTTATATGGTTTCGGTTATAACAGATGCGAAAATTTCGGGTCTTTTTCAATGTAATTTGTGATGAATGCTCAGGTAACTCGAGTTTAGAGCTTCCGGTAAAGGTATTTTCTATTTTATTTCTTTAAGTTCTAAAGGTATTACTCAATATTATTGTTGGATATTTATTGATGTAACGTATGTTGCGGTCCTGAAACATATGCTCTTAAATTCAATTCCCTAATAAGGGATTTTCTGTTTTAAATTGGTTTGGGAAAATTACTTTAAACAGTCAGGGATAGAGCCCTCTAAAAGTGAATTAAAATTTTTTTAAAAAGGTTAGGGAAAGACTAAAATTTAATTAAAAATTTGAACTGGCGACAATATTGTAACTATAACGTCAATTGGGGACAATGTCACCTAATAAATCAATATAAATATCGTAATTCGTCAGAGGCAATAAACCTAGCAGACATAATTAATTGGTTAATTCGGTTGTAGGTAGCTCAATGACACTATTCCTTAAATCATTCATTAATTCATTGGTATATAGAATAATTTAATAAAATTCGTAACATTATTATAATTCCGGAGGATATTAAACCAGACGACACGAAGAAGATGGTGGCGTAGACTTTAAAATGAGGTCACCCACTAAAGCACCGCTATTTAAATTAATGCGTAACATTTTAAATTCTTGTTTCTTCTTAATTTTATTTTTATTTAAAATTTTTTTAAAATATGTTTTTATTAAAGTAGGTATGTATGTATGTACGGAGGAAACTTGTTCACCCAGAAGCTAGCGCTAACTTAGTTCTTTAAAAAAACCTACTATAGTACACTCTAATTTAGGTGGAAAACCGCCCGTAGACAGGTTGATTCATCCCATAAATGCCCTGAATATTTTCAACGCATTCTTCTTTAGTATACCGAGTCTTTCACCATCTTTTTTTTTAGGTATGTATGTAGATGGGGCGAGTGTATGGGGAAATTTACATTAAGTAAATTAGGGACTTCGGAATATTAATAAAATAAAAAAACCTTGCCAATTAGAGATGATCGTAGAATTTTTTGTACTTATTAGTTGTTAGCTACTAGCTTTACCAGTAAAAGTGTAGTGTTAATTAAAAGTCTGATGCCTACAAATGGCCTATTTTCTTATTTATAATGGAATCCATTACAAATGGTCCATAACAATGTATCAATTCTACACCATAAGTTCATAAGATATGTTCCTCTATAAGTTTGTCAGTGGTTGAAAACTGGAGCTTATCATGAAGTGAGTGACGTAGGTCATAGATTCAGGGTAAAGGGAGGGACGCCTGGTGAGGCGCTGTCAAAGGCTTAGTTATGTAGACTAAATAGGACCTAGATGGAAGTCCTGCAAAATTAACCACCACCGAGTGTAGGACTTCAATTCTCGCTTCCGTCGTTCTCCCTCGAACTAGCTCGAGCTGTAAGCGACTCTCTAGTATTACGAAGTACAGGTAGTGTCATAATTATGGAACGTATCTTATAAACCTATGATAACACCTATATTCAGTTCACATTCTAGTTGGCTATTTCCTAAAACTGCATGGCCTATTTTCTTATTAATAACGAAATCAGTACATTCTTACTTCTGTTTCTATGCATACTTTTTATCTCCATACAATAATCCTTAGTCATTAATTATTATCGCTTAAATGGGAATTTTTTTTATTGGGTTTTCGTCTAAGCGGCGAATTGGGCGGATTCGGTTTTATACACGAGCGACCTTGGCGACTGTTAAGGGCCTTTTTCTCCCATACCAATGACGTCATCAAGGTCTCTCTCGCTAGTGCTGCTCCGCTCGCAATCTTTAGAGTATAAACCCTGAACTTTACCGTCGTCGATCGATGCGCTATTTTTTCTTATTCCCAAAAAGATCGTGCAGGATTTGCTGGCTGCTACAATGTTTCTCTTTTCGTCTACCACCTTGCGATCAGGCTCGATTTGCTCCAATTGACCCGGTTAAACCTTATGATTAAACCCTACGTAATTACGAAGCAAATTGCGATTGGATCTTTGGCAATGTGATAATTCTCTAGACTGATTTCTCCTTAATACCAAAATCACTTATCTTCACGTAGATTTTAGCGTTTAATTACGACCTTTTTGAACTTTACTGAGTCGCAATTTTTTCTTGGCCCAATTCGCGACATGGTCCATTGCTTAAAAGAGTCATCACTCTTTTAAAAAGAGAGCGTTTATTCCCTCACCTCATTTGCATATATCGCAAATGGTTACAAAGGTTGTCTTTTAATGTTTTTCTTTTGGGTTGAAAGTTGGTGAAATAAGAACAAAAATTTTGGGGTATACGCGCGACATGTTCTTAAATTCACGATTGGGAACAGTTCAACAACGTTTCTCGCGTCGTAACTGCATGCCAAAAACATTTAGGGTTGCTTACAGACACGTGTGCAGATGGTGGGTGTTACTTAAGGATGGATAAACGGATTGTTGGTTTTATTATGACTTGACTCATTTAGATGACTTGAGTAAATTAGTTGAGTCGTGTGAACCAATTAAAAATTTATCATTGACCAATTTTTCCTGACTCAAGTTTTTGACCCATCTACTTGAGTCAAATTTTTATCGTCTGAATAGGCCTTTAGATCTTCAACTTCTATAATGACTCTGAGTTTTTCTAAGCCTGGTCCAAGAATAAATAAAGTATTTTACCCTCTGCAAACTTGTTACTTTAGAAGAATTAAGACACTGTGTCTATAAAAAAATATGCACTAAACTTGAAATTTTCGCGATATAAAAATAGGGCTATGAGAAATCCTTCTACTATAATCCGTAAAAGTTTATTAAGAATGACCTTGGATAAATGCCAGATTATTCCTCCAGCCGTCACCATCTAAGAGATAACTTTGACGGAGATAATTCCCATCCGGAATTTGCACCGAATACGGATCTAAGACACTGTTTTATCTTAAGATAATCCAGTCTTTAATTTCAGTGTAAATTCCGGCTGAACCGGCTCTTTTTCCTTCTTTATATTTGAACGATGAGAGCAAAAGGTACGAATATTGAGAAATTTCAAGGCGCTCCACACCGTAAAAAGACACTTAAGAATATTTTTAATTATTTTTAGATGCAGATTTTGATAATAATATCTCATCCTGATCTCATTGACCTTTGGGGGAATAATATCTCATCAATTGACCTTTCTAATCCTAAGCCTTGGCTACAATATAAAATAATATAATAAAGAAATTAGGCTTAAGCTTGTTTACAACGTTACAAATTCAAAAATTAGGCTTAGCAATATTGTAAAAGAAAAAATCTCTTCCTTTAGGTCATAGAAAGCGAAAGTACGATTGCGGAGAGGGATGGGGGGGGGTTTAAAGGGAAAATCGCTCTGTTTCCCCCTTTTACTCCATAAAACTGCTAACCCTAAAAAATTGCGCCTTGCGAAACGCGAAAAGTTGCGTACTGCGCACCTACGATAAGGTAGGAGTTGGAAGGAAAAGCTCAGTAGGGTCGTTGAACCTCCTAGAGTCCTCGAGAGCGCGCGCGCGCTTTTGTCGATAAGTTAACCAACTAGATTTCCATCCCCCCTTTTTTTCTTGGCGCGTTTCTTTTATACGACGTTGAGGGCGCCACGTGCTCCCAATTTCTGCGTATAGGGTTTTTTCTCCCGATGACGTCTTTCCCAGAATCCAGGCGCTCTTAAGCCTTTTTTTTCCCTTCCTTCACCGAATTTCCTCCTAGCTTCTTTCTTGACAGCTAATCTTTTATATTGGGTACCGAAGTACGTTGCAAAGTACCGAGATTGGTTGGTTAAGGAAAACATTGGATTTTAGATTTAAAATATTGTTTTTAAATGCGGTAATGTAATTGGGGTAAGATTCACTGTAAGGCGGCTTCTCCCTGAGCACCGGTGTGCGGCAGGAACAACATTTCTACAGGGGCTATGGGAAAATACATGGGTATTGGTACCCTAGAAGCGGGCTTCCCCGCGTTGAATATTTTTGTACAGGCAATGTTTAATAATGGATTAAATGTTTATTATTATCAATTCAAGCTGAAGAAGATAAATTAAACATTGGACAATATGTCATAATAACCGTGATAGGTAACAGCAGGAATGCATACCGCCAATTGGAATGATCGTGACCCAATATCTCAAATTTTAATTTTCATGTAGGCTTTTGTGGGCCGCGTTTGAAAACTCTGATAATTAATTCTGATGGCGTCTTTGTAACTGTTGTTTCATTGGTTGTGTAGAAAGGCGAGCTCCTTACGTTTCGTTTATAACTTGGCTAGCTACTTCGGTGCCAAAATCCCATCGGAGCTTCCCCGCTGGTTGAAACCGGATTGGTTTTTAATTGTTTCTTCTACAGAGCCAACTAACTATAAATTTCTTCCCAAAAAAACCCCAACAAGATGATTTATACCCCTAGTTATGTAATATGTCTATAAATTTAAGCCTTTTCCTTGTACAATGCGGTAGTAAGTAATAGTTTTTGAAAATAAGCTCAACGTGAACTCAATGATAACTTAAATAAAATCTATCTACACTAAAGGGGAATTTCTCTATTAGTATTTAGTATTAGTAATTAATTTGCACGCCGAATGGAAATAAAATCAACGAACCGGTTTTAAAAAATAATAATGATAATAACCAATAAAAATAAAGTAAACCAAATTTAGTTTCAAACAACTTTTTAGTCATGGCTCGATTTAAATATCACTATATGTCACCTTTAATACTAGCTTTGTAATAAGAATTATCTTAACCTGTTTTTCATCTATGCATTTTAGTTGGGAAAATTATTTATTTATTTATTTATTGGTAATCGATTAAACAAACAAATAAATAAACAAGGTGAAAAAAAGTGTACAGCACCTTACTGACACATATATTTATGTATAGGTGTATAGGCCTATTTTCAGGTGATTTTGGCTATTGTTTGAAGGTGTTATATCACCTGTCAGTGAGGGGGGATTATTGATATTATTACCGATACATTTTCCTGATGATCAATTTAAATGTTCAGACGGTACAATAGGTATTATTTTTTTAAAAGGACGCATTGTTTAATCGGTGTTGTATTCGGTTTTGAATACAAAGAAGTACAATATATATTTGAATTGTATATTTTCTTTTGTTGATAGCACGTACACATAAGTGTTTTTCGAAATATGGTAAACGATAGTACGATATGTCTTGACAGTATTACGCAAGGCAGGGAGATCTTTAACTTAACCTAGAAAAATTGTCAGTGATAGGTGACCTAACCTAAGTGGTTATCATTGCAAAAATAATCAAAATTTTACGAAATTAAAGTTACTTAATTAAACTATATTATAAGTTATCATATTATACACCTTACACTAGGTATATAGTATATCAAGGTCAATCAAAATTATGTCAGAACGGAACTTAAAGTCTTGTTTCTGTTTAAAGGTATAGGCGCGCATTGCATTAGGGGGAAGTAAATGATCTCAAGTGTGTCTTAAGTCCATGATGTTATTATTATTACTAAGATGTAATTTTCCATGCAACAAACGACGGACAAAAATAGTATATTATAATAATATCTAGTTGTAACAGCGCGCTGCAGTAATAACTCCATTCGTTTCTCTAGGAGTTCATGCTTGTGTATGTGTGTTAGTGTTAAGGGAAATAGTAATCAACATTTTCCAGTTTTTTTGTTATCAGTCCCTTATCGGAGCCTCCGTTTGGGTGTTTTTCAGTAATGTTGAAGAGGCTTGGAGCCCCCTCCCCCCCTCTCTCTCTCTCTCTCTCTCTCTCTCTCTGGATACGCGTGCATGTATGTATATATGTATATGCACCTGTAACAATTTGGTTCGGCTGAGAGAGTTTCCCCGAAAGCTAAAAAAGAGGCCCCAACAGAAAAAGAGTGGAATTAGTAGTCGGGAAATAGCAGGCTTTGAACTTCTTTCTCACTCCCTTGGAGTTAAGTAACTACAGAGATGAAAATGCCTCTTTTGTTCTCCCTTACATTTGTTATGATGCACTCACTGTCTTTAGTGAAATTGAGCTTCCCTATGGTATAGGGAGCTAACAACTGGCTAGAGGGAAGAGATAGTCTGACGTCACGCAGCCCCTCTCTGGTTGGCATTTTTGCGCGTAGAATACTGCTTCCAACCGTTAGGGAGGATGAGACTCCAGTAAGAGATAGAAGGGTGTGACGTTTCAGGGTCAGAACTGTTAGCTCCCTATACATAGTTTACAGACTAGGAGGATTCATACCATTTACGCAAAGAGGCCTGGCTTGATACCCAACCAATGAGTCAGGTGTCCTTGTGTAACACGTGAAGCCTTGGCCTCCCTGTGTAAATGGTATGAACCCTCCTACTCTGTAAACTATGTATTAGTTGAATTATTTTACTGTAGATAGTGATCAATAGAAGTGTTGAAAGTCATTTAGGACGTGTTGAATTCAAGCGTTTTGTATAGCAGGGAGACTGAAAAGTTTGTTGTAGTTCAATTTAGATCATTCAATCGGTTGTCATTAAGGATAGACCAAAACCTCCTAAAGTTAATTAAGTCCTAGTAGAAGTGTACTTTGTCGGGGAGTCAAGGGGAAATAAAGTAAAAAGTGAAAGTGAAATGTGGCGGGAAAGAAGATCGCGGCGCCCCCTCGTGTACAAAGACAGAAACTACGCTTGGGGGGGGGGAGCTCAGAGCGCGCGCTAATAACGTCCTGGCTGGCTGGTGTTGGCGTATGGTGGAAACGAACTCGACCCCGTTTTCTTATACCAGTTGTAATGCCCGGATTATAAAGGGAACATGCATTGTTTCAAGTACTTTGCATTTTTTTTTGAAAGGAGGAAGAATGAATACCACGAGGATAATCGTTAAATTAGGGAAATTAGCGCTAGAAAAATAAAGAAATACATTTTAATCGGCCCTAATTATCATAATTTTAAGTTAACAAGATATAATTATAATTTTCGCAACAAATATTTAAATTTTAAAATTTAATTGCCCTGAAGTTACTTAGGAATTTAAGTAATCGAGAATTAGATTCAATAGATTTACTTGCAAAGTATCTAACTTATTACGTGGCGTTTATATACTTTTGAAGTCACGACCAGAATTGCAAGTTTTGTTATTGCTTTAAATTTTAAAACATTAATTTTTTTTTTCTTTCATAAAGAAAAATTCCCAAGAAAAAACTCCAAACTTTTATGTTGATTTAAATTAATTGGGAATTATTTAGGCTTAACGAACGAAAAAATCCTGAAACTTGTTTTTGTTAAACGTTTCGCAATCCCTTTTAGGATAGAAAAATTCGAGGGGCCTTTTTTAAGGTGCATATAGCTGGTTCCTAAGCTGCAATACAAACTCAATTTATCTCGGCACAAAAAAATGAGTTTTATATCAGTGTTGACGATTTTTCTAAACCGAATCAAAATGAAGAGCTTTCGAATGCAAGGGAGGAATAATAAATGCCGTCAAATTGACCCCAAATGAAACCCCTCCCTCCCCTTCTTAGACATGATGGCGACGACCCCCTAACAATTTATTAATAATTAAGCTTTGGTATAAATAATATTTTAATTATTACGTGGTTTAATTTAGTGCTGTAGCGAATTAAGAGTTAAATTCTCAATACGCCTTTTTAATACGGGATTTTTTTATTAATTCGATAATTATACATTATTTTAATTGGATCATTTGCATATATTTAAAGTGATGGTGAAACGTATCTCGGTTCTATTTTTATTTTTTTTTTGGTGGAGTTCTACGTATCTAGATTAAAATTAAAAATAGTCCCAATTTATATTAAAATTTAATTAGATAAGTAAATATTTCCTGGAACTAATTTCACATTAAAATATGTTTCCCACGCCTAAATATTAATCTAAATAAATTTAATTGATATCTAAAGGCACTTTATATTATTTCTAAAAAGCCATTAATATGGTCAATGGCTAAACTATGCCATTTCTCTATTTCGAAATTAGAAAACGCCTATAAAAATAAGTGAACAATTTCAACATACCCGGTAGCTAGTTTAAAAAAACCAATATTTATATAACATTCATTTATATTATAAAGTATATATTTTTTTTGTTGTATTTTATTGAATAGAACCGCACCCAATAAATATACTTCCGAAATACATCGGAAATATATACAGGTCAAATGAAGTTGTTCCGTTCGAGTATATAAACCCGGAACTAAACGTTATTTAAACTCAAGGTCGACTAAGGTCAAAAATAAAATCGTCGATTGATGTATTCGACGATCATTGAATCGATATTTTTAACATTTGACCCGGAAAATGTTCGCTTTAAAACATTACAAAACTTAAATCATTAAGATACTGGGGGATTTTAATTTGGCAGACTTATATTTCATCCCAATAAACTGTTTAAAGGGAAATTGAAATTACTAATATGTAAAGTTGTAATTCTACCTCGCTACCGATTGTAATCTTTAACCACGTGACCTTAGGCGCGTGAATTTTAAAAATATTATAAATAATTTACTTTTAACAAAATAATAATAACGTATTTACATTGCACGTGGCAATATCCGATAAGATAACCATGTGATCAAAACAACGTGACTCCCATTTTAAACCCGACTTTTTTTTTATCAAAAAAGTTCTGCGGCGCTTCATTATCCCTTTAAAATTTAGTGGTCGGCAACCTTATTTCTTTAAGCTTAAGCTATCAGTGGTACCTTCTTGTACCAGCACGAGAAATGTTTAAGAGAGCGTGTTTGTATAACCCCTAACATTAATTTTCAACTGCTTAACTGCGGTTTGAGCCGCTAGTTTAAATAGCTTAGTGACTTCTGATAGATTGTGTATGTCGAAATTTGGGCAGACTACGATTTAAAACGGTGTCCTGTTTTGACGTCCCTGTATGCGAAAAGGGTTCTGTTACCCCATCATCCTAAGCCAAAGGATTTATTCCCATTTAAACGACGTTTATACGATTCACCGACCTTCTAAAAACATGTTTCCCTCATGCTCCAAAAAATAAATTAAAAACTTCATTTAGCCAAGTTTTACGTTCGCATTTAAAAATAAAATAATAAAAATTAAGATGGATTATATGTTAATTTAAAGTCTGTCCTGCAATTGCATTCGAGATTAGTTCAGTTCGAGTCAGTTCTCAAGCTAGCTTGTTAATTTAATTAAGTTGAAATTATCAAGACATGTACTAGATTTTATTTACAAGCCTATTTAAAGGAAGAAATTATTAAATAAATGATTTGTAAATTATTGTAGTTTTTGCTAAGTACACCAATGATATTTTCCTGTATTTTTTTATATCAATCTCTAGCTCTCTCTTTTATAATAATTATAAATTAATATTTGTTCGATCTTATTAATTAAAACATCGCAGGAAGTATTCTATAGGTTACTTCCGTAATAATCAGAGTTCATTTTCCACTTCCGGAATTGAGGATACGCTCTCTATTACGAATGAAGCTGAATGAAGATCTTTCCACGTATCTCATAGATATTAAACAGAGACATCTTCCTGATATTGGAATTTTCAATTATAAGGAAGGAGATGTTTACAATAAAAGAAAGGGATTTCACGTAAATGATTATTTATCTTTCGAGACTTAGTTAGTTCGTCCAAGAACCGGGACAGAACTGAGGAGAGATTAAGCGTGGGTTATTATTATTTAAAGAGAGATTTTTGAACCCTTGCATTTTCTGTTAGTAAGGAATCCCTGAGAGCAAATAATGGATTAGTACGTGATGCGACTAAAAATAGAATATACCTAATCTTTTTCCCCGAGTTTCCTCGCTGTTTCCTGTCCCCAAGTCTGAACGGTTAGGGTTAGAGTGGATGTGAAACAGGGAAGTGTATTAACGATTTTAAGCTAGTACAGAAACAGAACAGAGCCCTGGGATTTTCGTGGGCTAGGGAAAAGACCATAACAGAACATAACAGATCTGATCTGATGTTTTGTATTTCGCGTAGAGATATCTCGTTTGGAAAGCTGATGTAGGAAAAATAACAGCGAGCTCCTTAAGACTTATAGGCTTGTTTACGCGACCCCGTTTTAGTCTTCCATAGATATACCATAAGTTCATTAGATATGTTCCTCCCATAAGTTTGTCACTGTTTACAAACTGGAGCTTGTCATAGATTCGAGGTAAAGCGAGGTGAGGTGCTGTCAAAGGCTTAGTAATGCAGACTAAACAGGACCTAGATAGAAGTCCTGCAAAATTAATTAACCACCCAGTGTAGGACTTCAATTCTCGCTTGTCGTTCGAGCTGTAAGTCTCAAGTTAGCATTACGAAGTATAGGTAGTGTCATACTTATGGAAGGTATCTTATAAACTTTGTGTATAAATTTTCCAAACTGGCATTGGTTTTCAACACGGACGATGCTAGCTATAGAGTAATGGCAGCCTTCTGCCTTCGACTGTATTAAGCTCTATGGGGAAATAACATGGGGTGCCATTAAGTCTATAGAGAATTTTGCCTTAACTATATATTCGACCCCGTTGTGTTGTTTAGCCCGTTCGCTCTCCGGCGCCTGCGTAAACTTCTATAATCGAGCGGTTTGCTAGCGTCTCTAAGCCGCTGTAAGCGGCCCGGGCCCTAGTTTTTATCGAAAAAGAGCTGGCGGACCTTGGTTCAACGACCGACCTGGCATTTTCCGGAGTGTGTGGAAAAGGAGGGAAAAGATATAGAGGCAACTCTCTGGGATAGGAGCGGGATAGAAGAGGAGAGAACACGCTGTTGGGAATTAAAAGGGAGAAGTAGATTGCGCCAAATTTGCGCGCGCTCCTTCTCTCTCTGCTCGTAGGCGCGTGCGAGGGCGGGATGCTGATGGAGTACAGGCTTTCCCGCGCGATTTGCCAAAAAGGCTACGAGCTATCTTAGCACGAGCCATCAGAAATCGGGAACGAGCTGCTAGATTTTTTTTATTTACCCGCCATTTTTTTTCCCACCAATCTCCAAACTTGTTTTGTTATGTAGCATCAATCTTTGAAAGGGTTAGGAGACGCTATAACTGTCTCTCTCTCTTGCCATGCGCCTATTTTGTCTTGGAATATTTATTAGAAATTGTTGTTTTTCTTTTATTTCTTTTAGATTTGGATATTATGGTTTTTTTTATTCGGTATATATAGTTTATTCCGGGAATTGATAACCATATTGGCGCGACGCTTATTTCATCATATATTATTTTCTAAGGATGTTAATTGGGTTAAGTGTACTTAACTGGGGAGGGGGGAGGGAACTTTAGACTGTGACTAATGGAAAAGTTATGCGGATTTTTTTATATTTATTTAATTTGATTATATAAAGACCGGTAGTCAAATAGTTTCTTAACTCCTAAAAGAACATGTATCCATTATATAACCTAATTTACATAAAGTGGTATAAAATGGTAAACAATACTCATTTATTTTTTCTTTCTTAGTTAATTGCTAGTAAAAGAATTATCTTCGTATCTTAATTAAAATAGACAAATAGACCTTAACCTTAACATCTTTACGCTTCATTTAAAAATAGTTATTATAAAACAGACCTCGTAAAACCATGCAGATAAACATAATTTCATATTGCCTTCATAAACCCTTCCATACTACAAACATAAGATTAGGTTTAAACTTAGCGTGCAGATCCTTGTCGTAAAAGTGTTTATGATACAGATAGAGAGAGACATTCCTTTCTTCTATATATGAATGAAAGTCTAGCTGAAATTGGAATCAGATAGACATAAAGCAGCTAGGCTAGGAAACCAATTGGGAAGTTGAAGCCAATGTACCTATAACGTAACGTCGCAGACTGTTTCCCTTCTTGTCCCCTTTTTTATGGCTTTCCTGGAAGGAATTCGAGGAGAAATCCCGATGACTCGTAAAGTCAAGTCGTAGAGAGCGAGAGTGTAACGCCCCTTTTATGCAGGGATTTCTTTCTCTTTCTCTTTTCTGGTTTATCTTTTGCGACCATGAAAACTGCGCAGCAATCTGCTCCATTACTGATGCACCATTTAAACATAGTTGTAAAATTTGGATTACTAGAGCTAGTCCAGGACCATCAGTATAATTTTCAGGATGGAAATTGAACTAGCGTTTTTGTAATGGCTTAAAATCCACGTGCTATATTCAAGTTTCAATGAAGAGTGCACGTTTCACTACGTAAAAATCACGTGCTTTTCGAGCTACACGTTCTACACCCACCTCATTCTTAAGCCTTTGCCAACACTGCCAACATCTTCCACGAATCTCATTAATCTCCAGGTTGCTCCCTTCAATTTCGGAGTGCACTGGTGGAATGAGTTAACTGTCTAAATATATATCCTTGAAGGTAGTAATATAAAATAGCTTCTTTGATATTATTAAGTCAGTTGCCATCTCTCTCTCTCCTCCAAAAGAGATTAGTTTCTCTTCATTTCGTTCTTTTTTTTATGGCGACGTCGGTTTGTCCTTGAACCTGCTCTCGCTTGGAACAGAGCATTCCTTAATTTCTACTCTCTAGCAGGCTCATCCCGTTTCATTTTAAACACCGCTAGGCCTACAAGGGCGCGCTGTAGAGATTCCTCATCATAACCCTGAAAACATTCTAGCGGTTAGGACCATGCAACCGAGGCTTAGTAACGGGGAGGCCTTGCTACTTTATTAGCGGAGCAGCGGTGTGCCTAAGGGTTCAACTGGTGCGCCCCTGAAAGTTAATCAGGATGATGCAGACCCCCTTCTCGTTTGGGTTAGAGACACGTTGCCATTGAAAATATAAAGTTTAAACCCTTCAGTATACTATATAGTTTTGAAGTTCAAAACGTTTCCAGACTATTATACTAAACTGTACTTCAATTATAGTATTCGATTATAGATATTGCGCCATCGTGTTAAAGGGGTTATTTGATTGGCTTATATCAAATCTCTTGGAAGTTCTTTCGAAAAATTGGTTTGACAGCTTGGATAATTTAATATTCAAGAAGTATTAGCGACATAATATCTCGTGAAATTTTTCAAGATTATGCACCGTACTGATTGTGTTGAGTAATAGACGCAAAGTGGGGGGAGACGCTTGGGTTTTTGCGCTGGATAGCCCTTGTTTCTATTAAACCTTAGTGGCTGGATTGAAATTAAATTCCGTCATCTCTATTTTTTGGGTTTTTTTATTTCTTAACCAAGCGCTTAAGTTTAAAGCCAGTCGTTCACAAAGGCTAAAAAATACTTAACCCTTTACTCTACCTTTAGGATTAACATTGTTTGACTAATTATTATCTACAAGAAGGTCGTAGGTCAAGGAGCGACCTATAATTATTAGACCGTATCCTTCATGATTATTATTAATTCATCGCGACATCATTTCGGAATTTTATTGAACGAGACAACGTCATTCCAGGGGAAGCGCTATAACTCCTCCCATTCTGTCCCTCTAGATCCTAAAAAAGAAAAACTACACTCTTAGAATAGCCAATCATCATCAGTATATTTCGATTGGTGGGCGACGGACCTTGCATGGTAAAGTCTCTCTCACTCACTCACTCCAATGCCATAGTTAGACCTATAACAGTAGAAAATTGAGCTAGACGACCAGCACCACTCCAACTCCAACCAGGCTTGGAGACTTTTATAGAAGACACTGAATTCGAGCGACATTCGACCTTCGAGATATATTACGCTTCTCTGGTAGGTCGAAAACCGACCTTGAAAACTAAAGCTCCATCCAATAACAAGTCCAAATCCGAGCTTAGACTCTTAACATATTGCCCGTCTTACGCTTGTGTTTACCATGGGTGCCCTTAGCATAAGAACCCAAACAAGTTATAGCTCCATATATTTCCAGATGTGGAACAGATTATCACTATGCCTTGTTTACTAGATTCTAGTATGATTCTATGAGCTCCTGTGTGCATATATGGAACAGTTTATCACAATTTTTGGTCCTTTGAATCGTTTACCATCATTCTTTCGTTTTTAACCTGCTGCACATCGTATGATTTTTATTACCACAAATTCCATTTGAAAATTGGCTATTTATGTAATATTCTTTTACTAATCCTGGGTACTGGGTAAATATTTTTATCCTTGTTTTCTTCCATCCTCTGGAAAGGATTAATAACAGTCTTAAGAGAACGAGGAGAGTGCAGACCATCGAGAGATTTAATCCCTAATAATGTACGTGAGGGATAAAGTCACATGTTTCTTCATGGAGTACCCCTTATGGTCACGTGTTTTGACTGAATGAGCGATAATGGTACCATAACAGTTTCGAAGCGGGTTTATAATTAAATAGAGGTTGAAACGCCTCAGGATATGTTTCAGCAAAATTACGCTTTATCGTTTATTTCGTGAACTAGTTTTATTGGACCTTGAAATAACTCTTTTATTGGATAGTCTTTAAGCATGCGCGGAGTTATTCGGAATGTCATTTCATTCGGAATGTCATTTCAATCATTCATTCCAGAAGTTTAGTTAATGAAAAATAAAAACCTGCAAGAATCAAGATCTAGACTTGTAGTTAGTTAGTTTGAAAAGTAACACGTGGATTTCATCTGGCCTAACTCTTTCTTTTCCCGCCAAAAATGCAAGATCTAATTTGAGACAAGTCCCTTTTTCATCAACTTGAACATCGAACTTTCCCTGGTTTCTGGTTTTGGTAGGGCTTTCAGTAAGAGATATGAAAATACGTCTTAGAGAGGAAGGTTTAAAGAATTGTAATTTTGCCAAACGTTAATGTGTTAACACCTTTTTTCGTTCTTTGGCCAACTGATTGGTTTTTATTTTAATTATTACGTAGCAGTTTCTCTCAGACAGATTTGATTATTACATAAAACAGAAGTCCTGACACGTTATCAAGAAGTCACGGAATTAAATAAAGTGGTTAGAAAGGCCAGGAAATTTTAAAAAATGGACCTAAAAAGGTCAGGGATTTTGGTTTTAGTGCATGGGGAAATTGTCTTAAACGTTATATCAGCATTCTACTAACCCAAAGACGCCGACTGCACCCCGTGTCCGCCGGAAGTGACTTGACCCCAACGTCCCTTCCGTTCCCTCCCAACTTTAAACCTTATTTCCTTCACCTGATGTATCACCTACTCAAACCTGAATAATATCTTCCCCTCTAAAGTGTCAACGGAATAAACAAAATAATCAGGGTTATTATTATTTCTAATTATGGAAAACAAGTCCCCCCCCCATATCTATTTTGCTAAAATAATCAAATGAGATACGATGCAATGCCGGGTGTATTTTCTCTTCTTCCATTATCGAACCGTGTGTATAGACTACAACGACGACAACAACGACAACAACAACAAAAGTGGGTGCTTTTTATCATCCAAGGCGGTATAGTAAAAGCCAAGTACCATGAGGGTTTTAGAAGCGATGATGAAAGCCCGTGGTGGTATTAGAAACTTAAGCCTTGGCTGGGGAATGAAACAGAACAGAGAGAATGAGAATTCGGAGGGAGAGAGGCAGAGGCAGAGAGGGAGAAGAGACTGGAGCCTATCAGTCAGTGAACCCAGGAAGGAAGAGCAACTCGCAGGGGAAGCCAAACCTGCCAGCCAGCTTAGAGAGAATTTCAAACTTCTGTCTCCTCTTTTTGGGCTCTTCCAGAGAGAAATGATCTGCTTTTTTCATTTAATTTTTTTTCTGGATGAAATGAGGTACTGTCATCTTTAACGTCGACAGGTTTTATTCGCCCCTTTTATCGTATAGTGAAAATTTCATCCGATTTTCCCATTTATGAGTATGACAGTATGCCATAATCTTAGAGGCATCAGACGAGTTTTGAAAAAACATCTTTTTTTTATTTTCTTCCCAGAATTTTTTATTTTTGAGATAATGATTTAATGGATTGGATTTAAAATTACCCTTAATGGGCCTCATCGCCAACTACACTCTTAATTTATTATTATTGTAATAATTATTAAGTTTAATATGAAAATAAGGGAGATGTGGTCAGTTTTGGGTCATCCTCAGTCAGTCTTGATGTACCTACGTATTTATTTAAAACTCTATGACGTTTTTCCAGATTCACTACGGAAACCATGACGTTTCGTTGACCCATAATATGATGGTCAAACTTGAATTCCCATGTATTAT
Source organism: Phalangium opilio (assembly GCF_054372755.1). Lineage (NCBI taxonomy): Eukaryota > Metazoa > Arthropoda > Arachnida > Opiliones > Phalangiidae > Phalangium > Phalangium opilio. The sequence goes on from NW_028324151.1 coordinate 2,853,038, forward strand.
ATTTAAAAAAAAATTGTACCAACCTAGTTAAAATCAAATTCCAACAATTTTTTTTAGAAATCTTAAATTATTTTACTTGAATCACTGCCCCATTTCCCCCTCCCCCCTCCAGCTTCATCTCCATTCTAAGAATCGATTTTTATACCAAAACATTTTTTTCTCTTCAAATATCATCCCCCCAAACTCCAAGGAGAGGAAAGTACCCATAGATAACTTTCACATCCCCCAAGAGCAGAGCATAGGAGAGATCATTAATTTAATCTTACTTCTCTCTCTCTCTCTCCCAACTGAATCCCTATAGAGATCTTATACCAAAAAAAATAAGCTGATCTCCCCCTAAAGCTCGTAAAGGAAGCCCACTACCATCACCAGCTTGATAGTACGCTTTTTTCCCGCTGCTGTATTACTGGGCGCTAGTTGTCACTGTTGGAAAGGCGCGCGCGGGCTTTCGGCTTCAATGCTGCCACCCAGTTTTGCAAGCCAGTTTTAGCTTTCGGTTTTCTCCTCGAATCTTGTCCGCTACACTTCGTAACTGCGCGCTTCTCGTAGCAGTGGCGTTAAAAGAGCTAGCGAGAGATCGGAGTTGAGTAAAAATAAGTAAAACCGACGGTTTATGTTCGGCACTACAAGCCAAGAGCTGCTGGGCCAGAAAATCGGTGCTACAAAGTTTCTCTTTCGAAAGGAGCAATTCATTGCTTCGCAACTTCTCCTCCGAATGTCTACTTCTTGGACATTCTCGCTCAGATAACCCTGGATTGCCGTAGCTTTATTATTATTATTTTATTAGACAATATTAATTTAAAGTAATTATTAAGTTTTAAAAGTTTTATTCTTCATTGTTTTCGGTTTGTTTGTTTTTAAAACGCGATTAAGGACTTTTAAGTGAAGTTTTTCTTGGCGAAAGTTAAAACAAGATTCGCCGTTGAAAAAAAAGTTGGTCGAGGTGGATTTGATCATAGATTGCGTGTTGATACCATGTTACCTTTGAGCTACAGTTTGGAAGTGGCTCATTTTTTAGAGCAATCTGAAATGGCTAGAATAAGGCCTAATCATGGTCATACCAGACACGGGTAATTATTACATTTTTTCTCTTTGATTGTACTCAATGTTGTTTTAAGATATCTGCAAAAAGAGGACAGTTACTAGTAACACCGTTCCTTCGATTGTACTATAAAGGAGTTTTACGTAACCTTTATACAGAAGTGATTAGCCCCTCGGTTGTTTGTTTATCAGTTTTGTTTACTTGCGTTTTAATCTGTGTAAGCTATATAAAGTTTGCGATTAAGTCACTGGGGAAATTTGAGTTTTGTTTGTTATTGCGTTAATTGCGAGTTTGGGCTGTTATTCGGCATTGAAGGCGCATTTCGATTGAGACGTAGCAAGTTGCTAAGCTACTATAATAGCTGAAGTAGTTATATCTCATTTCTGTGATTATCGTTTTGGTTAGTACAAAGTTTCCAAATTGTAATAAACGCGTTTCAATTAAGTTTATTCGCGGTTTTAAATATCAAAATGAATAAATATATTATCTATTCCCAATTTGCCTTGGCAACTTTAAAATTTACGATAATTAGGGCTAAAAGTCTTGAAGACTGGTGTGATATTATATATGTAGTGTTAAGTATAGAGATAAATACACATTAACTAAATCTCATCGCGTAGACTGATAAGTTTAACAGCACGCGCCTTTAATCTTTAAAGCGAGATTTCAAATCTTAAAACGTAACTTAGGAACTTTAGAAAGAGATTAAACTATAGGGAACATTTTTTAAAGTTTCGTATTTCTAAATTTGATGTTGATAATAGGACGTAAGTCTCATTCCCATTTAATACACTTTTTTTATTTATATTCAAATTTAATGTTTTTACGTAATTTCAAAAATGGAAAAAGGGAGTGTTTTGTATTATAATTAAGTTTTTTGCCTAAGGCGCAAGAAATATCTCCGTTCATTTTTAGAGAATCGTATAATATCTCGATAGACTATTTCATTCAAAATTTTTATTGCCTTTATCTGTATTTATAGTTTCGCCTAATTGACAATGTTATTAAAGGCAGGAACAAACTGTACTTGATCTAATATCGAAATAGCCTATATAATATAACGTTATATGGAAATGAACAGGATGCTAGGCTCATTTAGTGATGATATTATTACGTATATACATATAAAAAAGAATTCGTTCGAACGGCTGTAGTATAATCAATCTTGCAAAGTTGCGATGGATGTTTTTCGTTCCCTTTTTTGGCTCTAAACCCTCCCCATTAAATACCTTTAATTCGTTTAGATTTACAGCAAAAACCACGCATCTAGCGTCAAGTTTTCCTTACATTGTAACATACGTTCTTATTGTTTTAAAAGCGTCCCAGACACGATGTTAAAATATCTAGACAACGAAATTTAAATTGTGATTGAATTTGATTAACTTTAACTCAACGTTGAGTTTTGATTTTTTTCTTTTTTATTTTATTTCAAGTACTACTTAAGTTTTTGAAAAATAAAACATGGCGTCGTTCCAAATTTTAGAATGATATAGAAGGGTGTCGCTAAATACACGTACTTGTTAAAAAACGCCCGCTGGCGGCGAGAAGTAGAGGAATAAACAGTAAAAAGAAATCATGATGAAATTTACTTAAGTTTATATAATAATGTTAGGCCCATAGGCGATAGCGGAAATTTTTATTTTACTTATAAATCGAAATTGGTAGAAACTTTGGAAAGGAACTTAAAATAAGGTTTCCAGAAGTTGATGAATAAATGGATTTTATACAAGGTGTATTAATTACTTAAATTTAAGGAACCATCCCTTAAAACCCCCAATCATAACTTGAAAACGGTGACCCTCAAAATTGGCCATCCCTTTTTTGGTACACCTTGCATATTTATTCCTGATATCTATGAATAACCAAAAGATTTCACGTGCTGTTACTTCATTTTATGAACTTCTCTTCAGGGTGTTTTCGGATATAGAGATTGAATTAAATATCCACTTAAAAACACTCGAGAAAAAACACCTTAAGTATTAATTAGTTACGTTTCATTCAAGTGCACTTGACAGTAAAATGAATTGTAGAACAAAACGTCGTAAGTTCTAAAAATTCAAAATTGCACTTAAAGGGGAGTATATTGCAAACAATTGAATATTACCTGCTCACGAATTATTTATACTATTGGTAGATTTTAATGCAAACATAACAGAAGTGAATTAATAACGAAAGTTATCAAGTATTTTTCAACTAAATAAATGGGGTAAGAAAATTCATCCCCTTTCTGTTAGGTTTAACTTCTGTGCAGTGTTGTCACTGTCAGGCCCGCTACGAGCTAAGCTACTAGAGTATTGATTCGAATTGAATTGAACTCCTAGCCTTATTCTCTTTACGAGTTGAAGCTAAGACCATTAAATAAGCTGAAGTCACGAAATAGACCTTTTCGATGATACAAAAAGCTACAGCGCAGGCGCTAAAAAGCGAGATGGAAGGCAAAGTTTTACCCCCTGTCTTACCCCTATTAGTTACACCGAAAAATGGTCCATTGTATCTCAAACTTTATCTACTTTCAAATGATTATTTAATCCGTCAATACGAATCTATACTTTATGGTACATTGTTTGAAAAGTATATATTAAAATATATATAAATGAGTCGCTGTCATACTTGGGGTTATTAAGTTACTCCTCAGTATAATGTTCTTCTCTATAGAGTATATAGAATCGACCTGAATTTGAAGAGATTTTACGATTGGGCAATCCTTCCTACACGCTGTGAGAACCGTAGCTGTTTTTGCCGGAATCTTTTTAATATTTTCAATATAGGACGATGTTATTTCAAAAAATCTTTTTCGGTTTTTTTGAAATTTATAAAAGAGAGAAAAATATATATAAATATATAAAATCGCAACCACCACCATCATCATTAGTTTAACTAGGCCTAGGAACCCTTGTCAAAAATGAGTTCGTTTACGAAGATAAAGAAGAAATTAATTAATTTAAATTGGTAGAAAAAAAAAAGATTTCGTCACAATTACAAAATTTTACAATTTATTTCTTTCTTTTTCTTTCTTTTAATGTCGTTATTAGGTAAGATAATTTGTTTTAAAACCTTCCTCGTATTATTTATAATGAAACCATAAATTTGTGCAGCCTAATTTGAACTATGGATGGGATGTTAAGCCTTGTCCTAATTAAACCAGGAGTTAAAGTTGTTAAGCCTAGTTTTAGCCACGCGATTCAAATTAGTTAAGCCTAGTTTTAAAAGTCCCTTAAGCCTAGTTTTAACCGTGCGGTGGAAATTTCTTAAGCCTAGTTTTAAAACATCCCTTAAGCCTTATTTGAACCACGCTACATTCAAACTCGTTAAGCCTAATTTGATATAAACGCTAATCAATCAAGTCCATAAGCCTAATCTAATATAGGCGAATGAAAAATTGCTAAGCCTAAGCCTAATCATAAGTTTCATAACCTTAATTATTGTATCGGCTGCAACAAATTAAAGTACAATACATACACCGGTGTTTAAACACCTTATATTTATTAAGTCACATTATTTCAAGCCCTAAAATAATCTAAATGTCCAACAAAAAATAAAAAAAAAATAAAAAAAAATGAAAAATTATACTATAATAAAAAAATGTGGGCCTATAGGTATGCGGGTATATGTATTTTTAGAGTGTAGTCTAGAGGCACATACCTATATACCTAGTACAAAAAAAAATTATTCATCTCAGGAGAGAGCTAGCGAGAGAGAGAGAGAGAGATTCTACTTGTGTACCTGTGCAGTCGTGAAACCTGTTTTTAGAAGCCAAAATTTCTTTTTTTAATTTTTTTTACTGGCACGATGTTATGCCTTTTATTGAGCTTTTTATGGCAAAATAATCTGCCTTATAAGTCCCCCACTTTGTAAGAATATTATATATAATTTTAATAAAGGTATAGTCTCATTACTGACATATTGAATGGAATTAATTAAATTTGATATAAATTCAAATATAAATATTTTTGCAATGAAACTGTACCTTTCATATAAAATAGCGCAGGTAGTAAGTAGCCAGGTAGATAAAGAAAGAACTACTTTCTCTTTTTATAGTTTAATATAAATTATATCTTTTTGGTAATTTGACGCGCTGCTGTGCTGTTGTAGGCATTTTATTGTCTAAAAAATAATAAAATAAACATTATGTATTTTATATTTATATTTAAATTTCGCATTCATATTTTTTTAAAGGAAATTTTGGTTACATACGGATAAAATAAAAAAATTTATATTCTTAACCGGTCCGAATTTTTAAACGAGTTATTCTAGTTAGTTTTTACTTGGGGAAGTTTTTTTTTATTTATTTATTTAAAATAAAAAAGAAAACGAGAAATTAAGTAGGGGAAAAAATGTGTTTCATTGGGGTACCTACAGCCAGTGCTCAATATGCAAATCGTTTTTTAATTTTTTTATTTTTTTTATTGCCCTGGTGGTTCCGTTCTGGTTTACCTTCGGAAAAGTTTAGTTTAAATATCACTTATCATTCCGCCCAGCCTTTTCTCTGTCTTTAAGTGAATTTTTTACTGTTTTTAATTCCAAGAATCAAGGGATGGTAAACATAATTTATGCAAATTTTGGGATAGTTACTAAAATAATTTACTTAAATTTCATAACATTGTTTTCTTTGTGATTTTAATTTATTGTAATGTTTCGGTGATTTAATGATGACCCCCTTAAATAATCCTCTTATAAACTGATTTAAACAATGATTTTTAATTTAATTAAAGGGGTCATCCATAAAACTCATAAACGGTATCCCATAGGTCAAAATCATGTTATTAAAGTTAAATTTTTGATTCAAAATCGCTGGTACACTGCACTACCAACATTTTTGTGTATAGTTCAAAAAACTGAAACGTTATTTGAACTGATTTCTTTTAGAAAATATTTGAAAAATCGCGGGAATTCTATCCATACTTCACTTTTACTGATTTCCCTTAAAAACAAACACGTTTCACCCTCTCTTTATTGAATATAGATTAAAAGTTAGTGCCTCCTTTTTTGCAATTTAATTCAAACATTAACGTTATCTTTTGAGTGATAAAAAAGAAAGAAAATTGGAGCTCTTAATGTCACCATCAAGTTTCGTTTTTGTAGTGCAGCGGCAGCGGGCTTATAAATTCTTCGTAAAGGGCTAATAAGTCTTTGGAATGACAAATAAAAGCTATAGCAGCGCCGAGCGAATTACCTCTTATGTTTTCTACAATCTAGATGACTAAATATATTACTCAAGATAAGGTAGCATTGACCTTCGCCAGCCAAGTCGCCTAAGGTTGCTGCACACCAGCCTGCCTTCTGCTTTTTTTATCACTAAGCCTTGGTTAGGTTTTTTCGTGATCTGAATGAATTCCCTTCGTTATTATCAGCACGGAATTCATAAGCGTTACTAAGAATGCTTGCTATCTAACCTAAATTAATGTATAACGCTCTTAAAATTTAATATTGAATATTTTAATATGATTAGTTTATTCGACCATAAAATGGCAAGGATAATTTTAGAATCTTAAATCTTAATCGCTGTTCATTCTTAGTAAGATGAATGAATTCTTGTTTAGTTCCTTTTTTTCGTAGCCAAGTTGTATTTCAGCTCGATTATGGTTTTAAGACCGGCTAATAAGTTCTCTATTTTGGTCCGTCTGTTGGAATATATCACTTGTCATAATGGTTTTTTAAGTATTATTGATAACGTTTATGTAATTGCCTGAGAAAGTACTTATGGATGGGGATAGGGGGGAGAGTGAAACGTATCTTCTTTTAGAAATACTTTGGTGGTGGTTTCTGTATAAGATAGTTTTTTATCGTCTAGAATTCTAGACTGGGCGGTTTTTCTTTTTTATGCTTCAAGATGGTGGTGCACTCGGTTGTGATATTTTTGTAAAGTGATCTGTACTGCCAATAACAATTCCAAGTAATTCTTTTAATTACGTGCCTTTGAATATAACTTAACAATAAAATTAAATAGAAAAATTACGATTCTCGGTATATTGCATAAATTAAAAAGAACAATGTAAAAATTTATGATCGAACTATATCCCATAATTCTTATTATAAATAAGTACTACGTTACGTTTTAACCCCATCAGAACCCTTTTTTTTTAAACAAAAGAAAGAACTCGTACGTACAGAAATAAATAAAGAAAAAAAAAATAAATGACATGGCACCTTGAAATATGACTGCGTGTATGTAGTAAGCACTTTTTTGCAATTCGAACATTTTCATATTTTAGGGTTTTTTCTTCTTTTTGTGTGGAACCGAAGTAGGCATCCAATCAAAAAAGAGCTTTAAAAGGTCTCGAGCTCGAGACGAATGACAAGTTTTGTTGGTCACGTGAAAAATATATGCGCGCGCGTTTCAGTCAGTTTATGCAAGTTTTAAAACTAGGCTTAGCACATTTAGGCCTACAAGTCCCAAGTAAAATTGAGACTTTCAACCATCTATAAATTTAAGCTGAAGTAAAATTTAAACTTAACGAAATTAAAGTACGGTAAAAGCTCGAACTTACTTCGTTTCCAAATCGTTTGAAGGTCTGTATTCTCTCTCTCTCACCCAGGCCTTTCATACCAAGCATAAAAAATGCCTACTTGCCGGTTTTTTTACCTTTTTTTTTTGTTCCTCCCGCCTTTTTTTAACCGAACTACCTTGAAACAAAGACGAAGTAGCCGAATCTCGTAAAGGGGAATGAATTTATTACCAGTCTTTAATTTGCATAAGCCCGTGCCCTCAACGTGCCAAGACTAAAACGAAAAAAGAAAAAAAAAAGAAATTTTCTTAAATTGCCTTGAGCCTTTGACTCGCGTACGATAAAGAACCTCCCTTAAAAAGCCAGGTATACGATGTTTTATGATTACTAGATTAATGAGTGTGAAAGAAGAAAATTTAATTTTGGGCTCAAATGTAAAGTTGATGATGTAGATAAGCCCCTAGAGATTTCTAATTAAATGGTCCATATTAGGTCAAAATTGGACTATAATTAGGAGAATTTTATTGGCTTCAAAGTGGTCCAAATTATGTCAAAATTTTACTAATTAGGATAATTTTATTACCTTCAAAATGGTCCAAATGAGATCCGAATCGGGCTATAATTAGGAGAATTTTATTAGCTTCAAAATGATCCAAATCGGGCTATAATTAGGAGAATTTTATTAGCTTCAAAATGATCCAAATTAGGTCAAAATCGGAGTGTAAATTTAAAAGTTGGAAGTTTAAAATGTTTCACCGGGTTCAGGTTGCATTTCAGCTTCCGTCGTCTGCTTATTACAATAACCTCGTGCCTCAATAATATATCTTGCAAAAAAAAACTTGATTTATTGGCATTATTTTTCATTAACAAACATAGTTATTTCCTTAAAACCTTGAATAGGTAATAATTTGATTGTTTTAAAAAAAATTATTAAAAAATAAAGAAACTAAAACTAGGTCCTTGACAGATATTTAAATACTAATTTTTAACAAATGTCCTTGTAATACTCTTTAATAATGCCAAATTATTCCTCATTTTTAAAACTATATCCTATAGTTGTTGAATTTTTAAAAGTTTTTATTTATTCTTTGGCGCGAAACAAACCTAAAGTTTCAAAGTGCGATATTTGTATGCCATAAACGAACCAACCAGACGCTAGTGTTATTCGTTACCAGCCATTTAATTTTAAAACGTAAATATACCACAGGAGAGATATAGGCTAGACAATAGTCTGTTTTATTTATTTATTTTAACAACAACAAAGCTCCTTTTCAAAGAGATGTTGCTAACGGCTTTGACAATTCATCAGGCGTATAATAACGCTAAATAAACGTTTGCGAATTTTGTAGGTGATGCGTACAACGTTAATTTGAAAATAAAAAATAGACCAGAATCAGAGCTCTCTTTCTGTAGTCAAACAATAGGCAAATTTAGTATTAGGCCAATATCTCAATCTTACTGAATGCATGCATCCGCACCCAGACGTTCCGGTGTATTTTATTACTGATTGACGGTTGGTTAGTTGCCTGTGTTGAAGTCTAAAAATATATCGAACTGGCCCTTTGCCCGATTTTACATCTTGCAACAAGGTTTATATCTTAGGATATGCTAATCTGATCTACTACATTTTCTAACAAGCGTGAAACGCCTTTAATAGGGGGGTCGATTAAAATACAGAGTAATATGTAACATACCAAGAACATAAATTCATTCATCCACATTTCCAGCTCTTTATCTCCAGTCCAAACGTATAGTAGGTCCGGAGTTAATCCCCGCCGCCTCTAAATTACAACCAGCTGCCATCTCATTGGTTCTTGAAAACTCACGTCAGCGCGGTGACGCGAATGACGAAAATTACAGTCATATTTTCCGACTGAGGAGAGGATGCGAAATAGCCCGGGGACTACTTTTACGTCCCCCCTTGTATTTTGAAAGGGGGACTGGGACTATGGCGCGCGAATACTTAGGCATCTTATACCTTCTCCCTAATAAACTAGATATCACTTCTTGGGCAAAATTAATTACAAAAGTAATTACATTTTGGACTCAAAATTAATTGATTCCACTGTACTTCCATCCCATAATTACCCCCTCCCTTTGGAGAACACCCTGTATACTTAGTACCTGACGGTAGTATAATTTTTTTCCCTATTACAAAGGACTACTAGGAATAAAAGGGTTCACAGTTCAATACTCTAGATAGGAAAAAGTAGAACATACATTTTTTTCCGTAGACATCACTAATAGTCAATCAAATCGAATGAAAGTCCTAATTCTTTTTTTCTTATACTTGTTAAGTAAAGGTTCATTATTTTAGTTTAGGGTGTGTCTTTTCCTTTTAGGCTTTTATAGTATGATAAAACTGTAAAGGTATACTTGGGAAAAGATTATATAAGCATCAATATATATGACCCGTTAAATATTTAAAAACGAAACGACGTGTTTTCTCTTTGAACATTTTTTCCTTAAAAAAGTAGAGAAAATTCAGGTTTTTTTAGGATTTTTTTGTTCGACCCATATAACGGTTTTAACCCTTTTTCTACTTAACGAAACGAGGTATCGTTTTAAAATGATGCTCGTAATTTTAAGTGGAACGTAATCTATATATCTGTTTAACCAAAAGTTCAGCCCAAATCTATTATAATGAGAGTTATGGAGAACGACAAGCGAGAATTGACTAGCCTACACTCGGTGGTGGTTAATTTTGCAGGACCAAGTTCCATCTAGGTCCTATTTAGCCTGCATTACTAAGCCTTTGACAGCAGCGCCTCACCAGGCGTCTTCGCTTTACCCTGAATCTACGACCTACCTCTTTCACATCATGACAAGCTCCAGTTTCTAAGTTACCAGTGACAAACTTATGGAAGGAACATATCTTATGAACTTATGATAACTTGGCAATACCGATACTAGTTAGTTTAGTTTCCAAAATACATTATATTACTCTTATCTTAAATGATGGCGTGATTATTATCCATGCGGCCGCCATCTTGAAAAATGGCGAGCTAGAGAAATGACTTCTAATTATGGACCTTTTGTATATCAGAGTCGATTAAGCAGACGAAATATTATCCGAAGTAGTGACAGTCCATGTTAAATACCCATAAGTCTTAATGCAGTAAAAGGCAAAAAGGTGTCATTATTCTCTACTACTACTCGAGAGGAAAGAAAATCACGTTTCTTCTCTACGCTAGAGGGCCAATCTTTATTGTTACCAGTTTTGCCGGGCGAAAGTGAGAGTGCTGGTCCCTTTTCTTTTAGTTTTAGTTCTAGTGAAAGTAAGAGAACAGGAAAAAGATGGGGAATAAAACGAAATAGTTGGAGGTGGTTTGTAGGTGGCAGGGAAAGTGTTAGCGCCACCGTTGCTGAGCTGCTGCTCAAGAGTAGGTCAGGTTAAGGACCTCCAGAAATGCCATAGGTTCTTTTTGCTTCTACAATTTATTTTTTTTTAAGTCTCTAGTTTGGTTCACTCGTTTGTCCATTTATTATTATTACGATATTGTTTAATCAGGATGGGAATATTTTATAGTTAAATTTAGAGTTTTAGTGTACGTTTAAGGGAAATTAATGGCTTTATATTATTTTTTTCTATTGGTTTCTGGGGTGATGTCGAAATTAAGTATTTTTTATTTTTTTCTTTTGGTGGTTTTATAAATTGATTTTATGGGTGGTTTTGATTTCGGTATTGAGGTGAAGATTTTTTTACGTCATCATAAAAGGGGTGGAATTGCTTTATTTTTGCGGCTTTGGATTATGGGATACGTTAGGTTTTGCACGTAGGCATTTTATTTTATTGGGAAATGGGTGATTTATTTATTTATTTATTTATTTTATTTGAGGACAAGTTTCAATTCGGACATTATAGTTTTTAGTTACGTGTAGCAGATAATGGTATGAAGTTCTTCTGAGTTAGAAATAGTTGTCAGCTAACGCAGAATTTTGAGGGAATTCTTGTATTTGAGGACACAGAGTTCTTATTGTTCTATGTTAGAATTCAGGTATTTGCGATTGCAGAATTCTTAAGAGTTCTAAATTACAATTCAGGTATTTTGGACTCAGTATGCAAAGTTATGTATTTAAATACTTATTATTTTAATTAATAATTTTCATACAAAGTTATATATTGTTTGCATTAGTTCCATTTGGCCATCAACACGCGTGAACGCACGTGTTTAATCTATTTCCTATAATTGATTTTAATGCCATAAACTATACATTAAATCAGTTTTTTTATTTAATAATTTATCGATGTACAGTACAACTTAATATATATATATATTTCTGGCTTGTTTCCAGTCTCCGGAATAACTAACTAACTTAATTAATTAATCAAGGTTCAATCTGGGTCCATTTCCTATACAGTACTACGCTACTTAATACTTAATCGTAATTGCCGACCCCCCCTGTTGGATATGTGAGCGGAATTCGATACGTTATATTGCTCTAGAGATTTGATGTTTTGGTTCTATAGCTTAATGCCCAATTTTATTACCTTTACCATATCAGGACACTGAAGGGGTTTGTATATTCAAACCGCATGCAGTATTTCCAAAAGGAAGATTTTAATCTAAAGACCTTAGAGTAATCAATCAAAGTTGATTTTTTTTTTTTTTTTTTTTTTTTTTTGAAGAAAATTTCCATTTTTTTCTTATTTAAATCCAGTTTGGAATTAAAGACTTAAAAATACTTGATTCATGGGGGTTCATATCATACGTATCATTATTTGCCAATATTTTACGGATGCATCTGGGAAATTTTAAATAAATCAGGGAAAATTGTAAAAGTATACACAGAGTATTGCGCCAATCCTAACTTATACCCCAAAAATTTTTTTTTATCGCGTGGGTGCCTATCCTATGCACCTGGAATGAAAAATTGCAGTATTAACATGGAAATTTCATGTAAAAATCTGTGTAAAGCTTGGAAGTATTTTGAGCCCGTGTTCTGGAAAAAACTAATTAACATTTTCTGGGACAATTTGCATTTTTAACAATAAAAAAAAATATTTCTTTTTCGGTTTGAACGTTTTTGAACTTCAGAATATCAAAAGAATATTGTATCTCTTTCTTTGAAAATTTGGTAACTAATTATACCTTATTACAAGAGCTACCGACAGACATGACAGAACGTGGGATATATATCATTTGCTAATTTATGGAAATTACATATTTCAAAAAGAACAAAAATTAACTTTGAAACTTAGCAAAAAAACTGTCAAAGAAAAAGACAGATCATTTTTAAAAAAATTTAAATTCTCAAGGTTATATTATAATTATAACGATGGTGTAGTAAAGCGATTATTTAATCTTATAATTTTACTTAATTTAAATTTTTCTTTTCTTCTATTTTTAGGACAAATGGGTCAGCTGGTAATTTGGCTAACAATAATCAAGCTCGCCAACGTCCTTTGGATCTGGTATTTCGCGATCTGACCGTTCACGTGGGTACGAAACCGATTCTCAACAATGTCAGCGGTTTCGTCAAACCCGGAGAATTATTAGCGGTTATGGGACCCAGTGGTAAGTCAACCGAACGACCCTTTTAGTCCCTTATCATCTTCCTCCTTATCAAATATTGCGCCTACTCGAAATTGTCAAGTTGAATTTCTTTAATGTAATCTATAACAAAGTTGATTCACCCCCTTGATTTCTGAATCATTCTATTATCATTTTGTTATTTTTAAAATAAGGCAATTATCAAGTATCAGCTAGGACTTCTCGCTGCTTTTCTTGGCTATCAGGCGTAAATCCCTACCTTTTATTAGACTCATTTCCAGACATTACTATCCTTATCATCTTTTTTTTTTAACAAAAATAACAACTCGTTGATTGATGGTTTGATTGTAATTGCATTCAATGTTGAGTCCATTTCGTTGTATAATGAAGTCTTCAACGTATGATGATAAATTTGTTGTTGTTGTTCTTATCTTCTGCGTTGGAAACTCGAACTGAAGTGGACCATTTTTGTTATTTTCACGATGAAAATGGACTATATTAAGATTTATTAAATTTAAATAGTTAATTAATTAGGCTCTATTTAGGCTGCTGCGATTTTTTTCTAACGTATCATTTGCTTTCGAGCAGCAAAGGCTTATAAAGGGGCATTTTGGTTTAAAGTTCAAGGCCTGCTGTATAATACTAAGCCTAAATTGAAACTGCTAAGCCTAATTAATGTTTTGTTCGGGATAATTTCTAACGTATCATTTGCTTTCGATCGAGCAAAGGCTTAGAAAGAATTAACATGGATGTCAAAGGGTCATTCTGGTTATCAAGTTCAAGGCCTGCTGTATAATACTAAGCCTAAATTTTTAGCTTAATTTTGGAATAGATTTAATTCATTTAGTTGATCACCATTATTAGTCCGTGTTCATCGTGATTAAGTGTTCATACCAGTATCTTACAGTTGTTCAGAATGATAACGACGTTTTTGCTTCTTTTTTTTGTTGTTGTTCACGTTGTTCATCTCATCTCCCACCCAAAACCAAACCAAAACACGTATGAAATCGAATCAAAACAATTCGTTCATTCGTTGAAAAAACTCCCCATTTTTGTGCATAATTCGGGGGAGTCGTAATACATTTTAAAAACAAATCGAACCATTTTGTGACCCTGCTCTCGCGAAGGTTCCGGTAAAACGACATTGCTGAACACGCTGGGCGGAAGATTAAAACCCAGCAGCGGTTCCATCACGCTCAATGGCGAACTTATCAACAAATCTTTGCGTCGACGAATATGTTACGTTCTACAGCAAGACATATTCTTCCCAGAATTAACACTCAAACAGACGTTAACGGTGAGTATACTGAACAATATTTTCCTTTTTTGACTTTTGAAGGCCGAGGCTTGAAGTTCCTTTAATAATATTAGTTTCATAAGATGTGTTCCATAAGTTTGTCACTGGTAACTTAGAAACTGGAGCTTGTCATGAAGTGAGGGAGGTAGGTCATAGATTCAGGGTAAAGCGAAGACGCCTGGTGAGGCGCTGTCAAAGGCTTAGTAATGCAAACTAAATAGGACCTAGATGGAACTTGGTCCTGCAAAATTAATTAACCACCGAGTTTAGCTATTCAATTCTCGCTTCCGTCGTTCTCGAACTAGTTATGCTGTAAGTCTCTCAGTAGCATTAGGAAGTGTTATCCATACTTATGGAACATATCTTATGAACTTGTGGTTTGACCTTAAGGAAGTTAAGGGTTCAGTGAAAACACGTCTCTGCAGCTAAAGCTACCTTAGTTCCGCTGTTCCGGGGAAGGGAAAATATAGGAAGCGTTGTTATTTTTAAGTCTCGCGGTTGCATGCCCTCAAGGAAAAGCAAATAACGCTTTCAGTCAGTCTTCAGAGACGTTATTACTTAAGCGGAAATATATTTTGGCGCGAAAACAGCCGGATTTTCCAATATTCACCGCGGCTGATGTCGACATTTGTAAATAATACGACGTGCAGAGAAGAAGCCTTTCGTATTTAACCATCCATTTGTATGGGTGCCTCTTTTGGGGCGTTGTTATTACCTGAACAGTTGGGTTTCCCTTTATAAAACGAGGGTCTAATCACTCTTAATTTCCTTCTTTACCAACACCTATTACGAGTTGCGTTTAATAACATTAGCTCTGTCAAGAGTGACTTATCCCTCGATAAATCACGTGAACCAAACTCGCACGTGAGCTAGGTCGAATTTGGGGCTGATTTGCCTCATTTTCTCAGTCAATTCTTGTTTACTTTGAAAAGACATACCTACCAATGATGATATAATTGTTATTTGATCTCACGACGCGTACCATCTTGAACGGATGTGACGCTGAAAGTCTTTCAGCATGGGAAGAAAGTTGAAAACGGACATATGACGTAAAGAACGTTTTTGACAGGCCAAAGAATCCCGCATCAGTTTCCCGCGGAAAAATGCAAAAACACGTGTGAAAATCCCCAAAATTTACGAGAGGACATGGTCCGTATGTGTGTGTGACGTGACACAGTGGCTTCACTACCTACTAACCTAAACTCGCCTGTTACGCGTGGTTCTCCCGTGAAATATGAGGTCTCAATAGAATACCCATGTCCCACACCACGTGTCCGTTGATTTATAAGTAGTGTAGTGAAAGGCAGGGTGTAAGAATGTTGATAATAAACGATTTCAATACTGTTCTTTATTAGCTCTAAATTCTTGGACAAACAGTGCCCGTTCCTAACCCCTAACCCAAGTAAGGGCGCCCTTCAAAAAAATTCAGGGGTACGTCTGCAAAAAAGGTTCCCCATCCCATCTGAATGAGGGGAGAAAAAAAGTACAGAAAAAAAGGTTTTCCATGGCATTATGGGTAATTGTATAGTGGTGTAGAGCTGTGTGGATGCACTACTGGAACGGAGACCTAGTAATATAGCACCCTTTGGGTCAGTAGCGCACTGGGCATTGGGGTAAAGAAACGTCCCGATACGTGCGAAACTTGGCCGGCCTGAGGTGAAAAAAAGCTATTATTATTACTGGCTGCCCATCCCTCTGGCATATGGGATACGTTTTTTTTTGGGGGGGGGTAAGGAAATATATTTTGTGGGAATTCTACTACGCTATTATATTTAAAAACCAATCTAGTTACGACGAGGTGGATGGTAAAGAATTAGCCTACACTTTGCGCGCGCCAAAAATGTTTTAAGCTAACCCTAATTTCAAACTAGGCTTAACGTTTATGTATGAATGTATATATTTCATCGCATTGCATCTTGCACACGCGTGTAGGTTAGGTTTATATAGTACAAATATCGAACCGTTCTCAACACAGCGCGCGAAATTTCTCGACGTTTCTCGTGCGCGGCGCTACTTGTCAGGTCGACGACCCGAGTCTAGTTTTCAGGTCATTCAACCTCGGGCTCTTTCGCCGCCATTTTTTTTCTGGAAAGAGAAGAGAGAATGGGAGTGGAAATTGGTTAAAGGCGTTGGAAGGTGATTAATATGAAGTTAATAAAATATTAAGTGTTATGTAATAATTACTGTTTAATGTTAATGCGGCGAAAGGAGTACTAGGTTATGTATCCCAGCCAAAAATCACTATCCTTTGGCTGTGGTTTAGTTTAGACTTTAGAGTCTAGTCTATAGTATAACCGAGACATTTTTGCGGAATTAGGGTAAATAAAAACTTCTTATTTTAATCAACTTCCGGTTATTGGTGTCCGCCTTTAACTCGGAAGCTAGCTAGCCTAAAGTACAGGAACTATAAGAGAGTAAGGATTTTTGGTTCAGTTTCTCTCTCTCTCTCTCTAGCTAGGATTATGTATGTTTACATCAGTCACATTTTGAAACACCGGGGACAACGAACAACCTAGAGAGAGAGTACGGATAGCTAAGAGAAGGAACTCTCGTACGCAGGGAAAAGATCCAATTACCACTACATTTTGACCCCGCTTCCTAGCAAAAATTAGCCCAAAAACTTTCTCCTCCCGCCCATTTTCAGCCTCCTACTTGGAAACAACTTCTCTCTCTCGGCCTGTTTGCTCGCTCGCTGCCTAATCGACTTTTTGGTTAATTCATGATTTTTATCTTGTTTTTCTTCTCTTTTCTCTATTAGTATATCGTGAGTTCAATGTTTTAGTATTTAAACTATAGGTCTATGTCTAAAACCAGAGTGGGTTTTTTTTTGGGTAAATTTCGATTAACTTATTGACCCGATTTGTGTTGATTTTTTATGTAAATGAAAATATACATAATTTTGAAAAAGTAGGCTTAGTTTTTAGGCCTATTTCAGCGAGGTTTAATTTGGTAGAACTCACGGATTACTTAATAAGTGACGTAGTTTTGGTCCAAATGCTTTGAAATTTTAATCATTAGTAAAGGATAATTTGCATATTGTATCATTAAATTTTGGTGCCAATCAGACTTATTCTTGGTATTGTTTTAGGCTAATCATTTTATTCAAATTTTCTGGTAGCTTTAAGGAGTATAGAAAGGTTGCTATCTCTCATTGTACGATATATATTCCACGATATTTCTAAATTAAATGAAATGAATACATTTAATTTTTTACTTTATCATTAACGAGAATGGTATTATCATTGGATTGACGTCAATAATTTTCATATTTCTTGGCGGGGTATTTTATTTCTATGACGTCTGTACGCTCTATGGTATTTACTTTACCAGTATCTGTTACCTTGTAAAGTTTACCGCCCTTAGTATTCATTGGGAAAAACATCTTTTTATTGCTTTTTTCTCGCTGTATTGATGTTATCATCGACAACTCTTCGGATTATATATTATTTATACCATTCACCTTTTATAAAAACCCAATACGAGACTAACAACTTATAGGGGTTACTTCTGATCAGTTAACAACAATATTCAGGTGTCTGTCTATAACGAAATATTTGTCGGGGATTCTAGAGACGTGTGTGTGTGTGAGGTTTATGCCAGATGTTGTTGAGGTTGAAAACCGAAAGGTCTCGATCGTCAAAGAGATATTTGGGGGTCATGGGAAGTAATGAATGAAATTTGGTTCATAATAATATCTAGGGGAAAAAACCTGATTGTGAAATTTAAGAAATTGGTTCGGGAATTAATAAACATAGACAATATTCCAATTGGTTTCCTACTACTAATAAAAGTGTTGGAAATTAAAATTGGTCAGGGAACACATGGAAAAGTCGTGGAATTTTGAAATTAACTATCTAATTCGGTAGAACGTCTACAATCTTAAGAGTTCATTCAAATCGACCATTTTTAAGGCCAAAGGGTCAAAGGTTGGGCTTCATCCCATTCTAACTGGTCTCCTATATTTTCCATTGAATGAACTTTGACACTACGAAACTATAATAAAATTAGAGTCCAACCTTGAAAGGGGTAGAGTAGAAACAGAAATAACTGCTTTTCTATGAGAAAATTTACCCCTACTAAGATTGAAAGTACTTAAAAAAAACCATGATCCAAGAACTCGTATGATTTCCACTTTTTAGCTTGAATTTTTCTGATTTCACTTAGGCCTAGCTACCCTGGAAATGTGAGAACTGTCAAGAAACTAAATTTCCATCCAAGCCAAGCAAGTTTTAGGCCTAAAATATTCTTCCCCATTTTAAATTTGACTCTTTGATTGATTCAAAAAAGATAGAAAAAGAGAAAGAGAGAGTTAAAAAAAACATGTCACAATAAACTGGATTTATGTTAAAATCCCCCTAACTCTCTTTTGCTAGGATGACGATGGTGCCAATATCAACTTTTCTCACGCAAAACCCCAGCTGCGTATATCATTTCTACCCATAATCCATTGCTATATAATAATAATAATAATCCTTTCCCCATCAAAAAATTTAAAAATATTAAAAAAAAAAATTAAAAAAAAAACATTTTTAACAGCTGGTAGTACCTATCTTTTGATTCATAATTTTTAATATCCGCGTATACTATGTCTGACATCACCTCTCTTAAAGTTCACGACCTTAGATTATTAACCCCTTGTCCATATAGATGCGGTGGTTTTATTTAAGATGAAAATAAAAAAAAATTATCTTTTTTTTTTATTTTTACATCAAAAGGGGCGCGTAAAAATCTTTCTCTTGGTCGCGGCGGCAGTTCGGGGTCCATGAACCCCCGAAGGAAGCCAGGTTGCTCGCTTTGCTACCTAGTTCGATATATCCCTCGACGTTACCACCACCAAACGAGCCAGGGTCATTAAAACCCAAATTTTTGCTGGATGGTATACATGGAAAAAGAAAAAGTGTTCGGAATCCACGCGCTCAGTCGTTTCGCAAGAGTTGCTTGGCTATACCTTGAAGACGATGAGAAGACCGTTGCCGTCTAGCTAGCGAAAGGGGCCTCCTGTTTAAATGCATTTGGTTAGGCCTGTTGGCATATTGTTGTACAATTACAGCCTGCCTAAATCTTTCTCTCGGTGGTGCTGGTTCAGGTGTGTGTTTACAGTGTGGAAAAGATCGGACTGGTCAACATTTGCGACGCATCGTTTGCCAGGACGTTCTTTAGTTGGCCAAGAAGAGCCTCTAAAGGCGTTTGGTTCACCTATGACCTGAAAGTGCTGCATTGAAGGTAAAGCTGAGAGTGGATGAGGGATTGGTTCTAGTTCCTGAACTTCCTGTCAGTGAAAAATTATCTGCAATGGAACGAACGTGTATACATTGGTTTCAGACTAGTAGCGTTCATACCATTTACACAAGGAGGTCTGGCTTTTGACTTCATCATAGAGTCTAGTCTCCTTGCGTTGTAACACCTGAAATTTGGTCTCCTTGTGTAAATGGTATGAATCATGCTAGTCTGTAAACTATGTACGCTGACTATGCTCTGCAGACCTATGGAATTAACTGATTGTTATTACGATCTGTTCCACACTGTCTAATACCTTGGTAAGATTATTTCTTCTTCTTGGTTTCCCATCCCCGTCAGAAATGTTCGACAGAAGAAAATCCGCCCCATCCCTCGGGCTTTTTATTGCTGCTGGTATCTTAAACTTAACTTTGTAGCTTTGAGACGGCTTCGAATTAAGGGAAAGTGAATATAAGATTTAATTTAACTAGTTGTTTTGACGCGATAACCGAAATTGAACCGCTTGGATCTTACGGGCTCTTGGTTGAAAAACCGCTGAGTGATCCTTTGAAACTCGAGGTATTTTACCGATATGAATGACATGCATATGTTAAATTATTAGAATTGTCATAGGGTCAAGGAAAAGATCTGACTCTGTTCTTTTGGTAGGACCCTTAAAACTCGTGGAATTGTCATGGAACCCAGGAATGACTATAATAAACTCCTGGAATTCTTCGTGCTGGTTCACAATTCCTTTATCATTGTAGACTGGAATCCTTAGATTGTGGATTGCCCAAATATTAGGCAAGTTTTCGAACAGGACGGAGGAGGTATAGGAGGGGGGGGGAGAAAGTAGACTTGAGATATTTCTTCAGAAGAGAGGGGGGGGCGAACAAGTGAAGATTCTCACTGACTTTCTCCTCTGAAGAGAGAAAGAGAGAGAGGAAAATAAGGCACACACACACACACACGAGTAAACCGGATCAGGGTATTTTATTAAGAAATTCTCATCCTCCGCCAAGTCTATGACTCTGATCCGTGAAAGATTTTGAGTTTTTATTTTTTATTTTAAGACTCGAGGTCTGTAGTGTAGAAAAAAAATGATGATTTCCCCCTGGACTGGTGGGTAATGACGTCGGAGGAGGGATTGGCCGGTAATTACTTGCTCTAAAGAGCGTGATGTCTCTCTGTGTGTGTTGAATAATCGCGACTTTTACCTTCATTCCCTACTTTGCTACATATTAAAAGAGATTACCAGAGATAGTTCACTTTTAAGGCAGTTAGAATGCGTTTTTTCTTTCTCTCTACTTGTTTACGTAATGTAATGTCTTTGGTTTTGTGACATAATTACGCGCCGTATTTTTATTTTCTTTAAAGTTTACTCCTACTAATACTGACTGACTTAAAATTATGTTGAGGGCGTTGTTGGGTAATTGTTTGTTATTATGAAACGGTGTTTTATTTTATTTTTTATGATTTGAACAAATTTGGTTGGATCGACGTTTTTCAATACGTTTATTAGATTGAAATTAACCGCGAAATTCAAGCGCGGGTATTCCTCACGTGCGATCGTATCCTCTAATCACGTGACATTATTCTATAATTTTTTTAAAAGCGCGTGAAAATTTAAAAATTCAAGAAAACAAAGGCTTAACGAATATTTTAAAACCAACCAAGGCTTAGGGAATATTTGAAAACCAAGGCTTACGGAACTAGCATTTTATAATCTATCGTGATTTAGTTTGAATGATTTAAATATGATTTTTTTAAAAATGGTAATCACGGCTCGCAACTACCCCGAGTTTTTCAAATTGCCGAAACTTAATTTGAAGTGAAATTATTAACTCTGATGCAGAAAGGCCCTATTTATAATATTTAATTAAATTGGAGGTTCAAACGTTGGATAAGAAAAATGTTAAAATTTATTCTTCTCCTTTTCAACTTGAGTTTGCATTCCTTACTTAATTTTTAACATTGCGTGTTAATCCGCCTGTGCTTTGTGGTAGTATTGCAAGACGCGATTGAATCCGAGTTACAGAAGAGTTTATATAGGGGTCGGTTCTATCTCGTTTCCAACATCATCACTCGATTCATCAATGTCAGAGAAAAATAGTTTTTTCTTTTTTATTTTTCTAGTTTCATATTTTTTTAGGCCTATTTGTTAATTTGAGGTCTCCCTACACGCGTTAGAACTTTAATACGAGCTTATTTCATATCATGCGTGAAACACGAAGCGAACCCAAGAGACGAAGAGAGGCTGAATTTTTCGAACGAGTTATTTTTAGGCCATTAAATTACTCCTAACTTTAATGTATGTGTATAAGATCCGCCAAGTTGCAAAGCCTAAATCTCTTAAGTTGTTAAGCCTAATTCTATCTAGAAATGGTGCACATTGTGATGTTGTTATAAGATTAATTCTCTCTAGAAACCGTGCACACTATCATGTTGTTAAGCCTAATTCTCTCTGCAGTACACACTGTGATGTTGTTAAGCCTAATTCTCTCCAGAAATGGTGTTTCCATGGTTACGTTGTTAAGCCTAATCCTCTTGACATTTTTCGCACTGTCATGCTGTTAAGCCTATTTCTCTGCAAATTATGTACAAAATGAAGTGGTTAACTTAAGCCTAATTCTCTAAAAAACCAAGATATTTCTGAAAGTCACTAAGCCTAATTCCCTACTAGAAAATTAGTGACGTTCCAAGGCCTAACTGAGTAAATTTCTTTAATTTCAATCTCTCTTTAAATAAATACACACCAGGCATCTAAAAAAATTCCAAAATTAAATTGCGTGCAAGGGGCCTTGTACTCTACTTATGCAAAATAATTAAGGGGGGGGGCAAAATTTACATATTTTTATTTGACGATGGCCCTTTTCTTTCACGCAGCAAACTTAGAAAAGGCTTAAGTTCAAAACCAAACCCCTTGAGATCTCTTAAATAATCCCCCTCCCATTTATCACTTCCAACCATTCTTTATTTTATTTTACAACTTTTAATTTTTATTTTAGTTAAAGCTTTTTATTTTTATAAAAATATTTAATACAATATATCTTCTAGACCTATACTCTGTAACTATTTAATCTACGCCTCGATCTACGGTAGACCTTAGAGCTAGATTATCGTATCTACAAACTAGTGAAAGTTTTTTAACCATTATCGAAGAAAGAATTCGATATATTCCATTATCGCGTGTTATATGTATACTTAGTAGACCTAAAAATAATTTCTATATATATTCTTGGAAAAGACCCGAACAGTACTGTACAGTACGGTAGTCTTAATGGAAAATGAATTATCTTGAGTTGGATTGGGTTGGTTTTTCAAAAGATTTGTAGCTGTGTTATGTATGTATATAAATTGTTTTTGTCGGTTTATTCGTACAGTAGCTTTAGGCTTAACGAGGTGAGTGAACTCTTAAGCTCTTTTATTTGAGACGTTTGCTTGCCAGAATAACCAGACACTGATATACAAACACATTTAATGAATTATGGATGTATAAACACTGCGGATTATCGTTACCGCAACAGTCAAACTCTCTTTAATCATCCCCTAATCAAGAAGACTTAGCAGATAGAGGGGTTTTCAACTCTTAATAGATCTATTTTTATGCCTTAGTTTAGTGGCGTCTGCTAGCCAGAACCCACCCCTTGGTTGCATGCACTAATCCTGTACGGGTTCTGAATAGCAGCAGATAGAGGGGTTTTCAACTCTTAATAGTCTCCTTAGTGATCTATTTTTGTCTTAGTTTAGTGACGTCTGCACCAATCCAGTTCGGGTTCTGGGTAGCAGATACCTCTAAACTAATGGCGAGGCAGCTAGTAGTCAGCGTTTTTTAAGACCAATTAAATAGTACCTAATTACTTTTAAATATGAGCTCATTTATTTATTTATTCATTTTTTAATATTTTCTTTAGTATTTTTAGAAATTTAAGGTATAAATATGATTTCTGAACCTTTCCTTTAATATTATGCAAAAAGAATCAATTTTTAATTAGAGATTTCAGTCCTTATTTTTCAAAGAAGATGAAATGTGATTCGATGTGAAAATTCCTTACAGGCGGTGTTTGTTACAATTACAATAAGTGATACAAAAAAGTGACCCTGTTACATTCCCTCACGAAACGCATTATACTTAGACGCGTGAAATCGAAAGTGTTTCCTTCGATTTTTGCTTTCTTTTTCTCTTTTTTTGTTTTTGTTTTTTTCCCCTACGGTTTGGTTTTTCCTTCCCAATTATATCCCCCCCCCCCTGTCTCTTGTTTGTTTTTGAATTTTTTGGTTATAGAAGACACCTTGCATTGCGTCTAGCAGCAAAGCAGAGAACCCACAGAGCCCTGAGAATTTTTTGGCGGCACCGGAGGGGGGGGATGATGTTTTTCCCGCCAATACCCCAATGGTTGATTGACCTCCATAGTCTGGATCGACGCCTCCCGCGCGCTCTCGCGCCCACTTTCACTTATTTTCCCAGAAAATGCCCCCTGAGGGGCCACGCACAAAAAAATTTACTTGAAAAAATATTCACCTTTTTCTCTTTTCTTTTTTATTAGTTTAGTTCAGTTCAGTGTAGGAAACCCCCCTTAATGTTTGTTGGTAGTTTTAATGCAATTATTTGACACTAACCTTAAACTTGTTGTTTCCATTTTACTAAATATACAAACAGAAATGAATGAACGCTTTTTGCTTTGCTTAATTAGAAATTATTAATTAATATGTTAATTAGTTTTTGCGGATAATTAATAGCGTGTAATTTTTAAACTTTCCTTATCATTTAAACATTAACTTAATTCACTTTTTATAGCCATAGCCATGCGCATTTTTTGAATATATAATTTTAATGTGTCTTGTTAGAATCGTTAAAATTTTTAGTGGATCTTTAACCTTGGATTTTTGGTTTTTAAAAAAAATAATTTTTCCAGTATCGGAACTTAAATTGGGATTAACTTTGTTACTAAGCACTTAATAACGTATTTCCTAGAAATATTTATTATTAAATATATCGATAAAGTAAGTAAATTATACCAAATAAGTACTTACTCAAGTACTTTTATTCATTAGATTCGGTTCACCTGCTCAAACTTTGTAAAAATAATTTTAATGAAACTTTTTATAAACCCAGTCCCTCCTCCCTCCTTTTTATATTCACCAATTCCCTTCTGTAATGGTCTACATCGAGAGCTTATAAGCCAAGCCTTTTCTGTGCATTTTTTTAAAGGTCAAGGTGAGAAAGAAAAAGTTAACTTTAATTTATTCCACCCTTCTCGGCCGTTGCGGTTTTCTTTTAGCTTCGGCAGCGAGATCCGTGCGTGATAAGTTACCAACTAAATTTATCGATTAGATATCGGAATTGGATTGAGAAAATGCGAAAGGTATGGTTCATAGATCGTTGTTGGAAAATCCCATAGAGTGGTATTGAGAAGGGCGGAGCTACGGATACGTGACGTCAATAAATTGGTAGTCTAAATAGAGTAATTTATTTCCCTGCCATATATGGATGGCAACGTCATGCCCCTCTATCTCTTACCTTAGTGATATCCCCCTTCAGGGGGGCAAAAGGTATTCTCTATTACAAACTTGCCCCCAACGCAGGGGGTACACAGTTGCCAGACAGTACAATTATTCAACAACAGATACTGAAGAGTTTGTAGTATTCTTAATTCAATTCGGATCATTCATTCAGTTGCAAACCTGCTAGGAGATGCTCTAATAACAAAATTCTGGCAACCCTGAGTGAAGTTAAGAAACAGCTGCAGGAAATTTCTCTAGCCCCTTAAGCGCATGCGCAGACTATCCATAAATAAATGAACCATGATTAAAATTACCATAAGGCGATCAAAAGAAGACACGAAAGGGTTTTTTATACAATGTATCCAATATGGACCTTTTGTTTTCATTTGGTATGAATTTGACCTTGCGTTAGGCTTAGCTTAGGTGGGTTTTTCTTTTTTGGAACCTTTACCCTAATTGCGTGCCAGACTTGACTTGAAAGAGAGTAAAGAAGGACAATAGGCTGCTGGCCCGTATTAACAGTACGGTGCGATCTTAAAGGGGCTTAAGTAATAATAATAATAATTCATTAGTTAACCCACGCAATGGACCTACTTGGATGGACCTATACTCTAGTGGAAATGGTGGCAATAACAGAGTTGGGAAGGGGGGGTGTTCTCTTCTATGACGTCAGAGGGAGTGGAATCTATGAGGGATTGATAAATCAATATAGTGAAAGGGGATGCTATGATGTAACTTTGTAAGAGATGCAGGGACAGGTCCGAAGCAATACTTGAATTCCAAACTGTAGTAACTGCAAAATTTGTCAAAAATTAATTTTCTGCATTCTTTGCTACTACGGAATTGTTCTCTTATGTCTTCCATCGGTGAAATATTGACCATTCTTGGTCATTTTCAAATGGCGCCTGTTTTAGGGGAACGTCCATAAAGAATGTTTCGAAGAGAAAGTGTAGTAGGGATATACATCGATTTCAGATAAGGAGAATTGATACCATTTACGTGAACCAGGAGTCCAAGCTACTTGGTGGTCAAAGTACATCACCAAGTAGCTTGGCCTCCTGGTTTACGTAAATGGTATCAGTTCTCCATGTTAGAAAACAATGTATATCCCTAACACACTTTCTGGCTCAAAAATCTTTAAAGGAATGAATGGGGAGATTTCATTTGTTTTGATGTCCGTATTGTTTGTTTTCAAAGTTAGGACAATTTGGCCTTCAGGTTGGTAGGCTGTAGTTGTTGTAGTGGTATAGTAGTGGGAAAACCGTCAGTAGAAAAGCGACTTAGTCGCGTTCGTTCGTTCGTAGTCAGTCAGCGGAGAATGTACAGGGCCCTTCTTCCACCCTCACCCTCTTCACCACCCTCCCCTTTCGCCTTAGTAATCAATATCAGAGTCCCCAAGGTTACACTCTGAAGGGTTTATTGAACTCTCGCGCCAGAGAGCCAGCGAATTTTCTCCCTGCCTTTGCTCTCTATACACCGGAGCCCCTACATGCACTCGCTCTCTCTGCTCCTTGGGTCAAATCTTACGTAGGCTCCTTTCCCCCTGTGAATGTGTAGAATAGAACCATGAATATTGTACGATAGACTCATCACACTTATAGAGAGCTTTCAGGTGGGATAGTAGTACGTCACACCCTCCCTAGTCTTTCTTGGCTGTTCTGGTAGCCATATTGGGTAGTCTTAGCTTCATTCCTGCTTTAAACCCACCAATATGGCAGCGTAAATTGTGTCAACTCTTCCAACTGAAAGCTCTCTATAGATATCGGTTGAATTTCACACGCCGCAAATGACTGGCAACACTTCCCTGCTCAAGAAGAGTTTAGAGATCAGGTACTGAGGTATCGTTGGACACACTCGTTTATGTGTCTGTTCGACTTGATCGTTGTACAATAATATCTAATAGATTTTCACTAACTAATCTATCATTAATTTTTATAATTAACGCTATATTCATGGGCCAATTAAAGGGATTCATACTCTATATTTAATAGTGAACGTTAGCCAAACTACGATCCTCCTTTTTGAACAATTTCGACTCCATTAAGGCTCTAGTTTTGCGTGCGAAGTTAAGGAGGTGGTGCTGAGTATTTTTTCAATGTCGTCAAACTTAACAATATACAATGTTTGCCCTAATGACTCCTGTCTCGGATTGTTGTTTTTCAATTGTTTTTCTTCTCAGGGTCTTTTTTGGAAAAAAAAAACAGGCAAGGGTTAACTTTGAAGTGACATTGAATGATTGCTTACAACCAACGTATTTAAAATATGGAAATATTTTAGTTTGTGCAGCTGTAACGAGTTACGTTTATTTATACACTGAATTTTGCCATTAGGTAATTGCGCCTATTTGTATTTTATTTTATTTTAGCAAAGTGGTACGGATTTAGGCTTAGGTTTTGCCAAGGCTTAATGATAGAATTTAACTGGTAAATTACGTAACGGAATTTGTATACTACAGTTACCTTTGTTTCTATTTTTAAGATTGTGGCGGATTTAGGGTTAGCTCGTGACAAGGCTTAATGAAGTTTTAAACTGTGTTAGGCTTAAGATGATGAATTCCACCTTAAGCCTTGCCAGGTATTTCAGAACTTCGAAATAGTTACGCAATTTTGATAAAACCTAATATTAAATTTTAGTTATAGAGAAAACTATTAAATGGGTCAGTAAGTCTCCAAATAAAAATAAATATAAATATAAAATGGTTCCTAACTAAAACCTAATGAGACGTGAAACCAAAAAAACACACTCTAACTATAAATAAGTCCACAGGGCCTCTCAAGCTAAACCATGGATTGCCTAATTCTAATTTTACGAATTTCGCAACGTTACCATTTTAAATATCACCCCCGTGGTCCGACAGACGTAAATATGCAAAAAACAAATGCCTTTGAAATTAGATTGTCAAAGAAAGAAGAGAGACACAGAAAGGAAAAAAAAAAAAAAAAAGAATTCGGTATAATATTCAACTTCATACAGAGATGTCAAAATACTGTCAAAATTGTAGAATTAGAGGGGTCCTACTCATTCTGCCTTGGAGGAAATAATTAATAGGAGATTTGGACCTTGGTTGTAGATAGATAGTTTACACTACAGGGGCTAAAGAAAATTCCTCCCCCAAATCAGCATGCAGTGTTGTCAGGCTCTCTGTGAGTCAAGAACTGAATTGCTATAGCCTTTCTCTCTATGCAATCTTTTGACTCACCAACTTCCTGGCAACACTGGGGGGAACGGCAACTATGTATAGAGTTGTAATGATAGGGGAGGAGCTACGGGGACGTGACGTCAATGTTGGTAGTCTAAAGCTTGAGCTGACGACATCCAATATGGTCGCCAAAACCGAGATAAAACTTAAGAGATAGGAGGGTGTGACGTCACGAGATAGTTCGTAATAGCTGATGGGACATGAATTGCAAACATTCTTAGTTAATTTCTTCAAGAATCGGTTCCCTCTCTCTCTGTGGTTCATTCTGTAACTTGCAAGTAAATTTGTACTTTACATAAAAAGGAGAA
Source organism: Phalangium opilio (assembly GCF_054372755.1). Classification (NCBI taxonomy): domain Eukaryota; kingdom Metazoa; phylum Arthropoda; class Arachnida; order Opiliones; family Phalangiidae; genus Phalangium; species Phalangium opilio. The sequence continues at coordinate 2,881,547 of NW_028324151.1, forward strand.
GATGAGACAGGTGCTGTGGTAGGCAAGCGGGGGGTCGGTCTGTAAGGGCCTATTTTTTTTTTCTTCTTTCTTGGTAGAACTGTCTCTCTCTCTCTCTCTAGTCTTCGCTCTTCTTGGAGGGAGGGATGATAGAGGATGGAGAGGAGAGAGAGAGGAATGAAGCGTGTCTCACTCATTCTCTTCTCTTTGGCGCAGATTTTTTTATATTTCTTTTTTCTCCTCCTCGGCGCTTGCGAGTTGGGGTTGGGGAAGACACAAACGCTTGAATAAGGTTCTGGTATGGCGAGCACCACGCCGCTGTCAAACCTTCCTCGCACGGGATGGGCCAACTTTGTTTCATCCTCTCTTTTTTTTCCCTCTCACGTGCTCACTCTTTTAAAGGGAAGCTAAAATACCTACGTTAACAGTTTGAATCGTTGGTAATTTTGAAACCATCCGTAACTAGGTGAATAATTCAGTATCTATAGCGAGTTCCATCTTCAAGGAGAAATATTATTTAATAAGGCCCAAAACTGAACTGAACTGAATTGAATTGAAGCTTCGTCATATGTACCTTTTTATATGGAAGGGATATCGTTTTATTTGGGTTACCCGCTCTTTAGTTATTTATGACATATTCGTTTCTAGTGGCCCCAAAAACAGTGACTTTCCGGTGTTTTGGTGTTTACGAGAAACATCCTCGTAATTTGTAGTTTTAATTTTACCATTAATTTCCTAAAGTACTGTACCACGCGGCCAACTTGTTTTCAATGAATTGTGTGTGAAAAATAATAAATTAATTTCCGGCCTCCTGGAGTGAAATTCAATGCCGGCCGGCCGGCTTTGAGAGGAAATTGTTTTTTAATTAAAATATGTATTATTGTAATTTGAATAATATTCATTTACATTTTTTATTAACCTTGTAAGATATTACCGTATATACATTTTCCTTAAAGCGATTAATGGTTTAATTTAAATTTAAAGCGAGTATCTGCTTAGAGTTAGGCGATATGTGAAATTTTGAGTTATTGACTGAGAATAATTTTATTTTAATTATTTCGCTTTGTAGGTTTCTGAAAACTTAATTATTTTTGATTTAAGTATATTAAATTAATTGTAATTAATTTGTTTCGTATCGTTTTCTCTTTTCTCCATAGTATACCGCATTGTTGAGGCTACCAGATGCGATGTCCTTGCAAGAAAAACTAGACGAAGTTGATCACATTATTGAAGTTCTAGATCTAAGAAGGTGTCAAGAAACCAGTAAGTTTATTAACTATAATTTAATTAAAATAGCTTAAGTCATTTTAATTTTTGATATAAAAGAAAATGTCAAACCTTTGAACATTTTGAATGTCCCTGACTCTCCTTTGAAACATTTTAAGATTGTCTCGAGTCTGGATAAGAAAAAGAAAACTAGTTTAAAAGAAACTTGTAACTTTAAACTAGTAAAATTCTGAATTCCTTTTTCTTTAAGACGTAATAGGGAGGGTAAAAAAACGTCACGGGGGGGGGTAATGGTGGTAGGGGGCACCATCCCTCGTCAAGGTCATCTAAGAAGCTAAAAAAAATTATTCCCTAGCTTAAGGGAACATGGGATGCGATGTAAGAGAAGAAAAAAAAATAGAAAAATTCATGACCTCCACCCAGATACCCAGCGCGCGGCTTTTTCTTCTTCTGAGATCTTTTTCACATAGTTGCCGGGAGTAGACTCCTTATAGTCTTGCTTCGCCCACCATTTTCTTTCGTCGAGTTCAAGAGTGTGTGTGTGTGTGTGCTAAGCCTAACGTAAAAGAAGAGACTGAAACAAGGGTATAATTAGGCTTAAGAAGAAGAAGAAGAGAGTTGGAGGACATTATAATAATGGAAAAATTAGGCTTATAACGAGTGACATTGGACTGTTTTTTTTTAAACCAAAAATTAGGGTTAGTGACACGGAGAAAAATCTTTTTGTTTAAGTTAGGCTTAGTGACATTGGACTATTTTTTGAGGTTAGGCTTAGTTACATTGGACTATTTTTTAAAAGTTAGGCTTAGTTACATTGGACTATTTTTTAAAAGTTAGGCTTAGTTACATTGGACTATTTTTGAAGTTGGGTTTAGTGACAATGGACTATTTTTTTGAAGATAGGCTTAATGACATATCGTTAATGTTGAAATGAATGCTCAGCTAATCCCGAATTGCCAAGTCCCTATTTAGGCTTAGTACGTCAGCAAAACTGCTGAATTTACGCATAGGCATACATACTTTTGGATTAGATTTCACTTTATCTTCAACCCTTTAAGGGGGAGGGGGTGGAGAGGCAACTTGGGATGCTGGGAAACACTTTTTTTTTTTTTTTGCTATTTCTAACCACACCTGTGACAATTGGCGCCAGACTTACCTGCACAGAAAAAAATAAAATTCTTTATCCTCGCACACACGTTAAAATTATTTGGGTGAAGGTTGGATAGTTTTTTTTATTTAATAAAAGATTAATGCGTCAAAGGCTTAAGCCCATGAAGATTTATTCCACATTTCAACATTGTGTCAAAAATGTAGTAAAATTATTACTCCCGAAACTTGAAGGTACAGTGAATGAAGAGAGCGCCTGTTTCTGACCTTGAGACTATATAAATATTTCAAATCTAGGTGTGTTCCCATTTTAAAACGTCAAAAAATATTCATTTCAGAAATAACTTACGTCATTTGGTTTTGTAGACCCGCATTGACTGTGGGTAGAGAGAGAGATACGCTATAATTGCCACGATTTGTTACAGTGGCTTTTTCTATTCCCTTCCTACAAAATTGCTTAATCTAACGCCTTTCTGATTAGCATAACATTTTTACGTAGGTTTAAACACAACCTCAGAAAATTTAAAAATATCTTAAAATCATTTGGAGAAACCCCTGGTATTCCAAATGTGGCAATACACGTGTGCTTAACGGGTTGGCCTAACTTGTAGGGGCATTAAGGGGCGGATAATGCTAGAATCAAAATTGTTTTTCATTTCAGAGCAAGGTTAAAATAATGACCCCATAATAATGAATAAATTAATTTTGCGTCTTTATCTATGATAATTACTTTAATTAAACTTCATTAATATTGTAGACTATAGAAATATAAATCAAAGTTTCATTATTTTTTTTTATAATTTCTTTCAAATTAAATTAAACGATTTATCGTTTACCTTAACCGTTTTAAACTTGCCGCCAAAGTCCGGTATTGAACCCTAAATATTGATTGAGTTTATCCTAGAAAGGCTGGTTTTAATCTCCCCCTAGAGACATTTTTAAAAGTGCGGTTTAAATTTGAAACATTTTGTAGATTGAAGTATTTCACAGGGTTAATATTTTTCTGACTAAAAAGTAGCAGATTTTTGCAAAAACCAGTTTTTAGACTTCGGAGACTTAGTTCCGTTGACCTTGCTTATATATTGGACTCCCTACCCTTAAGGGGTTATGCATAGATATGCTGAATTTTAATAAAATATTAAATAATAATTTAAGATTCGTGCGCAAAAATTGGAAAAAATCAAGAATTTTCATCGTACAAAAATTGCCCTAAATTACACCCAATAATTGCACCGATTTGCACCAAAATTTAACCGTATTTTGAGCGTATTCTTATTTACGAATGCACAAAATTTCAAAGTATTTGAATGTAAATTGCCGTAGTTATAGTGTCGGGAACGAAATAAATTTCTCACGATAAAACAGAAAATAAAAAATTAAAATATAAGATCTTATAAACCCCGGCTTCTCTTCGCTCCCTCGGCCAAGCATTTAATAAATAAAAAAATAGTCAAACGTTATGTCCATTGAAAGATCAAGGTCTCTTTAGTGACTTAAAAATAATAGCTTACATTTCGCGACTGTCTTGAAAAAAAAAAAAAAGAAAAACTGAAAAACAAATTTCTAATTTTCGTGAGAAACATTTTATTATCAAAGTTCATTTACATACAAATGATTCTTTGGATACAGTCATTAGCGACACACACTGCAATTTCATTTTTTCACGGCATGGCGTCCTAATGAACATAATGATACAGTGCGCGCAATTACAAAACTCTCTAAAGATGATTTATCCTCGAATCTTTAAGAAACTCCATCAGAAGTTGGTAATACTCAACGTAAACTTCTTCAGCCCGAATTTGAAGTGATAAAGATATACTCCTATACGATTTACTTCAATTAATAGACTTTAAACGAAATATCTAGCGTTATACCTACGGAACATTCAAATTGAAATCGTTTGACAAATTTTAAATATCATTTTCTTTTTATGAAGGTAATGACAAATTTAGGAAAACCCTCTTTTCAGTATACCGTCTTCTTTTAAGAAAGTTTGTCGCTAATCGTCTGCCTTAATGAACGCCGATAATATATATAGTAGCAAAGTAAATCCTTTAATGATGCTTAAATACTTACCTTTTCGTGTTTTCTTTTTCCAAACAGTTATCGGGGATTTGACCAAAAGGGGTTTATCAGGAGGAGAGAAGAAACGAGCCAACATCGCCTGCGAACTTTTAACTAATCCAACATTAATGCTTGTCGATGTAAGTGATCCCTTACAGCCCACCCCTACTGTACCAAAAATACATACAGCCATAAGATATGTTCCAAAATATGACACTGCCTATACTTAGTAATGCTACTGAGAGACTTACAGCTCGAGGTAACTAGTTCCTGAACGACGGAAGCTAGAATTGAAGTCCTACACTCGGTGGTTAATTAATTTTGCAGGACCAAGTTCCATCTAGGTCCTATTTAGTCTGCATTACTAAGCCCCCTTTGACAGCGCCTCACCAGGCCTCCCTCGATTTACCTTGAATCTATGACCTACCTCACTCACTTCATGACATGCTCCAGTTTCTAAGTTACCAGTGACAAACTTATGGAACATATCTTATGATTACATGATACAGCCCCTTTATATCCCATGTTAATTTATACCCCGGATTTGCAACAAGATCGTCGTGTTAAAATTAACATTTTTTGTTATGTATGTGTTTAGGAACCCACATCAGGTTTGGACTCGAGCACGGCATACTCCCTTATGATGACCTTAAAACAATACGCTGAAAAAGAGAACAAGACGCTAGTAGTGACGGTCCATCAACCATCCTCTCAAATCTTCTACATGTTCGATCGACTACTTCTCTTGACCAACGGTCAAACGGCCTATTTCGGCGAAACGACCAAAGTCGTCGACTTTTTCAGCAACATTGGTTTACAAATAGTTCCTCATTACAATCCCGCTGACTTCATCCGTAAGTAACCCTAATTGTTCCCCCTTAACGTTTCTCGTGTTTCAATTACAAAGAACCCACGCAGTCATTTCAATTCGCTTCACGTTTAAATTTAATACAGTTGAACAAGTGAAAAGCGCCAATGTGGATAAAATAGTTAACGCGGCTAAGGAACAACGTAGAATGTTGGACTTTCCCACCAGTCAAACGACAGTCACCGAGAAACGTGACGCTTTGGCATCGGACAACGACAGCCAACTAACCGCCCCACTAAGCCTAAGCGTGGCGCATTGCGTCAACGCCACTACCGTCCCGAGTGTCAAGAACGAGTGTCCGCAGTGTCGACAACAAGCGTGCTGGAATGGATATCCACCCAGGTATGTATAAAAAATTAAAGAATATTTATGCACAATTTTCAAACTAGCTAGGAGAATTGATACCGTTTACACCAGGAGTGTACACCAGGCTACTTGGTAGTACTGCACTGCATCCTCCAAATAGCCTGGGCCTCCTGCAGTGTAAATGGTACCAATCGTCACAGTTAACACCTCTAAAATTATGGTTAGCTTTCATTAAATCGTCTTCGTGGACGTATGAAATATAGGTTTTAATAAATTAGTGTCTTTTTTTAAAACATAACACGCCTTTTTGCGATTAAATAAAATACCCCGTACATATACCCTAATAATCTAGTCCTTTTCCAAGCAACCTGATTTTGTTACATACAATAAACGAGTTTAACTACATTTTGTCGTCATATATCTCGTGGCTAAAAATGGATTTCGCCAGTATGTTATTAGTGAAAGCGATCCACCACCACCGAGTTTAGTTTAGTGTCCCACCCCATTTCTAGAGGGGCGAAACTACGCTCTATTTATGTATAAGTATTACGCATACACTCATTGGGGCAGCGTTTTATTATTCCCCTTCTCTCTGAAGGGAACTCGAGGTAGTTAACTAAATAATCATTTAATTCTTCGCCTTATGCAAATTAGTCTAGGGGTGAAAAGTTGGTTTTGGTTGGCGATTTTTATTTTATTCCTATATCGAGCTAGTGCGGTATGTAGCTACACCTTTAGGGCTATATAATTTCCGTGTCATTTCTAATAACCCCCTGTCCGGGTTAGGATAGAGTTTGCACTTCGTGATTTTAAGTCTCCTTATTCCTGTTTAGGTGAAGTTAAATGACCCTAGATCATTATTCAGTCGTCGAACTTTTAATTGAAGGATTGTCTAGTGTCGTGTGTTTTTAAATTAAAATACCCCTAAAGATATAAAAATTTTCGTATGGTCGAAAACCTCTGATGTTCTTTGACAACGCGGACTTTAATCTGCAATATTATCAAAAGTTATTTTGATCGTTTCATATTCTTTAACTTTATGTATATAATTATGAAATTTTGTTTAATTATTCCTTAATATTAAGCAACAATTGTCTACCTTCATTTGGATTAACGTTTCGCCTTCTTATTTCTTTTCTATGACAGAGTTGAAACCCCTAACGAGTCTCTGGAATTGGTGGACCCTAGTCGTGAGCAATTATTGAGCCAACACGTAAACAACGAAATACAACATACGACGCAAGCTCTAATAAACAACGGAGGAGTCAACAGTCACATCTGGAGTAGTTCAGAATCTAACCAACAACAGCAACAACAACAGCAAACGCATCTCATGAATGGTGGTGGCAATAATCACCACGTTTGGAATAGTAATTCGGATTCGACGAATCAGTTACAACAGCAAACACAAACTCTCTTGAACGGTGGTAGTGGAGTCAATCATATCTGGACACCAGAGTCTATCCATAACCAACAACAACAAACGCAACCTCTTCTAAACGGAGGGGGCGGGGTTAATCACGTTTGGAATTCGGATTGCAACAATCAACAACAACAAACGCAATGCCTCATGAATGGACGCGTTAATCACGTCTGGAATCCAGAATCGAGTCCTTCGAAACAAAAATCCGTTGAACTCAGGGTGATGATTGATCCTGATAAGAAAATGCCAACTGTTTACAGCAAAATCGGTAAGTTTTTATATACTTGAAAGTGGTTCGCGGCCTTCGAAAGTTGAAACCATATACTTTCAAAAGACACTTTCTAATGTCGTTTTCCACTTGGCTAATGTTTCTGGTTAAATTTCTGGTGAATGGGTAGTCACTTTGGTAACCTCTTGGTTATAGGTAAGCTAAAATTCAATCGATCTATGATAGCCGAAGTCCGAGACGACGACGATTCGGGTCGTTCCTCGTGGTCAGAAGCCGGAAGTTCTCCATTTAGCAGCCAAAATGATCTGGAAGAAGAAATGAAATGGCCAACGTGTTTTTGGACGCAATTGAAAGTTTTAACCGAAAGGAATTTCACTGAAGCCAAGAACAGAATGCTCTCCAGACTAAATTGGATCCAAACGATAGGTTTGGGTATCGTTTGCGGTTTGATTTGGTTCCAAATCGACAGGACAGAGTCAACCATTAACGATATCAGAGGTTGGATGTTCTTCAGCACGACGTATTGGATGCTGTTTGCCTTGTTCGGTGCCCTCATCTCTTTCCCACCCGAAAGGGAAGTCATCAACAAAGAGAGATCGTCCGGAGCTTACCGACTGTCCGCTTACTACATTGCCAAGATGCTGGGAGAATTACCCCTCATTATCACTCTTCCTACCGTCTTCCATTTCATCTCTTACCCGATGCTGGGTGCCCAGCACGTCAACACATTCCTCGGTGTTTGGGGATTTCTAATACTAAGCACCGTTGTCTCTCAGGTACCATTCATTCTTCATTCATTCTTAGTTCAAACCAACCCAATGTTTATCGAAGTAGTTTTTGAACTTGAATAACGATGTTTTCCCTATGGTTTTTTTTTCGCGCAGAGTGTTGGGTTATTCATTGGCGCATCGTGCACCGATTTACAAGTATCGGTAACGATATCGGCTCTCTATTCGTTATCAACGATGCTATTTGGTGGCTATTACTCGGCTTCCATACCCTATTGGATGCAATGGCTACAGTACTTCTCTATGGTACACTACGCCTTTCAAAACATGCAAATTGTTGAATTTTCCGGTGGACCACCTATCATGTAAGTCCTATTAACTGATCCTATTAACCATTTAATGTCCTTAGATTAACCAGAAGGAGTTTTATAATAACGTACGCTAACCATTTTACCAATTTGACAGGTGCTCTATGGAAGGTTCGGTATTCGAAGTGTGCAAACAAGGTACGAACACTACGCAAATCCCAGTTTTAGACATTATATCCCAACAAGGTCCCCCGTTACCAGTTTGGGCAAATACGTTGGTTTTATTAGCCTTTTTGGTCGTATTTCGATTTTTGGGATATTTAGTTCTACGATATATCAGAAAACCCAAGTAATAAAAACGCCGCGTTGTCAACAGAAACAGAAAAAAAACCCCAAGTAATTTCTCTCAAAACTTAATATCACGGCAAGCATTTCGAGTTTGAATCGAATTTGTGACCAGTTAACGAATAAAAACAACCCGCCTCTGTAAAATAAATATATAAAAAGAACATTTTGGAACTTTTCGCGCCTTTTTTTACAACAACAAAAAAGCGCGCGCGATTTTCTACCAATAGCAACGTGTTACGGAGAAATTCGAAAAAAATGGTGCCGCGCCGAGTATATTATCAATCCGCAATTACTGCAACAACAGAGAAAACTTGTAATAGTTCAAACGAAACGTGTACAGTCAAATAAACAAACAAACAAACAAACAAATAGACACAAAATACAACAGAAAGTCTACACCGTTTTTCTTGGGTTTTCTTCAGTGAAGAACGAAAGTATTTCAAACGGAAGCTGAGACATTCGTACTATAACTATAACTATAACTAAAACTAAAAACACCACCAATATATATCACGTGACATGGTCAGAACCGCAGCCAGCCAGCCAGTGTATTTATAAAAACATTACCACGTGACTAAGAAATGGATGATGGCGGGATATTATAACAAGAAACGTAAGATAAACAATTTTTCCCTTCGATCCCACTTTGGAAGAATAATTAATATCTTCGGGGAAAGTTATTATTAAAATAGATATTAAGATTTCTACTGTGATTATAAATACGGAAAACAGTTCAGTTCAGTTCAGTTCGGTTTTTATTTCCGTAAATTTTCGGAAGTTATAATAGATGACGATCGAGAGGTTCTGGAGTGGAAAGTAAGCTAGATAAGTAAGGGGAGCCCGTTTTTAAGTTTAATTAAAATGTTAAATAAATCACAATTAACGGAGGTTGTGCCAAAAATAATACAGAAAAAAAAATGATACAATACACCCCTTTAAAGTAAACAAAAGAAGTAAATAAATAAACAAACAAACAAACAGGACATATATATAAAGAAAATATGACAGGGTATTTAAAAGTTTTCAGTTCTGAAAAAGAGAAATAAACATTTTCCAGCCACTTACGCTTTTTAATTTATAAGTTAATGAAAGGATAACGAATTTAAATAAAAATCACTTTACGCGGGACAAAGAATTAGGGTTAACAGTCCGGGGGAGGGGGGGGGTTAGAGGTCAATATACGTAAGAATTATTAATTATTAAATTAATTAATAAAACCGAATGAGAAAAAAATGTTAAGTTTTAAGTTAAATGATATTTAAATAGGAAATTGAAAAAAATAGAATGGTATTCCAAAATTAAAACGCTTGTTAAGAATTAGGAAATTGAAAAAACAAACAAAATGGCCGCCACATAGTTGTTAATGAATTATGCTAGGAAATTAAATTAAATGGGATTGAAGTTAATGTTAAATAACCGGAAGTTTGACATTAAGCTCAAAGTTACTTTTTGAAAATTGGGAAAAAGTATATCTTGATACTTGTTAATTAATAATAATTAGGACGTGTCATACTTCTGATTGTTGCCTTACTTCTGGTCTGAAAAATTTGAAAAAAAAAGAGTCCAAACTATTCTTTATTATTCCTATTATAAAAAAAACGCGAAATTTTTTTTTTATTTTTGGTTTTACCTTGTTCCAATTTTATGTTCCTTATTTTCGAAATTAATTAATTAATTAATTAATTATGATTAAGCAAATCAATGCAGAACTGTTTGTTTTTTTAATCTAGATTAATCGACAATTAAAAGTTTTTTCGCGGGTGGTGCTACGTACGTTTAACGTGTATGACGTCACAAATAGTCTTTTTAATTAATTATCCAGCCAATAGACGAGACCATTATTATTTGGGGGAATTAGAATATTATAATAATTAGGGTCGCATTCGCATGAAGTATTTTTTAGCTCCATTTAAATTAAACTTTAGGACCCCTTTTAATTTTCGCTAATTTTGAAAGAAATATTTTCTTTTTATTAATTTTGTTTAAAACCTACCTCAAAATAGTTTTTTTTTTAATTAAAAAGTACTGGTAAATTTATTAATTTTAATCGAAATTAATTTGGTTAATTTATGATTAAAAAAAATACGGGGCAACAAAATAATATCAATTTATTTTAATTAAGTTTTTTTCAGTTCAGGAAATTTCCTAGTCCCCCCAATATGGTTAATTAACAGATTTTATTAGAAATAATTAATTAGAATTACGGATATTTAATTATCTAATTTGTGTTTTTTTTTTTTTTTGTAAAGGAATTCGATAAAAAATCAGATAATTAAATACTTTAAGCTATATTAATTTTAATTGCTAGAACAATTTTTAATTTGCTTAACATAATTAAAAAGTGCCTTAGGAAGCATTTTTTTTTGTACACCCGAAAGCACCCCAAAAAATTACTGTATGAAATTAGCTCTTTAGAAAAAAAAATAATATTGGCAACAATTAATTAAGTTTAAACAATTAATATTAATGGTTAATTAATTAGTTAATTAAATATTATTAAATTAAAGATAAATAATTAAGAACGTGACTGTGATTGCTATGAAGTACATACCATAACAAAATTAAATTAATTGAATGAGAATTAAAGATTAAATAATTAAATAAATAATTAAATAATTAAATAAATAAATAAATAAATAAATAAACCGAAGTTAAGTTTTTAACGTAAACGAAAGATGAAAAAGTGAAAAAATAAAGTGGAGAAGGGATTGTGTAAATTAAATTTGTACATTTTCAAATCATTGTACAAATTATATTGTACCAAAGTTTACATAGTTTACAATCAATGTTAATGTGTTAACGCTATAAATCCCGCTCCCCCTTTTAAATAGTCATTCCTAAAACATACAAACATACAAAATAACGTAAAAGAATTAAATGACACTATGCTAGGAGATGTGCTAATTAAGAAAATATATATACCACCACGTGTTAAAACAAAAAAAAACATTAAACTAAAGCGTGTAATACTGCCAATTTATACATTTTACACACAGAAAAAATTTCTTTTTTAGTTTTCAAATACAGAAGATAAAAAAAAATGTTTTTCGAAATATAAACTAATAGAAAAAAATGTATTTGTTATAATATATTTAACATTGTTTTTTTTTTAAATCCCTCTTAAATAATCTTAAAAAGATTTACCACCACCACGTCCCACCCCCCACCTCCTTTTCACACACGACACATTTTTAAATGAACGACATTTTTTTTTCATATATTTTTTTTTAATTGTAAATTAAACAAAATAATGGCAAAAATTTATATATATAAATATAAAACAAACATGGCCGCTCAATGTGTTTAACATTTTTTTTTCATTTATTATTGGCTATTGTATTATTTATTTTAAAAAAATAACTAAGATTATGTGTATTTTTTATTTTTGCCAATTTAAACACATGGCGTTTGTTATTTGTTATTTTTTTTTTTTTTGGAAAAACAAATCACCCCCCCCCTTTTCAAACATTTAAAAAAAAACAACAAAAAACTTAGGGTTTAAAAGTCCCTAAAGTTTATTATTACGTCACATAACATAACATAACATAAAAACAAGAAGTCATTACGTTTCAATGTTTTTAATTTTAGATATTTTTTTTCCGCCCAAATTTCAAAGGAAGGAAAAAAAAAACAAAACCCCAAAATGAACCTCCCCAATTTCTCAAATCTCCCCCAAGACAAATACGAGAAGAAAATAAACGTATAATTATTTTATCGAAATGGAATTAAAAAGATATTTCCTTTTTTAGAAAAACAAAAATTGTCTCTTTTACTATCAAAACGTTAGGCCTATTTTTCAGTTTAGAGTGACGTCATGGGTTCAAGGTCGTTGTAATACGCCGGCTCGCTCATTTTCCAGTAACGAGGCGAAAAGACAACACGTGGCAGATTTTTATCAGTGTTTTTTAATTTTTTAAGCCTTGGCTTCTTACAATGAATTTAAAGGTTGGTTTTAATACTTTCTTATGTCGTTTTTTTACAAATAAGTGTTAATTAGTACTTGATCAAATTAGGGATTCACGTAATTTTAGAAGAATAGGTCCCTTAATTATAGTTAATTAATGCTTTGTTAAATTGTGTTAGGTATTGTGCATTAATTATAGAGACTGTGTGGGTGACTTGGAGCTAAGCCTTGGCGTCTTCTAATGCATTGCAACCTAAGTTTCTTTCGTTAGATCGTTTTCTAAGTTGTGTATAATTGATATCACGTCAATTCAGTGTTGAATTAACATTTTTAACACATGTTAAAAGAAAGTGACACTAGTTACGCTAACAATAAAACCGATGCAGAGCTATGGCGTACCTTTTTCCCCCTCCCCCCATGCAAGATACCATTTTTGATCCACTACATACATTTACCCTTTACTCTTACGGCCAAGTACTTGGAAAATTTACTTTTTTTTTTAAAGAATGTGTGCCAAATTGCTAAGCCTACAAAAACACCGTCCTCAAAGCCTATGTTCATAGTTTTATTAAATTTTTAATAGTAATTCTTGGAAGTGTCTAAAATATTAATACTACTTCCAGGTCTACGGCCTCACGCAGACTAAACATTTGCTGTCATTAAAAATTGAACGGTAAGCCTTATGGTTTTATAACTTTTTTTGGTGTGTGTATGTGTCAGGTACAAGCACGCGACCCCATTAGTGCGGGAAATAACGGCGATAGTTAAGCTGGTCGTATTAACTTAGACAAATACTTGTCCATGAGGACTGTGCAGGGTAGTGTTCCCTCTAATCCAATCCTTATCGACTCCTACACTTAGGACCTCGTAACTTTGGATTCGTAATACATACAAGGAAATCCTTCGAATATGTTATAGCACTACTTGTTCCTTTTCCAACAATGCTAAGTACTTGGGGTTACAATTACCAGGGTTCGAGCAATTACTCTAATTATTTCCTGTGTCCATCCCAAACCTTGCACCACCAAACTAACTCTGAGACATCAGAACTCGGGCTAAGTTTGAAATCCGTCGAGGCCGTGTTAAGACAGGTTCAGGCTCGTGTGGCGTTCCTTGGTGAAACATTTTGTCTAAGATGTTTCTGTAATAAAGTAGGAAGGGTTGTTGCACCAAGAAGAAGTTTGTGTATTTTCCGTGTACTCAAAAAAGGCTTATTATTGTGAGAAGGTTTTGTTATACAATATATTCCGCGGGGGAGTTTGTTGGTTGCCACGCGACGCCTCTTGTGTTTGCCAACCTCCAACGCGGACCGTCACGTTTATTCAAGGTGGATTAGAACATTAGTGTCTCTGCCTTTAAGTACTTGGCTACGGACGATTGTTGTTGTTAGGGAGGATCAAGAATTCCTCGGGGCAGACGAAGTCGCGGTCGGTACCTCACCATTCAGACCTGTTGCGGAAGTAGAGCGTAAACCAGAGTTTGTTGTTAGCGTAATAGTTAGAGTCGTCAACTTGGAAATATATAATAAAACTTAACATTATGATTTTGACAAAAACGTGAGGATTTCAATGGGATTGCATGACAATGCTCGTAAGTTGGGCTGTAGTTTCTTAGCACCTTGCTTTGTCACAATCTTCACGGTTACTAAGATGTACAGAGACTATAGAGCTGTCTGTCCAATAAATCCTTGACATTCACAAAGAAAGAAAATTGTACAGCGTTGACGTTCTGACTCAAGGTTCCACGTGAACAAACGTCATTTTACTGTCAATGCTTTAGAACCGTCGTCATGACGTCACGGAGTAGGAGAGATCGAGTCATTTTGTAAACAAATCCGCTAACGTCATGACGAGTGCAAAATAAAGTTAGACCAATATTCAAATTATCGATTAAGAATGTAGAATTTAATGTCAGGCTACGTGTAGCACACATGTAAAACCATAACTAATGTACGCTAATCTTTTATCATAACACCTTTAAAGTAATTAAATCTTGTAAACGCGTTAGTTTAATTAAACTTATTTAAAAATGAATAGATGGCAGTTGTCCCCTAGATGATCAGATCGTGTATTGAAGGAATTTCCTCGGGTCAATAAGGGATGTTATCTCGATAGTTTATTATACAACCCCCATCCCCTCTCCCACGTCACCCTTTAAAGGGAAGGTGAACTAAAAACTCAAGTGACGTACGCGTTAATACTAATTATATAAGTAGCAAATATCCCAAAATGAGTTTAAAAATCAAAATAGATTCACATTTTATCGATAAATTCGGAAGTTGCACCTCCAACCAATCACGACAAGAACAAAATTCCCGTGGCGAGCTATGTTTAGCGCAACATGTGATAAACACAGCGCTACGCAATTGGTCGAAGGTGCAACTTTAAATTTATGAATGAACCGCGAATCTATTTTATTTCTTGAATTTTCTCTGCACAGAAAGGTCTTTTATTTAGTAGAATAATCGATAAAAGAAAAACGTTTTTGTTTATTTTGCTCTTGAGCCTCTCTTTAATCGCTTGCCCATTTATTTGCTGAAAAAGGATCTGGCAAAACCTTTTTTGTGTTCATGATCCGAAGACATTACAACTACTTTTCTTTATTCTTTTTTGTCTCTTATTTCTATCTCGGGGGTAAAAAAGATAAAGTATTTAATTAACGTAGAAGCGAACCCAATCCACCATTAAAAAGTAAATACTTGTTACGTGATTGTTCAAAAGTACAAAAACCGAACCGAACTACTCTTTTTCTTCCTTTTTTATTTTTTTGTTTTCAACCCCGGGAATCTCCTATAAATGACACAAAAGAGGACGAACTCGAGTAGAATATTCAAGTGTACATTAAATAAAGGCAGAATGTACTCCGTCCGAAACGTCGTAACCCCTCATTTAAGTTGTCATTTCAAAACGTTAAAAGCATTGTGAAACTAGTTCACTTTGGATACCAGGGTTGACCCAGTCACCCAGGAGTTCATGATTGGTCGTTTAAATGCACCTTTAACGGGGGAAATCTTTCTTTCGAACTGGTGGCAATGTCTGGGCGCTCATCACGTGTTGATCCCATTACTATGTCACGTGTCTCAGTTGAATCCCTTGACGGTTGCCTATTTAATTCGGAAAAGGGGCGCTGTGGTCGGAACTAATTAACAATCTGGCGTCGCGTTACCTCGAATCTATAACCTACTTCAATCACTTCATGACAAGCTCCAGTTTGTAAACAGTGACAAACTTATGGAACATATCTTATGAACTTATGATAGAAATCATTAACTTCTGGTCCAGTTTCCGGTATAAACACTTAACTCGTAAACAAACCATTGTCTGACTCGGTTAACTACGTCGGATTTATATGAAAGCTTGCGATGTTCTAGACACATTTGCACTTGACACAGCTACGGTGTATAACCATTGTTAGGTACGATCTTCTACCTAGCAGCGCCTTAGGAGATTAAGAGTAAGACAATAGCTATAGTATAAGACTGTATTGGAAGGATGATTTAAATTTTCAATTTGGTAATTCACGGAGGGGGATGTATTGTTTTGAATTTGCATCGCGTCTTTGTTATATATTGTTTCTGTTTTCCGTCACTAGGTGCCTTATGGAAGCGGGCTCTGTCTTCGCTCGGTGGATATGTAGGCCGGGATGGTGTCGAGAGGAGGGCGGTGAGGATGAAGAATCGGGAGAGTGTCCGTCGGAATTCGTTCGTCTCTGGCAGTCATGCGGCGTCGGTTGAGCCAGCTTGTGGCGAGGCGACCCGCTCCAGCTTCCCATCATCCCTCTTCTCAGACAGACTTACCTCGTGTCGCGCCAACGCGAGAAGATCCAGTTCGGTCACGACCATCACCCTCTTGCTGGCCTCGCCCATGATCGGACACGGAAGCGACGGGCACCAGCCCCCGGTCTTGCCCACCACCAACGATAATCTCAACGCTACCGTTGACGGAAACAACAAAGTCGTCCTACCAGGAGATGATACCCGATATGAACTGTCCAGACATTACAGGTAAGTTGTCACTCTTTTGTTTTTATCGTAATTCAGTTAGTATGACGGACTTGTCTGTCATTCGTGGGATTTACGTGACATGACACTGTTGAGGGTGATTACATACTTGAAACTTTGTTGTTCTTGTTGTTTAGGGTACGATTTGATGACATTGCTCTAATTTTTCAATTGGAGATTCATATTCTATTTACAATGTTTAATATTAACTCTTAATGCAATGTTGTTACAGTATCAGTAGAAGTCGGGGATTTTACTTATGACCCCTTAAATTTAATTAGGAAACTGATTTAGACAATGATTTCTAATTTAATTAAACAGTCAAAAAATCATAACTAGAAAACAGTGTCCCTTGGGGCACGAATGGCCCAGTGCCCATTATTATTTTAAGTGCCATTTAAATTTGAATCGCATGAATTAATTTTCACATACAAAATCAATTCATGGCACCTTCTTGAGAATTCACCTGACATGCACTCGCCTTAAACTCTTTAAATAAATCAATAGAATAGAATATAATATAACCTTAAATAACTTTTAAATTTCTGAGTCGATCATATATTCATTTAAAATGCCGATATATTTTTCCTTTCAATATATCTTCGGCTGCATGCCTGGCTATATATATCGATTTACCAATAAATTTTTGCAGCCTTCTCGCACCCTTCTCGATTTTTCCATCTTTTCCATATATTTCACTTACACCTGGCCCGATCGGGACCAGCACCCAGCCGCTTTTTGCTTAAATTAAATAATCCCAAGAACTCTTATAACATTTGAGAAAGTTCAAAGATAGCCAGCTCAATTGAGCAAACGTCTCGGGTTTATTTTACCCATAATTCCAAGGTGTGTGCGTGTGTCTTCCCAATGCATCGTAGCGTTGATATATTGCCAAGTTTATAACGACCAGTTTAAAATATGATCTAGTGTTCGTATGTTCTTAGTTCGTATAAGGGTTCTTCATAATCTCCATATATTTATGTAGACGTAACCCGGTTCCAAGACCCTATGGTTCATTTATTGACAGATGCCATGCAGCCAGAGAGTTTTCCCAAGTTACGGAAAACCACTGAAGTTGCTTGAAAATAATCTCTCTTTGCACCTAAGTCATAAGTTTATGTTCCATAAGTATGACACTACATATACTTCGTAATGATACGGACTTACAGCTCGAGATAACTAGTTCGAGAACGACGGAAGCGAATTAAATTGAAGTCCTACACTCGGTTAGTTAATTTTGCAGGACTTCCATCTAAGTCCTATTTAGTCTGCATTACTAAGCCTTTGACAGCGCCTCGCCAGGCAATCATCGCTTTACCTCGAATCTATGATCTACCTCGCTCACTTCATGACAAGCTCCAGTTTGTAACCAGTAACAAACTTAAGGATGGAACATATCTTATGAACTTTGGCTCAACAAATGAAAGTTTATTAAGTTAAAATTGGTCAGGGAAAATGACTTTAAAATTAATCAGGGAAAACGTAGGTATAAATTCAGGGAATTTTCTAAAGTATGTGTAAAACCTTTTACAACGGACCGGACACATCCACAAATTGAAAAAAGAAGAACATATTAACGTGTTCATTAAGAACACACCTCTCCTGTATATAAGTCTCCATCTCATTTTATATTGGAAAGCCCAATTTTTTCATTCCAAAACTTCCCTGGCTAAAAAAAATTGCGTAATTTGGGCAAGTGCACTCACTCCTTACTCACTTCATAATATAGAAAAATCGATTCCAAAGTTACCTATCCAATTCCCCCCCCCACCCCCATCTTTACCTTTTTTGGAAATTTATACATGTTAGGAAAATGATGAGAAATTTTTTAAAAGAATTTCTTCCCCCCCCCCTTGACCAAAATCAAATCATGCCGGGCGATAGCTTACCGAAAAAGAACAAAAAAACGTCGATTCAAATCAAAATTTTCTTTCTTTAAAGGAAAAGTTCAGGTAACGTGAGATTATACCTTTAAAGAAGGGCCTTTTTCTAAGTATAAAAGGAATTAAATATTTAAAATTGAAATAATCGTAATAATAATATTACAATATGATAATTAGAATTAAAAACTATCAAGGACCACTGCGCCATCCCCCGTTGCTTTAGGGGCGTCTGCTAAATCGAAACTCTTGCCCCTTACTTCTCTCAGCCTGTGAAAATTCAACCAATCCCATAGAGGTAAGGGGTTCGTATTAGCAGACGCCACTGAAGCAATGGTGTCGCAGTTCGCAGTAGTCCTCGATTTTATGGCTAATTAAATGCCAATTATTTTGAAATTAGAGATCATTTTTTTTAATTTTATGTTTAGAAAATGGCCGTTCTTTTAAGGAATAATGCTTTGTGACGTGAACTTTTCCTTTAAAATTCCTACCAAACGGAATGGATGTTATTAATAACGCGTTCTTCTGCTCGGTTTAGTTTCTATGGTTTGAGTTTTACGTCGTTTTAGCGCAATGGGGGCCATTTTGTTTTTGTGGAGATTTGAAGGGAATAACGCGGCGGAGATAGATGATCGTTTGTGTCATTATTTTATTGTTGGGTCATTTATCGGTTGAAAAATCACGTCACAATATAAAACCCATCTTTTAAATTTTTATTAAATAAATTTTTAGGATTCCCCAAAACAAATTGCCTTATAGCTTCAGTTTTACGGATTGAAAAATGGATAAAATTTGTTAAGAAGTTTCATCTTGATTTGCAGGATGCATGTGAAAAATTACTAAAACTAATAAAATAATTCTACAAGCTTTTCAGTATCTGTTGTAGATAGCGGTTGAATTGCGCATGTGACAATTGACTGGCAACACTTGTTACCACACTAAATTTACTCTTGGGGGGGGGGGGCACAAAACCTTTTTCTTGTAACCTCCTTAACTTATCCCGGGCTCAAATGTAGAGAAAATTGTCAATTTGAACGATCCATGCAGTTCCTAAAACGAAGTCTGGAATTTACCTCGCAGCTTTGAGAGAAGTGAGAACTCCATTATTACGAGAAGGGCGTCAAAAGCGCGGCTTTTGGAGTAATGGGCCCTTTGGCTATTACCGGGCTCCCCCCCCCCGGCCCCACCAACCCACGCAACACACACGACCACCTAGCTCTTTTAGCGCCTTTCTCTAACTCATTCTCCCTCCACGTTCCCCGCGACGCGTCGATGTGCAAGCGGGTGCGAGCCAAACACCCAGCGCGCTCGCTACGATGATATGTATGGTACCCTTTTCAAATTGGTCCCATACACTCAATCTATCGGCTTGGACTCAAAGTGCACGCAGCTAGGATCGGTAACAGTTCCCAAAGAGAGACAGAGAGAGTGCTATAGGGGAGCTCTCAGTTTGACTACGTGTGGTACCCAATACATAAGTAAAATTATTCTGCACTAAGTTTGAATTAAGATATGGTACAAGCTTCGTTGTCTTTGAGGTTGTCTTTAGGTTCGCGATTGCGCAGTATAAGGATGCGAGCTTTTAAACGTTCATGTTACAAAAAAGACCACAGCGCAGGCGCAAGAAGAAAGGTAGAAGGCAAAGTTTTAACCCCGCTTTAATTACATCGAAATGGTCTATTACGGGTAGTCGTGTAAAGTGGTTTTGTTTGAAGTTTTTGTTGTTTTGAAAAAATATTGAAATTAAAGTTTTCGAATTGACTTAGTGATGGCATCAAAAGCTGTGTCGTCTTCCGTAGTTAGGAACTTAGTGTAGAATTATTTTACTTACGCGTGTACGTCAGGTTAAGCGTTGCCCCCTCAGTCAAGGTGTGAAAGGGGCTCCCAAAAACCATTAGTGTGATATTGAAGGAACTAAAGGTTCCTTTACCCATTTGGAAGACTACTAGGCTGCATGCTAGAACCCTTACACGCGTATTTATCGGAAATTTTACGTATTCACCATTGATTTGCCCGGATCATCTCAATCTGAATAACTTAGAAGGTTTTGAAGGCAGAATGACGCTATATATAGACTATTAGCGAGTGAATGAAGACCATGAATTGTATGTTAACTGAAAGTTCCTGAAAGGTTTTCGAGTCGCGCAGCCATCTACGATGCGGCGCTCGTACGTACCAATCAAAATACATCAAATTTCTAAAATTCTAAATAACTATTTCCACTTTTTGGAAATTGACTAGGATTTTTTTTATAAAATGTACGTAAAACAATGCAAAGAGACTCGACGTTGCTTTTTGACCCGCCATTTCTAAAAATGGAGGTCTATCCATCTCCGAAGCCATAAAGCACGTAGACGTTTAAGTATTTCATTAAGTTTGTTTATGACTTTTAAAATAGTTCTCTATGCCCATAATTCCATTTTACCTTTGAACGAGTATATACGCCGTATTAATGGCGAAATGGTGCAAGCAATCCTCTCAGTCTCAGCGTCTTTCTTAACCAAGTACGTTGTTCTTCTTCCCATGACAGTGGCAAAAAGAGTTGAAAAATATATAGGTTAAGATACTTAGAGTGTTAGACTGACGACGATAGGCAAGGCAACAAACACTGTCGTCCCGCGCGGCGCCCTGAAGAGACTCGAGTATAACAACACAAGCAAAAAATCTGGGCAAAAGAAAGTTAGTTTTTCTCGCAGAGGTCCTAAGAAGATCATGACCCTTTTGCCGCTATCAGTTTCTAGTTCCTTCGAGAGCTACGGCCAACTTTTTCCTTTCTTACGATTCTCTGCAGTTTTCTTTCTTTTCTGTCCGATCTCCGCGACTTCAAGACGATACGATACCATCGGGGAATTTACTTTTATTTCTTTTATTCCGCTCGATTCGATGCAGTATTTCGCGATCGTTTTATACGCCATGATAGAAAACGGTTGCGGTTTTTCTTTTGTTTCGTTCGTTGTTAGTAGCGGAAGTAAATTTTGTTTTATTTTATTTATTTTCATTCATTTTATTTCCCATTTTTTCTTCAAAATAAAAACATTCCGTAGAATAAATTCTATTAAAAGGAAGAGTGGAATGGAACTTCTACAAAGAGGGTTTTTTAAACTTGTGAGGGAATAGGTATTCTGCGTGATGGAGTTTGAATTTTAGGTTTAGAGTTACTTGTAGTCAATTGTTTGTGTACATTTGACTGAAAAGAATTGGTTTGGGTTAGGTTTAACAAATGCTGCAAGAATTAGGTTTGAGTTAGGCTTAGAAATGCTGCAATACCTAGTGTTGCCTAAGGCTCAAGAAATGCTGAAAGACCTAGGTTTGCTTTAGGGTTAAGAAATGCTGCAAGAACTTGGTTTGCGTTAGGCTCAAGAAATGCTGCAAAACCAGCTAGGTTTGTCTTGGGCTTAGAAAATACTTCAAGAGAATGGTTCAAGTTGATCATAGGAAAATGAATGTTGGCAAAGGAGACTACACGATTTCACTTACACTTTAAAGAGTTCTGTAAGCTTACAATTGAAATGAACCGTTGTAAAAGGATATAAAGAATTTAATACCGTGTATTTTATTTGGTTTACAACTTAAAGTATATTTTAGAAGAATTCTTCTTAAAGAATTTTTATTTATTAACAACGATTCTCTTCCATTTATTACATTACGTTTAATAAGTTTGGGTATCGGCCGAGTTTTACAGGAGAAATCCATTAAAGAGTGAAGCTATACATATACATATACGCATAGATATCAAAAATAAATATGTATATATCGCTTTGAATTTGTGATATCTATGTGTACACCTTTGAAAGCAAAAATATCGATCAAATATATAGACAGGGTGTTATAAAAAGGGACTGTAATTATAAGATCGAAGTACTGAGGGGGACTATCCCCCTGGAAGAACACCCTGTACATATAAGATATAGAAAAGTGGCATCGTAAATGATTTTTCTTGGGGCGGCTATATTTTTATTCTTATTTTCTCGTTTTTCTTACGAAAGAAGCAATTTGACATTTATAAGAAAGGATTCCTTCTCTCTCTTTTCCAAGTTTCTCTCTCTCTCTCTCTCTCTCTGTCTCTCTCTCTCTCTCTCTCTCTCTCTCTGTCTCTCTCTCTCTCTCTCTCTCTCTCTCTCTCTCTTTCTCTCTCTCTCTCATTCTCTCTCTCATTCTCTCTCTTGTGTTCCCCGGGACATCGATCGCTTATTAATATTGATGATCTGACATTTACGCTTGAGATAAACGACACCTGCATCCCCCCTTTTAAATATCCTACACTTTTTTTATTATTACAATACCTAAATCCTAGAACCACGATAATATCTTCCCGTAGACTGTATTTCAGCGTAATGCTTTAACGAACCTAGTTGTTCCCTTTCGAAGATCAAATGAATTTCTTCGGGTATGTAATATTTTATCACTTGAATTTTGATCATCCAAGTTGCTCAAAGACTATATATATTATAAACCAAACGCAATTAAGTATCAACTTTGTTTTAAAAAGTGCATTTTAATTGAGACTATAAGCCGCGTTTACACGAGACACTTTGAAACCGTTTTAAACCGTTTTGGAATGTACAAGAAAGAACCAGAGATCTTTCACGAGAAAATGCAAATATTATTTTCAAATAGGGTTAGGCCTTTCCAAAACGGTTGAAAACGGTTCCAAAGTGTCTCGTGTAAATGCGGCTTTAAAGTATAGAAGTACGTGGCTAAAACGATACGTTCACATATTCTTAATAACGTCAATGAATACTTACGCTTGTAGTTTAATAGGATTTGCAAATCAAATTGCGAGTTGATTATCAGGTGGTACTGGGAAAACTCACTCAGAGCCGGTATTTCCCTTCCTTCGTATGCACGAGTTGAGCTATCGAACATTCCCAATTATTTATGTTTACTGAAATACCTTTATAATCGGTTTATATTGAGATATGTGTTTGGGGTTTTGGCGCGACTTCAATCCTGTCTCCTGTGTATAGGCGTATACGTCCGGAATTTCCGACAAATCTGACCAATTTTAAGCTTTTGCCCAACACGCTCTACGTGGCGCGCGCAGATTCGATTTGGTTAAGTCATTTCGATTGAAATCATTTTCGTTATAAAGCCCTTAAATTATAGACAGGGATGAATTTTAACTCTATGCACAACTTCGCATCTGGTGCTTGCATTGTCAGAAATTCTCATCTGTACAGTCTCCAAAGGGGTTTGGGTTTAATAATGAATGGCGTCAAAATTTTCCAGCCCTTTATGATCTCACAGGCTTGCGTTAATAGTTAAACACTCTGTAAATTAGAGTAAAATATTTGCTTGTTTGTTTCATCGTAATTTAAATCAAATTTACTTCAAACAAAAACTAAATATTTAATATCAAAAAGAAAAAAATCGATACTTGGAATTAAAACATTTTTTTGTTTCGTCTCTACCTTAGTGGATAAAGTTTTAATAAAACTTAATTTAATTACGAGCGACGCTTAAATTAAAAAAGAAACGGTCCATTATTAGGCCAATAAACTTAAATAACAAGGGGTCGGACACAACACGTGCATTTCTGCGTGTGATTATTGTTTCCTCGCCTTAAAAGATTTATTAGACTGTTTTTTCTTTCGTGTCACGTGTCCGACACCTCAATATTTGTAATCTCGTGGTTTTCAAACCTTAATGAGCGAACTCATTAGGGCAGAGGAGAGGATACGAGCGTTTTTCTTTCTTTTTTATAAATGCGTTTAAAGTTTCAATACGGTCGACGCTTTTTAATGTCCCCTCCCTCTAGTTCAATATTTACAAAGTGTTGAACTGTTGATTTGAAAGAAATATTTCACGCCGGAAACTTCATAAAGATATTCAAGAGCAGTTGGGGAAAAGTAACAATTAAAATTTACGTTAAGTCTTAATAGAGTTGAAAAGCTCGTGTAAGTTGCTGTTAGCTGCACTTGACCGGGACGGAGTGCATGGTCCTAGTTTTAAAGAGAGATTTTCGGCGCCTCGCTTTGGTTTGAATCATAATTTATATAAACCGCAAATTTTCATCACTTTAACACTTAATATTTCTTTGGGTTGCTATAATTTCGAGTGTTAAATGAAGTAATTAACCTTGACTAATTTAAGTTACCCCAATTTTGATTACTTATCTGATGAAAATTCCAATCCTATTATGGTATTGTGATAATTATCGTGAACGACTTTGAGTAGAAATGTTGAAACTATTGGCATTCCTCAAATAGCTAAACCACGCTGTTTATCTGAAAACAATTAGAGTGTAATTATAGTATAATAGTTTTATTGGAATTAAAGTTAATTAATGCGAGGATATTTAATTTATTCGTAGTTTTAAGTTAAACAAAGCTGTTTTGTAAACCAATAACTAAATATGATGCATCTGGAATTCAACGAATACAGCTCAACAACGGCTATATAGTTTTGGAAGAAGTAATGCATGCTAAAATCACTTAATTGCTACCCTTAATGAGAATATTAATTAACCCCAGTTTAGTGAGAGTGTATTTGTTATTTCTAAAACTCTCTTGAATCAAGGCGATTTAGAACAATTTGTTAATTTTAATTTTAAATAGACTTCAAATGTGTGCACAATATTCACTTTACTAAATCTTTTTTTTTTTTTAAATAATCAATTCAATTTTAACGAATTTACGTCACATAATTAATGTCTACTGACCTCTTGACGTAATTGTTAACTTTAAAGAAAAATTAATGTCTTTTCCCTATTGTTTTCTTAATTCTACAATTAGAAGCTTTACTGGAACCTCATTAACAATGGTTATATCGCTTTTAAATTGGGAATCAATTTGCAAAGCGACCGAAGACTCAATTTTCACAGGGGGGGGGGTAAATAAAGGGAGACGTGCTTTTCCCTATTTATAATTAAATTAAGTTAATTAAAAGCCTGTTCAACTTCCCCAGGGATAACCACTCTCATCCCCGGGGATTTAAACGAAATTAAAAATCGATTCTGATAAGCTTAATTAAACTTAAACTCAATTATATTATTATTATATTGGATGAGAAAATTTTAATCCCGTTATAGGCCTATTATATATATAATTTTCAGATATTGAACTTATTTTTTTTTTCAAATGAAATTGTTTTTCTGTTTCTTTCGATTTTTGTTCCGGTTCGTTAAGTAACACACGTGCCTTGCCTTAAACACTTAAATTAAATATTAAGTGGTATTGCTTTGGCGTGACAATGCGAATTTCTATTGTCTAAATTATGAAAGTTATTTAAAGAGGTCACTAAAAACCACCCTGGCTGGCCCCCCCAATGAAAACAATCTCCACCTTAAAAAATGTATACGAATGATGACATACCCCAAATTTAGCGTAAACAATATTTGATAACTTTTATTTGTTTCGGTAAAATGATTTTTGAAGTTATTAACTTTCATTTAAGTTCAGCAAATATTACAGCGAATTCCATTGGACTGCTCGGGGTGTGTTCCATTTGTAAATCGAGATCGCCTCTCATTGGGATTTACGTCTTTGGCGGGAAAAATCGGCGTAGACATTTTGGCGGTAAAATTCAGCGTAGACATTTTGGCGGTAAAATTCAATGTAGACATTTGGCGGGAAAATGTTAAAACCGTCTTATCTGATCGGAACGAAATAGAGCAAACCACGAGCGATCTCCGAGCAGTCCAATGAAATTCGCCATTAAGTGTGCAAGAAGAACCCGCGCTATAACCGTAGATCTAATTTATTTTTCGTTAGTGTGCATGAATCTGAAAGGAAGTCTACTTTTAATAGAGTCGCTAGATCTTAGCCGGGGGCAGGAAGGGACTTTTACTTCTGTTAGTGTAGCGCTTATCTGCTGTCACTTTTTGGTCTTTTTTTGTGGCGCGAAAGTTGGCAACGCGGCGGAAGTAACGGCATTATTTGCAAGGGAACGTTCCTCGGGACCACAAATAATAGGATGTAGCGGCAAAACTGACCGAGGATAAAAACTCTACCCGAGAGTTCCGCTACTACATAAGTTTATAATGTATAACTTCTTATAAGTATGACACAAATTATCTGTGATGATGAGAGTTAGAGAACGACGGGCGGAGTATTTGTACTGGAGGAGGTTGAATTATCTCATAATTCTTTGAAAGGTGTTGCTTCGCGACACGATCTCAGTGTCAAACTTAAGAAAGGCGAGTGGGCAACTGTTTACTTTCAGTTAATTTGCTTCTGAGAGACGCGTTCGTTGATAACGTCTCGTATAAGGAAGTGCGCTTTATTCAGGCGCTCACTTGGACTTAAGGAAACAGGTTGACAAGCTTATGGTCCAAAATCAATTCGTTCCTCCCTATAAGCTTGGCGGAACAGTTGTCTTAACGCGCGTGACGCGAAGACATAAGGCGCCAAGAATAAAGCTTGTTGCATTATGTAATCAGTTATCATTTTTTGTCTTTTCACGGATGCTTCTAAGTTGTTAAACCCTGATGACACAATATAGCGAGTTTAAGAAGATGACCAACAAACATGAACGAAAACCCCTAGAGCTCTAAATCTAAGATCCTTGAAGTTTTGGCGCGAGAAAACATTATTACACGTGTTTTCCCATTTTGGCGCGTGAAAAAAATTATGGCACGTGCTTTCTCATTTTGGCGCGAGAAAACATTATTACACGTGTTTTCCCATTTTGGCGCGTGAAAAAAATTATGGCACGTGCTTTCTCATTTTGGCGCGAGAAATAACTCGCGCGCTTTACAACTTTAATTTCAAATTAGGCTTAACTCGTACAAGTCCTTGTGGCATTTAAACTTAATGAAATGGTTTTCAGTATAAGTTTCTTAAACTCTCTATCGTGTCCTTGACCAAACTCGTGTTTATAAGTTGTTTTAACGTTGTAATGAATCTAACAATCGCTTAAATAGAGACATTATCGTATGGATAACTCAATTTCGCGCCAAATTGACCTCGAATTTTGTAATCGTGGAATGATAATATGATGTTTAAGACATCTATGAATGAATGAACATTTGATCTTGACCCCAATTGGAATTTGAAAAAAAAAAAAAATAAATAAATAAATAGAAAAATTCGAGAGTAATTTTAAAATAAATGAAAACACATGCAGCGTTTATTCTCTATAAAAGGAGCTTGAAATAAAGATAAAACGAACAAAAAAGATAAAATCAAACGAAAGAACAAATTTCATTTACGTTACATCGTTACGTAACTAAATATAGCTGGCCTTTCCAAATATAATAGTCTTTTTACAACAATTGTCTGATACGGAAAATCTTTGGTATAAAGAAAAAGAAATGAAAATAGATACCAGAAACGGTTCATTAAGTTATAATAAAGTTTGTGTTCAAAATTATTCTTTCAAGTCGTCCCGTTTCTGATATCTATGGGGATGGTTAAGTATATTTAGCAAGTTGAACCGTGCTTTATCTGGTCGGTCAGTTAGTACTAGTACGGAGGAATGGCTTTAGTGCGGAGTTTTTATCATTTGACGTATTCAGTAGCGTTCTCGAACAACCACTTTATCCTTGCCCAATTTCATTCATTCTTTGGTCGTCGCGCGGGGCCTCTTCTGAAGGGGGGCCGGGTTTGTGTCGCGGCTTTTCTCTTGGTCTTCGCTCGTCATTTCGCTTCAGGACCCGGACCCTACTACACATCCTCAATTAAGGAACGCCAACCAAACCTTCTGCTCTCTCTTACTGTCCTCTTGAAAATTTTCTCTTCTCTTTTATCGCGGCCAGGCGAGCAATGCTTGGAAAATATCTCGGCTTCCATGCACCTCTTCACAAAGCTGCTTGCTTTAAAGGCGGAAGTCCATCACCTTCTTACAGATGCGTAAACTTGTGTCTTATCCAATAGGGAATGGAGATACTGGGAAAGTTATTCCTTTGTCCACGTGCCACGTGCAAAAATATAGGCCTACAGGGTGATCAAAGTATGGGAAATCAACTTTGACCCTGGATGTGTAACTTCTATCTCCATTTTGCCACACGAGGCCACCCAAACAAGTTGTGATTAAAGTGTTTTACCGATAGCCCCTAGGATATTTTAGCATTATCTTTCAGGTTCTTATAGTTAAATTTAAGGGGCCATCCCTAAAATAATTCAATCGTAATTCTCATTCTCAAGGGATTTCCATTGAAATATTACAACTAAGTATTTTACAATTTTGCTCGTCAAATTGTCAAACGTACGCGAATATTTCACTTCAACTCACGAACGTCTATCCCTGAGAGTTCTCTATCGCCATTCTGAAACCTATACAATCTGAACCAATCATCGTGGCTCGATCTCGTAGAGACTATATGGCGCGAAAGACAGGAGCTCGCTCGTGCGCCGATGGAAGATTTATATCATTCGTGATCAGCTCCATACAAAATGCATTTACATTTACATCTCACCACCACTCGCTTAAATCTTACAGGGTGTATATTTTTTCATTGAAAAAAAAAAAAAACTCGCTGTTTTTCAATTGGAATACGCCCGGGCCCCTTTCAAGCGCCTTCTACCTTCGCGGAGAGTGGTAGCGATTTTCCAAAGTGTGGACTGATGTATGCCAGCCTAAATTTATGTTACTTTTTATAAATATAATACATCGTAACTTGTTTCTTGTAAATTGGTTCGACGCCTTCGGTGCTGTTTAGAGTATAAGCGTGTACTAAAGTTCATATCTTGTATAGCGAAAGTATTACCAGAATCCTTTCATAAGTTTATAAGATATGTTCCATAAGTATGACGTACACTACCTATGCTTCGTAATGCTACTGAGAAACTTGCAGCTCGAGATAACTAGTTCGAGAACGACGGAAGCGAGAATTGAAGTCCTACACTCGGTGGTTAATTAATTTTGCAGGACCATTCCATCTAGGTCCTATTTAATCTGCATTACTAAGCCTTTGACAGCGCCCGATCAGGTGTCGTCGCTTTACCTCGAATCTATGCCCTACCTCATTCACTTCATGACAAGCTCTAGTTTCTAAGTTACCAGTGACAAACTTATGGATGGAACATATCTTATGACCTTATGTAATAGGCCTACAGAGTTTAAGAAATAGATGACAAGAAAACAAAACACGTGTAGGTAGTAGACCTTAATGCTTAAAGCCTTTGACATGGCGGAAGAAGCTTAAATGTTATCTTAAGCTTAAGCCTTTGGTGTATGTATAACCCTTAACCCTTTCGTGTCGCCAACCATCTTCTCCTGAAATATTAGGCCTAACTTTTTTGGAAATGGGAAGCGAAAAGACGACCCATACCTATAAATATTTCAGAAAAAAGCGAAATAGCTGAATGATGCCGTGCAAATTGTCGTGAAATCCTCATGGTA
Organism: Phalangium opilio; assembly: GCF_054372755.1. Taxonomy (NCBI): domain Eukaryota; kingdom Metazoa; phylum Arthropoda; class Arachnida; order Opiliones; family Phalangiidae; genus Phalangium; species Phalangium opilio. The sequence continues at coordinate 2,911,201 of NW_028324151.1, forward strand.
TAGTTGCGCCTTAACCACCATCCAAGCTAGGAAAAAAATAAATAAAATAGAATCGAAATTTTTTGGCTCAATCTGTCGGAAAAAGAAAAAGTTCATGGCAATATTTTCCAAGCTGTATGTATGGTTTGCGACACGAAGTTTTCACCAAGAATAACTTATACACCTGACCATGGTATCTTTCGTTCCTATTACAAAACTCGACTACGTCTTCATCCGCCTAATTCTGTCTATAGTGCAAACTTGAAGATGTCGTGTTAGGATTCGAGTTCTAGCTAGGAGAAAATACTGTATAAAATAGACTTAGCTTTTTTATCGTAGGCTAACAGCTGACAGCGGTGCGGGTGTAGTTGAGTGTATAGTCTCTCCTTTTTGCGCCAAGAGATATCCGGAGTTATTTGGCAGCCAATTCGTCACTCTTTAAAGGACCATTAAGGCTTTAGTGAGATAATTTTCCTTAATGAAGTGGTTAGTTTTCTTCTTGTATTTTATTTCATTAGCTTCGCTACGTCGACTTCATTGATGGCCTCTTCTTACGGCCATCCTCAGTCTTTTTAGGGATACGGTATTGTTGAAGATAATGAGATTGTAGTAGTCCGTCGTAGGACTTTCTCGATTTCCTGAGGAACTAGATGATATTTAAGTCCTTCCTGGGTGATAAGCAACCTCCAATGGTTGATGTTCTGTGAGGAAACTCATTTAAGATCCGTGATCATCTTGGAAAATGGGATGATATATTTTGCCATCTTGTTCAATTTAATTATCATTGTTTTTTCAAAAACCCCTGCCTTATATACGCCCCCATCCATTATTTTCTCAATCTTAATTCTCTCATTAAGAGCTTGAGATCACGTGTTTTTAATTAAACTGAAATAAATCCAATGCAAAAAAGAGGAAAGAACTAACTCTTTTTAATAATCCTCGAGACCTTGATAAAAAAATTAGGCTTAGGTAAGATCACGTGATACTTTATAAGCGTGTCATGATGATCGGTAGATCGCGAGTATTAGTAAACGCAATGTGAGCACTGAGCACGAGGAAACAAATTTTACGTTCTTCTTCCGGAGGAGATGAGACAGGAAGTGCTTGAGAAGATTCTTAGATGAATAAGTAAAAATGAAAAATCTCTTTGTTCTTGTTTCCTTTTCCTTAAGCCTTGGCTCAGGATTGAAATTTTAACGTGCACGCGACGATTTCTTTTATTCTGAAACAGCAATCACGAAATGGGGAAACACGCCCTATCGTGAGAAAGGTTTGAGTTATGGTTAAACTTAAACCGGAAGTAAAAGATTAGTTCTAAGGGATACTTTTAAACTGCTAAACAACTGCTATTGAAATCTTGAATAATAAATGTTTAGATGATGTTGGCAAGATTCATGTTACAATTACTCCGCCCGCTTTGTGGTGGTACACTTCTCTAACACAATTTAATATGTTTGGCATGTCCAAGGTGTCTTTATATTTATTTGAGCATGTTGTCCGATATGATTCAATATAATAATTCCTAAGCCTAATGAAGGGGTTATTCAACGCAAACATTTTTCAAAGAGATTTCCCAGAAAACATTAAATAGAGCTTAACTATCCACGGTAGACCACAAAAAAAGTAATTTTTTTTAGGAGCAAAGTTGGAATGGCCATTGAAACGGACACTTTTTATTATTTTTCTGTGGTCATCATACGCGTTTTTATGGAGTCTTCTTTTACACCACCGACCTTTCGTTGCTCAAATGCACCGAGGTTTCTTGGGGGAAAAAAAACCTTAACCGTAATAGGATAGCTGCATGCTCGTTTTCAAAGGCCATATAGAAGTGAGCTCGCGTCCAGCAGTTTTTTTGCTATGACAGACCTTAAAAAGGAAAAAATAGTGCGCAGACTTTTTATCTAAACAACCGGCTTCTGTCCGTGTCCCTGTCCCTGTCCCTGTTCACTTTTTTTGAATATATAAAACGTTTTGGGTAGTAACGGTATATAAAAAGGCTTATTTTGATAGGTTTTTGTTGGAAATTTAAAAAGCTGTGCCTAAAATGATGTTTTTCTGTTTTTATTTTTATATATTATTTTTGCTCTGCAGTTTTGTAATAAGAGATGGATATAGTCTAGTTTGATCCCGGTTTTATGTATTTTGAACTTTGAATCACGTGTGTTCTAGAACACGAGTAAAGAAACATTATTTTTAAAGAGATAATGATATCGTGAAGTTAACTATGTGTTTTAAAAACCATGTAGGGCGATGGGAACACTGATTTGAGGGGTGATAATCACTTTTTCCACGTATTCACCCTAAGTTCGTTGTCCTTGTTTAGCCAAATATCACTTATTACTACTATACTTTAGAATTACAAATTAATTTTTAAAAAAGATTCGTAGAGATAGACGACTTGGTAAATATTTACAGCAAATGAAACAGATTGGTTTATGACTTCTTTAATTTTCCTGGAACTGAAGAAAAAGTCATTACTTTTCTTCATTTCGTTCCTGTCGAGTAATAATGACAATAATAACGTTGTGTTTTTTCCTTTTGTTCTACAGAAAATGTCTCTGCTGGAGTAAAAGGACAATCATCGAGCGTTCCCTCGTGGTTATTGCAGCCGTTCTTTTCATCGTCTGCTTGGCCTTGCTTCTCTTGAACATTCTCTTACAAGGTAAACAGAATTCTCTTATTATCCTTTGAATCAACCGCCGCACACCGCACTAGATGCCCATGCCATGAAAATGTACCGACCTTCCACTAATTGGAGCCTCTTGATACCGAATTCGTTTATCCGCCTTTCTTCTCCAGCATTTCCGAGTGCACAGTCAGTATACTTATGTTCAGCTCCGTCTTGCTTCTTGCGTCTCTACTTAATAATTAGGCTTAAGTCCGGTATATTCAGTTCTTAAAGATATTAGGCTTAACGTCGCGGGTTAGAAGAAGTTAGGCAAGGCTTAAAATGAAGAATAATTAAGGTATTTTTTTAAATATTTTGAATTTAGATGCTTCCCAAATTATAATATGAACTCTTAGTTTAAAACTTTAGGACTTTCCTATATCAAAGAGAGATGAAAGGTCTTTTGAAAGTTGGTTAGTCCGAAGTTAACATCTTAGAAGCTAACAATCATAACCTTTATTTAATTTCAAAATGGGGTCCTCTTTATATAATTCGATTATAAGAGGAGACCCAACTTTGGTCAAGGCAAAGAACTTGAGGGACGTAATAAGCCCTTTTAATTCCACCTCAAAGAATAAGTTTCCTTGAAACTCACCCTAACCATTTATATAACTACAGTTTAATTTACTTCTGATAATACCTGTTGTTAAAATAAAGAGAAATGTAAAATAGGCGAGCGCGTGCATAATTTGGCTCTCGAGAATGGGAGGAAGTGGACCAATGATGGTACGAGTTGAGCGAGCCGCTTGTGGAAACGGAGCGGAGGAAACGTAACCGGAGAAAACCTAATTCCCTTTTAATTTTCTCCCTTCTCTCTTCCTTTTTCTTGTTTTCTCTCTTTCTCTTTCTTTCTTCCATTCTACTCTTTCTCGCCCTATCGGGATCTTTTTGGCTTTTATTTGGTAAAGAATGGAAGAGAGGAGCGCGGGGGGGAGAAACGGAGGAGGTTTTAAGCGGAAAGCTGGTCGGGGGTATAGCGATAACGAGGCGCCGAAAACAAGCCTTTTATGGTGAAACAAAAGCGACAGGATTAGTGAGACAAGCTTACCCGCATATTTCAGCCCATCCCTCCCCCCTTAACTCTACCCGCCCTTTTTTATTCACTTCCTAAAAGCAGTAACTCCCAAAGAGTTCCTAAAACAGCGATGAGTTCGGTTACAACATTTTTAATCACTCAAAACCATTTAAAGGGATTGCTAATCGAAGTTATTTAAGGTATTTGTTAAGCCTAGTTTTGAATTTAAAAACTTCGCGCTCGCTTTAAGTGTCACGTGCTCTGTTAATGCATTAATATTCCATAAGCCTTTGTTTTCAATTTTGAAATGTTACGTGATTAGGCTTAGCAATCCGAGTTTAATAACAAACTTGTAAATTAAATTTTAATAATCTTATAATGTCCTTAATCGATTGATAAATTTAGTTGTTCTTCTAGTAGTCCATTATCTCTTTAAAAGGCATTGAGAAAAGTATTTTTCCCGGGGTTTTCGGAAATGGTAACCATAGCAACCGTTTCGGCGGGAGTTTTCCCAAGAGCCGCGGATGATCCGCGCGCGCCTCGCGTCTTTCAGCACGTGTTCCATTTCCCATCCGTTTTAAAAGCAACTTAAACATCCTCTCCTTAAACCTCTAAAATTTTCCGGGACTTCGTCATAGATATTTGAAATATTACAGTATTTATAAAATTAGTTTAAAATAAGATTTACGGTAATTTGATTTACGTATTTTTAATATCCATGACGTGCTCCTAGCTCTATTTAAGATGTCACCGGTTAAAGGAATATCTAATGAGAAACGAACTAACAAATTACTGTTTTAATTAGGCCCTTAATTAAATTTTAATTTGACAAACTGTTTGCCATTTCATTTTTGCGGTTAAATGAACTTGTCTCCTTTGTGTTGGTAACCCGAATAGCACGCGGACTTTTAGGCTAGCCCACATTTAGGGGCTATTCAATTATCTATGATATTAAGTTCTGACTTACGCCCAGCTCAAACCGCTTTACGTAGGAAGCTGAAAATTTGCAAGGCCATTACCCTTAAGTACTGGATAATCACTTAAAAATATTGTAGTAGTCAGTGGCCATCTTGAAAAATGGCGTCTATGGAATAACGTTGATAGTATGTTTGGATTTTGGCGGCCATCTTGGGAAATGGAAACCAATACTAGTAGGTCAATAGGATCTCGGAAACACATTAGATTATTAAATAGGGCTTAGGTTCTGTCATGTAAGAATTAATGATGTATCTGAAGCAGAATATTCTCTGATTTTTCTCTGGTATTTTTTTTCTCTTTCTTTCTGACAGCCAGACTACGGGACGCTTCTGGTCAGGACAATCTCTGTATTACCAAGGAATGCATCGCTGCCGGTAAGACGTTCTTCTTTGATCCTATTATTAGTGGAGTTCCTTAGCTTTTCAAAAAGAGGTCATAATTATTAAAAAGAACCCTTTCTTCCAAGGTCAATTATTGACTTTTACAAGCAACAGGTTCTTATCAAAAGAAACTCGCTTTAATTTTGATCGTAGCAGCAACTAGCAACCATTGAGTTAAATGGTGCCGAGGGGCTTATCACGCTAGGATAGATTTTTGAAACATTGCGTGTATATCTTTAGTACATTAATTAGGCTGAGTGATTGACCCCTCGATTATGTTGATTGAATCCAGATAAAGTTTGGTCATCAACAAATAACCATACGATTACGCTGAGTTAGTTAGTAGCCCCTCGTATATTTGTGTCGAAACCAAATTACAAACGAATGCTATTTACTGGATAGTTTTGTCATTAAAACTATCATATTCAAAATCACTAATTGTTCTTGGTGTTACGTTAAATTCAGGGTCAATATTACTTTCCTGATTACTTAATTTAGTTTCTTTCCAAGGTGCTAAGAGAGTATAATTTACTTCCCTGACAGATCTTTAGTTAATCTTAAACCGCATTCGCTTATTTAATCAGAAATCTAATCGCATATTTATATAATTAAGACTCGGGTAAGGCAAGCCTTTCCTTTACTTTGTAGTTACCCGCATGCAGCTCTTCTCAAAAGCAACTTTCCTCGAATCTTTGGAAAAGTGTCGTCGTTGTCTCACGTTACACCTTAACACGAGCGACATTTGTGGGGGGAGGGCGAGGGAAATTGGGGGAGGGAAACTTATTCTATCCGATCTGGTTTCGTTGAGTCCCTATTTACTCTCTCTCTCTCGCTCTCATTTTATCTATATAGCTGAACGGGATTTTAGGAGAAATTCCCAGGCAGGAAAAGAATTTCAGGGATTTTTACAGGATCTAAGTCCCGGATAACTGGGAGCGTGTTTTTTAACGTCACCAACGGGATTCCGCCAAAACTGATGGCCAATATAGCTTCGAGGTCTATTACTATAAAACAGAGGGGATGGTCACTTCAAATGAAAATAAAATTAAGAAGAATAGAGTCAATGTTTTCAATCAATCATATTTAGCGAATTATCAATAATTTATTTATTTATTTATAGGAAATTTACGTAATTTTTAGTTTCTTTTTGAAGTATTTTTTTGCATTTAAATAATTCTAGTTTGACGTACCCCTTGGGTGTTTTAGTTTTTATCCTAGGCCCTAGGACATATTAAATACTATTTTAACTAACGCTTGTCATTAAAAAGTGAAATGAAGGCGGCCAAGAACTTCTTTAAAATCTAAATAATTTAATTTCTTCCGATTGAAATGTTTATGGTTTATTTATTTATTTATTTATTTATTTATTTACTTATTTATTCTTAGCGGCTTCCCTCTTGTCCAAGATCGACACGACGACGAATCCGTGTCAAGATTTTTACCAGTTCGCTTGCGGCAATTACATCGAGAAGAACACGGTACCGGATGACCATTACCACCGGTCACTCATTCAAACCATGCAGGATGACATTTACATAGCATTAAACAGTAAGTCCTAAATTATAAATTTCCCTCGTGCCCTTTAACAATATATAATGTTACCGCACGTGTTTCTTTTTTGAATTCGTTAACCCTTGGTTTTAATTTTGAATCGCGCGCTTTTTAACACATATCACGTGATTAGTGAATAGATAAGACTGCCTTAGTGAAGGCTAAAGCGCGCTGTCCAATGTACAATGTATACTTTACTCTAAAAAAAAGAGTTGCTAGGCCTATATTTCACACCGGTACATTTTTGCATATTATAAGCTGGACTTGAACTATTTTCACCTTGAGGTTATGTAAGAAGATTAGTAATAATCTCTTTTCTGTGGATTTCCTGTTCTTTTGAAATGTATTCAACGATTTTTTTTAGAAATGTACGCAAAAGAACTAGAAAAGATTACTTCCAAGAAAAAAGAGTACCCATGAAAAATTTGGAAAACTAGGCAAAACCTTTTCGGTTAGCTCTTTTCTGCCGTAAAAGGATTTATATTTTTCGAGTTGCACACCTTAACAAAAAGGCCCTCCATCAGAAGTAGATTAACACGAAGTATCAGCTTTAGTAAACATCTTGCGTGGTCAGAGTTCAAAAGATATGTTCCATAAGTTTGTCACTGGTTACTGAGAGCTTGTCATGAAGTGACGTAGGTCATAGATTCGAGGTAAAGCGACGCCTTGTGAGGGGCTGTCAAAGGCTTAGTAATGCGGACTAAATATGACGTGTAGTCAGTGACAGGGGTGAACTTACTAGTCGTCATTTGGAACCTGAAGCCTTTTAACTTCGTTATTACCTACTTCTAATAGAACGTACTGAGATCTGTTTATGACTATACAGGCCACGGAAGTTTTTAGATCTCTGCAACTGTGAAAGAGAGAGCTTACTTTGGGTATGCCCTCTTAAGGTTTGTTGGAGGCATGACCCATCTCTTCTTCTTTTTTTTTGCGGGACCCTTTATGTAAAGAACGTGATGGTCCATCTATCAGAGATTTTTTTCTTCTCTTCATTCCTATTCAGATGTACACGGAATATTTTCTTCAAGGTATATGCAAAAAAAAAAAAATTACCCTCTTCCATTTTTGTTGGAGTTGGTTACGAATGTTTTGGGAACTTTGATCCTTCGTGTCAAACGTCATGGAATAGACCATTCTATTAATTCCAGAAGAGAAGTAAAGACCATAGGGTTTGGGGAGGTCACCTTCTTGGGTTATTTCCCTTACTCTAATGAGCACCGCTAGAGGGCAGCGCGAGTCGTCTAGCCTAAAGTGGCGTGTAGTGAACTCCGTCTGGCGTTGCTTCTTGGTGGGTTCCTTGGAAATAACCTATTGGTTTATCCGCGAGTAATTAGTGAAATCGTCTATATTCTCTTTTAGTCTAAACTACGCGTTCCCATCGTTTCCCGTTTCCTCCTTACATCAAGATCTAAGGATCTTTAAGTTTATCACCAAAGCAGTCGTATCGCTCGTCTTTAATTAGGATCTCGTTATTGATAAGGGAGGATGTGATGGCGCCATCTGGAATTAATTTCCGTAATAATTGACACTTCTCATACTGTCTAAAGTGTAGACTTAACTAATTCAGGCAGGACAATGCAGCCATACCCAAATGTAGCATAAGAAGATCGTTCTAATTTGGCGCGAGAAAAAACACGTGGTAGACTATTAATTTTTTATTTCAAATTAGGCTTAACATCTAGCTACAAGTTCTGGTGAAATTGTGGTGTATTAGTTTAGGTAAGATTAGCTTTGGTTATCGGATTAGATCAAGGGTTTCTTTGGTTTGGTTAGCTAAACCATCCTGTATTAAGGGAAAGCTATAGCTACTATATGTTTAATTCGTAAGATTACCCTATAGCATCTTGCAACACGGGTTCACCTAGCGTATCCGTCCCCTTTCTAAGCGGCAGTCAAATATTGTATAGAAGGGAAGGAGGGGTGAGGGGCGGAATTCCCTGTACCGGAAGTTTTGGAGGAAGTTGAACTCCTTCCGTTAATCCTCGCTATAGAACTAGGAAAAGACGCTTTTGTAGAATTAAGGACAGGGAGTGAGAACTGAGAATGATACGCTATAGCGTAATACGGCAGGCAAACGACCCAAAAGTAGTTTCTGCTTTCAAACTTGGTAAATTTTGCTGAAACCCGCATAAATTGTAAGTTTTATAGTCCATTAGCGTCTTGCTAGTACCGCAATCAAACAAGAGGGCTATAAATTAAGTTCGCGACGTTGCTTAATTGTCTATTAATTAATTTAGCCCCTCCCACTTCTGCAAGTATCATGACAATGTAACGATACATCCAAAAAGGTTACAGCGCAGGCTCCAAGTTTTTCACCCGCGTCTTTCTCTCATAGTTACTGTTGTATTTCCTGATAGCATTGATTGCATTGTTAGTTGCACACTTCTCTTCTGGGTGTTTAACGAATACTTATGATAGGACCAAACGAGATTTACGTGAAATATGGTTGATAATACCAAAAGTTCATAGATTAAAAACAAAAAGTATACCCTACTTCCTCTCGTCGTTTAATTATGTAGGAATTTTTGATAATACTCCGATTGGTTATGGAGTTTTATCTGAAAAATTATTTCTATTGACGACTTGACGTATGCATATAGCTCTGGAAAGAAAAAAGAAAAAAACTAACCTCGAGAATAAAAGTTCAACTGTATAAAGTTTAAATGTTATTTAGTAGGAAATGGGGGATAAACATTATTATTTCCGCTATAGTGTTCACCGCCGGGTTTCCGTTACAAATAGCTGGACGACGACTAGTTTCCGTTTCAGCGAATTTTTGGGGATTTTTCCTGGTATAGTCCCCGGAATGACGATAATATTTAAACTTTTATCTCGTCGGCAACAAGCTATACCAAGGAGAATTTATTACCAGTAGTGTCCTATCTTCCTTCATAATTTAAATCGCGGGCTTAGAACCTAGGACAATGTAGTAGGAACTGCCATACCTCAGTTTTGTCTTATTCCGGACTCCGGAGTGGCAAACATGCTCTTTAGTGCTATAACACGAGAGGGCGTTTCTCATTCATTTATGTAAAATTTCCCCACAGTACCTCAGTGTTTAAGTTGCGGTCGTAAGATTTAGGCAACGAAAACGTGACTAAGTAGGTAAAAAATATTCTGCCGAGCGGTGGCTGCACTTGAAGATGCCCAACCACGAAAAGCATGCTGGGATTTTTAAAACAGCTAAAGATGACCCCCCCCCCCCACAACTATACCACGTGACTCCAGAATTGAACTTCCCCTCCACCATAAGCCTCGAAGGTTGTTGCGGAGTTTCATGTCCTTGTTTAATGTCTTTGAGCGGGTCATGAGCGAAACCACGCACGAGTTTCCTATGGACTTTGTACTTCTTAAAAGGACGTGTAATGAAGTAGTATTTTTAAACCCTAATACAGTGAGATGGGAATACATTTAAATACCCTTCCCCCAGTGACTTTAAATGGTGATTTCTGAAATTAGAATGACCTTGATGTACTAGAAATATTTTTGCACATGCGCAAAGAAATTCCTCTCCAGGTTTTCCCATCCCGTATAAAGAATATTTATAAGGTCCATGGTTTTTACTACTAGATAAATTTGGGTCAAAAAAGAAATAAGTTGAATGTCTAAAGTCATTTTTTATTTTTTGAGTGCCGCTTATTCCGACCGTATCATCTTTGGAATGTATAAAACATTTTGACGGTTTTTTGGGGTTTTGGGTTAGGGAAAGTTAGGCTTGGCAAATATCTGTTGCGTACATTTATTTTTTTAAACGTTATTGTGTGTAAATTATTTAGTTTGTGAGTTAGGAATTGCTTTTTCTCATAGCAAATGCAACGGTTTTAGAGTTGTTTAATATTGAAATTTCATTCGATTGCACTGTAGTCCAAAGTTTTGGTGGTTTCAAATGTTTTTATATTTTATACTTTACTATTTATGCATATTTTTCTATTTTCTAGGTAATTTTATTTTTGAAGAAATATTTTAATCGATTAAATAAACCCTGGGAAATATTTTAACCCGTTAATTAAACACCATGAAATATTTTAATCGATTAATTTAAGCTTAAAAATATTTTAGTCGATTAAATGAACCTTAAAAATATATTCCTTAAACCTTAGAAAACGTTTTCATCGTTTATTTAACCATTTAAAAATATTATTAGAATTTAATTAAGTCTTTAAAACAAATTTATCATTTAATTAAGTCATTTAAAATAAATTAACCGATAAAAATAACAGAATAAACAAACCAGGCGGGAAAGCCAGCACCCAGGGGTATCCATCTTCATGCGATTCCCATAGAACGCCTGTAGAAATGTTTTTCCCGCTTTACAGCCGAGTACAGGGGCAAAACCAACATCCAGGCGTCATTAAGTTTTTCGTGTTTACTAGGGATATTACTAAATTTTCGTTTTCGTATGCATAGATCTTCTTCTTCTTTTCCTTGAAGAGAAAGTGATCTTGTTTATTTGGTTAAGCAAATCTATAGAAGTAGGGTAAGGGATGGTCTGGAAGATGGGGGGGGGGTGTATTGTCTGGGTCACGCTTGCATTTGACCCTCTGCGGGAGATAGATGGCAAACTCGACCGCGCTCGCTTTAAAGCCAGCTTATGTCAACTAAACCAAGAAGAAACCTTGAATAGCTAACTCCCTGCAAGGAGATGTCACCGAAAACTAACCAACCCAAGTAGACCAACTCAAGGTTAATAGAAATGGACCAGGACCACCAGGTTGCCACGGTACATGGAGATACTGGAAAAGTCAGGGAAATTTGTTGAAAATAGAGTTTTAAGATTGTCATGAACGTCAGGGAATTTTTAAAAGTGTGACGAAGCACGGGAACTCTAAGCTCCTCTTTTATACATCAACCTTGAGTATTTTTGTTTCCCCTCGGCCTGTGTGCCCCCTGGCGTCCATCAGGGTCGGATTTTCTCGTATAAATTAATTAGGGTCGCTGGCGCTGTCGAGAGGAATTATGGGCCGCGATAGGGCTTTCCATTTTAGCCTCAATTATCTAGATAGAAACGCCGGATGACCGGTCCAGAGAGAGAGCCAGAATGGGGAGAGGGAGGGGGGATGCGGTGCAAAAGCAACTAACTCTTATTAACCGTATTGATGCCATCACGTGACCCAAGAGTAATCCTGTATGCTTATTTAATTCCCGTGTCGTTGGACACTCTTTTGCTAAGCTTGGATGAATTAAACTAAGGAGGCGGTATATATCATCATAGGGGAATTTGTCACCATGCATTTTCTCCAATTTCCATGTCTTAAATATTCTCCATTATCTTTTATTTCAGAGCTCTTGGAAGAACCGATTAAAACAAATGACAGCGAAGCAATTCTTAAAGTTAAGAAGCTGTATTCGTCGTGTATGAACACCAGTAAGTCTGAATTATGTCTTTGAGCAGCTTGTTTTGTATCTCAAAAATTATATTTGTGCAAATGTTTTTTGTGTTTCTTGTAGGCAGCGTTGAAGACGGTTCAGTGGGTATCTTATTGAACCTTCTGTCGGAATCGGGTGTGGGAGAGTGGCCCGTACTTCAAAAAAGTTGGCACCGAGATCGCGTTGACTTGGAACGAGTCTTGGCCATACTTCACGTTTATGAAGTTCAACCTTTTTTTCATACCATCGTTCTGCCTGATGATAGGAACACCTCGATGTATTTATTACATGTAAGTACATCGTTAATTACCCCGGCGTTCCAATGAGGCAGACATGGTCGCCTCCATTGTTAGATGCTCGCCTATAGAACCATGCAATTTTTGTTCGTTAAGAGTTTGAGGAGAGATAAAATCTTTATATCACCACAGTTAGTTGACTAGAAATAAAGCTCAAACAAACTTGTTATCGAATTTGCGCGAGGATTTGGTCTATGGTGGCTCAAAGAAACCAAGCCCTCAGTCTATATCGGTATTATTCGTTTTCCAATTTCAAACCGTCCATTGGGAAATAAACACCGAACGCATCGATTTTATTTTTTTTATTTTTATTTTTTTTTATATATATTTTATTTTGGGGGCTTTCAAAGTGTACTAGCTGTGTTTGGCCGCGAACTTCAACCTCCGCGGGCATCCTTCTTTTAAAGGACAAGACGAAAGGCAGAATTTTTGGCGTTTAAAACACTTCTAAACTAGAGTTAAAGCGTTAGAAAGTTGAGGATTAAAATATTTATTTTTTCTTTTTGGTCAAGGTGGTTTAGTTTGACCCCTAACTAACGTTGGCTGAAGTATTTTATACAGTTGCATAAAGGATAATTTGGGCTATTAAAAGGTCAAGGGATTTCCATGGAAGTGTTTCTTCATTATAGAGTTATGACCTTCCAAAGTTGTAGGTCAAAAATTTGGGTTTTAATTGACATTTGGCCCCTGACTAATGTAGGCAAAAGTATGGTAGGGTGTTCCTGGGCTACACCGTTTACTTATTGGACTGTTCCTTTGAGTTGTCTGACACGTTGGCCTCTATCTGTTTGATTTCTTTCCGGTTGGACGGGCGGGGTGCGAACTTCCGATCAGTTGTATTCCGGTTCGCCCGTGTTGAGTACTCAATACTACTTAAACGCCACGGAAGGGGAGCACGAATTGTATTTGGCCGCTTACCGAGAATTGATTCTGGAGACGTTGAGATTATTGGGTGCCGAACAGAGGACGGCCTTCGCCGATGTCGACGCCATGCTGGACTTTGAAAAGTCATTCGCCAATGTAAATAACATTATTGCTCTCTCTCTCAATTCGAGACAGATCGACCGACGACTTCTCAACCGTTAAAATTGGCCCTTTTTTATGTCTCCCCCCCCCCCTATTTTAGTTGACGCAAGAAAGTTACGAGAGTCTAAACGCGCAAACCAGCGGAAGTGGCAATTCCACGGACAATGCGACTTCCGATGAAGAGTTTCAGTTTAATCGGTTGAATATAAGTCAACTTGAGGAGAATGTTCCAGAGGTATTTATGCCTATATTGTCCATAAGGTCCTTCAACTTCTGTTTGCTGGAATAGTACACGTGGTTACTGTCAAGAAAACACATCGATTTCTGTCCATAGATAAGATTGTTTAAGATTCCGAAAGAATTAAGTGGGTGGGAGAAGGGAAAAGATTGGGGTTTCGTAACATTGTTGTAAAAGTGGTTAGATGTAGAACGCGGACCATCGATCAAAGTTGAAGGATGATTTTTAGACTCTTCATATTTCATACCTTGAAGTGTTAAGGCGGCTGATGGGTTTCCCGTCGGTTTGTTTGTTTTCATACCGTTTTATCTGGATTTTTCAAAGCTAAAATGGAGCTTGTTGGTCAAGTACGTTTTCGATCAAGTTGGCGTTAGCGCGGGACCAGTGGCGCCCGAAGATTTAAACGTTGTCGTTCACTGCGAAACTTATTTGCAACATTTAATGACTCTAATTAACGTCACGGGACCCAGGTATAATAACGCGGGTTTCAGTTCAATTCTTTTCTTCTTGGACAATTTAAGTTCTGAATTTTGATGATTCTCAGGACGGTGACCAATTATTTGGCGTGGCGTTTCGTGATTAAATACATGCCTTACTTGGATATCCATTTCCGGCGTTTGTACTACGATTTCCGGCGACAAGTTCCGAATCTGTCTGACGACCGTACATTTTTCGCTCGCTGGAAAGAGTGCGTCTATGTGGTCAGCGACGGATTCGGGATGGCCCTAGCCTCGCTCTTCGTCAATCACCAATACGATAAGGAATCTGAAAAAGAGGTAAGACCCACAAAGTACTCTTTCGTTTTTTGGGGGGATACCGAGTGAAATAGAGTTTTGAGTCGATTTCATGAAAAACTAGTACAATTGACATTAGCAATCGTAAGAAACATACACGCAAAAAGTATGACAATTCACAAACGAAATTTATGTTGACAATCTTCCAAGGCGCTAAAAGACTATAGTTTGAATGATTTACTTCTGTCAAGTTGAGAGTATTCTTTTACCGAACTTGTTATACTTAAGTTTTGTTATCTTACCTTAGTTATTTATCAAATTTATTTAAATTAAATTGCAATATAAATAATAGTATTAAATAACATAATTTTTCATATTCGCGTTCATGTTTTTAATAGCAAGCTGTCATTGAGGTACGTTTAAGAATAATAAACAAAAAATATTATGTTAGAATCCAACTTTAGAAAGGGTTATATTTACGTAGGAAAACCTTATGGTTTCTGTGCTAAACTTTACTCTTTCCAAAGTTGTATTATAAACTATCACAAGCTTATCGCAGCACCTACAACCTGAAGAACGTACTAATATTAACAATTAAAATTTAAATCAAAATAAGAACGGTTCAATATGAATAATTCTCAATTAATTAATTTATTAAGCATGTTGTCTACCAACTGGCCGAAAATAAAATTCGATATTTGAATACATAGTCTATAAACAGATAATGACGTTTTCATGCATTATAGGTTCGAGATATGGTCAAATCTTTGAAACAGTCTTTCACGAGGATACTACCATCCCAAACATGGTTGGATGGTAATACCAAGAACCTCTGTCGTGAAAAGGTAAAAATGACCTTGATATTCTAGAATTCTTTCTTTATGGGGTTTTTTGTAAGAGTTTTTCATTTCTTATCAACAAAACCATTTTAGAGAAATCGCTTTGGGGCTTCGGGGGTGAAACGAAAATACATTATAGAACTTTAAACTGGAGGGGGGGGGAAGGAGTATTTGGTAAATGTGGCATTATATAATCGGCAATTGATGGTCATAGACGATTCGGTCTATAGTCTAACCTTCAAGTACAGCTGCTACCCCCAAATATCTATCCTTAATATTCTCACCAAAGCATTAGCGAGCCCAAGGTACTATCTATAGTTACATTAGTACTTAAAACAGGGTTCTAGCTATGGTAGACCCAAAAATAGCTTCATAAGTTTATAAGATATGATCCTTCCATAAGTATGACACTACCTATACTTCGTAATGCTACAGAAGAGACTTACAGCTCGAGATAACTAGTTCGAGGGAGAACGACGGAAGCGAGAATTGAAGTCCTACACTCGGTGGTTAATTTTGCAGGACTTTTAGTCTGTACTAAGCCTATTTAGTTGTTAAGCGCCTTAGTGGGAAAAGCAAGCGGCTCAAGGACTATAGGACAATTCTATTTATGCGCAGGTCGAAGCCATGAGTGAAAAAATAGGATATCCCCAATATATTTTGGATCCTGAACAACTGGATAAAGATTACGCTGGAGTAAGAGTCGCGTTTTGTTAATTTTTAATGTTTTAATTTAAGGTTTATTTGTTCTCTTAGTTTTACGACCTTTTTTGTTTTTAGTTAGATATCTCGGATGACCATTTCCTGAATAATATGCTTCACATGAATCGTTTCGAGGTACTCAAGGAATTGATGAAGATTACCAGACCCGTGGACAAGGAGAAGTAAGTCATAATCATACGTCAATTTACGCTAATTATTATATTTATAAATAAATTCATGGTACTAGTAAGATTTGACCACAATATTCCGACTTGGGTGTGTCAGGGAAAGCCTGGAAAAATCGGGGAATATGTAATGTAATTTCAACTATTTGAATTTTAGGGACTGGTTTGTGGAACCATTAGTAGTTAACGCTTTTTACGAAGCGACTGGAAATACAGTTAGTAAGTGGTCTTGAGCAAGTTGCTAGAGGTGAAATTTTGAACATGCAATAAACGTTTTGCGTTCGCAGTATTTCCCGCTGGAATTTTACGATCTCCGGTATTTCACCCATCACGACCAAAGTTTCTAAATTACGGCACCTTAGGGGTGGTTATTGGGCACGAAATTACGCACGGTTTCGATAACAACGGGCGTCGATTTGACAAAGGGGGTAATTTGACCCAATGGTGGCCCGACGAAGTGGCTGATCGTTTCAAGGAAATCGCTTCGTGCTTTTCCGAACAGTATTCCCAATATCCTATTGAATTCGTCGGTCAAAATGTAAGTGGACACTGGACAGATAGACAGACATAATGTGTATTTCAATAAGCCTGACGTTAATTTTATTAGGTCAATGGTAATCAAACTCTGGATGAAAATATATGTGATAATGCGGGGTTGCAACAGTCTTACGAGGTGAGTCACGTGACGGGTTTTTTTTAATTAAAAGTCAGAATAATAGTTTTAGAGGTTTTTTTTAGGCTTATAGGACTTTTGTTGGAGAAAATGGTGAGGAACCACGTCTACCGGGTATCGAGTATTCCAATGATCAAATATTTTTTCTAAGATATGCTCAGGTATGGTTTTTTCACATCTTTTCATTGCGCCACATTTTTCCCGCCTGAATTTTGCATCAATTTATTTCCCGCCAATATTTCGCGCCAAATTATTTCCCGCCAATATTTCGCGCCAATTTTGTTTCCCGCCAATATTTCGCGCCAATTTTTTTTCCCGCCAAAACTTGTTTAAAAAAAAATTACACACTGTTTTTAGATATGGTGCGAAGTGGTAAGTCGCGAAGGTCATGAAAAATATCTTCGAGATAATCATGCACCAGGAAGATACAGGTAACGTAAATCTTAATTATAGTTCTCATCGTAAATTAACATAATATTATGTTATTTATATTTAATTGGGGTTATTTAAACAAAATTGTAAAATAGAGCAAACGGAGCTCTGATGAATTCTCCTCAATTTTCGGCAACTTTCAACTGCCCGGTGGGCAGTCCCATGAATCCTTCCAAGAAATGTAAATTATGGGGATGATGACCTTTAGAATTAAAACTCTTAATTAAAAAAAATATATAAAATGAATGATACCTAACACTTTTCTACTATAAAAAAAAACCTATGAAAAACAAAACAAAACCAAGATTTTAGAGAGTAGTTCGGAACTATAAAAATGTGACAAATACGCGAACTGAACCATTTACCAGAGAACAAATGAACTTCTTCTCGGTCGGTGATTTTCTGAAAGAAAAAAGTACTTTTTAGTCTTCTAGATTTAATATATATATATCAAAGACTTAAATATTCAATTACGACTAATGCACCTTACTCCCGATACGCGTACCAAGGCTTAACTAACAATTGAAATATGTGTTAAAACGATGCGTCGTTTGCTTCAGAATTGAAAATATTGACCATTTCTCTCGAAAGCAGACGACGTATCATTTTAACCGAGATTAAAAATCGCTCGTTAAGCCTTGGCACACGTATTGGGAATAAGGTGATTTAAAACATAACGAAACCTAAACCTAAAAGTACTTTATAGGGAGTTGAAACATAAACATAACATTTATTTTGTTTAAATATAAAAGATGCCGCCATCACTTGCGCGAATCCCATGTGTTTGTGTATAAAAATGTATCACCTATTGTTCGTTAAGCCTAAATAGGCTTAATATATGCCAAGGCTTAAAATTTATGGAGACGGTACAGTGGAAATTAAGGAAACGGTGCATAGGAGAGCTTAATTAGTTTGAAAATCGTCAGTTTTTTAGTTTTATAATGAGAATAAAACCAAAAATCCCATAGTCTAGTCTGTTAAATGTATAATATATTACCCATATAGCTTTGTGCATATCAGTCATTTAGTAGCTACCGGTAATTAAGAAAATAACAAGATAATATATATTATAAATACCTTATAAATTGCACAATGATACCAAGTATTAAGTTTTAAATATAATTTAGTTAGACCGAGGTAACGATTTAATCATTAATTATTGTAATTAATGATACTGCACTTGTAAATAACCCGTAATATATTTGGACGCCATATAAGTATATACTGTAGCTAGAAATCATCATGAATTTATTAATTTATTCATGGTGGTAAAAAAATATATATATATATATAGTTTATTTCTAATGTTAGATATATTTCGTTAGAGAGTTTTAACTAACAGTGTTTAACTATTAAAGAATAAAAAAAAAATAACCAGTGACTGTGATGATGACCAGTTTTTGAAAGCCCACCAAGAATTATTACGAAAAGAGTTTGCGATCATGTTAAACAGTTTTTAATTGTTGTCTATGTTTCTTTGTAAAAGTTCTATATTACTAACATAATAATACAATAAATCTGACCCAAATTAGATCGTAGACTTATTACTACCTAATTAGGACCAAGAAAGAATTTATTTGAAATCGTAAATTAAATTGAGATTTCAAATTCATTCTTTCTTGAATGTCTTATTCATGGATGGTCTGCATCTTTTCACGTCATGAAAACAGCGCCATTTTGTCTCCGATCTAATTTGGGGGAGAGAAAATTAAATTTTAACAATCTGCCGTTAACTAACAGACGTAAAATAATTAATTACTTAATAATAATTACAGAACTCTGTTTATATATTAAGACAAAAAAAAAGAACAAAAAGCGTTGAACAATAAAAGTAATTTCTAATTAAAGGTTTGTTTCTTTGTTTGTTAGCTTCAGTTTTTAAAGTTACCCGCCAAAATCCGTGGACTGGTAGAGGCAGGGATGCTTGATATATCGACACTCTATAGGGATCGGCCTCTTCCTATACCCGTAATGTTAAAAAAAGGGGCAAGTTTTTGAGGCTGACGACAGCGCCATCTGAATTGCGGGAGCATCGTAACTATGTGATGATTCGTCTGCTAGTACGGAGAGGCCTATAAAAGTTTAAAAACAACGATGAAGAGAGTTATGTTCGTAATTAAAACATGAACGAAAACAACGAGAAGCTTATTTATTTGTATGAAATTTCAAGTTATTTCAGTGAGTAGTAGCTAATTAATATTAAACGTAGTATAAATAGGCGAATGTTTTCTTTTTAGTGTTGAATTTTAACAATTTTTCTGTTAAGGAAACTTAAAAAGGGATAATTTTGGATATTTTACTTTGCTCCACAGTTAGGAACGGAACAAAAAGTACCAGGCATTTTAAAAAAAAAATATTTTAATTTACAAATAGTTTTCAGTTTAAAAGAGTGAAAAGGTATGGAAAAGGCAATTTTGAGATAACTCGTTGAAATTGCGCGGCCAATCTTTCGTAATTTGCGCCTTTTTTATTTCAACCAATCAGTAAATCATTTTCTTCCCGCCTTTGAATTTCTCGTGACTTGACGTCATGAATATAGTTACGCTGCTCCCCGACACCAGGCGTCCGATTTTTGAGACGGCTCGCTTTTTTACCCCACCTTTTGTCAAGAGAGGCCGATCCCTATAGAGTGTCGATATATCAAGCATCCCTGGTAGAGGACGCCACGATTTGTCGGTGAAATTCCTTTGATCGTTCGTCGGTAGGTTGCGTTCAGTGCAGTTAACCATTAGTACCGCTTGCTAGGAAAGGACCACATAAGGTGAGAAGCGCTGAATGATATGGTCAGCGGGGTTTGCCCAAAGAATCATCGAATACCGTCAGTCTTGAGTCACTTGTATAGGTTGGGCGCTCGTGGCCTAATGGATCAAGGCGTTGGCCTCCGGAGCCAAAGATTAAGGGTTCGAATCCCTTCGAGTGCAGCCAGAAATTAAATTTTAAAACAATAGGAATTTAGTTAAAAGGTTCAGGATATAAACCTTGAAACGTCAAATCTGATAGAAATCCATCAGGCATTGATGGTTTCTATAACGGAATTCTGACGTCATCTAATCAATGACGATTTGAGTTAGGCTTAGAGGGGGTAACCTTGAAGTTCCTCAACACCAGGGTGTCAATGACCTTGAGTTTGATTAGGCCTAGTTATGTTCAAGGATGTCTTTGTCTACACCTTTTAAACATCTCAATTTGATAAATAATTTAAAACCATAAATATTCTGACACCAAAATGAATGAATTTTTATTTAATTATAAATAGTTAATACAGATATACAATATGGGCTTTTATTGATATATAAAAAAAAACAAGAATGAATGAGAGACATTATCTCTTGGCAAAGTTCTGATCCATTGCACTGCGATTACGCTGAATATTATACATCTTTTGTTTAACTCTGCTTTCCACACTACCAGTATCAGCCGCTTTTGACAAAAGTGGCCTAAAAATAATCAAAATTATTAGACTTTTTTTTTAATTTAAAAGTTAACTAAAACCAAATTATATAATTATTAATTACTTTATGAAATCAGGGGTTTCATGTTTCTGATTAGCATGTGCTTGTTTGGCTATTCTCTCCTCTCTCTCTTCCTCCTCACGATATTTTCTAACATTTCTTTCTCTTTGTTCTTGCCTCCATTTTGCATCATCCATCATTTCCCTGCGTTTTCTTTCAGCTTCTTCGGGATCTAATTTCTTTCTGTAATCAAATTTAATTTAATCGTTACTTCCGTTAGATTACTTATAAAATGCGGTGCGGTTATTTCTTAATACTTGGGTTCATTTCTTTGCCATCTTGGTGGTGGTGATCTAGCTCTTGTTTCTCTTTGTCTAGAATCATTTCTTGATTTTAAAACTGTTTCTCTATTGTTTTTCCTTGGTGGAGATCTTGAGCGATGACGTTCTTGTCGAGGTTCAGCGTCTAATTTCTTCCCTCCCTTGAAAAGAATAATATAAATAATAGATAAATGATTAGGCCTCGTTTAAAATAATAAAACTAACAATTAATCCATATTCTTTCCCATTTCTATAATATTTATCTCTTATTTCTTGGGCGTTCTTTTCTTTAACAACAACGGATTCTTCGTGTTTATGTTTTGAAGTTGAAGATTTTTCTTTGTTTCCGTGTTTGGATTTTTTTCTCGGACTTTCATCTTCGCTACTGTCGGATGTGTTGTCACTTTCAATTGTTTTCCTCTTCTTGCGTTTCTTGTCCTTCTTCCTTTTCTTTTTGCTCTTTTTATCCAAGGAACCTACACTTTGTTCCAACTATAACGAAACGTTAATTAATCAAAGATCGTAAAATTTAAAAATTCCTTTACTTACTAATTCTCGGAGTTGTTTCATTTTAACTGGATTATTTAGGAGTTGCTTTTTCTGGTCAGTTTCCCGTTTACGTATAGCAAATAGCGGATCTTCTCTTATCTTATTTGCCAAATCAACTGTTACATTAACGTTAGTTTGGCTAAAAATGGCTCCGGGTTGATCTGTAGAGTCTGTTGTAATTTGAAACTGTTAATTTAATTTTCAACCTGAATTTTAAAGTTAGATATTTTTCTTACTATCATATGATTGGTTCTTATTTTCCATCTGTTCAAGAATGTCGAATGTTTTGTCTAGCTGACGCCCAGTTAAGTATTGCTCACGATCAACAAGAGCAGCTGGTCCCTGATACATCCAGTCAAGTCTATCATCTTTTTTTCTTGATAAAAATCATAGCAAAGTTTAGTTAAATTAATTTAGAGTGATCCTTTCTTATAATTACTTACTTAACAACGCCTTTTTCTTCCGCGTAATGTCTAATTTCATCTCTGGCTCTTTCATCAGCTAACTCTTTTTGTAACTGTTCAATCTTTTTTTGCTCTGCTTCGTGTTTTTGTTCCGCTTTCCAAACTCTTTCGATATTCCTTAACGTCGACGGATGCCATGATTTTTTCAAATTCTAACGTTTAAATCTCACACATTAATTACAGTCTTTAATTAATGAATATAACGTTAATTTTAATAACAATTAACTCACCAAATCTCCTCCTCCCATGATTAGGCTTAGCGAATTTCTTGGGTTTCTCTATATTTTCTTATCCAATTAGCATAATTTTTCCAAGTTTTAAAGATTATGATATGTTTTACATCTACAAACTATTTTTACTTAAATTTGAAGTTCAATTTACAATTAAACTAATCAAAAAGTGCGCCAAGGACGCTACTCAAATCACTATGGCGACCATTTTCTCGCTTCGAATCCTTCGATTTTTTTTTTGATGGATTTGCTTACTTATACGTCAGCACCGAACGCACAGATAGTAGTTCCTCTGAGCTTTGGTGCGATCCGGTATTTTAATCAAAACATTCCATTAATCCGATCTGGCAACACTGTCTCGAACCGTCGAAAGTGAAGAACACAACGCTAGTGTGTAAACAACAACAAATATACGAAAGCCGCGTTGTTTGTCGTGGAATGTGCATAAATATTAAAAAAGTTTAAGTTAGAATTGTGTTTCGGAATATATTAGCTCATGCGTTTAACAAAACAAGCATTTTTTAAGCCTAATAAGTAAGTAATATCATATTACGACGGTATAAACGTCATATTATCGGAGACGCAAAGGCCCAAACTGTCAAGATTTAAGATCTTAGTTCTTCTTAGGAGTTTCTTGTAGTCAGTCACTTTGGCGCCTGTAGGCTTAACTTTCAAATATTTTACGCTTAAATATCCATATTATTCTCAGATAAAAATTATTTTCTGAGATGAATCAAAAAACACTCGCGAAAACCAAACGGATTACAATTTCTTCAGGATATGATCTTTGACCCTGCATACTTGGGGTCATCAACACTGTGCCTACACATTGTCAACTCGGAGAGAAATCTCTGGATGTCGCCTTTAATCAAATCATCGGTAAGTCGTTCTTAATTCATAATTGGTGGTGGTTATTAAACGCGTTCTATAAATCACAGAAACAGTTTTCTGTTCAGTCACATTATAATCTTTACATTTAAGATTGTCTTTTGTGCCTTATTAGTCTAAGAAATAGTTTACAAAATAACATCAGAGCTATTCAGTGTTTATTTTAGTGTTATTGTGGTTATAATATAAATACAGTCCACTCAAGCATGACTAAATTGTGTGCTCAGTAATGGTTTGAGGGTCATGGTGGTTTGGAGGGATTTGTGGCATTATATTTATTATTACTACAAAAGAACAACTTTCCCATTCAAAATCAATAGAGAATGTGTTTAGATAAAGAGATTGAAAGTAGTATCTTCAAAAAAATATTGATGAATTGAGGGGTTAGTGTACTTAAACTGAAATATTGGTTACTAGTGCCAAATAAATGAAATTACTGCTAAAGGTTGTTACCCTGTAAAGTCAGGGAATTTCAAAATAACCTAAAACTTGCAACTGTCATCATGAGGTCACTGAACTCTTAAGCCTTAGAACTAAAAATATTAAAATATAATAATTTAAACCCTCTTGAATCATTCACTCTTATCATTGTAAAACACCTTTTGTAGAGCAGTTCTAATCAACCTGCTAAGAATAGAAATTATTCAAAAAGGGGGTGTGAGATATGTTAGAATATTGACCACCTCAGCAAAGCTTGTTGGGAAGTCCCATCCACCCCCTCTTTACTAAGGATATCACCATCTAGTTGTAGGAACAAAAGCCCATTACTTGAAGTGAAACAAGTAAAATCTTAAAATTTTGACAAATCA
Source organism: Phalangium opilio (assembly GCF_054372755.1). Classification (NCBI taxonomy): domain Eukaryota; kingdom Metazoa; phylum Arthropoda; class Arachnida; order Opiliones; family Phalangiidae; genus Phalangium; species Phalangium opilio. The sequence goes on from NW_028324151.1 coordinate 2,934,979, forward strand.
TTAAGAAGCTAATAAAATTATAGGAAATTATTAAGAGAGAAAAGCACATTTGAATATATTTAATCCTTAAAGATGTGAAATTAGTGTAATTTTATAAAAAAAAATCTCATTTAAATTTAGGGAACAAATTGGTACTTATAGTTTCATTCATAGATTGTATCATTTAATTTAATTGATTAATTGGTGGAAATTTGTATGTCAAGCATTAAAAGGTCTTAATTAAGTTACTGTTCCCATTTATAAGTCTTCTATATGATCTTTTGATCACAATACTTTCACTAGAACTTTGTACCACAATATTAGTGTTTTACTACTTCAATTTATAGACTTCTATTACATGTTCCATTTGAAAGTTAATTCCCCCATATTCAGCCCGCCCCCCTCCCTTCCCGGGCTCTCAATGGGCGCACTTTACGTGATCCCATCATTTCTTTTGTTCGCTTTTTGCAAAAATGGCACGCGCGCGAAATGACGTCAGTGTTCAGTTCGCCGGGATTAAAAACGTGGAAAGGCGGGCGGGGGGGGGGGGTTCCTCCTCTCCTCCTAATACTCTTTTTCCAAGGGGTGTAGAACCGTGTAGTGTACTAAGGTGAAGCCCATACGGCTTTAGTGTAGGAGAAGGAGCGAGAGAGATTTCCACAGCGTTATAGGGGAAAATTCTGGCAACTTTTAAACTACGGGCGTCCTGAACAAAAGCATTGAGTCACGAATACGCTTTGTCAGAGCTCTGGGATGAAAAAAATTTGGGTACTAGGCCTAGAATATTTTATTCCTTCAAAATGATTATAGGAACCCATGAGGGAACCCCTTGGTGACCCCCCTTACCTCCCCCCCTTACCTCTACCTCGCTTTCTCTCTCTAGAGATAGTAATGGCCCCTGTAAAGCGGCTTTTTAAAAATGAATTGAGAATTTCCTATGGAAGTAACGTATTAATCATTTTTACGGACGGACGTGACGTATTGTGTAAGGTTTTAGAACTTCGTATGCAAATTTTAGGGGATTTTTAGGACCGCTTTCTTCCGTTGTAAGGTAAAGGAAATTCGAGAATTGATCCGGTGCTATTCTTTATGAATTAGTTTAGAGAAGAATGCATACAGTTAATAAGAATAATTATGCGCCAATATATCCAATGTTATTTTTCTCTATGGGGTTTTGTGGGCCGGGCTTGAGAACTTGTCTTTCTAACTCTTTCAACGCTAGTTCCCAGGCAATTGCAAGGTAAAATTCGGCATAGATAATGATTAGTTTAGCTCTTTACCCAAAATCCACCTAGATACGTTGAGAAAACGGTTACACAGTGATTCCAATTAGCCGTATGTATTCCTGGTATCGAATTAATTGTGTTATAAAATTTGAATAATTTTCATTGCTCTACTAACTTCTGTAAAAATGGTTGACTTAAAATACGTTTGAAGCCAACCAAATCACGTTTTCTTTAGCAGTAGCATTTTTCCGATGGACCCCATCACATGTATATAAAACCATTGTGAAATTCTCTTTTAAGTTACCAATGGAATAAATGGACCAATTTCTGGTGTTCAATTGCCCACCCAAAATGCGCAATCCCAAAAGAATCTCTATTTCTTTTCTGAATTGAATTGAATTGTAGACCCTCATCCCCTACCTATAAGGCTTAACCGACACTTTTTTATAAGAGGCTATTTTATTTATTGAACTTGGTCCAAGTTACAATCTCTGAATCGGATCTTTTTCCCTAGTGAAAACCCAGTTCTCATGGGGTTAACTTAGCCCCTTCTATAACTGCGATATACCTATATTATGATGGCCATACAAATGGTATCCAGAAATCGGGGACATATCAATGTTAAAAGTTCATTCCAAGTCATAGAATTTGTGGCCCAAAAAATGAGATTGAAGATATAGGCATATGTAACATATTTGGAGTTGATGCGGGTAGAGTATGGCTTTCCGAGAAGGATACGTAGTCTGTGCCAGATATCCATACCCGTTTTAAGATTCCCATGAAAGTTCGTGTCCCATGTTTCATTTTGGCACTTAAAATGACGTCACCTCTATCCCATCCCGTCGCGGAAAGTGTCTTTCGGACCATTCATTCCACGCTTCGCGATATTTTGTACGCTACTACTATTGGAGAGAAATTTTTTGGAGAGGGGTGTCCATTCAAGCGGTACCGAAAAGAGCCAAACACCGTCGTCGAACGAAACCCCGATTTTTCCTAACCCCTCTTTTTTTTTTGTTCCCATGTTCCCTGAGGTGTGGAACACTTGTCAATGTGATGTAAACATGATTAAAGTCGGTTAGAAATAAATCAGTACCCAAAAAGTCTGGAATAGACAAGTTCGTTTAATACAAACAGATAAACCAAGACACAGGGGCGAGGCCGCCACTCGCCGCCATTGGGGTATCCTCCCCCTCACCAAGAAGCAACACTTGTCCGCAGACTATTTATAGTAGTACTACCATGAACTAATACCATGGTATCAGTAATTTTTCGATACTACAAATAGCTCTTTCTACTTAAAACGTAAAAGTGAAAATTAAAATTTGTCAGGGAAAATAAATGACTTTGGAAAAGTTTGTCAAATTTTGAAATTAAATGTCAGTAGCGAAACCCTGTATGTCTGTCCAACCCCTCTAATTTTTGGGGAGACCCTCTATGCCAGCGTGTGAACTCGTGATGTTGGGGAAGCCCGAGAGGACTGTTAGAGATCATTGGAGAAAAAAAGTTGGATGCGGGGCATCTGTGCCTCGGTTGCAGCAGTTGGATAGAGAGAGAGTGAGAGAGAGACAGTCCGACAAGAGAACAGAGAAACGGTCGTCGTCGTGTATGGTATGGTATGGTCGAAAACGCGACCGACCACATTCTCCATAAGGTCTCCTTCCCAGAAGGACGCCAAAAAATTATCGGCTTGACGGTTTCCGGAAATTCTCGCCCCCCCCCTTTTACCTCCTGCACCCTAAATTACGTACCTATTCACGCGATCGTATTGATTTATTTGGTCCCCCCCCTAACTAACTAACTAACTAACGGTCAACAATCTGTGTCCAGTTAAAATCGCCTATTTGTTTATGCCCAACGGTTTATTTCGTCGTTTGAAGCTGTCAACCAAATGTATGGATTTATATATATGAATGGAGATACGTAAATGTTTGGCAGTAAAGTTTCGTCTCAAATACCGTATTAAGTTGGTTTGTTTGCTTAGTATTTGATATTAATGTAACTCAAAATGGACTTGTAGTTAATGCAACGAAGAACTGAAAAATGTTTTCTCGTTAATCGGACTCTAGGTCTTAATTGACTTTGAATTTTATCGCGATCTGATAAAACAGAATCTAAGGATTCGTTTTAATTAAAACAAACTGTGCCTCTGGTTCTTAAGAGGTTTATTTTAAAAAATGCCCACCCTATTTAACGGTACTGATGACGAATCATCAAATAATCATTCGAGTGGTAAAGACAGGAGTACCATCATGTCGTGTACTAACAGGTCAGTGCCCCCTGCTCCTTGGTTTTTAATTTATTTCTTATGTTTTTGGTGATTTACTTACTAATGAAATGAATACGGAAAAATGTAGCTAGGTATTTTCTCCTTGTAAAATTATTCCCCTCCGTGGCGTTTTACCGTTTTTGGTCTCCGTGGCGGTTTACCGTTTTTGGTATATCCGGTAATAAATGTATTCGATGTCAAGGAAGAGTCTTTATGGTGATAATTGGTTTGGTTACGCTGTTAATTTTATTTTATTATATCCTCGTTCGGTGTACTTTGTTTAATATTTCATGGTCAGTTTGTGTTGGGGTGCCTCTCTTGAAATTAATAAGGGGAAAGGGCCTCTTGTTAGAGACTTCTAAACGGTACAACTTGGGGTAATTATTTTGGTAAGATATTTTTTTTGAGAAATAATGAAGTAACGAGAGGGGAAATTCCCTCGAGACGTGTGAATGATACAAGTTTGTAAATATTAAATTGTTGCTAGAAGTAAAGCACTCTAGACATAAAGATTATTAAATAGAAAACCCGTGTTATCTTCAAAAATAGCTTTTTTTAAAAAACCTAAATTTAACGAGCTGTGATTGATTGACATATCTTCAAGTACCTGGGACCGTTAGACAGAGGATAGTTTTATCTATAATATCCTTGAAACGTTGCTTGAAAAATTTGACCAAGTTCTTCTGACCTCTCAAATTTGGTGTCTTTATTCTGACCCCACTACCAAATGCTGGGTGTCCAAAAAAAATGCACATTAGTTCTCGCGCTCTGAGTTGTTTAAGGCCCAAATATTTGGTACTGTTGGACATAAGACAATATATAGTCTATGATGAGCCCAATGCATTTTAGATTAGCGTGTAAATTGCTATGAGTTCTGACGTCTTTAACTATGTCTATATTATTGTGATTCCTCTCTTGGGACGCCACTGAGTCTAAAAATGAATGAATTGTTAAACGTTGTTCTCTTAGGCTAATTACATTTTAACTGAGTCATAGATTAGTGTATAAGTTTGGTTATACAGGGTGTCAGAAGTTTCTTAATTAATTTTAAGGAGTCAGCCGTAAAATACTTTGACCAATCTTAACTCGAAAACAGTGACCCGGACGTCAAAATGGAGATAGATAGAAGTTACATTTTCTATGGTCAAAATCGATTTCCTAAAGAACATCCCCCTTAATTAATTTATTTATCAGACTTATCAAAAACACCCTGTATAATTAAAGAAGTAAATGTATAGTTAGTTTGTTGTATCTGAAGCGACGTATTTGTTCCCTTAATTTCACTTCATCAGTGGTGTTCAGTTGTGGAGCATGTCGAGGAGAGGAGCTGCGTTTTTTCGTGGTTCAAGCGGGAGTTACAATGTCCGGGCGTCTGAGCTGGCTAGGCAAAAAAGGCAACAACAGCAACAGCAGCAGCAACAACAAAGGCATCTTCTACTTCGAGGACTCTTGCTTAGAGATCCTCCGCAGCTCAAACTCATACCATGCATAGTATTCTTTTTAGATGACACTCAGCACAACTTCGACATGGACGTGAGAAATTCAGATTCCCTTGTAGTATAATTGAACCCAATCTTAATTATGAGGGCCATTCCATTTTGTGTATAGAAAGGGGTCAAGGGTCAAGTCTTGCTCGACGCGGTCTTTCAACATTTGGAACTAATTGAAAAAGATTATTTTGGCCTTCAATACGCGGATGTAGCCCCTGCCCCGGATGCCCTGGTATATAATGAAGTTTATTATAACCCTCTTTGAAAGACTTGGCTTGGTTTGACGCAAAATGCGTCATCGTTGAATATCTTTTAGAGATGGCTCGATCCGACAAAGTCCCTCCGTAAACAGATGAGAGTCGGACCACCTTATTTACTTTACTTTCGAGTCAAATTTTACATTTCCGATCCTAGCAAATTGCAAGAGGAATATACTAGGTTCGCTACCCAATTGATAAACGCGAGACTCACTCTCAAGGCCTTAGTTATAAAAGTCGAAAATGTATTTGAAATAAATAGGTATCATTTCTTCTTGCAAGTCAAGAAAGATATGGTGGAAGGCCGTCTTGTCGTTCCCGCACCAACAGCGGCTTTATTGGCTTCCTACTCCGTCCAATGTAATTTTAACCACGCGAAAGATAAACATCGTAATTCTAAGTTAATTTCGTGATATTATAGCCGAGTTAGGGGATTATAATCCCGAAGAACATCGCTCAGGCTACCTCACTGAACTTCGTTTGGTACCGGAACAGTCCCCCGAAATTGAAAGGCGAATTACTGAACTACATAAATTGCACCGGTAATTGTGCCGTTTTTATTTAGATGGATCATCGAAAATTCCCAATTTGGTTGGTGTTAGTTAAAATGGTTAGTTGTTTTATGTAGAGGACAGACTCCAGCTGACGCTGAATACAACTTCTTGGACCACGCGAAAAGACTGGACATGTATGGCGTTGATTCACACAGGGCACGGGTAAGGGTAAGCCATCTTCTTTCTAATCCTATAGTGTCTCTCTGTTGGTCAATGTATAGCGGAATAGCTTTCGTTGTTGTTTGTATATCAATTTTGCGCGAGCTTATATCAGACTTATTTGGTTACGCTTTAGTTAACCATGAAAGTTTTGTGTCGAATCTTATTAGGATTCAACGGGTGCTGAAATTCAACTGGGTGTAACTTCAACGGGATTAGTAGTCTTTCAAAACAACGTTAGAATAAATACCTTTTCCTGGGCGAAGATTGTTAAGATATCGTTTAAAAGGAAACAGTTTTTCATTCAGCTAAGGCGACAAGGTGCCGAGTCTTACGACAACTTGTTGGGGTTCAATATGCTCAGTTATAGATCGTGTAAGAATCTATGGAAATCATGCGTCGAACATCATTCTTTTTTTCGTCTTCATACACCGCGTCCACCCCCTCCTAAGAAACTCTTGTTCTTTCTTAGTTTGGGCTCCAGGTTTCGATACAGGTTCGTTAATGGTTGAATTTCGAAGGTCGTTAATTGCGACCTTCAACGCCTTGAATTCGATCTTGTATCTTTCCCGGATTAGTGGGCGTACGGAATACCAAACTGTTGAAGAAGGGAAAAGAAGGGCTCGTCCAGATAGAACCTTTATGAGGTCACCCAGTAGACGGTACACTCAACCTCGAGTGACGTCGCTGTTAGAACCAATCGGACCAACGTTAACCTTACGCGAACCACCGAAACCAAAGATAACGTTACAAGTTCCACCGTCGGGCAGCCGACCTATGCAAATAATGCAACAGTTGGTTGGGAAAGGTGAAACTCCGTCCACCAGTCATCCGCGATCTCTTCAAATCAGTCAACAGCAACAAATCGTCCGTCCTTACGATGCCGGGGCTTTCGGTCACGTCACCAGTCGCATTTCGGAAACTGATACCTACGTCAAACCAAGGAAGGCGTGGACGGAAAGCCCCGATAGTAGTAGCGTCCTGGAAGAGTCTCAACGCCAAAGTCTGCAATCGCTTCAACCTCCGCCGCCACCGCAGATTATGGTTCCAATGTTGGGACAAGTGTACGGTCATCCGAGGACACCGTTGTCCAATTCGTCCATCGGTACGTCCTCTTCGTTGATCGGTCACGTTCAACCCAGTACGTCCCACGATAGAGGAAGTTTAGGCTTAAGTTTGATGATGAAAGGATTGGAGTATATGGATGATGAACCGGCGTCTGAAGAACTTTATGACGTCCCGTCGTCTCAACATCTGGGTCCTGGTTCGTCATCCGAGACCTCCGCGTCTACGAATGGGGTGAGTACATGTCTGTCCCTTTTTTTAAAAAATAAAATTGTGCTGCAAGGGTTATTGGGAATGCTTCAACGTGATGTCGGAGTTATTTCACGGTAAGTGACAAGAAGTTTATCATTTGACGTGATTTAATTAAAAATACGCGGTTTTCGCTTATTACTTCGCGGTTACTTGAAACATATTAATAAACAAACTTAGCTCAACTTCAAATTATCAACTTCGGGTTTCGATAACTGTACATTCATATTCATATAACATTTTTATAAAAAAAAGTCATCTCGGCCATCTGGGTTAAGTCTTTTCATAACTTTCCCGAAGTGAAGTGCAAGAAGCCATTAATTTTTTTCTTTCATTTTGGAATGATAAACAAAGAGGGTTTATTATTTTTGAGTGTACGTACATACAGGAAGTGAAATATTTTGATAGCCTACTATGAAGGGGGAGGGGAAGATGTTTGGAAAGGAATTTAAAAGTTAAACTGAAAAAGAAAAACCCCCTTAATAGACCCTTTTAAACTGACACGCTTACGCAACTAAGTTATTTTAAGTTTCCCCTCTTCTTTCTCCCTATTTGCTAGCGCGTTGAAATAATGTGCTTTGTCAGGACTCAGTTTTCTTCGTATTTCTATATCATACACTTGACGAACGGTTCATCCCAGAGTCTCGCGTATTACCATGGTATTACTACACCACCTGTGAAACGAGAGTTCTTTTCGAAAACAGTTAAAACACTTCATTCTTTTCTCTTTGCTCCGGTGTAATTGTTAGTTGTTGTTTCTTGAACAGGACACGGTGGCTTTGTGCCAAAGATAAGGTTAGCTACATGGCAATAGCTTTTATTTTTTTCTGACACCGCGGAATCAACCCAAAATTGTCAGGTTTAATTTTAGTAGTTGGACTCATAATTTTTAAAGACTAAACCCAAGCTGGGCTGGGCCAAGTGAAAGGGAAACGTAAAAAATGATGTTGTAACGTCTGGCGGTTAACCAGAATAAGACTGGCCTTGATCTCTTATTTATTTGAAAAGATAAAAAGGGATAACGTGTTGATGGTATTTTTAACTTTTGGGAAAACGTTTCTCATCCATCCCTTTGACGTGAATAGTTCATAGCCTAATCAACCCTCGTAGTTCCCGGGTTGAGGAAGTGTCTTTGAGGTTAGGGTAGTCTTTAGGGAATCGTGTTGTCTAAGTAAGAAATCTTTACGGTGCGCGTGAACATGGATTTAATTGACGTATGGGATATTGTGATTTCACCAACAACCGATTGGACGTTTGAAACGTTTCCATGGAGTCTTTTGGCAATGTGTTGTCAAGAATCAAACTCTTTAGATGTAAAATTTGGTTTAATTTTAGTTTTACCATGACCATCTGGTAAAAGAAAATATGTCTTTTGTTTATGTGATTCGTAGGTTTGTCCTTATCGACCAGTAACCGTCCGTTTGGTCGCGGATGATAATGGTAGATTTGGTTTTAACGTCAAGGTGTGTTACTTTTATTATGACGTATGAACGTTTTGAGGGACGTGGTTTGACGTGGAGTTGTTGTAATTTAGGGTGGAGCTGATCAGGGTATGTCCAGTATATTAGTGTCTAGGGTCGCGCCTGGTACTCCGGCGTCATTATGCACGAGTCCTGGTCGACTTAGAGAAGGTGACCAAGTTATTTCTATCGATGGTCAAGATGTGGCTGGGTTGACGCACGAACAAGTGGTCAATTTAATTAGAAATGCAGGGGAATCGAGTAACAGAGAACTTCACCTCCAAATTTACCCTAACAGTGCGTTATTTCTTGGGTGTTTGACCCCTTAACAAAAGGTTACCTTCAACTGACCATTCGCGATGTACTTAGTTTTATACGGAGATCGGACGCAAGGCGATCTCTTTGGAAGTCAAACAAATGGAGAAGGGACGTCCAAGATGGAACCAGATTTCATGTACATTCCAGCTTACAATCACCAACAACAAATGAGGTTTGGTACATCCGGAAGTACTAGTTACTGCGACGAATTGGTCGCGTCCATGCTGATGTTGAGTGAACAGTGCGAAACTGGTAGTTTAGAATTACAATACGCTAGAGTGGAAAGGCGTATGAGCAATTTAACTTGCGAAGTTGCCGAAAGACCCGAAAATAGAGCTTGCAATAGATATTCGGACGTATTAGCATGTACGTTGTTAAATTGAATTGAATTGAATTTTCACTTGAATTTAGAAATTTCAATGGGGTTTTGGTATAAATCTTTTAGATGATAGTACGCGAGTTACACTTCAAAATGGATCACCCAATGGTGGTGATTACGTCAACGCTAATTACGTTAATGTAAGCTTGTTTAGAACCTTTTGACGTAACGTTACGTTTAATTTAATTTAATATCGGCACCTTCAGATGGAAATTCCCAGTTCAGGTTTAACAAATCGTTACATAGCAACGCAAGGACCACTTTTTCGAACGTCCAGTTCTTTTTGGCAAATGGTTTGGGAGCAATCGGCGCCTTTAATACTCATGTTGACGCAAACGAAAGAAGGCAATCACGCTAAATGCTTCCAATATTGGCCCGAACCCCTTACCTTTGCCGTTTATGGAAAATTTAAAGTTACAAATGTTAGAGAAGTCCTGGATCGAGATACTTCGACTTTTATGGTCCGACAATTCATGTTAACCAACACGGAGGTAAGGAAACGTTGTTAACCCTTTCTTTTTGGAAGTTAAGAACTGATTTCGTCAAATAGACCGGAGAATCTCGCGAAATTACTCAACTTCAGTATTTAAATTGGCCCGATTACGGTGTCCCCGCCGATCCCACCGATTTTATAAAGTTTGTCTTGAAAGTAAGGAAAATGATGGGTGAATCAGCTACGAAACCCTTGAGTCCTTCTTCACGAGAAGAAAGCGGAGTTTTCAATAGAGACGTGGCTGTCGTACATTGTAGCGCCGGAGTTGGAAGAACCGGCGTTTTTATTTTAGTTGATACGGCCATGTGCTTGATCGAAGCTAACGAACCAGTTTATCCCCAAGAAACTCTACGCAACATGAGGAGATGGAGGGCACTATTAGTTCAAAATTACGTAAGTTTAAATAATATTCAATGTTCTTACAGCCTCGCGAATCATCGAAATTTTGACCTATTTATCACACTTTATTTGTTCCGACGCGTTTCTCTAAGTTTTGGCCTATAATTGACCTATTTATCGCTTTATTTGTTCCGAGGCGTTTCTTTAAGTTTTGACCTATAATTGACCTATTTATCGCTTTATTTGTTCCGAGGCGTTTCTATAAGTTTTGACCTATAATTGACCTATTTATCGCTTTATTTGTTCCGAGGCGTTTCTTTAAGTTTTGACCTATAATTGACCTATTTATCGCTTTATTTGTTCCGAGGCGTTTCTCTAAGTTTTGACCTATAATTGACCTATTTATCGCTTTATTTGTTCCGACGCGTTTCTCTAAGTTTTGACCTATAATTGACCTATTTATCGCTTTATTTGTTCCGAGGCGTTTCTTTAAGTTTTGACCTATAATTGACCTATTTATCGCTTTATTTGTTCCGAGGCGTTTCTTTAAGTTTTGACCTATAATTGACCTATTTATCGCTTTATTTGTTCCGAGGCGTTTCTCTAAGTTTTGACCTATAATTGACCTATTTATCGCTTTATTTGTTCCGACGCGTTTCTCTAAGTTTTGACCTATAATTGACCTATTTATCGCTTTATTTGTTCCGAGGCGTTTCTCTAAGTTTTGACCTATAATTGACCTATTTATCGCTTTATTTGTTCCGAGGCGTTTCTCTAAGTTTTGACCTATAATTGACCTATTTATCGCTTTATTTGTTCCGAGGCGTTTCTTTAAGTTTTGACCTATAATTGACCTATTTATCGCTTTATTTGTTCCGACGCGTTTCTTTAAGTTTTGACCTATAATTGACCTATTGATCACTTTATTTGTTCCGAAACATCGCGTTTCTCTACGTTTTGACCTATAATTGACCTATTTATCACACTTTATTTGTTCCGAAACATCGCGTATCTCTAAGTTTTGACCTATAATTGACCTATTTATCACACTTTATTTGTTCCATAACATACACAGCAACAGTATCATTTTGCCTGTCAAATAATACTCCGATGTTTCAACGAAGAATTAGTGGTTCCTCTTCCGGAATACAGCCGAAGAACGTGACATCTCGATCGGTAACAAAAAACTATCACTTCAATGTCACAATCAATCGATTGTTGTACATAAAGAAAGGTACAATTTTTTTAGGCAACTTTTATTATATTTTTTAGAAGGTAATTAATTAATAATTAAAATTAACCTACCTTAAAACAAATCAGCCCTTAAGCTGCAGGCAGCTAAATATAAATTTTAATTCAACTCAATTCAAATCGGATTATGTTTAAATTAAATTAAACAAATCGAGCGGCGTCACTTTTGATTTTCGGGTGTTAATTGGTAGACTCAAGGTATTTGGTGGTACAAACGCGAGAAAGGCACATTTTTGCACACTTATCTAATGCATTTTTAATAAGACACATTGAATTTTATGCAAATTTTACGAGAACCTTAATGAAATTCCCCCAACCCTTAGCACTTGTATGAAAGAATAGGTCTAACGAACGAACAAAGGAATGATTGGTTTGATTAGAGACGTGTGATTGAGTTTGTGGTTAGAGATATAAATTTGAAAGGTGTGTGGATAATTACTACACCCCCCATCCCCACTTTACACGAATCTCCTTTTAATTAAACTCATTTAAAATTAATTAATTCACACACCTATTGCCAAGAGAGGAAAAAAAAACAAATTTAGACGGTTTAGCGTTAGAGAGTTGTCGGTTCAAGTTTAATAGAGCTTTTTTAATAAATATATAATTAAACGTAACGTGTCAGTAGCCGAAACGTTTTTTAAAAATAAAAGTATAAATGAGATATTTAAATTTAATTAATTAATTAATTAATTAATTAACAGAGTCCGTAATTTCGTGAAAGGTTAATTGATGCGACTTAATTAATATAATAACGTTAGACGTAGTTTTCCCCCCCTTTATAGGAATTCTAATGATAAAGGAACTGTTTTTGGAATAATGTACAAATTTAGAAATTAGGATTAAGATTAAGATTAAGATTAATAAGGTAAGACTCGGATGATTAAATGAAAAGATAATAATATTTGAACCCGCGTATGTCCCGTGTTAAACAAAGAAGAAAGAAGTGCTATTATGACGGTGCTTTTTCAATCTCGCCATGTAATAAAAGTTTGTGGATAGTTTTTACTAAGGTTTATGTTAGATTATTCGTTTATTTCATTTGAAGTTTCGAAATAATAATGAATATTAGAATTATGATGTGTTTATCTACTGCAATATTAAGAAGATACGAGAAATTAACTCAGTCCAAGGCTTATTCTACATTAAAGCCATTATCTATGAGAGCTACAAGTCTCATAGTCGGCAAGCACTAGCAGACGACTTTCTGCGGTATTCTATTGGACATCCGGTTGACTTATTGTCCAATAGAATTTTGTACTCCAACTTCGTCTGCTATATCACTTACCTCTCAGAATTCAACCAATCCCGTTTGGGGTAAATGGTTGACACGCAATGGCGGCGCAGTAGTCCCACATTTTTGAGCCTTTTTCTTTAATTGGTCGTATTTTCTTTTGTACAGTAGGTAGACATACAGTTCCAATTTTCATTATATTTTGTAAGCTTTTTCGAATGGAAAGAGAAATAATCTAAAGTGAACCTTTTCTTTAAGAGAGCTGATGCCAGTTTTAGCTTTTTATAAAAATTTAACCCCATGATCCCTCTTAATGAATTTTTAAACGAGGTTAAAATGTAAATTATTAATAATAGGCCTAGACGAGAAACGTGAATAATTTTTTAACTAATATTTTTTGGAGAAAGAATCTCGATTTAAACACAACCTTTTTTTAATTTAATTGTCCGTCTGTCTTATAATTGTGGGTTAGAATTTTATTTAATGGGCAATTAAGTGACGTCAACTATCAAGTAAGGAAAATAAGATACCATCGTAATGGCGGCGAAAAACGTCAGAATTCTTTACTTTCGTGAAAAGTTGATTTGCCTATAAATAATTTATTGAAAAACTGATTTTTGTGTGCGGGCCTATTTTTCTTTCAATTTGTACAGAAGAGAAATATTTAAAAAACTTTTTAGTAATTAGAAAGAAGTAAACAACAACAAACAAAAAAAATATAAACCAAAACTTTTTCTACCATCTTTTTTAATGTAGTTTAAAAATTACTAAAAAAAAACATAAATAACTAAAAAGTAAAAACAACGCTGCATATATATGTATATAATTTTCTTTCTTTATTTACATTTGTGCTTTTTTAATTAATGTTAATCTTTAACAATTCGTTTAATTGTTCTATTCTCGTAGTGATGGGAGTTGTAGGCGTTCTAATAATGTAACCCGATTCGTTTCCTCCTGCAGTGAAGTGTTTTTCTCCGTACGCTCCCATCAACTCTCTCAAAGCTTTGTTTCTATTTAGTAAATTTTGGTAATAATTTAGCCCTCCTTTCAGGAAGTCTTCTCCTAATTTGGCCGCAGCTTCGTCACTACATTTTTCCCAGTATAGCGTAATTGCATCCTAAAACGCAATGCGATGCGATAATTTTAAGTAACTCGGTAATTACTTCAAACTAGTTGTAATCTTTTTACCTTAAAGGCTATGTAAGTAAAATATCCCAGCGTAGAAGTTAAGGCATAGAACATTAATCTAATGTTTCTATGTTTTTGAAACAATTGGGCTTTTCTATTCCCCCATTTTGACAAGGTAACGGATACATTAACGGCAATTGCCGCTAAACCTCCGTAAACGTATACCGTGGGGTAATTTGAAAAATATATTTCACGAGCCATGACAAATTTTTGAGCGTTACTGCTTACAACTAATGATTGCTGTCAAATACAAGTAGGTGGTAAGAACTAATCTGACACGTGTTTGTCGGAGTTTTTTACTTGTAATTGTTTGCCAGCATCGCTAGTCCAATCTATATCTTGGACTTTCCTGAGTTTTATAGACGATCTTGGCACTTCATTTTCGTTTTGATAAGCAAATGTAGAAGGCATACCTATTATGGCACCGAATCTGGTGGTCGTAGAACCAGCTGTGAAAATATCTAGGCCATATACTGTGAAGAAATCTATGTTCTTTTTTTCCGATTCTTTTATTTGGCATAAGTTTAGAACCTGAATTAAGAATCTTAACACTTATAAAATCTAGGTTACTAAAAACCAATAATATGCCCAAGGGTCTAGGGATTAGGGACTCGTGTGTATCGTGTTTACCTCTTTAGCCCTAGCATCAACTTTTGGGTCCAACGGAGTGGGCCTACCATAACTATATAGCGTAAAAATGATTGCTTATATTCAATTTTTAAGTCGTTTTGACGATAACTGACCTCAAAGGTTACGTAACGTACCTGTACATATGAACCCATTCCTTCAATTGACGCAAACAAAACGTTTGAGGAATAAAATACACTCCAAAGGCTCCTAACGAAGCTCCGACTGCTAGAACATTACTTATTTTAATTGCAGAGTCTGAAACTAACCATTTACTGAACTTTGCAGCCATTATTTTCGAATTTAAATGAAAGTGAAACTACAACGAGTCTGCTAAAGTAGGTTCCACCACAACACACAGCCCAAAGGAACGTTTCATATTACGAGTCCCTGAATTGGGAGGTACGGCCAGCGGAAATCGTCGTTTATTAAGAAAAGAATAGTTGAAACTGGCCGTTACTTTTGGTTTTGGTATCGCGGACTGCCGAATTTCCTAGCAGACGACGCCAATGATTTATTTTTTCGAAGCCGCATTGCGGTGCGGAGGTTTATAATCGTGTTCTTCTCTTTGAAAGTTCGGATGGCGGTTCAAGACTTAAAATGTAAATTAATTAAGCGTGTATAGCACTAGAATGTATAAATCTCACAGTTTAATTAGATAAATGTCAGTATTAAAACGTGTACAACAGTATTTCTCGTAGACGTAATCTAAACTTGCTCGCTGACAGCGGAAACCTGTTAAAGCCGAGGCACGGCTCCATTTTTCCGGTAGGGCCTCTCCAGATTCCAATCATTCCATTTCCCGGGTTTACGGCACCAAACGTAGCTTTGATAGTTTGGCTTCCTTAATATATAAAGATCATTGACATTTAATTGTCAACTCAAGCTGCCATTATTTGGGACTTGATTGGTAAGTGGAAAGAAACTTCAAATATCATAGTTGGTATGATAAATATTCTTCTTCATTGACATTGACATTGCGTTACGCATGTAGTAAGAATGAAGACACTGTTACGGAAAATGTCTTCAAAATATAAATTGTGGCTTCTATGTTTACTCATCTTTTGGGGCATTGGTACCATATTTATGAGTAAGAGAACTTTCTTCTGTCTCTACGTTCTTTTTCTCTGTTCTGTTCTATCTTGGGTTTCAAACAATTTCCTTTCAGTCTTCATAATGGGATGGGGAGGCAATAAAAACGAGGACCAAAGACTATACCTCTCTTACCCTTACGAACACAATAAGCTTCCACCTCCAGACAGCTTTAAAATGCAAAAAATATCCAAATACTGCAATCACCCAGCAGAAATTGGTGCTGGACAAGAAGGTACTTAAAATGTACTTAAATCTTGTTTGCGTGGGACTTTAGTTTTGGTTAAGTCTCTGTCTTATCTTGATAGGTCAAATTAAAGGAAACTTCACCTTAGTAATGGTTTCAACCATCATTAGACACGGGGACAGGGCACCTCTTCAACCCGTTAGGAATCTATCTTCTATTCCCTGTATTGTCAAACCTAACGCTAAAAACTCTAATTTTGAAAAATACTTGAAAGTCATGTCCGATCTTCAAACTAAATTGATGAAAGAGGGTGATTTTCCTTTGTACCCCTCTGACGAATGCTCTCTAGGAGCCATGACGCGTCAAGGTGCTCTGCAGTTGACAAAACTGGGAGCCGCATTATCCGATGTTTATAACAAACGTTGGAAACTTTTAAAAAAACAATGGTTATCTGAACATATTAAAGTGTATAGTACCGTCATAGCTCGAACTTATCAGAGTTCCCTGGCATTTATGTACGGTTTTTTACCGTCTTTCGATATGAATAAGTTAAACGTAACTCCGGTATACGGTGTTCATTTTAGCCTACGTAGTCAATACACAGATTGTCCAATTATTAAAGAATTACATAATGAACTTAGAAAGAAACGTTACTCGATGTTAGACTCCCATCCCGCTGTAACTAGACTTATAAAACACTTACACCCCATTGTTCTTCCCGATAGTCGATATTTTTCAAAGGAATCAGTCAAACCATTATTCGATAGTTTCATATTTTACGTATGTCACGGGACCCATCTTCCTTGCTTACCCAAATCGACGCATTGCGCCACTTTCGAACACGTCAGGAATTTATTAGCCTTTGTCGAATGGGAAGGCAGACAGAGCGTAGAGGATCCGGTGTACATTAAATACTCCTGGTTGCAAATATACGGCTTGCTTTTTGATTTGCATAAAAAGATGGTGGATTTAATTAATGGTAAAAAGCCCCATAGATTCGTGTTGTATTCGGGACACGATGTAACACTCGAACCATTATTAGCTGTTTTAGGGTTTGGTGATGGTATGAGGCCGCCATTTGCATCGCGTATCGTTTTTGAATTGTACGCTTCAACCGAACATAACCAGCTTCAAGCTAGGCATATTTTACGCGTAATTTACAATGGGAAAGATATGACTAAATTTACAAACTTTTGTAAAGAGTATCCGCCTTCTTCTAAAAGGTCAACGGGGGGTAGATCTACGTCTCGACAAATGGATCATTGTTCCTTTGAGAAATTCACTTACTTTTTGAGACACAAATTTTCCGAAATTACTAACGCAAAAACGTACAAAGAAGCTTGTAAAAGCTCAGTTGATCCCGGAAACGGGGAAGTTAGTAGTAGCAGCAGTACAACCGCTGATCAGGGCTCCTCCGTAAGCACCAGTTAATGTCCCATTCTCTCTAATTAACTTTTCGCATCGCAATCCATACCATATATCAAAAGTATACAGATATAAAAACAAAAAGTGCACCGCGTAGGAGAAGCCCTACTTTATCCCAAAATGATGTAGACCCGCCCCCTTGTGCCTATGATTACTTTCCCGACCGTGGGACAGTGAACAGGCCGTGAATAGGCTGATAAAGTAGCAGATGCTAGCTCTAGTACTATAAATGAACGTTTGGATCGCTAGCATCGTGTACTACTTTCTATATACCCATGACGTCAAGAATCTCTTGAGCGGAGGGTAGTTTGCTTCTCAGTTGATATGTCGTCTACAGACAAAGGCAGGGAGTTGTTAATGGAGTGTACTTTTTGTGTTTATATCTATAAACTTTTGATACCATCTCTAAAAAATATAACTTAACAAAAACCGCCAATAACCGTATAAACAAATGTAATTAGCATCAGATTATTTTGACTCCAGCGTAAATTAAATTATATCTGTGATTAATTCTTAAAAAACAAAACTTGAAACAAACAAAAGAAATAAAATTGTGATATATGTGTACAAGATTACCGTGAAATTCCAAAATTTTAATCTGAACAAATCTTTGAAGTTAATAGCGTAACAAATTAGGAACAATTAGCAAAACTTAATTAACTTACAACTCCAATTAACAAAAGTCATGACATAAACCCTTTATAGTCTTTACTGTTTCGTTTTGAATAGTAAATAATATTTTTTATCTTTTTTTGCTCAATCAAATTTACCTATCAAGTTATTTAAATTAAAATTATATTAAATATGAAAATATAATTAAAAAAAAAAAAAATGACCAAAAATATTTTATAATAATATCGGAATATTTTCAATTATCTTTCCTCCCCCTCCCTCTCCCCCAATTAAACGTTACGGAGTTTAAGAAAAAAAAATGTATTTCCAAATTTGTGATATTTTACTAAAATCTAAAATGAATCTCTCTTTTTAATTTATCTTTTTTTATCTTTTGAGAAACGTTTTTCAAAAGTGCTCGTAGCACTGTAAATTTATGCAACTTTTAAAAAAGAAACACCAATTGTCTAGAAATTAAATTTCGCTAGATAGAAATCCAACTAATTAACAATTAACATCATTCAACTCTTCTTCAAGCACGTCAACTTTATAGCTAAATTAGTATAACAACTCGTAACATTCCATTTTTTAAATAAGTTTCGTAACTTCTTGTTAATGTACTTCTGTTCGTCGTTAAAAGGGGCGGGACAAAGCGTTATGTAGGGGCGTGTCAGGAACTATATTTTGAAGTAGTGTTACTAATTCCCGGAGTAGTGATTGGGTAATTTCACGTGACTAAGCGTGGGCTAGATGCTACGGAAATTTCGATACCCGTGCCCTCCCAATGCACTAGTTCACGCATGCGCTGTAGATCTCTATTTGATTGGAAGAAAGGCTTGACTTGGGGCCCGACCCTACATAACGCATTGTACATCCCTTTTATATAGGAACAATCTAAGACCAAAAATAAAAGTGTGATACTTTATGTTAAAAAAAAAATAATACTTTTTTTGTATAGTATTTTTCAAAAATTTTAATTTTATTTCAACGGAGTGCCAAAAATATTGTTAGGCTATGTCATTTTATGAATTTAAAGAAAAAAACTCTCTACTTTAAAGATTTTATACATTATATGATGAAAAGTTAATAATGTTTTGTTGAACGTAATATAATATGTAACATCAGTGTTTTAATTGATCACGAAAATAAAGTAACAACATTCAAGTCAATTACGAGCAATTTTTGACTACTTCACTCGTCAAAACAAAAGTGTAGTAGCGTGTTATGTATCTGTTCTTACCCAATGGAACATTTCTAATCTTTCAAACTGTTCAAAGACAGGTGTTGCTATTCCCAAAATGAAGCGATAGTGAAACGCAGTAGCTCCAAAAGTCAGTATGCTTATGCTATAGGATTGGGTTTTAATCAAGCGCGATGACCTTGTCTTAACAATAGATGATGAGGAAACGAACAAGTTCAGTTTGGTTATAATATTAAGTCTGTTTGTTAGTGTTTAGAAAATTAATTAATAGTTTGGGATGAATTAAGTTTGACAAAATGTTTTGGACATTGCAAATACTGTACTTGGTCAGCTTGGGCGTAATAACCCACGCACATTGGCCCGTCGATCCCCTATTACTCTTTGCCGTGGATACTGCAAATTATTCAAGTAATCAGTACTGCAGATGCGATTCCGCCTGCGTCAAAATCGGGGATTGTTGCCAGAACTGTCCGGGAATTATGGAAAACTTAGACGAGGTATCCGTCAAGACTCGTTGCGTTAATGTTCCAAATATTAGCCGACCCGTCATGGTAATTTACGGATGCCCGGACAATTACCCGGACACTTCCGTTATGGATAATTGTAGCTCAACGGGTTTTTTCGAAAGTTCAAAGTTGTACGTCGATTGGAATGGTTTATTGTACGCTAACGAACACTGCGCTACTTGTAACGCCGTGACATCAGGAATGTACGCCATGTCGAAGACACCGCGAGTTATTAACCATGGTTTACGTTTTTGCCAACCGTCCGTGGAATTTTGCACCATACCAGGAATAAAGATGTGGAACCGAAGTTTGTCCGATTTATGTATGCGATTCTCGTCGCCCGTTACTTCAACCAAAGATCAGAACGTGGTCTACAAGAACGTCTTCTGCGCATTGTGTAACGGTGCACCGTTGGAACGTTTGACACCCTTCCAGGATTATTTCAACAATTACTTATCCAATCGGCCACCACCTCCACCGCCCAGTAGAAAAGGGAAACCGCAGGGACGCAAAGATGACAAACCAGGACTTCTAAAAATGGTTCGAGGAGTCGATGAGATACCGGCAGCATTTTCAATATTATTGAACTTTGGTTTGGATGGTAAAGAGGATATGATGTTTTCTTCGTCAAACGCCGAAAAGCTACGTCGAAAGCAACAAGGGTGCGGAAGAGATTATATTTGGGATCCATTTAGCGAAATATGTCGACAACTTTTTTGCAGCGTCGAGTACATTCTGGTCGACTTTCACTGCGTCGCCAACAATAACTTTGCAAAAGAACCCGAAAGATCCGGTAATTTGGATATTTTCGATACCGAAGCCCAGATGGCCGAGTTACGTTTAAGTATGGTAGCGTCTTCTGATGACTTATTACGATACCGCGATGACAAGAACGGTTGGGATAACATACGAGGCGACACGAGAAAGTCCTTGTCAAAGTTTTACGGGATATCGGAGGATCGCGTAACCAATATCAACTTAACGACTAACGTTCCCGATTTTGATGTCCCATTTTCGGAAACACTTCGAGTTAACGGGACAAGCGAAGACTTTATCGACGACCTCGAGGACTTATTAGATAAGCTGAAAGATTCCAACAAAGTACGATTCACCGCGTCGTTTAACCTTCACGAACCTACCAGCAAGGAGGTATCCGAAAGACCCGAGCCATCGGTCAGTAAAGTGGTCAACAGGATGGTCTCGTCCGTCGCTACTGGTACTTTTTATATTCATATTGATACGATTAAAGCCAAAGTTTTTGCTATACACCAAAACTCCACGACTTTGGAGTCTTGGTGCTCTCCCCAGTCGGGTAACAAACGCGCCGTTTATTGGAATGACGAATTCCACTTAGTCCTCCATCAAAATTCTAGCGCCAATGATAATTGGGTGAAGGAAATCTACATTAACAAAACGGGTGAAACGTACGTTAAGGGCGACTTCGTTGCGAATATACTATTCCAGGGTATCGAAAGAGAAGATCAGAAGGTTAACGTATCCGGGTTTGTTATCGTCTGCGAAAAATTTACGTTTAACGAGTCAACAACGCCTTACGAGTCAGAGCTAAACGCGTCGTGCAGTCGCGTTTTGTTGAAAGCTGGTGAATACGATATCTTGGACGATGGAACGGTGGAGTATTACGGTAAAAACAGCGAATATTTGGACTTGACTAACTACGAACTAGCCGGGAATGGATCGAATGGCTCTATCTTAGTTTGCTTCGACTCAAATTCCATCATAAAATCCATGACGGAGATGACCAACTTTCAAATAAATTTCGACGAGACGCAAGCCATAGTTAGCCTCGTTTTTCTCTGTCTGTCCATCACGTCATTGGCTATTGTCCTGATTACCTATTGTCTCTTCCCAGAGTTGCTCAATCTTCCAGGATGTAACACTCTAAACTTAACCCTAACCCTACTAGGAGGACAATTAACTTTCCTTCTAAGTCAAAGAAGCGCCGTTAAAGGCGACATTTGCGCAATTTTGGGTGCTCTGGTACATTATCTGATATTGACATCCTTTCTTTGGATGAACGTCATCGCGTATGACCTTTACAAGACCTTCGGATACGGAACCGTTCTCTCCAGAATTAGACCCAAGCGAAAGTATTTACCACGGTACCTCGCCTACGCCTACTTGACGCCCGCAATTATTGTTGGATTCTCGTTGTACTTGGACACCTACGAAAATCCAATTCAACCTATGTACGGAGTACGCAATGCTTGTTGGATAAGCAACCGTTTCGCGGCCTTGGTTCTATTCGCGGCACCGATTGGCATCGTCTTGCTGATAAATTTAATCCTGTACATCTTGACCATCTGTTCGATATCGGACATTCATCACAAGATTGAAACCAAGACGAAACCCAAGAATGGCAAGAAGGACGTCTGGCTTTATATTAGGATAGCGGCAACCATGGGTTTCACTTGGATCTTTGGCTTTTTGGCAGCGTTTACGCGTCAGTGGTTGGGTCCCCGGGGTAAAGAAGTGTCCGAAACGTTAGTCTATCTGTTCATCGTCTTTAATTGTATGCAAGGTGTCTTTGTTTTTGTCGCTTTCGTTTGTAATAAAAGAGTGGCTGCCCTTTATCGAAAGGCCATTGTTACGCTTAATAATACCACGATAGCCAAGTGTTCGAGATGTGGACAAACGTTTTGCGTTTGCAAAGCTAAAGTTATCATGAGAAGAAGTTCTTCTACAGATACAAATATGTCCGTTTTGTCTAACGATGATCTACCAGGAGCCCAATAGCTATAATGACTGTTAAAATTGTTAAATTTAATTGTTTTAATAAGATTATGTTGATTTATTTGCAAATTTTTGGTATTATGTTATCATAGCTCTGTAGGTAATTTATGAGTTTCGAAATAGTAACTCCGCCCCGCTAAACGAGAATTTTCGTCACCCTGCACCAATAAGAGCTTTGCAATCAAAGGCGGGGAACTGCCGTTTCCCGATATTAAAAATAAAGTCAAAGTTTTGAATTGTATTCAATAAGTTATGAATTGATGTCATTAAAATATTTTATAATAAAAATTGAAATGAACTCTTAGCCAAGAAAAAAAATAATAAATAATTTTTCTTTTTTTTTATATACGGGCCTACGCTAGTTTCATTTTGGAAGTTTCATTCATGACCTCAACACCCCTCTTTTAGTTCCATCTCATTCTCTCCCATTTTGGAGGCGTTTACTAGTTCGCCCTCTTGCGGTACGTTTGGGGAAAAACCTCTGCATCGTAGTCCAAGAACCCGGATAAATGACATCAGTCGGAAAAGTCAGCCATTAATTGTTCGCTTTGGCCGGTCGTTTGTCTGAACTCGGACCAAAAAAATAAACATAATGTAAGTATTTATTTCAATCTTTTACGCGTTTTCGATATTTAAAGACATTTTGAATCGTTCCACCACGAATTTTAACATTAATACGGAAAGAAATCGGTACGGAAAGCGATAATTTAGTACGAAAAACTTAAGCCTTGGCTAGAATTCTAGCGGCAATCGGCAAAGCCTTTGGATTCATTGAGCATAGGCTGACGTTAGGCTTAAGGTTTAGGTTAGGCCCAATGGGAGAAATTATTTCGTCAATTCTTAAGCAAAGGCTAAGAAAAGGGTCAATTTGGTTTTAAAAGAGATTTGAGTAGTAGTTTCGTTAGTGGAAAATAATAGCGGTTAGTTCCGTCCATAAGAACTGGGATAATTTTCATAGGCACTTTTCTGGATTAGGTTTTAAAAACGGAAAATGTAAGAAGAACCTATGTATTGCCCCATATATTTTATACGAACTTGCCTTGCGTAAGGCCCATTTTTAGATAAGAATATTTGATAATAAATAATGGTCGATTGGCCTTACAATAGCGTTCGTTGCATTGAAAGCGTTTTAACGCCTTATAAATGGATTTAATAAAACATAAAACCTCTATTAGTCTGTGTGACTGTGCTAGAAACTGTCCACTGGCACTTGTACAAGTTGTACAACTACATGTACCGATTTGGGCCTTGAATTCAAGCCTTAGGGGTATGGGGTATATAATTTGTTTTTTAAAAATTGGGAATATCCTGTTGTGGCTCATTTTTATCATGGCTTTATGACTCGTCAGTTGTGAAATCAGGTGTATGATATAAATTGCGCGTTTTTCTAGTAATAGTTATTTGTACCTTAATGTGTTAAAACTATTAAATATCTTCATGAAAAGTTATTCAAATTTTCAAAGTACTAGAAATATTTGTGTAGATTTAATCTTAAATATGAATTGCTTATAATTTAATTAATTATTTCTGGGGTCTCTTTGTGGATTATGAATGAAGGGGGTGTATCATTATGTTTATTTTTGGACCCCCTTGGCCAATGGGGCGTCTTCCCTCGCAAAGCGTCATGCCCCCCCTCTTGGCCAATCGGGTATCTCCCCCCCCCCGTTAGTCTTCCCATCTCGGAAGTTCTCCGCCATTTTGAGGGTAAATGACCATTACTATATAAACTTTGTACGAATTTTGGGAACTTAATACCAGACCCCATGTTATGTAGGCATAAAATCATTCACTGTTAGATTAAATCCATGATATTAATGATGTTTAATTCTAAATTTAGGGCTGATCAGAATCAAGATGGCGGCTCTACCTCTCCCCCACAGCCAAACCCACAACATCAAGCAGCTTCTAAAAGGTTACAACACACTCAGGCCCAAGTTGATGAGGTAAGACTTGTCTTTCTTTCTTTCTAGAATTCTTAGAAAACTCTAGCTTAGCTCGGGTAGTGCCTTTAATAGTTGTAGGATGTAGATTTGTAGTTAGATGTAGGCTCATTTAAAATTATTTCTGGTAATTACTCTTCAAAAACACGGAGACTTGGGTTGGTTTCCTTGACAATTACTCTTGACAGAACAAATTGTTTGAAAGGGAGAATGAATGACGGTATTTTGTATGTGTTTATGATAGGAACATTATTAAGAGTTAATTTTGAGTCTTCATTCTCCCTTTAAACCCCTTTTAAAAGACGCGATATTAAAGTTAATTGAGTGAGAATAATTTATCTAAATTTTTTGGCAACGATTATTTTTGACATTAGAGTGGTTAACATTGTGTTAAAATGCACACAGTTTAGTATTATCTAGTTTATTTGTATTTGCTAAATTAATTTTGATTTACGCAAATATAATTAATTAATTAATTAATTAATTAATCAATAAATTAATATGACTTAAGGCAACTTTATATTTTTTTAATCTGTTTAAAATAGTAAAGAAAATACAATTTAGGCATTAAAATTAATTTCTCAATTTTTGAAACAAATTACGTACGCGATGTTAGAAATATATTTTTGACTTTGTTATTAATGACTTTTGAAGTTAAAAATGCGTTGACACGCCCCGCCCCTTCTTAGAATCGAGTACTTGCACGTGTAAATTAAATCATTCTTAAGGTTTCTGCTTATAACTTCCATAAATTTGTTTTGAATCATGGTTGAGAATTACGTAAACTTAATGAATGTCTGGGCTGCGTAATTGCAGTTCTTAGTATGTAGTTGAAACGCTAAACACTAATATAGTTGAAGAAAAAGAGTGTGTGTTCCAATTGTAGCCAGTTCCTATGTAGAATGATGTATTTATTAATTGAGATTATTTTTAATTTTTGGGTACGTCTTTTTAATATGCAAGGGTATATATTAATGTTGGGGGGCTTAAAATTTATAAGTTAGTTATGGACTTGATTTCTTTTGCAATTATTTATTATTTGGGCTGTTGTAAATAATCTCAGTTCGTTAACCAGATATAGTTAATATCATTGCTAGTTTGTAATTTGGGCTATAAAATTATTACCCCATAATATTTAAAATATCAGTGTTATACATAATTTTCAGTCTTATAGAGAGCTTTCATATGGGATAGTAGTACGCCACACCCTCCCCAAGTCTTACCGTTGTTCCGGTAGCCATATTGGTTGGGTGGTCTCAGCTTCATTCCCGCTTTAAACCCACCACCAATATGGCAGCGTAAATTATGTCACGAGACTCAACTCCTCCTTCAATTGAAAGCTCTCTATAGCATTAATACCGTTTACAATGCAGGATGAAAGGCTACTTGGCAAATGACGTTTAGTACCAAGTACCCTGGCATCCTGCATTGTAAACGTTATGAATCCTCCTTGACTGAAAACTATGTATATAACCTCTGAACTTGGTTGGTACATCATTCATGACTTCTATATAAGGAACTTTATATTATTTCAACACACACACACGCTGTTATTTGAATTAAAATTAATCTCAAACATAATTTAACGACGACCGTGATTACTGTTCCCCCATTGTATGGTCGTATTTCGAAATGATACTTTATTAGGTTGTTGGCATCATGCGTTTGAATGTAGAAAGAGTATTGGAACGAGATCAAAAATTGACCGAATTGGATGATAGAGCAGGTGAGATAGACCCCCCCCCCCACCACCACCATTAAAAAGTCTAAAACGCTAAAACAAAACGGGGGTATAGTTCCGCTAACTGTCTTTTTGTGACCAGCGTCTAAATATTAGAGCTGAGGCTATGAGCTCTAACAATAAATCTGATGATAAGCAGTTCTCAATTCGACGACGACACTTTGCTGTCAAAATAAAACTTAACTAATCCCCTATTTACAATCAAACGTGTTCCAAATATAATTTTTTTGACGTCCGCCATACGCGACGCGGCATTTGCTCTAGTTTACAAATACATACATGTTTCTTTTTCAAGGTGTAATGAAATTGCGGATAAATAAATATTTGTTAAAGGAATAGGTCGGGTTGGGTAACATAATATTGTACTTTAAAAGAATGGCCTTTTTTTACATATAAAAGGAAAAATAAATAACTGTCTTATTACAAAATAATTAGCATTTAATGGTCTTAAAAACGAGGCCTACTTCGCCTTCATTTGTTTAGTGGCGTCTGCTAGCCCGGACCTCTTAGCCCTTGGGGATTGATTGAATTCTCACAGGTAGGGGAAAGAGGTTCGGCATAATATAAGGCACTAAACCAATGGCGGATATCGCAGTAGTCCCCGTTTTTAAGACTTTAATATAAAATGCTTATTATTTTGTAATAAGATATCATTTATTTATTTTTATATTTAGAAAAATGCCCTTCTTTTAAAGGTATAATGTAATGTTTAGAACCGTGATCTTTTCCTTTAATTAAATATACATACATATATATCGCTACAATTCCGCAAATTTATTGATATAAAAAATTAATTCAGACGCCGAAAATTTTAAACTTATTCTTGTTTATAATTAAAATAATTCACTTTCACTGAAATCAATTTGAAATGAGTAAGAATTGTGTTATTACTCATCACCTCAGTTCTATATTACGTGTGTTTTTTGTCTCTTTTTACTCCTTCCTCTCTTATCTATCTACTCTTGTCATCGCACGTCTCACTTTACCTGGCTTGCCCTCGCTGGCTAGGTGGTGGATATTATGAGAACTAATGTGGAGAAAGTTTTGGAAAGAGATTCCAAATTATCAGAGTTGGATAATCGTGCAGGTAACAGACAGATCCTAAAATCCTTCTTGTTTTACTTGTGAATTCCAGGGGTCTTGGTTTTCCTTTTATTATTATTATTATTATTTGGGCCTTGTTTTTAACTGATAAATGGCATCTTATTTGAAAGTATCGTATCGTTGATACATGATTTGGAAATTGTACCTTTTGACTTGTCAAAGGGTTATGGAAATTTCCTAGAAAACAATACAATAGTTTTGATTAAAATGAATTCTGGGAAATGTCGTGACGTTCAGATGTAACTGAATATCTTTTAAAGAAAATATTAGGGTTGACCCCGTGACCTTCACGTCAATGATTTATTTATTTTTATATTTATGCGTTCTAATCTCATATGTATTTTCCAAATAAGATGACATTACATTTTTCCCCCCATTTTGTTTTGGTTATCTTATATTATATGTGCTGGGGGTTTTATTTATTTATTTTTGTGCTTTGGTTTTTTCTACTATTATTTATTTGGGTTTGGGATAGGCCTATATTTCGTCTAAATTTTGGTTATGTTTCGTAATAGATGCGCTTCAGCAGGGAGCTTCACAATTTGAACAGCAAGCTGGTAAACTGAAAAGAAAGTTCTGGTGGAAAAATTGCAAGGTAATATATTTTATCTATTTTTCAAATTAAGTCTATACGGAATTTGTCCACGAGAAAAAATTAAGTAAGAATTGAAAAATTTGTAGAGAGAAAAATTTTTTATGATTTTGAAGTATAAGCTTACGTGAAATATTTAAAAAAAAAGTAGAACACCAAAATTATTTTTATATTTTTGAAAACTTGAGAAAATCTCCCCCACTTAAAAGTCATGTCGGCACCTTTAGCCAATCGGGTGTCTTTCCCGATTGACGTCATTCCACCCTTAAGCCAATCGGGCGCCATTCCCCACTTGACGTAATGTCGGCACCCTTTGCCAATCGGGCGTCTTTTCCCACTTGACGTCATGTCGGCACCCTTTGCCAATCGGGCGTCTTTTCCCACTTGACGTCATGTCGGCACCCTTAGCCAATCGGGCGCCATTCCCCACTTGACGTCATGTCGGCACCCTTATCCAATCGGGCGCCATTCCCCACTTGACGTAATGTCGGCACCCTTATCCAATCGGGCGCCATTCCCCACTTGACGACATGTCGGCACCCTTATCCAATCGGGCGCCATTCCCCACTTGACGTAATGTCGGCACCCTTATCCAATCGGGCGCCATTCCCCACTTGACGTAATGTCGGCACCCTTATCCAATCGGGCGCCATTCCCCACTTGACGTAATATCGTCACCCTTATCCAATCGGGCGCCATTCCCCACTTGACGTAATGTCGGCACCCTTATCCAATCGGGCGCCATTCCCCACTTGACGTAATATCGTCACCCTTATCCAATCGGGCGCCTTTCCCCACTTGACGTAATATCGTCACCCTTATCCAATCGGGCGCCTTTCCCCGCATTACGTCATGCCATCCTTGAGCCAATCGGGGTCTCCCAATCTCAACCGTTCTCCGCCATTCTCAGGGAAAGCGGCGGAGCTACTCCATCACTTTATAAATAAACAAACTTTGCAATGCGCAATAGACGATATTAAAATAATCACCAACCATTGTCATTATATTCGTTTATGAGGGTCATTTATTCTTTTAGTATTTAGTTTAAAATATGAAACTGTAACTAAATTGGTTTACAGATGATTGCCATAATGGTTGGCATTGGTGTAGTAATCGTTCTCATTATAATTGGTAAGTGCCACCGTTTCCTAATAGCAATTTTCTCTTTTTTTCCCCCATTCCTTCCCCCCCCCTTTCCCCTAAATCGCGTTACAGATGTGGGCCATTTTAATAGCAATTATTCTTATCATTATTATTATCATTATCGGTGAGTTTTTGGTTTCAGTTTTGTATTCTTTTCCTTGGTTTAAGTTAATTAACATTAATATTGAGTTGAATTAAGTTGATTTATAATTGATATCTTTTGGTTCGTTAATTTGAGTTTTGATCTTTTTGTTTCCCCTTTTAATTTATTAATTCATTTACTAATTATCCGCGGATATTATTTTGATTTAGTTGTAGAAATATTATTTATATTTATTATTATTATTATTATTTATTAGTAATATTTTCGGTATTTACTGGGGTTGTGTTGTGTTTATTTCTCTGCAGTCGAATGTGAGGCCTATATTTACGCTGATTTTATATACCTATTATTCTAGAACATAGAAAATTACTTAGGCTTATAGATTATGTTAAATAAAAATGTAATAAGAATATAAAAATCAATTCCTAATGTGCTTACAAAAACCAAGCAGCTAGCGACGTCGTCATATAACTCATAACGCTTTATATAGCTAAATATATATATTGACCATTATAGTTTTGTGAGCATGGAGTTGATATTGTCGTTCGTTTTATCGTTGTTCAAAGTTTAATGATAACGATATTTAGTTTGTTTGGTAGTTGGATTGGGTCGTTAGGTCATCATATAAAATAATTTAACTCGCGTAACTTGGGCCTAATTCTACTATAAAATGTGTCGAAGATTAATAATTAATATAATTAACTTGTTAATTAGTTATCTATCTTACTACACGACCCAATGCTTCTATCATGCCGCTTACGTTGGTATTTTAATGTTGAGTGTTTCTAAAATCTCCTTTCCCGTTAATTAATTTAAATTATTAAAATAATATTAATCAAGATTTTAATGTAACTTAGCCACTCTCTGCAAACGATATTACCTCTTTTATTATTTTCTCTACTCAATGTTAAAGTTTTAGGCAAATATCGCTTTTTGGAATACAATGTTACTTTATAATAGCATTTATGATAACTTCGGATCAATCGATTTCCAACGATATTCGATGGTCTACTGACTTGAATTCATTGTCTTTAATTGATTGAACTAAACTAAGAATAATTATATAAGCAACGACGAAAGGGTTACTTTATTATTATATCTTTAACGACGTTTATTATTAGTACATACCTATACGAATCGCTTTTATAGTCTCCTATTGCCGAAATCCTATAGTCTATAGATAATTTTAACCCATGGAGGATTCATACCATTTTCACCAGAAGGCCTGGCTACCTGGAGGACGAAAGCAGACGCGTTTTGTCCTCCAGGTAGCCCGGCCTTCTGGTGAAAATGGTATGAATCCTCCATGTGTGAAAACTATCTAGGGTCAGTGTGCCTAACTTTGGACAGCTGCAACTTTAGACACTTTTATTATAAAAATCATATTTAATTACTGGATGCATCAAATTGATAATGAAATAGCTTATTTTAAAGCTTAGAATGTGAGGAATTTAGAAAAAAATACTTCAAAGTCGTAGAATAACATCCGACTACGTTACGAGCCAAATTAGCCCACTCCCTAAACTCGTCCATTTAAATTACGGCCAAATTTGACGGGGGTCAACCCTTTGGTCCCGGGAAATAAGGTTTGACGAAAATTAGAGAAATCATACCTGAACGAACTAGAAACCATTCGAAAGAGCAACTTTTTGGCTTCATAATCCGTATTTTAAACACTGTCTTACGCGGGAAATTCGACGAAATATTCAGCTTTAAAAACACCTGGGCAAATTTCTAACTTTGGACACTTTCATGCTGGCCGATTTCTCCGTTTGTTAACACTAATTAACTCGCGATATTAGCCTTTTTTAGAGTTTAAAACAATAAGGGACACGTCCTCAGTTTGTTAAAATTGTTACGCGGCAAACAGCGCGCCAAAATAGGCCTAAGCCCTATATACCTAAAAACCTACATAAGTAGCCCCATATTTAATAAAGTTTGTTTTAAAGAAATTTCTGATTTTTTATATATTTTAGGCATACGTCTAGGTCGGCCTAGGCTAAGCCTATATTTTTACTTTTAAAATTGTGATTCGCCTAATGCGTCCCCAAGTCACCCTTTTCTCGCTGTCCAAAGTTAGGAAGGGGTGTCCAAAGTTAGGAAGGGGGCGTCCAAAGTTACATAGAAGTGTCCAAAGTTGAGCACGAATTCGGCCTTTGGGGAACTCTACTTTGTGAAAAATGTATTCCATTTAAAAAGTTGAAAACTTGTGAGAATGTGTCTTAAGAATGCTTCTCTCCATTGCTTTTTTAATTTTGAGTCTAGCATATAAGCAACGGAAGTTATTCAAGGTTATGCAAAAAGTGTCCAAAGTTAGGCACACTGACCCTATATCTATAACATACATGTTTTACCTTTTTTCAATAAATGATAATTCCCGAATTCCCCACTAATGTTGCCTTCAATCCCAAAAGCTTACTTCTACATGTAGACGCGCCTCCCGGGTTGGATTATAAAGAAATTTAGGTTTTTGGTGGTAAGAAAAATAATCAAAAATTATATTTATATATTTATGCATATTTCAAAAACTTTATCTAAAATATTTCTTGCCTGAATTTCAATTTTATATTCAAATTTATTGCATCTTTTTTATACACTTCTAAATATTTCCTTTTATCACTTTAACACGGATATGTTTTTCCTGAATTTTACTTTTAGTATATTTATATTTATAATTATCACTGATTTAGATTTGAATTATAAGTAGTTAAAGGGTTGTAAGTAGTTATTTAAAGCGGACAGAGGGTGGCTAAGTATTTGGACTTATCACTCCTCGCAAATGGTCCAATTACTTTTAGCCTTTCAGTTGCATGTCACGATATCCCAAAGTCGAATTTTGTTAGAATCCCATAACCATCACGAATTTTGGGTGTTTTAAATGTTGTGGCTATCAATGTGGCCTATTATATTATTACCTTGTGGTGACCCCCCCCCCCTGATCAAGCCGAGATTGATCCCAATGTGACACCGAACACCTCGTGTAAGTCGCACCTTCCTCAAAATCACTTTAATATTCAAGTAACAAGACACGTCTTTGTCTGATTCCATACTCGGAATTAAAGTTGCTCTTTTTAAAAGTTTCGCTTGTTTAAGTGTTTGTTTGAATGTTTATTATTTGCGATGATGAAACCCAAATCAGTTTTACAAGTCAGTGAAAGACAGACTGACATTCTCAAAAACTTGTGTTTAGTTGAAATAGTCGTGGTAAATTATTCTATGTGGTCTCCTCCTCGCAAATAATCTTCTTTCAATTTTATAAATATTTAATTTAGTTCTAAGTAATTAGCACTTTTAGTAAGTGCTATTTAAAGTTTTAGGTAAATATTAATTGGGATAGGTTAGGGTATTATTAGTCTAACTATAACGTCATGCCAGTTATTATTAGTGGTTGCAAACATACAGATTACTTTTTATGTACTGTTACGCTGTCTTATCAATTCTTATCAGTAACTACAAACGCATTTTGGCATCCAATATATTTGTTAAATATTTCTCAATTAAGTAATCGCATCAGTCATTGTACCTTTGCTTGTGCAACACCTTTTTGTTTCCTACCTGTACTATACATCGAGGGGCTATTCACTAACTCGCAAATTCCTGATATAACGAATGCGGTTACGCGTAATCGTTTTAAATCTGTCAATGATAACTCTTAATCAAGTACATTCAAAGCATGGGCCAGTTTGTACTCTGATTACTTAAGATTAGTGAATAGCCCCTCGCTAAAATTGTTGAGTCTAAGTGGCTTCAAACATGGCATTTGGTAGAAAACGTGTGGTTACTAAAGTTCATAAGATTATGCTCCTTAAGTTTGTCACTAGTTGAACTAGTTATCTCGAGCTGTAAGTCTCTCAGTAGCATTACGAAGTATAGTAAGTGTCAGACTTATGGAACGGAACATATCTTATAAACTTATGCCACTATTAACGCGTTATCTATCAAACTTAATTAATTTAGAAGCCAGCTGAAGAGTAAATGTCACGTGTTGCAGCATGAAAAATTCTTTATCACACTTTTCCAATTTAATAACAAATCTTTTATCTATTGCTTGCAATTTTTTCATCTCCTTTTTATTAATTATACTAATCAAAGTTCTTATAAAATTCATTAACTAATACTAATCTTGGTCTATTTTTGATCTACCCCTTCTTCGCTTTTTTGTACTTTGTACATTTTGTCAACGTCTCTCTATTGGTCAGCTTGGGCAGCCAGCGGTTAGCTGCCTTATTTTTCTTCAAAACCTCACACTTCAGCCTCTTGTGTAGACAATGAGATTTAAACAAACAAACAAAAACAAATACCAAAAAATAAACATTAAAAATAACCCGCAAAAAAAAAACAACATGATTTGGAATTAATAAATTAAAACGAAATATTGAAAAAAATTAATCATTTTTTAGATAATGGAAACGAATTCAGTTTATTAAAAAATAAACAAATTAAACAAAGAAATTAAGTTTTAATTTAACGCAAATAAACCCGTGCAAGAAGTGTTTAAAAAATATTATAATTTGGGGGTGAATTTAATATATTTTAATTTATTCATATTTTTAATGAAGTTAAGTTAAATTAATTAAGGGTTAATGTTAATTATAATTAACGTCGTACGCCCCTGCTGTCTAGCCCATAGCACCGATTTCCATTCCCCCTTTCCTCAACATTTGAAGAATAAACAAAAAATAAATCGTAAAAATCGAAAAAAAGTATATATATCATAACATGTTATTAAAATGAAAAAAAAAAATTAATAATAAAGACTTAATGTTTGTGCACCCATTAACAAAAAAAAAGGATTTAAAACAAACCCCCAAAAAAACCTACGTACGTAATTGTCATCCCCTTCCCCCTTAAAACGCTACAAACACTTAAAAACAAACAAAATATGAATCAGTAAGTAATGTTGTAAAATTGTCGTTATATAAAAAAAGGGTTCAAATCATTGAGAAGAAAATTTTAGGTATAAAACGTTTTGTTTTGAAGAAATTTAATTAGTGAAAGGCGCGGGAATCAAAATGATTAATTAAAAACTAAATTTGTTTCCATTACACTTTAACTTTATAAAAGGTATTTTTTAATAGGTTTAATAGTTCAGGACAGGTATAGGTAAATTTTAATCAACTCACTTTGATATAGGTGTATTTATTTATTTATTTAATTAAGAATGCAAAGTTATAAATTATTTCTTAAATTCGCTGATAAAATTAACCAAAACTGCTATAAAAACGAAAAGATATCAATTTTTTCTTTATTACCCATAGTTAAAAACCGAATTCAAGGTATTGTGTTACGAAAAACATTTCAAAGTATGTTTTTAACTATTTTTAGTTAAGGTAGGCGATGCCATTTAAAATAAGGTAACACTCATGCATTTTTGGCAATACCGCCTTGCTTGCGCGTGACAACAATGCTAAAGTTATCAGAGGGGCTAATCACTATGATAACAATGCTAAAGTTGTCAGAGGGGCTAATCACTCTTATAACAACAATTCTGAAGTTATCAGAGGGGCTAATCACTACGATAACAACAATGCTAAAGTTATCAGAGGGGCTAATCACTATGATAACAACAACGCTGAAGTTATCAGAGGGGCTAATCACTATGATAACAACAACGCTGAAGTTATCAGAGGGGCTAATCACTATGATAACAACAATGCTGACGTTATCAGAGGGGCTAATCACTATGATAACAATTCTGAAGTTATCAGAGGGGCTAATCACTATGATAGCAACAATGCTGAAGTTATCAGAGGGGCTAATCACTATGATAACAACAACGCTAAAGTTGTCAGAGGGGCTAATCACAATAACAACAACGCTAAAGTTATCAGAGGGGCTAATCACTATGATTTCCCTGTATAATTGAATAGTGAACCGTCCCTCGTAACTAGATCTTGATAATAGAATGATTGTATAGTCTGTTAGCACTTTGAGTGGATATCACCTAAAATGTGGATCGGAGTCAAGACTACGCGATGATTTTTTTAGGCCTAACACTTTGTAAAGATCACTCCGTAGCTGACAAACATTTATGGCATGATTACACACACCGAAGTTGCTAACCTACTATGAAAAAATATATTATTTTTAACTATGGGTATCAATTATTAATTCAACTCTAATTAAGTTAATTACCATATAATTAAATAAATTATGGGGAATATTAGTTTACGCCGTACAAGCCTCGGGTGGATCATCCAGCAGCGACACCCCCGCGACTACCGCTAAGCCAGCAAATTAATTTGTTTATGGGGAGTACGAAATAAACAAATAAACAAACAAACACCTGGAATATAAGTTAATTAACGAAAAAAATATAAGTATTATATAATTACAAATAAATTCATTAATTATAATTACTAATCGATATATAGATTATTTTAGATGTAAAAAAAATTTAAAATGAATCGGAAAAATAAATTAAAATGCAAATTAACATTAAAATACACCGTAATTATATTGTGATTCGCACTTTGATGTATGTATAATTAATTAAGAAGTTTCAACCACCGTACGTCACACACGAAAATACACTTAAAAAAGACCCCCATCCCCTTAGAATAATAATTAATTAATTAATTCGATTCGGATTTGAAGGAATTAAGGCTTAGTTTTAATCGTGTTTACTTTTTTAGGGATTAAAATTAAGGTTAAACACTGGACAACAACCGGGACCAGTGCTTGTAGTGTTTTAAGCTTCACACAAATATTTATTAAACATATATAAATTTGGATTAAATTAATTTGTGAATGAGACAGAGAGAGAATTAAAATACAAATTTATATTATCTATATTAATAGTTAAATTAAATTAAAAAAATAAATAAGCATACGTCTATGTTTTAATTAATTGGGGGGAGTTTAATGTTGTTATATTAATGATATGAAATTAATACAATAAATCTTGAATAAAAAAAAAACGTTTTTCTCGCTAAGATGATATTCAAAAGTATTTGGCGCTTGGCTATGTTTGATTTTAATTATTATTATTATTATTATTACGGATTATTTTTCTAATTTTAATTTAGTCTTTCATTTCAATTCAATTTAACTTCGTTTAAACTATATATATATAAGAATAAGCAAGTAATAAATGATTAATTACCAAACAGTTTTTTCGTCTAAGGCGCGCGTGTCAGTCAGGGAAATAAAAATTAATGTTTGTTTAATTAATTCTTTGTAGGTTAATTAAATTTTGTTTTAAAAAAAATAGTTGTTTGAATTTTGTACATAAAATTTAAGTTTAAACGTATTAATTTGGTGAAAATTAAGTGGGTTTTTAATGCGTTGTGGTCTTTTAATT
Organism: Phalangium opilio; assembly: GCF_054372755.1. Classification (NCBI taxonomy): domain Eukaryota; kingdom Metazoa; phylum Arthropoda; class Arachnida; order Opiliones; family Phalangiidae; genus Phalangium; species Phalangium opilio. The sequence goes on from NW_028324151.1 coordinate 2,971,213, forward strand.
TGGATTCAGATTAATGTTGCCCAAATTAATGGATAACATTAATTTTAATTTTTTTTAACAAAGCTGTACGTTAAACTAAATCCAAATTAATTAACATAAATCACAATCATCTAAAAAACAAATCCTTTAAATTAAATTTTATTTTCACCAAATTAATACTTTTAAAAACGAAAAAATAAAGGTTAAAAAACAACAACAAAAAAAAACAAATACGCCTAGCTAAATAACACATTGTTTATACCGTATATAATCTTAAAAAAAATATATAAAAGAGTTGCGGGCTTTTCCTAATTCACTTTAGTAGAAGACTATGATGTAATTGTATATAAGTAGTCCAAAAAAACCCAAAAATTCTAAAAGATAATTAAATACAGTTAAGTCTTTAAAAAAAACAACAAAAAAAGCTTCGAACATTTGACAAAAACAGCCCCCCAAATAAATCACTTTCAAAAAACAAAAAACAAAAACCCCAAAACCAAATCCCCTCAAAAAAAAAAGCTGGTGACATTATATAAACACTCGTTTTTTCCGTGTTTGTGATTTTGTAGAATCCCTGAAATTGTAAACGATACATTCCGATCATTGTCTAGAGAATTCTACGTCGCACGTGTACATATAATTAGCACAAGGATTATAACAAAAAAATAATATAACAAAATTCCTATAACGAAATTGTTGGAAAAGATTTATGAGAAAAAAAAATACAAATTGTAAAACAGAAATAACAGAAAAAAAAACAAAAAACAAAATTTCAAAAAAGTTTCACGAGAGAGTTTGTACATATTAATTTCCCGTAACGTTCTGTCGTTCTTATGTGGCTATAAACTTTGCTTTACTAGCCTTTCTTTGTCTTATAATATAATAACTAAAAGATGAAATACAAATACAACAACAACAACAACAACAAAAGGAAATTACTTTGTGCCTACCCAATTAACGTGGGTGGAAAAAAAAAATAAAATAAAAATTTAACTTGGTGTTCATAATCTGGATAAAAAAAAATAAAGTTTAAAATTTTTTGTTTTATATTTATAATATGAAGGAGTATTTTTTATTCGGTTTTTGTTTCCACCGTTCAAACGCTTAAAGCATTGGTTATATTTGCCTCGCTTTTGTTTGTTTCTGTGGTAGATTTGTTAGGCCTATATTGGAACGCGTACGGAAACTCTGGTATGATCAGTGGAAGAAGTGTTCTGTAATCTTTGATCAGTGAACAGACACTATGGTATGATCAGGGCCTGAGGTGAAAGAAGTGTAAGAAGTGTTCTCTAATCTTTGATCAGTGAACAGACACTATCGTATGATCAGGGCCTGAGGTGTAAGAAGTGTTCTGTAATCTTTGATCAGTGAACAGACACTATGGTATGATCAGGGCCTGAGGTGTAAGAAGTGTTCTGTAATCTTTGATCAGTGAACAGACACTATGGTATGATCAGGGCCTGAGGCGAAAGAAGGGTTCTGTAATCTTTGATCAGTGAACAGACACTATGGTATGATCAGGGCCTGAAGTGGAAGAAGTGTTCTGTAATCTTTGATCAGTGGACAGAGAAATTCTGAGATGATCAGGCACAGAATTGAAGGAAATCTACTGTAATCGTTTATCAGTGGACAGAGAAAATCAGGTATGATCAGGCCAGAACGTGAGAGAAATGTTCTGTAATCGTTTATCAGTGGACAAACAAAATCAGGTATGATCAGGTCCGGAGGTGAAAGAAGTGTTCTGTAATCGTTGATCAGTACAATTACCCATTGTGGACCTCGTAAAAAAACCTTTTATTCAGATGGGGGTTAATAAAACGACTTTTTAGGAACATGAATTTTTATTAGTAACTTAGGAAAATACAAAAAAATGCTTGGCTATTATATTTTTTTAATAATTTTTCTTTTGCACTGTGAACTTGTGAATAGTGAAGGTTGTGAACATTTAACACATTAATGATTAAGCATACTAAAGCTACACTTTTGAATCTGAGAATGACAGTTCTGATCTTTGCTAACTCTGTAAAAGAAATCTACGTCGCTATCTCGACCAAGAAGGTCGATAAAATCTTCATCGTGGGTAATGACGACTAGTTGAAAATTTTTCTGTTTGCAGCGTGTTCGGACAATATCAGCCAATGACGAGGCTAAGCTTAAGATGTTCTCTCTGTCCAGATTCGTCGTGGGTTCATCCAGCGCCAGGATACCGCAGCTAAAGCAAAAGGTTTCGGCCAAAGCTAATCGAATTATCAAGGAAGCCAAGACGCGCTGACCGGCGCTGCAACGACCTCTCATGTCTATACGGACTTCTTTGTTCACCATGACAACTCTATAATGATAGGTTTGACGTGAGCCTGATGAACTTGATTTTTCGGTGCATATTTCAATGTAATCTATGTCGTTTCCTTTATAAGTTTTTCTCCAAAGTTCTCGAATTATCTTGTTAATCTCCCCCATTTTTACGGTATGGTAATTTATAACTGCATTGTCTAACGCCTTGTAGTATTTATTCAAATCTTCGCTAGCCAATTCCGTAGTCCTCAAATCAATGAGTTTTTCTTTGTAAGTTTGGTGAGCGTTTTTCAACGGGGCTTCGTTCAGTTCTTTTTTAAGATCTTTAATTTGGGTGCCAAGTTCCCTTAGTCGCCCGTCGAGGGTTTGCTTCTCCGAAATTAACGAGTTGTATTTCTCGGTCAACTCTCTCTGCTCTCTGAAGATATTTGTGGTATCGATGCCTTCGAGCTTATCCTGATATTCCTTGCATACTTCGGTTACCTTCGTAATTTGAGTATCGCAATCTTTAAGTTTCTTATTGTCCTGTAAGTCTCGCTCCTTCGATTCTTGATTGGCCAAATCCTTTTGAATGTCCTCGATTTCTCGCGCCTTTTCTTCGGTTTCTTTCTCCTTCTCGACCAGTTCTTTCTCCAGTTGTTCCAGATTGTTTCTACACGTTTCTTGTTTATCAGGGTAACCTTTATCCTCGTAAGATTTAATGCCCCGCGTTAGTTCGTCGATTTTTTCCTTCGATTGCTTCATTTTATCAATACTCGTGTTGAAAACGGAGAGTTCCTCATTCTTTTCTTTGACAATCTTTTCCCGTTCGCCTTTGATGAAATCCAACTGAGTTATCAAGACTTCTATCTGCGATTGCGACTCCTTAATGTCGCTTTCGGCTTTCGCGATATCCAGTATGAGTTTGCATTTTTGTTCTTCAAGGGACATTCTCTTCTGCTGGTCGCTTTGTATGTCCAGTAATTCCGATCGTTCAGCGTTAATCCGTTCATTGATTTGATGAATTTCTTCCGTGTAAGAAGACAATTTCTCTTGCGAATCTTTGATGAACTTTGAAATTGATTGAAGCCTAATTTGATATTCCTCTCTCTCGTCACTGACTTCTTGAATGGTTCGAACTTCTCCCGGTCCGGATTGACTGTTCAATTTCTCTTTCAAAGCGTTAACCTTTTGGTCTAGTTTCTCGAGCTCAGTTTGATGTTGTTTGAGCAGAACCATGTCCGGTTGAATGCTTGAAACAGTCTTGGTATGAATTTGCATAGAATCAACATTCTTCTCCATTTCTTTAATGGTGTTTTCCAATTCGGAAATTTGGGTGTTGTAAGACTCCAGTTTCGTCTTCAACTCGGGCAAGATCGTTTCGGTGACGTTTTTCAATTCTTCGTGAGTGGGCTTTAATTGCAACATTTTCTTCATTTTATTTTGCTTTTCAATGATTTGCCGATCCATTGAATCGATTTGTTCCGGAATCAGTAAGATCTTGCGTTTCAAGCGACTAATGAGTTCCTCGGCGTCTGAGACATCTTGAAATCCTCTTTCGCATAGTGGACAGCAAGGTCTAGCTATGGATTTTTCAAGTTTTTCAATGTGTTTCTTATCGACAACTTCGCATCCAGCGAGAACCCCTCTTTCGTCTTGCAGTTCGTCGATCGTCTTTTGTAATTCGTTCAGAGTTTCGCTGAAATCTTGACTTCCAGAGACTTCGAAGATTTTTTCTCTGTTGGTGCGAATGTAGTTTTCGTTTTTCTTGATTTCTTCAGTTTGGTACTGTCTTCTAGTTTCCAGGGCGGACAGTTTAGATTTGTATTCACTCAGTTTTTTATTCGAAGTTCTCAAATCTTGTTGGAGCTTATTAGCGAAAGTTTCGAGTACTCCAACAGCGTCTCTTTCGGGCATGTTACCCAATAAGCTAACGACAGTTTCTTCGTGACGGAATGTTAATTTATTGACTTGTTCTTCTTTAGAGTGTTTGTCTTTCATCAACATGTCGAGTTCGGTTCTCGTCTGGCTTTGCAGTTGTAATTTATTCATTTCTTGATTAAGAACGTTCAAATGAGTTTCAATTTCATCTTTAGTATTCTGTTTTTCCGCAATATCTGATTTTAACCCTTTAACGTCAAGGGTTGATTCGATGGAACTTTTCTTAGCTTCCAATTTTGACAAACTTAACTCTAAATCTTTTTGCTTCAAGACAGAATTATCAACTTTATGAAGTTTTTCAACAATTTCTTTAACTTCAGTTTCATTTTGTCTTTTGCGTTCTATGGACATCTTGATTGTTTGTTCCTGTCGGGCCTTATCAGAGTTCAAATCTTCGATCTTTCCATTGAATTCGCGTTCTTTGTCTTCAAATCTTTTCTTGGCTTCGTTTTTGTCATTTTCGCTCTGCTCGATTTTACAAGCGAGTTTCATGGCAAACAATTCGACAATCTCTTCATTTATAGTTTCAGCTGAGTCATGCCCAGTTATGCCATGTTCAATCGCGTAAGTACGGATTTTGCTTTCACGGTCAGCAATTCTTTCTTGGTTTTGCTTCTCAAATATTTTCAACTCCCCGAGCTTTATTCTGGCAGTCTCTTTTCTAGCTCTAATGGAGGTACACTCTGTCTCGCATTTCTTTTTGGCGTGTTTAACTTCTTGTTGATGAATTTTCTTAAGTCCAATGGATCTGGAAAAGTTGACAATTTCCTCTTTCAATTGTTCCATGCCGCCTTCGTAAAATTCTTTTATACTTTTGTTATATTCCGCTTTATTCTTTTTTAATTGTTCAAGCAACGTTTCTTGGTTGCTTAGCTTCTCCTTTAATTTGTTGATTTCACCTTCCTTGGCGCCTAAGAGGTCCAATTTCGCAGAAATTGGTTTAACTTCTTCATTGATTTTTTCAATTGAATCTTTTGAAGCGGCGTATCTGCCTTCTCTCTCTCTTAATTGATCAGATTTGTTGTTATGAGTTTTCTTGTGAGTTTCGAGATGTTTCACTTCAACTTTTAAAACTTTTATATCTTGAATTTGCGCAGTTCGCAACTTTTTTATCGTTTCCAAAGCTTTGATATAACGACTAGCCGCGAATATATCATCAAATTTTTCCTTGACAGACTTATTTTCGCCCAATGGCCAGCAAGAATCTTCTTGATGACAAAAGATAACGTTGTTTAAGATGGCTTTTGAAACTCCCAGGCATTGCACGACCTCTTTATCAATATCAGTACACTTTGAACTGGTTGTTTCCCACTCTCCATCAGGAGTTTGAGTGGATATGGAACTATCCAAAGTTTTCATAGTAATACCAGCTCCTTTCTTGGTAGCGAGTAGAGATCTTACAATGGCTACAGACTTATTTTCGTGCGTTTTTACGCTTAGCTTGACTTGCCCTTTGACTTCGTTTTCATTGGAAATGTTTGGATCATGAATAAAACCACCACCTTTCGAATTTGGAGGGAAATCTCCCGACGTGCTGTACTTCAAGCACTCAATTATCGTAGTCTTTCCAGTTCCATTAGGTCCCAGAATTAGAGTTAATGGTGTTAAGAATTTGATGGATTGTTTGTCCTCTTCATCTGGCCCAAAGCTTCGGATACCATTAATGATCATACCATCTAAACGAGCCATCCTGGCAGTGTTATAATTTCGTTCGTATCACTCTTAAACCGTAAACTAGATTAATTACGTATCACGAAAACCATCAATTTACGATTAATATGCGTTTAATTACTATGGCAGAAAATTTCCCGCCAACTTGAGAACTTCAGGAAGTTGTATTGATCATGTGACCACTCCAGAGAGATAAACTCTGACCTCCCCGCTTGGGGGACTACAAATTCGTCTGCTATGAATTTACAAATTTTTCCGCGGGAGCGGCGGAACCAAGTTCTTTGGGCGGAACTTTCAAGTCGCGAGCTTACTGTACCCATTGTACCAAAGGGATTGTGTGCAGACTTAGAAATAGCACACGTGCACTGGTTTATTAATTGCTTGGACTAGTTTTTTAATTCAAAAAGTGGGGGTTACTGGTCCTCGGGACCAGTTTATTAATTGCAAATCTATAGGAGAACAAAGGCTGGGACCACTCCGGAGACCAGTTTATTATTTAGGACACTAGAAGGGTCACTGGTCCCAAGGACTAGTTTAAAAATTATCCTTATTTCTAAGTCTGATTGTGTGTAATCTTTAAAAGCCCTAAAATTACAGAGTGGTTAAACCCTCGCGCATCAGTGAGGAGGTATTTTCGCGCAGAGCTATCCAGTTTTAGTATCTTTTCGAATTCCCTGACAGCATTATTATCGGTCTTTCTTTTAAGTTTAAAATTGGACAAAATATTTTTAAGTAGTGTCCATGAAACAAATTCACCAAGCCCCAACGGGAGAAATTCAAGGCAACCCACTTTGATTATTAAATTTTCTACTGAAATGCATGTCATTAGAGACACAATTAGTTCGAAATACCATTAAATTTAAGGAGGGGGAGGTTTGAAAACCCAAAATAACCGATATAAATTTTTTTTATATAATTGTAATTTGCCTGCAGTCTTGAATTTTTCAAAAAATAAATTATGCACTTAAACCTGTATGGAGAAAATCAAGGTATTTGATCTTGGATAGTGTCTTTCCAATATCATTAAATTGTATATGTTTCGAGGTGAAATTTAAAAACAGAAATCCTGTTCTCGAGATCAGAGTACATTTGTGCACAGTTCATTGTGTCGGGTTAAGTTAAAACGGAAATAGCTTTAGAATCTTTACTCAGTAAATTTAAATATTTTCTGAAGTCCGGTAAATAGCAACATTTGTGGAATAGGGCTGTAGGAATTGATAGGGCAACGGTGGCTAACAAGTAACCGAATAATTCCTTTTTATCAGCTTACCCTTTGCATGCTGATAATAAGGAATTATCCTATAATAGACCAATACCACCAACTTGTACTTCCGCCGTCAATTTATCTTGAAGCTTTGACAGAAGTTAAGGATTTTTACCCTGGATAAAAGTCATTAACTTCTGCGTTTGGTAATAACAAACAAAGCGATTGTTAAATTAATTAAGTAGACTAATGCCGAGGTTGAAAGGTCGTATTGGTCTATTAGTTCGCGGTTGTGTTACAATGTGTACTATTGGAATATAATTTGGAAGATCGTTTTGAAGACTCCGAGTAAAGAAGAAATTACATTTGATTTCTAAGTCTTTATTTCAACCAATTTTTAATAGTTTTTTACATTGAATTTTATGCCAGATGAAGGAAAGAAAATTGGTGGTCATCTCGAATTACTATTCGCGCGTTGGTCAGAGGTTCTTTCAGGTAAAGTCTTTAGGGTCATCTTAATTACCCCCTTGCTTGACCGAGGCGCGTGTTCGAGGCTATGGGCGCGTTACGAACTGCACTTCGATCTTTGACTGACCAGCCGGGTTTCTATACTCCCATAAGTTTATAAGATATGATATTCCATAAGTATGACACTACCTATACAAGTTCGTAATGCTTACGAGAGATTTACACCTCGAGCTAGTTCGAGAACGACGGAAGCGAGAATTTAAGTCCTACACTCGGTGGTTAATTTTGCAGGACTTCCATCTAGGTCCTATTTAGTCTGCATTACTAAGCCCAAATTTCGCTTTACCCTGAATCATAAGTTTATAACTTATAAACTTATGCTGAATCTATGACCTACCTCATTCACTTCATGACAAGCTCCAGTTTGCAACCAGCGACAAACTTATGGAACGTATCTTATGAACTTTTGATAGTGTAGAGTGGGAGACTCGAGTCATCCCTATGGGTAGATGAAATACAAAATATATTTTCACTAATTCGGTTATAATCTGTGGAGAGAGTTAGTCTTTATTTTTATCCTCGAGAAAAATAAATTAAATAAATTTTTCATTTTCGTGGGGCTAATCACTAAATATTTTCTGTAAGTTTGTTTTTCAAATTCTTGCTTAGATCTTTTAACAAGGAGTGATGATTAAGATCAGGGCGTACTAAAATTTTAAATTAAAACCATGAATAATTATTTAAAGAATATTTTTGGAGTTTCAATTGACATGTTTTCTAGAAATTGTTTTCGTTTTTATCGACGTCTGCTAGCTCGGGTAACGTGACTTTCGCATCATTTGTTTTTGTCCTATTTTTCCTACTAGGTCCTTGCGTATATGTAATAGCAAAAGTTTATAAGAGCTTTTGGTAATAGTTAGTTCCGGTTAGATTTATACATGTACTTGGTTAGAATCCTTGGAAATTTGTCCCTATTTACTTTCGTTATAGTTAACTGCAATGTTTGTTGATTAAAGATAATAGTTAATAAACTAATCGACAGTGAAATTAGGCCCAAAGCCTCGAGTACTAGTATCCCTGTATTAAGGCAAATTGATCACCGGAAGTGGTCAAAGGGATTTCGATTGACGTAAGTTTATGGGGTCAAATTCCCATACCCCCTATTCCCGGGTAAATCCCCGCGTTTGTTATTCGCAACTTTCGGACAAGAAAATGATCGAGGCACGTTGCTTGGTACTTTTATCTATCCGGAGAAAGGCCGGGCTCTTCACGTAGTGTTTTGTCTTTCCGTGTCCTGGTAAATTGCATCCCCAGGGACTTCTTTTCATCTTTTCCCGCCCCGTGGCGTTTTTACGCGGGAAATTGTCACTGTGGCGCGCGCCTAAACTGAGTCGCGCGCGTTTTCGAAATCGTCTTTTTGGGCAAAGGAAAAGAATCGTATACAGGGGCAGGATATACTTAATCATAACAAGGGTAGACATTTCCAAGCTAATGCATTTTGATTACGCTTGAGTCGAGATTTTGTCTCATATAATTTGGTTTTATTTTATTTTGTCGTAGATCCTGATTTTTTTTATGGCGTAAAAGGTGAAAGGTTAATGCCGTTGCAAGAGTTCCAAACACCACGCTCCTGTTCTTCCAGTAGAGTTGTCAAATTTTCACCTTTTTCATATGGACAGACAAGGGTGAGTCTCAAACCTGTGTTTAATTTAATTTAACTTAATTGGGGTTTTGGAGTGTTTAATTTAACTTAATTGGGTTTTGGAGTGTTTAATTTAACTTAAATATGGTTTTGGAGTGTTTAATTTTACTCAATTAGAGTTTTTAAAGTGTTTATATTAAATTAATTAATGTTTTTGGAGTGTATATTGTAACTCTATTAGGGTTTTGGAGTTTTTAATTTAATTCAACTTAATGAGGGTTTTAGAGTCTTTATTGTAATGTTTATTTTAACTCTCTTATAGTTTTACTGTGTTTAATTTAATTCAATTAGGGGTTTTGGAGTGTTTATTGTAAGTCATTTAGGGTTTAACAAACGTTTAGTTATTGCAACTTTTAATACACCACTTTGATATTACGTTTGGCGCCATAGCGGGCTAGGGGCGAACTACTAGTTATGAAGTTAAGCAGGGAAGAAAACATTTGGGGGCAGACCGGGCAGTGCGCGCGCAGCGGTTAGAGCTGTGGTTTCCGGTACTGACGAAAAAAAGTTAAAAATGGCGGAGGAAGGAGGTTATTATAGAGCTATCTCAGAAGGCTTAGTGTGACGTCACCCATGCTATTTGCCCATAGAACTAAAGCGGTACCAAACATGGCCGCCAACTGCCAAAGCTAAACGGTGACGTTTTACCTAGGCACTGACGTCATAACTGAGATAGCTCTATTGCGTGGTTCCACGGTGCAAAAACAAATCTATTAAAAATAAAGGATTATCGTGGCATTCTTTCCCTACTGATGAGAGTTTATGCCAATTGTGGGTCAATAATATAATATCACATTCTGGTGAAACGGTATTAAATCGCCGTAAATATTCGAAAGTTTGTTCGGCTCACTTCACTAGGATCGATTTTAAGCCTTTGCTCCACTCTAAAAACAAGATTTTAAAACAAGGAGTCTATCCAACTGTTTTCCCATCGCTACTTGATAAAGGGGTAAGCTAAATTAATTATATAAATGATTATGGTTGTTAGTACACAGCCGTTGCGTTAATTGTATTCAACTTAAGGCGCCATCAACGGGAAAAATCTTGACGCCTATCGCTGATGTCACTGAAAATGACGAGGCAGGAAAAGACATTGGCTATGAAGAACTTAAAGAAAATCCAGAAGCATCTGGAGAGATTACTCAAACAACGACGATAAGTAAAGATTCGACAGGTGAATCAGAAGCAATATCAGTCACAAAACTTGTCACTAAACTGGCCAATAAATTAGCAACACCTAATGAATGCAGTTCCGCTAAAATCGATAAAAATATTTCTTTGGAGCTGAGTGTTAGTGAGGAGGGATGCAACTGTGGTAATGCAAATAAGGTTAAAGAATTAGAAGAAACGGTGTCACAATTAAAATTAAAATTAGCTGAAAAAGATAAAGAATTAGAAGAAACGGTGTCACAATTAAAATTAAAATTAGCTGAAAAAGATAAAGAATTAGAAGAAACGGTGTCACAATTAAAATTAAAATTAGCTGAAAAAGATAAAGAATTAGAAGAAACGGTGTCACAATTAAAATTAAAATTAGCTGAAAAAGATAAAGAATTAGAAGAAACGGTGTCACAATTAAAATTAAAATTAGCTGAAAAAGATAAAGAAATAGATGAATTAAGACACGGAAAGCTTGAGATTGATTTAAAGAATTTGAAATCTAAGTCTGAGAAGTTGGAATCTGAACTTAAAGAAAGTAAAACCAAAGTGGATAGTTTGAATGAAAATAAGGAAAAATGGAAATTTTACGCTGAGAAGCTGAGAAAGCAACTGTTAAATATATCATTTATAAAAGGAAATCCGGAGGTCTGTGCTTTCTACACTGGTTTCATAAATTATGGAACTTTGGAGTCATTTCTGACTTACCTAAAGAAGAAAGCCAAAGTCATGCAGTATTGGAATGGAAAGAAAACTAAACAAGATTATGATAGTTCTAGCTGCAAGAGAGGCAATAAACGACATTTGGATTTGGAAGATGAATTTTTCTTGGTAATGGTTCGATTACGGTTGGGCATGCCACTGAAGGAACTGGCAAGAATATCTTCCATGTCAGAAAGCACGGTCTCCACAATACTAACTACTTGGATATCTCTTTTGCACTTTGAGCTTCTAGATTTATTTCCATTCCCTACGAGGGAAGCTATATACGCGACTATGCCTGCATACTTTCACGAATATCCAAATACTCGTATAATAATTGATTGTACAGAGTTCAGAGTAGAGAGACCATCATCTATATCTGCGCAGCGATGTACATTTTCTAACTACAAGAATTACAACACTTTAAAATGCCTTATTGGAATTTCGCCAGGAAATGCCGTTACTTTTGTTTCTAAACTTTATGGTGGTGCGTGTTCAGATAAATTTATCGTTGATGACAGTAAGCTGATGAGCCTATTGTCAGAACCTGATGACATTATGGCTGATAAGGGATTTGAGATAGAGAGCCTTCTCCCGAAAGGGGTAACGTTGAATATACCCCCACTTTTTAGAGCGAGCCGGAATCCTCAAATGCCAACCGGTGATGTTCTTAAAACCAAAAGTATAGCTAAAGTCAGGGTGCACGTTGAGCGAGCAATCCGTCGCATTAAGGCTTACCATATTTTTGACAGCCCCATTCCCCTTTCTATGTCTGATATAGCTGAAAACATTGTTGCAGTATGTGCTTACCTTACAAATTTTTCCCCACCATTAGTAAGAGAAATGAATAATTCCTCGGTAACAGATGACTAGTTTATTGGCAATTTTGTTCTTAACATGATAAATAAATAGATTTTACCTCGCCTAATATGTCTAATTGTACGTTTTTCTTATATGGTATATACTTCTCACCATCACAGAGAAACAAGGGTAATTTTTGTTGCACACGTCTTAGGATTTTTTCAGGGATAAAAGCGTATAAGAAAAAGTAACAAAGGCTTTTCAGTAAATTATCACAGAAATCATAATCACGTTGTATTCTAATACATATTTGCTCGCCAGCTTCACACCCATTATAAACATAAAAATCACACCAGCTTAAGCCTGTGACCATCATTTGACCCTGAACTTGGTAAAAGTAGTTGTGAGTCTTTCTTAGCGTTATACTACCATTTTTCTTGACTAGGTAAAAAGTTCCAGATTTCAAGCAATCCTCTATTTGAGCACTTTTCTTTGAATAGGGGCACTTAACCTCCAATAAACCACTCTCTTCTGTTAGAAACTCATAAACTAGGCCATCAGGTGACGCTCCTAAAAAAGGGAATTGCGCGTGGATGAACAATCCACTTTTCGAAACTCTGACTGGAGTTCCTTCGTGGCTTTTGAAGTTGGTGTAACTTAAAATTGCTACAGATTCCATGTTTTTCCCATGTCGAATTGCGGGAATATTGCTTAATGTGTCAGATCCATAAAGTAGACTTTGTAACCTTTTATCTGGGCTGGTCTGGCATTTTGAAAATGAAGCAAAATTTGAAGCGGTCATTAATTTCACCCTCTCCTCCTTCCAATATTTGCTGTCTCCTTGATCTCTCGTTTTAAATTCTATGGCTTGTCTAGCTTCCAAGGAAAGAAGAGGGTAATTGAGTCTCACAAACTTGTTAACATCTTGACGGAATGTTTTCCCATAAATAGCTATTGCTTCAATATTAAGACTGTTTTGAATACGAGTTTGTAAAGGATTACTTTGTTGAGGTGTTGGGTTAGTCTGTGGAGAATTTGAATATCTTGGAAGTGTTGAACATGAGGCAGGTGTTGAAGTAAGGAATGGTACAAATGATTCACGACTTTTGGTTGGTGTTGACTGTACTTGAGACAAATGAAAATTTGTAGCGGGTCGTGTCGCAGAGGAAGATGACGCGGATGTTACTGATAATCCAAGAGCGGTGGATAAATTTGAACGTGATGGTGATAGTACATCTGAAGATGTTGAATCTAGAGAGGGTGATGTAGAGATAGCCATTCCAGCTCTAATATTGACATCCAGCTCGTAGTGTGTGATTAGTGGGCATAGTGGGTTACATAATTTAACACTTTCAAATAGTTGCTGTCGAGCCTCCTCATCAGGTTTTCTATCTTTTAGACGTCTAGGATCGAAAGTAGTTTTTAAGTTGTTCTTCTCTCTTTCGGTTTTCCCAGGAATACGCTTCTTTATTTCAATGTTTTGCCATGAGCGAGCGTGACTTTTCCCACCAGGTTGAATCCATTTGCAAAGTTGTTCTGTGCAAGTTACATCATCAGGAATTTCATTTAATTGTCGGCCTGATATATTTATTAAAGCATAGAGTGTTGCTGCAATGTGGTGACATTTTGCGCCGTTGCTGTTATTATACAGAAATATATATTTTAAAATGCTCAAAGGTTTGTTCCTAAAAAAGATAAAACTCACCCAGCTGGACAGTTACAGTGTGCATACACGATAAGGTTCCCCTCTCGCTTTATGCCCAGTGAAATTTTATAGTTCACGCTTTTCATAGATGCAAGACAGCACGCCTGGATAGCGTAAGCTTGAAATTTGTCTATGTTATTAGGCAAAGGCTTAGGATGCATGAACATTTTTTGTACATATTTCTCTTTAAAAAACCGAAAACCTTTCGTTTTTTTGGTTGGATCACTAAAATATTCGTCGAAAACATCTTGCGTTATTCCAGGAAAGGTTTCAAGTGATTTCGTCCAACCTTTATTAGTTTTAATGGACCAGTCGACATTAGCCCAACTATGCGTGGCAAGCGCCATTTTTATTTATAAATCCTGACCACCGGAAGCGAAATCTTTCCCCCTTTTCACCCCTTAATAAGTACCAGTTTCATTACTTGATGGCTGGTGGCGCTTCGAGCACGGGCATGCGCAAATCGGAATATCGAAGTGGTGTATTCCAAATTCTACTAGCAGACGGCGTTAGGTTTACTTGATCGAAAGCGCGGGAAACTAGGGCGAAACCAGCCATTTCCATTGAAACCTTTTCGCGCGCTTAGTTAGCTTTTGAAGTCCATAAATCGAAGGAAATATTTTTTAGATAAAAAGAGACTGAAACCCTTTCAAGGTAATAATTTTGACCAAATCAAAACTGTTTTGATGTGTCTAGTGGCTTTAGACTCTCGATTTCAAAGTCGTTAATAGAAAAAGAGGTTTTAGTTAGTGCTTAAGAGTATTAGTTATATATTATTATACATAATATACTCTATGAGCGTCTTTGAAAGCTTTAAACAACGAAATATTAATTGCCTTTGATCGTAATTTTAACGAAAAAAGATCCATAGGAATGTTTTCGCAGCGTTTCGAATTCAAAGTAATCCTTCACATTATGAACTACAAATTTCCTTCAAAGCTGAGCGCGAAATCGCTCGTAATTTTATTCAAAAAGGTCTATAATTGAGCTCAGTTTAGGCGGGAGAATTTTTTTTCCCGCCCTTTATCTTCTTTCTCTGCTTTCTTCTACATTTACATTCTTTCTCCCGTTTGTTTCCTCGTGACGTGAAATTCGATTCTCTTATCAGCATCGGGTTCTCTCTTTGCATTCAATTCCCCTCACGTTTCGTAGTAGTACGTTCGAACGGGCCTTAGCGCACGTTTTGTCAAATTAATTGTGACGCATTCGCCTGTATCGACCAATCACGACGAGGGAAGAGAATTTTTTTTTAAGAGTAGCTAAGACGGAGTGCTATGTGTATCAGAAATATGGATTTACGGCTTAAATGTCCACGGGGATGCGAGATTTTGTAGTTTAGAAAAGTATATGATATTTACCAAGAATATATATATATATATATATAACATAAAACGTGAGTTCTTTTTTTTTTCAGTTTTCCACCCACAATTTTTAGTACAGTTTTTTTTCTATCGATGTGTGACAAAGCAATTAGGCGATTAGAGTAATGATGTTAGTTTATAATTGAGTACATTTGTTTATTTTTAGGAAAAAAAATTGTTTATGCGTTTGTTATTTCTTTGTATTGTTTGATTTTTACCGAGGGGCTAATCACTCAGGTTCCCTGTACACCATTACAGGTTACGTGTAAGCACTTCATTTTTGAAAAGGATGTTTTAAGGCTGAGTGATGAGTGACTAGCCCCTCGGTTTTGCTCCATTCTTTTCCCCTACGGAAAAGTTTTGATTGAAAATTTTAGTTACCACAAATTAGGGTTTATTTTTTAAAAAAAAATCTGATTAATTACACCCAATTAACAATTTTAAAACGCGATTGAAATTGGCTTCCCTTAAACAAACCGGAAGTAAATTTTCCCCTTTGACAGCACACGTGTGGAATGATCTACTATACTTCCCTAATATTAAAATCACGCTATTAATTATTTAATGAAATTGACAAAGCGAAAACGTGGAAGCGCTATTTAATGAAGCTTTCCCGCCCTTTTTGAGGTTTCCCGGGCGATTTTGAACCCGCGTGTTAGCTTGGCACGTGTTGAGTGTTGTTTTATTCAAACCCCCTAAGTTCTCGTCCTCAGTCGAATAGAAATTTTCCTCTTTCAACCCCGCATTTTTCAATCCTCTTTGAAATTTCAAATTTATGGATATTACTATGAAATCGATTTACATATAGTAAATATTTCTAAGGACGTCTGTAACCGCTCTTTAAATCGTTGCCTTTGAAGTGATGTCTAGACAGGTGATTGTAATTTTCATAGGTGAATTAGAAGAAGTTCATGTCCACTTGCTTGATGGCAAATGTCAATTGACGCGTAGAAGAGAGACATTAAGAGCATGGACTTTGTGGTTCTTAAGAGGACCAGAAAAGACTCTAGCACAGTGTTTAATGTACAGTAATGTAATGTATTATTTCAAGTGACCTTGATATACCATAAAAATGTCGGACACTTACAATAATGTCACACCGTGAATACTATGGGAGGTCTCCAAATACTTTCTTTTTACCCGTCAATAAACATTATTATATTATTATATTATTAGATCCTCATTTAAGTATCCCTCCCCACGTCTAGCTTTAAACATTGGGTGACTTCTGAAATTAAATTTCAAATGAACCTCTATATTTCCTAGCTGATATTGCATACCGTTCCGTTATTATATATTTTTTGTACGTAGACAAATAAATCACTTTCCCATCCCGTACAGGGAATATTCATTTATAATATCCATGGCTGTACGAAGGCCCTTTTAGTAAAGCTACTCTTTTCTGGTTAGAAATGAATTGGCGCGCTCGTTGCGGAGAAACCCGCCAAAACGAGCCTCACGTGTTTCTAAAACGTGATTTTCGATTCGAGCAAACGTGCAGCTCGGTGAACCGGCAGCAGCCTCTCTTGTATTGACTCTAACGGGTGTGGGAGCTTAAACGAGCCTTTCTCGTTGGAGGAAACTACCCTATAGATAAATTATATAATTTGGGGTGCGCAAATATCTTTGGGTGAAGCCTGTGCATTCTGTACAATGCTACATCTTGGAAGTTCTTTGCTTGAAGTAGTTTTAGTATAGTTTGTTTTGGCTAAAGATGACCTTTGCTGAAGTGCGGTGGGGTTAGGAACTTTGCGAGCCACTTTAGTCAAGTACTGACTAGTTCAAACTTAACTACAAGTCTTTACAAGTGGGGTACATTGGCTCACTAATGGCCTATAGCAACAACTGGGGACCTTCGTGCTTGAATTAGTACAAGTACACTACTGATAAACAAACGTGGCTGATAAACAAACACGCTTTCACATAAATATCAATTGTTTTTAGATAACGTTGATAAGTTCTAATTAAATTTGATTATAATATAATATAATTAAATTTAACTTAAATTTAGTTTCGTTGCCTTGAATCTCGTTAACGTTCCTAACTACTAACTATAGTGACTAATACATTAAGTTACGGACTTTTGCTACGTCGTACTAATGACCGGGGATTGTTATTTGCTACCAAAATTGAGATAAACACTTTTTGGTTTATTTTTTGACCTCGATAAAGCTATTTTTAAAGATTTTATTTGAGGTATCTAAGCTTGGAGATACAGTTATTAAATAAGATAGTGGTTTGATCAGTCTCCTTGCTGGGATCGTGTTGTTTTATATCAATATGATGGTGTTCTTCCCTTTATTAAAAGGTTATTTTCGGAAAATACAGAATTTTTTTTTTCATAAATAAAGAATTTACCAGGTAAACAGAACGAGGGGTTTAGATTATCTAGGGTTGATGGGAAGACATGGGAAAAACATGGAAACTAGAAAATTATGCTCCAAAAATTAGGAAACTCTCGCTAATATGAAATTTATTTATTTATTTGTTGACATTGAGTGGTTCTAGCATTTTGATAACTTACAATACAATTGGTTTGCGTGCCCACTTTGTTTACGATAAATTTCAATGATTAATCAACCTTGGGTTGGGTATTTATTGAAAGAAAAGCTGAAACAATATCGAAAATTTTCAAGGTATCCTTTAAAATATTTGATTATTTATTCGTATTATTTCCTTGTTTCCAATACTCATTTATTTATCCCTGACCCTAATGGCAATTTATTGCGTAATGCAAGAGTTCTTTTGTTGTTCTCAGACTCTGCACTCACTGCCTGTGCAGCGCAGGACGACCGTCCTAATTCATTGTTATTGCTTTATAGAGAAAGGGTTCGTTTACACCTGTCACAAACAACAGACTCATGTATAGAAGATTTCTAACTGCTTAGTTTTCAGACTAGACTAGGAGTATTGATACAGTTTACACTAGGAGACCAGTCTACATGGCGGACAAAGTGCAGCGCTCACCAAGTAGCCTGACCTCCTGGTGTAAATGGTATCAATCCTCCGACCTTTATATGTCTACGCGTATACTAAATCATAAGCGTATTAAACCAACGGATGGTGCTTTTATAGCCTTATGACAAATGAAATTGCTTAGGAGACGAGCTTGGTATATATTGGTCAAAAGAGATTTCCCATTAAATCGGGTCATACCATAAGTTACTTAACTGTAAGTCTATCTAGGATGAGAGAGAATTATTCTGAATCTAAAGTAGCACCAAGTTCGAAGTGGGAGTTGGTTAGCCTCCCTCCGCGTGTAATGAACTCGGGTTAACTGAACTCCGTCTGGCGTTGCTTTTTGGCGCCAGGGAGAATACCCCAATGGTGACCTCGCCCCTGTGTGTTAGCTTCTCTGTTTTTAATAAACTGGGGATCCCCAAATATGCAGCATAAATTAAAATATTTAAAATTGCATAACCATTCGTGACTCTAAGGTATTAAAAAAGGCTATTAATAACAATTTCTTTTTAAAATTATTAACGATCATACGAGGAAAATCAAAGCCTGGCTAACGAATCACCTGTATGTAGGCTGTACATACCTACCTGTATGGGTAGTATCATTCCCCATATATGAGCGAGCAAGTCAGCCCCCTAGCGGTTCAATTTGACGATAAACTCTTACGACATTATTCGGAAAAGGCTTTTTCACGATACATCACCAAACCGCGCTCGGCCTATGGTGCCGACGGATCGTTAGTCGAAAAATACAAATTTTTTTCCACCAAAATCATCTTCCGAATAAAACTTAACCAACGCAATATTGTCGGATCGTGCTTTATTAAAAGTCCCTCCATTTCTTAAAAAGAATTATTAATTAACAAAAAAAAATCCGCGAAAATGCCAGCGTGGTTGAATACCAAAATTGAAATTGAAGAAAAGTTTTTTCACGCTAATTTAATTAGAATTAATCGATCACCAATTATTTGGATGGCTTTAGTTCCGGAGTAAACTTTGAAGTTAATTTTAATTTAATCAAGTTTAATTTAATCGTTATTTACTTCTTCCTCTTCTATATTTACTTCTATTTCTACTACTACTACTACTACTACTAAAATCGAGGTTATACGTTAAAGGTAGGCAAAGTTATATTTATTTTATTTTTAACGTGTTTAAAAAATTGGTTATAGTTTAAAAATAACGCGTTCTTTTTGACAATATGCAGGGCTCCCACCAGGTCCCTAAAAGTCCCTAAAGTCCCTATTTTCCTACAAGGTCCTTAATCTACCCTAAAATTGGTATTCGGTCCTTAAATCACCCTATTTTTATAAACCTCAGAAAAAGTATAAGGGTGACCTGAAAATGTCTTGTCTGAGATTTGACCAGAGCCCCAAATTTGCGGACCTCGCTTCGCTCGCTCCGGTTATTTATGATTTACTTAATGTTAAATTTAAACGTATTAATTGGCTAATTTTTATAACAATAACAAATCGTGCAAAAATTATTCGACTGGTTTTCATATATGTCCGCCATGTACGTTATTGCAAATGGTCAGAGAAATTTGTTCAAGTTAGTCAGGGAAAACCTGGAAAAGTCAGGGAATTTCATTCCAAAAATTTTGTACGAACCCTGTAAAGGCCCAAATTCTAGTTCAGTGGATTTTTTAAAAAAACAGTAAACATAATACGAAAATAGTTACTTCTAATCAAAAAAACCTTCCTTATACATTAGAGCCAGTATCAAGTCTTACCTACCGCTCCCTTAGAATAAGACTATAAACAAAAGAAAGTCAGAAATAATACCCTATTTTGTCGAAAAAATAAAAAAGAGTAATAGGTTAATAACTTTGTGATATTTTCACAGAATAGATATCATTTTGTTTTACCAGTGGTTCCTTTTTGGTTCCTACTTTTAGAATTTAGGTCCCTATTTTATCCTATTTTTATCGTGAAAAGTCCCTTTTTCCCCTATTTATTTTTGAGATTTTGGTGGGAGCCCTGCAATATGACAAATTTATTTTTTTTATGGGGATTAAAATGAGGTTTTCTTTTCCGTCTATAATAAGTTTGTGGTTATATACCTTGCGTTTGTACTTGGAAACTTGTTTTCCTCCACAGCCTGGTGTGTTTCCCTCAACGTGACTTCGGAACCCGTGTTCGCGTCCTACTTGTTTCTTGTCTAGTGTATATAAACCTTGGGATTAAACCCCCCCCCCCTTCTTTTTCCCTTTCCCCGGGATTATGTATTTAAAGCTGGTTTGTTTCACTGGTTCTCAATTGTTGTTAATGCTGACATATTTTTATTTTAATTATTTTATTTTTTAATTTCTTATTTTTATTTTTATGTTTATTAGTTTCTCTTCAGAAATTATTTAGGCTTACTCGGGGCTATCAAAAGTTTGCTTGTGTATTAAGTAGTTTAATTTAAATGCGAAGAAATTAAATTAGGACAGTTGCTTTTTGAATTTAGTTATTCTTAATACGACTTACGTAAGGTAATTTGTGTTTTTTTATTGGAAATATTGCGTCATATTTCAACTTTATCAATTTTGAATTAAGTTTTCCTCTACCTAAACCTAACGAAGTTAAAGCTGTTTTTCAAAGATGCCCTTGTAATATTGCCTGCCGATTTTGTTAAGAAGTATTATTGAACTGAATGGAATTGTCTATTTTTCAGGAATTATTTTAAATAATTTAAAACTATTCTACTACGCGAAACTTTTCCATCATTTTAAAACTTATTAATTTATCCCTAAGTAATTAATTAATTAATGCCAAATAATGTTTTAATTCAAACTTAAGCGCAGGAAACAATATTGGTCGGATAAAATGACTTTAGACGGTTAGACGGCATTTTGGAATTAAAAATCGGTTTAAATTTATGAATCTTTGTAATTGGAACGAGAAAGATTTCACAGTAAATTACTCATTAAAATTTAATGAGAACGAAACTGATGTTTATCATAACGAATTATTAATAACACCCGAGACTAAACATACGCGTCATATATTTATCGATAAATAATTATCTTCAAAAATTAAAAGATAAACGTCTTGCTGAAACTTTCCCTTCTTTGCTCTCTGTCATTTTAGGAATCGCAATTGTAAAACCCACTTCTCATCCAACCAAAGTTCGGATCGGGCATCTTCTAGCGGTTACAGGTGCGACCCCTCATCCTCCCTTTAAAGGGAGAATTAAATGACCAATCAACCATTTTACAATCCCTTTAGATTTATTTATAAAATAACATCTTTTACTTTCAAGTTAGTTTCATATAAAATGTTAAATAGGTTTATAAAGTTGAGGCGCTACTAGGCAACTTTGATAGTCTAAAGGCCTCTTCAGACGATACAACGTTCTCACAACTTGAGTTGAGTAAGCTAGTTGAGAAGTGTGAACAGAAGTTGGTGAACAAGTTGAATCACCCACCAAATTAAAAATTTATCACAGAGCAATTTTTGCTGACTCAACCTTTGACCCATCAATCTAGTTGTATCGTCTGAGTAGGCCTTAAATCGATAAAAAAATCAAACTGGTTGCGTGGTCCATTTCACTCTGCCTTTAACCCCGATATTCAATATCTAATTCATAATTTATAAATATCCTAAATAGCTCTGATGCAATATCACAAAGCAGCGTAAGGCAGAGAGTTTGCAAGCGACCACATACCGAAATGAAATCTCTTTTTCCCAGTGAAGACAAGTCGGTCTTACGCGGTCTGGGCGCTCTTTCTCCCGTTCTTTCGTGCATTCGAAGCATAACCGGTATAACGCGGCGCCATTTGCGTGTCAGAATGTCTTTAAGACCGCGATGTTAACTTTTAGTAAACGAATTATTATAGATTCCGACGAACGATACAGTGAACTGAAACCACCGAAGGTGGAAGAAAGTAGCTTTCGTTTCTTAAAGAACGAAGAATGCGTCAGAAATGGGGTGAGTTCAATCAAGTGACCAGCGCGTCTTTAATGGAAAAGGTCAGGTGCCATAACGCTATTGTTTCTCTATGGCAGAACGGGTTCGGACTCGCCATATCTCTTCAGGATGGTACCACCATCTTTTTTACCAACTCAATTTCAACAGTTTTGGGTTACCCGAAAGACATGATCTTGGGGACCAATCTAATGAGTTTCATGTATCCCCGGGACCAAGTCACCTTCACTAATCATTTAGCTTTGGGATTACACTCGCGATTCGACGACTATAACCGACGTATTCAATCGGATAACACTTTTTATTGCCGACTTCGGTAAATAATTGTTTTTTTCGTCGTGGTAAGGTTCAATTGCTTACCTACGCTTTTGCAATCGCTCTGTTTAGGCAATATCATAGTCTGAAATGTGGTTACGGAGTAAGCGACAAGAAAAACGTTTATAAACCATTCAAGATCTCTATTCGACTTCAGGATGTCCCGTCCGAAGATTCTTGCGTCGAGAATGCCGGACAAACTACTTGTCTCGTTGCGTTGGCTGAATGTATTTCATCTTCCTATACAAGTAAGCAAACTGACCAATTAATTGAACCGT
Organism: Phalangium opilio; assembly: GCF_054372755.1. Taxonomy (NCBI): domain Eukaryota; kingdom Metazoa; phylum Arthropoda; class Arachnida; order Opiliones; family Phalangiidae; genus Phalangium; species Phalangium opilio. The sequence continues at coordinate 2,993,641 of NW_028324151.1, forward strand.
TGCCGACCAACTATATGACCAATTGGACCTTTGCCGACAGCCCAACTAACATATTTATAATGTTTCCCAAATCAGAACCCGAAGAAATTCCCGCCATGTCCTCATTTTCAACTCGTCACACCGCGTCTTGTCACTTTAGTCACATGGACTCGGCTGCTATCAGCTACCTGGGTTATTTACCACAGGATGTCCTTGGTTTCTCCATCTTTGACTTTTACCATATGGATGACATGCCTCAACTAAAAGACATCTACGAACTAGGTACCATATCCGCGTCCTACCGTCATTCATTTCCTTTACATACATTCTTAACCGCGTTAAGCCAGCATTGGCGGAATTCATTTTGCGCGTTTAAACCCTTGGGCGACACGTCAACGGTCTTCTTCTTCGACAATTCGGGTCAGGTCAATTCGAGCGGATGACCTTTTGAATAAATAAATAAATAAAAAAAAAGGTTATCCGCTGCTGGTAATAAGGGATCGACCTTTTGACCTTGCAGGGATTTTCTGTAGCTTTCGGAACCATAATGGTTTCGGAAGGATTAAATTAACTACTGCAACGTTTCCTTTTCGTTTAGACGAAAGTGTATTTGTAGGAAGGGTTTCTGTAAGGTATTCATTTTATTAACGTGTCGTAAGATGCGGGATAAAATTCTCTCTTTCTCTTGTCATCCTTCTCGTGAACCCCAACAGTCGTCAAGGAACAAGGCAACTCTTTCCGAAGTAAACCTTACAGGCTTAAGGCCTTCAATGGTAGCTACGTTGTCCTCGAAACCGAATGGTCTTGCTTTATCAATCCGTGGTCGCGCAAACTAGAGTTCGTTCTCGGACAACATAGAGTCCTCAAGTGAGTTTGGTTTTATCTCACTGATTATCTCGACCCTCTCCCTTGACTGTGACGTCAACAAGTACCTTACCCTGTTAATTAACTCGTCATCAGGGGCCCCTTGGATCCGAAAATCTTCTCGGAAAATAACAAAGAAGATGGTGTCGTCTCGGACGAGATTTTAAAAGAAAGTCAAAGGATACAACACGAAATTAAGACCCTACTTGAACAGGTACTTGTCAATTTTGACTCTTAATCATTAAGGTATCATGAGCTGACTTAATTAACGCTTTTTCATAGCCGGTCAAGAACCATATTAGTAACAACTTACGGGGTAGATGTCCAAAAAGGAAACGAGGTCTGGCGTCATTTGTTAGTAGCCTCGTTGACGTGTGTCAAGGCGAAGAACAAAATTGGGCCAAAGAAGATTGTAGTTGTTCCGATCATGGATCGGTTGTCATGGGTGAAATATCGCCTCATCAGGAATTCAACGACTCGGATCCATCCAGCGTGACACCTCCAACATCGCAAGATATTCGTTACCAGGAGAATATTGACCGATTCTTCGCCAGTCATCCTAAAACGTATTCCTCCGACGGTTCCGGTGAAACAAAGACCAATTTTAACAACAGACACACTTGTAATATGAGTGTTGAAAGTGGCAAGACATCAGGTAGGTCATAATTTTGTTTATCTTAATTCATTCCCTGATTTGGTTTATTAATTGTTTAATCGTTAATGATTTCAGCCGAATCAGGGATTGGCTCGATGCCGACGCAATCGGTCACGTCATTGAACGCGGTTAATAATAGTCAAGGCGGAAGTAGTCGAGGGAGCGGCGAGAAATATCCTTCTTGCATATCCTTAACGGAGGAATTATTGACGCAACACAATCGAATGATCCATAAGTACAACAACAAACAAAGGAAAGTAAAGACTTCAAGTTCCACCAACGTTCAACTACGTAAGGATTCGCACCGAATGAAACGAAGCAGTTCCCCGCATTTACCCGATGGTGGACACAAACACAATAAACCGAGTAAATCCAGGGCCGCTAATGTCCCAACGCAGACGGAGGACAGTACCAGCAACGAACAGAGTAATCCATCAACGGGACTTAACCCGATGTCCGGGTTCAGTATGAATCCTCCCTTTTCCATGGGTAGTTTCCCATCGATGTCGCACACCTCTAGTTCGACACCGTGGAATAGTTCATCGGTGACGTCATCGTATAATAATAACCAAGCGTACAACGCCGGTGTCCCCAATTACGGAGTGCCAAATTATCTCTATATGGGAGGCGCCACTGGTGGCCCTCCAAGCCCATTCTTTATGCCAGGTAAGAAAGATATCACTTATTTACGTCATAGATGCATCGGAGATGGTTTTTGACCTTTACTGATGTCCATACTTTAGTGATGTATTTGGGTGCCATGCCGTTTTACCCATCGATTCCCCCAATGTTGGCGCAAACGACTCCAACTGGTATGTGGCCCTTTAATTTCGGACCGGCTTGTTCCATGAGTTTGTCCGTTCCGGTAACGGGTGTCAATCAACCCGGGAATAATCCCCAAGCGACTAATGGTGCCCAGCAGCAACAGCAGCAGCAACAACAACAACAGTCCCAGACGCAGCATCAACAGCAACAGCAACAAACGCAAAATGGACATCCAGTCCCAACAACAACTTCTGGAGGTAATGGGACAGTCCAAACGACTCCAACCACCGTTAACTCAAAGGCAACCATTCGTCAACCATACGAGAACATGGACACTCATAACCATAGGTCATCGTCGGTCATTAATAACAATAACAAACAAACAAGACCGGAAACACCAATGTGCCAAGTGAAAAACATCAGGACTGATAATGTCCGTGGTAACAACAACAACAACATGAACAATTTGGAAACGAAAGTTTCTTGCGTCGTTACATCGGGCATTACAACTTCCACAACCGCCACTCAGGTAAGTCTTTAAAAAAACCCCAACAACCCTTATTTGCGGGGACAAAGGCTTAACATTAACGCACTTTAGTGTCGGAATTCCACCTCCAACAAAAGTACTTGCGCACGCGTTGAAGACCGAACTTATTTGACAACCAGCGGAAGTTCCAATGACCAGGACATGACAAAAGACAGCGAAGGCGAGAAGGACTTGCTACAAGATGATTCCACTTCGTTTTCTAGTTCATTCTTATTGAAATCCGATGATATGAGTAGCGGGTCACCGTCGGAACGTCTAGAGGTACGGACACACCTCAAAACCCAACGGACATTGCCCATTTATCCACTCTTTTGATTTTTTCCCAAAACCTTAGGAGATGGACATGGATTTAAAGGATCTTAAAAAACGGCCAATGTTGAAAGACCCACCCTGGATGGACGGCATTAATTTGGACTCTCAGACCATCTACCGATTCCAATTACCTAGCAGAACCATGGAGGACGTTTTGAAGAAGGACATGGAAGCTCTGCGCAACATGACGCAACCGGACTTAGTCGGGAAACAGTTGGCCCAATTACAATCCGAGCTGACCAACGCCGCCAGAGAAATGCAGGAGGAAAGAACGGAATCCCAATCAAGGACATCCGAGGACCAGGAACAGAAAGCTGGTCCCAGTAAAGAAGGAGATGATACCGTCCAGCCAATGATTGTTTTGGGATTCGACACATTAGAAGAAGACACAAATGAGGTATGGAGTTGTTTTTTATGTTAATTATCTTTGTTTTATTCCGTTTTGCTAAGCCTTGGCCTCTACTTTCAAAACTAAATTCTTTCTTAATAACATTTCCAGGAATCGGACAGTAGAGAAGCTGATATACTCCTAAATTATGCCGGAACTGCAATTGAGTAACTACGATGATAGAAAAAAAACATTGTTCTGTGAAACATTTTTCAGTACATTTTTTTCAACATATTTTATTCCGAGTTTTGTTAAACGATCAGTGAAACGTGTGTCAAGTCTTAACTTGAAAAACCCACCATAACCATTGTCGACTCGTGACCGGTTTAAAACAAAAAAACAAAGAATCTGTATCTCCGCGCATGCGTCTGAACTCTGGATGCCCTCTGAAGAAGCCACGTTGCCGCCTCGTGATCTCTCCTTAAGCCTAGGTCTTGGAATAACGGTTTTTTTCCCCCTAACAATTAATTTTAATGGTAAATTCGGTATATCCATTATTATTTTTTAATTGGTTTCAATTACGAACGTTTACCGCGTAAATTTAACTGTTTCTTAATGGTAGTCACGTGCCGTTTTCCATTGGCGTTTCCCACGGAGGAATTTTATGCTAGTTAAAATGGTTTCGCGCCTAAATCTTGAATATTGCTCGCTCCGTGGTAGGATGTTTGGTAGTAGCCAATGGAAATCGGCAACACGTGTATTATCCTTCAAATGTTCCGTACACATATGCAAATAAGACTGTTTCAGCAATTGCTATGAATTGATTAAATCGGTCATTTCCCCCCCAAAAGTGATTTAAAACAACCGGCCAACAAGAAATATGTAAATAACTTTTTAAAACGAAAAATATTCCAATATCCTATATTGCTCCTCGATGCTTGGTGTCTTAAGGAATAAATATATTATTGCGATCCTTTAAGCCTTTGCACAATTTATGCATTATTAATTCCAGGCTGCCAGCAACAGCAATTAAGTAGCAACTTTGCCGAATATTGATGAGTCATTGCCTCAATTACAAAAGTAGGCTTAGCATAGAGTGAAAGAAACGAGACTCGTCGCGTTATCAGTAAACCTTTTCTCTAGAAGTTTGGAGTAATTAAGCCTTGGAACTTTGCCGAATATATTGGTGAGTCATTGCCTCTAAAAGTAGGCTTAACATTAAAGTGAAAGACCTACTAAGCCTTTGTAGAATATACGCGTAATTAGGCCTAGGAAATTTGCCGAATATTAGTGAGTCATTGCCTCTAAAAGTAGGCTTAACATTAAAGTGAAAGACCTACTAAGCCTTTGTAGAATATACGCGTAATTAGGCCTAGGAATTTGGTCGAATATTGGTGAGTCATTGCCTCTAAAAGTAGGCTTAACATTAAAGTGAAAGACCTACTAAGCCTTTGTAGAATTTACGCGTAATTAGGCCTAGCCCTATCAACTTTGGCAAGTCATAGGCCTCAAAAAGTAGGCTTAGCATTAAAGTGAAAGAAACGTCAATATCTGATTCTCAGGACAATTTATTCGTCTACATAACATAATTTTACAACAATTACTAAATTCCTTAGCTTAATTTATTGACAATTACTAATTGTTTTCAACTTGACTTAGTATTATTTTGCGGGTTCTCTGTTACAGTTTCGCTAAGCAAAGGCTTAACAACAGCCGATGCTTTATCCTTTGCAGATTTATTCGAACTTCCGCCACTTTTACTAATGGTTCTCTTCTTCAATTCTTCCTCGGTTTGCCATTCAATCTTTTGCTTATTCTGTCTAATCGCGTCTTGAACCTTTTCCATGATCATTTCTCTAGTTAATACGCCATCTTCGGAAGCGTAAGCCGAGGCCTAAATAGAGTCAACCCAAGTTTAAGTTTAATTAATAAAAAACTAATTAAGACGACTTTTCTATATAATTACCTGCCAAGCTACACCTAATTTTGCAATTTCACGACCAGATAAACCTTCAGTAGCTTTAGCAATCTCCGAACAAAGTTGACTGTAGTCAAACTGCGCGACCTTTAACCTCCTTAAATTTAAAAAGAAACCCCAAAGATTCATTTTATATCCCAAACATATTCCCGAGGTATTTATACCCTTTTCTTTCAGCTGCCGGTTGCAAGACAAAATTGTCAAAGTACAATCGAACCATTCTTTCTCTTTCTTCTAATCCTGGCAGATTGAATGCCACCATTTCATCTAATCTATCATTAACGGCCCAATCAAACTGCTCGGGGACATTACTAGCTAGAACTAATAGGAATTTGTTAGACTGTTCGCCAGTTCTATAGAGGAAAGCGTTTAAAGTTGCTCTTAAGTCTTCACTGATATTTTCCTATAAGGAAGGGAAAAGTTTTTATTTCCTGAAAATCGCGTTTAACTTGGGACGCGATTCTTACGGAACTACGTTTCCTAAGGAATGCATCGGCTTCGTCTAGGAAAAGTAAAAGGCTGCGAAGATAATTTTATTTTAAATTAAAGATCAAGGATGATGGGGGAGGATGCGTAATCTGAGGGAAAACCGCGCGCTAACTGTGGAACGACTCAGGTCAGGTGGGACGCTAGAAATGGGGGAGGAATACTCGGGAAAATGGCGGGCGGTCGTCCTGAATCATCTGACCAAGGATGATGGGAAATCTGAAAGAAATAGGCGCACTGACTGCGGAACGGCTTAGGTTGGGTGGGGCGCCTAAAAATGGGGGAAGAATAGTCGGACTCAATTATAATTGGTTCATCTGTAGCTCTTTCTGACCAATTACAATGTAGTCCGACTATTCCGCCCCCATTTTTGGCGTCCCACCCAATCTAAGCCGTTCCATAGTTAGCGCGCCTATTTCTCTAAGATTTTGCATCCTCCCTGGTCTGATGTTGACCGCCCGCCATTTTTCCGAGTATTCCTCCCCCATTTCTAGCGTCCCACCAGACCCAAGTCGTTCCACAGTTAGAGCGCGCGGTTTTCCTTCAGATTACGCATTCTCCCCACCATAATCCTTGATAAAATTAAGGTATAAGTAAATTAGTGTACCCTCTGCGACTACTTTGTGCCCAATCAAATGTTTTGTGAATAGCCGTGACACCGTCACGTCCCATGGGAGCTACATCTCCACCACTCATTAGTGCATAATCCATACCGGAATGTTGAGCTAATTTCTAATGAAACTTAATTATCAGCTAACGAAAGTGTGAAATTTGAAATTTCCCCCCCCCCCCGTTTTTTCGCGGTTATACCTTTGCAAATAAAGTTTTCCCGGTACCAGGTGGCCCATACATAAGAACGTTTCTATACATTCCTTTATTCTTTTTTGTGTTTCTAGTCGCAATAGCTATATCGCGTAGTCTTTCTTCTAACGACGGCTGTAATTGGCGTTAATTAATTAATATAATTAAATTAATGACACGCGCTCGCGTTAATGAATTTACTTCAAGAACAACTCCTTGTAAAGCGTCAGTAGGCTTACTGAAAATTCTTTTACAAGTTTTTATGGGATGTTTGAATATTTCGAAAAGAGTGATTCTAGACGTTTCTCTGACTAAGGAAGGCTTTCCTAATCGTGCTTCGACAAATCTGGCCGCGATACCCGTCCCCATCTTTGCAGAGTAGACACCCAAGGCTAACATAGTGACGCCTAATGCCTGTTAATAAATTATTTACGTCATTACGCGTCATACAGTCATTAATTTGGTATGACAACGTACTGTAGCGGAAACTCTGTCCCAATCACCTATGAAACTTTTAAATCCCGCTCCCAATACTTCTCCAGATGTTCTAATAAAAAGTTACGTGACTTATTAATTAATTAATCATGTAAATGTTGATGCTTGGGTTAAGATTTAAATTAATTAACTAACTTAATTGATTCTAAGACAGTTAATCTATTTTCAGCGGCTTTTAGCTTAATTTGTTCGAGAAATAAGTCTTGATTCTCTCGATCGACTTTAGCTTTAGCTCTCATTTCCGCTTCTAGTCTTTTCATTTCATTCTTTTGACGGATTTCCATTTCTTGTTCCAATGCAGCTACAATTTAAAATATTTCTAAACATGATCAGCTCTCGGAGTCGGAATTCTCTTAACGATGTTACCCTTTCTCATAGCTTCTTGTTTAGCGACTGATTCTTCTTGTTTCCTGAGGTTTTCTTCATTAGCTCTTTGTTGTTGAATGAGTTGGTCGTCGTAACGTTTTCTCGCTAACTGATCTTGAAATTGCGCTCTCTATAACCCAAAATATTTTAGATGACAGTCGGAACTATCGTAAAAATTTTACACTATAGAACCTGTTGGTGCTGTTTAGTCTCTTCCTGGATAGTTTTACGTCTTTCTTCTTGTTGCGCCCTAGTTTGTTCAATCTTAGACTGCTCAATTTGAACCTCCAGTTCCTTTATGGTACGTTGGTGTTCCATTTGAAGGCTTTTCTCTTGCAATTTTGAGAGCTCCAACGCTTCTCTGGCATGTGCGGATGTTTCCAGTTCCTTCGCAGCTTTGGCTGCTCTTTCCAAAGCGGTAGAATCGAATCTATACGCTTCCATTTTCCCTCTATCTGTCTTTCCCGAATCATCTTTGCCCGAGGAATCGCCTTTACCATCCCCTGAAGATCCACCAGCGGCACCGGGAGGTGATGGGAATTCCGGCAGGCCAAAATCTTGAGGCTGGTCTTTGCGAATACCAAATAACCAAGACATTTTAGCTTTATTTTAAATATTTAAGTCTCGTTTGACGTTAATTTTATATTTTAATTATTAACTGTTATATAAAATAACACTTCGCCGGCTAAAATGATGCAACTATTCGCCAAGACTCCAACTTCACGTGTTGTAATTTTTTTTTCTTTTAAATTTTTAGAGGTGACAAGCTCCCTTTGAACTGAACAGAACTAAACTGATTATATATCAATTAATTAATTTGCGTCGTCGTAAATTTTCAGTTCGCGAAATATTTAGGAAGTCGGATTTTTTAATTTGAAATACGGAACGGAAATGATTAAATTTTGAATTAGTTTTGAATCAAGCCAGATGGATTTGTTTTCCGATTTACCAACACCTTCCAAAGGTTAGTTAATTAATAGTTTCTGAAGTTTGCCGCCCGAACGTCCTCCAAACCCTAACCCTAATGTTTTAACGTTAAGCCTTGGCCAATAAAATAAATGAATTTAAAAACCATTACTATTAATCTATTAGGCGCAATTGGCATTAAATAACTAAGTTTTATGTTAAAATTATAATATTTAGAAAGTAAACAAGTGCCTCCTAACAAAAGAACCCTTCTTCCCAACTCTGGAACTGATCTATTTGGTGATTTACCCGCCACAACTAAAACTCAGGAAAGTAAGCAATCATTAGGAACTTCGGAACTCCAACAAGGGATCAAAAGAAAATTAGAGGACGAGGATGGCCGTGAAAATAATATCAAAGAAATTAATAACACCAATGAACTCTATACATTACGAGCCTTTGTATCAGAGAGGAAAGGTGAAAGAGAAGAGATGCAAGACGCTCACGTTATAATGAATAATTTCCATAAAAACATTGAGGACCTTCACTCTTCCGTGTAAGTTAATTTTTATTTTAACTTAATGAAATCGGGCCCCAACTTGTTTAAAGAACTTTTATGTGAATGATTCTCAGAGAGAGGCTTGCATTATACGCTGTCTTTGATGGACACGGAGGGGCAAGGGCATCTAAGTTTGGAAGCGTTTACATTCCAGCCAACCTAGCAGCTAAGTTTCCCAAGGGTAGCGCACTATGCCTTCGAGCTTCTGAAATCTATTATATAAAAACACTTAGGTTAGTCGTAAAATAGCCTTCTTGTGAAAAAAGAGTGCAGAAAGTTTAACATTAATGAATTTTATATTCATTTGTTTATAGAGGAAAAGATAGATCTGAATTTATACTTATAGTTAATTGTTGTTAATGGATAATTTTGTTTGCAAGGCCAACTTAAACCTTTTCTTTAGGCTTATCCCAATTTTGTTTCACCATTAATTAATCTTGATATATGGTCTCCTTGTCTTAACTTTTTAGGAGATGTAGTTCAGGTTGAGAAAGATATGAAGAAATGTTTCTTAGAATCATTTAAAAAAACAGATGAGGATTTTTTGAAAGAAGCTGCTAAGAATAAACCATCTTGGAAAGATGGAACTACATCTATTACAGTCTTAGCTATCAATAATACCCTGTACATTGCAAATTTGGGTGATAGCAAGGTATAATAAAAAGACTTCCGTGTCAACCCGTTCGTTCAGTAGAGAAAATTTAACTTCTAAAAAACCGTTTTTAGGCCATTATTTGTCGATACAATAACGAATCCAAATGTTTAACCGCAATTCCATTAAGTAAAGATCATTCCCCTACTGATTATTCTGAAAGAATGCGTATTCAGAAAGCTGGAGGCTCCGTTAGGGATGGTAGAGTTTTGGGAGTCCTAGAAGTTTCACGTTCCATAGGAGATGGTCAATTTAAAACATGCGGAGTTATTTGCGTACCGGACATTAAAAGATGTCAATTAACTGAGAATGACAAATTTGTCGTATTAGCCTGTGATGGATTATGGAAAGTTTTTTCTTCCGATGAAGTTGTTGAGATTATTAATGATACCATTAACGTAGGTTTCCTAATTCAAAAATTGTGTACAGAATGATTTTTTTTTTGTACTATAAGCCTAACTTTTCAGGACAAATCAATAAATAAAACTGGAGATAAAGATGAAGAAGAAGTTCGATGCGAAGCGGCTTGTACTAGATTAGTAAATGAAGCGGTCCGAAAACTTAGTGGTGATAATGTAACGGTGATTATTGTTTTAATCAAGTCAAAGAACAGAGAGAACCTGAATTGAATTGAATTGATGATCATGTTCAAATGTATACTGGTAAGGAAAAAGAGTTGGAGTTGGCAATCTTTCCTTTTTTTAGAAGATAAAACAACAGAACAAAGAAATTATGTTGACACTTTTGCACCAATTAAGGGAGGGGGGCAGTGTTATTTGTTTTTTGTTGTTGTTTACTCATTTATTGTAATCACGATGTAATAAAAGAAATTGTCATTATTTAATATCATGAAGTGTGTTTTATGTTTCTTTTAATTCCTTCAGCGGTTGCAAATTGCAATTGTGTAACATTTTTTTTAAGATATATACTTATGCCATTATCTTGTCAATTATTATTTCAAAATGAAAGTTTTTTCTTTCTGCTTAGCTTATTTTGAGATAAAACATTTTTAAAGAGCTCTTATCAACATCAGTTTATATATTAAAGTATTAACCTTAAGTGTAGGCCTATTTTTTATCAATTAAGTCTCCCCTGTTTCCTGCGGAATAAGGCTTACGACTGATTTGCGCAATGCACTTAAGATTACTAATTTATGATAACTTCCTAAGTTCCTAGTCCTACAGGAAACTTAAGATTCTCGTAATTTTATCGAGTATCTCTAAAAGATAAATTATTTCAGTCAATTAAAATTATTTTAGGCCTAATATTCAATTAAGGACGTCTTTGATATCATTAAGACTTGGCACGTGGTTGTAAAACATTCAAAAGACTACGTCAACCAGGGGTCCAATAAGAATGCCCCACCAAAAAACCCGGGAAATATACATATACGTCAATGTCTTGTTTTTTTGGGCCTAATCTGAAATATTTAACGAATGACGAATGTTTTTTTGAAACTCAAGACGATAAAGAAAAATAAAACCAGCCACGTCTTTCAGTAAAGCAATAAAAATTTTAGGGAAACGTTAATTTGATTAATCATTAATAACGCCTCGTAATTTTAAAGTGCGACAGAGTGCGTACGTTATCGCCCCCTACTGTGAACCTCATGGACTGGCTGCTGGAGATTTTCCTCGTCTCTGATTGGTCGGTAGTGTACTAGAATATAAAAAGGCGCTCGCTTTCGAGTTTACGTCCCGAGACTTTCCCCGCGCGTTTGTCAGTGTGTCAAGAAACGTTAGAGTATTCGCAGTGTCCTAACGTGCTCTTTTGTTCGAGCTTAAATAGTCAATAGTACCTTTTGTTGTCAAACCATCTATACGTTTTTTATCGGGGCTTCTTAATTTTGCTAATAGCAGTTTTAATTAAATATGGCCAACGACGAGTTATCCATGAAACTAGCCCGGCGTCAAGCTTTCAACGAAGCGGGGGAGGAGGGCTCTACTCAAATTATGCCCGCCAAACGGTTTCAAGTTTTTAATCCCTACACGGAATTTCACGAATTCTCTAGGAAAGAGATCAAGGACTACGAAGCCACATTTAAAAGGTAAGATAACAGATCTTTAAAATTCCTGTATATAAAGAAAATTTAAAAAAAGGGAGGTACCGCTTGCTTGCTTGCTTTGGAGCCTGAATTCATGGGGTCAAAGGTTAAACGAAAAATCCACGGTATAACCGGGCGCATGACTTGAAATTGAATATAAATTATGCTTATAATTATAAATTTAAAAGCCTGCTTGCGTTACTAAGTCACAAAGCACGAAATTATCAGCTGTTATATAGTCCAAAAATATCTAAGAACCCGAAAAGGCTCGTGTCAAAGGTCAGAAAATCTTAAAATAGGCTAAAATGTAAGTCTTAACTTAAGACTGAGGCATTCCTGTTTAATTTACGACACATCATCGTGGGTGTTACACTCTGTCACCGCGAATTGATTCATTCATTCAAATTTCAAATCAAAAGGAATAATAGCGTATACTATACCTACTAATTTATTTCTTCGCGACAACAAAAGTTCTTTCTGGCGATATCCCGTTATTGAAACGCGTGACTAACTCCGTATTAAAAGCAAAACGCAACAAGTAATGGTGACTCAAATGAATTTTTACAAAAACCCCCTTGGCGTCGTTGTCGTCATTATGGTGCCAGCCATAGTAGCCAGTCCACTAACTACTATGCCTAGTACTACTAGACAGTTTTAGTTTTATGAATGTTAGAAAAGGGGTTTTAGAGATATATTTTTAGTTGTATATCGATCTTTATACGTCTAGCCAGCCATTCGGGTTAATTTTTCTTTTTGAACAGGCAACTATTTTAGTGACGAAGGCTGACTAATGTTTAGAGGGCATGAATGTGTAACCCCATTTTTTTTTTAAATCATCGTTTGTCGATAACCCGTAATTTAATCCTGCTAAAATTAATTTAAAATACCTTTCTCGTAAGAAATGGTTTTAAACTTTTTTATTTTACCCCCAAAAACTGAATTGCGATACCATTAAACTATTATAAAGTCCATACGCTTGAATTGAAGGTTAAGTATTGGACATTTTATCGTAATTGTGTAAGGAAGTTTTTACCTCGCGTTTGGACTTAGATCCGCGTAGAAATAAACAGAAGATTTAAGATAAATCATTTCTATCGTCTTTAACCCAATTTTTCTCCCCAAAAAATATGAAATTCTTCGATTACCTTTTTGATTCTTTGATAAGAACCTAAGAAAGAGTTCTATGGAAAAAGGCAACGTCCTATAATTTTCAAAAATGGGGAAAAAATAGGCCTAGAGGTATCCTTGATAAATAAGAAAAGAATATGAAAGCAAAGGGAAGGAAGAATGTAACTCTACCTTTTTGTACGTGTCAGATAAAAATAAGCTTTAGCTTCGGCTTTTTGATTTTGACCTTGACTTTACGTGGGGTGGTCCCCAACTACTTTTTGACCTACCCTACCCTACCCTAGCAGAAGTGATTTTTACTCCGCCCTGTTTACTACGGTAAATTTCACCTCGAAAAGACTCCGCGTAAGAGGCTATCCCCTTCTTAACTTCTAATATTTTGTTAGTAGAGATAACGCGAGGGATGATTTTATACCTGCTGTAATTTGAAGGTGAAATTCAGGAGTTTGTTACCTACAATAGTGGCAGTAGCTTTCTGGATCTCTTTGTATACAATGAATCCATTGAAAATTGCCATCAGAAAATATCTCGTGAAAGGTTTAGAAAAATTGGTTTTTGATATTTTTGAAAGGATAGGGTATCCTTTCTGGCAGAATCCATACAATACCTTGGAACTTGTACCATTTAGGCTTAAATTAGGCCAACGACAAACCACCAACCAATACCACTATATTTTAATAGCGTTTGTTTTTGAAATTGTACGGCTTCTAATTTAAAAAAAGGACCTTGAGAGTTAGCACCCAAATATCTTCGTAGTTGTGACACCGGTTCTTCTAGAATTCCGGGATTACGGGAAACTTTGACTCTTTATTTACTAAATAACCTTGATTTCAAGCTAAAGTTACCAATATTAACGATACTAGTTAAAATGAGAACATATAAGATCACACACTAACTTCAAATTAATATACTTCTATCATAAGTTCATAAGATATGTTCCATATAAGTTTGTCACTGGTAACTTAGAAACTGGAGCTTGTCATGAAGTGAGTGAGGTAGGTCATAGATTCAGGGTAAAGCGAAGACGCCTGGTGAGGCGCTGCTGTCAAAGGCTTAGTAATGCAGACTTAAGGTGGAATTCATAAAGGTCGGACGCAACGCAATTTAGTACAGGCAAAGGCAGGGCGTCGTGCGCAAACTTCCGCCTTTGCCTGTACTAAATTGCGTTGCGTCCGACCTTTATGAATTTCACCTTAAATAGGACCTAGATGGAACTTGGTCCTGCAAAATTAATTATTAATTAGGACTTCAAATCTCGCTTCCGTCGTTCTCACTCGAACTAGCTCGAGCTGTAAGCAACTCTCTAGCATTACGAAGTATAGGTAGTGTCATACTTATGGAACGGAGCATAACTTATAAACTTATGCTTCTATTCGTTAACGGTTACTGCCGTGTCCAAAAAAAACTCCTTTGAAAATCGACAACCGTCTGTTGTTTTAAAAGACAACAAAAGATTCTTATAAACCTTTTTAAGCTGCACTAGGTTCCGCTCTGTCTAGCTTTTTAAGGAGCCTTCAGCTTAGTTTTGTTTTATTTCGGCTGTCAAATGATAGAGTAGGAATGAAACGTTTTTAGTTTATTAGTCTAGGGCCCATTTGCTTCGTTAATTGGCATGGTACAAGGGCCAGAGGGTTACGCTGCAGGCAATGATGGATTTTATTTGGACTAGAGGTTCTCTGGCGTGGATTAGGAAAACTTGGAAAACAAATTACTCATTTGTCGATATACAAAATGAATTTCTTGTCCCTAAGTCTATTACAAAGTCCGTGGTATGGTTTTAGGATAGAATCTTTGTTAGTTTTAACAGCAAAGGCCCCCTTTTCGTTATGTTATTTGTAAACTAATTAACTAGTCTCGGCTAGACAGTATTACGCTTAATTAAATATTAAGTAAGCAGATCCTGCTGAGGATCCATTCATCCTTGGGAATCGTTGATTCAGTGGGAAATTCGAGAACGTATTAAATATATATTGATTTACATTTTACATATCAAAATCTCCTTGAAATTGTGGAAATTTTGGTATTGACGTCAACTGCTATTTCCTTTTAAATAAATTATTTATCTATGTTGCCCCCTCTACGATTGAAGTTCGAGTACATCATTCTCGAATTCCGAAATATTCTGATATTTATTCGAGATGCAATGCGAGATTAAGGAATTTTTTTTTACCCATCTGTAGACTATAATGGCAGCTCGTGTTTATTTCCCTATATATTTCCCTATAGATCTCAATAAAGTCAAAGGTGGTAACTGCCATTACTGTATAGATTGAATGATGTATAAGCTATACTAATTTCGAATTGAAAGCCACGCTTTGAATATTTAATTATTATTGTTATTAAAGGGAGCGGTTCCTCTTTCTGAAATATTTCGATATACATGTTTCACCACAAAATACAGGATATCCTCTTTTGCCTGTAAATTTTTTCGGATGTGTTTCCATTTCCGATATTTTTAGTAACGTTCCCTAACTTCGCTTCCTTCCTTGTTTATGTAAGGTTATAACTAAACGTCCGAGAGCTCGGACATTATTCGTATAATGGATAATAATTCCTGTATTCTGAAACTATTTAGAAACTCCATTTAACCCCCGACACCTGAAAAGGTCGGCTCTAGTACATTAGAAAAATCAAGTAGTTTAGAAACCACTTTTACAAAATAATAGAGAGTGTTAGACTCCTCGGTTTAATAACGCAACGTCGTGGGAGTGAAGTAATTTAGACCTCTGGATGGATAGATGGATCCTTGGAAAGCTTAAACAGTCAAATACCCCCCTAGGCGATACCGTTTTTAAGGGGATTTCTCTAAATTTAGGAATCGTTGGAATTGGAAATTATTGAGACCTCTTCTGCCTTGAGTGTTTACAGTATAATTATAGGTATTCCACGATTTCCCCTCTAGTCGGAACTCGGAAGTATTTTAGTTACTTTAGTAAGGATTTCGGAAAAGAATTTCTAGAGGGAAGTGGTTTTTGAAGAGAGGCCCTTCTTTCTGGGTTTTGAAGATTAATTTGCTAAGTGACCGACTTATTAATTAAATTTAACTTCGGAGAAAACTCGAGCAAAAGTAAATGTTAAAGAAATTTAAAAACATACTTTTGAAGGATAGTATTAACCCCTATACACCAAAGGAGGTTTTGTAGTTCGCTAGCGTGAAAATAGGCCTTAAAACTCTTTGAAAAGATAATCTCCTTAAGTAAAGAAGTAAAAGAAATTCAACTTCTTAATTAAACCTAATTATAAAAGATGTAGCTGTAATTCTAATTTGACCGAGGCTTAAACGTCGTCGTAAGTCTATTGTTAACATACTCCAGAGTTGTTGCTCTAATTTCTATTCAGCTGTATTATTAGAACACGCGAGACACTGGGAAATAAATCGAATTTGAGGGGACACCTTTGCCCTTTAACTTCCTTGCTTACCTTTCCAGCTCATGGCCCAAATTTTTTATTCTTGAAACACGACATCCCATCCAGGATGAGAAAACGTGGTTTCCATAGTAACTACTCCATTCTGTCTAAATTTGAAAATATGTTCTAGACAAATACAAATATTTGTTTTACTTGTTCCTTCCCCCTTGGAACGGATATACGTGACATTTCGGGAAAGGTAACGCGAGTCTCTAATCTTTGAATTTACAATGAAGTGACTAAATCTTGATATTGTCGTTGCCAGTTTATTTAATTTTGTTTTATGATTCAAAGTAAATAGTTGAAGTACCAATGCTGACGTCACGTCCTCGTAGCTCCTCCCCTCTCGGTACCACACCAACTGTCAAACCAATTAAAATATTTTTACGTGTTAAACTTTGTTCCTAAAGAAAACTTTCTTTCCCATAGAGATTATGAATCGCTGATTATTTTTGTTACTTTTGAACGATGCAGTTTTATTTTTGTCCTAGAATTTTCGCTTGATCGCGCCGTCATATTATACTTTATTATAAATATACTGTATATCAAACGTGACCTATATTTGTTTTTGATCATTTTTGAATTTTCAAAGCCGCGCTAAGGTCTCGGGTTATGACGGGTTTAAAATTGAAGAAGTTGTAAAAATGTAATTAGGGAAAGGGGAATGTGCAGTAACTGATTTTGTACGCTTATTTGATTTCGTTATCATCCTTGCGTTACGAACTTTTTAAATGTACGATTTACCGAGGGGGAAACTACTATAAATTTTTTTAGTAAATTTAATTAAGGTTTTAACTGTATTCTGTTAAATTATATTTTAATTGCGCTGACGTTAGGCTTTAAGTCACATTCAAGGAATTGTTTTGAACTGTTTTGCAAAGGTCACGAAGACTTATTCTTAATAATAATAATATTAGAAGTATATAATACTTCTCTTCTATTATCTCCTTCTGAAAATATTTGAAATTTGAAATAAAATGTACACACTTTTTTCCTCGCAAGTAGTTTACCCCTCGTATCAAAAGAAAACCAAACCACGTGCATTGACCAAGCTGAACTAATTTCGCGGTTAAATTTGTGGAGTTCATTAATTTCTATTCAATACATCGGTCAATTTGAAAGATTTCTTCATTCCTAGTTAGTCCTCAATTTCTGATTAAATAATGAATTATATAATTTATATATTAAAAAGAAGTGGGGGAAAGTAATCGGCTTTCTTTTGTGAAGGAATGTTAAGAAATCAGACTTTTGATGACCCCACGTGACTTCTTCTCAATCCGTAAATTTTATCGGTCTTTCGTGAATTCGTGAGAGGTTATGGAATGGTTGAATGGCCGACCTTTTAATCGGGGCCAATATAAATAAAATACAGTTATAAAAAAAGAAACTCATTTAAATTTTAAATCAATCAATCGATTAGTTTAATGAGGATATAAACCCCCTTTTAATTATCTTATTATTAATGAGAACATCTTCTTATTCTTCTGGAGCCCTTGGCGGTTTGTTATAGCATTTGGAATTGGAACTTTAAATCATAAACGGAAAAAATGGCGCGAAATTTTGGCGCGTTTATGATAATCTTAATTTTCCAATGCCGGCTCCGAAACATCAGCTTATACTTATCGGGCACAGATCTGTCATTTTTGACCCCAAAAAATATATATATGTTCATTTCCCTTACTTAATCTGCCTCGTGATTGGATGACTGATGATGTAGCCTTGCTAACCAGTCCAGATTTGGCGCCATTTTCCGATGATTACCCTTCTTTGGGGGGACTGACTTGTTTGAGCTTAATCTTCGTTTTCTTTTTTTTGTAAGTTTTATTTAAACCTAACATAAGGAAGAAGGATTATCAGACACGTACTTGAATATTTTTCGTTTTTATGTCGATGGTGAGGTTTTTTATTTCTTTGACAACAAAGATTTGACAGATAAGAGTATGTCCCGATCAAAACTCGTTAGGGTTATATAACAAATTTCGTAAAGGTTTAGCTAAACTTGAGCTGAGGATTTATTGGTTCTTCAGAGTACCTAGAAATAGCAGGGAATTATCATAAACGTCAGGGAATTTTATATTGGTTTGAACTAGCTCGCAGTAAGTCCCTAGCATTATGATGAGGTGTCATACTTAGACAATATATCTTATACACTTATGGTAGTACTAGACTGAACTCTCTGTTACTATATTTCTTAATTCAAAACGTATCGTTCTACTAGCTCTCGAATTTGTTTATTTCAAAGTCTGTATTCGTTTTATATGCAAAATCTTTCAGATAGTTTCGTAAAACGTACCGCCTTTTCAGGTGTTACATGTCACAAATTATATACACATTTCGAAACATCAAAATTGGCATTTTTCTTTTCTTTTTTACCAAGATTTGCGTAATAGTTATTTCGGCATCGTTTCTAGTGTTGAGTTTATCGCTTCCCTTTTTATGGAGAATGTTTTAAAAGTAGGCTAATTACTACTACAACTAAAAATTTATCCTTTTGGTTATACGAGCTACTTTGCAGCTTTTTTTTACTCTAAACCCTAGGTTGAAGAACGTTTTGTTAAAATTCTAAAACAATTTTGAGGGCGAGGCAATTCTAATTGTTTAAAACCAGTTTTTATTCTTTAAATTTTAATTTTAATTGAAAAGGTGTGTAGCGTATAACGTAGTGCATACCTTTCGCAACCTTGATGTCCTTTAATTTTAGAGGGGGACACTAGTCACACTACGGCCCAATTCTGTCTTTAAACGTTCTCAGGTGTTATACGGGTTCTTGAAAACTGCAAGAGTTTGTAACTCCGATAGTCTATTCTTATGATTGCGTAATTAAGTTATTGCCGATTGCGGTGTTGCCAGGCCGTGAAGTTGATCGTCTGAAAGGGCCTTTAGACGAAGGAGCAGGGGGGGGGGGTTCCGAATTATTTTACAAACTAGCATCTTTCCTCGCAACTTCTTTGTTTCTCGCTTGATTGTACTTGGCACGCGGCTCACAAATTTTAAGTGGTTCTTAAGTGGTCTACTCGAGAATGTACTGTAACTATATTTATTTTTAAGTGTTGTTATTTGAAGGTTTGATACGGGGAAAGACAATTTTATTGATCTCACCGAGTTGAAAAGGATGATGGAAGTCCTCGGTGCTCCCCAAACTCATTTGGCTCTCAAGCAAATGATTCAGGAAGTTGATGAAGATGGAGATACCAAAATAAGTTTCCGAGAAGTGAGTTTTAACAACTTAATGGATAGTCAGGTTTCTTTTGAACTTGGATCGCTAAAGATATTTTTAATCTCTCTCTAACGCGATATAGTTTCTGTTGATATTCCGTAAAGCTAAAGCCGGTGAACTTGTTGAAAATGGAGGTTTAGTACAATTGGCTGCCTTGACAGAGATTGACGTGGACAAGGAAGGTGTAGGAGGGGCCAAAGATTTTTTCGAAGCTAAGGTATTGTTCATTATCGTTTATTTCGAAGTGCACCCTTTATATCGCTACTAACCATCTTGTTTTGGGGTTTTTCTTTCGCGCCATTTAAAAGATCAAGGAACAAAGTCGAGGTTTGAAATTCGAGGAAGAAATTCGCGCCGAACAAGAGGAACGTAAAAAGCAAGAAGTCGAAAAAAGGCAAAGACAAGCGGAGTTCAAAAACAAAGCGAAGTATTTTGAACAAGTGGCCGCTTAGTGACGCGCGTTTCTTCTCGTCGTCACGTGGGCGCCAAAAAGTTGTTCCAAACGTCGAGACTCTCTCTATCTCGGACCCCTTTCTAGATTTTCCTCGCCATGGACCATTTCTAGGAAAAAAAAAAAAGAAAATACTTTTATTTGTGCCTAAATATCTTTTGTAAATAAGCCTGTGATATATTTTTTAAAAAATGGAACAAAAAAAGAAACAAATCCACCAATTATTTCAAGTGTAAGTTGTCTTTGTATTATTTTTATCGTGTCGCAAATATAAAATGAATAAAGATTAATGTAAATTGTATAAATATTGAATTATTATTCATAAGGGAGAGGTAATGTTATGGGTGTGACCAGCTTGTTTTATGACGGTTGTAAAATTTCGCGCGCATTTTAAGTCAGTGTTGCCATCCAGTCGTCAAAAAAGTCTCGCGCCCTTTTTAAGCCGGTGTTGCCAACGTGATAGATTAGAGGCGGTAAAAAATGTAAGAAGCAACATCGCTCGCTGTACTGTGTTTAGTGTGCTAACTGTTAAGCCTTTGCATCATAATTTTAGATTAAAATTCTGTCATTGGGAACTTTGAAGGCCTCAAGATAAATTAATTAGGTAAGATAATTGTTTTAATTGAGAAATTAAGTTAAGATGATGCTGGCTTATTTAAGTTTAATTACAAAACCCATGCCCGTGCCCCTATTGGACGCTAAGCCTTTGCACCATCCCCAATGAATGTTAGGCCTACTTGCGCATTAAAAAAGATTCTATGAAAGATAATTTTACTACAAAACTTTATTATCACAATACTCTTGTGGCTTAATAATAATAATAACTCCAAATAATTATTTACAAGTGCAATAATAACATAAAATAATTAGCTCGGTAATTAAGTTTTGGAACTTTTTTTTTCTTTCTTCTGGGACTAGGGACGTGTGAACTAAAATCTTGGGGACTTAAATTCTGAAGGAATAGTTTAATTTTAAAACGAACCACACCCCCTAAAATTATTCCAATTTCAAAACAATTAAAATATAAATATTTACATTAATTAGAACTTGAGCATGGATATAAACTTTTTTCTTTGAAGGGGTGGAAATTACTTGGTAATCGTTAAATGTGATCTTAGAATTTTTTGTGGTTTATCATTAGCACCAAAATTGTTTTAGCGTTAAGGTGAGTTTAGCTATACATGTATATATATATTTGTTTGTTTACATTATTTATTAATGTACATTAACTTTATAACTCTTTTTTTTGTACAAGATTTGGTTTGTTTGTTTTTAAGCACTGTTTATCTAAATACAAGTACATAGTAATAATAGTAGTAATTTAAATTGATTAATCTCGGATTTTTGTGGAGTTTTTAATTACTTTTGAAAGCACTAATTTAGTAAGGTTTAACTTTAGTTTACTTGAATTCCCCCAAACAGACCCACTTTAATTGTGATTGAGAACAGATAACTAACCACTTAAAAGATTTGTACATTAATTCATGATTAATGCAATTAAATGAATATTTAGGCTTAATTCTTTCAAGTTTAAAGTAATTAATGAGACTTTAGGCTTAAATCTTTCAGGTTAAATTAATTAATGAGACTTTAGGCTTAAATCTTTCAGATTAAATTAATTAATGAGACTTTAGGCTTAAATCTTTCAGGTTAAAGTCATTTAAACATGAGTATGCTTCGATTAAATTAGGTTTCAGGCTTGTTTCTGAATTATTTCCGTCAATTAACAAAAATTAATTAATTATTTGTATTAAATGAAGCTTTAGGCTTAAATCTTTCAGGTTAAAGTAATTTAAACAAGAGTATGCTTCAATTTAAATTAGGATATATCAGGTTTAATTGTTTTGGTGAAGTAACAAACGTAAAAATGAATCAATCTACGCTAAGAGAGATTTTTTTATTCATTAAAAAAGCTCTGGTTTTTATTATGACTTGTCAGGGAATATTTTGCTTGTGTGTTCCGCCGCTAAATTTAAAAAATAGGTGTTATTTAGCATTCAAGGAACTGCATGACTCTTATTATTATAATTAGGTAATTTGTCATTAGTAACATTTGTTTTTTTTGTTGTAAAAAGATAATCAACTTTGTACAAAAATCTTTCTTTTCTTTTGTCTCCTTTTAAAAAAGATTTGAAAAATATCTACACGTTTAAATTCTTAAATTAATATACATACAAGCTCAGAGATGCTCTAAAAACACAAAAGAAACAGAATGAATGAATACCGTTAAGTAGGCAGTACTTTTTCATCATCAATTTCCAATTTTAAAGCCAGCCAACGTAAGAAATAGTTTGTTTTTTTTAACGTTGCGAGTAGAGTAGTCAATGTTTGTTTCGCGTGTGTTTGGTTTTAACACGGTTCTTTATCCTCTTCGTTGCTACATAACTGTAAGGCGGGTACGCCACATTGGTAACTCGATAAGAGGTAGACGACGGCTTCGTAAGTAGCCATCATAATGGCTGTGTTAGGAATTTGACGCACTAATTGCGTTGCCAAACCCCGATAAAGTCCAGGGTGGCCTTCTTCGCGGTACACCAAAAATAAAGTTTGAAAGAAAGATCGGTATTTGTTGCCTTCTTGCCTCAATCTCGTTCTTGCCACTTCTGGAAAAATACATTGGTAGAAGTTTGTGTTAGAATGTGTTTATGGTTTTCGTGAAATGTGTTTATGGTTTTCGTGACAATGTGTTTATCGTTTTCGTGACAATGTGTTTATGGTTTTTGTGAGAATGTGTTTATCGTTTTCGTGACAATATGTTTGTCGTTTTTGTGAGAATGTGTTTATGGTTTTTGTGAGAATGTGTTTATGGTTTTTGTGAGAATGTGTTTATGGTTTTTGTGAGAATGTGTTTATGGTTTTTGTGAGAATGTGTTTATGGTTTTTGTGAGAATGTGTTTATGGTTTTTGTGAGAATGTGTTCGTTTTTGTGAGAATATGTTTGTCGTTTTTGTGAGAATGTGTTTATGGTTTTTGTGAGAATGTGTTTATGGTTTTTGTGAGAATGTGTTTATGGTTTTTGTGAGAATGTGTTTATCGTTTTTGTGAGAATGTGTTTATCGTTTTCGTGACAATATGTTTGTCGTTTTTGTGAGAATGTGTTTATCGTTTTCGTGAGTGTTTATCGTTTTCGTGACAATATGTTTGTCGTTTTTGTGAGAATGTGTTTATGGTTTTTGTGAGAATGTGTTTATCGTTTTCGTGACAATATGTTTGTCGTTTTTGTGAGAATGTGTTTATGGTTTTTGTGAGAATGTGTTTATCGTTTTCGTGACAATGTGTTTATGGTTTTTGTGAGAATGTGTTTATGGTTTTTGTGAGAATGTGTTTATGGTTTTTGTGAGAATGTGTTTATGGTTTTTGTGAGAATGTGTTTATGGTTTTTGTGAGAATGTGTTTATGGTTTTTGTGAGAATGTGTTTATGGTTTTTGTGAGAATGTGTTTATGGTTTTTGTGAGAATGTGTTTATGGTTTTTGTGAGAATGTGTTTATCGTTTTTGTGAGAATGTGTTTATCGTTTTCGTGACAATATGTTTGTCGTTTTTGTGAGAATGTGTTTATCGTTTTCGTGAGTGTTTATCGTTTTCGTGACAATATGTTTGTCGTTTTTGTGAGAATGTGTTTATGGTTTTTGTGAGAATGTGTTTATCGTTTTCGTGACAATATGTTTGTCGTTTTTGTGAGAATGTGTTTATGGTTTTTGTGAGAATGTGTTTATCGTTTTCGTGAGTGTTTATCGTTTTCGTGACAATATGTTTGTCGTTTTTGTGAGAATGTGTTTATGGTTTTTGTGAGAATGTGTTTATGGTTTTTGTGAGAATGTGTTTATCGTTTTCGTGACAATATGTTTGTCGTTTTTGTGAGAATGTGTTTATGGTTTTTGTGAGAATGTGTTTATGGTTTTTGTAAGAATGTGTTTATCGTTTTCGTGACAATATGTTTGTCGTTTTTGTGAGAATGTGTTTATGGTTTTTGTGAGAATGTGTTTATGGTTTTTGTGAGAATGTGTTTATGGTTTTTGTGAGAATGTGTTTATCGTTTTCGTGACAATATGTTTGTCGTTTTTGTGAGAATGTGTTTATGGTTTTTGTGAGAATGTGTTTATGGTTTTTGTGAGAATGTGTTTATCGTTTTCGTGACAATATGTTTGTCGTTTTTGTGAGAATGTGTTTATGGTTTTTGTGAGAATGTGTTTATGGTTTTTGTGAGAATGTGTTTATCGTTTTCGTGACAATATGTTTGTCGTTTTTGTGAGAATGTGTTTATGGTTTTTGTGAGAATGTGTTTATCGTTTTCGTGAGTGTTTATCGTTTTCGTGACAATATGTTTGTCGTTTTTGTGAGAATGTGTTTATGGTTTTTGTGAGAATGTGTTTATGGTTTTTGTGAGAATGTGTTTATCGTTTTCGTGACAATATGTTTATCGTTTTCGTGACAATATGTTTATCGTTTTCGTGACAATATGTTTATCGTTTTCGTGACAATATGTTTATCGTTTTCGTGAGAATGTGTTTATCGTTTTTGTGAGAATGTGTTCATCGTTTATGTGGCAAAATAATCTTACCGTGGGGATAGGCAATGATTGAGGCGCAAGTTTTGGAAACAGCTCCCGCAAACATAAATTCCGCAAAGT
The DNA here is from genome assembly GCF_054372755.1 of Phalangium opilio. Lineage (NCBI taxonomy): Eukaryota > Metazoa > Arthropoda > Arachnida > Opiliones > Phalangiidae > Phalangium > Phalangium opilio. The sequence goes on from NW_028324151.1 coordinate 3,018,212, forward strand.
CTTTGGGCGTTTTGAAATCGGGGCTATAAAATTGTTTATCGTGGTATTCCTTTAATTTTGCTTTGATAAATTCGTAAATCACAAAATGAATGATAGTCTCTGAAATGCCGAAATACGAAGCAGTCAGCCCCTTGTAAAATCCAGCGATCCCTTTGGCACTGTAGATTTCTTTCACACATTGCAAGGCTGTTACGCTGCCATATTTTCTAAGAACCAAAACAAATTTAAAAATTTAAATTTACATTAAAAGATAACAATCTAAGGGGGTAACCACTTCAGACGAGACAAAAGTCATCTTCATTTGATAGTTCCAAAGATCGGTACTTATTATCAAATTCTATGGTATGGTATCGAAGAAAACGAAAAACTTCCAAATTTCAGAGAGCCCAGACAAAAATTCAAATATGATCTCGATAAAAGAGATAATTAAATTTTGATAAATTTGATGCTAAACTACATGAAAACTTCCCAAACTAAGTCAAAAATATAGGAAATTATAGGATAATATAGGACCGCTGGTCTCCCTGAAATTTAATTACTTTAAACAAATTTCTAGGGAGTTAATGTCAAAATGGTTACCACAATTAATACTAGAACAAAATAAAACAACGAAATATCGAAAAAGTGTATATAAATCAACATCTTTTTACCTTTGGTCCAACTGAAGTCTTGTTTTCACAAACCAGATAGGATTGGTCAGAGAACAAGACGTAAACCCTTCAATTAATTTTTTTTTTTTTTAAGGATTAAAGCAAGAAGAAAGGGAAATTAATTATTAGCATTTTGCGTTAAGATTTATATTTATTTATTTAAACAGTAAACTTAATTATCTATAAAAGTATATTTTTATCGCGATGACGATAAAAAGATACTTTTATAGGTAATTGAAGTACTTATGGATTGATTGTTAAGTTTAACAATTACCTGCGCTGGCTGCGGAAAAAATATGGACCAAAGGCGTATCGGGTGTAAAAACACCATTGAAAAAACTCTTGGTATTTGAATAGGTACAAAAATAAATTGCCCTAGAAGAAGGTAAAGAGAAAAATAGGAAACTAATTAATGTTTTTCGATGTTGTTCATTCAAAATATGCCGAACGTAAAAAATTAAGCGAAGTATATTAATTTCTTTTTATTGTGTATAACATAAGTTTATAAGTCATATGTTCCGTTCCATAAGCATGACACTACCTATAGGGAGCTAACAACTGGCTAGGGGGAAGAGATAGTCTGACGTCACGCAGCCCATCTCTGGTTGGCATTTTTGCGCGTAGAATACCGCTTCCAACCGTTAGGGGGGGGGATGAAACTCCAGTAAGAGATAGAAGGTTGTGACGTTTCAGGGTCTGAACTGTTAGCTCCCTATACTTTGTAATGCTACTGAGAGAAATTACAGCTCGAGCTAGTTCGAGGGAAAACGACGTAAGAGAGAATTGAAGTCCTACACTCCATCTAGGTCCTATTTAGTCTGTTCTAAGCCTGCCTTTGATAGCAGCGCCTCACCAGGCGTCCCTCGCTTTACCCTGAATCTATGACCTACTCACTTGAAAATTACAAGCTCCAGTTTCTAAGTTACCAGTGACAAACTTATGGGAGGTACATATCTTATAAACTTATGGTATAATAAAAATAGGGGGGTAATTTTAGGATGACAAACCACAGGGACTCGGGAAGAGCAAAGTATGACTCGTACGAGTGTGTAGTGTGTTAGTGTGGTCTCTCGACTCTTTCTTCCTCAAAACACCCCAATTTTTTAAAAGCCCAATATTATTTTTTTTTATATCTGTAATAATAAAATTAACGTTAAGACACAAAAACACCTCGGGGCATTTTTCACCCACAACAATTAAAATCATCCATCCTAGCTTTCATTATGGGGTTTTTTTTTTGGATAAGAAAATTGGGCTATTTTTGAACGTACCTTGAAGGTGCCACACCGACAAGATTCGGTCCCAGTCCTTTAAATAATGCCTTCGTGCCTTCCGTTTCGATAATATGCCTATGAAGAGAGAAAATAGACGCGCTCGTATTTTAATATTTTGGGTTATATAAAGCGTGTTTCAAAACGAGAGGGTTAACTAATTATAGGACTGAAGCGAGGGGCTAATCACTGTCAAAGTTTTTGTACACAGATTACAGATAATTATTTAAGGGCTGTCAAGGGCGGGGATTTTAAAGATTACGCGTAATCAATTTAGTACAGCCAAAGATACAGCCGTGTACACCGTGTGATCGGCCCCTCGGACTGACGTACAGTGTATGGTTCTTTGGGAAATCGATTTTGAGGCGAAAATGTAACTTCTATTTATCTCCATTTTGTTATCCACAAGGGTCACTGTTTTCGAGTTAAGATTGGTCAAAGTATTTTAGGGATGACCCCCTTAAATTTAATTAAGAAACTAATTAAGACAATGATTTCTAATTTAATTAATTAAAGGGGTCATCCCTAAAACACTCAAATCAAATCATAACTCGAAAATAGTGACCCTTGTGGCAAAATTGTCATTGATTTGAAGTTACAATTTCGACTCAATATTGATTTTCCATAGAATCCACTCTGTAGTTGAATTCCATAATTAGTCCGTTTAATTTATAATTAGAATCAGTTTTGATAAAATGGACAACTTTGTTGCTTGGTATTTTTCCAAACAAATAAATAAACAAACAAACAAACCTCTCAAAGACAATAATGGAAAATAGTATGCAAAGAGAGATAATTTATGTTTCTTAGAAATACATATATTTTAATTTCATCTTGATGGGACAATTTTAAAAGGACCGATTTTTAAAGAAGTCCGGCTGATAAGCTATGTACAGTACTAGAAAAAAGAATTGCAAAATTCCTTGTAGGAACCCCTGATAAAGAGCAAAGTGTTTCCTATTTTAAATTGTCAGATTTTCTCACGGCCGTGTAAACAAATAAACACTTCATGAAACAATGAAATGAATCATTTCTAATGTTGTTGAAGGAAACCGTATGTTTTTAATTAGATATTGACCCAATTTTAATTTAAAAAAGAAAACTTGCAAACATCAGCTGGCTGCCAGCTTAGACGTTTGGGTTGGCGCCTCAAAAATTAGTCAGACCATAAGTTTATAAGATATGTTCCTTCCATAAGTATGACACTACCTATACTTCGTAATGCTACTGACTGACTTGCAGCTCGAGTTAGTTCGAGGGAGAACGACGGAAGCGAGAATTGAAGTCCTACACTCGGTGGTTAATTAATTTTGCAGGACTTCCATCTAGGTCCTATTTAGGCTGCATTACTAAGCCCCCTTTGACAGCGCCAAAACCAGGCGTCCGTCGCTTTACCTCGAATCTACGACCTACCTCATTCACTTCATGACAAGCTCCAGTTTCTAAGTTACCAGTGACAAACTTATGGATGGAACATATCTTATAAACTTATGGTCAAAGTCAAACCAAGTTAAAACCTTCAATCAGTCAATGATTAAAAATCTGGCATTAGACTCTTCTGGTAGTTATTCGAATTTAGAGATATTTTTAGACATTTTAGAAAGATGTGTAAAAATAATTTCCCATTAGGAATACCCCCATCCATTCCAACTACGTCACTTCACTTCTTAACCTTGTTAAATTTCTGGCACGCATGCATAAATCAAAATGAAGCAATTTAAATTTCAAGATTCTTGCGCAAAAGATTTATTTTATCCTATCAGGCCACTTAGGAGGAATGGGATAGATAGATTCAACGGCGTAGGAGAGAGCGGAGGGAAATTGTAAACCTCAGCTTTCTGCAGAAAGAATTACCAAGAAGTTATATCAGTATCTCAGAGAGAAGGTATAAGATGCCTTTGTATTCGCGCGCCATAGTCCCAGTCCCTCTTTCAAAATACAAGGGGGGACGTAAAAGGAGGCGCCGGGCTATTTCGCCTCTCCTCAGTCGGAAAATACGTAATTTTCGTCGTCGCGCTGACGTGAGTTTTCAAGAACCAATGAGATGCTGGTTGTAATTTAGAGGCGGGGATTAACTCCGGACCTACGTTTGGACTGGAGATAAATCTGGCGAATTTATACCTTCTCTCTGAGATACTAGATATAACTTCTTGGAATTACTAAGTCTCCAGGAACTTAGATAGCCTAGGTATCCGCGAAATATTTTGTTTACAACAGCTAGGAGGGCTGAGTTCACCAAAAAATCCCTGATCAACTGCCAAAGGTTTCTGGCTCAAATGCCAACAAACTTTAAACTACTTCGCAGCAAATAAACCAATTCATATTATCACCCCTTCGTCCTAGCCGAGGGGGTAGACGCTTTGGACCTCTGTGTACACCAGAGTTCAAGAGTTCAGTTTTCACAGTGCATTGATTTCAAAACCTTCGGAATTCACAATTCAGCTTTGACAGTACATTGAGTTCAAGACATATTGTACACCTGAGTTCTCAAGTGTCTACCCCCTCGGTCCTAGCCCTTTTTATAATATTTATCGCAATTTCTAAATTAGTTATTCATAAATTTTTAACTCTTGCAAAGATCAATGACTCCATTTCATCGGATCTAAGAATATTTTATAGCTTAAATTTCAAAATATCTATTGAAGGCTAAGCGCTATCAACATAAGTTTATAAGTGATATGTTCCGTTCCATAAGTATGACGTCACTACCTATACTTCGTAATGCTACAGAAGAGACTTACAGCTCGAGATAACTAGTTCGAGAACGATAGAGCTATCACCGATGCCCAGTGACGTCACCAACGATATTTGCCCAAAGAATCAAATTTGTACCAAACATGGCCGCCCACCTTCAAAGCTAAGCCCGTGACGTTCTACCTGGGCACTGACGTCACAATAGATAATATAACAGATGAGATATGGGTGGGTTGAATGCGGAAGGAAAGCTGACACCCGCCAATATGGTTGCCAGAACCTTGGTAAGACTTAAGAGGGTATGACGTAGTATTCAGTCAACTGAAAGCTCTCTATTTAGTCTGCATTACTAAGCCTTTGACAGCGCCTCACCAGGCGTTTTCGCTGTACCCCGAATCTATGACCTACCTCACTCACTTAATAACAAGCTCCAGTTTTTAAGTTACCAGAATTTACAAACTTATGGATGGAACATATCTTATAAACTTATAGATAAAATATTTTGTCATGCCATTTTACGTCAGATATACTCCCCTCCCAAGAAAGAGTTGAAAGTTCTATTTTTTCTTTTTTTTTCCAGTACTGCATTTATAGTTATTACAAGATTACAGGAAGTATTCAAAGTCCAATTTTATATTTTCGGTTACTGATAACGTAATCCCCTTAACATTGATGAACTTATTGCCTAAAAATGGATGGTTTTAGAGATAATTCCCCCCCCCCCCGCAGTTATTAATGTACTGTAAATGAACACCGCACCTTATCTTGTACAGTCCTAGTTTATATTAGTGTACCCTACACCACCCACATGTAACGCGAATGATTCAAACTGAAATAATTTTGATAAAAAGATATTTTTTTTCTTAGAAATCGTAATAGAATCGCGAGAATAACAAATTTAATCTATTAAATTGTATTAAACGTTAAATTTTTGTCACATGTAATAACACGTGGTGGAAATTAACCTTCATTTAGGCTGCCCTTATTTTAAATTAATTAATTAATTAAGGGCAGTCTTTAATTGAATTAAATGGTTTAGTAACATAAAATGTAAATTAAGCATTTAACTATTAATCCTGCAGCTGCAACAACTGCAGTGGTAGTTAAGAACGAGTGACTAAACATTAACATGTGTTTTACTACAAGTTCGTAAAATATGTTCCATAAGTTTGTCATGAAGTGACGTAGGTCATAGCGACGCCTAGTGAGGCGCTGTCAAAGGGGACTTAGTAATGCAGACCAAATAGGACTTGGACTGCAAAATTAACCACCGAGTGTAGGACTTCAATTCTCGCGTCGTTCTTAAACTAGCTCTCAATAAGTTTCTAGCATTATCAAGTATAGGAAGTGTCATACTTATGGAACATATATTATAAACTTATGCTACAATACAGTGGTTGACAGATGGGAAATTTTGAAAACACTTTCTAGACAAATTGCGTAATATATGCAACCTTTTAGGACAGCTTTTGTTTTTGAAATTTTGAATCTCAAATTATATAACATAATATTAAAATAATGAAAACATTCTTTTTAAACTCAAATCAAGGACTTTTAGGACATTTTCTTACTTTTCTAAATAAAGTATACATGCTTTCACTTACTTTAAACACCTCCATATTCCAAAGGATGGTCTCTTCTGTCCCGGTTTGATGGGAGAATTGAAGGGGTTGTTTTGTGGTACAGTTGTGTTCGAATTTGGATTACAAACACCGCAAAGTTGTAAGCGAGAATTGGAATTCACTGATGCATAATCAAAACTGGCTACTGATGATTGTAATCTCGTTTTAACCACTTCCAAGGGACAAGTCGCGATGGCCCCGGCTGTGCCTCCAAGCCTGCGTTCATGTTAATTAAATTAATTAAGTTACAATACAGAAACGAAATTAAAGAAAAAATTGTGTTGTGAAAGTTGGGATTATGGCATTTAACCAGCTTGTTTCCTAACAAATAGGGTACCCAATAATAACTATGGTTATTGGTTATTTGTTATAAAAACGGACTTTAGAATAACAAATTACTGTAATCTAAACTTCAAAAATTGTCAAGTGTCAGTCACTGTTTGTCTAAATATTTCAATGGGCCTTCAAAGTATTTGGACATATGGCGTGCTTAAACTGTCTAAATAATATACAATATTCTACCTTTACATAATTGGTACATCCCATACGAGAATTTAAAGGGAATACTACCCAAAAAGTGTTCCTTGATATGCTTACATAATCCGTAGTAGGTTCAATTAAATGTCAAAATAAATAATTTATTGCAAATTTATTCTCATTTTCTGAAACCTTAGGTCATTATTTAGCTTCTTTCCTGGTATTATAGTTTGCATAAATAATATATTAAACCACTGTTACTGTTACTTTTACATAATCTACCTGTACATCTTAAGTGTGTGGGTGTGCCGAGATTTTATCTTTCTAAGTTTCTACCTATGCAAATTTATACACTGTTACATCAGAGCATTGTCTTGAGTAACAGAAATGTTATCTACACATATCTATTCCAGGTATAAAGCTATACTTTTAGAATAACACTTGAAATTCCAATGTTAAAGGTACTAATGACTAATTTTTTTTTCCCTTAAATTTAAAGGTTGTCTTTCCCGCATAACAGGGATGAATAGGCCTATTTTTCCGGTTTGATTTTTAGGCTATTTGGAGAGGACCACCCGCCCGCAATCTGGCATGCCTGGGCATGATTCCCAAGACGTTTCTTCTTCCCTGACCCCTCCTTTGATACTAAAGAAAGAATCCATACGCCTATAGTTACGCCTCTGGGCTTATCTTAGCATGAATCCATAACAAAAGAGTAGGTCAATAAGAAAATTCTATTGTCACGCCTGGTAAACCTTATACGAGTTTAGCAGTTAGGCCTAATGAAAATTGACCATTACGTAAGAGTATTTATAAGGTTTAAGGGATTGGCCCACCCAAAATAAGAGTATTTCCCTTGGAAACAGCTGCAAAGCTAAGGAATTTGTGCGGATCAGATCGAGACTTACCCTCCGGCTAGCAAATGTATCACAGTGTCGTAATACGACATGGACATGAGGAGTGGATGTCGTGGAGTGTTTCTACTTTAACCATACGCTTATTTTCATCTATCTTGAAGTGTCTTTTAATAACTTTGGTTTTAATGTAACGTATTATTCGGAAGAAACTCAAAATTATCGTGAAAATGTCGCAGTATTTCGTTTAAGAACGCAGTCAACTTTTGGCATCCGATCGAATCGCGTCCAACTATCGCCGCGTCCCCGTGAAGCAAAAGCGGTGGCGCCAGTTGAAAATATCAGTGGCGGGGAAAACAGCTTCGTAGCACGTGAAACGTTTGGAAAATGCAACTTCTCATTCGTCCGATTGTACCACGTGGACGGGCGGGCTCGCTTGGCTACTTGCCAGCGAAAAAAACCGATGTAAACAAAAATGAAAGGAGGAAATTGGGGGAGCGGAATTCAGAAAGGGGGATGTGGGTGCGCTGTGCTTATGGATGGCTCGCGCAAGCCCCGAGCTAAGCCTACTTTGCTTTGAGTGCGTGCGACCTTTCACGTTCGCGCTTTTTTCAGCAAATTAATTCATTAAAATAATATTATTTCATTTGGTTTTAATGGATTTTAATTGTTTCGTGACTTTTAATATTGGTATAACATCTTTTATCAGCAAATACCGCGTTATTTTAAATTATTTTATCGCAACCTATATATCGATTGGATAGTTTGAAAGATTCAAGTTTCCCGCGTAAAATAAATATCAATCGATCGGCGCATGCGTATAATGTTAGAGATGTTTCCAGCCTTTAACAGCGGGGGCCTGTCTAAAGGCCGGTTCAGACGACACTATTTTTCTCGCTACGCTCGCTGTGCTGAGCTCATCAGATTTTCTGGCTTCACCAGCCTTTAGAAAATTCACTGTTCACACGGACAAAATTTCCTCACCGAGGTCAACAGCTTGTCAACAGTGAGAAAATTTTGTCCGTGTGAACAGTGAATTTTATAGAGGCTGGTGAAGCCAGAAAATCTGATGAGCTCAGCACAGCGAGCGTAGCGAGAAAAAGAGTGTCGTCTGAACGGGCCTTGAGGCGGGACCTATAGATGTCACGTGGTACGACGTACTAACGTAGACCAAAAATAGACGAGTTTACGTCATCTTTTGCAACTTATTCTTGCGTGAAACGCGAATGCGGGAGGGTCGTTAAAGCGAGCGAGGAGGTGTTTTTTTCTTTGCCCGCGAGCGTAATCAAGGCAGGTGTTGTAATCAAGTAGGCAGGAAATTTTTACCATAGAAACCTACTGTCAGAACTGAGAACAGGGAAAGTTGTTTTACTTTTGCCGCGGAGGAAGCGAGCTTGCTAGTGGAGAAAACGGGAATTTTTTTGACAGAAATCATGAAAAGCGTGCTATTATAGATGCTTTTACAGTTTAATTATAAATAACGTAACGGGAAAAGTAGGAAGTTGGACGTGTTTTACGCGAAAACTAGTTTTAATTTTAATTTGTTAAAATATTTTGCGTCAAATAAGACGTGCTGTAGTTAATTCTCTTTTGAAAAATAATACAACAAAGACTTCCATACCACCACCACTCTCTCTGCTTAGATATATTCTAAAAGTAGGTGTGCTCTTTTGTTATGTTTATTGGATGCAATGCAAATTTTTGCAAGTATTGAAATTTAAATTTAAATTTTCGTGATTCATACAATACAAGGCATTTAAACAAAACGGAGGTATGAGGCGCATTGTATGGCTGAATCTGTAGGGTTGAGTCATGCTAGAGGAGTTGTTGCAATACCTAACCATCACCACCACCACCATAATAATCAGTATATAAACGATATTTCACTGGATTTCCGAGATATCAAACGTATACTAATAAACGAGGGATTGAAAGATATCGCTCATTTGAATGTCGGTGATCAACTTGTTTATTTGCTTGAAGAAAGGCGATATTTGCAACAGGAACTGCTTGAACTAAGTGCGGCTTACCGTGACAATAACGTTTTAAACTTTCAAGCAATGTTGGAGAAACAAAAGTAAGTACAGATCATTGCTTTATAAATATTTATTTATATGCTTGGTTTGTTTACAAAATATTAAACAAAATTTATCAGAGATGATTATGAGTCGGAATTACACGATCAACGATTAGCTATGCAGGAGGTGAAGGAACAGCTGGACAGAGTTCATCAGAATGACGTTCAGCAGCTTGAAAATGAAAAGAAACTCATGGAACAAGATTTAAAAATGGCACAGGATAAGGTCTAATTTCATATTAAAGCAATACTCTGCTCTGCTCCTGCTTTATTATGCCAAAATTAGAATAAAGGCGATAATAATATTGCTTGCGTTACTCCGTGTGGTTTCCAATGTGCTAAGGTTGTAAAGTACCCTACGATGATCTAAGGGTATACAGTGTCTCACATACGCTATAAAGTAACATGAACTTTAGAAATGCCTGCCCAATTCAATACTCCCGGGATACAGTGACCACGACACCATAAGGTGCCATTTCTACTTTAGCATACATTTTTTCTCTTTGTAAATCGTAAATCAAATCTTAAATCTTGAAAATTAACACAATCATAAATAACCCCTTGCAGTGACAAAGTTCACACTGACTTTATCAACCCCACCGCTACAAATCGCCTCCTAGTGAGATCAGAATCAGATAAGGCTTTGTATACAAATGAAAACCGGTTCTTAAGTCGTAAAACCAGAGGGTCAGGGACACTATATATATTCATAAGGGACTAGAAAACAACGCAAAATTCTTCATTTCCAGTACGGGTTGGTTTAAAAATGATTCTACACTTCTACAAACGCTTATAAAATACGTTTCACAATTCCTTTTACAACCTAAGCTTTATACTGAACTTCAAAACCGTCCTTGTGACACGATTTTTGAACTATCAAAGCGTTGAATTGATAGTCACTTTTACCAGTCCCCTTTATAATTGAATCGTCCATGAAATAAAGCGCGCTTCTGCCTATTTCCCCCGTGAATCACAATAACTAAATAACTATAGCTAACATCCCATAACCACATAACTAACTAAATAACTGGTTATCAGCCCATAACTCTGTTGGTTATTACACATAACCACACGGAGTAAATAAAAAATATAGTTTCTGGCCCCTATAGTTATTAAATACGTAACGTCTACCAGCATATTATGAATGATTATAGAGGGCAGATTCTCGCTTTAAAACTAAAAAAAACGCCCAATTCTCCGTCTCTTGTTTCTAAAACATTTAATTCAATTCAGATAAGCGAACTGCAAGGAATTATAGATAAGTTACAAGTAGAGGGGAAATTGACTATCGAAACAAAATGCACATGTGTAAGAAACTAATATCACTTAGTTTACTTTAATTTTGATGGATTTTAGTTTAGGAATTGTCTTTTTAAATTTTTTTATTTATAAAATAAATAATATTTTGCGATGTACAGAAAGATAATCTAAAACAAGTGTGCGAACACCGAGATAATTTGCAAATTCAACTCAACGAACAACAAAATTTAATCAGCCAATTGAAAGATAAAATTCGAGTTTTAGAGAAATTGAATCGACAAATTGAGTTGGATAATGAAACGCTGTCGTTTAAGTTGAGCGAAGTTTTGGCACAGTATGATGATTTGGAGGATCAGTTACGTAAAGAAAAGACCATAAGTCGAAGTAATTTCTCCCCTAAAGGTTAAAGTTCAAGTTACAAACTTACAAAGTGTAATTTTTTTTTTTTTTTTTGTTCTTTAGGAAATTCCACAGCTCGCCAATCTACGTCATCTGATTCCCCCAGTCGTATAAATAATTTGCATTCGTTATTAGAAAACAAAATTTCAACAGCTCATCATGTAAGACATGTTTTTGCATTTTCGGTAAATGTTTATTCGTTAACTGATTGTGGTTGTTGTTGTTTTTCTGTTTTAATTATTTTTAGGAGCTGGGTCTTGTCAGTCAAATTAAAAAGCTCCAATTCCAAGTGTCAAAACTTCAAGATGATTTAATCGCTTCCAATAAGAAGAACGAGTTGCTCATGATCAAGTATCAGCAAAGAAAACAACGGCACCGAGAAAGAATTTACAAAATTAAGTGAGTTTTGCTTGTTGGTTTGTTGTGTTTGGTTCCATTTTGTTTTTTGATGTTTTTGTGTTTGTTAATGGGACTTTTTCTTTTTTGACAACAAAAGAGGTGAAATTGAAGAACAAACTCGAGATTATCAAGGCAGACTTTCAACTTTGTCACATTCGAAAGAAATGGCTGAAAAATCTCTATCGAAAGAAATGGAATGGAGGGCCAAAGTTGAAACGGATTGTTCCAAGCTTTTAAATGAAAAACGACATTTGCTTTTAAAGTAAGACACCTTTTTTTAATTTAATTTGATTTTTAAATTAATGTTTGTTTACTAAAATTAAAATAATTAGTGAAAATGCAGCTGAAACCGCTAATATTTTAACTAATTAATTACTAATCATTACAACAATTTTTCTGCCTCAGGCTGGTTGATTTTCAGGATCAAACTAACTGTAAACATAAAGATAAGGAGTTTTAACTTAACCTAAAAAAAACCGGTTTTTCCTTCTATTCTAAACAAATTTTTATTCAACTAATTTTACTAACTAATTAATAAATTTAATTAACTTCTCCCTCCCTAATTTTATTTAACACTCGCGTTAATTTGTTGGTTATTGGTAGTAAACTAGTAATATAATAGAGTATAATTTTAATCTAGTCAATTATCGAGCGAAAACCTTGCATTTTTACAAATACTCAAAAACTTTTGAAGAAACAACAAGGAAATTAATTAAGAAGTGTTTAAATTTTAAAACAAATTGCCAAATATAGCACAAAATAATTAATTAGTGAAACTTTGTTAGTTAGTTAGTTAGTTACCGATTTTTAATAATATTTAATATTAGAAGCCCATTTTTCGTCCAATTATAAAAGCTTTAAAATTATATTTTATTAATCTTTAATTTTCTTTATTAATTCGTTAGAATTTGCTTTTATTTTTTTAATTTTATTTAACGTTAATATTCCGTCCAGTTGGAAGCATTTAGTTGAGAAATAATTAATTATTAATTACGTTTCTTTATTTTTTAAGTTAGTTTTAAGTTTAATTAATTAATTAATAATTATTTTTGTGTTAGATTTTAATTTTTTTTTTTAATATTTTTATTTTAGTATTAATTTTAATTGTACAAAATTAAACAGTATTGCTAATAAAACATACATTCTTCTTAATTATTCATTATTCAAAGGTAAGTACAATATTTAGAAACCAATACATAAGGAAAATAATAAATATTAAAATTAAAATTTAAGAAACCAAAAGAAAACAATTTTTTATATTTTTAAGAGAAAAAAATGTAAAATTAAAAACTTTTAAGATCATTTTTATTTTTTAAGTCTTCAAAACAATGTAGGTAGAAAATTTCGCACAAAAAAATTAAAAAACGAAGCCATGTGCTAAAGATAAAACCAAGCCAACCTTGACAAAAAAAAAATAGTAATAATAGGCGTTTTTAAGAAAGAAATCTCTTGTCAAGGCCATTTTCCTTAATTACAAATTTTCGTCAAGAGAGTCAAGATTTAACAGAGTTAATTATAAAATAATAATATAGACAAATATTTAATTTTTCCGACGAAAAAATACTATAGATATTAAAGGAAGAAAATTTTAATTAAATTCGTCCAGTGGTTGCGTAAAAATTATAATAATATTAGAAGAAGTCATGGTCCAGTGTTTTTTGGCTCTGATTTATTTTTGCTACAATTTGGCTAAGTTTTTTTTAACTAAAAAGATATATTTAACGCAGTATTATCACGTTTTTATTTAGTCTAAAAATATAACAATTTTTCAGGAAGTGTAATTACGTATACATTGTGACCTTTGACCTTGACAAAAATAGGCTTAGTGTAGGTGATTTTGTGTCAAACATCTACTTTATGATTTTAAAACATATCTCATTAAATAATAATCATTGTAGACCAAAATTGTAACTAAATTAAATTGTCAATATTAAAATTTAAAATGATTCTTTTAAATTAAATAAGTATTTATATTTTAGGCCTAACATACATTGACCCCGGTTTCTAGGCTATGACGTAATATTAAAAACCGCGGGAAACGGGGTCTACTTGAGTCATTTTCAAGTGAACTTTCGTCATGTGCCGTAACGGTAAGGAATAAGGATCGACTTTTATTTTCTAAGTAAGCGTACGTAGGTTTAAGTTTTTTTTTAAATAATATCTGCAAACGATTATAGTTTAAAAAACTTTAATAAGGATATCCTGTCATTATTATCTAACAACCGAGAACTTCTCAAGAGCGTAACGTCTTTTGAGGGTCAATAGAGTCTAAGCCTTTGACAGATAGAGTAATAACTTAACTTTTAAGTTTTAGGCGCTTGGAAATTTGCCTAGTCGATTTAAAGTGCGTAGTTCGAAAGACTTCGATTAAGAAAATAGGCCAAACAAAGTTAACAAGAAGAATCAATGATTAAATCAACAGGTGATATTTAGGCTTAAATCTTCCATTTTTTCGCAACTTTGGCGCTGCTAACCGGAACCTAAAATTCACCTTCCTCGTCTCGCGCGCGTTTAGATATTTCCCGCGTTTATCGGAGCCGGTCACTAGTGATCTTTGAACGCGGGATGTTCGCGGCTTTTTTTCCCGCCCGCGATAAAAATGTGAAAACTTAAATAGTTCTATCATGGATTTCACAAAAAATGTGCGGTTTTCTTCTAAAAAACCTTCGAGAAAAGTGAAAGTCATACTCTGCTACTCCTAATATTCAGGTCAGTAAAATATTATTACACTTTTAAGTCCGTACATATAATTATTTAAATATTATCACCATTGAAATTAACGCTTCGATGACTACCTATTATTTTATACTTGAATCGCCCGTAATTTCTTTATGTTTCAAGGGAATCCCGTTTCGAATAGGTTCATTAACTTTAGTACCATTGGAAGTTGAAATTAACCTTAATTATGAATTATGAAAATTATAGTGTTTAATCCTTTTAATGATAATATATAGGCTTAAATAGATACTATACTCTAAAGTGGTCTGGTACAAAACTACCCATTATTTTTAACAAGTACCGGAACAAATCTTAGATATCAGTTGTCCATTAGTTATAGTAGCAAAACCATTTATGATAAGAACAAGAGTTGATAAAAGTACTTAAGTTCATAAAATATCAATTAAAATAAATATAGCTTCTTGGTATTTGAACTTAATTTTGATAGGATATAATATTAGACACGCAAATAATTGCAATAAAACTACTTTCGCGTATTACACGTTAACAATACACCGTTGTCTTGTTATGGTCAATACAATAATTGCAAGTGCCCTAGACTGACCTTGATAAGTTAATTTGTTCGAAATTAATCCCGGAAATGCAACAGTTTTCGGCAGTCGCTGTTGGACTCCAACTTAACTGAAGTTCTTCTGCCATATTGTCCATTGCAATTTATTTATTAAACCTTCCATGAATGTTCCATTAAGTTTTAAATTAAAACCCCTTTAATGAAGGATTATCAATCCGTTGAAAGACATTTCAATATTCATGGCAAAATTAGTAATATTCACGATGCTATTAACTAAAGGCCGATGGAAGGCATTACTTGTATCGAGCTTGTAACCAATAAATGTAATAAAAGAAGTCCCGCTGATTGTTAAACTGAAGGACAAAGGCGAGAGTAATGGTGAGACATGTAAGTTCCTGATGGCCTTTACCCATTTCAGATCAAAGGGTCGGACACTTACGGGGATAGGGGTTAATGTTAATTTGGTACAGTTTTGAAAGGCTTCTTATTTTTTTTGCGTTCAATGTCCGACACCTTGGTTAGAATAATGAGCTGTTCAATATGCGACTAAATAAATCCTCGATTCTGGAATGGTTTCCTGGACTTTCCCGAGATCGTAATGTAAAAATAATAGGCAATCCCTGTCCCTTCTATTTATTAACTACCCAGTTGATAGACTTAGAAGGAAACAACACGATTGGTGGAGAATTGTTAGCTAAGAACTTTGAATAGTAAATTAGTGTAGAATTATTTGGTGTTTTATTCCTAAGGTGCGAAAGAATCGAAAGACCTAATAGAAACTTCTGTAGCAAGAAGCTCAAAGATTACAATCTGCTTATAAATTCCAACGCATTTTAATTAAATTGAATTAAAAGAAATATTGTCTGCTTTTGATCCCAAATTTTAGACAAACCAAGGCTCTCAAAGATTAGATGATTTAGATCATTAGAATCTGTAGTATCGCTTCCAATACATATTTTAAATTAAAAAAAAAAAAAATACGTGAAACTCAAAAACTGAAAGAAAACGAAAATTTATTTACTATTTTCGATTTTAACTTCTTTTATTTTTTAAACAATATTATAATAATACAAAAAAACCTTGAATTATTATTTTTGGTTAAGAAACGAATTATTAAGAGTCGACACCGTGTCTAGCGAATGTCGTTGAAATTTCTATACGTTTATTGAATTTATTTTTTATTTATTTATTTTTTCATCGTTCTATATATTTTCGAAGTGTAAAGGAACTTTTTTTTCTTTGCAGATAGAATTCGGAAGATGATCTTACCAAGACCATCTTGAGATAAATAAAAAAAAAAGGAAAACTAGGACTATCTAGCTACCAGTACAATTCTGGGTGGCCAGCGATGAACAGCAAGCAGCCTATAGGATATTCAAAATGGAGTACAGCTGGAACAGAAATTATTATAACTACTACTTCGTCGTGATGGTGGACTCTGCGGCCAAATAGCTTTTTCGCTTTTATCTATTTTTTCCATTTCGTGATCCTGCCTGAACTATGGGAACCCTAATTAGAAGGTTAGTAAATTATTCAAGAAACAGTGTATAAGAAAGTTGAAGGGATGTACAACAATGCGTTATGAAGGGGCGTGGCCTATATCAAACTTATCTTCCATCAAATAGAGCTCTACTGAGCATGCGTGAATTTCGTAGCGTTATCAATGTTTTAGGTATGGGCATCTTACTTCTTACTTTCCGTTGAATCTATTCTCCGCTTACAGTCACGTGGTATTGCCCAATCACTACCGCCTGAAATAGTAACGCTACTACATCAAAATATAGTTCCATATAACGCCATGTACATCCCTTTAAACTATGAAATAAATTTTATAAATAAAATATGTTAATTAGGCGTTTCACTATCTCTTTAAGATAAGAAACCGCGCATAATTAATTACTAGCACGTGCGTCATTAATTCGTTATTTTGTTTAATAAATCAATTAATCGTATCCTGCTTAATTAGTGTAAGGAATACGGTCAATTAATTCGGTATAAATGAATTTTTATCACACGGTTTATTTTTATTCCAGCCACGTTTCATATCATTTAAGTTAATCCGGGGGGTTCAAATCCCTGACCTCTAATTAAAGAAAACCAGGCTGTTTATTTCGTGGCTAATAAATCAGACTTCGTCGATACGTAACTTTTATCGAGGCGGCTTGCTTTTTTCTTGGCGGTTGTACAAATACAAAACTTGTAAGGCTACGGACATTTTTATACTCTGGTCATATTAATACCAGAGATACATAAAGCTTATGGGAATGATTGTTGTACATCCATTTTCACTCGACGTATCTAGGCGGATTTTGTGGGAGGAGCTAGAATTTTACCTCGCATATAATCTCTCTCGATGCCTGTTGCACCTTGCACGCGCCCAGGAACTCGCCTCGCGTTGCAACTAACCAATGAAATCACAGCTAGAAACATATTCGAATGATGAGGCGTGACGTATAGTTCTCAAGCCCGGCCCACAAAACCCGCATGGAAATTAACATGGGATATATATGATTCCAATTACTTTTATGTATTCCTGTTATTACTAATTGCTAATAATAATCTTCGAGATAAGAAGGGTGTGTGTGTGATAAAAATGGAAACGACCCTGATCTCACCATTTACTTTTTTTGTTCCCATTTTTATTACTTCTCCCGTTCAAATATGCAAGGGTCTAAATGACCCCTAAACTTGAAACGTGACGTAGTTATTCTCTTATTTGCTGATTAGACATAAAAAAATTAAGGGGGGATTATTTATACGGAAATTACCCTATAAAGTCTCCCCCCCCCAACCCCCCCAAGGAAATGTATAGATTTAGATGTACTAATTGTGGTAATAATTTGTAGTTTAGGAAATCTCAATGAACGGCTTCCCATAGCTCTTGGAAAATAACCCCTAACTACTGACACTTTAATTGTTAAAGTTTATTCAAATCACAAAATTGTCCGAAACTCTTAATTTAGTTCCTATTCCGCGAGTCGAATTGTTTTAATTATACTGCATTCTGCAAATAATTGCTTTCTCCTCTGCAGGACGATAAATATGGGTTTCTTACGAAAAGGGTGTCCATTACTAGGACAATAAGAATAAGTATGACACCTTTTCCCACTTATAGGGGCTATAGAAATTTACTGTGCCCCTTTTCTTACCACTTGTCCTCACAATATCTCCTTACCTAATGGTTTGAGAAGGCTTCTAAGAAAGGTTTTAACAAATATTGAACTTAATTAACAAGTTATTAATCAAGGTAGAGTGATTTGCCTCTCGATTGATTCTCCATCTCTCTCTCTAACTTGGAGTGTAGAAAAGTGTTCGTAGTATAGAGAGATAGAGTTAGTCATGCTGCTGGAAGTTGTATAATTACGGTTTTAGGGTGTCCCTTCTTTCATTCCCGTTTATAGCGTAGTAGGTGGTGACAGTTTGTCGCGCGGGCGGTTCTCTTTGTGTGGACGCTTGGCACGCTCGAGTTTCAACCGGTTTTCCGCCGGTATCCCCTTTTACTTTACTTTACTCGCCCCCCCCCCCTTTTTTACCCGAGACTAGAGTCCAAGAAAAAGAAGCCATTTTAATGGGAAACACCAAGAAGCGTTATTGCGACACAGAGTGGGTCCAAATTTATTTAATATATATAGAATTCTATCTACGCTTAAAAGAATCAGTTATTTCAAGAATTTTGTTTGTAGGTTTTAATTAGTTGGTACTAGTTAAACGCCAACCCTTTTAGAACGGGGTTGTAATAGCATGGACTTTATAATTAGTCCGGGCTAAAGGGACTAGAGACATTTTCTCCCACCGTTTTTTGAGTTTAACCACATGAACTTCAGGGTTGCCATTTATAGACCTTTTTGACGTGTGAAGGGGTAGATACCCTCAGTTTCGGGACATACAAGGCGGTTGATACATTGCCATCCGTCTCTGCGCACTCTCACTACAGCGCAGGCGCCAAAAAGCGAGATGGAAGGTGGAGTTTTACCCTCGTGTCTTTCCCTATTAGTTGCATCGAAATGGTCTATAGACTAATGGCACCCCATGTTATTTCCCCATAGAGATTAATACAGTCGAAGGCAGAGGGCTGCCATTACTCTATTGGAAATATCTATAACGTCCATGCTTGAATTCAAAAATATGATTGAATTCGGGCTTTGAAATACTTAAAGGATATCCGTTATAACGAAACGTTTGCAGACATCCAATATAGCGCAGTGCGAACGCAACCTAAAATAAAAAAGAAATGAAAACCCAATAGAGCTAAATTAATTTGTTTTTGTAAGAAATCCTTCAAATGCAGCCCAGGAGAAGAAACTTTCCAAGTGTTTTTTCTAATCAAGTAATCACTTTTAGAAATTCAGGCGTACAATGGTCTGTCTCTGACCAGTATAAAAACATTCTTCCATTGTTATCGCAACCTCTTATTGCGTTAGAGTCCAGACATTTAAATCTCTCCAATACTTATTAAGAATTTTAGACTATATACTGGTGTATTTCACCATCATCGAGAAGTTATAGGGAGAAACATTGTAAATTGAATCTATATGTTTATTGTTAATAGAAGTTTACCGAAAGGGCGTTTCCATTGCATTGCATTTTTTTTTTCATTAATCTATTATTTACTTGGATAGACGCCGAGCTGGAAGGCTGGGCGTCATGAAAAAGATCTTCACTTGTCGTTCAGTAACCATCAAGAAGACTTGCGTTATGTTGCTCATGTCCTTTCTACGTTTCGTTGCCGCCGGAAGTAACACTTTGGAATGGCCCATTCCTCGCATTACCAACATCAGCGGGGACATTATGTTAGGGGCGTTATTCCCTATTCACGAACGGGACCCCAAGTACGAGTGTGGACGCATTCAAGATGACGGTCTTCAGCAGCTGGAAGCCTTGATTTTTACCCTGAGGAAGATTAACGCGGACCCTAACCTGTTACCGGGGATCACGTTAGGCGTCATTGCCCTGGACAGTTGCGACAGTTCCGCCTACGCCCTGGAACAGAGTTTAGATTTTATAAAAGGATTCATAGCGAGAAATAACGCCAATCAAGATGGACATTTTACTTGTATGGATGGTACGGTTCCCAAGTTTCGAAATGGTAGTTTTGATCGCGTTGTCGGTATAATTGGAGGGCAGTCCAGCGCAGTCTCCATACAGTTGGCCACGCTTTTGCGTCTCTTCAAAGTTCCACAGGTAATCAATAGATTTATTTAGTGGTCAACGTAGAGATTTAGTTAGGTGTTTAATTGCAACATAAGTTTATATCTGGGGTTTTAGATAAGTTACCTCTCGACTAGTCCCACTCTAAGCAACAAGGAAAAATTTGAATACTTCTTTCGAACGGTACCTTCTGACGTAAATCAAGCGCACGCCATACTGGAAATTCTCAAGTAAGCCTACCTACAAAACTTTTCAAACGTTTTTAATGTACGATTGTTTAAATTGCACGACAAATCATAGTAGACCCACTAGATTAGTAAATCCACAAGCGCATGCGCCTTGGCAAACAGTTAAGCATGTTAGGAACTATTTATCGCGTGATTCGGTTTGGTAACCTTGCTATAATAAATGTAATATGATGTTAGGAAGAATTACGATACAATTGTGGTGGTACACTTCTCTCGAAGAGAAGTGGTGTATACTTCTGATACGGATAATAGGAATTATTGCGTAACCATGAAGATTTTCTGAACGTATTTGCAGGGCTTTTCGTTGGACCTATGTCTCCGTTGTTTATTCGGATACGGACTACGGGAATCGTGGCTTCGAGAAGCTGCAGGATTTAGCGCGCCAGTACAACATTTGCTTCTCCAACCCTCAGAGCATCAACGTAGACCATTTCGACGAAGCGGCCTATGACACCGTCATCAGAAACCTGATGCACAGAATTAATGCTCGAGGTAAATTAGTACTTAGACCTCCATTAACTCTCTTACCCCGTGCATGGAGTTAATCCCTTTTTTCAGTGGTAGTTGTATTTGCGGACAAAGTGACTGCTCGCAACTTGATGTCTGCCGCGAAACGTCGCGACGCCATCAACCGGTTCATATGGATCGGAAGTGACGCTTGGGGTGCGCGTGACAGCGTAGTTGGTAACCAAGAGGACGTCGTAGAAGGAGCCATTACGGTCTCACCTTTGGTCCGCAACTTAGTTGGGTTCCAAGAATACTTCACCAACTTGACACCCGACACTAACCGGGTCAACCCCTGGTTCCCGGAGTTCTGGGAAGAACACTTCAACTGTAAATTGTCCAGTTTCAAAATGACCCCGCACAATCAATTCTATCATTGGTGCTCCAATAACAAGAGGATTGGTTCCATTAAAGGATTCAAACCGACAGGGACTTTGCATTTTATACGGGATTCGGTTTACGCCTTTGCTCACGCTTTGCACGATATGCATCAAGATGATTGCAATGGTACACCCGGACTGTGTCCCAAGATGAATTACGCCAATGGAGAAAAACTCAAAGGGTACCTGGAGAAGGTCACTTTCAAAGGTTAGTGAAGTTTTATTTATTGCTACAAAAATGCGCCAAGCAAACGGTACTAGGCCTATCTTCCAATGGACAGTAAATACCCTTAAAGCCTCTGCAAATATTTACCTTTCTTTGTAAAATGGGACCCCATTTAATTACGGTTATATCATATCGATGTATTGACAAAAAAACTTTGGAAAGTTCGGGTTAGAATGATCGTCAAATTTCTAATGCATCTTTAATATCGAGTATTGATTGATTGGCAGTGAAGGATATGTATTTTGGACAATTTTTTTATCTATGACGTTTAGAAAGAATAGATATTCTAGGAGAGGTGTTACTGGTTTCTAAAAAAAGTATATGAAGGTACTAAAATTCCCCATGAACTTTGAACTATATCTTTTCTGATATTCATAAGAAAACTATATAGTGAATGAAAATGCAATATAAATCGAAGAGATTAAAGTTAAGAATTTGTTATGAATTTCTTTATAGTAAAATATAAATGTTTTAAGTCGACTCTAGTATCAAATGCAAATAGGAAAAATAGAAAGTGTGGCACAAACAAATAGATACTTTTAAAAAAGTCACGGGTTTGACCACATTGTTTACAAGCTTAAGACGAAACATATAGGTATATGGACGACAAAGACTTTATACAAGTCTTCATAGAACTCTTTCATTAACCTTGCCTTCCCAGTGCCACAGTATTACTTTCTATTATTTAAATTTGCCTTTGATATCGTACTCAATATCTCTTGGATGAAATTTAAAATATATTTATCCGCGAAGAGCGGCCGAAGAAGCTAGCTTTTGTGGTCCCGGAAACTTTGTTGACAAAACTTCCGATTAGAAAATTCAGAGTACTCAGGAAATAGGAAGATATCGTTTCATATTTCCATATAAGCAAAGCCAAAGGCAAAGCCAGGCGCTCTTTAAATATCCATTACAAAGTGTATAACCGGGAGGCTGTCCAAATAATAACAATGTCAACTATTGTTATTCCTGGCTTCTTTTTATTGACGACCAAAAGGGGTTTTTGCTCTTTTCATTTTTTTTCTAAGATAGTAATACTGTATAAAAGGAGATGATATATTGGCGTTGGAAATGATAAGGGCGCGATATCTTCTTACTGTAATAGTGTCCTTCAAGATTTGCCCAGTACTTAGCTACGTTCGCATTTGAAAGGGGTGGCCATATTGGTCTGAGAAGAATTGGAGGGAGTTCAAAAATGGGTCATGGAAAGGTGGTTTTTATGAGTTGTTCCTTGGGTTTAAAAATGTTTCAATGGTTAAGATTATAACATTGTACCATTACAATAAATGTATGCATAAAGATCGGGGAAAAGTTTTATTATTATTATTATTTTAAGTACCTTGGTCTGTTTATCTTTGGTATAACGTGGTATGTACGTTAACACATGTCCATAATATATGTTCCATATGTTCAATGTCTGTTAACACTTTGAAAAAAAATACTCAATGCGAACGTAGCCATTAGTACATCATCATTCTTAAAAG
Organism: Phalangium opilio; assembly: GCF_054372755.1. Classification (NCBI taxonomy): domain Eukaryota; kingdom Metazoa; phylum Arthropoda; class Arachnida; order Opiliones; family Phalangiidae; genus Phalangium; species Phalangium opilio. Next base: position 3,041,152 of record NW_028324151.1, read on the forward strand.
TTTACATTAATGTTTTCCCTCCCCCCGTCCGCCTTTCCTATCCACCTATACCTCTTCCCTTTTGGCTGTCGGTATCTTTTCCGCCTGAAGATGAGAGTGGCAACAATTTCCGTTTCCTTCCAAGCGGTGACGCACCGCCACGTTATAGTATACTCAACTTCCAGCGTCTGCCAGATAACACCTACCATTGGAGACCCGTCGGAACTTACTCCCGTAAGCTATAAGAAAGAAATACAACCACCAAAAACAATATATTTTAACAACCCTCCCCGTTCCCCAAAGAACTACAGCGTCTAAAACTTCTTGTGTTTATTTATTTGTGTTGTTATTTTGGCGGGTAACCCATCAAGTAGTCAGTGAGGAGGAGAAGGCCAAATTGGAACTGGATAGCAACGCCATGAGGTTCAAATTCGACGAGCCGGCGTTCCCTAGGTCGTTTTGTTCGGAACCTTGCCGACCTGGTCAAGCCAAACTCCAACTTGAAGGCGATACCTGTTGCTGGTTGTGTACCAATTGTTCCATGTACCAGTTCTTGGAAACGGAGTTCCGGTGTAGCGATTGTCCTTATGGTACCTTCCCGAGTGAGAGTAAGACAGAGTGCAAACCGATTGAAGAAGAATACCTGAGTTATACCAGCGTTTGGGCCATTGCCAGTATGGGTTTCGCCGGTTTGGGTATCGTCTTCGTTGTATTTGTCGCCCTGGTTTTTTGGGCCTATAGTGACACTCCTATTATAAAAGCCGCGGGTCGCGAACTGAGTTACCTTTTATTGGGTGGCATTTTTCTGTCATTCAGTATGACTTTTATCATCATTTCGCGTCCATCACCGTGGACGTGCGGTATTACCAGATTCTTCTTGGGGTTCTGTTACACCCTTTGCTACGCCGCTATTGTCACAAAGACCAATAGAATCGCTAGAATCTTTAACCAAAGACGTAAAAGACCTTGTAAGAAACCACGCTACACTAGTCCGCGTTCCCAGCTAATTATCACGGCGTTCTTGGTGTCCGTTGAAGTCATTATTAACGGCACTTGGTTGATTTATAACCCGGCTGAGGTCACCCACGTTTATCCAACGAGAGATGACAATGTTTTGATTTGTTTGGGGTCGGACAATGCCTCGTATCTAGTTGGGCTGATCTACCCCTTCATTTTAATCGGGTTTTGTACCGTTTACGCGTTCAAGACGCGTAAGTGCCCGGATGGTTTTAACGAAGCGCGGTACCTGACTTTCACTAATTACACGACGTGCGTCATATGGTTGGCCTTTCTACCACTTTTCGTCTTGGCCAGTAGTAACGGGATACGGTCGGTGACCTTATCGTTCCTGTTGAATTTGAGTGGAGCCGTGCAATTGGCCTGTCTCTTTATGCCCAAGGTTTATATCGCGCTTTTGAAACCCGAGAAGAATACCAAAGAAAGCGTCATGTGTCATCACAATCGGAATCTCAATGTGGCCCAGAATTCGAGCAATCCTTCGATTCTAGTCAATGGAGGTACTGGTAGTAGTTAGTGTCGTAATGTTTAAAAACTTCCTGTCGAGTAATTTTCTTTTCTAAACCTTCTAAGACCATAAGTTTATAAGATATGTTACGTAAGTATGACACTACCCATACTTCGTAATGCTAGAGAATTAGAGAGAGCTTATGCAACATATCTTATGAACTATCGAAGCTTTCGTATTCATGGCAACATTTCTACATCCTTTTATTTTGCGCTTATGCTTTTGCCAGTTTTTATTTATTTATTTTTTTATCTTGAATTTTCTTAGATATTTTTATCAAGAACCTATAAAAATTCTTGCCCGTGTTTCGTTGCATAATTTCTTAATTTATGCAAGCCTGGAAATCTCTCTTTATTATTAATTATCGTTTGAACGCTTTTTGATGTAAGCAAAATATTTCAAACTTTAGGTTCTTGATTCTTCTTACAATCATTTTGACTCTTAAAGACCCATAAATTGTGTGTGTGGATATTTTTCGCCTTGTCAAAATTTAGCTCAGTTGGATCTTCAAGTCAGTAGCAGTTGTCCCAGTACAAGTAGTCAATCGGCACGTAGTCCCGGTCCTTTGGTGGTCCCTAATATAACCCTATTGATACAAGAACCACCTCACCAGAATTCTAATCCCTCAACTCAAGTATCTCCCGATAAAAAAGAGGTCGGTCTTACCGAGGAAGTAAAACCGGAAACTGCCAAAGAAGAGATGGATAACAAGTTCAACAATTTGTTCAGCAAAACACTTTAATATTTTTCAATCGTACGCAATTTGGCAAAAAGACGCGGCTGTAGGCCTATGACGTCAAATTGCCTATTTTCTTTCCCCCCCATTTCGAAATATGATTGTCTCAATTTTCAATTAGAAAACTAACTTTAGATTTAACATTTTCAAGAATAATTTCGTTCAATATATCTCAATGGTATTCTCTATTACAAAGTTGTCCCCAACGTTGGGGATACACAGTTAACTCCCCCTCTCTCTACCGAAATTACTCTATATACCATTTTGAAACCTTACAGCCCAGGGGAAATTAAAAATGTAAGTTTATCTTCATTAGTCAGTTTGAAAAACATGTACTAATTTCCGTTACTATTCGTATTTATAACGATCTATTCATACCTCCACGCACCCAAATATAAACCCCATCAATACCACCCAATGTGTGGGTGAAAGTAAAAAACATGTTTTCAAAATGAAAAAAAGAAAAATATGTTTACTTGACAAAATGTTCTCTAAAATGAGATAGAACGGTAAAAATTCCGTTCCGGATTAGAGATCTCATAGACCGTGACCCTTTTAATTTAAAAGTAATTTTTAGCTAGATCTTAATTCGTCGATTTATCTTTCTTTTTTCTTTCCACTTAATGAAAGGGAAAATAAACTTTACAAGAAACGGTACGATGAGCTAGTTACTTCCAGTTCTAATTTTGTAATTTTTTCGTTTTTAAATAGAGAGGGAAATTTTCTTGGTTGCATGGTAGTCATTAACGAGATTAGGACCAGTAGAGCGAAACATTCGCTGAAAGCTGCGAAATATCTGTTGCCGAGGCTTAATTCTAACTTCTATAAGGGCCAAAAACAATCTACAAATTTGAATTAGAAATAAATCTTAGAGGGTTTTCAATTAGCCTTATTCCTGATCAGCGCCACCTACCCATAGCGGCGACTTTGAGAACTACTGTAAGCGGCAAGCCAATCAGATGTCGCTAAAATCTGGTGACGTCATTTTTGGTAAGACCCCCGAGAGTGCCAGTCAGTGACGTCACCAGATTTTAGCGACATCTGATTGGCTTGCCGCTTACAGTAGTTCTCAAAGTCGCCGCTATGGGTAGGTGGCGCTGATCAGGAATAAGGCTAATTTCTGAAGGAATGTACAATGTGTTTGTAGAGTTTTACTGGGCATGCGCGAATTTCGTAGCGTTATCGTAGTACATCAGCATTTCCACGCTTACTACGGTTAAGCAGACGACGGACAGTCACGACTCACGTGACATTGCCCAATCACTTCTCCAGGAAATAGTTCCTGACACATTACGCGTTGAACATCCCTTCCCTTTAAATTCTCAATTTGAAATATACGATATAATCATGCATCTTGAAGTTTTATAGTCTAGTCAATTTAAACATTAGGGTGTGAACTGAATTCCATGTGGTGTGGAGCCAGCTATAGTATAATTAAACATCCATCTCTAGGTGTAGAATTAGTTTCTAATTAAGATAAGTAGTTTATATAAGAAAATTTTATTTACATTATATGAACGGTTACAATTTTAAATCAAATTAATATATATTAAATTAATAGATATTAATCTTATATCAATTATAATATATTAACAAGAATTTCTTCATACATTTAAAATAAAGGGTTTAAAAAACAGTATTATCATATTATTGAATATATCAACAACATACTTTAATTATTTTATGGTTAAATTTATTTGACAAATTTTTATTATATAAAAATGACACTGACTCAAGTTTTGTTTTTACTTGTATAATTGAAAATATATCATATTGTTATAAAAACTCGAATTTTTAAACTTCATTATAGAGATTTTATTACTTTTTATGTTAATTAATTGAGACGTTTTGTTTTTTATCTCTTTTAATTTCCCTTCTATTTATTTTCTTAGGACGAAGGTCATTCTATCATTCTATTGGATTTCCGAAAAACTTCAATCAAACGATTTAAATTAGTTTACTTTCGGAGAATACTGTCTAATATCTCAAAGAAAATTCCATTTCCCCTTCAAGGTTTGCTTTGCCCGCGAGCATAAAGAAGCTGAAGAGCGGGCAGTGGAGAAGGATTCATGCCTGGATGAGATCCTCCTAGTCCTAACTGCCCTATTTTCCTCTTCCAGCATCCGGACCAATGAGATCCGAGTCACGTGATAATGGCGGAATCCCGGGGAAAAACCCGGAAAGGGGCGTGACGATTTTCTCTCGTGTCAGACGTGAACGTTGAGCAACTTGAGATGATGTAAACAAAGATGACAGACGACAAGACCTACGGAGTGAAGTGCAGCTACTTAAATCGCCGATTAAGCAGAATTTGTGAGTTAATTTTTAATTTAAATTATAATTAAACTATCGGTATTGCGCGCGGTGTTAATTGTTATTGAATTTAATTTAAAAATAACCCCATATGGGAAGTTTTTCGTTAAGCCTTGGTTAAAGCCTGGCAATTTGTATTAAGGAATTAGTGTACGGACTACGGTCTCGTGTTTTTATGAGCGGGCTAGGCAAAATTATACGCAAATTTATAATTATTGAAAATAATTTGACATTGAAGGAGTGTAATTTTGTCAAAAATGCTTTATTGCAGTTTATTAAAACGATTTATAAGTTTCAATTTTGAATATCTTCCAACTTGTATGATATCGCTGACTGTTACTGTTTTGGAGCATGCAAATCTCTTGTAGAAATCGAAATATCATTTATTCGCGGTGATAATTATTTAAATATCTTTCTTGCGCAATTGCTTTATCAGTTTCAATATTTATCTTTTGCTGAACGCCGCTTTTAAAATATTTTTCGGCACAGTCTCTTAAATTGTGGTACATTTTCTTAGATTCAGAGAAAACTGACAATGTCTACGTTGCATGAAGATTGTATGTTGACTTTTTTTTATACTATTTTTATAGTTAGGTTATTATATATTTTTCTATTCAATTCTGTCAATAAAATCAACCGTGTCTTTAATTAAAACAAAGGCACATCCGTCCAACAAGGGCCCAAACCCCTTAAGACAATCATTAGCGATGCTGGAATCTACTGTTACTGCGCCATATGCGCATTATCACTCCACGAACTCTTTCCCGACGATTGGGATAGGTAGGGTGTCAGAGAGTGACAGTTATTTTAGACTATGGGTTTTTGAATTGTGAAGAATTTGTAGGTCTTTCTGCGAAAACTGCTTGACAAATCTAATAAGACATCTAGATTTGCCGAAGCAGGTCGAATCCGCCATGAGAGCACTCATGGACGAACCTTTTGTTGATATTGACGCTTTTGTAACCACACTAAAAGATGAAAGCAGTTTAAAAGGAAATTGTTTGAGGGTTATTGAAGATCTAATTTTATTTTCAATTGAAGGAGGTACTTGTTTAATTTGTTTGTCCAATGAGGAGAAACACTTCCTCTTCTTTCCCGAACAGTCCAAGCTCTATTCTATCTGTCATTAGTCAAGTGTAGTTACTATTCCCTTGATTTAGACTCTTTTGGAAGGACTAGAAAGGATTTCTTCTCTTTGGGGTCTATCTTTAAGAATGATGCTTCAGTACCGAACCATTTTTAGGTACTTATGACGCGAGGATGAGGGTTTTAATACGACACATAGCGTGGCAATTAAAAGTAGCTCTACCTCTGATGGAAATTTACGAAGAGTCTGTTGTTGAAATGTTATCGAATGTACCTCACGAACAGACAGAGTAAGAATTCTCTGTAAGGGAAGTGTAGGGGCAAAGAGTGTAGTTCAATTCGGTTCTTCACATTGATAGCAAAGAAGTTAAGGAAGAAACTCAAGACCATATTCGAAGACAACGAAACAAGAAAATCAAGAGATACTTTATGATCACTTTAGCTACATTAGGTGGAGGAGCCGTAATGGGTTTAACTGGCGGTCTCGCGGCACCTTTCGTGGCGGCAGGTGAATTAGTTAGGGTCAGGTTGGTTGGTTGAAAGTCTAACCACTTGATACCTGTTCAGGTGCTGGCGCTATAATAGGTGGTGCTGGGGCCGCCGCTTTAGGATCAGCGGCAGGTATCGCCGTGATAGGATCTCTATTTGGGGTAGCGGGGGCCGGGCTTACAGGGTACAAGATGAAAAAAAGGGTTGGTGCTATTGAGGAGTTTGCCTTTGACACCCTGACAGAAGGACAACAGCTTCATATAACAGTCGCTGTGTCTGGATGGTTGAATGTGGAAGGACCTGGTAGGAGACAAGTGCCCCCTCCATGTTCCTTCCCAAAATTCTTAGACCTGGTGATCCGTTTCAGAATCTTTCCAAACACCGTGGCAAACTCTGATGCACTCTCGGGAACAGTATTGTCTCCGATACGAGTCTTCCTACCTCTTAGAACTTGGGCAAGCCATGGATTACTTGTTTAGTTTTGCCCTATCCATGGCCGCCCAAGAAGCCCTTAAATACACGATTCTATCAGGAATTATATCAGCGATAGCTTGGCCCGCCACTTTGATCACTGTAGCTGGAATTATCGATAATCCATGGGGAGTTTGTATACGCAGATCGGCTGAAGTGGGTCGACATTTGGCCGAAGTTCTTCTAGCGAGACAACAAGTATGTCGACCTCAACTTCAGTCTCTTTTGTCTCCCTGAAGTTTAAATCACGAGTATAAAATTTAGGGAAGGAGACCGGTCACTTTGGTCGGATTTAGTTTAGGAGCTAGAGTTATTTTCTATTGTCTTCAAGAAATGGCTAAACGAAAAGGTTGCGAAGGTATCATAGAGGATGTTGTTTTGTTGGGCGCACCCGTTGGCGCTCATTTAGAAAGTTGGAGACCATTAGCTAAAGTTGTTAGTGGAAGAATCGTCAATGGATACTGCCGGTACATAATGGAATGGTACTTAAGTTTTAAGTACCTAAAGTTGATATCCAAGTACTTTCCTTCGCAGAGGAGATTGGCTTCTAAAGTTTCTATATCGCACGTCATCCGCCACTCTTAAAATTGCCGGATTGCAACCAATCAAATGGGATAATCGAAAAATGTGCAACATTGATCTGAGCGATGTGGTAAGCCAGCATTTTTTTACCTTGTACAGACAGAGCTATCTCAGTTGTGACGTCAGTACCTGGGCTTAAGTTTGGTAGGGGGGGGGCATGTTTCGTACCGCGTTGGTAAGTTCTATGGGTGACGTCACACTAATTCTTCTGAGATAGTTGGTAGGGGGGGGGGCATGTTTCGTACCGCGTTGGTAAGTTCTATGGGTGACGTCACACTAATTCTTCTGAGATAGCTTTATTGGGGTGGGAAAGAGTTCATAGTACGCGCGTATGAACTTTTAAACGTCACCCTCGTGTGTTCGTTCATAAGGTGACTGGTCATATGGATTACGCCAATAAGATTGACATAATCTTAAAAGCGGTTGGCATGCAAACCAGGGATGAACTACCCGATGCCCTGAGAAAATCCCAATCAGACTATGCCACCAGCGCCAGTTATCGAACTGCCGCGTTACAAAACTCTGTTAAAAAACTTCCTCGCTCAAAATCGGATACCCAATTACATTACCATTGTACGGCCCTTTTCCCTCGGTTAATGTCACGCGATATGCATTATCAAATGTCCATATCGGACGAGAGTTTAGCCAGTCGTTTAAGCGTCAGTCCTACTGACGTCCCGAGTTTAGCTTCCCTTCAATCTTTCCATAGTAACAGCCCTAGGCTTAGCCCTCAAAGATTCGTATATTCCGATAATTATAACAAACCTACGGGATCCAAAACTAGTAGTTCTGTTTCTTCTGGTAATTGGGAATGGGATTCCGCTTGCGAAGAGAGTTAGCCTAGATTACCATTAAACGTTTAGCGGTTTAAGGATCAATTTTGTAGGCTTTACAACGCCAAACAATGATTAATTGTGTTTTAGTAATTAGCCTTATTCCTGATCAGCGCCACCTACCCATAGCGGCGACTTTGAGAACTACTGTAAACGGCAAGCCAATCAGATTTCAGCTAAAATCTGGTGACGTCATTTTTGGTAAGACCCCCGAGAGTTCCCGTCAGTGACGTCACCAGATTTTAACGGCATCTGATTGGCTTGCCTTTTACAGTAGTTCTCAAATTCGCCGCTATGGGTAGGTGGCGCTGATCAGTAATAAGGCTAATTAAAACGAAACAAATCCGCTGTTTTGCGTAAATGAAAAGAAGAGGTTATTTTTAGAAAATACCTTAGAATACCTGAAGTAAAATTAAAATTGTCCAAAATATAGGCCTAATCGCTTCATTTTCCAGTGTGTAGTTTTTAAAATCGCGGGACCAGAAAAACCCTATAGAATCAGAACAGTGCCCAAAATCCTAATCTAATCTAAGCCATGCCCAATTAAGAAATTAACAAAAAGAAAAAAGCTCAAAGTTAGTAAAATAGTAAAGCCATATCAGTAGATGTTTCCTATATACAAAAATAAATATATTTATCCGTACTCCTGTAGATTAGAAGCTGTAGATACAAAAAAGGTCTATTCTATTGTATATAAAATATTTAGGTTATAATTAATACGACAGACAGCATTAATTACCATATCGCCATGACATGTTGAAATGCTCATTGCTGATTATACTTAATTGTATTCCTGGTTAGGAAAAAAAAATATTAAATATTTCAAGGGATTTAGAGATTAATTTATAATTAGTTTAATCCCCTCTAAATTAACATTATTTTCCGAAAAACTGACGTAGTTACAAAAATTGCCAAAATTGAAACAAGAAATCCCAGCGAGCTTTGAATAATCTGTAAACGTGGATTACGAAAAAAACAAACAATTTAACAAACAAACGTTGGTCTTCCTTCTGCGGTTTAACAATCATTTTCCACGTCTTCCAAATTTAAAGCTTTTTATTTTAAAAGCAAGCGGTAATTAAAGTTTTAACGCTAATTATGTAAAGAAAGGCAATTGTCAGTCAGAGTATACGGTGATTTGGAAACATGCAGATTCTTGAAAGCTCCTAAAAATTATAAATAGAAAAAGAATTAAGTAAATTAAACTATAGCCTCAATTTGTTCCAGAAATTAATTCCTAAAACAAATTGGTTAATATTCCTGTTAAATGAAAAAAACTATATAATTCCTAAAACCTGGTGTAATTATACATACTTAAATAGGCGTATGCTACTTTAGCACATCTGCTCTAAACGCTACTACTACTAATACTAATACTAAAGGTTGTGAATAACTCCAAAACAAAACATTAGCTAAATATATATAGGTTAATTAATTTACATATAGCTTTTTATAAAAGTGTAGCCTAGCAACGCATCGCGTCTTTGTTAGTTAAAAGTTTTCTTTTCTTTTTGAAACCTATAGTAACGTTTTCTTTTCTACCAATATATATATCTGTATATTCCTTCCCTTGAACTCTAGTACAATTAATCAGATTCAGGTATTTAAATGAGATAAACACATACAGAAACAAACAAACAAATAAAGCCCATTTTTTAGAGAAAACCCGTACTAAAACGCGTAGAGTGTTCTCTGAAAGTAGATATTAGTGCCTTAGTGTTTGTTATTTATTAATGATTGAAAACCCAGTTTTATAATCGTGTATCTTTTTTCGTTTTAATTTTAATTTTGATTAAGTTAATTAACCCTAGTTTTTTAATTTATTCTTAATCTTAAGTGCCTCTTTTTTAAAATGCAACGTAAATTATATATATATGCAAGGTTTACTTTATATTCAAGCGAGATCTACGTAATTTTAATTTAATTCGTTTTCCCTCAAAATTGACGGGAAAATTCAAAATTGTGTTGCATTACTTTTGTAGATGTAAATAATATTGTTAAAATTATTTTAATTGCGCTCAAAGTTTACTACTAATTTTTAAAATGAAGAAAGATTTATATGAGATTTAATTTCTAAATTAATTAAAGAAGATTATTTAGTTTAATCTGAAGCTTTATATATATTTATTATTGCTAAACCAAATTATATTAATTTATATTTCAGTCAGAAAATATTAAGAATTTATTTAAGATATAACGTTTTCGAAGAAATGTTTGTTAAATATGAATTAATTAAATTATAATTTATAAAATGTTTATTTAAGAAAAGTGTACGAGACAATCTTGTTGATAGTTAACCCCTATCGCTACATATATATACATATATTTAGATTTAGAATTAGCAAATTTAGGAACCAAATGAGGACTCAAAAATGTCCATTAAAGTTTTATAATAGATATAATAAACTTGGAATTTAGAAGAAAAAAAAATATCGGATCCAATTCCCCAAAACCAAATGGCTGCTTGGTCAAAGCTTTGGCTGACCTTTCTGACCCTATTCTTGCCCCTAAAGGTTAACTTGTAATCTACCAGCCATTTTGGGGTGAAACGCTTTGTACTGTAGGCTAAATGATTCTTGTTAGTGTAAGTGAGGACACGGAGAGATATTTCCTTTACTATACAAGAAACTGCAACTGCAATTGCAACTGCAACCCCGAGCAGAAATTAAAATAAATTCCTGTTAAATAGTAGGCCTAGAATCAAAAATGTTAAAACAAAATGGCTGCTCGGCCAAAGCTTTGGCTGACCTTTCTAAACCCTATTCTTGCCCCTAAAGATTGTAATCTACCAGCCATTTTGGGGTGAAACGCTTTGTACTGTAGGCTAAATGATTCTTGTTAGTGTAAGTAAGGACACGGAGAGATCTTTCCTATATAACTATACAAGAAACTGCAACTGCAACTGCAATTGCAACCCCGAGCAGAAATTAAAATAAATTCCTGTTAAATAGTAGGCCTAGAATCAAAAAATGTTAAAAAGCTCTAAAAGATTATATATAATGAAGATATACGACGAAACAATTGATTAAAGAAGAATCAATTCTTTTGAAAAGTGACCTATTTGTCTTTATTAACAACGATCATGTATCACTTTTACATTACATTTGTAAGGCATTGAGAAATTGAGAAAAGTAAGTAGTTTAATTGCTAAATGAGCCTAACTAAGAAGACTAAATGCTACTAAGACGAAATATGCAAATATGGCAACAGAAAATGAGTATCTGTTTTTGAGTATTATATAATTGATTATCAAATTAAATGCATCATCATTCGACTAAAAGTAAACTGTGAAGGAACGGAACCAATCCGAAAATTGTTGACCGGAGCTTTTCACAAATGGAGAACTTGACAATGATTTGCCACCTTTCAAGATCTCATCTCTCAATTGTTTGGGAATCAAGACTGTGTCAATTGAATGAATAACTCCATTCGATACTGTGGCATCAGCAATTGTGACCGTGGCATCGTTAACTTCAACTTTGTCACCTGAAAAACGAGTTTTAACGTGTATACCTATGACTTGGCTTCTTTTTTTCAGATAGGTCTACACTACCATCGATAGTGATTTTGACACTCTGTCCTTGGGCAGTTTTCACGTTTTGACCATCTTTCAATGAGAGACTGTAGAATACATCAGGCACAACGTGGTACAATAGGACTTCTGTGAAATTAACGATAATTATGTTTAATTTTGGTTTTTTTGTTGGGGGGGGGGGTTAATTGCCTTTCAGGGCTGTGACGTTCTTCAACAAGCCATCGAGGACACCAGGGGGGAGTTTTTTGAAAGCGGAATCGGTGGGAGTAAAGACAGTGAAAAGGCTGGAACCATCTAAAACTTCGTGTAGGTCAGTTAGATTCAGGGCCTGGGATAAAATCCCCATTGCTGGACAAAGGTCAATCTCATGAGCTGCACTTCCTACATAAACTGAGCACATAACATTATCTATCACATGGAGAATTCCGTTTGAAGCTACGTTATCTGGCTTAATAACTCTCCTGCCATTGGATGTAATGATCTATATATTGGAAAGATTTTTTTTTTAGTTGGCTAAAATTATTTTTTTAACATGATGGTCGAACTAACGTCATCATAGATGTTAATTCTAATTCCACGTTTGGATAAAAGAGAAGGGATGACGAAGTTATTTTTTAAGGAGCTTGATTTGAAAGTCCCCTTTCCAACGTGAAATTTCATTAGTTCTTTCAAACAAACGTATTTGCAGTAATCGGGTGTTCGCTCAAATGCTTCGTTTGTCGGTGCAAATAGAGTAAAGGGTCCTGAAAGAAATTTCTCATTTGCGTTTAACTTAATTAAGATGATATTTTCACCTTTTTAACAAACCTTCGTGATCCAAAACATCTTCAATTCCAGCCTCTTCAGCCTTAGCAACCAAAGTAGTAAGGTTTAGATTCTTCGCTAGTTCGAGTAAATTGGTTTGTTTGGCTTCTTTTGCATTGTCATTCAAGGAGTTTTCAAGTTCAATCGTAATTTTTCCAGGATTATCGAGTTTTATATTAATCGATGTTTTTTCATTTTCAAAAACGCCAACTCTTTCACTAAGCCAGCTAAACGTTTTTTCTAAAAAATTATAAGGAAAGGATTCCGCACTATCAAATGTGAGAAAAGCCAACGAAGCCAAGAGAAGGAAGGTTCCAGTTTTGGGCAGCATGATTTCTATAGAAATGGTAGATTCAAACTGACTGCTTAATAGTTAAATCTTATGTAATTTTATCTTGGTTTATATAATCTTTGAATTACATAATATTTAAAATCTTTTTTGCTTCTGATAAAAAAGTCGCCGAATCACGTTCAATAAGCAGACGAAATTGCAAAGCCGGAATATTCTCATTTGTTTAATTAAAAATCGCGGGAAATATTTGGACCAATACCGATTGGCGAGTCAATTTCAACCAATCAGTGGTGTTCAAAATATAGGCTGAAAATAAGTATTTTTTATTTTTACAATTTATTTTTAATTATAGTCGAATTATATAACAATTTAAAGATTTATAAATAAAATTATGTTCAAATTACGTTTTTCTACCTTCCAAAAGAGTTAAGTTTAAACTATAACCAGTCTAATCGTAATAACATTGCCTTTTTAAAAATATTTGGGTCTAGTGCGCTCCTTCTTCCGGCAATGCAGCCATGCTGCTGGCTTTCCAGTCTGGCAAGGGTTGTCGAGTCGAGTTCGCGGGTAAATACATTCTGACGAGACAGTGCGGATTTTTCGCGTGAAATTTTAATCTTTCAGCTAATGGTATCAGTATTTAATTTATTTTGTTTGTGAAATGTAATCGATTGGATAACCAAGCCGTGTTTGTGAAAAGTGTGTGGTGTGCGTGTAAAAAATCCAATTTTATTTCTGTTTTACGAAACCGTTTTGTCTGATATTGACAAAGAATAAGCCTTGGCCTATAATGCGCAACGTCCACGTGGGAATGGATTACTGTGACTCGGCATAAAGCAATGTGTTTTTCATGTAAGGCATTATATAGCCTTGTTTGACATATATTCGAAGAGACAGTAAGTGTTAAATGGTTTTTTTTAAGGCGGGTTGGCATGTTTATGGGTAAATGGTAACTGTCACTATGAAAAAACGATTGGGAACAAGTACTTTTCAGTGGCGTATATTTGCCGCTTGTTGTTTGTTTACCACATTTTTCGTGGGTTATATTTTCGGCTTGTTAAGTCAAAGCTGGATTAATGATAAACCCGTAATTTATTCTTCTTCCAACCCTTTATTCATATCTCTCGGAACCCCTTATGACTTTATTCGGACTTATAATGAAACAGGCAAGTTACCACAAATACCCCCAGTTAGAAACTTAAACAAAATATCAAAGTTTCTGGCAGTTGGGATACTAACTAGCCCTAATAACTTTATGCGCCGTAAATACATAAGAGAATCTTGGATATCTCTCGCGGTTAAGGGAGGTCTGACTGATTTCCATCATGTCTTTGTAATTGGCAGTGAAACATTGACAATGAAAGATCGATTAGACATTGAGAATGAAGTAACTGAATACCGCGATTTACTCTTGCTAGATAAAGTAGTAGATTCATACAGAAACCTAACTCTAAAAGTTATGAACTATTTTAAATGGTTGGACCAAAATGTTGAATTTTCTTACGTATTAAAAGTAGATGATGACTCATTCGCTAGTTTAGGTGAAATTTACTCGCTTTTAAAGAAACGAGAAAAACACCAGAGATTGTACATGGGTTACTTCGATGGTAGAGCTAGAGTCAAACATTATGGTAAATGGGCGGAGAAAAGTTGGGTTTTATGCGACAGATACTTACCATACGCTAGAGGAGGTGGTTACATTTTATCGCATGATTTAGTTAGCTTCATAGCTAACAATTCGCGTCTTTTACAGTTGTATAATAGCGAAGATGTTTCTGTGGGTACATGGTTAGCGCCACTTAAGATTGACAGGGTCCATAACCTCGATTTTGACACTGAATACGAATCAAGGGGTTGTTTGAATAATTATCTAGTCACTCACAAACAAACTACTCAAGATATGGTGAGGAAATATCATAGTTTGGTTCATAAGGGGAAGTTATGCGATCCAGAAGTTAGGCTTAAAAGTGACTACTATTATAACTGGGATGTATTGCCGTCTTTATGCTGCAAAAGAAACAGTAGTAAGATTACTGTTGATTAGAGAGATCAAAGAAAAATTTGAAGGGGCAGATCACATAACATTAACACCTGAAAAGAAAGGCCTTTTCTAAATATAAAAGGAATTAAATATTAAAATTAAAATTAAAATCAATGATCTCTTATTTCAAGTTTAATTGGTCTTAAAAACGAGGACTACTGCCCGACCCGCCATTGCTTTAGTGGCGTCTGCTAAATCGAACCACTTACCACTACGGGATTGGTTGAATTCTCACTGTCTGAGAGAGGTATGGGTAAGGAAGGTTCTGGCTAGCAGACGCCACTAAAGCAATGGCGACGCAGTAGTCCACGTTTTTAAGACTAATTAAAAGGTAGTAAGAGATGCTAAATGAAATTTTCCATTAAACAAGACCATAAAGCTAGTAGAAAAAGATTTATTTGTAGGTCAGTAGAGTACAAACTTTTGGGTAAATAGCGTGTAAGCTAGTATAATACATCGTAATTCCAATTTTAACAAATTTTAGAACATTTTACTAAAATACTCGTGAAGTTACAAGAGTATGTACGTGTTATGTAGCAAAATATGTAGTAGTATATATATTGATATTGTTGTGGACCCTTGGGTGTATTTAACCTGAGTTATATTTTCGTACAGCGAAAATAGTTTGTTACAAATGCTTTTAAGAACACTATATGTTACTTACTTACTTGAAACAGTGTATATATAATATCTATATCATGATACTCTAAGGCCACAAATAACTTTTCCCCCAGCGATATATATTTCAAACATTTAAAGCGTTTAAATTTAACAGAGTTAATTTAATTAATGGAATAAATTAAATTCCTTAAGTTTAAATAAATGTTTTTTTGAACAACACAACAATGTGCCATAGATTCTAATATGTATGTTAACTAATGAATTTTATTATAACTATTAGAATTAAGGAAAATTTTTAAAATTAACGATCAAATTTTTTTAATTATAATTAACAAAAATAATAAATGGAAATTAATTATAAGCGAAAGCCCTCCGTTTTTGGGTGAAAAACAAAAATGAGGAAAAACTGATGTAGACAACAATCAATGTTATGTCGAAAAATATAAACATAAATTATCGAATGAAGCTTTTTTTTCTGCTCAATATGCTTACAATACCACCTTTACAAAGCTCTTTTTTTTTATTATTTATTTTTGCTTACAATACCACCTTAAAAATATTTTAATTCCTCCACACAAGGACGGAAGACTAGGCATAAAATAAGGCACCTTTTTCTTTTATCCAATTATTTCTCCACAAAACCGTAGTACCCTTTTTCTTTTTCCAAAGGATCCTCGCTTTCGATGGCCTATTTTAAATACTTAAACGTGTTAAAAACGTTCGTTAAAATTAATGTTGATAATAGAAAAAAACCTTATACTTTTTTCACGAATCTGGGTAAGACAAAAGCAGCTTGATGAACTTTAGGAGTGTAATATTGTAAATTCATTTCATCCATCTGTTTTTCAGTGAATTCCGTAATTGGTTCTTCAAACTTTGTTTTCTGAAAATTGTTATAAGTAAATAAGTAACAGGGTTATATTGTAAGTACTATGAATGGGTACCGATGATTTGCTACATAGAAAAAATCCAATTTGTCCACCAGGATAAGTGGGAACGTAGGTTGAAGCGTAATTAACAACTGGGAATATAGTTCGACACATTGATAGCATACTTCGAACTAATTCCAACGTAAACCAAAATGATTCTCCTGGAAATAAGTTCTCGCTAGAATTTCAATGTTTTATCATGGATTTAACTAATTTGTACCTTGAGAACATATTATTCCATCGGGTTTAAGAGCTTTTTTCAAAGCTTCGTAATACGGTTTTTGAAATAACACAACAGCTGGTCCTGTCACAAAATTTAATTTTTAAATATGTGTCCGTTTCTAATTGTTTAACTAAAACCACCTTTTGGGTCTGAAGAGTCGGTTATGATTACGTCAAATTCTTCCTGTTGTTGTTTAACAAATTCGTACCCATCCCCGATGTATAAATGCACTTTAGGGCTATTGAAGCCTTCAGCCATAAATGGTAAATGCTTCTTAGAAACCTCGATAACTTTTTCGTCAATTTCGCATTGGATAATGCTTTCGACCATTGGGTGTTTGGCTACTTCTCTAGCGACTCCCCCATCTCCCCCGCCAATAATTAATACCTACGTTAATTTAATCAAGTATTTAATTATTTAAAATAATTTCTAGTTTATAATTTGCGCAACCTTTTTAGGACATGGGTGAGCGTTTAATGGTAAAAAAGATATCATTTCTTGATAGGAACTCTCGTCTTTTTCCGTGCATTGTATGGCATTATCCAAAACTAACACTCTCCCAAATAATTTACTGAAAATGTTTACGGTGGTAGATCAGGTATCATTCTACATAAGATATGTTCCGTTCCATAAATATGTCACTGGTAACTTAGGAACTGGAGCTTGTAGGTATTGTCATACTTATGGAACGGAACATATCACTTATAAACTTATGCTAACGGAGTACCTTTGAAAGGCGATTATATCTTGATATTTCGACTGTTCATGGTAAAAAACTTTCTCTACTGAAACAGACAACGCTAAATCTGGCGAAATGTTATCCCATTCCGTAAACCATCCTTTTTTAAATGTATCCATTCCTGAATGTGTTTTTCAAATTATGTGAAAACATTTATTTTAAGGTTCACGTTACATTTTAGTAACATTGTTAGTAGAACGATATATGTGTGAAGCAAGAGGCAAGAGTTTTAAATAAATTAGTGTAAGGCAAGGTTCTTAATTCTGTTTAATAGAAAAGTTCAGGTAACATAACTGATTATACCTTAAAATAACGACCTTTTATCTAAATATAAAAGGAATTAAATATTAAAACAAATAAATGCTCTCTTATTACAAAATAATTAGCATTACTACTGCGCCACTAACCATTGGTTTAGTGGCGTCTGCTAGCCAGAACCCCTTACCCCCTATGGGATTGGTTGAATTCTCACAGCCCACTCGATCACGCGCATAGGTTCGATTTAGCAGACGCCAGTAAACCAATGGTGGAGACGCAGTAGTCCTTGATTATTTTTAAGACTAATTAAACGCTAATTAAATTGTAATAAGAGATAATTTATTTTCATTTTGAATATTTAATTCCTTTTAATATTTAGAAAAAAGTCCGTTCTTTTAAGGTATAATGTTATGTTAACTAAACTTTTACTTTAATTGAAAAGATTAGTGTAGTGAACATGAAACCAAAACCAATAATTTCAATCATGCAGTCAGTGTTACGGCTTGTTTTTTTATTAGTTGTAAAAGTTTTTTGATCCCCATGAAGCGTTATAGTGGTTTTTAGAAGAATTTGTTGATTTTATATTGTTTTGGGAAGTTATTTTTGTGTAATTATTATCAAACCTTCTATCCCATATATAGTTTTTTCAATGGCATTTGGGTCATTCATGGTAGTAGAAGTTGATTATTAGCCGTAAAACCTTTTTTAGGATATTAATACGGTAACTAAAAAAATAATTAAATTGCCTAGAATTAAATAAAAGCGTGGATATTATTATTTTAATCATTTAAAATGCAAAAATTCAACCGCTTAATTATTAATTGAATCATGGAATTATTTCAGCATTTGTTAGTTTTGATGTTTCACCATTCCTTAATAATTAGTTTTGATTTATTAATAATTTTAGTACCAATAACCATTGACCAGTAATTATATTAATTTTTATTAATTTCGAACAAATTTTGGGATTGCGTAATATGTATGGTATTTCACACGACTACAAAATAATTGGGGGGTACATTTGCATTCTAAGTAGTACATTGAGAAAGTATAGAGTTCATAAGATATGTTCCATAAGTCATGAAGTGACGTAAGTCATAGATTCGAGATAAAGCGACGCCTGGTAAGGCGCTGTTAAAGTCTTAGTACAGACTCTTAGTAAGTCTCTAGCATTACGAAGTATAGGTAGTGTCATACTTATGGAACATAACTTATAAACTTATGATGGTACTCGATTTCTACTTACTTCACTTACTAGTATAATTTAAATTGAATGTCAAAAAGCCAGATAATACTCGAGTTTTTATCAATATCACAATATTCAAATTTTATCAACGGTTTTATTCAAGTATGCTTGCCACAAGTAATTTCTTTAATCTAATCACAGTTCTTACAATTTTGGCATGAAAGTACTTGCAAGCTTACTATTATGTTGTCCAGATACGTTAGCGTATTAAATTAAATTAAAATTAGTTATTTAATCTAATTATAAAATCTGGCTCTTCGCTCGTCAACATTATGGTTGGGGCATCACATTATTTTTAATTTAGCGCCCTTTAATTATAACAAAAAAAAAGATTTACTTACAAACAACCGCTTTTATGATGTCACGTGTAATCTAAATTATTTTTTTGCACCAAAGCAATGTGCTTTAACTTTAATTAAAAAATGCCTAATTAAAATTTTTGATTTTATAACAACGTGATCGTCACCAACTCGAGTCACACGCTTTTCGATAATGAGGAGGCCCCGGTTTGGTTGTCTACGTAACTATCTCCTAGAGGGCGGACTTTGTCACGGCCAACTTTGATAGGCAGACATTGACGCTTTGGGTTAACCTAAGTTAGCCGTTTCATTTTCCTTCCCCATTTCTGGCTTCCGACAAATAATTTTGCAGCACAGTTAAACGTGAGGCGGATTATTACACAATGTTAAATCTCATACGTATTAAACTACTTTCTGTCAAGTTCTTTTGTTGTTGTTATAGAGTCGCAATTTACCGACGGCGAATGAGAAAGATACACGGGTATTTATATGTACTTATATTAATTACGGTTTAAAATTAACTAATTGCAATTAATATATTCTTTAACTGACAGTATGAGGTACTAAAGTTCTTCAAAATTAAAGTAAAACTTTATAATATTTGCGTTAAATTAAATTTCTGGTTGCCATCAAAATTTCGCGTTAGGCTTAGGGCTAGAGTAGGCCAAGGCTTACTACTTCCTTATTCCTAAATAAATCCGTGAACTTTGACCTTTGTAGGTCTTATCATGTTTATTTGGTCCATTTTTATTTCTGAAACGTATTTTTATCGAAATTAAGAATACATTTAAAATGAGTAGAAAAGGCAGTACCGCGACTCAAAGACTCAAACAGGACTATATAAGAATTATAAAAGATCCAGTGCCATATGTAATTGCGCATCCTCTTCCATCAAATATCTTAGAATGGTTTGTTTGTTTCTCTTTAATAAACAAATTTAATTAGTGTAATGTACAGTACAATACACTGTTAATTAACAAACGCGCCAATCTTTAGGCATTATATTGTAAGAGGTCCTGAAGATACACCTTATGATGGTGGAATGTATCATGGGAAATTAATCTTTCCCAGCGAATTTCCTTTTAAGCCACCAAGTATTTATATGATCACACCTAATGGCAGGTTTAAATGTAATACCAGGCTTTGCTTGAGTATAAGTGACTTTCATCCTGATACATGGAATCCTGCTTGGTCTGTTTCAACCATTTTAACTGGCCTACTTAGTTTTATGGTGAGATACTTGTCACATTATTATCGTGACTTTTTTACACATTTTGCGTGATTAAAATAGGTTGAAAGAAATCCAACATTAGGGAGTATTCAAACTACAGAGTATGAGGTTAGTTTGTAGGCCTAGAGTATTCATTTTATAGTCCATAAACCAAAAATCTCCTCTGTATGAACGTAGAAACGCCAACTGGCACAATTAAGCCTCGAATTTAACATTAAAGATCCTGTGGTAGTGGAACTTTTCCCTGAAATGGTTGAGGAAATGAAAGATGTCCTACAAAAAAGAACTGAGCAATTACGGCTTCAAGCTGACAGTGCCGCTGCTAATAACAACAGGGACGGGGCTGATAGAAGTTATTTAAATCAGAGACAAGGGCAAGGACTTTTGGGTAATGCCCTGACTAATGTTTTTGTAATTGTTGGATTCGCCGCTTTCGCTTATACAGTCAAATACGTCATTATGAGTATTGCAAAGTGATAAGTCATAAAAAGATGCAGATATGATGATAAAAACGGGATGCCTTAAAAAAGGGGTAAGCAGGGTCTGTAACGTGTTTTTATTTAAGTAAAACGTAATTAATAGTAATAATTAGTGCTACGTTTTTGTATTTAAAATTAAAGACTTGGAAATTTAAATTTTGATTTCTAAATCAGCGCCACCTACCCATAGCGGCGACTTTGAGAACTACTGTAAATGGCAAGCCAATCAGATGCCGTTAAAATCTGGTGACGTCACTGACGGGAACTCTCGGGGGGGGGGGGGGGTCTTACCAAAAATGACGTCACCAGATTTTTAGCTGAAATCTGATTGGCTTGCCATTTACAGTAGTTCTCAAAGTCGCCGCTATGGGTAGGTGGCGCTGATCAGGAATAAGACCGCTAATTCTTAGAACAATATTTTTTAACAGCTGAACTTTGTGAACCTGCTGACCTCTTTTGCTGTAGGTATATTAATTAGGGCATCCAAATTATATTTAATTATAATTATATTCACTCTCATCATTAAAGATTAAATAGGTTAATTAATTTTTATTGGAGGGTTATACTTATTATTATTAAGTTAGCTTTAAAATTTGATTTCCAACTCCCCCTTGACCCGTTTCTTGACCCAACTATAAAGAAATTTCCGCCAAAAATATAACATTTTTACTCTTCCCCTTGTCAACTATTAAAACCAACTTGAATTTTTTAATAAAGTGCCTTAATGATAAGATTAAACTTGTAAGAGAAACGAAAAAAACCTAAAAAACAATTACTGGTAAATGTCTCGTATACGATGTTGTTTTTAGCACACAAGTCTTTTTACAATAGTAACTAAATAATGTGGGAAACCTTTTTGCACACCACCCCCGCGTCTTAATCTAGTTCCCTCCTCGTCCTAATTGCCTTCCCATAAATGTAATTAATGAAAAGATATTTTATAATGACCTTTGACCTTACCACTCCTTCCTCAATATTCTTCCCCCCCCCCCCCCGAAAATTGTAATTAATATGGTTTTTTAAAGCTCAAATGGAGAAATATAAATTGTATTTAAGAACACAGATGATGCTTCTAAGCTATTATTAACGAAAGCTTAAAGACAGTAGCTCTAATGAAAGAAACTCTTTTGAAAGAAAAAAAATGATTTTTCAATCATTTATTAATTGTAAACGAATGAATACAAATCTGTTATAGAGGCAGATCTGTATGTCAAAACAAAATTAAATATTTTTTGTTATAATCTTTCTATTGTGGTAAATTATTGCTTTGATGGCGGTAAACCATGGGAAATGTATGGGGGGAAATCCTTAAATTCGGGGGGGGGGGAATATATAGGGAAAAAACCCTTAAATTCGGGGGGGAATATATAGGGAAAAAACCCTTAAATTCGGAGGGAATATATAGGGAAAAAACCCTTAAATTCGGAGGGGAATATATAGGGAAAAACCCTTAAATTCGGGGGGAATATATAGGGGAAAAACCCTTAAATTCGGGGGGAATATATAGGGAAAAAACCCTTAAATTCGGGGGGAATATATATAGGGGAAAAACCCTTAAATTCGGGGGGAATATATATAGGGGAAAAACCCTTAAATTCGTGGGGAATATATAGGGAAAAAACCCTTAAATTCGGGGGGAATATATAGGGAAAAAACCCTTAAATTCGGGGGAATATATAGGGAAAACCCTTGAAAACTCGGGGAAATCAGTTTTCCATAACTTGTATGAACCCTTGATAACAAAGTGGGAAAATATTATGTCATAACAAATTAAATTTAGTTATTTTTTTACTCTAAAACTTTGTAAGGGTTGAGTATACAATTTGGGTCTAAAAGCGACTTCATTTTCTTCATATTATCAATAGCTGGTTTTACTTTACTGTATTTTAACGCGCCTCTATTAAGTATTCCAATACCATGCTCTCCGCTAATGCTGCCTCGGAATTTTGAGGCGTATTCAAAAATGAAGGGTTCAATAAGGTCTTTAGTTTTTTGCTCATAACGCGGGGCAGTTACTGTAAGGTGAAGATTATTGTCCCCAATATGACCGTAACCAACTGTATCAGCTTCTACATCTTTTAAACGGTCCCTGATTGCCAATACCAAATTGTAGTATTCGTTTAATGGCAATGATATGTCGTATTTGTAAGCGTATCCGTCTTCAAAGTGCGCCATAGGAACGTGTTCTCGAAGATTCCAAAATGACTGAAAGTGTCAGAAATTCATAGTTAGAGGATTTACAATTAATACAACTTAATTATAACAAACTATCAAATTAAATTTATTAAAATAAAAAATTGTAATATGTTTTAACAAAATTAAATTACGAAAATATTTTGTAAGGGTTCAAAATACCATTAGGATCGAAAACGTTTTTTAGTTGTTTCATTGCGTTTAGAGTATTCATTGTTTTGCATTTTATTAACGCGTCCCTCTTACGTAATCCTACGCCATGTTCAGCGCTAATACTACCCCTTTTTCCTATTGTATATTTGTACATGTATGATTCTATCAAATGCTCGTGTTCCCTGCTATACGTCACCGATGACACTACATTTAAATGCAAATTAGAATCCCCAACATGGCCAAAACCAACGCACTTTAATTCTGGCGTGCTTTTTAAATGAACTCTCATTAATTCTACTAATTCGTAATAAGAATCTAATGGAAGGGAAATATCGTATTTGTAAACAAATCCTTTTTGTTGCAAAGCCGGTGTTATGAATTCCCGAATTTGCCACATGTTCTAGGACACAGAGAGAGAAATTTAATCTCAGTCCCTGTTGTACTTGCCGAAGAAGTGTTAAGGAAGCCATTATAGTTACCTTAGCTTGAGCGGGACCAGTTGCTAAGGTACCATCTGTGATACACCCCTCGTTTAGTACGTATTCCAAAAATGAAGATAGTTTTTCTTCATCGTGACCTTCATTTGAACCTTTGACGAAAAAAAAAATTATTCAACTATAAATTTAAACTGAGTAATTAATAATTTGTAAATTTACCCGATGTTTCAATTAGCATATAAAATCTATTAGCAGCTATTGGCGGTTTAATTTTGTAGTATTTGTCAATTGGCTCCACTGACTGTTCATCCATCATTTCAAATGAAGATAAAACCTCTGATAGCATTGATTTTGCCACTTTGAAAGTTTTAAGTACGTTTTCAAAACTAGTCGCGCCCAGAAACGCTAAATTGACACTCTTAGGTTGAGGAGGACATTGAATGGACACTTTTGTCACCATTCCAAGTGTGCCTTCAGCTCCAATAAAAAGATGTTTCAAATCATATCCTGTGTTGTCTTTCTTCATGGAATTCATGCAATCTAATACGTCGCCGTTTGCCAATACCTTTCAAGTGAGATTTGCTAAGTTAATTATAATAATTTTAACCGTTTCTAAAATTAATTACAATCTCTAATCCTAGAACATTTCCGTGTAAGGAACCATATCTCAAAAGTCGCAGTCCACCAGCGTTTGTTGATACGTTTCCCCCAATTTGACAACTTCCTTTGGCACCCAAATCAATAGGAACAATAAAACCCCGTTCATTCGCGTATTTCTCCAGATTTTCCAAAACACAACCCGCCTGACACTCCAATACACCTGTTATATAACAGCATTGGTTTATCAGTCAACACCAATTTACGTTTCAGGTAAAAACCTCTCACCCGAAATTTCATCCATACGAATTATTTCATTCATAAGGGATGTGTTTAATATAATTTCGTCAAAAATGGGTGTACTACCACCCACTAATCCTGTATTACCACCTTGGGGACATACAGCGAGTTTACGTTCATTGCAATAACTCAAAATCTTTGAGACCTCTTCTGTTGTCTTTGGTTTTAAAACTAAGGAACTAGAACCTGGAATTACATTAAAATAATAATAAAATTTATTCTTAATTAAGTATTCTATAATTATTTAATTATCTTCTAACCTCTAAACATTTTCATCCAATCTGAGTTATAATTTATAACTTCATCAGGGTCAGTTACAACCCTACTTTTACCCAAACCAACCTCATTTTCGAAGAAATTTATATCTTCATTAGTTATTTTGGCGAAAGGAAGTCTTTTAATATGAGGGTAAGTTTCGGAAGTTAATTTTATGGATGGAGGAACACTTGTTGTTGCGTTATTACGCGCGAATTTAACGCTTAAATTGTCCGTCATTGTTGTTAGTTTTAAGTATTTACTGAAACTAGTTAGTGTCTTCCTTCGAAAACATAATTGTATTGTTCTTAAAGCCATGGTTTTAAGTAACGTAATATCAAACAATAGACTTAAATAGTAGAAAAGATATAATAATTTAGATATGGAGATTCTCAATAAGCTAGCTGCAAACAAGACGTACTCGTGGCCTTGACTCACTGGCGCTACTTGATAAGTTGATAGTAGAATAGGAACCGCGCGCCGAACTTGAATCTTCTATAGACCTACTTAAAACCAACCTTATAATACACCATAAATGTTCTCAATTAATACATCCAAGGTTGGAGTTGATTATAGTTTTTTATTTGCAAGGATATAGGTTTGTTTACACAACATATATTGGCACTGCGTGTTATCGTTCCGTAGATATTAATACAGTCGTAGGTAGGGAGCCGCTGTTTCTCTAGGGATCTCCATAAATAGGTCGGTGCGATGTGATGTAAAGGCTGATTTGTAATTAGTTCACGGTGACCTGCCACCTTCCCCTCCCCCCCCCCCATTTCAGTTCTAGACCCAAGGCTAGACCTCATGAGGGGATAGACTCAAAGAGGTGAGCTGACCGATATAGCCTACAAGAAAAAAATAATATCGAGCTAATACTTTCGCTAGCAACAAGGAGTCGCGTGTACTCGTGTCTGTTGCCTCTTTAAGTCGGCATTGTCGGCTTGCTTTTAGCGACTTTAGCGGGCCCAAAGGACACGTGATAAAGATTAGGACTATGACATGTACGTCATTCGGGCATGTCTTAAAATTAGCTTGCGTGTGTTGTTATCTATCTAGACGCAGAGAGATAGATTATTCGAGAGATAAGATACGTCATACATGATTATATAGTATAACGCCTCCCACAAATTCCGCCTAGATACGTTGAGTGAAAATGGATGTTACACAATGATTCCTATTTAGCTGTATGTATTCCTACGCGACTTTGGACTATAATATAATATAATAGACTTCGTTTGAACCCAACCTTTTTCACACATCCTTGACAAAAACACTTTACCCTATGATTATTTTTTATTGTTATACTAGTGTAGGTAGTTATATTCTGGCACGAATATGTTAATTAGATCATGTATATGAGATTAAAACACTTGGGATCTAATAAAAGATGCACGAAAGTCATTAAATTTATTACAACTCTTAATATGAATTTACGATCTTGTTTACGATTGTATTTTTGAATTAAAACTTAACAATCGCCCAATAAAACCCTTTATCTACTTTTAGTTATGCCTTGTCTTAAAAAGGAACACTTTTTTGGTCGCTTTTCGAGGGGGTAACCACTATCATACCAAAAAAGGGGTTCAAATCCCTCGGCATTTTAACGGAATTTGAACCTTCCTCATCCTTCATTTGTTGAAATTAAAGTTATTGTTTTAAAATGAAATCAAATTACAAAGTTAAATTGAAAGTCATTATCGTTTTTAATGAACTTTGAACCTTTCTCTTCTCTCATATGTTAACATTCCATTGTTTTAAATTAAATCTAAGTTTAAGTTTGTAAACAGTGTTTCGGCGCCAAATTTTTTATAATAGAGCATTACGAAATCTATCTTTAGGGCAATGTTTTGAGGTCTTTTCTACAGCGACTATTTTTACCTATGCTGGTCACGTGTTTTAATTGGCTCTCCTGGAAAGTCCATCCAAGAAGTACATTTTATAGATTGTAGATTTTTTTTTTCTATTTTAGCACGATCCATATGTCAGATAAAAAATATACTACAGGGACATTTATTTTATTTGATTATAACGTAGGCTAGCGTTTTCTGCCCTTAGCAACTGAAACACGTGAGTCTGGGAAACGTGTTCTCATTTTACAAAGAAAATTGCTCAAATTCAAACCTGTACAATGTGTCGGCGTGTTGCGTTTTACATGTAGCAAGAAGTGATATCTAGTTTATTAGGGAGTAGGTATAAATTCGCGCCACATTCCCTGCTTTATCTCCAGTCCAAACCAACGTAGGTGCGGAGTTAATCCCCGCCGCCTCTAAATTACAACCAGCATCTCATTGGTTCTTGAAAACTCACGTCAGCACGACGCGAATGACGAAAATTACAGTCATATTTTCCGACTGAGGAGAGGCTGCGAAATAGACCGGCCTCCTTTTACGTCCCCCCTTGTATTTTAAAAGGGGGACTGGGACTATGGCGCGCGAATACTTAGGCATCTTATACCTTCTCCCTAATAAAATAGATATCACTTCTTGATGTAGCAACAACATCTACACAACCGTGCGCTAGTTTTTCCATCAAGTATAACTGGAATTCATTCTGTCCCAATCCAAAATAAGGTCACACGAGACCACCTTAAATTATTATTGATATGGTTGGTTTTATGAATTAAAAATTCAAACTTAATTTAATTTACGTTCGAACTTTCTTACGACTGACTTTGTTTGGGAAATAAGTTCAAATATCCCGGAAAATGGGTTTCAAAATATGTTCCTTGACACGGTGTGTAATTAACCGTTTATTGGCTTCCAAGAAATTATATTGCCCCCTTAAGCTAAAAATATGTAACCCTTTCTAAGCCTAATCTTGTAATTTTTGTAATCAAGTTTTTTTAACTGCTAGGCAAACATTAATTGTTGCGTAGTTTAAGTAAAATATTCCGGTTTCCAATCATTGTTATCGTTTCGGAAATATTGCGTAGGTCGCGAATGGAAAAAAACGAGATTAACTTTATCTAGTTTAAGTGACTGAACTAATGTTAAGAGCGTGTTCTAAGATTAGCAAATGATTGCGAGGGGATAATCACTTCGACTAATTATATACCCCTTATTTTGACTTCAAAGACTAAATTAGTTTCTAGTTTATCTATTACACGTTTGGACCTGGGTCAAAGGTCATCATCTCAAAATGGTCCTCCAAAGTGGCGGGCCCCTTTTTTTACACAGTGTCCGTTCAAGCCCCTGATTTAACGTGAATTCACTTGAATTCGAGTTACTTTTTAAGCAAATTCAAAATCTTTTGTTTATGCATCACGCTTGAAGAATGGTTAACCCCTCAACTTTTACAACTTAAGCACCTCCCGGAGTCCGGTCCCCCTTCACTTCTCCGGACTGGCACATTTCGCAATCTTAACTGCGTAGAAAATTTTTCAGCCAATCATCGCGATCCTCGTTCGTGATTGGTGCATTTTGGGCATTACATCACCCGGTGGTACATGTGCTCCGTTTGACGTATGTCATAAAAGGCTATAAAAGCGCGTGTTCGGCGCATTGAAGAGCAAATTTTGCGAGAGAGGGTCGTTGCCTTTAAAGGCTAACGAGTTTGGCTAAAATAAGTGAATTTTTAAGTGTTTAATTATCGTTGTAACGTACTAGAATCTCCCTTGAATGGGTAAGTATCTCGAGTAGTTAAGTTCGGGGCGCGATTTTAAGGTTAAAAATTATCTACTCCGCGTAGAAAAATTATATCGTGGTGGGAGTTTAGGCTTAGCGGTTTTAGTTGTAGGTGAACCAACCAAGAGTAGAAGACTAGTCTAGCCATTTTAGGTTCGTGTACTTGGAATTTCCCCTTTACTTTTACTCCATTAGGAATTTCCGGGTTTTTTTTTTCTTAACCATATTGAGTAATACCATATTTAGTTTTAGAGTTGTATTAATTTCAACAATATAATATAATATAATTTTCTTTTATATAATAGTTATATATGAATATAAATGTTAGTGAGAATTAGGTCGGAAGTTCAATTTGTAAATTCGAAATTTTAATTAATTTAAATTCATTTCAACTTAATGCCGTTATTTTAGATCAGGGAGACAAAGAAGGTGAATCACATAAAAAGTTTGGAGGCAATGACTGCACGTTTAGTCTTAAGACTTTCTACGCTTCACAATGGCCATCTTGACTCGAGGATGCGAAACCAAATATTTCTCCTCATATCCAGTAAGGGCGATATCTTTGTTATCATGTTTTTGCACTAATTACATCTTTAATTATTCGTAATTTTGGTTGATTAATGATTGATAATTTTTTTATTTACTTATTAGGTCCGCTGGATCCAACATTGAACATGGAGACATCCATAAGCTCTTGGGTGACAAGCTGAAACTTGATGAATCAAGTTCATCATCTGACGATGATTCCCAAAGTTCTGACGATGGCGCTTGCTCCGACATGGAAGATTGGGGGTATTATCTCCCGGATCCAGAATGGGGCGTTGCCGCTACCCCTTTGAAATTTAATTCAATGGAGGAATTGGAGTCAACCTTGAAGTTCTTGAAGCGTTTATTGCACCGAGAGCTTAAGGCCCATCACTACAATAATGTTGAGAGTTACCTGTACCTTTACAATGATTTCAAGAAACAAAGCCGTTCGTTTTACCAATTCTTCAAGGATTATCAGCCTTTAGTTTTATCGGAATCAATGTCCTGCGTCGGCCTTTCATTCTCTTTATTGGAGCAAATTGCGAAATTGAGACCCGATTTGAAACCTTTCACCTTTTTGGCCTCTTGCGAAGAAATGACCAAGTTCACCTTGGAAGATTTTTACGTTATGCCTGATCAGGAAGATTATAAAGAACACGTTATGGTTGGGTTAAAGATAGAAGTAGAGGGTCGAAAAGGAGTAGTTTTACTAGATCCCGGTTATCATATCACTTTTCCGATAGTCGTTATGGCTGATGGTCAAACCCCCGATAATGGTAGATTCTCTATTGGTGGGAAGGTTAAGAAAGAATACGAATACACTCTAACTGGGAATTGTAATTACGTAAATTGGACAACGACTAAGACTAAGAATGGGGAGAAATCAAGTTGGCAGAGTTACGTCTACGTAGGAAAGACCTTTTTGAGCGCAGTTCCCATTGTAGAGAAGAAGAATCTAGTTTACAATCTTAGAAGTTTGATTGCCAGGGATGAAGAAGGGCCTAAATCTGGTTTCTATTGTAATTTGGGAGGGAAAAACGAGTTGGTTCTTTTCTATCGTAATGAGAATGGTCAACAGGAAGAGTGTAGGATTCCCTATTCTTATTTTGACGGAGTCTCTTCTGAAATTAAGGAGTTTGAAAAGTCTATCGTACAATGCGCCTCTCAGTCAGGCTATAACCGCGCTTATTTTGTCTCCATGTTCAAAGCTATTATTGTTTCTTATCAGGATCAATCTTTCATGCCACATCTCTTGAAGGTTAACAAAATTTTAGAAGAAGATTAAACTAATTTTTAAGTACTTTGGGTTGGTTTATTTCTCCCCAACTATATTACTTTTTAAATTTCTGAGTGTTTCTTTTATTATTATAGAAATGTATCAAAAAACAATATATTGCAAAATCAGGAACTCAATAAAAAATCATTCAACATTAATTTTATTGTTCAATTATTTTAATGAATAATAAACGATTATTGTAACAGACACAGATAGACACCATTATAGTATCTCTCAGCGCGAGACACGTTACTCGGAGAGGTAACAAAAATAACGGATGCCACCATTTTTCCAACGATCCATAAGATCAACTAACAATATTATATAATAAATATCGCCTTATTGAGACCTTTTAGTTTTGTGAATACTACGTCAGACCCTCCTCAGTTCTAACAACCTTATTGGTGGTTTTCGGCTTTCCTTCTGCATTCGAGCCACCAATATGGACGTGTAAATGATGATAATGATCTCACAAATCATAACTCCTCCCCAAAAGGAAGCTCTCTATTGGTCAAGTGACCGTCTTCATCATAAGAACAAACGATAAGACAAATAGTGACTGGCGTCTGGCGCAGCCGCAGTTGTGGAGTTGACTCGGTTCTGAATGGTCATTCGGAAATCGGAATTTTGGGCTTTTCCCAGAACTTGTGCTGGTCACTGAAAGCTTTATTACTTTTGTTTGACAAGAATTATATGTTCAGGAAGATGTTGCCAACATTAGGATGTAAGTATACTTATTCTATATCATGTATTCTATTTA
The DNA here is from genome assembly GCF_054372755.1 of Phalangium opilio. NCBI lineage: Eukaryota > Metazoa > Arthropoda > Arachnida > Opiliones > Phalangiidae > Phalangium > Phalangium opilio. Next base: position 3,071,988 of record NW_028324151.1, read on the forward strand.
AATCAAGAAGAATATGCGCTTTCAAATTGGAAGCCTTGGTAATCTTACCATAGGTTTATTTAAAAAAAATAAATAAATAGTATTATTTTTAAAATCCCCGTAACACTTGTCTCTAAACCCAAACCCTAAATCCTTTACTTTAGATAGAGTTTTACGGTCAACTAATACTGACAATATGTATATAAATACAGTGAAAGAAATTCTCTAAAGAGGGGGATTGTTACTCCAAGGGGAATGAAGTCTGGGAGTGGGTTAGGAGCTTCCGCGTTGGGTGGTGCAGCTGCAAGTTAAAAGAAGCCGCTTTTATAGCATTTATACTATGGGTTAGGGCGCGCTTCCGCGTTGGGTGTACCAGCTGCAAGTTTTATTACTATGACTAGTAGAGTTAAAAGAAGCCGCTTTTATGGCATTCATACTACGTTCATTGACAAAGAGGGGGTTTCCCTACACTACTGGCAATGGAATGCCCGGTTCTTTTTGAACTTTGGAAAAAATGGTATTGGCGCTTCCGGGATGGGGTTATACCATATTGTAAGCGTCAAAAGAAGCCGCCTTGATAGTACCAACATTACATAACATTCTTCTATGGGTCACGTGGTAATAAACGGAGGTTGGAATGCAAGGGGTGCGACCTTCAGGGGAATGTTTAACGGAAGGACCTTGAATTCACCAGACTCAAAGGTTAAAGCCGACTATTTATGGAATGCGGAAACAAAGGGTATTTCCTTTTTAGTCCCATCCCCATCTGTATAAATAGGCGGGGCTATTAGTTTCACTCCGTTTTTATGGAATTTTTTTTTTTTTGGTATTTTATTGTTTTTAATGGAGGGTACAAGCTCTCAGTAACCAGTGACAAAGTTATGGAACATATCTTATGAACAAGAGGGGGGGGGTGAAAATCTCACCTACTAGCTTAGTTATTATTGTTTATTTGTTTACAATTTACACAATTATTTTAGTTGGGACTTACAAAATCAGGGATCGTCAAAAAATCTTTGACCTTTTAGAAGCAGCTGTTGGGCCAGAGGGAAAGTACAAACTAATTGGTAATTTATATTACTACTAATTATATTTAAGTGATAATTTACCCCCCCCCCCCGCCCCCCAGTATAAAAATTAATTAACTATGATTTTTAATTAAGACACTGCCTCAGTTTATCAAAATGAGGAATACATCGGAGAGGCATTAAAATCAATGTATTCCAAATATGATTTGAAGAGAGAAGATGTCTTTATTACTAGTAAACTTGGTAAGCTTATATCCAATGGATTATTGGAATAAACGAACCTTAATTAGTAAATTAATTAGTATAATTATTATAATCTGTGTAGGTCCTAAAGAACAGGGTTATGAGAATTGTATTGCTGCTGTAAAAGGGTCCCTAGAAAAGCTTCAAACTACTTATTTGGATTTATATTTAATACATTGGCCTGGAGTGTCTGGTGGAATTCCACCTGGAGACCCTAAACACGCAGCCCTTAGAAAAGAAAGCTGGAAAGCCATGGAAAAAATGTATGAAGATGGTAAATTAAATTTTTAATTTTATTTAATTATTTATGACTTAATTTGAACTATAATTCATGTATAAGTTTATCTATGAATATTGTAGGGATTTTAAAAAATATTGGAGTATCAAATTACACTGTAAACCATCTTGAAGAACTTTTAACTTATGCCCAAGTCATTCCATTTGCAAACCAAGTAAGAAAATGGTTCATGTTCATTGGTTTAATTATACTTTATTATTATAATTATTTATTTTCAAGGTGGAATGCCATCCTTATTTGTCACAATGTGAACTTAGAAAGTTTTGCAAAACGAATAATATTCAAGTTCAAGCTTATTCTTCACTTGGTGGAAGCCAAGGCAAAGATGAAGTAAGAATTTATTTATTTGTTTCAACATTTTCATACACTTTGAGTGGCTTGGTTTGCCCAGAAATTGTTATACTGTGGAAATTCTTTTTAGCTTTTAACAGATGAAGTGGTGAAACAAGTTGCATCCTCTCATGGAAAATCTGAGGCCCAAATTCTACTTAAATGGGCGTTACAAAATGAATTATGTAATTATTTTATTTATTAGACTTAAATGTGGATTTAACATAATTGTTTTAATTTAGGTATCATTCCAAAAACGGAAAGTTTAGAGCGTGTGAAAGAAAATAGTGATCTTTTTGATTTTCAGCTGACAGACAAAGAGATGAACCAATTAGATACCCTAAATAAAAATTTACATTATTGTTGGGATCCTAATTCTATAGCTTAGGCCTTGGCTTAAGAGTTTATAGTCTATATTTCTTGTATTACCGAATAAATTATATGCTGAAAAATAAAAATAGAAGTTTTTGTATTAAAATACTTATTAGTTCGATTTAATATGTTCTTTACATCATTGTGAATTGTAATTTGAAATACGCGGGATGAGTATGAACAACTGACAGTTGGTCATGTTGCAAATAGGAAGTCCCAAGCGTCGTCCGCTTATGCTATGCCAAACCCGTGATTCAAATTGTCGTATTTAATTATTGACTTTTTAACACAATAATATACTTCAATTTAACTTAAAAAGAGTTCAGAGTCATGATGTAACCCTTTTAATTTGCGCGTAACTACTTTACAGTCTTTATTTGGTCAGAAAAATACGTTTTTGTGTAGTTTTAGTTCAATCACTTTTCGTTAAGCCTCGGCATGGGTAACTCTTTAGCTGGAATTGCACCAAGTCAAATATTTCCAGTTGAACATTATTTAACAGATTTTTCTGAATTTACCTACGATGCAAAGTAAGTGTTTGATTTATAAATAAGGTATTAGTTTTACTACATCGTAAACTATTGTTCCCGATGTGCGTGTAGTTTGGGAAGTACTAGATTTTTCAAAGTTGCCAAAGCCAAACATAAGTAAGTGTATCTGTCTAACGTTACATGTGTTATTCATGTAAAATAACTCTCCCTGAACATTAGGGAGGGTTTCACGGTGGTCAAAGTATTTGCAATACACGATCCATCATTACCCTTAAATTCCCACAAAGAAAAAATTGAAGCTATTCATGATTTATTAAGAAAAATTCCTAATTGTTTACCTTTTCAAAAAGCATGGGTACGATGGCTTAACTTAATATTAATTAACATATTATACTAAACTATTTGTCAATTACAATCTTAGCTAACTGAAAAAGCTGGTTTACTTATTCGCCAATTTGTCAAAGACAATTTATACGATAGATTAAGTACTAGGCCATTTCTTAATCACATTGAAAAACGATGGATAGCTTTTCAACTTATTGATGCATTGGCTCAATGTCATAAACTCGGGGTTCGTAGTATTTAAGATATTTAACTGACCTAATATTTAAGCCTAATACCAACTGAGTCTACTTACTCTAAATAGGTTTGTCACGGTGATATCAAACTAGAAAATGTCATGGTGACTGGTTGGAACTGGGTTTTATTAACTGATTTTGCCAGTTATAAACCCACCTATTTACCCGAAGATAATCCAGCAGATTTTAATTACTTCTTTGATACATCCAGAAGGCGTACTTGTTATATTGCCCCTGAAAGATTTGTAAAAACTTTAAACCCTGAAAATGTAGCCAGTTCCGCTGATACAAATTTATTGTTGCCGGAAGATGAGATAAAGAAGGGAGATCTTACACCTGCTATGGATATATTTTCAATAGGGTGAATAGTAGAGTATTGGCAGCACTTATTATAACACCTATAGAGTGTAATACAGTCAAAGGCAGGGAGAAGTCAATGCCATTACTCTATTGGTTGTTAATTTTGACAGAAACAAACGCTGCAATGCCTTTCTCTTAATTCTTTTTATTACTTACAACAATTTCAGCTGTGTTTTAACTGAATTATTTACCGATGGTAACACTCCATTTGATTTTTCCCAACTCTTGGCTTATCGAAGCGGGGAATACAATCCCAATAAAATATTAGATAAAATTGAAGATAAAAATATTAGGGTTAGTTAAAATTGACCCCTGAAAAATGATTTCAATCTGTTCAAATTATGAAATTAATTTACACAAAGGATTTGGTTACCAATATGCTTCAAAAAGATCCTAATTTACGTCAATCAGCCCAAACTTATTTGGATCAGCAAAGAAATAAGGCATTCCCTGGATATTTTTATTCTTTTTTGAAGGAATATGTTCAAGGATTTTCCTTTGTGCCAATTTCAGCTCCAGATGATAAAATCACCAGGTCTACTGTACTTTTATATAAAATGTAGGGGGGTGTGCGGGTGGCCCGGGGGGGGGTACAGCCCCTTCATTTATTCCAAGAAACTGCATGGGTAGTAAAAATACTCCCCCATAAGCCTTGTCAAATCAAACTGAAACAGCGGGTGGGTGGGTGGGTTATTTGCGGGTTGAAAGGTAGATAGGAATCAAAGGGGTAAGGTAGATAAGAATCAGAGGGGTTAGGGGGGCCAGGACCACCCACTTTCCAGTTTAGAAAGACTGGGGGGGGGATTTTTAAGAATGACGAAATGCCGTGAAACTCGCAGAAGGTATGCGTTCTGTGGTAGTTTCTTTTTGAGACAGATTAGAATCACGCTGCGCGACACGCCTCTACACACTTATATCATCCCATTGTCAGTATTCTGTGTTGAAATAAGACTAAGAGTTAAAGGGGCTGGTTGGACCCTCCCTGGCCCCGTGGGACAAAGGACGATTTTCCTCATAGAGCTTGCATAGCTGGTTGGTGGGTTAAAAAGTAGAGGGGTCGGACACTTACCCCTTTAAGAAGGAGAAAGCCAGAACCAAAAGTTATAGAAGAACCTAGCGCTTGAGGATTGAGATATAATAGTAAAACTAGTGTATAGGGTGTTTCCGCCAGAGTAAAAGGGGGAAGAAATAGGGGGCGAAAACCGGTTTTCAGGAGATGTCAACATGGCGTCCTAACGTGGCCAGAGCGGGCACCCGGCAAGGGGAGAGGAAAGGGGGAAGGTAACTTGACGTCACGCGCAAAGACACTATAAAAAATTTTGGGTACGCGCCCGATAACTATTCGGTTTAACTTTTAATACCCCACTGTTACCCGACAACCATTTTTCAACTAAGCATAATTACCCGAATACCCCACACAAAATTCGGGTACCCGCCCGAATCCCGAAAACAATATCTTTGATTACCCGAACCCGATTCGAAATTGAAATAAAACACTACCCGCACACCTCTAAATTAATTTATCATCAAAACAAGCACAAAATTAACTTAAATTATAATTAATTAACGCAGGCTCAAAAGGGATGTTAAAAATATAATTAGCACGCTTCAAATTGATAAAGAGACTGATAGTTACAATCTAAAAAACAGCGTGACGGGAAACAATGATAGTTTGGTTATTGTCGTTTCTCTGGTCACCTCTTGTTTAAGAGCTTTAAAACATTTTTCGGCTAAACTACAAGCTTTAGATGTTTTGGCTGAAATGGCGCCTTATTTAGCACCTGAAATTATACTTGACCGACTTCTACCTTATATGGTAATTAAATCAGTGATTTTCACTGCCCCGGAAGTTAATTTAATTTATTTAAAAAAAAAACATACTTAACCCCTTTCAGCTTTTCTTGTTAAATGATCAATATCCTCGCGTACGCGTTGCGGCAATTGAAAAGCTAACAAACTGCCTTACACTCGTTAAACATGTTCCTAGAAGCGACGCTAATATATTTCCCGAGTATATTTTCCCTAATTTGGTACGAAACTTTAGGCTTAGTTTCAGTTTGCTAGAAACCATAAACTTCAACGTAATTTCAGAGTCACGTAGCGCAAGATGAAGCTGTTATAGTTAGAACCGCATTTGCGGAAAACATAGCGGTAATTGCCGAAACGGCATTGAGGTTTTTGGAGTTGACTCAACTTGATACGGAGCAATCCGATCCCAACCAAGCCTCTTCCCATCAAGTTAGTCAGGGTAGTACATCGTAGATAGTGTCCCAAACTTTAATATTATCCATGCAAAATATAAATAGGCGTCTTACGATTCTGAGTTACAAATTTTACAAGAAATGGTTCAAGAATGCGTCGCCACTTTACTAAGTGACCCCGATAATGTCGTTAAACAAATGCTTTTAGAGCAGGGAATCACACGACTCTGCGTTTTCTTCGGAAGGCAGAAAGCGAATGATATTCTTTTGTCACACATGATAACTTTTCTAAATGATAAAGTATTGACGAAGTTCTTGGGAGTTTTTGGTCCACAAAACTGACCCCTGTTTGGTTTTAGGGTGATCGAAATTTACGAAGAGTATTTTTTGAAAGTATAGTCGGAATTGCGGCTTATGTTGGTTGGCAATGTTGCCCCATTTTAAAACCATTACTACAGCAAGGTTTAGCCGATCCGGAAGAGTTTGTCATAAGCAAAACGCTAAATTCCATGACGGATTTAGCCGAATTAGGTTTAATTCAAAAACAAATGCTTTATGAACTTGTCGGTGAGGCTGTACCTTTACTCTGCCATCCCGTAAGTCAATATAAATCAAGGTTAAACGCGAAGTAATTAAGCTCAATTTTCTACCACAAGAACTTATGGATTCGTCAAGGAACAGTTGGTTTCGTTTGCGCTGTAGCGCGTACCTTATCACTCGCGGACATTCAATGCAAACTTATGCCTCTACTACAACCGTTTCTATCGCGTAATATAATTCAACTGGATAAAGAAGTTGTTCTTTTGGACGCAATAAGCGAACCATTAACCAGAGAACAATTTGATTATTTGGTGAAACTTCCAATGTTGGCTCCATTCTTGGAAGATTTAAGGGAACACCAGTTGACCGAATGTATCGTCGGAACTGGACATAAAGTTTATATGGATAGAGATAATAGTTCCCTGAAGACTGTCTATCGAAGATTGCAATCGGAAGGTATTTCCGATTCTTCCTTATTGGAGAAAAAAATTCTGGCCCTTTCCGAGCATTTGCTGAAGATACACAAGTACTAGTGAGTAACCCCTAGCCACTCTTCAAAGGTTTGCGTCACGTTCTTATGAACAATTACCTCAATTCTTTCGCGTTAAGCTCTGGGGATGCTAGAAATGTAGTCAAGGACAAGGGTCGAGTTATAGATTTGGCCCAAATAGGTCATACAGTCAGACTACATTCCAGAATAATTAGCAACTCCGATATTACTTATGATCAGTCGCAAAGTTCATCTTACAGGTGAATAAATACTCGACTAAACATCAAAATAAAATATAAATCTCTGTGTTTGTTTGTTTGTTGTTCTCAATAGGAAACCGGGTAAAAAGAAAATGAATGTTAGTGATTCTCCTGGCATAGCAATGGTAGATTGCGTCAGTAGTGTAGACCATACGGATAAACATTCATTCAAGATGGCGGGCCAAGTGCCAACCATGTTTGTTTATCCGTATAGTCTTGACTACTCGCATCCGTTACGATAAACAAAGCTCGAATTCAAAGTTTTCGCGGGTGTCTTGCAATAAAATAGAATGAAGAATGGCAACATATGTTTGGGTCGACTGATTCCCAACAAACTAAGAGTGACGGAACACCTATGAGTACATCGACTCATTCCGATCTTAGTAAAGAGTTGCAAATTCATGAAGCGACTGATGTCGTTAAGGAATTAGGTGGGAAAGATTTGCAACCAGTTTGGGATGTTCCCGAACAAAAAGGAGTTCAAGCCGCCGTCAAAATGCCTGATTGTATGGTCATTGTGGTCATTAACGCCCTTACATTTCAAATTAGGGCTTATTTGTTATCATTCTTAGATTGTTCCAATCCTTGTTTACAAGAACTTCATTCTATGACGTTGAAAAAGCAAGAAGAGTACTTGAAAGACGAAGAAAATCGGGATAACCTTGACCTTCCTTCAATGTCAAAAGATAAACACTCCCAACAAGCTGAACGTTGGAAACCACGTGGAATTTTGGTGGCCCATCTTCACGAACATCGTCTTTCAGTCAATAGGATTCAGGTTATCCCCGATACTTCTCTCTTCGCGACCTGCTCCAATGATTCCACCGTTAAAGTATGGGATTGCGGTCGAATGGATGGACGGAGCATCGCCAATCGATCCAGACAAACTTATAACCGAATGGAAGGTCAAATAACCAGCCTGACAGTGTGCCAAAATATGCAATCTTTAGCCGCAGCGTCGGACTCTGGTCAAATTCACGTTTTCAGGGTTGAACCAGGGACGACTAAGACTAGTATTCTTCACTCTCGAGTCTTGGAACCGCACGACGAAGGATGCGTCGTTGATTTGAGTTACTTTGACGCGGGTCCACAGACAGTCTTGGTTTATGCCACCGTCTTTGGGTCCATCGTTGGTTGGGACTTAAGATCACCGGGAACAGCTTGGAAATTGGAGAATCATACAAAGAATGGACTGATCACTTCATTCTCTATTGATCGACAACATACTTGGCTTGTTGCCGGAACTGCCATTGGAAAATTAATATGTTGGGATATGAGGTTTCAATTACCAATTACAACAGTATCACATCCTACAGGTATTGTTATTGTTTTTCAACCTTCATTAATTAGTTTTAATTAAATTTAAACGATATTTCTTTAGCCGTTAGGGTTCGTCGTTTACTCATTCACCCTCAGAAACAATCGTCGTTCTTCGCGGCGGCCCAAGGAAACAACGAAGTCTCTCAATGGGACATGGAAACGGGGGCCCGTCAAATGACCCTATGGGCCAGCAACGCGCCTCCTCTTTCTCAAACTCAGGTATGTAATTTTTAACTTTTGACCTTTTGTTTTGTATGGGATTGTTATCGAGTTGTTTTTGTATTTGTGGCGCTAAAATAGGCGTCTAGTCACTCAACGTACAGCATGTACATGAGCCCCCAAGAAACCAGTCCTTATCTATTGACAGCTGGTTCTGATATGAGAATAAGGTACTGGGACCTCGTTAATCATAATGACAGTTACATTGTAGCTGGTGCAGCCAATGATAGAATAACTCCCGGCTCAGTCTTGTACAAGTACGTTTTTTATTTTTGTTTCCTCTCCCCCCCCCCTCTCCCTCTCAGTAGTGATATACCCCCAAATAGGCCTGTAATCCAAGATGGCCGCCATTGTGTGTGTTTGCGTAATTTATTTTTATTTTTATTTGTAAATAGATCTAGAGTAATTGATGGTACTGAAGTACTGCAAGAAACCTTCACTAGACCACCAGTAGCTGGTAATGATGAGACACCTAGAAGGTATCCGGAAGTGCCACCAGCTGGGCATCATGACGTCATAAGTGACATTTCGGTCATGCACGCTTCACAGACTTTTGTACTTTCCGCCTCAAGAGATGGCGTCGTCAAAGTTTGGAAATAATTTAAGTAATAACTTTTCAGAAGATGTAATTAATTTTTAGTCACTTCGGCAATTGTGTATAATAAAATTGTTATAAGAGTATGCGGTTGGTGTTGTTATTTTGCTTGTATTAAAGTAAGGTCAAAGTTGAACACAATAGCGTCTCTTCCTCACTTTTGGTACTGAGAAGGGAGAAGCTATGGGAACGTGACGTCAATATTGGGGGTCTAAATTGTATTGCTTAAGCTGACGACTTCCACTATGGTCGCCAAAACCGAGGTAAGAGATAGGAGGGTGTGACGTCATGAGAAAATTCGTGGTAGCAGACTATAAACTGTGAGATAGTTTTGTTAGAGAGCTGTCCCTATTTTTATTTCAACCTTGAAACCCTACTACAGCTCTTGTTTTCCGTTACCAATACCCTTAAACGATTAGCGTGTGAATTGTAATAAAATCACTAATGGATTTATGTCCAGCGAAATTCCGATACCGAAATTCAAAATGGCGGCGACCATTTAAAGGGAAGCACCATGCGCTGCAGCAACTTCCCAACCTCAAATAAAAATCTAAGAAATTAAAGAGACCTAAAAAGTGTGGGGGGTTGAACTTTTCAATCGGCTTCGCCTTCCCCTCCGATAATCCCTCTATGGTATAAATTAATTGTACACGTGTCGACCGGCTTTATCAAACCGGTTCTTATCTATTGATCAAGGAAGGAGTACGCTATCTAAGCCTTGGGTAATAACAAAGTCACGCGTTCAATCTTAAAGAGTCAGTAGAGGAAAAGGCGGGTAAGACGAAGCCAGTGTTGCCAAATCGTAGACAAGAGATATGGCGCGCTAACGGGCGGCGTTGAGTCGTTGATTCCCCCTTCCAACGTAGTAACGTAACCTCTTACGTGACACCGACCGGCGGTGGTAGAAAAAATATTTTTCATATCAATCGCATCGCGTGTTATTCCGTGCCTTTCCCCATAGCGTACAGTTTAGGAATAGGATAGGGTCGGGTGATTACGAAAAAAATAACATTTCGTAAGTGAAAACGGTGGTTCCGTGCTTTGGGTTTTAAATACAGTTATATACGCAATAATTTTATAGAAGGAAAAATTACAAATATTAGGAAAGTAAGCTTGGCTTCCCCGTTAACCGTAGTGATATAGTCTTTGGTCAGTTCCCCAATTCATTTAGCCTTGGTTTAAATTAAGAGTGAACTGTATTTGTGCTTTTGTGGTGGACACTGGACTTAAAAAAACCCTGCAATGATTACTTTGTGATGTAACTTAGACCGTAATTATTAGAATTAATACTCAAACTGATAAATCTACTGTAATATCAACGAAAGACCTCTTAGTTTAACCTTAAAAGTATAAACCATGTCGCTACATGACACTGAAAACACTGGTTCAGGATGGATTGGTTATTTCGCTGCATCTGTTGGAGCTTCAGAAGCGGCGTTCAAGCTTTTGCTATCACTTCTTTTAGGTAAATATATCTTAACAACACCTGTTTTATTCTTAATTAATTAATTATTTATTGTTGCTAAGCCTACAAAACCCTCCAAAATAATAATGTATGTTTACAGGATACCCTCTCGCTCTTATACATCGTCATTTACTATTTGGAAAAGCTCCTTCCCTACAGAATCTCTTTGTAATTGTGTGTGGAATTAGTATTGGATATTTCAACTACGGTAAGATGTCTATTTAGACCTAAATAATAATTATAGACCATGATAAGGCTAGGGAGGCTTAATGTTTTCCAATTTAACGTAACTGAACCACATAAGCAGATTTGTTTGGATAAGGTCTAGGATTTTACTAGCGTTTAGCATTTATGGTTGGTTCTTATCACTTTGTGTGTACACATACTATCAGATAATTCGAAATTATAAATAGAGTTTAGTTTATCTGCGTTGCTTTTCAAGTTTTTACACTTTGGGAGAGGGGGGGGGGGGGTAAGTCTGCTACCACGAATTTTCTCGTGACGTCATACCCTCCTATCTCTTACCTCGGTTTTGGCGACCATATTGGAAGTCGTCAGCTTAAGCAATACAATATTGACGTCACGTTCCCGTAGCTCCTCCCTTCTCAGTACCACTCTCTAAGTAAAATATGTCTACTTTTTCAATCAGGAGCTGCCGTTCTTCATTCACTTATATCAGTCTTTGCTGTTTACATTTTATTGTTAATATGTGGTGGAACACTGTTTTCAGTAGCTGTAACATTCATATTTATGATGGTAAATACCTTTTTGTATAAGCTTCGATTTAGATTCTAACTGAAAGGGGTTATTAACTGATAAAATACAAAGATACCTTACATAATTTCAATTTATTTTTATTAACAAGAGTTATTTGAAGAGGTTCTGCATAGATTATAATTATTCCTTTGATTGTTATCATTATCAGGGCTATCTATTGGCTGGGTATTATGCCACTGGAACGGGGAATTATGATATCACTTGGAGTATGCCTCATTGCGTTCTTACCTTGAGATTGATAGGTAAACGTCATCTTTTCTATTTTCTACGTTTTTCAAATTCCTTACTTAAAAAGTTAAAAGTGTTTTCCCACTTATCCTTCATTCTTTCAATCAAATCTGAATTTTCTTACACATTATCTTTAACCTCAATGAATTGTGTAGTGTAGTTTAGTGTAGTGACTAAACATACATCTTACTGATAATTGTATCAGTTTTGATAATAGGTTTGTTTTTTCTGAAGGAAACGTGGTTAAGATAGTTTGACACAAAAGTAAAAAGCCCTTGACACGTTTTGTTGATGAGTACAGGTTGTTTTTTAGTTCACAGTTTAGTAAATGTATTTTGCAGCATTACACTATGTTTATTATTCAGCAGATGTTCAATTCATCTACTTTTAAAAAATTATTTTATATTGCAGTAAAGTATTTAAAATTATAAAATGAATGCATATGATATGTGCAAATTGCAATTCTGGCTTAAAAACCTAACACACATTTTATGGGTTTGATAATAGTACAATAACATAAAATTCCACCTTTTATCCACTGATAGAAAAACATGTTATTTTACACGTGTCATCAGAGAAATGTTTTGTTTTACACACGTGACAAGAAAAACGTCTTATTTTTCGCATGTGACAAGTAAAACGTGTTATTTGAATAATTTGACAAGAAAACATGTTATTTACGCTTGTCGCAAAAATGTGTTATTTTTCACTTTTGGCAAGAAAAATGTATTATTTTACACGTGTCATGAAAAAAAAAATATTTTACACGTGTGACCAGAAAAACGTATTATTTTACACGTGTGACCAGAAAAACGTATTATTTTACACATGTGACCAGAAAAACGTATTATTTTACACGTGTGACCAGAAAAACGTATTATTTTACACGTGTGACCAGAAAAACGTATTATTTTACACGTGTGACCAGAAAAACGTATTATTTACACGTGTGACCAGAAAAACGTATTATTTACACGTGTGACCAGAAAAACGTATTATTTACACGTGTGACCAGAAAAACGTATTATTTTACACGTGTGACCAGAAAAACGTATTATTTTACACGTGTGACCAGAAAAACGTATTATTTTACACGTGTGACCAGAAAAACGTATTATTTACACGTGTGACCAGAAAAACGTATTATTTACACGTGTGACCAGAAAAACGTATTATTTTACACGTGTGACCAGAAAAACGTATTATTTCACACGTGTGACCAGAAAAAAACGTATTATTTTACACGTGTGAAGAAATGTTTTAATGTCATCCAGCCGCTAAAACAATGTTTTTTTTTTTTTGTTTTTTTTCCTTTACCTAGGGCTTGCGTTTGATATCTATGATGGCAAAAAGAAAGTGGTTAGTTTTTCACATCCAAAATACTATAAATAAACTTCCGAGCTATTTCGAAGTTATTCATCCGTTTTTTTAGGAAAAACTTTCAGTTGACCAAAAAAAGAACGCTCTTCAGAAAATGCCTAATATATTGGAAGTGGCTGGACACAGTTACTTTTACGGGGGTTTCTTAGTCGGCCCGCAAGTACGTTTCATTTTTTTACAGCTACTTTATCATTCCCAAAGAAATAACAATAAAATGTCCTCATTTGGCTCCATTTTAATATTTTTTGATACGGTGTATTATTCCTTGGATAATATCCAAAATTTTGTCTATGAGGAAACTAATGGTTTAAAAATGTAATTAGCATATGTGCAATTATTTTTTCAAAAGGGTTTTTTTCTATCCTTGAAAAGAGACAAAATTATTTTCAATGTGGGTTTTTGTAATCGCGGAAATTATAGTGGTAGAATACTAGGTTTTTGTAATTTAAACCAATATTAGAAAGATGTAGAATTTATCGCAAAAACACATGTAGAATTCATCGCATAAAAAACATGTAGAATTTATCGCAAAAACACATGTAGAATTTATCGCATAAAAAACATGTAGAATTTATCGCATAAAAAACATGTAGAATTTATCGCAAAAACACATGTAGAATTTATCGCATAAGAAACATGTAGAATTTATCGCATAAAAAACATGTAGAATTTATCGCATAAAAAACATGTAGAATTTATCGCATAAAAAACATGTAGAATTTATCCCTTAAAACACATGTAGAATTTATCGCATAAAACACATGTAGAATTTATCCCTTAAAACACATGTAGAATTTATCCCTTAAAACACATGTAGAATTTATCCCTTAAAACACATGTAGAATTTATCCCTTAAAACACATGTAGAATTTATCCCTTAAAACACGTGTAGAACTTATCCCGGGAAAAACGTGTAGAACTTATCCCGGGAAAAACGTGTAGAACTTATCCCGGGAAAAACGTGTAGAATTTATCCCGGGAAAAACGTGTAGAATTTATCCCGGGAAAAACGTGTAGAATTTATCCCGGGAAAACGTGTAGAATTTATCCCGGGAAAAACGTGTAGAATTTATCCAGGGAAAAACGTGTAGAATTTATCCAGGGAAAAACGTGTAGAATTTATCCAGGGAAAAACGTGTAGAATTTATCCAGGGAAAACATGTAGCAATTTACCCCTTCTAAGTCCGTTAAACTCTATACGTAAAAACATTAGTTCAGATTTAATTTAAATAATTACATTTAGTTTCCAATGAGGCGCTATCTTGATTTTATTAACGGTGCATTTGGAGGGGAAAATGGCGGAAAACCCAATTGGTTAGTTGATCATATAAGTTAAATATCTACGAATCCACAGAAGAATAAGAGATTGTTTTAATATAATAATGCAGCATTGAACCGGGTTTGAAAAGATTCGCTTTAGGGGTCATTTACATGACGATATTTCACGTTGGAAGCTTACTCTTGCCTGAAAGATATGTCCTAACGGAATCATACGATGTAAAGTTTATAAATCAAGTTCATTATCAGGAGTTAATCGTACTTTTCTACTTAAGATGTTGCCGTTTTATAAGAGAACCTTTGTGGTTGCTCTATGGGGCAAAATTGTGCTTTATAAATATATCGCGTCATGGCTTTTATCAGTAAGATTGTTATTATAGTTATTATTAGTGTATTAGGACGAAGTTCGTTTATTTACGGTTTTTCTGGGATTAAGGAGGGTAGTTGCATCATGGCTGGTTTAACCTATAACGGCAAAAACGAAAAAGGGGAAGAATTGTGGAATGGATGCTCTAATGTTAAAATCTGGGGTTACGAAACTGGAGTTACATTTGATATGTTGATTAAAACGTTCAATGTTAACACCAATCTTTGGGTGGCAAAGTAAGAAAGCCTTTCTTAA
The DNA here is from genome assembly GCF_054372755.1 of Phalangium opilio. Lineage (NCBI taxonomy): Eukaryota > Metazoa > Arthropoda > Arachnida > Opiliones > Phalangiidae > Phalangium > Phalangium opilio. Next base: position 3,087,042 of record NW_028324151.1, read on the forward strand.
TTGGTTTTTGATTTTATTTTATTTAGGCCTAAGTAACCATCGTTTATTTCCAGTTACGTCTTCAAAAGATTACGTTTCTTAGGTAATAAGTTGGCTTCGCAGTTTCTTTCATTGCTTTTCTTAGCTGTTTGGCACGGATTGCATTCCGGCTATTACATGACGTTCTTTATGGAGTTTATTGTCATGAAAATGGAAAGAGATGTAAGAGATTACATCCTTCTTTTAAGTTACATGATAACTTTTTGAGTTTGAAGTTAAAATATGTAATATATTTGAAAGGTTGTTGGTCTGATCCAAAAAAATCCGACACTTAGTGCCGTGGCCAATCATCCCGCAGCTCAAATTCCAATATGGATTGTTCTAAAGTATTTCCAACTCTTCATGTTCGCGTATTGCGTAATACCATTTGTAATGCTCTCTTATGAAAGATGGTGGCCGGTAAGTTTCTTTTTATCATTAAATTTTATTTTTAATCATTTTTTGTTAAAAACCTTTTCAGGTTTATAAATCAGTTTACTTTGCCGGTTTTGTCGTTTACTTGGGATGGCCACTGGTATTTCCATTCATTAAAAACGCTCTGAAAAGTTCTAGTGCCAAGAAATCGAACGGAGCTGCCACCACCACCACTACTTCTAACCCTAATTCTAGCCCGGCTGTCACTGCTGATCAATAATGATAAAATTGAGAGCATGCAGGTGAGGAAGACCCCAATGTTTATTTGTTTATTTGTTTGTTTGTTTTTTTATCCTTTCTCCTTAAGGAGAAATGAAAATGAAAATTCGAGGGTGCACGTTAGTTTTTTGCCATTTATCGTGACTCTAAATCTAAACATTAAAATAATAATATAAATTCAAACGTAAATTAAATTAAATTAAATTACCTACATTTAATTCCGTATAATTAAAAGTGTTACGGAAAAAAAAATGCATTAAAGCACAAGAAACAAAACTGTATTAACGATAAAGATGTACCGTTAACCATCATATAGGGAGAATGAGAAATGTCTTAATTCTTTACTAAAAAATGTTTGTATTGTTTTTTGATTCAATCTGTTCTGACTTATTTCCTTCCGAGTTATTTTAGAATTTATATGAAAAAAAAAAAAAAAAACATTGTGTGAGCTTTTTGACTCAAATCTACGTTGACTCATTGATCGGGGAAATTTTTTTCTGAGAGAGAAGGGTTTTTTACTTTTTTTCTTTTCTTTTTCAATGCTAATTTCTTCTTTAATTGTTAAATACCTCATTAACAATTTCCTCATTCTCAATTTGAAGCTCTTACCGATTTCTTGCCATTTTTGCGAACATTTTTTATCGCTAGAATTCACCAAAAATTTATTTAACGTTCTCTTAATCACTCGTAAATCTCTTCTACAATGATTGTTCTTTTGTTTTGGCCTAAAAGTGTCTGCAATACAGATTTATTTACAGCGAATAGGTTTAAATTAATTTGAAATTTAGGTAATTGGTTTTCGGTTTTGAGAACTTAATTTATTTGCGGAAGCTAGTCCAAAAGTTACTTTACGGTTATAAAATATGGCGTAGAGTACTTCTATGAGTAGCGTATGTTTTACTTTGAAGGGAATATGAATAAAATTCGGGGCATTGTTTAGGGATAAACTTGCGACATTAGAAACCGACGGTTTTATTATTATTATTACTATTATTATAATTATTATTGCTATCCAACTTTGACGAGTTATTTCGTGAAAAAGATTTCACGTTTAAGAAGTTATAAAAGGGTGTTTTCGGAACATATGGTTGACAACTTCAAACAAAAACCAAGTTTTTGTCTTGTGGGTGGGATGAAGTAGTTGGGTTTTGGGTGATTTATACGCAGCGTTTTTTACGCGTGAATTAGAATTTCTTTAGTCTCTTCCGATTCTCAATTTATTCTACCAATTTTTTTCTTTTCTTCTACTTAAAAATTTGAGAAACAGTGTGTGTATGTGTGGCAGGTAACCAAAGTGATGCAAATATTAACGATTCTTTTAATTTATACGTAAATTAACACCTGAGGGGCATGGGGACTTTATCCAAGGCTTAGGAAAATTTATTTTTTAAATTGTAATTTAAGAATGAATAATGTAAAAAAATTATAGTTGACTTGAAATTTTCTTCTAAACTCCCCCAAAAACTTTTCACAATGTACAGAAATGTAGATTAAAACTTTGTAGTACACTAGAATACTAAATTGTTAAAGTAGCCGCAGGGGAAATTAAAAAAAAAATAATTAATATATAGCTATCTCGAATCCTCGATAGTTAATAAAAATAAAAACTAAAAAACGAAATTGCCTTTAGAAATGATAGAAATTATTGTCGGATTTAGTGTTTTTTACAATCTTCTTAATGCTCTTTAAAAATATAGCTTTTGATTATAAAACCAAAACGTAATAAAAATAAGCTGCCAGAAAAAATTTAAATAAAATACTGTTGGAACATTTTTAGCAGCTTAGCTAAGTTCAAAAAACAAAATAAATCAATTGGACTTAATATATAAATAAATATAATATAAATAAATGAGAACCTCTCTGGCTTGTGCTACTCTTAAGCACTGTTTTTCAAAACTTAAAATAAAAATATAGTAAAAACACCTAACTGATAACACACTGGTTCTACTCTCCATTAAAAGAAAAAAAAAAACATTTTTTGACCTACCTGGTTTGGTTTCCTTATTGTTTTTGTATTTTTCTTCAATTATTTTGAGGGTTGTAAGTTTTTTAAACATTATTGTTGATAATTAAAAATAACTAATGTTAATTATTCTGATTTTTAATATTTTTTTCGTACATTTAGGTTTAAAAATTGTAATTTTAATCTTTACCAAGGCTTAACACCCGTTATTTTCCGGTTTTACAATGCGCGCGTTTAAAGAAATTTAACATTTCCCGCCAATTTTAAGCCGCTAGAGGTCACCAAAGTATTTTGTCGGCATTTGACCTTCAGCCTAAAAGGTTTTCTGCATTCGACGTGAGTTACTTACGTTTTTCGTCGTTTTTAGTTCCGTGTTTCGAATCCGAAATTTTTAAATTTAATCTAGTTAAATTTAATTAAGAACGTTAAAATGAGTCGTATCGTTGCTTCTAGAACTCTTTCAAACTTGCAGAAGGTGCAACGTAAGTCTTTAAAGTAGTTATATATTTCAGCGGCGCTTTCTAAAATTAAGCCTTGTACAATTTAGGCTTAGGTATCACATTTTTTTTCATTTATTATGCAAATTTTTACTTTTTGTAAGAAATATCAGTGTTTATATTTTTGATATCGTCGATTCAGTTTAGTAAATTAGATTTTTAAAGTTTTTTCGGCGCTTTATAGTGTACGTAGAACCTTTAACTTAATTTCAAAACCATAATATTGGTAGTTTGTGCTGTATTAGTTATGGTGGCTGCTTTTAAGTTAAAAATAGATCATTAGCTTAACTGCTTGGTGTATTTGCTGCTACGAAGCCAATTTGAGGTCAAAAGTTTCATAGAATTATGTAAATTTATGCGTACATCAGGTGTCCAACAAAGGTGCTCTTCTGGGGGACACTATGTTACTGATTTTAAACAACCAACAATGAGTGACCTTCCAGTTCCGAAAGGATCTTGGCAAGAAGGTTACAATAAGAAACAAACCAAATATAACATTCAATTAGCTGTTGGAGTAGCGTTTGTGAGCGCGACTCTTGGCTATGTAAGTTTCTACTTCTTTTCTTATAAAGTAGTTTAGAAATATCAGTGTTAAGATGGTATTGGTAACATTAGCGTGTTTGTTGTGTTTTGTTAGGCTATATCTGCAAATATCATTGAACTTAACATGGCGCCACCAATGAAGAATAAGTAGATACTCTTAAATTAAATAAATAAACCAAATAAAACTATGATATTCAATGTTTAGTGTCCAAAAACTCATGTACATGTAAATTAATGGAAAAAAAAAATATAATATGGTTGATAGTTTTATGATTTCTTATTTTTTTCTAATGGGTTAAGTGTTTAGTTGTGTCTGTTGTTGTTATTGACTTATTTGTCTCAAAGTCAACCTCTATTGCATCCATGATAGATATCACCCAAAAGTTTTGAAAACAAAACACTTATCTGCCTAATATCACAAAGACATTCTTTATGAATGACCCCTACTGCCAATCATAAACCAGAGTGGTTTATGATTAAAGAAGATTATTAGACCTCATGATTAAGATAAAGTCTCTGAAAGATATTAGCAGATTCTTTTATGACTATGTTTAATTATTAATAACAGTTCTTCAGAATTCAAAGGCGGTTAGTTGGTTTTTAAAACAAACTTATAAATTTCAGTATGCGGGGTGATATTAGCTAGCGTTTTAGGTATATTACAAAGGGAGATTTATGAATTTTCCCTAGGCGCGTCGATAAACTTTATAAGGTAAGGTGGAGAGTGAGAGAGAGAGTGGGGGGGGGATACGAAGGAAGGTACCCTTGATTCTGCGCGGCGGCGGCCACCAACCCATTGTAGATTGTAGTTAATCTGACGCTTGCGCCCGTAAGAGAGGGCGGCGATTCGGTCATAAATCACAGACCAGGAAAAAAGCGGGGCCTCGTGAAAAATAGGCCTATGGGGTGGCAGCAGCGTGCTTACATACAACTCTAGTCGAGGCGCCGTCTACTCACTGCTCTCTCTCCATCCTACTTGCTTGCTCCTTCGCTCTTCTCTGAAGTTCTCTCTCTCTCTGTGCAAATCCCCTAGCCCCCCTCCCGTTTCTCCACCCCTCCTAATCCCATTCTCTCTTGTTTAAAGAGAAAGTGACACTGTTACACTGGAAACAGTTTATTATCCCTGGGGGTTTGCGTTGCGACATTAATTTTAGACGTATTTTAATTATCGTATTTGGTTATGGTGACAACTTGTGAAAATTGATTTTATCTAATGCCCTCGAACTTTGACCCTAATCGAGAAGTAGAGTATTCAAGGTCGTACACGATTCTGAAAACGGACCCCCCAATGTCGAGAGTAAATGTGTCAAATCCCCATTGTAAGATCTCAAACTAAAGTAAAGTTCACGAAAGAAAAGGGTGAACACGTGCATGGATGAAAAGTTATCAGTTATTTCAGATCAAACTTGTACTTTACTTAGTTTTTAGACTAGGAGGGTTCATACCATTTTACACCAGTAGTTTAGGCTACTGGGTACTTCATTCAATTTGTCCGTCATGTAGCCTGGATAATACATTAAATATCTCTGATATTATTGAAAATTTATTAGAGAAAAATTCTAAAATTTCCTTTTAAAACTACGCTAATTGTTTCTGATTAATTATTAAATCGTTATATAGTTTTTCGTGTTCTAATGAGCAATTAATTTCGCTTAGGCTCAAAAATTAACTCATCTCATGGATCTTTAATTTCATTTAAGGTTTTTATTTATTATTATTTTGCTAGACCGTTGGTCAGCCTCTTAAAGAGACTGAAGAAACGCTAGTACTTCAGTTTCAAGTTTGTTTGAACTAGTAAGAAGTACTTGACTTATGCACTGAAAGTTAAAGCCGAGTGAGAGAGGGGGAGGTGGGCGGGGTTTTCTCTAGCCCCAATACATTGAAAACTTAACACGCGAGGTACCTACCTGCATGCAGTCACTATAGGCGTAATGGTGTTCACGCTATACGTGTACGTATGTTTACACGTGATCTTTAAAAGCAGCCTTACAGTGAATACGACCCTTAATCGGTGGTGTACGTATGTTTACACGTGATCTTTAAAAGCCTTACAGTGAGAATACGACTTGCGTACGTGTACATCGAGGGGTTAGTCACTAAGCGTAATCGGTGTACGCGACTTTGTATCTTTGACTGTACTAAAATGATTACGCGTAAGCCTACCTTTCACAGTGCTAAGATGATTACGCCTAATCCGTAATCGGTACACATTAACTATAATAGTGGTTAGCCCCTCTGAGAGTTACTGGTTCCTCGAATTCACCTCTCTTTGTAATTTAAGTTCACATTCTTGGCAAAAATAGTAATAAAAAAATGGTTTATGGAAAGCTGACCTTCAGTCGCAAACTGAAACCTGTAGTTTTCTATTAGGTTCTTGTAAATATGCATTTTCAAAGGTGCGGTAACGGTACACAGTAGACTTAAATTATAGAAACGGACTGGTAATACATAGAAAGTTTTCAGCCTATGAGAATTGATGCCATTTACACTGCAGGAGGCCAGGGTACTTGGGAAGTTCAAAGTCCAGAACTTACCACCAAGTAGCCTCACCTCCTGCAGTATAAATTATATCAATCCTCCTTGGCTGAAAACTATGTGTAGTGTCCACTAAAGGGGTTTGTTTGCGGTTCTTCCCAGTGTTGCAAGGGTTGACGAGTTAAGAACTTAAGAGATTGCGGAGATAAGGCTATAGTAGTTCAGTTTGGATCAGAACCTGACGAATACCAACTTGACAACGGTACAATGAAGTTTAAGCTGAGGTATGGGAGGAGTTTTCTTTAACCCCTTGGCCCCTTTTGTTGAAACTATCCATCAGAAAAGAAGGGGTTGCCATAGGTCAGGGAAAGCCAGGACTTGAAAAGTTTTGGAGATTTTAAAATATGTCAAAGAAGTCAGGGCGGGAAATATATAGTTGCCCCTCCTGCAGTGTTACCAGGTCGTTGGTGAGTTAAAAGATTGCGGATAGGCTAGCAGCTAGTTCAGTTTGAGCAACACCAACTTGATTCGCAGAGGGCCTGACGACACTGCTTTGAAGCTTAAGCTGAGAGATACATGGGGGGGGGGGTTGACAATCAGGAATTTGAGTCTGAACAATTGTGGCAACCATGATAAAATAATGACTGATGACGCGGTGATGCCGAAATTAAAGATAAAGTGACGTTATTCCGTGAGGCAGTTCACGAACCACTCTCGAACTAGTCTCGGCGTGTCGTTACTCCTTTATTGCACCCTAATCCATTGCTAATGGAAGTAAATCCGAAAGCACTCTGATATACTGCTATAATAGCGAAATACAATATCGTTTTGAAAGATATTTTTAGTATTGGAAATTTATTATAAGAGTAGCTATATACAGGGTGTTTTTGATAAGTCTGCATACCATAAATTAATTAAGGGGGATGAATTCTTTGGGCAATTTTGAGTCTATCTCCATTTTGCCACAAGGGACACTGTTTTCAAGTTAAGATTGTCTAGAGTATTTTACGGATGACCCCTTTAAATTTAATTAAGAAACTGATACAAGACAATGATTACTAATTTAATTAATTAAGGGGTTATCCCTAAAACACTCCTCAAATCTTAACTTGAAAACAGTGTCATCATTTCGACTCAAAATCGATTTCCCAAAGAATTCATCCACTCATCCCCCTTTATTAATTTATGGCAGACTTATCAGGAACACCCTGTATAAATTCGATATTCTAACGGAGAAATACGAGAAGAACTTCTCCTAGAATAAAGATATCCGATCCTGGATGGATGGACCAACCCACCCAACTCGTGGTTTGTTATACCTATTAGTTTTGTTATCCAAAAATTTAAATGGATCCATGCTCGGATAGTTCATTATAACCTTTATTTTCTCATACACCGAGGGCTCGGATAGTTAGTTTAGAAGCCACTATAAATTTTATACCAAATATATTTCGCTTAATAATTTGTGCTTGACCCCTTTTATTATAGAATACATGCATTTTCACGTAATTTCATATCACACTAGAACGTGCAGTTTAATTAACTACTTAATATTTAAACATTAATTTTAAATAATAAATATTAAAATTTGTTTTGTTGGAATTTTTGGATCCAATCGAGCTATATCGGATTTTGAATTTTTTTTTTTTAAATTTAATATCTAAAAATTGTTGGTCTTTCGTGACTTCCTGGAAATACTCTTGATAAAGAAAACGTTTCCTTAAGTTTGTTTTTGAAAAGTTTTGGGTTCAACTTTATCATCTTTCAACGCAAGATGGCAATAGGAAATTTCTGTTTACCAATCCACTTAAAAAAAAAGTATTTTCGATATTTATTGTTATTTTTGTCTAATTTTTAGACCCCCCCCCAAAAAACCCCCCAAACCCCATCTGGTTTTAGTCCCTAGTTGAATTTAATATTTAGAAGAATCTCGAAGAAAAACTTCTATTATTTATATTATTTTATTTATTTAATTAATTAAAAGTTTCTAATCAAAAATTTTTCTTCAGTAGATAATTTCTAGGAAATATAAAATAGGGAGGTTCGAATCGTTTGGTTAAAAATTACCTTAATTTTCTTCCCCCCTTTTGTAATTCCACCCTCCACCAATGTAATAGAAGATATTTTGACGACAGTGAAGGAGGAGGAGTAACAGCGTTTTTTTTTCTTTGCTTTTTAAAACCCCCCTCTCTTGGTCTATTTTTTCCCAGTTGGCTTGGGGTGTTTGGTTTCTATCTACAAAATCCAACGCCAGCCGTGTCACGTGTGTCGTCGTCATTTGGCCTCGGAGAGAAAGAGAGAGAGGGAGAGAGATCCAACGTGGAATATAATAATAACACACCTCCTATTAAAAACCATTTCCCGCGCTTCCCCTTTTTTCCCGCTCAACTTTTCCCGCCCCCCTGGAACTTTTTGGTACCTAAAACTTTTTACACCACGCACTCGGAAAAGTCCGCTTGGGAAGGGAGGGAGAAATATTTTTTTTTATAAGAGGTTTCAATGTGACTCACTCTTCTCGAATCCCATTGGTCGCTCTTAAGAGAAGCCCTTCCTATAGGGCGAGTCGCTTTGTTTGATTGTGCGTTGCGCGCTCGAAATTGGAAGCCGGACCAGTTCATTCGGGACCTCGTATTAGGGGTGATCTTGGATTATCTGACAGTCAGCGGCTGTGAAAGAGGGGGAGTTTATAGGTTAGATGGCTGAGGATATCAATAATGGCTACTCGAGACTTTATTTGAGTATCTCAAAATGCCCTTTGTCAGTTTAGTTGAGAGGATTTCACTGGTTTGACTAATTCAATGATTGCAAACGACAAGTGGTTCGAGTCAGCGAATGACGAATGGTCGCCGAATTAACTTCTATGTTGCGATAAAATATGAAATAGTAATGAACTGAAGTCTAATAAGTAACTTGATTTTACTTCCTTACATGGAGATATTAAACTCGTCATTAAATTGGAGATGAAAGTAGGTGATCCGTGAAATAAATTCAACTATTTCTCAAAGCTCTCTATCTAGTAAAGTGGTGCTAAGCCTTATAGAGTTGTGACGTTAGTGCCTAAATAAAACGTCACAAGCTTAGCTTTGATAGTGGACGGCCATGTTTGGTACCGCGTTGGTTCTATGGGCAAATAGCATGGGCTACGTTACAATTAGGCTTCAGAGAAAGCTCTATTGGAATCGATCTGCTTTAATCTCTGTATAACTAAATCGTTAATCTCTCTCGGTTGTACTAACCAAGCTCTAATGGCTTACCTGTACTGAACTAAATAAATAAATAAGTCATCCAAAGCACTTTGGTACACTCTAGAATTCTCAACCATCTCTTGTAGGATTTTCATGGGAAAAAGGCTCTAGCAGGGATCTAACGAGCCCCTACTCTACACTCCTCTCCTCTCACCCACCTTGGTGGCATCTCTATTGGGAAAACGGTGGATGGGTGGAACTGAAGTGGGGGGGGGGGGGTTGAGTTGGGGTTGGGGGAGCTTCGAGGGTGGTGTTGGGCGGAAAGAAAGAACAGTCTCTCTCAGATAATCGGACCAAGAGACGCTCTTGGAATATTTTTGTGTTGTAGAAATAATGGAAGATGAGGAACCCCCTGCCCTCGCTCGCTAGGTCTCTGCATGTTGTTGGGGATCATCACTATTTGGGGTTGGGAGTTGGGATCATGTGATATGCCTTTTACCATACCCGTCCTTTCTAAGTTTCGCCTTGTTTCTACCGTTCTACGAAATACAAAGGTGCAGCTCTCCTGACCATTAAAAATGATCCATCTTTCGTTTGGGCACAATCGTGAGCGCCCAGGGATAGAAATCCAAGAATCTAGTAAACAAGTTTAATAAAAATCCGTCTGTTATTTCTACCCCGAAGCGTCTTCTCACTTTTATAACATTTTTTTGTAATCTGAATAACATTTTCTACTGAATTTTAAAACCAAGAAAGAAGGAAAAAGGAAAAAGCAAAATTATCAATGCAGTTTTGGCGCCAACTGTTGCGTGACGTCATTTAAAGGTTATAAGGGAATTTTTCCGGTTTTTTTTTTTTTTTTTGAAGAAAATATTGGCGGTTGTCTGTATTTTTTATTTTAGCCTTTTTTGGCGTAAATTTATGTATTTCTTATTAAAATAAAATTAATTAGCATTCAAATATTAACCCCCAAAAATTATCCTTTTTCATTTGGGTCCGATGTGATTTAAAATAATTTTGAAATTAAGTAATTTCCTATTGTTTCTTATTCTACCGACTAGTTTGTATGTATTAATTACTATTCTAAATTTTTCTCATTATGTTTGCCGTATTTTTTTTTTTTTTTTTTCGTAGCCTGAAGGGTTTTTAGAAAAAGAAAATACTCGACACCCCTTGTTAGAATTCCAAAATGGACCCTTCTAACCAATTATCAATTTTCCTCCCATAGACGAAGCGGATTGGTTAGATTTATATTAAGACTGTGAGGGGGGATTCTTGTTGGTTCAATTCGTGTAAGGGAGCATGGCCACGCTCTTAGATTCCGTAGCCAACCAATAGGAGACTATCTAGAAACCCAGCCAATAGAGGCCATCCCGCGCAAAGGTTTATTTTTCACTACCACCAGTTCGACTAGTCTCTCTTTGCCGCGACCATTCTGTGTTGAAAATTTTGCGTTCCTCGACGATTTGGGCTTTAAAGGTAAGATTTAAACTTAATTTATCTTTAATTAAATAATATTCTTAATTATATCTAATTCAAAGATTAAAAAACGGCAAAAATTCGACTATTTTAGCACGGTAAAGCATTTTTTAATGAAGGGGGGGTCGAATTGAGGGGGTCTCTTTGGCTTCTAGCACTGAAATAGGCCAACTCTGTACAATCTTTGGTCACGCCGGGAGGCTACGGCGCGACGCGCGCGTTTTTGTTGGGGTACTCGCGGTCGTAGACACTCTTCTTCTTGCTTGTATTCTAGAATCTTGTACTTCGTACCAAAAAAAATTTCTAGGTTATTAGCCTGGACCTATTTTTTTTAACTGAAATAAGTTACCATATTATTTAATTTTCTTTTGGATAATTTTTCTAGCTTTCAGTCTATTAATATTGATTTTTAGGTCTAATTTCGTCTAATTCTATTGTTTATAAACAATTTAATATCTTATAAAATTGACCGCCAAACTCAGGCTTCCGTCAACAAACCAATTTTATTTTTTCGAGTAGGATTTAGAGTATAAAAAAAAATTCAATGCAAGATAGTTTTCAAGAGAAAGAAAGAACAAAACAAAAAAAAAGCATACGAGCCGAATTTTTATAAGCACCGCCCACAAGTGTAGTTCATACCAGTCGCAATTTTCAGTACACGAATGTTTTACACCGTTTCTGAAGACTGAAGAGCTGAGGCTACAGTAGGCGGATTTTCGTGCGTCTTTCTCTAATGGCGTTTTCGCGTTTCCCCCTAACATTTCTACGTTGCACGAAGCGCGTTCAATGGATAACTTGAGGGGTCGAACAGTCTTAGTATTATAAGTTTCAAGTTTTAAGAGGGTTTGATAAAATGTTAAAGAGGTTTTATCGATAATGATTTTTGAAGTGGTGTTTTTAATTTTGTTTTCATAGAAAGGTTTTCAAAATTTCAAATATCGTCAACTGTTTGGCTATATTTTGATAACTGTTCAACCCCTCATTCTTTGACTTCTAGGAGTACCACCTTCGGTGGCGTTGCATTTTCCCGTGTAGATCATACTGTAGACTTACGTCACTTTGCCGCGTTTTTTCGGCCTTTTAGCATGGCGGCTCTGGCAGCGCTCTCCAGTTGTAGTAGGGGTTGGAGGCAATATAGGGAGCTGCTTTTTTCCGCGAGTCGTTTGTGAATGTTAATTAGGGTCGATTAGGCCTTGAGTCGTCAAGTTTTACGATATCCGGTGTGATTTTTAAATTACCCAAATAATGATCACCCGCTTTCTTCACGCATATATAGGCTTATATAGTTTGACGTGGAGGCATTTGCGCACCGCTCGCTGCCTCAAATGAATGTTTAAATTATTAAAGAATAATAAACACCTATCAAATACGACTATTGTTATTTATTTCAAGGCTCATACGAATCAGATTATTTACGAATGAGTGGGTTGAACTGAGGAGGGTCATAAATAATATAACGACATGAATCCCGAAAACACTCAAACTAACGCGGCGCCACAGCCTGGCTCAGCTTCTCAAATGTGCTCGGTGAGTGGTGAACAAAACATGCCAACGGGCAATTCGGCTACGCCAATGCTCATGCAACAACCTCCCGGGAATATGATGAATCCTCACCAACCAACACCGCCATCAACTCCGTTAGTTGGAACCCCCCAAGGTGGTGCACCCACACCAACACCGACTAGCAGCACACCTTCACCCATGCCACCTCCCATGCAAAATGCAATGCCAATGCAACCTTCTCCCCAGCAGCAGCAACAAATGCAAGCTCCAAATCCCCCACAGCAACAACAGCAGCAGCAGCAGCAACAACAACAACAACAGCAGCAACAGCAACAGCAGCAACAACAACAGCAACAGCAGCAGCAATCGCCTATGTGCTCACAGCCAATGGCTTCCCAAACAATGTGTTCGCAACCAATGGTATCGCAAGCGATGTGTTCCCAACCCATGGTTTCTCAAGTAAGAACTTATTTTACAAGTGTTAAAAATAACCACGCAGAATCTGTCGCGAGTAGAATATTTAAAGTAAGCTTATAACTTCTTAGTCAATGAACCAACCATCACATTCAATGGGGTCAATCGCTGGTTCAGTCGCTGTTTCAGCCCCAGTTTACTCCATGACGCATATGACTCAAATGCCAGCGTCACAGTCAATGTGTAACATACCAGTTTCAGCTCCTGTTTGTTCAATTCAGCAACAAAATATGTCAAATACCAGTATTTCAAACGTGCATCCTTCACCTCTTCCTCAGGTTAGTTGTTAGTCTGTTGTCGGATGCCGTTTTCGATGCCTTTGAAATTAGCCGGAGTATTTAGAACTTGCTTGATTTGAAGGTGCAAGTTATACAGCAACCTCTTCACAACCAAACCTATTTACAACATCTGTACGCTCCGCAACAGCAAATGATTCTTCCTGGCAATTTAACTCTCCAGCCTGCAATGGCATCTACCTTACAGAATTTAGGGGCTGCTCAAGGACTTAGTTTGCAGTTGCAACAAGGGAAACCCAATATGGATCACAAGGGACCTGGACAAGGGGGTCCGACTCTTATTCCAGCTTCTTCCATGCAAGGAGTCAGTCCATTTGATTTCTCGCTTACCCTATCGAAACATTTATTAAATTGGACTCTCAAAATCGACAGAACGAAAACTACATGGAAAATTACCAATCCCTTCACGGAGTGACCATCAGTTCGGCAAATCTAGTGTCAGCTTCGGGTCAAATGATAACCACGGGGGCCAAGACCTGTATGCCTGGTCAGATGTTAACCGCAGCGGCTCGATCTACCGCCATGCTACAAGGTCAAGCTGGTTTCGCGCAGCAAGCCGGTGGTCAAACTGTTATGATTGGACAACTGGGAATGCTGTCAAACCAACCTTCCTTGATGCCCTCGCACAATAAGTCTTTGGCTGATCAACAAAAGGGGAAACCATTTGTAAGTTTCGTTTTAAGAACGCTCGTTCTTTTGACGAGGATGTTATAAGAACTGGACTTGCAGATTATGAATCAGCAAGCCACATTACAACCAAAATCACCGATTCTCCCCCAGCCCGTTACCAGCGGACAGGTTTTATCGAGTACCCAACTGAAACAGCTTTCTTCGCCGCAGTTGATTACCAGTCAGGCACCGGCTACCATGATTGGAAGCCACGCTTTACTAGGTGAATATTTTAACTACTACGATCGTTATTGAAGCCTCCCTTGTTCGAGCGGCGCCGGGGAGAGCTCAAAAAATTCCGCGTTATCATTTACACTTTAAGGCCCTCTTCAAGCGCTGGGGTCATTGCCTCAAGGAATCACCTGGACAGCCGCCGGAGGCCTGCAACAATCCGCTCTCTTGACGCCCAACCCCATTTTCTTTCGAAGTCAGCAGTCCGATATGTTCATTCAATCACCGACGCAAACCATGCACGCTGTTCCTGTAGCTGCGGCCCAAGCCAACGTTCAGCAAGCTCCTATGCAGCAGCAACAGCAGCAACAACAACAGCAACAGCAAACGCAAGTTACTAAGCAGAAACAGGTTAATATAATTTCTCATCTTATTCTTTATTCTTCTTTATTTTAAAGTACCCAAAACTCCGTTTAAAATTCAATCACTTTTTCTTTTGCGTCTTCCCAATCAAATTTTACGCGAATCACCCTAAAATACTTAATGGTTTTTTTTTGTAAAATTTTATTCTTACCATCCTTTTTTGATAAGAAAAAATTCTTTCACTTTCCTGTCCCACCCTTTTTTCATGCACGGTAAAAATAAAAACATTCATGCTGTCCGGGACGTATTTCTCTGTCTCTCTCTCTCGTGTGCCTCAGGCGCGTCCGGCTAGTTCGGTGGCCACCCAGACTGCCGTCACGACAGCACTCACGGTTCAAACGCATGTACCCCCCTCTCGAATACAGGTAAGCCCCAGTTGCATGGGTGTCAAGTGATGAAAACGTATATAAATAAATAAATATAAACAAGTTAATGAGTGTAACGGACAGCATGGACAAAAACTACAATTCCCTTTCATTGTCATATTGGTGTCTTTGGAAATGGGCTAAGGGCAGGCATATCTAGATTCGTTGACATAAACGGGTGTATCTTGACTACAATATTTAGTAAAAGCGCAAAACTAACTGATCAGTTCTTGACAATTTCGACGGGAACCAATTTTTGTTAGCATCACTGTAACCATAAGGTGAAACTTTACAGCCTAAACCTCGTAACCGAGCACATGCTAGAAGTGTCGGGGTTCAACAACAAGTCATGCCGAGACCTTTAATTCCGCAAATGGCAACTACGCAAACCCAAACTCAAGCTACACATCAAATTGCCCCGCAACCCCAACAACAGCAACAACATCATCATCAGCAACAACAACACCAACACCATCAACAACAACAACAACATCAGCATCACCAACAACAGCAACAACAACATCACCATCAACAACAACAACAACAACAACAACAACATCAATTTCAGCAACAGCAGGCTGCTGCTCAACATCATCTCCAACAACAACAGGCTGCCGCTCATCAACATCATCAGCAACAACAACAACAACAGCAACAGCAACAGCAGCAGCAGCAGGCGCACCAACAACAAATGCAACAACAGCAACATCAGAAAGCCGACGCGTGCAATCAAACTAGGCCCGCCACTGAGATGAGGGTTGCTTCGATACAAATGAAAACTACATCAACGTCCACATCAATGGAACCCAAAAATCCTACAACGGCTCAAAAGATAGAGGCTTGCACGATGGGTTTCGTCAACATCGCACCGGCTCCCCCTCCTCCTCCTCAAGTTAGTGTGGCGCCAGTGAATATAGTGATGGCTCAAAATAGCCATAAGATGGTGACGGCTTCGACAAACACTTCGCCGACGCACCAGTCTTTGAACCAAAACAACAACAACCATAGTTCATATCCTAACAATGCCAACAATTCCGCCGTGGTTGCTCCCCAGCAACAGGTTCACTTGCCTCCCCCTCCCCCACCGCCAATTCCGATTGTTTCTGTGGCAGCATCGACCAACACGGAAAAGAGGACACTCGTACCACCTCAGATTGTCGCTCCTCAGCAACAACAACAGCAAAATCATCATCAACATCAACAGGCTTCGGCTATGGTTACCGCGCAGCCTCCTGAAAATAAGTCCGAGGTTACTTCAAAGGAAAACTCTTCCATTGTTGCTAATAACAAAAGCGATGACGCTTCCACTCAGTTGGACAAGAAAAGCACCGGAACTGGTGACGGCGATGTAAACTTGAATAATAATAGTGCGGAACCTGTCAAAGACAAGCAGCCTCAGAAGGCCATTGTTAAACCGCAAGTACTTACTCACGTTATTGAGGGATATATTATTCAGGAAGGATCCGAACCATTTCCAGTAAGTCTTTCTTAATGGTACCTACGAATTGTCCGTGGTGTTTTACTATTTTTCGCTTTCAGGTCACGAGGTCATCTCTTCTAACTGATACGAGTACTTCAAAATTGAACACCGTCAACAATGAGAAACCCGTTGTTGAAGATGATTCCGTTCCTACCGCTAAAGGTGGGTAAAACGCTACCAGTTAGGGGTGTTATAAGATATTTATTTTCAGATGGTGCCGTACACGTAACTTCCAAAGGAAATCTTTACTGTAGGCATGACGCATGGTGTAATAATTGTTTTAAAAAAAGGAGTGAATGCGTTTAAATAAAATTAAATCTGAGGTGTCGACCCTTTGTGTGACCCCTTGTTTTCGTTCCATTTTCTCTTCGAAACAAATTGGTCCGTGGTCTCCTCTCTCTCTCTCCGACAGAGACTATAAATACTACAGAGAATCTCGATAAATCGTCAGTCCAGGATGATGAACTCGCAAAGTGCGAGTTTTGCGGAAAGTTAGGAAAGAAGAAGAGTTTCAAGAAGTCCAAGAGATTCTGTTCGAAAAGCTGCTCGAAACGATACAATCTTGCCTGCAACAAACAAACGGGCCTTTCTCAAGCCACACTGGGTAAAATAAATAAATAAACAAACGATACAAGAGAAGCATCCCAAGTTACTCCAAAAATTGTTTGGTTCAATTTTGTTTTTTGTCTACGCGTCTTGACTCCTTTTTTTTAAAACAATTCAGTTTTTACGCTTTTTTTTTAATGATTGTTGTTATAAGGGGAAGGATACTTGCCTTATGTATTTTTGCGGAACAGTTTTATTTTTACGTTTTAAAGAAAGTGGCAAGTTTCTAACCCGTCATTGAAAAATTATGTAATCTTTCATTTTCTATAGAAACTGGAACTGGTAAAGCAGCGAAGAAAAGAAAGTCCCCAAGTACTAAACCTCGTAAAGGATGGAGGAAAAACAGCAGAATGTCCTATAACATTGACGAATGGGTACGTGTTTTTTTTTTTTTTTAAGATTGCATTTATTTAAATTAAGTTACATTTTCTAACATTTTTCTGGCTTTTAATTTTTTTAAATTTAAACGCAATTTAGCAACAGCAATCGGGTCAAAACGGCCAAGAGTCCAATCACGTGCTGATATCGGGTATGGATGGTCTTCCCATGGGGGATGATTCCATGGATGGTCTTTTAACCAGAAAAATGGGTGGAGCCATTCTTGAACCCGAAGGTGACTGCGAAACGACTGATACTCCATCGGGACCCGAAAGTTCCGTCTCACCGACAACCCCTTCCAGTAACAGAGAAGAAATGGAAGTTGATATGCCCGAAGGTGCCTCTGGGTTCATTTCCAAGAACCCCATCAAGTGGACGGTAATTTATTATTTTTTCTCTTTAAGAGTTTCGACTCAGGCATTGTTGATTTCATATTTCTTAACAGGTACAAGAGGTGGTCGAATTTGTTCGAAATCTACCTGGTTGTTCGGACTACGCTGACGAATTTCGTTCGCAAGAGATAGACGGGCAAGCCTTAATGCTGCTTAAAGAGGACCATTTAATGACTGCCATGAGTATGAAATTAGGGCCTGCCTTAAAAATCTGCGCTAAAATCAACTCTTTGAGGGACGATTCCAATCGATAGGGTTATAATTTTTGTTTGACCGTTTCGTCATTCATTCATTCTATCGTTCCCATCATCAACTTATTCCGAGTTCGGTAGTGTACATAAATTGGGTACTTGTGTGACAAGGTTTATTTAGACTGGTCCTTTAAAGTTTAAAAAAGGACAAGGAAGACAAAAAACTAATTTTAATTTTACAAATGGTAAATTAAATTTTCATCTTTATACGAAGAAGCCTCGCTGGATAGAGTAGTACCCCCTTTAATATATTTATAATTAAATGTTATTATATTCGTAAACGAAACGAAAAGACAAAGTGTTTCCTCCATGGTTTAAGGAAGTAAAAACTACTTCCCTTTGCCCCAATTAAGTGTTGTTGTTTTTGTACAGTTTGAAAGTTAAATTAAATTAAATTAAAACGATATATCAATTTAAGCGTTTTTAATACTTTTTATTTTGTTGGATAATTAAAGTTCAACTTAATTGGCCGACGTCTAAATTTTACTTTCTAAACTTTTTAAGGAATAGTGCCAAAAGAATTGATGATTTTTAAACGAAAAACGACCGTAACGACGTTACTTTTTATTTTATTAAATTGATATGTCGGTTTTAATTTATTTACTCGTCCTTGTACCTTTTCAAATATGAATTGTGGACAGTTACGAATTACGATAGCCTAACTTCTTGTAAGTACAAAAACCTTGGGTTAATTACTTAAGGAAATTGACTGGTATCGTGATAAAATACGACAGACACTTTTAATTTGCATCAAGTTGTAGGTTTGTACTTTGTAGTTTCGTTTAAAGTCATTACGCGAAAGCATTCTTGGTAATTTGTTCCATGAGAGTCCATGTTCGGCACTTTTCATGGAACATAATCTTATCGAACAGTTTAACGCAAATGAAAACCTACTACCGTGATTTAATATAGGCGAAGGTTTTTTTTTTTGACCCTAGGTCAATGTACCAACGGAAGTTGGACGGAACATTGGGGATTTTAAAATATTACGTAAATTGTTTTTAATGTTTTCAAAGATGATGGATGTAATTGACTAATTGTAAGCCCATAGTTTTAGATCGGGGAAATGATCGACACACTTGCGAATGAGGTATACGGATATTTTTGCATAAGGCAATTGCAATTGCAATTATTTTTGAAATGGTTTTTTTTTTCTCTCTCTCAGACTCTTTCTAAAATAAGCCAGAGGTATTTGCCTTTTTTATATAGTAATTGATTGCAAAAATAAAGAGAAAAACAATTTCCGAAATAGAAATTAATTTTTATTAATATACCCTACATTTTTTTATAATCGTACATTTCAGATAAATAGGTATTACCTATTGAAGTTTCAAAATCAGTTATCATACAGTGATTGATTTATATCAGATAAGTGGTAAGTCTCGTCGTCATAGCAGATAAGAAATTTTAGCACTTTACGTGCCAATGGGCAAATTTTAACAATTTGAAGGTCAGATGCATAGACATTACTTTAATTGTAATTAATTCCCAAAACATTATTAAATTGATAAGCCTATGCTAAACTTAATTGAAAGTAAAAGAAACAAATTTAAATTACACTCGATAATTAGCTTTATTGCATGATTATTATAAATTAATAAATTCCATGTCATTTGGTTAAATATTTTAATCATTATCAAACTGACAGAGCTTCGTAATGTAAACTATAATTATTGGATACATAATCAGAAATTAGCTGGCTGGACGTAATTTTAAAGAGGGTGAAAAGAACAAAGGGTTTTATTTATTAAAGATCAGTTTAATCATCTTTTTTGATTGCAGCTCCTCCAGCAGACAGTTTCTGTAGGGTTGTATGCTCTTTCATCAAGCGATCGTATTCCTGCGTTAAGGATTCCGCTTGTTTTTTCATGGCATCAACGTCCTTCAAAGCTCGTTGTTTCTCACGATTGGCTTCTTTCAAGTCATTTTCTAGATTTTTAATTTGACTTTCAAAATTTTCTCGTTCCGCATTGCCGTGATTATCGGCGCTTTCACCAGCTTCCTTCTTTTTCTTGTCATTTTCTTTCATTAATTTCTCGGCCATTTGCGTGGCGCTTTGCGCTTGTTTCATAGAAGCCTCGCACTGCGCTAAGAGAGTAGCTTGAGTGATGATTAAACTCATCAAACGTCGAATGACGAAGGACAGGAATAAGGCGAAACCGGCGATGTAGAAATTCCTTTGCGCGCGGAAAAGCTTCATGTTGTGTTGCATTTCAGCGTCAAGGTGAGCGTGCCCATCGGAGTCGGACTGGCGAGTTGCCGCGTATTTGTACATGTCTCTAATACTGTCCAAGAAGAATAAGACGAGAATGATGATAAAAACCAGGAAATAAATGTTTCCTTGACTCGAAATGGATTTTGCAAACTTGGACTTGAAGAGGGACTGCCATCTTTTTGGGGAAATGAAAGGAAGCAAGAGAATCAGGATGACACCGATTTCCGAATAAAGAAACGTAGCGATTAAGGTCCACTGCAGGCTCATTTTAATTAAGTACTTGTATTCTTTTACGAACGATTGATTCAATTTAAATAGAATTTATATCCACCTATAGAGATACTACTACGCAACTATTGCAACGCACTGACTCGTTCAAAAAACTCATTCGCGACGACGACAGCCTAGTCTAAGCCGTCTCACGGCCAACTTAGTCAGCGAGGAGTTGGCCGTGGCCGTATCAACGAACTCAAACTAAAGAATGTTTCGTCATGGCATAGCCCACTTGATCACGCTGGCTGCACGCGCTCTAGTGTAATCCTGTAATGTGACTAGTACCAGGAGTTCATAATAACCCCCCTTCGGAAGGGAAGTATGAAACCGGCCATAAAGCTAATGGTAAAAATCGCGAACAACAAGATTCTGTCGTTGCGCATAGAAAGGATTAGCCTGTTTATGGACATACAACCTTACAGTATATCGTAGTGGTATCTATGCTCCTTGGTTTTCGTTCCAAAACTTCCGTTGGTTGGGATCTCCGTTGAAAAGAAAAATGGCGATATGGGGGACGTAGAAACACGTTGCAATTCTTACATTAAAGATACCGCGAATAAATTTGTCCAAACCGTTTTAACTTAACCACGGAATTCTCACTCACACACATCACAACAAAACATTATTGACGATCCTTTAAATGTTTTGTAGAAAACTAGAAACCCCGACTAAAAGCCAACTTCTTAGCCAAGGCTTAATTTACATCGTTCCGACAGAAGCAGACGTGAGCCATTTTCGCTCTCAAAATCACAAGATAAAAATAGTGCTAAACCGGAAGTGTGGAAGTTAATGCGCGTAAGCGCTAAAAAATGGGGTAACTATTTCTTTTGGAGTTAATCGGTGTATGAATCCGCTGAGCTTTACGGCGAAACTTTGTTGTTAGTGGCTTTTTAACCAGTTTCGTACTTCGGGTTAATATGAACTCCTGGTAGTACCATACACCAAGGAGGATTATCTAATTAAGAACAGGAATAATTAGGCCAAAAACAAACAAAGATTTTGGAATATATTACACATTTCATTTCAGAACTTTTGATCAACGTAAAATGAATTAACTTTCATAGGAATTAGTTTAATTATTATGATTTCAGATTTCGACTTATTAGACACACATGTTTATAGGGTGGTTTTTCCAGCTATAGGAATCCATAAACTCCAGTACCACTTTTCAAAAGTGGAGAAAAGTATTTTGGGCTGTTGAGAAGACATTATTAAATTATAATTAACTAAATTATTAATTATATTAGAAAATAGAAACAGTAAAATTGAAACGCACGCTCCCGCCATATTTTGAAGTCTGCCTAACTTCAGCAGCGCCATCTAGCGGTGCACGTTTTCAGCCAATAAGTTTATTCATTCTGGGTTCTTTTCGGGGCGATTTCCGTGGGAGCTAGATGCTGTGATTTTCTGAGCGATCTTTGCTGGTAAATATTTTGATTTTATTTATATTTTAAGGGTTAATTTTGATTAAATACCCAAGTTTTATCGCAACCGATCGAAAATGAAGCGTTTCAAGTGGAAAATTTATGGTCCACCGTGCCAAATACATCTGTTAATTACGACCAAGGCTTACGGGACTACGTTGACACCAGCTGGTGCTGGTGCTACAATTACCAAGGCTTAAGGACCACGTTGACACCACGGAATCACGGATTCAAGGAAGCTCTTGCCTCTTTCGGTGGCTAAAGAGATCTTTGCAGGTAAATATTTTATTTATATATTAAGGGCTAATTTAAATTAAATACCAAAGTTTTATCGTAACCGAATAGGAATTAAGAGTTACAAGTGAAAAATAGGACCGGTAATAAGCACAGGCTACAACATTTTAAAATGTCCCATACTATTTTTAAAAACTAAATAAATTTTCCCAAAGTTTTGATAGCTTAACCATGAACACGCGATACTAGTTTTGCACACTCTAGTGGACAATGTCCTATAAATTTTCTAGTCAAAGGAATTAGTCGTTTTTGTCTTTTGAGTATGTTATAGTCCTATTTGCCCCCATCCAACCATATTAGAAACCCAGGGTTACGACAAACGGGGGCTGAGTAATTAAGCAAAATGTTCACAAACATATCCCCCTCCATAGGAATAGCATTCCACCCAACTTTAGGGGTTCATAACTCTGATTCTACTAGAGATATGGGGGTGTCCTTTGACTATGTTATAGTCCTATTTGCCTCCCCCCTTTCCACCATAATTACACCCAACTTTGGGGGTTCATAACTGTGGTTCTACTAGAGATACGCGGAGTTTTTGCACACACTAGTGGACAATGTCCTATGAATTTTCTAGTCAAAGGAATTAGTCGTTTTTGTCCTTTGAGTATGTTATAATCCCATTTGTCCCCCCATCCAACCATATTAGAAACCCAGGGTTACGACAAACGGGGGCTGAGTAGTTAAGCAAAATGTTCACAAACATATCCCCCTCCATAGGAATAGCATTCCACCCAACTTTGGGGGTTCATAACTCTGATTCTACTAGAGATATGGGGGTGTCCTTTGACTATGTTATAGTCCTATTTGCCTCCCCACTTTCCACCATAATTACACCCAACTTTGGGGGTTCATAACTGTGGTTCTACTAGAGATACGCGGAGGTATTGCACACACTAGTGGACAATGTCCTATGAATTTTCTAGTCAAAGGAATTAGTCGTTTTTGTCCTTTGAGTATGTTATAATCCTATTTGTCCCCCCCCATCCAACCATATTAGAAACCCAGGTTTACGACAAACGGGGGCTGAGTAATTAAGCAAAATGTTCACAAACATATCCCCCTCCATAGGAATAGCATTCCACCCAATTTTGGGGGTTCATAACTCTGATTCTACTAGAGACATGGGGGTGTCCTTTGACTATGTTATAGTCCTATTTGCCTCCCCCCTTTCCACCATAATTACACCCAACTTTGGGGGTTCATAACTGTGGTTCTACTAGAGATACACGGAGTTTTTGCACACACTAGTGGACAATGTCCTATAAATTTTCTAGTCAAAGGAATTAGTCGTTTTTGTCCTTTGAGTATGTTATAATCCTACTTGCCCCCCCCCATCCAACCATATTAGAAACCCAGGGTTACGACAAACAGGGGCCGAGTAATTAAGCAAAATATTCACAAAAATATCCCCCCTCCATAGGAATAGCATTCCACCCAACTTTGGGGGTTCATAACTCTGGTTCTACTAGAGATACGGGGATGTCCTTTGAGTATGTTATGGTCCTATTTGCCTCCCCCCATCCCACTATAATTACACCCAACTTTGGGGGTTCATAACTCTGGTTCTACTAGAGATACGGGGATGTCCTTTGAGTATGTTATGGTCCTATTTGCCTCCCCCCTTCCCACCATGATTACACCCAACTTTGGAGGTTCATAACTGTGGTTCTACTAGAGATACGCGGAGTTTTTGCACACACTAGTGGACAAGGTCCTATAAATTTTCTAGTCAAAGGAGGGGACAGATGTTTTATATGAAAGTTTTCTTATTTCCGGCCCTGTGGGTGTCAAGCCCATTTGTTTTCACCGTAACAGCACCATTTGTGTAGTTACAAGTTAGCCGTATCCAAATGGCTTCTTGGAAAGAATTTAGAAGTTTATTTTGGCACACAGTATTCATGATTCACATTTATGTCGCACTTATTCAAAATATTTGAAATTAATCTGATTAAATTTTTCTAATTAATTTCGCGTTGCAATTATTCCTGGTTTTACTACTATTCAATCTTTTAGTCGGTTTAAAAGTAATTCAAAGTGATTGTTTAATTGACAAATATTTCAAGACTGACCCTAAACCGTATTAATATTTATCTTTCTAGTTACGTTAAATGATTTATTTGAAAGTGGAATTAATGTTATTCAAAATACTTGTGCCCATTTAAGCTGATAATAATTTTAATTTTGTATTAGATTGTTTCAATTGAACAGATTTTATTGTTTTAGCTATCATCCGTTTCCAAAGGAGAAATTGATGTTGGATTCTAGAATGAATTATTATTATTTGACAAATGCACCCTAATAAATCAGGTCAATGAACCCATTACAATTCCTTTCTTAATTCGGGTCTACACTTTGATTTTATCCGTTGAAACTGAATCTCAGTAGGAAAACAATTTAGACATTTTAGGCTTTCAGTGAAGTGATTAAATCTTATTAATAGTAATTTTAGCGATATTAAGGGGACAATTCCATTTTCAATTCAGGTCTACACTTTGATTTTATCCGTTTAAAGGGAATCTCATTAGCAAAAAGACTATTTCGACAGCCTGTCAAACATTGTAGGCAATTATTGGGGTATTTAGTTTATTATTTATTATTATATTTATTCTTAGAAGGAAAGCGCTTGTGTCCTTTTCTATGTAGGGATTTTTCTTTTCGCCAGGACATAAATAAAATGCTGAAATATGGTATAGGTGAGCACTGGTCCTAGCCCTCCCTTTTAAGAATAATGAACGCGTAATCAGGATTTTAAGGGTGAGATTCCCTTTGCGGTATTAAGGCATCTAGTTTATGATTTTAATTATAAATATTTTTAGGGGAAAAGCGTTTGGCAACTCGTTGAGGGAGTTTTGTAGGATCTAAATAAATTTCTCATTTAGGTTTAAGGTAGAAAGTTGCTTATACGCTTTGTCCTTTAAAAGTAAACACGATTTTAAGCGGGTTTAAGGCGAGGCTTGGCTTTTTATGGTATTATTTTACTTCCCCAAACTAATGTATTTAGTTAAATGCTACACGTGTGCTATTATGTCAAATAATAATAATTTGTCTTCTGCCCGAACATTTTACGTTACATCATGCAAGATTATTCAAGTGGATTTTCGTATTAAGGTTGTAGCGGTACAAGGTAATTAATTTCAAGTTATTCATGTGCCTTTTTCCAAATAATAATTCGAATTTTTCTTGTGCAGGAAGAAGTGGACGTCTGCGAGTGGACTTTCATTGGAAATCTCATGCTAAGGACGAAGTTTCCTGGTTTTGGGGGCTCCACAGCGGGCTTTAGTTTAAATTAAGGATTCCCGAGTCAAACAGGGGCTTGTTAAATTTAAATTGGGCCCGCAGGCCTGACGTTAGGTCTGGTAACTTGTGTTCAATAAAAAGTTTCGTTATTAGACTAGGGCCAAAAAAAAACAATCGATTTACTTATAATCATTTTTTTGACCTTTTTGTGCATATTTTCATGAATTTTTTATTAATTTTTAATAAAATTTTTATTTTTTTGTATAAAAAATATTTTTTTATATAAAAAATATTTTGTATAAAAAATATTTTTTTATGTTTTTATTTTCTTTTTTATTAAGTAAAAAGCTTAAAAAAGGGGTCAGAGGTTAAAAAACTGAAACCAAGTCTAGTATATAAAAAATTCAAGAAAAGAAAGAACGAGGTTTAAGGCAAAATTTATTCAATGAAAAACAAAAAAACCAAAGTGTTTACAAAAATTTCGAACAAAAAAAATAATAAGTAGTTACAAATAAAATTTGCAAGCAAAAAAATTAAGTTAAGTGGTTACATGAAAAAAATTGCGAGTAAAAATGATGTATTTTGTGTCTTCTAGCTACGATGATTTTCTCCGTATCTTCGAGTCAATGTTGAGAGAGATAGCAAGTCCGGAAGAAGACATCGAGTCTATTCCCACAGATAGACCCCGTAAATAACTAGAATTAAATGGAACAAGGCTTAATTAGGCTTAGGCAACGGTCCTCGTGTCTTAAAATGATCTCTGCGTGACTTGATTTTCGAAAATCTGTCGCTCTAGCTCTAAATTAATTAATAGCCCCTAAACTAATTTTAGGAAAAACTGCTATTTATTTTAAAACTATTCCCACAGATAGACCCCGTAAATAACTAGAATTAAATGGGACAAGGCTTAATTAGGCTTAGGGCAACGGTCCTCTTGTCTTAAAATGATCTCTGCGTGACTTGATTTTCGAAAATCTGTCGCTCTAGCTCTAAATTAATTAATAATAGCCCCTAAACTAATTTTAGGAAAACTGCTATTTATTTTAAAACTATTCCCACAGATAGACCCCGTAAATAACTAGAATTAAATGGAACAAGGCTTAATTAGGCTTAGGCAACGGTCCTCGTGTCTTAAAATGATCTCTGCGTGACTTGATTTTCGAAAATCTGTCGCTCTAGCTCTAAATTAATTAATAGCCCCTAAACTAATTTTAGGAAAAACTGCTATTTATTTTAAAACTATTCCCACAGATAGACCCCGTAAATAACTAGAATTAAATGGAACAAGGCTAAGCTAATTAGGCTTAGGCAACGGTCCTCGTGTCTTAAAATGATCTCTGCGGGACTTGATTTTCGAAAATCGGTCACTTTAGCTCTAAATTAATTAATACTAATCCCTAAACTAATTTTAGGAAAACCTTCCGTTTATTTTAAAACTATTCCCACAGACAGTATCCGTAAAATAACTAGAGTTTAATAAGACACGGCTCAAACTTGGTTTCAGTTTTTTAACCTCTGGACTTAGGGTGATATTTTTGACCCCTTTTTAAGCTTTTTACTTAATAAAAAAGAAAATAAAAACATAAAAAAATATTTTTTATACAAAAAAATATTTTTTATACAAAAAATATTTTTTATATAAAAAAAATATTTTTTATACAAAAAAATAAAAATTTTATTAAAAATTAATAAAAAATTCATAAAAATATGCACAAAAAGGTCAAAAAAATGATTATAAGTAAATCGATTGTTTTTTTTGGCCCTAGTCTAATAACGAAACTTTTTATTGAACACAAGTTACCAGACCTAACGTCAGGCCTGCGGGCCCAATTTAAATTTAACAAGCCCCTGTTTGACTCGGGAATCATTAAATTTAAACTAAAGCCCGCTGTGGAGCCCCCCAAACCAGGAAACTTCGTCCTTAGCATGGGATTTCCAATGAAAGTCCACTCGCAGACGTCCACTTCTTCCTGCACAAGAAAAATTCGAATTATTATTTGGAAAAAGGCACATGAATAACTTGAAATTAATTACCTTAATACGAAAATCCACTTGAATAATCTTGCATGATGTAACGTAAAATGTTCGGGCAGAAGACAAATTATTATTATTTGACATAATAGCACACGTGTAGCATTTAACTAAATACATTAGTTTGGGGAAGTAAAATAATACCATAAAAAGCCAAGCCTCGCCTTAAACCCGCTTAAAATCGTGTTTACTTTTAAAGGACAAAGCGTATAAGCAACTTTCTACCTTAAACCTAAATGAGAAATTTATTTAGATCCTACAAAACTCCCTCAACGAGTTGCCAAACGCTTTTCCCCTAAAAATATTTATAATTAAAATCATAAACTAGATGCCTTAATACCGCAAAGGGAATCTCACCCTTAAAATCCTGATTACGCGTTCATTATTCTTAAAAGGGAGGGCTAGGACCAGTGCTCACCTATACCATATTTCAGCATTTTATTTATGTCCTGGCGAAAAGAAAAATCCCTACATAGAAAAGGACACAAGCGCTTTCCTTCTAAGAATAAATATAATAATAAATAATAAACTAAATACCCCAATAATTGCCTACAATGTTTGACAGGCTGTCGAAATAGTCTTTTTGCTAATGAGATTCCCTTTAAACGGATAACATCAAAGTGTAGACCTGAATTGAAAATGGAATTGTCCCCTTAATATCGCTAAAATTACTATTAATAAGATTTAATCACTTCACTGAAAGCCTAAAATGACTAAATTGTTTTCCTACTGAGATTCAGTTTCAACGGATAAAATCAAAGTGTAGACCCGAATTAAGAAAGGAATTGTAATGGGTTCATTGACCTGATTTATTAGGGTGCATTTGTCAAATAATAATAATTCATTCTAGAATCCAACATCAATTTCTCCTTTGGAAACGGATGATAGCTAAAACAATAAAATCTGTTCAATTGAAACAATCTAATACAAAATTAAAATTATTATCAGCTTAAATGGGCACAAGTATTTTGAATAACATTAATTCCACTTTCAAATAAATCATTTAACGTAACTAGAAAGATAAATATTAATACGGTTTAGGGTCAGTCTTGAAATATTTGTCAATTAAACAATCACTTTGAATTACTTTTAAACCGACTAAAAGATTGAATAGTAGTAAAACCAGGAATAAATGCAACGCGAAATTAATTAGAAAAATTTAATCAGATTAATTTCAAATATTTTGAATAAGTGCGACATAAATGTGAATCATGAATACTGTGTGCCAAAATAAACTTCTAAATTCTTTCCAAGAAGCCATTTGGATACGGCTAACTTGTAACTACACAAATGGTGCTGTTACGGTGAAAACAAATGGGCTTGACACCCACAGGGCCGGAAATAAGAAAACTTTCATATAAAACATCTGTCCCCTCCTTTGACTAGAAAATAATTAGGACCTTGTCCACTAGTGTGTGCAAAAACTCCGCGTATCTCTAGTAGAACCACAGTTATGAACCTCCAAAGTTGGGTGTAATCATGGTGGGAAGGGGGGAGGCAAATAGGACCATAACATACTCAAAGGACATCCCCGTATCTCTAGTAGAACCAGAGTTATGAACCCCCAAAGTTGGGTGGAATGCTATTCCTATGGAGGGGGATATTTTTGTGAATATTTTGCTTAATTACTCGGCCCCTGTTTGTCGTAACCCTGGGTTTCTAATTTGGTTGGATGGGGGGGGGCAAGTAGGATTATAACATACTCAAAGGACAAAAACGACTAATTCCTTTGACTAGAAAATTTATAGGACATTGTCCACTAGTGTGTGCAAAAACTCCGCGTATCTCTAGTAGAACCACAGTTATGAACCCCCAAAGTTGGGGGTAATTATGGTGGAAAGGGGGGAGGCAAATAGGACTATAACATAGTCAAAGGACACCCCCATATCTCTAGTAGAATCAGAGTTATGAACCCCCAAAGTTGGGTGGAATGCTATTCCTATGGAGGGGGATATTTTTGTGAATATTTTGCTTAATTACTCGGCCCCTGTTTGTCGTAACCCTGGGTTTCTAATATGGTTGGATGGGGGGGGGGCAAGTAGGATTATAACATACTCAAAGGACAAAAACGACTAATTCCTTTGACTAGAAAATTTATAGGACATTGTCCACTAGTGTGTGCAAAAACTCCGCGTATCTCTAGTAGAACCACAGTTATGAACCCCCAAAGTTGGGGGTAATTATGGTGGAAAGGGGGGAGGCAAATAGGACTATAACATAGTCAAAGGACACCCCCATGTCTCTAGTAGAATCAGAGTTATGAACCCCCAAAGTTGGGTGGAATGCTATTCCTATGGAGGGGGATATGTTTGTGAACATTCTGCTTAATTACTCAGCCCCCGTTTGTCGTAACCCTGGGTTTCTAATATGGTTGGATGGGGGGGACAAATAGGATTATAACATACTCAAAGGACAAAAACGACTAATTCCTTTGACTAGAAAATTCATAGGACATTGTCCACTAGTGTGTGCAAAAACTCCGCGTATCTCTAGTAGAACCACAGTTATGAACCCCCAAAGTTGGGGGTAATTATGGTGGAAAGGGGGGATGCAAATAGGACTATAACATAGTCAAAGGACACCCCCATATCTCTAGTAGAATCAGAGTTATGAACCCACAAAATTGGGTGGAATGCTCTTCCTATGGAGAGGGGATATGTTTGTGAACATTTTGCTTAATTACTCGGCCCCTGATTGTCGTAACCCTGGGTTTCTAATATGGTTGGATCATAGATGGGCACTATCATATCATTTGATAGTTTTACCACTTGATACGATAGAAAACTAAATCTGCCCCAATCAAAGTATCAATTTTGATAGTTATTTTCGAGAAAAATTTGAATTATAATGATCGATTGAGTTTGATAGCTTAAAAAGTGCACTCGAAGTTGATATGATTCATTGAGTCGTTGAAATCGTCTAGAGAAAAATATCGATTCTCAACGTGATCTGGCTACTAACCCCATCTTTTAGAAATCATAAAAAATGATAGGCATTATTCCTTGAGAAATATATTGATTTTTTGAGTGATTTTATTTGGCGACATCTGTTTTCTGATTTCATTTTAAAAGAATTATGAGCTAATCTTTGATAGGCAATTTTGATAGTTATGAAAATTTCTGGAAAGATAAGTCGTTTTTTGAATGATATCGAAGTTTTTAATATATTTGAACGTTAGCAAGTGTAGGTTTATTCTATAAGAAGATTCTGTATTTGGTGGTCGTTATAACCCTCTCAAACAAATAAATAAAAATAAAATAAACGATGGTTCAACAGTTCAAACTGTGAAGACGGAGCTTCTTGTATATAGAAGCTCCGTGCTGTCACTGATGTGAACGACTACTCGAGGAGGAAGAACGATTCCACGAAATCATCCAAACGTAGAAGTAGATAAATTAAAGTGTAGAGTTTCTGATTTTTATTACCCACAGTTATTAATTGCAATTTTTGCCTTTAATTATTATTAGTTAACCGTTTATAGTAGATGGTTTAGATTAAATCGAGGGCGAATAATTTGAAAAAGTTTGGATAGTAGCTAACTATAGACAGTTAAAAGTCAAACTTGAGAAATGAGATTTTGGAAATTATATGAATATATGAAAATATTCGAAATTCTACAAAATCAGGAAATATCAGGAATCGATTAAACAGAGTAAAATTAGGTAGAGACCAAATCAGTTTGATCGAAAACAATCAAATTTAAAGTCCGGAGATTAAATGATCGATTAATTTAGTCGTTCCTAAAGATTTCAATTTGATTTGATAGGCAAAAAATCTATCTAACAATGAGAGCCAATCTAACATATTGAAGGAAGATTTGATAGTTTCACCATCTATGATTTGTTGAGCGGAAAAAAATCTATCTAACAAATAATGCCCGTCTAAAATATAGCTAGAAGAATTGATAGTTTCGCCAAATATGATAGTTTGAGAGGAAAAATATCTATCTAACCAGCAGTGTCAGTCTAAAATATAGTCAGAAGAGTTGATAGTTTCGCTATCTATGATAGTTTGAGAGGAAAAATATCTATCTAACCAGCAATGTCAGTCTAAAATATAGTCAGAAGAGTTGATAGTTCCGCCATCTATGATGGTTTGAGAGGATAAAAATCTATCTAAGAAGGAGTTCCACTCTAAAATATAGCCAGAAGAATTGATAGTTTCGCCATCTATGATAGTTTGATAGGAAAAAAATCTATCTAAGGAGGAGTGCCCAACTCTGGGTTGGATGGGGGCAAATAGGACTATAACATACTCAAAAGACAAAAACGACTAATTCCTTTGACTAGAAAATTTATAGGACATTGTCCACTAGAGTGTGCAAAACTAGTATCGCGTGTTCATGGTTAAGCTATCAAAACTTTGGGAAAATTTATTTAGTTTTTAAAAATAGTATGGGACATTTTAAAATGTTGTAGCCTGTGCTTATTACCGGTCCTATTTTTCACTTGTAACTCTTAATTCCTATTCGGTTACGATAAAACTTTGGTATTTAATTTAAATTAGCCCTTAATATATAAATAAAATATTTACCTGCAAAGATCTCTTTAGCCACCGAAAGAGGCAAGAGCTTCCTTGAATCCGTGATTCCGTGGTGTCAACGTGGTCCTTAAGCCTTGGTAATTGTAGCACCAGCACCAGCTGGTGTCAACGTAGTCCCGTAAGCCTTGGTCGTAATTAACAGATGTATTTGGCACGGTGGACCATAAATTTTCCACTTGAAACGCTTCATTTTCGATCGGTTGCGATAAAACTTGGGTATTTAATCAAAATTAACCCTTAAAATATAAATAAAATCAAAATATTTACCAGCAAAGATCGCTCAGAAAATCACAGCATCTAGCTCCCACGGAAATCGCCCCGAAAAGAACCCAGAATGAATAAGCTTATTGGGTGCAAACGTGCACCGCTAGATGCGCTGCTGAAGTTAGGCAGACTTCAAAATATGGCGGGAGCGTGCGTTTCAATTTTACTGTTTCTATTTGCTAATATAATTAATAATTTAGTTAATTATAATTTAATAATGTCTTCTCAACAGCCCAAAACACTTTTCTCCACTTTTGAAAAGTGGTACTGGAGTTTATGGATTCCTATAGCTGGAAAAACCACCCTATAAACATGTGTGTCTAATAAGTCGAAATCTGAAATCATAATAATTAAACTAATTCCTATGAAAGTTAACTCATTTTACGTTGATCAAAAGTTCTGAAATGAGATGTGTAATATATTCCAAAATCTTTGTTTGTTTACTATAATCCTCTCTCTAGTTTTAATATATCGAGCAATTCCAAATGCTTAACCTTATCTGTACAATTAAATGCAACGCTTTATCTTACTATTATATTCCCCATCCTTTTAAAATAGAAGAACGAAAAATATCACCTTACCACAATTCTCTCCCATTCACTCTCCTTTTAATGACGAACTGCCAAACTAGGCGGCTCTCCTTCACGCCGCCGCCAATGCCACAGCCAACAACAACACGCCAAGTCAAACTAAGACCCACATCGTAGATGTTCATCATACGATGTGGGGCTAAAAAGTCCGTCTAAAACGTTACATTTTTCTTCGTTGCAAAGGTCCATAAATGGAATATGTTCCTTCGAAATGGACATTTTTTATGTTATTTTGAATTGAAAAAACAATGGTTAGGAGAAGATAAAAACTTATAATTTGGCACTCGAAACAGCGATAATATACATTAATTGACACCAAGTGTTCAAATTTCAAATACAATTCAGAATTACAACTTTTTTTCATGACTAGTTATATATCATCTTTCATTTTCAATTTAATTTTTAACGATGGACACTAGTCTTTATAGTTTATTTCTTTCGTTTCTAAATAAATTGAGAAATTAACGAATGAAAGTTCGTATAGTAGCTTAATACTTTTTTTCTATATAAACCTAAATATCTCAAATCAAATCTAAGATTAATTAAATTAAATTAAAATTAACTAATTAACGCGGTTGTCTTTTAAAAGTATAATTAAAAATTACTCATTTTTAAAAACACGACGCTAAAATTTAATCTTGAAAAAATGATATATCTAAACAAGCTGATTAATTAATTTATTTATTTATTTTCATAAAATATATATATTTATATACTATATATTAAAGGCCTCGTTACTAAACAGCGCTTAATTAATTAATTACTTAATTAATGAATGAATGCAGTTATGTATGTACACTTTAATTAAATTTAAGGGATAGATTAGATATTATTATCTTAATAATAATAATAATACGCGTGTATAATAAATAATTTGAAATTAATTAATCAATATTAATTAATTCTTTCTCAAAACAGAACGAAACCAGTTAGGCCTAGGTCTTATCTTACACTCACTTTTGACGTATTCTTATTAAAAGCAAAGACCAGTTAATAAACTTAAACAGTAATATAATCCTAAAAAAAAAAAACACGAACATACTTTTAATTAGTTTTCTTTTAATTAATTTTTCTTTTTAAACAAACTCTGGGTTACGAGGTGACGTAACATCGGTTTTTCGTTTTCCATCACCACCGGGAGTCAAAGGTCGGTTAAGTTGTTGAATAGAAATTTCGCGTATTGTTCGTTCGCTGCTGCTGCTGCTGCTTTGATTAATCTGTATGGAAGACGATGCAACGCGATGATGTTGTTGTTGTTGTTGTTGTTGTTCCCATACCGTTTGCGAATTAAGTTCATCACGCGTGGGTTGTTGTTGTTGTAAATTATCCATAATTTCCTCCCTCGATGACTGACTACTAATTGCGGTGGTGGTACTTGAATCGTATTCCACCGATTTCGATCTATGCACTAAAGTTTCGGTTATTTCCGTCGTTTCTAGGGGTTCGGTTAAACTTTCGTCTCGCGATCGCCTGCTCGACAAACATTCGGATTCTCTTTGCTGCAATCTACGTAGATAATAATAAGACGAGGGGCTAATCACTGTTATATTCCCTGTACGGATTACGCGTAAGGGCAGAGCTTTCAAAGATTAAGCGTAATCACTTAGGTACAGTCAAAGGTACAGCCGCCGTGTACACCGATTACATTGAGTGAGCGGCCCCTCGCACGAAGATTACCCGAAAACAGACCCTTTCGATGTAAAAAAGGGGGTGGTACCCGATACCGGAAGACGAGGGGCTAATCTCTGTCATATTCCCTGTACACCGATTACGGATTACACTTAATCGTTTTAGCACTGTCAAGGGCAGAGCTTCGAAATATTACGCGTAATCACTTAAGTACGGTCAAAGGTACACACACCGATTACTTTGAGTGACCGGCCCCTCGCACGAAGACCCTTCGATGCAAAAAAAGGGGGTAGGCAACCCTCAGTATCGGAACATACACTCTGCGCACTCTCATGAACCCCCAAATCTGCGCTAAAAAGCGGGATGGAAGGCAACGTTTCGTTCCGTGTCTTTCAATCTTATTTACATCGAAGTGGTCTATTGGGAACTACCTAGGTAGTAAATAATGCCCCCCCCCCCCATTACCCTTGTCAAGCGGAAACAGGTTGTCAGATTATTTGCTGATAGCTGATAGAAAGATAGGAATCAGAGGGGGACCACCCACTTAACACTTTAGATCGAAAGACTCGGAATTTTGAACAATGACGCAATGCAGTGGTGCAAACACTATTTCAAGGTGAAATTCAGTTCACATAAGGTACGCGTTCTATAGTAGTTTCTTTTTGAGACAGACTAGAAACACCACGCGGCGCGACACAACTCTACAACACACCTATATCATCATCCCATTGTTAGTATTCTGTGTTGAAATAAAGAGTTAAGAAGGAGAAAACGGAACAAAAAGGTAGATAAAGCGTCAAAGCAGCGAAAGAAATTGAGAAAGAAGAGCGTACATTCAAGAACCTAGCGCTTGACTTGAGGATTGAGATCAGTAAAACGACGAGTAGTCTTTTTGGGGTACCCACCTGATAACGATTTGTCCTAACTTTTAATAAAACCGACAAGCATTTTTCCTGAATACCCGACAAAAATTCGGGTACCCGCCCCGGTGGCTACCCGAGAACAACGTTTTTGATTACCCGAACCCGATTTGAAATAGGGAGCTAACAGTTCTGACCCTGAAACGTCACACCCATCTATCTCTTACTGGAGTTTCATCCCCCCTAACGGTTGGAAACAGTATTCTACGCGCAAAAATGCCAACCAGAGAGGGGCTGCGTGACGTCAGACTATCTCTTCCTCCTAACCAGTTGTTAGCTCCTTATTTAAAAATGACTACCCCCACACCCCTAAAAATCAATCAGTAACTAGTTACTTACGAAGTCTGATATTTTCCATCGTATCGCTTTGGGACAGACGGAGTACTTGTCGTTAATGTGGCGGAAAAGGGTCGCAGTATGGAGTTCAATCCCAAATGAGATATGGACGATGTCAGTGGACTCGCTGTACAACTCAGA
This sequence comes from Phalangium opilio, assembly GCF_054372755.1. Classification (NCBI taxonomy): domain Eukaryota; kingdom Metazoa; phylum Arthropoda; class Arachnida; order Opiliones; family Phalangiidae; genus Phalangium; species Phalangium opilio. Next base: position 3,122,763 of record NW_028324151.1, read on the forward strand.
TCTGAAGATGATTGATCAGAAACCGTCGAGCGACTGCTACTTAATTCTAAGCCTATTAAATTAGTATTATTATAATTATTTTTTAATTTAAACTGTTTGTAAAATTAAGCCTTGGTCCCTAACCCTAAACAATTTTTAATTTATTTACCTGGTTTGGGCGATATGGACATCCTATAATTCATCTTCAAATCCGTTTCGCTACTTCCTTCGCTTCCAGCGGCTAGGGAACTACCAGAATCACTAGAAGGGACGTACTCGGCCTCGGTTGAAGACGGAGACGAAACGAATTGAGACAACGAATCGGACTTGAAAACTTGCGGAGGAGATTCGAAGAACTGCCTTCTCAACTCGGCAACGTTTTTAACAAGAGGCATCTTCGAGGAGCTACCACTTTGAATTTGACTTAATTCGTCATGAGCCGTTAACGTTACTTGGTAAGTTGAGGTATAGAGGTCAGACTCTTGTTGAATTGGAGAAGACACGGCGCTCTCTCGCGTCATCATATTCTCCGTTGATGAAGAACTAGGCGCGTTAGCATTTTTACGAGGTGGAGGAACGGGATGCTGGTCGCTCGGAGGAACTTTGACAGGGTCACTCTGACAGGCCTTTAACGGTAACTTCCTGAACACAACATCTTCCTGATGAAGTATGTCCTCTTCAGAATCACGCCATTTGTCTAAAAATGAAATTAATTAAGATTTACTAGGCTTACTTGTTAATTAACTAAAATATAGTTAAGTAATTAGATAATATACCTGAGGTCTGCACCAATGACGCGACATCTTTTTCTTTGCCGCAATCGGGTGCTAAATAACAATCGCTAATATTTGGTGCTGAAACAGTTTGCTCCTCAGGGCCCAACTGAGATATTCGAATTCGTTTCGTCTTTTCAGATTCCTTTGGTTGCCCAAAAACTTTATAAGCCAAGGAAATTAACATTTCGATAACTCTGGTTTGGTGAACGGTATCGACTAACGAACTTAGAGAAGCGCTTCCTTCGCTATAATTAACGGTAATTAATTAGCCACTAATTTCCAGTCAATTGGCCTTATTCCTGATGAACGCCACCGAGGCGTAGCGGCGACTTTTGGAACTATAATAATACGGTAGCCAATCAGAGGTGGCGCTGGAGCCGATGGACTCTGATGGAGATCTGTTAACAATTTTCTCTATTTTGAATCATGTGAATAGCCAAGGCTTAACAAGCGATATGGTTTCAAAAGTATTAAAAGTTGATTTTACCTTTCTTATTCTGTCTAATATTATGAAATAAGACTTTCGGAGTAAGTTTTCATTCGATTTTGGTCTATTTGGAGATTATTCGGTTAATAATAACTATTTAAAACATGTTTTTTGAAGTTGAAGCGGTAATAATCAAAACAGAGAAAATAACAGATCTCCATCAGAGTCCATCGGCTCCAGCGCCACCTCTGATTGGCTACCGTATTATTATAGTTCCAAAAGTCGCCGCTACGCCTCGGTGGCGTTCATCAGGAATAAGGCCAATTGAATGAATTTAACCAAGTACCTCGTTCTCAATAAAGTTGGTCCAAAAACAATTCCCAAATTACTCGGAGGCATATGATTCAATTCGCAATTTTCCGATAATTTTTTTAAATGATGCATTAAATAGGCCAAAGTTTTATAATGCATCGTTGGTAATCGTTTAACGAGATTTTGCAAATCAGGAACGGCTTTTTCCATATCACCAGGATAATCTTTCGCGATTTTAACGAATTCGTTGTAAAGTTTAAAAGTTAAAAGTGGTTCCGGTAGCTGTCTTAAATATAGCTTTAAAACGTTAGCGATGATACTAGGATGAACGTCGGATAAATCGATAAGTTCAACTCCGTTTTCGAAGCTTTGACAAAGTTTCTCGACGCGAGATTTAACTCCTGATACTCTGTAGATTCCTTTAACGGCGCATCCCCTTTCGTCTATTTCTCGTATACATCTGGTAATTATATCGGGAAGTTCGCCGCTTCCTTCTCCGGATGGAGAATGAGCCGAAAGCGAAACTCCAAAAGTATTCATTTTTCGCGGTAAGGGTTTATGGCCGCATTGAATCGCTAAGGCCTCTAAACACTTTCGATGACTGGCTAATCCACACTAATTAAGTAAAATAATAATTAATTACTTACCTAAAAGCACTGAAAGGTAATTAAACGCGGCAAACCTCAGTGCATTCGACTCCTTGAAAGTACACGTAGGAATCGCATTCCCGGCAACGCGAAGGTGTTTTTAGTTTACGAAAAGAATGAGTTTCCGCTGCTTTAGAAACGTATTGCCTTCTCGAAGCGCCTAATCCACTGTCTGTAAAGAATATTACCTTCCTTGTTTTAATAATCACGATTAATTACAATTAATAATTAGTTACTTACCTTGATCAGTTTCTAACTCGTCTCCGGAAGACAACGTGATAGGTCTATGCGTAGGAATACGTGGACTAGCTGTTGGACTTGTATCTTGAGATTTGTTACTATGATAGCTGCTAACACTGTCGGAATCACTGCCTTGCAAGTGACTCCAAGGTTTGACAGCGGAAGTTCTCGGCGTTTTTCCTTCCGAAGAAAGTCTACCCTCTAATAATTGATGGGCCATACCTTCCTCGCTTTCGTTTGAACCGCTAGAACGATCTTTTTCTAAACTGTACCGATGAGAAATAAATAAAAATAATAAATTAAGCTTTGCAAGATTTAAAAACAATGTCCAAATGTACCGGTTTTCCGAGCAGTATGGCTTAAAATAATACGCGTAGTTCGACGCGGCATGATGACTTTGGTTCATGGATGAAATAGGAATTCTTCGAACAAACTCCATATATTGCGTTCCAGGTTCGTAGAGCCTGCTACTTTCGCAGAGGGTCTGAAACTGTATAGAAATATTCAGATAATTCAAAAAGAGTATAAAGAAACGGCAATTGCGCATTCTAATATATTTGAATCAAAACTAGCAATTACCTGAACTGGTGCAGGTGCGGAAACCGTATGTTGCAACTGAAAGTACCCAACAGTCACGGCTTTCATCGTTTGATCACACTGATAAATTAATTCCCGAACTTGTTGCAAAATTTCTCCTTTGACTTTTTCTAATTCTTGTTGTCGTTGATTGGCTTCGATGATACAAGCTTTGTACGTTGTTTCCGCTTCGATAGCTTTCTGGAAAGCTTCTTCCTCCAGCTTCTTCTTTTTGTCTAACTTAGCGGTTTCACTTCCACCTTCAACACTGCCCGCTCTAATGACCGATTCCTTAGCTTTGTCTAATTCTTGGTGTCTTTGATGATACATCGTTTCCGCTTTTCTCAAGTTATTTATCGCGTCATGCTGTAGTAATTAAATTAAATTAAGCTAGAAATAACTCGAAATAAACTAATTTTAGCCCGAATTAACATTAAAATCACCTACGAATATCCTGAGTTTGCATTTTAACATATTACAACCGTTATTGGTGAATTTTAAACGCGTTTGAACTCAATGTAGCCAAATAAAAATGAACTTACCATTCTTTTAACCTCTCGATGCCAAATTTCTTTTATTTGTTTACGAGATTTTTCGTGTTCTAGTTTGCGATTTGATAAGGGCTACAGTAATAATTAATAATTAATAATTTAAAAAAAAAATCTACGATGTTATCTATATCTAATTTTGAAAATTGTATAAACCTCAATAAATTTTTGACCCTGTAACAGAGTACACGTTGTAATGCAATGATTAGAATTTTCAAGGTCTTGGTCTAAAGCGGTACAGTAAATAGATTGGAATGGAAGAAAACTCTACAGAAATAATGATAATAAAAACTAATTAAGCTTCCTTAAATCTAATTAATCGTTTTAATTAGTAATAATTAATTAATTAAGGTATATCACACCTCTTCTTTTAAAACTGGTCGCATTGTTTGGGCTAGTTTCGATAAGTTTCTAGCATGCTCCAATTCTAAAATATTAAACGTATTGGTACTTCATATATTTATAAAAAAATGCAATTATATTTTTAATTGCAATTTTACCTAAACTAGCCCGTTTTTCAATATAAGTCATAACATCTTTGGCGTATTTTGACCAAGCCTTAGCCTTTGATAGGGCCATATCAACTCCATCCGTTAATTGCATTAATTTAATATCAATTTCTTGAGGAGTTAATGTCGGAGATTCTAACGTAAACACACCTCAAATTAACAAACAACATAATAAATAACTTACACTAAATAAATCAACAAATACCTAATTTGTCTTTTCCAAAATTTTCCGACTCTGAACTCAATAAATTTTCACATGACTATATACGTAAATTATTTAATTAAATAATTAAAAACAACTAAAAGACGCTAAAGATCAAGGGTGGGACACTTGTTTGTCACGAAAACGTAAGCTTACCTTAGTCTTGGGAACTGGATGCGACGAAGAATCCAAATCTCCCATCAAATACTCAGAAACTCTGTTAAAAATTATAAATTTCGTATTAGGCCTACAGTTAACTTTTCTAGCGCAATCAAAATCACATTCTAACATTTTAAATATTCAAAAATGATGGTTTTCTTTTAGCGCAAGCTAGGCAGGCTCTAATCGCAACGTGTAAAATACAGGCTAAGCTCAATCAGTCACGGTAATACTAATTTCTAAATTACATTCTGTAAGCGGTGGATGAAAAATTGCCTATCGAGGAGCTTGCTACTACTACTAAAACAAAAATCAACTTTAACTTCTATATCTTGGTTTTAAAAACGGAGGGTGGATCTTAGATAGGAATGTAATACAGAACTATACCGTTACAGAGAGGCCTACTTGTAAAAATGGCCTTCAAAAAAATGATTAATAAAAGTGTTTCACGGACTTCAAAAGATTTAAACCGAGATATTAATTAACTAGTATGAAAAATTAATTTAAAACGTACCTAGTAAGTAGTTTAATTAAACAGGGTAAACAAACAAAGTCAAATGATAAGTTATTCATAATAAAGTCAGCATTTTTTGGCTTAAAAAGAACTCGTATGAATTAAAAAAAGGCGCGTAACAAAAAGGCGCGAAAAACTGCACATAGCGTAGCGTTCTTAACCAATTGTATTCCTGTCCGTCGGAAAAGGTGCGAAACTTTCAACCAATCCGATGTCTGTCCGTCAAAAGGCGCGAAATATTTACCCAATCGGATAAATATCCGTAAAAAGGCGCGAAATATTACCATAATCACAAATTTAGATTTTTAAATCCTCAAATTGGGCAGGAAAATTTCAACTTAAGCTGATTCATTTCAATCATACGATTAAAAGAGACATTGAAATTCTTCAAGACCAATATATTAACCCGGAATTGGCGAGAGAAATATTATACGAGCCTAATAAAAACTTTTGATTAGAAACATCTGAAATAGTTTTCGAGCCAACCGACACTAGCCGCGAGTGCAAGACTACCAGCCTATTAAAATACATAGCGATGGTGTTGGTGTTAAGTTTACTCATTTAGTTTTTGACACTGGCATCCTCTCTCTCTCTCTCTCTCTCTCTCTCTCTCTCTCTCTCTCTCTCTCTCTCTCTCTCTCTCTCTCTCTCTCTCTCTCTCTCTCTTTCTTTCTCTTTTTGTATTTAGGCCCAGTACTAACTACAGCCAGGGAAACTCGGTACAAGAACAAGTGGTCCCAACAAAGACAATTATCAGTCGAGGTAAGAACCCACATAGGAACTGAGAAGGCTCGAAGTTAGAATTGGGCACACCGTGATCTCAGTTGGTTTTTGTTTTGTTCCCTAACTACCCAGTACGAAAAAAGCATGAGCTCACGGAGACCCAATATGGGTATTCATATGTTCTCAGTCTTGCATATATTCTTCGTTTAAGTTAAATAAATATTGTTGTCTAAGAAGTATCAGGAGTTACAAAACACGAAATATTTGTCAATGAGCAATTTGATCGTACCTCCATTAACATATCTGATAAATGCGTCACACTTATGACTGTTATGACACATTATCAATATATCACTATGTGACAAAACTCGGACAAACACGGCGGCTCCTTAGTTCCTAATGTAACTCGAAAGTTCATTTAACATATTTCACAAAGCGTCACACTTATGACTGTCATAATACTTTATCAATATGTGACAAAATTCGGACAAACACGGCGGCTCCTTAGTTAATAATGTAACTCGAAAGCAACTTCAATAAACAAAAGTAAAACTTTGAATGCAGACAGACAATCTTCCCTTTCAAATTAGATGGATTACAATGAGTACATCCTCTATGGGGGTATACGAGCGTAGGTGTCTAAATAACATCCTATTGTGAATTCTCTAGTGGGGCAAAGCAAATTAGGCGCGTATTTAGGCAATTATTCGAAATGCCCGTTCACCCGCCAGCTACCTCCTCCACCTCCTCCTTCCCACCATAGTTGGTTGGCAAGAAGAAATAATACTGCTGCCTTATTGAACCGTGTCATTGAAATTAGTGTAGGACGAAATAACTAATGTAGAGATATATATTTAAGGGAGCTGGCTTGATAATTGCTCCAAATTATTAGAGTGCTAAGGAATGCGATCCTATGTGTGTATGTCTAGCTTCAAAGAGATTAAAGTTACGTCACCAATTAGATTCCACGGAGGTTATTAATTATTTTTAATATATAGCAATTTTATGCTGCTAATTTTTTTATTATTTATATGATTTCTTTTATTTATTTTATAGCTATTAAATTTTCATATTCTAATTACCTGATTATATATATACATTGACTTGACCGGAAGTTTGGGGTCAATGTTAACAGTATATTTTAAAGAACACTTTATTTTTTGTAAACAAGTCAACTCTTCGGGTTAAGTTGCAAAACATTTATTTTAATTTTTCAACCAATGTTATTTTCGTAAACTCAATAAATTCTCTTTATTAATATAAAATTCCATTTTCATTTTTCACCTATTTTTGAAATTTCCTGACTAACTTTCAGGGGTTTTCGGCTTTTTTTTTAAATGACCTGAAAGCACTAGATTTTACGCGAGAAAAAAATAAAAACCAAGTTTTTAACCAAAAACCATCTAAACCTAAACACAAACTAAAAAAATTAAAACATATCGATCAAAAAACTAAAAAACATTTCGACAAAACAAAACTGAAACAAAATACCTAATCGATTCCTACAATCAATCTTCAAAACTAACTAATAAAAAATCTCCCAAAGTTTACCAATTAAAAAAAAAAACAAAAACTAAATTCATCTATCAAAACCCAGACGCAAAATATAAATTAATATTTTGAATAAATATATATATATAAAAAAAATAATTAGGAAACATAAAACCCATTATAATTTCATTGACCCCAAATCACAAATTCCACTGACGGCAGCCTTTTGGAACAATTATAAAAACCGTACTAGACTTTCAACCCAATACAAATTTTAAACCAAAAAGAAAAAGTAAAGAAAGAAAAAAGGGGCAATTTTTGAAAAATTAAAAAATAAAAAAAAAAAAAATAAAAAAAAAAACCAAGCATGGAGTTAATTTCCCGTTCTGTAAAAATTTCTCGTTCGTTATATTTTTGTGCCTTGGGTGATTTGTGTGATTTATTTAACGGCTATCTATATACTTAACGTTCCAAAGACATAGTATAAAGTCATTAAGAACTTAAACCCGAGTAGCTAATCACCGCCTTTGATAACGCTGACAACCGAAACGGAGAAAATTAGCCAAAAATTGAAATTAAAATCAGAACCAGTTCTAACAAACGTTCACTGCCCTCTCAAAATGTATCGAGGACCCCCAAAAATATATATCCATATATTTCTTTCGCCTTTTGGGAAGCAAAATTAAAGGGGGTTGGGATGGTCCATATTTTCGTAATTCTATTTTGCTCGCGTCTTTTAAAAACAAACAGATAAACAAATAAACAAACAAGTAAATAAATAAATAAACAAACAAAACGATATTGAACCGCTTGAAGCGAATTAATATTATATTTATTAATATTTTAATAAAAAAATCACGTGTTATCTTTGGGAAAATACGAATTTAATTAGGTTTTAAATTAGTTTTAGATAATTAAGAGAGCTAGGAATTAATACAGCCTAAATGGTTATTCAATAAATAAATAAATTAATAAATAAATAAATTATGGATTACCTGCTACTGAATGCTAACGCCAGTTGGTCAATGGCGTCGAAAAACTCGGCAGGATCTGCTTTTTCATCCTCGTAATTGTGAGCTAGAAAAACATAAAATACAATACAATGAAAAGAAATCTAAAAAAGCAATTACAAATCGGCTTAATACACCCAGAAAATAATTTATATCTATGTACAGTTTAATCTAATCTAAAAAACATCCCGATATAACATAAGTTTATATGATATGTTCCATAAGTATGACACTAAATATACTACATAGTTCGAGGGAGAACGACGGAAGCGAGAATTGAAGTCCTACACTCGGTGGTAGTTAATTAATTTTGCAGGACCAAGTTCCATCTAGGTCCTATTTAGTCTGCATTACTAAGCCCAAATTTGACAGCGCCTCACCAGGCAATCATCGCTTTACCCTGAATCTATGACCTACTACTTCAATCACTTCATGACAAGCTCCAGTTTCTAAGTTACCAGTGACAAACTTATGGATGCAACATATATTATAAACTTATGATAAGACCTATCTCAAGTGATTACGCGCAATCGTTGTTTGTTGTCTATAGATATTTTAGTGCATCTGAAGTATACCAGGAATACATACCGGCCAATAGGAAACATTGCGACCCCATATAACCAAACGTTGGTAGCAACGCGAGGTCGGACTCAGGAGGGAGAAAGATTATCAGCGAGACATAATTCGTCATAAATAATGATTAGTCTAGCTATTCCCACAAATTCCGCGCCTAGATACGTTGAGTTAAAATGGGAAGCTACGCAATGAGTCTTATTAGTTGTATGTATTCCTTATAACACGAGAATAAACCTCAACAAAAGAAATTAAGCATTACGACAATCTTAATTTTTGATAGAAAAAAATTGAATCTATCTTAAAGGGGTGATAATAACGATTTTGAAGTGGATTTGCACGTGATGTCACGTCACATCCAAATGAAAAGGAACCGTTAAACCTACAACACTCCTCAAATAACTAAACCATACCTTATAAATAAACAAAAGGGGCTGGAGGGGGGGGGGCGAAACATCCAAAATTACTCATCTCCTTCAGAGACTTACATAGTGTGACTAATTCTCTAAAGAACTACCTTAAAAGTACCTACATTCCCTACCTAAGAACTAAGGTACAATAGAAAAGAAGTAATAATACAATACAAAAGAAAACCACAACAACAAAACCAGAACTCACTTTTAACTTGTTGTATGAGTGTTCCAGCAGCCATGAGTAACTCGGTGGACTGAATCGGCGGGTACTTCTCTAAAATACTCCTTAGAATCCGTAACACCTCACCCAAACGTTCGTGGGCGGATACACGCATTGTTTCCAACTTTTCTGTAAGCCACAACAATCAATAACCGAATAGTGTAAATTAACACCAATCAACAACAACAAACATACACCACTCAATTCGAATTATAAAAAAAAAACACGTAAAATTATCCAATGTCCGAGTACGTTAATTTGTTGAATAACAACACCATTACACGATACGATATATTTCCTAACATTATTTCCTAAATAACCAACAGCATATGCAGGTAATTTCAAGTCTGATTCATTCATTCACAAAAACACAGACACAAAAACGAGAAGATAAAATTATTCTAACTTTCGTTCCCTACCCAATACCCAAAATACATTTTAACCTGGTTTTTGGTTTTTTTTTTTACAACCATGCCACCAGTTGTCTGGAAGTTAAGAAGGGTATGGTATCCTCAACAAAGAAAGAAAGAAAGAAAAATCGTGGGTTCACGGACTCTCAGAGCGATTATTGCCCTCAAAAATATTACATAAGGGGGAAAGGTACGTACCTACGAATAGGGTATGCATTTTAAAAAAAAATAATATGAAATTAAGATGGCATCTATAAAATATTCCGAGAGAGTAAGTATACTGTATAGCTTTCCCCTTTTACATCATAATATAGCCTGAAGGGGTGAAACTGTATGGGCGGTTTAAGTTGAATTTTCACTCTCTTGATAATCTATCTGACAAGAGCGGCGAAACAACTTGCTCAAACAACTTCTTATAAAGCTATTTTCAATCCTTTTCCTTATTCCGCTTGACCTACAGAGAGATAGCGACTAGCCGAGAAAAATACCTTTCTAAAAAAAAAAGGCTTAACACTATAGTATATTCCTTCAATTCTTAAGTTACTTGGCTTTGTCTGACTCAGAGGATTTAAATATATTATTAGGGGGTATCAAATTGGTGGACCTATTGGTAGGGGTGACTCATTTAATTAGATAGCGTTCGGCAAGGACGTATGAAACTATGCACAGCTTTTAGTTGGCTAGATGACTTGGGTGCCAACCAAATATGAAGTAAAGTGAGATTAAGATCGGTGGGAGCTAGATGTTTAATTGATTAATTTAGAAAATTATAGAGATGGGTTGTTGTAAACCGAATTTGTACGTTGACTGCCAGTCTGATTGTCATTTGTTGAACATTCTAAATATTTTTGTACTTATGTTATTCTGTTTTGTTCAGGCGCAATTAATACTGCAGAGAAAGTTAAGGTGGATAAATACATAATGCTACATCTCATAAGAAAGAATGTAATGCTTCTGAAGCGTGGTTGAACAGAGATATTCATTCATTCATTCATCCCACGACGAGTATATTAAGAAAACAAAAACCGGCAATAAAAAGTGGAACAATACCTTTTTCGGGATGAAAAATGCGCCTCAATTTCCCCAAGGCCTCTTTGAATCCACGGACATCGTGAGTCAGAACCACGATGTCTTCCTGTTCCACTTGTAAGTGACTTTCGGCGGAACCGTCGGAACTGACGCTGGCCACCGACATGGATCGAGAGTTGTTGGCTCCAACACCAGCGTGGGGGGAAACTCCGGCCATCATGGAGGCGCCCAGGGACAAATGGGAACTGGCCCCGCTAGAACTTCGACTGTGGCCACCGCCACCCACACCACCTGACACCGGACTGACCGAGGCCGGACCCGCTGAGACAGAGTCCGCAGGGTGGACCGGTGAACCCGTTCCTTCATCTTGGTTCATTTGAGAGCCGCTGTTGCTAGTGTAAACCTGAAATCAAAAATATTTTCATTTTAATTTAATGAATTCATTTTGAGCCAAATTACAACAATTCAAAGATACACAAAATATTCTACCATAATGGACCACATTAGATCCATGGGTTTACGTATTTGGTCTCTAAAGTGGTGCATGGTTTAATAACCGACTAGTTCATAATGATATAAACTTTATCACGCAAATAAACTGAGCCTACCACATGCCCATAATCACAAGGATTTCGGAAATACTAAAAATCTTAGATTAGATATCTAATATTGGATAGAACGATGGCGTCAAAAAAATTTATATTACCTCTGCGCACACACACAATCATAAAAATATACATGTAATACATTAATAGATAGTGGAGTTAATACACAAGTATTTTGACCCAAAAATCCTTTGATCTTCCGCCCAAAGTGTCCCCCAATAACCCTTCAAAGTGTTCCCCAAAAACCCTTCAAAGTGTCCCCCCAAAAACCCTTCAAAGTGTCCCCCCAAAAACCCTTCAAAGTGTCCCCCAAAAACCCTTCAAAGTATTCCCCCAATAACCCTTCAAAGTGTCCCCCAAAAACCGTCTAATCTTTCACAAAAACCCCTTTAACCTTTGACCCAAACACTGTTAAACCTTTAAACTAAGAACAGAACACAAATCTTCCACCAGTAAACATTTCATAACTTCGAAGGAATCGACCATTTATCTTAAGCAATAAATGTCTTGAAATTACATTAAGTTTCAGGGTCAAATCTTAGCTGTAAAATTATTATTATTCATCTTAAATAAGACTCAGTCAGGGTTGTTGTAATAAATTCCAGCTATACACGTTCACGCATTTAGAATTTCGTCAAGAAAAAGTTCCCCACTGAGTTATAGCCCACTTGCGCAAGAGAGACAAATTCCATTTAACTACTGTACTAGTTAATAAATATTCGAAAACATCGAATACCAAGAGATCCGGGGAACCTTTTACCAAGTTGCTAATAGCTAATAATTCCTTATAGATTCCAGATTTTAAAAGCTTGAAAAAAATTTCTCATTGCCGATATCTTGAATTCACTAAGAGGATTTATAAGTCAAGTCTTAGCCCACGTACGCTTTCGCCGGAAGTTTGAATCATAAACTGGTCACTCGAGTGAAATCTTGAAGGGGATTAAATTATTTCAGAATTTTCCTAAAATTAAGATTTGAATCTGAAGACTGTGGATGGCTTTCACGGCATAATTGCAAGGTTATTTTGTAAAGAAAGTTTTCTTACAATAATTCACTTAACCAGAAGTATATAATAACACTTCTCTTTGAGAGAAGTGTACCACCATAAAGCGGACGGTGTAATTGTAACCATGATTCTTCCCAACATCATTTAAACATTATAGCAAGATTATAATACTAAACTGAATCACATCATTGCTCTACTAGAGCTTAACTATTCGCTGCCAGTAAAAAATATATTTTGAAATAAATCCAACACGTGGGTATACTTGACGAGCGAATAATTAAAATAGATAAAACAATTCAACTTTCACTATAAATTTACCCACGTGGTTCGAGTCATATGAAACTTTTAACCCGTATCTAAAACCCTGAAAAGTATTAAGAAAATGATAATAAAAACAACACTACAAGCACCACCTCGTTGCGACCCGATTTCCAATAGCCAAAAACCGTAGGCTGAAAATTAACATTTGTTATGCTTTCGAGATTTGTTTCCAGCGTGCGTTTGACGCGACGTACGAAAAATTCTGACTTAAACCATAAGTTCATAAGATATGTTGGCCATAAGTTTGTCACTGGTAACTTAGAAACTGGAGCTTGTCATGAAGTAAGGGAGGTAGGTCATAGATTCAGGGTAAAGCGAGGGACGCCTGGTGAGGCGCTGTCAAATTTGGGCTTAGTAATGCAGACTAAATAGGAGATGGAACTTGGTCCTGCAAAATTAATTAACCAACCGAGTGTAGGACTTCAATTCTCGCTTCCGTCGTTTCCTCTCGAACTAGCTCGAGCTGTAAGTCTCTAGATAGCATTACGAATCGTATAGGTAGTGTCATACTTATGGAACGGAACATATCTTATAAACTTATGCATACTAAAACTGGTCAGCCTCGAGGATTTATATTATTTTTTTTTAATATTTTCTCTTCCAAAATTTATTGAAAGGAAAATTTAGATTGAAATCTTTTTCGGGGGTTTTATAAAAAGAGCGTGGGGGGATTTTAAAAACGCCGACACTAAGTTTTCCTTTTCACGAAGTTTTTTTAACTTTGCTTGCTTCGAGACTAACGGGTCAAAGAAACCTTTTTTAAACAGTTAACTTCCTATATTTGTAGTTTGTACGTGAATTTATTTCTTTTTCTCATGAATATGGATTAAATGGCTAAGGTAAAGTAATAAACTTCAATTTTAAACGTTTAACCGTTCGTTAATCTCAATTTAAAAGACCCCCTAAAGTCCCATAGGGTCAAAGTTCAGGGTTGAAACATTTTCTTTATTAGAAAATGAATGGCTATATGGAATGTAATTAATTTCAATTAATTTATTCTTCTAATATTTCAGTCAGGGACTCTTAATCTCAATTAAGAGGCCCTTTTTTAACGGTTCCATCGTAATTGGGTCCCTATCTATAAGGGACCTCAGCAAGGACGCGATTAGTCAGGTTTCAAGACGAATTAATCAGGGCAGGAAATGAGGTTTACTTGGGAAGTGACCTAAAGGTTGTTGGGGTCAAGTTACTTCCGGTGGACACGCGTCGTATTCCCTGAAACTATGTAGCAAAGAAGCTTGGCTTACAGAGAGTGCCCCATGCTAATTAAAAGGATAAAAAGGACCTTAACCCCCCTGCCCCCGGGGTTAAAGTTCAGGGTTCATACAAAGGTTTATTCGCAGATATTTAAAGAAGTCTAAGAAATTTACACACATTATTTCGAAACTGTACGCACCTATTCAAGTGAAAATTGAATAAATTCACGAATACCGTTTGATAAAATTTCGAGACGATTACTCAGGGTAATTTCTCCGAAGTCTCGAATGAACCGAATATAATTTATATAGTGGGATTAAAGAAAATTGGGATAGTCCAACTCGCCGGTTTTAAAAGCGAATAAATAACACGCGGGAAAAATTAATAATACGTTCCAGTTTAATTTTAGGAGATGAATTTATATTTTAAGATTAAATGTAGGTTAGTTAAGAAAGTACCAGGGTTCAAAAGGTGATGGGAATTTTAAAAGTAACTGTTACGCTTAAATTTACTTTAAAAGAACCATTCGGGTGAACGAAATTAATTATCTTTTTTTAAAGTCAATAATGAAGCGTTAAAAAAAATAATAAATGAAAATTAAAGAAGGGCTTCTAATAAATTATTTTGATGAAATCTCCAAGATTCTGAAATGAAGTATTGAAAAATATTTTATAGATGTATGGTTTTTTTCTAGGATTAAATCATTTCAGAGTTTGCGCAGATTTTCTTTTCAAAATTCCCTGACTTTCCCACGTTTTCCCTGATCATCTAAAGTAACTTTTCCACAGAACTTGTACAAACGTTTCAGTCTGTTCTAGATAGCTGTTGAATTGCACTCACAAAACACTTTTCTAAACCAAAAATATTTTAAATTCCCCTGCCATTTTTGACAACTTTAAAATTCCCTAACTTTCCTTTACACCATCTCCCCTTTCCAAAAAATCCCTGACTTTCCCAGGTTTTTCCAAGACTTCCAGGTATTATCGTTGATTAGGCATAACTGATTATATTTAATTATGATAAAACAGCACTAAAACACCCTCTGATACCCGATCATTGATAAGGCTTACCTAATTATATTTAATTACGATTAAACTCGACTAGGCCTAAAATATTTAACGCAACTAATATTTCCTTCCCGTCCTCGATGACAACTTCCTGATGAATCAAACCATTACGGAATTCATATCCGAGGAAGTCAGTCAAAAATGTAGTTCAAATATGAAGCAGTCACCCAAATTTAACAATAACAATATAATATTATAAATCTATTTTAAAACCCGACGTGGTGACTGCGATTTAAATAAATTCCATTTAACAAAATAAATATAGTTACTAAAAATTTGAATAAACTCATGTAGCGAATCGAAAAACATTTTGTCTAAATACCGGAAAACTAAACACGTTGGGGGGGAGGGCAAAAGGGGTGAAATTAATGGTCGACCTCCATAAGTCACCCATGGATGTAAAATGAAATTCAAATAAACGACACAAATTTTCCTCTCTCTTATAAAGGAAAGGATATGTATGTTCTTCTTTCTTTAGTCTGGCAATGACCTTTGTTAATCTCTCTATTTCACCCCCTCGCCCCCCCCCGAAAAAAAGAGCCATCCGATACAAATAAGTGGCTTCATTTTTTTATTTAAAAATCCAGGTCCTAGCCATAATTTTTACGCTCGTCACGCGTAAAATCGGTTACAAAGGGGTGATGAAGTTCGTTACGTTTGATAACTTTTAAGGGTTGGGAAAACAACAATAACATATTTTGATTATAGTTAACAAAGATATAGTAAATAGACCAATAAAGTCGTCATAATTCATAAATACCTATCATAAATAGCTCAAAGAAGTTCACTCAGTTCATAAACTAATCAAAAACATTCCAATAAAATCGACATAGTTCACAAACCTATAAATAAATAGTTAAAAAGAACTACCATAATTCACAAACCTGTTACAAATACCCCAATAAAACTCCCATAATTCACAAACCTGTACACAAATAGCCCAACAAAACTCCCATAATTCGCAAATCTACCACAAATAGTGCAATAAAACTCCCATAATTCACAAACCTACCACAAATAGTGCAATAAAACTCCCATAATTCACAAACCTACCACAAATAACCCAATAAAATCCCCAAAATACACAAACCTACCACAAAAAACCCAATAAAACTCCCATAATTCGCAAACCTACCACAAATAACCCAATAAAACTCCAATAATTCACAAACCTACCACAAATAGCCCCCCAAAAAAATCCCCATACTTCACAAACCTATCATACATAACCCAATAAAACTCCCATAATACACAATCCCTTTAAAAACCAATTTGCACGCAATATCTATATAAAACGCAACATTTTATTTCCCCTTCAGGCAGCATATATTATAATATATTCAAGGCATTAACATATTCACGAATAAGTCTGCTCGAATCGTGGTTAAGATGAGAGAGAAAGAGACCAAGGGGTATAAGATGAAAAAAATAGAATCCAAAGATATTTATACGGTTGCGGCTTATTCAAATGCTAGCAATTTTAACCCAAAAAACTAACTCTTCTTTTAGGCGCACCAGCACCGCCATGGGAGGGGAGTTGGATAAGAGTTCTCTATACCACTTAAATGGGTCACAACATTATTATTACTAAGCTTATGAAGAATATTGTTTTAACAGAGTACTTATTTTTCCCCTCTCCATACTACCAACTCGAGAGCGAACAGATTATTAAAGTGCCTTTGGTTGTAATTTAACAAAAGCCAAGTTGTTCTTAAGACACCAAATGATGACTTGTTTCATGTTCATAATATATCTTTATCTTTATCCTTGAATTTTTATTTTTTATTATTTCTTTTTATTTTACTTCTTTATTTGCTACTAATGATATCGAGAAATTGGGTTGCCAATTTTATAATTTATTATTTTGTTAATTTTATAAATTAGCTTCAAATGGGGGTGTTAACAACGCGAGGAGGTAAATTTAGAACGTATATGGAAATTAGTGAATCAAATTAAATATTTTAATTGTGTGTTTAGGGGTTATTTAATTATTTAGAGGATAAGGTCGTTGCGATGACTGAATATTAATTTTTGAAATATTAGTAAAACTGATTTTTCTAAATTATTCCCTGATTTTCCTTGACCTAAGGTCATTTTCCCAAGTCAGTCTAAAAATTGCTAGTACCATGAACTTGTTAATATATTAGTTCAAGCTAAAACTATAATATTGGAAAAATATACCGGATCAAATTTAAATCCCTGATTTGTATGACAATTATAAAATTGCCTGATATTTGACATAGCCTGCATTTTCAAAAATCACTGAAATCTTAACCTGGTATACCATATATGGTACTCTGACCAACTATACATAATTTGACGTTCCTTCAGTGTTGCCAGGATGTAAATGAGTCAAGAGAATGCTTAGAGAGAGGTTATAGCAGTTCAATTTGAATAAGTACTTATAACCAACTTGACTAACAGATGGCCTGACAACACAGCACTGAAGTAGTTTAAGCTGAGGAATTTTCCGTGAAAACTACCTATATAAACCACAAATTTCAACTCATACCTTAACTATATTCAGACCTAAAATTCCGAGTAACCCAAATAGTTCAAGTCATATTTTTTAGGCCAAAATTACATAGCAACAAAAAGAAATCCAAAACAATTACCTTAAAAGTAGCCGTAGCTAATTGAGGACTACTGCCACCGATCCCGGCCACTTTACAAGCCAAACAAATAGTCTTTGCCACATTCACGAACTTTCCTTTGGGGTCCCCTTTACTGGCCAAAAAGGAGACCCTTCGAGAAGGCGGGGGTCCACGCGACACCACAGTGGCCATGACGACGATTATTTTTTTATTCAAAATTAGAAGAACATTTTCCAACAAAATAGACTCAAATCCACGGACGTGAAGAAACCGCGAGACATTCGCGACTCAAGATCCGTCAAGAAATAATCCCGTAAAGTACAGAAGTTAACGAAACATAAAGACAAAAAAATGTTCCTCTTCGTTTTAAATTAAGACTGACGCGAAACTAAATTAAAATATCCGGTGTTTTAGTTCCCTTACAACGACGAAGAAAAAAATAAACTTTTGTTAGCATATAGGGACTGACTTCAATAAATGTAACAAGCCATGGTTCATCGTGCCACGGCTCACAACCAATGAGAATGTCAAATTTAATTTTAAGTCTTTCAACGTTAAGTTAAAAATTAACTTTCAAATTGAGTTCCAAGGTTTTTATTTGAAAGAAAAAAACCTTATTTATAAAATTAAAAAAAATAACGCCTCGATTTTGACAAGAAAAATGTTAATATTTAATTCCGATTCGAAACACTATTCCGCATGAACCAAAAATAACAAAAACCTATGGACTTTTCCAGACACACACAAGAACCGATAGACAATTAATATTTAGATACATTTAGCCCAACTTCAATATAAATTACTGACATAATTAAACCGAAACTTTGACCCGTTAATTAGTAATTAACGAAGATCAAGTACTGCACTACACGAGACGAGCTTCGTACGAGTACACCTCACCTTTGAAGTAACGGATTTCAACTACCTTTAAACGCTAGACCGACTATTTACCAAAAGAACACGAGGCCGATTTAACTGGTGGCCAGGGTGGGAGGAAAAACACTAGTACACCAACACACGCCACGATAAAACTGAATTATTTATTTTTGTTTTGTCAAAACTTTAAGCATGGCTAAATTCTTTAAGCTACCGGATTTAGACTAAAAATACTGTATATTTAAATGCTTTAATATATTGTTATTTAATATTGTAAATAAAATTTGACACATCCTTTATAAACGAAGTGTAACGTTCAAACTCCTTCCGTTTGGATATTCTAAACTTTTCTCTAGAATAAAAAAAAAACTTTTACGGGAAAAGTTTTAAAAATGGAGGGCTAATTTTGCCCCCCTTCAGAGAGACATAATTGCGGATAACGTTGGTTGGATTATCACGAATGGCTTCGAGGCTTTGTACCGTTAATAAAACTCGTATAAAAAAAGAGAGGCGGGACACTAAGCTAGACTACATAGTAATAAGGATTGAATATACTTTGAAATAATTTAAGTCAGGTCTTATCAACTGTTTGACCTCTTGTTTCATACTAATTTTTCCCCCAAAATTTATTTTTCTTAAATAAAAAATGAAGCTCTGATTGTAATTTAAACGACGTGTTTAAATTTCGAATAATTAAACATCTTAAAGCGTTTTTAAATGTTTTTCACTAATTTGGGGGTGTAATAGGAAGTCGTATTACGAGTTTAAAGGCCGACTTCCACCGAAAAGGGTTCTTACGAACTGAAGACCGTGCATCGATTCTTAACAATAGAGCGACCATGCCAATTTTCGAGTCCCCACTGGGGCAAAATTTGGAGGGGTTCTTACGAACTGAAAACCTTGCTATGCGGGTTCTTACGAACTGAAGATAAACAATAGAAAGTCTCTTAAATATTTTATTCCCGATTTTTACGACCCTCTGAAGGAAAATATCTATTGTTTATCTTCAGTTCGTAAGAACCCCCGTATCAAGGTTTTCAGTTCGTAAGAACCCCTCAAAAATCGGCACGGTCGCTCCATTGTTACTCTCGATGCACGGTTTTCAGTTCGTAAGAACCCTTTTCGATGGAAGTCGGCCTTTAACAAAAATATAGTGTCTAGTTTTAATTGTTGATTGCGACTTTGAAGATATATACGAAAATTTATGGGTTTAAAAACATTCCTTTTATCTGTAATTGTGGCAATTTTTGATAACGACGTTTTAACAACAGTTTGTTAATTGCCTTTTCGATGTAGAATTTCACATCAATTTTTATTATAACCAACCCAATTTTTTTTGGTTAACGTAGTATCAAAGACAGATGCGAATAACAGAAAGTAAGGCGGTAAGAACGCGAAAATTATAATCACCAAGAGTCAAAAATATCGTTACCTCCCAGAAACCGAAATAAAGTATAGACTAGTGGCGGTAGAGAGGGGTGTAGACTGTGTATCCCTCCCTCTGGGCGGGTTCTTGCAAGAGGGGATGACACTGAGCTAAGGAATAGAAGGGTATGACGTTTGCATACGTGGTACTGCCATTGCTCTATATAGAAATCCGATTTGTCGACCAAATAAATAAACCAGAGAAAAAAAACCTACTTTACGTTGTAAACATATCAGTCATACTGGGCACTATGGAATTCTTTCATTCACTCCAGTATCTAATTACTTTTTATGTTATTTCTGCTTTACATTTGGAAATAAGTTGAGAAAAAGTGGTAGGATACTTTGTAAAAGAATCCCATATAAGGACGCGTAAAAAGAATTACACAGAAATTATAAAAATCAAAAGCGCATGGTACAAACACACACACACTCATCTAATTAATTCTAAAGAAACGACAAAAGTCACTCATACAGGTGAGTAAAAGGATTTCAGCGAAGCTGCAATCACTGAAGGCCGCAAAGCAAAACGACGCGGTAGAAACGTTTTTTTCAAACATCCTGATTTCAAGGTAAATAAGCTATAGTCTTTCACTTATAGCAGATAGGTGGTGGTATACCCATTGAAAAATACATGTATATTTTATGAAAGAAAATAATATTGTAAAAGAAGATTGGGGGGACAAAAAGTGTGAATGTAGAATCAAAACAAATGAATATTAAATAATTTTTATTTTACACCCTTGAGTGGGATTGATGGTTCTATGGGAAATCATCAATTTTGAGTCGAAAATGTTCTATACTTCTATGACAAGCCGATTTTTAACACCCTGTACATAATTTGATAATAGTAAACCTCGATTTACAATTTAATTAATACATGACGAAAAACACATTGATTCTTAAGACTAGGTAACATTTTTGAATATTTTTCCTTACACCTTTAGCTTTGCCAAAAACAGTTCAATATTCATTACAACATTGAAACTTCGTACGAAGGTAAATGTTAATAGGTAAACAAACAGCAAATGCAGTAAGGTTTTATCTTGGTAAATAAAATAAATAAACAAACAACACCCTATATACCTAAATATTTTGGGAGAGATTTCAAAAGGTATTCGCTTGGTTAAATCAATTCATTTAAATTTGTGTATACTGGAATTTACTAGAACTTCAAAGGCAATGAAAAGCGACAGAACACACATTTCTTTTTCTTTCTTTTCTTTGGGTAGAAAAGAAATTTGGTATTTACTGATATACCCTAATATTTCTTTTATAAAAGGCGTTTTTTTTTAATCCTTTCAAGTTTCAATGGATATCAAAATCTTCCTGGTCTACTTACTACAAAATATTTTGACCTTTATTGGCACGTAAACACTTTAAAGTGAGAGTGAAACTGTTGTATGTAGGTTTATACTTAAAAACCTAAGATATGAAGGTTAATTTTAACTTGGTTTGACTTTGACAGCGATAAGTTCATAAGATATGTTTTAAATAAGTATATCACTGGTAACTTAGAAACTGGAGCTTGTAATTTTGAAGTGAGTGAGGTAGGTCTTAGATTCAGGGTAAAGCGAAGTAGCGCCTGGTAAGGCGCTGTCAAAGGCTTAGTAATGCAGACTAAATAGGACTAGATGGAACTTGGTCCTGCGAAATTATTTAACCGAGTGTAGGACTTCAATTCTCGCTTCCGTCGTTCTCCCTCGAACTATAGCTCGAGCTGTAAGTCTCTCAGTAGCATTACGAAGTATAGGTATTGTCATACTTAAGGAAGGAACATATCACTCATAAACTTATGTAAAATATCTACAACACTTCAAAATCCCTTTAAAATATATAAAATTAAGCAAAATACTTAAGTAAGGCGTTTTACCGTAAAATCCTTTTGGTTTTTTCTTTATATCCAATGCGGGATACGCTTTGTAATTTTATTAACTAAATTTCTCCATTTAGTTCTAAGTTTAAGTTTAAATCGCGCACAAAAAAGCACACAAAAGGCGGCACTTTGGGGTTGGGACTGATGTTCTTGATTTTAAAAATAGGACGTTTTTAAAAACTAAAGTTTCGGATCTGACGGTCGCGTGGAGACTATAGGGTGACAAAGCCGTAAGCTTTTATAACATAAATTTAGTTTATAGTTCTTTTATAAAATTTCGACACGTCGCTACGCAATCTGTCGTGGAGATCTATTCAACAATGGGTCTTTTTTTTTTTTTTCATTGCCTCTACGTCTACTCTGTCACCGGACGTCGTGCTTTTAATAGAAACACGTACTCTCTTAATTAGAGAATGGATTTAAACGAAAAAAACAAGCGGGATAAGATCGTTACGTTATTTTACTTTGAAATTAACTGTTCGTCCTAGCATAAGTTTATAAGATATGGTCCGTTCCATAAGTATGACAATATCTATGCTTCGTAATGCTAGAGACAGCTCGCGCTAGTTCGAGAATTGACTACATAGTCTATCTTCCTATTTAGTCTGTACTTACAAGAAGTGATAGCTAGTTTATTAGGGAGAAGGTATAAGATGCCTAAGTATTCGCGCGCCGTAGTCTCAGTCCCCCTTTCAAAATACAAGGGGGGACGTAAAAGGAGGCCCCGGGCTATTTCGCCTCTCCTCAGTCGGAAAATACCACGTAATTTTCGTCATTCGCGTCTCGCTGGCGCGAGTTTTCAAGAACCAATGAGATGCTGGTTGTAATTTAGAGGCGGGGATTAACTCCGGACCTACGTTTGGACTGGAGATAAAGCTAGAAATGTGGCGAATTTAAACTTTCTCCCTAATAAACTATATATCACCTCTTGTCTGTACTAACTAAGCCTTTGACAACGCCTCACCCGGGGTCGCTTTACCTCGAATCTATGACCTACGTTCCTTCATGACAAGCTCAGTGACAAACTTATGGAACATATCTTATAAACTTATGCCGCAACTAAAAGTGTTAGTAAAATATTTTTGCAAGATCTAAGCTTTCGGTTGGCAA
Organism: Phalangium opilio; assembly: GCF_054372755.1. Classification (NCBI taxonomy): domain Eukaryota; kingdom Metazoa; phylum Arthropoda; class Arachnida; order Opiliones; family Phalangiidae; genus Phalangium; species Phalangium opilio. Next base: position 3,145,598 of record NW_028324151.1, read on the forward strand.
TTTAGATCTAAGACTATATCTAAAGTAAAAGTCATAATTTAGCAAATTTCAAGAAAGCAGCCTGGCGTTTATTAAAAAGATTAAAATTGAGTTTTATTTTTGGCGTTAAGATCATAGAACTAATTTAAAAATCTGTCATCGCGGAAATTGGTTTCTAAGTGCAGTCGGAAAAGGGGTAAGAAATCGGCCAAAAAAAAAAAAAAGAAAGAATAAACTTGAGACGTAACGTAATAGACAAGCGCGGGAAGGATTTTTTACAAACGAAAATAAGGCAATTATTTACGGCCTAATTGTTCTTAAAACAACGTAATTAAACGTAAGATTTCTTTACTTTTTTTTCTTTACTAAGGTATTTTCTTTCTTGTCAATCTCTCGTTTAGACTGAGAGGGAATTCCTCTCTTAGTCTTTAAGATTTTCAACGTAGGACGAAGGAGAAATTTTGGAAACCCTGGGATGGGACGCGTGTATAACCGAGAAGGAGGGGGTATATCAATGATTCTAAGAAACTAAAGAAAAAAAAAATAAAAAATAACTTTCTCTCTAGAGCCTCCGCTCCGCTGGCAGGGTAAGTTCTAATCTTGGCAACATTACGACTCTCGCCAATAATGCCTGCTGCTTGGGGTTTAAAGTGACTTCGCTTACATCAAGGGAGCTTAACCAGAGAGGAAGAGGGGAAGAGAAGATCTCTCTCTCTCTAACCAAAAATCGTCCCCTGATATTTTGTTTATAACTTCTCTGGATTAAAGTAGACCGCTATTTTCCAAGGTTTCTGATGGATTTTTTTGTGGGGGGGGGGGAAGGCTCGCTTCGAAAAGATATCTCGGGTAGTTCAATAAAAAATTAAATAAATATTTCCTTCTTCTTACTATTTGAGGATGAGTTGGTTTGGGGGACTTAAATTTGGCTACCAAGCTTTCACTATAGCAAATAACATTGGAAAGGTCAAACGCGGAGTTTGTGTCAAAACGTTACTAACTTCATACGAAAACCTACGCGTAGGGGCTAACTTGGAATTATTACCGTTACTGCTACCTGTTATTTACCTCAATAATATTTGCAACGGGATAGGGGAGTTAACTGTACTTAGAATTGGTTTGGAGTATGACATAGTTTTGGGATAAGTAGGTTTCTCTAGGCTGGTTTTTACTTATTTGTCGATTTAATCACGTAAAGAACTATTTACACGCTTAATTTAGACATATTCGAGTTTACTACAATCACATTTACGCGCAAAAAGTAATTAAAAATGCTTAAAACTTACCCAAGTTAACTGTTTGTACCGTTATATTCAGCGTTAAGCCTTGGCTCTCTGTCAGCACCATGTCAGATTTTGGCTTCATTACAAGCGACTCAAAGCACTGAATTAGAGAACGCGAGTGTTAAACGATAATTAACATTACTGTTGACGAAAATATAAGCCGGTAAACAATTAAAAAGCGCGCAAAACTTTATCACACAAACGAAACTGGGGCATCACAAATTCACAATCTCTTCCACATGACTGAAGCTGCTGCAATAACTTGTTCCAACAGCTGGGCTTCAAGGCTGAGATACCGTTAGATGCGAAAGTCCCGTTATATGGATGAACTGCTTCAGACTACTGTAACTTATCAATGTGCTTCAAACTCTATATAGTTCTGTAAAATATTAAAATTACTAAGAAAATGGAAAAATTGACACAAATTTAGTTCAAATATTTAATTTTAAGACATTGAAGTTGGCGATACACAATTTTAAATTGAAAATAATACTTAGAAAAGTCTTTTGACGCCTATAGTATTTTTCACGCGAATTTGTCCTAGAGCTAGACCACTAACGTTGAGATAATACTGGTAATGTGGCGCCATCCTTACAAAGGCGCGAATTTTGAATGTTTTAAACTTGAAATGGCGCGCGTTTTTGTTTCAAAGGAGTTTTAGAAGCCTACAGATGCAAATTTAGAATAAGAAACACTTCGAATACGAAAGTTATTCAAAGAATCTTATATATTATACCTTCATCTTCCAAATCACTGATAGCACAAGCGCAAAAATAATCATTACTGGTAAGTTTGACTTTTAGTTCACCATCACAGCTGCATTCATGGAATTCTTCAACCTTAGGGGCATTATTCTCATCTCTTTTACGTCTACCAATCACACGGTAACTTGTACCCTAGAAAAAATATCCAAAACAGCATTGGTCTCTTATGCTAATACTGATAAGTTCATAAGATGGCTCTCGAAGTTGGGGACGCAAGCTAGATGGGGTGTATCTTTTTCCCCCCCTTGCTTTGGCTTAACGCTCGCGTTTTTAACTTCACACACGCTAGCTTGGGTCCTCATCGATGCGGAGTATCACACCTCCTCGGTGGTGAGAGCTGGTTAACCACTACGTTGTGTGGGCTAAGCGGATACGCGCCCTTCCCAAGCCAAGGTGTTGAGGCATCGTGCCGAGGGCTGCATGGTACTGGGGAAGTAAAACTTCGGTATCGCTAACGATCCCCTCGGGGCACCGGGCGACACCCCGTTGTATCTAGCCTTCCACCCGGGTGGGGGACTACCGGGTGGTGACCTTTTACTTGCCCCCTTACTCGTGGGATTCCCATGGATAAATTAAATCAAAACAACTCTAACACTACCAAACCTACGGTGCAGGGGTCTGCTCAAGGCAGAACCCACACTGATACCACTTCACAAGGGCTTGTATCCAGCGATACTCGTGACGATTTATCGGTGCGTGTGTCTGGCAAGCCCTCGAAAAGTACCTTGCGTCGTCGTCTCAAACGACGGATTGCTCGGCAAAAGGTCAAATCGGGGTCTGAAACGGTCTCCACCGCCGCTGGGGGTGCGATGGCTCGTGACAACCCAATGAAGAGGCCCAGAGCGGAGGATTCGACTCCCTCACCAAGTACCTCGCAGGCGGCGTCGAAAAAGGCTAAGTCCTATAGTGACGCCGCCAGCTCAGAAAAGATGGCCATTGTCAAAAAAGGCTATCCGACGGCGGTCATCACGGAGGAAGACGTGGGCCCAATTCAGAAGGCGATTCTAAGGGCGCTGGATGGGATACCTTCGGGGAGCCCTCTACCGCGCCTTGCGAACTTTAGCCTGACGACCGGGGCCCTAGTATACTCCTGTGAGGATTCGTTCACTGGGCAATGGTTGAAGGACAACTTAGCCTACTCGGTGGTGGGGGATGCGGTGCTCTCAGTAATGAGAGCTAGCGAACTCCCTAAGCCGTTTAAGGTAATGTTCCGCACCAAGGACCAGATCACCAAGGAGCCGGCGGTGCTGTTTCGGCGCCTAAAGGTCCTTAATGCAGGTTTTGCCACTGAACGCTGGAAATGTATCCGGACGTACGTGGACAGGGCCGTACGGTACTGGGTACTGCTAATTGATGGCTCCTCATTGGAAGCCATTAAGAATGCTGGTTTCGTGGGCTATACTGGAGTGGACAAGGGTTCCTTCAAACTCCTTCAGAACACGGAAACCACTAAAACCACTGTAGCCGAGTCTGCGGCGGGGGGTGGGACTAGCGAGATGGGGGATCTCGCGGAGGAGCTCTCTGGTGTCGCTCTAGGCACAGAGGGGGAGGGGGGGGGGTGGCTCATTCGGAAGTCTGTTCTTCCATGGATGAGTCCACCCTACTGGAAGAATCGGATGGGACCCTTCGGGGTTCAGCCGATGAGCGTCCTAGTGGTCCTGGTGAGGGGGAGGATCTTGGGACTGGGAGCTCGCCTGTCGGGGGGGGGGGAGGTGCCATTAGCCCTCTCGGGACCGATGAGGTGTAGCTAGGTCCCTTCTGAACCCCTCTCTTAGGGACCATGGGGACGCTACGTGCAATTCAAATCAACTTGCACCACAGTAAGGCGGCCTCTGCGGTACTCTGCAGGAGGTTTGCTATAGAGGGTCTTGATCTGGCCCTCATACAAGAACCGTGGATTTGCCATGGCAAAATCCTCGGTCTTGACGCGGCGGGGTCACTATTCTATGACCAAACTGCTGCTAGACCTAGGGCGTGTATTTTGGTTCGGAGGGATCTTTGTTGTATCTCTCTACCGCTGTACACTTCCCAGGACACGGCGGCCGTGAATCTAGTCCTGGCCACTGGGCATGCCAAGTTGACTATCACGGCTGCCTCCGCATACTTTGCCCACGACGCGGACTCTCTCCCGACAATTGAGGTGATCAATTTGGTCAATCAATGTGAAAAGAGAGGGGACAAGCTAATCATTGGCTGCGATGCCAATGCTCATCACATCACGTGGGGCAGCTCTGACTGCAACAAGAGGGGTGATGATTTACTAGAATATTTAGTTGGTTGTAAACTCTATATTCTTAATCAAAACAATGAACCTACTTTTGTTACTTCTAATAGAAGGGAGGTCATTGACCTCACGCTAGCCACAGAAAACCTCGTGTCTTCCGTGTCTAACTGGCATGTGTCAAATGAACCGTCTCTGTCGGATCATAGGCACATCTGCTTTACTGTCGCGATTACTTCTGTCCCGGCGGGGACGGAGATACGCAACCCAAAACGGACTAATTGGGCCGGCTATAGGGAAGACCTAATCCTACGCTACGGAGGGGGTCACACTCTTAAACTTACTTCACCTAAGGATCTTGATCGGGCTGCTGGTGATTTACAGTGCTCCATCATGGAGTCGTTCCACCGGAACTGCCCACTTAAGACCGTCAACCGCTCGAGGCTTGTCCCTTGGTGGAACGCGGATCTCAGCCGGCTTCGTAAATACACGCGCAGGCTCTTTAACAAAGCCAAGCGCACGGGTGACTGGGCTGGATACAGGCAGTCCCTTAACGCCTACAACAGGGCCATTGGAGCTGCTAAGAAGGACTCCTGGCGGACCTTCTGTGAGCAAATCTCCAATGTCCCTGCCACGGCTAGGGTCATGAAGATTCTAGCGCACGACAGCACACATCGACTTAATGCTATTAAGCTACGGGAGGGTGTGTACACTAAATCTGGGGCTGAGACTCTCAAGCATATGCTGGAGGTCCATTTTCCTGATTCTACTTTTATTAATCCAACAAACCCTGACTCTCTCTACCCTGTCTTGTACAGGGCTAAGAGGGAAGACTGGCTTGTAGCCAGACAGGTTGTCACGATTCCCAAGCTTCGGTGGGCTGTCAACTGTTTTGAGCCCTACAAGTCTCCGGGACCCGATGGGGTCTTCCCTCTGCTTTTGCAGGAGGGCTTAGACCACATCGCCTCTCCGCTATGCAAGATCTACAGACTTTGCATTGCTCTCGGTCACATACCTCGTGACTGGAAACGCTCTAGGGTCATCTTTATTCCCAAGCCCGGGAAGGCTTCCTATCTCGAGGCGAAAGCATTTAGACCCATATGCCTGACCTCCTTCTTCCTCAAAATTCTGGAGAAGTTGGTGGACAGGTACATCAGAGACGAGGTACTTTCGGTAACTCCTCTCTCTTCTTCACAATTTGCCTACCAAAAAGGCAAATCCACTGAGACGGCCCTTCACGGCCTTACGAATTGCCTGGATAGGGCATTCGAGTTTCAGGAAATTTCACTGGCTGTCTTCCTCGATATCGAGGGGGCCTTTGACAAGGTCTCTAGCTCGGTTATTACTGAAGCTGTTGAGAGATTTGGCATCAGCGCCACTCTTGGCCGCTGGATCAAGTCCATGCTTACCGACCGCGAGGTGTCGGCGTCCCTCCTTGGGGACTCTCTAGGGGTGACTACCAGCAGGGGCTGCCCTCAGGGTGGAGTGCTCTCCCCCCTGTTGTGGTGCCTGGTGGTGGACGAGCTCCTGGGGAGGCTCGGGGGTGCTGGGGGCTGTTGCTGCTTCGGGTATGCGGACGATGTAGCGATAGTCTTTACGGGGAAGTTCCCGGATACTGTTACCGCGCTTATGAGATCTGCTCTCTCTAGCGTGGAGCAATGGTGTCAGGCGGTTAACCTCACCGTTAATCCTGATAAAACTGTCCTTGTTCCTTTTACGAGGAAGAATACTAAGGATCTGTTCAATGATATCTCTTTCTTTGGCCAGGTCCTGACAAAGTCCTCCGAGGTGAAATACCTGGGGGTGACTTTTGATTGTAGACTCACATGGAAGCCGCATCTTGATCGGTGTATTAAGAAGGCCAAGATGCTCTTCTGGAGGACCAGGAGCTCTGTCGGCCAGACTTGGGGCCTCAACCCCAAGGCTGTACACTGGCTCTATACTGGGATCATCAGACCCATACTATCTTACGGGGCACTTGTCTGGTGGACAAGGGTCCGGCTTAAGACGGTGCAGGCTGCCCTGCGCAAGCTTCAAAGGCTTGCCTGCATTGGTGTTACGGGGGCCATGAGATCGACCCCAACTGCTTCCCTGGAGGTGCTCCTCGACATGCTTCCTCTTCATCTCTTCATTGAGGAGGAGGCTGTCATGGGAGCCTACAGGCTCAACATTAGTGGCTGTTGGGTTCCAAGACTTTGGGATTACAGCCATACGAAGCTCTTTCGGGAGTACGCCGCACTTGAGCCGTCGCTTACGATGTGCTCTGACAAAACCGTCACCAGTTTTGATTTCACTAAGCCATTCAGTATCCACTTCCCCAGTCGGGCAGAGTGGACTAACCTGCTGCCTCTTGGCACTGGGGGTGAAACCATTTGGTTCACCGATGGCTCCAAGACTGATTCCGGCGCTGGCGCCGGCTATTACTGTCAAACCACAAGGGTCGGCTTTTCTGCTTGCCTGGGCACCTTCGCTAGTGTGTTCCAGGCTGAAATTGCCGCGATCTGTTATTGCGCAGATTACTGTATTAACAAAGGGTATACCGGACGGACTGTGAGAATTTATTCTGACAGTCAGGCTGCCCTGTACGCTCTGAACCAGTGTCAGATTTCTTCTCAACTGGTGCGTAGCTGCCTCGACCTGCTAGCGCGACTGGCATCCTGCAACAGGGTTCTGCTGTACTGGGTGCCAGGGCATAGCGGATATTATGGCAATGAGCAAGCCGATAGATTTGCGAAAAGGGGTGCGGAGGCCAAGCTCTTGGGGCCGGAGCCGGCCGTCCCCATCCCCTACAGGCACGTCAAACGGTGTCTGCATGACAGGTTGACTGTCATACAAAATCAGCTCTGGCACAGCATGGAGGGCCAGAGACAGACAAAGTTGTTTGTCGATGGTCCCTGCAGGTCTCGTGCTAGGGACCTAATTTCGCTCGGCAGATGGGATATTAGGCTGGCCACCGGTCTTTTGACCGGGCATTGCCGGCTTAATAGGCACCTCCATCTGATGGGTTTTGCCGACGACCCTCTCTGTAGGTCGTGTCAGGAGATGGAAGAAACATCCGCCCACGTACTTTGCGAGTGCGACTACTTCGCCTCGCTTAGATTAGAATATTTTGATTCACACACCCTGGAACCCTCGAGGGTCTCCTCTCTCACGGTGGAGCGAATTCTTAGCTACGCTGCAGCTACAGGCCTATTCAAGGCCTGATTACGAGGATGCACAATATGCCTTTGGCATCGGTGCTAGGGCGCGTACCCTCCTCATCAACAATAATAATAATAAGTTCATAAGATATGTTCCATAAGTTTGTCACTGATTACAAACTGGAGCTTGTCATGAAGTGAATGAGGTAGGTCATAGATTCGTGGTAAAGCGACGCCTGGTGAGGCGCTGTCAAAGGCTTAGTAATGCAGACTAAAGAGGAAGATGGAAGTTCTGCAAAATTAACCACCGAGTGTAGGACTTCAATTCTCGCTTCCGTCGTTCTCGAACTAGCTCTTAGTAAGCCTCTAGCATAGCGAAGTATAGGTAGTGTCATACTTATAGAACATATCTTATAAACTTATGATAATACTGTATAGGCCCTACTTCTTGAATGAATTTTTTTTTATTGCAAGATATGCAATTATAAAGATTGTGTATTTTAGAGTACCCCGATAAATTTCAAAGGGCAATATTAACATTTTTCGATGGAAAAGATATGTTATAATTTGTTTTTACTTGTCTGCAAGCTAGGCTTATGCAATTCCCTTGGGCAAACGTGATATTGGTTGGCAGATAAGGCTGAATTGATGAAAGAGAAGTTAATGAAAGGTAGATCAACATTCATTTCAAAGAAAAAATAACATACTAAACCAACGCAGCCTTGCATCTGAAAATATATTCATTATGAAAATTTAATCAAGCAGAATGGATGTCTGAAATCTTAAGAAACTTACGATGGTTGAATAACTGGATCTCAAACATTGAACGCACTGGCTCTATGAACAAATTGAAAAACTTTAGGCAATCGAAGAAATATAAACTTTTAATAGAAGTAGATTAACAAATCGCGATAGATTAAATTAACAACTTACCCTTAATTGCGTTTGATCCGTTGAAGTTATACAAACTCGAACTTGATTCTGTAGTATTTCAACCAACATTAAATTAAAAAAACATTTATTTCATTAAATGCTAAGTTCAGAAATAAGTATTGCAAAACATTCTTACGTAGAGATATCCCCAAAATCCATTTGAAAATCCCAAGGACACAAAGAGGACAAAAATTACCAGCTTCATTTTTTAATTAAAATAACCTGGACAGGAACAATCAATTAAAATAACCTGAACAGGAACAATAAACTCCCTTATTAATTTAAAAAAAAACTTAATTCAATTTTCGAAAAATACAGAACTTTGCCTGTGAATATGACCTTTCATATAAGATTAATTAAAAGAACTTTCGATAAACCAAAGTGTTGCCATAAAAATCCTTCTTAGGAACTGGTAGAATTCAACATTTAAAATTCCCATTTGGTAAATTAAATAGGCCCGTTACCAGGGAAATATCGTATGATTTTGTATTTGAATAATATATCCCGCTTATGTTAATATCATAAGTTCATAAGATATGTTCCTTCCATAAGTTTGTCACTGGTAACTTAGAAACTGGAGCTTGTCATGAAGTGATTGAAGTAGGTCATAGATTCAGGGTAAAGCGAGGGACGCCTGGTGAGGCGCTGTCAAAGGCTTAGTAATGCAGACTAAATAGGACCTAGATGGAACTTGGTCCTGCAAAATTAATTAACCACCGAGTGTAGGACTTCAACTCTCGCTTCCGTCGTTCTCCCTCGAACTAGTTATCTCGAGCTGTAAGTCTCTCAGTAGCATTACGAAGTATACTTATGGAAGATATCACTTATAAACTTATGTTATTATAAATAGTTGAACTTGTGAATAAGTTATATACGTGTTTACTGACTCGAGTTTTTGCTTTATATGTTATGGCCCTGTGGATCAGTCTACAGAAAAAAAATGAAAAAATAAAAAGTTGAATGTGGCCCTTCCTGGAAGTTTTTAGATCTTATATTCCGACCGTTTTCATGATCCCATAGATTTTAAAGTAGTCCTCACTCTGTCAATTTGTGATTAAGATGGATCGTTCTCTAAGCCCTATGGATTTAAAACGAGTCTAGGATAGAAAAATCGCGCCAAATCTGTACCTGGATAGACAGGTAATTCAGTGGAAGCTATTGGGAGGCTACCCATTTTTCCCAGGTTTATAGTTTCAAATGTATTCATTAAATGATAGCGAATGGATCAGATACAGAGCCACTTTTATAAAGGCGGAAGAGGATTTCAAATAAGTCCAATATCGAGAAGTGTATATATATTGTACGATTCGGAAGTTGAAAAGAAAAAAGAGGAAGTATTTTTGCACCTAGCTTGAAGTAAAAGCAAAAACGATACAGATATGAGTAAAGGATAACCCCAGTTCAAAGACGCAGTAAAGGCCTTTTCTTAACATTAAAACCTTTTAACAGAATTCTTTCTTTTAAAGTGGGGAAAGAACTTATTAAAAATTTAATTGAAACCCATTTAGTTGTCGCGGTATAAAAGTTAACTTTAAGTACAATCTTTACAATGATAAAATTCCACCTACCTTTTACAGAAATCGAAGAGATTTATAATTAAACTTTAATTTCGCGGATGAATCTTTTAAACGTGATGTAATAACTCTGGGTTTTACGGAATCTAAAATCAAAATTGAAATTAGCAAATCATTCTTCGGACATTTTATATATATAGCATGAATATGGATGATGACAATGTTTTCCGGTAATCATTCATACAGCCTTGAATTTTAGAAACCCCGGAGTGAGTAGTGACATTATGGGAAAACAGAGAAAACAACGAATAATAATAACAAAAAAATATATATATGGAATTTTTAATAAGCAAACAAAGGCTTAGGTGGCATATTTATGTCAAAATCACCCTCGTACAGATATGTAGGTCTATTTTTCTAAGCCTTTTTTTTTAATTTAACCGCATTTACTATATATACTTTCACTGTTAGTAGAACACGACGAAAGAATTTCATTTTTTAAAGTAGAGTATCGCCAAATTAATTAAGCCGAAGTTAAGAAAAATAATCTAGGATTGTTAGTAATGGATTGGGAATCGGCAGTTTTCTGCCTTTGCTATATAGAAAAATAACATAATCTGCCAACTCTCCATTGAACGAAAAAATAAAAATTTTCATTTTAATAGACGTTTCTATTAATAACAGATGGGAAGCAAACACCACAGGGGCGGGGGAAAGTTACCTTCTTAGGTTAGTTCTCTTGAGCCAAGAAGCTCCACTAGGGGCTGTGCGAGTTGGCTAGCCTCCCTTCCTGCATGCGTTGCCTCTTGGTCAGCGCTAAGGAACAAACCAAAGATATCGGCCCGTCCCGTCTGTTTGCTGGTTTCTCTGCAAGAACTTAATCGAATTGTCTCCTAAATTGCATTGTTAACCCTAATATATTTGGGCATAAAATCGACTTAAATGCGAGTCATAATGTGAAAGTGTTGCAAAATTAATACGACACGACTTTTACATCCTCTCTGTTCATAGACCGTTAATTCATAATTTTTGTTTTTTAAAAATATGGTCACCTAGGTTCTTTGTTTTGTTTATTTGAGGAAATGTAGTTATTATACAAATACCAACGTGAGCTAACACAAAAAAACAACAACAGCCTGCATTTGAGGTTGTTTTAATAATGCGTTTTTGTGTGTAACAATATCCTTGAAATAAAATGCGTATTTATGCAAATTATCTTTCTGCTTCATTTATAGTCACCTGTATTATTTGAATAACCTTTTTGAATTAAAAAACTCCACTAAATTCTCACGAGACTTTCGCCTTTTACACGAAGAGCTAAGCAACCACGTATTTAAAAGCTTTAATTCCTTTTTGATAGAGTTTCCTAAGTTTTTAATTGAACTTAGTTAAGGAGATTATCTTTCCATTAGAGGTAGTCATGGTCTTAAAATTATATTATAAAAGTTACAGTGTATACAGCTTAAGTTCATAAGATATGTTATATAAGTTTGTCACTGGTAACTCAGAAACTGGAGCTTGTCATGAAGTGAGTGACGTAGGTCATAGATTCAGAGTAAAGCGAAGACGCCTGGTGAGGCGCTGCTGTCAAAGGCTTAGTAATGCAGATTGAATAGGACCTAGATGGAAGTCCTGCAAAATTAATTTAACCGAGTGTAGGACTTCAATTCTCGCTTCCGTCGTTCTCGAACTAGTTATCTCGAGCTGTAAGTCTCTCGTAAGCATTACGAAGTATAGGTAGTGTCATACTTATGGAAGTAACATTTCTTATAAACTTATGCCATTAATATAGGAATTGGATAGTTGTTGCTTGGTATTCTATAGACCTAACTTTATAATCTAACAAAATTAAGCATAAATACTAAGACTGTTCCAAGGAACCTTTTAAGTTTATCTAAATATTTTAAATCTTCCAGAATTATCTGAAAAGATACCGGAAATAACCGTGCTCAATTAGTAATTAATAAATATACTTTGGTCTTATCTAAACCCAAGGGATAAAGAAATATTTTATCTCCTTTTAGGAACGAAACAGAATTTGTAATATTCCCACGGTGTATGGCCAATATCAACTTCAGACCAATATAGGCCAAGGGATTTTAAAGTAAAATAAAAAATAGATTCTATGTAGGCCTACAGGAATGAAAGTATCATATTTCTTCATTCCAACCAAACTTTGGGAAAAATCATGGACTCCATTATAAAAGAGAGGACCAGGAAAGATGTTTTATGCTTTGGGGGTCAAGAATGCAGTGAAACACATACTTCGGGGAGGGTGGATTGTCATTTACTCCCTTCTGCTACTACGAACTTTCTCGTGACGTCACATCCTCCTATCTCTTACCTCGGTTTAGGCGACCATATTGGAAGTCTGTCATCTCATACAGGCCATACAATTTAGACCATACCAATGTTGACGTCACGTTCCCGTAGCTCCTCCCCTTTTATATTTTTGCACGTGTCCTTCAGTTTTCCCATCGTCTCACAGGGAATATTTTTAAGATCCATGGATAGATAGATCTACAGGAAGAACAAAATTCGACAGTTATTTTAAAGCCGAAAAGGAACAGATTTATTTTCTAAAAGTCCCCCGGAATACGAAAAACCTTTTAAGGAAGAACTAGTTTCGATTTTCTCCTTTGCTTTTATATCCTTTAAAGAATTATATCGCCTTACAGAAAAGAGAAGAAATGTTTCTTATAAGGACGCGCTGTTCCGTTCTTCAAAATTAACCCAGATTCCCTTTAAAAAACTTAACAAATATGCGCTAAGTTTTACAGGGATGTACAATGTTTTATGTAGGGGCAGGGACAAAGTCAAATACCAAGTTTATCTTCCATCAAATAGAACTCTACGGGGCATGCGTGAATTTCGTAGCGGGCGGTATTGGGAAGGGGCATCGACAATTTTACAATTTCGTGTCGTTCCACGCTTTACTGTCACGTGACATTGCCTAATCTCCACTCCAAAAAGTAGATACGCTACTACTTCAAAATATAGTTCCTCGTAAGCATTGCTTACTTATGGTGTTTTATTTGTCTAGAAGATCGCGGACAGGCAATTTATCACGTTCAAGAGGGTGTGTAAGGCTAGATTGAAAACGTGACAAAAGGCGCGGAATTATTTGTAGACAAAGATAGGTGTGAAATCTTTACACTTTTCTTTAAGCTATATAGGCCTACCTTATTTCTTGAGATTACGGCATCACCGTGACCTTCGACCTTACCATTAGATCCAAAATTGCATATTCCCGCTAGCTGTTCAAACCGAATAATATTTCAAACGGACAACCGTAGCCATAGATAAAATCGCCCAAGTATATTATTGACTTATCGCGAAAGGAGTTTAACTATATTTACGATTTCGCTTCTAGAAAGTGTCGAATTTCGGATTTGGTAATACTTATATAGGAAGTATTATCATGGCCAGGTAACGGAGGAACTTTAGGGTTTTTGGCTGCATCAATGTATTGGTTAAAATATTAATGTTTTATTTTTTCAATTCCAAGATGATTCGTCCTTTGATATTTGCCAAAAAATCCGTTAGGGAAATGTGTATTTTATACAAATTACGTTTCGACTCGGATCCATTGAATAAATTTTAGATTTAGAAAAGGCGTACTAACGTATATATAGTAAGACGCAACGTTGGAAGTAGTACTGTTAGTCCCATAAATTACTAAAACGTAAACTTCAGTAGAATCAGAAGGGGATTACAGAAGAAGCGTGACACTCTGTATCCTCTTAATACTATAGTTATGTGACATGATTCTTCCCAGGCAAGGGAGTCCTTTTGGTTTGCTATCCTGCTCATCAAACTTCAGATGGGCGTCATCGCACCGTGCTAGGGTGAATTCTATAACTATTTAGTATTTACTAAATCCTCAGCAAACAAACCTTGATTGTCTTGACGTGGAGGGACAAAAACGCACAAGCGCATGCATACGCCTTGGCAAATAGTTAAACGTTAATAGAGTAATGATGAGGGAACTATTTACATGGCGTATGTCATTCGGTTTAGTAACCTTGCTATAATAAATGTTAAAATGATGTTGGGAAGAATCATATTACAATTATGATTACACCGCTTTGTGGTTGGTACACTTCTCTCGAAGAGAAGTATTATATACTTCTGATAAAACCTAGGCTGCAACTTAAAACGCCCACGTTAAAATTCCAAATAAATTTTGATACCAGAAGAAGCATTTCCAAGTACAGAAATCGAACAGAAGAATTCCAAAAAAAGGAACTTTTGAAATTCCCAAATGTTACCAGAGAAAAACTACACACAAAAGTTAAAAGTATTTTCTTTTGAATGTTAAAAACTTTCTCAGACAGTCTGAGTCTTAGGCCTATTATATTTTTGTCTCATCTCTAAGTAAGTTTAAAGGTCAAGATTGTGATGGAGTATAGAAGAATAAGGAGAGATATGTCTGGGACTGAATTTAATTTTTTTTTCGGTGCAAGGCTTCCGTTTTTGGTCCCAACCGGGGAAGTCGGAAGAGAAAGAGAGAGAAAGAGAGAGAAAGAGAGAGAATCACCAGAACGTAATTATTTTGCGGACAGTTCCTTACCACTGTCCCGGGGCTCTCCCCAGAGCGCCACACAGAAATGAGTAATGACCCTCGTGGTGTGTCGTGGGATGGGCTACTACGGAGAGTGTACAACAGAGAAACCGAAGTAATATTATAACCACAAGTAAAGAAAACTTCCAAAGACGGTAACGAATTAAGTTTAACTAGACTTGGAGCGAGGTTGGGAAATGGTGAGGAAAAGCATCTCGGGTAGATTGTAAGAAATTCATTACACGTACTACCCAGGAGATTTCAATCATCAATGCGGCGAGAAGCAGACGAACCTCCTAAATAGCTGGTATCCTGGGAAAAGACCTTTTCAAAAAGTAAGGCGCCGGTTAAGACGGAACCTACAGACGGTATGTGGACGCAAAGACGTTAGATTGGTGCAGGACTGGCAACATTCAAGCCCTAAATCCCTTTGTTCGAAGCCACATCTAGCGTTTTTGGAAAAAGGTCTATTGTGATTTGTGAACGAATAACAACACTTCGAATATGTTAGGTGTTACTGAACTCTGTGTAAGAAATCATGTTCAATAATGTGTAGCACCCTAGACCTACAGAGTACGTTCTGTACTTTAATGGCGATAAGTAAAAATTTCGCAAGAACTTTCAAGCGTTAAGACTAACTTGCAGTTGAAAGTTATAACGACCTCTCTTCTTCAGACAAACTTTAGAACAATCCTAGTCTAGACGTTTCTGATCACGTTTTCTTGGTTCATTTTTTAATCCAATTATCAGATAGTTTGAAACTGAAGAGGTCTTGGACAAACTGAACGTTTCTATTGAGACTCATTTATCGAGGAGTGTTACTAATATCCGTGACTCCTTCTTGTAAGGTTACTTATGGCTAAGTTTCTTCAAAGCGCAAAATCCACCACCACTACCAATACCCCCGGAGCGCGAAAGCGTCAACTAACCACGCGGGGGATTTGCAGCTCGCGCTAAAACTCTAGTGCAATTTATGACATAAGCCGAACGCCTTGAAAAGAACGATGGTTAGGGTCACTCGTTCGGTCAATGTTATTAGCTGCCCTACTTATAGTTCCGTACACGCCCCCCAATAGGATGACGACATGCTGCTGAGCTTCGTGGGAGGACCACAGATCCTAAACGCAAAAAGATGAAACAAAGGTTCGCGTCCGGGAGAGTCGAGTTTTTGTTTTTGTTTTCATTGAGATTACACACTGTGCTAAGCCTAATTAATGGAGTTAGGCCTAAAAATTTGAAATATAGGTTTCGTTCTTTACGGTTTCTAATACACGCAAGGTCTATGGTAGAAGACGGTAACCCGACCCGTTATTGAAGCGATCTTAACCTAACCTTACCAAATCTAACAAAACACCATTCGATTGAGTTAGGCCTAAAAATTTAAAATAGGTTTTGCACTTAATCGTCCATAGAACCCAGTGTACTTCGGTTCTATAATTTCCTTTTTTTGAACACCCTGCATAATTTCACAGAAGTATATATCTGGTATTATCGCTAGGATAGCTATGTAAAAAATATCATAAAATATTTCAAAATGAAAAAGTTTCCAAAAAACTACGTAAAGTTATTATAAGAAGGGGATTTTCCCCAAGAAATTTCTATACGTTAAAAAGTCTTAAGGTGGGTGTATGAAAATGTATAGGAACGAAAATGGAGTGAAGAGTAATGGAAAATAGAGCTGGGTTTTCATTTGACATGGTGGAATCCCCGTTGAGATTCTCTTTCCACCATACCAATTTTCCTTAGCATCCCCAAAAGAATATTCACGCTCTCTCACTCTCTCTCGAACTGTTCTTCCGTTTTCCTTCCATGGGGGGTTTTCTTTCGGATGCCTTCACACCAACCCATCCAGTTGTCAGTTAAAATCATTCCGAAACTTACGATTCAAACTAGATTCGTCTGACTTATAAAAAGGGTCGCTAACTTGCCGCGGAAAAATTTCATCTAACTCACAAAGTTGAATTTGTTTCTGTTTGTTTAAGTAAACTGTAAATACCCATAGGTAATCATCGACTCTGTACCGAGCACAGTGAGCTTACCTACCTTTAAACAGCTTTTGATTTGTTTGAAATTTAGAGTGGTCTTAATGTACCGTAGATATTACAGAAACTAAGCCTAACTTTAAGTTCTGAAATAAAATTCCGGAATGACCTTGAGAATGCTAATAACACCAGTGCCCAGTTTTCCTATCCCATTTACAAGATAAGCCTATTTTTAACCCTTGGCCTTGGGAATTCGTTTCGATATTTAGACAAAATAGAACTAAACCCGAGTCCAATATTTCCTTTCTAAACCACTGTCTCCTTTATCTATCGAGGATTGTGCATGGTGCTATTTTTAGGGAGAACTTTAGGTTGGCTAACTTTTAAACTAGATGTCGCCGTTTATCAGCAGATTCCCGCGTAATACCAAGGGCACACGTTTTATCAGCGATGGTTGATTGGTGGAATTTGAAGAGCTACGTCAGAAGAGCACGTGAGAATTCGCGCCCTAAAGTCTTTGAAACAAATGGCACCTCTAGCGGGAAACAGTGGCGAACTAAAATATCACTTTTGAAAACGAAAAAGAAAAAATACCATGCATGTACGGGTCTTGATAGATAGAGGAGGCAATGGAGACACACTACTTTCTCCACTGTGAGACTTATCATTATGTATTAATACGCATGAACATTAGTTTCGGCAAAAATAATAGAACCATCTATTTCTATTTATTTTCGTTTTGGACCCGATGGCAAAACTCTTTGGGATTTGTAGCTCAAAATTTGGGGACTGTACGAGTTTGAAGTCAAGATACTATATAAACAGTTGGCAACATCAATTTTAGATAGATGTTTTAGGCTTAGGGACATTCTGATCTCCAGGGATGCTTCGAGAACGACATTTCATTTATATATAACGGCAGCTTACTGTCCATTTCAGGCTTATTATTGAATTTCAGGAGTTTGGAGGAGCTTTTCTCTGAAGTTTGAAGTTTATGATTTTTTTTTTTTTTTGTTAAATTGATTTGTTATATTTTGACGTAGAGTTTTTCATTTTCCAATTGACAAAGTAAGGACGTCAACATTTATTTAAAATTAATTTTTGGAAGGGTTTACGGTCTAATTAATTTTTAAAAATAGTTAATGCATTTTTTCCTGAAAGCTGTTTCAAAGTGTCTCGTGTAAACAGGGCTCGTACTTTAAATGAGGAACAAATCACTACCGATTACTAATGGTTACGTGTACTGTCATCCCCTTTAGCAGCTTGTGCACCAATAAAGCCGAGTGGCTTTCCCCTCGCTAATATCAAACGTTAACGCGTATTGTGTTATCTCCTAATCAAAAAAATTCCAAAAAAATCCCATGGGAAATTAAAAAAGAACAGTTTTCTAGTAAAACGTAAAATTGAGCAAACACACCAGTTAGTTTTCACATTTTTTTTACCCTAGAGCGCTACAAGCTAATTACGTGGAAAACTGTGATGGTTTATAAGAGATACAGGGGTTCTTCTAACAGAAAAACTATCAAAAGAGCCTGGCGAAATGTGCTTCATTAAACAGGAGCCGAGTTTACAACTGTATTTTGTCTCTCTTTACTTGCTCTGAACTCTGACTAAAAAAAACAGCGCGCAAAAAGGTATATACTATTCTCTTTCTTAATGTTCAAATGAAGTTCATATTCTGAAGTAAACAAAATCCTCCATCGTCCAATATTTCAGACAACCCTGCTTTCTAATGAAATAATAATAATATAGTCAGTTTGTAATAATATCTTCAGCAAATAACAAATGCATATCCCCAGCATTAAATGCGAATTAACTATTTAAAGTTACTTTAAGTTAGGCACTTCTGATATAAATCCTTGAATGCGTCTTTTTTTCAGTTACAATACTGGAACAAATATACTAAGTTCATTTCATTACTCATTTACAATACAGCTAATTCTAATTTCGCCGTATATCTTACCCCGTACGCAATTAGAAAGAACTACGTTCCTAATATTGAACTCTCAATTTGAATTGAATTACAGAACTATACCAGTAAATTCTTCCGAGAGTTTGATCTTATTTCTAGACTTTTTCTTTCTTTTTCTTATTTTTATTTTTTTATTTGGAGGGCAAAGAAAAGGCCTAACATTTGGTGTTTCTTTATAAGAAAAGTAACGCCTTCTTTTCTAAAGTTACTGCAAATGAAGTAACTCCACAATCTCAGGGACACAAAATAAAAAGTTCAAAGAAACTAGAAAGAGTAAAAAGGTAATGAAATCAACTGCAAGGATAACTTGATTTCTTTCGGGCTTACAGTTGCAATGCGAGCGAAATTGTTTTCAAGGCAATATTTTGAAGTATTATATTAAACTATAGGTAGCTTTGATGTTTTAGAAGCGATAAGATGATGTTTCAGAGCGACTAAAACCGTGTTTCAGAGCGACTAAATCATATTTTCATTAAACTAATAATGCTTGAGACTTGATAATAATCGAGATTAAATTGCTTAAATTCTTATAAAATTAAAAAAAAAATTTAAATGGTACTAATACCGATTTAATAATTTTACTTATAAAGCAACTTCCCCTGAAAGACGGTTTCACCCAGAGCACTGGTGTATAGCGTGTTAAACACTTCTACAGGCGTTACGTTGAAAATACATTACGGAGTTTGCCCCTATATGCGGTATTCCCCGCCTAGATTTAACGAAACTCCCCAAACTTCCGAGAAAGATAATATTTACTCCGACCGAAAACTAATTTGGAAGAAAATACAATATTAAATCCAATTTTGTTTCGTATGGTTTGCGGTTTCATATATATATTAAATGTATGGTCCATTGATTTAACAATCAAAGTTTATGGGGAAAAGAACCCAACCCAATATTGGGGGAGTCTAAATAAATTGGAAATGATTCGTAAAATGTTTACATTACAAATCCGTTAAGGTTTATGTCAAAAGATGCGAGATGAAAGTGAGCGTGACTTGGGCAGATGGTGGTAGAATGCTTCCGGAGATGTACGAAAGTTGAGTTTCTCTCTCAAATTTATTTCATAGACAGAGCAGAGAGGGAACGATGGAGAAAGAACTCAGTCCAGAGCTAGTATGGATGGTAGATAAATAAAGACGCGGGAAAATGGGATATCCGATTTGAGTCGACTTCGATTTAGCTATTGTTACAGTTTAGAGAGGAATTGAATCGGAACACGGAAATAAGAGAAAGAGATGAAGATTTTTTCAAAGAGAATGTGAAATGAATTTTTGAGTATTAAAATAATATTCTCAAAAGGTCAAAGGGTACCAACGATGTTAAGACCGATAAGCAGGCTTTTATCTACTTCAACGCTTCACTTTTTTATTAAAATTTCAATTTGCGTTTGCTTTAAACATAAAGCTCGAATTCAACAGTCAGAAACTCGGAAATGATTTTTTAAAACACTTCCGAATTCTTTCATCTTTAAATACTAGCTTTCAGTTGAAGTTATTTAAATTAATTTCATTTCACTGTTCCTTTGAAGTACGATAAACCTAAACGAAACTGAATCGTACAAAAGAGGGAGTAAAAAACATTATGTTGAACAAATGTTTTGATACGGAAAAAAAAGGAAACCCAGAGACAATTTACTTCCGCTTACTCTTCCTGTATAGGAAACTAGAAACAAAATCAATGCTTAAAACAAATCCGGTTCTTTCTTCATTTGTTTAGAACAGCATTTCCCCTTTAATCACCCCTTTCAGTAATTAATTTCGATTCATTGGTTTTCTATAGAATGTAACCTTTGCGAAAGGATTACAAACCAGAAGGTCACGAGACACTCGAAGTGGGTGGGGCTCGATAACTCCCGCATTTTTAAGAATTGATACTGAAAGCCTACTTACTACCGTTTATGGGGATTCACCTTTTCAATACCTTTAACAGCTTCATAGTTGGCATTCAATACAGTCTATAAAAATGTTAATGTTTAATGTCAATAAAAAGGCGGTTTAAAAGCAATTTATGAGTCTGTCTTTTGACTAACCTTTAATAACTTGTTTTGTTGACAAGTAAACAAAAGCGCGACTTACATGAAACGTAATTAGTTCCAACCTAAGTTTATAAGGTATGTTCCATAAGTATGACACTACCTATACTTCGTAATGCTACTGAGAGACTTACAGCTAGTTCGAGAACGACGGAAGCGAGAATTGAAGTCCTACATTCGGTGGTTAATTTTGCAGGACTTCCATCTAGGTCCTATTTAGTCTGCATTACTAAGCCTTTGACAGCGCCTCACCAGGCGTCACTTTACACTCTATGACCTACGTCACTTCATAACAAGCTCCAGTTTGTAACAAGTGACAAACTTATGGAACATACCTTATGACCTTACGGTCCTAAAAAATTTATAAATTTCATTTGAATCGCTGCAGAATTTTCTAAGAAAACGAAGTTGGTACAAAAGGAAAACAATAAACATTGGAAGCACCATTTCTAGTAATTCTTTAATGTCACAGGGGAAAGGAGAAATACCTTCTAGGACTTAGTTAATTTTTTAAAACTCTGTTGAGTCACGAAATAAAATCAGAACTAAAAAAGAAACTTTGAAATGAGTCAAAATTCAATTTGCGATATTACTCCCTAGCGAGAAGTAGATCGAATCTTGATTAAATATTAATTCTTCTTATATTTAATCCCAGTAACGTTTCTTTTAATGTTTATTCAGGTTCGTACGATCTTTTTTTTTCCAATAACTACGCTAGTTTCCCCAAAAATGATTTCCTTGGGCAAAAAGTAACCTCTTCAGATCTAAAGTCAATTAATTAATTTCTACTCTCTAAGGCAATCTTGGCAATCGAAACTTCCTCAGTTAAATGCTTGAAATACCTTTCATCACGTGGTACGCGGGAAGGTTAAGTTAGGTTAGGGGAGACTATACAGGGTGTAACAAAAAGCGAGGGGAATTAAAGGATAGAAGTACAGTTTGAAGGGCCTATGGGAAATCAATTCAATTTTGAGTATAAAATGTATCTTTTGTGACCGATTTTGTCAGTAGGTCTAGTTTACAAATTATGATTGGAGTATCTTAAGGATGACCCCTTAAATTTAAGTACGAAACTGGAAGATAATGCTAATTTAATTGAGCCTAGGGGTCATCCCTAAAACACTCTAATCATAAATTGGAAAAGGTGACCCCATTGGACAAAATATCATAAAAGTTACATTTCTGACTCTAAAAAATACAATATTTTTTTTTGCTTGCAACTCTCTTCTCACTAGCCATTTGCCTTTGCCTACCTTTGCAAAGGTTTTTGCGGCCAAAAAATAGTTCAGTGTAGTTATTATTTCCCTTAACTTTTTTGGGGGGCCCAAAATAATGACGTTTCTCATTACTTTATACTCTAAGAGCCTAACCAATTTCCTAAAAGTTCACTTGGAAAAATTTGTAGTCGATCTTGATGAGAAGCGAGCGATAGCGATGTAGATTTTAGAAACTAGATTTCTTATTACGAAAATGGATGGGATAAGCGTTTATACGCCGCCATCCGTCGGTTTACCGCAGCGGCTATGTTCGAAAATATGTTCAGCCCATATATATTTTGTAATAAGTGTAAGATATTTTTAAGGGCTTGTAATATTTCCTGTCAAAAAAATTCTTGAACTTTTTTTTTACTCAATCATAAATTTTAACTTACAGGAAATTGCTTTACTACAGAGTACCTCAGATATGGGAGAAAAAATTAATTCAAAGTGCGTGTTATACAATTTTTTTTTGAAGGATTACGTGTACTCGAGGTTGTTATTTTAAGTGTTTTTTTATTAAGAGTATATTATACTTCATCTCAGTTGGTTTTACGGAGAAAATTTTAGTACGAACGCTAAGCCTAATTTGAAAATTTGTTATTAGATACTGAACTCTAAGCCTAGTTTGAAATTTAGTTATTAGATACTGAACGCTAAGCCTAGTTTGTTAGTTATTAGATACTGAACGCTAAGCCTAGTTTGAAATTTAGTTATTAGATACTGAACGCTAAGCCTAGTTTGTTAGTTATTAGATACTGAACGCTAAGCCTAGTTTGTTAGTTATTAGATACTGAACGCTAAGCCTAGTTTGAAATTTAGTTATTAGATTCTGAACGCCAAGGGTAATTTGAATTTTAGCTATTTGATACTGAACACTAAGCCTAATTTGAAATGAGTTGAAAGTGTGCCCAAAACATCCTTCAAAATTGACTAAATAGAAGAAGACATAATTAAACTTATATATTCTTTTATTTTAATAATCCTCATAATCTTTTACAAACTACACGGAACTCATGTCATGTCAAAGAACAAATAAACTCCCAAAAATGTTTCACGCGCTTTTCTCAATGCCATGGTCACCTGACCCTTGTATCGTCATTCCGGTTTAATATATTATTATTGTCGTCGGAAGTAGAAAGAAAGTATAGGTAGTGCACGAGGGCGTTAACAATACAACATCCGCGCGCGTGCCAGAATGTTCTTCATATTCCCGCCAAATAGAATTTTTGGCTGGAACTCCGGCGAAACTTAAAAATTCCGGCGGGAAAAGTTTGCGCGGTATGTATCTATCTGTCTTTTCGGTGCGTACGGGATGTCCGGAGGCTCTTTTTGGAACGGAGATAGATGGTAAAGAGACTGCACTGATGGAACAAGATGGCCCAAGGGCTGGGCCTTAATAGTAATTTTACACGGCTCACGTGACCCCCCGTATAGTTGATTTCCAATAAATCGTACAACTAAAAACATTTCTGAAACACAATCGTGTATCCCTTTAATTGCTAATAACGTCACATTTCAAATAATATTAATGAAACTAAATTGTGCACCCCACTAAAGTATAATTTTTAAAAACCATACGAATCAAATAATGTATTTAAACAAAATCCTGGATCCCCTAAACCAGAAATCACTATGACCGTAAAGCGTCCCCTCTATTTTACGAAACCTAACCTAACCATCCAGCATAATCTCTGATGTATCACGCGCACAAAGGGACAGCGACAGGGGTTTTGGTGCCGTTTCTTAAATTTTACCGGAATTAAAATTCCGTGTAAAATTAAAAAAGCCCGCGAGATTTAAACTACCATTCTTTCCTCTCTCTCTCCTCTCCGAGCGGGATGCCCCCTCTCCCTCTTCCCACTCTCACTAATATACCAGGCAGGCAGCGGAGCTTCGTTTCCCTCCGATCTGGGTTCCATCTCTCTTCGTATCGCCATCGCGTACGCTAGCGATCTCTCTCCCCGCACGCTTTCGTTTTCCCTCTCTCTCTCCCATCGTAAGCGTTCGTTTCGAAACCGGTTTCGCGGACGCGTCCGGGACAGGGACAGGGACAGGGACAGGGACAGGGGTTTTGGTGCCGTTTCTTAAATTTTACCGTAATTAAAATTACGTGTAAAATTAAAAATGGGAAAATAACGAGGCTACCAGCGTTTCTTTTTTTTTTTTGGCGCAATTTCTTATATTCCACTCTAGGAAGTCCCCGTACAAGGTTGACAGAATATGAAAGAGGATGCTTCGAGATAAGATAATTTCATTAATTAAGCGAACTAATTTATTTTAGTCTCAAAGTGATTATCGGCCTTGAAAGACCTTGATAGTTTGCAACTATTATAAGCCAAAGATCATAGAGAGAGCTAACGCGTTTCTTTAGTCTTTGGAATGTACAAGTAGACCATGGGTTAGCGTTTCTGACTAACTTTATCAACTTAACAAATGTCCAATTACTGCCAATAGTGACTTTAAAGGACAGTTATGATAATGATCAGATCTTGTTGATTCTAATAGAGCAAAATTGGTTGGTCCATACCTCCACTTTAGTTTTCAATCAACCTTGTTCAGTTATGATCAAAAGTCACTTTTGATTGTTAGAGAGTAAAGATAAAAGACATTGTTAAAGGGGATTTGAGAGCGGGAAAAAATCCCCAGCGTTTTTGGCGCGAAACAATTTGATCTTCCTATTCACATTTTCGGTACATTATTTTTATTATTTTTTTTTTCGTTTTTCTTTTCAAGTCTTTGGTGCCTGCGGGGCCACTGTATTGTTTAGCGCAAGTACTTGGTTATTGGCTGTGATGTTAGTATCTTCGCAAGGTTCGGTCTGCGTAGCGCATGATTGGCGGCTTGGTGTAAATCGCGTTGTAGGAGACAGAAGATTCTTATCCGATAGTTCCACATTCACTAAAGTTCAGGGTTTAGCGAAAAAATGGGGTAGACAAGAAAAGAGAAGAAAATAGATTTTAGAGAGTGTTATTGTAAAGGGAAAATTGAGTTAGTAGAGTGTGTAAGAGAGCGTCTGGAGATCACCAGCTGCATTAAGAGATACCCTCTTCAGACAAACGCTTTAAGCGATTTTTAATCCTGGAGATTTATTTGAATTTTAAGGATAAAGTCGGTTTATGTTCTGACTAAATGTAGGAGGTATTGTTTTATTGATGGACTGCGGAAGTTATAAGGAAATTAAAACTAAATTAGGTCTAAATTGTGTCGTTAATTTTTGATATTTTGAATAAAAATAGGTTATAGGCTAAGCCTAATTTAACTAATTACCATTAACACTATAGTAATGCAATTGCTTGTGTTAATTATGAAATAAACGTACAGCTAATGTAGAGATGGGTCTTGTAATAACAGATAAATCATAACCCAACGTAAACTTATTTTTAATTGCGAGAAATTTTCCCGAAATGAATCTATTAAGCCTAATTAGATAATTAGAGTCATCCCTGGAAGACAAAAGACTATAAATTGGCCTAATTTTTGGCCTACAGACCTTATAGCTCTATTTTTCAATCAATTAACTTTTCATATACGCCATAAAGGGTTACTGTTGTTTAATTTTATCGCGGTTAACCCGTTATAATATTTTGTTTATCCATTTACTCAGAAAATTTATGGAAGATTTATGTTTTTGGGGAAAAAGAACGCAAAGAGGCTTAAGCATATTTCATATTTCTCCCCTTGAAAAGCGACCATATTCAAGGCAAGGAAGGATCTTTTTAAATATTAAAACACCTATCAAAAAGGGCAGGCTTCGATATTCCCTTGTTAGAGTCTCAGAGTGAAATACAGTGTAAGAATAGAGACTCTGGCTTGTCTCTAGGGGATAGACGATGGCAGTGCAAATTAGCTTTGATTAATTAGTTGTTTATGGTACGGAGTAGCCTCTCTAACGCCCTCTATCCCATACCTTAACTACCTATAGGGTATAGTTTAAGCGTAGGATCAGAGAGATTTAAAAGTTTTGTAAGGGATTTTCCTTTACAAGTGGAGTTGTTATGGTTATTTACTTCAAATAAGTATGAAAACTGTTTTGTACGAGGGTTGTTGATGGGAACTTAGGAAAGAGTAGAAGTTTTAAAACGTTACTCTTTTCTAAATAAGGCCTTTGTTTTTGTTTGTAGCTTATTATAGACATTAGTAAAAGAGTATATAATTACATTCCGATTGCGTGGAAGTATCAGCTCTGAGGGACGACATGGTCCCTAGATTATTATTCTTGAGTGTCCCGTACTTATTGGGTCCGACCATCAAGGACTGCCTGACGTTCTTCTCTGGGTGAAACAAAATTATGTACATCTTGGGAGTGAACAGGCAAGCCAAGGATACGGAGGCGCTCAAACTGATGGTTAAACACGTCAAGGCGATATTCAGTTCGATGTGATGCACCGTGGTAAAGTACATTGGTACAAAGGCCATCCAAATGACGCACGTCGTGTACATCGTGAACCCGATGTACTTTGATTCGTTGAAGGCCTCCGGTATCTTCCGGGTTATTATAGCGTACACCGTGCAAATGACGATCAAAATGATCGGGTAAGTGAAAGCCACCATGTAAGTCCCGTCGATAGACCCTGAGCACACTAATTGGTTATCTTCCGGCGTGGGGAAATGTTGAATGGCGCGAGGTGGTGAAAACACCAACCAGACACTGGTTATAGAAAGCTGGATCGCCACTAAAGTCCCGCAGATAAACAACTGCGATTTGGGACTAATAAAACTAGGTCTTTTAGCCGTTTTCTTACCAGCCCTAAAGATTCTAGCGATTCTGTCAGTCTTAGTTAAAAGAGCGCTGTAAACTATGGTAAAGCAAAGGCCCAATCCAACTTTTTGAGCGCCACAAATGATGTCAGTTGGTCGTTGAACCAACAAGTACGTCATACCGTAGCATAAGAAGATACCCCCTAATAGGGCGTAACTGAGTTCGCGGCCAGAGGCGCGCACAACCGGAGTGTCATTGTGTTTAATGAAGACTATGACCACCGTTAGGGTTAGTAAGATGCCCGTCATGGAACAAGCCATAGCCGCCACGGACCAGGTACTATCTGGACGCATGGAGACTTCCGGTATGGCCACGCACGTTACGTGAAACGAGTCGGGAAGGAAACCCGGTAAGCATTCCTGGCACTCGGTCTCGGACACCAAGAACTATGGGATTAGTGAGTTTAAAGAAAGAGAAAAGTTAGTAGAAAAGGTTAATAAGCAATTTAATACACAGACAGATTAAACGTGTTAATAACAAGATCTACTTGCAAAGAGCATTCGATACTTTCGCATTTATCTATATTATTCACGTCTAAATAAAATAAGAAATGACTCCGGAGTTCAGCCAATTAATTAAGGAATGAACATATCATGTTTGCGGTTAATTCAATCCGTAAAGAAACCATCGCTTCATCGCGCGAAATTAATTCGATTAATCATAGCTTCGATAAAGCAATTAATCGTGTTCTAATCTATTTAGTATGATAAATGACAAGACTAACTATCGGGTGACGAAAGACTTATATAGCTATACGTAGAACATCCTAAACCGGTCACTAAATCCAAAGGCATAAGTGTGGGTCCGAAAAAGTAATCGATGAAGTCGGGACTTACGATGCACTTTTTAATAATCCATAAAAATCGATTAAAGAGTTTAGACTGAGTATCTTTAACGAGAAAACGACTCAAACGAAAATGACCCGAGACATCATTTCTCATAAGGGGGGGGGGAGATATTTAGCTTGTTATAGAAGTCGAGGAAACAATGGCGACCTCGTTTGATGATCTTTAAATTATATATCCAGCTCAAATATCGATTAATTCTCAGCTATATCGGAAACTAATTGGACGGAAGGTATTTGGGACGTAATAAGCTAATCCTTTCTGTCATTTAAGCGCATGCCATACTTGCCAAACGCCGGGAATTAGTATAAGATGTCAATGTAATATAATTCCTAAACAATCCTAATTAAGCCTACCTAGTTGACGAATGAACCCATATAAGACAAGAGTAGCGAAAGGGGCAAGTGTCTACAACTTATGAGTAAGACTTCCTGATCATGTTTAAAACTTATTAAAAAATTAAATTTTCCACATGATTCTGCATGGAAATTTTGAGCCAATAGATCAATTTTCGAACTAATTACCGTAAAATAATTAAACTAGTTCCTTCAAATAAGTTATCGAGCAATTAGCCAACTCTAATTGTAATTGGGTTCTAATCCAACCCTTTTGGGACTTTGACCTAGTTTCCCAAATAGATATCTATGTATGTATGTATTCTTAGCCTGAAGGGAAAGCTATAATCGTCCAAACCGAACTACGATTAGAAACTCGAATTCAGATTATCGAACTCATTATATGCACGGGGAATACGAAACACCGCCAGAGGAGACCGTCTACCAATTACAAATTGCAAACTAGGCAATGAATATTTTTGGACTGGTCAATAAATACATATATCTCTTGTGATTTAAATTGCTTTATAACATTTCTTCAAAAACGTTAATTGTCTTAAAGAAACGCGCGGTAATACCTTACTGTGAAATGATTCAGAACTTCGTGAAATATCTAAGGAGCTATTATGAACAATACAAGTTGACGCCTTTGCCCAGACGTTTTTGGTTACAACTACTAACTGCCAAATTATAAAGAAATTCGTCCTACCATGAAGTAATAAATCCTCACGATGATACTTGAGACATGGGTACACATTGACGTCACTAAGGCCAGAGCGTCATGACCTTAACGTACCCGTACCCAAGTATCATCAGTGAAGACGAGGGACAGTTGGTACTAACTAACCTGGTAGCGAGAACAGTTGATACAGTGCCAGCAACAACTCTCTCCTTCAACGAGTTTCTTGGCGCATCCTGGGCCACAGGGCAAACTGCATACGGAAGGTGGCATCTCCTCGTCGTCCAGGCGAAATTGAATTTCGGATAAGTTGAGAACGAGATGACCGTTGCTGTATTCGCCAACTCCAATCCAGCGGTAACTCCCCGGGGTTATTTGCTTGAAGTGGATGATATTGTAGCGAGCTGGTCCGTCTCCAAGTTCCGAGAATTTAAAATCGTCTCCGCTAAGACCTGACACAAAAATATTGGGACGTACGCGGAATTTTTAATTAAATATTTAGACAAATATTTTCAAAACTTTTCCAGGTATTTTAGTTTGCGGTAAATTTTAAATAAAGTTAGATAAGTATATTATCTTCCATCAGCAACTCGGAAAATAGTTTAAATTTTAAATGTAGCGTGAACTGGGAAGTATATGCATTAATGTTTAAATAAGTAAATTGAACTGAATATGTTGCAAAGTATTTTTTTTTAGTAATGGTAGAGTACGAAAATGTGTAGAACCCTGATGGCGCCAGTAAAAAATATATAAATTAGGATAAGCACTTACGAGTAAATTAAACTTGACTAATTTAACGCTCGCTAAGTTTTCAGTTAATTTCTAATTCAGCTTTTCCTTTCACTTATAGACATTTTCAAACAGTTTACATACCTCGTGCTACTTAATTAATAAGGAAGAATCTTCGCTTAAAAGTTAATTGCATTTCGAATTTTATGGCAAACTGAATACAGTATGTACAGGGTGTAGCAAAATGGGTAACTGAACTATAGTGCGATGGGTCTATGGGAAATAAACTCAGAGTCGAAACTACGCCATGATATTTACAAACACTTAATTTAATTAGCATTGTCTGTTCAGTTTCTTACTTAAATTTAAGGAGAGGCAAAATGGAGATAGAAGTTCCATTTTCGACTCAAAATGACTCATCTTGAACCCACGTACTTCGCTTTTTGAAACACACTGTATAGTTTGTGAGGAATTTTAATAATGTAATGTAGTTAAAAATTCCTTTAATTGCGATATCTAAAAGGTTCTCAACTCTAAACTAACACCGTATGCGCGATGTAAAATTTAAAAGGCGCCTTTAGGTAGCAGAATTTAATCCGACCCAATTCCATAAAGGTTAGAAGGTTAAATATAATTGTTTTTTTATGGTATCGCATGCAGCTTATAAGGTAAACCTCAATAAAAGTAGTCTAAACCAGGAATAAATACAGCTAATAAGAATCTTCGTGCCCCAATATACCCCATGTTAATTTCTCTGTGGGTTTTGTGGGTATACCGGGCTTGAGAACTTACTATCTGTCACGTCCCCTAATTCTGACGTATTTCTAACTATGATTTCATTAATTGGTAGCAACGCGAGTTCCTAGGCGTACGTACGCCAGGTGCAACCGGCAGCGAGATAGATTATTCGCCAGGTAAAATTCGTCATACTAACGATTAGTCTAGCTAGCTCCTCCCTACAACATCCGCCTAGATAAGTTTAGTGAAAATGGATGCAGCTCAACGATTCCTGTCAGCTGTATGAATTCCTGTCTAAACCGATAAACAATGAAGGTATATTGCACCAAATACCAAGAGACAATAATAATAAAAAGCGTTTGTAAAGACATAAGCTAGTTTTCATTGCCCAGAAAAAAATAAAATACTATTTTCCCAGTTGCTTTTAACCCGGTTTATCTTTGAACTGAAAATAAATTTTATCTACTTGATCCGAAACTTTATAGATTGAGTTTAAACTTATAAAGTGTTTTCGTTCGTATTTCAATCAAAAATACGAAAGGTATACACACAAACACATTTAGAGCTTAAATATACTTACTTCTTCCGTAACAACAACAATTCAATATAGAACTTTATTTTAAGCCTTGGTTTTAGCGAGTTACTTTTGGTTTTATGGACAAAATCCGCGAACCTTAGCGTGGTTAAAGGTTAAGCATTTGTTTTTTTCCCTAAGAAAAACGTAATCTAAAGTCGATGAAGCGAGTTTTTTAAAAAGAAAGAAAGAAAGATGTTGCTATGGGATAATAAAAAAATAAGAACTCCGTCGTCGTTAAAAATAGACAAGACAAAAATGGGAATTTTCTTAAGTTCTTGAGACTTTTAACATATATGGTTCAGAGGATTATTAAAGCGGAGAAAATGCACAAGAATGGAAGGTAAAGAGCCGATAATAGACCTCCTTTTCGACGTTAAAAAAGGATAGGACTTGCATTGCCATCCGTCTCTACATGCGCACTCTCATGATATAAAACGACTACAGCGCAGGCGCCACAAAGCGAGATGGAAGGCAAAGTTTTACCCCCCATGTCTTTCCCTCTCTTAGTAATAACCTCGCCAAGGTTTAACATTAAACCTCATCACCTATGGTATGATCAGAACTGAAAGAAGAAAATAAAAACAACAAGAACAAAGTTTACTTACCAGTGAATTCGACTGTTCTCAAATACTGCAAGAGCAGAGTTCCATTGGCCACTCTCATTTTATTGCACAATCCTTCCTGATTGGGACACAAATCACGGTGCAATTTCTTCAGGGCATAAGCGAAAACTAAGACGGCGTCACTAACGAACTGAAGTTGCCTTTCAACTTCGTATCCGTTATCAAATGTCATTTTTTCTTCACCTTAAAAAATTTAATCCTATTACAACATAAAATTCTTTCTAGAAACAACAGTAGACGGATTAAGTCTAAATAAATTACGTGTCAAAAAATCAACTGTTCATTAAATTTTGATTGTTTATAAAGAAAAAAATAAATAAATAACGCTAATTAAATCCAATTAAAAATTATGTTCAAGGTCTAATTTGCATAGAGCTGATTTACAAATGAATTCTATTTTTTGGATTGGCTTGGGGTATTAACATTATTAAGACAAACTTATTTTATAATTGGATTTTTCTAATTTCCTAACCTAAAGGCTTTAGCTATTTTTTGATATCAATTAAAATTATTTTGACTGCAGGGTGCAAAATAATTCATTAGTGTTAATTAATAAAATATAGAGACCCTAAAATACTAAACCTACGCTCTCATACATATATTTAGTCCTACTTTATATAATATTTGAATTTTTAATAAACTAATCATTTGCAGCTACGAAAATTTAATAATAATTTGCAAGAGTGTGCGTTCTATTGACATTTTATGAATGTTAGAACATTTGGAAATGAGCAGACAACATTTCTCCCGACTTTGGAGTGGATAAGGGTCTATTCTGAAACGTATTAGTTACTTAGAAGCTCAAACACTTTATAGTAAACCTAAGCAAACGACGGATGCGACGTCACTTAAGTTAAAAGGTGGTATCTCTGTAGTTTAATCCCTTCCCCTAAGTATAAAGTGGAGCGTAATTTAATGACGGTCCCAAACACGTGTAAGCAGCGATCGGAAGAGTCCATCGCATCTAATTAAGGATCTCTTACCATCATTTGTCAATATATTGAGATAGCGGAGAAGGTTTATAAACTTATCGGTGCAGCATAAGTTTATAAGATATGTTCCTTCCATAAGTTTTTCACTGGTAACTTAGAAACTGGAGCTTGTCATGAAGTGAGTGAGGTAGGTCATAGATTCAGGGTAAAGCGAGGGAGGCCTGGTGAGGTGCTGTCAAAGGCTTAGTAACGTAGACTAAATAGGACCTAGATGAAAGTCCTAGCTGCAAAATTAACCACTGGGTGTAGGAATTCAATTCTCGCTTCCGTCGTTCTCGAACTAGCTCCCAGCAACTCTCTAGCATCACGAAGTATAGGTAGTGTCATACTTATGGAACATATCACTTATAAACTTATGGTGATAGTCTACGATGGTGGGTGTTCAGTGCCTTAAGCGTAGATTCCATCATAGCCAAGGCTTGCATAATGGAAATTGAGCGTGGGATAAACGTAGGATGGATAAACTGCAAACTCTTATCAGACTAAACACCATTTCCACATCATGACTTAAACTTACTCTAAATTAACTACATAGGCAAATTTAACGACAAATATTGAACCTTCCCACGATCGTGACGCATCATTAAGTCACTAATACCGAAACAGATTCTTAGATAAGAGTGAAACTAATTAACTAAATTATAAATTTCTTTGATTACCTGCACGGCGTTTTAGTTTAAAATGAGTTAATTAATCACACACTGAAAATAGTCAATTTCCAAGGGATCTTAGTTTAGAATAAGTTAATTAAGTTCGGGAGGTACCTAATTGGTTTGTACGTGTATACGTCCTTGATAACATTCAAACTAACTTCAATATAAAAAATTAAATTGGAAGAGAACAGCTCATACGAAAACGTGCAGTGATCTTTGAAATTTGGTGCGAGAAAGGTCACGTGCACTTTCTCAATTTTCGATTTCAAATTAGGCTTAAGAACGCCAAGTTAGGGTCTTATTTACTTGAGATGATATCAAACTTACCAGTACATAAATTATCATAATTTTGATTGTACGGTGTCCAGATACTATCGGGCCATTTACACTTGAAGTAATGTTCCCAAAACTCAACGAACCAGGGATTTCGAGAGTTCAATTTGGGCGTCAAGTTGAGGAAGTATTCGTCAAAACCCTGTACCACGTGAGCCCTGGGTTGCACCGATAATGTGCCCTCGACTTGGGGTTCATTTCCGTCAAACACCAATGATCTCGCACTCCAACCGTCACTACCAATCCAAGAAAACAAACCGGTTGCGTTGTTACGACGTACTGCACGCATGACACCGGCTACTTCTTGATCGGATCCAAAAATGATCACTCCTGCGTGGGAAAGAACATAATTAAGTCAAATTTAGATTATCATTATTGTCGGTGGAACAGATATAATTACAGATACATCAGCATCACCAATAAAAAGCAATTTAATTCAACCCCAAATATCGATAAAGACCTAACGAGTTCAGAGTTGAAAAAAAAACTGTCCCAAATTACCTCGTAATAGCTGGTAAAAAGGTAATAAACATCCTGTTAAAGGGTTGACGAATTTACCAGGCTAACATAAAATTAAACGAGAGTTTTCCAGCTACGTGCATGCCGTTGAAATGAAAGTTGATAAACCTGAAGTATTGGTATTCCAGGTCGAAACTAATGCCTTGTGTTGAACAGTTCCAACCATTTGGTGGTGGACCAGAGTTTAACCAAGTCAAGTTCAAGTGATATACAAGTACAAAAAACATCTCCTAATCTGTTTGATAACTTCCGGTTTAGTAGAACGCGGCCACTTCTTCAGATAATCAAGACAAACGCATTTAAGTCCGTCCTCCCCGACTGTTCGCTTAAAATCCATCCGCACTTGAAGACGAATCTAGTAAAGCGGAATTTGGCTACGAATGTAAGAACGCAATGCACTCTTATTAACCTAATTGAGGCGCGAAAAGAAATAACGCCATCTAGAAAACACGTACAGCGTTAAGCCTAACGGAGAAAAGTGTTAGTAAAAGTCGGGAAACACAGGGAAAAGTTTTCCCCATCTTGCTCTTCAAAGGACCAAACACGTTGCCTCATTCATTGTTTAATTAAATTCTAGTTGGGACCTAATGAATCGAGAGTCAAGGATGGAAGTTTCAAGAGAAATAAACCAGCCGGAGTTAGTTTGGTCTACTTTAGGCCTACTAATGGTTTCGTGCCTAAATTATGGCATTTACTTTAGGTGATGTGCTTTGACTTATTGACTGTATATAATATTGGTCCTATAACTTCATCTCGGGTAAGTCTAGTATGACTTTGGCCTACTAATGGCTTTAGGCCTTAATCAAGTTGCGCTGCTGTGATGTGTAAGGGCTATATAGTCGTCTGCATCGGTTAACTGTGTTAATTTAAGCTTACGATTAATTGTTTATAATTAAACATAAGTTATTGGAATTAAACTATAAACTTTGAGGTTAAAGTTGTAAGTTCAGACCGTATTGTGATAATAGGTTGACGCGATGCGGGATATTGTATCTCGGCTAGACTAAGGTGGAAAAAAGTCCTTGAACTTTGACCTATTAGGCTAATCGCTTTTGGAGTCCCAGTGCGGGTTAGGTGTAATCGTTTTAGCACTGTTAAAGATGTACTATAATACCTTTAGCGTAATGTCAAAGTGCTCGTTTTGACCTATAGTTGTAAAGTTCAATCACTATAGTCTATACCTCAATCAAAAAGGTCAAAGTTGAACTCTGAATAATTAATCGGATCTTTTAACTGTATAAATTTCCCAATTGAATCCATCCCAAGTAATGAATTACAAAACTCCATCGTTTTTATAAAATAATCCAAGGCCGCGAATAATTAAGTCAAAAATTACCTTTGAAAAAAGAGATAAATAAAAAACCTCTAGCAATTAAAGGCGCCAAAAGAAGGTATTCAAATGTTTCTATTTAAGAGAACTTGACTTTTAGGCTTAGCTCACCAATTATCCAAGACTAACCGAAGAAAAGAAATTCGGCTTTTTCTCTTTGAACTATATCGAAGTCGTAATGAATTTAGCGTCCTTATTTACATCAATGCGTTTCCGTTAATTTGAGGCATATACTTCAAAGTTCCCTGACTCAGGGAAGAAGCTAACCCTGGATCTTTTTAAGGATTTTGTTTCGCGCCAAAAATTTGGGCGGGAACGAAAGAAAAAAAAAAAGAGGAATCTTTATTGCCTAATTAAGACATACTGGCGAAAGAAGAAGTTATATTTGCAATTAGATTAAATGACGCGTGTTTATTTCCAATGCTCTCTCTCTCTTTTTCTCTCTCTCTCTCCCTCTCTCTCTACATGAGGATGGAAACTCCTTTTTACGACAGAGACGTTTTTTATAGCTCCCTCTAAAAAGACTGAAACCAAATTAGAACAAGATGTGCCCGGCTGGGCACAGAATACTTTTGCACGGCAACTGTCGAATTACTATTATTACTATCAAAAAATGGCCCAGGGATGGACTCATAATATTAGCCACAGCGTACCGAACTTAAAAGGCGTATAGAAAATTTACGTGAATAGCCGTAACTATGCTAAAACGATTACCCGTAATTCTAACGTTAATTTATTTACTTCTATTATTATTCTAATAGTGCAACACAGTAATAGAAGTGAGTGAGTATGCCCTCGTTGTGAATTCTTTAACAGCGCAATCATTCAAATAATTTACTTAAGTTATAATTTTCAAACTTTTTCCTTATTATCTTAAGATGAATTTCGTCCCGAAACATCTTTAATTAAAATAAAACGTGAAAAAAAAAATTATTTTCTCGTGTGGAATCGAACTTGCGACCCATGGTTCTGCCGAGCAAAACTCAATATTTCTAACCGATATACCACCTATACCACGCGCCCAGCCTGAGCGCGCTCCCCCGAGAATTTTTTCGGTACCTTTTAATTCGCCGAATGCCTAAGTTTTTTTTATCTCATTTTAAAAACAGGAATGTTAAAACAGAACATTAATTTTTATTACGTAAGTCAAACAAAACTGATTCAGATTATTTTAAAACATTTTAAAACTAGTATTAATATAGTGCCACATTAAAACAATAATATTCCTATTTTTAAAATGGGACTCTATTTTATTCCTATTTTTAAAATGGGACTCTATTTTATTCCTATTTTTAAAATGGGACTCTATTTTATTCCTATTTTTAAAATGGGACTCTATTTTATTCCTATTTTTAAAATGGGACTCTATTTTATTCCTATTTTTAAAATGGGACTCTATTTTATTCCTATTTTTAAAATATGACTCTATTTTATTCCTATTTTTAAAATATGACTCTATTTTATTCCTATTTTTAAAATATGACTCTATTTTATTCCTATTTTTAAAATATGACTCTATTTTATTCCTATTTTTAAAATATGACTCTATTTTATTCCTATTTTTAAAATATGACTCTATTTTATTCCTATTTTTAAAATATGACTCTATTTTATTCCTTTTTTTTAAATATGACTCTATTTTATTCCTATTTTTAAAATATGACTCTATTTTATTCCTATTTTTAAAATATGACTCTATTTTATTCCTATTTTTAAAATATGACTCTATTTTATTCCTATTTTTAAAATATGACTCTATTTTATTCCTATTTTTAAAATATGACTCTATTTTATTCCTATTTTTAAAATATGACTCTATTTTATTCCTATTTTTAAAATATGACTCTATTTTATTCCTTTTTTTAAATATGACTCTATTTTATTCCTATTTTTAAAATATGACTCTATTTTATTCCTATTTTTAAAATATGACTCTATTTTATTCCTATTTTTAAAATATGACTCTATTTTATTCCTTTTTTTAAATATGACTCTATTTTATTCCTTTTTTTTAAATATGACTCTATTTTATTCCTTTTTTAAAATATGACTCTATTTTATTCCTTTTTTTAAAATATGACTCTATTTTATTCCTTTTTTTAAAATATGACTCTATTTTATTCCTATTTTTAAAATATGACTCTATTTTATTCTTTTTTTTAAAATATGACTCTATTTTATTCCAATTTTTAAAATGTGGTAATATTTTATTTATATTTTTAAAATTCCTCAATCTCAAAGTTTTGCTGGTTTTAAAAATTCGCGGGGATTTTCTAGATTTGAGGTTTTGAAAAGCGACATCTATGCGTGGTGCCCAAATACACCTTGACTGCCTTCCCTGAGATAGCGCGCTTAGGCCTGTATTAATAATAAATTTACTTTTGTTAAAACTTTAAAACTTTTTCGTCGTTAATTTAAGACGAATTTCGTCTCAAAACATCCTTAATTAAAATTAAACTTAAAAAAAAAAAAAATTTCGTCGTGTGGAATCGAACTGCGACCCATGGTTCTGCGCAAAAGGCAACTGCTCTAACCACCATACCACTAGCCTAGTTATCCAAGCCACTATGCGTGGTGACCAAATACACCTTGACTGCCTTCCCTGAGATAGCGCGCTTAGGCCTGTATTAATAATAAATTTACTTTTGTTAAAACTTTAAAACTTTTTCCTCGTTATTTTAAGATGAATTTCGTCTCAAAATATCCTTAATTAAAATAAAACTTAAAAAAAAAAAAAAATATTTCCTCGTGTGGATTCGAACTGCGACCCATGGTTCTGCCGCGCAAAAGGCAACGGCTCTAACCACCATACCACGAGCGTAGTTAACCAAGTTCATATTCTAGGGGTATTTTTTTATAAAGCTCGCGCATGCGTATCAGATTCTTGGTTACACCATGACGTCAGCAAACCACCGCCGGTATTCCACTGGGGAATTTTTCATCGTTTCCCTCTCGTGGGCCCGTATATTTCAATTGACACCCGAGCGTGCTCGACGGGCTTTAAGTCTTCCGTTTATAAAAATATAACTTTTGAACGCCATCTGGCGTGCAAAAGTAAAAATATAACTTTTGAACGCCATCTGGCGTGCAAAAGTAAAAACTAATGTTCTTTAACTAATTAAGACTAGAAGGATTTTACGACCTTCAAGGGACACAGTGTTGTTTTTCTGGTCTTATCTATTTAAAAGACTTGAACTTCTTAAGATGGTTTTAAGATTTAAAGTTAATTTGGGGGATATTTTTAAAAGCACCGTAATATCATTAGATCTCAAACTTAGTTTTTTTTTTTTTTTTAGTAAAAACAACTTTGAAACTTCTAACAAAATAACACGCTAAAAAGATAAGCGATTTAGTCTAAATTAATTATTTTAAATGAATCTAAATGTGTATAAAAGAATATTATGCGGTTATGTCAAATGCAAATTGAGCTATAACAGAAAGTAAGCCTCTCTGTTATACCGAATTACATTTACCATGTCGACCCAAGAAGCTTCAGACCTCACTTTGTAAACATTATACAAAGCAACTTCACCAGTTTCTCACCTTTCATTGGTTCTTTTACCTCTGACAGCATTAACACGACACGACTACATGGGCCATTAATAATTGAAAACACATTAGGAATTCCAGAGAAAGATAGCAAAGAGATTTATACAGAGAGGAGTAGATGTAACAAACAATATTTACAATCCAGAAACATTGGCAAGGACTACATGATACATGTACTGCAGTTCGTAGTACCCATTACTAAAGCAACACGTAGGCTATTAAAGGGCAGAGGTCGTCTCCCTGCAAACATTATCTCCATTGGGAAAACCCTTCCCGTCTTGTCACCATATATAAGATGTTAATAATATTTTCTTGATGCTTCTCCGATATTCGTCTTAATTCTCTCGAGGTGTCTTCGAAAGGGATTGGATATTATCGTTTATATATACCTCCATAATAGTAAATAAGAAACTCTGTATCACTCTTGTTATTATAGGTACTCTTTGGTCCGTTTCCCGCCTTTCTGAATGAGATTATCCAGGACCGAGTGACCAGGCAATGGGTCTTTCGCTAAGCCTAACGCGACTCCGCAATGGAGTAATGGAATACATAGTATATTATTCCGAATATAGTCAGCCCTAACTGAGAATTAATTGATTTCTTTCGTTGTTTGGGCTTGGGTATTTGTGCGTCAACTTTAATAACAAACCTAAGCCTTTTTTAATGTGCAAAAGAGTTTCCTTATGGGACCAAATCAGTTTTATCAGAAGTGAGATGAGACCAGAAGTATTGAGCTAACCAAATTCTTCACTCAGCGAAGGTGAATATTCTTGATAACACAAGAGCGGTTGGCCCTCTGGTAGCGGTTTCTGAATTTCCCTCCAAAACGTGAGACGCTCGCGGTGGTAGACGGCCGAACTAGATTCAAGGAGCCGCGTCTGTGTTCGGCCGCTTTAGGTTGAGGGGAAGGGGGTAGGAAATGTTTTTGGAACTCGTCCAGTTTTTTTCTCTTTAGAGTAGGCGCGATGGAAGCGGCATAAAAACCTCAAATTTGTTCACTAGTGCCAGGATCTACTATCAATGCTAGAGCCCTTCACTTCTAGTCTCATCTCACTTCGGGTTTTATTAAATAAATGTTTTTAGTTCGTCCTGATGTTTTATAATATAAACATAACCGCTTACGTAAGCCTATTTCCTACTGACTGATCTATTCTATTTTCTTAAAAATTTGGAATCAAACATAAATTTCTCAAGCAAATACGGATGGTTCTGATTCTGGAAAAGAGAACTAAGAAAAACGTAAACAATTTTCTCCTGGTGAAATTGAGACCGTCACCGTGCTGATCAACCGAAAATCGTTTCTCAGAGAAAACAGAGGTGCTGCTAACTACTTCCAAATATAATTCTACACTCATCACGACATTCGCATTGGTCCTTTTAGTTCGCTCAAATCATACCATCGAGTCTGAACATGAAAACCTTTCTCAAAAAACACTCAAAACTAAATTGACGCCATTAGTTCAGAAACAATACCATCCGATGTTGAACAGCGGAGATGAGCTATTACCTCCTCGAAAACGTGAGGAATCATCAGAAAGGGCTTACTTTTCTTTCGTTATGACTGGACATACCTATTGAAGGAAATATTTTGTCAATTCTCGCACGACCTCGGTAAATACGTGACCAGATTTCACTTCATGGTATAACTTCGATATACAATCCTACAGTACCTCGTGCACCAACCAAGAATTTGATAATTTCCCCTATGAATAGCGAAGAACCTTTGAACAACATACCATAAGGCAACATAGCAACATATTAATACAATCAATATTCTTGCAAGAAATTGTAATTTCATGAAGGTACAAAAAAAACCAAGTATTTTTCAACGTCTTAGGGGGGGGAGAGAAATGGGAATGAAATGGCATCAGGCACACGCGGCAGGACACATGCACGGAACGGTTGAAATATATATTCCCTAAATTTACGACTATAGCTGCAGGAAGACAAACGCGTTTCCAACATCCGTACAAATCTTAATCATTTTTCTTTGTTTCTCTTTTGTTTGTCTCTCGTCCCCGAAGGAAAAAAAGCGTCACCTCTCCACTGTTTCACTACATCACATCACATTTTTTATCAGAAGCACTGCGCCCTTGAAGTAAGACAGTTAGTTGTTGCTGATTATGAACAGGTTTCAAGTGAAGGCTCGTCCTGAATGCTCAAATCTTGAGTCTTTTGACCTTGGAGTCACGTGGTGCTAGTGACGTATCAGGACCACCCCTGGTGTCTTAGCTATATAGTTTGAAATAATTATACTTGGAACACTGTACAAGTCTTCATCTCTGTTTAAACGTCTGCCAGCCAATAAAAAGGGTGCAATCTTTACTTCCATTTCCTTCTTCTGACACAACTGAAACCTAACTTTCCCATTTTTATTCCAGTTCCATTTTCCTTCTTGCCCCCAAAAAAATTACAGCTTCTGCGAGACTTCCAAAATGGATAACTTAATATTGAGAAACTACCCTCTTTTACCCGCGGACCAATTTTCTTTCCGAGTTCTGACGTCGTAATTTCCAATTTTTTATCGTCTCAAATGTCCACCATTCCTTGTCCCACCCACCCACTCCCCCTCCCCTTCAAAGACGTTTTGCTTTTGTCACTTTCCACTTTTTTTCACTCAATTTTACATTCAGCATTGAACAAAAAGAAATTCATTTCTCCCAATGTTTCAAAAGGAGGAAAAGATGATGAAGAAGCGGAAGATGCTGAGATGGAAAAACGAAATGATTAGAACTAGAAAAACGTTTTAGTTTACCTTACAATCATTTATAATGGAAAGGTTCTCAACTGATGTATATTAACTAGAAGATATCAAACATTGGAAATCAATTTATGCTGTCGTTCATAATTTCATAAGTGGAATTTCCAGTGGAAAGGCTGTAGTAACGCCAGGAAATTATAGAAATTACAGATGGAATTATTATAGAGTGGCGATGATACTTATAGATGTGGGAGGAGCTTATTGACGTCATCATGGCCTAAGCGGGACAGTGAGATTAACAAAGTACCCGAACATATCTTGGAGTCTCATCCAATAGAGAACTTTCCCTCGTATGATATTTCGCCATTTTCAGAAACCTGCACGCTAGCGTCAAGAAAATATGACGTAATTATGCCTGACGATCAACAATTGGTTCTCATTTATCAAAAGAATTTCGAGGTAATAAGAAGAAAGTCGGAAATGAAATAGCTCTCATCTTCAATCAAAATGGTATAAACTATTTCTTTTCTGGGGGGAATTTGATATTGGCTGTTTTCACTCGCTAAGTCCGGAAAGTCTAAGATGGAGCCAATTCCGCCTACACACTCGATCTCGGCGTCTTCAGACTGAAATCGGATCCAGGTCGTTCCCATTCGGGTCCATCTACCTTTCCAGGAAAGGGTGGCCTTTCCTTTTCTCTCCAGTAATTGACTAGCTGCATTTGATATCAAAATAATACCGCATTCAAACGAAATTACGATATCTAGGCTATACTCCTGAATCTTCAGAAATTGGAAAGGGAGACTAGACATCCATTGAAGTTTCAAAAAAGAAAAAAAAAAAAAATACACACTTATTCAATCAAGAGGCATGCCACGTACGCCATTCAAAAGAACACTTTTGATCTATTTGCAAGAAATTGACTGAAAAATATAACCCAAAAGACTCGGCATACATTTTAAAATTGCCTCTTGAAAGTTTTGAAAACTCCATAGCAATAAAGCTAGGTACTATGCATAATGTAATACGTAACATTCCCCTTTCATGAATAAGTTGAAATGTTTCTCTTAAAAAATATATAAGATTCGCTGCAAAGTTTCATTTTCAAATCCCACTGCATCAGACGTAAACAGTGATACATTATTTCATACCTTTGGCAACATAGCCACAACACCACTCTAATCCGCGTCTGTCATTCACGTAAAGCCTTGGGGAAATATGCCAGGTTTTCACTATATACAGGGTGTTTCTGATAAGTCTTCAGCCATAAATTAAAGGGGATGTTCTTTGGGATATCGATTTTGAGTCGTCGAAAATGTAACTTCTATCTCCATTTTGTTTGTCCTAATCCTAAGGGACACTGTTATCAAGTTAAGATTGTTCAAAGTATTTTACGGATGACCCCTTAAATTTAACTAAATTAAGAAACTGATTGAGACAATGATTTCTAATTTAATTAAGGGGTCATCCCTAAAATACTTTGACCAATCTTAACTAGAAAACAGTGTCAATTGTGGCAAAATATCCCTGCTAGCAATGAAAGAAAGAAACATTTTCTTGCAAAATGCAAATCGTTATTGACGCTTATACATCGAGTATCTCATAGCCTTCTAATAATAGGATCATCATACCGTGATCCTCTATAAAGGGTTAGAAAAGGTTAAAGGTTTCTATCGTAGCTTCACACGCGCGCCAGCCACCTACAACCAAAATCCCATTTGAATGATGTTAGCGAGGAAATAAACAGATGATAAAAAGCTCAGCTTCTTCCAATCCTTCTAAAGAAAAAGAGAGATAGCCAAAGATGTAAGGTAAGCGGGATAAAAAACGGTGCATACCTAAAAGAAAAACATCTTCGGATTCTTCTCTCGCGCTTATCCCTGAAATGACGGTTTTTTTCTTCAGGGCAGAAGAATGAAGATGAACACGCGATGTGTGGAGAAAAGCCTTAAGAAACGAGGCTTTATGGACTAAAAAGAATGTACCATACAACGGATTACCTCCCATTTCTTTATGTAACAACAAGGTATATAGCAAAACAAAACAAACTGAAATTTGAAAAGAAAGAAAACAGTATAAAACGATTTAGGTTTATGGGCATTACAATTCAAATCCTCGCAACTCTATGGGGATAATTTAAATATACCCTATAAGGTATGGGAAAAATGATGGGAGTATTCAGAACTATACAGGGTGTTAAGTCTATACCATAAATGAAGGAGGATGTTCTTTGGGAAATCAATTTCAAAGGACTGTTTAATCAGAGCTCACATGTGTCCGTATCTAAATAAATTACTTCTTTGCTAATCCACTTCAGTTTTACTAAGTTAGTAATTAGTTCAAGTGTCTGGATCTCTTTCAGATGAAAGGTTAAAGGTTAAATATTCTAAGCTAGTGTTACTGATATTTAAAGTAAACTCTGTAATGTCTGAAATGAAAAATACAGTTGAATTCTCAATATGTTTGTGTCCTTTTCGAATCTGTATGCCTCAGGCTATTTCATTTAAAGAGCTCTTCTATATGCGGGTCCTTATTTAAATTTAAAGGTTTAGTTTTCTCGCATCGAGTAAACATCTCCAATAAATAAAGATGGTGGCGTTCAGACAGTTAGCGTAAACTTTAAAGGGAGTATAAGTAAAGTAGAATTTGGTGTAAATTGCATACTTATAATTACCAAATACATATTGACACAACGCTTACGTTACATGAAAGTTTCACTATAGTTAAGCTAGATCAAGGAGTGGTCCCCCTAATTTGAAATTTCTTTGAGACTCCCTTTAAAGTTCATTTGAAAACGCGACTGCGAAATTTATTTTAAAAA
The DNA here is from genome assembly GCF_054372755.1 of Phalangium opilio. NCBI lineage: Eukaryota > Metazoa > Arthropoda > Arachnida > Opiliones > Phalangiidae > Phalangium > Phalangium opilio. The sequence goes on from NW_028324151.1 coordinate 3,189,424, forward strand.
TACCCCTTTCTCGGTCTGTCCCATTTGCGTTATTCCGAGTCCCCCTAAATGGGCGAAATTCTTTTTGTAAACTACACGAATTTTGAGCTCATCTACGAAAGAATATTATTCTTCAAGAGAATGAATATTTATGAAAACAGAAAATGAGAGATTGTTGCGGCCTAAGATGCCATCACAAACTAACATTTTTTTGAACTTGACGACACTATTTTAGCCTTGAGGTTACATTTGGGTTGCGAAGGTGCCTTGAAACTACTAGATAATAAGCCCCGGCTCATTCTTTCTAGTTAGAGAAGTATGTTCTTTTTTGTTGTTGCAGAATAGCCCTTAAATTTTTAAAGTTGAAAAGACAATTTATTTTCTTACAATGGAAATTTGCCTTTTTCTGTGTTTTCTCTCATTCTTGGTTATATATTTTTTTCATCTAATAAAAATACACGTATAATCATCTTTAATTTTCTTTTGTTATCTCTACACTGCCTTCCTGAAATATATGTACAGTACATAGCAAAAGAGCCGCACAGTATAAACTTAAAGGGTAATTGGGTTTTTCTATTATAACTATTATTATTATGTTAACGAGATATTCTCTATACCGCAATGGGTAATATGCCATTAAAATACTTGGGTCGTTAAACACAGATATATACAGGGTGTTTCTGATAAGTCTGTAGGCATAAATTAATTACGGGGGATGTTCTTTGGGAAATCAATTTTGACTATAGAAAATGTAACATATATCTATCTCCATTTTCTTTATCCTATAAGGGACACTGTTTCAAATCGAGTTAAGATTGGTCAAAGTATTTTACGGATGGCCCCCTTAAATTTAATTAAGAAACTGATTGAGACAATGATTAATTAATAATTGTTATTAAGGGGTCATTCCTAAAACACTCAAATCAAACTACTTTAAATACGAATCTGAAATTTTGCAGTTAAGTTACACTAAAGTATCTTAAAATATTTTTCTAATCAGTGGACATCTTTAAAAATGGCACCATGAAACGTAAAAAACCCCTAAAAGTTGATCTTACGTTTGAACCGATTTAATTAATATTTAGTATACAGCTTCGCTATATCCTGGTAGACGGTCTTTATAATTTAGAGTTGAATATTTAGCTACTTATTTGAAAATTTTAGCCCGATATGCAACCGAATACGTTATATATTGCTGGCGGGCAATACCACAGCTACTAGTAAACCAATGCAGTTTTAACGATTCTATGAAATATGCATCTTTACGTTAAAACCAGCACTTTAGCTTAGGCATGTACTTAATCCTATATGTATTTGAGTGGGCTTACTAAGTAAGATATGGTAAAATAATGTAGTAAACATTTCATGGAATTTCCTCTAGTAGTCAATCCCATGGGATACCCGGATAATAATTTTTTCTGTACATAGGTAATAAACTAATGTCTAACTCGGAGAAGAAAAGAAAAGAAAAGAAAAGAAAAAATAATAACCCTTTGGGGTTTCTAGAGATCAGAGAGATCGATTATATGGATTTCTTCTCTCTATTCGATTAAAAAACCCTAAAAAATTTGACCCCCCTCCCCTCCCCAAATCCCAAAGGAAGAACTCTAACCACTCCTGGCTGGTCCTTTGGTTTTCCCCATAGCATCTCAACCCTCTTAGGAGTTCATCTAAAAGATCTTATGGACTGGAATTTCTCTCTTTCAAAAAAAAAAGGAAAAACAGGGAAGCAAGAATCCCTTAGCTCTCTACTTCGTAATAGACTATTTCATTAATTAAAGAAGAGGTGTAGGGATATCCCTGTCGTCTGCTAGGGACACGTGACTGAGACAATATAGAGCGATGAGTCTTAAAGCTTGGTATTAGGTTAGGAAAGGACGAGTGGGGAGCATAAAAGCCTGGTAAGGGGTACGTAGTCTTTTGGTTAGGAAAGGGCGAACAATGTTTGTAGCTCAGTGACGGTATAGCAGACGACGGGATCTGGGCATTCACTGATAGTACCTACCGAGAGTGAGTCTTCATTATATCACTATCAGTTAGGCCTAACCTGTTTTAGGGCAACAAACACCACAAGGGCGGGGTAGAACACCTTCTTGGGTTATTTCCCTCGCGGTAAGAAGTACCGCTAGAGGCAACGCGAGCTGGCTATAGACTACCTCTGCGTGTAGGTTTCTCTGGAAGTAATTAATGGAATAATCTATAGAACGTACAAGTACAGAAGGGCAACCTAATATTGATTTTCAATCTGGTCTATGTTGAGCAAAGGCGGATCCGAAGTTATATGTACCAGACGCGACGATATGGGTTTCTTTCTTTTTTTTTTTTTTGGCTAAAGTGAAACACCCAGGTGTCGGTAACAGCTCGAAGGCTCAGCCAATAATACGATGGGTCAAAAACCGCGAGAAAGCTTGGCACTATATACATTTTATTTGATTTCAACGAAGTTTTTTTTGCTTTGGTGCTGCCATCTATGGCAGACCAAAGGTATCAGCAACTTTAAACGGACAATCTTTTTTCCCCTCTTTTCTCCCCTTTCACCCCTCTTTTTTCCCCTTTTTTTCGTGTGCAAAATCCCCTCCTTTTTTGGTGTTTAGAAGCCCCTCCTTTTATGGTGTTTAGAAGCCGGACCGCAGCTATTCGACAGGATTACTGTTGCTATGACTCCCACCTTTTCCCTTTACCCAATCCCCAGTGTCTCTCTTGTTTACATTTTTTTACCGTGTTGTTATTATTATGTCGAGCCTGAGGGGTAATCTATTCAATAATTGATCTAGTTTAATTAATTTTAAAATGAACATATAATTAAATAAACTTCATCTCGGTGCGCCAATCCTTTAACGACAATTATGTATAAATTTATCGTGTATTGTGGCCAAAGGGAGGATTCTAGAAGTAAGCAAGCAAAGGCTTAGCTTCATATAATTAAATAAACTTCATCTCGGTGCGCCAATCCTTTAACGACAATTATGTATAAACTTATCGTGTATTGTGGCCAAAGGGAGGATTCTAGAAGTAAGCAAGCAAAGGCTTAGCTTCGTTGAGTCCGAGTCTCTTTAACACTTAGAATCATTAGAATTACAGACCTATTTATATCCTCAAAAACCATTCTGATTACAACAGTATTGCTTATTTACCATTCAAACACCGTTCTCGAAACCACAACAACGGGTTTAACATTAAAGGTGATTCAATCTGGAGTCTAGCTGTCTAGGACATTCAGTAAAGAAAATATGAAGCCTGTAATATGTAACACTATTATGAATACGTAAGGAGTATTCCTACTAAGATTAACGGTGAATCAATCTGATTATGACAACTAGGACATTCAGTAATTAAAAGATGAACGTAAAAACACCATTGTGTAATGGTAAGCATTGTTAAATACAACGTTTACAAAACCACTGGTTTTTTACAGACATTCACGATGAATCTGTGCATGGCTAAATTAACTAACATTAACATGTTTTTCTACTAACGGTAATGGTGAATGAATCTGATTATGAACGTATTAATTAAATTCGTAGGTTGGCTTAATTTTCAACTAATGCTGGACAACATAAAATTTCATCTTAAAATATATGAACCTAATATCCGAAAATATGAATTTAATAATTCCTTTTGGACTTGGTTGAATTTTTTTAAATTTTCAAATCTCTGTGAACTCAAATTAATAATGTGAGCTAGAAAATGTTTATGTTGGAAATCATTAGTCTTTAAATAAATAATTTCAATCGTTATGACATGAGTAAGATATTATATTTCATTTAAATATAAAAAGTTGTCTCCACTCCAGTGTCGTCACTTCTGAGTAGATGTCGCCATAGGTTTTCAAAGCGCCAACTTTTAAAATAGATATTGCACAAAACAATTACATGGATAAAGGATACACCTGGGGAAATTTGTTTTCACGCTTAGAGGATAGGCAACTCCCCTAGCGACTTATAATTATTTAACTTCATATGAATATGTTTCATTGACTTAAATTACATTGCTAAAAATTATTAGGTAGGTAGCGCTTTCAATTTTCTAATCTAATTGCTGAGTTGAATTGTAAACTCGATCAAAATTTGTCAAATATTTTTTAATTAACCATAAATTTAACAACGTGTGGCAAATTACTATTAATTTAACGTTGAAAATACGTTTGGTTAAAATAAGGACGTTAACTTAATAGAATTTTCAAGTCAAGTTACAGATTTCCATTGTAAATTCGATTAAAATTTGTCATAGATTTTTTTAATAAATTGGGAACGCTTCCTACCATGATTAAACTGAACAACGCGGCTAAAAGTTTTTAGTCCAAAATACAAATTCAGTTTCCTAGTGTTATAATTGAAGTTCCTTAGAACATAGCCCACTCGATCACGCGCGTCCGTGAGCGCGAATCGAGTGGGCTATGCTTAAAATAACTCTTTCGGTAGCCGCCCTGTTTCAAAAGGGTGTATTTTATATACGGTATCACTAAACCTAGGAGAACAATGGCAGGGACAATTCCAAATTCAGTTTCCTAGTATTATAATTGAAGTTCCTTATAATAACTAGGAGAACAATGGCGGGGACCATTTTATTATTTCGGACACTAGGGGGGGGTCACTGGTCCCAAGGACTAATTTATAAAATATCCTTAATGCCCAGACTGATTGTAACGAAAAGTTTCACTAGTGCCACTGAGCGGAGAAAACGCGAAGCTTGATCTAAAGGAAACAAATAATGCAGGTCTATAGCATAGCAACAACGGCAGAGTATGTGACGTTTAAACTGATAATTTGTAATGAAAATTAGTACTCGAAATTTCTTGGAATGGATGAACCACAATTTTCAGGAGAGAATATGGTCAAAAGTGGTAAGTGTTGAAAACCTCTCTTGTCAAAATTATGGACTATATTGGAAATGGGAAGAATTGCTTAATACAAGGGGAACAAAAACTAAGAAAAAATCATATTAATAGCTGTGGCGTTTCTGGAAAATCAAAAGAAATTTTAACTAAGTTATTCAGGATTATTGGAAGAGCCTCACAAGGTTAAATTGGACCTGAGTGACAGCAATTAATTCGTGGTAGAAGGAGGAGGAGGGTTTCCAAGCATTGCATAGCTGTACTACTAGGTTACTACTCGTAAACAGGGAAGATAATCTTCCGACGCTAACCTGCACTGACGTAACAAACTTGGGGAAAACTAAAAAAATCACTTCAAGAAATGCACAGCTTCAAAAATATATAAATAAAATAAATATATAAATTGATAAACTGTTTTGCATTACAGCTCCCACGTGCAAACTAGTGCATTTTGAAAAGAAAACAAGACCAAATTCTCAAATCACTAATAGGAAGTACAAATTACGAAACATCCTTACAAAAGCAAATAGAACCCAGTGAAAATTTCTTAAGTCACGTCAGAAAAAGACAACGGGGAGAAGGAAGCGAGGAAAAACTGTTAACTGAAAGCCCCATCAAGAATGATAAAAATAGATTTCAAAGTGGTAAGAGGGACAGCCTGATGTTGTTCTTCAATATTATGCTGGACAGAGTGGATTTCATGCAGCTCAATTTAGATGCAAACATTGCGATTAGTTTAAATTCTCTAACCGATGAAGAGAAAGATTTCTCATAGAGTGGTGAATGATATACCAAGTTTTAGTGGGGGAATGTAAAGCCCCGCCCATTGACATGCGCGGTAACCACTGGATATTTTACTTCCAACAGTGACACGTAGATGTCGCGAAAATCTACTCTTTGGCACGAAATTTAGAAAGCTTTGTTTTAGAACATTGGTGTTGTTATAATGTTAGTTCAAATCTTCATAAAATAAAGACTAACAGTTTTCTAGTAGCTACTTTGTTTTAGGCATAATTTTTCTCTGAATTTTGGTAGTTAATTACAGGATGAGGAGAGTAGTCTTTGTTAAGTGCGGCTCTTGGAGTCAATTTAAGTACCAAAAATGTAAATAATCACGACAATGAAACAGACTGAATGCATGTTAAACTAGTTTTATTATGGTCTTAACTTAGCATTGATATGGGCAAAGCAAAACAAGTTTAACATACATTCATTGACTTCATAATCGTGATTATTTACATTTTTGTTTTTGTGCTTGCCTTCTTTTGGCAGACAAAAGGTACAAGCTTATAAACTAACAATATTTTTTCCCTCTTTTCTCTCTTTTCGCCCCTCTTTTTTCCCCTTTTTTTCGTGCAAAAGCCCCGCCTTTTTTTGGTGTTTATGCGTTTACCCCGCTATAGCGCCCAGCACCATAAGAAGCTGTAAAAGAGACCCACATTAGGCTTGGGATCCTATAAAAAGAGACCCACATTAGGCTTGGGATCCTAGAAAAAGAGACCCACATTAGGCTTGGGATCCTAGAAAAAGATACCCACATTAGGCTTGGGATCCTAGAAAAAGATACCCACATTAGGCTTGGGATCCTAGAAAAAGAGACCCACATTAGGCTTGGGATCCTAGAAAAAGAGACCCACATTAGACTTGGGATCCTAGAAAAAGAGACCCACATTAGGCTTGGGATCCTAGAAAAAGAGACCCACATTAGGCTTGGGATCCTAGAAAAAGAGACCCACATTAGGCTTGGGATCCTAGAAAAAGAGACCCACATTAGGCTTGGGATCCTAGAAAAAGAGACCCACATTAGGCTTGGGATCCTAGAAAAAGAGACCCACATTAGGCTTGGGATCCTAGAAAAAGAGACCCACATTAGGCTTGGGATCCTAGTAAAAGAGACCCACATTAGGCTTGGAATCCTAGAAAAAGAGACCCACATTAGGCTTGGGATCCTAGAAAAAGAGACCCACATTAGGCTTAAGATCCTAGATAAAGAGACCCATATTCGACTTGGAACCCTCCATAAAAAGTGTTCCAGATGAAACTACAAGATCAACACTAAGTTACTTTACTTCTAGTAAAGCACCGACACTGCAATTGGAATTTTCATAAAAGGACGCAAGGCCCCCAGTCCACCGATGGACTTTAAAGAAAGTCGTTCAAACTTCATTCGTTTCAAAGTGAAATTTAAAGACGTATAGTTCTCCCTTTTAGCAGTATATTTTATATCTATTGTGTCAACTCTGAAGTAAAAATATTGCTGTGGGGCTAATTCTAGGCGGTGGTTGTATATTTGTATATGAGTACAATCATTGAATAATTTTAGTTCCAGTCACATATTATGCTACAAGTACCAATTTTGCATTAAGAAAGCCATTTACAGTAAATGTCCCAGCCCGTTGGATAGAAATTTATTTTAATTACATGCCAAGCACCAAAGCGTAATATGGCCGGAGCCATCTTGTTCTTTTTAAGTTTCTTTAAATGTGATATTGCATTGGAAGAACGAGTGTAAAATTGCAATTTAAAGATTATGTTATGGGTTTTAAATGTTGGGCGGGGTATTTTACTTTGGGTTGGTTGAACTTCTCAGAGGTTTCGAAAACTTTTCGAGTACATGTATGGGTTCCGGGAGCAAAGGAGAAGAGATTGAAGTAGCAGCGTTAAATGGTTAAACGGATAAGTTCAAGCGAGGAAAGCAACTTTAGCTTTAATTGGTTTTATTTTTAAATAGCTGTTTATACTTTTGCCACACTTGGAGCTTTGGGTTTATAAAAGATACCTGGAAATACTTAGAGTATGTGATCTCTACTCGTATTTCTTCTCTTTCCAAAGATACTAATTACTTTGGGTTCTTTAAAATAGCTCGGCAAAAATTTGCATAAATGACACATGCGACTCTGCATGGTTCTATTAGAGCTGGGAAAATCTATGGCAGAATTTAGACAATATTTCATCCTTTCCTCTTAAAAAAGGTATGAGTAATGATTTAAAAAGATGTTCAAAAACTAAACCTTTCGAAAGAAAACAGAAATCTTCGTAAATGCATCATAATTACATCAAAAATTCTAGAAATATCTCACTCTGAAACAATTCATCTCAAAAAGTACAACTAAACTTTTCGAATGCGAACCCCATTCCTAAAGCTATATAATGTTACCAAAAAGAAGTGGTCAATAAGAAAACCATTTTCTTTGAAAAAGTGTCGAGGCGGGAGTTAACTGGAAACGAAGATCATCACTCGTGCCCAAAGCCCCCCAAAACCAACTAAGTTACAAAAAAAAAGTATAAAAAAAAATATTGAAAAATAAATTTAAGAAATCTTTCAGAACTACAATCACCACACCACCCATCAGGGGTTTCTTCTCTGCCCATATTGACCGTTCCAATTCGCTCCGTTGACAAATGAAATGGAAGAGAGAGCGCCACCAAGGCCTAGCCGCCTTCACACCCTGGCTCGCTATAACTCGGTAGCATTTTCTTGATGACAAAAAATTGGAAATAAGTTTAAGCGGGACTCGATAGCGAAAAAGGAGAAACGCGTAAAAGGATTCTCATAGCTATAAAGCCTTCTTTGGCAATACCACTCTTTATATTCTTCTTGGGCTCTACGACGTACTACAGTACACTACAGACGTGTGAGAATAAAGATATTCTTCCGGTGAGAGGATGAGATGGAACCTACAGGCGAGCCAGGGATGATGATAAAATAATGGACATCCAAGAGTCACGAAGAAAACAATTAAGTTTAGGAGGCTCGAAACAAAGCTGCATAATCAACGACCCAGCCCAATTTTGCAATTAACTTACTCTTACCATAAGTTCATAAGATATGTTCCATAAGTTTGTCACTGGTTAATGACTAGCTTGTCATGAAGTGACGTAGGTCCTAGATTCGAGGTAAAGTGACGTCTGGTGAGGCGCTTCGCTCTCGATCTAGCTCGAGCTGTAAGTCTCTAGCATTACGAAGTATAGGTAGTGTCGTCATACTTATGGAACGGAACATATCTTATTAACTTATGATACAAGTAAATAACAATAAGAAAAGCGAGAACTATGTGGAATAAAAATTTAAAAACTAAATAAAGAAAAGTAACCAAAAATATCCAATGTCGTAAAGTTTATCATAATTTCCATGACTTCTTAACCAAAACCCCGAAAAGCGAGAGCAAGAGAGACCGTGAGAGTAAACTGAAAATTATTCAGCACTTCACTTCCGCCAAATTTAATATAATCAACTGTTCCTCTTATTAGTGGGTATGGAAGGAGGACGGCGAAATCTTCCAAGAATGAAGAAAGTTAGATACTCGAAGGAAGAGAAAGTGATTTGAGGACGATCGTTACGGTAAAGGGACTATACTTCCCATCTTCCATATCATCCTCTTCTCTCCTCTCCTCTTCTCTCCTCCGCATCCTTTCTTTCTTTCTCTCTGAGAATTTTTCTTTTTGCCTCTTCTCCTCACTAGTTCTTTTGTTATCGCGACTCCAACTCAACCCATCTTCAACACCCCTAACACCCTACCCCCCTTTTTAGCAGATTGAAATTTTATATTGTGCCAAAAGTTTGGCTGGAGAGGAAGACCAAAAGATCTGGATGAGTTGAAAAGATGGTAGGATCGTGGGGCTAGCCTTACTCTCCTTCACTCTCTCCCCATCGTCTCCTCGGTGATGCTATGCCACTCTCGCTCGGTCGACCAGTAAGAAGAGGAGGTTTACCCAACTTGGCTGTGGCAGGAGCACCACCAGCACTTCAATTGTTTGTAACCAAATGAGTTTTCAATCGATCATATTCGATTGAGTTAAGCTACCCCATACCCTGTAATCTTTTCTCTTTCAATTCAATTCAATTCAATTCGGGATACTGGGGAGAAGATATTGACTTTGATTTCTAACCTTTTATATTCAGCAAAATTCAAAGTAGACTTCAAATTAGGTCAGGATTATATTTGAATGTAGTTTCAGGTACGAAATTTATTTATACAAAAGGGACCTCTGAGGAGTCTGGACCTTTATCGAACATGGCAACCTTAGCCTAAAAACAATGTGGTCAAACACCAGACGCTATTTTAAACCTTTGAAAAAGGTCTAATAAAATTATACGTCTGTTAAGCCTTGGGTTTTGAATTTTTAGTATTTCTCGCGCTTTTACAATAATAAGAGTTAGACTAATTCACGTGATCGATCCTAAACAACTCTTTAAAGCCATTAACGTCTCTAAAAACCTTTATCACAAGCTAGTACTAAAAACTATTGGGTAATGCATTATCATTAACACAAGGAAAACCCAATTCCGTGGACAAAACTGGCAAACCAAATAAAACTAAAGTCAATAGAAATAAAAGCCAAGGCACACAAAGGTAAAATGTGTCAGACTAATATTTCAAGCTTATTTTTATGGCGAAAAGGAGCTTGACTTTAGGGTCGTGCCACTGAATTAAATAGCAACAGGACAAACTTTATCTTATAGAGAAGTTTCAAAGAAGTTTGAAGGAACCTATAGCTTTACCAGTCTTATTTCTTAACAGTCTTCCCAAGAGCCAAGTAAACCATTTAGAATTCTTAATGACAGTTTCTTACGTCACTCTCATCATGAATTAATAAGTACTGTGTCACGTGACCTTAAATTAATCATCTTTTAGTGATGGTCACTTAGTTAACTCGTTTCTTTGTACGTTAGAACTGAGAGTACTTGACACTGAACTTAAAAGCATGCAGTTCTTGCACCCAAGGGACACCGCTTTCATACAAGTATAAATTAAACTGAAAAGTTTCTTCATCATCCGCTACTTTATCGGTACAATTTGTTTCTAATTACGTATAAAGTGGTTGTAACGTCACCTACTTCAGCCTATAATTACCTTAATTAATTTACATCATTAATTCCAATTTAAAGTTGCATTAATTCCCTCGAAGGTAACAAAATTAACTGTGCAAAACAAAGAAAGGCGTTGACCTGAACAAACCGAGAAATATAGGCCTAACCTTCTAAAAGCCGTTATACGAGGTGAAGAAAAGCAATTCTTTCAACACCGTAACACTCTCAAAACACCATTTAGGCTTTAATAAAATAGTGGGATTATCTCGGCTTCCCACTCGCACTCGCGAGCGCCTGCAGTAACAATAAACGAATCAAGAAACCGTTAACAAAACGAGACGAGACTGACCTCTGGCTCTTTGCTTGGAAAGGAGTTTGTGAACGATATGGTCGTAGGCACCGGCTCCAGCCACTCCAGAATCTTTAGTTAGTCTTTCTTTGACGGCGATACAAATGTTATTCTTGGCGAGAAGTTGCTCTAACACGGTGAAAGCCTGTGGAAAAGTGAGATACGCAAAAATTAGCCCAATTATCTAGCTAGACACAGGCGAAAATCCCGGTTTGTTATGTTACACCGACAGCTCTTTGTACAAAGAGAGGACTTTTGTAACGCCTGCTGGAAAGATGAACATTTTGTTTTCGTGATATTTATGAAGGATTTTGAAGAGAGGCCTAAGTTGTTACGACAGAAGTTGATTAAATTGTAGTTATCATAATAAGATATGTTCCTTCTATAAGTTTGTCACTGGTTACAAACTGGAGCTTTTCGTGGAGTGAGTGAGGTAGGTCATAGATTCAGGGTAAAGCGACGCCTGGTGAGGCGCTGTCAAAGGCTTAGTACAGACTAAATAGGACCTAGATGGAACTTGGTCCTGCAAAATTAATTAACCACCGAGTGTAGGACTTCAATTCTCGCTTCCGTCGTTCTCGAACTAGCTCGAGCTGTAAGTCTCCAGCATACTTAAGGAACATATCTTGTCCTTATTGTATTTGTAGGAAGAGTATTTGATAGTTCCGGGCTAATTTGTTTCTTAGTCTAAACAATGTATTAAGAGATTACTTTTGGGGCTTCCTAGAGTTTTAGAAGTTCTACCATACAGTAACAAAATATGTGGATGTTGTTGTTATGATACTAGAAAATACTTTTGAATTAATTTGGTTATTATTAACGAATAAAACGCTTTCATTAAGTATTTAGCCTCATTATAAAAGTCTGACAGCAATGTTTGCGTAAATTTGCGGTTACAGAATATAATTGGTTTCACGGAACTAATTTGCATAATACATCGAAAATGTCATTGTCTATTCTACTAAACTCAAATATCAAAGTTGGTATTAATGAAGTACAGCGCGTTCTAATTGAAATCAATTTTGAGTCTAAAATGTGTTATGATATTTTTCCCTGAGTTATAATTTTACGGATGGCCCCTTAATTAAGATAGAAATCATTGTCTTTCAATAATAAGATTAAAATTAAAATTAAAATTTCCAAAAAAGGAAATAATGAATCTCGAAAGATATTTCAAAATATCCCTGTTAAATATATTAGGTAACATTTATCGTTTTCTTCGCCTGTTCATAACAATTTTTAGAAGTTGTACAAACCGCAACATCTGCAACCGAATTTTGATTTCTCAGTGGTAGAAAATCAATTGCAGTATTGCAGTTGGCGTATAAAAGTTCAGCAAGGAGGGGGGGGAAGAAGGGTATTTAATAATCACCTGAATTCCGTAGTTGGATTCCTCGAATAAAATTGATATGTAGGTCCATTTGAATATCTTGATTATTTCCACCATCGCTTGAGCTTGATTCGTATCCGAAGGGACAGTTCTTAAGAAATATTCGAAACGTTGTTTGTTGCTCAGTTCGGGACTCGTCGAGAAAAAACTAACCTGCGAATAAATAAAATAAACAAACAAATTATTAATCTTTTTAGAAGACAAATATACATGTAGTAGTAGGCCTAATTGATAAAATGTTGTTTTTGACTTCGATCGGTAAAGGTTAAAGTGTACTTCAAATAAATGAATGGTAGCCAAATAACCCAAATCCATGCGTTCGACATATTTGCCTAGATTAATTTATAAATATTAACTTCTCGTCAATAAGTATCATAAATATACCTCGGGAGATAAATGTTTCCCGAGTGTCGCGTCTAAAGATATTGGATTTGACCTCGGGGTCACGACACTTGGTGAACTATCGAAACACTCGAGCTTCAATGTTTGCTTATATACAAGTTACCTTAGATTTGGTAGAATGAGCTACACATCGATAGTAATTAAGCTTTCGTCCCTCAGGGTGGCATAAAACTAACGGAATTTGACCTCGAGGTCATGGAGGGGGTCAGAAATCCATTGAAACACGTGATTACGTGAACGTGATTTTCAATTTTGATAAATTTATTACGTAAAACCATAAGTTTATAAGATACGTTCCATAAGCATGACACTACCTATACTTCGTAATGCTAGAGTGAGCAGTAACCTGTGACAAACTTATGGAACATATCTTATAAACACAAATAATGTCTACACATATTAACTTCGAGGTTAGACTAAATATGTTGCGCTGTTAACTCTTTCCTTTTCTTTAACAAATTCATATGTTTTTTCAAAATCAACAGGCGAAAATGAGGTAATAATATTCATACAACGATGCCTTTGCTATTCCTAACAAACTGGCTGCCAAAAAAATAAAAAACCCACTCTCTTGTTGATCCCTTTAGCCCATTAAAGTGACAACTTTGATTTATCCTCAACTCTTGCTTGTCCATTTATATGAAAGTTCAACCTTAGAACCAACAAAAATTAACAGAATTTAAACCCCATTTCTATATGGTTTCAAGGCTGGATTCAGTTGTATAACAGAACCGATATTCGCTGGCGGACTCGAGACACTTTTGTAAAAATCGCAATGTCTCTCAAAGAGTAAACTCAATACGACCAAGGCTTAAGGATGAGCAAACTGTACACGTAAACCGTAAACGCATTTTCTCGTTATAAAATCTAGTGGTAGGCGTCAATCAATACTACAGCAGGCAAAGGAAAATTTGAATACATCCCCCCTTGAAGGAAATGGGTAAGCTAACCTACAAGTATCAAGAAAACTGATAAATTTTTAAAAAGTTCTTCGCCCCCTGGCGTCAGAATCGAAAACGTTCCAGTTCTTCCCAAAACTGGGATATAAAGATGAAAGAATTCGGAGTATAACATTTCGTAGGCCTAGTATCTGTTGAAATGGAATCAATACAGTCAAGCCCACGTGACTTCTGGGCTGGATGAAATCCCCAATTGATAAAAATGATAAAACATAACTTTTCCATTTTGAACTAAATTCTTGAAAAGAAATAAGGTTAAAGGTTAAAGGCCTACAGCTGAGCTGCCTTTACCTACAATGCATTTTCGGCTTTCAAAAAGACAAGAGTTTAGAATTTTAGTGGAAAAATTCCGAAACGAGGAAGATTTTTCTTTATATCTTTCAAAAAGGCGTTCAAGCGGACGTATTTTTCGAACGAGAGGGGTCGAAAACTTGCCAATACATACTTCTCAATCTAAAGAATCGGTTTTGTCGTTCCCCCAGTGTTGGTGTTCCCAGTGTCAAGAGATAAAGACTAGCAGTTCAGTTCAAGTCTGTTCACAGCCTATTTTTAGAAAAACTTGAAAATTTGCAGTTATATTGACTATTTTCCCAATAAATGTTTAAATAATAGACTTAAAAACGTGGTATATTTTTAAGATTAAGATAGGCCCACAAATTTCGAACAAGTATTTGACCCCTCACTGGAGTACATACCTTCAAAAATGTTTGAAAGATTTTTCTAACCGAAGTTTCCTAGAATACATACAGGGTGTTTACTAAAATGTCTGTCAGAAATTAGGGTTCATGATATTCTTTGGGAAATCAATAAAATTATGATTGGACAAACAAAGTATTTTACGGATGACCCGTTAAATTTAATTAAGAAACTGATTTAGACAATGATGTCTAATTTAATTAAGGGGTCATAACTTGAAACGGCAAAAATGGAGATATAATTGAAATTGATTTCCCAAAGAACATTCCCCTTAATTTCTAAAAGACCTTTCAAAACACCCTGTATATATATATCTTTTGGGGTCCTTTTACAAATGGCCATTGGTCAAACATTTTTCCCATTGGCCTCTTTTATGCCTTGACTTTCATATTTATAGACATTCACGGCGCAAAAAAAGATAAAGAAATATATAAGCTTATTTTTCTAAAATAAGGAGAGAAAAGTTTTGGAGAAGGCAAGCAATATAACGAGGTCTTTGTTAGTACCAAGAACTCGGCTCAGCTCGGTCATAAAAAGATGGCGTGGTACGTACATGATGGTGAAATAAATAATAAATAATAAATAATAATAAAGAGTTGAGGGTTATGTCTACGCGGAAAATAGTCCCCTACGGGCCTTTGTTGTTCCTTCGATTTGAAAACATGTTTTGTATTTATTTTTTTCTTTTTTTAATAAAGGGTATTGAATAACGTTTCTATGAGAAGATAGGGGTAAATGAACTTTAATTAATAAATCAATTTCGGGTTTATTTTAAGCTAGATTTCGCGTTGGTAACATTGTAGAATCATCTCTGTTGTTGTTTTATACCGTTGTAGATAATTAGATATCCCCTAAAAGACTATGTTTACTTTGTATCTTAAGTTTAGTAACGATGAATTTTAAATGAAGTGGTTTAAAGAGAATATTGTTAAAATTGTAATTTTAAAACAATTTTCTATTTAGTTTTAGCTAGGTTTCATTGTAGAATCGTTGCTGTTGTTGTCGTAAACCGTTCTAGATAATTGATTAGACTAAAATTACCATGTTTACTTTGTATTTTAAGTTTAGTGAAGATAAATTTTCAATGAAGTGTTTTAAAGAGAATATTGTTAAAATTGTTAATTTTAAATCTTTCGGGAATCGGGACTATAGAGTTTGAAGAGTTTACTTGTTTACATTGTTTGTTAATTTTAAGGATAGTTTACTTTAGAATTTTTAAGATCAACTTGATTAATTAATTAATTTTGTCTTTTCGTGGAAATTGGGCAGAGGATTAACTTTATAAAATTTAAAACTTAAATATCGGCTTCATCTTTGTAGGTCTAAAATTTCGGTTCAAGTTAGGCTTAACGAACTAGGCCTATTTTGAAATAGTAATTAGAGAAACTACTTTCATCTAACTAACATCCTGGAAATTTAAGCCTCTGTTTCATCCATTGTAAACCTGTTAGGTCTAAAATTTCCATTCTGTCACCATGTTCGATTTGAGTTAGGCTTAACGAACGAGACCTAGCAATATTAAATAACTACTTTGGTTCGAGGTAATTATTACGCCTAATTCTGATACCCAATATCTGGCAACTTAAGCCTCGTCCTTGCAACAAGCTGTTGTAGACTGCCTGTTAGGCCTAAAATTCAAACTCTTAACGCCATGTCCTATTGTAGTTCTTTAGGAATCTCATGCAGCTTACGACTTGTATACCTTCTAACTCGGTATTATACACTGTCTGTAACCTAGGAGACCCTTTATAAGACACTGGGAATAAGTAATCCTATTCCAAGATTCAGAATTGGGGGAGGGGGGAGAGAAACAGAAGACAGTACCGGAAATATTTCTAAACGATAAAAGATAATAGAAAGGGTGGTAATTCGAGAAGACAGAAGCGTTCGAAAGATGAATATAGTCCTTTCATTCGTACAAGACGTACATTAACCCGAAGTCATGACCTCACTTGATGATAACGTTGTGTTTAAGTCTTTCCAACTCAACAATGACTTACCGCCTAATTTACAAACAACAACCAATTAGTGTCAGAAACGTTAATTAATTCATTTAGTTTATGGATCACTGCCAACGGATATATCACTTATAGCTTTAGTAATCCATGGCCGCCATTAAGAGGGAAGTTTTCCAATAAGGGAAACATGAGGCTTGGCGTACTAGCTATTATGTACAACGCCATATTAGTGGGTTGAATGCACTATTACCAATATGTCTTCCAGAACCGCCATAAGACTTAAGACCGAGGGTGTGAAGTACTACTCAGCCAACTAAAAGCTCATAAAAACATGCTCAAAGAATCATGATAAAACACACTTGTCACGTGATATCCATTCGGGAAACCATCATCCTTACTTACACTAAGCGTTTGAAGCCTTCGATTTAATTGACATCTTTGTAATCTCACTGTTCTCGCTCTTCTCCCAAGTTCCCACCTCCTACTTACTTACATCCCAGAGAGAGATCTCTAGATTTAAACTCATTGGATCCGTCTTCCACTCGGTAAAATATTTAATAAGAGCGTTGCCCCCGAGAAGGAGTCTTCCCTTCCCATTCCTAGCTCGGAGTGCGGCGATGTCTTTCACACCAACCCTGATTGAATTGGGAGGTTATCCTTTACGCTACAGATAGCGACAATGTGTCTTGACACTTTGGGGAACGCTTCTTCGAACACGTTCAGTTTCCCGCTCATCAGGGTCAATCCAAGTGGAAAAGGATCGGTTAAAACTTCAGCGGGGGGTTATGGAAGGGGACGTCTTTATTTAAATGTATACTATAAGCAACACCGGCAGTGTGTAGGAAATGGCCGATATCCTTTCCTTGGGCAGGGTTTAATTGACGCAATTTGTTTGTATTAGACGCCAGGGAAATGAATTCGAAATCAAATCAAAAGCAAAATGAAATAAAGGATTATGGGTTTATATGTATGGAGCAGCGTTTAATTGCTTAATTTAAGGAAGATATATTGAAGGGAAAGGAAAATTTTGTGACTCGGCTGACCTGACCTTAACTCAAACACTAAGGCCAATCTCTCTAAAAGTCAAACGCGTCATATGCGCAAATAGATGGGATGGAGGTTCGTAGACGACGGAGACATCAAAATATCTGTCAACAGACCCTTCTCCTGGTCCAAAACCAGTTTATTAATTGTTTGGACCACTTTTTAATTCAATTAGTGAGGGTTACTGGTCCAACACCAGTTTATTAGGTGCTTGGACCAGTTTTAAATTCAATTAGGATGAGTTACTGGCCCTTGGTACCAATCTTTTAATTGCAAATCTATAGGAAAACTAAAGGGGGACCAGTCCTAGACCAGTTAATTATTTTGGACACTATGAGGTCACTGGTCCCAAGGACCAGTTTAAATAACATTCTTATTTCCCAAACTGCGACACTGAGAGCCTTAGAATCTGCCCTAGCCTTAGATTATGGTGATGGTCGACTCGTTATGTTGCAGAACAGGTAGTTCAGGGACGAATTCTGTAACGCGAGACTTCTGTTCCTTCAGTTATATCTTCCTGGGTTAATTACGCGTACCTATAAACGGCTGTATAATTTTAATTCGTTAGTTTCAAGCTGCGAATGGAACCCGGGGTTCAAAGGGGTGCCGTGCGACGCGGATTGGAATGAAATTTGTTTTTACAATTCTTCGAAATTGGAATAGAATGTTTTTGACAGTAATTATCAATTGGATTTAATTAAAATTATAGCTAAAACCTTCAAGAGCATACTTATCTAGATTAATACCACAGGGTATTTTCAACCCTGGATGGTTAGGTTCTCTCAAGGATGTATTCACCATCGAACACAATAGAGTTCAAGCGCTTAACGCGGTTAACAATCCGAACGCAACCTCAATGGAGCATAAAATAAAATATATTTGAAGAAATAAACTGCGGGGATTCGAATTTCTTTCTGTGAAATCGAAAAAAGGAAGGAAGAAATGTATATAGTGTAGACCCAAAAAGAAGCCGGGAAAATAAATGGTTAAACCAACTGAGAAATGGTTTTGGTTCATCCTATATCATAATCGGTAGGTACTTCAACATTATCCCTCTCCCTAGAGTACTTAAATATAAAGAAAAAAATCCCCATCGTTTAACGATAAAATTTAGGAGTCCAGAGGGAACTATTTTTAAACCGGAAACGGAGAAACAAGGTTCAAGTCATGACAATTTAACACCAAATCCGTGCTATTCTTTTTACTTACTCTCGTTTTTCCTACAAAGTCTGATACAATAAGTTAATAAGATATGTTCCTTCCATAAGTTTGTCACTGGTAACTTAGAAACTGGAGCTTGTCATGAAGTGATTGAAGTAGGTCATAGATTCTTCTCGTAAAGCGAAGACGCCTGGTGAGGCGCTGTCAAAGGCTTAGTAATGCAGACTAAATAGGACCTAGATGGAAGTCCTGCAAAATTAATTAACCACCGAGTGTAGGACTTCAATTCTCGCTTTAACCTCTCGAACCAGCTCGAGCTGCAAGTCTGTCAGTAGCATTTCGAAGTAAAGGTAGTGTTATACTTATGGAAGGAACATATCTTATAAGCTTATGTTTATACTGAAATATTAATCGAAAACACTAAGCCTTTTTGAAAAGGGTATACGTGGGACTTCACTGCCAGACGAAGTAAGGGCAACTTTTTTAGGGCTAAGAAATAAAAACATTTGATGATGAAACTTTTAGAAGCACCTCGTAAAGAAAAAGACGCAGTTTCCGGGAGCAGGGGGGGGGTGAAGAAACGCAATAAATAGTATATTTTTCCCATCTGAAAGGTTTCTTTAAATCCTTCGTAAATGGTGTGAGAATGGCCGGGTTAATCGAACCCTCCTGTTTTTGTTCAAATATAAAACGTGGTCGGAGGGTTATGGATCGGTGTATCACGTCACGCGTTCCCCTGTACATGCTTAACACCTTAGGTTGCGTTTCTGGCTACCAAGATGGCATTGAACAAAATCAATACAACCCATTTGCAGGATATAATGAAGAAGTGTACTTTTATATCAACAGTTGAAACGTAGGGACGTAATTTCTTAAAGAACCTTTTGGTTACATTTCTGCATGGTCGCCATTTTCCAAGATGGCCGTGGAATGAAAAAATATTTTCTTAATATGTACCTGTACTACTTAAATGTAGTCCCAGTTTTTTTGGTAAGGTAAAGCGGTTTGGTCTCAGCGTTGATGAGTCTGTCAGTCAGGTATACTTAGGACTTAGTTGAAACGCTTGAAATATCTAAAATAATATTCACTATTCATTGGTTCCCATAGGACAGCATGTCCAATTCAAATTTCTGAAAAGCCGATCATCGACTTTGTGAAGCTTAATATGGATGGGTGGATATTTCAAAAATAGCTAGCTAAAATGTATAGAACCATAGGTGGTAAACAAAATATCTATTTTGAACTCTCCGAGGATTTAAAACAATTTACATGGATCCACAAAGTTTCAGTATTGTAAAATGATAAATGAAAAGGAAGTGTATTGGATGCTGTTTCCGGAAATAAAGACACCTTAGTTCAAAATTTGCAAGGAGTTCAAAAGCATTAATGAATATACAATCGCACAAAGAGTCTATCCTTAGACAAACAAACAAAGCTAACTAACATTAACATATGAAAAGGTTTTAAACAACAATGCAAAAAGTCACACAGTTCTACGAAGAATTCACAGTTCGAATAAATTAATCTCTAAATTCAAAGTATGAAAACACAAAGACCCTTCATTTCATAAACAGTTTACTAGACATGCGTGAATTTCGTATTGGGAATTGAATCTCAGCCGAGTCGTTTCAGTTCAGTTTAAGCAGACGACAGACAGGCACCTGAAATAGCCCAATCACTCCTCCAAGAAATCGTAACGCTACTTCAAAATATAGTCCCCACAAAATTCTTAACCAAAGACTTCACGGAGTGACGAAACAGTCAATACAACCTTGAAGTTACCCACTAAGGTACATCAATCATTAATGTCATCCTTCTCAGAGCAAAGGTTACGAGGTAAAATTGATATCTCGCGTAATATAACGTGTTGTTGCTACGTATAATCCCTCTAAACAATTTTTAAAAAGTCTTAACGAAATAAATCACATACAAAGTTTAATGATAACTTTGCTTGTTAATCTACTTTTGCCCTCAAAACCCCATAATTTATTCCATATATTCAAATAAAAAGCTGACGACTAAAATCTTTACAGCTGGAAGCGTTCAAGCGTCCGAAGAGGCGAGAACACAAATTTTTCTACCTTGAAACCCATCCAACCTAGGGCCTACCTATAATATATAAATTTCTTTGAAATTATAGAAATTGCCGATTTGAATGATATCAAAAGAATTTTTCGCCTTCCTCGTGAAGAACTTTGATAGATTTTTACTATTTTTATCTGCCCCGGAGCCCAAAAATTGATGAAAACTCGGAGAAATTGAAATAGTAAGAAGAGAAAGAGAGAGAGAGAGACAGAAAAAAATGTTAGGAAAATATATTGGAATCAATTTCGCGGTCCCTCAGGGCAATTATCGGAGTGCTTGCAATGCTTTAGCATCTTGGGTAGTGGTACACGTCAGACGCTTCAAATACCAAAAGAATCAAAAAACGGCCCTGCTGAACATTTCTCTCGTTATCGAGGGAAGTTCTTTCTTTATTTTTCTGGTATTTTTAACTCTTTTTTTTTCTTCTTAATTTCGTTTTCATGGTATTCCAATTTAAAAATTTATTAGAAAACTTGGGAAAACTAGGAAATTAAGTTCAATGTTTTATTTAAATCAATGCTTAAGATCATAAGTTCATAAGATATGTTGGCCATAAATTTGTTTATCTCTGGTTACAAACTGGAGCTTGTCATTAAGTGAGTGAGGTAGGTCATAGATTCGAGGTAGGCCTGGTAAGGCGCTGTCAAAGGCTTAGTACAGACTAAATAGGAAGATTGAAGTCCTGCAAAATTAACCACCGAGTGTAGGACTTCAATTCTGGCTTCCGTCGATCTCGAACTAGTTATCTCGAGCTGTAAGTCTCTAGCATCTATGCGCAATCAATTTTGAGTCGAAAATGTTCCGCGACATTTTGCTCCCACAAGGGAGGGACACCGTTTACAATTTACAAATAGAGTGTTTTAGGGGATATCTCCTTAATTAAATTAGCATTTAATTTAAACGTGCCATCCGTAAAACAGTGCAATCTTAAGACTTGGCTTTTATAGCTACAAATCATTCGACCAAGGTTGTCCAAAAACTTTGAGAATGTGACAATATTTCTTATGACAGGATTTTAGATGACAATAGAGTAAAACCAGCCGTAGAGAAATCGAAAACGTGCCCGTATCCTTTAATAAGCTAGTTTGAGTCAATCTTTCACAAACAAAGTTAATTTCCATGGGGACAAAACCCACAGTGTCATTTGAGAGTTATTTTTGTGTTTTTCTGTTTGAGACGAACTGAATTTTTAGAGAATTTCTCTTTAATTAGCTTTCGTACAAAAAAGTAAAAGATGTAAAAGTGACAAGTTTAACTACCAATTTTAATTGCTTTACTCCGCGACCTAAAAAACGCGTGAAACGTCCTTGTGGAATAGTTTGTCTAATCGAAGTTTGAAGGGAAGCAAAATTGCCAAGTACAAATTCAACAACAGATAGAGGGGTCGGAAACTAACCATAAAATATTTTGGCTTTTGATGATTGGAAAAACTGATTTTTCCCAAACCCTTCATTTACTTTGCCTAAATTTATAAAATTTCGTTACTATGTCCAACCTCTCACCGCGGCGTTGTAAAATTCTTTCCCCAATCTCGATCGGTTCTCGGACGTGTTTTGGATAAATGAATGTACGCGACGTTGAAGGCTTGAAAAGCGGGATACGCATTTAGATTTTTGGTAAAACCCAATATAAGGGGATTTGAATGTAAAGAGATGAACGAGTTGGTTAGCTATTTGACAACTTGCGTCAATCTAGTGGTTTTACCAAAACTCCCACCTATCCAAGGAAAACCTGCAAGTTCTTACTCTAGCTAAATCACCCTGTAAAGAGATTGAAAGGTTGCCCAAGGGGACATACTCTGAATATAAACGTCATATTTTAGGAAGATTTAGTGGTAGACGATGCGACGTTACGCCTTTAAAAATTCCCTGATTATCTGTCACCCACGGGCCACCATCGCCAACGGGCCACCATCGCCAACGCGAGACTTGATTTATATTGATTTTATACCGTCGGGTTTAGATGCAAAACTTTTGGAATTTTGTTATCGCGATGTTCATATGATATAGCCATTTGCAACTAGAGTTGACCTATGGCTTTTCTAAATTTATTGGACAATATATTATTATTATTATTATTACACGGGATGCTATACACATACACGAAATTCAGTCAGGAAATCGTATTTAAGTGAAGTCATAAATTCGCAGAAACATTTTTGGACTATTTACATTTACGGTTTCTTGTATAAAAATTTCATATTTCAACATTCATATGAATAGTCGTACGAAAGACTCTGACATTGAAAGGTTACAGTTTAAGTAATTAACCGAAAAACCAGTACTAAAACGTCTAGAACTCTAGAAGTAAGTATTTTAGAATTTGGCGCGGAAATAAAAATCACACGTGCTTTTCAAAATTTGGCGCGGAAATAAAAATCACACGTGCTTTTCAAAATTTGGCGCGGAAATAAAAATCACACGTGCTTTTCAAAATTTGGCGCGGAAATAAAAATCACACGTGCTTTTCAAAATTTGGCGCGGAAATAAAAATCACACGTGCTTTTCAAAATTTGGCGCGGAAATAAAAATCACACGTGCTTTTCAAAATTTGGCGCGGAAATAAAAATCACACGTGCTTTTCAAAATTTGGCGCGGGAAAAAAATCACACGTGCTTTTCAAGCTTTGGCGCGAGAAAAATCACGCGCATTTTCCCAGTTTTGGCGCGAGAAAAGACACGTGCACTTTCCCAGTTTTGGCGCGAGAAAAGACACGTGCTTTTCAATTCATTCATATTAATTATACAAGATTTGGTTAAATTAACGTATTCGGTTCAAAGAGTTGCAGTCCAATGGGACTAAAGAATGTAGATAACTAAAAAAAAATAAATGAACCACCGATATTGCCAAGGGAATACTCGTAACACTATCTATTATTCAGTAAGATCGAGTTGTGAATTATTGAAGCCAGGTATAATTACAAGAGGCAAGTATACTTCAGTGAAAGCTATAGGCGTAGCGATACACAATTTTAATTCTCATAGGAAAGAAAGTAGCGTTGATTAACTGTGCGTTGACAATAGAATAGATATAATAGACAATCTAAAAGAGTTTTCCCGGGCTTTTGCTTCTTGCGGTCATGGACTAATAATATCCCACGTAGGACTGAATATTGCCTACAAAACCTCAGACTATGCCCACAATGTTTGACTTATTTCTTAATTTTCTAAGACAAAGAAAGAGTCCAAGAACCAGTTTTTCATTACTTCAGAACGTTTATACGCCAATTCCCTACAGTCCTTGCATCACGAGAGCAAATTAACAAGTAATTTAGGAACTTCCAACCTCTACATTTCGTCCTACGCGGTAGATCTTTAGTCCATGACCCAGTAGAGCTTGGAAAAAGCAATTTCTCGGTTCAGGGAGTTTTATTTCTGATGAAAAGACTCTTGGCTGTCCATATATATTCTCCGCTTCTCTCTCGGGGGAATATTCGTAACGATACACCTTGTTACAGAATGTAGTTCTTCTTGCTATACAATATCCAAAGCTGATAGTGTAGCGTGTAGTTCTTTCCCGCCATACTTTACTACATAGCTGACATTGTATAAAAAAGGCGCGAAAAAGTAACTCTCTCCATCCTTTCCTGGTAGAGTCAAAATACGGTAACTTCGAAATTGCGTTTTGTAATATTTATTTTATTTAAAAGAAAACAATGCGAGATTGAAAAGAAGAATAATATTTGGACAATCTGTTTTACAGACAAAAAGAAATAAATGGATAGGTAGTTTCAAGAGCAGTTGGTAAACTAGAAAAAGGTATGACCTTCCTCAATTTAAAATTACAAAGTACGTTTTGTTTTCCCCTAGATACGGGTTGCGCCTAAGAACATTCCTGTATTTTACTTACCAAAAGGATTCTTACCCTCTGGAATCAACGCCGTTCAAACACATTACCTAAAAAACAATAACAGTTTCCTCCCCCATTCTGCTAGTGTTCTGCGCCCCCTCTCACTCCGTTGGAAGTAAAACAAAATACAAAATGTATTGTTTCATTGTATATATTCATATTGTATATTTAATTTTATTTAATCTTGTAAATCTTACCTTTCTAATGCTAAAAAAAAAAAAAAGGTATGTACCAATAGTATTGGTCCATTTGAGCGCCGCATAGTTCTCAAGAATCTCGCGGCGTTTTCCGCGGGAAAAATAAAATCACGTGATTGGCCGCCATTTACGGAGAGAGGGATTTTTATTCGCATAGCTAACTCGATCACGTCCGTGAGCGGGTGGGCCGTGGTTTTGGTAACTGATTATCGTCTGCTTCATAATTGAGAGAACTGCAGGGCACAATTATAAAATGGCAGCGTCCTAGCCTTATTCTTTAATTTTTTACTATATTTTGTTCCACATTTAGAAATTGAGGTTTCCAATTTAATTAAATAGTATTGAAATTAAGCCAATTAAAGTTTCCGTGAACAAAAATTAACCTTTAGGGATGTTCTGTGTCCAAATACGGAATGAATAGCAGCCGACGACAATCAGTCCAAAAAATACTAGGGAAATGTGTCTGGCAGCATTGCACCTCCGAAAATGGCGCTAGGTTTCGCCGCCGAAAATGAGCGACCGCCGTATCGGCGGCGTTACTTCAACATGGACCAGGACTATTGCTTGCGAGCCAGTAGTGGCTCCTCCCTGTTTCAAAAGGGATCTACTAAGAAGGCAAATAAAGATTCATTCATTCATTCATTGCGTGATAAACAGTTCTACAGGGGCTATGAGGTTTAAGCTGGGTAGATTCAGCCTGAAAGAGTGCTTCTCTGCCTAACTAAGGATTAGCTAAACAAATTTAAAACTGTGCCAAACCATCTGATTTTCATTAAATATGTAGGATTAAGACTTATTTTGCGAGGTTAATTATGAAAAAAGAAATTGAGAGTAATTTCATTGCACAGATGCCTTAACACTTTGGTAAACTAATTACTAATCTTTCACCTTATACACAACAAAGTTGAAGTGTTTCCTCCAAACACACTTGATTTAGAGCTTAATTGAACTAAAGGAATAGGTGATGTTGAGATACTTCATTGTTATCCTCTTCCATGACAGCTAAGCTTGTTTTGGTTGCTTATCTTTTTACTTTGGTTTGGGGGGTTTCATCTTACACAGATTTTTTTTGGTCGCCTTATATCCTGAACAACTTCTTTTCCGACATCCAAAAGACTAAGGGGTCTCGAAACACGGATCATTTAACAGGTTGAATGTAACGAGGGCTCTTTCGCGCTCGTCACTCCAGAAAGGAAATAAGTGGGACACCGGAATTTACACCGGACTATTTTTATCTCTACGAGGATTAGCACTGCGAATTTATACGCTTCAGCCTTCAAATGTATTATTAATTTATCTTGAACAAGACGTCGTCGACTCTTTTGTAAGTCTTGACACCTACGGTTCCTTGAACAAAATCAAACGCGGGCAAAGAGACAACAAGAAAACAAAAACACAGTAGGCCTATTATCGTTATTGGATCCTCTATATTATTACAATGGGTGTCGATTTTATTTTCTACTAGAAATTGCGTAAATTTAAATTTTTTTAAAAACGTTTGACGTGAGGAAGTTTGAGAGAGAAAACGGAAACCGGAAGTTGTTAATGTCACACCCTGGGAATATCTTTTGAAATTAACAACACTAAAGATCAATAGATATCACTGGACAGTTTGTATGTACCAAAAACGTTCACGTCCAATTAGGAATAAAAAATTAATGCATCAACAGAAGAAAATAGTTGCT
The DNA here is from genome assembly GCF_054372755.1 of Phalangium opilio. Lineage (NCBI taxonomy): Eukaryota > Metazoa > Arthropoda > Arachnida > Opiliones > Phalangiidae > Phalangium > Phalangium opilio. The sequence goes on from NW_028324151.1 coordinate 3,215,823, forward strand.
ATTCCATCAGTGCTTTAAAAAAGAATAAAAACTCGCAACTGAGTTTGACAATGCATTTCCCCGAAGTATTTCTGATACAATTTAAGGCTTAAAAGATTTATTTTAAGAATTTGAATTCCCGGAATTTCAAAAGAGATTATCCCATACGCCCAACAAAACCAACCAAGTTTTAAAAACGTTAAGCCTATAAAAGCCCCTACTCGGAAATCCCTGAAGTTTGAATCCCCTATAGGCCTAGCGATATCTAATCTTAAATACTCGGAAACCGTTTCAAGATGTCGAAACATTTGTAAACGTTGAAATATTCCTTTCACAGAGATCGTTTCTCACTCCTCCTAATCAATACTTGGTCTTGGTTTTCGACGAGGGGCTAGTCACTTGAGTAATCAGGTGTACAAAACCGCCGAAATCGATTACTTGATTTCTAGAATTCTAAGAAAATCATAAGTAATCATAATCAATTTTGTGAGTAATCAGAATCTCCGATAATCACTGGAAATCACATGGAATATTGAGAGAATCAGAAATAATCACATGATTTCCTAGTAATCTTTTGTAATCATCTCGGTAATCACATATTTCGTCAAATAATCACGCATAATCAATCGAGGAATTCGAAAATCCAAAATAAAAATCGTAATCAGTTGAAATGGAGTAATCAGTGGAATTCAAATAGTAATCACGAGTAATCAGTGGAATTCAAATAGTAATCACGAGTAATCAGTGGAATTCAAATAGTAATCACGAGTAATCAGTGGAATTCAAGTAGTAATCTCGAGTAATCTGCGGCAATAACGGGAAATCATTGTAAAGATTATGGAAATCACCTAAAATAATCGTAATCACGGAAATCAAGAAATTCATTCAGTAATCAACGGAATTCACATAAAAATTCAGAAATCAGAAATCAGGTGTACAAAATTTTGGAGAATGACTAACCCCTCGGTTTTCGACGATTATATCGCGGTAGATTCTGAAACTTTAAAAGTTAAGCTAACTTTCCTCTTGTTCGTTTTAGATGAAACGTGTAGGCTAAGAAGAGAACTCGCGCGGGTCCTAAAGGGGTTTAAGGGGTTTTAAGAGTTAGGCCTAAGGCAGAGTAATGCATTGAATAAAGCATGGGGTATATTCGAGATAGAAGAGCTAGCACGAGTGAGAAATGATGTTAGAACTCTTAGCGCCAGCGAGAGCCTATGTCATTCGAAAACTTGTAAGAAGGCCCACCCTTTCCCCAAACCTTCATCATTCTCTCATCCCTCCAAAGTTTTACTTCAGCTCCCTTTGTCTTTTGTGTTCCGTCCAGTCCCGTGTTTTAAGTTTGTTCGCATTGTGTTTATGGCCTAGAACTCATAGAAGAATTGCGAACCTTTAATTTGACACGGACGGTGAATCAAAGAGGGCCAGAATTCGCTAGCATAGGTGCGAACGAAACCTAAAACTGGTTGGTGGGTCATATATATTCAAGCAAAAGGGCCGGTCTATATTTATAACCAAAAAGGCGAATCTCTCAAAGGGTTAGACCTTAAATTCTGAGCTAGAATTCTCCTCATAAGGCTACAATGTCCGTGCGACTGAAGTCTAGGATATGAGAAGGCATGCACCCTGCACCCTGCAGGAGTAGCGAGATATCTTAAGAGATGAAATATGGTGTTTTTCCCTTCCAACTTGGTTTTATAGAATACCGTTGAATAAATAAGCGGGACCGTTTTGTTTTGTGTCTTAGCTTTGCTGCACACCACCGAGAAAGAGAGAGAAAAAACCCTCTCCAATAACGTCTTGTCTATACCGAATCTAGATCACTTGGCTCTGGAAAAGTTTTCCGAAGGTTGTTTAACTTTGATCATACTGTGAATTCATAACTCGAAGTAGATTCCTGGCTCTATTAATAGACCATGAAAGACTCAAGGTATTTAAATAAATTGAGAATAAAACCATATGAAGGCGCAAATATAGCATTAATTTATGTTTAAGTTTTGTCCTGACCAACTGATAATTAGTCCTCAACCCAAACTGCTATAGTTTCGAAGCTGAATCGCTGCAATGACATTACTTGTAAGTAGTAGGTTATAATTAAGAAATATTTCTCCAATTAGCGGCCATTTTGGAAGATGGCGTCAATAAATGTAAAAGAAAGTGTTTGTGAATTAGATACGCATATTTCAAATGGGACATTTAGTATACTATAGACATCTTGACTGCAAATTCATACATTTTAAGCGTGCAAAGGCCCTCTTTTAGTAAACACTCCAATTAGTTTAATTAAAAATGATACGCCAGATAATAAATACGAGATCACAGTTAAGATCCTAGACATTTGAGAACCATTCACCTCCTGAAAAAAACAGATCTATTTGAAGCCTCAGTAACCAATTACAAAGAAAAACAAACAAATCCCTTTTGAGCGCGCAAAAAACATTAACTGATGAGTTTCTGACATTTGAAATCACAGAATCCAAGTTCTTGAAGCGATGTAAACTGATCCGGTAAGCCTTGGCTATATTGCATGCCCTTACATCTTTCTTTTGTCGATTGGGAAGGGGATACGGGGGAGATGTGTGTTGGTTTGTGGGTGTGTGTATGTATGGATGAACATTCTCGATATCCGACCATTCGGAATAAAATGCGAGGCTCCACGGAGAGACAGATCGGGGTTACGCAATAGATATCAACCCAACCCCGTCCACCATCTTCTTCCTGCATATACTTTTTCTTACTTAAGGACAGAGGACACGGGACAGAGGGGAATTGTTTGGGCTCGTAACTATGCGGGACCCAACAAGAAAAAAAAAGAAAGAAGAATACAGATAAACTAAAAAGTCATTATTCATACGCGAGAAAGAACATCCGAAAGAGTATATCGAATGTTTGTTTATATAAGAAAATAAGCTTTTACTCTATCTGAATACGATACTACTGTGTGGGAGCAAAGGCTTAGGTTTGATATCGATTTGTAGGTCGAATTCAGTTTAAAAGGTTTGGTGAAACTAATTTGAAGCCCTAATTATAGTTTTAACAGGTTGTAATGAACGCCCGAACAAAATCGGTTGATGTTATGTAAAACCGTAAAGTTTCAGTTCGTGTTAAGCCTAATTTTATTTTATAAAATATGCTAATTCTTAATAGGAATACTAATTTTGTCGGGTTTTTCTTATAAATATGTTAATTTTTGCCAGGGATGTTGTATTTTTGTTTTAAAAGACAATCTCTTTGTTTAAACGGCTAAAAAAAATTGAAGATAAAGACTAAACCTTGCTAAGCCCAATTTCCAAAATAGATCTTTCGTTATTACCAGACTTTAACATTATACCTATAACAGTGAAGTATTAAATTCGTTAAGCCTATTTCACGGTAAAGCGTCTCAATTTAAAAAAACTTTTAAAACTATATTCAAAGTACGCGGTTTTATCTTTGAATATTTTATAATAGACCTTTGAATTTCAATCGTTTTCACCTTTCCTTTTAAAATGTTTTATCTAAGTTTAGAGCAACGTGATCACTAAGGCGTCATTTGATACATAAAGAAAGGAGAGATAAACGAACCCTTTTCTTAAAGTCTACAATGAAAATGAATATTTCAATATGTCTATTTTCTCCATTATTTCTAAAGCCAAAGTTTAAGTCGAGATTGGATAAATGGTAGTATATCTTTTCATCTTGAATCAACCCTCTTGATAGTATTATCTTATCAATTTTAAACTCACAATCAGCCTATCTCTATTATGACCCAGCCAAAAGTTCATAAGATAAGTTTCATATGTTTGTCACTGCAAAATTAATTAACCACCGAGTGTAGGACTTCAATTCTCGCTTCCGTCGTTCCAGAACTATTATCTCGAGCTGTAAGCAACTCTCTAGCATTACGAAGTATAGGTAGTGTCATATTTATGGAACGGAACATATCTTATAAACTTATGCCCAACCCAATAGAATAAAATTCTAAAATCTAAAAAATATTCTTTTTTAATCTTTCCCCAAAAACCTACAAATACCAGTCCTACCACCAATTGAAGAATAAAAACTATATCCATACTTCGTAATTTCATATTCAGTTTCCTTTTTCCTTTTTTTCCAGACAGAGAAAGAGGGAGGGAAAAAAATGGACAAAGAAAAACACGTACCACTCTTCTGCGGTGACGAAAATAACAGTTATTAGAACATTGCCAGACTTTGGAAATAAAGATCTAGTAGCCGCGTCTATCTAACTTCAATCCGAACTTGATTTAATGTGTAGAACTGTAGACTACGTAAAGAGATAAAGGGTTAATTCTAGCTCGATTCACCTAAGTTTCCATTCTTCCCCAAACAAAACTACATTGGTTCCTGAATCGATCATGAGAAAAAGGCGAATAATATTTCCCCAAGTAACACCAGATTCTTTATAAATTAAACAAAAGTTATCAATAAAGATATCTTTTTTTTTAAAAAAGTTTGTTTACAACTTAAGTCGCCATTTTCCAAGATGGCGAACCGTATTTGAAAAAAAAAATATCTTTCTTAGTGTGGACATTGATGTCCATGCAAAAACTATAGCTAAAGCAAACAAGGGTTTGGACTTATTAGCGTTCATTATAAGTCACTCAGGATATTTACTTCAAAAGAAAACAACCTCCGTTTAATCGACTTCAGTTAATACGTTATGCTTGCTGAAAACCCTTGTCTCGGAAGAAGAACTAAGATCCCAGCATCCTTTCCTCTTGCTCCTCTCTTCGACGACTTCGTTTTTTTTTACTTCCTCCCCTATCCCCTTTCGGCGCAGTGTTCCGCTCAACCGAATGGAAAACGGCGTTATTTCGAATGACTGACTCCAAGCTCATACCAAAAACCTAGAACCGCATTTTCAACAACGCGGGGTCGAACTGATGGTTTGAAGTCGAATTCTACGATTGGAGCTGGGGTAAAAGGGTTAGGGTGCAAATTTGGAATCTCTTTACGTCAACGTGTCTGGGATTCTAGGTGTCACAGAATCTGAGAGACGGACAAGATTTCGAATGGAAGATAGTTTGGGGTAGAATTAACACGGTGTGTCTATAACCATAAGTTAATAAGATATACTCCTTCTATAAGTTTATCACTGGTTAAAAATTGAAGCTTGTCATGAAGAGAATGAGGTATAGGTGATAGATTCAGGGTAAAGCGAAGACGCCAGGTGAGGAGCTGTCAAAGGCTTAATAATGCAGACTAAATAGGACCTAGATGGAACTTGGTCCTGCAAAATTAATTAACCACCGAGTGTAGGACTTCAATTCTCGCTTTCGTCGTTCTCGAACTAGTTATCTCGAGCTGTAAATCTCTAGCATTACGAAGTATAGGTAGTGCCATACTTATACAACATATCTTATCAACTTATGCTATGACTAAATTCCAGCTCCGATTTACTTATATTAAAATATTTAACCACGTTTTACAGCAAGAAACTAAAAAGTGAGAAGAGTGAAGTATAGTCATAGAAGTTCCATTTTGACTCAAAATTGATTTCCCATACTTTGGTTACTCTTTGGAACAATGTATATTTTGCAATTTATAAAGATCGGATTAACGACTTAATTGGTGTACCATGTAAACAAACCTAAAAATAAATAGTTTATTCATTTTGCTAATAATTTTAAATAACTGCAACTCTCTTTAGGGGAAAATTTCGTCCATAAATTTCAATTTCACTTTGATTATATTTAAAAAGAAGAATAAAATTGCGCTGACACGTCGAAAAATTATACAGCAACAAAGCTTTTAAGCATTTTGGAAAAGACGTAAGTAAGCAAATATTAACCTTAACCCTTTTACGTTAACGTTTCATCGCTAGACTTCAGTTTATATAAATAGCTAATGGGACTCGATATTTGCCGATAGGAACTGTTGCCCTTTGACCTTGCATTGCATTGCATAGCATAGCATTAAAGACGCGCGGTAATATCTTCGATCGAAACCTTTTAACGAATTATAACACTGAGTTAAATCACGTGACCCAATTTACAGCCAATAGTCTCCTAAACTCCCATGCATTACTATACTACGCGAAAATCGCCACCACCAATTTAGTAAATAACAAGTTGGGAAAACCAAAATATTACCTCTCCGAGTCAAGAGGTCTACTACTACAAAGTTATTTACCTAGATATGGAATTATTTCTCTCTTTTGAAGTAAAAATTTACGAAATATGAAGCAGTATTCCAAGCATAGCGAATATACAGTAAAGCAGACGACATTTTACATCCAATAAGGATAAATCTTGGACACATGGAAATCAGTCAATGGCAAAAAGAACAGGAAATGAAGTCTACGCTTCAGCTGTTTACCCTATATTCAGATAGCTACATTCACAAGTGGTTTGCAGTGTAAACACTATCGTCGCGTCTTACCTCAACAATATTCTTAGTTCGCCAACATGAGTGTTAACGTTAAATAATACCAAAGCTAAATTGTAGCTAGACGCGCTGATGGTCAATGCGCACCATAAAGACAATAAAAACTCTGTAGCTTAGCCCTACTAATCTAATTGCCACCATGATTTTTACTTCTATTATAAAACCTTAACCTGATTATTTAAGAGTGTATTTAACTTTCGGTTCACTCTGAACCGTTGATGTCTCTTCATTTCAGACACGAAAATCAAAACCCAAAGTTTACTTCACCTCAGACCTCAATTATTTGCTCTTTATTTCACTAAGCCTATTGCGGGTAATACTAGATATACCCGTCGGAGTCTAGATCTTAGCTTTCTTCATAAAATTAATAAACCAAGGATTATTCTATATACAGATGTAGTATAGCTTAAGTAAAATATAAACAGCCATTTCAAATAACAATATTAAAAAAAATCTTTGGAATATCAAAATGAAACAGAGCTTTAAAGCTACAAAAGTACTAAATGCATCATAATTACGAAAAAATATTTCCACATATTCACTTTATATTATTGATAAAGGGAGTATTATGGTTCTGTAGGATTTCTTTACACATCAAAACAAAACGAACTTCTAACGCAGCGCATAGTGTAACAACGGACGGACACACACAGACAAAACATAGACTGCTGTTTTACCCTTTCCGTATTAATTTTGAGTTTAGAGACATGATTATCTTAAATATTAAAATAAATATAATTAATATTAAATATTTTCTTCGATAGTTGTTCGCCTTATTGAGCGTTACATCGTTTTGAAAAAGAATAATTAAACATTCTTGAGAGACTTGACTAATATTGGCGTTTGAAATGAAGCATACGCCGGTTGCGTCGCCTTACTCAAATAGGTAGTATATAAAGGTGTCGAATCGCAGCTATGGATAAGAACAGTGCAATTGCGTGAACCTTTGGTGGAAGCCCCGCCATTGGAAGGCCGGACGTTTCTCGTAACCCTGGCCGATCGCCGCGTATGTCTTAACCTTAATGATGATGATGGAGTAGAAGCCAGGTGTACAGACTGGTGTCCATGTGGGATGGACAAAAACAAAGACCAGAAGATGGTGGTGTTAGAAGCCACGTGTACAGACTGGTGTCCATGTGGGATGGACAAAGAGCAGATGACGGTGGTGATTAGAAGCCAGTGTGTACAGACTGGTATCCATGTGGGATGGACAAAGACCACAAGAGGGTGGGGATTAGAAGCCAGTGTGTACAGACTGGTGTCCATGTGGGATGGACGAAGAGCAGCAGATGATTGTGATTAGAAGCCAGTGTGTACAGACTGGTGTCCATGTGGGATGGACAAAGACCAGAGGCTGGTGATGTTAGACAGTCAATGGAGTAATAGCCTGTAAGTGTAATACAATTTTCGAAATTTCCGGAAATTGAGAACACGTTTGCTCCGATTTGCAAACTGCGAACGCGGTCACGTGGGTGTAACAACAGACAGACACACACACACACACACACACAGACACGTCGAAATTAGAACCTCTCCGTGACATACGTCACTCGGAGAGGTAAAAACTTCGAAATGCAATTCCCCCGTCTTCATTTCCCTGGTATTGAACACTCAATCTGAAACGAACTGTTGTTCATCTAGTAAAGTAGATTAAGTGGAATTCAAAGCAGGGTGTTAGGGATCTATCTAAAGCTCTATCTCTTTCCAGTTGCCTTCCAACTACATTACATCAATTCTGATGAACGTGGATATAAATACAGATTGTAAAGAGTTCAGACACGCATCGACCCAATTTCCGTCGTGGAATATTACCGAAGTTTTAAAAGATTCAAATTTTATGCGGCGTTACTACTAGAAGAGTCATTTGAAGGAATAATTTTTAAATCTTATTAAAAGGCTCGGCCCTTTTATCGTCGTCACGAAGAGCTTCCGATACTCGAGTGAAACTCAACGAAGCGAACATTATCACTCCCATATCTTCTTCGTCCTATTCAAATATACTAGCCTGACTAGCAACGACCGAGGCTTAGCGCCGTAACGATGGGTGGTAACAGAAGGGGATAATAGAAGAAGGATGACAATCTGTATCCTTATTAATACTTTAGTTATGTAACATGAATGATTCTTGCCCGGCTTACGTACTCTTTTTGTTTGCTCTCCCGCTAATCAAACTTAATTAAGATCGGTAACTATCGCACCGTGCTAAGGTGAATTCTAAAATTACTGTTTGGTAAGTACTAAATCCTCAGCAGTCAACCTACCCACAAACCTTGATTGTCTTGACGTGGGACAAAAACGCACAAGCGCATGCATGCGCCTTGGAAAATAATCAAGCAGCGCTAATAGAGTAATGATGAGGGAACTATTTATCGCGTATGTGATTCGGTTGGTTAAGTAACCTTGCTATAATAAATGTTAATTCTGATATTGGAAAGAATCATGTTGAAATTACACCGCCCGGTTTGTGATAGGTACACTTCTCTTGAAGAGAAGTATTATATACTTCTGGTGGTACAGCGTACACTCTGTAAATTTAGAGAGAGACGCGAAAGCTTTAGCTGGCTGGACTTTTAATGATCGGCTATTTCCTTAATAATGTTCAAATGGATGGCGTGGGTGGAATTTAACGATACTTGAATGGAAAAGTTTAGCCATTTTCTATTAATAGTTCCTGTTGGAAAGGGGTAACTTATAAAATCTCAGTCTCTGCGGGATTTTTGCCGTTTTAGTAAATATGTTTTGTTCGGGTTTATGATATTTATATTTAATTTATGTAATGTAAAGTTTTAGGCTTAGCATTAGGGCAAGGCTTAACGCATTTTTAAAAGTTGTTTGATAATATCACGAGACGACAAGTGTCTCGTGATTTGGGGACATTATTAAAACAAGTTGAGCGAGAATATTCGGTTAGTTATAATAAGAATTAAAATTCAATTTTTCTGTCTGTCACACAGCGCATATAGCTTATGAATTGTGATTAAAAATGTCCGTAAAGGTTATCGTAGAGGCAAGAGAAAATTACGCGAAGAAAATTAAAAACAAAGAAAAAATTGAGTGGGAACTTAGACTTTCTGAGAAGGAAAGATTAAAATAAAGGAGTAAAAACTAAAATTGTTCGTATGTACAGGGTGTTTCTGATAAGTCTGCAGGCATAAATTAAGGGGGATGTTCTTTGGGAAATCGGTTTTGACTATAGAAAATGTAACTTCTATCTATCTCCATTTTGTTGGCCCCAAAGGACACTGTTTTCGAGTTATGATTTGATGAGTGTTTTAGGGATGACCCCTTAATTAAATAAGAAATCATTGTCTTAATCAGTTTCTTAATTAAATTTAAGAGCTAGGTCATCCGTAAAATACTTTGACCAATCTTAACTTGAAAACAGTGTCCCTTGTGGTAAACAAAATGGAGATAGAAAGAAGTATACATTTTCAACTCAAAATTAATTTAGGCCAGACTTATCAGAAACACCCTGTATAAAATATAATTAGCTATATTGGACTAAATTATTAAGACAGCTCGAGACCGTAAAAATAAAACAAAACCCTTCCTTAAGCCTAATATCAAGAAAACGCGCGCGGAAAGTACTGTAATGAGTTTGGGAAAGAAAATTGCTCTGTTAATAAGGAAAGGTCAAAACTCCCACTGTATATTAACTCTAAATGAACGCGGACAGTACTGGTTTTTCATGGAGGTCAGTATAACAGACGCTATGTATTCCCTCTTAGGTCATCATATATCTCTTAAAGTAATATCATAACTTCATAAGATAATTCCATAAGTTTGTCACTGGTTACAAACTGGAGCTTGTCATGAAGTGATTGAAGTAGGTCATAGATTCAGGGTAAAGCGAGGGACGCCTGGTGAGGCGCTGCTGTCAAAGGCTTAGTAATGCAGACTAAATAGGACCTAGATGGAAGTTCTGCAAAATTAACCACCGAGTGTAGGACTTCAATTCTCGCTTGTCGTTCTCGAACTAGCTTGAGCTGTAAGCAACTCTCTAACATGTGGCATACTTATCATCTAACAAATCTTATAAACTTGTGGTAATATTACCGAGTTGAAATGGGAAACGGATGTACGGTATATATACTCTGAGATATTTCCTTCCGTTTTTCTCCCTCTATTTTCATCTACTGTTTTTTCTTTCGCATCGCGTTAGGTCTAAGAATAAGTTGAAAAGAAGCTGGGATATTTATCTACAAACAACTGATAAACAACTAAATGAAGAAAATAAGGTATTTGTGAAAGACTTAAAGTATTTGTCTGTTTACTTTGTATGTATAATGTTTACACTTCCTCAACAGAAAATTCATGGTATATTTCTGCTTCTTTCTCTTCATATTGAGACGAAATTTTCTACCAAATTTAATATTTATTACCACTAATTTTTCTATCTTTCTAAAAGTTGTTCTATTTGGTTTTGTAAACAACTCAAAACAAATTTTAATTTCCCAGAATATTAAAGATTAAAATAGTAGTTGACTAACTTGTATGGCAATTCTGCAATTCTGAGAAAACTGTGGTATTTAATTAAATTTTATAATTATTAAATTTTATAATTATTAAATTCTCTTCAAATCAAGGATCGTGAACAATATGAGAATTTTAAATATTAATATTTTTAACTTAAAGCTTGTTTTATCATCCCACGCAACTTTTAATATGTATGTTCAGTCTCGATTTCAATTTGAAATTTCGCGCGCTTTTATAATTCGTAAGTCACGTGTTTTGTCCATAATAAGAGAGCGTAATTTGGGCTTCAATTTGATCCCAATAACGAATAAATCGGTTTAGAATTAAGGAAGATATGAAATTTATAAAAAAATATAATACACTGGTGTATTGCGGGTAAACGTTTTGCAGGGCAGGTAGAAAATACATTAATGGGTTTACCCCTGGAAGTCGGCAATTTAATTTTCGCGCTTTAACAACTTGTAATTTCACGTGTTTTGTCAATAAAACAGAGTGTAATTTGGGCTTCAATTTGATCCCAAAAACGACTAAATCGGTTTAGAATTAAGGAAGATACGAATTTTTCCAAAAATTAATACACTGGTGTATTGCGGGTAAACGTTTTACAGGGGCAGGTAGGAAATACATTAATAGGTTTACCCCTGGAAGTTGGCAATTACATTTTCGCACTTTTTTAAAAAAATATTTATTTTGAGGACATCAATATACGTTAAGCCTTGGCTTTTTGAATTTTGAAACCAAAAAAATTAGTTAATACGGTTGTTAGGAAGAACACAGTTTAGTTTCAGGTTCAAAGTAGATACAACCAGCTGTTTTTGAGTTAGATTAACTCAAAGGGGGAAAACTTATAACACATCATAAATTACAAATACTTCCAGCTTCCCTTTAGAAATCATCTAATTGAAAAGCGAGAAAAGAGTACAGCTAGTCTAGCAAGGAAAGCCGTCGAAATCTACAAGATAAAAAAATGAGAGAAATTTGTCGAATTGATAAGGGCAATTCGTTTCGATCAGAGAGAGAGAGTAGAAAAAAAAAGAAGTCTGAGAAATGAGATGAAGGGTTGGATAAATTGGGAGGGTCTGCGCAAATATGACAGCCGTTTGAAGGAAAGACTAGCCAGGGGGCGCACCGTGGGGGGGCAGGAGGGGGCTTGAGCCGGCGGGCAGCACTTAAACGGAGCCGATTTAGCCCCTAATAAATCCGTCAAGATCGTCGTTTCGCCAAGATAATATAAAAGAAGAGCAAGAGGAAAGATGAGGAGATGGAGATAGAGTTGGAAGCGAAAGAGTAGGGACTCCCCCCCCCCCCTTTAGTTTCTTTGAAAAATCGTCTTCCTCGGATATTAAACTTAATGTTCTCCTATCTGATTTATGACTTATAAAGGGCCAACTCCATGGAAACCATCCCAACTCCGAGCTAAAATGTTGCAAATGATACTTCATATAAAATATCCTGTAACTTCAAAATTAAACAACAAAAGAAATTCTTCCCAAAGCAACACAACTTTTTCCAAGTTATTGCGTTCACGTATGAGTTCTACACTTGTTTACATCGCCTCTGGAAACGTACAAAGGAACCGTTTTCTCACTCTATTGTAGATGAAAACCGATCCGATACCCTACAGGTTTGTACTAGACATTGTTCTACAGCAGCGTACCAATTGTATTAAGAATAAGAACTCTCTCAGAGGGAAGTTATCCGGATTACGTAGTTATAATCTTTTACCCCAAAGGAATCCAAATATTATAGTCTCAACGAGTTGCGTGGGCGTAAGAACTACCAAAATGAATCCCTCGCTGACTGGAATTGACCAATCAATATTTAGTTTCTCCCTGCAAGGAGGTTCCTATATCGCCTTCATTTTTTTCCTTCTTAATAAAGGAAAACACAGCAAGGGTTAGCAAAAAAATAATAATAATACATGAAACAGCTTGCTTCATCCTTACTAAAATGCTGGAGTATCCCATTTCAAGAATAGATAAATTAAAAATATATATAATATGAGAGAGAGAATTATGAAATTTCACGGAGCTAGTTTGGATAAACCTTTTATCGGTACAGGCCATAAACCAGTCGAGATTGTTACGAACTAAAAGGTACTCTTAACTCGTTCCCTAATCTATTCTTTTCATCTTTTAACTCATCTGTCAAAGAATCTACCAGACTAATACAAACACTAGGTACAATGAATAGAAGTTGAATCTTCTCAAATTCAGTTCAATTCTCGCGTGCATACAATATTTCACTTCTAAACATTAGATAAAAATTTCGTACCTTAGTAATCCTTAATTTGAATTTCTAATATTTCAAAATTAATAAACCCTTTTGAAAATATAATTGTTTTGGATCGAGGTTTTAAATTTAAGTTTCGAACCTTTTGCGCCTTTCGTATCGAAATATAATACGAAATGGGGATTAGTTAGAAATTTAGAAATAGGATATTTTTAATTATATATTTACATAGAGAACTAATGACAAAAGATAAACATTTTCGACAAACATCTAAATTGAATTTTAAGATGAATTTAATTCCGAATATTTTTTAAAATACTGGTTTATAGGTTAAAATAGGCTTACTAAAAGTAGTGTCAAATTAAAAGAAAAATAATAATAATAATAATACGTTAGACCAAGAATACATTTTAAAATAAACTAAGAATATGCTGCTTTACCAACTTACCATCTTTTCAGATGAAGTATTCGAGTGTTGAAAATCAAATTTATAATTAGACTAAAACAAACTTGGAATTTCGGGGAACTAGCCCAACTTGGAAATAAACACGAGTGTTAATTCCATTTCAATAGAGCTCTTTACAAAATCCCATTTTGTTGAAAAGATGAACCGAATGCCCGTACATCCTTTCGCATTACCATAAACTTCGGATGTTAGCAGAAACAAGGCTTAAGAATCTATTTAGATAACTGAATGTATTATATTACGACGAGTTATATTTACAAATGCGTTTCCTTGAGATGTAAATTAAGATATAGTTTCAAAGGAGCTTATGGGACTCCTTCATAGTAAAGAGAACCATTAAATAAGAAAATTAAATAATAAGAACCATATTACATAGCGAATATTGGGGAAGCCTCTTTAGTCTAGCCCTTAATACAAAACCCGCCAAGATACGTTGAGGAAATGTCTACACAAGGATTCAAGCAAGACCGAATGAAGAGTACATCCCAGATCTAAATATTCCCAGTTCAGATGTACACAGTACACCGAATACACGCTACACGTAATCATTTTAGCACCATCATGGCTTCTACACCAATTACTTGTAGTAACTTTCCTCTCGATAAATACGAACACACCGAGAGCTAAGAGATTTAATGTTTGAGAGCGCAGAACTGTAGTACGTGCATGGCTAAGAAAGACAAATGGCTTTTAGATGTTGTTAAGCATTGATGTTTGCAAGTCACCGGGCCGCATATGCAATATTATTATCAAAAGACGTTACGTAAATGGAATTCCCAAGTAGCTCGTTCGCCAAAGCTAAACACTCCCATTAATAATTACAAATGACGTTCATAAGATTATAGAATTTAATTGCTGATATAAGAGAAGCTATCCTAAGCGATATCCCCATCTCCTTTGAGGCTCTAGAAAGGTACACACTAATAAGGTAAAATGATCCTAAAGATCTCGAGCGAAATTAGAAGGCATAGAGGAGGCGAAGAATCACTATAAGATAAGGAGGAGGCAAAGAGGATGAAAAGGACTGGAGTATAAATGTAAGGCATCACCTTTCACTCTTTAGGATCCGAATTCAAAGACACATGAAAGGTTTTCTCAATGATGTTTACGATAATATAAGAAGACGCGGTTTCTAGTTTCTTTGGTAGACCAATTAGCGCTCTAATAATTATCAAGAACGGATCCAAGGTAATAAGAACGAAGGGTCATAGTTTCAGCAAGCACTGATAGAGGGAGGCGCGGAGAGACTAAATTCTTTGTCCGGTACTGAGCACTGGTTAGGTACTGCACATGCGCAATTAACGCAACAGAGAGACAAAAAAAATAGAGAGAAATTTGCTTACAACATTACATCGCCTCTGGCTCCTCCTCGGCTGCGCATGCGCGTGAGATACAGAACCGTCTGTGCCGTTCAAGTTACGTTCTCTCATTTTCTACTTCCTCCATGATAGATTTATCCTCTGTTACCATCCTCGCCTATACTTGGCTAAGAAGATTCTTCCGCTAATATTTACATCACGTGAATAATGGCATACAACTAGCGCGCCCTATTAGGCTTCGTAATTAAAATTCTGTAAAATGGGGCGACATTAAACAGTATATAGAATGAATGAAGACAATAATTAATATTCAATCCATGCTTTTGGAACTTTAAATACTCCATGGTAGCAGCGTTTATAATAGGACTATTATCGCGGTGTTAGGTAACCCCATTGACCGTTAAGGAAGTCATTCATTTTCCTAAGACGCGCTAATCGGATATAGGTCTAGATCCGGCCAATTCGAGCGTTATAATCGTCTACCTATACAACTACTAAAGTTTCCTTCAAGGAAAATTCAAACTTTCTCTTACGTTTCAAGAGAAATACATTAACACGAAGTAACTATATATTTCAAAATATCAGATATTATTCGATATCGTTTTCGAAACCGAATTAAGCGGACGACTTCGGTTTAATCTACATTTGTTGTGAGCCTCTTCAGAGGCGAGAAGAGAAGAGAATAAACAGATGTATGAAAAGACAGACGCCGAATTGCATTTAAGACATACGCGAATAAATGCTCGCGTCAAGAAATCTCCATCTTCATCATTTTATTCTTTCCGGCTTATTTTCTCCGATTCGCTTTCGAGTTTCGTAATCTTTTGTTTCTTTGTTCTATTTACGAATTTTGCTCTCATGATCTTAATCTTTGTTTTACGTAGATAAGAAAAATCAAGAAGTTGGACACTTCACCGCCAACCTCTTAACAATTCGTAATTAACTCATTATCCGATACCCAAAACCACGATCGTTAATAACACGCTTTGTTTTTCCTATTTAAACAGTATTTGGCAAGTATTAGACACCCTAATTAAGACTGCGGATCACGTGGGACGCTAGGGAAGCTGAGTGGAAACGTTTTTAACACGCCCTTATTCCCTAATTAAAAATCATTAAAACGTGTTGTTATACGGCTGTAAAGCTCTCTAAATTTAAGGGGAACCCCTTAATAAAGGTTGGAAAGTCATCCGATAACTTTAAATTAATTGGATGAACTAAAAGATAAGCGTTTCTAAAGAGAGAGTAACCAAAAATTCCCACGTGTAAAAATAAAAAAAAAATAAACTCATTTTAATAAATAATTGATTTTTCCAAATTCCCTACACGTTTAAGTTAAAACTTTTGAAGACACCCCCCCTTTCCTTCGACACCAAGTATCATTACTAATATAATTATCTTTTAAATTCACTGGAGGATAAACCAAGCGGGAAAAAGTGAAAGTTTGAACTTAATTTATATCACATCTGAGAACGTAAAGATAAAAAATTAAATAAATAAATAAAAAAATAAGAAATTAATTTAGTTTTTTTTCTTCTAAGAAATTTTCAAACAATCTTTATATGGGTTATCGTAATCAAAAGTAGATAAATTTGAAATTAAGAACTATAAAAATAAGTGTTTGTAAAGATAACTAAGTCAAAATCCGTCAAAAAAAACCGCAAGGTTTCAGGGCGAAGTTAAGCCAAGGCATTTTTACTTTGAATTCATAAAAGCCACCCATCTTGGAACATAAAATAACTTCGGCTCAATTTACTTCTACTCTTAACATTATAACTCTCAGGAGTACTCGGAATGAAATTCTAATCCTTAAGGGAATTAGCAAAGAGCCTAACACAAACTCACACACACACACAGAGACAACGCATGCAGCCAAAACTCCTTGAAAAGCTAAAACCCGGCGTTAATTTTTTATCGGTGAAGACGTGCGAAAAAGCGTTATTAGATGGTCTTAATTCTATTACTCTTAAGTGCTACGGTGGTATAGAACCAAAAGAAAAAGAAGAAGTAGAACCCAGCAGCCAACAACATCCGAGACCACTTTGATAAAACAAAAGTGAATTTGGGCGGAAATTCAGCGCGCAGGAAATGGGTAGGAAAGTGGTCCAAAAATCAGACAATGCTATCTAGATATCTTCCTCTTTTTTTCGTATTATAACGGTATAAGAAGGGTTTAGCTTGGATTTTATGGCAAGCCTAGAAAACTCTCTTTTCCGTTTTTGGCGTAAAAGCCTTTCTTATTAGCAGATATTTTCTTAATGCATACCATGAGAAAATCCGCAGAATTTGGGATTTATGCTAAGCCTTCAATTTACAACGATTTGGTTTTATATTTATTTTTTGTTTGGAAATTTATGTTAAAGAAAAAAATGAAAAAGAGAGGGAGATTAAAATTGAGTTTTCCCGCGGAAAGGATTACGTCTTATCTACGTAACAACTTCCTTAAAATTCATACTTTTTTCCGTTTTTCTTAAGCCTTTGCCTTAAATAAAGTGTGCTTGCTCCAAAAAGGGAGGTAATTACAGGAGTAAAGTAAAAATATTACCTAAACTAATTTATGGGTTAATAACTCGAAACCTTTAAATGTGTTTCAAGTATCAATAAACCGAAGGAAATTATCAAATATTGAAAAATTAAACCGAATAAAACTTAATAAATAAATATTAACCGTATTTGCCAAAAATAAATTTACACAGTTATAAAAAACGACAAATATTTGGGGAACGCATATACTTTTAAAAGCGAAATTATAAGTTAATTAAAATTATCTCCGAAGTTATTATTAACCGTTTATGGCATTGATTATCGCTGAACCATATTTTTAAAATAAAAAAAAAAATTTAATAAAGATATCTTACTTGTGGTATCTTGAAAAGTCGTAATAAATTGGCCACTTGTATCGATGTAACGCTGGAAGCGGCTCCCAACACTCCAGAAACGGTTTTTTGTCTTATGCTTGGTATGGAACCATCGGGGCAGTGATAAGAACCATCGTCAATGTTGGTTATTGAACCTAAAAAATAATTAAAATAATTAACTTAAAATTTTAGATACCGCGGATAATTAAAAGTAAATAAACTCTTCTCTTGAAAATAATTAATAATAAAGATATAGTATGACAAAGCATGATAAGCCTAAGTAAGATTAGTATTTAATATTTAAATAACATATTCTGAGGAAATACGCAAATTAAATATTTGGAGAGTTCTCTTCTAAATTCTGGGACGTTTCTTTGAATACAAAAGTTAATTTTACGTATACTATAATTAATATTTAATGAATTAAGAGTGCTCATACAGTTGTTTTAATAATTAACGTTTAAATTTTCGTAAAAGTAAATTAAAGAAAATGTATAATTAAAGATTAGCAAGATTAAAGTGTAAATAATTTAATATAAACTTCCAAGCCTCAGATTCTAAAAAAAAAAACGTTTTTTGAAAATATACAGGGTATTCCAAACAGGTAGGACCCAACCGAAGTACAATGGGAAATCAATTTTGAGTCGAAAATGTTCTATACTTCTATGACAATTTGATTTTCACATTATGATTGGAGCGTTTTAGGGACGGCCTCTCAAAATTTAATTAAGAAACTGAAAGATTTTCGACTCTAAATGTTCTTCGGTCTCTTTGTATTCCTGTATTGTTTGGTTTAAATATTAACTTTAAACTTAAATGGGTGTATATTTAAAATTAACGAGATGAAACTAAAAACCTTTAAGGTAAGCTTTTAGGATTTATAATTAATTACCGCATTTTATAACAACAACGGTAGACGCCAACCGCTAAATTAAAGATTCTGAAATCGATTCAAGGCGCTTAAATTCGAGATGAGAAAAATTTATTTAACTTTTGTCGTTGCAAAAGAAAAATAATTAATAATACTACCTGTTTTTAATTAATTACAAAAATAGGATGGGATATGTTGTTGCAATTAAAAAAAGGGTGGAAGTTTGATTATTACGCGAGGCAAAGTAGGGTAAATTTGTCCTTAACAACGATGACAAGAATTCGTGTTCAAAAATTGTAAAGGAACTTAACTAAAGTACAAAAACGATACACGAAAAAAAGAAAAAGAATCTTGTCAAGCCTTTTGTTTTATATAAGCTCCTTTATTCTTTAGGAAGCCTTCCTATCTTTTAGGCAGGGGCCTTTTTTCGTTACCGAGTCTTAACGGGTCTCTAAACATCTCGAAAGAAATTAGAATAATGCAGGAAAAGAATTAAAAGCTCGCGAGAGCGTAGCAAGGAATTTATACCGAGAGATAACGCCGAAGTAGAAGCTCATATTTTGAAAGAAATACTTAGGACTAATTATTATTTAAT
Organism: Phalangium opilio; assembly: GCF_054372755.1. Classification (NCBI taxonomy): domain Eukaryota; kingdom Metazoa; phylum Arthropoda; class Arachnida; order Opiliones; family Phalangiidae; genus Phalangium; species Phalangium opilio. The sequence goes on from NW_028324151.1 coordinate 3,235,003, forward strand.
CAAGAAGCTGAAGTTAAAGAAAGACACTCGAATCTGAAAAATTCATTAAGCCTATTTTTGAATTTCTTATACTAAATAATCAAGATGGAATATCGATATGAATCAAAGTTCAAAGTTCGATATTCCTACGCAATTTTACTTCTATTTTATATAGTTCAGTCACCTCTCTACTTTCCTCATATCTTTAAGACTTGCCAAAAAACAAAGGATGCGAGCTGAGCTTAAGAGAGGAGAACCACCATTTTTCTACGTCGGTTTTTTGCCTTTTGGGACATTAAGGGGGTTGAAAAAAATTACCGCCTGAATTCATTTCTCGGTAAAAGAAGGACAAACAATATTCGTATTAAATTAAAAGCCAAAACTTTCAACAACAACAAAACTCTTCTTGATGCTTTTTAAACAATGCTTATGAATATTCCAAGAAGTGAAGTATTAACAAAAGCTTTTATCTTTCATCAAATAGAGTTCTACTGGGCATGCGTGAATTTTTCTGCGTTTTAAAGTTATCAGAGCATTGGGAGCTAACAGTTCTGACCCTGAAACGTCACACCCTTCTATCTCTTACTGGAGTTTCACCCCCCATAACGGTTGGAAGCAGTATTCTACGCGCAAAAATACCAACCAGAGGGGGGCTGAGTGACGTCAGACTATCTCTTCCCCTAGCCAGTTGTAGCTCCCTATTGGGAATGGGCATCAGCATTTCCGTTAATCTACGCTTACTAAGTTAAAAGCAGACGACAGACAGTGCCCAATCACAACAGTAAAGCTACTACTTCAAAATGAAGTTAGTGACACGCCCCTACATAACACGTTTTTTGGCCCCTTAAAATAATGGGATGGAATGGATGAAGTGTCATACTTCTTGATATTGCGTTACTTATGTCCTTATTAAACAATGCTTCAGAATATTCTTTATTAAAAAAAATGATATTTAATTAAAGATAACGGCGCCTACGTTGGATTCCAGTTGTCGAATACTTGGGAGCTTATGAATATTAATTTACAGTATTTTTTTCTTTCTAAAAAAATACCAGCAATCTAGAGCATGGTATTACCATACAAAATTTTCAAAAGGACCAAGGCTTATCAATTTTATTTTAATTGAAAAATAATTTTTTTAAAAGCTTCTCTGTATCTTTTCCCTTTCATTTTTTGTGTAGAAACAGTATAGAAGATAAGGCAACGCTTAGGGGTAAAAATACAAAATGATTTGAACATACTTAATCATTTTGAAAACTTAAACCTTGGTCTACTTTTACGGAACTAGTGGTTGAGGTTGTTAAAATTCATCTTACCAGTCATTTAAATTGTCCAGTAGATTGATTTAATTTAGGAGAAAACCTTCCTAAACTACATATTTTAAGATCGCACCGACACGTTCAACTGTACTAAAACAGAAAGATTTAGGTTCTAGCAGACTAACACCGTCATAGCCTGTCACCATGGAGCCATAAATAAGCATAGGAGGCCTAACTGCAATGTAAAACTATTTCAATGAAACTCATAATCAATCCCATAAATTTACTACATTGAAAACGGCAATAGTTTGAAGGAAATTTTGCAATTTTCGCACTTGCCACTATAAATAAATATTTTTCCCAATAGGCTCAGATTTTTGAATAAATATTTTCTTACAAACTTTGAAATTTGATTTGATTTTTGTAGCGTTGACCGATTCAAAAGATTTCCTATAGCAGTATAGACCCAAATATAATCATAACATGAAACTGAATGTTATTTAAAGGGAGCGTATTAAAATTGCAACTTTTCATCAAAGTTTCTTTAGATAGTCTTAACAATAGAGGTCAGTCCATTGATCAAAAAAAACGAAATTTCAATCCGATTAAGCAAATCAGATGAATAAATTTCTTATAGGTCGTCCCTCGTGATAAAAAGTATGACCAAGAATGCATAATAAAAGAAGTGTACCACATTCATATATAATCATAAGCCTACCATACATTCCATAAGTATGGACATTGCCGATGTTATAGGTTCCAACGGCAATTCCATACTTACAGAAATTATTATAGACCTATTGTGTTGTACTAGTTAGCTAAGTCATTCCTAGTTAACTTTATCCTATGGAAGGTAACGTATATGGACAGTACGTCTCATCTACTCTTGATATAAGATTAAGTCTTGCACTCTCAAGCTAAGCTAAACTCAGGATTCAGGAATGGAGAAGCTGCTAAGCCTAACCCTTTCTCCTTGAACTCAATCTCGCGTGATTTTTTTTTTTAGGAAGAAGCTGATAATCCCTACTCCTTCAATGGGCACGGACAAAAACCCTCGTAACTTATAAGGCCCAGTCTTCACCCAAGTTCCAACAGCTAAGCCTAATACGCTAAACCCTCGGCTTCCTCATCTAAATTCTATTGAAACGTGAATGGATGGTCGGTCGGTCCCATCCAAATGCTACAGGCTGAATTCTAAAATTCCTTTCGCTATACTTTCCCCATTTACTCGTGTTCTCGCTTCATTACCAACTTCCGGGAAGTGGAAGTAGATTAAATAAAAGTTATAGGTAACGTGCACTAAAAGGGTTAGAGATATTTCCACCCGCGTTTCATAACTTCAACCGGCCTTCAGGATTGCCAGAAATTTGTAACTCTAGCATCTCAAGTTTGGAACTGAATGATAACTGAATCGAACTGAATTCTACAAGCTTTTCAGACTGTTGTAAATAACTGTTGAATTGCGTAACAGTATCATAACTTCGTTTCATCAACTTTAGACTGAATTTATATTACATTTTTTCTTGGGTTTCTATGCAAAATACTGTATAGCCGGCAATCGAGTATTCTTACACAAATTTTTCGACATAAAACATCTTATCCTTTGAGTCTCTTATTTTCCCCTAGAATTACCATTGGAAAAAAACCGAGTTTCCAGTTGTAGGTATAATTCCCAAGGGGCTGAACAGCTACAGCGCCTACAGAAATTTCTTTGAAAATGTGATTTCACAAGTTTTTGAATTTTCGTAATAAATTATGTATGAAAATACGACCTATTGCTTGGAATCAAAGACTATCCTGTATCTATATGAAAGGGATAACTTTGACAAAATTTCTAAAAAAAAAAATAAAAGAAAAAAATCCCCAAAGGAGCTCGAAATCTACTTAAATTTAAACATCAAAGGGCTTGTCCGCGAATGTTTTACGATGTTTATTCAATTTGAGACACTGTACAGGGTGTTTCTGATAAGTCTGAAGGCATAAATTAAGGGGGTAAATTGATTTTGAGTCGAAAATGTAACTTCTATCTCCATTTTGTTTGCCCAAAGGGACATTGTTTTCGAGTTATGATTTGATTAGTGTTTTAGGGATGACGTCTTAATTAAATTAGAAATCATAGTCTTAATCAGTTTATTAATTAAATTTTAGGGGTCATACTTAAAATACTTCGACCAATCTTAACTCGAAAACAATGGCCCTTTGGGCAAAATTTCATAGAAGGCATAAATTAATAATACTCTTATCTTCAATACTGCAGATAGAAACATTAATTAATTTTAAATATTAGTCTAATAGTTATAATTTAGCTGAACCCTACCTCCCTTGCCAGTCGAAGACAAACAAATAATAGTTTTATTAATGTTCTGTAGAATGAAAACAAAACCCTTAAAGTGGAAAAACCAGATTTCTTAATTTAAAATTCCCCAAATCTTAAGATAATCCCAATGAGCATTTCTCGAGAAAAATCAATTAGGAATTAGAAAATCCTAATTAAAAACTGTTTTTATTCTACTAGGCCTAAAAGGCTTTTTAGAAAATTAAAATCTTGTCAATGTGTTCTGAGAAATCACATAAATTATTCACGAGACACGGTTCCCTTTAAACTATATTATTCCCCATATCAATTCTATTCCACGAATCAATATACGGGTCATGCACTCTCGCATAAATAGAGTCTTAGCTCTCGTTCACTGATTTATTTGAACCAATAGAGACAAAAATCATTCCAGGATGTTATAAACCTTGTTTTCGTACATTTTCCGCCTTCAAGTTCCATCGTTTCTGGAAATGGCATCCCAGTAATCAAAAGCCTAAACGCGCAATTTCGATTCCAAATTGAAAAATACCGAGTCATTCTCCGAAACTGTAATTTCGCGTTAAGCCTTGGTCACGTTTACGAACTAGGCTTAGCTCTAGATATTGCAATATAGCTTTTCGAACTTATTTACCGAAAGTGGCTCGCAATTAAACTTAAGGTTTTTTGGTGAAACATCGCGCGGATGATCTTAATTAGTAATGAGAGTGATTACTTAGAAATTCTTTCAAAGTAACCGAAGTTTGTTTCGAACAGATCTATTCCAAGAAATTAGGCTTAACAATTACCCTTCGGTAGGCGATTGTTAAGTGCTGCCACGTAATGCCATTGCATTTGTATCAGAACTAGCTTCTATTTTTAAGACATAGGGGGCGTCCTTTACGATACCGTACTGTACGACCCTACCTAAACGCTGAGGATGCTGGGAAGCCTTTAACTGGGGGTACAGAGCTAGGCAACGTTATAGGTATGGGGGTTTCCACTCCGACCCTCTCTCCTTCAAGGTGAAATTAACTAAGAGTTCGGCCTCTGTAAGTAACTCTCGGTAAATGTGAACATATCTTCGGTCAGAAACTGGGGCAAAGACAAGTAGATTACTACAGATTTTTTGAGTGTACAGCAAATACCGGGGAAAAGAACCATACTAGGGCCAAAACCAGTACACGGCAATAAACGACGTATTGTGCAGTATACTCGGTTTTACACTACTCAGATGTTAGATTAGGACAGCGATCCATACGGTAAACTCATCTATGTTTATCGAGAATCTCTCTTCCCAGTCCGTCGACTGTTCAAACAGTTAGTTATCTTAATTATAACACTGGTTCATTCCAGGGGAATACCTTGATTCGATTGATTTAGAGAGGGTTTAGATCTAACTTAGTATAGAGTTACCTAGTGTCATAAGGTTGTATATCCCATAAGTTGTACGCTGGCTATAAACGAATAGCATAACACCAAGAATCTAAAATATCACAAGGCTCGAATGTGTTAAAAATTAATATGATTATTAATGAAGAAAGGTGATTGGTCGACCTAAGAAGCTACAGAAAAGGCGTAGATACTTTTATCGTAAACATGAAACTACACTACGGAAGACCTCTTATACCCATCCCAAGTTCCCGCGTTATATTCAGCTATATTTCAATTGGTTTTTGGGCATGGTTATTCAGACTAACTTTTCCATCTTTAGTCTTCGAAAGTTTCATACTTATAACTAATATATACATAATAAACTTATGGTAGCTCGTGGTGTATAGTAACGAAGCTATTGACCGTTTCGAACCAATTAGTTGTTGGGGAAACTAGCAGCCGTCTGGATTCCGAAGCAAGTTCGGTATAGACCAAAACGTTAGATAAAACAGAAGGAAATTAACACCATGCATCCATCAACGAGAGACGCCCTGAAATTGCGTAGAAGTGTATTACTTATAGACCGTTCCATAAATTACTTGCAAAGAAAGCAACACAAAAAATCGGGAAGGCGTCATCTTTCCTTATTTCCCTCGCGTCAACCAAGAGGCGGCACCAAAAGGAGCCCAAGTTCACTCGCGATGCCTCTAGCGGTACTGCTTCTTGGCGAGAGAGAGGAAAAACGCAAAAAGGTGGTCTCCCCCACGCCTGTGGTGTTTTCTTCTCTTCGGGAATTACTGGAATAATCTATGACTTTCTGCGTACAATTCTTAATAATAAAGATGGATATCATATCTTCGTGTCAAACTATTTCTGTATTAAATGAACCAATCTATATCTTCGAACCGAATCCGGCAATAGTTCCCAGTGAAGGTTCGACTAGTCAGAGTGCCACTGACGTACTCCCGTCCTAATAGAGTTAGCCGAAGCTCATATAGGTAAAAGGCCACATTAGTGGGATAATTCCTAGCGCCAAAGGTTTCACCCAACGTGTCAGTCAGAGTGAAGGAACAAAGGTTTATTACGATGGGTATGGAGAGAGAAGGGGAAGAAAAAATCCAAACACTAGTCCTATATATATAGGAACCTTTAGGAGAAACTTTAAGACAAAGAAAATAGGGATCTAAGAGCCATAACGTCGTATGTTAAGTAAATTTTAGTCTTGGGAGTAAACACAGCTTCTTTGATATTTAGGATTCATAATTTTTAGATACGAAGGGTGAGAACACTGACATATTTTAAGATGTCAAAACTTTAGAAGTTTAAACGTTGATGGAATATGGTTCACGTATTTTCTAGATGAAATTGTCATCTGTCCAATGGTACCAAGTATTTGCCCCTAATCTAATTATAGCTTGTTATATTTTTAGGTTTGAAAATAATAATTTTAGACAACCGTGGCATCTTGGTTTTAGAATATGGACAAATTTTGAGTATAGTTAAAAAATAATGTACTAGATTGTTTGATTGACCTCTGTGCAATGGTACAGTTCTGGAGATTTAAGTTTCAAGAATAATTCTTTTAAACTATCTAACGTTGGGACAAAATAAAATTTCAGGTTAAAAGAAAGCTAATTTAATCCTTGAAGTGATTGTATAATAATCAGATTAACAAAGCCTAATTCGCTTAAGACATTTTAGCGAGTTACTTTACTCTAGAAATAAAGATATTATCTGAGAAGTCCAAGAAGCTGACTTTCAATTGCTTAATATGGGGACCGAGAAATACGGAGGAGTCACGAGGTGAAAGGCAAAAAAGATAAAAACAAAAGGCGGCGGCGGGAAAAAAAGACAAAACGTCGTTCAAACATATCACATGTCACCCACTCGTATTTCTCGCGCGCGAACGGGATAACTAACACAACACGTCGAGGGCTTTTGTATTTTCTAAGCTAAGGAGAAAATACAGTCTTCTTTATTGGACCACGCCGCCATTGGGCTTTTGGGGACTAAGATATACAGGGTTCCTACGACAATTCCAAAAACCAATTTTAATATACCTCAAATATATTTCCAGGGGGTTTGTGAACCACAAAGACGTTAGGATGGGCTTCCAAGTAACCAGTCCTACACCAAAGTCGTTTTGTTTCAAGCAATACTTAAGTCTTTGTCGTCCACATGTTCGGTCTTAAGACCCAACTGCTGAAGTTCATGAAGACGAATTTTACAAATACAATTTTTGAAACTTGAATGATGATTTTCACTAAGGTTTTTTTTTCACTCTAAAACAATTGATATCCCTAATATTTCCAGGTTGGTATGAACCCTGATATAGTATACATTGGCTTGTCAAAGGGGAAAAAGAAAAGACTGGCTTAAATGGCCAACACACCGAACTAACACTCTTTGCCCAAAAAAAAGTGTCCTCTAAGATAGTAAGTGAGTTCCTTGCCACGAAACTTTAGTTTCTTTTTTTTTTCTTTAGAGCACTCGATTCCTTACTCTAAAAGGTTTCAGACAACTCGACATATAGACTAAAGAATCAAGAAATATGGTCGTATCCAAGCAATAAGACTATTTTAAAACGTTTCCCCATTGATATGAAAACCCGGTTTAAGCTATAGCTGCAATTCGAAATATATTAATTCCGTTTTTCAAAGTAAATCACCACGTACTTTCTTTCAGATGACCCCTTTAATTGAACAGGTATATGCCTTCAATTTCTAAGGGGTTATCCACGAGGGGCCAGTCACTCAGTGCAATCGGTATACACGCGGTACCATTGGCTGTACTACAGTGATTACGAGTAACCTTCAAAAGCTCTGCATGCATTTCACAGTGTTTAAATGATTACGCGTAATCCGTAACAGGTGTATAGCTAATTCGACAGTGATTAGCCCCTCGGTACACTCAAATCACAATATGTAAACAATAGCCCTTAGGACAAAATGGAGATATAAGTTACATTTTCGATTTCAAGATTGATTTCCCCATGGAACTGCACAATCCTACCATATTTTTGGAGCAAAATTAAAAGTCTACAAAAACAAATAAAGAACGACTTGATACAAATAATTCGGGGATCCAATCCAATCGTAGGTAGCACTCCAGGTAAGTAGGTAATTTGAAACTTAAATATAACTTTCGTTCAAATATTAAATACCTTATACGTCCAAAATTTCCCCCGATTTCAAAATGTTCCCTTAAAATTCTAATTGAAAAGACATGTTCACGTCAATGATTTCAGTTAAAAAGAAAAACTAATGCGGTGCACTTAATACGTCAGTGCCCTTCCTTAAATTAACCACTACGCCTCAAGATGCCATGGGAGATACTTGAAACTGCACACGATTCCCTACAGGCTCATGGGTCCTGTCCTGTCCTGTGTGCAGGGTGTTTCTGATAAGTCTGCAGCCATAAATTAAGGGGGATATTCATTGGGAAATAAATTTTCAGTCGAAAATGTAACTTCTACCTCCATTTTGTTGGCCACAAGGGACACTGTTTTCGAGTTATGATTTGATAAGTATTTTAGGGATGACCCCTTAATGACATTATGTATAATCATTGTCTTTCAGTTTCTTAATTAAATTAAATTTAAGGGGTCATTCGTAAAACACTTTGACCAATCTTAACTCGAAAACAGTGTCCCTTGTGGTCAACAAAATGGAGACTCAAAATCAATTTCCCAAAGAACATCCCCCTTAATTTATGACTGCAGACTTATCAGAAACACCCTGTGTATCGAAAAGGTCGATGCTTGCACTAATACATTTTATTAAATAAAACTTGACAATATTTGAATAGATGGGATAGAAAGATTCACAGAAAAGTCCGGTTCAAGTTATATTTTCAAGGAGCAGCGAGATTGCTTGACCTTAAAGGACATACAAAGAAGGTACCTGACCTAACCTTAGCCCTAAGTGTCAACCGACGAATGAATGAAGGAACGAACGAACTAGGAATGGGCTGGAGATTTTTCCCCGAAGATACTCTAGAGTCTAGAGAGGATAAATAGTAACGACTAGATCGGGTAACAAATATACAGAGCGAGTTGGACCATTGGGGGTTTCAAAGTTGGATTGGAGAGTATACTTTTATTTAACGAGAGCCAAGAGAGGAATATACCTTAGAGGAGATCCAGTTTCAAGTACTTTTCTACTGTCAATGTACTGTAACGTTATATCAAGGGTAAATAGAGATACTGTTCAAAAAGTGAGGAACTGTAGTGTCCAGTATGATGTTTACCTGCATGGTGAATTTTAGGTTTTCTAATTTTTCGTTTGACTATCAGCCTGTGAGAATTCAACCAATCCCGTAGGGGTAAGAGGTTCGATTTAGCAGACGCCACTAAACCAATGGCGGATGGCGCAGTAGTCCTCGTTTTTAAGACTAATTAAATGCTAATTATTTATTTTTAATATTTTACCTTTTATGTTTAGAAAAAGGCCGTTCTTTTAAGGTACAATGTTATGTTACCCGAACTCTTCCCCCTTTAATTTTTTCCCACGTAAGCGACGTAACGTACAGTTTCGAGTTAATCTACTTCTCTCTACTTTATGGGGAGGGGGGGCAACCAAAAACTTGATATACTTTTTCAACCCTTCGAGTTTATTGGCCAAAGTTCGCAGGATAGAAGGGTCAAAACACCTTTCCCCCATAACGTAAGACGATCCGTTTTGGGTACGTCTGGACATCAAGCAGTGGCCGTAAAACTTAAGTACTCCCTGGCTGGTGGAAAAAACATTAAGAAACCTTCGGGTTATACCATTGAATCAAGCCAACGGCCATCCAGACTTAGCTAGTATGGTCTATTAGGAAGAAGTCATTAAATACACTCATGAATATTCTGGATGATATCGTAAATAATCCGACGCCGATATCGAAAGTTTTACTGGAACCGATACCGATTTTAAACGATTATTTTAACTCTGAGAGAACCTATTATATAACCCAATGAAATCGATATCAAAAGATTTTTACCGCTAAATCAGTAAACTAACCTCAAACCGATTAATTGGTAAAAATAAGTAAATTAAACTGGTAACAATATCGGTAAAACTAAATTAGACTATAAAATATTTTTAATCAGATGAACAAGTTTTAATTTCACTGATAATGATTTATATTAATTCAATATTCAGGCATAAAAATTAACAACTCATACTATAGCTGAAGTGATCAATATAGTTGGAGAGAGTTAGTATCATTGGGCCCAGTCCTTCGCGTCCAGCAGTCTGATGGACATTTTAGGATATAAACTTGTGAAGTACATACCAGCGAGCCAGCAATTTAACTGTCATACTTAAGAGCCAACTTTATCGTCTCCTTATAACCTTTTAAAAGGACTATTCGCGTTTACGACACTGTTTAAAGTCCTTAACTTAGATTTAAAATATTTAATCACGAACTTAGCTATTCTAAATAGATCCAGCAATGAAGTTAGTAATTTTTGGGGGGCCATATACAGTGAGCTAAGGGGAATAAATATATGAAACTTAGTTTAACGTAATATTAAAGCAGAGCGCTGGTTTGTCGACCTAGCTAGGCTAAAGTCTTAACCATCATAGACGTTCCTAGAGTATGCACTTTCCGTTTTCTCTATTTGCCTTTGGGGTAGGACAATATTGTTATTTTTAAACTCTAGCACCCTTTTGCCTACAAAGTCAACAGTAAAAAAAGGGTTTTTTTTAATATGTATTCCGAGAGGCATCGCAAATATCAATATCAGCCCTACAATTCGACGAATCATATTGGGGTCTAAGTCAATATTTCTTGGAATCACTCAAGCTGGGATCGTGTTAAAAAAACCACTATAAGTTACGCCAAAATTCGATCAGCCAAAAAGAAGGATTAAAATGGAAATATTACCATAAGTTTACAAGATATATTCCTTCCATAAGTATGACACTACCTATACACTTCGTAATGCTACTGGGAGACTTACAGCTCGAGATAACTAGTTCGAGAACGACGGAAGCGAGAATTGAAGTCCTACACTCGGTGGTTAATTAATTTTGCTGGTCCAAGTTCCATCTAGGTCCTATTTAGTCTGCATTACTAAGCCTTTGACAGCAGCGCCTCACCAGGCGTTTTCGTTTCACCCAGAATCTATGACCTACCTCACTCTGCAGATTCTAAGTTACCAGAGATTAACAAACTTATAGAGGAACATATCTTACGAACTTATGATATTATGTATATGAAAAAAAAATGGGTCAAGAAAATAATCCCGGTTGATATCAAGGGATAAAAATAACTCCCATTTTGAGTATCTGAAAGCAGAAACTAAGCCTAATTGACTTTTGAGTGCCTATAACAAGAAAAGAGAACAACAAAGACATCAAGGGAAATATTCAAGCTATTTTTATATACATTAGGAACCTGATTCCCAGAATCACTTAAGTGGACCCAGGGAACTCTAATTGTACCGCGGTCATATTTATAGTTCTGGGAAAAGATTGTAATGTATACCTTTGTTTATGTCAAAAAGATACAAGTTTCGCCTGATTGTTCAACATCAAGTATATCTTCCTACACTATGGGAGATACAGATTCCAGGAGTTACCTGTATAATTTCGTAGTTCTAAACCATTTTTCTTTGTCTTCTGCTCATAATTTAGCATCTCTTAAGTTAAATGATATTATAGTGTACAAGACACAAACATTAATTTATTTTTCCAAATAACCTGTTGATTTTTTCTCTATCACTGAAGGACCATCAATAACGAGTTCTGTTGCTCATTTTAGGACAAACCAATATTGTTTAACCATCAACTTTTAAGAGTAACAGGGGTGGGGGGTGGCTCAACTACACCATTTGGGCCTACAGAACCGTGAAATGAACTTTGAACCCATACCTTTAATAAAATCAACAGCTTGTTCTAATCCGTACGTATCTTTATCGCAATCATCGAGAACGTACGCGCCCAGTTTAATACCGGGCAAAAAATCGCTCTGGTTGTTGACCCAGTCCAAGGTATACAGCATACACTCCAGCGCTTGAATACCACCCTGTGGCATAATGGGTCCGCACGTCATCGTGTCCTCGCGTTCGTGTACCATCATCAAACCACCCAATATAATGTCCCCGGGTAACTCCGCGATCCTCTTGACCGGCCACGGGTACTCCAAGGTTTCATTGACGCGATAAAATCGCGTCGAAACTGACCTCTTCCAAGGCCCCAAATAATCAAAATCATCTTCTTGGTCCGTTACTTGAACGAACAATCGAGTTGTTAAATAATCGTCCGTCTCGTTAACGGAGGTGTCCGAACCGGACAATGTCCAATCGGTATAGTTTAAATCAGTTTCGTTACTCGTCCCATTATCACTGGAGTTCCAAGTGAAAACATATGGGAATAATAACACCAAAGTCCAAACGCGGTTCAAGTCGCGATTCAACAAGTTGCGGCAACGCCTTCGATAGAAACTTGCTGACATTTTTATAACTTATTAATATATTATATTTATTGCTTTTATTAAAATATGATTTAAAAACCGCTTATCATCATCTTTGGGTCATCACGCGCTCGCGTTTTGTTATCGGTGTCCGGTTGGTTTAAGAGGGCCTTGGGAAAAACGTGCTCTCGCGTCTAAGGATGCTACTAAACTAAACTAAACTGATGGCGAGCTAGGTTGAGGCTGGATTGAGATGCGGAGGAGAGACAGAGAGAGAACGGGTTACTGGTATAGGAGGGTGGGGAAAGACTTGTTTGAAGTGAAGAGAGTTTTGGTGTGGTTCTCTCATCTTCTCTCTCTGGCAGCTATATGGGATGATGTCCGTTCCGTTACGCTCTCTAACGCTGCTGAGCTAGCTGACATTGATCCCGCAACGTCCGAAGACCGACAGAAGTTCCCCTCCTTTTATAGCGATTAAGCTTACCAGGAATCCCGCTAGGAGGCGGATAGGATATTAGGCCTAACGCCGCTTCCTCATCCCAAGTTTCTTTATTTTTTTTTTTCATTTCTTCCTCATTTCGTTTTGCAAGGGGTTAGGGGCATTGCAATGTTAAGACGTAGTAAGTTGGATACGTTTCACTATTTCCGGCTTTGTTTTATCGTAAACTTTGGGAACTAGCTTAGCCTAGAAGTAATTTTTGACGTGCCTAGCATTTGCAGTGAGCTTAGTGGAATACGCATTGATCATTTACTTCCCCTTTGCAATTAAGTGACCTCAATAAACAAGGAAATAATTCAAATACTCTTAAGCCTAATTTTCTTTGCTCGTGCATACCGTTTCGTTATTATATATTTTTGCACGTGGACAAAGCGCGCGCTTTCCCATGGGTTCCCATCCCTTATTGGCCCCAAAGATCCATAGTTATTGGTGGGCTTGCAGCGCTGTAACCCGTGCAGAAATTTAGCCAATAAAGATTAATCATAACTGAACAAATTTGCGAAACGAAAACTCGTCCCAGAAATGCACTCACTCCACAAGTTGTAGAGTAAAGAGTAAGAAGCAATGTCTCTAATTTACACTAAAAATACAGTTACGTCACTTTTCCACCGGAATAATCAACCCCCTCCCCCTGGCGGGCGTCTCTCGAAAAATATGGCAGAGAAAAATGGTCAGGGACGGGGGTATACCCCGCGAGAGCGTGATATGACCAAGAAAAAGCAAAGTTGTGCAAAGAAAAACCTTCCTTGGAAAGAAAAGTGCATGCGGGAGCAAAGAAGATAGGCTGGGATGATGTAGAAAAAGAGATGAGATATAATAATATAAGAAAAATATGACAAGTGTTGAGGAAGAGATTGCCCCCCCCCCCCCCGAGTCAGAACCCATACACCCAACAGCACCACCCTTTTCTAGCATGCAAAAAAATAAAATAAAAACTAGGCAAAATTTCCAAACCATCAAATCGTAAAACTCCGCAGCGGAGCTAGGAAAGAGTAAGAAGTATCGTAGACTACCAAGAATATATTCAATTTTATAAAGAAGAAATGCAATATGACAATAACCTCTTTCTAAATTTAGAAATTATATTAAAATATGCATGATACGCTTCATATGGTCATTGTAATCCTATATAGCATTTCAGGGACTTGTTTGATATCCCTGTACTGCTTTGAACTTAGGGGGAAAGCATTAATTTAATTTACTGCCCCCTTAGCACGCGCCTACCACTAAGCTTTAAGTCTAACAGTCCAATCAATATTCATGGATGACCATTATGAATAAATATTTCCGTACTGAACTAAGAAGTAGCCAGTAAAAAAAAATATAACCATAAAAATGTTGCATTTAGAATGTTTCTTTAGGTTTTATCTTAAGTAAAGGAATGAATGGGGTGGACCCAAGCACTCCCTGTTGATGCGAACTTAATGGTAAAAGAAAAGAAAGTTTATTTATATGTATGTAAGTAAGTAAGTAAGAAACTTGGGAAGTTTTTCTAGTCGCTCTGTTCTGGGAGCACGGCAGTGCTCCCAGCCAAGTCGAGCACTGACATCCTTTTCTCGAAGCAACTCGTGGCACTTTTAAGCCCACTGTAACTTCGTGATGGGTACAGGTAAAAGCCTGAAATTTTGCTTGCCGCGAGGACTGTCAATTGTAGCTATAGTTTCCAAGTTTCAAGTTCCTACCCTATATACTTTTCGAAATATCGCAGGTGAAATTTACCTTATTTTGTCACTCACTCACTCACTCACCGATCATCAAAATTCTAAGGTACTTCTAGAGGAGATAGAAACTTAAAATTCAGGATTTAGTTTTCATTTATTTTATAAAGCACAGAAAAATTAAAACATCCCGAAATTTTTATAAAATTGTTCTTTAGTTCTTTATTTTAAAACTAGATGGCGCTGCCGTCTTTTCAACAGAAATAGTGTGTGTTCTTGGTGAAAGGACGTAATGGTCCAAAGTTAACCGAAAGTTAAATATATATTAAAGCTAGTAGGAGTAGTAGTTTAAAAGAAATGTGTCTTAACTGATGCTACATTCTTTTATTAGGATATCGCATACAATCTTTATTGCATATTCTCTGCGGGTCGAAAGGGGTAATTCAGCGTAAATATGGACAAACGTTAGCCATTATATTGGCAAACGAAGTACCACGAGAGAGTCTTGTTTTAATATGACTACCGAAGTATAACTAGAGGGTCTACAAAAAGAAGTGAGATCCTATGAAAAACATTAACATGTACAAAAATGGGCCAAGCCTCGCTTCGTGCCCTCTCCGCCGTAAAACGTTCTGAGATCCCATGTAGAGCCAAGTCTGTCTTTTGTTCTCATTCAATCGCCAATTGAACAATTATGTTATAAATTAAATCCTTTTCCTAATTAATAACCAATATTCTTTGACTCTATCATTATTATACATCTTTGTTCGTATCAAAAATATCGTGACTTGGCAATCGCAGATAAGTAATATTAAAAGGAAGTCGAGGGGATATTCACTAAATCGTTGCCGATTTTAAAATAATCGAAGGGATATTCACTAAATCGTTTATGGTCGAGGGGATATGTACAAGTTTATAAGATGAGTCATGCACAACCCTATGTACAAATTATATGGTGAGTTATGCATAACCTTATGTACACCTGCGCTTGCCAAGTCACGATATTTTTGATACGAACAAAGATGTATAATAATGATAGAGTCAAAGAATATTGGTTATTAATTAGGAAAAGGATTTAATTTATAACATAATTGTTCAATTGGCGATTGAATGAGAACAAAAGACAGACTTGGCTCTACATGGGATCTCAGAACGTTTTACGGCGGAGAGGGCACGAAGCGAGGCTTGGCCCATTTTTGTACATGTTAATGTTTTTCATAGGATTTCGATTTACAAACATTAGGGAAAGTTCTAAGAAAGTTTCCTAACTTAACCTCATCACGCGTTATTCCCATTCGCAGTTTAATATGTTAAGTACATGCATCTGATGGTTTACTCTAAGTTGGGCACTAAGTTTACTGAAACTCATTGCTTTGATATCGTAAGCGTGCAATTATAATCCAAGTACTAATTCATCTTAGCCCGCTGAGTGAAAGGTCAGAAGTCACTCCAAAGCCGTAATCCTCTGCCACCATCCTCTGCCACCGGGTTGAACTAGTAATTACAACCCGTGACCCCCCCCAGTGCACAAAATAATAAACTTTTCCTTGGACAGGTCCACCCCCTTTAGTTTTTTAAACTGGTCCATGGACTTGTATACTATTTCCCCAGACAGTCTGCACTTAAGAAAGTGTTGTCGTTGCGAAATGGGTGACCTCGTGTATACAAGCGTTTGTTTAGGGTTTTAGAGAGATGCATAAGCAATAAACAGTGCCTGGTAGCCAAGGCTTCGCTTTTGGTCAATAAAGAGTTCGGATGCCAATGGCATCTGTTGTTTTAGAAAGGTTCCTCTAATATGTTTAGGGGCGCTGCCGGGGTTAAGGAAAACCCCTTCCAATATTCTAGAGTTTTTTTATCAATAGTCTGAGACAGAATAAATATACCCCTCCCATGGCATCGAAATTAAAATTAACACCAAAAGCCCATAACGTCAACGATGTGTAATATTTTAAAATATAGGGTTCAGTTTAAACTGATCTAAATTTAGTCCGTAAATTAAATATAAAGGACCCGTAACGTCCTTAACTTACATTAAAATACTTGAGGATCCTCTTCACTATCCCACGTTGCCGTAGACATACATACATACAGAAATTCACCAACATAATTTTCATTTAACAAAGGCCCGAACCGAACGTTGAGCCTGAAATTATCATTAACGTCCGTACGTGTTGAAAACTGGCACTCAAATGAGCTTTGATTTTTCGAAAATAGATCGACCCCTACTGCGATGGCCAATTTTTTTTTTCTTTTTTTGTAGTAGATCAAACAAAACCATGATCAAACTAGAGTATCTAGAGACAGAGTAGCTTCAATAGGCTAAAAACACGTCACAGTCCTATTTTTAGGAAGGGGGGAAGGGATGGTACCACATTAGGTTTCGGCTAGCCTCTCTCCGTAAAGCTTGCAATTTCACTCCCCCCTTGTTAAAGGAGTTCTCCTTCCCCTCAAAACGCCCTCAGGTTAATGGTAATAGTTAGCATAGGGCGCTGTCCTTTAGCCGTGGTATAGGGGCTAGCAACCATTCCCCCCCTTCTATAGACTAGCGGCGGTAGAGGGGGCGTAGAGTGTGTACCCCTTCCTTTGGGCGCGCTCTTGTAAGAGTGGATACTGTACGTGCCCAGAAGGGGGATGACACTGCCATGTCATTAGTAATGCCAAAAATCGTGACTCATAGAAATAGAGGTCACTGACAGAAACGAAGAACCGTTTTATTTCTGTCTTAAAAATACTGATTTAATTTTTAATAATAAAGAGAATAAAATTACATTTTGTAAATCTACAAAAATATTTGTAAAGCTAAGAAACATCACTAGTAATAAATGTATTTTAAAAATATACGAAAGAAATGATATAGTATTTTTATAACCAGTTATTTTCTTCTTTTCCTAGACCTAATTTTGGTCTAAAGTTGACTCGAACTATGTTCATCACTAATCACAGTGTAACTTCTATTATTGCGTTGACCTTCGGGTACTATACGAATGTTGTCATCAAGCTTTTCATCAATCTTTTCGTAAATAATTTCGTCGTCAATTGGCCTATAAATAAACAAAATTAGTGGTTTTAAATATTATTAAAAGAATAACTTTGAAGAACCATAAGTTGATTTTTTTCTAATAACGGGGCAAGTGACTAAACTCACTTTCCTGGGATGCTAGGCAATGCTACATCTTGCTTAGAAGGTTTCATTGGGTCGAAAAGGAAATCGGACTTATCAAATGAGTTGTTAGGATACGTCCCTTCTGAAAAAAACAACTTGAAATCGTTAAATTAACAAAGAACAAAAAGATAGGCAGTAACGTACCAGAAGCGTTTTTCACGTGGTTACTTATTATGGCGTGTTGGGTATCAATTGTAAAAGAATCTTTTTTTAAAAAAAATTCTTAAAAAGGTGTTGACATGCGCAAAAGTATAGCGTAGTTTTACGTACCTGAATGTTGTCTGTCGTAAGGTACAGTTTCCCCGTCGTAAGCGACAAAATTAGAGGTCATATAAGGTTCCTCCTCGGTGTCGGGGACATAGGCTTCATTATATTTCTGTCCACCGTTGTATTCAATTTGTACTCTGTCACGTTTGTTTATGTCATTCCTTTTGAAAGAAAATAGTTAGGCCTAATTCTAGTTACCATAAGCTTCAGTGTCCATACGTACTCGTTCTTAAATAGCTTGTGACTCCAGTACCACATAATCATCAGTAACAGTACGCACAAGCTAAAGATGCCAATGCTACCAAAGTACCAGCTCCAATAGTCAGGATACGCTTGACAAGGCTTAACCTATTGGACAGTATTCCATTGAAATAGGCCTAATCAAGAGGAGGATATTTCACACTTACAGTATAACCAATCAAGCGCGAAAGGTCACGACCCGCGTAGTTGACCTTAAAGAAGTTAGTTAATTGTTGGTAAGTGAAGAGAGGTTTCTCGTTGTCCAAGGGATGGGTGATGACCACACTGATGTAATTATCTTCGTTCGAATCGTTGTTTTTCCCCTTCTTTTGGAAGTAGCATTCTACCACAACTTGCTCGGGTCTGCGCGTCATGATTTATTTTAATTAATACCAAGGCAAATAGGCTTAAGTACTAAAAGACATACCTGATTCCTCCGGATGTTGGTAACTCTATTTTCTCTTCTTCAGCGAAGTTTTGGGCTAATTCCGCCACGTTTTCTTGAAACTTTTTCAAATGCTTGTCAAGGAACTGATACGGAATAAAATTTAAAGATATGTTGAATCAAAAATTCACGTTGAAAATATGTATAAATATACCTTGCTACATGTCCAATCTTGCTCGGTAAGTTCGAAGAAACACAAAGTAACCGCTTGCATCTCAGCTAGTGACCTAGCTGTTGTCACCACCGGTGTTGGTGATGGTTTTATGACGTTTATACCTAACATACAACGTCACAATAATAAGCGTTAATCTGTTTTATGCGCAGTTAACAATTTACCTGTCATATTATAGCTCAGTTTAAAATCCACCTTTCTTCTGTTAAAATCAAGACCTTGCGAAAAGACGGTGGACATTGCGACGAATACGTCTTTTGCAGAAACTATAAGTTTAACTTGTTTTGTAATTGTACTGGTGAACATGTACGCTGGTGTAGAGCTGAATGAGGAATCTTTGCCATACGCTTTTTGTATCGTAAAATAAATTAGGGTTTGGACAAGTGATAATTAACGCGAGTCACTTCAATATACCTTTCCCAATGGCGAACATATCACCAGCCCTGTCATCAAGAACCAATTTTTCAAGAACAATATCCACGGAATGGTTACTTTTCTGGCTATCACCGATTATGTAAAAAGTTCTCAAGGTATTGGGTCGAAAACCACCCAAGTCGTCGAGGGTTATTGTCCTAGCAGCTTCGGTAAATACCTTGACCTCGTTCAAAGCTAATAGAAATTCAGTTTGAATTGAATTAGGCTTAGCTAGGTAAGAATAAAAAAATCAACAAGAGAAGGGACATTACTTCTTTCGAGTGCTTGGTAACGAAAACTTAGTTCTTCAGCGGCCGTTAGAACTCGCGTCCACGTGACCGTAAACATCGCGGAAAAGACAAGTACTTCGTGAGACAATATTGACGGAACCTTAGTCTTGTGTTTGACACCATTTAGTTCGTACTCAACCGCGAGGTTCGTGTGTCCATTAAGATTATCAAAGTACAAACGGTAAAAAGTCTTTCTACTTTGCCAGTCGCTAGAACCAAAAGAATGACTGCACTTGGCCTCCGTCTAATTAAAATAATCAATTATTAGACGTAGCTTTTAATTAAGCAAGTTTAGGTTTAATTACAGTTGGGTCTGGAATAACGATGGTAACGCTACCTCCAGTAGAAGGTAAAATTTGGACATCGGGAATGTCTTCGCAATTGACTAGAAATTACCAATTTGTTATTCACAGCTTCAAAGAAATACCATGTAGAGTCTGTTTTTTTTTGTAGTTTAATGGGTTAAAAACGTACCAACAATGTTGATTGGAACTTCTGTAGTCGAAATGGTTTCATTCCAATCAGTTACATTTGTTTCGTACCAATCCGTCTTTCCGGTAACAAGGACATTTCCAAGGGCGTATCCTTTAATTACACCATACATGGAAATATTATAAAGCTAAAAACCTGATCCGCAATTAAACCTAATTAACTTACCCAAAAACAGGTACATAAACGAGGCGAAAAATAATTTCTTAAAATCTAACACCATATTTAATTATTTAAGTCGATTTAAATCTCATACTTGGTACGGTACCCTTCTCCAATATTAACTCGTTACGGTGTGATATAAAACCTACAGTATATATATATGTCGCAATAAGAGACAAAAAAAAAGAATTCCAAACCAAACGTTAATAAAAAGCTATTGCCCCTCGATGATAGAATCCAAGAGAGCTTAAATTGCCAGAAAAAAAATACACAATAATGCCTTTCGACGTAGATAAAGTGACGTAGTGTTCACTGTTATCTACGTTTTTGGTAGATAAGAATGCGAGCAAACTTATATATCCTTGTCTAGATACAGCGATATTTTGAAAAAAAGCCTTGATGTTGTCGCAAATTGAAGCCAATTAGAAAATCGACAAAGGGGAATGGGGGGGGGACGTTTTATGATATCGTTTACACGAATGAAAGGTTATTGCAGGCGTAAATAGATTAACACGAAATTATTAGTCATGTCTTTAATTTATTGAAACAATTACATAGAATAAAACACTCCTTTATCGACGTATGAAGTATATAATTGTTCGGCATGCAGGGGTCTGCTCAATGGTGAGAGAAACCTGGTTACAACTGGTCATTGTAAGCCAAAGTCCACCAAGAAATAGTTAACTGATAGTTAATTAGTTGACCTATAATTATATCAAAGCACATTATAATTTATTGTTGATAAAATTCTGGTTGTACAGTCTACGATACCGTAACTTGTTTATCTGAATTTATTTACACTGTGATTAGGTTGATAACTGATGCAGGTACACTCGGTGTCTGATTAGACTGATTTCCATTTTGCTTGATATGTAATATCTTTTTCGAGTCTTTAGTTATGGTATATTCTAAGGTTATATAAAAGATAGTCATGATAATCATGCCGCAGATGACGTAGTAAATCTTGCTATCCAATTGCAATTTGGCACTGGTAGCGTTGATGATAGCTTGACCAAGATTGTGTCCCACATATGAAATAGAGTATATTGGGTCTTTCTTTTCGGGGAAGATCATCGCGGCTAAAGCTGCAAAAGGAATTGTTTTTTGATGCATGATTAAGAGGTCCTTGGGCACCAGAGTGTTCAAATAATTGACCCTAAAACGTGTACCACCGAAACGTTCTGCTCATTACTTTATTTGGCCTAAATTTCTCAAATACTTAAAGTGTGTTAAGCCTAGTTTTAAAAAATTAAAACGTAATTGAACACACGCGCCAAACTCGAAAGAGCGCCGGACGTCATCATGACCTTTAAGATGACTTTAGTCATCTTCAAGGTCAAGGTCACGTGTTTTGGTCTAATCACAAAGAAATATCCATTATACCTTTAGGTTGTAGATTGACAATAACTTTTATGTAGCTCAATGCGCTGACAATAAAACAAATAATTAAGTAGTCGTTTTTCAGGTTAGGGGTCCAAAACAAGGCCAGTAACAGTCCCGCAGTTTCCAGAGCTATACCACTCGTAAACAAATGAACTCTGTAATTATCCAGAGCCCTCGATAGAACGAGAGAGCCCGTCACTTGCATAAAGTCACTTAAAATCGGTATCAGTCCAACGAATTGCATACCAATCAAACACGTCGTGAAGCTCTGCAAGATTTTTTTTGATTTTTTTACTTAATAGACCATTTCGATGTAACCAAGAGGGAACGACATGGGGGTAATACCCCCCCCTTGTATACTGAGAGTTGCCTACCCCCTTTTTTACTTACCTTGCTAACCTCTACATCATTAAACGCATCAACGAAACCAAAGTTTATAGACATAATGAATAAAGTAAATATTTTCCAGTTTTTAAACAAACTTAAACCTTTCAAAATCACACCGGTTTTGGGGTATGAAATCGAATCAGGGTTCGAGTCCAAACACAAACAAATCCCAGTTCCAATAACGCAGGCAGAACTCAAAACCCCAAACAGAAGATTGCTATAGAACTGTCTAGGTTGGTCAAAATGTTGATTAGACGCGTAATCACTTTCGACGAAAAATACACCGCATTGTCTATTGGTGATATTAGCTTCGTCCATTTCGAGGTATCCAACGTTTAGAATCTCGTAAGTGATGACGTCACCAATCATGGCTCCCACACTTCTCAAAGCGTTGTCAAGTCCTAAGAAACAGCCAATTATGAACGGTAATGAAGCGCCGGTTAATCCGCAATACTTTTCGGCATAAATAATCAACGTGGCTTTAATCGACAATTGACCGGCTTGTCCCAAGACGTTGTATACTATGGCTGCGGGAATCAAAGTATACCACGTGACGTAGAGATTGGCGACAACGTAAAGTAATCGCGCCAGATTTCCAATAATTATCGAATACTTATGACCAACCAAATTTATCCATAAACCAGAAAATAACACGAAGAAAACAATGGCCGAACACAAACCTACGCTTGACGAAATTGTACCTACGCTCTTCTCAATGTTGAAGCTACTTTGCAAATGGTCAGTCGGTCCCTGAGCCACAAAGAAGAGAAACTCCATAACAATCAAAATAGCGATGTTTTTGTATAATTTGCGTTTTACGCGTACGATATCTTCGACAGATTCTTCCATGGCGAACACCGTACTAGTGTTCTGTTTTCCAGTTCGAACGAGTCTACACGTTTTTATAAATTAAATAATCTCGAAGTAGTCAAATTGCGTATAAGTTGAACATTTGCTTCTTTGGTTGACACTAGTCGATCTAGGCTGTAACTGTTGGTTAATATACTTAACCAGCAGCTAAAAAACGCGAGGTTAAACATCTACAACTGTTTTGTACCGTACCTCTTCAAACTATAAACAGCAGAATGTTAAACCTTGAAACCTGCTGGATGTTACGTTCTTGCCAAAAGTATATGTTCAGTTAAAACCCTGCCGGATATTACGTTCTGCCAAAAGTATGTTCAGTAAAAACAACTTTGCCAGACTTATTTTTTATTTTAGGTTTCGTGATAGTTATTTCTAAAGGTAGATAAGATACAGCCATGACAAAAATGGCGGACAACAGGTAGTAGATCTTGATGTCCAACTGCAGAAATGAACTAGTAGAATTAACGATAAAATGGCCCAAGTTAATTCCCAGATACAATAATGAGAAAAGTGCCTCCTTGTTATCAGGAAAGATTAAGGCGCCAGCAACTGATTGTAATTAAAATGTGTAGCGTTGATTATAGTAAAAAACAACCCGAGAAAGCTGTTACCTTTTGGTTGAAGATACGTCACGTTTCTCAAAGAAATCAGACCCAAAGTAATCAAACATACAGTTAAAATGTTGTCCATCACGTCCGGGATCCAAAACAAGGCCAGTAACATGGACATTACCGACATGGTAACTCCAAAAAGAAACATAGAAATTCGGTAATGACCCATGGTTCTGGATAGAATCAGAGATGAGATTGCTATAAATACGCTGTTGAGAAGGGCGATCAAACATGTTGTAAAACTCTAAAACGTAACTCGAGCATCAGATCAGTGCATCTCTGCCAAAAATGTTAACTAACCTTTTCAATATCGACCTCGATGAACGAATTCAACATTCCAAAATTGACAGCTACGAAAAATAGCGTCATGGCCTTCCAGTTTTTAAGTAATCTCAAGGTCTCGAGAGCTTGTCCCTTTATAGGACCCTTCGACTTCGGTTCGTTATCCAAAAAGAGACAAACAATTACACCAATAACGCAACAAGACGTTAAACCACCAAATAGAGCAAAGCCATAAACGGGATCCGGTTTGTCGAAGTTACTGTTCATTTTATAGTCACTCTCCACAAAGAATACTCCGCAACGATTCGTGGTCTCGTTGTCAATGGACGCGTCATCTTGGTACCCCATGTTTAGTACGAGATAGGAAATGATGTCACCCATGATGGATCCGAAAAGCTTCAAAGTATTATGAAGCCCAATAACACCGCCTATCAAAACGGGTAGAGAAGTTTTGGTCAAAGCTGAATAACGCGTAGCGTACTCCACGAGCAAAGCCCAAGTTGCCAATTTTCCCGCCTCGCCAAAACTCTGCTTTAAGATATTTCCCGGGATTAGGGTGAACCAACTGACGTAAAGGTTCGACGCGACGTATAAAAGTTTGCAAACATATCCAAAGACGATAGTGAATTTATGTCCGACCAGACCAATGTAAAGACGGCAAAAAAACAGAAGAAAGATAAAAGACGAGGCGTACCCTACGCTAGACGAGATGGTACCAATACTTTTTTCGATGTTATAGCTGCTTTGCAAATGCGTGGTGGGACTATTAGCCATGTTAGAGAGAATGTCGGAAAAGACTAAAATAAGAAAGTTTTTGAGCAAGATTCGCTTCGCTTGACTTATACTCATGATAACGGCGATAAAACTCTCTTTGACGTAAAAGTTTTCAGTTAAACTCAAACTGTAGTACGTTATATGAAACACCTGGCTTGTTTTTCATGAAAATAAAACCAAACACGACAATACCTTTACTAAATACGAAAACTGGGCAAGCCAAGGTCACCCATATCAACGGATCAAATGTTATGATGAATATCCTTTCACTTTTTCTAAAAAAACAGCTTTTGCAATTCATGATCTCTAATATTTAAGTGAAATTTTACAGAGAATGAAGTATAAGGCCTATTAGTACCCTCTCATTTAAAGCACCTACTACGATTTAAAAAGAGTTTGTCAATTTTATTTCTCAGTTGAACCTTTCTTGATGGTTAATTCTAAAGGTATATAAGAAACAACCATGACAAACATGGCGGACAACAGGTAGTAGATTTTGATGTCCAACTGTAGAAATGAACTAGTAGAATTAACGATAAAATGGCCTAAGCCAGCTCCCAGATACAATAATGAGAAAATTGCCTCCTTATTATCAGGAAAGATTAAGGCGCCAGCAACTGCTTGTAAATAAAATATTTAGAGTTGATTATAGAGGTAAACCACCCAGCGAGAAAGCTCTTACCTTTTGGTTGAAGGTAAGTAATGGTTCTTAAAGTAATGAGCCCTAAAATTATCAAACATATTGTTAAGAAGTTGTTCATCAGGTCTGGGATCCAAAACAAGGCCAGAAACAAGGATATTGTTGCAGTCGTAACTCCAAAAACAAACGTAGAAATTCGGTAATGACCCATGGTTCTGGATAGAATCAGCGACAAGATGGCTATAAGTACGCTAGTAAAAACCGCCATCAGACCGACGTACTGCATACCAACCAAACACGTGGTAAAACTCTGAAAAATAGTTCATTTTACCAAGAGAACCAAAAGAATAATCATCGTACGCTTCTGGGTCAACATACCTTTTCAACATCAACCACAATGAACGAATTCAGCATTCCAAAATTTAATGCAACAAAGAATAACGCCACAGCCTTCCAGATTTTGAGCAATCTCAAGGTCTCGAGGGCTTGTCCCGTTTTGGGAAGCTTTGATTTCGGCTCATAATCCAAGAACAGACAAAGAATGATTCCAATGACAGAACAAACGCATAAACCACCAAATAAGATGAAACCATAAAGGGGGTCCGGTTTGTCGAAGTTACTGTTCAATTTGTAATCACTCTCCACAAAGAATACTCCGCAATTGCGATGAGAGGTCTGCTTGTCAAAGGAGGCCTTGTCTTGGTACCCCCTGTTCAGTACGAGGTAAGACATGACGTCACCTATGATGGATCCGAAAACCTTCAGGGTATTATGGACACCAATAACACCGCCCATCAACAAGGATACGGAATTTCCGTTCAATTTTGAATAACGCGTGGCGTAGTCCACGAGCAAAGCGCAAGACGCCAATTTCGCTGTCTCTCCAAATGTGTTCTTGACTATATTTCCCGGGATCAAGGTGAACCAACTGGCATACAGATTTGACGCGACGTATAATAGTTTGCAGACGTAACCGGTGATTATAGCGCATTTGTGTCCCACCACGCCAATATAAAGGCGCGAAAAGAACAAAAGAAAGATGATGGCGCTGGCCAAACCTACGCTAGCTGAGATGGTACCCATACTCTTTTCAATATTATAGCTACTTTGCAAATGTATAGTTGGACTCTGTGCCATGTTAGAAAAAATCTCAGCTGAGACTAAAATAATTACATTTTTAATCAAATTTCGTTTCGTTTGACTGGTACGCATGGTTACGTTGTCGTAACAGAACTGTTGAGTATTGGAGCGAAATGTTTTTCAGCACTCGTAAACAAGTCAATCGTACACGCGACATCTGGTTTACGGTTCAAAAAGGAATTATATCATACCTTTACCAATTCCGAAAAAGAGACAAGGACATTCTCCAGATAATATTATACCCCTTTTGCTTGTCATAATCAGGACCCACATATGAACGTATGAACAGCCATCATAGTTCGTTATGAGCTTGGCAATATGGAGGTGATGCAGGAGGGCCGAAATCCAATGGGACTGCAGGGTCGACCTGACTTTGCACGCCATAAGCGGGAGCTGAATAAATTACAACTCTAACCGATGACACGGAATCTAAAATGTGTTTTTTGATTTGAATATACGTTGGGGGAGGATTTATGCTGGTTTTTGACTGACTCTGAATGAAACGCAATATTTTCGAAAAAACCTTATTGTGTTAGACTTTAATTGTGATGATTAACTAGTAGAGTATTTTATTTGAAACTATATATCTCTTTGCAAGTAAAAGTATTTATTATCGTATGAAGTTAATATAGTGACACCTAAAATAAGGGTATAAACATCAGACGGGTGTCACACTTGAAGTTAATATGTAAGTCTTAACAATGAGATATACAGAAATAATAATGCAGCTGCGCACTATAAGTAATATAACAACAATAAGTTTACTAAAGACGGAGATAGATTATAAGTGTCATACTTGTGGGTATTATGTTACGCATGTTGTGTAGTTGTATTAGGTAAACGTACGGCTACATCCTCTAGGCTGGTAGTAATCGGTATATACATTTAAAAATAATTAGAAATTATTTATTTTGATTAAAAATGTAATTAGGTCTTTCTGCACACTTCGAATAACCTGTTATAGATGTATAATTCTAATTATAATCAACAGATTTAATAGTAAAATTTATAGAACTATTTTAGTTGGGGCTTGTCAACATTAAATTTTGCTTTGCTCCCCAATAAAAAATGTTCAAGAGCACTGAAACCACCGAGCATGACAACCATGATTCCACTCATGGTGTAAATTTCGATGTTTAGACTTAGAAATGAACTTGAAAAGGCCAGAAAGCCACGCCCAACGTGATTGGCCACGAACTGGATTGTAAATATAGCATCCTTCATTGGTAGGACGAGTCCGCAAAGAACTATAAGATAAATGGTAATTAGCACCATTGAAAGTCTCGCGAGGTTTGTTAAAGCCTACCATTGACCAAGATTTGAACGACGGTCAAGCTAGTTGAACTTCCGCCAACAAGAAGTAGGACAGTTAGGAGAGATCCGACGGTACCGGGTCTCCAAATACTCGCTAACAAAAGAACCGACATACCGGTTCCAAATCCAAGTATGAAAAATGGCCATCGAGGTAACCCTCTAATAGCAGCCGATAAAATCATAGCAAACGCCAACCCAACAACGTCGAATAAGATTGGAAACAGACCAACGTATTGAAGACCATATAAACAAGCTAGAAAGGACTGAGAAATTGATTCCAATGGTTTCACAACGTCAAATCAAAAGCCGCAAAATTAAAATAACACAAAGATCGTCGTGGGCAATGCGTGATTCACGCTGCCTCTGAGTCAACGCGTAAAACATTTACCCCGTCGTAAACATTGTACATGACAATACAGAAGGCTTTCAACCAAACTACTACCCTTTCTGTTTATTTTAGAAACCATTGGGACAAAGAATACATTAATTACAAAATCAATCTTACTTTGTCCATCTCGGTGTCAAAAAATTCGCCCATCGCACCCAAATACAGACTCAGTACAAACAAGCAGACAGCTTTCCAGTTCTTAATCAATAAAACGGTTTCCAATAACGTTTCTCCAAATTTTTCACTTAGTTTCCCTTCTTTCTCGTCCTCCTTGTTTTCAACTTCGCTTAGAAATAAACAAGACACTGAGCCAAGTAGCGCGACTAACCCTAAACAACCGAATAAGATCAAAACGGAGGCGTAAGGCGGTTGGTTAAAATTGGAATTTTCGACATAGTCGTCATCTTGAAACAAAACCCCGCAATTTTTCGGGGAGATTAGGGTTTCATTCGACACAAGATTAGTACTTAAAGTCATTCCTTTGTTTATAACCAAATAGACGAAAGCATCCCCGATAACGCTTCCAAAAGATATAAACAACCTTTGAAGAGCGTACACAACACCCAAGACTTTATCAAAAGGTATTCCACTTATGACGCTGTATCTCCGTCCCAGTATCGCCAATAGCGAGTTGTTAGTCTGTCTTCCTATGGCGCCAATTGTCTGGGAGAGGATACTAGCTGGTAATAAAGTGTACCAAGAACCGTACATGTTTGCGACAACGTACAGGGCACGGCACAGATATCCTGTAACCAGAATTTTCCCGCGACCAAAAGTCTGTCTGGAAACGGTTGAGAAGAAAAGCAAGACTGGGACAGAGACCAGTAAACCGATACCTCTGGATATTGGTCCAATTCCGTCCTTGATATTAAGACTGCTTTGAAGACGATTCGATGGATTGTCGGCCATACCGTGAAGTAATTCAACCAAAATCAAGATGGCCATGTTCTTCAATATGGTTCTTTTATCAGACTTCAATGAAGCGTTTTCGCTGGGTACACCTTCCATTACAACGCTCTTAACTCATTAAATTGCTTACGCTTCACTGTCGTTTCACAACACGCAGTGTAGACGAAGAATTACGATTTGATTAACGTGCATCATGTCGGGAAAACAAAACTAACTTTTTAATAACAATGCGCCGCTAACCTTGAATTTTGAAGTGGTT
Source organism: Phalangium opilio (assembly GCF_054372755.1). Lineage (NCBI taxonomy): Eukaryota > Metazoa > Arthropoda > Arachnida > Opiliones > Phalangiidae > Phalangium > Phalangium opilio. Next base: position 3,264,062 of record NW_028324151.1, read on the forward strand.
TTTCCCTTCAGATCATTTTCCGTAGATAATTACTGGAAATTTAAACGCTCTGGTAATTCTAGCTTTATTTTATTCAACATTAACTAAAAGTACAGATGTTTTAGTACTTTTTTCTTGGGCTTTCAGTAAATAATACACATGTATTTTAAACACTGCCATAGTTTATGAACTGGAAAATTTACTAGCCAATTAGCGATAATGGCTAGTGCGAGGCAGAATAGAATTGAGCGCGCGTGGACTGTCACGTGATAGACCGACACTAGTTTTTTTGTAGAAAAGGAATGCGGATGTTTATGCCAAAAAACTGAACCAGATTTTAATTGGAGCTCATCATTTTCTATCCAATATCCACGGTAATTATCCACAGTTAAAGTATGTTATATCCAAAATTAATAAATAAATTATTAATTAAGAAATTTGTGAATAATGGACAGATAATGATTGAGATTCAATTACATTACAGCCATAAATACATACAAGACTTTGAACGCGTCACGTTGAACGTGTTACCATTCACTAATTTTGACACGGTAATTGAGTAGAGGTATCACTACTTATCTCAGAATTCATTAAAGACTCTGGCGTCATGGATCTTTCTAATTTATAATAGCAAGCTGAACTAGCCACTAAAACAGCTATGATTACGTACACTTGAACAGTCAAGGGTAAACTGGAACTAAATCCATTACAAACCATTTGACCACATGATTCCGCTATAAGGAAGTTGGCGTATGTCGCTTCAATCTGGTCAGCGTGCAAGATGCCATGAAGAACTGATAATTAAATTAAATTAATTAACAGTCTCCTTCAGTTTTATAAATTAAGCCTATGATTACCTAGGGACAAAGTCGTCAGCGTGGCGAAAGAAATCCCCCATAGGATTATTAAGAGATAGACGTTGAGACTATCATTTTTTAAACCGGGGTTCCAAAGAATAGCGTGCAATAGGGTTGTCAACTCAACGGCCATCGCAAACACGAAGACCGGAAATCGACCTAATCTTTTGGACAAAATCCCGGAAGTGAAACCAAATATGACCTTACTCATTCCGTAGCATATTGATGATAAACCAACATATTGCATTCCTAAAATGCATGTCACAAAGGCCTAGGTGATTTGAAACAAACTTTATTAAACCTAACCTTGAGCTAAGCTTACTGTTCTCTATCAGAATTTGAGAAAATACTTCACCCTACTTTATTGAACTCTGACGTCACGAAGGCTTCAGTCACGCCACGATTAAAATTGACCATAAACAAAGCTATAGCCCTCCAATCCCGATTCAGACGTATAACCTTGAGAAATAATCCGACCTTGACCTTTTCACATTTCGAAGTTGTGGCGTCCATCATAAACCAAATTAAAAAAAGGCTTAACAAACCGAACGAGGTCAAAACACCAAACAAGATATAAATAGTCAGGTCCGACGGTTGTTTAAAATTCTCAGAGTGATGTTCAGCGGGATTCTCATCAAAGTACACACCACAGTTTTGTCTCGATTCTCTGGATTCATTTAGATTCAAGTTCGCACCAGCGTTCAGTAGCTCAAAGGAAATAACGTTGCCTATGGTCGAACCTAAGGCGGCCAAACTCGTCATAAGTCCGGAGCAGATACCCAAGGCCTTCTCGAAGGACACTCCAAAGCAACCGCGCATGCGTATAGAATAATGAACTAAAATCATGTTCTGCGCAACACGGCCAACATTGTTGAAACCGTAGGACAAAACGTTGGCAGGTATCAACGTCCACCATTTCGGGTACAGGTTTGCGGCTATGTACAGGGTTTCAAAGACATACCCAATCACTACGGCGTTCTTAGGTCCTACTTTACTTATCAGTAACGGCGGCCATAGCAACAGGAATAAGATTGACGCTCCTTGTCCAACGCTGGCCGAGATGGTACCTAATCCTCCGTCCAAATTATAACTACTTTGCAAATCAATTGTCGGTTGTTTTCCAATCACCATAATCATTATCCCAATAAGTAAAGCGAAGAGATTCTTGCATATATTCAACTTTTCCTTGCGTATTTCCATCGTATATTTTGCTAAGCCTAACTTTGAAAGGGAAACTCTATGTCAGTACTAACAGTTGCTATGCTTGTTTCGCTTCATGTGGAATTTCTATACAACTGTACAAGAGTACATTTGACTAACAGATGGAGTTTTATCCATGATGTACACGTAAAAGGCTGTTTACTAGGTTAGCTTTAAAAACCAATGATTCGGGTAAGGGTTTGTTGATATAAAATTGCCCAATTAGTAAAAGAAAATAACGAGAGTTAACGGCTAATTTTTATTGGTCATTCTAATATTAATTTCAACGGCCAAATAACTAAGAAAACTCAGCGTCATAAACGCAAACATGATATAAATTTTTAAAGTTAGAGGTAAGGTTCCGCTGTACGCGTTTCCTACCATCATTCCGCAAGACACGGCCACGTGAAAATGAGAAAAGGAAGATTCGGTTTTATCCGTTGGTAATACTCCGTGAACCGCTAATAAAGAACACGAAGATTATGCAGGTTTAATTAAAGAGATTGTACCATACTTCTTACCTTGAGGTAAAATTCGAGTCCCACTATGAACCCATCCCCAGAGAAAGGTTGGTACAAACACCGTCAGATAATCGTAATTCAAACTGGGAACCCACAAGAGGCTGAACAAAAGAAGTGCCAACTCCGTTGCAATATGAAAGAAGAAAACCGGAAGTCGACCGTTGCGTTTGGCAACAAATGCATAAACTATCGAAGACAGGAACAGACCTAAACCAAAACATGTCGAAGCTACGCCCACGAATTGAATGCCCAATAAACACGTTGCGAAGGTCTGCAGCGAAAATACATCCGTAGTTTTAATTAAGCTTCAATACCTGAGATTCTTTCATCCTTACTTTGTTTATATCAGCTCCAATGAAGGCGTCCAATAAGCCATTATGAAAATTATTTATGAAAAGACACGGAAACCTCCAATCACGATTCAAATCGAGCGTCGACATCAATTTCCGGATATTTAAATCCTTCCAATTCCAAGGTTTGGTAGGTGAGGGATCCAAGAGAAATCCAGTGAAAATGACGCTAATGACAGCCACAATGGCCAGAGAGACGAACAAGACGATGACGTACAAGGGTTCGGGTCTACGAAAATGTCCCGTATCTTCGTGACGACCCTCGATGAAAAATACACCGCAAGTTAGTCTTTCTTGGTCGGATACGTTTCTGACAAGTTCAACATCGGCGTTTAAAACCACGAATGACAACAAGTTGCCAACAACGTAACCGAAACTGATTGACGAGTTAAGTAACGAAGATAAGAAATTAATTCCTTTGGATGTTGAAATTCCGTAAAGTTCAGCAAACCGCACTCCAAATTCACGGAAAAGTTCATTTTGACCAACCGAAGCAATGTCGCGAAAACCAAGTCCTAAAATGGTGCCACCCATCATGGTTATCGGCGTGGGAAAGATATTGGCTAAGATAAAGAAGACTAGCAGGAAATGACAGACCATAACGCAGCGTTTGGCACCAAATATCCCGATAACGTATTGGGGTAAGAATAACAAAGCAAAAATACCACAACCATGCGCCACGCTCATGGACAGAGTACCTAAACTTCGGTTCAAGCTACTTTGAAGATCTATAACTGGTTTTTGGGCAACGCACGCTAAAAACAACGGGAAGAAAACCGCGAAAATATTTTTGTTTAATGAACGTTTTTCGCGACGAATTTGAACGAGGCTCCCTTCCTCCATGTTCCGCGGTTGTTTTTAATCATACAGTATCTCAAATGTACGAATTGTAATTCGAGTAGAGGTGGTTTATAATTTTGATTGTAGAGGTAAAAGAATTATATCAAGTGCAGACCTTGTTTTGGTGTTACGAAATTCTGGGATTTTAAAATGATATGGCTGCATGAACAATAATCTTGGGCAAGCCACGATGTTTTCAGCGGTTTATCCTTGAAAATGAAGCAAGAGTGAGCTAGAGGATGCCTCTACATTCTTAAGCGTCTGTTAGCTACAAAACACTAGCGACTCACGCTCACTATTCCAGTATTTTGACATAAATATCGTTCCAAACAGACGTTTCAATGGAGAAATGCAGCGGCGCTCCATTAGTTCCCGACAAAACAACCTTGAACCAAAAATTTTTCGCAATATCTTAGCGTGTTTAGCCCAAAATCCCGCGCTACACTTGCAAGTACAGACCTTGTTTTACTTCATGCTTGGATATTAAAATGATTAAGGGAACGATTCTTTCAGCGGTTTATCCTTGAAAGAGAAGCGTGTTAATGCCTCTATATTGTGACACGATTGTTAGCTAAAAAAAAAACACTAGTGTGGGAGCGAACAGAGTTGCGCTTACTCTTTCCAGTATTCTGTCAATAACGCATTACCTAGTTCTAAACACACGTCGAAATGGAGCAATATAGCAACGTTCCAATAATTTCCGATAGAAGAACCTTGTACAAAAACATTTTCGCACTCTTATTCCCTATGATCTTAATCTGTTTAGCCCAAAAACCCGTGTTGGACTTGCAAAGTAGCCTCAACTTTGAGCATGGTTTAGGTACCACCACGATGAGCGTAGCCCATGGTTGTAGCATGCTTTTCTTGATATTCCTTCCACCTTATATCATAGGGTTAATAGGTGCAAAAAGAGCAATTATGGTGCCGCATTTCTTATTGACGGTTTTCATTTTAGTCAATATCTATCCGACTTGGGCTACGCTGATACCCGGAACTAGTTTAGGTTTTGGTTTCCACGACATCGCGGGGGTGGCCCAAAGTCGACTAAACACCGAATTCGGTATCCGTTATGGGAAACTTCGCGCCATTTCAATGAGTCAAGGAGTGAACTTTTTAAGCGGTATCTTCTGTTCATCGGTTCACTTTGGTTACGTTATTGGTAACTTGATATCTTTCGGAATTTTGAACGCCGGTGTTCAGTTGGAAAGCAACGTAACCCAAGAAGAGCGTCTGACTTGTGGCGTGTTTTTCGTGGAAACTAACCATACCGAAACGGGACATTTTCATCGGCCTGAAAAGACCTACACCACAGCTTTGTTCGTCACATTGGCTGTTACGGCTATCATTAGTGTTTTTGGCACTGGTTTCCTGTTGGACGCCACACCACCTAAACCCAGAACTGGCTCCACTCTTCGTCTATGTATGTCCACGTTACTTCTAAATCGAGACTGGAGATTCCTTTGTCTTTTTATCAACAACTTTCATAATGGGCTGGTTGATGTTTACGTTAACTCTGAAGTTAGCAAGGTAAGATAGTTTTATATTAATGGGGAATCATTACACAGTTTGGAAGATGAATCAATAGAATTTCACGACGTGTTTACTGGGGATGCAATTCGTGGGGATAGCGTCGACCTGTTTTTCCACTGGCAACGTGACGGCTTCCTTTTTTTACGGGATGTTATCAAGACGCTATGGTCGACTTCCCCTACTATTCTTTTACGTATTGGCCGAAGTGGCTCTGTTACTGTTCGGCCTTTATTGGAACCCATCCTTTCAGTACGATTACGTGACGGTATTTGTCCAAACATTTCTATGGGGATGGGTAACAAGCGGTACTCACCTTATCAGTACTGGTAATCACCTTTACAATTATATTTCTACAACATTAATTAAACCTTTGTCTTTTACCTAAAAGCTCTCCACGGAATTTTGCAAGTGGATCAAATGGAAGCCTCCTACGCCAATATGTATTTGGCTGGCACTTGCGGAATGATGGTTGCGAACGGATATAGTCACGCTTTATCACTAGACATTAAAATATATATCATGTTGGGAGCTATGGCGTTAAGTTTCGTAACACTTTTTACAGTAGAAATGTCGTTAAGAAACTCGGTACGCAGTACGACCGAGATTAACAAAAAGGATAATCTGAATTGATTTGATTTTACTAAGAAAAATTAATTCGAAATAAAAATACAGTATTCAAAGATTAGTGTCATTAAGATTAACTTGAACTATTTAAGATTGAGTCCTTCTTTCTCGCAAGTGGTATCTCAATGCTCAAATAACAAATGCAAGTCGCGGTCATAGTGACAAAAATAATGCATAATTTAGTATAAACGTCCAAGATCGAACTCAAACCGTACGACACTGAAATTCCTATATTCTCAGCCAGAATACAAAGTGCCATAGAGGCTTCTTTCATCTCGGGAAAGAGATACCCGTGAAACACTAAGAAATTTTAGGCATAATTATTAACCTTAGATTCTTCTATTCAATAATTAGTTTAAAAGGAAGTTATCAAATCTTACTGTATAATAAGAAAGAATTCCCCCCACCACAGACGCCGAATGAGAACGCCGTGCCAAGAACGAAACTTCGATTATCTGGGAAGAGGTTCGGTTTCCAACTCACGAGAAGCGAAAAAGTGACGCATTCAAGTGATATGCAGATCGCGAAAACGAGAATTCGATTGAATCGTTTAGTTAAGTACGAAAACAAGGGTGAGACAACGGCGACAGTCAAGGACAAAACCATAGTCGACATTCCCAGTAATGGGATACCACCCAAACAACTGGAGTACGCCTAAAAGACATACACACTCCGTGGTTAAATAAATTGTCCTTCAAACTTCAAACCAACCTCTAACTAGATGTTATTAATTCTCGTGGAACGCGATGTCAAAGTTACAAAATACGTTCCATAAGTTTGTCACTGGTGAGGCGCTGTCAAAGGCTTAGTACAGACTAAACAGGAAGATGGAAGTCCTGCAAAATTAATTAACCACCAAGTGTAGGACTTCAATTCACGCTTCCGTCGTTCTCGAACTAGCTCGAGCTGTAAGTCTCTAGCATTATGAAGTATAGGAATTGTCATACTTATGGAACATATCGTTTTATAAACTTACGCGATTTAATCTTGGAAAACGAATGAAAAGGACAAAAAAAAATTTCATTCATCTTTAACAACATACTTTTAATGTCCTTGTCACTTGTCCTTAAAGCACCTGTTTAAAAATATATACCTACTTTTGAAAAATCAGCATTAAGAGAGCCCAATGCCATCCCCCGATGAAAATCACACACGATCATGAGTAAGGCGTTTCTGTTCTTGGTCAAACGCAAAGTCTCTATTGCTAAATTTCCGGATGTCTGTAATGAGTTAGGGACATGATCGAGAAAAAACGCGACAATCGCGCTATCCGATAAAGCAACGATAGCTAAAACACCAAATAAAACATATAAAGTTGATGTGGAAGCCATTTCCGTGTAATGTTCGTCGCCACGTTGGCTCTGAACGAAATATGGGCCGCAATCGTTTCTTCCCGTGGTAACGTTGACGTTCGTTTCAACGTTGTTCGTAAAGAACATCATCATGGCTCCAGCTACACCACCCAATTGAGTCCCGGTCATTGCGGCACCAAAAATGACGCTGTATATCTTTTCTTTGGGGTAAGTACATAGCTTGGCGTAACTTTCGCTGAAAAACGTAACTATGGCGTAATTGGAGGACATGGCGACGCTAGCGAAGCATTTAAAGATGATAGCCGCGGTAATCAGCAAACCCGGAGTTGGGTACGTGTTTGAAATAGCGTAAAATGCCACGGCTAAAGACCCAACCACAACTAGTTTCTTCAAACCGAACATATTCGCCAAATACGGCACGAAAAACAAGGCGATTACCGAAACTCCAACACCAATTGATAAACTTAAAGTTCCAATTTGGCCTGATGCGTTAACCGTACTTTGAAGGCTTTCTACGGGAGCAGCCGAGCACATTAGTAAGAAACCCCATACGCTAGATACCACCAAATTTCTAATTATTTTACGTTTTTCTAGCCTATTTTCCAAATCCATCATACCAACTTTTGATAATATAAACCTAAAAACGCGGATAGTTAACTCTATGTACGCACAAATACTAAAAGGACGCGGCTTTGCAAAAACAGCTGAAAATAAATACTGTAAAGCGGATGTGTTTCAATGTACATGTACGCTAGTAGATTGATCATTCTGTATAATTTATAGCTTTGGATCTTTCCAATTTTATTTGGAAAAACATTACGCTGTTTACTTTGGGTTTCGCTTCAATGTCACTAAAGGAATTTGACCCTCAACATCTTTGATGAGGGATGTTAGAGGTTGGAATTTTTCCTACCCGAATATTGCTATCCCAAATAGGATCCGAGTTAATAACAAAATTCAAATGGTTAAATGGCCCATTATTATATTATCGTAGCTTTAATAGACGGTAACTTAGTTCATACAAAAGTAGCTTATATATTTCAAACCATTCATAAAAGGATAGAGTTATTATATTATTATTTACAATGACATACACCCGAAGACAAACCAAGAATAATCCAACTTATTCACTAAAATTCACTAACATTGACCGATTCCAGTGACTCATCCTTTGTATCGATTATATTCGATTTCTTCAAGGGTATTTCGATACCCAGATAACAAAAGAACGATAAACACACGATACCAAGCAATACGTACAACTTGGGTGTAAATGCCACGGTAGAACTTAACCCTAACGAAACGCTGGCTCCCAGATTCTCGGACAAAGTACACAAGGCCATGGAAGCCTCTTTCTTTTTAGGAAATAGATATCCGTGCAACACTTAAGTACGGGTAAAAATTAATCATAAGTTCATTAGTTAAAGTCGAGTAATGCAATTCAGAAAATTGGGGCTACATACTGTAAAATAGAAAGGCATTGCCAGCGTACCCTGCTCCGAATGTAACGGATAAGACTAAAACGAATACGGTATCGTTGGAAAACCAAGAAGGTTGCCAAAGAAGGGAGGTAACAATGGATCCAATCTCTAAGAAATTTATAATAACAAAGACAACCCAACGATTCCATACTTTAGCCATCCAAGAAAAGACAGCCGAAAATACGACAGTCCCTATTCCGAAGAGAGCAGCAGCGAGACCGAGTAGTTGAAGACCACCCAGGCAAACGTCAAATACCTGTTTGTTGACCAAATTGGTCAAAAACTCTAATGACCCTAAATTTTTAATTACCTTGGCAACATCAGTGACCAAAACACCAGCCCAAAATCCACGATGAAAATCGCAAACGATCAACATCAAAGCCACTTTACTCTTGGTCAATCTAAAGGTGTCTAAAACCAAACTGCATTTGGTGGCCTCGGACTTGACCTTTGGTACCGAATCCAAAAACAGGAAAGAGATCAAACCGGACAAAGCCGCGATACCCGCGAAGGTTCCGAATAAAACGTGGACGTAAAATTGTGGCATTTTTTCAAAATTTGAATTATCGGAGTGTTCACCATCGACAAAATAGGGTCCGCAATGTTCCCTGGCAATTTCCGTCAAATTCATCTCGTTGCTATTTTGACTCGTCACGAAATACGACACCAAATTGCCAAAAATGGCCCCGGAATTTTCGGCGGTCATGGCAATTCCAAAAACAACACTATAAAGTTTCTCTTTGGGAAGAACGCTAAGTTTGGAGAATTTCTCGGTAAAATACGTGATCAAGGAATAGGTAGATGAACGTCCGAGACATCCAATTACCTTCAGAATGATGGCACCTGGGATCAGAGTCACCCAAGACGGTTGCAAATTTGCTAATGAAAACAAACACACGGCTAAACCACCGGCAACAACCAGTTTCTTCAAACCAAAGAGATCGGTGAATAACGAGGTCAGGAAGAACAATGAAACGATGGACGCGGCGATACCAACTGATAAGCTGATAGTGCCCATACCGTCCTCGATATTATAACTACTTTGCATAGCCTCCAAGGGAGTATCGGCAGTCATAAATAACGTCAAAAACAGCGAACAAACTATCAAGTTCTTAACAATCCTCCATTTCTTTTGCTCTTTAATTTTCGATTTATCTAAAATAACTTCCGATTTATCCGCCTTAATTTCCGACATCATGAACGTGTACCGGATATTTCTTCCGTGGAAATAACTATGCCACGATTGTTCGCATCGGCAACTAAAATGCCCTAGAATTAAAAGTACAACCGATACCTTGAAACAACGGACACAAAATTGTCAACAAAATAAAAGCTGCTACTTTCTTGAACCTTGAGATCAGACAGCGTGCTTCGAAGGTTCATGTACGAGTTGTCGCCGAGAAGCCATACTTTTGTGTCAATGGTTTTAAGGTCGATGATAGAGATAATGCGAACGATAATGTACCTCCCACAAAATATACAAAGGAATCTATGGAACAGCTGTACTAAACGTAAGTAACAAATCAAGTCAAAGTGTAACCAGGTGAAAAAAAATCAGAAAGCTTCAGCCTGCTATTGGAACTAAATCTGGTGACACAAATTTCATTTAAACGTTATACTTTTCGTCATAATGCTACTTCTGGTTATATAGAGGGTGTTTATGTATAAGTCTCTAAGAAATTATAGATTGTGTTTCTTTATGCATTTCTGCGTGAGTGGTTCAAACAGAAAATGAACAAATAGGTGTATTTAGTTATAAACAATTACAGTATATACATGTGTTTAAAATATAGCAAAGTTTAAAATCATTTCGTCATCTTATTGATCATGCAACTCGTTAAAATGAACCTGTTTCCTTTTAAGAGACGTAACACTTATCCCGGGGGTTCGTACCATCTCTAAAACATCATTATTGTCTTTCCTACGTTTGCTTAATGCCATTGATATTTCAATGGCTGAGTACGACACGGCGGACACTAACAAAGCGCTCATAGCAATAGCCACTTTCGTTGTCATGCTTAAGGAGGAGCTGTAAGCGTTTCCCACCATGGATCCTGTATTCTCCGCTAACATGTAATTGGAAAAAGAGGCTTCTTTCTTGTCAGGGAATAAGACTCCGTGAAGTACTTTGAAAAGTATAAAAAAAATTTAAGTTACTATACGAAACTTAGGACTAATTTAATCTACTTCTAATTAATACCGTGAAAGTTGACAGTAAGGCCGGCCACGACAACGCCAAATAAAATGGCCATCAGATAGACAGTGATAGTGTCGTGACTTACAGACGGAGTCCAGAGAAGACAAAAAATGAGTAGGGACATTTCTATGACAGCAGAGATAGCAAAAACGGGTACCCGTCCAAATGCCTTTGATAGAAATCCAAAACAAATGCAGAAAACAGTCATACTAGCTCCGTACGCCATACAGAATAAACCCACGCTCTGCATTCCGATTAAACACGTTGAGAACGCCTATATTTTTAATTAAACCAGGATGTTAGGCTTAAATACTTCGTCAAGGTTATCTTAAATTGCAGACCTTTGTAATATCCGCGAAGACAAAAGCCATAACCAAGCCTCGATGAAAATTACTTGGCCATAACAAAGCGCCTCTCCAATTCCTATTGAAGGTCAATGTTTCCAGAACCATGCGTCTGTATCTTTTGGCGCCAACGATTCCACACTGCGATTTGGGTATCGAATCGAGGAACAGTAACGTCACGGCGCTCAATAGGCCAATGAGAGTTAAACACCCGAACAATATATAAATAAGTCGTTGAGCTGGACGTTTAAAATTGCCAGTGTCCTGATGGTCAGCATCCGTGAAGAAAGGTCCACAAAGGTAACGGTAACCAATGAATTTGGTCGCGTTGACGTCAACCTCAGCGTGTTTCAAGACATTGTAGGATATCAAGTTACCAACGACAAAACCGAAACTGGACACTGTGTTGTATATGCCAAACATGGCGCTAATAATTTTATCCTTATCGGCACCGGTATTTTCCGAGTAACGTTCCACCAGGATAGTTGAATAGGCGCATTGACACGCCCTCGCTAAACCAGAGACGGAATAAGACAAAATTGCGCCTGGTGCTAAGGTATACCAAGCAGGGTAGAAATTGGCTAAGATACTCAAAGATTCGACGGTGAAACCCAGCACCATGGTGTATTTCAGACCAAATATATCGGTAAAGATGGTGGGTAATAGTAGAAAAGATACTATAGACACTCCTTGTCCGATTCCAGTGCTGGTTGTACCCATTCCGTCTTCAATGTTTAAACTGCTTTGAAGTTGAGAAGTAGGTTGATTCGCGGACACGATTAAAAAGATAGCCGTCACTAAAACCACAAAATTCTTCAAATCCTTCCATTTTTGGTAAGCGGGTTTTACCGAAGTATTTATAGCCATGTTTAGGCTTAGCTATAGCACGTCCGTAACTCACACACTGTAGCAATGAAACAGCTTTGCCGATGCACTGAATATTTTCTGTAGACGTGTCATGTAAAGGTATTGAAAAAACACCGTACAGAATATGTCAAATAAATTATTATTTCAAGCTTTTATTTTAAGTCTGGAAAATTAAATATTTCACTGTACTAAGGGATTACAAGCAATTTTTAAACAGTTTTTACATTCGTGTAGTCAAAAAACGCTTTAAAAGTCAAAGGTCAACACAAAAGAGGTCAATCAAATTAATTTAGGATTATTTCTATAAGGATATTTCAAAAGGATACGAATTGAAATCAACACCATTTTTATCCGACACTATAGCGAATCTAACATGTTTAGTAATTGTTTTAGGTTCAACAACAGATTGAAATTCAATTCGGTCGTCTTCTTTAACACTATGAACTTTGACCTCAACGTATATATAGCAACAATACGCGATAAGTAGCGAACCGAAGATCACAAAAACCTTTACCCAAACGCAAATAAATTCACTGTAGGCATTACCAATCATAATACCAAAAGCTTCGGCCAACATTAAGTTGGACAAGGCGGATGAAATCTTGTTAGGAAAAAGAGTGACGTAAAGAACTAAACCAAATAAAAATTAGGCTTAGCTTATTTTTTCTTTACGCATTAAGCCTTGGTTATTAAAATAAAATTTCTATTCAACCTGCTGCTTGCGTTTCCCAAATGGCTCTGCTAAGTACCCATAATGAAGCTACCACGAAGAAAATCGGCAAATCAGCGAAAGTTGGCTTCCAGAAAATCAAGATAAAGAATAGACCAGCCGTATTAAGACAGGCCAAAGTGCATAGCAATGGTCTACCAGTGTATTTGACTAAGATCCCGAAAGTTAAACTGAATAGAGTATGACACAGTCCCTGAGCGACTGACAGTAATCCAATGTACTCTTCACCGAGAACGCAAGTTGTATAAGCCTACAGAAGTTACGTTACGTTTGGTTTATTATTTTTCTAATATTAAAGGTAAATAAAAATAACAGAAGAATGTGCCTTCCTTAGTTCCCAGTATATTTACTAACACCACTTTCTACCTAGCCAGGAATACAGGAGGCGTGACGGATATACTCAAGCCCGGCCCACAAACCCCGCATAGAAATTAACACAGGAGATATGGGCCCACCATGATTCTTATTAGCTGTATTTATTCCCGATTAGGCTTATTTGGCTGACTTTGTAAAGTTATCTTTCATCTCCCCGACGAAAATAGCTCAGCTTTTGAGGCATTCAGAGCTAATGTTTACCTTAGATTTTGTTGTGTATTTTTGTTTGCCCTCGTAAGCGCGATGTCATTCATTTATAGACGAGTTTTCCTCTGTCCTGTACCACTAGAGTGACGTCAGCACGAATCCCAGGTCGCCCACGCTTCACTCTTTCTGTTACTTTTATTTCACCTTATTACCACTAATTCCAGTACTTAAATTTAATTAAAAATATAAAACCTTACCCTATTAAATTCGCTATCCTTGAAGGCCAAACTTAAACCACGAAATAATCCCAATGGCACCAAAAGCAACAAATATTTATGTTTATACATCTTCAAGGTTTCAGTCAAATAATCCCAACCGGATGTAAAATGTTCTTCCTTGTATTTTTCAATAATCCTCGCATCCACAAACAAAATTACAATCAAACTCGCCAATAAACCGGCACCGCAAAAAATACCAAATAACAAATAAATTTTAAAGTTGTCGGGTCGAAGAAAATTCATGTTGGTCTTATAGTCAGTTGGGCAGAAATTAAAACCACAATGAGAGTTATAGTTATAACTCTTAGTGTAATTCACATTGGAGGACTTGCGCAAAACTTCGAATGATATCAAATTTCCCAGGACACTAGCTAAACTAGTAGCCGTATAAAAAATAGCGAAAGCTCTAACTGTAATATTTAAATCACCAACTTTTAACGCGGCGTAATGATCTGATAACCGGGCGATACAAGTTTTAACGCAAATTATAGACAAACCACTTCCAATTCCGTGAACTACGCTACCAATTAGTAACGAATACCAAATTGGGTAATAATTAGTTAAATACGACAGGGATATCATTGCTGTTGAACCGGATAACGTTACACGGATACCAAATTTTTGAATACAAAATGTTGAAAGTGTCAAAAATGTTACAATCGAAACCGCTTTACCAACGCTGGCCGTTTTGGTGCCCAATCCACCTTCAACATTGATAACGCTTTGCAGATGCATATTGGGTACCATACCGCTTGTGGTTAACATACTCGCGGCTATTAAGATAATCGCATTACGGAAAATGACCTTAGGGTTTAATACCAATTCATCACTGCTCGAACTTTGATCGGAATTACTCATATTTTTATTTTTATTAATATTTTAAACGAATTTGAAGTAAATTTCTTTTTACAACCTTAGTCGTGAACTTTACGCGGCTATACGTTTTCACTAACTGTTATGTATATATTACATTTGGTGGATTATAGTTGCGATGAAGATTACTATACGCCAACGTTTTTTTTTTAATGCGTAAATTTTTTGTTATACAGGGTGTTTCCTAAAGGTCTGTTCGAGTTGAAAATATTCCACCGTTTTAGAGTTAATATTGGTCAAAGTATTTAACGGAAGACCCCTTAAATTTAATTAGGAAACCGATTCAATACAATGATTTTAAGGGGTCATCCCTAAAACCCTCAAATAAATCACAACTCGAAAACAGTGTCCCTTGTGGCTAACAAAATGGAGATACAGAAGTTAAGAAATTTTCAACTCAAAATCGATTTCCCAAAGAATTCATCCCCAGACTTAATTTATGCCACCAGACTTATCAGAAACACCCTGTATACTTGGGCTTATCATAGCGAAGAGACGCGAGCCGGCGTCGTTTTACCAACACCACCTTGCAAAGAGATACGCTCCACTGAATTGAGCATATAAGGTATATATTTTCACCTCGTTCGCCTTGAGATGGGGAATGAAGGTGAAGGTACGAAATAGCGTTTCACCCTTCAACCGTTAATTGCCATCTCCCCCCTAATAGCTGTTCATTAATACTCTGTATTAAAATGAGATACGAAGCTCAGATGCGAGAAAAAACATACACGATAAAATATTATTATTATTTATTATTTTTTTTTTGTAGAGTTCGGTTATTCAACTTTTATTTAAGGAATATAAAACCAATACAAATAACAAACAATTTTCGTTCTAATATTCATTCAAGTAGAGACGCGGGTAATGAATGAGAGAGCTAAGTTTGTTTTACTATTGATGATCAGGAGGTTTTTAAGTTTGTAAGCAGAATTTAGGCAGAAAAGGTTTTGATGAAATATTCCATAATTTGTATCATGTTTGTATCAGATTGCTAGTAATCTAGGTGTTTAAAATGTTTTGGTAAAAACATGGGCTATAACTACGATCGACAGCTCGTCACGGTTTCCATACCCTACGACACAACAGTAAATTGAAATTGGTTTTTGTAATACTTAGTGTCCAGTGAAGTATACATCGGTCAAATAAATCTCATCATTCTCAAGCTTGCATTTCCGACGCAACCAATTCTTGTACACAAATATCATACTAACGACCTTAGGCATATATCACATCATAGTCAAGGGGAATACCGACAATGAGTCAATCGGCAATCGTTCCAGATAGCATCGAATTCCTCCTATTGGACGATCTCTCCGAATCCATATGTTCTTTAACATTCTCGTGAAATCCCAAACTGGACTTCAACTTGGGTATCAAGGCCTTCAAATCGAATTGGTGATCATCAACGGAACCGGAAGTCCAGGAAGCCCTCTTCCTAACCATACGCTGAGACGGTGTACTTCCGGTGGCCAAAACGATACATGGCAACGACTCAGAGTTGTAAATCCGAGAACATCGTTTATTAAAACGTCTCAAACTCTTATGCCAAACGACCGAATCTTTCACCACAGTTTGGGTATTTCCAGTTTCATCATCTTTCGCATCCGAGGAACCGTTTTCACTTCCTCTATCTTCCATTTCGGGTGGAACCACGGTTAAGGGACGATCGTTTTCAATGATATTTACATTCGGTTCCAAAACAACTTTACGATTTAATTCTCCATTGTTAAGGACGACGTGATCTTTTGATTGAATTTTTCGTCGATTTTTGACAGCCGGGGGCGTATTGATTTGAACTGAATTGAAATTATTACCCGACGGGAAGTTTTTTGTATCTCTTTGTTTGGAATTACCGTTGCCGTCGAATTTGTAAACCTTTGAAAAATTTTATTTGGTTATACAGAACCACTTGAGAATTCTCTTTCAATGATGAAAGGTAAGCTTGGCCTAGTTTAGCTTCCGGGGACTTTTAGTAGTTTTCTAACGGCTAACGAAGTAAATAAAGTGTTTCGTAAGCTTAAAATAAAGTTTGAGATGCACGAAATTTTTAAGCAGGTTGCTTTAAAGTAAAATAATAAAAAATGGTTAAACTTTCATAAAACTATTTTATATTTAGATGTTAGAAAATATGCCTTTTTTACATCTCATCTTAAAGGCCGACATCCAAAGAAAATGCTTGCTTGCGAACTGGAAACCTAGCATCAAAGCATTTGACTAACAATGACCGACCGTGCTAAGGTTAGAGTTCACGCTCTAGTGAAATTTTGAGTTAAAATTCGTGGAAAGCGGTTCTGAACTGAAGATAAACAACAGTTGGTGGGTGGCCCTTCATTCAATGCTCGGATTTCAGTTCTTTTTGAACCCTTTTAACTACGTATCGCCGAAAGCTAGATTTAAATTACATCTTGACCACGATTATTTTCAAAACATCGCGCTAAGTCCTTGTCAAGGTCTAGCTAAACCAGGCACAAGCTTCCACTCCGATAGAATTTGAGGATTCAAAAATTTACCCAAAATGATTCTCCGTGTCGTTTGGACTCATTCAGAAAAACATCTTTCGACGCCTGTTCTGTAATCGAATCGGGTCTGTTCAATTTCGGGGGTTCAAACTCTTCCAGCTCGACGGACGAATCAAAAAGCGTATCCTCGTCATCGGCCAAAGTTCCTGGGGTTGGACCACGATCCAAATCGTTAGGATCTGGAAATTCCAGGGCAACCAATGGAAAATGTCTGGTCTCCTTCATCAAGAGACGAACGCAAGATTCGTGTTGACCCCTAATAGCCAAATTCAACGCCGTTCGCCCTTGTTTATTTTTCTTGTCAAGTTGAACGGATTTCAAAGTGTGACGAAATTTCTCAATAATCGAGATTAGTATATCTCTCCGACCAAACATGGCAGCGTACATAACTGCTGTGTTACCATCATGGTCTTCCATTGATGGATCAGTTTGATCCTTAATTAAAGTTAATGTAAATTAGTCCTAAGTTAATTAAGTAATTGTTTGATATTCCATTAACCAATTAACGTATTTTGCGTAACTTCGGTTGAATTTTATATTTTAAAAAAACCTAACACCAAGGCTTAGAAAAACTGGCCTACTAGTGCTCTAGAATTATGGCTTACGCGTTGGAAAAAGGAATTACTAAGTTACTTACGCCGGAAGGTAATTATACGGATGAAACCAAAATCATCAGAAAAAAATTACCAGAGAAAAAAAATTCTTATCCAACTTAATGATACATTAACGACATTATTAAGCTAACGAACTGAGTTATAAAAACACCCCTAGCTGAATCAGCTTTTTGCATGTCATCAAAAATTCAACTTAATTTCTCTAGGTAAAGCGGAAAATTGGGGCCTCGAATAATTTATAAGAAGGGTTTCTGAATTTCCTTCTCTATTCAAAAAGGAAAAAAGTAGGTGAAAAAACCACGCCTATATTCATACATCAAGTCGCTTGACAGAACTAACAAAGGTATGTTGACAATCACCAGTACAATTATTTAGTCCCAGGTTAAAATGAGTCTGCAATTACGGAGAGATTAATTCACTCGCAATTGTCAAATAGAGACGTGGTTGTGGAGAAATACGTGCGTGGGTTGAATAAAACACGTGCGACGCCAAAAAAATAAAATAAAATTATTTCTTCAATAAAATCCCTTATTATGAATCTCCTTTTGTCAAAAATGCGTTTCTCTATACAATATTAATGGAGGTATCATTTTCCAGGTGACATTAATAGTCCGATAAAATTTACACCTCAACGTGGGCTGCTTCAATTCTCGATTAAAAAAAAAGCGTAAAACTCTAGTTACTAGCATGGTCCAAACCTAACCTGAGCTGTACATAAGCACATTCTTTAGTAATCAAGTTGACTAGTGAGCAGGGACGGAAACAGGAAACATTAGTTATTGGACATGTGTCCAGTGAACCTCCCTTTGACTGGGAAAAATAGAGGATTCTTTAGTAATCAAGTTGACTAGTAAGCAGGGACGAAAACAGGAAACATTAGTTATTGGACATGTGTCCAGTGAACCTCCCTTTGACTGGGAAAAATAGAGGACATTGTCCACTGGAGTGTTCAAAAATAGTGTCAAAACTGGTCAAAATGTCCTTGGTTTAAAAAAAAATTGGGACATTTTAATTAAAATGTTATTGGACAATATCCAGTGTCCTGTGCTCATTTCCGGCCCAGATTTCATTATATGTTAGTAGTCAGGGCATTTCTTTTAGCAGTCAAATTCCTTAACTAGGTGCCTTATGTACAGCCCTGGTCCAAACCTTTAACTTCGAGACTTCAAAAGTCACCTTGTCCGAGATAGGGTACGTGTTTTTGGAATTTTTCATAAAACTATCGATTTAGAAAAAAAAAAAAGAAAACCCTTTAATACCTACAATAATCCCTTATACGTGGTGTGTTGTTTTAATGGGAGCAGGGAAACAAGAGTTTAAAGAGAGTGGTGGAGTTAAAAGAACAGAGATAATTAATAGAGCGAGTTAAACTAAGACAACATCTCACCGTCCTAGGTGGGGGGGGGAGGAAGAGGAGTTGTGACTATAAAAATTCTCCCTCATTAACTAATGAGACTGGGTGGGGGTGGTGGTGGTACAGTAGAAGGCACCTGCTCTACTTCATTTATAAGCGAAAAATATTAGGGCGAAAAATTAACTGAAACTGCACTACGTGCCTTCAGAATTATCAATAAAAAGAAAGGGTTAAACTTGGTTCTACTAAAGCCAACTTCTACTTTTGACCTATTTAAAATAGTCCTTAGATAGAGGTCAAACTGATAGTATAGGTTTATTTTTAAAATTAGGAAATTATTTTATTTATTATTTCAGCACAGCCATATGTACTAATTTACCTTAATTACTCGGCCCTGATTGTTGTAAATGCCAAGTATTTAGTATCATTTTAAGGTGGAGAAATAGTACTTAAACATATTGAAACGACTTCCCCTATCTCTTATGGAACTAGAGCTAAATGGTGTCGTGTAAATAAGCAGCCCATGGAGAGGATGTCTATGAACATTTTGCTTAACTACTCGGGTCCCTACTGTTGTAACCTCAAGTATTTAGTAATGTTTGAAAGCTGAGAAATAGCACTTAAACATATTGAAACGACTTCCGCGTATCTCTTATATAACAAGAGTTCGAAGGTGTCCAATTTCTAAATTCCCCTGACCCTTTTTTCCAATTTCTAAATTCTCTAACATTTCCAGGCATACCCTCCCAACCTTACAATTTTAACATGAATTTCCCATAGAATCCCTGCAAACCACTTCACCCTCATTACAATAATGTTCAGAGGCAAAGCCAACATACAGGCTGAACCTCTAAGCATTAAAACCCCATAGAACGCCTGTAAATCCTTTTCTTACAATACACAAAAGTCCCTTGAAAAGCTAACTTCCAGGTTCAAAGACCTTCCTTAATAACCTTAGCACAACAATGTCAATTTAGCTTAGCTTAACAGGGAAAATTTAGTATACAAAAAAAAGGGTTTAATGTTTACTTGGTTAGCTGTATGTAATATAGCTAAACAATGGCAATGAATAGCGTTCATTGAACCTGCTGCCTTGCAATTCCTGTATTCGATGCAGTTAAACACGCAAAGTAGCGTGAGCGTTTCCTTCCCATATTCCTGACTAGGCTTCCTCGAGAAAAATTTCATAAATCGCTAGCGTTAATCTCTCTTATAAAATTACACCAACACGAATACGGAAATAAGGAAGAGGAAGAGCTAGAGAGAGGCCTAAAGCTTCCGCGTCAAAGCTAAAAAAACTTCCGCATTTTAGCATGGGAAAAAATAAAAATTAATCATTTCTCAATATCGAGCTGGTTCTATCGAGTCTATAACGTAGAAGAATAAGTTATATAACAATATACAGGTTGTTTCTGATAAGTCTATAGGCATAAATTA
The DNA here is from genome assembly GCF_054372755.1 of Phalangium opilio. NCBI lineage: Eukaryota > Metazoa > Arthropoda > Arachnida > Opiliones > Phalangiidae > Phalangium > Phalangium opilio. Next base: position 3,284,492 of record NW_028324151.1, read on the forward strand.
AGTCTGGGGATGTTCTTTTGGAAATCGATTTTGACTATATAGAAAATGTAATTTCTCTCTATCTCCATTTTGATTACCACAAGGGACACTGTCTCAAATCGAGTTAAAATTGGTCAAAGCATTTTACGGATGACCCCCTTAAATTTAATAAAGAAACTGATTTAGACAATGATTTCTTATTTAATTAAGGGGTCATCCCTAAAACACTAACCAAATCATAACTCGAAAACAGTATATCGTTCAATTATTATATATTTTTGCACATGGGCAAAGAAGTCAACTCTCCAAGTTCAGTTTTCAAATCCCCTATAGGCCTAGGTTAAGTTATATTTACAAAATCCATAACGGATCCCGGTCTTAAGACACGTGTGTCACTTTCTCTTTGCATTATTGACAAGCAGCAGCGAGACCCGCAGTCATTTTGAGATTTCTGGTGAAGTATAAATCTATCGTACGGGTTAATGAACCTAACCGTTTTATAAAACGGACAGAAGCTGCTTGAGGAGTCAAACTCTTCAAGGGGGGGTCTGTCCCTCATATTCTGATAGTTGTTTTTCTTTTTATAGCACAGGCCAAGGGCGATCAATAAACAAAGAAATTTTCTCTGATATATCCCTTCATTTCGGCCAAAATCCTTTGTTTTTTGTTTTTGTTCTTACAAACCCTGGTCGTCGCGGGTGGGTGGATTCTTTCCGGTTGGTTCGTAAGAGAACTATTGGAATATAATAATACACTTAACAACAAAAATAGAGCAGACAGAAGTTATCTAAACGCGTTCTCTTTTATTCTATCTTATCCCTTGACTTTTGAAAAGGGGGTTCATTTGACCGGAAGTTCTAACGAATTTGGTTCTAATCAGGCCCAGTCTCAGTCCCACAATACCATGTTTTAAATCTTGATGACCGCGGTTTAAAATTTTAAAACTTCTGTTACGAGAACCTCTAGTTAATTTCCTTCTATTATATTTCTAAGTAGATTCGTTGGGTGTTTTTATGTCTTATCTAATGGGAAGAAAAATAGGGATAAGTCAACAGCCAATCAGAATGGGTCTTCGATTGCCCGTTTATCTTGGAAGTTGGAAAAGGGGAGAGGGATTGCAAAATGACTTCGGAATCGGAATACAGCTATACACCCAAGATCAGATCAGTAATTGTATTCTCTATGATATCAGGGAAGAATGAGTATAAGAAGCGCAGCCCCCCCCCCCACACTGGGGTATAAAGATTGATTTCTTATCGATATCAAATGGTATATTTATACAATTTCATAATTGCTATTTGAGGTAATAGATAGTGTATCGATTGCTGGTATACTGCCATGGGTAGGTTTTTGGCAAAAACAATTTATAAATAAGGCTTTTATCCGTCTAAATAGATCAAAAACAAAATACAGATCCTAATTAAATGTTTCCCTAGCCCCAATAAATTTAAACCGTGATTTCCGAAATTAATTTCAGAATAACCTTGATATACTACAATCTTTACGGCGCCTTGGGGTTTTTTTGCCTATTACGCAAAATACATTAAATTGATTGATGGATGATTTTTGGTATCTTAATACACCATTTAACACTTACTCTTTCCAATAGCGCATTAGCCAACTCTTTGAGCCCCAAAATCGAAGCGTGCATTAAAGGTGTCAATCCCCTATCATCGCTTAAATTTGCATCAGCTCCGTGATCGAGTAAAAGTTTGGCAAACTTGGTCTGTATTTGTCGGGGCATATCGCAAGCTCTTTTACAGCAATAAATCAGAGCCGTTTCTCCTAAACAATCCCTTGACCTGGCATTAGGATCGGCACCGGCTTCCAATAATAAAGTAGCTTGTCTAAATCTCTGTTGTCTAATCGCGTCAAAAAGCGCGGAATCCGGTGACGTAGACCGACCTATAATTGACCCTGAAACCATTTCTGGTGACTCTGAAGTAACGGGAACCTCTGGTAAGGCGGAAAAGGCCGACTTTCGTAAAAGGGACAGACTATTTCCGAAAGAACCGCGTCGATTCGCGACTAAACCGTTCATGCCGCCGTCGGTATTTCCCGCGGAAAAAAAACCACAAACTTTACGCGCGAAAAATTCTCCTGTCACTCGTGAAGGGCTCTCTCTCCTATACTATAGAGAGAGCGCGAGAGCGGGAGAGAGCGCGCGCTTTCTAGGAAGGCTCGAGACTGTAGCGGTCAATGGCACCAGCCACTGGAACCAAACCACGTGCTAATAGGTTTATATACACTACTATATTCGCGCCTTTATGGCGTAGAAGGGTATATGGTTTTAGTAATTGCGGGTATAGAGGTGTTTCGCCTAGATCCATATTTTAATGTATGGGGGTGTGTTTATCGGGAAATTTTGACCTCTTTCTGTCAGAAATAGACAAATTGCAGGCGTGGGGGAGCAATTGGTGTTGTCTGCCTAAAGAAGTTTATGTATACCTTTTTAAAAGTTGGTAAACACGTTACATACTTGGAGGCCATTTTCCAATATGGCCGACCACCCACCTTTAGTAAAAATTCGAAAATTTCGAATCAGCAAAAACAAAATTAATTTACCGATGTTTATTTATTTATTTATTTATTTTTTCTTGTAAATAAACTTAGATCGCCGAAAAACAATTATACAAATACTACAAAATATAGTTATTGTTTTTTGTTGATGTTTTTTTTTTTTTTTCAAATACTTTGAAAAATATAAGCTTAAATTGAGATTATTTAATTTTAAATTAAATGCGCATGGAAGACACATAAAAAAACGATAAAAAGGCGAAAGAAAAGAAAACTAAGTGTCAGCCAAAAGGGGCTCTAATATTATTGGTTGTAAACTTATGTATGTATATGTATAACAATAAACTTATGCCTTAAATAATTTAACGCGAATTAAAGTTTTTCTTTTTTAATTTCAAATATTTTTAACTAATTTAATAATAATTTGCATTGCTCTGAGAATAAATAACTATAAATTCTTAACGGAGTCCTTTCTCTCGATCGTTTTAGAAATTTTCAATATTTCAATTAAAACTAAAACGCAGCGTTTGTCATATAACTCTAAAATCAACGCGATTCGAATTAGGTAAGAATGGATCCATCGGTCGAATAAAAGTTTCGGAATATTTTCCGTTTCTTTCGGGGATAAATCCGTTCATCATAGCTTTACTGGCGTATGGAAGTACCGGTTCGGCCAATTTGACCTTGTTGGCATCGTACTTGGCCTAAAAATACAAGCGCCGTTTGTTTGGATTGGCTAAAGTGTTGTTCACGTTGTTGTAGTGGTGGTGGTAGTAGTAAATATAATTGGTTAGCCAAGCCAAACACCGCGACTAACTAACGTGCAAAACTAACGAGGCAATTAGCCTCTACTAAGTATTTTTCTACTTCAAAAGCGCAGTATGGGGGAAAAATAAGAACACCTCACCAGTATAAAGTGAATAAATTCAAACACAGCAAAAAGGCAAATATGCACTCAAAATGAAAGGAACATTTGAATTGAACTAAAGAACCAAAACTAGTCACAAATTCAATATTGCGTTTAGTCAGTCAAATTAACCGTTTTCCGATAATTAAAGGACAGTGAAAAAAAACCGCCTTAGTGTGACGTCACAAATGCTATTTGCCCATATAACCAAAGCGGTACCAAACATGGCCGCCCACTGCTAAAGCTAAGCCCGCGACGTTATACACCTAGGTACTGACGTCACAATTGAGATAGCTCTATTGCAAGGCGATATGTCGAAAATATTATATTTCCATGATGAAATTTAGTTTATTGTAAACGTGTTGCAATAATTTCTACTATTTCACGCGTTATAACCCAAATTTACATGCGAATTAACATGCCTATTTCATTCACCTTCAACCATTATCGTGAATTAACACCAAAGCCAGCGAGATAACAATGTGACAAATAATTTGCACTTAAGGCTTTCATTGACCCAAGTGTCTTTGCTTTAGGTCGGCATGACGTATGTATCCCTAATTATCACGACTAAGCATTCATAATATTGCGCTCAAAATACACAAAAGGCTTAACGCAATCCAAGATCCCGCATATTTCAAGGAATTTTCCAAGTTCAAGCAAGCCCAGGCAGAAAGAAAGTGAACCAAATGGTCAAAAGATCGCTGGTTACCTTGTTATATAGTCCAACGCCGAAAATCGCCACTAACATTCCAAAGAAATTTGAGAGAGTGATCGGGTTCTTCATAAATAACAATGAGACGGTGATAACCAAAATCCTTTTGGTTGTACTGCACACGGAATACGTTAGAGGAGAGACCAATGATAAAACGCTAAAGGCGATAACATTCTGGATAAAATTCAGGAAGCCATCTACCGCCAGTAGAAACACCACCATAAAGGGATCCGTATTTTGTAACTGAGGGCAAAAAAAAAAAAATAAACAAAATATTGATTAGGGTCAAATTCTACAGTTTATAAACTAGAAATTGCCATTGTCTTTAATTAATATTGACTTAAAATGAGCAGAGTATTTAATTTAAACCCTAAGGGTCTGAAAGATGACATGGTTCTCAGTCCTAAGGTACCATGTACTTAGGCCTATTTTTAGATCCCGCCAATGCAAAATTATCATAAGCTAATAAGAAAATAACTAACTCGAAAGATTATTCATAAAACATTGTTTCAATTTCTCATCCGTTATTTAATTATTAATACTCGATTAAACTAATTAACTGCGATTTAAATCGACCAAAATCTGACCACGCCATCTCCACATAACAAAGCACCAACTACTTGACCTTGCAAATGGCGCGGCGCGACTTCACCAGTAAGAGGGGACGTTACTATTTCCGACCCAGGCTCATGAGTCCTGGATTGCAATTTTTCCCCATTGATCGAAAGGTCATTTGATACAATGGGCACTTCCCATTCCCTATACGCAGCTTTCGACCAACTCCCAAAAACCTCGAAACACAATTCGACCAACTCCCAAAACCTCGAAACACAATTCGACCAACTCCCAAAAAACCTCGAAACATAATTCGACCAACTCCCAAAACCTCGAAACACAATTCGACCAACTCCCAAAAACCTCGAAACACAATTCGACCAACTCCCAGAAACCTCGAAACACAATTCGACCAACTCCCAAAACCTCGAAACACAATTCGACCAACTCCCAAAAACCTCGAAACACAATTCGACCAACTCCCAAAAACCTCGAAACATACTTCGACCAACTCCCAAAAAGTCAAAATATGATTCGACCAACTCCCAAAACCTCGAAACATAATTCAACCAGCAACACAAAACCTCTGAATATAATTCGACCAATTCCCATAATGTTGAAATTTTTTTCTGCCAACTCCCCAAAGATGAGCCTATTTTTATCTACTTCTACACAATTCGACATGAACTTTGTGACTTTATTATAAGCAGAATTAAACTTATTTAAAGTTTCCAACAAAATACCTTTAAACCCTTTTAGACTAACTTTATAATGGATTAAATAGACCCAGATGCCCTGATAAACTCTTAACCCCAACAGAAGGTTGTCTAAGTTTAGTTTTTGAGAAAAGGCTTATATACTTACTAAATTAGTATCATTCATCATTTTCCTGACATCAAACAAGAACCAAAGAGGAAGACACATAATCAATGCTATCTTGGCCAAAGTATAAAGCAGCCATAGATGATGAATTCCAGCTTCCTGAAGAACCTAAAGGGGCAGAGCAAAAAGGAATATTCAGACTAATTAGCCGCGATTTCCTTTCCTGCGGTTTAGGGCTTAATTAACTAGATTAGTGCCAAAATCTATTTACTTTTTTGGAGAAAATATGTTGCAAAGAAAAGCCCGCTGTGGCTGCTAAGGCACTGATTAAGCCCACAAGGTCAAAAGAGAGTTCGGTAGCCGTAGCAATTAAAACACCAACCATAATTGGTACTAAAGATAAATAGACCTAAAGGGGATATCACTACATTATTATAAAATCTTTTGGCACAGTTAGGAATCAAAGGGAGGCTAACCTTTGTAGTTTGGACTTCTCTGGTAATAATTCTTGACAGGATAACCGTAAATAAAGGCATTGTAGCCTTAACTAAGATAACAAAATTTGCCTTAGACTTAAATACACGATGGTTTATGATATTTCTGATCAAATGAAATACTATTGAGGTTAACCCCATGATGAAGCTTAAAGAGAGTCTTTTCAGAAAGAAATTTAACCTGATCCCGTGAAATTGGGTTTAATGTATTTCATTTGATAAATTCATTTCAATAATTAAGATATTTTAATAAACTAACCAGTATGTGCGTATGAAACTGGAACTTTCCATATACTAATATGAGAAGTAACTGATGCAATTAATTTACCAAGAGCTAGTGGTATTAGCATTTTAACAAAGTACTGCCATGGAATTTCGCTTTTTGGCCGAATTCGCCAGACGTAAAATAAAGGTCCCGATAAAAATGTGACAGTAATCAACTGGCATAATGTTAATGTCAATGGGTATGGGAAATCATTCAAAATGGTTTTTCCGACTACACCATTACCCGAACTACATGTGTACCAGATTACGCAAAGCCCAAATATTTTTAAAACTTCTTTTCTAAATGCAGCTTTTTCAGAAAGGCTATCCATAATTTTTAAAATATATCAATTGATTTTTTACACGTAGTTAAGCTACTACACGGGTTGTTATTTAAAAGCCTAGACCAAGGCTTAGGTCCGAAAAGGAATTAAGAAAAAATATAGTAAATTTCGTGTACAACCTGTTCGAAGCATCATCATCGTCTAGGTTTACTTTCCTTTAATTTTAATTTCATCAACGGTCAAATTAAATATATGTACCGAAAAGTGGGTCAACGGGTTAAAAAAAAACTCAAACCGGCCAGTTAAAATTTGACAACTGTACACCTCAAAGCCATGTTCCCGTTCCGATTAGCAGACGATTCTAGCCTTCAGCTCAGCAGCTGGAAATCCTGGAATGCTGCTGGATCATGAAATGTCGGGAAATAAGCATGTAAAAAAGTGGACACTGTACAAATTTATATTTTTATAAATTATCAGGAGGTGAAATAAAATTTGATTAATGTATATAAAGTAGCATAATTTAGAGCTTTTCCCCAGAAAATCTTGGTAGAAATTTAAAACGGCATAAGTGATTATTTCATTCAGCCTTGGTTCAGCCTCATCAGGCATTCAGCGTCACAAAGCGGGGAAATTTGGTTTTTTTAAAAATGGCCGCAGTTTGTTTACTTTTTGACAGAGCCGGAGAGAGACTTCCGAATATGTGATAAAAATATTTGGAAAAACGTCGCGAAAACACAAACGCGGTTTTTCTTTTAGTTTCGTACAGTTTCAGTTTGCTAAAATGGGTCTAAGTAAGGAACAAAGTAAAGTGTCAGCCCATCAGCTTTTCAGGTTAGTATCGCATCGCTCAGCGAAGTATCACAAATCCAAGGCTTAACAGAATTTAATAACAAAATGTTATGAAAACCCTTCTTTGTTTGTAACTTACAGCGAAGCTGAAGCGATCAAAGCCCACTTACTAGGTTAGTTTATTTGTTGCGCACTTCTTAACGTTAGTAATTAACAAAATAGACATATTTTACGATACATCCTGTCCATTCCCCAGACCCTTCAACATTGTCAACATCTAAAGAGACACTTCAAACGCGTCGAAAACTTGGACAAGTACTGGAACGTTTGCTCCTTACCGATTTGGATTATGCACTGGATAAAAAGGTAGAACAGGATCTATGGAGTATCGTTTTTCGTAGTCCCATAACCGAGTTGCAAAGCAAATCTAAGGATCAAAAGAACTCTAGTCAAACCCAACAAGGACAGCTTGCCCTAACACTAGAGGCTGCTAGTGGGTTTTATTTGCAGGTATGTCCGATTTATTTCCCCATATTGCATGATTTATTTTGAGTATCCAAACATTTACCTTTCAGCTGTTGCAAAAATTATCCCATATCCATAATGTGGATAGTTTTTACTATCCAAGAGGTTCGGCTTTTAGTCAATCATCTGGTTTGTAAACTTTAATTTAAAATGTTTGCCAAAAAAAATAATAATCTTATATTTTAAAGATTATATCAAAAAAGATAAAACTGCCAATAAATCCTCGGTAGTTTATATTTGCCAACATTGCATGGTACATCTAGGTGATATAGCTCGTTACCGAGGGCAAAGTTTGCAAGCTGAAACGTTTTATAGACACGCCATTGAGTTAATCCCTAGTAATGGTTAGTTGACCCTTAAAAAAAAGGGCTATCCGAAATTAATAAGGTTATTCGTGATCAATTAGGTCAACCTTATAACCAACTAGCAATTTTGGAAGCCGCTAGTGGTGAAAAACTATCGACAGTTTTCTTTTACATTAGAAGTTTGGCTGTACTTCATCCATTTCCTTTAGCAGCCACTAATTTACAAAAACTATATTTGAAATTGATCTCTGACAAGTTAGGAAAAAAAAATACCATTTCTTTTACAATTAAAACTAATAATTAGTCATATTAATTCATTAGCAGTCCATTGGATCCTAAAAGCAGAATGTCCGCCTACGAATACATAAGCACATTCTTACAATTTCAAGCGTTAGTTCATGTTGGAAATGGTTAGTTTAGAACCATAAGAAAATAATATATAGCTCCCTATAAGTATGAAACTCTCCATTGAAGCCATGATTGTAAACAGCATTTTCTTCCATTGAAATTTGTAAAAAGTTTCTAATGCCACCTATTAAGAGTTTTTGGCGTGAAAAAGATAAAATGTTAATTTGTTTGGAAAATTTTCTAATTTTATATTGCAATTAAATAGATAAAGGTCTAGAAGTTATTAATATGATAATTATAACTGATTAAGTACATGTCAAAATTATCATAATTAATTAATTAATAGATGGCGCGAGGTTTGGCTCTAGGGGCGCGGGGGGGGGTGATCCCGGGCCCATCATGTGGACACCTTAGGTGGTGGCGATGGTTTCGCCCCCCCCCCTTTTACTCTTAGTACCTAAACTTCTCCCACGGGGGCGTAAAAGCGTAAGCGCGCCAAATTTGGAAGAAAATGCTGTAGTATGAAAATGTACTACATTTCATACTTATAGGGAGCTATATATTATTTTCTTATGTTAGAACAAATAAGAGTCCTTCTTTAGTCTTTAGCAAACACTCAATATTAAACTAAAAAAAACAACACCATTGTTTTAATAAGATTTTCCAAAAGCTGAAAAAGTTTTGAGTCATTTAACTACATCATTGCCGGCTTTAATTATCGCTGAAAAGCTTGAAACTTGGCAACTACTTCAAATGGCAACAGTTTGTATGTTCACTATCGGTCACGCTTGGAGTAGTTTAGAAGGAGAAGATGAAAAAAATGATCATGCTGAGAAAGAGAACGTTAAATCGCGTATGAGCACTGATGAAATTCAAACTGTCAACATTGGTCTGGATCTTATCGGTCGGTACTCAAATTTTTGGGTTCCTTTCTTCTTTTCTTAGAAAAATGGATTAAAATTAAATAAAACTTAATTATGATTTTAAGCGTCAATGCTCAGTGCCTTTTTACTACCTATTCACGCTGTTTTGGATGTGAATGAAAGTCGCGATTATTTCACTTTACCCGCTGTCAAAATAGTTCTGGATTGGACTTTAAGACATCATAAACTTTATGGTATACTTACCGAAGAGTCTTTCATTAAAAAGCCCCAGTAAGATCGTAGGAATTTAGATTAGAAAGAGCTTTCCTTAAATTTATAACCAATTAATTAATTATATTAGAATTTGGCACGGTTTGTGCAAACTTTTGAATGATCTCAGCTCGGAAGAAAATCTGACAAATGAAGTTCAAGATCGTAGGATTTTTTTCTTCTTTAATATAATTTGATCATCAATTAGCCTTATTCCTTATCAGCGCCACCTACCCATAGCGGCGACTTTGAGAACTACTGTAAGCGGCAAGCCAATCAGGTGTCGCTAAAATCTGGTGACGTCACTGACTGGCACTCTCGGGTCTTACCAAAAATGACGTCACCAGATTTTAGCGACATCTGATTGGCTTGCCGCTTACAGTAGTTCTCAAAGTCACCGCTATGGGTAGATGGCGCTGATCAGGAATAAGGCTAATTAAGGATCCTAAATTAATATTTCCTTAATTAAATTAAATTATAGTTGAATTCGTTCCATTACCAGAAGATTGGGATCTTCAATGCTTTTTACCTTTGCAAAGCTCTCAAACGTAACGTAATTTTGGCCTATTTTTCCCCCCCCCCCTATATTGTAACGTTAATTGTAAATCAAATATCAATCCTTTATACTTAGAAACTTAAAATTCCAAAATCAAAACCAAAAAACGCTCTCTGATAGTGAAGCGTGTAAATTAAGAGCCCAACGTTTAATTAAAATTGGAAAACAATTAAGTGAAATTAAAATTTTCGGGTAAAAATTAAATATAATAAAATGGTTCGATAAAATATATTAACGGGTTTTCTTATAGAAATCACCTTTTCTCTATAATTGAAACTGAGGAAGGGTTAAAAAAATACAAAGCAACGCAATCTATCGTAGCAACAGATCAAATGTTGCTTCAACAAATACAAGAGTTGGCTATTTCCAATAATAACGCCAATAATTCCGCCGCTATGATGCCTAAATCATCATCATCGGAAAATGCTGAAACTCCAACTAAAATGCCCGAAAACGTGGCGGTTCCGATATTTCAAGAAGTTCGATTTAAATTAGACGAACAGGATCACAATATCAAAAAGAAAGAGTTGATATTTAAGGAGAGTCAATCGCCGCCACCTTTGGAATTAAACGATTACGACGACAAAAGATCTCCCCCTCCTCCCATGGGGAACATTAAAATGGAGAACATGTCTCAAGGAAATCGGGAACAACGAAAAGGAGGAAGACAGAATGTAGCCCTACAAGCCATACTTCAACAAAGGGCCAGTGGTCAAACCTCTTCTAATTATAATCGTTCTACTAAAGAAAGCAGCAGCAACAACAGAATGCCCGAGAACGAAAACCCTAATAATTGGATGCCAACTTATAATCCAATGCAGTAATTATTATTTATTTATTTATTACTTTGATGGGCAGGGAGTTCACTCGGACATTACTTATAATTATAATTACTTCCAAATTGCCAAAAATAAAACACCAACATTTTTAAACAGTGTTTGACAATTACAATTACAATTACGTTAAAGGCGCCAAATGTTGAAGTGACCTGCCTTAACCCAAAACCCTTCCAAACTAATTAAACACCATCCCTAATCAATAAATCATAGGAATGTCTCACCCCAAATGAACCAAATGGCGGCAGCGGCGGAAATGAAAGCCAGATACAATGGTCCAAACTCTATGGGAAATCCCAATCAATTCCCAATGCCTAACATGGACCTTCCTTTTAATCAAATGCCGCCTCCTAATCAATACGGAGTTCAACAACCTTCGATGGGTTCCCTTCAACAACAACAACAAGCGTTGTCACCTCGCAACCAAGTACCAATTCAACCCAACAAAACATCCCCAAACATGCCACCTTACATGAATAATGTCCCCCAAAATCGACTCTTATGGAATTACAACATGAATTTCTCCGGTCCCCCACCATCCAATCAACAGAACCAAAATCCCTCCGCTGTTCATTCCCTAATGATGCAACAGCAGCAGCAGCAAATGTTGCAAGCGCAACAACCACCCCCGCCTAATTCTAGCCAATCACTGATGCAGGCGGGTTTTCACATGATGCCACCACCACCGCCACAAAGGGAGCAAAGTAAATTGCACGAACCATTGTTGCACGGGCTGTTAGGTAACAGCATTAACGAAAGCCTGCAACAAAATCAATTTAACAATCCCATGATGCATCGAAGGGACACTTTAGATATTCAACCGCCTCAATCCTCTTATGGATTGCAAATTGGAAATCGAATGGGAATACAAGTAATTGTCTGCCGTTGTTCAATAACATACTGACTGCCCTGATACTTACAATATGGTTGTTGTTTTTGCCATAGAATGTTGATGAATCCCAAAGAGGGCATTTTGGGACTATGAATCAAACGTATGGCTCATCTACAAATCGTTTGAACCAAGGTTCAAGTGTCAACAATCAACCTACAGTGGATTTATCGGCAAATACTTATTCCCTATTCAGTTCACCTTGGTCATCTGGTCTGACAACTCGAAACAAAGATTGTACGTAATACATACACACACAACTGATGACGGGACAAATAATACATTTCCTACTCTATTACTATTTCTTTTAGCTCAAAACAGTGGAATGGAACCACATTTGATGCAACATCGAACCCAGGTATTAATAACTCCACCCTAGAAACCCGTTAATGTTATTTTTTTTTAATTTGTTATTTTTTTTTTAATTTGTTATTTTTTTTTTAAATTTATTTTTTTTAATTTGTTACTTTTTTTTTAATTTATTTTTTTTTAATTTATTTTTTTTAATTTATTTTTTTTTAATTTGTTATTTTTTTTTAATTTGTTATTTTTTTAATTTGTTATTTATTTTTTCATTTGTTATTTATTTTTTTATTTGTTATTTTTTTTATTTGTTATTTTTTTGTTATTTGTTATTTTTTTTTTAATATGTTATTTTTTTATTTATTTTTTTTTTTTTTAATTTGTTTCTTTTTTTTTCTTTTTCTTTCCCAGTCTCTTTGGTCAGGACCAGGACCTTCACCTTTGGAACGATTATTGGAACAACAAAAGCAACGTCGTGACGCTTCATCACATGGGAATTAAGACTTTTAAAATATTTTTTCAAACAAAAACACCCGAACGAACTTGGACAGTTTTTGGAAAATTTCACAAAAATTTGAAAGGGAAAAGAAATATTTAAAAAACAAAGTTTTCCCAACCAACCAACAAACAAACCACAAAAATAAAAGTACGTTAAAAAAAATGGCACAGAAATTTGTTAGCCTGAGGATCATATTAATACAACAATTAATGGCCTAGAAATCTCTCATAATAAAAACCAAAGCAGGTTGAGTGAGATTTCAAGATTTAACGGTGGGGAAATAAAAAAAGGAGGAGATAGGTTTAATTAAACGGCTTTCTCTTAAAACCCAATTAAAAGCTATTGCCTAAGATTAAATTAATAATCTACGAAACCTCCTGAGTGAGATTAAAAAAAAACAAAATAAAAACACGTAATGTATCGATTGATTGATTTGTCTCGCAACTCGTGTAAAGTTAACGAACATATTAACATATACACTTATCGTTTCGTTTCGTTTCGTGGAACTTTTAAGATGTTTAACCGTCAATTTTTGGACGTAAACCACAGTCAGTCAGTTAGTATAAATAATAATAATAATTAATTACCCACCCTCAATGTGGTTACCGTACCGTTTTTACCTAAAAAAAACTCCCGAGGCTTCGCTATAGCTATCCTATTCCCATTTTAAGTTGTGTAATTTTAATTTACTATTACTAATTTTTAGTTTTAAATATTTTGCCTTCATTTAATTAAAGTTGCTTTGGTTTTTTTTTTTTATTTTTAATTACTTGGACTCGGTAATTAATTAGAAGTTAGTTAAAGATAAACTAATTATTCAATTAATCTTAGGGCGCCGCACATTCACCATCCAAATAAAATTCTAATGATATCTAAACGCAATGCAATGTAACCCCCCCCCCAAATGTTTCGGTTTTAAATAAGGGTTTGTTTTATTTATGTTAATTAATAAAATTAAAACTTAAATTGATTGTCTGGAATGATTGGAATGATTTAGGTCTATTTTGGAAATATTCATTGTAAGACCCGTTTAATGAGAGTATAAGAAAAGCTTGGAATATGAGAAAAAGAAAGTATTTGTATACGCATTATTCGTTTGTTTGTTTGTTTGTTTCCCCCCATATTTGATTAGGGTTTATAAATAATGGTAAACGGTTTAAATAGGAAAGAAAAGATTAAAAGAATAAAAATAATCAATGTTTCCCTGGAAAACCTTTTTCATATTATGTCGGATCTTATAGTTCAAAACGAACCGAATAAAAATTAATTCCTTGATCATAATTTGTCGCAGTCAAGTTCGTTCTTAATTTTTAGCATAGGCCTTTGCTAGAACTCGAAAATGACGGGTACTCCGGAGCACTCCGAAAAAAAGTCGTCTTTCATTGGAAAAAAACGAGCTGCTCCGAGACGAAGGCGCATCTTACATTGTCCCAGTCGCTCCCTCTGGAGTCGGAGCGACCAAAATGGAGCGCCTGATAATGTCACAAAACCGCTCTGAAAAAACTTTTGTCTTTCATTGGGAGCAACTTCATTCGGTCCTCCGAGCTAGAGCGATGACGTTACACGAAAATATGGAGCGATCTTGGAGCGCTCTCAGGCGACCACAAAGGAAAACGCTAATAGGAAAAAAACGAGCTGCTCCGAGACGGAGGCGCGTCTTACATTGACCCAGTCGCTCTCTCCCCCCCCCCCGTTTTGCTCCCGGATTGATCCCAACCGCTCCGACTCTAGAGACGGAGCGACCAAAATGGAGCGCCTGATAATGTCACAAAACCGCTCTGAAAAAACTTTTGTCTTTCATTGGGAGCAACTTCATTCGGTCCTCCGAGCTAGAGCGATGACGTTACACGAAAATATGGAGCGATCTCGGAGCGCTCTCAGGCGACCACAAAGAAAAACGCTAATAGGAAAAAAACTAGCTGCTCCGAGACGGAGGCGCGTCTTACATTGACCGTCGCATTGACCCAGTCGCTCCCTCCCGTTTTGCTCCCAACCGCTCCGACTCTAGAGACGGAGCGACCAAAATAGAGCGCCTGATGACGTCACAAAACCGCTCTGAAAACACTTTTGTCTTTCATTGGGAGCAACTACATTCGGTCCTCCGAGCTAGAGCGATGACGTATCACGAAAATATGGAGCGATCTCGGAGCGCTCTCGGGCGACCACAAAGGAAAACGCTATAAGGGCTCGGACCTCTTATTTTTCACCAATAATGTCATCAAAGCATTTAAAGATATCATCTGACATTAACAAGATTTTTATTACGAATTTCTTTCTTTTTTTTAACCAAATTCATGGTGATTTTTGACTATTATCATCATCATCATTATAATTATTATTTACAATCATTTTCTTTAAATATAATATTTCCTATTAGAAAAATTGACAACATACCGTGTGTTTGTTTGTGTTTGTGTAATTAATTTACCATTGAATTGATCATGATCATGATCGATCAACTCCTGTGGCAGCTACGGGGGCGGATGCACCTTCCGCCGTTTTCTTCGAGTCATCCTCGTCTTTTAACGTTATTCCGTAAGATAGTTCACTCTGCGCTGGGTGCCAATTAACGGGATATGATAACGTTACGTCGTCCGTGTTTGGCGTAGTAGGAACTGGAAGTGCTTGTTAATTAACGTTATTAACGTATAATGTTTCAGTTGAAACTAACTAACCTGGTCTAGCTGCTAAATCTTGTACGTTGACTTTATGATTTAGATATAATATTCTTTGTTCTTGCGTTTGGCACGCTCTTTGTAAAGATTTGATTTGTTCCTCTAAAACTTCAATTCGGTCTTTATTGAACGATTTCACGCTCTCTAGGAGTTGTTTTTGGTCTTCCATGATTAAATCCTGTTTTAAATTGTCGTTTTTAATTAATACAAGTAGTTAACGAGTGCTAACTACTCGTATTTAACTACCTTGCTATTTAACTGCTCTTCCAAACATTCAACTTTGGTTCGAAGAGCGTCAATAGCGTTATTTAGAGATCGAATAGTCATTTTTAACTCTGATGAGAAAAATATTAATTAAATTCGTTAAGTTTGATTAGATTAATTAATACAAGTTTGATTAGATTAATCTACGGAAAAGATAATTAATTAATTAATACTCACCGGTGATTTCTTCTTTGGCAGCCTTTTTCAACTCTTGTAATTCGTATTCCAAATCAATTGGTCTATTGGAACAAGACTGTTTATCGACATATCTATTATGAAGTTCGTGTAAAACCGCTTGCTGATGCATAAGTTTTTTAACTTCCGTTTCCAACTGCGAGCATCTCTCGGCAATTTTTTGATAATCCGCTACGTCTAACTCCAATTTCGTTAGTCTACCTCTTTCATCGTCCAATATCTAATGAAAAATGTTTGGCAAAGAAGAAGAAGTGGATGTTTCTACAAGAGAAGGAAGGAACGAACGATTCGCGCTTACTTTCTCTAATTTTTTAATCTCATGCTTTTGCATATCGAGAGTATGTTGAAGCTCTTTATTTGTATAATTCAGGCACTCATTTTCGCGCGTTCTTTGACGTAAAAGATCCGACAAAGTTTTCTGCGCAATTTCCACTTTGAGCTGTTGCAATTTACTCTCCTTTTCCGTTAACATTCGATTTAAGTTTCGAATTTCTTCTTCTAGTAAATGCAACTGTTCTTTCTACTCGTAGTTAAATTTAATTAACATTCATTCATTCATTCATTCGAAGAAATAATCAACTACGATTACCATAGCGGCATTCTGTTCTTCGAGAGTTCGAGATTTTTTAGCTCTTCCTAACAATCTTCTGTTACGTTCAGCGTGAACTTCGCGTCGATGCCTTTCGAATAAAACTTGCATATGCAACAATGATATCTGTCCTCTTAGAATATTAAGCTCGTCAGCCGGTGGAGGTCCGCCAAAGTGCGTCCAATCCGTATCTTTCATGTTATTCGTCAAAGACATGCTCTTCAACTCTTTCATGTAAATTTCGCAACCCAATTGCAAGTGTCGATCCAAAACTTCCGACGGTGAAAGTGTCGAAAATTTGATAGGTTCTTTTTTAGTTTTGGGTGTGGGCACCGTTTCAGTGGATTTTGAAGCTGTCGGAGTCGTTTTCAAAGTTGTTGGGGAAGTTACAATGTCAACGCAATCATTTGGCGTACTCTTTGTAATCTGACTAGACGTTACGTTGGGTAAAACGTCTCGTTTTTGGGGTGTACTTTGAACTGAAATTCAATTGTTATCAAGACGTAAGAAGATTAAGGGGATACTGGGTTTAATATTTACCCGGGATTCGCATTTCTACTATGGGTAGATCCTCGGGGGATGAACTAAGCCTAACACCAACATTGACGCTACTTGAAGGGGGCACCGTTGTTTTATTTAAATTGGCCAAATTAGGCCATGAATAAGATTTACTCATGAGAGTCGTCTTTTTAATCCATTCAATAGGTATTTCAGGCGGATGTCCGCAATGACTAAAGAATCGGAGACGATTTATACCATGAACTAATCTCTCAATCAAAACTTTTGAAGCTCCGGCTTCAGCTGTTCCAACAAAATGATCCCCATCTTTCGAAGGTAGAGATGTCATGGAATTATTCGCTTCCTCTTCCATGGAAGAAGTTAAATCCCCTAATTCGTGTGCCAAAGTAATGCTGAAGGATGTTGTCAAAGTGTTGGTAGTGGACTGAAATTGAGACTCTTTCGTCAAAGGCTTGCTTTCCATTTTAAGCTCAGTTCCTCCAGATTGCTCTATAGCCTCTTCGGCTTGTACAACATCAATGGTTAGGCCTTTGTCAATAGATTCCAATTCTTCTTTAACTCCATCCGTTTCATCCCTATGGGCTTCAGCCTCAACAACATCCTCTTCACTCGGTCCAAGTTGAGAGCTCGAGGTTATATCTGAGCAATGGAAAAATTCCTCAATCGTTCCAGTCTAACCATCTAACTTAGAATGAAGAATACCCTCATTAACGCTGGATGAAGCTTCGGTCTCTTCATTGACACCTGATGGAGACATATCGGAGATAACTAGGGGAGTAGGGTTAACCGAAACTCTCAAATTCTCCATGATATCATATACTAGTGAACCAGGTTCAACGTGTAAAGTGACGTTATTCGTACGACACTTATTACTGTTGTTCTTCAAGCACCCCATGTCCATGATGGAATTTGTATCATCCATACTCTCCCCACCATCCAATGATAACATACCACATTGAACAATTATGTCATGAGGTTCTAAATTTTTCCACCTGAAAACAATCCCCAGTTAATCTCGTAACTGTCGCTACTTGAACGACACTTACGTGTACCTATTCATTTGAAGCTCAGTTTCTTTCGAGGCAGTTACTAATAAAGGATGTAAGCGAACACGTTCAAGCATAGGCTAGATATGATTATTAATTTGTCAATACACCAATAATTACAATGACAACTTGGATTTTGATTAAACAACTAGTTATCAAATCATTGTGTAGAAAAATGTTTTTGATAACTTAGTTCAATCAACTTCGGTCACTCCTACTTTGATTGTTTCGCTAAATATGCTTTGGTTTTCTAAACCGTGTTCTCGGCCTCCATAATGTAATCTCAAATATGCCAAGAAATTGCAAGGGTACATTGTGTACAAAAGTTGGAATAGAACATATAGGGGAACTCGCAAATGTAGGAAGTAAACTTCAGGTACATTTCCTAAAAGATTTTAACGCTATCAGAATCTCTTTAAGGCTTAAGGCGATGGAAATCAAAGCTCCTAACCAGGTTTTTGCGTGCTCCATGCGCAAAGACGAGAGAATATATCAAAAATGTCGGGTAAATGTGGTCCAACTAATGATGGAATTATTGGCAGAAGCGTAATTATAATTAAAAGTCCACTCATCAGATTTTGAGAGTTTATGTCAGTCTGTAATTGTGACAGCCTTTACTTTAGGCTAACCTTCGCAGATACAACGAACTAAATGGTTTTAATACCTTCAACATGTTTAATAAAACGTTGAAAACTTTATGGTTGGCTATTTTATGAACCCAAGATGGTTGCCTCCTAACTATGTGGCCCAAAAGATTTAGAGCTTGTTCGCGGAATTCATGCTTTAGGTTATCTGCCAGTTTATCAAAGAAATGCTAAGAGAATTGGAATTGGTTTTAAATAAAAGCGTCTTGTTTTTAAAATTTTAACATTGAAGAGAGATATACTTTGTCATGTGGTTGCTGAACACCAATAAAAATGTCTATAGCCCTATCAGACTTTGTTGCCATGTAATAATCAACCAAGGCATGAAGCAGCCAAGAATCGCGAGCTGCGCGGCAAAATTTACCCAATTATTTGCTCACTAATCAATATTATACCCCAATTAATTCGAGAGTAATGGCAAATAAACTCACAAGCTTTGAGGTTCTCGTGAATGAGTGATTTGACATCATCAACAATGTTACTTTCCTTGGATTCAAGCAATGCAAACAGTTCAGTAACATCCATTTTAGCCGAGGCTAAGTTTCTTGATGACTCTTTATCTACAAACATTATTAATCACGCAACTTAAACTATGATTAAATTAGCCATGATCTTCGGGCGACTAGTGACTACCCTTTGTCACTTTTCGAATTTTTTGCACTCCACCATCATAGTAAGCCTTGGTTTCCAAATCTTTAATAATTAAAAATTACTACTTGCCATCGGTTATCGTTGCCATTTTTGTACTTTCCGGTTTAACGAACTTATAATTGAGTAAAATATACAAACTTTTAATAAAGTAAACTTAAGTATTAATTAAAATTTCATCTTAAAAAACAGGTTTTCAGGGAAAGACGTTCCTGCTTCCATGGTTAGTAGCAGACTGCTGCCTTGAAAGTGAGCGAGAGTTGCAACTACAACTAATATCATAAGTTCGATTCAGTTCACCTCTACTGCCTTGAGTGTGAGCGAGAGTTGCAACTACAACTAATATCATACATTCAGTTCAGTTCACCTCTCCAAGTGATGGATGATGGCACAATATTCGCGCTAATTTTAAAAATTGTTTTTCTACGTTCGAACGTTTTCTTTGTTTCGGAACAATAAAACTGAACGTAATAAAAACCAGAGTACCAGACTCCTTTACTCTAAAGTAAAACTACCTTTTTAATAACAGTTAAATCCACTCTTTTGCCAAAACTTTGAAGATCTCAAAGTTTTAAGTTGTTTTTAAGACTTTTCTTATACTAGAGAAAGACTGCCACATTTTTCTGTCTCCCTCGGTTAATCACAGCTATTATTAGGTCTGGAGTTTTAGAAAATATTTTTCACTTTTTTTTTCTTAAGAAGTTTCGTTCTAGCTCGAACCAAGGCCTATAGCTAAGGGGGGAAAATCTTTCAAACGATAAGAAAACAAGACGGCCCAAGGGCTCGTAATAGTAGCCATATCGTACGAGTGAATAGCCCCTCTATACCCTACCCTAACGAGTGGATAACCCCTCTATACCTTACCCTAATGAGTGAATAGCGCTATCTTTTTCAATGCTAAAATGATTTACCGTGCATAAAATCAGAGTGAATAGCCCCTCGATTCCCTACTCTAAACAGTGATTAAATTATAACCGTATAAATTTACTTATGCTGTAATTCTAATATTCCGGCGAATCGAAGAACAGATAGTTTTTAGTGATAATCCCCTCGATGAGTTTACAACAGACTTATGCCGATGCACACTTATCGCATCTTATAAATTTCTGACAAAGACTTATGCCCAGAAACTTTTGAAAGAGAAAGTTTAGTTATAGTGATTACGCATTTTAGTGATTATCCCCTCGAATTACCTTTAGCAATGCTAAAATGATCAGACGCATAACGCCCATTTAACACTATGTTAGCTCTATCTAAACCCACATTTGAATTAACCGCCAAAACGTTCCAGTCAAACATAACATAGATGACGATAGCTACCGAACGAGAACGAAACACATGAGGAGCGAGGTAGGAAACGGGGAAAATCGTTATCTATTTAATTAGCACATACATAAAAAATATATATATAAAAACCCCAAACATACAAATTCATAAGTATCCGACCCCACAGATAAAAATTCAAAAGTTTCCGACCCCACAGATTAAGAGGTACCCCACCCCACATCACCCCGACATTTTAGAGATAAGAATAAATAATAAAAAACTCGAGGTTTCTATCAAGTCTCTATGGTTGAGTGGGTAGAGTGTTTGTCTTCTACACCAGCGGCCCGGGTTCGAAACCCGGGTCTGACCTGAAAAAATTTTAATTAAAATTAAATCTCTAACCGAGCCCAGTAACCCCTATGGGTGGGTTGTGGTAATATAACGTTCCTTTTAAGCTAAAATCTGACGATAACGAAGCGACAACCCCGGCCACTACTACTACTACTACTACTACTACTACTACTACTACGACAGCTCGGGTCAAACTAAGAGCCTATCGTATACTACGATATGGCTAAAAAAGAAGATAAGAACGCTACTAGTTAAATAGTTTTTGGGATACAGCCTATTCTTCACGCATACTAATAGCCTTGTCCCGTTTGATTAACTAAAGCAGTAACGAACCTAGTCAAAAGGTTCGAACGTATCCAACACGGCTAAGCCTAATACGTACAATAAAATAGAAAACACAACCCTAGACAACGAACCACAAACGAAAAAAGTTATTTCCCGCCAAAATCACCAGACCCAACTCTTATATTATATTATTATTACTGTGCTATAAAAAAATTCTTTATATGAACAAAAGACCCTAGACACTGTGTAAATAAATGGATAGGAAAATATTGCAAAAATTGCATTCATATTTTGGCGGTCATTTTTCTTGCCCCTTCAGTTTTGAGTTAAAAATAACAAATTTTTAAACTTTAAAAGGTAGACATATAAAAACTACCCAAATTAAAGTTGGTCCAAACCTTAATTAAAACATTTCATAAATAATTCAAAACCCAAAACTATAGTAGGAAAAATGCATAATTAGGGTCTTGGTTATCTCTAGGGTGACAAACTACGTTTTAGGCCTAAATTAGGCCTTATATAACGAACTTTTCCCAAGGTTTTCCATAGTTTGGTAGCTGAAAAAATGATAAATATGACAGTTTATTATTTTTTAATGCCACATTATATAGCTTACAAGGCTCTGAAAGAAAAAAAAACATTATGCAACAAATAGGTTGATTTTTTTTTTATCTTTTTGTACTTGACAAAACAGTGATGTAAAGAGTTTAGTTGTTGTTTTTTTTCTTATATGGAGAAAAGATGGGGGAGGTCAAAGGTTCAGGAAAGGAGAGATTAGGCTTAACTATTATGATACCCACATGAGAGTGATAACAGTACTTTTTTGTTTATGTTGGTTTGATGTTTGTTTTTTTTCTTTTTTTTTTCTAGTAAAAGATGAATTCACGCGTTTTCCCAGCATTTCCATATATTTAAAGTTTGTTTTATAAACAGAAATTAATAATAATAATAATAATGATAAAAATAATGTTTAGGCTTTAAGCCTTTGCCGGAAAATTAAATATCGCAAAAATTTAACTTTTAACTTTTGCAATTAGGTACTTTTTCCTTAATTAAAATTATACAATACATTCTTTTTTTGGGGGGGGGGATGAGTGAACATTATAAACTAAATTTCTCATTAAAAAAAAAAGAAACGGAACAATAAAACGCGTTTATATTTAATTCGTTCAAAGTATAGTATAGTTCTGAAGAAAAACCAAGTTTTTAATTATTGATTATTTTAATTAATAAACCCGCATTGGTTAATTCAGATGTTTTAAGTACAGAATTATCTGTTAAATACTTAATTTTGTTTTTTGTTTGTATTTACTGATGATCATGAAAATGCTTAATAGGTTTAACAATACGCCAATAAATAAAAAAAAGATCGGAATTCGAATATATTTTTTATAGCTAAAACTTAACAATTATTTTTTTTTAAAAAAAGTTATCGCTAAAATTGGATTTTTTTTTAAATTTAAAATGGCGTATTATTAAAGCACGAGGTGTATTAGCTGTCTTTAGAAAATAATTAATAATTATGACAATAATGGTTAATTAATTTAAAAAAATTACAATAATAATTAATGAAAACAATTATTAGAGGATTAATTTTTAAATTTAATTAATGAAGTCTGCCAGCTTACGTACGCTGTGTGCGTTGGTTTATTATTTCTTTTTAATAATAGTTTAAACAAAAAAAATTCCCGTAAAAATATTGGATGAACTGTATTATTATTTATTTTGTGTGTGCTATGTATTTATTTATTTTTTGAACTTTTTCTTCATTATGGTTATTTTTAAAATGAAAAATAATTCAAAAAAATTTAATTTTAGGAAAATAATAAAATTCGGTTTATTTTCTTTGTATTTTGCTTATGAGTAGATTAAGATTGTTTAGGGTTAATTCAAGGAGAAACTGTATTTTTTATTTATTTTTTTGTTTTCACTTTGAGGTAGCTTGGTAGCTGGCAACTTCTATTTTCTCCGTTTAACTTTTAATTAGTAGATAACGTTGGAAAGATCCGAAATTAACATTAACATTAAGTAAAGGGCAAATAGTTGTAAAACCAATTTTTAATCAAGAAAATGAAATTAATTTCGTCTAAATCGGATGAGAAATGCCAAAGTTAACAAAAAAAAAAATTCTAAAGGTCAATTAAAGGTCAAATTTTTCCGAACTTTTGGTCCTTAATTCTAATTAACCAAATTTAGACAGTTACAAACCTCGCCCTTTACATAATGCAACGGTGAAATATAAAAACAAAATTGATTGAGAAAGAGAAAGAGAGAGAAAGTGAAATAATTCGAAATTAATAAATTTTTGAAACCCAATTAAACAAAATTTAAAAATTAAAAAAAAAAAGTATTTTTTTTTTGGCACCAAGAAAACTTGTATTATTTTTTTATAGTGCACGCCCCTGTTTCTTATCGAAGTCAAAAATATTTTTGTTGGTATTTTGTTGTTTGTTTGTTTGTTAATGTACAGATTAAAAATATGTAAGGAGAAAAGTTATAGATTTTTCGTAGCTTTGAAAATGTTTTTTCTTTTTTTTTTTCAAATCAGAAAAAAGAGTTGTTTGGTTTTTTTTTTGCAGTTATTTGAATTACTTCCCTGTAAGATGTAAAAAGTTTACTACGGTGTTTCATTTAATTGTTGTTGATTTTTTTTTTGTTTAGAAATGGTCCCATTTGATTGAACACAAAATTTAAACCATTTTTTCTTAACTATTATTCGGTGATGAAACAGTTAATTAACCAGAAGATATTGAAATGTTTATTTGTTTTTTTTTTCCTCGATTTATAGCAGCACCGATTATATTTGAATCACCAATTAATGTTTATTAATTTTTTTAAACATTTGGCGTAAGTAAACAAATTAATCAATTAAAAAAGAGAGAAATTAGAAATAAAATCACCCCTTTTCTAATTATTAATTGTTAATGTTTATTTGTTTATTTATATTTTATCTTAACGTATAAAAAAACCTTCGTGAGTTTTCAGTATCATCATTATTTTGGTCCATTAAACTTCATTCATTCAAATTTTCTTATTTAAAGTCTGTTTGTTTTTTTTTTTTTTTTGTTTTTCAAATTTGTTGTTTACTCCCTGCTATGCATATATATATTTATATAAAAGAATTAATTTCAGTCAATTTAATTAATATTGAAGGTCACTTATAACTTAAAGAACCTCGTTTTGTTTGTATGTTTGTTTGTTTGTTTTAATCGCAATTAAATTTTTTTTTTAATTAAACGATTTTCGACGCGAAGTTGATGATCAAACACGCACCATTCATCGTTGAAACGTTATGTTTGTTTGTTTATTTTTAAGTTAAAACAAGCTCGCACCTTTTTTCTTCATTTGTTTGTTAAGTTTTACTTATTTGTTTACTCAAATTAAACAACAAAATAAACTTTTCTCAATATTTTCAAATTCAAAATATTTGAATGAAAAAAAAAATGGATCGCGGATAGGATAGATTAGGTAGGAGGAGTTCTAACTGAACTAAAATTTTTAACTCCAAACGTAATTAAATTTATCACTTTTATTTAAATTTTAATAAAAAAAATATTAAAATTATATTTAATAAAAAAATTAATAGAAAGTAAATTTTTTTTAATGAATTATTTCATTTTGAAATTGTGTTTATTATTATGATTTTTTTTTTAATTATCTCAAATTTGATTACGTTTTGATTTGATATTAGCTTGGCTGAACCATGTCACCTGACTAGTCACAAGTTATATTAATTAATAAAAATTATATTTTAAAATAATTTTGTTTTTTGTTTTTTACCACAAAAGTTTGTAACTAATGTTACAGACTTTTGTCTTTTCTACTAATTACTAATTATTAATTATTAATGATAATTAACGGTATAAGACCAGCACCATTTTTATAAATTTTGAAAAATAAAAAATAAAAATAATGTTTAAAATTTAAAAGTAATTTAAAATGATAAAACACTAATAAGGTAGAGAATTGGGGGGATGGGCGGGGGCGAAAGGGGTTGTCTGAGAATTTACAAAATCGCTTACTTAACTTTAATTTCGCATAATTATAATATTTAAATCCTATCTGTTCGTATTTTAAGGCAGTGGATGCTGTTTGTTTTTCTCCCATATTTGTTTCTTTTTAATTTGAAAACCATCTAAGTGTTGTTTGTTTATTATTTATTTCTACTTTTAAATTAACTATTGAAGGCATAAGTCTGTTTGTTTGTTTTTTTTTGCGTTGTTGTTTATTTTCTAAATCCCTGTTTTTGTATTTTACCAGAAAACTTTGGTAGTAAACTTGTTTTTCCCCCGTTTTATATTGTAATTCGAAAATTAGGCCCGAAGTAGGCTTAGCAAACATTTTCCTGAAAATGGCGCGAACTTTTCCTGACGTCACGCGCTTGAAGCACCGCCGCACAAAACACTTTTTCGTCGTCGTCGAGTTAATTAAATATTTTAATTATAAAAGAAAAAAACGAACTTTTTAAACTGTATCGCGTTCCTTTAACGTTGAAATTAAAAAATGTGTTTTATTTTTAGGGTAGTTTTTTTTTTTTTAATTTTTTGTGTTTTCAAATGGACATTTTTATGTCTTCTTGAGCGCCTAAATTAGCTATCGTCTTTTTGATTCTCAAAGCGGTTAAACGAGCCGCCGCGTTTTGGTACCAGCACTCTTTCATGATTTTGGACATGACCCTTAGTGCCTTCAAAATATTATAACAACGAGTCTTATTATTAATAACCTTTAATTAACATTCTTTAAAAGCAGCTTGTCTAATAGCAGCAGCCCACAATCAATCAATCAATTGGCATTTGTCGCGGCTTCTTTAACACATATATCGCTTTTAATCTTACCTTTAATTATTGGTTTACATGCTCCAAACATAATGATTGTCAAAACCACAAAGGAAGTAAAAACTAAAAAGCAATAAGCATATTTTTGGGTGCTCGCTAGGGCGATTCCCAGCCCTTGTTTTTAACGTAACTAGCGCCAAAATCTCCGAACATCTATTATACATGACGACAGAAAGTGTGAACCTAGGAGCCAAGCTTTTTACTCGCTTCAAACATTGCAATTAAAGGCCGACTTCCATCGAAAAGACTTCTAGCGAACTGAAAACCGAGCATCGAGACTAACAATGGAGTATAACCGTGCCGATTTTTGAATCCCCGCTGGGGTAAAAAAAAAAAAGATGGAAGGGTTCTAGCTAACTGAAAGCCGTGCAATGTGGTTGTAGCGAACTGAAGATGCGTAATAGAGAATTTCCTTCAGGGGAAAGCAAATATTCGAGAGGAAATAAATTTAAAAGGATTTCTATTGTTCATCTTCAGTTCGCTAGAAACACATTGCACGGCTTTCAGTTAGCGAGAACCCTTCCAACTTTTGACCCAGCGGGGCTTCGAAAATCGGCACGGTCGTTTCATTGTTAGTCTCGATGCTCCGTTTTCAGTTCGCTAGAACCCTTTTCGATGGAAGTCGGCCTTTAAAAGTTAGCTTCTCTTTGCAAGTTAGCTAATTAACAAACGTGAAGGGATTTTACTAGATCGCTAACATCATTCATTGTAAAGCTATCTCATTTTATAAACAAGCTTTAGTAGCAGCAAAAAGTAACTACGAAAACCAAAAAAAAAACCAAAAGAAAAACTTGGAAAACATACCTCGCAAGCTTGCCATCTATTTGGCAAAGGTGGTCTGCTTCTGTCGACGCATACAACTTTACGCATATCTTCTATTGTAGGATCGGAAGGCACCTGATCGTAATAAGGTAGCTGATACTCTTCGTAGATTCCTTAAATGAAAACAACAAAGAAAGATAATCAAGATTAACATCAGCGTTATTCAATCACATCCCATTACGCCCAACTTACAAAATAGGCCCTAAACCTAACCGAACCGCGATAATTACATTTTCAGAAGTAGATTAAGGCGGGGAAACTGTTAACATATCTCAAGATAAAACACGTGACCTCGCGTCACGTGTTTTATCTTGAGATTACGTAACAAAGCCACGTAAGATTTCTTTGATAACTTCTAGTAATGTACACGGTTGATCCTAGCGTACAAAGGCTAACAGTGAAAGGCCTTTTAGACTAAGTACAAAGTAGGTCAGATTGGCCTACCAGAGTTCTCTCGCTTATTCGGCTGCTTATCTCGCCAACGAGGGATGATCGGGGGAGAATTTCAGGAAACGTACGAACACTCAGATGTTTACTCGTTTGGAAAATGGAGGACTTTTGCCTTAAGCCCTATAGAAAACGAGGTCATACAAGAGGTTTTCTCCTATAAGATTCGTGAAAAGGCAGAAAAGACTAAATAAAAATAATAAAGAGGTTCCTTCTTTCTGGATAGTAGTTTTCATTCTGACACGCAAGGCCCCGGTGGTGGGTCAAACTTTTCACCTAACTCATTCCTTGATTAGGTTTTTATACCTTATAGTGCAAGGAATGACATCTTTCAAAGAGATTAAAAGGTCGCAACAATAAATCTTATCTAAATGTATTAAAAGCGTGAAAAATTACGCATTGAATAGACCATTTTCGACGTAAAAAAGGTGGTAGGCAACCCTGGGTATTGGGACATACAAGGAGGTTGATACATTGCCATCAGTCTCTGCATGCACACTCTCAAGATCGAAATGGTCTATTACAATTCCATCGAACCGAGTATTTGGACGGTCGCAGGCGACATTTTCCACCCTGTACTTTATTTTCTGTCCTCCGTTTAGGTAGTTTAGATAACTCTAATCAATATCTACGTTACATAAGACCGATAAGCCTTGGATTTGTTACAAAATCATTCGGATGGGATTTAGGCTATCTTTAGGAGGATTTCGAAGCTGCAGATGCGAAGGAAAGAGGTCTGGATATTTGATGCTCGGGGATTTCCGTACCTTGACGGATTACTGATGGCTACAATTAACTGTTGTCCGTATTGTGAAGGGGACAACCAGTACTCTAAACCCTCTGTAGAATCAATTCACGAAGAACCAATTAAAGGGTTCAAGAGATGCAGCGTACTGGAGTAGAATTACCCAACTTTTTGTACGTGCATAGCGCGTCTGTTACGTGATTTATTTTTTTAGTTCACCTTCCGTTTCTGGGCGTCTCTGATTGGCTCTTTCGCGTAGCCTGAACCGGAAATGGGGGGGGAGACCGATTTTGGTCTTAAAAAACTATTCAAGTACTACTTTCTCCGTAGAAGGGTCACCAAATATAAGGGGTGTTACCATGTATTCTTTTTATAAAAAATACGCTCAGTTGTACTTCGAATCGGAACCATTTAAATAATGATAGAATAAGGATACATTGTACTGACCTCCGACATTGCATCTTCTAGCAATTTCCCAAAGAATGAGTCCGAAGGCGTAAATATCGGCTCTCTTGAAGGAATCAAAGTGGGTGCTATTGATGGAGTCGTCGAGGACTTCGGGAGCCAGGTAGCGCTTGGTTCCTACACGGGCGTTGGGCGGGATATCCACCGTATTGGTGGCGGAATCGTATCGGACGGCCAGACCCAAATCCGCGATGGCGCAAGTGCCGTTGTTCTTGACCAAGATGTTCTTACTCTTAAAGTCGCGGTGAGCGATTGCCGGTTTCCCCTGAGTTCCCAGGATCTCCATGTGCAAGTGAGCGAGGCCGTTCGCGATTGAATAAGCCATCTTGCACATACCCTGCGTCGTCACCGTGCAACGTGTCAAGTAATCGAAGAGGGAACCGTTCTCGTGGTAATCCGTGATCAGCCATAGCTGCGTCCACGTTCCGTTATCTGCAATCACCAATGCCTCGCACATTGTATAATACAACTCTGCGGAGGTCAAGGGTCACCCAACAGCGAACACAACGACAAAGGCGGGAAGGGGAGGCGGGAATGCACGGAGGTGCGCGTTAATTTCAAAGCGAATATTACCAGTGTTAAATAAAATCAGATCTAATTCCCCAAAACTGCAGAATTCCAATCAATCATTCATTCATTGTAAAATTAAAAGTGGAAAGCCCAGGAAAGACAGACAGTTTTGTTGTAACTAACAAATTAACCAAGATAAACTTACATTTTGCGCCATTAATCATTCAGACGTAATTTATACCATTAATAAAAGGACGCGTCTAGTGTGGCGCGCTACCACAGAGGTATTCCGCTGGTTAAATATATTTCCCCCAGACTTTGTTGATGATCTTTTGGTACGAGTTATAGTTAATTTGCATAAAGTTATCGTTAGGCGAAAATCTTAATTTAAAAGCTTAGATCTATAAGTCTACATGTAAGGTTTACGTAGTAGCTAGTATACCGTCCGTGTTTTAAAGCTTCTTACGAAAAAGTAACGCTAAGAAGATTGCCAAAGTTTGCGTGCGGTGAAATGGAAAATGGAAGACAGAAGAGTGAGCTTTGATAAGTAGCAATAATCGTCAATTATTGTCGGAGCAAAGCTTACATTAATCAAATAAAGACAGAAGTAAATTAACAAAGAGTTATCTTCCAAGTATCATTTTTCAATTTTCTTAAAAGTCTGTCTCAGTTCAAGGTAATTTACTTCTCCTTTAGGGTATTACCATAAATTCATAAGATATGTTCCATAAATTTATGGTATTACTGATTACAGATAATATTGATGGGAACATTTCAATTTTAACGAGACAAGTAACGAAACAAGACAACATTCCCCACGATGCATTACCTTTATTATCTGCGGCAATGAAGCCCAAGATGTTATCGTGTCGCAACATGACGGTCTGGTAGATTTCCACTTCGCGAAACCAGGACCTCTCCTCGCGTGATGAGAAAATCTTGACCGCGACTGATTCGCCCCTCCATCGTCCGCGCCACACTTCCCCAAACCGTCCGCGACCTATGACCTCTATTAAGTTGATTTGTCGAGCTATACTACGTTGCACCAACAAGGGTAACCCGGACCCAGACCCGGAAGTCGTTAGTTCCATCATGTCCTTGATGGACTGACCGGGTGGGATGATGGGTTCCGCACTCTCCATACTGCTGATCTCCACTTGCCTCCTGTAGCGACGCAATCGTTGCTTCTGTTGCCAGAATGAAATGCCAACCATGATGACGATGCAAATGAAACATATGGGACCGGCGATCAAAACGGCCAACTCCACCGTCCCCAATGGACTCGAACTTCCATCTTTTAAATAAGTAACTGCTGACCACGCGAGGAAAACGGGGAAAGGTAAGAAAGAAGGCAGAAAAAAAATAGAACAAAAATAATCAGAAACTATTCCAGATAATTTGAGTTTCAATATAGTTCGAAATTATTGCTTTTTATCCAAGATTAGGCTTAAGAAATTTGCGCGCCAAAAAAACTCATTCAATGTTTGAAAAGTAGGCTTAACATTCGAACTATATTCAACTCTATTCATTTAAATAAAAACATTAGATTTACTTTTAATAAATGGCCATAACCGTTCATTCCGAAGCTGTTTTTAGCTTTTTTTTCCTTTCAAGGAGTATATTTATTTATAAATTTTTTATATAAAATAAATTAATAAATTGCGAAATCACCCATGGGTTCTGTAAAACAAAGTAAGTCCAATTACGAATCTCACTGTGACCATAAAAAAAAACCACACCTAACACAGGTTTATTGCCCATCTCTATAGCAAGCCACCATTAGCCAGGGCGAAATAAGCCTATTTAGATTCATACGGACTTGGACTTACCCAGAAAAATATTGGGACCCATTATTTTTGGCTGGAACGAGGTGATTCGCAATGAAATTGGAATGAAAAAAAGCCAAAAAAACAGCCTGGAATAACTGTATGGCACACTTATATATAAATAGATTATTTACTTAATAAAAAATAAAACCAAACGAAATCTAATAAAGTTATCAAGATACAGAGAAAGCTCGCTCTCTCTCTCGCCAAAGGGTAATTACTAATGCATTCAGATGCAATGATACTGATGAAAATGAAAGCTCGTAACTTGAAGTAAGTATTTATAATTTTACTTGTACTATAATTTAGTTAACTCTATAGCCCCGGAAGTGTCTACTTCCGTTAACTAATACTAAAATATCAAAATCCAGCGCAACTCTACTGTCTGAGTTGTAATTAAATATGATAATTATTTAAGAGCATCTCTAACATATTTAAAGACAGGGTAGATGACTAAAATTATCTATAAATAAGTTTTAGTAACTGATCTGGTCATCATTTTCCTAAATGCATTATTAAACCTTTCTAATTAAGATCAACTTCCTTCCAAGGAAAACTAATTACAGTATCATCATAAGTTCATAAGATATGCTCCATTTAAGTTTGTCACTGGTAACTTAGAAACTGGAGCTTGTCATGAACTGAATAAGGTAGGTCATATATTCGAGGTAAAGCGAGGGACGCCTGGTGACTGGGGCGCTGTCAAAGGCTTAGTAATGCGGACTAAATAGGACCTAGATGGAAGTCCTGCAAAATTAACACCGAGTGTAGGACTTCAATTCTCGCTTCCCTCGTTCTCGAACTAGTTATCTCGAGCTGTAAGTCTCTTCTGTAGCATTACGAATTAGATAGTAAGTGTCATATTTATGGAACATATCTTATAAACTTGTGGCATCATAGGTCAAGGGGTTAATTCCGAAGATACAGTGACTACACCTATATTTCACTAATAAAAATGAGATTTACTTTCAAGTTACGAACGTCTTTCGATTACCCCTTCACGAGAGCTTTAGCAGAACCTATCTAGCTCTGAAACCATTAACTTCTCTATACCCGCAATAAATGTGGTATCTTTAATAACTTAAAATGTTTTTGCAAAGAGATATACTCAGGCATCTGACTGGCTAATAATAATAATTATTCAAATAACCTTTTAATATTATGTATATTAATTTATTTGTTAGCAATTTTGATTAAGCAGCTGCGCTTTAAGCGGCATCACTTGTGTTATTAAATTAAGTAAGAACACGATTGGACAATTATTGCGAGTGGGAGATTTTAATTCCTGGTTTGTTAAAAATTTATTCTGAATCTCGTGACATGTCAATTTTTATTTATTTATTTTTGTTTGTATTTTTCAAACCCTCTAGGAAATTTGTTTGCAGCTCGCAAATTGAGTAATTGAGCAAAAGTTGAAGTTTCTTAACCCTTATTAAAGACCCGTCAATCAATTTTTACTGAATATTACACCGATGTAATTTAAACCGGTTTATTTAATTAAGAGAGAGTGAAACTACCCACCCTAAAAAATTATAAATTAATTTTTAATCACGAAAATTCCAAAAAGGGTGGGTAATTTTAGGACCAAGGGTCATCCCACACTTTTTTTGGCTAAATTTTAAATTAATTTATTTCGTGAATAATTTTATTTTTGGCAATTTTTGTGTTCCGAGGTCAAGTTAACTTCCAGGGGGAACGATTTAAGGTATTTTCTACCGGCCCCTGTACAAGTGTTTAATTTTCTTCACACCAAGGATAAGGGGTAAAGATGTCTTACAGGGTAACGTATTTCCTATGGGGTTTTTATTTTTAAGTAATAAAGTTTAGCTTTGAGTTTACAAGAAAGGACAAAACACTTTCACTCTCTCTTTAAAAATCAACAAAGATTAAATAAATCGTAAGGTTAAACGCGTGAAGCTAATTTGAATATTTAAATTTTAAATAAAACAAGTTTAGAGGTCTACACTTTCAATATATATATAAATAATAATTATAGTGTAAGATTTTTCTCCAAAAGAAAATATCAATCAAGAAAGAATTCAAGAAACTTCAACTTGCGCGAACCAATGAAATCATTAAATAAAAATTAAAAATTAGAAGAAAAGTAAAAATAAATTTTTAAAAGATTTGGAGAGGTTGAAGAGAGGTTTTTTTTTAAAAAAAAAATAGGAAGTTAGAATTTTAGAAAAATAAAATAATATTACATTGAAAATGAATATCTAAGAGTGTAGAAAGGCGAAAATTGGTGGTTGGGAATTTTGAAAAATAAATAAAAATTAAAGGCAAAATATCAAATT
This sequence comes from Phalangium opilio, assembly GCF_054372755.1. Taxonomy (NCBI): domain Eukaryota; kingdom Metazoa; phylum Arthropoda; class Arachnida; order Opiliones; family Phalangiidae; genus Phalangium; species Phalangium opilio. The sequence continues at coordinate 3,317,641 of NW_028324151.1, forward strand.
TGGAAAAAAAAAAAAATTAATAAAAAGCTACGCAGCTCAGATTGCATTCATAAAAATTTTTTCCTTTATAATTGCTCACGCATTATGGCAACAACAAAATAAAAAAACATCTCAAAAAGGATTGCGTTGAAGTGGATTGCGTTGAAGTGGATTAAACCAGAAGTTATCCATAGCGGACAACTTCAATTTGCTCCTCAAGTAATTATCAGAAATACGAGCAATTTTCGTTTTGATAACCCTTGGTTTAATCCACTACTTTAACCCTTATAAAAATATGTTTTTGCTAAGCCTAACTTTAATAATAAAGGGGATGGATAACTTAGAAAATGGTAAAAGATTGATTGCCTTTTCATTCAACTCGACATTGGCGCGTGATTCTCTTTAAGCCTTGGCTTTAACGCGTCACAAACGCGACTCCCCCCTCGGGTATTATTAAGCCTAACTCGGGCCTAACCCCTTGATGATTAAAAATGCATTTGAAAACCCGCCTTTGATTTTTGGTAAAAATAGGGGGAACCAGAGATGAGGGGGGCGGAAAAGAAGAAGAAATCTCAACTCTAAAAGATCAATGAAACTGCAAACGCGGAAGTTGATCTTCCCTATTGAACGCTAAGCCTAACTCGGGCCTAACCTCTCAATAAACTCTTTAAAGATCCTTGGGACCACTCGGGTATCTGGGGTTGGTTGGGAGAAGCGGATAATTCTGCCAATATTGCGGAGTTGCAGTTGGCGTGATGTTTTCTACCCTCCATTATTGACTTCTACTTCTTCGCAGTTCTTCTACCCCCTTCTTTCTACCCTATCTAGAAATAGATATTTCTTTGCCAAGGCGTAGATTTATTTCGTAATCCCAAATCTTCATTAAGTTGTCACTAATACAATTGGAAGAATCAAACTAAGACTTATTTTTGCTAATCACAGTTGCGTTTTTAAGATGCTAATAAAGTTTTCTTTGATTAAAGCTAAGCCTAGGTATCATCCCAAAACCAAAATATTGACTGCCAGATTTCGAAACTCAATTGAAACTTCAGTTTGAGAACTAATCATCGAACTTGGTTTTAATTGAAAACTTTCCCTAGTTTTCATAATTTAAAATAGGCGTGGTTAATTCCTGTCATTGTCATTGATTGGCCAGAAAACTAAGTCCAACTTCGCCAATTTCAATTACGACTAAGCAATGTTAAATTGGCGTCTGATCTTTTGACCCCTAGCTTACACGGACGCTGTGACGTCACTGTGGTATTAAACTACTTCTTAATAAGGGCGGTGCCAATAAATAAAGTGGGCGGGTTTTCACCGTTACACTTTAAACTCCATTAAATCTTTGTAAAATTAACTAAGCCTAATGATACGGAAGTTCTATCTATAGATAATTCAAATAAACCTAACCCACCTTTCGCGCCAAAACAACCTGGGGAACCCCCTTTTAAGTCAAATGGCGGGAAATTGTATAGGGAATATTAATTCAAAACTACGCGGTAAACAATTTTAACCCTTGGCTAATATCAAATGCTGAAAATCCCGTTTCAAACCTAATCCCTAACACTCTTAAGCCTAAATGTATTCTTGCGAAATTCCCCCATGAGAAACCAAACCTTCCCGGCATTTGATTTTAAACCTCCAACAAACCAACCAAGTCTTAACTTAAATTTGGTACATATATTAATTTCAAATTTAATTTAAAATGGAGATTTCCCCCTTTCTCCCCCTTTTGTGTCCTATAGGCTTTATATCTTAAATCCTTTGATGGAATTGGTGGGGAAAATTAGCACCTCAATTGATTTAAAATGTCGCTTTGCTGCTCCTCGAATGAAAAGGCAAATTTCGTTTTTTGTTTTTTAAAAAGTAGGCTTAACAAAAGGGACACACAAAAATGGCAGCGAATGCATTGATATTAAAGAAACAAGTGAAAAAACGTTAAACGCATTCAACAGGTTAAAATAATACGTAAAAAGAAGCGGTAAAGACAAAGGGCAAACGGGTTTTGCGGGGAAAGAATTTGAAAGGGGAATTAGAAAAAAAAAAGGAGAAAGATAGGGTTGCGTGTTGAGTAGGAGAAAAAAAAAGATTTCCGTTCACATTACAAAAAAAAAATTCCTTTTACCGAGATTAATGATTTAAATATAGGAATTTAAATAAAATAACCTACTTAATGTATCGTATATATTCTTCGCTACAAATTTATAGTATTTAAATTGTTAAATTAAAATTAAAAAAATAAAATAAAATTTATTAATTTTTTTTCTAATGTGAACAAATCCTTCTCCAGTTTGGATGGGTGGAGACAGACAGTAAGGGTTAGGATCGACTTTTTTTATCCTGTCTGAGAATAAAATTTATCTTTCCGACTTGGTTTTTATTCCTTTAGAGATCTTTTCCTTTCTATCTTCAATTCAATGAAAGATTAGAATATATTTAAATAATAAAAAAAAATGGAATTATATAAAGTCGATCCTTTTTTTTTAAAGGTCGAGATTCAAATAACGAAAATATTATTCTAGAATTTCGATTGATAAACGAGTATTTAACGAACAATGATTGGACGACCGTGATGACGTCATTTTCGACCCCCCTCCCCCTCTGTCCAAATTTTGAGGGGTTATAGACTAAACAATAGAGCGTGAATTATTTTTAGATCTTCAGCTCGCCATTTTTAAAATTCCTCAAAAGGTTTGGATACAGCTGGACCTTTTCTTCCAATCATTGTTAGTTAAATGTTCATTTGTCAGTCAAAATTCAAAAACCCCTTTTTCGTTATTTGGATCTCGGCCTTTAAGCCGAAATCCGACCAAGGAGTCCCATTTCTCTATTTCATTTAAAAATAAGATTAAAATAAATTTGAAAAAAAAAACCACTAACTTAGAATTGATAAATTTATATAACAAATAGACGTTTTTATAAACTTAATTCAGATTCGTCCAAGGTCTAAAATATTTTACGACCTGTCCATATAAAAAAATACCACACAAAACGTTTAGTCCTGGGTTAAGTGGTATTTTTTAAAAATAAAAACCATTTTGAATTTTTTTTAAAAAAATCGTCTATTTGATTTCTCTCTAAAAAATTTGCATAATTGTCTGAAATAGGTGGGGTGAGCCATGACATGGGTAAGGAGAGGGAGACCTTGGGTGGATATAATTTAAATAACTTTGAATACTCAAATCTAATAATAATTAATAATAAAAACAGCCACAGCCAATAAAAAAAGAAGATATACTACAATTATTTTTGATAAATCTAAAAGCTGGGACACGTCGTACTAATCAATAATAAGTGTATAAAAGCCAAGCTTGGATTCGTTCTAAAATGATTATAAAAGACTTATGATCACTCGTGTTAACAAACCAAACCAATCAAAAGACAAAAGCTTGCGCCAAAGCGTTAGTTTTTACTTTTCTTTTTTATTTTATGAATTGGTTTTTCAGCCAAACCAGCTTTTTTTTTGTGTGTGTGATGGAATGAAACCATAGAATGAAAACTACTACGGATGGGTGTTTTTACTCGATCCCAAAACCAACTACTACCACAGTCTACACCACGCTAATCACCAATGTTTTCCAATGAACTGTAACTTAAGCAAATTTAGTTGAAAAATATTTTAAATTTTCAAATACGTTCATAAAAAAAACAACGCAGGCTACTTTTAACCCATCCCTTATTGCGTAATTAAAAAAACTATCCTAAGTGTATTTTAAAAGATTAAGAACCAATCTTTCTCTTTCAGTGTCTCTCCTCCCACAAAAAAAATTAGTAATCTCAACATCTCATCTCTCTCTCTCCAGGACTCCTTGTCAGGTTCAACCCACCTGTCTCCTGGGTGGCAGGGGGTAGTGTAGGGCGGAGGTCTTTGTTGCAAAAGTCGTAATCGTCGCAGCATTCTATGGCCATTTTGCGTTCGCTTTCGGACACGGATTTTTTGCACCAGAAAGGATTGTCTGGCGGAAACAACTTTTCCTTGTCCATACACCTGTTCGTCCATGTTTTTTTATAACAAAGGGGCGTTCCGAGGAGGTGGAGTCAAGGAAATGGGCGTTACGGGTGAGGAGGAGTGACAAGGAAAGAGGCGTTACGGGAAGAAGGTGGAGACAAGGAAAATGGGCGTTACGGGTGAGTAGGAGACAAGGAAAATGGGCGTTACGGGTGAGGAGGAGACAAAGAAAGGGGCGTTTCGAAGCGGATTAAGGATAGAGGCGTTTCAGAGGGGCGGTATCAAGGAATAAAAGGCGTAGGTAGATACGAGCAGAAGGTAAAAAGAAAAACAGATGATATTTTGAAGGAAAAACAGGATCATGCACGGGGATAAAAATTTTAATAACGAAAGACAAGAATTTTTGTTTTGTTTTTTAAAGCATTTTTTTTTTGATAAGATGAAAAAATTAAAAGATAATTTATAATTAAAAATAAACGTGAAGTGTTAGTTTTAAATATTTTTTGGGGGGTTGTGGAGGGTATAAACAGGTTGGGGATATTTTAAGGTGTAAACGAAGACGGATGTATGACAATTTGTTTTAATTATATATTTAATTTAATTCGCGTATCCGTTAAAAACCCGTTGACGAACGCAACCGATTAAATCATATATATTTAAGCCAATTATTAACGAAAATAAAATAAACAACAGATAGTTTCAATAAAAAAATTATATATACGAATGTGTCACAACAAAATTTGCGGGATTTTTTAGGAGGTTTACGAAAAAGATTTAGGATTTGATTGTAGTTGGATTTAGGAGGAAAAATTTTAGCGGGATATTGGAGGAAAACAGAAAACAGGAGATAAAGGAAGAAAAAACGAAAAAAAAAAGGAAAAATAGTGTGAATAATACTAGTAGAGGAAAGTTTTCGTTGTCCACTTACCTGGGGTTATAGGAGGGGCAAGGGTGGGTGAAAGGTCACGATTACAATAATCGTAACCCGAACAGCATTTGATGACGAAATTAGTATGACGATGTTCAGAATGTTGGCATAAGATGGGTTGTTCAGGTGGTAGTAAATCTTTCTTCGGAAAACACCTATTTTGGTTTGCGTGTAATCACACAAGTACCACGTCATGGGGGTTGAATAGTAGGAAAAACTACGTTTTAAACACCACACAAACACGTCATCGTACAATCACAAAAAATACCAATCAATTTTACCTGTATCATTTAGAAAGCTTAAGAAACATAGCCGTATGGTTCCAATTATCACTTGTAGATTTCTTAAACTTCCTTTTTACTCTTAATTACGATACGAAATCCTTTTTCATTTTTAATCGAGAACAATTGATGATAAAATCAAATCCATTGACGTTATAGATTACTACTACAACGCAAATCCCCAAGCCTTGGTTAAATTCATTCCAGAGGCTAATCTAGCGGTTTAGGCGTACAATTCCAATCGGTTAAACATTAGGCTTAGTTATAAGCCGATTAATTAGAGAACCGTCAGGAGCATAATCCTTCAATAGACAAATCAATTTAGAATCTTAAACGGAACTGATCTCCGCCCATACTACGCTAAATCACTATCAACTTCCGGGGTGGGCCTCTCTCTCGCCATCAAATTTAAATTTAAGCAAAATGTTCTCGGGTTAAATAAAAACGAAAAAGGATTTCGTCGCCGACAGAGTATAATGAATTCATCCAATAATATTGTAACCATAGATGCACACAGAAATATACACCACAAATACCCCATTCACCAGAAAAACAAAAAAAAGTAAATCTCTACAAAAATCCAATTACTATTTTAATTATTTTTGAACACGTATTTTCGAGGTATTATTATTTGAAAAGTGCTAATATAAGTTAAAGTTTTGGGGGAAATTTCTGTAGAAAATTTTGTATAATTCAAGCTAGCAAATTAATGCAAAAATTTTACTTTTCTATCTTTTAATTTTTGACCAACAAAGGACGAAGGACAATTTCTCTAACAGGTTGGCGACTAAACTAGGTAATTAACATATTAGCATTTAACAACCGTCCGAGGATTCGCGTTACCTAAAACTCTCTAATTACGGTATACGGCAGACAAGGCTTCAGAACAAAAATTAAGACCAAAACTTTTAGCATAGTTATAACTCGCATTTAATTACAGCCTCTATTTCTTGATTGTTTCGTTACGTCACGTTTTTCCCCTCTAAACTAATTTTTAAACTTTTACTAAAATGTTAAACTCATCTTACAAAAGCATCACCGTTACCGTGTTTTATCCGAAACAAGGGAGTAAGTGGTATAAAAATAATAAAAAGTATCGATTTTTTATGGGCATAATCTCTAATAAAGGAATTTAGGTCATATTCTATATGCTATGATGGTATGTATAAGGGGAATTTTCCTGGCTTGTTAAACTTTTGAGTACGAAGTTGATTTATAAGAAGTTATCGGTAAAATATTCCGTAATATCAGAAGGGGATAATAGAAGAAGGATGACACTCTGTATTCTCTTACATGATTCTTCCCCGGCTCACGTACCCTTTTTGTTTGCTCTCCTGCTCACCAAACCTCAGATGGGCGTCATCACACCGTGCTAGGGTGAATTCTGTAACTGTTTGGTAAGTACTAAATCCTCAGCAAGACAAACCTTGATTGTCTTGACGTGGGACAAAAAATCCACAAGCTCATACGCCTTGGCAAATAGTTGAAATAGCTAATAGAGTAATGAGGGAACTATTTATCGCGTATGTGATTCGGTTTAGTAACCTTTGTGGTGGTACACTTCTCTCGAAGAGAAGTATTATATACTTAACTCTTTGAGATTTTTCCTAATATAACTTCAGTCTTAAATACTTCGACATCGGCTTTACGCATAACAGTTACGTAACACGGTAAAATTTCTAAAATTCCGATAACATAACCTTTAGAAAGCAACATAGCTGGGGGATGCTTATCATTCCTTTTTATTTGTTTTTAGCAAGGCTATTTTGTTTTAAAATATTGCTAAAATTTAGTTTATAATCTGTAGAGTATAGCCTAAATGCAACCGAAACTATAGTATTAACGGTGAAAGATTTGAATAAGCCTAAATTTCGTAGTAGCAGCATCAGTACTAGCAATTAATTTTGATATTAATCCGTTGTTCATTAAGGAGCCAATTAAGGTTAAATTAAACCCCTTTAGTAGCTTTGATATTAAACAGAGTTTTACTAAGTATAGGTAGTAATTGGATAATTAAGAGATTAACTTTTTTTTTGTGAAAAAAAAAAATTAATAGATAAATGAAACCGAGGGGGAAAAAGATGCGGCTGAAAATAAACACTTAGGTTAAATTATTTATTTTTTCAAAATAGGTTTTCCAGAAGTTAACGGCTGGTGTTTACCTAAAAATACCACCGGCTGAAAATACCACAAGCATGCGAGAAAGGGTTAAGAATTGACTAAACCAAACAAACATTAAAATTCTTCCCCACCAATAAATATATACTTTGTATAAATTAAACGATTTATTACCAGCACCCCTTGCTGTGTTCTATGTATTCGAGTCTCTTTTATCTCTGTCAACTAAAATCTTTGCTACCGCTCTACTCTTAATCCTTTTGTATGTTTAAAACCATTTAAATAATAAAAAGAAGTAAAAAGGCAGTTAATTTAATTATATATGTATAAATGTATATATCCTTATAGACTTTTATATCCGTTTTCTTTTCTGTCTTTGCTTAGCTCTTACACTCAGAGCTGCAGAGGTGGATCAACTTTTCTAAATTTAAACCAATTACGATTTACTGTGTTTGCTTTCTAAGCTCGGTTTGGCGTGTAAAGATTAGGGGGATACAATAGAGGGGTTGGTTAGTTTAATCTCTTGATATCTTCGTAATTCTTTAATTAAATATTGATATCAAGGAAAGGAGGGGGCGAAATCACGAGTTTAAAAATTTTTAAAAGTCAATAAAGAAGTTTGTTATCCTTTTGTGTGACAAAATCGAGAGATTGCCATAGATGTTTATACAATAGAGGAGTACGCAGTTGTATTAAATTTTTTGGAGCTACTTCCGGTACTCTTGTTTCTTGGAAGATTTGTGGTTATCTTTGCCTAAATATCACTATCACTCCCCGCCTCCATAGAGGATATACTGGTAAAGCAGACGACATTTTCTAACCAATAACGTCTTGTACAGAAGGAAATCAATCAGCCAATGGAGAAAAAACCGGAAATGAATAGTAAACATTTTACAAGATATTCCCTATTATATTTGGTAAAGGTGTCTACTCCTATACTGTTTATTCTCTATGGTCTTACCAAATCTTCAAAATTGAAAAGAAATTTGAAAATCAAATGTACGCAATATTTGAAACGTCCCGCGTGAGTTTGAGATATATTTTGGTACAAATTCAATACGTAATTTCATATCTTATGACTTGATGGCTTAATCCCAGGTTTAATTTTCATTGACCTATCCCGAAAAACAACTGTCTAACCTTTGACCTTTAAGTGTAAATATAATAATAATATTTATATAATTTTCTAATCAAAACATCCCATATATAAAAACATCTTTTTAAAATAGCATCGATATTTATCAATTTTGTTAATCTACAATCTAAGCACAATGTCCCGCACCTCGTATGGAATCTCTAGCTTAGAAAGATAAAATCCCAAATCCTAAATATAGGAAGCTCAAAGAAAAGGCCGAGATTAAAATAAATATAAATTTAAATGTTAAAAGAAGTAAAGAAAGTTAAGTTTCGGCCTATCCTAACTCATTAATTAGGCAAGAGAACCAACCGGCAAAGGTTTTTGTGCCAAGATTTTTATATTTTTCTATAGCGGTAGTTTTCGGCTTCAAGCTAAAGAAGAAAAAAAAAGTTGGATACAGCTCCTTAAGACCCGGTTGAGGTGTTGAAATAATAAGACCGAGGCTTAGAAATAATTTTTTTAGTTGACTTTAAGCTCTACCCCAATTTGCCTTCATAGATGAAACAAAAATAATAATAATTTTTTAAAAATGTACTTTCTTGGAAATTCCCTAGAAACTAGAAATTGATTAATAGGTTATATCCTAGCACGTTTTAAAAATTTTACATTTTTTTTTTTAGGAGTAAAAACTTGTTTGGTACTCGTTGCTTACTTGCTTTGAGTCTCAACTATGTAAAAATAATATTTATAGAATTTAAAGGGAAGGTTTTAAATTATAAATACTTAGGCTTGAAATTGTGAAAAATACTTAAGCCTTGGTGTTTGAAATTAGGCTTAAGAGAATACATTACGCAAGTACTTAAGCCTTAGTTCTTGAAATGACCTAAGACAATACATTACGCGAAAAACCTAAGTCTTTGCATTTGAAATTAGGCTTAAAAGAAAACATTCTTACAAAAAGTAACCCTTGGCTTTTGAAATTAGGCTTAAAAGAACACATTCTGCTACTAAAAACACTACATCCACCGTGAGGAACTTTCTTATAGTATCTCGATTCCTCAAGTTCAGCAATAATTCTACGATAATCTATTACCGAATAAATTGCTTATTATCAGCACCATTCTGAATGAATGAATGAATATTTATTTTCTTTTCACATACAGTGAATCCCTTTTGGAACAGGGAGGAGCGAACATTGAGGTGAAGCTGCCTTACAGGGGTTCGAATCTAATGCATTTTCTACGCAGCCCCTGTAGAAAGGTTTCACCCTCAATACACACGTGTGTTTAAGAGGCAATTCGAAAAGTTTCACAATCCCTTTTCGGGTTGTTTGGGATCTAATTTTATCTTCGTTCGTGTTATTTCTCATCGAGAAACAAGAAGCTCATTATTAAACATTACTCTCAACTCAAGTCTCTAGCAAATCTCGTAATAAAATAAAAGTACTCATCATATAACACCTTAACAAAGAAAGGACAGAAAATACGAAATAAAAAAATTATCTTACAGAGAAGAATAAAATTCACTTATTTCTAGGCTTGGTGCCAGCCAAGCTAGATAATTTTTTTTTAACAAGGCCTACTTCTTAAAACCCAAACAATTGTCTATAAAGTTTTCTAAAAAATAGAGAGGCTTATTAATTAAGTACTAGAAAGGGTCCAAATCCCCATGACGGGGGACCTTACCACTAATATATGAAAATTTGCCGCCAAAATTCTCTAATTTGAACAGAGGAAAAAAGGTTTCTATACCAAATAAAAAAATATTACTAAGTCAAACCCCTTAGTCTTAAGATTTTGCATATTCGCACTAATGGGGTATATTCCCCCCTCCCTTAACACTAACCCTATTTTTAGGCCCCATAGGACTGCTATCCTATAATCAGAAGTAAAATTAACTGAAGTTTTAATTATTTCCTGAGAAATTCTGAACTTGAAACATACAATTCTCTACAATAACAATTTATTCTGACCTCTAGAATCTTTTTTGAAGGTCAACAAGGTTATTTCTTTGCTAAGCCTAAAATTCAAATTTAGGCTTAACAAAAAAAAAATAAAAACCCGGGCTATTTCTCTGTTAAGCCTAATGTTCAAATTTAGGCTTAGGAAAACTTTATCTCCGTACATTTATGAAAAATAGGCTTAGCAAAGTGTTTCTCGTGTTTAAAAGACTTTCTACCCATAATTCCTTTCGTCCTTTATCAGCTTCTCCACTGCGGAACTGATTAAAACTTTTGAACATTGCTAAATCAGTCAACAGGCGAGGTATATTCAAATATGAAAGAACGTTTTTACCACCAGAACTTCAAGTTTATCACCTTCTAAATTATTAACCTTGGTATTTGAAAATGGATGAATTACAGTACCCTTTCCCCCCATTTTGGTAACGCGAAACTTGGGGTTCATTAATATTCGTCAAATAAGAGGGGGTATGGAAGGGGGTCTTAAAGTCGACCAAGATTGGTAGATAATTCAAAACCGGAAATCAATTCTCAGAGTTGGGGAAGTTTTAGCTTAAAACGAAATGATACTTTTCACCAAGGGATTTTCATCGACAAATTTGATTTACTTTTTTTTTATTAATGAGTCCCCCCTCCCCCTGGTTCCCAAAATTAAGAGTTATTTGATTAAAAAAAAAAAAGAAAAAAGTATGGAATTTGAATAATAAATTCACCTAAGGCGTATTAAACTTTGACTAAGATTGAGAGGGATATCTATCTCAAATTTCCTGGTTTCAGTAGAGATTTTTCAATTTGAATTTAAATTAAAGAGATAATAAAACTATTCAATTAAACTAAATTTAACTTTTTAAATAGATAACATATGTAGGTTTAATCTATTAAACTAAAATAAGTAGGTCTCGTTGTCCACATATTAGTACAAAATGGCAGAAAGGGCAAAGGCAGAGCCTCAAAACTCAAAAGTATAAGGCCCGAGTTGGAAAGGAAAAATCTACTAAAAAAAACTTAGCTCCATTTGATCTTATTATTATACTAATTTTGGAAGGTCATAACTCTAGTTTGATTACAAATAGGAAGGAATTTCTTTGAGTATGTTATAGCCCTATATCTCCGCTTTCGAACGATACTAAATACTTGGCATTTAGAACAATCAGGGCCCGTGTAATTAAGCAAAATGTTCATAAACATTTTCTCCACTAACACTGCCTTTTTTGCCCTGCATCTTTGCATGACGTTTATAATTACAATCTTATTTGAAACATTACAGTATTCCTTCACCCCAGCTATTTATAGTAAACATATCGACTACACAGATATACATATAATTAATAAAGCATGCATCAATAAGCGGTTGCAAAGTTATTACAGTTAAAATGATTATTCTTAATATTAATAACCAGTTTCCAAGCTTTATATTCCCATATAATAAAAATTGAAAATTGAGATGGATTAGATGAAAGTAGACGTAAAGTATAGTAATAATAATAATAGTAGTAGTAGTAGAGAAATTAGGAAGTAAAAATAAGAAAACAGGCCCGGAAACCATCCCCAGTAAAATACATTGGGAATAATTACCCCTGATCTGAATTCTTCGTTGAACGACCTTTGCGCAAGGACCTATAGAGAAAAATTCAAATTTTCTTTTATATCTGCTTGATTGATTTATTTAATTTATTAATTAAATAATAAACTAAACCTAATTATATGGAAGGGAATTTAACAGGGTTGCCACAAAATGAATTGCATATTCGATTTCCACAGGTTTTTCCAGAATTTTTTTTAAATAATAAATTTAGTAAATCTAACAGATATTCTAGATTAAATCCAAATTCAGTTTCAATCCTTAAAATTTCCTGACGTCTCCAGTATTTTCTTTCCTTGATTCGCGGCAACCCTGTTTAATTGTTAAGCCTAAAATAGGCATGACCTTTGAACTCTTGCAAATGACTTCTAAAGAAAAGTGCCAAGATTTCTAAACGTAGTCCGAATTTCAAGGATGCCGAGTCTAATTAACACTAACAGCCAAATTTCACGCATTCCTTTACACTTTTATGAAGACAATATCAGAGAGAAGTTCCTAGCAATTTCCCAGATCAGTCCACATCGCTAAGCCTTGGTGAGTAGCTAAGGTGCAGTGCCTCGTAAAGTTAAGCCTAACTATTAGCTTTCTTCGATACAAATATAAAATAAATGTCAATGCTATATAAATGCAATATTTAAAAAAAAACCATTTTTCAATGAGTTACTTTTATAATTATACCTCCAATTAGCCAGTAAAATTGTCTAAATTCCCCATTAAATTTGATTGATTTAGTTATAACGTTTTAAAGGGTTAAAAAAGTCGTGCAACAAAAACTAAAACAACTCGTAAAACAGTTGCAATGTTTCACCCGGCAATTCATTATTTAAAAAGAATAAATTAAATATTAAAGTTGAAATCCTTGTACCAATTAAATTTCCGGAAATAAAAGTTTTTATTAATATAAAAAGAAACACGAATAAATAACGAAAAATACGAATTAAATTTGAATATTAACGGTAGGCCAACAGATGATTCACTTTTATTCAATGGTTGAACGTCATAAGTTCATCAGATATGCTCCATAAGTTTGTCACTGGTAACTTAGAAACTGGAGCTTTTCATGAAGTGAATGAGGTAGGTCATAGATTCGGGGTAAAGCGAGGGACGCCTGGTGAGGTGCTGTCAAAGGCTTAGTAATGCAGACTAAATAGGACCCAGATGGAACTTGGTCCTGCAAAATTAACCACCACCGAATGTAGGACTTCAATTGACTCGCTTCCGTCGTTCTCGAACTAGTTATCTCGAGCTGTAAGTCTCTCAGTAGCATTACGAAGTATAGGTAGTGTCATACTTATGGAACATATCACTTATAAACTTATGGTACGTGCGATGCAATAAATTAAATTAAAAAAAATAAGTGAAAGTTTAAGTAATTAATCAAAAGCTAAGGGTGAGCTTTTAGGAATCTGAGAAAAGAAAATCAAAAAATTCATTGCGTATAAAAATTCATGAAGTTCGCGTGCCAGATGAGGGATTTTTGGCGAATCACGAAGTGTCAGAAAATTGCCAGTTCAGCTAGGTTGGTTGCTTAATAAACCCCGCCTACGTTTCCGTACGCCATTTGAAATGAGGGGTTTTACCATCAGACTAATCAATTGAAATATTAAAAAAAAAACCAAAACCACCATGCACCGCCGGATGCCAGCGTTATTTCGCTTTTGAATTAAGTGCTTGAATTAGTTAAAATTTAATCGTTCCCCCCCCCTCCTCCCATGTTTTTAACTAAGGATATCGTGTAGAAACTTAGTTGATAGTCCTGAATATCGAATACCTAAAGTTTTATTAGAGCAAAATAGATTTAAGTTAATAATATTGGAATTAAAAACTCTGAGAAAGGAAAATTATAATTTTAATTTTTAATTTTTAATTTTTTGGATGACCAAAGAAGCTAATTAAGTGAGACTTTCGTAAACATAAATAACACTAGGCAAGTCTACAAATTGTTTATTTAATTATACAGGGTGTTTTTGATAAGTCTGCAGCCATAAATGAAGGGGGATGTTCTTGAGTCGAAAACAGTGTCCCTTAGGACAAACAAAATGGAGATAGAAGTTACATCATTTTCGACTCAAAGTTAATTTCCCATATACCACCCCCCTTAATTTATTTATCAGACTTATCAGAAACACCCTGTATAGTGTCTTATTGTTTTTACTTCAAATTGTATCCATAACACCTTAAGTAATCTTCTAGTATTGAATACGAAACTGTAATCCTTTCTCTCTCTCAAGTCAGCAATTTCGAATTGCGTATTTAGTAATAACGCACTCAACCTATTAGACGCGAATTTACAACGCATTAGCCCTAAAACCCTCAACCGCGAAACTGTAACCCTTTTAGGCGATTTAAGCCTATTTAGTGTTAAATTGTAAGCATGAAAGCTGATACGCTAAATCTCAACAACCGCTCACGCAACCTAACTTCCAACCTAACCAAAAAAAAAAAAAAAAATAACACCGTCAACGCCTGTTTTTGGAAAACAGTTAAAAATAACAAAGGTCAAATGCACCTTATCCATTAAAATTATCAACCACCTTTCAAATAAAAACACCGGTAGGTTAAAAGCCCCTTAATTTCTCTTAAGCTAAAAGTAGAATAAACTGAAGTAATCATTAACGAAAATTTACCAAATTTACAAAATTTATATTAGAACTTGGGATAAATTATTATAGTATTTGAGCGACTTGGGGCGGCTAAAATTCTTGTAGAATGAAATAAAAACAGGGTGTTTGTTCTTAGGGGTGTAGAAGGATCGAATGTGTTCTATGCGTCACATTTTGAGTGAAAATGTAACTTCTACAACATTTTGTTCCTTACTTTATGGATGTCCCCTTAATAATTTATTGTCTATTTAGTTTATTACTTAAATTTAAGGGGCATCACTAAAGCAAGTCAGTCATAAGTTGTATTGGATGGCCCCTTGTGGCAAAACGTCATAGTAGAAGTTACATTTTCTACTCAAAGTAGATTTCAAATAGAACCCTATAACTGTCCTTTGTCCTTCCATTATTTTTGCAACGTCATGTACATTCTGACCGTTTCCTAAGTCATAGGTAATTAAAATTCGTATCTAGCTACATAACTTCGAATTAATCAATTATAAAAGTAAGGGGGTGGGCGGCCGTGGGCCATGAAGGCGATAGAGTATGTAATTATAAAGCCTCGTGTCCTCTATTTGATTGGATACTTCCGGTTTCGATTTAATATAATGTCTAAATTAACTGGGCGGAATTTCAAATGAAGTCAACCCTACCGCTGCTGTGCAATGGGCTTCATGGAACTCTCTATACATTAGGCCTAAAATTTTGGGAGCGCCGGTAAGAGTATCGAGAAGCCCCATGAGATGAGAAATACGCGCAAGCTTTCAAGAAACAGAATCTATATGAAAAGATCTCTTTGATATTATAATGAGTGGTAAACCTTCTGGGACGAAGAAGGAAGAGCATCAAAAGACGACGAGGATGAGAGAGAGAGAGAGAGGAGAGGAGAGGACACCATGAGACATATTCAGAGTAGCTTAAATTCTTTTACTAAGAAAAGATCCCGGAAAAACCTCTTTCGTGACCTTTTCGTTGGTCTTCGTCTTGTTGATGTTAAATGAAAACCGAGCATCGAATTTCAAGTTATTTACCCAAGGATTCAACCACGGTGATTCAACGAGGTTCTAGAGGGTTACTTATTATTTTTAAAATTCGTGGTGGCCATCTTTGAAAATGGCGTTTAAACCGCTGATATACAGGGTGTTTCTGATTAGTCTACATACCATAAATTAACTGGGGTATGTTCTTTGAGAAATCAATTTTGAGTCAAAAATGTAACTTCGATCTTCATTTTGCCACAAGGGACACCGTTTCAAATCGAGTTAATATTGGCTAAGGTATTTTACGGATGACCCCTTAAATTTAATTAAGAAACTGATTCAAGAAAATGATTGCTAATTTAATTAAGGGTCATCCATCCCTAAAACACTCAAAAACAGTGTCCTTTTTGGCAAAATGGAGATAGAAGTTACATGTTCGACTCAAAATCGATTTCTAAAAGGGTTGTATGTTTATAGCTTCTTAAGTAAATTGTAAGCGAGTGTGAACACAGGGCTCAATAAGTACACAATTTAATTTGACAATTACTAAAGGGAAGATCACCTTTCGTGGTTCCCGTATATATAACGAAAAGGAATGTCTCCGGTGGGACTTGGGTTTTACTTTAAAATCAAATAAATAAAACTCGAGAGTAAAGCTAAAAAAGAAAGAACTATTTCCAATTCCAAAGGAATGCTGAGCTTATTTTGGTGAAGGCAAGCTATTATTTTCACCGGGAGTTGACAATAGAGAAAAGACTTTATAGAGCAGAGCAGGAAAAGCCGAAACTCATTCTTGTTACTCTTGAGAGGTTAAAGTTCAATAAAAAAACAACTCCGGATTGAAATACGAAACGTGTATTAAGAATTGTCGATGGTCCAGATTTTCCTGAATTTTCAGTCTTTTATAAATAAAAATTTCTTTTATTTAAAATAGACATTTTTCTTTGTCTATTTTTTAAGAGATCTATTCAGATTCGGTTTCAATAGAGCCGCATTTCAATATTATTATTTATTCTCTTTTATGTTTAGTTAAAAAAATTTTAAGCAATGTGTCTTTGAACCAAAAGTGTAGCAAACGGAACTTTTGTCATTGTTTAGTTTCTCAATTTTAAAAATTAAAATAAATATACTTATTTTTTAATTTTATTTCGGGACCTTTTCATTTCCGTATATACTTATATCAGACGTGCATAAAAAGGTAGTAAGTAAGTAAACTGAAGCTTTTTTTTAAAGAAAAAGTGTGTTAAAACTAGAGAAAAGGGTAATTTTATGTTAATTTCATTTTAAGATTTTTCGATTACATCTTTCCTAAGGTTCGATTTAAAATGCTTACAAATTTATTGTCCATAAAAATCTGAAGGAAAATGTAACGTAACATTTTGATTAGTTTTTGATAAGGCAACATTGTTTTTGCAAAAAGAGACACAACAAGATGTGCCCGGCTGGGCACAGAATACTTTTGCACGGCAACTGTCGAATTACTATTATTACTATCAAAAAATGGCCCAGGGATGGACTCATAATATTAGCCACAGCGTACCGAACTTAAAAGGCGTATAGAAAATTTACGTGAATAGCCGTAACTATGCTAAAACGATTACCCGTAATTCTAACGTTAATTTATTTACTTCTATTATTATTCTAATAGTGCAACACAGTAATAGAAGTGAGTGAGTATGCCCTCGTTGCGAATTCTTTAACAGCGCAATCATTCAAATAATTTACTTAAGTTATAATTTTCAAACTTTTTCCTTATTATCTTAAGATGAATTTCGTCCCGAAACATCTTTAATTAAAATAAAACGTGAAAAAAAAATTATTTTCTCGTGTGGAATCGAACTTGCCATGGTTCTGCCGAGCAAAACTCAATATTTCTAACCGATATACCACCTATACCACGCGCCCAGCCTGAGCGCGCTCCCCCGAGAATTTTTTCGGTACCTTTTAATTCGCCGAATGCCTAAGTTTTTTTTTATCTCATTTTAAAAACAGGAATGTTAAAACAGAACATTAATTTTTATTACGTAAGTCAAACAAAACTGATTCAGATTATTTTAAAACATTTTAAAACTAGTATTAATATAGTGCCACATTAAAACAATAATATTCCTATTTTTAAAATGTGAACAATTTTAATTTTTAAAATGGGACTCTTATTTTATTCCTATTTTTAAAATATGACTCTATTTTATTCCTATTTTTAAAATATGACTCTATTTTATTCCTTTTTTTTAAATATGACTCTATTTTATTCCTTTTTTTAAATATGACTCTATTTTATTCCTTTTTTTAAATATGACTCTATTTTATTCCTTTTTTTAAATATGACTCTATTTTATTCCTTGTTTTTAAATATGACTCTATTTTATTCCTTTTTTTAAATATGACTCTATTTTATTCCTTTTTTTTAAATATGACTCTATTTTATTCCTATTTTTAAAATATGACTCCATTTTATTCCAATTTTTAAAATGTGGCAATATTTTATTTATATTTTTAAAATTCCTCAATCTCAAAGTTTTGCTGGTTTTAAACATTCGCGGGGATTTTTGAGATTTGAGGTTTTGAAAAGCGACATCTATGCGTGGTGCCCAAATACACCTTGACTGCCTTCCCTGAGATAGCGCGCTTAGGCCTGTATTAATAATAAATTTACTTTTGTTAAAACTTTAAAACTTTTTCGTCGTTAATTTAAGACGAATTTCGTCTCAAAACATCCTTAATTAAAATAAAACTTAAAAAAAAAAAAAAATTCGTCGTGTGGAATCGAACTGCGACCCATGGTTCTGCCGCGCAAAAGGCAACTGCTCTAACCACCATACCACGAGCCTAGTTATCCAAGCTACTATGCGTGGTGACCAAATACATCTTGACTGCCTTCCCTGAGATAGCGCGCTTAGGCCTGTATTAATAATAAATTTACTTTTGTTAAAACTTTAAAACTTTTTCCTCGTTATTTTAAGATGAATTTCGTCTCAAAATATCCTTAATTAAAATAAAACTTAAAAAAAAAAAATATTTCCTCGTGTGGATTCGAACTGCGACCCATGGTTCTGCCGCGCAAAAGGCAACGGCTCTAACCACCATACCACGAGCGTAGTTGATCAAGTTCATATTCTAGTGGTATTTTTTTATAAAGCTCGCGCATGCGTATCAGATTCTTGGTTACACCATGACGTCAGCAAACCACCGCCGGTATTCCACTGGGGAATTTTTCATCGTTTCCCTCTCGTGGGCCCGTATATTTCAATTGACACCCGAGCGTGCTCGACGGGCTTTAAGTCTTCCGTTTATAAAAATATAACTTTTGAACGCCATCTGGCGTGCAAAAGTAAAAACCATGTTGCAAATATATTAAAGTTACAAATGTAAAAATTATCATGGACAATATATACTTCATCAAATTTCCATATAGTTCTAACAACAGGGGGTGTTCCATAAAGGGTCGTAGGACTGAAATACAGCCGAGGATGGTTCTATAAATGATTTTGAGTTGAAACGTTCTTTGAAATTTAGGCTAAGTTATGATTTGAGTGTTTTATTGATAACCCCTAGCATTCTCTCTTTCTTTTACATCTCTAAACCGAATGACCTTGAAATACCAAAATCCAAACGACCCTATCCCCTTTTGCTCTCGCAATCCGTGATTTTATGTCACAAAGGTCAGGTCAAAGCGTTAGTCCTCTAATCCCATTTGAAAAAATAAATAAATAAATAAATAAAATAATTCAAATCTAATTTGATAACATCATACGCTATATACTCCTTTAAAACGTATTAACGTTCGCTGTATGTAAATGTCATTTAATACCAATCGTTCTGTATCAATACGGAAATCCCGAAAACAACAACAACAACAACAACAACAAAACAAAGTTTGAAAATAATAACTTTGCAAGTTTGAGATGGTGAAGAAAAAAAGAGAATATTTCGAAATATGCAGCAAAGAATTTTAACACAAGCAAGCCCTAGTCATTTTGTATGCTCCAAAGAATCCGATCTAAAAGGCGGGCTGGGCTGACTGGGCTGTTGGTCATTTCAGTTCAGTTCCGTATGCAAATAAAAATCAGATTTATTCCGATTGCTTCTAAACTCGCTTTCCATCCAAAGCTAAAAGCCCTCCCCTCTCTCTTGATCCGATTCAGCAGTGACAGAAAAATCAAGTTTTCTTTCCGAGAAAATCGGTAGTCAAAAATCAGAAAAATGTACACTACAGATCTATCTCTCTCTCTCTTCCTTTTCCCGCCCTTTCTCTTCCTTATTAGGAAATAGGCATAAGTTCATAAGATATGTTCCTTCCATAAGTTTGTCACTGGTAACTTAGAAACTGGAGCTTATAATTTTGAAGTGAGTGAAGTAGGCCATAGATTCGAGGTAAAACGAAGTGGCGCATGGTGAGGGGCTGCCAAAAGGCTTAGTAATACAGACTAAATAGGACCTAGATGGAACTTGGTCCTGCAAAATTAACCACCGAGTGTAGGACTTCAATTCTCGTCGTTCTAGAACTAGTTATCTCGAGCTGTAAGCAACTCTCTAGCATTACGAAGTATAGGTAGTGACGTTATACTTATGGAACGGAACATATCACTTATAAACTTATGGAAATAGGCATAAATTTAAGCCTAAAAACCAAAAAATTTGACTAGGCCAAAAGAAGGAGGAGAAGTTTGACTGTACGGAATTATATTATCGCAAAGTTCTCAAATTACGACTGCAACGTTTCAAATATCGAATTGTATCGTAACAATAATATTGTAATAATAATAATAACTTCGGGGTCATTTTCTTTTAGAGACGGACGATGTTACGGTGAAGGACATGGCCTGGACGCGCGAAATAGAAAATACGGGGGCGGAATAGGGCGTACGCCCAACGAAACAAACTATTTCTATTTGAAAATAACGCCTTATATACGACAAACATGTCCACCGAAATCAAAAAATTCGGAAAACCATGGTCTCTGTATTATTTCCGTGACAAGTTCTCTTATGTGTTAGGCCTATTTTTGCCTATTACAATTTTCGTAAAACTCCGATCCGATGTTACGTAGGTCTTAAGATAAGAGTTCGTCCCATTTTAAGTCTTCCGTAGATTAAAAGCGTGTTTCGAGTAAATTTGAAGTCTGTATTATTTCAAAGACAGCTCTCTTACGTGCTAGCTGGCCTATTTTTGCCTATTACAATTTTCGTAAATCTCCAATGGACGTTACGTAACGTATAGGTCTTACTCTTACAGTTCGTCCCAATTGCAGTCTTCAGTAAATTAAACGCGTACACGTGTTTTGGGGTAAATAAATTTGAAGTCTACACTAACGTACATTGAAATTGAAATGACTTTAGGCCTAACTCGTATTTGTCTCAAGTGTAAACTTCTACACATTTAATAAGAATTCCATTGAGGTTAAAGGTTAGTTAGAGTTGAACTCTGGCTATGGGATGAAGGAGTGGGAAAAATCCCTTATTGGAAACTATTCGTCTACATTTTTCTGATATTCCCCGAGTAGTTGTCGTGTCGTGAGAGCCGAGCATTTCGTATATTTGGATATATTCTTGAAATTGGAACTGGCAGCCGTTTTTGGGGGACATATCCTACGCAATAGTCAAAAAAAGAAGAGGTTCAACATTCGCAAATATTGTCTTTTTACAGAGATAAAAGAAATTTCAGGAAGTTACGTTGGAAACTTGACTGATTTTCCACTCGAACTTCTGACATTTTAAACGCAATGTCGCGAGAAGTTGTCATCTTTTTTTTTTATATTTATTTATTTTTTGGTAGGTGTTTTTCTTATTTACACGGAAAAATTCAAGTACAACTGCAAAAAGATAAAGTTAAGACATGCTATTTAACATCAGAATTTACTTTCAAATCAAGGCAAACTTTTAATGTTCACAAAATTGGCATTAATAAGTATTTTTCTGAATAATCTCCTTAATGAGAAATTAAAATAAAATAATAAATAATTAAGACCAGCACCTCGCCATTTTCCTCGAGACTGACGTGACAATTAAGCTTCTTCTATCATTGGCTCATCTGCGACCACGTGCCTTTAATTTTAGAAGTAACCATGCACCATCAATTTTTCCCAATTAAAATAATGTCGTAATATGATTTTTTCAATTTCAAACGACTTAAAAACCCTGAAATTATGAATTAATTCAATACCCACCAATTTTGGTTTGCTCATCATGGATAGATTAAAGATAAACCCCAATAATTAACTAAAAATTAAAGCCCCCGATGCCGAGATGAACTTGAACGCAATTAACAAAAGAAAAAACAACACAAATTAATTTAATCTGATCCGGATTTTTCACAAGCTCTTTAAATCTCGCAATAGACATAGACTAAAACTTCAACGCATTCTTAAACTAGAATATAATCGAATTTAATTTGTTAAACGTCTGGAATAAACTAGTAAATCCCTTACACACCATTCCCCCGTCTCCTGTTAATTCCTCTAGACGATATACCCTCTCTCTGCGTTTCCTTACAGGACCCAAGAACCAAGCATTCACTCGCTTCCAAAAGGTAACCCCAATTTTCCTCAATTATTTGGCGGGAACTTAAAACTGGCCTACAAAACCGCCATACTATCAATTTAAGTAGAGAGAGAGAGAGAGAGAGAGAGAGAGAGAGAGAGAGAGTGTTGGAGAGAGAGAGAGAGAGTTGGAGAGAGAGAGAGAGAGAGAGAGAGAGAGAGAGAGTGTTGGAGAGAGAGAGAGAGAGTTGGAGAGAGAGAGAGAGAGAGAGAGAGAGAGAGAGAGAGAGAGAGAGAGAGAGAGAGAGAGGAGAGTTGGAGAGCGTTTGGAAACTTCAGAACCGACAAAATCGTCTCGAGATCTAATTTAACTAAACATAGGAAATTGGAAGAGGGGGGGCGTGGCTTAAAGTTCCGTACGAGGTATATGAAGTATTATAATTAATAATTTTAAACACTCTTCGTATACACCAGCGTATAGTTTAAGTTTTAAGCGAGTCGAACGAACGAACGAACCAAGGCCCAAGATTACTGTTTCGATTATTAGAAGTTAAAATAGGGCGGAGTTTAAGGGCAAAATAGTTTCAGTATGTTTGAAGGGATGTATGCCAAAACACTACAAGGGTGTATGAATACGCCCATTTTATCTATAAGGTATATAGTGTCTGAAAATATAATATATATATTTATATAGACACACAAGCGCTTGTATGACGATTGAAGGCATAGCAAATAGAACTCCCATCATCAGGACAGGACCCTAGGCAGAGTGTAAACTTTGACGGCGTATGTATACACAGTGTTGTATAACGAAGAAAAATGCCTGCAGGTTTCAAGCTATACGTACGAAACGAATTAATTTTAAGGTTGCAAAAAAAATTATTATTAACTTGGGACTATTTTTAATTTTTTTCCACCCAAAGAAGAAATTTCATTTCAAAATTACACTAAGAGTTAAGTAAGGTTATACTATATTTCAAGGCCCAGTTAAACAATGTTGTTGATCGTCCAAATTTTGCTGTGAAATGATAATTACTTTTGCCCTGATTGTTATAACCCCAATTATTTAGTATCGTCCGAAAGCGGAGAAATAAGACTATAACATACTCTAAGGACTTCCCTGTATCCATTATAGAACAAGAGTTACAAAGTGTAGTGTAAATATGCCACTGTTAATCCTACGGAGAGGACGTCTATGAACATTAACATTTTGCTTAATTACTCGGGCCCTGATTGTCGTAAACCCCAAGTATTTTATCGTCGGAAAGCGGAGAAATAGGACTATAACATACTGGAGTACTTCAAAGTATCTCTTAAAGAACCAGAGTTATGACCCTCTAAACAATGCAACAGTGTCGAGATCATTTCATATCGTAGAGGTTTTACAGATCCGAAGATATTTTTCAAAATATCACATCGCTCCGATTGCAAAAACATTACTTCTTTGCTGATCCTATTTAGAATTACAAAGTAGCTAGGTAACGGTTTGTTACGCGACATCATATTAACAAGTTCTTTTACTTCACATTAATGAATCTCTTGGGACATACATAACATAACCTAGGGGTTCCAATCTAAGACATTACAGTGGTACATACATTTCGGTACACACATACGCATCTAGATTCCCTTGGGGGCCCCCCACCAAAGGACGAACGGACAAACTTGAATTCGAAGTGGCAGCGGACCCAAGCCAAGTCCGAGTGCGGCGATTGAGTTTAATCTCCGCCCTGCACTGACAGAAGTTGGATGTTTGGGCAAATATCGAAAAAGATTACGAGGCCTCAACCTTGGAAATGATTCGGGACCTTATAACTGAATAGCGACAAGCCAACTGAACAGTATAAAGGTCAGCGATACACGTACATTATACTGCAGTAAATTCATTTTTATCTGCGGGGATCAAAGAGCCGGGCCTACTTTTGACAGGTTTTCTGGGGGTGTCCAATATGAGCCATGATCGAATGTGTTTGACACATTTTTGTGGAAATGCTAGAAGATTTATATACAAATCATCCACACGCTCTTGAACCTATACTGTGACTTCCTAAGTGATAATTTTTATTTCAGAAGCCTTTTTGAAAAGATATCTCTTACGTAATAAGGGCCCTGGTTTAAACTAAAGCCATACTTCCAAGGAGGGTTATTATATAACTTCTGATTATAAAAACAATGCCTATTTATGTCCTAACTGCACGATTATCAAGGATGTTTTTTACTCATAGGCGGTGCATGGTATCTTATTAAGAAAAGAGTACTTTTTCAATCGGTGGCCATCTTGAAAAATGGCAGATCACAATTACCTCTTCTTTGCGTAATACCGTTATCTGGTTCAATACACTTTCTCTTTAATTATGTATTCCTTAGCTATCACGTTTTAAATGTTACCCATAGTAGAAACAAACGTGAAAAGGGCCCTAACATCGAGGGCTGAATGATATAATTCGCGCTTCCGTTTTGTCAACGATGTCAGTAAACGGAAACAACCGATTACTTCCTAGAGCACCGGAATCTAGTTACATATTTGAGATGGTGTTAAATTGTCACCCAATAGAAGAGAAACGGGATTAACTCGTCATATTTTAAGCCTTGCAAATTCAAAGCCATAGTCTTTCCATTTTCTAAAGTTAGTAAACTATATCTTTATAATACAATTTCATTCGTATTCAATTTTAAGTTTAGGTTTGTTTGTAAGGGTTGGAAATGAATAAATTAAGTATTCCGGATGATTCAAATTGAAATTTTAAGTTTGTTTTCAAATGTTTCTTGTACAGTTGGTTATTGGCGCGTAATTTTGTCATATCCTTAGTAGCAAAAGTTTATAAGATATGTTCCGTTCCATAAGTATGACAATACCTATACTTCGTAATGCTCACGAGAGACTTACAGCTCGAGATAACTAGTTCGAGAACGACGGAAGCGAGAATTGAAGTCCTACACTCGGTGGTGGTTAATTTTGCAGGACCAAGTTCCATCTAGATCCTATTTAGTCTGCATTACTAAGCCCAAATTTGACAGCGCTTCACCAGGCGTCCCTAGCTTTACTTCGAATCTATGACCTACCTCACTCACTTCAAAATTACAAGCTCCAGTTTGTAACCAGAGATTAACAAACTTATGGAAGGAACATAGGAACATATCTTATGAACTTATGGTAGTAGCCATGCCTATATAGATAGTTACTTGGAACTTTCAAATTTGTATACATATTTATTAAAACAGCGGCCAAATTTGCATAATCTTAATATTTGGACTAACCTCCTTTTGAGTATTCAAAACAATTTTAAACTCAGCGAGTTTATAGAAATAAGTCATCAACAACGTTTTTTTTTCTTGCTTTAACCGAATCGTTCAGCGCTTGGGATTTTGAGGTAAGCGAACTCGCTTAAAATACATATATAAACTTAGACCAAATAGCTTCGAACACGCGGTCTTTAACAGAGTATATTATGGGAAAAACAGAAGTAAATAAAACGGAAATTAAAGAAAGCCCGTGAAGTTCTTAGCAACATTGCAATGTCTACCATATTTCCACAGTCCGATACTGTAATAACAACAAGAGTGGTTTAGTCCGAGTCTCAATAATTTCCTGGACTTTTATATTCAATGTTCTCATGATATTTCCAGGAATTCAAGTGAATACTATAAATTATTCTTTCCATAACTTCGGATAATTTACTATGGATAGAAATAATGGGAACCAAGTCGTCTGTTAAATTATATATAAATCCGGAAGGTGCTAGTACGTAATGGTTTTCTTAATACAGAACACTTTATTTTCAAGAAACGGTTACCTTGAATTTTATTTCATTAAAACGTATTTAAATCACGTGCATTTCAAGATAATTAGGCCCGAACTACTAACATAGCACAAAGCGGTTGGTTGCCTTTGAACTAACCATTTGATTGGCTTGACCAATTTCAAAGAGAGAGTCAAAGGTGAAAACCATTCAGGTTTAATAATGTTGCCCTGGGTTGCAATTAACGTTTCAAAACAAAAACTTAATGCTAAGCTCGTAGGTGTTGAACAACTTAACACGTTACCTCGAGTGGGCAAATATTTGGTTAGCTTTATTAATTTTAAATTATCCTAATCAAACATATCTTGTATTCAAATTAAATCTGTTTGAAGTTTACGCAAAATGTAAATAACCTAAGGTGAGTACATTTTTAATTGGGTAGGTTACCAATTAACAAGACAATTAATATTGTCACAACTAATGATATAGCTCCAGGTTAAAACTAACTAAATTAAAATTAATATTAGTTTAGAAGTTCATAAGAATACCGAAGTATATTTTGAAAACTTCTGTAAATTGCAATTTACATAAAAGTTCAATTGAGGAAAAATGACTGTAAGCTATAAATAGCCAAAAATGTTCTAAAAATACAAATGCAAATTTCTTTTCAATAAAATAATATATTAAAATTAATGACGTAAGGGTTCTACGACTAAATTGAAAAGGGGCGTGATTCCGTAAAAGGGTTAACGAAAAACACATTTAAATGGAAGGAGATTAAGTCGAAGATATCATTAAATATTTTAAGGCTTTTGTCAAGCGGGGAGGGGAGCGTAAATAACCAATTCTTCGTGTTTATTTACTTCCCATTTGATCAAAGTCTGTAGTAAACAAGCCAGAATAACAGATATCAACATAAATGCAAAGCGATGCAAAGTTATAAAAATTTAATTCTGAGAATATATCTGGAATAAATCTCTTTTCCAGGACTTTTATTATTTAGGAATTTCTTAAGGTTATAATGCGTGTTTAAGATCATAATACGGAGAGTGGGTTAGCAATTCGAGTAGTGATAAATACATCTCCTAACCTAGTAGTCGGTACTGGTTGTACCCCAAAGTTCAAAAATACAAATAACCACAGAGACCCTAGCTAGTTTTCAGATGAACTCTGGCTCCGTCTAGCGTTACCTCTTGGAGCCAGGAAAATAACCTAAGCTTGGCACCTCCCACCTCTTGTGTTTGTTTGTTTCTCTAATGTAATAGTCTATCAATAGGTGAAAGAAAAACCATTAAAATCCAACAGTTATTGGTCATCTAACCCAGACAGTACACGGAAGCGTTTCTGAGTAGTTAAGAAACGATTTAGACAACCAAGTAGGTATGAATACATAATTTTTCAAACTATTTTTAGAGATATAATCTCTAAAATGTACCTGAGAGAGAGAATAAGCACATAGGGAGTGTTGTAAAGTTAGCTTGAAGAATATATAGTTAAATCTGGCCTAAAACGCTTACCCAAGAATTTAGAAAACACACTCTAAAATCTACTCATCGGGTTTTCAAGGTGTGTGTAGGCGAAATGCATAAAAACGGATATAAATTAACCCGAAGTAATTATAAACCTAAACTTTGTTAATTGTCTTTATAAAGATTGTCATGATAATTTTGAATGTCGAAAGATCGATTGAGCTTCAGGAGCTCATGACTACGACTTGGGTAAGAACATTTTGATAACTTTAAATTAATATGGTACTGATGGAGAGGAGAGGAGAACATTAGAGGAATTTAAAGCGAACCTCTTAGGGGATCCTGACCATCTTTTAAGTCTTATAAATCGTCCAAGAACGTGATGTTTCGTGAGCCAAAGGAATCTAGGAACGCAAGTGGGGTTTTAGTTCCGTTTAAACTAATTCCGCTAGAAAATGCAACGAAGGGGTCTGCGAAATTTGCTAACCTTAACTTGGCCGGCAACAGGCCTGCAAGAACTATTTTTTTGGGTGGCGGAGCGATACATACACGAAGAAGGAACATAAGTTCATAAGATTTGCTCCGTTCCATAAGTTTGTCACTGGTAACTTAGAAACTGGAGCTTGTCATGAAGTGATTGAGGTAGGTCATAGATTCGAGGTAAAGCGAAGA
This sequence comes from Phalangium opilio, assembly GCF_054372755.1. NCBI lineage: Eukaryota > Metazoa > Arthropoda > Arachnida > Opiliones > Phalangiidae > Phalangium > Phalangium opilio. Next base: position 3,345,455 of record NW_028324151.1, read on the forward strand.
CGCCTGCAGGTGAGGCGCTGTCAAAGGCTTACTACAGACTAAATAGGACCTAGATCATAGATGGACTACAAAATTAACCACCGAGTGTAGTACTTCAATTCTCGCGTCGTTCACGAACTAGCTCGAACTGTAAGTCTTCAGGTTATCATGGTAAGTATATACTGTAATACTCTTAGGGGTATTGGAGGGAAGTTCGAACTTTGAGGCAGCTAGCCTTGGACTTGAGAAATTAGCCCTGGTGGTAATTGATACCCCGCTACCTAGGTATTTTGAGACGTCCGTAAGGTTAGCCCTTAATTTGTCAATGTCAGGCTGAAGTATAAGCGCGGTCCAACACTTTGCGCCTTGCAATGAGAAATGTACGTGGTTACCAGCTCAGCTCGTCGATGTATATAACCCTAGTTTGAGAAACTGCATGCATACATGAATTTATCGAATTTATCCAAGAATATGTACGGACAACTAAGCCTAGCCTGTTTTTCAATTTAGAAGTTGGGCTCAAATAGGACAACAAAACTGGTATATAACAATATGAAATTATTAAGTTAGGCTTATTCCGGGATTAGTGGACGGTAAGAAATTCGTCTGTCGTCTGCTAAACTACATTTTTTAAGCCTTGGTGTAGCAGACGACAGACTAATTTCTCACCGTTACTCCCCTTCACGAATCGCGAGATAAGCCTAGTAGGGACATGGCAGTACTACGTCATGCAACGTCAGGCTACCTTCCACTAGTGCTAAAAAAAACATACCAAGAGGAGGGGCTTAATAGCTTTCATTCTGTTAAAAAAAAACATACCATAATGGCGCTGGGGGCGGAGTTAAGCCCGAATTGTGAAAAGTCCCTATTTCCGGCGATATTGAATTAGGTGGATTGACTTTTTAATTCTAGTAAATGTGAGACATCGATATTCCGAAGACTCATCTTGATAGGTTAAAATCTGCGAATTCACGAGTTCACCCCCTCCCCCCTTTCTAGGCGTCGTAAGGATTAATATGCCATTAGCGCGCCATTTTAAGGTATAGAGGTCTGAGTTTTGGAGGGAAACTAGCTCGCGCATTTTCAACAAGTGGCGGGCGCGGGAAAGTGGTGCGGTTTCAGTTTGAGAAATTCATATAGGACAACGCGCGCGCGTGCATTTTGCCTGAATGAAGCTATAGAACAAAGCCCGCCAAATTTTCCTGCGCTTCTAATATCTCATTTGGATAAATAATATATACCCTATATTTACAAATCTATACGGCTGCAAATGCAATGGGTTTTCAATGCGGGGAGAGAGAGTATAGTATAGTTGATGAAATATAGATGATACGGTTCCAAATTGAAATTGAACCGCGGCATGCAGAAAGAATCCAAATCGTATTATATAAAGGAGATGCCGAAAGGATTGAGTTTCGAATACAATTCAAGCAATTTGAATAAGTAAACAACGCGTAAAAGGTTGTGGTTTGTTTCGGAGTAATTAAGATTAATCAAGTAAATTAAGGTTTGGTCCGGTATATATAAATTTATGAAAAGGATAAACTGCCATTGAACTTCTAGCCTAATTCAGTTCAGTTCAGTTCATTAAATAAAATAAAATAAAAAATTCAAAGAAAAGGCTAAAGAAAACTCGCAAAGAGACCGCGAGTGACCGACCTTTTTTAAGCATATGTTTGACTTCGCTTGATCGAGCGGTCAATATACTATAAACAAGACGGCCCAAGGGCTCGTAATAGTAGCCATATCGTACGAGTGAATAGCCCCTCTATAATTTACCCTAATGAGTGGATAACCCCTCTACACCTTACCCTAATGAGTGAATAGCGCTATCTTTTTCAATGCTTAAATGATTTACCGTGCATAAAATCAGAGTGAATAGCCCCTCGATTCCCTACTCTAAACAGTGATTAAATTATGACCGTATAAATTTACTTATGCTGTAATTCTAATATTCCGGCGAATCGAAGAACAGATGGTTTTAGTGATAATCCCCTCGATGAGTTTACAACATAGACTTATGCCGATGCACACTTATCGCATCTTATAAATTTCTAACAAGGACTTATGCCCAGAAACTTTTGAAAGAGAAAGTTTAGTTATAGTGATTACGCATTTTAGTGATTATCCCCTCGAATTACCTTTAGCAATACTAAAATGATCAAACGCATAACGCTCATTTAACACTAATGTTAGCTCTATCTAAACCCACATTTGAATTAACCGCCAAAACGTTCCAGTCAAACATAACATAGATGACGATAGCTACCGAACGAGAACGAAGCACATGAGGAGCGCGGTAGGAAACGGGGAAAATCGTTATCTATGTAATTAGCACATACATAAAAAGAAAATAAATATAAAAACCCCAAACATACAAATTCATAACTATCCGACCCCACAGATAAAAATTCATAAGTATCCGACCCCACAAATTAAGAGGTACCCCACCCCACAAATTAAGAGGTACCCCACCCCACATCACCCCGACATTTTAGAGATAAAAATAAATAATAAAAAACTCGGGGTTTCTATCAAGTCTCTATAGTTCAGTGGTAGAATGTTTGTCTTCTACGCCAGCGACCCGGGTTCGATTCTCGGGTCTGACCTGAAAAATGTTTAATTAAAATTAAATCTCTAACCGAGCCCAGTAACCCCTATGGGTGGGTTGTGGTAATATAAAGTTCCTTTTAAGCTAAAATCTGACGATAACGAAGCGACAACCCCGGCCACTACTACTACTACTACTACTACTACTACTACTACTACGGACGGCTCGGGTCAAACTAAGAGCCTATCGTATACTACGATATGGCTAAAAACAGCCCGCATTTAAAAATAAAATAAAATAAAAATTAAGTACATTTTTGTTCGATTTTCAAGACGTGCCCATACATCGGCTAGACTGAATTTTCAAAACGACTCCATCAGATGTTGATTAACCAGAAGTAATCGTTAATAATTTCCTCCATTCATTACCACTACTTGTCTACTTTTCCAACAATTTTTACTATAGGTTGTTTAACTTTTAAGAAACTGAAAGACAAACGCGTACGTCAACGTGTTACGTGTAGCGCGGTTCACGTTTTGTATTTTAAATCAGTTTAATTCTCAAATTTCTAGGCCTACGTCTTAAGCCTAACAACGTATCTCGCGTCTAGCGGCTCCACATTTTCGTAACGCGGGTTTACCGTCGCCATTTTGTGATAATTGAATACATTTAACTCGCAACAATTAGGGTCAAATGCTACCTTGGTCCAACATCTTAAGCGTAACCCAATTGAAAACTTCAGCGTAACTAACTTAAGACTTTAAAACATACGTTGGGAATAAAATAAGGCTTAAAGCTGTTTTAAAATAGAGAGAGCCTGAAAGATCCAATATAGTCAACTGAAGCGTTAAATGTCATGGGAAAACTTGTCTAGAAAACTAAAATTTAAACTCTCATGCAGTTATCTCGGGCCATAGCCGACTTGTATTATACAAGTAGGCTATGCTCGGGCGCAATGTGTTTGTTTGGGACTAAGGCTTAGGGACGACGAAATGTTAAGCCTTGTTATACTATAGCACGCGTTTGTACAGAAAAAAATAATGGTATACTAAGTTAATCTAGACACAAAGAAGCTGCAGTTACAATGTTGCCCCTTAAAGTTTATGATAACTAAGTTCTGTTTAGAAAACACATTAGAAGAATCCTTCCGAATAAACACAGAATTTTATCCTAGGCCTAGGTCCTTTCAAAGAACGGAACCGATTTAGCGTCGCGATTAGCATTTGCATTTCACGATTCTGAATTCCTTGAAAAAACCGTCGCAAACAATACTATTGGCACGTAATCAACACGGTAATCAAGGTACTCTAACTGTTGTAAGGTTTTTGTACCAAGAAATAAAGAAAGACTAAGACCGTATCTCGCTTAAATATTTTGTTTACGCGCTGAACAACAACTGTAAAATACAGAGAACAACATTCTGTTTCAGTGTAGTAGCCTTTAGCTTGAAATAAAACCAAGTCTAAGACGACAGGAATGCATACAGATAACAGGAATCATGGTGTCCCAAGTCTCTCCCATGTTTTGTGGGTATACTGGGCTTGGGAACTTACTATCCGTGTGACGCCCTCCTAATTCTGACGTATTTCTAACTGCAATTTCATTGGTTGGTAGAAACGCGTGGTCAAGCTGCGCCCAAGGTGCAAGGCTTAGCGAGTTAAAATAATTATTCCGGAGGGAAAATTCGGCATATATAATGATTAGTCTAGCTAGCTCCTCCCACAAAATCCGCCTAGATAAATTCAGTGAAAAAGGTTAGTTACACAATGATTCCAATTAACCGTATGCATTCCCGATGCAATTAAACTATAGCATGAAAGAGTTAAAGAGTTTCTCTTTCATAGCTTTTTATGTAAAAAAAGAAGGTTTACTTATAACGACTTTGGTATTAGTCTCCAGGGGCCAGTTTAGAAAAATTCTAAAAACCTCAAAACATAAGTAAAGAAGTTTAGTTTATCGCCTAAAACTTGAAAGAACTCAGCAAGTCTCAAATAACAAATTAGTTTTAGGCATTTTATACAGATATTTTGATATACAAACATAATAATATTTGTAAGCAAGTTATCGGTTAGTAAATATTTGTCGATATTAAAAATAAATATAAGGATACCGTTTTTACAAGCGGTTATTTGGTAACTCAAGTATTAAATATTAACAGAGTATTAGTTTTTAAAACGGAAGTGAATTAGTCGGAAGTAAGCAAGCGCCAGGGAACCGTCGTTGACTAATTACACGGCTAATAAATAAAAATCAGACGTTGAACGATCTCAACTCATTAATTTGGAAGGTGAGGTTGAATACGACAACTCAGGAATTTATGAAAAGAAAAAGAGGTAAATAAATAAAACTTCTGTTTTGTCTTTGTCAAAAAGTTCCACGTTTATAAAATTTCAAAAATAAAATTTAAAGATAAACAAGAGAGAATAAAAAGAAAAAATATCCAAGTGATGAGGAGTGAAATCTTTGGATCTTTTTCAGATCTCTCCTAAAGTTTCTCTAGGGTATTCTTAATCGTTGTAAGCCTTTGCCAAGTAAGAAGAATCGAAACGAATCCCTATAGCAGAAAAACATATACGAAGGTAGACATAGACCCACTCTGTATAAATAGTAGAAATTAGAAAAGATGGCTATTCTGAATTTCTGAGTCAGGGTTCGCAAAAAACATTCTCCCTTCAACCAAGAGTCCAAGATATTTACGAGTTTCCAAGGGTTTAATTTTACACTGAAGGGGTTAAGTTTCCCTGATTTTTCTTTGCGCTCTTTGCTCTAAACCAATTAATTAAAAGGAGATTTCAAGATATTCCAGTGCTGAACGAACCCTGACCAGTATACCGATCACCGAATCCGCGCACACATTGGGATGGCTTTCCTGTAAGACAAGGAGCCGCGCAAAACATTGGTTGGGACTCTAAAGATAAAACCAAAACAACAACAAACTGTCTTGGCGCCGTTTCACCCAATTCAATATAGACCATTTCATTAGTTACTGCAGAGAAGCTAGCGTCACGCCACGTGTAGTGATTGAACGCGGGCTCCGTCTGGTGTTGTTTATTAGTACCAGCTCTTCGCTTTGGTTGGTTTCTCTTCAAGTATTTAATGGAATTGTCTATGACGACTAAGAAAATGCAATGAGAGTGTTGTACGGTATAGTTTTTTTTAACTCGTTTTGAAATGGATTACAAAGAGGTTCATCGCAATCAGTGCCAACCTTTTCTAGATGACGATAGAATGTGACGAGAATTCTTAAGAGCTTGGAATAGCTTCAGTTTGACACGCTGCGATGTGGAGTGGTGGTTGGTGGATGAAGGAGTAAAAATCGAGTGAAACAGAAGTCACAATGATGAGGTCGACACCAAGTGTCTTTCGAAAAAGAGATAAGCGTTTAAAATAAAATTGCTCTACTTAATTAAATTAAAACCCACAAAAAAAACATATTTTGTCAAAGTTAATGTTGAAGTTTGCAGGGGCCTTGCTTATGATATATTGAATATAAGGGGCCAATAGATATTGCTTTCTGTATGTTTCTAAACATCGATTTCGTCGTAAAACGTCACAAATAGGGAAATATTACATAAGTAACCAAGCAATATCGTTTACCTATAATATAATAAAGCTTGTATATAAACATAAATGCACAATTATTTCTATGAAAGCCTTTTCGCGTTGCTCATTCGGGGGCACGAATTTTGAAACTAACCCTAGCACGTGATCGGTTTCCATGGTTATTACAATCTGGTTTAGCTATTCGAAAAGAGACTGAACTGAAGATTGTTCTATACATCCCTAGTTCAAACCAGAAATGAACAAAATGGTAATCTTCAAATATCTAACCCAATGCGTATGGCGTGCAAAGCTACGATTGGACTTTTAAATGTTGATTGACCACTGAATTACGTATAAATTCAAATGTATTCCCCCCCCCCCCAAAGGTAATCGAGTAAAAGTTGAACACGCGGCGCGGTTTTTAATAATAAACCGCTTGTTGTCGGCTCGCTTCCCGATTATTTCGAACACGGGTCAGTATTTAGTTTCAAATGACCATCAACAACCAGAATGTTCTTATTAAAATTTTCGAAACAGGTTGAACAGGCCTCTTTGACTAAAATAAAAAATAATAATAGCTCGCCGTTCGTTCTAAGCTTTTCGTGATTCTTAAAAAAGGATCCATTGTTGTTCATCAGTTTAAATCTAGAAACACTTTTTTTATATTTATTTATTCTTTGGGACCTTACCTCGTAGAAGCAAATCATAAGTTTATAACACTACTTTAAGTTACCATGGAAGGGGTCTATTGATACCTTGAAGGGGGAGAGATGCAGTGGCAACCCCCCATACGTATAACGTTGCCTCTGCACCCCCATACCTACGGAACGGCACCGAAGTCCTCCGGCTAGCATCCTCTTCGGGCGTTTAGGTAGGGTCGTACAGTACGGACTCCTAAACTAAAGGACGCCCCCTCTGTCTTAAAAATAGAAGCTAGTTCTTGTACAAATACAATGGCGCTATGTGGCAGCACTTAACAATCGCCTAACGAAGTGTGAGGCGTGCGCGAAGTACACTGGCAGGGTTTAAGGCAATTCCGCAGGTCGCCCATCATAACCACTCCATCTTACGTCATTTCTCCCTGTAGTGCTATTTAGGGGCGGTAAGAGGCTGGCCTGATAGAAGACCCTCTTGACCACAGTTGGTCGGTGGCAGTAGTAAGAGAGCGCCATTAGAGAATTACAAACTTAGTTCTGGATTATTTACTTAGGCTCTTAAAGGAAACTAAACTAAACTTATTCTTGTTTCTGACACGGAAGAGAATACGCGATGGGAATATCTTAATTTTCCGTTCTAGAGCTAGAGCTTTTCTCTTTAAGAAAGAAACTCTTGAAGCAGCTAGTGTGTGTGTGTCCCCCATATTATAAGGAAGTCCCTACACATTTCTTAACGCCGTCTCATGGCTCTCAGAGCTTAATTTTTTCTTTCTTTCTTTTACTATTCTCACCCGAAAAGTTTTCTTTAAGCCTTTGCTTCATTCATTTTTGCCAAGGCCCAACGGGCAAATATTTGGGCAATGAGAGAAATGTTAGCTTGGCGCCGACGACGTCCCGCGCTATACCCTACTGCGGCTCTTTGCGATTCTCGGGAAAACTTTAGCATTGTAAATAAAAGAAGGTGTATGTCCTCTCCGCTGATGCGATGCGATGCTCAACATACCTAAGAACAAAAATACCTAGGCACAATTCTTACGCCTATCACACCCTTATTTCTTTTATCGTTACTTGGAATTAAATTGGGATTAAGTAGGTTAAACCATTCATAGCTACACGAGTAAGAAGTTGAGTACAAGGAATCACGGATGTTAAGTTGGAGAAGTGTGAGGTGGTCGAAGTCGTGACTGGCAATACCAGAAGTGAGACGAGACTAGAAGTACTGAGCTAATCAAATTCTTCACTCGGCGAAAGTGAATATTCTTGATAACACAAGAACGGTTGGCCCTCTAGTAGCGGTTTCTGAATTTTCCCTCCAAAACGTGAGACGCTCGCGGCGATAGACGGCCGAACTAGATTCAAGAAGCCGCGTCTGTGTTCCGCAGCTTTAGGTTGAGGGGAAGGGGGTAGGAAATGTTTTTGGAACTCGACCAAGTTTTTTCTCTGTAGTGTAGGCGCCATGGAAGCAGCATAAAATCCTCGAATTTGTTCACTAGTGCCAGGATCTACTACCAATGCTAGAGCCCTTCACTTCTAGTCTCATCTCACTTCTGGCAATACTCATCCGTTCACGCCATATATTGGAGTTCATTAAATAACTTTGGGTTAATTTATTTCTGATGAAATCTCTATAAGTTATACCGTTATTATTATTATTATTATTATTATTATTATTATTATTATTATTAGAGTTTCAAGGCGATAAGCGTTTTTCCTAGCTCCCAACAAACTAAAGCGATCTAATTTTAAAAGCATGACACGACAAAGAAATCTAGCTATATTGAAAATCACTCAAAATCAGGAGAAAAACAAAATGAAACTTTAAACCTTTCCTTAATCTACAGAGAAGTTTTCCCCAAAATCCATTTTAGCCCCGACGTTTTTTAAAAGAGGGTAATATATAAAAATTTAATACGATTAAATTAATCTAAAAAAATGTGATACTTGTCTAAAAAAAATAAAACATTAAGTGTTCTTAATTGAATGCTTTTAAGAAAGCTTGTTACTCTCTCCTAGGAACCATTTTTCACGGAATTTTCGGATACCAAAAAAAAAAGTTGTTAAGGACCCCGGTTCAATCTTGCCTATAGTGTTTTTATGTAAGACCCTTCTTTATTTTCCTATCAAACTAAAAAATAAAATACTTTTAATTAAAAATAACAATATATTTTTCTCTAGAACAAAAAAAAAACTCACTCTTTCACTTCGCTATAGAATAAAGATAAAATTAAACAGACTAAAGAATATAAAATAAAAAATTGTTTTAATTTTTCTTAATACTTTTAAAAAGTTTTAAAATCCCTTTAAGTGCTCGATAAAGAAATTAAAAAAGATTCGGGGATTATTTAAGGTGAGTTTTATATAGCATTATTTTCAGACCGAGTTGTTTTAAAAAAGAATAGGTTGGATTAGCTATCAGAAGGGCCAATAGCTTTTACGAGGTTTTCTAACTCGCATAATATTAATTAAAATTAACTTTAATATATATCACGCGCTTTAAATATTGTTAGATGGCCACGTGAATCAGCGAGAGATCACGTGCCCTTAACTTAAATACCAAACAGACAGTATTCAAAACTCTCCAAATGACTCAATACAATTAATAATGATATTCAAAACGACTCTAATAGCGTTCAAAACCGCTAAAACTAACGTGCAAAACACTCAATACCGCTAACCACAATCCCCACTAAACGCTAAAGGCTCGTCGAGCTTCACCACAACGACAACAACATCTGCAAAAAGTAAACTAAACCTTCAATAGGTCCCGAGTGTTCCACTATCGAGGTTCTAAACATAACATTCCAAATGTATTACGAGCAATATAGAAACTTAAAACCCCTTCCTTTTCTTCAGACATTTTCTCTCCATGGAGCACTTATTGGTAACAGTAACATCAATATAAAACACTATTACGTTCCAAGAATCCCAATTGAGCTTGCTTGCTTGCCATCCTTAGCTTCAATGAAAATCGAGATAAAAGTTCAAAGTGGGTTTGTATCCGAACTAAGAGAAATATAGGCCTATATATAAACGCTTGGATAAATCAAATAAATTTCTTATTGTACCGTTAGTGTTGTTGTTGTTATTGTTCTTTTTATTCCTAACTGTGGCACGAGTTTACTATCAGTACCAGGGAGCCACAATATTTTCAACAAAAAGGAAGGAAAATTATCTCTTAATCCACCCACCGGGCCCGAGGTTCGGTTCGGCCCGCTCCGCATCTTAAAAATCAACCGGTTCTCTAACGTCTAACCCGCGTCAGCCAGACAAGAGGCCGCAAAATAACACCCGCCTTCTTTTACACCCCCACCCTTTCACACCCCAACCGGTTCTCTTAAACCTCCGTGTGCAAGAGACGCGGCAAAGTCGTTCCCGTCTTCTTTTACATTCCCCCACTCTCTCTTTCACGAAAGGGGGGGGGTGGAACTGGACTGTCTCGCGCGCCGACTTAGCCTATATTCCTTCCTTCTCTATTTTAAGGTGTAGTTCCATGTCAGGAAAAATATTATATAGCTTTAGAAGGGATTTTGAACCCATTTTGAAATAAAGGCGGCTTACGACACGAAAAATAGTGTACTAGGTCAAGTTATCCGTACAGAGAAAGACATTACAAATAGAAATTGATTTTTCTTTACTTTTTACTTTTCAAAACCTCTTAGTTACAAAAGGTGCCGCCAATTTAAAGGATTACTTTAACTCAAAATGAAAAATACAAATTTTTAGGGACGATAAAACGATACCTTTAATCAAACACGGTGCTAAGATTAATTAAACATCTTAATTTAACCCAATTAAGACGAGACTTCTTTCGAGTATTCTCCAAAAATATTTGCCTATTCTTGAAAGTCTACTTACTATAAATAGTTTTCAGACTAGAAGGACTGATACCATTTACAACTGGAGGCCAGGCTACTTGGTAAGTTCTGCACTATGTCCGCCAAGCAGCCTGGTCTTCTGGTGTAAATGGTATCAATCCTCTTAGTCTGAAAACAATAGACTAAATAATTGATAAAAAAATTCGATCAATTCCTAAAATTTTGGGGGAAACATTCAGCTTTGTTACCAAGTCACTTATTCGACATAGCGTAACAATAGGGCCTGTCCATTTTGGGGGAAAATGTTAAACGTTGCGTGGAAAGAACCTGACAAAAGCCGGGGGGGGGACACTATCTCGAATGTTAATCACTTGATTAATAATAAAAAAATAAATAAAACCAAACCCTATCCGACTCCTTTACAGCTAATAAATTGTTGGAAACCGCCTACAGTCATTTTTGACGCAACAAAAACTAAAAAAAAGAACCTTAAAGGCCGACTTCCAGCAAGAAAAGTTCAAGCGAACTGAAAACCGAGAATAGAGGAGGCTAACAATGGAGCGACCGTGACGATTTCGGAATCCCCGCTGGGGTAAAAGTTGTAACGTTCTAGCTACCTGAAAGTCGTGCAATGTGGTTCTAGCGAACTGAAGATGAGAATATCCTTCAGAGGAGCTCAAAAATTGCGGAGGAAAATTATTTCTATTGTTAGCTAGAACCTTCCCATCTTTTGCCATAGCGGGGATTCGAAAATCGCCACTATTGCTGTGTACATTGTTAGCCATCTCGATGCTCGGTTTTCACTTCGCTGGAAGTCAGCCTTTAAATCTAACAAAAATGTAATTCAATATGGCCGCTATATACAAGGCATAGATACAAGAAAGTATTCCATAACAACGACGTACAAATAAAAAAACACTTATTCCATATTTAGTCCCGATCAAATAACATATAATTTCATTATAAACCATACCATACCATAAACGATGGGGTAATGGCATCAGTTTACTTTTGACCGTGTTAAAAGCGCGAGGCAACGTTACACGTTGGTGTCACTACTCGATTTTGAATAGGAAAACCTTTAACTAACCCAGTATACCACAGCACCTTTTGAAAAGGAACTTTGGAAAAGGAAGCCCCTCGAAATTTGAGCATTTCCATCAAATTAATATAATACCTACAAGCCCCATAGAAAGTTATTCTCTTCCCCCCCTCTCTCTATTACCTTTTCGTTTTGAGAGAGTAAACAAGATAGAAAACTTTTACGACGAACCTTCAGTTACATTTCTCAAAAGGGTGGAACGTCCTATAGATTTTTAATACCCGACAAATTAAACCTATCTTATTACAGACTAAATAAATAGATAAATAGATAGATCTACAGTAAAAGGAAAGGTGAAATTTTTACGATGACCTTTGATTGCAATCACAAATTTCTTGGGCCAGGTATTTGAAATAGGTCAGCAACAGACTATTGTACAGGGTGAGCTCTCTCCAACCTCAAAATCTCAGTGTCACCTTATTTTGACCCCTCAATAACTCCCTACAAATAAATCTTAGTACCTATTACCAGGAAGACCATTTCGATGTAAATTGTAACTAAGGGGGAAAGACAAGGGGGTAAAACTTTGCCTTCCATCACTCGTTTTGGCGCCTGCGCTGTGTGGTCTTTTTGTATCGTGAGATTGCGCATGCAGAGAGGGATGGAAATGTATCACCCCTTCTATGTCCCGGTACTGAGGGTTCCTACGTCGAAAAGGCCTGCGTACCACGTGGATCCAGCTGGTTTAAACTAATTTGATTAAATTTCTTACTCTCTCATTTGACAAAGGTACTTGACCCTCCCTTTGAATTTTGAACGTGGGAGTGGGGGGGGGAGGTATAGATGGTAGGAGATATGTTCTAAATTAACCATTGCACGACCTGGTAGTATTATTAAACTCAATTTTGGGGTGGGTTATTCATAATTATATCGAGGAAAATTAAGCTTCAATTTTCTATTATACCACCACGTAATACATCGAAAATATTAATTTCAATTTTAAAAGCCGCGACTTGAACAGCACCGCAATGAACGAGCAGCTTAAATTTCGAAATATATATCGAAAAATGAGATATTAGCCTCTCTTCAATTTCAATAACCCGAATTTTAAAGTTTCCAACAACCAAAGGCCAAACTTTACTTGTGATATTTGGAATTTTCGATTCAAAGTCGAAATAATTTCAAAAACAATAACTTAACATTCTTTCATAGTGTACATTTAAATGTTTTGAACTTTAGTAGAGATGATTTTCAAAAGTCAAGTGTACTAGGGTTAAAAACGGATGCATTTCAAGTGTTGGTATTTCCCCCTTTTTCTTGGAATTTAAATGATAACAAAGTCATTGACGCGTTACTCATTCATTTTCCGCTATCTATTTCAGGTGTTTTAATCATCTTGTCAAAAGGAAAGTTGTCTATTTAATTAACTTGAGAGGAATAAAGTTAATGGAATATGTTTAGAAACAATACGAGATATTAGAAAAGGGAATTAGGCACCGCCTACTTGCATGGGCGTTTTGAATGTATATCTCTCATAATGCCTCGCGATTCAGGGTTGCGATAAAATTAAAATTCCCCTACTTCCCAGAAATTTTACAGCAATTTGCATATTCCTTAATTTTCCCCAGTAATAATACAATTTTTTCCCAGATTTTTAACGCAATTTTTAAACTTCAGGTACTCCCAAAACCCTGATTATTTTTCTAGTATTTTTAACTTCGGTTTAATTCACTTCCGTATGGGTTTTTGAGCGTTGAAGTGTTAACCACCGCGAGCGATTTTCTGAAGCGGAAAATGAATTTTTCTTTAAATAACTGTTAAAATATATATTCCGAAACTCGAGGCGCTCTTGGCAAAGTTCACTTTTGCAAAGCTTGGGTTTTAGTGCCAGAAATTGGCAAATGCAACGTTGGGAATACAACTGATATCCTTCTGTTTGAATCAATCGAACCCCAAGCTAAAAATATTTCTGTATCTCAAAACAATAGACAATTGGCAAAGCTATACATTCACATTTAAATAATTTGCGTAACAACTCCTCTATATTTTTCTTATAAATTACAGAGGAAACTGCGTTTCATAATAACGCGGGAAGGTTACCTTGGCAAAATAGTTGCAAAATATACTTCCGCCTATATATTAAACGTTTCACGGATCTGATCTACTTTAATCATAAATAATAATAATCATATATGTTCATTATACCTTCCATAATTAGTGTAAAAAATATTCTAGAAAAGGGACACGGCAGTAAGTCGTAAACCCCTCCTACAAAACGTCAGAGCTCCGCTTACCCAATCATCTTTACTCCCCCACTAGCCTTCTACTTCATAAAATCCTCCACCATGCATATGTATATGGGAGGAGCCGTCTAAAGTCCCGCCCCTTTTGCGGTTTCCCTACAAGAATTCCACCATCGAAACTTTCCACGATAGCAACTGTGACAAGTTTTAGAAACTTATACCTAAGTGTTATTAACATATGGTTGAAGTTATAAAAGGGGATAAGAAAATCGAATATAGTCACGGATGAGTTTCAGTTAATAACAAGATTAGTCTTAGCTCTCCCTTGAACTAGATACTTCAAGACTAAAATCCTTTAAGATTTATGAATCGTCAAAAAAACCGTGACAGTTAAGCTTAACTTACGAGAACGTTTCTTGAAGTTACAAATAAATAAAAAAATAAAATATTTAAATTTATTGGGCGAGATATTTACGCGTATAATCGGATAAATTCTATTTCAAATTCTTTTAAAGAAATCGTAAATCTAAGTGAATTAATTCGACAAACAGCAATTCTCCCATGAATGATGAATTTGTTTAGAATTCTAACATAGAATGTTGGTAATTATCTGCGTCAAAATGACACGTCGTCTCCGGCAGAATAGAAACATTAAAATTTTTCCTTCAATGTAGCAGACGACGCATATAACTTTGACCTATATTTGCCACTTTAGAAACACGCGTTAAGCCTTGGTACACGCATCGGGAATACGACTATCAATAAGCGAAGCATGGCCCCGGATTTCGCTCTAGTTTTCACGATACAACTGAGTAAATTCATGTTATTAAAAACAACTTCGCGGGTCTTGCCAAAACATCTCCAAAATCTCTCGCTCCATTTTGTCACATTGTATTACGACTAGATTAATTATTCCTGAGTTTTTTTATGTCGAGTCCTTGAGTGGGAGGGGCTCAAAACGCGAGAAACACACAAAAGTATACGCAGAATGAGCTGCGATAACAAAATAACATAAGATAAGCTCACGAGAGTAACAACCCGTGGCAAGGTCGAGGTTATAGCTCTAGTTTTTATTTCATCATCCGTGGCTAAATACTCCTAAGAACTAATTTTTCTGAGCCCTAATCTAAACGGAATTACTACCTCCTTCTAAGGGCCTCGTGATTTCGATACCGAATTTAAAACGTTGAAACTAGGCTTAGAGTTGATTGGAAAGGTTTTCCCGCCTAAAGTATGGTTTGGTTTCCCGCGTAAACGACACGATTTCCCGCCTAAAGTATGGTTTACCGCGTAAACGACACGATTTCCCGCCTAAAGTATGGTTTACCGCGTAAACGACATGTTTTCCCGCGTAAATTACTGCTAAAGAGGCACGTGACTCTCAGAGTCACGGTATAAATTCAAAAATGGCCGCCAACTGTAACTGCGCGTGGAATTTAATATCACGCGCAGATTTTTAAAGGGAGGGTAAACGAGATTTCCATAGGAATCTGACACTAATATTAGAAAACAAGCTATTTTATGAAATTATTACCGTTGAGGGATATTTTTAAACTGTTAATAATAACCGAGATTTTAATTGAAACAGCGTTAATTTAATTTTGATATTAAAACTTGCGGCGGTAGCAAATATTTTCGTTGACTTCTATATAATTACAATTTTGACTTAACGGTACACATAATAATAATAAACAGACGGTAACAACAGTCACGCTTACACGCAAAACAACAACAATACGAACTTATTCATGTATTAAATGAATAAATTCGTAGGTAAAAATGATTAAATTAGGTAAATATCAAATTTAAAATACGGGAAAACTTGCCTAACTTCTTAAATAAATTAAAAACATTAGTTAAATATTAATAGCATGTTATTATATATTAATAGAATGTAATATATAAAATGTACACGCGCAACTCATGAATTGATTCCATAACGGTTTGTATTTTGTAAAAACAGACTAAATTAATGTACAATTTAATTTGATTTATATAAAATCGTGTAAAACATTTAATGCCAATAATTAATTATAATTATTAATTATTATTTATAGCAATGGAATCGTAACTTCATGATGAAAACAATTTTAATTATATTTAGGCAGATTATCCCTTCAAAATAAATACTTGACAATATAGAATTAGATAAATTGGGTGTTTAACGAACCTGAAATTGTAGGTAACGACTCCATTATCATCCAATGAAGTAGCGGAAAAGCAAATGCCATCGGTCTCGCACGTGTGATTACTGTCGGCGCCGCATATGTCACAATGACACTTCAGCAAAGCTACAAAAATTAAAAGAAAAAAGAAAAGAAATTTGCAAATTAGTCACTAATTGGATACAGACCAACCAAAACTCGTTTTTCAAACAAATAGGCCTAAGAAGCTAAGGCGTCGTTTATTTTTTACCGTGGTTTTCAAAACCGCTGAAATTGGTTTTTATGATTTATTTAAGGCAACTTGAGTTATTGACTTGGGGATGGGGTTAATAAACTAGTTAATTTAAGCCGGAAGTGTTAAGCCTAATTATGTTTTTAATAAAATCTGTTGAATGGATATTAAATTACAAATATTATTTTATTAGGTGTAAATTCGTCTAAATAAATTTTGGCCTATTTTTATGGAAGGTCAATTGATGAATAAAAATTTGAGTGACTCAAACTATCACGTGACTGAAGTTTTATACTCTTCATGTTAATTTTTAATTATTTCAATGCTTATGGATGATATCATTGTATAATAATTTCTCTTGCCGTTTCATGTTTGTTTGAGTTCACAAACGTATCATCTTCGAGTAGACAAACCTTAAACGTTACGTACAGACAGACTTAAAGAGGTATAATAGCTACAAACCAACCAAGACACTACGTCACAAATAAATAATAACTACTTTCCCTGCCCCCAATAAACAACCAGCGGCAGTTACTTTCCAAAAACCCATAATCATGCAAATATACCGGTAGCCCTCCCAAACCACCATAATTAATAATAAATGAAAAAAAAAATAAAACAAGAGACAAATACGCTATAATTAATTATACAAAACACAAACAATTTTAAATTAATTATCTTACTGGTTGAATTAAAGTTTCCATTAAGTACCCCCATGGCAACGAGTCAATTCAAATATTCTCGCTTAAAACTGGACGAAACCAGTTTACGAGAGAAGAAATAACTTATAAAAAATATAATTGGAAACAAAAGTATAACTAGCCTACTACGGGATACCGAAATCTATCGTAACGACAACAACTTGGTAGAAGATGGAAGAAACATTTTTGGTTAATAACATGGCTGATTATTTTCTATCAGCGATTAAAAAGGCGTCCTCGGTCCCGTTTTATCGTTGAATTGCATCCCCCTTTAATTTTATCAATGATAGCTAAGAGAGAAACGATGTCGCGATGCTAGAGCTGCGACAACAGCAACGTTCAAAGCGAAAGACTTCTTGAAACCAACTGCTGCAGCGCAACTTTACTGCTAGATTTAGACCTCTACCGACCAACTGAAAGGGAATATTGATAAAGGCAACGCTCGACCCCCACCACCACTTTTCCCAAGGTCTGTATACCGCTTCGCATTATTAGGTCGGAGCATCCTTCAGGGGTGGTAAGCGGGAGATTCTCCTTTTTGTAGTAGGGGGGCTCTAGTAATTTTTTCCCTTACTATGACGTCTTACGTGGGCTAGAAACAAGAATCCGCGGTGGCTGCGTCCAGAGAGAAAACGTCTCTCTACTTTGAAAATTGTATACCCCCTTTCTTCTTCACCCCTACCTAACTTTCAATGGTTTAGGGAGAGGGCGAGGCCGATTATCCGTTATAAATTCAAATCTTAGGCGGTAACGGCGCGTTGCTAATTCTTTCTGAAAGGTAAATATTATTTACGTCATGAACTTTTAATTTAATGTAAGGTTTTACAAATCTACGAACTATTATAAGAATGAATTATTGCCATCACCTTTCAAAGCTGACGATGATAAAATGAAAATGAAAAAAGTTACTACTTGAAATAAAATTTGATACAAAATACTTGGTCTTCTCATTTTAAATGTAGGTCTATTATGTGTATTATGTGTACATTATAATTATCCTAAATAACGGTGCACATAATTTATTTAATATAGCAATTTTGAATGCAAAAAGACCTTCGTGTTTACACGTATATAAAGGCCATTAACGTCGATTAACGTCGTTCTCCTTTTTCCGGACATACAAACTTTATATCTCATATAAGACAGATCGCGTATTCTTTGGCGCCCACGTATGACGTCAATGAAAAGAGCTAGACGAGAGAGGTAGCTAGAACGGTAAACCGTAAAATCCCAACACCGAATACGCCCGCCTACTGTTCCCTTAGTTTCCTCCTTATCATACCACGCCATCTATCGACGAATTTAAATCACTTCCTATATTGGTATATAAAAGTAACAATTTCGCAAGAAGTAGGTACGCTTACTTTGTTATTTTTTAATGATATTTAGCGGTTTTACTGCATGGGAAAAATTAGTTATTTGAAAAAGGTTCCGGGTATTGGGTCTACAATAAATAACAAATGAGCCACCATAAGTTTATAAGGTGTGTTCCTTCCATAAGTATGACAATACAAATGCTTCGTAATGCTACAGAAGAGACTTACAGCTTGAGATAACTAGTTCGAGAACGACGGAAGCGAGAATTGAAGTCCTACACTCGGTGGTGGTTAATTTTGCAGGACCAAGTTCCATCTAGGTCCTATTTAGTTTGCATTACTAAGCCTTTGACAGCGCCTCACCAGGCAATCATCGCTTTACCTTGAATCTATGACCTACTTCAATCACTTCAAAATTACAAGCTCCAGTTTCTAAGTTACCAGTGACTAACTTATGGAAGGAACATATCTTATAAACTTATGGTTATATACCTATTGGCATTATCTCATATCTGATGTGTTAATATTTTAAATAATTTTTTAGCCTTTGATCTTTACAACGGAATTTTGTGAAATTTAATTTAATTTTTTTAAACCCGCTGTCGTAATGATATTGACGCGAAAATAATATTTAAATTAGTTAATTTTAATTAATTAATTTGAAAGAAATTCGGGCTAATTTTTGAATTAATTTTTTTTCTTTGTTCTTTTCCGAAACTAATTCGGGGGCATCTGTCGCAAACCCAATTAAAACTTTGTACATTTTAATTATTTTAGCGCGGTTTTTTTTAGGGCGGAAGTAGGTTTATTCCCTAATTGATACACTTCTAAACCTAAAAAGCTTAACTCTACCGATTTCTTTTATTCGCTTTGTTCAATTTCGCAGCTTTCCAAGTTGTATAATTCAATATTAAATGGAATTAAATGTAAGGATTTTTTCCAGGCTGCAATGACGTCAGAAATTCAGAATTGCAGATCAAGAACGCTTTACAAATCACACTACTATCGATTTTAAGTTTTTAACAGGAATTCGGAATTCATACAGCTAATAGGAATTCCTCTGTAGCCATTTTCTCATCGTATCTAAGGGGGCTTTGAGGGAGGAGCTATGGTCTGATCATAATCTATGACGAATTTTACCTTACGAATAATCTATATCCTGCTGTCAACCAATTAAATCACAATTAGAAAGACGTAAGAAATATGAGGCCTAACGTATAGTAGTTCTCAAGCCCCGCCCAAAAATAAACTCGCATAGAAATTAACATGGGCTCACAATAGTTCCTAGTAGCTATATATATTCCCGAATAAAATAATAAAAAATACGCCTTAGTTTAATTTCCAAATATTTGAAAAGTGTGAAATATTATAAATTAATTTTGACCCAATTCCACGGCGTGACATGACCGAAGTTATATTTATCGTCTGCTAGGGTCAAGGCCAACTGAACCCTTCGAAACATATCCATCCTAATCCTAACGACGAAAAGTAAACCTGTACTAGGCTAAGCCTAATACGATTAAGTTTTCTTTAATAAATTTTTGAGAAAATTGTTTATTTACGGTCATAAATCTCTCAGAGATCCAAATCCAAAGTAATAAACAAAATCTCCCATAAATAATCAACGGATAATCCTCAACCGGAACAACTTTGAAAAATATACAAAGTATAAACTACGAAACGGACTATATCTATAGCAAGAAGTGATATCTAGTTTATTAGAGAGAAGGTTAAAGGATGCCTAAGTATTCGCGCGCCATAGTACTACAGTCCCCCTTTCGAAATACAAGGGGGACGTAAAAGGAGGCCGGGCTATTTCGCAGCCTTTCCTCAGTCGGAAAATATGACTGTAATTTGTCGTCATTCGCGTCGCGCTGACGTGAGTTTTCAAGAAACAATGACATTCATTGCTGGTTGTAATTTAGAGGCGGCAGGGATTAACTCCGGACCTACGTTACGTTTGGACTGGAGATAAAAGCTAGAAATGTGGATGAATGAATTTGTACCTTCTCCCTAATAAACTAGATATCACTTCTTGACTGCAACTTTTCCTTTTATATGTATATATTATATATTTAAACACGAATTAATATATATATATATATATATATATATATATATATATATATATATATATATATATATATATATATATATATATATATATATATATATATATATATATATATATATATATATATATATATATATATATATATATATATATATATATATATATATATATATATATATATATATATATATATATATATATATATATATATATATATATATATATATATATATATATATATATATATATATATATATATATATATATATATATATATATATATATATATATATATATATATAATATATATATATATATATATATATATATATATATATATATATATATATATATATATATATATATATATATATATATATATATATATATATATATATATATATATATATATATATATATATATATATATATATATATATATATATATATATATATATATATATATATATATATAATATATATATATATATATATATATATATATATATATATATATAATATATATATATATATATATATATATATATATATATATATATATATATATATATATATATATATATATATATATATATATATATATATATATATATATTATATATATATATATATATATATATATATATATATATATATATATATATATATATATATATATATATATATATATAGCTAAAGATATTCTTCCGCATATAGAAAAAGGTTAATTAGAATTAATTACATTAAGGGCTTAAATTAAATCCGGGGAATAATAAATCAAGCGAAAGAGAAGTCAAAGGCGAACGCTAGAGATCGCAATTCTCGAAGCTGCTTCATTTTGATTTTTGATACAAAACAGTATAGAGTACACAGCTGATGAATAAATTAACTATCAGGCGATACTCCGAGGAAGAAACAGAAAAGAAATCTTTCTATTCCAGAGAAATAGGCTTAATAAAAACTGGACTCGAACAGACGATTGCAGTTAGAGAGATTAAGGGGTCATCCCTAAAACACTATTTAAATCATAACTCAATTTGAAACAGTGTCCCTTGTGGAAAACAAAATTGAGATAGAAGTTACACTTTCAACTCAAAATTCAATTTCCTAAAGAATTCATCCCCCTTAATTTATGGTATGCAGACTTAACAGAAACACACCTGAAAAAGCATTGAAATAAGAACATAGTTTCCCATAATATTACTCCATATTTTCAAAAAGAACAAAAAAACTATGATATATTTACGAAGAAGTTAAGTACTGTCAAAGTAACAAAACCCCATTTTCTAATAGGTTATAAGGTCAAGATTAACAATGCGTATTTCAAGCTCGAAATTTTAACATGTGTGACACTTAAAGCGAAAGGATACGTGTCCCCTAGAGAGAAAAATAGTCCACGGTAGTGAAATAATATAACAATTCTAAAATGAATAGTTAGTTATAAATGGTAATCTCTATGTATTTAAAGCTAAGTTTACTATACTTTAAAAATCAAACATGATAATTATAAACCCCAACACACTTTTTTTAAAACAAAGTGAAACTGTGTCTTATATATACATACATAAAATTAAACTTTCGGTATTTAAATATTTGAGTTAAAATTAAAACAAATCAAAATTAAACTATAAAAATATTAAATTATTTGAAAGTTAACCCATTCTTCACTGTATATATAACTATACACACACAAACCCCACATATCGGAATTGGAATTAAAAAGAAAGGAAACTACGTCACTTGTTGCACCATGACAACCGTGAAATTCAACACCAGTTACAATAAGAAACCCTTCAAAAGTTGAGGATTGTAAGACGTGCGGGCACCCAATGTTACAATTGGTAAAGGGGTTGATTCAGTCAAAGGTAGAGTCCTGTCATCGCGTTAATGTATCCCTATCAGGATCACGTAAAAATAGGTACAACACGCGTACAGATATATATATATTTTCTTGCTGGACAATATCAAGCTACCTTGGAAGTTGTACCACAAAAAAATAAAAATGGACGGGAAGCCAATCATCAGAGACTTTATATATCCAACAGGACGGGAATCTATGCAGTAACGTATAATTTCTACCTCTTGCTAAGCCTTGGTTCGCCTGAGTTAGTTACAAGGAAACAATACTGTGTCCTCACCCTTTCAATCTCAAACCTTAGTAAATGCGACCATATTGCAAGTCGTCAGCTTTGTGAATTATATCACGTGACTCGTGGAACGTAACTCCTCCCCTTAAAGAAGTTCTAACCAAGGACTTTCCATTTCAAAAAGTTGACAGTTTCTTGTCATTCCCCACCATCGTTTGTTTGATGGGAAGTCCTTGTTGGCATCGGATAGCTAAATATAACGTTACAAATAACCCCAAAAGCGAAAAGGTGTAAATAACAAATCATAGACAGAATGATAGACTATAAGAAAGGACCTGCAGAAACAATTCTTTGTTTCTGATAAGTCTGCCATGTAAATTAAGGG
Organism: Phalangium opilio; assembly: GCF_054372755.1. Lineage (NCBI taxonomy): Eukaryota > Metazoa > Arthropoda > Arachnida > Opiliones > Phalangiidae > Phalangium > Phalangium opilio. Next base: position 3,368,244 of record NW_028324151.1, read on the forward strand.
GGATGAATTCTTTGAGAAATCGATTTTGAGTCGAAAATGTAGTAACTAAGTTCTATCTCCATTTTGTTGGCCACAAGGGACACTGTTTTCGAGTTATTATGATTTGATTTGAGTGTTTTAGGGATGACCCCTTAATTAAATTATATATAATCAGTGTCTAAATCAGTTTCTTAATTAAATTTAAGGGGGTCATCCGTAAAATACTTTGACCAATCTTAACTCGATTTCAAACAGTGGTCCCTTGCATGTGGAAAACAAAATGGAGATAGATAGAAGTTACATTTTCTACTCAAAATCGATTTCCCAAAGAACATCCATTCCCCTTAATTTATTTTTGGCAGACTTATCTGAAACACCCTGTATATATATATAAAGTTTGACCTAATTCGTCTGTAGCATCACTGAAAGTTATCTATATTGTTATAAAGAAGTCAACAATCTTCAGGTTGAATACTAGAATTTTACAAGACCTAATTAATATTAAAGTGGATACGAAAATGCAAATTAAAACTAATTCTAAGAAACAACCGCAATAGAATTAATTAAAATTTAACTAGGCCTATAACCGTTATTTTCATTCGAAAATTAAATTTTAACTATTTAAACTATAAAACCCCATAAACGAATATGAGAAATTTTTTAAAAAATTCACGAGCTAGGATTTCGTGGAATTCATCACGTGATGTTAAAAGACGTCAAGTTCTGATTGGTTGCCTTAAAACTTTCCACTTAAAATTTTAAAACCTTGATAATATACAAAATTTTGTGTAATAAACATTAAAATATACATTTTGCCAAATGGTCTACGCATAGTAATTAAGGGCTACTCTAATTTAAATTATATTGGTTTGAATCAAACACGGAAGCTTTCAAAATATAGGAAATATATATATACATACTTAGATTTATAATTTACAGGTAAAAAGTCAACAACATTTCGAAAACGCCAAAACTTCATTTAAAATTTAACGAAATTTAAATTCATTGGAAGGAAAATAAAAATTAAAACCGCAAATAACCTAAGATTAATCCAACGTTATCAAACGTAAATCATAAGTTTCTATGATATGTACCTCCCATAAGTTTGTCACTGGTAACTTAGAAACTGGAGCTTGTCATGAAGTGAATGAGGCAGGTCATAGATTCGAGGTAAAGCGAAGACGCCTGGTGAGGCGCTGTCAAAGGCTTAGTTAGAACAGACTAAATAGGACCTAGATGGAACTTGGTCTTGCAAAATTAACCACCGAGTGAAGGACTTCAACTCTCGCTTGTCGTTCTCGAACTAGTTATCTCCAGCTGTAAGTCTCTTCTGTAGCATTACGAAGTATTGGTAGTGTCATACTTATGGAAGGAACATATCACTTATAAACTTATGATATTATAATTAGGGTCTAATGAGACCCGGAATTTTTTTTAAATAAATTAATTTCCGTTATAACAATATTTGCACGAAGTAACACGATCGATTAATTTATTTCTGATAATCAAGTTTTGATATCGGGGGGGGGGGAAGAGAGAGAGAGAGAGAGAGAGAGAGAGAGAGAGAGAGAGAGAGAGAGAGAGAGAGAGAGAGAGAGCTCTGCGGTTTCTTATAAATAAACAAATAAATAAAAAAAATAGATAATTACTGAACAGAAATTAATCAAAATTTTGCACGATAAAACATGCTATTCTTCCTGTACATTGCTTTGGAAAAGGTCCAAATCCAACTGTTGTAGTACGCTTTACGTACGCCCTAAAATTTCACACACGTAGGTGTTTTTGAAATGAAAATGCCAATTCACTCTTGAATATTATTAAATTTAAAAACGCCTTAGTACAAGTAAAAGTATATCAAAGCGGTTGCCATAGGCTCAGTATATGACGTCATCAGATTACGAGGTAATTTCACAAATATATATCTAAATAATACTTTGACCCCGCATCTTCCAAAAGCAAAACCAACCACATCATATCATAACACTAGACGGTTCAATATTCTCAAAGAAAAAAAATCAATTCATAGTCCCCCCCTGGTCCATACCACGAGATTATAATAAAATTTAAATCAAAAAATCCTGGCGCCTTACAACTCAACTCAAAACCAAATAAATAAAAAATATTAAACAAAATACATAATAAACTTAAGAAGAGCTATTGAAGTCGCTTCTTACTTCTTGCTCTCTTTTTTTAAAACGGCTAATCTACTAACCAAAAACATAATAAAAATCCTTGGCGGTTCTAAAACAATCACCTAAATGGTCAGTGGTCGACTAAAGAACACTTACGAGTCTTTTACGTGAAACAGGGAAATAGGCTTAAAATTTCACAAAAGTACTTCTTCCTTCCGCCACTTCAACGATGGATAGAATCAAGCAAAATAATAATACCCCCGACGAAATAATAGTAAGGGAAAATAAAATGGCCGCCGAGATATACAGGGAAATAATAATATAACAAAGAAAAGAAAGAAAGAAAAAAGGGTTCCAAGAAAATATTTTCATGGAAAATAAAAAAGTCTGCTGGAACTTCAAAGGGGAGGTGAACACGAACTTTGATAAGATTAAACGAAATATTTTAGCTTTGGCTGTGTGCTGTAAAACGTTAATTCACTTATTTTCAAATGGCACTACGCGGCAGCACTTAAGTGCGCAAGGCATTCTGGGAGACTTTCATTTCCGCACATGGTCCACGAACATGTCTTCTCCGTCTCACCTCCCTCCTCCAAGGATAAACCCTCGAGACTGCGCAATAGACCCAACCAACAAATAAACAAGTTGGTTTAGTCTCATCTCCATCTAAGGGATAGGATCACGTGACTAACAAAGTTGACTCTAGTACCATCTGTCGTTGAGCGACGAAAATAAATCTCTTATTTTTCTGATTGGATTAGAGTCTGACTCTTGGAGTAAAATAGGTTCTGCGCATGTCAAAATCAAGCCAATCAGGTTATCCCTTTCTCGCCTCAAACCCTGAGAACGAGATCTGTGCCGTTACAAAAATTCAAAAGATTTGTTGGTTGGGTCTATAGCTAGCTAAACCCCCTTCGAATCTGCGCAAAAGCTGCCTAAACCCTCGAGTGACTCGAGTCTGCATAACAACTGGCTACATCTTACTTCAAATCTAATCATCACCGGTTGAAAATTTCACTTCACCTTCCCTTTTTGAATCTTCAAACCCCACACAACAGTGCAACCCATTCTAGCTCTGAAACATACACAGAGAAATCTATATAGAGCAGTCAGTACCGGGCATGATGCAAAAGCAACGTAAGAATTTTTTGATAGTAGTAGTAGAGTCGCTTTTCACTCTTGGCCCATCTCACATCCCGCCTTTAAAGAAGAAAAAATAATTGGAGAAATCGCAGGCCACGAAACAGCACCAAGAAGAAAAAGCCGGCCGATACAAGCTATAGTATGCGGCTATAGCTATAGTATGCCAGAGCAAGAACTCAACACTGCCATTTTCTGGCTTCTTTCGAATATATAGAAGCCCGGGCTAACTTATGGTGGTTGGAAGGAGGATATATTTCTTATTTTCTTATACGCAACAGTAATCTTCCAGATAGCTAGCTATAGCTGCTAGAAGAGTGCTGGCCAATAGCTAAAGCTCCCAAAGACATCTTAGCAACAAGAGATGATGCTGCAGTGCTAGCATAGGCGTCATCTTTTATATGCACTACGTTTTTTGTAGATTCTCTATTTCTTTTACAATACCTAGTATTTTTTTTTCAACGATTAACTGATAGCGAAAAGCACGTATCTTGTAGTGCTAAAACCACTATTTTAAATTTGGATTAATTTTATTGGCTAATTTCACTTGTAAACAATTATTTTCTTTGGAATTTATTTGCCCCATAATTTGCATATTCAAATTCAGTGACTTTTCCATGTTTTCAATAAATATTTACTGGTGATTTTCCCAGACTTTTTTAGGCACAATTTGTCAATATAAATAGTATGTTTCTCAAAAGTATATTATTTTATAAACGAGATCAGATATTCAGCTTTTTACTGTAATTTCTGCACGTTTTTAAATTCCCTGACTTGTCCATAATATAACCTCTGATTTCAACGCAAATTTCCTGACTTGCCCGCAAAATGAACCCTGAATTTCAACGTTCAGACTTAACCCTAAATATTTTTAGCAACTTAAATTTCCAAGTACCAATTTAAACTAACCCCATTTATTTTAATACATTTATAAAAGCTTTTTAATTAAAGTAAAAGGTCCCATTGAAATTTAACTTCATAGAACAAATTCAATTTAAAGAGCCTTTGACCTTTTACAAATGACAAATAAATTAGGCTTAGCAACTTTCAGACAAAGTAGCAGACTACGGATAAATTAATTAAGCTAAATTAAAATTAATTGAAAATAGGGGGCATACGATTCAGCGGGAAAAATCATAGATACAAACAATACAGTATTTCAGATACGCTCTTTTGGCATCAAAAGTGAAAGTTCACGTTGACCAAACCAAGGCCTAACGAAAGACAAGGAAGGGTCTGACCATTTATTCTCGGAGGAGCGGTTTAAGTAAGGAAAAGAAAGGCAGATTTTCTTCTAGAGTTGCTGATATCGTACTTTTCTCATGGTGCAATAACTACCCTGAATTCAACCCCAGTTTGACCAACGTCCAAGGCCTATCACTCCAGTAATCCCAAGGGGATTAAGGCCATATAATTAACAATCTAAGGCTCCTATTTGTTGCAAATCCCGTCTGAAATCCTGGACACAATGAAATATATAAATAGAATCTTGAAGCTGAAGCAAGGCCACACTTTTTTTGGTAGTTTTTATTTCTTTTTTCAAACTTCGATCAGGGTAACGGACAATAAGAATCGGTTCCGCTGGACCGAGCCTAGATCTTCCTACCCTAAGTTAGATGGACATCAGAAATAGTACATTAAAAAAGTTAGAATCTAAAAAACCGGGTTTTTAACACTAAAGAAACCGTAGCAGACAACAACTATTTAAAGAAAAATTTATATTATCCTAAGCCTTGGTCCAAAAAAATAAAATTCTCGTGTCTATGACCGCGTCCATCGCTAAAAGCCACCACGGTGCTTGGAGTCTGTCCGAATGGACACCAAAGACAAAAACCACCGTGTCAACTTTACTTGATACTAAAAATAAAGGCAAGGGTCATCCTTGTAACGTATTTAACCAATTCCAAATTTAAACTGATCAAAGATAAACCTAAAGTGCATTGTTTTGGCTGTACCACTATTGAGAAAAGAAAAAACAAGCTGGTGTATAGATTTTCCTGTTGTCTTTTCGTTTTGGTTTTCTTATAGTGACCCAATAGACGCTAGGGTTAATCGAAAGGTATTATGGGACCTCTAAACAAGAGGGATTTGTGGTTGGTTGGTAACACGGTATAGACGCCAATGCCCTAAAGGAGAATAAAACCCGATAGTAAGGACCTAATCGGTTAACAAACGATCTCGAACGGTATTGGTTTCGAATCGAATAATTTTATTTATAAAATAAGTAACGTGAAATTGAGGATTTAGAGAAGCTGTGAATTTGAGAAATATGGTGTAGAAACTTTAGCCTAAAATCCCCGTTAAATGTATTTGTTTAATTTGGGATCCCTAATAATAAAATAATATTGTTTTTAAAATATAATCCAGATCGGGGATACCGTATCACCAATTTCCCTGATATCGTGGACTGGTTTATTGTACAATTCCCAAAATATTCCTAAAAACTCAATTATCCCAGATATTTAACTCGCAATAATATTTTCCCTGATATGTTTACTCAGGTTTCCCAAATTAGTACGCACCATGGAATAAATATAACAACATCTGAATGAATATCTCAAGCGATATACTTTTTAAAAATGTGGAATTCAAACCGCGCACCAAGTTCAAATTTTGATAACTTTAGGTTAACCAATAACTTCGCTATGCATTTGAGGGTACGAACCCTTTAGATAAACCCGCATTTAGTTTCGGTTTCCTTGGGAAAGAATACAACCTTTTTAAGTACTTCCGGTTTCCACAATGATAAATAAATACTCCAAATATACAAGAAAATAATACTTCAAATATAAAAGACAACAATGCTTCAGATATACAAGATATAAGGAATGTTTTTTGGGTACTTCTAAACGTTTTTAGACTAGTTTTTCTCGGTTGTAAATGGTATCAAAGAAGACGGGGCTAGATCTTTTAGCACTTAAAAGGGTCATTTTAAAAACATCCATGTCCTTGCAGCAACGAAATCCATCCACTCTTCTCAAAGCTTTCGATGTTAAAATAATGCAATACCCCCCTCTCTCCTTATTTCGAAAAACATTAAGTGATAAAGTATACACATGCATTAAGTTAAAATTTTGAAGAGTGGTTTGGTTGTATTTTAAAACTAGTTTACAATGTAATGCAATTTAAAGTGTAGCCCGTTTTTGCTTTTTCTGTTATTTCCTTCTAGATTTATCAGATTATTCAGAAGTAGAGTATATTTTATCTGTTTATAAGTTAGCCTATCCGCATTAAAATTAAGTGATTTTTTAAAGAAATGAACATTGGGTTGTTTTAAATACTTGAAAAACGTTTAAAATTAAGCCATATTTTAAAATGGAAGCTTAGCTGTGAATTTGAGAAATATGGTGTAGAAACTTTAGCCCAAAATCCCCGTTTAATTTTTCCTCAATTTGGGTACCCTAATAATAAAATAATCCTGTTTTTAATTAATCAAATAGGCAATACTCTTAACTAATTGGGATAGCAAAGGCTAATTGAAAATTTACGACGTTAAGTTGCACAAATAAATATGATCCCCCATTTCCCTCCTTTGTTAATTGAACAATCAAATACATTACAAGCTAAAGGCACTTATCTACCTTGGGGTTAAGGTTAACCCAAGGCATAAATAAAAGAACCGTGTAATAAAACCCAAAATGCGATAAAAAAAAATATTTCTGCCGTTTTTCCTATTTATTCCTTTTAATATCGGAATCAATGGCAATTTCTATTCTTTTCTTTTTTATTTCTCGTTCAATACGATCGTAAAACAACAAGGGTCTTCATCATCGATCGGGAAAAATGACTGTAGGCGTTTTTACGGCACGCTTTTCACATATCTCAAAACCTCTTCCAAGTTTATTTTGGTTACATTGTTACTAACCGCAACAGAAACGTCAAAATCTGCCTTTTTTTCCACAAAATTGGATTATTTTTAATGCAATAAAAGCAGTTGGATCCAAACCTCCCCATTAGAAAAATGTTTGGAATACCCGGTAACGTTGTATCCTTACGCGGGATCCCTTCCCACGTTAAAAGTAGATTAACTCAAAGTGTTTGTTCAGTCCACTTCCGCATCCTGAACCACCCCAATATTTCAACTCCATCTAACCTCATTTCTGCCTGGTCGGCTTGCAATTTCACTTACTTCCAGTTAATCTATTTCTAAATTCAAATTTCGTCAAAAATATAATCCGTTTACGTTCCTGCGAAAAAGGGTTGAAATTTTAATCGGATTTCAGTTCACCAAGCCTAAAAATCATTTTCATCCAACGAGGCTTTTTAAACCTAATTGTAAGATTGGCTGCGGGGGTCACCTTTCAATTTGTAACTAGACTAATTTTTAATTTGTATCTAAAAATAATATTTTTACCTTTTTCCAAAGCAAAGAGTGCCTCGAGACTCGAGTTCAGTGTTTAATTAAGACAATTATTTTGTTGTTCAACAAAGTGCGCACAGTGTGGTTAAGCTATTTTTACTGATAACAATTTGAGTCAAATCCTCAAAGCCTCGTTTTGAATTTTCAAACTGCGCGTGCAATGACAAAACACAATGTCACGTGGTTTGAGATTGAGAATACGTTAGATATTAGCTAGGCCTTTGCTTTTTGAATTTTAAAATTCCACGTGCTTTATCAACTGATAAAATGTCACGTGTTAATGGACAACGTTATAGCATCTTGAATATCTCAGTTCACACAAGAAAAACAAAGTCAAAGGGTTAAGTCAAAATGTCGCGTCGTCTACTTCAGAGTCAAACCGTTTCAATATTTTTAACTCCGAAGCAGACGACACTGATTAATCTGTTAAAAATAGACGTTAAGCCTTGGGTTACACACGTATTGAGCAAAAGCCTAGTGCATGGATTGATAAATGAATTAAAAGTAGTTTCCCCCAAATCCGGTAGGTGTATTTAATTTGTGTGGTTTGCATGATGCAATTTTGCTTGTAAAAAGCTTCCTGTCCCGATATACTTAGGGAATAATTAATAACCATTTTTCCACGGGATTTTCAACCCTTTTTCCCCCGAAAGTTAAGACGTTCAAGATATAAAGAAAAAATAAGATGTCTAAAACAAGATATTTCTTAATTCGTTTTTTCTCTCTCTCTCCACAACGTCAGGCGGGAGGCTAAGAAAAATGGAAGTTAGCAGCCCGGAACCATGCAGCCTCTTCTTAGATAAGAAACAATGTTTTTGCTTCTTTCCAGCATCCCTCAACCTCTTACAATCAATAAGAAAGAAATAAAGAAGAAAAACCCTGGGGAGAGAGAGCGAGAGAAAAAGCTTTTTCCACGCTAAATCAAACCAGTGATCAAACCTAATCAATATATAGAGCCATCTATAGAAGGAATCTGGAAACCATCCCGTTCTACCCATTAAAGGAAAAGTACAGCTAACATAAAATTATACCTTTAAAGAACGGACTTTATCTTGATATAAAGGGAATTAAATACTTTTCCTTTAAAGATGAAAAACAAAGAAAGTACGTAACATTTTCGTTTTTCACACGGTAACAAATTTTAAACGAGGTTCTGGAAAATGTGATAGATAAGATGAGCCGAAAAGTAACCAAAGATCTCCCCCCCCCCCCTCAAAGAGAAAGAAATTTAGATATTTCATTTAAATTTATAAAGATATACGATATTCGCGTGTCAAAGTAATTTAATGTCAAAATAAAAAACTCTACTTGACATTCTTCCCGACACTTTATATGAAGATAAAAATGATTCAATGTAGAAAACAGAATAATTGTTTTAAGGACTAGTCTAACGAAAATTGTTTGGACAAATCTGTACGTTAGTAGAACTGAGAATAATTATTCAAATTGGAGGTAGCAATTTAACCTCAAATTCGGACGTAAAACTTGGCCTTTAAGACAACACAATTACACAACGCGGTTCGGTATAAAGAATTCAAAGGACAAATTAATGAAATTCAAAACGACAGCGAATTTAACAGGTGATAACAACAAAAATCAGACTGTGTCACTTGAATTTAAGCCAATTTACTTAAGTAAAGGGGATAACCACTCCCGAAGTAACGTGTAGTTAAGTGAAAAACAAAATAAACAGACACAAATAAAATTATAACTTGTAAATGTAGAAGCGACACTAGGAATGAATCATTATGGTACCTCGATGATGATTCTTAGATAAGTGGGAGAAGTTTGCCTCATGTTCCTTTATTGACATCACCAGTGCAAGCCCACTTTTCATACTACTTGTACTTTTCATCATTGGGGGAGAAAAATATTCCATGTGCCGCTTCTATTTATTTTTTACCTGAGGTCACGTGACTCACGTCTAAAGTCTGGTAAATAAATGACTACCACTTTTAAATTATCTACGCAAAATTGATTAAAATTACATTATAACACGTCCCTCCGGCTCAGAGAGGAAGCCTTAATTCTCTACTTCACTAAGTAAACTGCGGATGTGGTTATGCGGTTACCGAACAGAACATGTTTTTAATTTTTAATCATTATTATTCCCTAATTCATTGTCATTTTTAAATTTCCTTTCGTTAATTAAAATTAAAATTCAAATCACCCAAGGGCAGCTTATATAAAGGCAGTTTTCTTTGACACATTTTGCGAGTCAGTTAAGGTATAATTTTAGCTTAGAAGCAAGCTATTGTTTCTTATTATTATAATATTATCAAGATATTATTAAAGAACGGGGTTTATTTTTTTCCTTTTAGTTTTCTTTTTCATCGAATTAAGAAAACACAGTAAGACTAAACTACAATACGAAGCGACGAAGTGTGAAATAAACAAGATTACATAATGGAGACAAAATAATTTAGGGTTTATACAGGGTGTTTCAGATAAGTTTGGTGGCATAAATTAAGGTAAGGGGATGTTCTTTGGGAAATCGATTTTGAGTCAAAAATGTAACTTCTATCTCCATTTTGTTTTCCACAAGGGACACTGTTTTAGAGTTAAGATTGGTCAAAGTATTTTAAATTTAATTAAGAAACTTTTTTAGACGATGATTTCTAATTTCATTAATGGGCCATCTCTAAAACACTTATCAAATCATAACTCGAAAACAGTGTCCCTTGTTGTGGCAAAATGGAGATAGAAAAAAGGTACATCTTATCTTCATTAAAACATATCATCCATATTCGCGTGAAATCAGAATAAATTCATGGCCAGCAGCGAAGGCATGCACTTATCTCGAGACCCTCAAACTCAAAACGGTTAAGAATTGCGTTAAGGCCCTACAGAAGCAGACCACACTTGTACGTCGATTGAGTGAGTACCTCTAAAATGAAGTTGGGGTCCGCGTAGCTAGTTGCTATATTGCTTGGGCCCCACTATGGTCTTTCAGAGGGAACAACAAATTCAAAATAAAGGGCCTCGCTGCACACAAGGTCCTAAGTACTTAAGGGCCTGAGTTATAGAGATGCCCGTTTGCTTGCCCACTATAGTTGTTGTGGCGCAAATATAAAAAAGAATAGAAATTTCTCACTTAACAGAGGTGGCCCGACGAAGTGCCCTTAAAAACAAAAGGTGAAAGAGTTCCTACATCTTTTTTTTTTTATCATAACATGGGGGTAAAAAAAAGGGGGCCCATGAGAGAATTCAGAGAAAACCAGGAAAACGACGAAAGAAAGAGTCCATTAAACTATATCAACCTAGTTCATAGCGTGCCCACAAGGGGGCCCAAGTTGCACCAAGCCTACGTTTTTATTACTCTCAGCAGGGGGAAAGAAATCTGCAGCATCGGATGGACCATACTGCCCTAATAGGACCAGGGACTATTATCACTTGCTCGTATATCAAGGATGTACCCTTCAAAGGCTTAGGGAGTTGTGCAAAGGCTTAAGGCTGTAAACTTCAATAGTTCAAAAGGAATTTTGTAATGACAAGTTAAATGTCAGCCATTAATTTATGAGTTTACTCGGTTCAAATAATAATTCGTGACACTTTGCAGGCCAGAATTTTCAGCCAATCACGAAGCATACCCTTTAACCATTTGCCTTGAACCCTCGACAGAGAATCTCCCAAAAATATTTTATCCAATACATCATAAGCGGCTTGGTTTTTCTCAAAATTCCTACCGCTTTCCAATTGAGTATTTTTGGAGCAACCAATGTGCTAAACGAGTATAGTTCAAATCAGTAAATCAAAATGGGGGTTTTGGTATGATTTATATTAACGATCATGGCTTTTAGTTTGGCATGGACCACGAAATGAGTTACTCAAAGAACCCATTAACGCAATGAGAACATTTGAAAATCCATCTTAGGGATCCATGAGGGAAGGAACCCAACCCACTGGGTGGAAAACCCGAGACCATGTACGTATCTAAACGCTAGGGATGCTGGAAGGACTTCGGAGCCATACAGGGGCAACTTTATAGGAATATGGGTTTCCACTCCTACCCTCTCTAATTCCAGGTTGACCCCCTTCGGAGCGTTTCCTACCCCTTTTTTACATCGAAGAGGATTACTCCAGAGAGAATTTAGAAAGGGAGTGGAAGGCCCCCCCTTTGACTCTATTAAACGTGATGACGCCCAAACAAGATGTCGCGTTGAGCTTTTTGGGGTAGGCGAGTTTCCGGTCACGTGTTCTAAAATCTATCTATTACAAACGCATCATACCGGAAATCGACCTGCCTAGATAACGTTTAGCAGACGACGTTGCGCTACATTCCAAACCACCCCTTCCACTCCCCTTCTAAATTCTCTCTGATTACTCTCTCTAGCTTTGAATGTTCTCAGTTGTTTAATGTGTTCTACACACCTATATGGATTGGATGATAACTCTTGGGGTCCTAAGAATCGTTAGTTTAAGCTGTCAATTTGCGGTGCTAAGTGTAGGGGCTGTTTATACTGTATACCATACATAAATTTACTAAGAGCTAAATCTTGTTTTGCTTTGGACAATATTAATAGACCAAAGTTAATTCCCGTCAGTTCTACCGCTCATTATACGCATTTTATTCACTCTCTCTCTACCAACCAAGGCTTAAAAAAAAGAAAATATGCCCTACCTTAGGCCTAGTTAGTATACGTGCAACGCAATTTAAAATCATACGGGTAGATTATTGCATCGATTCGTGATAAATTAGGGGTGTTTGAACTTTAATTGCGGCGCAACGTGATATGGCAAACTGTATAGGTACACCTTCTATAATAGCCGTTTCTTGTACATTGCTTCGTTTCAAAGGGAAGGTCAAATATCAAATATATTATTAAACTTATTAGCAACTAAAACAAAAATTCATTTATTTACTTTGGTTGTTTAAGTACGTTTTTGAGCAGTTGTTTACAATAAAATACACAAATAATTTCACCTTTGACCCCTGGTGTACATTAAAAACGTTATAATTAACTGTTGAAAATTAATTATAGGTACAAATTTCACTCTCCCTTAAAGCTTATGTCAATATGTATATTTATACCTAACATGGCATGGCTTTTAAAAGCAAATGACCTAGAAATTTTAAAATGACCAGAAATAAAAAAACCAAAAAAAAAAAAAAAAAATTTGGTTTTGCTTCCACTCAAACACGCGTCGAGGCTCTAGAATAAAAGCTAGTTTTGCGATATTAAGTATCATAGCTCGAGGTTGAAACTTGAAAGATTTAAACGGTATCATTATTTTTCGAGAAAATGTAGGCCAAATTAAATGACCAGGAAAAACAGATCTAAAACCGGGTGCCCCCCTGGAGAGTTTGCAAAAAAGGGAGCCTGGACCTTCCGAGAAATTTCACGCGGAATAAAGTGACTTTATACAAAGCTATTATTTAAAACAGAGTACATGGGTCAAAAGACAGAGGTTATGATAAAAAACCTGACGTGAAAACGATGCAACAACACATCATCATATTTTTTTTTTTTTTTTTAAAGTTCAGCTAGCTAATTGGACCAAGTCATCTTGCGACTTATTGCCACTTATCTAACGCCTTTACAATGCATAGAGGGGTGGTGGCTAGCCCCTATGCCACAGCTAACCGACAGCGCCCTATACTAACTATTACCGTTAACCTCTGCAAGTTTTGTATAATTTGATTCCAAGTTTTATAATTTCCCTTTCAAAACTATTTAATAACTTAAGCCTTACATAGGCATAACGCGGCTAAGCCTATTTTCCTTCACACAGACTATACAGAGCACCCACGGACTGTGTGTTATCACAAAATCTCGTGCATATACAGTGGGCAAACATAAACTAAGGTATTTAACTTTACTTAAGATAGAGCAGGATTGCTTGGACGTGGTGGTACGGACGGTGCGGCGGTGTGAAGGGTTTGTCTTGTAGTTTAAATGTTGAATATAACTCGATAACCTGGTCTGTTTACTCTCCAAAGGAGACAGTGCATAATGCTAAACGAGCTCTCTCTTATACCTGCACCGCACCAGTATGTAGGTCCTCATTAGCAGGGGAATATCCTTTGCAGAAAACTATGAAAATAGTGTTGCTAATAGACTAGTACAGCTTAGTTTTAGATTAAATAACACTGCAAAGTGTTACCGTTAAACTCCCATCCTTAAGCTCTATTATACAATAGGATTAAATCTGAAGATTACGGTATCAATTGGCACTATGCAATGAAATGCGACTAAATTCTTAATCTAAATCTTAGGTTTAATATTCAAGTATTGACTGACTTATTGGGTAATAATAAATGCACAGTTCAAACCGCTTTACTTAGAAGGTTGAAAATTTGCAGGGACATTACTCTTAGTTGTAGGCACGCACTAAGAAAGATTTTTTTCAAATCCGTGGCCATCTTGAAAGATGGCGGCCAAAAATGTAAAACAATCTTCTTTATGGAATAACGTTCGTGAATTAACAGATTTAGCTAATAATTAGTACATTGGTTTCCTATATCCTATGGCTGGCTTATGGGGATCTATTTGCCGCCATCTTTAAAAATGGCGGCAAGAAAAGTAATAAAAATGTCCTGGTGGATGTACAATGCCGGGCCTTTGTTGCTACTTTATACTAAAAAACCTTACAGGATTCTGTTGTAAACGTCGCAAGCGCGTGCGTGGTTTTTCAAATTGTCTAGAACCTTTTTTATAAAATACTTCTACATTATGTCCTTCTGTTAACGGGGTTCATAATTAAATTAGACATACAATAAATGAAATGCAAACAGGGGATGGAACACAAGACATTGAAGTAGCGGTTATAAAAAAAAAAAAAAAAACAGAAGAAAAATTATGATACAAAAATAAATATGTAAATTAATGTTGGAAAATTAACGCCGCCACCACCGCAGTTTTAAGCCCATTTTGAAATTAATAATCCGTGAATAATCTAAAGCCATTTTGGGTTCGAGTTTCCCTTTTTAATTTCGTAAAACAAACCTAATAAAACTAATAATAAGAGCTCGTTAAATGACCCAAACATCTTAACAGTAGTAATCCGACAGAAACAGAAACCCCTTTGTAGAAACAGAGCATTAACAAGTCGATTACGACCAAATGCATTTATAAAAACGTCTATAGCATATTTCTAATGTTAGTTAATAGATTAATGACGTTGATTAATAAGTAAATAACGTAGAAAATTAATAGTTCCCTTTACCACTAGAATAATAATATTTTTTATCTTTTCTTATTGCTAAATATAAAAGATTAATAATTCAATTAAATAATCGTCTTGCAAGTTCTGAGTTTTCTCAGAAAATCGGGGCAAAAATACATTTCTAGAAAACCATCCTGAATAGACTAAAATTTCTCCATGAATAACTGTATTAAAATTCAACTAATAACATTGTTATTAGCTGTACAGTACAATCAATGATTCGATATTCATTTAAGTATACAATAAATTCGCCACAAAATAACTAAACAAAAACTGAGGAAATATTATTAACGTCAATCGTGAATTTTGCGTAATAGGTCATGGAATGATTTTTATAAAAATGAAACTTGGGAATTACATTAAAAGAAGTAAAAGTACGTAATCATTTTTATTTCTCCGCAATTTTTCATAAACCAAAAAAAAAAAAAAAAAAATTGCGAAGAAAAATCGGTACCAAGGCTTACCTACAGATATAACTAGGGCGTACAGTGGTAGACTTGTAGTATGGACACAACTTAAGATTTTTGCGGGTACAGGACATAAGGGGGGAAAAATAAGGTTTCAGGCGCTATTTGTAAGAAAAATTCAAAGCCCCTTTGGTATAAGCTACCGGAGCATCATCTTGAGGGCCCCAAACATGGATGGCGTGCCAAGCAATCATTTGGATTTTTGAAACTTTGGTGCTGGACTTGTCGCGTGCAGCCAAAAACTAGGGCCTTGCGCGAGGGAAAAATGCATCATTTCTTTTATGAACTCGTGATCATTCTTAGTTTGCTCTAACCATTGTTATCAACCGAAGTAGATACAGTGAAGTATGTCATTTATTGTTTTGAAACTACAGCCTTGGTCTGCTTTTCAACTATAGTGACACTGGGGCATTTTTGATAGCTAAGCCTAGTTTCCAATCGCACATTAAAAACTTACCCTTGGTTGGTCAGTTTTAATTAAAAGATTGGCTCATTTGTTTCTAGCTAAGCCTTTGCCAATACATCATCAACATATGGTACAAACTTCTGGTTAAAAAAGAATCATTATGAAAGACAGTAAAGCAAACTCCGATTGGAATATCTTAAGAAAAAACGTTAAGGTGCGACACATGTAGTTGTAATTTTTTTCCTACTATATAAAAAAAATCCCAAAATCTATAATAGCGCATTTCTTATCTAAGGTCCAACCTATGGGACATTAGAGTTACAATAAGACATATTCAGGAAACTAGATGCAATGAAATGAAGGCTGTTGTAACACTGTATAGTAATCGTGCTAAAGATAAGTACATCATTTAGGCCTTTGTATAATATTACACCTTTATTCGCGAATACTCCACAAAGAACTCAATGAGGAACTCGGAGAACCCCGAGGTTATCAGTACTAGATGTCATTAGAGTCACAACATTTCTTAAACGATAAGAAAAAATGAATCAAGGGATTTCTGCTCGTGATTTCAATTTCTCGTGCGTGAAATGCTCAACTTAAACCCCATAAGCAACGGTTGACAGACGACCAAGGCTAAACGTAATGTTCATACAAACTTTTGGAAATACAGAAGAAAGCCCCTGACAAAAGATAAAACAGTGTTGATTATAGTTCGTCCACAACTTCAGTTTGATTTGAACGAACTTTAAGACATTGTAATAAATAAACATAACATAAATATAGTTATGTATTTCAAATTCAATCGTTAACAAGGCGTATACAACACCGTTTAGAAACGTCTGAACGATAAACATGCAGCATAGCGTTTCGGTACTTAAGAGCGAGCTTGCAACTTCAAGTAACAGAAAAGAAAAAAAGTATATATGGATCCCGCGGATACCGTGACTGAACATGAAACCATCAATCACTCCGCTACTTAAACAAAACTAACCGCACCAAGTGAGATAGATTCTCAATTGGGTAAGACGATTTAATTTGGGAGAGACAGTAGATTGAGTAGAGAAAGACATAAAAATACAAAGTGAAGGAACAGAAGAAGAAAGATAAGAAACCTTTCTCCTTTCCATTATTGCCCTTTTCGTCTTCACCTTTTCTCGGCGGGTGATTCTCCAAAAAGGTATATAACAAACCATCATATAGCGCGCAATTAGGACCGCACCGTTGATCAGAAGTAGATTAAGCCGAGAAGTTAACAACGCTACACTATACTACTCTCCCCCATATTAACCTTGTCAATATTGAAATTTAAAACGTGAGCAAATGTTTTGAAACAATCCCTCTCGTTTACCTGGAAGATTTTACGCGTCACTTGAATTCTTGTAAATATACCCGTATAAAAAGATTTCATCCTTTTTATTTTTACATTTAAAACGTTAAATTTAGACTTAAGCCGCTTGAGAACTCAGGTGTACAATATGACTTGAAATCAATGTACTGTCAAAGCTGAACTGTGAGTTCCGAAGGATTTGAACTACCCCCTCGCTTACAGTAACAGTTACGTATTTTTTTATAATATTTTTTAGGTTATAGGGGCTTAGGGAAAATAGCAACAAAAACATTTACGAAACTTTCTATAAAAATCTTCACTTAATAGTTTCAAATATTGATGCGCTAAGCCTAACTATCATTTTTGATAAATTAACCGCGGGAAAATCGAACCAATCAGCGAAATAAGCGCTTTCGTAAAACCCACGTGACGCTTTCAGGAAAACCTTAATTTCTTAAAAGGCCTAACAAAACCGTTAAACACCTTCGAGTTCATCTACTTCTTGCAAACCTAATAATTGGCTCCGATCCTTTTCATATTTTACTGGAGCAAAACGTCTTAATATGATTTATTACCAACCAAGGAAGAGTGGCGGCGTATTATCCTTTAACCCTTTCTGTACAATTTCTGCCTTGAGGCATCAAAACACCCTCACACTCCCCTCCTCCGACACTCACTCCAGTCTAGCTCGCCTCCTTACGACGCTCTTTACAAACTACAGTCAAGTGGTGGTGGTAGGGGGAGGAAGCGGAAATTATTGAAACATCTCATTGGTAAAACGCCAGTGCCGGAAATAAACACGTGGGTGCCATGTTTAATTCATTAATCTTATTGCTAACGAAAAGATACGGTCGGGAGCGAGAGCCATCTCAACGCATCATGCTATTTTGCTACGTAGTATCTATATACATACAAAGAAATGTAATTGAAGTTGTTAAACTGATGAGTTGCTTTATTTTACTGAAGTGTCAGTCAGACTCAAACACGTTCTCGCGTTGAAGACATAGAGCGTGGTTTAGCTATTTGATCTAGGGTAAATATCTTCCATTATTCCTGTGTCTTCCCTAGCTAACCTATTATTTGAATTGATGTAGGTATAGTTTTGTTTAGACAAAGCACCCAGATTATTCTTCTCCTGTGTTTGGTTTATAGATTCGTGATTGGTTCTAGCTAAACCACGTGACTTGATATATTATATAGTCTAAGGCAGGCTTGAAATATCTTTGTATATAGCTGTAATCATCAAATGCATTTGGGAGGGTCCTGGTATGTGAGAGCTTCGGATTCCAGAGCAATAATTGTTTGTGTCTGTGTGTTAAGTTTGTTTGCTGATGTCAGGCGATCTCCGTCTCCATGGTTTAATTAGCAATTAAGAAAAGGTTTTCTATGCATAGCAATTAACCAAAGTAACTTATTCTATGAGGGGCTAATCACTCTGGTCATTTCAAACTAAATTATTTCAAAGATTTTTTTTTCCTAAAAACAAATTTTCGTCATTTTGTCGTGGACGTCTTCTCAAGGTGGTTTTAGCTGTCCCCCCCCCCATGAAGTGTTGCCAGTCAAGAGATTGAAGTGAGAAAGACTAGCGGTTCAGTTTGAATCAGTACTACACCAACATGACTCACAGGTCGAGGGCCTAACAACACTGCAATGAAGTTTAAGATGAGAGAGATGTGGGATGAAGTTGCTGTAGCTCTTCTTAGTGAAAACTATCTACAGCTCGCACCTTTTTTCATTGGAAACTACATCCATTTGCATTTGAAAGAAAGCAAGAAAGGAAGAGGTTTTTCCCAGTTAAATTTATGTTCTTTGTAAGAACCAAGACCCTCTGCATGCCATAATTCAGAGACTTAAAACCATAAAAAAGGGGGTTGGTAAGTTTTATCTTTCCAAAAACGTTTTTCTACAGGGAAACTTAAGTTACCACATACTAGGCCTAGGCCTACGAAGAATTTAGCCTATTTTTCTTTTTTTTTTATCATCACCAACCCGGTTGGTGTTGGCTCCATTGTTTAACTACATCTCCAAATCGTTTCCAGAAAGGTTATCGAACCCTAAGACACCTCTAACACACACCTGAAGTCCATTATTTCACCTTAACCTATAGCATCATCAAAGAAGCCAAGGCCCACGCTCAATACAACCAAGAGGAAGAGGTTATATACGTTTACAGATTAATATACGATATATTCCTAGAACTAATATATTCCAGCGATCGTAAATTTGGGATTCATCTAATTACAATACTAAGGAAATGCTTCCTAAGCTCGAAGGCGTAGGAAGGATTTGCCAAGGGTTATATCATGTATTCAACATGGTAGCAGAAGGGACCATAAAAGGTTTCCATAGATTATTATTTCTTCTTGTTTCTATGGAAAAGGATATGACGAGAGTTACGACGACAAAGTTCTAAGAGGATCAAGGGAAAACCTGGAAAGCAAGATGCGTCGTGGTACTTCGATGTCGTTGGGGACATTTTCAGAGGAATACGGTAAATGTACATATGGACGGTTCTCTATGACGTTGACAGATTCAAATTTCTTGACTACAAGTTAGGTTTACCCAACTATTCAAGGTTGCGATTTTTTGCGCAACCTCTTTAGGTCAAAATAAGTCAACGTTACCACACTATATTTTTAGTAATATTGTGGGTCCACAAAAAAGAAAAATCTGCGAAGGTCACAATTTCAAACCATGCACAAATGTATCGATGTCTCAAGATATAGCTGTATCCCAATTTCCCAAACAAGAAAATATTTCTAAACATAGTTCGAATTCAGACAAGAAGAACTGATACTATTTACACCAGGAGTCCACGTTACTTGGTACTAAACTATATCCGCCAAGTAGCCTGGTCTCCAGCAGTGTAAATAGTATCAATCCTCCTAGTCTGAATTCGAACTATGTATACATACACCCTCTTTCAATCTATACCATATCGAAAAAATAAAAAGTACAAAAGATCCAAACTTCCTATCAAGATCAGCTGAAAAGCAAACGTCGAAACTGTTCCAATAGAAACGTTCTATCACCCCAGTGGAGCAATGGCAATCAACGTTATTCATCCATAGACGATAACACATGGAAAGGTGAATGGGTGCCTACGCCACCGCGACCTTTCATCTATTTTTAAGAATAGAATAGGCGGACCCTTTTCCGTTTCCAATTTCGCATTCATTTTCCCCCAGTACCCATCCCAGTCTGTGTATTCCGTATAGTTCAATCTTAACACACAAATAAAATAAAGGTTTCAGTACGGTAAACTGAGTTTGAAATGAACTCCAAAAAGCGCTGAATAGTAAGGAAAAGGTAAGGTTTTCAAGCGTCTAGGATTTGCAACCAGAAGTCTCCAAAGGGTCCCCCCTTCCCAAAAGGGCTGGCTGGACCAAGGTTGTTTAAGTACAGGATGGGACAGTCAGCGCCGGTTGAGTTGCACGCGTCACAAATAATTGGCAACACTTCTGTTGCAGACCATTATCTACAAGGTTAAACTTTCTGCTATGAAGGTAACCAACCATCAGGGTACTTGTAAATATTACAACCGTAAAACGCGCGTGAAATATTAACCAACCTAATCTTTCTAAAATAGTCAAGGGTCAGGTTACCCAATAAAACAGAGTGGCGGGTTGATTCTAACAATAGCAGATGTATCACGTATACGCCCAATCAGAAATAAATAAACGCAAAGTTAAAAAAACGTACAAGACCATCAGGGTCTCTTTCTGAATAGACTATTTCGATGTAGGTAAGAGGGAATTAAAAGGGGGGTAAAACTTTGCCTTCCATCTCGCTTTTTGGCGCATGCGCTGTAGTTTTTTTGTATCATGAGAGTGCGTAGAGACACCGAGGGTTGCCTAACCCCTTTTTATATCGAATAGGTCTATTTCGTTTCCATACAATTACCCCACAGAGAGATCTACTGCTACTCCATGATGTTAGAATTGTTATTTAATTACTTCGTGTAATAATGTAGTTCTTTCCAGTTCAGAAGTCACCGTGACGTACTAGACATAGCGTCTCCTTTCTCTCTCTCTCTCTCTGATCTTTTCTTTCCAAGAATAAAAAGGGCAGTCAGATTTCAGCGTGTCCCGATCATACTGGTCACTGCTTCAAGAGCGAGAGAGAGTTCAACCAAGTGGAACTGAATGGAATGCGCACGCCATATAGAAAGAGTAAAAACATTTCACCGGGATTTTTGCGAACACGACCCTGTCAGTGAAGGACTAGGTCAACTTCTTGCTAGTAAAGTGGCGTAAATCTGGTGCCGAGCGGACCAGGTGGGTGACTACCACCATTAAAGAAAGGTATCATAAGTCAATCATAGTATATTAATTAGTAGTTTCGACCTACAAATGTATCTCAAGTTGGCTACTGTCACGTCACATGGTATGCTAAGTGGTATTTGGCCTGGGAAGACTAATCGGCAGCGTTGTCAGTGTTTTAGGGATGACCCCTTAATTAATTAAATTAGAAATCATTGTCTAAATAAGTTTCTTAATTAAATTTAAGGGGTCATCCCCAAAATACTTTTACCAATCTTAACTCGAAAACAGTGTCCCTTGTGGAAAACAAAATGTTATAGATAGAAGTTATACATTTTCTATGGTCAAAATCAATTTCCCAAAGAACATAAACTCCCTTAATTTATCACAGACTTATCAAATACACCCTGTATATACTTTAATCTAGTTCCGAAGCACCGCTAAAAATAGTCGAAAAGAAATAACAAACAACTGCTATTTTCGTCTAAATTTTAGCTTATTTGAATTCCCATTTTATTTTAAAAAAGATGTTTGAAAACGCTTTTATATCCATGAATAAATTTACTTTATAACGCGTATTGAAAAGGTATTGGTATACACAATTTTTAATATGTGGGTATTTGTTTACCAAGGACGTGAACTGAATATTTGGTTGTTGTTTGTTATGCTTTTCATTATTGTTTGTTTAACATGTAGATGTTTGTTAAAACGTCAACTGCCTGATAAGAAGAGTTTCTAACTGATGTATAAGCGGTGCAATTTGATCTAAAATTTATATGAAATGGACTACTGAGCTTCAATGGGTAAAATTAGGGTCACGAAAATTCCATTGAAACTTACTCAATAAATACTCTAAATATTTTGAATAGATTTAAATATAGTTCTTTAAGTTTAGTATTTTGAGTTAAATTCGCTGTGTAAATAGTATAATTAAGTCTCGCATGAATATTTAACTGAAACACGGATTTGAATAAATATCAACGTTACAATAATTAATTAATATAGGCCTAATGATTAAATCAATTCACAAATGACTGATGATTAACTCTGTAATGGGATTCCGTTTAATACATTGCAGCGAGCAAAAGTTAAGATGTGAACTGTACTGACATCGGAAACCGAAAACGTTACGTCATGTTTGGATAAATCAAAAGGTCAACTTTTATTTATAGTTTGTGTTAACGTTACGAAACAGGAAATTGGAGAAATAATAAACAATAATCACGCTATTTTCATATCAATCGATTATTCTTTCCCACGCTAATCGTAACATTAAACATAACCCATTAATTTAATAACAAAACTGAAAGTTTTTTATACGCCATAACGTTGTCAATGAGATAGAAGGTTAAAGGTGGATAGGATAGGAGGCAACGCAACTACCTAAGCCTAAATTATTTAAAACACTCCTAAGCCTTGGACTTTAATGCTTTAAGTCATAGCAACAACTACAGTTGTTAATAAATAATAATTATGGAATTTATGACCTTATAAACCTATTTTAAACAATTTCTCGTATTTTCTTTCACAGTGGCAGTTCTTTAGCAACGAGTTAGGCCTAAACAATCCTCAATTGCTCTAGGGATAGTGGAGAATACCTAAGCCTTGGCCTTTAACCGTTGAAGCCAAACCAACTATCAAAGACTTACTTTAATTTAAGGCATTTTAAACCTATTTTTAATTAGTTCTAGGCCCGGGAGTCGCGACTAACTTAAGCCTAAATAGACCAAACACCTAAGCCTCGGACTTTAACTCAACCGTCAAATATTTAATACTAAATTTAACGGCGACCATAAGCCTATTTTAAAGGTTTTCAAAGTTTTCACACTTCCTTTAGAAGGATAATTAGAAATAAATTGATATTTCAAAAAACCAAGTTTCCCCATTTTAAAGATCTCCCTCGAGTCTTTACAAAAATCTTTGAAAGCAATAATCAAAGTGTCAAAAACACGAATTTTCTTGTTATTCGCGAATCCATAAGGATGCAATTGATCTAATTTTAATGTTCGACGTTGTATTTACTTCCCCTTGAATAAACACATTTTTGTTTAACCGGGAGAGAAAACGAGTGAACTTGCCCCCCAGAAAATCGATGCTAAGTAATTACAGTTGACACCACCACACATACAATAGCTTTTTTCCTTTTTTATGCGAAACTAAAAAAACCCGGTTGGAAATAGGAAATCAATACTTTTTGGCAAAAACCAGTTAAAAGTTGAAATAAAGTTTTGAGATGATTTCTATAGTGATACATTTTCTATTTTAAACGCAAAATGAAAAGGAAAAGCCTATATAATTTGACCTCAGAGGTCACTGCGTTTCACGTGCTTAAATTTTAAAACCTGTTTGAGAATTAGGCTTAAGAAATAACGCTCCAGTTTTCTAACCAAGGCTTATAGGTGAAGAAACATACTATACACTCAGCTACATTTTTTCAGACCTCACGTGATGCGATTCCGCCAAAGGTCACGTGTTAAGTAAGAGTCTTAGCTCGTGCTTTAATTTTTATAAACAGCTTTGAGGATTAGGCTCAAGTTTTCTAACCAAGGCTTAGCCCCAAAAACACTTCAAACGCTTTTCTCAATATTTCAAACCTACCACGTGATGCGAAACGTCCCTAGAATTACATCCCCCTAATTAGTTAACATGATAGTTAAAAAATGAATAAAAATATAAAACATTGTTCCATTTTGCAACCTTCCCTTTAACAACATTAATGTTTTGGTTTTTAAAAGCAAGAACTAAATTTCCCACCACGTTATTTTATATTACACAAAGATCAGTGGATTTTCTTTCTCCCTTTTGTCAATTTTAGGCTTTAGTTATTTTATTCGCGGACTTTTCGTGTCCTTTTTGCTTTTTCGAAACTAAAATAAAAGCTCTAGAATATCGATTTCCTCGGGCTCGGAGTGCAGATTAGTAAAAAATAATAAAAAAAGGCGATCTACTTGTAACTTCCTCGTAAGAGCGTATCCGTTTCGGAATTGCAGGCAGAGAAAGTAGCATTTGGACGACCCAAGACTACTGTTTCAGCTTTGAGCATTATAGACTACTCCGATTGGACCTACCTAAAGGTCCTTTATTAACGTTTTGTTCAACAAGGAGCCGACGATTGGGCGACCCGAGTTTTTTGGCGCGAACTGAACAAGAAAAGGGACTGGATTCCAGTTTTCATTCCTTTCCGGGTAAAACCGCACTAACTGACAACAAATTTGCTCAAGTGTTGGTTGGGGTCCTAGTAACCACATCGTTTATTGATAACTTGCATTAATGAAAAGCTATTTGTACCTTGATTTATTTACTTCTTTTAAAGAAAAAACCTTCCTTCAATTGGTGCAGTAGGCCCTTATACATTACTTTTAGTACCTCTTCTACAACAACAACAACAACAACGACGACCAACAAGACTACTACTACGACAACAACAACCAACACGACAACTACTACAAATTCAACTAACGACTTCGATGAAACTAATAGCTTCCATCATAAATACACGATACACCTAAAAGAATATGCTATAGTAGCGAATAAACGATATTTTAAACCATAATCGTTCGACTACAGTTTTTCTAACCTTTCTATACATTTTCAAATTGCTTATTTTTAAAATCCGGAAACGGCGATTGTCTATTTTTATAGGCTGTTACCCTTCTCAATGTCCCAAGACAACCAAAAAGAAAATAGAACAAAACTTAACGTTTACTGATGCATGTAGCAAGAAAATAGGCCTATTTATTGAAAGGGCAATTTTATCTTTAGACATAAACAACATCTTTATATCAGAGTAAGGTTGACGTAAGGGTACCACCACCAACAACAACAGCCCAAATTGATGTCACATGTTCTATATATTCTTTAAAGAAGGTATAACATCTTTCTGAAGGAAAAATAGCAAATTTATATTAAGGCCCTAAAATATTCAAATTTTTTGATACTATGCGCTAGGCTGTTTTTGATATCTAAAAAAGAGAAGAAATATTCAGGGACCCATACATCAAAAATCGCGGAGAGGTATGAAAGGGGTTAAGCCCCTTTTATACCAAGGGGTCAACGGTCAGATACGGCGTCGACAGATGATAGATTGGTTAGAAAAAGATGGGACGGGACGCTTAATCCCTCGGATTAGGGTTAGGACATTTAGTATCCTTGGTAAATGTTCAACCTACCAGAAATATAACATCTTGGAACACGACTATAAAGAACAAAAATTAAAAAGGCAAGCAATTAACGATGCTTATTACCCCCTCCATTATATTTGGCATAGTTATCTTATCAGAAAATATACTATTAAATTATACTTAAGAAAAATCAATCGTTCTAAAATAATTGAAATTATATAATGACCCCTCAATGTACGTTCTACGTAATATTATAAATTCATAAGATATGTTCCATAAGTTTGTCACTGGTTACAAACTGGAGCTTGTCATGAAGTGAATGAGGTAGGTCATAGATTCAGGGTAAAGCGATGATTGCCTGGTGAAACTCTGCCAAATTTGGGCTTAGTAAGTTCAGACTAAATAGGACCTAGATGGAACTTGGTCCTGCAAATTTAATTAACCACTTAGTTCTCTCTCGAACTAGTTATCTCGAGCTGTAAGTCTCTCGTGAGCATTACGAAGCATAGGTAGTGTCATACTTATGGAAGGAACATATCTTATAAACTTATGATAAAATATATGTATCAGGTCAGAGTATAGGGGAGAAAAAATTATAATAGAGAGTATGATCTGTCATTGAAAAGATTGATGGCGATGAGAGAATAACGTTAAAGAATTTTATCGGCGGAAGACAGTCTGTTTTCTTTTTGACAAGCAGGATTTTTAACGCAAGCCGAGATTGGATTGGATTGAAGTTCAAGCTTGCTTCAAATTTCTAAATAGGCTTTAAAAACGCCGCCTCAACTCAACACCCTAAACCTCTCGGTAGCTATAGCTGATCGAAGCTCAAATTTAAACACAATTTACATTAAAGGGGTAATGAAATATTAATAAGATTAAATTCAAAGACGATAATCACAAATAAATTGCAGCTCTAGGAGAGATAAGGTTATAGTTTTCAGACTATGTATAGGCAGTAGCCAGAGGATTCTTGGCTACTTGGCGGTCGAATTGCAGTACCAAAATGCTGGCCTTGCAATTTTAAATACATCATCTATCTATTTATCACGAAAGCTTCTAAATTCGAAAGAGTTAACACTAAACCATCAACAACAAATACTTCACTTTCCCCTTATAAAGAAGAATTTGCGCGACCAAGGCTTAGGAATATCAAAAAATTAAGTTATACTCTTTCAACTTTTGCTCCCGCACCCTTTTTTTTAAAATCGGACTTTGTTGTGATTGATTGGATAAAAATCCTCAATCACACAAATGTTCTTGTGTTGTATATATCAGAACGACTAGCAGAAGCAGAAGCAGAAGCAGAGAAGTCGATTCAATCCCTTACGAAACAGAATAAAAAACTAAATTTAAATTTTATTCTTCTTAAGATAACCGTAACTCCGATTTCGGTAAAAGTCGCGAAAACTTTATACAGTGTTTTTCAGAATTTAGGGGGTCATACGTAAAATAATCCCGTGTCCCTTGGTTGCACAAAATGGAGATAGAAGCTACATTTTCAACTGGCAAATGGACCATGCAAAGAACATCCCCCTTAATTTCTGTAGCCACACCCTGTACACAAAGATTCATATAACACTTAAGCCTCATCCCATGGGCTTAACAGAGGCTTAAAAAGGCCCTAATAACCAAACCACCCACCCACCCACCAGTGACGTCTCTGCCCAGTTGACAGTGAATTCACCATTAAAGCACAAAAAGTAATAAAAATAAATGATCCCAGGTCTACTACAAAAAAATGTGAAACGTGAATTAACGAAAGGGATTTTTCAAGATGATATTACAACGCCCGCTAAGTAAACCCCGCGTTTGATTAATGGCGAAACTTCTTAATGATAGGCGGGACGATAGTTTCCCCTTTATTGTACAAATAAGGTCGAATTTCAGCTGACGATAATGGAAACTTAGCTTTAACACACAATGAATTCTCGCGATGAGATAAACTAATGGGACAACGGTAAAAACAATTTCAATCTTAAAAAGTAAAGGAATCAATTAAAGGAAGACCTAAAAATTCATACATTTCAAGACTGCAACAATCTACACGTCGATATCGAGCAATTTGGGGAGAAATTCTTCAGAGGTTTTTCATACAATTTTAGAATGAACCTATTTCTTAAGTGAAAAAGGCGAATATGAGGGTTGAATTCGACCCATTTCTAGTCTGCAAATCGCGAAAGGAGGGAAGATTCCACTAACTGAAGAATCCATTACAAATCTAGTGGGAGACAAATCTATACCTCTTTTCCAACCCAACTGGCTCTTTCCAATGCACTTTTTACGATAGCAACTGTACTAAAGAAATGGTCGGACAGTTGCCAAAACACCCATCCACATGAATAATGTTTCCAATACTTAATTCAGGTTTTCAGATGCAAATTCCCTACCTTTTATCCAGGGTTTCCCCCAGACTATTTCCTGACCTTTGACTTTCTAAACTTATCAATATTAACAGTATATTTTAAAGAATTCTTTTTTATATATAAATCAATTCTTCAGTTATGTTTTAAAACGTATTTTTGAACCCTTCGGAACCCCAAGACACCTTACTAAAAAATCAAACTTCCCTGACCTATCTTGGCCTATTTTTAAATTCCCTAAAGTTCTCCTGGTTCCCCCAAACTAACCCTATGGCATCCCAGAATACTTAAATGCTATACACGCATACTTAACACAATTTAAATTACATTAAATTTTTGGAAAACGTGTCCGACACCTTCTGGCAAACCAGAATACCCCAGAGAGCCGTTTTGGAGCAACTCAGAGCACTGCTCAGAGTAGCTGCCGCAGTTCTTTTACGGTGCGAGGGCGTGTTTCCTGAAAAGTTCGTCTCATACGGAAAATTCTACTCGTATGGAACTATATCTCCATAAAACAGATAGTAAAAACGCCAAATACGCATTGAATTTCGCAATTGAAACGAAGTCGCCTAGCCAAAAGGAAGGAGTAAATTTACGATCATTGGAAACTGTATTCCGAATGACCCCGCGAAAGGAAAATGCGGGGTTCAATAGAGTAATGGCAGTCTCCCAGCTTTGACTGCATTAAGCTATATTTGCAAGTAACACAGGGTGCCACTAGTCCATAGTTTAAAGCAAAGGGGGTAGTGTTGTAATATCTACTATATAAAACGAACGCAGATATTCAGCAGACGATTTTAGGGTCTATATAATATAGTATATACGAGATATGAGGCAACTAACAACAGAGCCAAAATGTTTTAAGTACAAAAGTACAGTTCAGTTCCAACGCTACATACAGATTTTTGGAAATTTCTAATTCGTTAAAATGCACTTTGCAACATTTTGGAACTCAGATACTAACGTACTAAATGGGAAACTAGCCCTACATAACCTGGTCTTAGTTTGAGGAGAACCGTTATGGATACAAGCCAGAGGCTCAAGAAGTTATAGAGATATGGGTTAGAAGCTCATAATGTGAAGTGCACATCTTATGGTACAAAGCAACATCAGCGTAAACCAAGAACTTAGAAGATCAGAGCTGCCAAGAAATGGCTGACATCATCAAGACCATTTTTTCATAAGTCGGGCCTTGGCAACTCTGCATCCAGATTCATTTTCTATCCATAAAATCTCGTGGGATGACGCACAGAGATAGGATTAAAATAGGCCAAAATAAAATAGACCTAGTTAAACTTCAAGTAATTAATTTCTGATAGTAAACAGGGGATTCGGTGCGTACGTTGGTGGAAATTTACTAAACGATCAAAGTGTTAAACCCATAACCGATCAATTTCATCATCAAAGTTTGCGCTTAACCAAGTTTAGTTTGTAAAGGCCTAATTTCCAAGGTCTATATACTATGAGTGGCTTTGAAAACACACCGTCGGTTATTCTGCGCCTGCGGGGGATATGATCTAAAGCGCTCAAATACTATAAAAGGAAAGGTTCTTTAGGGACAGACGCTTAAAAACACGGAGCGATGGTCATCCCAAGAGATTTGTGAATGAATGAATGAACGAAGGAAGGACTGATGAGGTGTATTAAGAATTATTGAATGGGATCAAATTTTGAAACTGGGTACTGTACCATCACGTTGAACTCCTTTGGGACTCATCAGGGTATCATTTACTACAACGGGAAAAATCATAATCCCAAAATTCTCCAATATTATTAGCAATAAAGTAAGAATTGATTCACTTTTCCAAAATAATATTAGCAAAAAAGGGCCAGAGAAATAATGGGCAACACGTTTTTCATAGGTAAGAGAAAAACATAGGTCAAACTATAAATGGATAACCAATCAGCGTTCGATCCTAAAGTTTTTGGACTGAAAATCCCTGAATAATATTAAGTAATTAACAGAGATAGTTTGATTATATTTCGCTAATCATTAAAAATTTACTAAACAATTTAAATCCCTTATTTTGCAAAATCCCTAACTGAAACTTAACAAAGCTTGACATGCACAAAACCCTTAGCAACCCCATCACCCAATTAGATTCAAGTAAGATGACATAATAGACTTAAAAAAAAACTAACCACGCCCCCTTTTAAACCAGCCAATGATGAGATGATGTTTACGGATATTACTTCCTGATGTTTATCATCCTTCCGAATGAGTGGTGTCATGCACTTGAAGCACTTCCACCCATAAAATCATATTAATCATTCATAACGATAATCAAAAATAAAATAAAAAGTTAGGTACTAAATAAAGTGCTTGATACTAGTATAAGTTATAAAAAGTTAGGTACTAAATAAAGTGCTTGATACTAGTATAAGTTATTTTCAAGTATTCCTAGGGAAATTTGAATAATTCATGGAGATTATAATAAAATGGTAATATAATACCAGAGATTCATCAATAATTCGTACTAAAAATATCGCGGTTGATCATTATGTCATATTAAATTAACCTAATAACCATTAAGTTCAAAGGGAAAAACTCGGGGAAAAATTAGCCTAATTAATAATCAGGATAGAGAAGGCTTCCTTGCAGTATGCACAGAACAAAAAAAAATCTCTATGACAAGCCGCATCTTTGTATCATTAATTTCAATTCCCATGTGAAAATAAGCGATGCTTTGATGGATATGTATGTCTCTCTTCATTTTGGTCTACACCACGTACGAAGCTTACTCGAGCGGGATACATCAAAGGTTTTAACTTTTTAAGAAGCCCTATTTAAAGCTTACGAAGTTCTTTGATAGAATTACGAACTCCGTTTGAAAAAAATTAAATAAAATTAAATTAAAAATATATACTTAAGCACGCGCTAAAAACTAAAAGCAAAATTCGAAAGTACCTAGGCCTAAATTGGGTCGTACAGAAAAACTGTAACTTCAAAAATGTGTTTTTTTTTTTGTTCTTTTCAAAGATGAAAATTAAAAGCTAATGGTAACCAAATTCTAGTTTACATCATAATCATTATAAGTTCATAAGATATGTTCCATCCATAAGTTTGTCATTGGTTATACAAACTGTAGCTTGTCATGAAGTGAGTGAGGTAGGTCATAGATTCGAGGTAAAGCGATGATTGCCTGGTGAGGTGCTGTTAAATTTGGGCTTAGTAAATAATGCAGACTAAATAGGACCTAAATGGAAGTCCTGCAAAATTAATTAACCACCGAGTGTAGGGCTTCAATTCTCGCTTCCGTCGTTCTCCTTCTAACTAGTTATCTCGAGCTGTAAGTCTCTTCTGTAGCATTACGAAGTATAGGTATTGTCATACTTATGGAAGGAACATATCACTTATAAACTTATGTAACCATTAGGTAAGCCTTTTTTCTAAGACGCAATTTCGAGATGAAAGAAATACACATCTATTTCTTGATAGAAGTCGATTAAACTTGAAGTTAATTAAACTCAATACAGCTAATTTTGTCAAAGTATCTTTTTAAATTAAATTCTGACCCATGGTCATAAACCTCGCGAGAAAAATACGTTTGATATTAAATAATAAAGCAAGATAATGTAATTATTTATTTGTTTATTTATTTATTGATTGATTGATTTAAATCCCCAATAGAATCTATTAGCCTAATGCTGCATAAGTCTCGCTTATCGCCAGATAACTTCGTTTTAATACGGTTCAATTATAGCGGACGCGACGAAACTACAGAAGTAAAAACCCCAAAAAAGAAATGAAGAAATATGGAAAACTAGCCGTTACCCGCGGCGTCGCTCGCGTGTAATAAGAACTTCCATCTAAAATGATATAAAGAATGTGTAGATTTTACTGATGACTAATATTTTTGTGGCACCCTAGAAGCGAATGCACTCGGCACAGTCCGTCAGCCCGTCGTTATATTTTTTATTACTTTTCAGGCGGACATTAAGGGTTTTTAAGTTTTTGGCCGCCATTTAAAAAGATGGCAACAAATCGAACCCAAAATACCATTCAGCCCGTCTATAGGTTTAAGGAAACCATTGTACTAAATATTTGTGAAATCGGTTGGAACGCGCGGACTTTATTGCATAGAGAATATTTTTTACATTTCTGGGCGCCATTTTAAAAGATGGCGAAAAATCGAACCCGAAAGACCATTCACCCCGTCTTAAGGTTAAAGCAAACCAGTGTACTAAATATTTGTGAAATCGGTTGAAACGCGCGTACTTAATTGCATAGAGAAAATTTTTTACATTTCTGGGCGCCATTTTTTAAGATGGCGGCGGATTGGAAAAATCTTTCTTAGTACGCGCCTACTACTTATGAGTAACGTTCCTGCAAATTTTCAGCCTTCTAGGGCAAGCGGTTTGGGCTGGGCGTTGATTATCTGTCAGTCTGTCAGTCAGTCAGTCAGTCAGTCAGTCAGTCAGGACTTTGATTTATATAGATATAGACTAGCCGTTACCCGCGGCGTCGCTCGCGTGTAATAAGAACTTCCATCTAAAATGATATAAAGAATGTGTAGATTTTACTGATGACTAATATTTTTGTGGCACCCTAGAAGCGAATGCACTCGGCACAGTCCGTCAGCCCGTCGTTATATTTTTTATTACTTTTCAGGCGGACATTAAGGGTTTTTAAGTTTTTGGCCGCCATTTAAAAAGATGGCAACAAATCGAACCCAAAATACCATTCAGCCCGTCTATAGGTTTAAGGAAACCATTGTACTAAATATTTGTGAAATCGGTTGGAACGCGCGGACTTTATTGCATAGAGAATATTTTTTACATTTCTGGGCGCCATTTTAAAAGATGGCGAAAAATCGAACCCGAAAGACCATTCACCCCGTCTTAAGGTTAAAGCAAACCAGTGTACTAAATATTTGTGAAATCGGTTGAAACGCGCGTACTTAATTGCATAGAGAAAATTTTTTACATTTCTGGGCGCCATTTTTTAAGATGGCGGCGGATTGGAAAAATCTTTCTTAGTACGCGCCTACTACTTATGAGTAACGTTCCTGCAAATTTTCAGCCTTCTAGGGCAAGCGGTTTGGGCTGGGCGTTGATTATCTGTCAGTCTGTCAGTCAGTCAGTCAGTCAGTCAGGACTTTGATTTATATAGATATAGACTAGCCGTTACCCGCGGCGTCGCTCGCGTGTAATAAGAACTTCCATCTAAAATGATATAAAGAATGTGTAGATTTTACTGATGACTAATATTTTTGTGGCACCCTAGAAGCGAATGCACTCGGCACAGTCCGTCAGCCCGTCGTTATATTTTTTATTACTTTTCAGGCGGACATTAAGGGTTTTTAAGTTTTTGGCCGCCATTTAAAAAGATGGCAACAAATCGAACCCAAAATACCATTCAGCCCGTCTATAGGTTTAAGGAAACCATTGTACTAAATATTTGTGAAATCGGTTGGAACGCGCGGACTTTATTGCATAGAGAATATTTTTTACATTTCTGGGCGCCATTTTAAAAGATGGCGAAAAATCGAACCCGAAAGACCATTCACCCCGTCTTAAGGTTAAAGCAAACCAGTGTACTAAATATTTGTGAAATCGGTTGAAACGCGCGTACTTAATTGCATAGAGAAAATTTTTTACATTTCTGGGCGCCATTTTTTAAGATGGCGGCGGATTGGAAAAATCTTTCTTAGTACGCGCCTACTACTTATGAGTAACGTTCCTGCAAATTTTCAGCCTTCTAGGGCAAGCGGTTTGGGCTGGGCGTTGATTATCTGTCAGTCTGTCAGTCAGTCAGTCAGTCAGTCAGTCAGTCAGGACTTTGATTTATATAGATATAGATAAAAGTCAATGATAAGTGAATTTCGTGTGATCACGTACAAACTCCGAGAACTTTGAAAAGAGAAAGAATTTAAGGTTCTTTGCTTAAATAATAATGCGTATCTATCCATCAGGGACAAGGAGGAACTCTTAAAGGACACCGCAAAAAAAGGGACAAAAATTGTCGCCAGAATAGATACGATGATATCTTCGCCTACTCGAAACCAAACCGTAAAGAAGTCTTGATTTATGCAATAATTGAAATAAGAAAAGTAAATTTATCGAGTAGGCCTGCGAGAAGATAACCTAATATTTATACGAAGTTGAAAGCGAGAGCTTCATTTTAAAATTAGCCCGATATTTTTAGTTTTGCGAAATAATTTGATTAGCTTATACGAGGCTTCCAGAAAATTTAGAAATTGATATTTTACAAAGGCCTGCGCACGAGTTTAAATCAAATTTTCAGAATTTTTATTTTATTTTTATTTCTTAATTTATCCAATATTGATTTCAATTTCTTAAAAAATAAGCCTTGGCGATTTTCGTTAATTGCGTTATAACATAAGTTTATAAGATATGTTCCATATAAGTTTGTCACTGGTAACTTAGAAACTGGAGCTTGTCATGAAGTGAGTGAGGTAGGTCATAGATTCGAGGGAGGTAAAGCGAGGATTGCCTGGTGAAGTGCTGTTAAAGGCTTAGTAATGCAGACTAAATAGGATCTAGATGGAACTTGGTCCTTCAAAATTAATTTAACCGAGTATAGGACTTCAATTCTCGAACTAGTTATCTCGAGCTGTAAGCAACTCTCTAGTATTACGAAGTACGCTTAAGTCGCGACCTTTCAACTCTAGAAAAAGGGGGCGGACACTTCCCAGTTTTAAATTTATGTTGTTGGGCTATAAACATTCAGTTTTAAAAAGTGAATAAATGGCATCTTCACTCTTATTAACGACGGCCGGACATAACCTTAACATATGTCAAATTTAAAAAAAAAAAAACCATATGGAAATTTCCTTTTTTAAAAAACCCGTATGCAGCTTTAAATTGCATGCAAGTTTCGCTATTCACTTGTAACGGTTTTACGGATTAAATGAGCCAAAACGCTTAAATTTATTCTAGAAGGATGTGCGAAATGATAGGACGATAACGGCACCAATAAACTTAATAAAATCGCAAGATGACTCCAAACATGTAATAATTTTGAATTTTCTTTGGTAAAATTGAACATTCCATTGGTACAACCACCACCCTAGCACAATCAACAGAGCGTATGTATACATATGTATATACGTAAGAAACCGAGCGTTGAAACAATGGTCTCGAGGGAAGCTTATGTTTAAGACCTTATCAAAATTTGTGAGAATGTCGAATATACAGGGTGTTTGTGAAAGGTCCATCAATAATGAAAGGGCGTATTTATTGGGCCATTTTGAGTCGAAAATGTTCTATGACATTTTTCCGTTCGGGCCACTGTTTTCAAGTTATGATTGGAGTAATTTACGGATGACCCCTTAAATTTAATTAAGAAATTGAAAGACAGCGCTAATTTAATGAAGGGGTCATCCCTAAAATATTCAAATCATAACTCGAAAACCGTGGCTCGGACGGCAAAATGTCATAGAACATTTTCGACTCAAAATGGCCCAATAAATACGCCCTTTCATTATTGATGGACTTTTCACAAACACCCTGTATATCTAGGTGTCAAAGAATTCTTATTTAGTTTTCAAGAAAGTTTCTTTGAATGTCAAACACAAAAATCAATATAATACAAATATTCAATAACAATATTCAATAAAATGAAGGTGTGATGTAATAGAAGAATGGCCTAAAACTTTGGTGGGCTTTCTATTTTCGAACCAAACATGGTCTAAAATAAATAATAAGAAAAGTTTTAATTTTAATATAAATAAACGGAGAAAAGATGCATTTACTTGGAGGCGCAAACATTTCGGACAAAGGCAGGACAAGCTGACGCGTTTTAAAAGTTTTCAAGTATGTCTCTTGGGGTATTGGGTAAGAGAGAGAGAAAGAGAGAATGCCAACGCAACTGGAGGCTGGCTCTCTTTTCAACAAAGAATTAACACTTTCAAAAATACTCAAGAAAACACCTCCGTTAAATAGAACAAAAGGTTGTTCCGGAGCAAGACACGGTGTATTCGCAACTTCAAAACTGGGTTCAAACCGTAAACTTCGAAAACTAATTTCAATGAGAGTTTATTTCCAGGTGTTTTAAAACTTAAAAATGAATACACCAAACAAACACGAATTTTCCTCGATTTTTCCCGAGTTTTAGCCCTAAAAACAATGTTCATGATATTTCCAGGCATATAAAAATGTACACATCCAACTGTACATCCATTTTCCCAGTTCATGCATCATGATGAAAGTCCTCGATTTTTCCAGGAGTTTTATTCCCTAAACCAATTTCCATGATATTTCCATGACTTCCTAAGTAATTTCCAGTTCAATAATATAAAAACACACCCAACTACAACCTATTTTTTACCGTTCCTATACCACGATTTTTCCCGGAGTTTCATACACCCCAAACCAATCTCCATGAAATTTCCATATATCTCCTAGACTACGTTCTGTGAACCCTACACGCATGTACTTCAATTCAGTCAGGACTTAATGCATTGGTAACTTTTAAAACAGTGACGGAAATGTGGCGCCAAATACTTTCTAAAATGGCGCTCTCCGCTCTTAGCTATAGTCGCTAGTCGCTAGTCGCAGCGCATGCGGCAGCCAAGGTCGTTGAAGCGGGGCAACTATTAAAACGGAAGAAATTTGCCGTAATTCCGTTCAATTATGAAAAGGCGCGATGGAAATTATGCAAATGCGATCCGTTAAATATACTGTATCGCCGGCAGCCTAGTTTTCTCCCCCCCCCCCTTTCGCGACGGACCCCCAAACGAAATTGCCTTCGCCCTGCCTGCAGTGTAGTAATGTTATTATTATGTTTATTATCACCATGAAGATGATTATTACTATTAAGGAATAAATTGTTTAGCGCCCTATAACGACTTAACCCAATTTCAATATTAAAACAAGATTGAAACCACGAATCTTGGGGTACGAAAACATAATATCATTGCATTCAGAGGAACGTCCGTAAGCCGGAAGTACTCAAAAACCGCAACCATTATGCGGGATTTTTAAGTACTAAGCTAGAATTATAGTGTTTCCTCGTGCATTGATGCCACAGTTAAATGGGAAATCAATTTTGAAACAAATTGAACATTTTCTCCTAAGGGTCACAGTTTACAACTTATTAATTATTGTAGTGGTTTAGGGATGACGCGTTAAGGGGTCATCCGTAAAACACACGTGAACTTCGCGTCAATATACTTCAGCCACGGACGGACCCGAGGCCGAGGGTAGTCCACGCCTGTTTTCCATCACACATATCCGGAAGAGAATTCTAAAGCAAGCAAGTAAGGCAGGAGAGAAAGAGAGAACAAACACAATCTGTTGTTGCTCTCAGAGTTCACGGAGAGAGCTTATTAAAACTGAGAATAGCTTTGGCCATGCCACCGGTCAGCTAGAAATTTCCATAATGAGCCAGCCATTTAGGGAATATTATACGCTAGAGATTTTTGAATTAAATCCAGAGATTGCCTTCAGGATTCTGATAAGACACGTCAATCACAACAGGATATAAACTAACACTGTATCTCTACTCTCCTTCCCCAATTCCGTTTGTATCTCTTAAGATGTAGAAACTAGAAATTCACTATCTTCTCTTGAAGTTCATTCAGTTACAAAGCTTAGCGGCCATTGGTTGAGTTCTTCCATAGTACCATGAATTATGTAACAGTTCATGGTAGTTTTACCATACCAATTTTAAATGCCCTGGCATTTATTTATTACAATTTTAAAACTTCAAAAGTAAGGTTTTATAAAACGTTCAGGTAGTCTACACCTCGGTAAATCCGACAGACACTTCATGCTACCTTCCAATAGACCTTACGTACCACATTCAAAAGCAAGGTATGTCACATCCCACAAACAACCAACAAATCCTAAATAAACCAAGTTGACAACAAGGCGTATAGTAGATTCATGGCCTTAAAAACCTTAACCCTTGGCGAATTTATAGAATGATTAAGTATACCAAAAAAGGGCTGTTTAAAAACAAAACCATTAAAACTCAGACCATCTTTAGACTCCATTGGGATTTGGGAAGCAATGCCCTCTTTATGACTTTTCTTCTTTAAAATAGCAAGACGCAAGGGTGACGCGGTAAAACTGCGCCCATTAAAACAGTCACCCTAAAAAAATGCCCTTCTAGGCTATGTATGTCTCCTTACTCCTTTCGCGTCAAAAACCACCATTTCCGACCCCCTAGTTGTTTTTGGCGGGAAATTTACACGCGCTCTGCTCTGATGTAAGAAAACAAGCTCGTGAAAGTAAAAGTCAAGTCCCTTCGGATAATATTACACTTTGACCGGACTGCTCGTAATCCGTCACAGGAACTAGGGCCTAGACTGTCTTAAGAGTTCTAGTTACAAGCCACAAGTAAGTGTATAGGAACCAGAGTACCAGACTAACTCGTCCCTGATGGCGGGTATGTATGGTCTTTGAACATGTTGTAAAAGATAAACCAAGAAGGAAAATAACTAAAAAAGTGGCAGGGGTTTAGGCCTAGGTGATTTAAAAGAGTTTTAAAACGTTAGTGAGAGATTTCAAAGGTTGCAATAGAAGTGCGCACTTCCCTACCTTTGGTGTAGGGGATTGTTGAGTGCTGCCACGTAGCGACATTTTAAAATAGAAGCTAGTAAAGACTAAAGAGGCATGCGTTATAGGTAAGGAGATTGCTACTCCATATCACCAATCTTCTCCAACTTCAAAGAAACTTCGACAAATTCCCAGGTGTCAAAACAACTCAAAATTGGTGTTGGAATTAAGGCTGGTTCGATTTAACAGCTCATTCAGATTGTTTTGGACAAATGGAGTTATGCTTCCTTGAACTCCACGTCACAAGATGCAAAGACGCGATTTTTCAAAATATATTCACAATGAACCGAACTGAACTCTAACCAATCCAATATGGAACATAAGTGTTACACCGATTTGGTAAAACCACTTCTTAAAAGGCTTAATAAAATTTACGTTTCAATCCGTTATTTTGTTAAGGATGCTTGAACAAACCAATATGCTCAGATTAAATTAAAATTGTCTCGCAATAGTAACAAGGACTTGATCAATTGTTTAAGGGGTTGTAAAGTTTAATGACATTTAAACAATACAAATGGAGAGGGGTTGGACACTAACACTTATCTAACACAAATTAATTTTTTTGGTATATAACGAAATTGAAATATTATTACAAATAAAATGATCATTTAGATACAAACGCAAAGGCGTAAATGCTAAATGTCACAGTAGAATTTGAATTTCTCCTATAACGAAATATCCGAGCCCTTTTATAATTATAAAGATAGTTAAATAAAACTAAGATAAAATGCAAAACCCACTAAAATAACTAGAGATAAATACTTAGTTTTTAGTGGGATACATTTGTTGAAGCCGGGGGGGGGTTTAAGGGGGGTATGAGTAACAGCATTCAAAAGCGCAAGACGTTGTCTCTTAAGTCTTCTAGATTACCTTGAAATGGGGGTAGAAGATATTTTAATGGCACACTATAAATCTTCAAAGTGAAGGGTACTCGTCTTTTCTACCAATACTAAAAGGGGACTACTACTACAACTACCAGCCATTTCTTCTTTTAGAAAATGATAAACAAATATCTCTTCGCGTGCCTGGATTTGAAAAAAAAATATGCTTCTACCAAAGAAAAAGAATAAGAAAATAAGAAATAATAAGGCAACTCTCAGAAAACTGGCTACAATTTATCCGTTTCCCTTCAACTACAAATACATTTAAAAAAGAATCGTGAATTGATTCAATATAATTAAGAGTGTTAACTTAAAATAAAGGATTTGAAATATAGGAATTAAAGGACCGCGGGCTCAATCGCAGAAAAGCATTAACATACATCATGCAGACTTTTGAACAAGATTTCATCAAGAAGTGACTGTGATATCTAATTTATTAGGGAGAAGGTATAAATTCGCCATATTTCCAGCTTTATCTACCTCCAGTCCAAACCAACGTAGGTCCGCAGTTAATCCCCGCCGCCTCTAAATTACAACCAGCAGCCATCTCATTGGTTCTTGAAAACTCACGTCAGCTCGACGCGAATGACGACGAAAATTACAGTCATATTTTCCGACTGAGGAGAGGCTGCGAAATAGCCTGGGGACTCCTTTTACGTCCCCCCTTGTATTTTGAAAGGGGGACTGGGACTATGGCGTGCGAATACTTAGGTATCTTATACCTTCTCCCTAGTAAACTAGATATCGCTTCTTGATTTCATAAAAATTACAGCACTGCAATATTCATGTAAATAACTGAGTAAATTCACAAAGTACTAGAAAATATTGAATAAGAGGCTTTCTTTCTTCTTTTTAAGAGCTTAACGATGCTTTTACAGTGCCTCTAAAATTTAAAGTTCTTTAAAGTAGCTCCAGGGCGCGGATCAAAATTTATTTCAAATGCACGAGAGCTTCCGGAAAAATGATTTTTAAAGCCTAATATTTTATTACATAAGAATGTTTCGAATGCTTAATACGGTGTTCCATTTCATCAATTTTTGAAAGAAAATTTTATTATAAAATATATACAGAGTATTATATAAAA
Organism: Phalangium opilio; assembly: GCF_054372755.1. Classification (NCBI taxonomy): domain Eukaryota; kingdom Metazoa; phylum Arthropoda; class Arachnida; order Opiliones; family Phalangiidae; genus Phalangium; species Phalangium opilio. The sequence continues at coordinate 3,408,463 of NW_028324151.1, forward strand.
AAAGTGATAGAACCGAATTATAGTGAATGAGAAATCAATACGATATTTCGCCCTAAGGGATACCGGGTTTACTTAACACCCTGTACTATTCTTTAAAAAATAAATAAATAATATAATAATAGATTATTAATAATTTTACTTCAAATTTAATCTACTTCTAAAAATATTTTAGGCAATGTACTAAATAAAAATAATCGGTTACTTCCTGCGCTAAGCTATTGTTATAAAAATTAAATAAAGAATAGGTATGCATACCTATCTCTAATCATAAAATTACCCTACCCCTAATTAAATACCTACAAGCAACAATACACAATGTAATAATTGAATTGAATTGAACGAAGCCTGTTTTTTTAAATTACTTAAAAGAAGTTTACTCGAATATCAATTAGCCCCAGTTAGTGTTAAAATCTACACTCAAGCGCGCCATTATGTCACTGCAATTAAGTGGCGTTTAGTTGAGACTGGAAAGATATATACTTTTCTGGGAACAGCAAACACTTGACAATAATTAAAAGGTTCGACTAAGCTAACTAACCCATCCAGACATTCTGAAGCGTTAGATAAACACGTTTTCACGTTTACATTTATATAGTTACTTAGCAACTTAACAGCTATTCAAACCTTAGCTAAATTTACTTGATGAAATATGGATTTAATTAATTTTACAGACTGACGAAAAATTCTACAATGAATTCAAATTTTACAATGAAATCATTCTAAAGCCACGAGAGGAATCAGTGAAATCAGGTTGCAAGTTAGAACTATTAGTAATTAGCTTATGGAAGGAATTTTATAGACTAACGAAAAATTCTACAATGAATTCATATTTTACAATGAAATCATTTGAAATCACTGAAAAAAAAAAATCATTCTAAAACCAAGAGAGAATTCAGTGAAATCAGGTTGCAAGTTACAACTATTTCTTAGCTCATGGAAGGAATTTTACAGACTAACGAAAAATTCCACAATGAATTCATATTTTACAGTGAAATCAGTTGAAATCATTGAAAAAAAATCATTCTAAAGCCACGAGAGAAATCAGTGAAATCAGGTTGCAAGTTAGAACTATTCCTTAGCTTATGAAACGAATTTTATAGACTAAGGAAAAATTCTACAATGAATTCATATTTTACAATGAAATCACTTGAAATCATTCAAATTTAATTCCTAAGCCACGAAAATAACGGGTGAATTCAGTGAAATCAGGTTGCAATTCAAAATAACGAGAAGAAAAAAAAACTGAATTATAAAAGACTAATCAATCTTTTAGGGTCGCGTTACGAAAAATATTTCATCACAAAATAACAACAACAAAATCCATTAATAAATAATTAAGACAAATTGACAAATTATTTACGTTTTAAAGTCCTGATGGAAATTAAATGTATTTGTTAATGGTTCTAGATTATTTTGGAGATAAATTGAATATTTACTAAAGTGTCTGTCTAGAATTGAGTTTGTTGTGCAAAGCTGAAAAGGGGCGGAGCTATTAAATATCTGAAATACTCTCTAAGGAGAGGAGAACTTAGTTAAGAGGCGACGCGCGAAAAAGGGGGGCGTGTCTACGAACCCGTTCCTTAATATTGACCTTTTAAAACAAAGGACTTGTAGAGTGCAGTAATTAAATACTGTTTGCTAAAACACTGTCCCCATCATTAGAGTTTATACTATACCGGCATCTGGAAAATACAGTCAAATATTGACAATGACAAATAGGACGGACCTTCAGTTTAATACCGACATTGTCAAGACCGTTGTTCTCAAAACGGGTTATCCTTAAATTAGAACAAAGATTCAAATTGACACGTGCTAACTATATGGATGACCCTTGAACTCTAGTAGATGAACAAACTAAGGACATTTTCGTAGCGTTAAGTTTTATCATAAGTTTATAAGATATGTTCCTTCCATAAGTATGACACTAAATATACTTCATAATGCTTCTGAGAGACTTACAGCTCGAGGTAACTAGTTCGAGAACGACGGAAGAGAGAATTGAAGTTCCACACTCGGTGGTTTATTAATTTTGCAGGACCAAGTTCCATCTAGGTCCTATTTAGTCTGCATTACTAAGCCTTTGACAGCGCCCCAGTCACCAGGCGGCGGGCGCCTTCGCTTTACCCTGAATCTATGACCTACTTCAATCACTTCATGACAAACTCCAGTTTCTAAGTTACCAGTGACAAACTTATGGAAGGAACATATCTTATGAACTTATGGTGGTTTTATCAGTAAAAAAAATACTACGTACAGTCGCGTGCTAAAACTATCCCCCAATATGGCGACCTCCCCAACAAATCAGTTGTACTTAAAGGTTAAAATTTGATAATGGAAGTAGGCTATTAGCGACTAAATACGACATGTAAATATTTGCCAGCTTAACTAAAATTACTAAATTAATAGTAAGGGCCATTTTAGGCTGTTAGCTTGGCCTGTAACAACGGAAATTTCTAAATCAATTTGTGAAAGATGGAAGGGAGAAATATATCGACATCCATTGAAAATCTTAATGTTATTCTAAAACTTAAATTGTGTTAACTTAGAATCTAAAGTACATATATAGGTCTAGGCAATACATTTTCAGATAATTTTCGTTACGATGGTCAATATTTATCGACAGTTCCATGAATTAATCAATGGCTTGTAATAACTCTAATTAGAAACCTTGGAAAAGCTTCCGCCTCTTAAGTCTAATCGAAACACTAATCTCAAAAATTTACGTAGAAATATATTAACCAAAAACGTTTAAAACTAGTGCCAACATATTCAATTTTTTATTTTAACTTTAATCACGATAATTAAGTTACGAACCTTAAAATTAATTGCGATAAATAACTAAATTTTTCTATTAGTCTAAAAACAAATCAAAGTTTTGGTAAACAAAGTAATTAAAAGTTACGTGTAGAGTATGGAAATCAAAATTTTTTGTTTACTGCAAGATTTATTGCCATAATTATTGCTAAGATAATTAGCTTTAATTGCAACAAAATTTCTACTAAATTATGGGCGTAAAAAGAAAATCTAAAAAAAAAAAAATTATCAACAAAGTATTTAAAAGTTACGTCGTGATATTGGTCCTTCATAGCCGTAAGGAGCATGGGAATCAGAATTTATTTTTTTTTACTTGACAGATTTATTGCCATAATTATTGAAAACCTCAATTTTAATTTCAAAAATTCGATAGTAAAATTTCTAGGACAGTATAGGCGTAAAAGTGTTTCGCCATTTTAAGTAGAATTTTTTTTTGTTAGTTTTTTTGTTTGTAAACATAATATAGTTAGGTATAGGCGATGTTGGCTCTTGTTTAGTTTTAACTTTTTAAGAGAGAGTATTGATATGCTTGTAAAGAAAAATATTATCATTCCAAAAGATAATTTTGAAAACAAGAAACTTGATCGAATTCCTGATTTCCAAGGTCCAATTTTTAATTTCCTATATCAACATTCAGACGCCCATACGTTGAAGTAAATCACACAGCCCGCCATTAAACGCCTAGTTAATCTTGAAACTTCGATTTAAACATAATTTTAAATCCAATATTATTTTTTTAAATCCAATATTAGCTCTTTTTAATACAACATTCTCGTATAAATCAGCCATTATTCCTATATATAAAGTTTTCAACTGACCTTACTTCAAATAATGAACTTTGAACTACATTGGATACTACAATGTAAAAGTAACTATAGATAACAACTATATAAAACTCAAAATGGCCCCAAAATAAAAATCGATCGTTAAAAAATACTTTCTTGAATGCCCCACATAACTCTGTGTGTTATTTTTTTCGATAATCCAATTCTTACTCCCGGTGATATTATTATTACATTTTTAAATCGATAAAATCAATACCTTTCAACGACACGGATCTCCATAGGAGAAAGGTTAACTTGGAGATCACTTCTGTGCCGATACAAAAATTACCACACCATCAGCAATGAATTAGAATTGTAGTATATCAAGGTCATTCTAAAATTTATTTCAGTCACCACCTAAGTTCAAAACGTACGTTTTTCTTTACTGGTCTTATTTACATCACAGGATTTACAGAATTTTAACAAAACTATGATTAACACTTGCGTTAGCAAACTTGTTAGTTAGCATTTCATAACTTCCAGTTAATTATTCTCCGATTAATGGGGGCATATAACTTCAGAATAACAAGACACAAAAATTCTAAAATATTCTACAAACCATTTAGCAATTACCGGCACCATTAATTCAACGATTAGGTCTAAGAAATAATAAAAAAAAAGGTATTATTTCACCTTCACTTCACCCAGGACTTAAGTGGACCCATTAAGAGACTGATATAGGGTCAGCGGGACGGATGGCTAAAACAACGTACCCAATCCAAGGACACTTGATGGTCGAGAACAGCGTAAACTTAAGTGATCCGTTTAATCGTGATCGGAAATTAGTCAGAATAAATACAGTTACTAGGAATAAATCATTTTGTAGCCATTTTTATCAATATATCTAGGCGGAACTTGTGGGAAGTGTTAGCTATAGACTAATCATTATGGATCACGAATTTTACCTCGCGAATAATCTATCTCAATGCCTTCTACCAACCAATGAAACAACAGTTAGAAAGATACCATCAGAATTATGAGGCGTAACAGATAGTAAGTCCACAAGCCCGGCCCATGAAACCTTCACAGATGGAAATTAACATGGAAGATATATGGCTACACAATCATTCCTATTGGCTGTATGCATTCCTGGTCAGAACTGTATATATATATATATATATATATATATATATATATATATATACATACAAGGGGAGGGTGAAGGGGTATATAATCTATTAGCTTCGATTTCTGGTAGGGGGGCTATACGTAGAATGTTGATACACGTACTTAAGTCAAAACGTTACACTAGAAAATCTTAGATAAACAGTGGATTTATACAGCGAAGAGGGGACAATGAGATAGCTTAAGACTACTAGAATGTAACGCTCGCGGTTCCCCCTCCCCTCCCGCCCAAATAGACCATATCGCTCGACAGTCAGTAGGCCAAAAGGGGTATAGGAGGGGGGGTCCCCGGTCCAATCGCCAACGATTCGATTGCAAATTTTCACGAGTCCCCTCTAGGATTGGTAACTGATGCCGGGGCTTGTGTGGACTGGCAACGCCATGGGCAAAGGTGACGAGAGACAGTGCTGCCAATTAAGTATATTAAGCTTGGAAGTTATCAATAAAGGGGAGTAGCTAAAGAATAGTTAATAGTTGGCGAATTGGAACCAATGTGAGGTCACAAAAATATTCGTAAGATTTAATTTAGCCTAATTTGCTAATTTCTCCATAATTTCCCAGATATTTAGCCTAATTTGCTAATTTCTCCATAATTTCCCAGATATTTAGCCTAATTTGCCAATTTCTCCATAATTTCCCAGATATTTAGCCTAATTTGCTAATTTCTCCATAATTTCCCAGATATTTAGCCTAATTTGCTAATTTCTCCATAATTTCCCAGATATTCAGCCTAATTTGCTAATTTCTCCATACTTTCCCAGATATTCAGTCTAATTTGCTAATTTCTCCATACTTTCCCAGATATTTAGTCTAATTTGCTAATTTCTCCATACTTTCCCAGATATTTAGTCTAATTTGCTAATTTCTCTATACTTTCCCAGATATTTAGTCTAATTTCTCTATACTTTCCCAGATATTTAGTCTAATTTCTCTATACTTTCCCAGATATTTAGTCTAATTTGCTAATTTTACTGTAATTTCCCAGATATTTAGTCTAAACTTCTAAGTATCCCTGATAATTTAAGCCTATTTCCAAAATTCACCTATTTCCCCTGATATTGTTAGTCAAATTTACAAAACACATCATAGCAAGTAACTCAAAACACACCCCTCTCTCTATATTACACTTAACAGAACCTATTCAAATACTTCGGAAATAATCTACTTCTAAAGTTCCAATTCCAACCCCTGCTGGATGATACTCCAAAATGCCCCCCAATCAAAGCCTATTCCTTAAACGAGAAACTGGCCCATTGTTTAATTATACAAATAGGAAACTTGCTCCTCGAGGTGATGATGATGGTGGTGGTATCTCTTCCGTGTCTCTCTCTCTCCCTCCGAGTTCTAACCCTTTTCGGTGGCCCAAACCCAACTAATCGAAAGCTTCAAACCGGGAGAGGGGGCCAAGGGGAAGACGACAAGATGACCACTTAAAATTAATGCAAAAATGTCGTAACTCTTCTCGTAGAAACCCTTGAAAGAAATAGCTGGAATTATTTGCTAACTACTTATAAATATTCCAACCCAAACACCTTATACTTCTATAGAGTATATCATAAGTTCATAAGATATGTTCCGTTCCATAAGTTTGTCACTGGTTACAAACTGGAGCTTGTCATGAAGTGATTGAAGTAGGTCATAGATTCAGGGTAAAGCGAAGACGCCTGGTGGGGCACTGCTGTCAAAGGCTTAGTAATGCAGACTAAATAGGAACTAGATGGAACTTGGTCCTGCAAAATTAACCAAGAGAGTGTAGGACTTCAATTCTCGCTTCCGTCGTTGCAAGTCTCTAGCCTTACGAAGTATAGGAAATGTCATACTTATCTTATACATATCTTATAAACTTATGAGTATATTGAACATTATATCGTGAATTTCAAATTGAAAATCCAATGTTTGAAAATTCTCCTAAAACTTACTCAACTAAACTTATCATTAAGTTTTTAGTTACAATATTTAGGAATTCAGATAAATTATTTCAGATTAGACTTGTAATTGTAAGTAGCGCAACCGGCAGCAGTGAGGGGGCCCAATTGGGCGTAGAAGATTGTCCGGAGCCAATGAAGTTTGACCGATTTGCATAAAACGGCGGCTCAAGCTATAGTCTCGACGACGCAATAGATAAGTGGAGAAGGAAACCGCTCACGCTAACACCGGTCCTGTGCACGGTAGCGAAGCTCAAAGGGAATAAATTATTAAAATTTTCCCAGAATTTTCTCGAGAGCTCAACGTCCATTAAAGTTAATTTCCTCCCCACCTCCTCCATTGCTTTTCTTGAATTAAAATGCAAACTAAAGTTCGATCATGCAAAATCCGGGTATTTCATCAATTGAAAATAAATTTAAGATGAGGTTTGGCATCGCTAATCAAAGAATAATGTTAAATATCTGGAAAATTTGGACATAAAATCGATAATTTAATTTGTATTTGTCGAGGGGTAAACCACTCAAAGGATCCTAACTTTGTCCTCGAGTATGTGATGATCCTATTTCTTCCCTTTCCAATTAACGATACTAAATATTTGGGATTGATAGCAATCAGGGCCAGAGTAATTAAGAAAAATGTTCATTTAAGTCCTCTCCATAGGATTAAAAAATAATTATTTACAGGACACATTTTAACTCAGTTCTATACGAGATACAGGGATGTCATTTGAGTATGTTATAGCCCTATTTCTCCCCTTTACAAGAATACTCAAAACTTTGGGTTACAACAAACAGGGCCAGAGTAATTACGAAAAATTTTCATTAAAGTCCTCTGCATAGGATTAAAAAAAGGATTATTTACACCACGCCTTTTAACTCTGGTTCTATAAGAGATACATGGAAGTCCTTTGAGTATGTTATAGCCCTATTTCTCCCCTTTACAAGGATACTCCAAACTCTGGGGTACAACAATCAGAGCTCGTGAAATATGCATTTATACACGTGATAGTATAGTGCATTATCAGTAATTTGCCACATAGTTAACATCAGATACTGAATTAAATCCCTCGACTAATCAATCTATAATTTGTTTCACCTGATTGTAACAAATACTATGAATAGAAGCATTGAAATGGGTCTTATCTAGGGTAGTTAATTTTTGAAAGCCATAGATAGAAAGATATCTCTGCTTTGAATACCAGGTTCCCAATTTTAGGTCAAATTAAACACTGTTCTTCCTTCATTCTACGATACGGGTCCCTAAATATAAAATCGAATCACCAGTTTAACTTGGTAGTAATTTCTTTAACATAATAGGCTCTTTAAGCCTTTGACAGTAGTGTGGATCTTATACTGTCGCTAATTTAGGCCCGGTGCGGAGCTAGGCCGGGGGTACGTAGGTATATACGTTTTCAACTTCAAATTAAAATCTCATTTTTCATTTTCTGACTTCGGCATGACAGCGTTTTGGCTTGTAATATTGAAAGCAACGCGTTTTAAAGTATAAAGTCGTGAAAATCTCGGGCTAATCGAGTAGTTACAACTTTCGCCCCGTTTTGTAAACTTGTAATTAGAGTTTTAAAGATCGCCGTGGCACCTTGAGTTGTTTATATTTACGCGTTGTTATATAATCTTAAAGATGGGTCCGGGTGGGCGACAATACCCTATAATATTAGGGTTTAATTAAGCATTTTAGGAAAATTAAAATATTTTCAATTTGTGAAATTTGTTGGATCATATTTGGTATATAATTATGAAACCGTAATTTTACGCTTAATTATTAATTCGACCAATTAATATGTAGCTTAATTAACTTAATCCTAATATAATGATGAATTACGAATAAAACTAATAATTATAGGTTAATTATTTATTTATTTATATATATATATATAATATTACGTAATTTTTAGAAATCAAATCTAAATATTTTACTTTAAAAAGATTTTAAAAGCTATAATGTTAGCAAAGTCGATAAATTATGGAGGGGTATTAATATTTAATTATAAAGATATTTAAATTAAGTCTATAACCTTTCGTAATTTGAAGGGATCAAAGAGATTAATGCTTATCGTATTTTATTTGGAAATCGCCATACCAACAACGGAAAAAATCCGAATGCTTAATCGCAGACCTTTGAATTACGTAAGGTTTATTTATAACTAGGCCCTAAGCCTTTGATTATTAGCTGCAATTATATAAATTCATAATTACAAGTAATATAACATCAACAAAAACTTCAGATCATATTACACCAAAATAACTTAGATGTTTGTTCATTGCTGTATTTGGGGCCTTTAAGAACACAGTCTTAATAAATACAGCCATCAAAGAAGCTCAAGAACTACATACATACACTCTTAGCTTCTTGAATAAACCAAAAAAATTCACACAATCGTGCATGCATGGTGTAAATATAAATAATAACCCCTTCAATTGCATCGAAAACGTTCGATTCTAGTTGATAGCACGACGCTAAGAGAGTCAGTATAAACACACCACACCAATCTATAGCTGCATGTATAATAAATTTTAGTACTGACAGGCCCTCACCTTTGACCGTATTAAATTCTATATAAATACAGCATCGCGTGCCGGTACTACCACCACCTACTATTATTTAAATTCCAAAAACGAAGGCACTTCATTTTCGTCTTTTGAAAATTTAACTTGAGAAAGCGAGCGAGAGGGAGAAATCACTCGACTACACAGGAGAAAATCAAAATAGCAAACCCTCGCGAGACGAAGCGTTGATTTGAGAACAAACTCGGAATACGAAATAAGGTTTAGAGAGGTGAGGGGTCAGGGGTTATTCGAATTTGTACTATGCTAAATTTTGACCTCTCGCGTATGGCCTTCGATGAAATTGGAAACCAAGTGCCGAGTCAACCAAGACAAAGAATTATTTCCTCTGTACAATAACTGCGTGAGTGACCAAAGGCCGATAAACAATGCAATCCATCTAAATTTATACGCGATATTAAAAATCATTCGTGTAGAAAATAGGGTCCTACCAATCATCGCCTCCTTTATTTATCAAGGCCCGTGCTTTGTAATATTTTGTCCTTCTCCTCAAAAGCGGGAATTCATTTTAGTTGTCAGAGGTTTCACAGGCCGATATTGGCGCCGCTTCTCAGACTTTATGGGTACGAATGACGCCACTTTTAAAATTCAGCCAATCCGCTTTCGATGTTAAAGAGCGCGTAATTTAAATTGCGCAAGAATATACTTATAAACAGCGCCATCTAGGTTAAAGGTTGGGCAATTATATACAAATAAATGTCACAAAGAAGTACGGTCCTTGGTAGATTTAGGAGGCAATGCCGCGATCCTCTACGATTAAAATATTCAAAGATTTCTCCTTGAGACAAAATAATCCCATGAGAAAAGTAACAATAGTATTTAAATTGCATTACCATGAATACATACAGCTACTTGGAATCATTGCGTACCCATTTTTAATCAACATATCTACACAGGCGGATTTTCAACTCTAGTTAGACTAATCAAGCAAAAATAATTAGTTCAAACCCTCAAAAAACACGCAAAATAAGTAAAAAATAAAAAGTAACAGCTTTTACCCTCTCTTTATCAATATCTTAACGCGATCTCGAAAAGACCAATTTTACTTTATTCCCCAAACGAAGGTGATATGCTAATTTTTCATTATTATAATCGTGCCACCAGCGAAATTAAAAAAAAAAAATATGTCTATACTACAACACTATTATAAAAAAGAACAAAAAAAATTATATATGTAATAAAATAAGTCAATTTAAATGGTACGCTTCTTAATTTGTATATAGCCGAAAGGCAGGCTCGTAAGGGCAACCGACAGAACAGAAGGCGAAAAGCAAATGGCTGCTGATAAGTTTCGAAACTAAATTTCCTTTCCTACAGCGATAAACAACTTAAGTGCTACGAGAGCTGCAACTACATTAAATTAAAAAGAACGAAAAAAAAGGGGTTTCAAAAGAACAGGTGTTCCATGAAAGAAGACTAATACCAAATGGAAAAAAATTAAAATAAAAAATTGATATTAACGTGAAATTATATTAATTCTTCCATGAATATTTCTCACTATACCACACTAAATTTAGGACTACTGACGTCACGTAAGTTAGGTCAAATTCAAGGCAGTTCCAACCTTGTGACGTCATTTCCGTCTTCGGAAGTAAATATATGCTATTGATTTAGTTCCTGTTTTTTTTTAATTAGGAAATAATTATAATCCTGTTTTAAAAATCATTGCAATTGAATTTGGAACTACTGACGTCACTTAAGTTAGATAAAATTAAAAGGCAGTTCCAACCCTGTGACGTCATTTCCGTCTTCGGAAGTAAATAATTTCTATTGATTTAGTTCCTGTTTTTTTAAGGGACAGATTTCCCATAGAATTAATGGAATGGGGGACATCACGTTAAGCCTTGGCATTGAATTCCATCCTCCCCATTCAAGCAAAGGATAAAATTTCTATAGGAAATACAGGTTTAAAACCCCGTGACGTCATTCTTAACCTTGACAGTGAATGATTGTTATTATTATATGGGTTAAATTTCTATGGGAACTTTAGAATATAAGCTGTGTTTGTCATGAACATTAAGCAGCATGCATAAGTAATACTTACTTAAAAGGACAATTCAATATTCATGGGAAAATTATATTACAAAATCGTAATAACAGGAGGTAATAAACATAAAAGAGAGTTAAGGAAATGGACACGCAAATTTGTCATATTCGAAATTAGAAATAAATTTTTTTTTAAAAAAAGGGTTAAATTTTAGATCCAGGTTTATTGACCAGGGATAAAAGCGTTGCTGTTATTCTTGGCACCCTTATTTCTAATTGTCATTTTATTTAATTACATAATTATATAATTAATTGTTTCCTAAAACGTTTAATAATTTGTTTCTTGGCTGATTTGACGAACCTCTAATTATGCAATTAAACAATACATCATTTAACTCATATTAACACTTATCAGAATGGCGTAAGCGGAGAAACGCCCAAGATGGGACCCTAATTAAAAATTAAACTCCAATCAATTTAATTTGTAAGGCTCGTAATAAGTTAGTATAAACATTCACCCCCCCCACTCTTCTTTAAAACAATAATAATAATAACAATAAATCATTCCTTAAGCCTTGGCTTAGCTAAGCCTAATCTAACTTCCCGAGGTATGCAAGTAACTATAAAGCAAGCAAAATTTCGGTAAATTGATCAATGCATCTTGAAAATATGGAAATATGCAAATTTAATCCTAAGTCCCCCCCCCCCCCAAGAGCCATCTTAAGCAAAAATGAAAAAGATAAATTGAGGCTGAATCTCACTTTCAATAAATATTGTTCCTTGTACGATATTTCAAACAGAGAGAATACAGAAACGTACTTTTCAAAAATTAAAATAAATGATGTAACATTTGTATTTACCTTCTCCCCGTAGAGACAATATTAGAGACATCGTAATAAATGTTATTATCGTTACAATTCCTTATGTTGAACTTGAAACATTGTATTCAAAAGTTACACTTTGTTAATCTATTCTATAAACACGAAACGGAACACCGGCTTTAGAAAACCGAAAAATATTTATCATTCTTCATTCAAAAGGTGACAGACAGACAGAAGAATAAACATAGACCGAAGCTTATATTTCGCAGTCAAGTTAAAATACAAATTAAATTAAATAACAGAATTATACTTGTCTGACCGAGGCTTAAGAAAGAAAGAAATTAGAAATCAAAGACACGCAACGAGAAAGTCACACGACACCACGATGGTATGAATCGAACGATGTTTAATATTAAAATTCGGGTCAAAATGATTGCGATTCTGCCTGTTTTTGCGCATTTACTTCCCCCCTCCGTCTGTCCCTCCCCCTTTCTTCCTTAATCTCAATAAAGGGTCGGACACTTCGCGCCTAGAATCTAATCTACCAGTTCGATATTTAATGGGAAAGTTTAGGTAACATAACATTATACTTTAACAAGAAGTGATATCTATTTATTAGGGAAAGGTATAAATTCGCCACGTTTCCAGCTTATCTCCAGTCCAAACGTAGACGTGTCAGGAGTTAATCCCCGCCTCTAAATTACAACCAGCCAGAATCTCATTGGTTCTTGAAAACTCATGTCAGCGCGACGCGAATGACGAAAATTACAGTCATATTTTCCGACTGAGGAGAGTCTGCGAAATAGCCCGGCCTACTTTTACGTCCCCCCTTGTATTTTGAAAGGGGGACTGGGACTTTGGCCCGCGCGAATACTTGGGCATCTTATACTTTCTCCCTAATAAACTAGATATCATTTCTTGATTAGAACGGCTGCTTTTTCTAAATATAAAAGGAATTACATATTATCGTGAAACTAATTAATAATTGTCCGATTCCTCTAATATAATATAATCTCGCTGAACAGCTACACTTTAAAAAAATTCGCCAAGAGCGATTCTTATCCATAGCTGGTATAGTAAATATATTACCGTATAGTGTAGCAAAAGATTATCATATCAACAGCAGAATTAATAGAGAAAGTGGGGCGACAAGAGAGAGCGAGAGAGAGATTAAAAAATAAAAACGTTTAATCAAAATCCATAATAAATGGAAGCATAAAAAGTGTAGTCGCTTTTTGTAAAAAGTTACTTTCAAAAGGCCTTGTTTTAAATATTTCAATATATTATGCAAATGATATTATTATGTTTGTTTATAATTAGACAAAGTTTCAGATTCGGAAATGTATTTATTTTTATTTTGGATTTGGATTTTTTCGCTTCAAATGGAAATTTTAATTCAGCATTGATTAAAGTGTTGATTAAATAATTTGGAAAATTTTGTAAGGTTTCATTTCTCCTAATTGAAATATTTCAATTAAAACGAAGTAGTAGATTTTTTGGTTAATGTTTGGGACAACACGAGTTAGTTGCTTAAGGAAAGGCTCTACAATGTTCACCTTGGATAACACTGATGGAATTAATTTTCAGGATCTATTCCAATTGTCACTTCTACATCAGTTTATTTACGTTTAAACAAATACTACAACCACCTACTGCATTAGTACACAAGCGATCACGAAAATCTCATGGCCTAATATACAAATTCAACGTCATAGATTGACATTTCGCGGTTTCGTCACACTTAATCACGTGACCTTAACGACGTAAAAATCGAAGAAAGAATAATTACCCCTGCCCTTAATCTTAATACTTATATAACTAAAACAAATTACAACTGCGTCATCATTTCATATCTAGCGTGTTTTTGAAATAAATAAATGAATTAATTAATAAATAAAGACTAACGTTCCTACGTCAATGCAGATCACGTCCGTTTATGCCAGTACCCCTTTACGTGTTATTATTTTAATTTTTCATTAAACTTTATTAAAGTTCTCCCTTTGAAAAACGTCACGCTTTCGCAATGGTACAGTAAAAAAACCCGGAAACTACTTTAACAGAAGATGAACTACTTTGTTTCATTTTTTCTTAAACGTAAACAACAATGCAATGTCAAGTTTTCTATCTACTTCGGAAAATAATTTTTGAAGTAACAAAATAAAAATGCTTTATCCAACTCGTAAAATAAATTTAAATACTTCTTCGGTGCCTTAGTTTTTTCTCTTTCTTAGTTGTCCATCCCGGATTTGAAGCCCTCAAAAGAATTATACAAATATGGGGCAAAATAAAACAGATAATATCTAATTTGAAATAAATGAACCAGCAGAAGCAGCAAAAGCATACATATTCCGTGTTTCGATTTTTTTTGGAGTAAACAATAATAGGGAGTGTTTGTTTATTTGTCAACTAAATTTCTTTGCTAAAAGACTACGGCCAGGCATAGATAAATGTCTTGGAATGTTTAAGTGGCCATAGACCCCTTCCTAATATCTGATTGAAGGTAAGACCGCCTACTCCTCCTTCCTAGCGTTTCATTGGCTATTCACATATAAAGGGGACACCTGTTAGTCAGAATTTGTTTACATTCGGGTTCGAGGTTCATAGGTTGTGGAAGCCAGGGAGTAGGTCAATGTCACGTGGTTTCTAAGTTAAAATGCATTAAGCGCATGACGTCAGGGGTGATGGTTTATACACCTCCATTTTAATTCAAACAGAAGGTCCAGAAAATATGAGACAGTTTGTTAATTATTCCAAGTCGAAGAAATCTATCTATTCCGGTTGGTATCAAAAGCTTCCTGAATTATTTTCTCCGAGCTTACACACGTTTAAAAAAACCTACCCCCTCTTTCTCTATAGAGATACATATTCCCTTAGGAGTAATACACATTAAAATTATTTACTCACAAAAAAAACCACATTTTTTTATATACATATAAACAACTTGCTTGCCAAGATGAAAAACTTTTAAATAAGAAATGTTGAAAAACCTGTTTGTATGTATTATGGTGAAGATTTTATTTTAATAAATTTTTTAAATAAAAATTAATTTCTTAAAGTTTTCTCAGAATTCATGTACTTTTAAAAACCCGAGTTAATAATGGAAACATTCTGTAAAAATTATAATTTAAATTTAAGCAAAGTTTCATTTTAAGGAAGAATTAATATTTTTCCAAGTTTAAGATTACTTCCATGAATTGTTTCCTTCAGTTATTTTCCAAAAATGAATTTCCTGGGAATTACTGAAGACTGCAGTAGCAGCTTTTAAAATTTAAACTAAAAGGTATAATAAATAGGTTTATCGACCGCTTCATTTAGGTTTCTAGCGACGACATTTCAAAACTAATATTTACAACAGAATAATTAGTTTATACGAGGTTAAAAATATAACAATATCATATATTTAAACCTTAATTTCACACGACGTTTCCGGGATTTTCCAAAATAGTTACTTAAGCAAAATACAAAGTTCGCGAAATTATTGACGAAAAGGTGCACGTCTGAAACCAAACTCAACTCTTGTTAATGGAGTTTCAAGTCAACAATACACAATTTTCAGACAAGGAGAAATGATACCATCTACATCAGGAGGCCGGGCTAAGTAGGTAGATAAAGTATAGTACCAAACAGCTTCACCTCCCTATGTAAATGGTATGATTCCTCCTAGTCTGAAAACTATGTACAATAAAAACTTTGAGAATCTAAAACCGCACCTATACTTCAAAACTATAGGATGCTCGTGATTGGTTGAAAGAGATAAGGATATGACGTCGTAGTTCGATACGTCATACTGGAATTCATACCGTAAGTAAAACTATATCAAAAATTAAAATGTCGTCTGCTAGCCTACAAACCTACCTACAACCGACCTCAAAACAAAACCTAC
This sequence comes from Phalangium opilio, assembly GCF_054372755.1. Taxonomy (NCBI): domain Eukaryota; kingdom Metazoa; phylum Arthropoda; class Arachnida; order Opiliones; family Phalangiidae; genus Phalangium; species Phalangium opilio. The sequence goes on from NW_028324151.1 coordinate 3,424,424, forward strand.
TCAAACTTCCAAGAAGTTTATAATTGAACAAAAAAGAAACATTACAAGAAAAACAAAGAAAAAAACCACGTTCATAGAAACCAATCTACTTAAAATCACGTGCTTCTAAACTACCTTTCGTCACTCTACGCGGCCCCAACAAAAAAACATCGACATACAACCATGAATTGTGCACCTACAAGTACAAACACGTGCACAAGGTAGCCCTACGACCCTATAGGCAACTAACTACAAAGGCTTAACTTCGAATATAACGAGATTTCCTTTGGCCAGAGTCCAGAAAAGAACACAAGGACTCGTGCCACAAACTAGCCAGTGGAAAATGTACAAGCGTCATAAGACGTGCAGTGATTTTAATCGCTTTACGAGAGTCGGTCGGAGAAACGGGGAGTGGATCAAGACGCGTGAAGAGAGAGAGAACAGATTTACACAAAGGCCTAGAAGAGTAAGTTAGCCTTTGCCTTAAGGGACAGGGACACTGCCCTAAATTTGCGCCAAATTCGTGCGCGGTGTTAGACAAGAATAAAAGACGTCAACGGGGAAGAGGCGAGATGATATGCTGCTTGCTGTGTTCCCTGTGCTGCGACGCTCTCAAAAATCGATATTATAAACAAAAGGATATAACGCATAGAATTCAATTCAGTTCAAGAATACCCCTGGTTTATGTTATGTAACACGCTAAGCCTTAACTTAAAATTCCCCTGACGGTTCAAAGGAATTTTCCCTAACCAATTTTAATTTGTTAAGTAGAAAAGTCAGAATGTTGAGCTATAAAAATCACTAAACCTGTAAATGCAAGTATTACCAACTAGTACTAGGACGATTGATACCATTTACACCAAGAGAAACCAGGTTACGGAACCAATAGATAATTGTCACTAAAAGGGGATGGATCCGAAAATTCTACCCCCCTCAGTCAGTCAGTCTCAGCTTCCACTTCAACGCAATGTTTGTCAATCTTTCTGCGAGTCAAGACTAGGTGCTGATTCAAACTGAATCTGCAAACGGCCTGACAAGTGAGAACAACACTGTGGTATAGGAAATTCCAGTACTTTTAAATTCAGCTGACATTTAAGACAATAAATAATTTACAAAAGTACAAGATATATGAAGGAAAATCTTCAAGTATCTTAAATTAAAATGGACTTTTATATATTATACTAAAAAGGCGCTACAATTTACGCGGGTAGCAATTTGCGAATGCATTTTTCCACTGGGGATATATGGATGAAAATGGGCAAGAGATCATTTGTCTCTTTACCTCTACCAAGGAGATGACGATGGATGCCCACATAAAACAAAGAGAATCCTTGGCAGGATCAAGGACCGTTTATCGAGAACGGAATAGTATCCTCAACACTAGTAGGTTCAATTCAATTCAATAAAGAGCTCATTTAGTTGGAAAGGGAGCTAGGATTAGTCAAACAATGCAAAAAGGTCATACTGGTGGACTTAATGACTGCAGGAGAAAAGAAAGGTTAAATATATGGCTTCCAAAACAGTGGCAGTCAAGAGATATCACATGATTTCTAAGCTAAAATAAATTATGCCTGACGTCAGTAACAGGGTGAACGTTTCTATAGACCACCTTTTTTAAGCAAAAGGTCTAAGAAAATTTCCTCCTAACGATTTCAAGTTCAAGAAATCTACGTAATATTCCAAATACTTTCTAGTCCCGTTATCGATAAAATATCCATGGAAAACCAAACGGCGGCGCCATACCATATACTTTGTTGCAATTTAGCCGTCGACGACAAGGAATTTTTTGATACCGAATGCAATTTTACTTCAAAAATTGCAAGATGATATATTTGTAAAATTTCTTCACTGGAAAAAAATGTAATATAAAACCACGGCACGCTATAGAAACTGGATATTCGTTTTCATAAGCAAAATGGGTTGTCTTTATAAAGTCAGTCCCTTTTTCTTTTAGCGATAAATTTGCGGTTGGTTAATATATCGATTCTATTTTTATCGACCACCCACCCATCCCTCGGTAATCGATTTTGGTTTTTAAGAAGTCATACACTGTAACGTGGTTATTCGCTAGACAAATATATAGTTTAATATTTGAGTACAAGGTTTTCTTGAAGTTTCGCGAATAAAATTGGATTCAATCTTTAATGATATCCAATTCGATTCAAAGTTACGATGTTAGGAGGACGTTATGTACGGACGTGTGCCCACCAAAAGATACGATAATCAATTCCCAATTGGACCAGTGACCAAATAAATGTTCAAGATACGAAATTTGCAAAACCGAATTCAGCGTTTTAGAGGAGTACTATTGGGAAATTTCCAAGTGTGTAAATTGACACTGAAAGAGTGACAAAGTACTTGTAACATTAAATAGAGGTATTCACTTTAGAATTGTGATTTTCCCTAATGTTTCCCTTAGTTTTACGCTGTAAACCAATTTCCCTAAAGATTTCTTCGCTCTAAACCAATTTCACTAAAGATTTCTTCGTCCTAAACCAATATCCCTGAAGATTTCTTCGTCCTAAACCAATATCCCTGAAGATTTCTTCGTCCTAAACCAATATCCCTGAAGATTTCTTCGTCCTAAACCAATATCCCTGAAGATTTCTTCGTCCTAAACCAATATCCCTGAAGATTTCTTCGTCCTAAACCAATATCCCTGAAGATTTCTTCGTCCTAAACCAATATCCCTGAAGATTTCTTCGTCCTAAACCAATATCCCTGAAGATTTCTTCGTCCTAAACCAATATCCCTGAAGATTTCTTCGTCCTAAACCAATATCCCTGAAGATTTCTTCGTCCTAAACCAATATCCCTGAAGATTTCTTCGTCCTAAACCAATATCCCTGAAGATTTCTTCGTCCTAAACCAATATCCCTGAAGATTTCTTCGTCCTAAACCAATATCCCTGAAGATTTCTTCGTCCTAAACCAATATCCCTGAAGATTTCTTCGTCCTAAACCAATATCCCTGAAGATTTCTTCGTCCTAAACCAATATCCCTGAAGATTTCTTCGTCCTAAACCAATATCCCTGAAGATTTCTTCGTCCTAAACCAATATCCCTGAAGATTTCTTCGTCCTAAACCAATATCCCTGAAGATTTCTTCGTCCTAAACCAATATCCCTGAAGATTTCTTCGTCCTAAACCAATATCCCTGAAGATTTCTTCGTCCTAAACCAATATCCCTGAAGATTTCTTCGTCCTAAACCAATATCCCTGAAGATTTCTTCGTCCTAAACCAATATCCCTGAAGATTTCTTCGTCCTAAACCAATATCCCTGAAGATTTCTTCGTCCTAAACCAATATCCCTGAAGATTTCTTCGTCCTAAACCAATATCCCTGAAGATTTCTTCGTCCTAAACCAATATCCCTGAAGATTTCTTCGTCCTAAACCAATATCCCTGAAGATTTCTTCGTCCTAAACCAATATCCCTGAAGATTTCTTCGTCTTAAACCAATATCCCTGAAGATTTCTTCGTCCTAAACCAATATCCCTGAAGATTTCTTCGTCCTAAACCAATATCCCTGAAGATTTCTTCGTCCTAAACCAATATCCCTGAAGATTTCTTCGTCCTAAACCAATATCCCTGAAGATTTCTTCGTCCTAAACCAATATCCCTGAAGATTTCTTCGTCCTAAACCAATATCCCTGAAGATTTCTTCGTCTTAAACCAATATCCCTGAAGATTTCTTCGTCTTAAACCAATATCCCTGAAGATTTCTTCGTCCTAAACCAATATCCCTGAAGATTTCTTCGTCCTAAACCAATTTCCCTGAAGATTTCTTCGCTCTAAACCAATTTTCCTGAAGATTTCTTCGATCTAAACCAATTTCCCTAAAGAGATTTCCGCTCTAAACCAATATCCCTGAAGACCTTTCCGCTCTAAATCAATTTCCCTGAGATTTTATAGCTCAAAACCAACATCCTTGACATATCATATCCCTTAGCACTACGGACCAAGCACATCACATAACATAATCCATCTCGAGCCGGCTATATTTCTCTCAGATCTCTCCTTTTAATTACAAGTCTTTGTCTGGAGGTGGTAAGATGGTTGGACCCTATCGTTTAACTAAACAATATAGCGTATAGGGTTTGAGACAGAAACACACAGAGGGGGGGGGGAGGTAAGGCAAGGGGCATAGCACTAGTATCAAAACAACAAACAAAGAATGAATGAGGCCTACCATTAAAGTTTACACGTCCCATTAAGTAAGTGAGAGACGACAAGCGTTAGGCTAGGCAAAAATGAGAAGAGAGAAATTTAAGGCAACTATATATATGTATATAGTAGAAAAACAAACAAAATCTATTTGCTTGCTTTATACTTCCTTCGGTAAGCTTGTAAACTAATACGCGTACTATTATAATAATGTCCTTCCCCTTTCCTCCCCTACCCCACCGGGTTTCGTTGAAAAGTAAAATTCGGAAACATTTTAACAGCTCCATTGTATAGTGCCTTGTCAAGTTTTCTAAATTAATGGCACTTAAAAACAAAGCATTTATATAGGTTCGTATATATATATATATATATAAAGAAGGTGAAAATATCTTGTCGTAGGTTTAGGCTCTATAGGGGGGTTGCGTTGACACATTTTTATTTTTTTTCTAAATTTTAAATTGGGTTTTAGCAGATTTTAAATAATCTTTAATAAAGGACTAGACGATTCGAAAAAAATTTGGACAATTTGAAGACAAAATAAAAATGTCAAAAATTTAAAAAAAAATTATAATATCGAAGATTTTGAAAAAATAAAAATAAAAATGTCGAAGATTTTTAAAAAGAATTATAATATCGAAGATTTTGAAAAATAAAAATAAAAATGTCGAAGATTTTTAAAAAGAATTATAATATCGAAGATTTTGAAAAAATAAAAATAAAAAATGTCGAAGATTTTGAAAAAATAAAAATAAAAAATATCGAAGATTTAAAAAAAAATTAAAATATCGAAGATTTAAAAAAAAATTAAAATATCGAAGATTTAAAAAAAAATTAAAATATCGAAGATTTAAAAAAAATTAAAATATCGAAGATTTAAAAAAAATTAAAATATCGAAGATTTAAAAAAAATTAAAATATCGAAGATTTAAAAAAAATTAAAATATCGAAGATTTAAAAAAAATTAAAATATCGAAGATTTAAAAAAAAATTAAAATATCGAAGATTTAAAAAAAAAATTAAAATATCGAAGATTTAATAAAAAATTAAAATATCGAAGATTTAATAAAAAATTAAAATATCGAAGATTTAATAAAAAAATATCGAAGATTTAATAAAAAATTAAAATATCGAAGATTTAATAAAAAAATTAAAATGTCGAAAATTTAATAAAAAAAAAAAAATTAAAATGCCAACGATTTGAAAACAAAAAAATTTGAAAGATTTTAGAAACGAAAAAAAAAAAAAAAAATCACACGAGAAATCTAAGCTCATGTTGCAATGAAACAAATTCATCGTAAAGATTTCACCCAAACATCTTAACGTCATTAAAAACTTTCCAATTTACTATAAATATGAATATATTAAAAAAAAACCTCATATACATATTTCCTTCACCTTATACGCGTTAAAAACTTAAAATCCAGTTTTTTTCTATCGCATGAACAATTTAAATATAGCCCTACACATTTTTTTTTTTTTTTTTTTTTCACTTCTGTCTCTCTTACCGAGGCATATTTCCTCAACAAATCCAAAAGCCGAATATGAAAAGGTAGGCATAACGAAAATAGAAAATAAAAAAACCAAGTTATGACCCAATAAACTACTTTACAGCGACCGACGGCCGATACTCGTGTGTAAAAAAAAACCATGGCATTTAAAAATAAAAAAATAAATATTACATAAAATTTCGGATGAAACGATTTACGATTTCTACCAACGGTACCATCTTAAAATAAAAAGTTCTCTCTCCAAAACTTTTATAATCCTTGTCGTTAACAAAAAGTTAGGGAATAGGTAACATATAGTAAGATACATAAAAAAAGTTTTTATGAAAAAGGGGTATTTTGCAAAAGCCAGGTAGAATCTCATAAAAAAAATTAAAGTAGTTTCAGCGGATTAATAAAAGTTTTCCAAGTGAGCTGAGCGTCTACACCACCAGGGGGAGTGGCCCCAGTATCCGTCGTCTGCTCGAATTAGGGTTAAAACGGAACATCCCTAACGGTATGTGTCCAGAAGCAAAGACGTTAGATATAGTTTAAAAGTTACCAGTCCACTAAAACCTTTTTCTTAATTTGAAGTCATAATTATCTAAGGTCTTTGTCGTCCATATACCTTTGAAAACAAGTTGGTCAAACACCACGCCGACTTTTGAAGAAAAAGGGTTAATTTCCCTAATAATAACCACAACCATATTTAAGTGAAGTACTGAATGTATTACATTTCCGAAAGATATTTAACATTTAAAAAGGTATTATTATAAAATAAAATTCAAATCGTAAAAATAAATTCTAAACGCTTTATATTCACGCTGGCTACAAATTAGCATATCGACTAATATAAATAATAATAATAAAAAAAATGTTAAACACGCTACAGCCATTCATACAACGCATCCTGTTCTACCTCATTCCCATCCTGGTTACTCTAAAATCATGGACTCTAAAATACTATGCGGACGAGCAACTAAATTATTGGTTATTCCCTAAAACACTTCATCCAATCATAACTCGAAAACAGTGCCCCTTGTGGTAAAAAAAAATGTTACATTTTCGACTAAAAATTAATTTCTCAAAGAATTCATCCCCCTTAATTAATTTATGCCAGGAATTATCAGAAACACCCTGTATATTTTTGCACGTGGACAGAGCAAGGGCTAGCCCAGTTTACCGAATCTCCTATAGGGTAGTTTCAAAACATAAAGACACTGTTGCAGTACTTCCTACACGCTTCACAGCGCATTTTCATAATCAAAAACAGTATGAATGCGGTGAAGAATGTTAAAGCCTCAATTTTCGGGTAGGAAGCCAACAAGCGATGCTAAACATCCGAAGAATCCAAAACAGATTTACAAGGGAGGAAAAATCCATGACGTCTACAATGTATATTCTATCCCATCCCAATCTCGTTATACAACGGTATGGCATTTGGTAAATTTTTCAGACTGAGATTGTAATAAAGATAAGGGCAGGTTTAACTTCGAGCCATTTCAAATTCATGGATTTGATATCATCTAAACCTTTTGGTACTTTAATCTCATACAGAAACAACACAGTGACTAGATTTTAGAAAAATAAAAATAAAAATGTAAACGTCAAATGCCAAAAGCTTTAAGAATTTTAAAATAAATTTTATACGTAGGCCTAGAACATTCAGTGACGCATTTGACTTTGAAAATTTCTTTTCTTTCTTTTTTTACAAATTAATTAAACAATGTTTAATTAAAAAATTGCGGGCATTTTTTAGCGACAACGTTACTTCAATTAAAAAGAAATTTTGGCATTTTTAATTACAACATCGTGGTCAAAATTAACAGTGACGTAGTCAAAATTATAAAATTCCGCTGTCCATATTTTGAATTTGACCACGAGTGCATAAACTAATAAGATATCTTCCATAAGTATGACATTACCTATACTTCGTAATGCTAGAGAGTTGCTTACAGCTCGAGATAACTAGTTCGAGAACGACGGAAGCGAGAATTGAAGTCCTACACTCGGTTAATTAATTTTGCAGGACTTCCATCTAGGTCCTATTTACTCTGTACTAAGCCTTTGTCAAATTGTCAGAGCCTCACCAGGCGTTCCTCGCTTTACCTCGAATCTATGACCTACCTCACTCACTTCATCACAAGCTCCACTTTGTAACCAGAGATTAACAAACTTATGGAAGGAACATATCTTATTAACTTATGGCGGAGTATAATCCCTTGAACGCACGCTATTGTCTTGAACATTAATGTTCAATATTCTATACGAGTTTTGGTAATTTCAAAAACTATTAATAATTTAAGGCCACGTATAACCGTTAACCATTGAACCAACAACAACCATAATTTTAAAATTCCGAACGCAGGGCGCATGTACCGTACATATGTCAAATTTCGTTTTCCCGTATCAAATAGGTTGGAAATAATGATCCTTGCAGGGAAAAGAAAACTGTTCCTTGGTAGAGTTAAGTATAACTCGGGCGAGAAAACAACTAAAGGCGTCGGATGTAACATCATTATGGTCAAGTACCCAAGGCGGAGGACATATTTCTTCGCGACACACTAACGCTGAAACGAGCAAAACGAGCTTGTCATATAACCCCAACCCCAACTGCGGGTCCACAAAAGCTAGCTGTCCGAGGGAAAAAAGGGTTCCGCGGTGTTGATAGAGTATTGCTATCACGTCGCGGCCAAAGTGGACCAAAGAAGTTATACTTTATATAAAATGTATGTAGTTCTTTCTCTCTAATATTAGTCGAAAGTTCTTCTAACAATAATGATGTTCATTACTTGAAGTAACACCTTCAAGACTGGTTTCGAGGAAAATTACCCCCAAATCTTCCCAATAACATTTCGACTTAAAATTACCCCCAAATCCTCATTTTCAATAAAACCTAGAAAACGTCTTCCCTAAGTTTCATCACATCAAATGATTGCTTCCGTGCTCCGTTAACTCAAAACTCCTCCCGTTTATGTACCACCGCCAGTAGTCAGTCGGTAGGCATTTCCTGGGCTATTTATTAAACACCTCCTAAACTTAAGTCCCATCCAAGTCCTTACTAACCATAAACGACGACCACGGACTTTGGTAAAAATATTCAACGTCGCTCTAGGGAGCGCGAGCAAACGCAAAACCACTTCCACCGCATGGGTAGCAGCAGCATTAAGTAAAGAATTTTATATATTTCGGGGGTAAAGGGTTAAACTGTCAGCGAACAGCGCATACGTATCTATTAAGGGTTGCTTATTCTTCGAAATAGTTTTCCACCCACAACCGCTTAGGAAATTAAGACTGACAGCTTCGGCCTTTTTTCGAGAGGGTAAACAGACAAGAACGCCTAAACTACTTGCATCTCTCGCATTTTTATATCAAATACATACAGGGTGGTTCTGATATTCTGGTGGAATAAATTTCTTTGGGAAATCAATTTTGAGTCGAAAATTAAACTTCTATCTAGGCCTATCTCCATTTTGCACTAAAGGACACTGTTTTCGAGTTATGATTTGATTTCAGTGTTTTAGGGATGACCCCCTTAATTAAATTAAATTATAAATCATTGTCTTGAATCAGTTTCTTAATTAAATTTGAGGGGTAATCCATAAAATACTTTGACCAATCTTAACTCGATTTGAAACAGTGTCCCTTGTGGCAAACAAAATGGAGATAGAAGTTATACACTTTCTATGGTCAAAATCGATTTCCCAAAGAACATCCTCAGATTTAATTTATTTATCAGACTTATCAAAAACACCCTGTATATACATAAAGAGTTGCTATCAAAATAAGTAAAACTGAAATTTGACTAGCTTATAGCTATTTACTGTATAGTTATTGCCTTGTAACAAACTTTTGATAGCTCCTAAAGAAATTGTAACAATTTTGTTACGGAACACGTATAGCCTAGTAACATATAAAAGTCATATCAAACTTAGTATGACAGCGATTAGGAGGAAATGTGAGGTTGCAAAAAAATGTATATTAGATTTTCTACGGTTAGGTATAACCTATGCCTTAGAAATTATATACTTTTTTTTATAACCGTTAGTTCTATATTTATTCTAAACAAAATTTTCTTAGAGAGAAGAAAAACGGAACTATGGGAATGAAGCAGTTTAATAAATTTATTATGCAAGCAAAATTAGTTTTTAAACCGTAATATTGGTGTGGACCAAGCCACTAAAAAGGCTATTTATTGTTTTCAACGTAATTTTAGTTAGTAAACCAAGTCACTAAAAGTATATTTAATGTTTTCCACGTGATTTTAGTTTGAAAAAAGCCCACTTTAACGTAAATAGGTTCTGTAACGTTTTGGAAAACCGAAATTCATGGTATTTCATAGATATTTCCAAGGTGATAATAACAGGAATGGATTTTTTATTATAGGATGTTCAGTAAAACATAATTTTAAATATTCTTTAAAATGACCCGTATTTTTTCACGCACAAGTGGCATTTTGGGCACTGTAAACACGTGGACAGTCGAGGCACTGGGCGAAAACTTTATAGGGACTCTGCTTGAAACTTTAATCCAAATATTTCAAGAGGATATCTTTCATAGTGTCTGAACTATGAAGTATGGCCTGCGTAGGCTATAAAAACATATTTAAACTTAAAATTATTTATAGGGGGCATACGTCTATATCATTTTTAGGTCCGGTTAACTTATGGGGGTCCTTATATCGTATTTCATATAAATTTCATAACCAAGGGGTCGGAAACTTGTAAGAATAAATTATATTTACTTTGACAAAATTTTGGGAATATTTTTATAACTAGCCAAAATTTCTTAATAATAAAAAATAGTAATAAATATATCAAGTAAGTGTCCGACCCCTTGTTTACTTCGGAATGTTTCACGGCGGTTTATATTCGCTTAGATAATTTTAACATTTAAGTAATATTTATTGCTGTTGCCACGACGTTATTTTTTATATTAATTTTAAATTTTATGGCTTTTTTTTATTTTTGATATTAAAGTTTTCTAGAGTGAAAATGTATAAATTTCTTTAAAATTTAAATTATTTTCCGGAGTATTACCCTGGGTCATATATATATTATGCGGATATCAAAAACGTATTCACTATATAGGATGTAATTAAGTTATTCATCAAAAATAATAATTTAATGATTTTTATCAAAATATAACTTAATTTTTTTTCCTAGAAGATTTCTCTAAATACCACGAAACGTCTCTGCGCATTCACTCTCATAATACAAAGACAACAGCGCATGCATCAAAGTTTTACCCCCTTGTTTTCCCCTTTTATTGGAATGGGAATATTTGAAATTAGGCCTAAATTTTTGGTTCTTGAAGACGATCATATGATATTACGGTGGTGCAAATCTGACCAAGAGGTTAAATATAACTCTGTTTGCCTACGAACCGTTGTACGAAGTAGTATTAATAAGCGAGTTAAACACTAGTGTACCACTAGGGGGCGGTAAAAGGCTAGCTCTCTTCGTCTTGTCACTTTCTGTTACCTCTATTTACCTTTGATACTAAACAGTATTAAAAAGTAACTTTAGAAAAAAATAAAAAAGATGGTTTTGGAACAAGTTCTAGGCCTATTAAGCGTCATTAGAAAGGCAATTACATTTTTTAATAAATAAATAAATAAAAAAGAGTAAAATTGCGGTGAGTTCAGCGTAGGCAGGTAGTAGAGTAAGAAGTAGTACTAACAACAACAATAACAAAAAGCCATAAAATTTATGAGTTATGGAGCGAGAAGAAACCAATTTCACCTTTTACGCAAAACCAGTGTAATAAAAATTATTTGTTACTTTGTATCATCGTAAAGCATAGAGAGGAAAACGTGATTATTCAGTCATGGACTAATTAGACAGGGTCGCCAAGCAAAATCATAATTAAGCCTTTTAAATTGACACCTTATTTTCTTTTAAGGGTAAGAGCTAAGTATTGATATAAAATGTTTATGAATTATTGAAAGATATTGAAAAAATCCTCTGCTAAAAATAATAATAACAAGGGTTGCTTTATTATTGTTATATCTCCTATAGTTTGGGAGTTGTAATATGTTATCATAATTCATAAGATAATAAGATATGTTCCTTCCATAAGTTTGTCACTGGTTAGAAACTGGAGCTTGCCATGAAGTGAGTGACGTAGGTCATAGATTCAGGGTAAAGCGAAGACGCCTGGTGAGGCGCTGTCAAAGGCTTAGTAATGAAGACTAAATAGGACCTAGATGGAAGCTAGTCCTGCAAAATGAATTAACCACCGAGTGTAGTAATTCAATTCTCGCTTCCGTCGTTCTGCTAGAACTATCTCGAGCTGTAAGCAGCTCTCTAGCATTACGAAGTATAGGTAGTGTCATACTTATGGAAGGAACATATCCTATAAACTTATGATGGTATCTAGGCATATTATTAGTCCCAAAGTAGCTAGTCCATGGCACCTCGAGCTTCAATCATAAATATTTTAGGATATAATTATGCGCGATTAACAGTTGCTTTAAAAAAGAATCAAGTCCAAAAAAGACATTATGCGAGAAAATCACGTACTCGGCCCAACTTAACTTTGCAAAAATATGAATAACAAAAATTTCAAACCGAAAACTCCCAATCATCTCGAGAGGAAACGAAGCGTAAGCACTTATTCTGTTATGGCACGGAAAATACATAACTTCAAAGGCGATAATTTTCGTAGGCAAATTAACTTAAGGCTGCGGCATATCTAATCAGAGCAACAAAATTTATTTTTTTTTTCTGATAAAAAAATAATCAAATTATCATAATAATTTAATTATTAAATTATTCCAAGGCAAACGTGCACGTGTATATTAATTTAAAGTGATAGTCACACATGAAACCGGGAAAAAGGGGGTGTCGTGACGGTAGCCAATGATCAACGTCCCTGACGTAGGCTTACCAATCAGATTCAGAGACCCGGAGAAGCTAAAAACGGTTCTAATTCGCATGGTAGGCGATTTAGGCCCATGGGTGAAATTCCCAGGCCTTAGGTTCAAAAGAAGATTATGAATATGTAAGCCTAGGATCCTGCTTGCACGAGAAGACGACTTATTCCGTTTTTTAATCAACAATAATCCGGATCAGTTATTCCAGAAAAATCCCAGAAACCTTGAAGAACAGAGAAAATAACACACTGAACTTGTTTACAATGTGTTCCATCCATTTTTCCACAAAAATATTTTTAATACAATGTATCTCTTATAAGACACTGTCTTTTGATGAGTTTTCGAAAAAATTCCAATATCATCATTATTCATAGTTTTCAGAAGAGGCTACTTCGAGGACAAAGTAGTCCACGCTAGTAGCCTCTACTCCTTGTGTAAATGGTATGAATCCTCCTAGCCTAAAATTCTATGTATAGAAAAACCTAGGAGCATCTAACATACAATAGAGGAAATCTGGCTTATTGGGTTAAAAGTGAGAATTTGTTCATAACAAATTATTTTAAAGACTAAATTGGAAATAGACGTTACTTAAAAGGCACATTTTATGTAAATTTCTACCCCCCCCCCTTTAAAAATGAAAAACATCTCATGGACAAAACCAGTCTACCTTAAAAAATAAATAAAAGTCAATGACATAAGAAATACAGTATAGTGGCTGTCAATGATTATCTCCTCATATACTATACCGCAGTCAAAGGCAGGGAACTGCCATTGCATTAACCCAATCCGTACTAACTAAGCCTACAGATTAAATTAAACGTTATACCACCGGTTATTATTAATACATTAAGAATTTACGCTAATTAATCCTCGGTATATAGTTAGCTACCCAAACTAATTCTTTTTAACCTTAATTATCATTTTAATGAGCTCCGGGGAAAATTAATGTTTTTCAATTATTTTAAAGCAGATGGTATGGGGTTTAAGGACAAGGCCAGACAAACGCAGCCTACTGACATCACGTGACTGGCTTAGCTTTCTTATTCAAATCGTGATTTAATGGAATAATAATATTAAAAAAATAAACAGATTAATTTAATAATAAATAAAAATGAAAAGAAAAGAACCTCAAAAAGAGGGGGGGGGATATAATTTTAATTCGAGATTTGACTTAAACATCTGCTTCTTAATGAAAGAGTCGACTGGAGTCAAAGGGTGTAATTTGAGTGTGTTATAAGGATGTGTTCTCTCTCAATTTGTTATAACAAAAAATAAATTCCAAGGGTTAGCTTAGCTTAGCTAAGAGTTTATTCAAGAATCCCAAGAAATAGATAACTAAATTTCAAGGTTGGATCATGTTAAGCAGCACATGTGGACAGAACTTGTATTAATATTAATGTTAAATTCAATTTCAACATAATTGTACAGGGTGTTACAAAAAGTAAAGTAGGAAGTACAGTGGGATGGTTCTATGGAAAATTTTGAGTCAAAAAATGTAACTTCTACCTCCATTTTTTTTTTATAAAAGCAAGGAGCCCAGATTACGAGTTATGTTAGGAGTATTTTACGGATAACCAACTTAAATTTAAGTGAAGAAACTGAAAGGAAATTATTTCTAATTTAATTAAGGGGTCATCCCTAAAGCTATCCAATCATAACTCATAAACTGTGACAATTATGGGGCACAGAACATTTTGAACTCTAAATTCATTGCAAATATAACCTAAAATAACCCCTTTTTTAAACACACTGTATACTAAATATTTTAAGAAGTATTTTTTCAAGGGAGTCTTGAACATATTCATCTTTCTAATAAGGATTTGCCATAAAGAAAAATAAATGCAAAATATCATCAATTTTAGATTATAACAATAGTAAAATAAGTTTTGGAAAAGTATTTTTTCTTTTTTTTTTTCTAGTTCTGTATAGACTTAGGTCTAACCATACCCCTACGTCAACATATATAATTTTTTTTTTTTTTTTGGTATTTTTTCAGCCCCATTAGTTGTTTCAAGAAGACGGCCTTAATATCTTTTTGCATTAGGGGGTCTTTCTTTTTCATTTCAAACCCAAAGAAAGACAAGAAAAAGAAAAAAAAAATGGGTTTAACCAAATTTTAACTGTCTCCCCATCTCTGTACCCAAAAAAACTATATGGCAATGGAAACAGAAGGTAATTAAACTGTAATTTAACCTCTGTCTTAAAAACAAAAAATCAAAACCCGTTTACAAATTAAAATATTGAAGAATGTATCTATATATATGCGTATTTAAATAATTACAAGCCAATCATAAGGTTCAAAATATACGACGAAAATTCCACTCTCCCTTTCGGACCACGTTGTATAAAACCCCAGTTTAAATAAAACACTTAAACTTAACTTCTTTTCACAATTACTTTAACTTAAACATTCTTGGGTCCCCCACAAAAAAATTGAAGCAGAAAAAAATAAGATGGTGCGATTCAAATGAAACAAAACGTGCCAACATGAATTTTATGCAAATTACAACCCTTTTCCCCCTTAAAATATACTCTTATAACCCTTGGAACTTTGGCGGTGCGGTATTTTTTTTTTTTTTTTTGCACAAACCATCCATATAGCTGTTTCGGAATTATGTCTAAAACATCTTGAAAAGATTTACAGCACGGAGTTTTCTCCTGGCTGGCTGGCTTTTCTTAAACATCTTTTTTTTTATCTTTTAAGCAAAATTTACTTTCCTTTTTTTATATCTTGAAAAAGTCAGGGGAAAAAAATATGATCCTAGTTCCAAAGTAAAAAGCTCTTAAATTACGGTTATTGCTCTCTTTAATCCTGTACTTTATGACACTCGGAGTATGCAACGAATAGAACATACACGCTCACGAATCAGAAGTAGATTAACACTTGTGACCTTCACAAAATGGACCCCCCATTGTTAGATCAATTTCGGTTTTACATAGATCTCATCTACTTCGGATCTTTAAGAAGTCTTAGACCCAACATACTAATATCTGATTGAAGGTAAAGGGAGGGGCTTAAAACTGTGTTAAACCTCCAGCCCCTCCTTCCTAGTGTTTCATTGGCTATTCACATATATAGGACAACCTTCGACCCCTATAAGTCTACTGGTTCAGAAACGGGCAAAGAAAATTTGTTTAGGCTACACAAGGATAGGTCGATAGCTACGTCAATGTCACTTGACTTCTAAATTAAAAATACATTATTCGTGACGTCAGAGGTGACGTTTTCTACATCTCCTCCCCTTTAGTTCAAGCAGAAAGACCCAGGAGTTTCCAAGGAGAAAAAAATCGATGTTTTCCATGTTTTACCTAATTATCTTATGTTTCCAGGTCCCAAGAAAGTTTTTCTTTTCTGGGCCCTCACAATTTTGAAAACTTCAATTCACATTTTAGTTGATCTACTTCCGTGCTCATATACAAGATTAAGCATTCCCTTTTTGGCAATCTGAGTCTGAAGAAAACCCCTTCGTCAATCCACTAGCTTTTAAGAGAAATTCTATACATATATATATATAAATAGCCCTGTCAAATTGACTATGAAAAAATAAAGAGTCCCCAATGACATTGTGGGTGGTATATAAAAGGATAAATAGGCAAGAAAAAAATATATATTTTAAATTTAAACACTGGAATTTAAGTAAAAGTATATAATAACACTTCTCTTCGAGAGAAGTGTACCAACCACAAAGCGGGCGGTGTAATTGTAACAAGATTCATTCCAACATCAGAATAAACATTTATTATAGCAAGGTTACTAAACCGAATCACATACGCCATGTAAATAGTTCCCTCATCATTACTCTATTAGCGCTGCTTAACTATTTGCCAACCAAGGCGCATGCGCTTGTGCGTTTTTGTTAAAAAACGACAAGACAATCAAGGTTTGTGGGTTCATTGCTGAGGATCTAGTACAACCAAATAGTTATAGAATTCACCCTAGCACGGTGCGATGCCCATCTAAAGTATTAACATGATACAGTGTCACACTTCTTCTATTATCCCCTTCTGATTTAAGTCATTTAAACTCTGATCTAAATTGGGAAAAGTCTACGTTTAAATAAAGCTTTTAAACAATTTACGCTGATCGAAATAAACCTAGAATCGAAAGCGACGCCAGATTAGGCTTAGCACGAGTTACAACTATACAACAACAGGTGAGTGTTTCTGAAATTAAGCCTATTTAGGGATTAAAGCCGTTTCATTTTCCGTAACGTAATCTGATTACGTTTCAAATAACCCCCGAGGGTTTAAAATCTCAGAATAACAACGTAATACACGAATAAAAATAACCGTTTAAAATTTAAAAGCCTATTTAGGAGTATTATTAAAAAGATTAAATAATTTCAGGAAGAATTTTAATTTAAAACTTCATGTTCAAAAGGACTTTTTAATACCCCATAAAAAATTTAAATCTTAGACTTAAGTCCACAAATATGTAGGCGGAGTTTGTGGGAGGAGTTATCGATCTAAAAAACGACGTGTCAATAAAAATACCTAAATAAATAAATAAATAAATAAACTATGCGCCTGGCTAAAAAGGAGCAATGAAGAGAGAATAAAAAAATAATCCCTCTTGGTCCCTGGAGTGGAAAAGGAGAGACTCTCCAACTCCGGCCGCTGGAGTGTAGGTCAGAATAGAGATAGAGTTAAGAGAAACTAGTAGAAGAGTAAGTTCCTTATTCTAAAGCGTACTCTTTCGGTAGGAGCATACGTGTAGTCTCGGGAAATTTGTACGGGACAAAAAGGGGGTAAGTAAAAATAAGGGTAGGGGGAAAAAGTAGATTACGCATGCCCAGTACGCGCCTTTTCTCCTTTTTCTTTGGCTTTTTCATCTGGGAGCACCACGCGGGCAAAAACTTACATGGAAACGGCTCCGCGCGGTGGGTGAATGACCGAGAACCGAGACCGAATCAAAGGGAGAGAAAGAGAGAAGGTGGGTAGAGTCTCTCTCAGATAGAGCGAGAGAGAGAGAGAGCCAAGGCAACTAAAAGTCAGAACAGAACAGAGAGAAAGAGAGACAACCACACGCTTTGTAGATTTACTTGGGAGAGGTTGGGCTAGTAGTAGTACCATAGAGGATAATACAATAGAGGAGTAGATACTTTAGCCTTTACCAATATTTCGTAAAGTTTTACTATTCATTTCCAGTTCTTTCTCCATTGGGTGATATACTTCTGTATCTGTATTGGTTGAAAAGTGTCGTCTGGTTTACTGCATATTATCTATGGAGGAGGGGAGAGATGTATAGACAAAGAAAACTAGCCACGTGTCTACTCCTCTATTATATATGCTCTATGGTAGTACTCGCAAAGTGTGGTCGGAAAAAGGCGGAACCCTTCATTGGAAAATTCAAAATTACAATCCGCTGATGTCACAGAGTAAGCTAAAAATTATGATTGATTTTAAGCAGTATGGCTGGCTATGAGACCCGACTAAAAATACACTGAACTGCAAGCCTTTCTCTGCACTATTTCACGACTTTCCAACAACCTAGCAACACTGGGGGACCAAGCGTCAAAAACAGAAACCCTATAGAGCTATTTCAATTCGGGGGGAAAGAAGAGCTTTTGAGGCGGAGTTTCGCCAGTCCCCTCCTAGGCGCCATATTGTGCGGGAAATTTAGCGTAGAGTTCTTCAGCGGCCCGCACGGAGGGAGGGTGAAAACCGACTCCGTTTATTGGCAGGCCCAACTGTGACGTTTCCCCCCTTCAACTGATATAGCTATATAGACCATCTTCTATTTTGACGTCTCGTCGCTCCTCCCCCTTACAAACTCCTCCCCAAACGAACGCCAACCAAAACTAGCAAAAGAAAGGACAGCCTCCCAACCTTCCTTTATAATTAACAAACCTGGAGTACAAGGCAATAAAAAGAAGAAAACATCGCTGGGGAGATTTCTTAAGACTAAGGGGCTACTATACTAAACCAGACGCAGCAAGAAAACCGAAGGGAAAAAAATAACAAAACAAAAAAGAAAAAAAAGCGGGGAAAGGGGTGAAATTCCGGGCAGACTATCGTCTCCGAGAGTCCCAGACTGAAGAAATAGAGAGAGGGAGAGACTAAACTTCAACGGCGCATGTCCCATAAAAACGGTTCGAGGAAAAAAGTAAAATTTAAGGGGTTGGTTGAGGGGAGACTGTTCAAACTAGAGAATGCCATCGCCATGCCATGCTATGCTAATTTTAAAAAACAAGAATTTTCTTCTTTCTTCAAATTGCGCTTTTCTCATTTTTATTATTTTTTGTTTTTCTTTTTGGTTGTGCAAAGGGTTACTGACAAGAGTATCTGTCACATTCAATAGAGAGAGAGAATTATTTTTACTTCTGTATCCTTTAATAATAATAATACACGAGAACAAATCACATCTCAGAGACAGAGAGAGAGGATTTTTCTTGGCATGGGAATAGATCTTTTGTTTCTGATTCGTAAATATAAATTGACATTTTTTCTCCAATATTTTATCATTTTCAGAGGGACTATTTTGTTTCAAATGTTTTATTTTTATATAAAAATTTCATTATAATATACAACGGATTTAATTTCGAATGACGAATTTAGGTAGTTATTTTAGTAATGAGATTGCGTCTAATAATCACAAGTCAGACTAAGTATTTATTTTCCATGATTTTCAGACTAAGAAAGAGCATTGATACACACCAGGAGATCAGGGTAATTGGTACTGCATTTTGTCCCCCAAGTTGCCTAGTCTCCTGGTGTAAATGGTATCAATAATCCTAGTCGTAAGGTGTCAATATTAACCCTAATATTTTTCATAAAAAAACAAGTTTAAAATTGGTATTAACAAGAAGCAATATCTAGTTTACTAGGGAGAAGGTCTCAGATGCCTAAGTATTCGCGCGCCATTGTCCCAGTCCCCCTTTCAAAATTCAAGGGGGGGGGGGCGTAAAAGGAGGCCAGGCTATTTCGCAGCCTCTCCTCAGTCGGAGAATACGTAATTTTCGTCGTCATTCGCGTCGCGCTGACGTGAGTTTTCAAGAACCTATGAGATGCAGGTTGTAATTTAGACTCAGAGGCGGCGGAGATTAACTCCGGACAGGCTACGTTTGGACTGGAGATAAAGCTAGAAATGTGGATGAATGAATTTATAACTTCTCCCTAGTAAACTAGATATCGCTTCTTGGTATTAATTACGAATTAAGTCCATATAAATTAAATTAAAAACTTAATTTTTACAGACTGTATCTGAAACAATTTAATTAACCTCCATACACAGTTTTCAGACGAAGAGAATTGATACCATTTACACCAGGAGACCACGGTACTTGTTGGACAAAGTCCAGGACTTACCAAATAGCCTGACCTCCTGGTGTAAATTGTATCAACACTCCTAGCCTGAAAATTATGTATACCAAACTAACTTCAAAACAAAATTTCAATTAAACTATGGGATAAATTTAATTTAGGCTTAACGAATATCGCCAGTGGTCACCAAGAATAACACTATCTTCCAATATCACTTTAAAAAAGAGTTGTGGTTGGTTCACGCAATATTTTCCTCCTCTACCATGCAGAGAGACTCAAAAGATGGGTAAAAGGAGATGTGTAAAGAGCTAGAGCTAGAGCTAGATCACAAGCAAGCAGTTACGCACTGACTTTAAAAAAAGGCGTACATTTTGCCATGGGAGAGTACGGGTATTAGCATGGGGTAAGACGTTTTAGCGTGCTGGATATTCGAGTTTTTTTTCTATGCATGCATAATTAAGTACCAACCCTTTTTGCGCCACGTTCCCTTCCCTCCCTCCCCTGAATAGACGTTTTTTTATTATTATTGCCTAAAAACCTGTTCCAGTGCCTAGTTTTTGTCAGTTGCTAGGCCCCATACCTCTTATAGAAAGAGAGGGGTGAGGTTAGCTAAACATATATATATGCATATAATAAAATTCAGAAGTAAATTAAACAAACATTTATGGCGGAATTATCTTATTATTATTATTATTATTATACAAGATCATAATATATAAATAATAAATTTTTTTTAACTCGGTCACACAACTTTGAATCTCTGTACGTGTTTTCTATTTAATTACCATGAAATTTCATGGAATTCCTTTCCAGGTAAAATGACTAGCTCATATAACCGTAACACAACTATTTATTTTTCAAATTCCATGAATTTTCTTTCCATAGATTAAACTTTGACTGACATAAACATGTTTATAGTTTAATCTCCATTAATTTTCAAGGATTTCACGGAAAAAATGGATAAAAATTGATTATAATAATTTTATCTTCATTACTTCTCAAGGAATTCACGAAAAAAATAAAAAAGAAAAAAGGCAAAAAATATAGCCAAAGAACACGGAATTTTCCATGAAATTATCTTTCAAGAATTAGACCTACGTATATTTTTCTTAAATACAAGATTTAGAAACTTTAAACTTATGGACTGACATAGGAGAAAATATTTAGCTAGATTAACTCGAGTCGCCTCGAGTTCATAATATTCAAACTCAATGAATTTTCCAAGTAAAAATTAATACGAAAACCGTAAAACCGTTCAAAAGTTTCATTTTAAAACAAAATAATTTTTCCATCTCATCTAGTTAACTAATCTCATTAAAAAAAAAAAAGAAAATCAGAAAATAATAATTCCTCAATATTTATGAGAACTTCAATAGCTTCATATACTTCTACAAAAAAAACCTAACTGACTGAGGGGGTTATAGTTATCTATATACATACATATATATATTCTTTTTCGTCTCTCCTTTAAAACTTTTATTGTAAGTTTTTTTCCAAATGAAGGAGTTAGAGAGAGAGAGAGAGAGAGAGAGAGAGACCCAGACGTTTCCAAGACGTGGAACGTTTAAGAAAACCACATGGGGCAAAATAAAGAGTTCTAGAGAGAGAAAGAGAGAGCTGCCGCGATAACTTACAACCATCCAAACCGCCAAGGCAAAAGAGATACAGTCAAGGGCACAAAAATTAATACACACAATGATACAGAACACTACAGACACCAAACCAATCCAATCCACAAAAAAAGAGAAAAGGACCAAGATTGAGCAACTATATACTTCAAATATTACGATATTGTATCTCATTTAAATATTGTTTTTTCTTAAAGAAATATATATAAAAAATAAATTATTAATTATGACAAATATCCTTAAACGTTTTTTTCGAAATTTTTTAGGTTTAATTTAATTTATGGTAAATTTTCTTTAAAAGTTTCACAAGATCTTTTAAGGTAAAACCAAGAAGTGATATCTAGTTTATTAGGGAGAAGGAATAAATTCATTCATCCACATTTCCAGCTTTATCTCCTGTCCAAACGTATAGTAGGTCCGGAGTTAATCCCCGCCGCCTCTAAATTACAACCAGCCAGCATCTCATTGGTTCTTGAAAACTCACGTCAGCGCGACGCGAATGACGACGAAAATTACAGTCATATTTTCCGACTGAGGAGAGACTGCGAAATAGCCCGGCCACCTTTTACGTCCCCCGTTGTATTTTTAAAGGGGGACTGGGGCTACGGCGCGCGAATACTAAGGAATCTTAAACCTTCTCCCTAATAAACTGGATATCACTTCTTGTTAAAACCTTTGAAATTTATCATGTTTGATTTATAAATAGCATTCAGGTAAGTATTGCCAGTTATTTTTTGAGTGCAATTATTCAACCGCTATCTAAAACAGACCGATATAAGCTTGCAGTTCTGATCCGTTCAGTTCCAAACTTGCTGCATGAGATACTCTTAATAACAAATTATTGGCAACCCTGCATGAAGCTGAAGCTCAGTTAAACTTAATTGAAGAAACTAAAGTAAGGATAAATTTCCATATCCCCCTTTTCACAGAAACCATTAAACAAAAATAAAAAAAAATAAATAAATAAAAATTGAACTTTATCCAAATTGTAATTAATATGTTAATACACCCGTGATTAAGACCCCCGAATAAATCTTACTCATCAAACCCGTTTATACTCAAATAAAAAAGAAGAAAAAGAAATAAATATCATCCCCAATAAACCATCAGTAGCCAATACCAATAAAACTGCAATATATGTAGATGTATTTTCAATAAAAAATAAAATATAAATAAAAATACCTTGGATTGGATTGGGGTGTACCTAAGGGCATCTTAATTTCACGAAAAGACCTCACTAATACGTGGCGAAAAGCCAGCAAATTATCGATAAAGTCCCAACCATCTAAACGATAACAAAATCAATGCAGTTTATAAGCTAGTGAGTGAGCGACTTGTGCCAAAATAATTTGCAGAGAAAAAAAAAATAAAAATAAAGCCGTCAGCGTGGGATTATTGGATGGAATCAAAGGAATTGCGGAGAGTTCCTTAGCCCTGGAATTACAGAAGCAATGAATAGACAGGTGGTAGGCAAATAAGAACAAAAAAGAGATAATTGCATTGACTAATCTAGTAATCTTTCTCATTCCATTTGAAGGTCATTACGAAACCCCCATCAAAAAAAAACAGCTATAAAACTTAATTAACGGACATGAAATTATTTTTGGTCTTTCAAGGTCAGGATTTCATGACCTTTAGGCCCCAGTTATTTTAACAAAAGAAATTTGGGTCATTTCTAAAAATACCCCAAATATTTTGACATAATTTTATTTTATGGGATTTTGAGCTTAGTTCAAATTGCCCAATCGCCAATGCCCAAGTCAGCAGGTACGTTTTTGAAGCTCATTTTGAAAATTCACAACTATTCGGAATTCCCGAACATAATTTAAACCGTTACTCCGTATTTTACAGCTTCTCTACCGATTTCTAAACCTTATCTTGAAAGATAATATCATATTTTTCCAAAGATTTATCACTATTTCCCAAAAAGATTTAACTTTCCACTGGTTTTCCCACCTCAAAAAATATTCAACTTCACCGTTTCGTTTCCAAGCCCTATAGAATTCTAAAGCGTCATTCGAAAATACCCCCCCCCCTTTAAAACCACGTGGTCAAATATACGTAGGAACCAGTACCAACCAATGAAATCACAGTTAGAAAGAAGCCCTCAGAATTATAAGCTTTTACGAATAATAAGTTTCCAAGTCCGGTATACCCACAAAAACGCATAGAAAGAAATAAACATTGGAGATAAGAGTGTACGCAATTATTCCAATAATCTATATGCATTCCTTTAAAAGACAGAGGCAAAACTGAAACCGGGCGCCACAAAATAGTACGGAATAAATAACTAGGAGCCCGGCTCCGCTGGTGGAAGAATTGATTTGCCAAGATTCAGATCCTATATATAAACCTATTTTTAGGTCAACGATATCCATGCATTCTCAGTGCGATTCGAGGCAGAGAAGACACACACACTCACCGGAGTGGATTTCTCTCCACCTCCTCCTGCACCTCCTGCTCCGAGAGAGAGGAATTTTGATACAAAGTTGCGAAGCCGGAATAGACCAACAAACACCAGGCAGGCAGGCCACCACCACCGAGCAGTCCTCACACTTTAATGCTCGCCACGCGCAAAAGCTTCTCCAGAGTCATTTATAATCCGACTTTCGGAAGAAGGTGGCATCTGTTTGGCTCGAAATACAGAAACTTGGACTCAACTATAAAAGGAAACTTTGCATACACAGTCTTAGTAGTTCGGCTTTCTGCTTCCAAAACTTTCTGCTCATTCTTAATGCACTGCTAACGCTACGAAATTAAATTGACAATGCCTAGAAGAGATATATTATGATAAGGTTGAGTTTGGCTCCGCCCCTACATAAGGTATAGTACATCCCTTCAACAACAGGAAATCAGCCTGACCTTTTCTGGTCTATTTATAAATTCCCCAACCTCATTTGACCTATTAACCAATTCCCCAACCTCATTTGACCTATTAACAAATTCCCCAACCTCATTTGACCTATTAACAAATTCCCCAACCTTTTTTGACCTATTCACAAATTCCCCAACCTCATTTGACCTATTAACAAACTCCCCAACCTCATTTGACCTATGAACAAACTCCCCAACCTCATTTGACCTATGAACAAACTCCCCAACCTCATTTGACCTATTAACAAACTCCCCAACCTCATTTGACCTATTCACAAATTCCCCAACCTCATTTGACCTATTCACAAATTCCCCAACCTCATTTGACCTATTTACAAATTCCCCAACCTCATTTGACCTATTTACAAATTCCCCAACCTTTTTTGACCTATTCACAAATTCCCCAACCTCATTTGACCTATTAACAAACTCCCCAACCTCATTTGACCTATTAACAAACTCCCCAACCTCATTTGACCTATTAACAAACTCCCCAACCTCATTTGACCTATTAACAAACTCCCCAACCTCATTTGACCTATTCACAAATTCCCCAACCTCATTTGACCTATTTACAAATTCCCCAACCTCATTTGACCTATTTACAAATTCCCCAAACTTATTTGACCTATTTACAAATTCCCCAAACTTATTTGACCTATTTACAAATTCCCCAAACTTATTTGACCTATTTACAAATTCCCCCAAACTCATTTGACCTATTTACAATTCCCCCAACCTCATTTGACCTATTTACAAATTCCCCCAACCTCATTTGACCTATTTACAAATTCCCCCAACCTCATTTGACCTATTTACAAATTCCCCCAACCTCATTTGACCTATTTACAAATTCCCCCAACCTCATTTGACCTATTCGCAAATTCCCCCAACCTCATTTGACCTATTCGCAAATTCCCCCAACCTCATTTGACCTATTCGCAAATTCCCCCAACCTCATTTGACCTATTCGCAAATTCCCCCAACCTCATTTGACCTATTCGCAAATTCCCCCAACCTAATTTGACCTATTCACAAATTTCCTCAACCTCATTTGACCAATGTCTAAATTATCGACCTGCGATATCACAACTGTAAAAACATTTCTGACCTAAATTGACCCCATTTTTTTTATTTATTTATTTTTTGTCTCATCTGTTAATCTGTCAAACACCTTTCACGCGTATGCAAATGCAATTAAACAAAACTTACACTCATGAAACTGCTGAATCTGAAACTTATCAAAACCTCTTTAAGTTGATTCCACCAAGAAACCCGTTAAAACCTTTGGCTTGTCGTGAAGTAAAGTAAATCCAACCTACTTCCTATATTATATAATATATCCTATAGATTTTGAGAATTTATCTCCTTCGCCGCCAGTTTTAGAGAAGCGGATTTTGATAGTTTGTATCGAGAAAGCTTCGGCAGCGGAGTTTAGATTTTCAAGAGTTTCTGTAGTAATAAACAATGGTGGATCTTCCACTTTAGGAATTTCAAATCGCTTGTTATCGAGGGATAAAACATGAGTATGAAAAATAACGCTGGATTTTCGGTTAATAAAACAGTTTAGAAATCCAGGTGGTAAAGTTCTACTAAGGTCATAATGGACGTTTAAAAGTAACCTAGCGGTCAAAATTGGTGTTTAAAACGAAACTAGAGGTCAAAATTGGTGTTTAAAAGTAGACTAGCGGTCAAAATAGGCGTTTAAAACTAAAGTAGCGGTCAAACTATGGAAGGAAAGTAAACGAATGATCAAAATCCGCGAACTAAAGTAAACTAATGGTCAAGGAACAGAGACAAAGTAAACAAATGGTCAAAATACGTGTAGAAAATTTGAACTCGCGATCAAAGCAGTTGTATAAAAGTAAATTAACTTTGAAAATAACGGAAATGTAACAGAACGCATTTTAGGCGCGATCCCTAGCACAGGAATCGATATAAACCTAGAGAAGCTACAATAAAAGCTTTCTTTAAGTTTAAACATACAGTATAATATTATTCAGAGGCATATTATAATAAAACGCAAGCTACGCTATTTAGTAAAATAACGCGGATTTCAACAGAGGGGGCTTTTAACAAGTTCGCTGAAAATCTGGAATCTCATTACCAACACTCCGAACATAAAACCAAAAATAAAAAAAAAAATCACGAACGTTTTATCTTTACAGGGACCGGAAAACGATGCTATGCCCTTCCACTATACAAACCGATTCCTCTCTAGCACAGCACTGGGGGAAGGAAATTGGGGGCTGTGAATTTGGAAACAGAAACACTCAAGGCCATTTAGTCATAAAAACATTGAGAGAAAAAAAATAAACGACCTTGGCCGTTCCCCTCACCCTCTTTTTTAATTTTTTTGGAAAGCAAACGTACTAGGCTATATAGAGAGGAATCTATCTCGTGTACCAGTCCCTTCAGAGATACAGAGTTCATGATAAAATAAAAGGCAATGCGTGAGCATCCCCTCGATTTCAAGCACGGCATTGGCGCCATATTTTATCCTATCGGTTTTGGGCTTGCCGCGGCGGCTTCTTATTTAAAAGAAGGGGGGCTAGCTAAAACGTTGATCTGAAAAGATTTGATGATTTACGAGTTACCTCCTACTCACGTAAAGAAAAGGTTTAAAGCGAAAAATGTTGAATTCTTTTTCTTCTAGAAACGTCGCAAAACGGGGTAATAAATAGCGAATAAAACCGGCTGTACAGCGAGCGGCACTCGTCGTGCGCCTCTAACACAGCGCTAAAATATATTAAAGATCCTTAAGTTATTTAGCGGAAAAAAGTAAACAAAATCGATACAATGTAACTTTTTTAAATATCTTATAGGATGGAATAAACATTTTTTATTTTTCTTTTCTTATTTTAATGATATTTGAGAGAGAGAAAAAGAATTCAAATTGGTTTTGGGACTGGTTCTATTAAGGAAATTAAAAACCAGAAGAGAGTTTCCGATTACGAGAAAAAGGTATTCGAGTTGGCCTACTAGCCATTTCAATACTGCTATATTTGAAGCGGAAAGGAAGAAGGAAGTAGAGTAAACGGAAGTTGGCAGAGATTTGGGAAAATTTTGATGAAGAAATCAACTTTATTTGGGAAAAATATTGAAAATATTTCTATGTTTCAAATATTGGAATTTAAAGGAGCAAAAACGGGGGTATTGCGGCTTCTTGTGTCTCTACAAGTCGACTTGAAAAACATCATCCATCCATAACAGGATTCATACCACTTTTGGAAAAACAAATTCACTGACTTTCCCAGTTTTTTTCCCATAAATTTCCCTAAGATTTAAAAGTTTTGCCCCATATATGAAGTAATAACAACTGAAGTGGTTTTTTATATAGAAGAAGCAACCCCTTCAGAACATACTAACTCAAACCCCGATTTCCCTGAATTCAACTAAAAATTATAAATTTCCCTGAGACTTTAGTCAATTATTTCCCTAGGTTTGAAAATTAGGTACAAATCATTTGCTGCAATGCGTAACTAACTGGTCACCAATATTTCAAGGTCAAAGTTCAACCCACCCCAACTTGAAAGACGTCCATCCTTCGCGCTCCCAAAAAAAAAAAAAAGTCTAGGTCATCAATAGCCACCACGTTGGGTCAAAATGAATTATAGAAATTAAGGCTAAATTCAATTAGTATTTCCTGATTCGTACAAAAGAAAAAAAAATAACATTTATCGTCTCGTGACGTCATTAGCAACGAGATAAAATCCAGACAGGATCCGATCCGAGAAAATTAAATAGTTCGTTTTTTAGCTGTAGCTACGAAATCTTGTTACCATAAGAGATTCTAACGTAATCAAATAATGTGAAAGCCTTTTATTCCCATAACATTTATAGAGATTTCTTCGAAAAATAGATCTTTCTATTCGTTTTAACAATAAGTATTAATCCGCCTCAAGTTGCTGTATCTTGCAAACTACTCTTGAAACAAAATATAGAAGAAAAACTCCTATAGTTTCGGCTTCAATTTATACACGAGTTAGACTTTTAGATTATTTAATTCCGATTACAGACAGTTACAGTTGGGCTTGGAATTATCTAATCCTAAACCTACACAGTCAGTCAGTCAGTGAACCACTATCTTCTTATTTTCAATGTAAGGTTGGTTATAAGGAAAAACTCTACTTGTTTAAACCAACCGCACCTACATTAAAATGTTATCAAGAAAGAACGCTATGATGTACAATGGACATTTACATTAAATTAAAAAAAAAAACTCATTGCCACTGAATGGATTTTTCTTACAATGACAATTAATTCCCGTCGCGATTTGGACCAATTTCCCACATTCACGATGACACCGTGACCTTTGAACCTCCGTCATTAAACTTCAACCAAATTAATCTGTCCAATTGGAATTTTATTATATTTTTTTCTAATTTCCTGCGCATTGGACTAAGCTATACCCAACTCAGCTGTGACGTCTTGGCTTCTGAGTTAGTTCTATTGCAGCAAAAACACTGTCCCAAAAAAAAAAAAAAACCAATTACGAAATATAACTGCAACATTATTTTTGGAGCAAAACAGGCAAGTCCATGGTCAAGTAACATGGTCTACTTCCTACGTTTTATCATTGCTATCAAGGCAGCAAAACCCATCAAACTTGACAGAGAAGGGAACAGCGTGTCGATCCTAAAACTTATATATCATAAAACATTGTTGGCTTTAAATATTTGATCAACTTAACTCCAAAAATACGTGATGTCGAATAGGGTATAATAATGTTATTATTTCATTTCGTAACAAACATGGCCCAGTATAATCTCTTAAAATATTTGCAATAGACATAAGAAATAAGTCTCCCTGGCGTCACTTAACACGTGAGGCTACTCTTACTGTTATAAAGCACGAAATGTCAAAAATTCAAAATTAACAAAAAAAAAAGGCTTAGTGAATACATCACGCACGTGGCATCTCTTAAAGCGCGCGCGAAATCGCACACGTGCTTTTTCCTACGTGTCTTACAACAACTTGCAGCTCGTGACATTCTCCAACCACCTGCGCCACGTTTATTTTTATCTTGATACTTTTCAAATACACGGTTTTGATATCTATGGAAATTTTGCTGATCAAATTTTACTTGATTGAATTTTAAATTATGTATGGGTAATGCAATTTTAAGGGTCCGATAATAATTTCGCATCAAATTCCACTATTACGGAGCACGAGCCCCTCTTTCTAAAATTAGGCCTAAAATTCATCTACTACGATTTTACGATCACTACATTTCCGTGTACCCAACGTAAATAATGTTTTACAACGGCAAAATACTTGGACAATTTCACTTTGAAATGACAGCGATTTTCATAGCTAGAGTCAATCCCCCTAACTTTGCACAAGTTGTCATTTCAAGATGAAATTTTCTATTTATACCCATTACATTTTGGGGTGATGAACTTAGAATATTCCCGAGATGAAATTACACCGCGTGTAAAGCTATAAAGGCCCAGGTTCCAGTGCTTATTTGAACTTAAGAGAGAGAGGTCTACTCTATCTTTGCATACATTCACTAAAATTGCAATCCGATAAACTTCACCGCGAGCAAATATTGCAAGATATTAATGGACATTAACGTAATCCCAAAATTTACTTGATTAAAAATTTATAACGTTAAAGTAACCCCCCATTATCAGTAAACATCGTATGGCCAGGATGGCGCTCGTGTGCAAATTACATTTTACCAGAAGTATATAAGATACTTCTCTTAGAGAGAAGTGTACCACCACAAAGAGGGCGGAGTAATTGCAACATGATTCTTCCCAACATCATTTAAACATTTATTATAGCAAGGTTATACTAAACCGAATCACATACGCCATGTAAATAGTTCCCTCATCATTACTCTATTAGCGCTAAATTAAATTAATTTAATTAATTAAAATTTTCATTAAACAGCCTCAAGTTCCATTTAAACTCTAAAATAAAATTTCCCCCAAGGCTTCACACGTTGATTAAAAACATTCTATATAAATCTCACGACCAAATCATGCAGAACCGTCGTTACGTCATTTTGATCAAAGAAAAAAATTCTTTACAAAGTACACGACATAATCCACTGTTCATTCAATAACTTTAGTATAATATACTTCGATAGCTAGGGGCCAATGGCCAACCGATAGATACTTGGGCATGGCACTTCTGGAACTCAATCTGGGTAAAACCGGCGGCTAAGTATTTAATGAATAACTTAACTGGGTGAAAAATAAGGATACTGGGAAGCTCAAGCGACCACCGGAAAAGTCTCCAAAACTTCAGTAATAAACGAAACCAAAAAATAACATCAAAACCGGCAGCTTGGATCGCGCGCCACAAATTGGGCGCGAAAAGAGCCAAAGCGCGCGCGGCAGAGAGAGAGAGAGAGAGAATTTTCGCGCCTATTCTTATTTCGTTAATTAGATCTCGTGGGAAATGAACCATACATACCTATGGGTCCTCCTCAATGGTCACCTTTCACTGGGTATCAAACCTTAAGAGGGCAAATAACTAACTCTTCTACTTCAAATCACAAAACTCCACGTGATATTGAAGACCCAAAATAAAAAATGTTTCAAACAGAAGTCACCAGCTGCGTTTCTCGCACTTGGATGGGGGAAAACTTTTGGCGGGATTTCTAAAACCACTAATGATGACCGGAAGTAAATAAACTGAAATTATCACATTTTAATCTTTGTTTCGCCAACTCCCAAACCCCTCAAAAATGGCGCCAAGTTTTTGGTAGTTTATTTCATAATTTCTATATTAAGGGTCATCGTCAAAGTCCAGCCAGAGGGGCACAAGAGTTACACTTTTATACTCATAAAAGGGGCGGGGCTTACTAAAAAGATTCGCTTCTCAATTGCATACCAATTTAATTCATACTGAAGAAGTTCATAAATAACTATATACACGACCCCTTCAGGAAAGACCATAATTCCAAGGTTATATTTTGCCCGTTTATAATATTACACCCGTTCAAAGTGCAATCATAATATTTTTCTAATACAATTACAGCTTGTTTTGTTGAAATTTATTCAAATTACAAAGGGAAGGTGACACACTTCAATTTAAAGGAATTAAAATAAAAACAAAACTATAACTACACCGTAGTAACGCGCAAAAGAAAGAAGAAAAAAATGGGTTCATAGTTCAACAACTTTTAACCTCATCTGAGCACTATTTATATATATAAATAATTTGATATAATTATAATAATATAATAGTTTCTAATTTAAATTTGTATTATTTTACTGACCGCAAAATTCAAAAACGCAGCTGTTATAAATACATATATGTATATAATAAAACAAAACTTGGTTAATAACCTTTTCCCTTGGTAGTATCACCAACTAGCTTTATCACACATACTTCAATGCCATCAAACTTTTAACACCAACTGTTTTAAAAAAATAATATATATTTTCCAGGACTTCGAAACGAAACGAGAAAAAAAAAGTTCAAAGTCAAAAAGTGTTGGGGGCGAATGAAAAACAAGTACAATTCTACGTAAAATGTATCCTAAATCTAAAAATCCATCAAGGATGAAATGAGGGAAAGTGCGAAGTTCGAAGTGCAAGAAAAAGAGCAACTGTGTTCCCAAGGGCCAATGTGTTTTAATAAAAAAATAAAAAGAAAAAATGGGCGAGAGGTGTTTGACATTGAGGATGAGAAAAGAAGAAGCGGGGACTCTGAAACATTGAATCTCTTGCACAAATAAAATAAAAATTATTTTAATTTAATTTGAAATTAAATTAATTCAGACACCCCCCTCTCACTCCTATCTGGTATGGCATCTCTTTATTTATTTTTTCCCCCAAAATGCTGGAAGGTATATTAATATTAAAGTCCTTATAAACTGATTTTGATTTTTCTAAACAATTTAATAGTTACCATGGTTCTTATAGCAAAATATCACAGAACATTTTTGACTCAAAAAAAGGCCTAATGTCATAAAACGACGCTTTCGATTCAAAAGGGCCCATAGAACATACTACAGTACTTCGGTGTAAACTAAATTTCTCTAGACTCTTCATGACAATAAATTCGCACGTCAATTGTACACTACATTGTAATGCAATTATATTGTTTTTAAATGTAAAAAAAAAACTACTGCTCAACTTTAACACGCCTACATCGTTAAAACTACACTTATATACATTAAAATTCATATTATGCTAAGCCTTTTTAAGCTAAAATACGCTTTAAAACTGAGATATAGGGGTTACTACTAAACAGAAGCTCAAAAATGGGGGGGGGGGATGAAATAAATTCACGCTATATTGAGGGTAATAAACCACACAAAATATTTCCCCCTAGACGTCACATGTTACAATACACCTTTTAAAATATTGAACCATGGCGCATGAATTTTTAAAAGCGGTGCTAGAATATGCAAATTTTCATAAATAGCTCATTATCTATATTTACCTATGCCGTTGAAATATACTGGTGCAAAAATGGTTATGAATCACACGAGTCTATGTCTAGGTTGGTTCGCATACCAACAAAATTAAGCCTACGCAACATAGATTTGACAATGAAATGTTGTACATACTTTGCCAGCCAGTTTTACCAGTCAAAGCTTCAGTCTAAAAATCATCCTGATATCTGACATAACATCTGAACATATCACGTATGATCCCCCTACCCGAGAACCTACGCAACTTAAAAATCTCGCTGCCACAAAACTGTCAAATGATTTTTACCCTCGAGTCATAACATTTAAAATATCAATGTCAAAGGCTTAGCGTAAATATAAATAAATATAAGAATTCGCGCGACCCCAAAATGTCAGACCCATGTCGTCCGCTCACGATTTGGAAATTTTCCAAACGTAATCCCACGATAAAAAGCTAGGACCCAACATGACCCAAAATTAGGTCCGCTAACGGGCTATCATGTCCAAAACAAGCGCGCATCAAAGTCAATTGTTTGAAAAGCTCGAATTAAAAAGTTTGAAACTTCCCCTTGAGGAATGACCCCCTTTTTAAAGTGTCACGATTAATCGCTTAAGTTTTAAAGCGCAAAATGCGGATCCCATTGAAGAAGTGGCGGGAAATAAAGGGGAAGGAATGATTTAAAGAAAAAAATAAAAACAAAAACAAAAAACAGAACAAACCATTCCCGCCTACTCTAATATTTGATTGCTTGCCGTTAGGTGCATTGTATCTTTGAAAAGGTCGTCATAAGATTTATAGCCTAGTAACTCTTTGTTCTAAGAGATAATCAAATTGAAGTAGAAAATAAATTTGTAACTTTTAGTCGATGTGTTTGCTAAGCCTAACGAACGTAGTAGGGGGTCCTAATATTTGTTAGTGGGGTGTACCTTAGGATTTATTTATTTTTTCTTTCTAATTTTTTAGCAAAGGCGCGGAAAAATGAACTATTACCGTCACGTTTATGTTTCGCGATATAGAAATTAACAGTAGCTACACCCTAATGAATGGATTTTGGGCGGAGGTTTTATTTAGTGCGCGAAAATAATCATAAGTCACGTAAACTTAAATATTTAAATGAACGCCGCAACATTATAACGCAATATCAGTCACACTACCTTATACACCCTAATCGAAAACCGCGCTCGCTCGCGTACAGCCATTCGGCTTCTTACCCCATCCATTTTTGCATTATTTTTAGACATTCCAAGACTCCATTCAACACAACATTCGCGCAAAAATAAATTCGGACAAGGCTTACCGATTACGCTGGAGCTGTTTAGCGCGATCCCCATGATGAAAATCCCGAGGGCCAACCAAGTCATCTTGAATATCTTTTGACAACGCTGCTCTTGATTAGCGGCAATGAAAACGACTCCAACATTCTTGACCAAACCTTTCTCAGTTCATTTCCCGCCTTTGCATGCCTAATTTTTGATTGCCAGTCCTTGTTGCCATTATCGAAGGCTGAAATCTCTCGATTATCATGCGGGTCAAAAACAAAAAAAGGCCTAGGCCTATCCCACGTCGGACTGGGAGCGTAAAGTTCCGTCCAGTCAGCGGGAGAACGAGTACGGCCACGCTAAGCCTTGGCTCCGTACTTTTTCTTCTTTACCCGAAATCAAGAAGAATGTATCTCTTTCCGCGTCGGGGGCGACGGGGGTTCCGATTTCAAATATCACACCGCTTCGAGAAGCCACGGACGCGAGGCTTAGCTTTTGTCGCGTATTTCTTGCAGCTAGAGTTTATATTGTTTATACCGTTCGCGTTTAAACGATACTTCAATCGGAAATAAGAAAAATTTCAAACTTTCCGTAACGAACGACGAAACGGCGTCAAACCTTCCCACGACCGATGCCTGACTGCGGCTCAGGGCTCACACGGCGAGCGAATCCGCGTTCGACTTCGATAAACAAAAAAAGATGGGAGATTCTGCCTTAGAGGGCGCCACATGACGGTCGAATCTATGTGCAACTTTTGAATTTCCGTATTTTAATGCTTTTTTGCGTTAATTTTCGTTTTCTACTAATAATCTACGATATTTTCTTCAAATTAGGCCTACTAATTAAATTTATATTACAATAATTAGACTATGGGGAAAGATTTAGATAAAAGCCTAACAATACCGTCCATATTTAGTAGTTAGTACTTACTGTTAAGATTTTGTATGGCTTCCTTTGTATAGCTGTATTCACATGGTTTCGCTTTCACAATAAAATCAGACTGAATCTACGCCGGTTTTTATTATTTCACGTCAATGAACTGTTAAAATAAAACAATCATTAACTTTATTAATTTCCAAGTATTATTAATCCAAATTCACATTAAAATCCAATATCCTACAATACTATTACCTGAAAAATATACACGTGGCTTCACCATTGTGGGCGCCTAGCCAAACTGGTTAAAAATGAGAATAAATTAATTCACACACTGGGCGCTAGGGCGCTAATAGTTAATGATACCGAGGGGCTGAACACTTTTCCTTATGGCAAACACTGTATAATATTTACCGGATTTCTTAATATATTGAAAAGTAAATAAATAAATAAATAAGTAAATAACTAACTAACTCAAAAATAACAATCAATCTCAAAATTATTTTTGAAAAACCCGAAATAATGAAAACCGTATTTACCAGTATCCTACCCCTCGATTGGGTTCCATAAATCACTAATAATAATATAGAAGCGACACTGGGAATTTGAAATATATTCTATATTGTACGTAAATAATAAATATCTAAGAAAATATAATAATAAAAGTTCAAAATCAGTAGAAAATCCTTGGAACAATGCCTATCAATCAAGTTTCTCAGCTAACAGTGAAAACCGAATAATAAACAAAAAAAATAGACTTTCCTGCTATGAGTAAATAATGGGAAAAGGGATTTAGCTTAGCCAAAACTTTTTCTCTTATGGTCACTAGAAAACACTTTTTTTTTGTTCTAGGCAAAGTTTAAAAGACTGAAATAAAACTAAGTAAAAGTAGATAAACTCGACACAAAATAAACTGAATGACCTTGTGACCTTTATACCCTTTTCCGTTTACTTATTGGTTGAAGCTTACCATCAGTCGAAAGTAATCTAGAATGAAATAATTACAAAAACAGCTGTTGAAAGTAATCTAGAATTAAATTAACGCTGATAAACAATTTCAAAAGCATTTGATAACGTCGGAAAGAACCTATTTCTTCGGTAACTCATTTGAATAGTAATTATATTTATGCTTGAAAGATTACACAAGCAAATGAAAAGAGGCATAGACGACAGGCAAACACAAAAATACGTTCCCTACGTTAACTCTAGCCCAGGAAAGAATACCGAATAAACTTGGGGTTGAAAAAAATAAAATGCTTTCCTTCAATCAACCAGAAAAATATTCAAGTGGTTCCCAGGATGGTCTACTTCAATACTGCCAATGCAAAAAAAAAACAATCTTTTCTATAACTTCTCTCATCATTTGCATATAACTACCTTTTACAATACATTTACGGTATATAAAGTAATGGCATACATCAGTTTCGGGTGTTGGGAAAAATATATGGGCTGCCGATACTTTTAAAATTAAGTATGTAAAACATTGCTTTTAATTAATGTAACGTAATTAACGATACATGTTTTTCCCTGTTAAAAAGATTTCAGTATGGAAGAAAAGAAGTAAAAACTAGACAATGTTAATAAAAGTACTTTCTATTTGGTCTTACGAGTGTGTGTGTGTGTGTGTGTGTTTAAGGATTTATGCAAATGAGCTCATCTTCGGTTAGTTTTTTCATAAGTTCATAAGATATGTTTGGCCATAAGTTTGTCACTGGTAACTTAGAAACTGGAGCTTGTCATGAAGTGAGTGACGTAGGTCATAGATTCAGGGTAAAGCGAGGGACGCCTGGTGAGGCGCTGTCAAAGGCTTAGTAATGCAGACTAAATAGGGAGATGGAAGTCCCATGAAGTGAGTGACGTAGGTCATAGATTCAGGGTAAAGCGAAGACGCCTGGTGAGGCGCTGCTGTCAAAGGCTTAGTAATTCAGATTAAATAGGGAGATGGAAGTCCCATGAAGTGAGTGACGTAGGTAAATAGGTAAAGCGACGACGCCTGGTGAGACGCTGTCAAAGGCTTAGTAATGCAGACTAAATAGGGAGATGGAAGTCCCATGAAGTGAGTGACGTAGGTCATAGACAAGGTCTGTATACCGCTTCGCATTATTAGGTCGGAGCATCCTTCAGGGGTGGTAAGCGGGAGATTCTCCTTTTTGTAGTAGGGGGGCTCTAGTAATTTTTTCCCTTACTATGACGTCTTACGTGGGCTAGAAACAAGAATCCGCGGTGGCTGCGTCCAGAGAGAAAACGTCTCTCTACTTTGAAAATTGTATACCCCCTTTCTTCTTCACCCCTACCTAACTTTCAATGGTTTAGGGAGAGGGCGAGGCCGATTATCCGTTATAAATTCAAATCTTAGGCGGTAACGGCGCGTTGCTAATTCTTTCTGAAAGGTAAATATTATTTACGTCATGAACTTTTAATTTAATGTAAGGTTTTACAAATCTACGAACTATTATAAGAATGAATTATTGCCATCACCTTTCAAAGCTGACGATGATAAAATGAAAATGAAAAAAGTTACTACTTGAAATAAAATTTGATACAAAATACTTGGTCTTCTCATTTTAAATGTAGGTCTATTATGTGTATTATGTGTACATTATAATTATCCTAAATAACGGTGCACATAATTTATTTAATATAGCAATTTTGAATGCAAAAAGACCTTCGTGTTTACACGTATATAAAGGCCATTAACGTCGATTAACGTCGTTCTCCTTTTTCCGGACATACAAACTTTATATCTCATATAAGACAGATCGCGTATTCTTTGGCGCCCACGTATGACGTCAATGAAAAGAGCTAGACGAGAGAGGTAGCTAGAACGGTAAACCGTAAAATCCCAACACCGAATACGCCCGCCTTGGACTAAATAGGGAGATGGAAGTCCCATGAAGTGAGTGACGTAGGTAAAGCGACGACGCCTGGTGACAGTGGTGAGGCGAGGTCAAAGGCTTAGTAATGCAGACTAAAACATCACTTATAAACTTATGAGGACACTCATATATTTTCAGCCAATATATGTTGGAAACTTGGAATAAATTAGGCCTTTGTTTACCCCCATTTCTAAATAAAATAAAATAAACAAAAGTAGACATTGATTTTTTTCATCTATTTTTATTAAATTTGGAGGACAAAACATTAATCTAAATGATCACAACAATAAAGTAAAATTAATAATATTTAAAGTAAACCAACAATAACAACAACACATTATGGAAGACCATAACCCTAAAACATGATATATAATTTTAATTTATGTATTGTAAAATTTTAAATCTATACAATTCAAAAATGATTAAATTCTAATTACACGATACTTTTATATTAAAAATATTAATATATTCCTTATTTTTTGTAAAAGTGGTGGACGAATTTTGATTTTTAAGTCTATTTTAAAAGGATCGATCTCAAAATTTAAATCTCCGTACAAAAATTACCTTTCTTTTTTAAAAAAATTGTACATTTTAATCGTCTAAATATTGTACTGGTCCTTTTTTACCCTTTAAGTACTCAGGTTAATTTAATTAATTTCTTATTCTTAATTTAAGATAAAAAAAAACGTCTCAAAAATAAATATTAGATGAATATTTTTGGTTCCCACTAAATGTCAACGTCAATCACTCTTCTCTCCTAAGTAGGTGGTTTAAGTTAAATTAAATTAAGTTAAAGTTCATCGTGTTTAGGTCCAGTGAATTCTTCATGAGAGATATATCCATTCTTATCTCTATCTTCATGTTGAAAAATTTCCTCTACTAATCTATCTTGTTCCGGAAGATCAGGTATTTCGTTAACTTTTTCCGCAGGAATTTGCTTTTGAAGATAAGTACTTATCTAAAATAAGCAAATAATGGCAAGCATTGTGACAAGATTTACAACATTTTCGGTGATTTTAGACATAACACGAGTGAAAATATAATTAAAGATGTTTGGGGCAAGCATACTTCATCTCTCGATAATTGGTTATCCTTGTCAGCGTCAATTTCTTTGAATAAATTTAACGGAGCTGGTCCATCTTTAATTCCCAAGCATTCAACTTCAAATATAAGTGTAGCTTTAGCCGGGATTCTATCGCCAGCACCAGCATCTCCGTATCCAAGATGAGACGGAATGGTCAATCTTCTTTTTTCTCCGATACACATGTCTAAAAGACCTTGATCCCAACCTTTAATAACTTGACCAATACCAAGCTGGAATGTAAAAGGCTCATTTCGACCATAACTGAAAATATATATACACAAGAATGTGATTTTATGACTTAAATAACTTACGTTTAAATATTACCTGGAATCAAATTCAGTTCCGTCTTCTAGAGTTCCTTTATAATTCATAGTCAACATGTCACCTTTCTTAGCCTTTTTCTCACACGTTTCGGGTTTGCTTAAAACTTCAATTTCTAATTCGTCTACATCCGCTAATACATTTTCTAATAAAACTAAACAAGATAAACTAACTAATAAACTTATACTTAACTTAAAAAACATTTTTATTATTTAAAATTTAACTGAAATGCTTAAATAAAAAGGAAACGAACTTAAAGAAGCCGTCTAAACGTCGTAAACCCGCGTCCGCGATTAAGCCGTGTTTGCCCGTGATTGGTTACTTTCTAAAATTTGACACATGTACAGTTTCCGATTGTATATGATTTTCCGGTCGTCTGCTTCACCAAAGCCGTTATTGCATCACGACTCACACGTGTACTGCCAAGGCTTAGCGAGTTGACAGCCGTGCATAGCTTCATTTGCAGTTAAATCACGAAAATTAAAGTTAAACCCCACATGTTTAAGTTATTTAAAGCTGCTAAATTGGCTTTTCAAGTTAAATCAACGATTTACGTTAGTATAATACGCAAAATGAGTAGTGAAATCGCTAAGGTGACTGTTCGTTCCGCCCCTGATGAACCAGCCATGCAAGTGTCGTTTATTTACACAGACGATCATGTTAATCGCCGATTTAATTTGAATCGTAAGAAGGATGAAGAGATTGGACATGCATTAGCGCGTATACGATCAAATATAATTACAATATACGAAAAAAAAGTTAACAAGAAATCCAAAAAGGCTACTAAAGTTGATCAGGCAACATCTGATACAAGTTCCCCCACACCAGAACTAAAAGTTCCAGAGTTAATGATAAAATTACAACACGGGGATCTAGTTTTACCCGAAAACACAATTAATACTGATGCTTGGATAGAAGGAGCTACATTAACAGTGGGGTCTAATGTCTATAAAGTCTTATATAACGCTCCCATTGTAAAAAGTATTTCTTTGCCAAAAAGTATCATGGCTGGTTACCCAGTCTATCCTAAATTAGACCTAGAATTTAATACAGAAGAGGCTACGGAATACGATTGGTCCCGAAGTGTAGTTAAAAAAGAAATACCCGATTCTGATCATAGAAGATTAACCATGGTTAAAACCCAATATTGGCAAAGTGTAGGGTCACATTTTTTCTATGTCCCGTCTAATGATGATATTGGGAAATTATTACGTTTAGTTTGTACCCCCGGTTGTAATGGTGTTAAAGGACTATCAGAGGAAGCTATATCCCCCAATAAAGTTGAAGCAAATCCCGGTGAATGTCCCTTTGAAACGCGACACCTTTATACCAAAGATTTAACAATAAAGGATCATTTTCGTTTTGTGTCCTATAATATATTAGCAGATTTATACGCCGATTCAGATCACACTAGAACTGTATTATTCCCCTATTGCCCACCCTACGCGCTTGAAATTGACTACAGAAAGCAGTTATTCTTGAAAGAGATCATAGGGTATAATGCTGACTTAATATGCCTTCAAGAAGTGGATAGGAAAATTTTCTATGGCGATTTAAACCCTATTTTAAAAAGTGTTAATTTCGATGGAGTCTTCAATCTAAAGGGTGGTCAAGTTGCGGAGGGTTTGGCCACATTTTATCGCAAGTCAAAGTTTAGGTATAAATTTATGGAAGACATAAACGGGAGGGTTGGTTTCTATGGAAACCCCAAAGAACCAACCTACCATCATAAGATATGTTCCATAAGTGTGTCATTGATTACTGACTCGGTTGTTATGAAGTGACCTAGGTCATAGATTAGAGGTAAAGCGAGGCATGGTGAGGCACTGTCAAAGGCTTAGTACAGACTAGTAAGGTTGCGTCATACTTATGTAACATAGCTTATAAATGTATGCTACCATAGTATCTAATGGTAAACCTTGTTTAAATACTACAATTAATTAATTTGCACTTAGCTTATTGGAGAATGAAGCCATCATTTTAGCAGATTATTTACCTACCGATCAAACTCTGGCTGATATCTCGAGCACCGTTAACGAAAATGATAAACTGAAGGAAAGAGTCTTAGCAAGGACTACTGCTCTTCAATGGTCACTCTTGCAATCAGTCGAGAACGAAACTAACCATTTACTAGTGGGCAACACTCACCTTTACTTTCATCCTGATGCCGATCATATTCGGTTACTTCAGGCTTCGATGTGCATCAGATTTCTAGAAGAAAAGCTAAAAATCCTTAAAATAAGCAACCCGGACAAGAATTACAGTTTGATATTGTGTGGAGACTTCAATAGCACCCCTGAATGGGGTGTTTATCGCTTGATGACAACAGGACGCGTACCAAAGGACATCATAGATTGGCAAAGCAGTAAGTATAGTTGTACGTACCCACCTTGTACTTGAACATTGGCCCAATTTACGCTGTTTTACTACAGATATTGAGGAAGCTGTAACAAACCTGGAAGTTTCTCACGGATTATCCTTGGATAGCGCGTGCGGTTGTCCAGATTACACCAATTACACATCAGGATTCCAAGGATGTCTGGATTATATCTTTTACGATAAGAGCAAGTTGGAAGTAACTGAAGTAATTCCAATGCCTACGCACGAAGAAGTTACTCAAAACGTCGCAATCCCTAACATAAACTTTCCTTCCGATCATATTGCAATTGGTTGTACATTAAAATGGTCTAATTAGTTAATAAATATAAAAATTTAATTATTTAAAATGTATAAGCTGCGTAATTAATTATTTTTGTTAGTTTTTTCCAATGACAACAATTACGGTATATCTTGATTATTTACAATTACATAGGAGAGACAACAAAACCCTCCCAATTAGAACCTACAATTAGTGACTACTCAGCCACCATTTTGAAATTAATTTAGGCTTATAAATAATTTTTTTGCAAGATCTTAATGACAATAATTAACCCTCCCCAGAAACTTTGAAAGAAAAGAAAAAAAAAGGATATATGAATTAAAAGTACGTCGTGTCTTCACTATGAGCGAAACATAATCGGAACTCAGAATGGCCTAAGAGAGCGTACAGTTTTTGAGGTAAAACTAAACTACAACCAGGTGTAGGTTGGGCACTCTTATGTCTGAATATGAAC
Organism: Phalangium opilio; assembly: GCF_054372755.1. Lineage (NCBI taxonomy): Eukaryota > Metazoa > Arthropoda > Arachnida > Opiliones > Phalangiidae > Phalangium > Phalangium opilio. The sequence goes on from NW_028324151.1 coordinate 3,466,604, forward strand.
TCTCGTTCAATGGGTTTAGGGAAACAGTCGCGACCCTTCCTAAGCTCCTGCAAATTAACGAAAACAATGAACTTAGTTCAAGTATTAAAGAATATTTACTAAATAATCTTTACTTACAAAGCTTTCGGAATTATTCTCAAAGACTTTTATAATCCGTTTGCCAAGTATGCCCTTCGAAGCTCCAGGAACTTCGACCGTTGGCATTTCCACTATATCTTGTAGGAACTTTGTAATCAAGGGATTTTCATCTTCTTGAACTTGAGGGGGCATGGAAAATTTGGTCCTTATCGACTGTAATTGCGCCAGTTTTAATTCGGCTTGGTACAAACACTGCAAAACGTCCAGATGTTCGCGCCCCGACATGGCTAGTTTGATGGCTCGGGTTAAAAGTTGTTTGACACACGGTGGACCATTGTCCGAAGCTATAAGCGCGTTCAGAACGTTGATTAATAATGCAAACAGAATCAAATCTCGGGACACACCTTGATCTAATTGCATAACGGCGGCCTGTATCAAAATGGGCATCAATTGGTTGACAATTTCAAGTGGCGTCAAGTTGGTCAGATAGTGCAGAACGCGTTCAGCTTCCTTAGTTTCGTCAAATAATCTCTTCTGTCTTCTGGCGGGTATTGGGCGGGCGGTTTCCCAGGCTTCTAACCAAAGATTACCTGGTACGGTCATTCGACCACTTAGGTAACCAACGGTCCCACTCCGGACCGAGTCCTCGTCATCCGGAGTGAGTGGACCGGCATCTGAGCAAGTATTATCCTCGGTTGTTTCATCAGTGTTTAACTTGTCCTCTTTACTGGCTTCATCACTTGAGGACTCCTCTTCCACCCAATCGCGAGGTGAGTACCATCTGACGAAATCGGGCAGACCAGCTTTGGGGTTAGCAGCCTTGAACGCGCTCATGTCCGAATGCAAACAAGCACTTTGCAATCTCGCTCTCAAGTTAGCCCCTTCTTTATCGGTTCCCAATCTAACCAGGGCTTCGGCTTGTTCGGCCAAACCGTCTTCGGTTAATGGTGCCGGTTCCTACCGACCACCATTACCGTCATTACGTCAATGATCCTTGTAAATGTACTCGGAAATTATAATTCACTTACTTGCGTTATGGGAATGTATAAAGGTTCATTCGAATTCAGTAGCGTTAGATTACCCAATTGTCTCAATCTACCATCGGGAATGAACGGCAATAACCCTTCGCGAGACAAAAGGACACACGCGAATGGTCAAGATATAATTAAAATATTTAAAACAGAAGCGTATTAATTAAGTAACCCAAAGTTGTCAGTGAGAAAAAAATCCCACTCGATTTTGAGTTGAATAACTTAAATTCAAATCGCTTATTGTTGAATTTTTGGAATTTTAGAATTTTGCGCAAATCTACTTCTAAAAATGCATAATAACAATAAAACTACATGGTTTCTACCATCATTATTACCCTTAATTTCACTACCACCCTCTTCTGGATCATTGCACTCAAAAAACTCATCGTCAGAATCATCGGACGTCGAATTGACCGTCGTTGCACCAGCTTTTTCCCGAATTCTTCGTTTTTCGATACAGTAATTGAGCATCTACAAAATAATATTAAGTAAAAATTACGTAAAATTACATTTCAAGGTTCATCCTTTCCTTTGTTGTTACAAATAAATACGATAATACAATATAAATTTCCCTTCCGAATTTTTCGCGAACACTTCCTCAAAAAAATAATTCATGGCTAAGGTAGAGCGAATAAAAACTGAAGTTTAACAACTTGAAAGTTAGGGTTCGATAAAATAAACCTGTGATATGTGTTACGAGATTTGGTTTTCACCATAAAGAATTAATGGTTACACTTTCGACTAACTGCAAAATACTTCCTCATCGCGTTCGTACCGGTATTTCTTTGATGTTTAATACTTAACGCTTTAACATCCGATAAATTAACAAATCGAATTACACCTTCATTAAGTACTAAATGACCGTTGGAAAGTAATTTACAATCAATACAGAGTAACAAAACTGACCGAATATTTCACAGAATAAAAAGAGTGTCACCCGATAAGCATGAAGGAGTAAACAATTCAAAATAAAAAGAAATTAAATATCAGGGCCAAGAAATTATCGATTTTACATGGAAATAATAAATAATCAAATACCAGCCACCCTAATAATGACTGGGTTCATTATTGAAGCAATTAGAATTAAAGGGAGGTTGTAATATAAGTTTATAACAAAGTTTAACCTAATTCAACAGAGTGATCAGTTAGCAACGTACTCTACCTTTAAAGGTATCATTCAGTTTTGAATTTCTCGGTACCATAATGTTAAGTCATGCATAAACTAAGTATAAGCTTACATTATAGCATTGTCAGAAAAAGAATGGAGAGAAAAAAACACCTTAAAATTGGGTGATTTTTAACCCGAGTTTTTCGAATTATATCACTTCGGTCGTAATTTTATTATAATGAAGAGAAATAAGAAAAAAACTGTTGGCATAAATAATAAAAATCATAAAACCCGTCACCAAAGAATTGCCGAAGAAAAATTAAATTGGTTTTCGTTTGCTGCGAAAATCAGAAATGTACTCAAAATTTCCAGTTTTCTTTTTTTTTTTGGTTTTTTCTCAACGGCTTCAATAACATAATTATAGACTTAAACGAATCCACGGTACTTATTATATTTAAGTCTACTTTGATGTGGGGTTTTTGCGAAATGTGCTAGGGTAACGGTTGGACTATCCCTTAAACTGGTAACATAGCACTCCGAAGTGGAGATGCAAGGTACGTTTAGAATTAAGGCTATATAGTTTGTTATTTTATTAATTCCTCAAGTCCTAATTGCCAACTATAACCCCAAGTATTGGGTATCGCCATGAATTCATTTACTAGTAAATGAATTCATGGTATCGCTGGAAAGGCTAGAAATAGGACTACAACATATTCAAAGCCTGAAAATTCCCGGATCTCTTATAGAATCAGAGTTAAAACACACTAAAATAGCGCTGAGATAAATTAACACTTTGATTTTGGTGAATAAACGCTATATTTTGCTATCTTCCTTAATTACTCGAGCCCCCATTGTTGTTAGGTATCGTTGGAAAAAGTACAAGTAGAGCTATCACATACTCCCTGGAAATTCCCTAGCACATCTTAAAGAAACAGTTGTTATAGTTCTTCCATGTTATAACACTCCGAAGTGGACTGGGAATGCAATAAGGGTAGAATTAACCAACGCTATCCTTTTTTTGCTATTTTTCTTCTCTTAGCTATTTACTAATGGTACCACCTTCTCCCTAGAATGTCTCACATTCAATAATTTTTCCAGGTGACGGAGTAGTATTACGTTAAAGAATGATAATCACCCGATTCAGTAAGTCAGTTTGGGTCCTACTTTAATTTAATATTGTTTTATATGGATAAATCTCTTCAAGTGTCTATAGAAACAATTATTATCAATTTCATACCGTCAAATAAAAATAAAAACTGGTCTTTGAATCTGGTTTTTGAACTCTCCCAGCTCATTTTCCAAATATTTGACAAGAAATAATTCCCAATTTTGCCCTATTAAATAATAACGATATAAAACCGTTTCATACCTGCTACCTAGTTGATTTTTAATTGTAGAGTGATTAGGGCTCCCGCAATTAATGGAACAATAATGTTCCCAAAAATTGAAAGAAACCTGTGTATCTTATATAACGGGTCCGGGAAAAATTCCTAATTTCCAATAGGCTAATTAGACCAGTAGCAATTAATATTTAATTTAATTTAATTAAACTTGATTTAAAAGGTATAATGAAATTAAAATTTAATTAAACTTGATTTAAAGGCCTAATGAAGCTAATATAGTTAAATTAAAAGTATGCCGAAAACTAAGTTCTTTAAATCGTTATTTGTTACTTATAAAATTATCCTATATTAATTTTCAAGAAAATTAATTATTTTTCTCAATTTTCAAGGACTTAAAATATACTCCGTAATTATTAATAAATTTAGGGAAACTTCAGTAGCGAAACACGATGTAATGTAACGATGTAAAACATGAAAAAATATGTTATAACAAAGTTAAAACTGGTATTAAATCAAATTCTAATTTACAAGATAATTAAATTTTGTTATAAACCCCCTACTTAAACTAACAATACAATAACGAGCCTAACTATTAACGTAAACACAGTGAAACATTAAATGCAATTTAAAAACCGGGAATTTTCAACTTTTACATTAAATTTGGCTACTTTTATAAATATCGTAATTAACTATTAATTTGCTCTTCTGTTTTAAACCCGCTATAACACGTTTCCTACGACATTAAATACCAGTGGTAGATAGCTTTACCTGTAGAGCAAACTAAGACTGAAATAAATTGTCCATTTCTCTCGTAGCATACCAATCCCAAGATTATTATTAAAAAAAATTCTTTTAAACAATAGAAAAATATTTCAGAATGTTTGATAGCTTTTGAGAGCAGAAGTAAGCACATCGCGAATTTGTTCAAAAATAACCGGGTTCATACAACATTTGGAAAACTGATTGCCCTGAGTTTTCCAGGTTTTTTCCCAAATATTGAGTAATAACAACGGGAGTGGTTTTTATAGTTGAAGCAACCCATTCAAAAATTTCCCTTTGTTTAACTATTTCTTTCCCGTAAGTTTTCCAGGTTTGTATGAACCCTGAATAAATCATTTTATTATTTGATTTTCAATGTAAATTCGAAAATTACTTCGGTACCAAATTTAAAAGTAAAACATAAGTTTAATCGGCTTACCTGTAGTTTTTGATGCAAGAGGCAACATGACATGTCTGGTGGACCGCATTCCAATCTAAAAAAAAACAGATAAGAAAAACAAAACTTAAAAAACAAAGAACAATAACCGAGAATGACAAACGACATCAACACGCAAAAAACAACCCCCTGATTCCCAGGCCACAAAAAACAACCGAAACTCTTCAAAAATGTCACAACAAACCATCTTTCCCAATAAAAATTCAAAACAATCTTCTTTTTTCAAGTTGAATATCAAAATTTATTCGTAATTTTTCCCGGAATTGGTAATGTACCTTCAAAAACTAAGAGGAAAAGTCAAACTTTAATAAAAATGATTCTTCACGAACACTTCCTGTTAGCGCAGGACGACTTCCAACTTGAAAGTTAATCTACACTCTGTTACGAGAACCGGGCACGCAAAATTGAATTACATAACGCGTTGATGATAGTTTAAGTTTAAATGATTGGTGATTAAAAAAAATAACCCGTGAATTAAATGGGGGTGTTATTTAATTTTAATTTTTTTTTTCTTTCAAACAGGAAGTGAAATTTGTTAAAGGGTCTGTTATTAACGGCGGATCTAATTGTATTAATTGACCATGTACCATACACCATCGATAGTATTGGCGTGAAGCCGTTATCGTTCAATGAGTGGTACAGTACCATAGGGTTATCACGTGATTAGATAGATCAATATCTTATTAGTATCATGGTTCATTTTAATAAAATTTATTAATTTTAAATGTATCCAGGTTTTTGAGAGATTTAATTTAAAGTAAAATATAATAATGGTGTATTTTTTGTAAATAGAAAAAGTCTTTAAAAGTTACAACAGGGTTGCCATATTTTTTCATTTCAAAATACCCAATTCACAAACATTTTACCAGGATTCCGATCATATTTATACAAACCCTGAAATCCTTTAATCATTCAAGTAGCCTAACTAACTAACTTCTCGCGTTACGGTTTCACTTTTCAGTCCGATTTAAGAACCCAAACAAGCAAGCAAGCAATCAAATAAATAAATAAATAAATAACCCAAATAACCTTATTGATATTAAACACTTGCTCAATAAAATTAAAATATATCAACACTAATCGGTCAACCGAGAAACGATCAGAGAGAGCGAGATAGATAAACAAATTAAAATGTTTAAATTAATTTACAAAATAAGCGTTCAGTGCCCTTAAAACAACAGACACTGCAGCCTACGCTTATTAAACATGACCAATAACACACCCCCATTGACCAATCGGTAGCTCCATTCCCTGTACAACAGGATCATACTCGTATCCCAGACGACTCAAGTCAAAAAACCCTCCCGCCAAAATAGACACGCTCTGTCAATTTCCATTCCAAAGCACTAACTACAACGCAGTCAGTACACTCTCGATTAAAATTAAGTACGATAAAAAAACCGGACAAAACCCAAGAAGTAACTAGGGTGCCCGGCCTGCGCGCGTCTGACGTTCTGACCCACAAAATCCCTGTCTGCTTATGCTAGGAATGGATGGATACTCCGCTGCTTGAAAAGTCCTTCAACGGAGGGGGGGCGACAATAACAGTCAAACTTAATAAAGTTAGGGATAGAATTTAGACTTAGAAATAAACGGGGGCAACGCCAGGGGGAAGGAAAATAAACACAACTTAAGGTTTTCTTCTACGATGTGATCCCTAAAGGAAAAATCAAAACTGGTCGTCTAGATCTCTCCTAGCCACATTCGTAGTTAAGATACCGAACCTGAAACAAGAGATTTTTAGTTTAATTCGTAGTTTCGTTAGACAATGTTGGTTCTTCATTAGCGAGGGTTATCCGTAGTTTCTTCCCAAAATGTTACCGTTAACGATTTTAACTCTTTCGTTCGCCGCGGTTATTGTTACCGGTCAACCAAATTTGCCGTCAACCTTAGGATGTCAAGCGGCGGAAGGAGGGACTGTCCGTTGTCGCGGTGTCCCATTAGGGGATGTAGCCCACGCATTTCGTATTTTAACTTCAACTCCTTTGATGAAAGTGTCGAATAAAAACGATTCCGGAAGTTACAACCGCGATATCTACTTCCGGGCCCTGGCCGCGGATGTTGCCGATTGTCAAATACCCGAACTGACAACTGGAAGCTTGAAAGGACCCTTAGTCGTGGTCAGAATTATTAGGAGTAAAGTGGGTAGCGTTTACCCTGACGCGTTTCACGATCAAACCGCAACTTTAAGGATTTTGGACTTATCCGACAATGATTTAACAGCGATACCATTGGCAATTGCAAATTTGGAAGCTTTGAGGCAACTGGTATTGACCAATAATCGCATCGCGGCTGTGGAACCTAGTTCTTTGTTTAGGTATGTTCGGTCACTGAGATATATGGACATGTCCGGTAACCTATTAGGAGTATCGAGTCCCGAAAATGTCCGGAGGTCAACCATCGGTGTCCGAAGCGTCGAATCACCCAAGGATCAAACTTCCCCGGGTGAAGGGGTCAAATTACTCAGATTTGACCTTCGACCCGTCACTAACAATTTAATAATGTTAAATTTGAGTCGAAATCACTTAGAAGCCATGCCCGAATTATTTCAAGCCAATATTTCTTTTCCCAATTTGGAAATCTTGGATTTAGGAATGAATAAGATGCACTCCTTACCAGTGAAATTCAAACCTTCCGAAACTATGCCTAAATTGAAGCTATTAGGAGTAAGAAAAAATAAACTAAAATTGATTCATCAAGAAAATGAGCCAACTGAAGGAGACATCGACCTATCGGGTAAGAATTTGTCTACTAACCTTGTTTAAAATTTTAGCGAGGTTTATTTTTATTTTTCGTATATTAGAAACCTAGAAAACTAGCTCTTCACATACCCTTTAATTATAATAAAATTATATGGGATCGTTTTCAAAGGGTTTGTGACATGTTTATTTCGGTTTTACCTTTGGATGATGATTTGAGTTAAATATTAAAGATAATCTCTGACTTTTAAATTCGGTATTAATTGAAAAACAATTAAACCAATTAAGATAATGTATTTTAAATACCTCGTCAGCGTAAAATGTTTATTGAAACGTTTCAAACATCAACAGAGAGGCTTTAAAGGGGAATTTAAGTCACTAGTAAAAGTGGAAACATCATTAAAATAACGTTACTAACCCTTTTTAAGTTCAATTTTATCCCTATACCATATATATTCCTTCATAATCATTAGCTAGCGCGAAATGGGTAATTATAAATTTTTGGGGTGGCGGAATAATTAGTATCATTTATATTTAAATCTAATATTTAATCATTAGCTTTGTTTACTCCTTCAAAACATAATTAATGGCTCAAGCTAAAATACCGCAATAAAAATGGCCCCAAAACAAAGCTTGGCTGTAGGTTTCCTCTAAACAGTCTCTTCCAAAACCGTTATCCCGCGGTTTCTAATTGTAAAATCATAGCGATACGCTAATTATTTTCAATCTGAAAGCATACTACATAGAAAGGCTATCATATAGGATTATATATTCAAAATCGTATTTAAATAACCACAATTCACCTTAGGTACCTATTAGACTTTGTACGTTGTAAAACATACTGGCCCTGGATCAAATTATACATATATTTTTTTGTTGGCCAAAACTTGAGATTTGGGAGTTTCAAATTACAAGCGTCCATGAAAATTGTGTGGTTTAAAAATTAAATCTTTTATAAGGGGTCGGTTTTATGTTTTTAAAACGTGTTTATTTTTGTTTAATCCGAGCCCAGAAACTCGTTGTTATAAATTAAACGATTGTACCGGGGTCTACTGCCTTGAGAATTGATTTACCTACGTACCTTTAAAAACTTTAAAACACTTGAAGCACGAGTGTCGAACCGTGATACGGATAAATTCCTAAACCAATATATTTGTTGTTTTAATTTCATTTTGAGTTTTTTCGAATTTTGACAACGGTAGTTAGAGAAACACGTTGGTCATTTGTTATTAGAATGGAATGTGGTTTTATAAGTAAACAAAGGTTTGTAAATGATATGTACGAGAATGTAGACTATAATTACTTGGGATGATTGAATTATTACCTACATCAGAAATTACATAACAAAAATAAGTATGACACTCAAGGAAAGTTCGTTTCCACGTTTTTCTTTAAAAAGGAACATTTAATAATAAATGCCCTGGACTCTAAAACCACATTAATCAGTCCTTAGTGTCAATTGGCTTTGTCTGACCACTGGTCACTAGAAAACATACCTAGTTGAGTATCAATCATCCTTACTGTTGTTACGTAACCTAGATCCCCATAAAAACAACTCAATTTTTGTTTATACGCTTAAATTACGAAAAAAAGAGGGTAGTGTATGTATATATTGAAGTTTATAATACATACTTAACGTTTAAAAATGATTAAATTTTGACGTTTCATCTTCCCTTTGTAAAGATATTAAGAATATGGAATACCGGAAGCGATTTAAAACCTTAAATTAACCAACATTCAAACCACCTTAAATAGGATTTGAGTACAATTCTTACATATAACATTATTTTTTTAAATAAATAAACAAATAAATAAATAAATAAATAAATAAAGTAAGGAAAGAGTAAATTCGGTCGATAAATATTTAACTTGGATAAAACAACACTAGATATTAACAGTTTTATGGAGAGTTTAGAAAAGGAGCTGTTGAAAATGACCGTAACAAATGCATCCTTATAGATTATAACCGTTAAATGAACATCCGATAGCACTTCACGTCACGCCTGAATGGCCATTATCTAACGATAATCCGAAAATTTCCTCAATTTGAATTATACCATTTCAATTTTATAGTCTGACTTTGGACAAATAAAGGCTTGGCCTGTGTTAATTAAATGCATCGGCCTTTTGATCTCAATTAAACTAAAACTGATTTCGATTTATCAATATTTAAAATTAACCGATTAATTTTAAAATACAACATAATATTGCGTCCTTGCACGTTAATTCAATTCTTCTAAGGCCTAATATAATTAAACTAAATTTAAATTCTACTTTTCAGTCTGACTTTGGACAGATAAAGGCTTGGCCTGTGTTAATTAAATGCATCGGCCTTTTGATCTCAATTAAACTAAAACTGTTTTCGATTTGTCAATATTTAAAATTAACCGATTAATCTTAAATACAGCATAATATTACGTCCCTGCACGTTCATTCAATTCTTCTAAGGCCTAATATAATTAAACTAAATTAAATTAAACTAAAATTGATTTAATTGGTTATCAATTAAGATAAAATTAACTTCGCCCTTTTCGTTAACAAAAATTAAAGAAAATTGTCCAAAAATTCTAGGAAAAAAACAAAGGCTTAGCGTGCACTGGCTTCTTCAGTGTCAGATCTTTATCAAGGTCTGAATACGCGTCGTTTTAATGGGGGACCACCCTTTTTCTCTCTCAATTTTTAACGGTTTGTATTTCCTTCTACAAAACGGGTATAATAACTTTATTTAATATATATTTCAAGATTAATATATAAGAGAAGAAGTTTATAAGTAAGTCTTAGGGCTATAAGAAACAATTATAATTTGGAACAACTTGCCGAAAAGAAACTCATCTTCTGTATTATAAAAATATAGCATGTGAGAGAAAATAAGAATTTCAAAGATATAACGAAATGGGGTCAAATTTTGGGTATTGCCAATTTATAAATCCATTAATAATGCGGTAACAAATTCAAGATGAATATTACCGTAGTGGCTATGTCGTGAATTTGTATTATTAAGTAGTTTTTGGAAAGCAAAGAACGAGGGGATAATCACTCTTCAGAGTCTATGTATACACCGATTACTGACTAAGCGCTTTTATAGGTAGGAAGCTTAAAGATTAAGAGTAATTCTTTTAGCACATTCAAAGGTACAGTGGTGAACACCGATTACGCTGAGTGAGTGGCCCCTCGGAAGCAACGAGAATGGGTTGAGTTGAAGATTATTCCAAAAATTTAATATCTATATTTACGAGGGTCCTCTAGAAATATAGCATACAAGTAGCGCTATAGCTACTTTGTAATTGTTTAAAACTAATATTGTTGACCCAATTTTGTAGTTTGAACTTAAATAACCCCATGTGTTGGTTTAAATTATTTATTATACAAGGATTTAGTTAAGAGAGAGGATTTTGGACATATTAGGACTATTTTAGGAGAAATTTGGCTATATATATTACACAAGAATTTTTGAAGGGGATAATATTAAACATGTCTGTATATTTTGAACTTTGACCTAAGGGTTGAACTATTTTGAAGTAGATTTGGGCATATTTTGAACTTTGACCTTCATATACCGACTGGGTAGCTTAGCTAATATAAGGGAAATGTTCAACCCCGTCTATTTTAGGGGATATTTTCCTATATTTTGAACTTTGACCTTCATATACCGACTGGGTGGCATAGATAAAATAAGGGCAATGTTGAATACCGCTGATGACGTCAATATTAATACTAATTAATTAATATAAAGTTAATTTTATTCTTTAAAAATTAGTTTAAGCTACCAGAATATGAAAGCAATTAAATATAATTTCAATTCAGTTTTTTTTTTAAATTATTTTAGATGGAATTTAGCGCCCTTTTAGATTAAACAAATCAATTCACTCTTTGAAAGGGTTAAATATTATGGAAAACCCGTATTTATTAACGTAACACTCGTGTAACTTCCAAGAATGATTCTAATAAGCCCAACTACACCGTTAACCATTAAGAGAAGTAATTAAAAATCATTAATGAAAGTTAGATTTAAATGTAATTTCCATTTTGAAATCGTGGAAAAGGGATAGGCTGGGACGAAATTATTTATCGAAATGTACTCAAGGTCTCGTATTTTTTCTCATTCAAGAAATCAGTTCTAGACGATATAAGATGTATATTTCACGTAATATAATTAACTATCATTAAATCAAATACTTATATTTAAATAGGAATAATTTTAAAATCGCCCGTTAGCGTTACACGTACGTACGCCATTACTAGATCGTTAAAATTTAATTTTTTATTTTAATCAGTTCTTTAATTTGACGCCTCTAAATTCTAATATAAACCAGGACCAGGTGCCTTATCGGTTTGAAAGATCAAATAATTGGTGTAACACCCAATATTTCTACGAATGTAGAATTTCATTGATGTTTTGGCGAATTGACATAAAGGTCTACTGAAATGCAAATTTAAATTAGCTTGACTATATCCGATATAACCAAAGCGTCCCTTATTTTCACTCTCTCGATAACCAAAGCGTCCTGTACGTTCCTCCAAAAGTTAAGATACACAAGCTTAAGACATATTTATTCAGAATCCATTTCAGTGTCCCTTAATTATTAAACTTAATTGAAAATAAAATAAAAAAATAATAAAATTTCGAAGCGGGTCTTAATAGTTAATAAAATCCGATACGGTGGTATAATGATTTAAATATTCTACACCACACAAGTAAAGAGTGTTGCCGCTATTTCATTAATAACATGAGCCGACACAGAACGACATTCGCGTACGTGAGATACGTCGTTAGTAAGACACTAATATTAATTATAGTTTGGACCCTGCCCTGCCTTCCCTATACTACCACTGAAATACTGTTCAGGGTTAAATAACAGTCAACTATCTTTAATTATTTTTCTTTTATCATTTTTAAAAGCGGGGACTTGCGTAAGTTTGAAGAAAATGACATAGAATATAATAGTCAACCCCAAAATAAAAACTAAGTTAAAACAGAAGACAATTAACGCAATGTTATCAAATAACTATTATTCCCATTATAGTTAAGGGTGTGTTTTATTTTTCACTATCAAGTTTCGTTGTTATAAAGATTTCTAGGCGAATTTAGGTCGATTGTAGTTCTTACATCTTTTAACTAATTTATTTCTGATTGAGTTTAAGTTATAATTATAGAATTATTCATAAAGGACACAATGCGAAATTAATTTTTGGGAGGAAAAACCTCTTTTTATAGACAAGTGAAGGTCGATTTTCTAATTAATGGTCCTAATTTTCACTCTTTTTTGTTATTTTTTCTCTCTCACCCTATTATATAGATAACCCATTGCGATGCGATTGCGGTTCGGCCTGGTTATTACTTCGCAATACCACTAATGGTACTTGCGGTACTCCATTCGCCTTAAAGGGTGTTCTAATGTCCTTACTGACAACGGAAGACTTGTGTCCAGGAATTTCATCAGAAATGATCATGGGTCATCAGTTAGTTTCCTTAACAACCAACAATGAAACGTCGGTAATTGTGACGTGGAGCGTGCAATCACCAGGACTAAAACGTCACAAAAAGAACGAATCAGACTTGGAATGGCGCATACTGTACCGCCAATTGGATTCCGATCCTTACGCCCTAGCTTTCAGTGGAATTCACAAATCAGCTGATGACGTAGACGCCGAAGCCATAAATCAAGCCACAGCCAGTGGTGATAGGCTTAGAGCGGTATTCGTTGACGTACTTGGAAATTTAATTCCGGACACGGACTATGTCGTCTGCTTGGCCGCTGTTAAGGGAAGCCAATTCATCATGCAACGTAAAAGATGCCGGAATGTCAGAACGGCCGAACATATAGTGACTACACCAGTTTCCGCAGCCAATACAGCAGTAGCCAATCACGTCCTAGCAACGTCCGGACAGATACAAGTCAACTTGATCGAACGTCGCGCCATCATGACGTCTTTGGACAGCACCGAAGATTCGATCACGTTAACGTGGAGCGTTGTCAAGTCTCCAATTAGAAAAAGCAGACGAAACAGGGCCGCGCACCAAGAAGCGCGAGTCGATGACTTGAATCAGGCTCGTAATAACAATATGGATGGCTTCATGGTAAGCATAAGGGAGTTTGGATCCTTCGCTATGCACGAGGAACGCGTCACCGAAGACCAAAAGATCATACCATTAGAGGAAGAGGTTGCTAGGAGCTACGAGGAACATAAGCGGTCCGATTTCCAGAAACGCGTCAATGGTCTACGACCCAACGTTGCCCATCAAGTCTGCCTACGCGATTTGACCACGAACGTCGTACTTCAAACGGAGGACTTGAGACAATTTACACCGGGAGAAAAAGGACCACATCCCGGTGAAATATGCAAGGAAATTATCACTGGAGACCATGGAATTGGTAGATGGCCACAAGGCGCCCATACCGCCATTGCCGCTTGCGTCACTGGTGCTGTAACGTCAATCGTGGTTGCCCTGGTATGTTTCTGTTGGTGCGGAGGAGGGCGCAAACGCAGCAAGAAGGATTTGAACGAGAAATCAAACAAGATCAGAGGTTCCTCCCTAACTGGTACCACATTATCCGTCATTAGCGGGGATGGTACCAACCAGGACACTCTAAAGAGAGCCAGACGCTCATTAGCATCGACTATCTCATCGGGTAGCGAGAAAATTATAGCGTCCATCGGAGGTCAAAAGGTCAATATCGGGGAGATTGGAGACCCCTTCAAAACTCTACCAACATCGTCCAATCAGGGTCGAAGACGATGGCTCTTACTGTCACCCGAAGAAGAAGAAACTATTGACGAAAAGGACTTGTTAAGGAGTTTAAGTCCTTTCCACCCGAGATACAGTCTACCAACAACCAAGCAGAATTCAGAGGAAGATGACAAATCCGATAGAAAATCGGATTCCATTCTACCCTCGCCAAAATCTATGTGGTTCAAGACACCCAAAGTCTTAAACCGATCAGCCATTTCGGCACCGAGCGAAATAGGAATCCCCGTAAGTACCACGAGCGGAAGTAGAAGTGGAAGCGGAACTGGAAGCGCTACCGGTACGGGAACGTGTACGGCGAAATCGGAAACCAACAGTTCACGAATAAGCCCCGCACCAGAAGACGCGATCGAGTACGTTTAAAAATTGAAACGGTAAATACTTTTGAGTGTGACAGTGCAATGTATATTTAAATTCTCAGTGCACTCTTGATAACAGTCATATAAACAATGTTACCAAGTGAATTTCAACGCTGGAGTGCACTGGGTTAGTTCAGTTCAACATTCGTGTCCACTGTACCCATTCATACCTTAAAAGGCTGCATTTTCAAGCAAACCAGTGTTTAAGGTGCCTTCAGAGAAAAAATAGCAAAATGACTGTTTTTGCCATCTCGCAAAAACCCGTTTTTCAGTTGAAGGTGATTATACACCGACATGAAATTTTTAGCATTAAAATAACAAATATCCAACTATAATTTGATATATTTTTGGTTTTCATAGTTTAAATTTTCTTGGTTTTATTTAAGTTTTAAAATTGCCATTTTAAAGTTGAGGGGGTCTCAGTTAGAGGAGTTCATACTCTTCCCAAATGAAACGTTTCCATCGCAACAGGCATATAATTTACGAGCACAGGATAGGCTATCCATTGATCTATGTAAAAACTAAATCGGCCTTATCATTAAAATAACAATTCGTCTTAATCGATTTACTCAAAATATCTGATTCAGTATTTTTAAGATTAAAGCTAGAGCTTTTATCACACAATAAAAAAAAATACATCATTGGATGGATCGTGATTTACCGATAATTTTAAGCTCTGTTTTGTAATTTTGACATAAAAAATCATTGATCTGAACTCCTTCATAGATTTCTCGTAATACATTTCAGTGCTAAAACTTTAGGCAACTAGTTCGTATATTTTCCGTAGATGGCAGGATATAAGTAGTGACTTTTTTCAAGGGGGTAACAAGAGGGGTCCGTAGTCTACAGACTGAAAGACGTTTACCAATTAAGGTATGTCGGCATCATGTCGCACGCACCGGCGCCTTAACCCACAGTACCCACCCCTCACAGTAAACCACCCAAACTTTCGGGTCAGGTGGAAGAGAAAAAGACATACAAAGCACTTACCGGGAAGAGGGGGGGGGGAGAAAGAGGCGAATTTTGAAAGACCCTATGCACAATTATTGAAGAATAGGCGATATCTTCTTCTTCTATTTCCCGTCCCACTTTTGCAAGTAGAACAAGAAAAGGCTTATACAATATCACTAGTCATTTCTGAAAAGTGTAAAAACGGAGCTCCTTTCCTAAAATTTTCCTACTTTACCTAAAAACAAATGGCTAAAAAAACGGAATTGTAATGAACAGTCGGAGCAAACGGGCTCAAAAAATTAAATCATTCCATCGAGATAAACGGGAAAAATTATTAATACAAACATCAGAGGTGGGTGATTGTACTGAACTTATAAACTTACAAGTCCCAACTCCCAACCAACCATGTGAAAGAAATGTTTACACTGTAAAAAATTGTGGTGTATAAATAGTGCCATAATGGTGTTAGAACAATGTGCACTATTTGTACACCTTGACAAGGTGCTGAAATAGTACGAAAATAGTTCGGTATTTTAAAAACACCATTAGCTTAAACGAATGGTGTAGAAATGGGTTTATAAAACATAATTCTTTAAAAGGTGTGCAAATGATACCTTAATTAAATAAAATAACCCCATCGAATACCCCATTAAATGGTGCTCAAATGGCATAGAATTAGTGCGATATTTTTTAAACACCATTCATTAAAAGGCGCACAAATGATACCTAAACGATATAAAATAACACCTTCGCAAGGCCCATATAAAAGTGTTCAAATAATGTGAAAATAGAGTAAGGATTTCCCACGTCTATCCGATTTTCTGAAGGGCATTCAAATCAACATGTGAACACAAAATAAGATTTTATGGATCGCGGGGGGGGGGGTGTTAGCTCTAGAATAGAGGCTCTTTGGAAAAAAGTCTAGTTATTGAAATGCCCTAAAATAGGTTGGCGCCCCATACTAATAGCACTAATAGTAATATATAAAGCACTTTACCCCGGGTGCGCGAACTTAGACGCGGGAAGGAGTAATGCCGACCATCTCTGCTTTCTCCCCTATCCCACTTTAGAAAGTCGAGCAAGAAAACAAACAGATACTATCGCTACAGGCGATTACAAAAAGTACGTTTCACCAGGTTGGGGGCGCGGATGTGAAGAAAGCCCGCGACAAAATTTTTGGTATAGGGAACTTTCTCTTTTGTTCGATTTCAGGGGTGGGGTCGGGCTTACTGATAGTTCAAAGGGTTTCCACGAATTTCCTTTCTATACGTTCCAACAACTTCGGGTGTCAGAAACCAGGAGCGTCGATGTTATAAACATAGGTTTTTCCTTCGCTGTAAAGAGCTCTGGTGGTCTCAACTTTAGTGGGACAAATTATAAAATTGTCAAAAGTTTTGCAAAAACGGACCACTATTGCTATTTTTGAGCCCCTAGCGGAAAAATTTGTAAACTTTTTTCTCTGAAGGCACCTTAAATGTTATATTATTTAATTAGTACACCCCCATAAGCTATGATATTCCCGGTGAATACACGTCACCAATCCGTCCAACACTGGTGCGTTCAGTGCGGTGAAACAATTAATTTTCCAATTCAATTTTGCTCTTCAGCGACCCCCCAGTGATTACACATCGTAGAGGCCAAAAAAACAATTAAAAAAATCGTTTAAGAACATAAACTATATGTATATAAATGTGTTCAGAGACCATTATAACGTAACAAAGGCAATTACAAATAACAAAAAATTCAGGGGAGATCGTAATCACCCGCCCACTTTATGTTATTTCTATTTACTTTTGCTAATAGCAATAATATTAAAACATAACATTATTAAATATAAAACTATATATAATATAGTGTAGTCCTACTTTGTGTAATATAAAAAAAGTGTAATTCTGTGTCACAATGCAAGTTATTATATTTCTGTGTTAATAAAGTTAATTTTTTTCTAAAAAAAATATACTGGTATTTGTTTTGTTATAGAAAACCATATTTAAATTAGTTTCGCCACTGTTTTTTCGAATAATAGCTAAAAACCTACGCGAATAAATGATTACACCCAAATTGTACCAGATTGGACCACTTTCCCATATCGCCTCAAAATTCGAACGAGCAAAAACAGAAAAATTAAAAAAAAACTTGATTTATAAATTTTTAATCTAAATTAAATACGATTAGAAATTAATCGTTAATACTTTTTTCCCCATTAATTTATTTAAGTGGAATTAAAACTCGGTTTATGATTATAAAAACTAGTAAATTATACAACTGACAAGGGAGCAGCACCTATAGGACAGGGTGTGTGATGTTTTAAAAACAAATTATGTTCAATCCAGAATTTATTAATTCTTAGCCTCGAGTATCAAAACATTTTGCGTTCAAATCGATGGTCGACATTCGATGTCAAACTTGTACGGCGTAGTCACGTGATTAAATTTATCTACCGGTTCGATATAAGGGGTTGAAGTGATTCTAGAAGTTAGAAGTACGCGTTTTCGAAGCTTAAACTATAATTTCCCGACCCTGTTGTATAAACGTTAACGTACAAGCCAAAAGGCATTTTTATAAATTGAATATTTTATGTTTTTAAAAGACATCATTTATCATTAATGAAGTCAACTAGAAAAAAATAATATTTGGGGTTTATATTAACATCCTCGTTAAGGTTTAGTTAGAAGGGTTACGTTCAGACTGACAAATTTGACATAATATTAATAATAAATAATTTGTTAAGTGTTTTCCAGTTTTGCTACACGACATAGCGAGTAAAGATTTAAAAAAAAAATTCTGGATGGGGCCAACTGTACCAACAAATACTTGAACCTATGCAGGAAATACATCATTTCGTTGAAAGACATCTGAAGAGTGGTAAGTAATTGTAAGTAACTCAACGATGTATCTTCAGATAATCAAGTACAGTTTTACAATCCTTGGCATTTCAAACTTAACCCCTTGTTCTTAATTACCCAATTTTAGAATAAATTCAACCAGAAGGCAAACAAAGGCCTGCTCATTATTACAAAACTAATTTCACACTAAACAGATTGCATTGTCATTCAATGCCATTTTTTATGTACATTATAAAAGCTTAACTATAACTTACACAACATAATATGAACATAACCCTTAACCAAAAAAAATGTAGCAACAAATTATACTTTATAAAGTCAGTTTTTTTCTACAAAGCCTTAAAAATTTGAACTACTCCCTGAGATTAAAACTCGCGTAACGTATAAGTAATTAAAATTAAGAAAGGGGGGGGGGTGAAAAAAGTAAATCGTATAATTATTTAAAACAATAAAAAAATTAAAGCCCTTAAGGTGTAAGTGATTTTTTTTTAAGTTAAATACAATAGAGTAATGGCATTTATCTACCTTTAGCTTTATTAAAAACTATGGCGACTTAACAAGGGGTGCCACTACTCTATTCAACTGGACTCATGAAAGTGTACAAAAGAATCAAATTAAGATTGAAATAATAATATAAAAAACCTTGCTTGTTTGATTTCATTCTAGAGAGTAACCCAAGGATTTGTCAAATCAGTAATATAGAATTAAAAAAAACGAAAAAAAAAGTTCATCTGGGGTAATTACGTACAAAGTAGCCCTGATGAATGTAAAATACTCCCAGGGTAAAACGACAAATTTTCTGGGCGTTTTTAGTTTTAGGCCTCAAAGGATTTCTTTTATTTCATTTTAAATAATTCAGCATTGCGAACCAAATATGAACGATGATTAGCATTTTGAAATTATTTAAATGTAACCCTACCACGTGGCAACGACAAAAATTTGATGAAAAAAAAAGAATTAAATAAAAAACAATAATAATTACCAACTATCAGTGCGTTGCCATTCTTTCTAGGCAAACTTTAAAGGGATATTGACGTAACATTTACCAGCGTTGAATGTATTATTATTATTATTGTTAATTCACTTTAAAAATGAAGATATATATAAGAATTGCTACAATATATTAAATAAATAGGTTAATTTGGCCTAAAAATGAGACCATAGTGTCACGAATAGGGAGCTAACAGTTCTGACCCTGAAACGTCACACCATTCTATCTCTTACTGGAGCTTCATCCCCCCCTAACGGTTGGAAACAGTATTCTGCGCGCACAAATGCCGACCAAAGGGGGGGGGGCTGCGTGACGTCAGACTATCTCTTCACCCTAGCCAGTTGTTAGCTCCCTATAATCACTCCCAGAGACCAAAAGCGTCCGGAATTATCAATGATAGAAATTAAAGTGTCATAACAGACAAACCAAATGTTTCAAACTACCAATTAAAATTAAATTTAAATCTACAATTATCTGAAATATACCACTTCTTAAATACAGTACCAACACTTATTAAATAACCACCTGCTTACCAAAAACAACATACTCCCCACCCACCACAAAAAAAAACACAACAACGCGTCAATCACTCATTTACCCTCCCTTTAAAACCAGATAACCCTATTAATGCATAATTTTCAATTAGTTGATCGAATAATTATTGTAAATATCAGCAGAGGGTGGTGACTTCAGGGTGTATGGTAAAGTACCACATATTTTTGATACACTTAACGTATGACCGGATTTGAATTTTTACCCAAAATCACTCGGTTCTCAGTCAGCTCACCCAATACATAAGACCCACTTTCTCACAAGAAAAAAAAATTAAAAATTAAATTATAGAGTATATGAAGTCGCGAGCCGGCCACGTCAAAAGCATAAAAATGAACCAGAAAAAACATTTATAATTGAAAAGCATGGATGATTCCGAGAGAGAAAAATATTGCCCAATTTCTTTCACCGCTCTTGTTATTTCTTTACGTAACGAATAGATGGAGAAACAAAAGAAATACGGATTTTTAATCATAATCCTTTGTTGAAAATAACTGTAAGGAATTGTGAGATACACCGCCATAATCATTATAATTATTGGTTAAGAAAAAAAGAGACTGTTTCTAACGCCAGAAGCGTAAGATTATTACGTGTTTTGTTTGTAGGCCAATATCGTGGATTAACAATAATCCAGATCCATATTAGGTGTTGTGTTTTAATAAAAACAATTTCGGAATGTTTTTTGTAAATTATACAGGGTGTTTCTGGAAGGTCTGTCAAAAATTAAGGGCTCGAAAATGTAGTAACTTCTATCTCCATTTTTCCCCAAGGGACACTGTTTTCCAGTTACGATTTGATTTAGTGTTTTAGGGATGACCCCTTAATTAAATTATAAATAATTGTCTTCCTTGAGTTTCTTAATTAAATTTAAGGAGTCATCTGAAATTAAGGGCTCAATTTGGAGTCGAAAATGTAGCAATTTCTATCTCCATTTTCCCCCAATTAAGGGACACTGTTTTAAAGTTATGATTTGATTTAGGGTTTTATGGACCCCTTAATTAATTAAATCAGAAATTATTGTCTAAATCAGTTTCTTAATTAAATTTAAGGGGCCATCCGTAAAATACTTTGACCAATCTTAGCTCGATTTGAAACAGTGTCCCTTGTGGCAAAATGGAGATAGATAGAAGTTACATTATCGACGCAAAACTGAACATAGAAACAGAAGTTCAAATTTCAAAACCACCAATTTTAGTATAAACAAAAGGTTGGTGGAGGAAGGGAGGGGGTTTGTTTATTGAAATGGAATTTAAACAATAATTCCAATAATTTGACAAGGTACTCCTACTTGACATACATTAGTATTAACTGCTCCCGATGAACCCATTCGAAATACCAAAAATGTCAAAAATATTCAAGAAAGTTTCGACCCAATGAGTAAATAATTCGTCTAGCGTATCAACGTTAAGACGCGTTAAGGTTATAAAAATTAAACTTAATTTCACTTATAATAACCTTTTATCACGCCATCGTCCTTTAAATTTAATATTTCACGTTATTGAACACGCGGTAAACGCCTTAAAACTCTCTATAAACTTGCCAAACGTGTTAGTGTAACACTAACTGAAGATGTCATAGAGCTGGATTTACCCATAAATACTGAAGATTCCCAAAACATTCTATTGAAGGTTAGGTTACTACAAGAAGCGATATCTAGTTTATTAGGGAGAAGATGCCTAAGTGTTCGCGCGCCATAGTCCCAGTCCCCTTTTCAAAATTCTAGGGGGGTGGGCGTAAAAAGGAGGCCGGGCTATTTCGCCTCTCCTCAGTCGGAAAATATGACTGTAATTTTCGTCATTCGCGTCGCGCTGACGTGAGTTTTCAAGAACCAATGAGATGGTGGTTGTAATTTAGAGGCGGGCATTAACTCCGGACCTACGTCTTTTGAACTGGAGATAAAGCTTGAAATGTGGCGAATTTATACCTTCTCCCTAGTAAACTAGATATCACTTCTTGGTTACTACAATAATGCACGAGTCTAGCAATGCTTTTATAAATTTCCACGTTTATCACCATGCGTTAAACTCATCTCAAACTCGAAGTTCTTGTTCTGTTAGGATCGTATTTCGAGTAAAGATGCCAGTACGTGGAAAATAAATCAAAATTAACCTCATGGTCAATTTATTAACTCGTAATTTCTAATAAATTCCAAATTCCAATAAGTGTAGTTGAGGATATGCTGGAGACACGTTTAAAACAGCGTGCTATAAAAATTACACATTTTTCAATTTTGATAAGTTGATAGTGTTAATTATATCGTGTAAATTCAAAGCCCGGTTGATCCCCTTTAATTATATCTATATAAAATAATAAAAATGTACCCTATTTTACCGGTATTCCGTATATTTCACTTTTGACTTTTGTCATTTGAAAGAAGTTTAATATCAATTATTATCCGCTTAAATAGAAATCCCTAAAAATGAACCTGTTTCTTAAATAAATAAATTTAAAAAATAAATGTTATAAATAATAAAATAAATATAGTAACGAATAAATAATAGTATTAATATTTAAAATATCGAATGTCTCAAAATTATTTTAAAATAGAAATACTGTTTTAAATATCAAATTATCTCAAAATTATTTTAAAAAATGAATATTAATATTTAAAATACCTAAAAAATAGGCTTATCCAATAATTATATAGACAAAAATTAATATTAATATTTAAAATATCGAATTATCTAAAAAGATATTTTAAAAAATTATAAATTGTCGTAGTTATAAATTACAGCATTAAAAGGAGTTGAAATACTACCCAGAAACCCATTAAAATTAGACCATACGAGGAGTGCAAGTTATCGGTTATCACGATTGAATATTAATTAGGTTTTGTCAGTTTGGATAAAGACAAAATAAAAATTATAAATGCGACACACTTTGAATAAATTAATTATATTCAGTCAAAGATGTCCTCGTTAGAGGTTTGCGTTCTTTTTTGCCAGTTTTCTTTGACAAATAGTAGGAGGAGGGGGAGGGGGACACTGCGGATATACTTAACATTTCATGATAGATATTGAAATTTAAGAATAATTCACGCCCAATTCTAAAAAAAAATGCATGCAGCATGGTCTCAATCTAAACTCGATAATTTCAGCAGATCCGGAATCTAATCTATAGTACAGATATTCAGGTTTACTACAACGCAACGCAGAAGCTGTGTTGGATAATTGTGTTTAAATAAATAAATAATTTATATTGCTTTTGGGATAGTTATTCCGCCCATACCGGTTTTATATGTCATATCTATTGTTCGGCACAATTTCATTTTCTTTAATTTTAATTTTATTGGAGGGAGAATTCTCTTAGATAAATATTAATTTGGAGTAAAATTGATAGATAGTCCATCATAAATTGAATTAAGGTGGGTATTTCTTTTTTATTTTATTTATTTTAGAACTGTAAGTTAAAATTGTTAATATCTCCTTTAATATTGTAGATAAAGACGTAATTATTTCAATATTAATTATTTTTACTCTCTTTCGATTACAAAATAAAATTAAACATATTTAATTTAATTATTAACAATCATAAGAAACTTATCTTGAGGTTGTTTAAAGCCAAAATTAAATCTCTGGAACCCCACTTTTTAAATACCTTATTTTAAAACCCCTGGGTCCTTTAGTATATACTTCACACCTACCCCGAATTTCTAAAAAACCCCAAATATTACAGGTTAAAATTTAATTTCCAGTCATTTATCTATACTATAAAAACAAAATAAAAAAGTAATAAAAATTAAATCTACAAACCATCTCATCTAAAAATAACAATAGCAGCAACTTTCTTCAAAAACTAGCAAATGGAATAATAGAACTAAACGCCCCAATAAATCCGAACAAAAACATAAAAAAATCAACCATTATAATCTATAGAATTATGTCCCTGTTCATTCTTTCTTTTTACCATAAAATACAACACTACGAACATCGCCAAGATAATCTTTAAAGGTTAAGGAAAGGATTCACAAATATAAAACGAATTAGGCCCCTATTAAAATACCACGCTACTATATCGTACCCTAGACCTTGAAGATAGATGAAATATAGAAAATAAAACCGCCAAGTGAAACAAATTTTAGTTTAAAGCCTTGAAGGCATGCTCATCTTTTTTCTATTTTTTTAGTCGAACAGTATAAGATTTGCTTTAACAAATTGGGCAAATATTCGTGATCATAGCCTAGGAAAATAGGCCGATATTATTCCGAGTACTTGCATGTCCTTGAAATCAAAGAGTGAGAGGGGAAAATTATAAATAAATAGATTATCCCCTACGTAACGAATGGCAAGTATCCCTCCCCCCCCCCCCCGAGGCACAATGAATGTCAAAGTGATTGTGAAACACCTATCATGTAGGAGCTACGCCCAAAAATAATATAGTTATTTTTATAATATTTATATTAAACAAACAAACAAAACACCTTCCAATAATTAAATTATTATAATTAGCCAGTCATCAAGGGTTTGTTTAGTCGTTCATATAATTAAAAATAAAATAAAAATTAAGTTAGGTTACGAGGACGATCAATGTTAAAGGAAAAGTATGATTTTTCTTTTCATTATTTTTATTTGAAAAAAGCGTTTAAAATAATTATTATTGAAGAGTTTAATTAATTTAATTAACTCATTGCTAAGCATAAAGGGGAAAAATCTGTCAAATCCATTTTAGAGTATTTCAATTAATAATTTTTAAGCACCGTTTTTTTTTTCAAAATAATTTTAATTATCAATTATTTTTCAAGTTAAGTGTCAGCTTTCCACGTGTCTGCCCAGTTTCCCAGGTTCAAATTAAATCTATCTCTATCAATTCTACTAAATCCGTTCGTTAAAACTGCCCTAGCAACGTTACACTTCCCCTTTAAAAAACGAAACTACAGCAAAAACTCCTCACGAAATTTCAATAATAAACTTAATTCTGAAAACTACTTTAACTTAATTTCGATCGTTCTTGAAGATCGTTTGACTTGTGTTTATAATTAAAATAATATCCGTGTCGATAGTGATCACGAAGGCGGTCCAAAAAACGTAGATAAAGTCCTTCAAAAAGAACTTCAATCGAAATTGATATTTATATACCCAAAAAATTATAATTATAACTTTAATTCAATGTTAATAACTCCACCTCAGAAAGTGTAATTGAGCTCGTGAAATGTAATATTTTTTCTCCGCCTAAGGTTGTATCATTTAAGAAATAATTTTTCCTATAAATCGAAGACGTTACTGTTGAAAACCGCAAGAATGTTAGTCAAGTCTTACTGGAAAGAGGGTTAAATAAAATTGGGTTATTCCTAATACAATAAAAGAGTTTATCGGGTGGGGAAAAATTATTATTTTCTTTTTATTTTTTTTCATTTTTTTGGAAAAATTCCAAAATGAATTTTAAAAAAAAGGTATTGAAGCTGCATCGGCTTACGAGCGTTACTGATTTACGTGAGAGATTGAAAAATAAACAACCTTTGTTTTCTCAGGTGAAAGTAAAAGCGTTATATGAAAGCGTTCAATTATTGCGTGAATGTTATTTAGAGTTTGTAAACAATGAATGTTTGGAGTTTCATTTGTTGTAACCTATCTTCTATAATCCATTTCGGAAATTACATACAGAGAGGCAGACGTTGCCTGAGTTCACTACACGTGGGAGGCTGCCAGCTCGCACTGCCTCTAGTGGCGCTTCTTAACAAAAGGGAGAATACCCCAATGGCGACCTCGCCCCCGTGTGTTGGTTTCTAGGTATATTATTTCCAAAATGGTTCATAGCCATAAAATTTAAAGGACTGACTGGCTGGCTGGCTAACATTCATTGCCGCTTTACCTAGATCGGCAGCCATCTTGGAAAATGGCGGCCTAATTTTAAACTGCTAACATTTATGATACTGGTTTGAATTTTCCCTTCCCTTCCCATAAGGCAGAAAAATAACCAAAACATTTCCAACGCTTCCATACAATATTCATGTAAAGAATAAATACACTCTGGTTAAAGTATTTATCGTGTTTTTATCACTTCCGAAAGAAAAAGAGCAAGCCGTCGCTTTTCAGGTGAGGTGAAATAAATCTATACAAATATTGAAGAAGAAACTTTACAGCCACACGCTATGCCATGTGTTAGTTAACACACTAGGCTAATCGTCTGACCTAACTGGAAATTCGCTTGAATACCCATATTGACAGTTAAGTGTTAATGTTCTATAACGTCTGTTAAGACTGAAAATTCTTTAAACTTATTCAATTGGTGATAAAAGGAGTAAAAGAAAGAACCTTATCAGGTGACACGTTCGTAAACTCCAAAATGAAATTCCCCTGACAATATTAAAATTGCCTCCTGACTTCCCGTTCCGAGACATTTCACACACATTTTCAAAATATAGCAGAGCTGTATTAATACTTTTAAACGTCCAGTTTCTATTTACATTCAAGCATAAGTTTATAAGTGATATGTTCCATAAGTATGACACTACCTACACTTCGTAATGCTTGAGACTTACTGAGAGCCCAGCTAGTTCAAGAACGACGGAAGCGAGAATTGGAAGTCCTACACTCGGTGGTTAATTAATTTTGCAGGACTTCCATCTAGGTCCTATTTAGTCTGCATTACTAAGCCCAAATTTGACAGCAATCATCGATTTACCCTGAATCTATGACCTACTTCAATCACTTCATGACAAGCTCCAGTTTGTAACCAGTGACAAACTTATGAAAGAAACATATCTTACAAACTTATGATTCTATTAATTGTTAAAAATGGGCCAGAAAACGAAGTACTATTTTTGAAACTTAAGGACTCTTTTAAAAACAAACAGGGTTAAGAATTAGTTTAAACTGTGTTAAGAAATATTTTGAATAAATCCATCCCATTAACAAACATTATTAATTCGGTTTATGGTCTGTACCCAAAACTAAGTGGATAATTTTAGTTCATTATTAAATACTAAAAAAGAACAACTTTATTATCAAGTATTCCTAGGCCTATATTTAAGTTTTACGGTTATGGTTTGTTTGTAACGGGATACGCCCGGTACTTGACGTAATGCCATCGAAAGTTTCGAGTGTTTTAATTTAAAGGTAGGCGGAATTGAGTCTATTATGTTCAATAACAAGCAAACGAGAATTCTTTATAAGAAACTAAATAGAAGGTACGAAACGCTTCCCTCTCGCTTAGCTTAACATCACGTTTTGAATTTATTTCAGACACGTGAGTTGCAAATTTATTTCGGAAAAACTTTCCCGCCAAATTTCAAGGATGTTGGCGGGAAACTTTCTTCAGAAAGCAAGTGGACCGCGCATAAAGAGACAAGCTCCTATATCGCCATCTAGGTTTTAAACGAACTAATATTTAAACAAACTAAATTAAATAATTTTTCAAGAGTTTCAGATGATTTCTATAACTTCATTTTGTTATAAATAAGTGTAATTAATTTTTAAAATTAAATTAAAATTTTAGAATTTTAAAATTATTTCGGGTAATTTCACCACTCACTAGATGGCGATGGTTCACTTGCATTAATTTTTTTCAAACTACAGGCGCGATTTTTAAAATGTTCCGAAATTGAACCACTATGAGGCAATAGAGACTTGGCAGTACTATTTAACCTTAATTATGGCTTCCCGAAGGACCAAGCGCAAATGATTATTTTAATTAACTGAAATTTGTAATAATGTTGGATAATTTCTAATTCAATACACGATTCTACTCAACATTTAATTGAAAATAAAAACCCTAGGTTAAATCATCTTTAAAATTCATCTTTTCCTAAATGAAATTGTTGTTTAGTCTAGGAGTTTATATAAATATTTCTAAAGAGAAATAAAAAGATAAATACTAAACAAGCGTTAAATTAAACAAAGAATGGGCCTTGGACATTCTTTAGAAAGAAAAAACCTTTCTTCAAAAATTATTAAAACCTATTGAATAGGATTGAAGGCTAAAAAAACTCATCGTGAATTCATTGCCGATGCATTACCAACCCCAGAAAAAAATTAATGCATACGAAAATTGTCCATTTAAAGTATAAAAAACCCAGACTTAACTTCTAAACATTCACAAAAATTTACCGTGGCCTAAATGGTCAGGTAAACGCATCATGACCAAAACTGAATAAAAAAGGATAACCTTGGCAAATGGACATTAAGATGGTTTTTATAAAAAAAAAACTTGCCTTTCTCCCTCATAAAATAACGGAACTTGCTTACTAACTACAATTTAACAACGTGGTAACCACTCCCCGCGGTTTAAGGAGCTATTAAATTGATAGTGACCCTGAATTTGGGCACTGTCAATATTAAGGGTTATAGAGTTGAAAACTTTGAACCCAAGATTAGTTATTTAATAAATTTAAATCCTTTCTCATTTGACATTAGCAGACAAGAAAAGATAATTCTTGACGGATTTCGTTTATACCATTAGTCACGGCGCGTGAATCACGGCTGATAATAATCAGATTTCATCTGTCACGCAACACTTTCACATAATAACGTCTGTCCAAAGAGCTTCGGTCAAACAACAACAATGCGAAAGAGAATGTTTATAATAAATCCTAATCAACACTTTAAAATGGCAGCAGCATTGGCTCCGAGTGTGGTCTCTAACATTAGATATAAAGGTGTGGGATACTTGCCCAAATTTATAATTTTTAGGCTAAATTGACAAAAAAAGCTTTCTTAGCCAGCATCTAAGACGAAATTCACACGACAATTCCATAAATCATTGGAACAATTGAATTGATAGCCTAGCGTTAAATATCACGTGACCAAACACATGTCGTGGTTGGCGGATAGTGTTGATAATTCTTTAATAATGAAAATGTAAAGTGTAAATAAATTAGAAATATCTCATTAGCCTTTCAAAGCTTGAAATACTTGCCACCAGGGCTTTTCCCGATATTGAATTGGTTTATATTGAGCAATATTAATTATAGTACAATGATATATTGCCAATACACTGAAAGACCATTAATAACCGTGCCACTAAAATTACAAATGTTAGACCACTCTGACGGACATACTTTAAGTAAAATATATACATTATATATTTAGCTTGAGTTAAGAAAGATTTACAGCTATAAGGCGTCCGTCCATTAAGATTAAAATTGGAAAATAAATATACGATATTATTTCAGATACGAAGTTCAAAATTCTCTATAATAAAAATTGTAAAAGTTCAATACACTTATGATCAGGAATTAGTTTCGCAATTGGGTCCTAGGACACGCGTTTGTCATATTTTGTACGTGCTGAAGATTTCTTTTATTTCCTTTTTTAGGTTAAGAAATAATAATTATAAGAGATAGGACTAGTCACGCTTCAACACTATAGCACAACATGAGAGAGAGAGGTCACGCCCCGGAACAATGGCTGTAAGTTAACGTTTCTTGAAACGCCTTTGTTTTAAATCATAGCGTAATTTATCATGGATAATTTATCTCAAGGAGGGGGTTATTAACATTATAATAGATCATACAAGCCACTAAAAAAGGTTTCATAGTCTGTCTAAGCTACGTCTAATTTTGCATACTGGTCATTTCACTTAAGAAAGGTCAATAGGAGTCAGGAATGGATGAGACCAATGTTCTTCGAATCAAAAACCTTTAATAACGTTTATGACGTTTTAAGCTTGGAGGAGGTAAGTTTGATCAAGAAGTGATATTTAGTTTATTAGGGAGAAGATGGTTAAGTATTCGCGCACCATAGTCCCAGTCCCCCTTTTCAAAATACAAGGGGGACGTAAAAGGAGGCCGGGCTATTTCGCAGTCTCTCCTCAGTCGGAAAATATGACTGTAATTTTCGTCGTCATTCGCGTCGCGCTGACGTGAGTTTTCAAGAACCAATGAGGTGGCTGCTGGTTGTAATTTAGAGGCGGCGGGGATTAACTCCGGACCTACGTTTGGACTGGAGATAAAGCTGGAAATATGGCGAATTTATACCATCTCCCTAATAAACTAGATATCATCACTTCTTGATGAGACCAATGATAAAATCACAAAGGCGAGCAAACGTTCTACAACGTTTTAAGCTTGGAGGAGGTAAGTAAATTTGATAATGGAGTGGTATACACCATTTCCATGAACCTACCGAGGGAAAGGCGCTTGCCTTCCATCTCGCATTAAATTATTACTCATTTAATTCCCCTAATTCGGACGGTGCATTCATTAAATGAGTCAACTAACGATTAACATCGTTGACAATCGTAGTATTCTGGCCCGAAAACCGAGCTAAGCTCTCATTTACAGGAAAAATGAATTATAAATCCCCACCTTTCATTCGTAAGAAGGACTTAGCGTCAGTGAAAAAAAAAAAGACGAAAGAGGGGCCCCTTAGAAGTAGAAATTTATCAGAATAAAGATGAGATGGAGAGAGAGAGTAAGAGAGAGAGCAATTATCTTTAAATTCTCTCCCTTTTTTCCTAGGTCTCCCTTTCTTCGAATTAAGAAAGGAAAGACTTTAAATTCTCAGGTAAAAGTTTTTTATCTAACAAATATTTCTTCAAAGAAAAAAAGGGCAGAGAGAAAAAGGTGATGTCATTTTTGTGGAATTTTAGAGACGGGATTTTATACCAGAATTTAATAATAATAACAGAAAAAAAGCTTAGTGAATACCAATTAAAGTAAGAAATAAATTATTATAATAAAGGTTCTCCAAATTTTAGAAGTTTTTAACAGGGGTCAAGGCAAAAAGAACAGGGTTCTCAGGTTAAAGCGTATGGGGTCAAGGGTCAAAGGTGATATGATAAAGTCGCTAAAGCTGATTCCATAATTATTTTTTTTAATTGAACTAAATTTTAATAGTCTGTATTATGACGAAGGCCGATTTAAAATATTAAATTAATCTGTTGTCCTGAGAAACAGGAGGTTAAAGGTCACCCCCATATAATGCCTATATAAATATTTATGGAGATATTCAGGTACGTTTCACATTCCCTTTTTAAATCCGTTTTTTAAAAAAATCCCTTCAAGGTTTTATGGATGTAATCCGACGTTTTTTCAAACATAAAACTTAAACAAAAAATTCCTTCAGTGAAAGTAAAAGTCCTGGCTTTTGTATGATACGACACTGAAGGTCAATAGGTCGTAAGAAAGGTTATAAAACACAGTTACCCATTGTTATACCCAGATAAAATTTCTAACCTATGGCTAAATTATGATAATATTAGAGTATAAAACTACGAGAAAAAAATAAGGTTTTTCTCGAAACAGTCAAGCTCATACAAAACGGAATTACCGTAATGTATTTCAAAAATAACGTTGGTTCAACACGCTAACATTAAAAACGGTAAATTTTTGTACTTTATAAAGCGAATGCGATCATCATGTAATATCATAGGTATACCTTAAATAAAAATCTATCGTAGCTCAAAAAAAAGCACTTAAAATAAACGGCTCAGTGATTTTTGGGGTAAAATTAGAGAAGCGTTGTTTAATGCACGGTGCACGCTTATGATGATAAAACCAGTCTGGAACAGATTAAATTTATCAGTTTATCTTAACAAAGCTCAAAAGTAAAAATAATTTCTTTTTTTGTAAGAAAACAGCGGAATCAGGGGAATTTTTAAGTGTACCCCACACAAATAGTGGGGTTCGGTCTAAGTCTAGGGGTGGATACGGATGCTATGTCTACAGGGTGTTTATATTGTAGAGAAATGTGTAGGCCTACACATGAACAATAAATCCATTGTTATTCAGGGTTCAGACGATTTAATTTTTATATTAAAATCCCTGACTTTTCCAGCTTATCCCTGACCAAATTCTCAAAAAATATCCCTAAACAAATACTGCTCGAAGCATGGTTTGATACACCAAACGAAATCCCCGAAGAAAAATGTTGGTATATTTGAACCAGCACCCTGTATGTGTCCAAAACATAACATGGAATTCCACATGATAAAGATTTAGTTTTTTTTTAAATAAAAAGAATAAGAAGTATGCAACGCATGGAAGACGAGTCAAGGACGTGGGACCCTCAATCTACACGCTCTTGACTCTAGTAGTGATGGCATTTGTGGAGGGAGCACCTGTATTAGGGCATATACTACAGTAAACTAGTGGTTGGTTCATATGGAGTGAAAGTAAGTGGCATCCCAACTTATAAGAACAGGTTGGGTCATAAAAAGAAGCCTCGATCTTTCTTAGCAAAGACTACTCCCAACAAACATGAATTTATTTTGGTTTTCAAGGAATACTTATCTATTGAATCCCATACTCTCATTCTTAACCTGGCAGGCCCAGATAATGAAGTTTTCCAAAAGAATAGCGAAATTTTTCCCAGTTTTCCAAAAAGAACAGGGAGATTTTTCCTAATTTTCCAAAAGAACAGGGAGATTTTTCCTAATTTTCCAAAAGAACAGGGAGATTTTTCCTAATTTTCCAAAAGAACAGGGAGATTTTTCCTAATTTTCCAAAATAACAGGGAGATTTTTCCTAATTTTCCAAAATAACAGGGAGATTTTTCCTAATTGTCCACAATAACAGGGAGATTTTTCCTAATTTTCCAAAATAACAGGGAGATTTTTCCTAATTTTCCAAAAGAACAGGGAGATTTTTCCTGATTTTCCAAAAGAACAGGGAGTTTTTTCCTAATTTTTCCAAAAGAATAGCGAGATTTTCCCTGATTTCCCGAAAAGAACAGCGAAATTTCTGATTTCCCCATAATAACAGTGAGATCTCCTTGCGAGCTTAACTTCAAACCCCGTTATCAAATAAGCCAACAAAAACATTAATGCTTGAATAAAATAAATTCATGCTATAACTTATTCTCAGGATGTCTCGAAGGAGTCGGTCGGTATAAGAAGACCTCCCGTTGATTTCTTACAAACACAGAGGATACTGCGCGCAAAAAAAAAAGAAGTAAATTTTGCAAAGATCCCCGGGTAGTCGTCGCTTAAACTTTCTTAAATTAAAGATTTCTGTGAGTGTGATTCAAAGTGTAGCTAGCTATACAACGCATCGGTAGCGTCACTAAAAACCTAAATTAAAAGTAAAACCCTCCTTTTTAAACATTTGGGGGTCATTGATATTGACTGCGAAATAAATAATTTCTGGAATGAATAGAAATACTTAAGGAGAGTAATTATTTATATCTAATTTATGATTTCAAAATCGAGCCTTTGAATTATATCGCAGTATACATGACGAAGGACTTGGTAACCAAGTTTAGCGTTTACCTTTGTGTGTTTCTCATTTAATTTCATTATATATTTATTTATAGACAAATTTGAATAGAGAATTTTACGAAATAACTAACCAATTCTTTTGTAGTCGGTGATAAACCGAAAACGAAAACGGATGCTGTCACACTTAGATGCCACCAAAGATGACAGCTTGATGGCATTGAAAATCCCCTATCGACTACACCCATATGCAGAAAATATATGGGAAATTAAGTTAGTATGCTAAGGTTATATTCATTATGTACGCACGCCCTTACAAAGGGAAGAGGGCATAATTAATTAATAATATATTTAAATTTGGTTAGTTATTTTCATTGCACTCGGTGCGTTCAGTGCGCGTAACACAGTTATCGGTTCCGTGCATAAGTTTATAAGATATGTTTCAATAAGTATAAAACTACCTATACTTCGTAATACTATAGAGTTGCTTACAGCTCACAAGCGAGAATTGAAGTCCTATACACTCGGTGGTTAATTTTGCAGGACCAAGTTCCATCTAGGTTCTATTTAGTCTATGAAGTGTTTTTGACTTCTTGAATTTGCATACATAAATTAAGCGTTAAATTTCAAAAAATAAGAGGCAAGATAGGATAATTTTGACAGGTGTAAAAACGGTTTAAAATTTCCCTTAAATTACCTAGGTCTATATGGAAGAAAAAAGCGTAATTTTAAATTAAAAAAAAAAACGAAACCGCATCGAATTTCGAATGACCATTATAGACAGGCCAATTTGAGGGGGATTGAATTTAGGCCACACGCTTGGCGAATTAAATCTTGCCCAGCGAAAATTGAAGAATGGAAAGGATAGGCCGATTTATTTACAAAAAATATAAAAAAGTTAATAAAAAAGCGTGTATATTACACGAATATAACTCTGAAATGTAATGTAGTGAGATTTATATTGTTTCATAATGAGCTTCCCTAGTGTCTCGGTTGATTTCGTGTCTTTTTCTTGTGTGTGTGTGTGTTAGTGCATTCAGAAGAAAATTAACTTTAAATTATCAAAATTATCCATTGTTAGTCTTAATGCTCGGTTTTCAGTTCAAAATTATCCATTGTTAGTCTTGGTTTTCAGTTCGCTATAGAACCCTTTTTTCTGGAAGTCGGCCTTTAAGTCGAACTTTGACCTCAAATACCTCAGCCCACATTTCTAGACTCGTCCTAGCAATTAGCCTTGGACTAAATCTAAAAATCACTGCTGTACATCGATCTTACATTACGTATCATAACTTCAGTTTAATTAACAGTTTAATCTAGCCATTCTTCGCCTCTACGGGGACGATCACGATTTTAGGGTTGTTCTGTTTGTGATATAACGGTTTTGCTCAAAAATAATAAATAAATAAATAATGACTTTCTAGAAAGAAAAAGGGAAGAAATCAAATCTGAATTATCTTTTTTTACCCTGCCCTCATATGTAATGATGGTGCAGAACTTATACTTCCTAAGTACGCTAGCTGCCTGTCATAAAGATTACCACGATGTCCTCAAAGTGTCAAACCCCGGTGAGGCGTGGTATTTTATTTTATGGAACATTATAATGACATTTTAAAGCATTATCGCGTATAAATAACAATGAAAATAACGTTAAAGGAATGCGTTGTACCGTTATACACTGGAATGTTTGGGGGCGGGAAGGGGTTAGTTCAAAATAGGGTTAATATTAAGACATTTTATGTCGTCGTGGTTTTCCTATAACAACATACTCAAAACATTCCATTAATTATTTAATTTTGTTGATTTTCATCAAGGAGTTACACGCAAAAATGTCAATGAGAAAACATTACCAACTGAAGTTGACATCTCTGTTCCAAATATTATTAAACGCCCCTCAATTAATTTAAATTAAAATAAAATAATCTACGTGATTAAACTTCCAAATCATTTGAATAACTTAATTTAACAAAAACATTCCATTTAACTTCGTTCATTTTTATCAAATGCCAACGATAAAACATTGCCAACTGAAGTTGAACATCTCTGTGACGTTAGCGTTCCAAATATTATTAAACACTATTCCTCAATTCATTTGAATTAATCTACGTGATTAAACTCGTAATTAGTCGAAGTTTTAAACTTCATTTAACGTAAAAAAAACCAGGAAAATTATAAAACTTTCCCAAAAATTAGATTATAATTAATTAAACCGCATCTCTTAAATCAATCAATCAATATGTTCCGCTCTAATCAGCATTTACCCCAAAAATACGCTACGACCAACCGTACATACATTCAAACGGTCATCGTTCCATTAAACTGGACAGTGAAAATAAACCTAATTTCGATCGCCTATAATTAAGCGCCGCATGATGTACGAGACTCAAACTAAATTATCCCTTATTTTACACTCGAATAAATTTTAAACTAAAAATATTTTCAACTTCACTTCAGAAAATTCCTACGAATTTCATGCGTTTGTATAGCCAAGCCTTCGGGGTGTGTAACTACGTCACAAATAAGTCTGCATTTGAAATCTCGATTAAATGAGTAGAGAGGAAACGGTATTAATGAATTTTCCACCCAAGTTCTAATTGCTGAATTATTTTTCAATATTATATTGAAAGTTTGCCCAATGCAATAATCAGGTTATATTTTTATCTATTAGACCTAATTTCGAGTTTCACTTAAATTACTAAATTTGTATAAATATTGAATAAAATATTGCACCACATGAATAAATATTAAACAACACTTACCAACTCAGCAGGAAACTACAACAAATCCCAGTCAAACCCCCCTCTCCAATTAAAATTCTCAATAAATTAAATCTAAATCCAAGATAAACCGAACCGAATCTTTCATCGCATTTAAATTAACAGTAATCTCAAAGTGAGATAGGAACGGAAAAGACTACTAATCATAGAAGGAGGAGGCTCGCTTGCTTGCATGCCACAAAAAACCTGTTCTTACAAATAAAAAGGTTTACCATCTTCTAGTATAGTACTTCCAAGAACCTATTTAGGTACGAGAACGTTCACGCATCGCCGCCATATTGACAAACAAGAAAATTATCAAACTTATCAAACCCAATTGGGAATCTTTGGGATACACTGCCTTTCATTACAATTCCAAAAATTCCCTGACATTTCCCTGATACTTCGAACCCATTTACAAAATCACCGACTTTTCCATGATGTCAAGTAATCTCTGTTACTGTAACCTCAGATTAATAATTAATCTGAGCTGCAACAAACACACGTGTAACAACTCAGTAGTATCGCCTTATGAAACTCCCTTAAGTTAGGACAACATTAAAATTCCCGAATGTTCCCTGACACTTCACACCAATTTTCAAAAAAATCACTGACTTTTCCAGGATTTCCAGGTACGGTGGAAACCTGGGCCAAGCTGCAAGTTGTAACAAGTAAACAACCCAAAGGGTTCAAAAAAAATCCCACGAAAACCCAAGCCGTCTAAATTAAAATTACTATAATCACACGTTCTCAAGTCTTCAATAAGTCCCTGGTAAACTTCTTACGACTTATTTCACTTCTCGCGCAGCAGTCCTCGCTAAACCTTAACTTATTTTCTCATCCATCCATTTAAAATGATGTCGGGTGGCGGAAAAAATATCTTCGTCATCGGGGAGGGAGGGGAGGCAAAGGATATCTAGTCAGAAAAGGTAAATTTTCTCTTGGCTAGCTACCTGGTCCAGAAAGAAGTACATACTACAACAACCCGCAGCAGAGCAGAGCAGATCTTATAACGTCGCCGTTCGTTGTTAGGGCGGGTAGGTAGCGCGTAGACTTTTTTCCTAGCAGTAACTTGCTCTTAAGTTCAAAATCTTAAGAAGCCAGCCAACTAACTAAACGACTTTTACTACCCACCACTAAAGTTACGTTTCGGTGGTGGTGGTGCCCTGGCCCCGCGACTGACTTTCATTCTACCTGCCGCGGGCAAGATCCTGAAAAAGCTTTAGTATAACCAAACCGAACCGAAAGAAACCAAACGTCTCGGGCCACACAAGGATTTTAAGGCAATTCGGACACAGTTGGTTTGGTTAGCGGCTTGCGTTGGTTTATAACACAACCTTCAGACGTGTTGCTGTGTAAAAAGAAAAAATACTTCAAAAGTGAAATGACGCGGTAATTTTTCAAGTCTTGGATTTGAATTGTTGTGAACACCGGTATGCCATTCAGTGCCCAAACATTCTCTGGCATATTATGGGAGTAACTTTTGTTGGACCATCTGTCATTTGGATTGATTATTTACTGGTAAGTTACTGTTTAAGAGTGAAATAAAAATTAGGTACGAATATTAAATTCGTTTAAGCAATACGTTACTTCTCATAAATTTGTATTCAAGATATTATGGTTTAGTCATAACCTACATGAAGTAATGGAATTCGAAAGAAAATTAAATTATGAGAAACCAGAATATTATAAATGGGCAACACCCTTTAACAAGAAACGTTAGCGACAATTTATGTGTATAGATCATTGCGGTATTATAGCCTTTCAGTGAATTTTAGTCAATTCTAAGCCGCCCAGAGAGTATAGGGATGCGCCTTGATTTTATCATTTACGTGATGTGACCCCGGTTATTGGTCTTGGAATAAATGTTAATTTGACAAATTTTAGTTCTTGTCACATTAATTTGATTTATAAAATAAGAATTTGTCAAATGAAAGTTTTCCGATTGTTTTTGCGTCAAAACGTTGCTTCGCCTCAAACAGTTTTTTACGGTACTTGTATAGAAGCAATAGTGCATAAGATATGTTCCATAAGTTTGTCAGGCTAAATAGGACCTAGATGGAAGTCCTGCAAAATTAATTAACCACCGAGTGTAGGACTTCAATTCTCGCTTCCGTCGTTCTCCCTCGAACTAGCTCGAGCTGTAAGTCTCTAGATAGCATTACGAAGCATAGGAAGTGTCATACTTATGAAACATATCTTATAAAACAACCCAACTTATACTTACACATTCTCGATAAACTTAACCCAAACAGGCCATACAATATAAAGACATAACAATATTGTAATGAACAGATTCCGGGGGGGGGGGAAGCGCCAGTAGTAAGTTACCACACTTTTAGCCA
The DNA here is from genome assembly GCF_054372755.1 of Phalangium opilio. NCBI lineage: Eukaryota > Metazoa > Arthropoda > Arachnida > Opiliones > Phalangiidae > Phalangium > Phalangium opilio. The sequence continues at coordinate 3,504,716 of NW_028324151.1, forward strand.
TGCAAATTAACCGAAAATGATCAAAATTTGCATATGCGCCCAGAATATGAAATCGCATTTTCACACCTGTCAATCAAATGCGAGTCACGTGCGTGACTCGCATTTGATTGACAGCCTGTGTGAAAATGCGATTCATATTCTGGGCGCATATGCAAATTTTGATCATTTTCGGTTAATTTGCATGGCTAAAAGTGTGGTAACTTACTACTGGCGCCATACAAACAATAACCCTTGCTAGCGCGCGTTGAAAGGGGAAAAATTGTTTTTCAGATTAAGAAAAATAGGCCAAAGAACGGTATCAAATGACATTTTATATTTTAAAGTTAACTGTAAGGAGAAAAAGCTGGGGGGGAAGGGTTGGAAATCGTGGACACGCTTGCAAAGAAAGAAAGAAAAAAAAATAAGTATGATAAAAACAATTTTGGAGGACGGTGTGGTCCGAGGTTTCCACTATACTATCCGTTTCAACAATGGCCCAACCAGTTTAATACCAATAAAAAAAAAAAAAGAAAATTCGCACTAAGGGATAAGAATTAAGCTTGTAGAGGAACCAACCACTGAAACAATGCCCGGATAATTTTCGACAAAACAATCGAAAGCTCAGTTATAATTACAATATTCCTTTCGTTTGGTCAAACGGCAAATGTTAATTTTGTCTCGGCCTTCTACGCCTAACATAAGTTTATAAGATAAGTACGATACTTCGTAATGCTACTGAGAGCCTTACAGCTCGAGCTAGTTCGAGGGAGAACGACAAGGGAGAATTGAAGTCCTACACTCGGTGGTTAAATTAATTTTGCAGGACCAAGTTCCATCTAGGTCCTATTTAGTCTGCATTAGCAGCCTTTGACATCGCCTCACCAGGCGTCCCTCGCTTTACCCCGAATCTATGACCTACCCCAATCACTTCATGACAAGCTTCAGTTTCTAAGTTACCAGTGACAAACTTATGTAAGATATCTTATAAACTTATGGCGTAAGAAATAATCGTTCTTTAAAGAAAGTGTAAGTCAGTCAGGTGTCAGTCGACGGGTATACTGTTAAAATTTCCGTTTAAACTTAATGTAGGTATACCTCGAGACTAGAGAAGCCAGTTTTCTTTTTAGCCCCGGTGCGGTTTTCATTTCAAGTAGCTGGAAGTCCTTGGGGGAAGTTGGGGGCAAGTCTTAAAGAAACTTTATAAAATTCAGTTTATTCGCGATTCAATAGTTTTTTAGAGGCTTTCATCATCGCCCTAGAGGCCTGATTACATTTATTTTTTCTTCTTTATGTCATCCAGGATTATTCGCAGTTTTCAGACAAGGAGGATTGATACCTTTACACCAGGAGGCGAAGCTATTTGGTACTGCATTTTGTCCACCAAGTAGCATGGTATCCTGGTGTAAATGGTATCACACCTCATAGTCAAGTTTTTTCTTAGTAGGTCTTAGCATTAAATGATTAAATGAAGAATAAAAACTGAAATTTAGGAAGAATAAACTATAACTACAACACTAATAAACTGAAAAATTAAATGAATTAAATAAAACCTAATTTGCAAAGAAGATTCCGAGGGGCTAGACACTTCTAACAAATGTACGGGATCAGTTCAAATATTTAATATTCTTAAATATGAAGCGGAATAAAAAATAAAGTTAACTACTTCGACCTAAGAACATCCAAGTTAGGATACCTACCATTATACCCTTATTTAAATAACGATAATTCACGGTTTCAAGCCTCCAAAAGTGACGTCATAGGATTGCAACCTCCACGGCAATTAATAAATATTTATTTCCTTAAATTTAAAAAAAAAAACCGAAACCCTCAATTTGTCAGCGTTTCATCACCGGAGGGGGGCCAAATTGGCAGATTCTCTACTTATGCTATGCATTGGCATCTTCCAAATTTTAATTATCAATTCAAGAATACCCGTTGGGAAGAAAACACAGCATAACATTAACCCGCAATGAATTTAATGAATGATACCCAGAAACCTCGGGTAAAGAGGTAATAAATAAATTTAAAATAAATGCTGGAATTTAAAAGCTATCTATATATTCAATTAAAAAAACCCGCCAAACTAGATTGGAATTGGCGGGAAATTTTTCGCAGTTAAGGTCAGCGAGCTATAGATTAATTGGGGCCTCCAAGAAAAAAAAATGGATGTGAAGATGATAATTTGCATAATTTAGTAGGCGGAACCATTAAAACGCGACTTATATCCTATAGCATAAGTTTATAAGTGATATTTTCCATAAGTATGACACTTCCTATACTTCATAATGCTACTGAGAGACAGACTTACAGCTCGAGATAACTAGTTCGAGAACGACGGAAGCGAGAATTGAAGTCCTACACTCGGTGGTTAATAATAATTTTGCAGTTCATCTTCCTATTTATTCTGTACTAAGCCTTTGACAGCGCCTCACCAGGCGTCTTCGCTTTACCCTGAATCTATGACCTACGTCACTTCATTAACCAGTGACAAAACTTATTTAACATATCTTATGCTTACCTTTTCAAAACGCGTAAAAGTTATGGCAGGTAATTTTCAATAACTTACAGACGGATATTTCATAAAATATTTTGTAAACAAGTTTCGCTTCCAAAACTTTTATATAGGCGTTTTGCAAGTTTGCAACTCATCCTATTCAAGTTTTTACCCAAAAATTTGGAAATGAGACCGTATATAGAGTAACGACAGTCAATGTTAAATACCTATAGGTCTTAATGCAGTCAAAGGCTGGGAGGTGCCATTACTCTATACAAAATTTACCTGGAGATTTACTATACGAAATTGAGGTGTGAAAGAAAACGAAAAAGGAGTATATAGTCGAAGCTCACGACGCTCGTTATACTGGTTCCGATTTTGGGTCAGCTGCACCATCATATTCATAGAATCCTCAATGTCTTTTTCTTTGAATTAACCTATAGGGTCAGAGATTCTACCTCAACACAGAAAGAACCGAATCCACCCATGCAACGCGCGATTCAATTAAAAGGTAGCACTAGCGTTAATTAGGGACCTTAATTAGAGGTTCATGGAGAACATAGGTTGAAATGATACAACAAATTTAAATGCATTCCTGGACTACTTCCACCCAGGGAGCCCAGTCAAAAATTCAAATTCCTACAATATAGGACCACTGGGATCCCTGTTAACACTAAACAAAAAAAATCCTGTATGGGTTTCAAAGAAAACCGAGGTTTAAATGAATAGAATTCAACTGAAGTCACATTTCCACGTGTTCCTGGACTACTTCCAAATAAATAAAACATCTTCCTTAACCTTGAAAGATTCAATTTCCCTAAAAAAACTTCCTGGCTTTTTCCAGCGGAACCTTTTAATATAATTAATTCCGACCTTCTAAGGGATTTCTCAGCAAATAATTTTACAGTTTTTCCATAGACTTAAGACTTAATTAACTAACTTAACTAACAAGGTATAGTATAGTTTTCACGGGTCACGTCACAACCACCCATTCATAGAACGATAATGAATTCAAAAATGCACGTGTACCTAGTTTTAAGTGTTTCTTGGCAAAAGAATTTCTTCCTTGTTTTGTATAGCGTGCAACTATAACCATAAGATAAAGGGTTTTCCCTATAAATGAATAGTTTCCTGAATAAACAAACGCCGCTATAAACAAAACGTTCTTAATTATAATTAGCGTGTCTGTAAAGTTTTCCCACTGGCATTCATACCTCAAGGTTATACTTTTAAACATAAATAATTGTGTCGGAAACCATGATAACGCTTGAACTGGCAAAATAATTTCTATTCCTACAAAAGCGTAACAGTTTCACGTAAAAGCAAGAATCAATTCATGTGTCAAATGAATATTGAAAGGTTAATATCCTGCCAAGTAAATTTAACTTAAAAAAATGATTTAAAGCTAAAAAAGGAGGGGACAAGGCTAAAAGTAACCTTGAACTTGTCTACAAAAAGAAGAGTTTATTAACTCTTTGAACACCGGGGGCTATTTCAATTTTCACTTTTTATCATTTACCGCGTGAAAAAAAAATAAGGACATCTCTGAAACGTCTTATAGACCAAGTTCTGAACAGAAAATATCTAATTTACGATTAAACGTGCAATCACGTATATATAAAACTAATGCAAAACTTAAATAAAAAAAAAAGATACTGAGATGGCGATTCGAATAGGGCTAGACCACAGAAGTAGATAAAGTCGGCATAAGATGGTTAAATTCAAAGAAAATCTCAAAAGTCCGTCGAGTCTTTGATAACTTTAAATTAATTAACTATATACTTTTGATATATCTTAGCTCGTTTAATAAATCTTTTAAACGATCAATAACTCGAATCGACCTTGAAAAGAAAGTTTCTTTTTCTTAAGATTTGTGTAAAGATCCATTCAGGTGAATATCAAGGCTTACAAACTTACTCGGTCGGCGGTGCTTCGATATTTTTTACCTGATTTCAATAGCTCGGTTTACCTGCCTATAGGAATAATATATTTAATTTCAGGATCTAGGATTCTAGGCCTTGGTTTTATGGTTTACAAGTTTATTGTTCAGGGATAGTTTTTGGTCTAGTTTAAAAATCAACGTTTCACGCGAATCCGTTTTCTATAGTTCAAACCGCAATTAGGTTGAGTTTAGAAGTTTCTAAATAAGAAAAACTAGTACCAGAATAATGAATTGAATTTCAAAAGGAAGGGTGAAACTCTGAGAATAAAAAATTAACGAACGAATTTCAAAAGGGAGGATGAAACCCTGGTCATGGGATCGGTTTATAAGACAGAGCTCTTAAAATTTAATAGATACGAGAAAATGCCTTGATTGTGTGGAAGTTCATCTTCTATAAAATTTAACCAAATACAAGGGTTAATTAATTAATTAATTAATTAATTAATTAAAGACAACTCGGCATTAAAAGGCTTTGAAAATTAAAAATAAAATTAGTTTTAAACCAATTATACAATAATACCGAATACGAATCAAGTTTTCAGTACATCATCACATCAATATTATTTTAACGACCTTAAAAATACCCCTTTCTTTAATTCCTTCTATTTTCTTAATAATAATACCTAATTACAACCAAGCCCCCCCTTTTTTTTACTAATTTGCCGTCCACATAAAACATTCCACAACCTCATCAACGTAGGAGGTATATTTAAGAACAAAAAAACCTCGATAAACTTCATAAAACATCCATAATTCCTCGCGATAAGCAGCTAAAACTAAAAACTCTCTTCTACATAATACTCCACCAAATTAAGATTGATTTCCCTTAAAATACCTTATCCATAAAAAAAGACTAAACAAAAGATAACCAATGTTTATAACAGCCTGAAGGCATAAACATTACACCAGGCATAATGAACGGTACCACCACCTGAAATACCTCACTCTAAAGAAATACGAAACCAACCGACGAAAAAGAAACCAAACGCTCAGCTCATGTTGTTCGGGGTTTTGAAAGATGACCTTACATATAAAAGAACATCGACCTCAAACGGCTTTCTCTCTCGCACTCACTCGGTTCGAGACTTAACTTAAGAATTCGCTCTTGCTCTCTCACTCTGACTAACTACTAAAAACTTTGGCAAAAGATATCATCTACCTCCAAATTAGTTTTGAAAAACCGGTGCAATAATATAATGGGAGTTTTCAAACTTCAAATTACTCGCATTGGGGATCATTACGAGTTACTTTTGGAATGCAGAGCTCAACCTCATTAAGATTAAAGTAGTTTTCCCGCGTCATTAAAATATAGGATTGATTAACAAGTTAGTCACGTGTTCACTAGTGAACTATTGGGTACACTTAAAGATTATGGATATATGAAATTCGGAGCCTCCATCTTCAAAGCCTCATAAAGACAGGTGCTCAAATTTCCCAAAATACAGGGTGTCTCTGATATCATATCGCCTCTGTTAAAATGTAGGTTTCATCGCATAATAGAGTAGGAGACATGCGCTGACTAATTACCCCAACACTTCAAAGGATTTGTACATGGACCTCGAAACGTTAATCTTAAGCCTAACAAAAACATTCGCTTCAAAGTAATTCTAGCCTCATTTCAGAAGTACTACTTTTCTCAACCATACCCTGATTATAACACACTATCCAAAAAAGAAAAGAAAACAACTAGGCCTAATCCATCATAAAAACATCGTGAAAACGATGTACAAGCCCTAAGGTTGAAAGTTATAAACCTATTTTTCGCCCGAAGCTAGAGTTACTCCCAAAGGATATTATCATAACGATACTCCCATGTCATGAAGATGCAAGAAGAAACCCAAACCACCATCGTGGCCGATCATGGGATGGTAATTTAGGAGTTACCTTGCATGGGTTCATTACTCGTAGTCGTACGTATTTTTGGGGTTATGCCCTGAGTTAATTATAAAATAATAACAGTTCAGAGAGAAAACAGGGAAGATTCGTAACACAAATCTTTGAACCCAAAAGTTGAAAGAACAGCCCGGTTATGACGTGGGTGTGAAGAAGGAGATACCTGAGGAATTATTTTGTTGTTGGCTGGCGTGTAGGTTGGCGTTAAGGTTTCTTTTAATTTTACTTCGGAAAGTGAAAAGTGAGTGAGTGACTTTTTAAAGAGAGTGAGAGAGAGGCGCCCCAAATTTGTTTTGCCATAAACTAGAATTGACTGAAAAATATTTTCTAGAGAAACCAGATATAGCTAGGTAGCTACCTTAGAGGGTGTGGCAAGGTATTTTTTCGTTCAAAAACTGGCGGTTTCCGCAGTTTTATTTTCTTTGCAGTTCATATTTCATAGGAGTAAACAGTTAAAGATTGGCTTCCCATAAGCAAAAGTGTCTTAGCCCTACTTCTAATTCACTTTCCCACGATACTAATTACTTGGGCGTATAGAACACCACTTCGAGTCCCAAAATAGAAATTTGAAGTAATCTGAAAATAGTCCTAGACAGGGTGTTTATGATAAGTCTGGATGACATAAATTAAGAGGAATGTTCTTTGGAAAATCAATTTTGAGTCGAAAATTTCTAGAAAACTTCTATCTCCATTTTGTTTACCACAAGGGACACTGTTTCAAATCGAGTTAAGATTGGTCAAAGTATTTTACGGATGACCCCCTTAAATTTAATTAATTAAGAAACTGATTTGGACAATGATTTATAATTTAATTAAGGGGTCATTCCTAAAATACTTTCACCAATCATAACTCGAAAACAGTGTCCCTTGTGGCAAAATGGAGATTGATAGAAGTTTTCTTGAAATTTTCGACTCTTAATCGATTTCCCACTGAACATACCCCTAATTAATTTATTTATCAGACTTATCAGAAACACACTGTATACTAACAAATTAAAAAAAATTCAAATCACCAAAAATAAAAATACAAAACTCTTCTAGATAGGCAAATAAATTATATAAGACATTAAAACGCGGGGAATGTATAGAGTTATTTGTCTTAAAACAACAATCTACATCTTCCAAGATCGCGCGGCTGGTAAAACTCTCGCTTAAGTTCAAAACCCTTTTGGCAAATGAGATGAAAAAAATTTAAAAAATAAAATAAAATCAAAAGTATACGGAAATTATAAAAGCGGGCATTTATAAAATATACCCAAATAATTTTTGCTCGCTATATCTAGTTTAAACATTTTTGAAAAGGCAAGGACCCTTAAGAGGTGGAGGAGTATTTATATATTGGAAGAAGGTGTAACGTAAAAAAATAAAATAATAAACCATTCATTTTTCGGGATAGGCTCGAATTGCCAAGCAGTTCTTTCTGACTCTCATCTACTTCTTCATCTTTCATTTTTTTTTAAAAAAAAAAACCCAAAAATTTAAATAACAATTTAAGCACTTGTTCAAGGCGGCATTCGCAATCACACAATCTTAGCATAAATATTTAAAAGATGATTCTCTGTTGAAAAAAGGTGAAGAAACGCGGCTCATTTTTCTTTATGAGTTTAACAAGGAATGCATACAGCTATTAAGAATAATAGAGTATCCATTTTCACTCAGCGTATCTGGGCGGGTTTTGTAATCATTATGTATAACGAATTTTACCTCGCGAATTTATAATCTATCTGTTGTGCTAAGTCCTCAAGGTATATATTTGTGGAAGAATGATTCCTAGTAGATGTATGTATTCCTGTTTGATTTAACAAAAAGGGAATATTTATATTTGTACTGGAAATTTATCAGGTTCTTGACTTAGCATTTACTTATCATTTGAAATCAAAAAATTATCATAAAACCGTAAGAATTTAAAAATAGCCTATAGAATAATGTCGGAACCGTGAACTATATATAAGAAGCGTGGCTTAACACGGGTTTAAGGGTGTTTCAAATAATCATGAAAACATCAGAACATCCGGGTTTAAGTTGGGGGGTTTTTTAGGTTTTTTTTTGGATTAAATATGTAAATTAGTTTCGGGCATTATTTTCTACGATGGAATGCAGCTTTTTATAGAATATTACGCATTGCGGTCACGTTCCCCTTTTTCTTTTAACAATGATGGCACTTTCTAGCATTGCTTGTATTGTGTATAATTAGGGAATAACAATGGGTGCCAAGATCGTGAACTACAAAACGTAGCGAGAGGGAATAAATCACTAAAACCTAATAGACCTCATAATAAGATTTAAAAAAAATAAAAAATAAATAAACTTTCGAATTTCAAAAAAAAAATTTACATCAAAATAATGCAAAAATATATGATGTGCGCATGATCAAAATGTGTTAGCACCCCACTGAGATGAAAATTTCACTCAAATTATGACAGATCAACCCGCCATTCAAATCTTACTTTTCTTTCAAATAAGGAAAAAAAATTTACGATCGCATTGATGTCTTTTAAAACCCAATAAATCTAAATCTAATATAAAACTTAATTTTTCTTTTGATGTCTATCCCCTTAAGGTAAAAAAAAACCAATCACCAATAAAAAATAAAATGAAGACATCTTCCATCACAATCAACAAGACATCAAAATCATCATCAAGGCGTCATCACCCTCTACCCACCATTCTCTTGGCGGCACTAACGTTAGTAACATGGTCAGGCCGCGTCATCGTGGAAGGAGCTCAATGCCCTTGGTCCAAAGACCTGGTAGATCTTCACAGCGATTGCATTTGCGCCACCAACGCGGCTGAGCGCCTCTCCATTCAATGTAACCCGGTAGATTTCAGGTTGCTACTGACCGCGTTGAAGGCCCAAAGTAGCGGAGGAAGTGGTACTCCGATAGATTTATTATACGTCAATAACGCCAGTGTCTCCACCTTGGAAGACGACTCCTTCATCGGTTTAGACATTCAATCGTTACACCTTGCCAAATGCAATATCGAAAACATATCGGAAAACGCCTTTCGAGGTTTAAACCGCGTCACCAGTCTCAATCTCCAAGACAATAAATTAACCAAAGTGCCAACTACCGCCCTGAAAGAACTGTCATCCTTGAAACAGTTGGACTTATCCAACAACCGGATAAGTAAAATCGATGACGGGGCGTTCGAAGGGTTACCGATTACGACGCTGAAACTCGCCGATAACAAGAAACTAGTCTTAACGGATCAGGCCTTTAGGGGTCTGGAAGGAACTTTAAAGAATTTGAATATGAAAGGTGTCGGGTTGGAATCGGTTCCCAAAGCGGTGGGGCGTTTGAGCTCGGTGGCGTTTTTGGATTTGGCGCAAAATCAGATTTCAAGTGTCGGTGGTGGAGGTGATAATCCCTTGAATGGGGTATCGCAGTTAACCGCGTTGAATTTGGAGCGAAACCGAATCGCTAAGTTGGATGGAAGAGCCTTTATGGGAGTTAATACCACCCTAAGTTCGTTATCATTATTGAATAATTTGCTGATTGAATTTCCCGAAGACGCCCTCAGCATTTTGGGAGAATTAAGGGTGATTATCTTAATCCACTAGAATCGCTCAACCTTATAACGTGAGATTACCCAAACATACAATTAATCTCTTTCAAATTAGGTACTGGATTTGGGTTTCAATGGAATCCGTAAAATCCCCAAAACCGCCTTCAACATGAACAGCTACCTCACCCTTCTCGCGCTTGATGGCAACCCCATGAGTACCTTACCGGAAGAAGCCTTTGGTCACTTAAACACAACCCTTCGTGGCCTTAGCATCGGAGGTAAGAACGTACCATACAAATAATACATTCTTCTTTCAAACTCAAACTCTAACCTCACAATAAATTATTATTATTATTAGGTTCGTATCTCAAATGCGACTGCCACTTGCGTTGGATTGCTCAATGGTCCAGAGTCGCCGATTTACAAGTCACCAGTCGGGAACGCAACCCTCAATTCTGCTCATCACCACCGGAACTACGCCGTAAAAGCTTCGCGCAAATCGAACCGGAAGAGTTCAAGTGTACCAAAGAAGAGGAAGAAGCTGCTAAGACAACTACTACAGCACCGACAACAACCACGCCCAAAGAGATTTTAACCGAACTACCCACGACTAACGGTAGTCCAACTAAAGAAGCCAAGAGTCTGGAAGACCCGGACGTGAACCCTAACGCTTTAGAATCATCCGATGCCGCCCAAGGCATAACGCCACCCACTTTCACTAACAGCTTCTCAATTACCGTCCTGCCTCCTTCGGCTAGCCAGCAACGCGTCACCATGATTGACGCGTCCTCTAAAGATTCAACCGTCACCTTGAGATGGAACACCGACCCTCGTAACAACGAACCTTTACTTGGATTCCGAGTTCTATACCGATTCTTCGGCGAGAAGGAATTCCGTCGCGGCGCGAAGTTGGACGCTAAAAAACGAAATTTTACGCTAGAGGGGTTACCCGTGGGACAGTGTCTCGTGGTATGCGTGGTTGAGGCCCAACCGAACGAGGACGAAGTTCGTAGCGCGAATAACGGTTCCGTGCCCATTGGACAGTGCCAGGAAGTCAAGACAGACCGTCATCGTTCCGGGGACTTGGACGTAATCGTCATCGCCGCTTCCGCCAGCGTTTGCGGGGTAATTATCCTAGCCGTTATCATTTTCTTGTGCTGCTTTAGCCGTCGAAGAAATAAGAATAAACACGCGGAGAAACCACGTTTACCTCCGACCATGCCTTTGCACGTTTCAACGGTCCCGGCCGTCAAATCCGAGCACGAATGGGAATCTTTGTCCATGTACAGCGGAAGGAGCATCCCACGAGCCCGTATGTACCACCAATCTCCGGGTACTCCGAACAGTACCATCGGGGGTCCCGTTTCTAACCCGTCTTTCATATACCAGGAAGATACTAGATCTCACTTGTCCAGTCACAGCCACCACGTCAATCACGATCCGGCACCCTTAATCTTACCAGCTGGTTCCCACGTCCTGGGTTCCCCTAACGGAGTGGCCAGTACGGGACCCCGTTCGACGGCGGACGGCCAATCGCACCGTTCATACTCGCAGCTTTCGACGCGCTTCGCCAGCGACCCTCATTTGGCCGATTCCGGAAAGTATTCCCGCGACATTAGAGGGACACCCGCTTCGCAACAACCCTACGCCACTAGCGGACGACCTCATAAGAATCAAAATGGCAAGTCCAAGAAGGGCAGACTAGCTTCCTCTTCATCGCTACATTCTTTAACCGAGTACGAATCCGACTGGACAACGGCCAACACCGCGGGTAGAAACCACAATTGGAAAGACTTAGAAATTGATATATACACCGGACAAAATCCGGTGATTAACGGTAGAAGTAAATACCGGTGATGTCCCAAGCCCCTTATTGGAGCGAGTGACTTCTTAATTACCCCAGAATAATTTCGTTGTTGTAGGGAGTGTAATGAGTGTAGCAAATGAAATACTTCAATGTGTCTCCTAATATTTGGTGTAACTTACTTAACCATCAACAATAACCCCAGGAAACTATTACTGTGCCAGTGTAACTATAACTAAACGTCATCCAAAAAACTCAACTCGGTGTAAAGTCATTTAAATCCTTAAAAAAAGTCAAAATTATAATTTCTCAAGATATCTATGGGTGCCGGTTTACCCTCTCTCTCATCAAAATAATTTCTAGTTATCATTTTTATAAAAGACTGAAACCATAAGAAAAAAAACCAAATTTCCTGGAACTGTCATTTTCCAAAGCAGTCCTCGTTAAATTTAACAAGCTTAACTTTCTTTTCTACAGGTCTTCCTAATCGCGTTTAGTATTTTTTTTTTATTGTTTTATTATCATTCCCGCGAATCACGTTATAACATATATTATTAAAGTGTCATCCCCCTCTAATTTTTTCCTTCCCAAATGAATGTCGTTTCGTTCCGTTTCACGGTGGGAACGAAATGGTTCGATATCACTAAACTACCTTACCCCTACAGTAAAACTCGTTTTAAACGTGTAGACACCCAACAACAAGCGTAATATAAATTTCGTACTTAACATTGGGAATTAGCTATCACCTCTAAAAAGAATGTGGCTAAAATTTAATTGAAAATGTTATCAAAATTCTTCAAGAGATTTGAAAAAAAAAATTGGTATCTTACGATGTTATCGGGAATTTTAAATTAAAATTAATTTTAAACCATTAATTAAAGCCACTTAATTAATTCCCCCAATTAATAATCAAGCCATTAAATAACATAATTAAAACTTAACATCATATTCCCCCCTCCTCATCAATGTAATAATGTTTCTTATAGTCTAATTACAAGTTAATAATAAAAAATTGTAATTAAAGAAATGTTGAATAAATAAAGAAAAAGTATTTTTAAATTAAAAACAAATTGTTATATTGAATGGTGTATTATGTATGCTGCGCTAGAGTTTTCCGGTATAGGTTGGTCTATATAAAACAATAATCTCCCACTGTTATATTTCATTTTCAGACATAACTTATTGGATCCTAACTTCATCTTTCCCATCAACCCCATCACAAAACATGGGGAGTATAACGACCCCAGTTGAAACAAACGAATAATTTACCCCCTTGTTTAGCAAGAGAAAGATTTAAAGATTTCCCCAAAAGTGTTTTTTATATCCTCTACAAATTTCCTTTCTCGCAAAAAAGGGCAAAATATTTAAAATTCCGAGCTAGTTCTTCGTTTTGTACCTATTTTTTTGGCCCAAAACAGTAAAAGAGTTAAAGAAAGAAAAACACAATTCAGTAGATTAACTAGAAGTTATGGAACCACCAGCGTTGCGCAAAACTTCTCCCCTTGGCCACTGCATACTCAGTTGTTACTTATTTCAAATATTACTCAATGCAATGATAACCTCGAGTTAATCTACTATAGAAAACATTGAAAAATAATTCTCGTTCAAGAGAGCGGAAAAGTTGAAAGTACTTTAGCTATTTCCCAATAATAAAACTTATCTAAAGCTTTGATAGCGAAAATTGGCGGCGGCAGGCGCGTAATTTTGTTTCAAATTCAATGTTCAACGAGGACGCCACGCTACCGTATGGGGCTCAACATTTGAACTTCTATGTTGTTCGTAAGTACGTATGGAACACTCGTATTGGGACCGAGTCTTAAGGTTGGTGATAATAAAACAATGTGTTGGCGCTGCTATTTCCGAGTGATTGACCAAGCTAAAAACCTTATGGCGAGTGACTGAATCTTTTGTTAGTACACCTTCGTTCCGCCGTTAGACATACACAGGGACAGGGCATTGCTACTGCATCATGCGAATATCAGTGAAAGTTGAATTATTGTTGTTTTTTATTCATTATTACTCTTGAAGTATAAATGAGCATCGGACAACAGTTGAAATTGCTTTGTTTACTTGAATTTTGCCCTCATTTCGTATAGGTTAGGGGTTATAACGAACTCGTTTGTTCATTTACAGCTTGTCCCATTTAAACTCGAGGCACCCCGTTCATTGGATTGAATATGAACTTCAAGTGCCCATCTTTACCCTCTGAAATAAAGACAGGCCCTTCCATAAGTCTAATCTATGATAAGCCTTCAATAAACACAATAGGTTATAGGTCAAAATACCCCCGTTCAATGGATTGAATTTAAACTTGAAGTGCCCATCTCTACCCTCTGAAATAAAGACAGGCACATCCATAAGTCTAATCTATGATAACCCTTCAATAAACCCAATAGGTTATAGGTCAAAATACCCCCGTTCATTGGATTGAATATGAACTTCAAGTGCCCATCTCTACCCTCTCAAATAAAGACAGGCACTTCCATAAGTCTAATCTATGATAACCCTTCAATAAACCCAATAGGTTATAGGTCAAAATACCCCCGTTCATTGGATTGAATATGAACTTCAAGTGCCCATCTCTACCCTCTCAAATAAAGACAGGCACTTCCATAAGTCTAATCTATGATAAGCCTTCAATAAACCCAATAGGTTATAGGTCAAAATACCCCCGTTCACTGGATTGAATAAGCTTGAAGTGCCCATCTTTACCCTCTGAAATAAAGACAGGCACTTCCATAAGTCTAATCTATGATAAGCCTTCAAGAGACCCAATAGGTTATAGGTCAAAATACCCCCGTTCATTGCATTGAATATGAACTTCAAGTGCCCATCTTTACCCTCTGAAATAAAGACAGGCACTTCCATAAGTCTAATCTATGATAAGCCTTCAATAAACCCAATAGGTTATAGGTCAAAATACCCCCGTTCAATGGATTGAATATGAACTTGAAGTGCCCATCTTTACCCTCTGAAATAAAGACAGGCACGTAGAAGTCTAATCTATGATAAGCCTTCAATAAACCCAATAGTTTATAGGTCAAAATACCCCCGTTCACTGGATTGAATATGAACTTGAAGTACCCATCTTTACCCTCGGAAGTAAAGACAGGCAATTCGGAAGTCCAAGCTACAACAACCCTCCAAAATACCCCATAGGTTATAGGTCAAAACTCTTCCATTCGTCCCAATTTGACTCATCACCCCCAGAAGTAAAGACAGACACTCCGATATCCCTGTGACTTATCATAAGCCTAAAAAAACCTCCATATAACCACTCGGTCATAGGTCAAAATTCCCAATGCCTTCAAAGTTAAAAAGCGTATTAAAATAGGCCTTCAGTGACTTTGACAAAAATTATCCCCTTTCAAAAATAAAATAAACCATTTGAAATCTCAAGTTTCCGATCCGATCCACTTTGGGGGTTAAAGTTTAAAATGTAAACACGTAATATTCCATTAAAAACTCATATCTTTAGAAAGAATCTCAATCGATATTTCGAATGGATTTCCTATAATTTAACTTCCGGTTTCAGCGTGACACGAACAAACTTGTAAAAAAATGAAAGAAAATTGGAAAGTCTAAGAAAAGAAAGCAAACGCTACCACAACGAAAAGAAACGAGGAGAAAAAATGGGCGGTGATGTAAACGAAGGAATTTTAAGCGTTTCTTTATGCACGGAAAGAAAAAGCAGAGAGAGCAAAAGGATAGCGGAATAAATTTTAACTAAACTCACACGCGGTCGTCAAAAAAAAAAATGATAAGGGAACTCTGAGAAGAGAAAAAAAAATTATGCCGGAAGAAGAATATAATAAAAGTTTAACTTTTTCCCAAAGGGTAACATTGAAAAATACCCCCACTCGCTCGCCCAACATAACCAAACTGTTCACGTGACTGAAACACCCCTCCCATTTCAAAGAATACGCGCTTCAAGTTCACGGATGAAACGTATCAAGGGAGGGTGAAATACTGTCTGTAGAAGTTAAAACGCGCGATAAAAAAAGGGAGTGGGCAAAGGGGTGAAAAATCTCCCCAACTGTAAGAGTCAGACCCTCACTTAGCCTCCCCCACTAGCCTTTACTCTATGAAGTTTACCGCCATTTTGGTGGAAAGGGGAGGAGCCATTTTAAGCCACAATAACACCTCACAGCATAGGTTCATAAGATATGTTCTCCATAAGTTCGTCACTGGTAATTACAAACTGGAGCTTGTCATGAAGTGATTGAGGTAGGTCATAGATTCGAGGTAAAGCGAAGACGCCTGGTGAGGCGCTGTCAAAGGCTTACTAATGCAGACTAAATAGGACCTAAATGGACTGCTAGTTTCACCCTCTCTTTAAACTAATAATGTGGGAAACTTCAAATTCATCAAACTAGTTTTTAAGAATCCAAATAGGAAGGTAACACAAAAAAAGAGTCGACCTTAGTAGTAAGAAAAAGCGTATTATAAACTGTTATAATGGAATTTCACTGTTATTTGGGGAAATATCGTTTTGTTTACTATCATAATAGTAATTTGCATTTACGAGAGAGAGAGGGTGGGTGGGTCTGTAAGGAGGGGGATGAAATTCAGCCTCTCTTCCCCCCCCAACTTGTTTTTTCAAGTTTACCAAAATTGCAAATCTCGCAAAAGTTCGTATGACCGCAACGACAAGTCGTGTGTAAAAAAAAAACAAAATTACCAAAAATTTAATAAAGTTGTTTAAAGGGGATATAATTTGCGTTACAATATTTCCCCATTCCATCCAGCCTCCAACGGGGGGGGGTTAAAAATAAATATATATATGCATAAACCGCTATTTGTAACGGCGATACACAATGCGCAGCAAACACGTAATCAAAATCGTATTAAATTCAAGAGCGATTCGAATTTCGGAAATAGCGTTATTATATACAGGGTGTTTCTGATAAGTCTGCATACCATAAATTAAGAAGGGATGTTCTTTGTGAAATCGATTTTGAGTCGAAAATTTCAAAAAAACTTCTAGCTATGTCCATTTTGTTTACCACAAGGGACACTGTTAATTTTTCGAGTTAAGATTTCATGGAGTGTTTTAGGGATAATCCCTTAATTAAATTAGAAATCATTGCCTCAATCAGTTTCTTAATTAAATTTAAGGGGTCATCCGTAAAATACTTTGACCAATCTTAACTCGATTTGAAACAGTGTCCCTTGTGGCGAACAAAATGGATATAGATAGAAGTTATTACATTTTCTATAGTCAAAATCGATTTCCCAAATAACAACATCCCCCTTAATTTATTTATGGCAGACTTATCAGAAACACCCTGTATATTTTTTTCACTTGAATGGTGTGCGTAGCCATGCCATGAGTAGAAAGGATTCAGTCTATCGAGTACCAACCGACCCATACATACATACATACATACCTGGCGTATTAGTATAATTATTAATCAGATATAAAATATTTCCGCGTGTTCGTTATTAACGCGTGTTAATTATAGATAAATTAATTAATATGCTAAGTAGACGTTAAAATTAGAGATATTTTCATAATAATGTTTTTGGAAATTGCAACACGACACTCCCTCCCCTTTACCTGGCTGGTCTCTAAGAAACCATTTTGGAATAGAGTTGCGTCATCTAATTAAGACTTAATGTCCGTATTGCGTAAAAAAATATTTTAGTACACACCTATTTCTAAATATTTCAAATTCCCTACCCCCTTTAGTATTTACTTATGCTTATACCCAAGTCAAATGGGTGAATTTGCGAAACATATACATCCTTTTCAAAACCAACAAAAAAAAATAAATAATAATAAAGTGGACTTTCCTACATTAATTATTGCCAACTTTGACGCGGGTTGCCTAATTTGCATAAATTAAATCATGCTTAAATATTAACACACTTACTATAAAATGAGATGGCACTCAACTATACCATCATCACAAAAAATACCTCTCAATGTTGTAACTTAGGATTATATTATAACGAGAGAAAAAAAAGGGGGTAGAAACTTACTAAAAATACTCAAACTACGTGGTAAAACTATTAAGTAATTAAAATTAACCAAAAATACGGTTAATTGAATCAAATAAATTACATTTTTCAACAATTTTCCTTGACAAAATTGCCGAGCGTCCCTCGACAAAGTGTAACATTTTTAACCCTAACTTCACTCTTTAGAATACGGTTGCCTAGCAACCAGAAAAGGTCGCGTAGCAACCAGAAAAGGATTGGCCAATCACAGCCCGCGCTAGTTGTATAGCGTAACAACAATAAGGTCAAGGCCAGAATAATATAAAAATATCTTTTTAAGACGGTAATTTCGAATGTTTTAAAATGAGAAAAACATTTTAAAATGTTTTTGTTCTTTAAAAATGGGGAATCATGATTTTTAATAGATAAAAAAAAAATAGCTATCGAGCCTAATATATGATTTTAGTAACAATATTATCTAAGTTTTCCCAACTTGTAACAAAACCCATAAGTGGCATAACAGTCTTTCTCTGTCATTTTGCCACAGTGATGACATTCTAGTAACTAAATACCCCCCAGTTTGTAAACAAATATGACAGCATCATAGACTACTAGGCCTAACCCTCGATCTCCAAAAACAACAGTCAACATCACTTGATGACGTCATGACAACACAAAACAATAATAATTGTAGAAAACATTGTTTTAAAAACTTACCCAGGCAACTGGAGATTTTCCTCCCACCTGTAGGTGACTTCTTGGACGAATAAGTTCCATAATTGGGCCAATGATTCCAATCCACCAAAGGAAATGTTCACTTTAGCTAAGGCTAATGCCAGTCTCCATGTTAAACTGTCAATGGGGGCACTCTTTAAACCTCCGCGCACATTTTCATCCTCTTTACTTTTGTCCTCATCATCAATGATGACGCCGCGTTCCTCCTCCTATTTCATTCATATTTAAATAAAAAATAGTCCCGCAATTTATAAAAAATTAAATTAATCCCACAATTAATTAATAAGATAATCAATAAAAAATTAAATTAATCCCACAATTAATTAATAAGATAATCAATAAAAAATTAAACTAACCTCACAATTAATTAATAAGATAACTAATAAAAAATTAAATTAACCTCACAATTAATAAAAAAATTAAATTAACGTCACAATTAATAAAAAAATTAAATTAACCTCACAATTAATAAAAAAATTAAATTAACCTCACAATTAATAAAAAAATTAAATTAACCTCACAATTAATAAAAAAATTAAAATTAACCTCACAATTAATAAAAAAAATTAAAATTAACCTCACAATTAATAAAAAATTAAATTAACCTCACAATTAATTAACAAAAAAATTAAATTAATCCCACAATTAATTAATAAAAAAAATTAAATTAACCTCACAATTAATTAATAAAAAAATTAAATTAATCCCACAATTAATTAACAAAAAAATTAAATTAATCTCACAATTAATTAACAAAACAATTAAATTAATCCCACAATTAATTAATAAAAAAAATTGAATTAATCTCACAATAAATTAATAAAAAAATTAAATTAACCTCACAAATAATTAATCAGAATATTCCAAAAAAAAAAATGACTTACATCAGGAGTTCTTGAATCAGGAAATATGAACTGCAAGATCTTCAAACTGAGAGTAGGATTTTTCAGGGGTGATTCATTGTGTTTTCTGGTAGTATATCTCTTTCTGGCAGCTCTTTTGCCAGCTCTGTGAGCTTGATGAATAACATTGGACAGAGATAACATATTCTTTCCAGCTGGTAATGTTGGACCGGCTAATTTATCAAGGGCATGCTTAGCAGCGACAGAACTATCCGTATTATCAGGTTCATTATAAATTATTCCACCAATCAATTTCTCTTGGGCATCATATTCAAATGAGATTGATACAAATTCATACAAGTAATCAGCTAGAAAAGGGGGAAATTAAAATCATAAATTAATTACAAATGGGTCTAAATTTTTCACTAAATTAATTACAAATGGGTCTAAATTTTTCACTAAATTAATTATAAATGGGACTAAATTTCACTTATCTAATTACTAATGGGACTAAATTTCACTAAATTAATTATTAATGGGACTAAATTTCACTAAATTAATTACAATGGGACTAAATTTCACTAAATTAATTATTAATGGGACTAATTTTTCACTAAATTAATTACTAATGGGACTAATTTTTCACTAAATTAATTACTAATGGGACTAAATTTTCACTAAATTAATTACTAATGGGACTAAATTTTCACTAAATTAATTACTAATGGGACAAATTTTTCACTAAATTAATTACTAATGGGACTAAATTTTCACTAAATTAATTACTAATGGGACTAATTTTTCACTAAATTAATTACTAATGGGACTAAATTTTCACTAAATTAATTACTAATGGGACTAATTTTTCACTAAATTAATTACTAATGGGACTAAATTTTCACTAAATTAATTACTAATGGAACTAAATTTTCACTAAATTAATTACTAATGGGACTAAATTTCCCTAAATTAATTACTAATGGGATTAATATTCACTAAATTAATAAAAAATGGACTAAATTTCACCAAATTAATAAAAAATGGACTAAATTTCACTAAATTAATAAAAAATGGACTAAATTTCACTAAATTACCTAAAGAACAAGCTGGACAATCAGAAAACCTAATACCAATCACCCAACTTCTAGCTTCAAATGGATGAAAATCACTGCCAAAAAAAATTCTAATTAATTAATAAATAAATAAATTAAATTAAATGAATTTAGAGTAAAATTAATTAGACAAAAACTTACGAGTGAACATCATTATCAATTATAACATCTTCATTTAAATGAGGCCAACAAGTAAACAATTGTAACTCAACAACAGGATCCTCAAAAGCACCGATACTCAAAATGCCAAAATCTTTGGGTAAAATATCTTCACTGAGGTAATCAACGTCAAAAGGCATTAGGGGCCAACTATCAAGGTTCCATTCTGATAAAACATATTTTGATCTCGCTGTTATTAGAACTGGTGAGGAATCAGCACCAATTTTCTAGAAATATGATTAAAATAGGTCAATTTTGACAACTTTACTAAACAACTAATTAAAATTAAGTTAATTAACATACAAGTTTCTCTTTAAAAAGCTTCAAAAGACCAGAAACATGTTGTAAATGTGGCGGTTTCCGATAGAAATAAGCACACTCAAAGTTAATTCTAACACCAAAATCCTCGCATATTCCTTGAAAAAGCTGATTCTGTCTTCCTAACAATTGCACAAAAGCCGGAATGTTGCTGAAAATGTTTGCAAGACATGAAAACTTTGGAATTTTAAAGAAAATTTAATCCTATAACCAACCATTTAAAGGTGTTAAGAGCAACAGCTAAAGAACTCAGAAGTAACTTTGTTCTATCTTCCGTAGCTATGGCTTCCTCAGCCTCGGCAGGATGCAATACGAGAAAATTTCTAAGCCCATACCAATAAGTTACGCGATGAGGGCACCTGGGAAAATCATTATTGCAATTGGAAACGTCTCTAAGCGCTTCAGGAAAGAATTCTGGCATAAAAAAAATGTATTTTTATTTTTTAATCAAAGGAGTACGCTAAAATTAACTGTCGTCTGCTAACCTTCAGGGTCAGCCGATTCTTGATTACTCCCCGGACTCTCTACTAAAAATTCTAGACTCTTTGGTCGGCAATAATGCCATGTTAAAACAAATTTAAATCTAGCAAACGAAACTTCCTTGGTTTTAAACGCCCATTCACAATGGGAGAGTTCATCCTAAAAATGCGTGTTTAATTGTTAAAAAGGTTCTTCCCGTTAAATTCACTTATTATCTACCTTTCTAAGAGTTGGTAGTTGTTTCAACCCTGGTAAACCCCATTCTTCTATACTTTTCCCAACAGAATCAATAAACCTTAACCAAATTAATCATAAATATTTGAATCAAAAAGATTCCCTTAAACATATTTTTTTTTTTTTCCAATTTTCAAATTCAAAATGCCAAGGCTTAACATAATGTCAATGGTTAAGCCTTGGCTTTAATTTTGAAAGAACATTAGTATAGGGAAATAAACGCACTTTTCCCATTCAGTAACGCTGGTAAAATCATCAATTTGAAACACCTCTTTCTATAAATTAAATATTAAATGTAATCATTATCAAAATTAAATATTATAGGCAATTGTTTATATAAAATAAAACTCACATCGCCTTCGTTGTCAGCCATTTTGCTTTTAGTCCTCGCTACTCATTACATTGAGTTGAGAAAATTACCACTAGAGTGGCCTTTCATCCGCAAGGATGTAGACCAAAATGAACTCTATCACGCGCTTGTGGCGCCATCCCGGTGCAAAAAAGGGAACCAACAGAAAAGGCGGGAAATTTGACTAATTTCAAGAATACATGTAAAAGGCGGAAATTTAAAGTTCGTTTTCGAGATGGCGACACCATCGTTTGATAAACTTGGTGCCTGTCCGTCCGTCCCGTTGCTTTAAAAGTTGTCCCCCGTTCCCCCAATAGGCAGCTTAACGCAAAGGCCACTCTAGTGGTAATTTTCTCAACTCAATGACTCATTATTGATTGGCCAAATATGATTGCGTCATATATTTTCCTCAAGCCGGATTGGTGGAGATAATAAAAAATTAAGTCCTTGACCTTATGACCTCTTACGTAAATTTAGCCTTTGTTGCAGAGTCACTAGTCACTACACGTGGGAAGCTACAATTTTATAAATTAAATTGAAATAATAGAGGCAATTTAATAAAGTTTTTGGTTTAAGTTTAAATGAAGTTTAACGTTCGCTTATGTCACGAAAAGTTGGAACTATAAAATTAGTTAATTTGGCATGGTAAGTATTGGTATAAACCACATGACCCCTGGTGACCCCTCCCTTTAGAAGTTCCATAGTAGTTTTTGAAGGTCTAATATTTAAATTTAATATTAATTAGGGTTGGTGCCGTTACCTTTGGAATATCACTATTTGTCTTAGCCAAAATTTCCATTGATAAAAATCGTTATAATGCTATGAAAGTGAGAGAACGCATGTTACATTCCAATACAGGAGATTACGAAGCCCCGAGAAAGTTTGAATAAAACTAAACAAACCCTAACACTTAAAAATATAAACTTAAAACATTAAAAACAATATTAAAAAATGGCTGGTGTTCCTCAATTAGACCCTTCCAAAATGGAATTAGTCGCGGAATTAGAAATTGAAATGATGTCAGATATGTATAATCGTATGACATCAGCTTGCCACCGTAAATGCATCGCTCCCAAATATCGTGAAGGGGAATTATCTAAAGGAGAAGCTGTTTGCCTAGATCGTTGCGTTGCTAAATATTTAGATATTCACGAAAGAATTGGCAAGAAATTAACCACAATGTCAATGCAAGATGAAGAAGTAATGAAGAAAATGGCCGAACAACAACCAAAATAGCGATGAATAAAGTTGTTTTAGAAAATTTAGGATTATAGGCCTAATTAATCAAATTTGAAATTAAATAATCTAAAGAAATGTTGGGTAGTAAAATTAGCTTCGCATTGTTTTTCATTAGAAGTTGCGTTTGTCATTTGAATTTTGTTATGTATTAATTAAGTAAGCATTAATAAAATCATTATGCATTGAAAAAATTTGTATATATTTATAAAAATAATTATTGTTGTTTAAATAAGTACAGTTTCCTCCCCCATTTAGTATTTTCCGACTCGTACAACTTAACCATATCACAATTATTGGTTAAGAACTCTAGAATAAATTCAACCACATTTTTTCTTATACTTAAATGATCGACATTAGTCAAATCATTTTGTTTCGACCTCCTCATTCTACGTGTTGCGGAAATATAACATTTCCAAGGTTGAGGTTCAATTAAAATTGATCTGCTAATTCTGGTCATATTATAAAGAAATTCCTTCAAGCCTTCGTCACCGTGATTTAAATGCACCCACATAGTGACGGAAAAACAAAAGACAATGTCAAATTTATCAGTTTTAAACCGCGATAAATATTTTGAAAGTTTTAAGTGATCATTTGTGTTCATAAAATCACAGACTTCGTGATCAATATTTGGTGTTTTGTGTTCATTAGCACGTTCAATTAAAACTGCGTCTAAATCAATGCCTAAAGTGTTAATTTTCAAATCAAGTGAATTGTTCTCAGAGAGATGGTTATAAACTGCTCTTGTTAAATCCTAAAATTGATCGCGATAATTATTTAATTTTAATTAAATACGTTTTTTTTGTGACTTTTATACTTACACCTGTATTGCAACCAATATCTAAACACAGAAATTCTACACCACTTGTTAAAGCAACTTTATTTAGCAAATTAGGGGGAAAAACCGCAATTCTTTCACTTGGAAGATTAAACTGATAATAATTAATAAAATTTCCGTATTTAGCGGACCCTGGATCATTTTTATAATCAATTTCAACGTTTTTAGATTGTGACATGTGCGATTCCATAATTCGAATACCGTTGTTAAATTAAGCCTTAGTGGCTACAGAAAGTCTAGTAGACGAAACTGGAGTGCCAGCTGTTAAATTCTCTAAGAGAACTACCAGGTACAAATTTTAGTATTGTATATCCCATTGGTCTATCCTCCTTGGTCTAAGGCTGTAAAGAGTAGTGGCACTCCACGTTAACTACCCATAGAGCTTAATACAGTCAAAGGCAAGTAGGTGCCATTACTCTATAGAGTTGGCTATACAATACAGCATCGCGGTCGTTTCGTTTGTGTTTTTTGTATTGAGATTTAAACACAGGCTGTTTTTTAAAGTTACTAGGGTAACCGTAGTTGTTTGTAAACAAATACTTATTTGTTTTTAGTTTATAAACATCTTAACCATGGGAGAAAAGGAGGAAAGGTAAGAATTTAAACCGAAAATTCTTAATAATCCATAAGCCTTGGCTTTAAAAATGGGGTTAACATGCATAAGTAAAAGGGGATAGACTCACGTTAATTTAATTTAATCATCGTTTAATCATAGTAATAAATCTGATGGTGAAGCTAGCGATACTTCATCCTCCGATTCATCTTCATCCTCTGGTAGTGAAAGTTCTGGGGAAGAAAAAACAGGGTCAAACAAGAGAAAACAAAGCTCAACTTCTCCGGGAAAATCTCCTAAACGTTTGCGTACTGATGATGATGAACCCAAAATTTCACCCTCTTCTAAAGAAAATAAAGAGAAAGGGGATAAAATCCCTTCAAGAGATTCACCCCCAAAGTCTACAGTTATAGCCATAAACAGGCGATCCCCTGAAAAGGAACGAAATAGGCATTTTGGACGGAGATCACATTCTAGGGATAGACATGATCGTAGAAGATCCCACTCCCCTAATTCTAGAGAGCACAGACGATCACCCAGAAGAGATAGGCAATCACGTAGGCCTTCTTCTTCTCAAAGAGATCGCGAAAATAAGGAGAGAAATGATAAAAAGGATGAAGAGAATAAAACCCCCGAAAAAACTGTTGTTGTCGAGCGGAAAAAGAAAAACCCAGACTTATTAACATCAAGAACTGGCGGAGCTTATATTCCTCCGGCTAAACTCAGGGCTATGCAAGCGCAAATTACTGATAAATCCAGCACAGAATACCAAAGAATTTCTTGGGAAGCATTGAAGAAGAGTATGCATGGTTTAATCAACAAAGTTAACTCCTCAAACATCTCCATTATAGTCAGAGAATTATTTCAAGAAAACTTAATTCGTGGACGGTAAGTTTTTAATTTTAATTATTTATAAACAGGCTTTATATAAACCTGGCAAACTCAGGGGAATAAATGGTTGACAAAAAAAAGTCAGGAAAATTTAGAATTGGAGAGGTTTAAATAAGTCTGCTCTGAAGGGGTTGCTTCAACTATAAAAAGCACTCCCTTTGTTATATATGGGAAAAAACCTGGAAAACTCAGGGAAATATAGGGGAAAAACCTTGAAAACTCAGGGAAATATAGGGGAAAAACCTTGAAAACTCAGGGAAATATAGGGGAAAAACCTTGAAAACTCAGGGATTTTTATAGGAAAAAACCTGGAAAACTCAGGTATATTTTTAGGGGAAAAACCTGGAAAACTCAGGTATAATTTTAGGGGAAAAACCTGGAAAACTCAGGTATATTTTTAGGGGAAAAACCTGGAAAACTCAGGAATTTTTATAGGAAAAAACCTGGAAAACTCAGGTATATTTTTAGGAAAAAAACCTGGAAAACTCAGGTATATTTTTAGGAAAAAAACCTGGAAAACTCAAAGAAATATATTAGGGGAAACCTGGAAAACTCAAGGAAATATATGGGAAAAATCTTGGAAAACTCAGGGTATTATATAGGAAAAACACTTGAAAACTCAGGGACATATATGGAAAAAAACCTGGAAAACTCAGGGAAATATATAAGAAAACACCTGGAAAACTAAGGGAAATATATAGGAAAACACCTGGAAAACTAAGGGAAATATATAGGAAAACACCTGGAAAACTAAGGAAAATATATAGGAAAACACCTGGAAAACTAAGGGAAATATATAGGAAAAAAACCTGGAAAACTAAGGGAAATATATAGGAAAAAAACCTGGGAAATATATAGGAAAAAAACCTGGAAAACTCAGGGAAATATAAAGGGAAAAAACGTGGGAAATCAGTTTTCCAAAAGTTATATGAAGTTGAATTATGAACCCTGTATAAATTTCTAATAATTATTTTAATTTAATTTTAAACACAGGGGTTTATTAGCAAGAGATGTAATGCAAGCCCAATCATTTTCTCCAACGTTTTCACATGTTTATGCTAGCCTTGTTGCAATAATAAACAGCAGGGTCAGTACCTCTTTAAATTTTAAATTATATAAGGAAATAAAAAAAAGATGGAAATTTATCCTTAATCAATTTATAGTTTCCTTTAACTGGCGAGCTAATTTTGAAAAGGCTCATCATCCAATTCAGAAAAGGTTACCGCAGAAATGACAAACAAATCTGCATGACTTCAACTAGATTCATCGCTCATTTGGTCAACCAACAAGTAGCTCACGAAGTTGTAGCCCTGGAAATTCTGACCCTATTTTTAGAAAACCCTTCCGATGATGCTGTAGAAGTAGCCATTGGCTTCCTTAAAGAGTGTGGCATGAAATTAACTGAAGTGTCACCAAAAGGAGTCCACGGTAACCCTTCATAAAACCAAATTAACCCTTTAAACCCTCTAATAAACCAATTATTCCTTAATTTAGCCATCTTTGAAAGACTAAGGAGTATTTTACACGAAGGACAACTGGATAAGAGAGTTCAATACATGATTGAAGTCATGTTTGCAGTTAGAAAAGATGGATTTAAAGTAAATATTTAATGGTTAAGCTAATCTTCGATCATCATAGATTAATTTAAACGTGTTTTCCTTCAGGATTTTCCCGCATTAACTACAGAACTTGATCAAGTTTCTGAAACTGATCAATTTACGCATTTGATTGCCCTAGAGGAAGCAAATGATCCTGAGGATCATTTAAGTACGTGATCACAATGAAAAACAACTAAAGAGAGGCTTGATGATTAAATTTCATTTCAGATGTCTTCAAATTTGATCCCGAGTATATTGCAAATGAGGAAAAATACAAATCAATTTCAAATGAAATTCTTGGGGATCGGTCTTCAGATGAGTCAGGAGAAGAAGGATCAGGAAGTGGAGAAGATGATGAGGAAGAGGATGAGGAGGAAGCTAGAGGTTAGATCAAACATAGTTTATAATTATCAGTGGTGTGCGAGTCCTGTTTTTTCGGTTTCGAGCCGAGTCCGAGTACCAAAACTAATTTCTTATCGAGTATCGAGCCGAGTCTCAAAAATACTTTCGAGTATCGAGTATTTAGATAGGTCAAATTTTGTTTGTTCTTTCGAGTTATTATCGAGTCTCAAATATTGACTTGTCGAGTAGCAATTTTGTAAATTTCTTAAAAATAACGAAGATTTTCAATTATCTAACATCTAACTAGTTCAAAAAGATTGTTAGTGATCAATTAAACATTGAACAGGTGATTTTCAAAATAAATGATCATGAACTCATCGTCTGCTATAGTTGTAAGCCTCGGACTCGAGTATTTGTCAAGTATTTAAAATGTTAAAAAGCTACTCGAATCTGTCTCGAGTATCTCAATGTGTTGTTATCGAGTATCGAACCGAGTACTCGAACTTAACAAGTACTCGCACACCCCTGATAATTATACCTTTGCAGGTTTCTCATCTTTTTTTGTTTCATTGCAGAAAATGAACAGGAGATTATCGATAACACCGAAACCAACTTAATCTCATTACGTAGAACAATCTACTTGACCATACAATCCAGTTTAGATTTTGAAGAATGCGCCCATAAACTATTAAAATTGGAACTAAAACCCGGACAAATTGTGGAACTTTGTCACATGATTCTAGATTGTTGCGCCCAACAAAGAACGTACGAAAAATTCTACGGTCTTCTCGCTCAAAGATTCTGTCAGATGAATAAGATCTACGTGGAACCTTTTCAAGAAATATTTGCAAATGCCTACGACACCACTCATAGATTAGAAACAAACAAGCTTAGAAACGTGGCCAAGTTTTTCTCGCATCTTTTGTATACTGATGCAATTTCCTGGCTGGTTTTGGCTTGTATTAGACTGAATGAAGACGATACCACTTCTTCCAGTCGTATTTTTATAAAGATTCTCTTTCAAGAACTTTGCGAGTATATGGGATTACCCAAACTGAATGAAAGAGTCAAAGATCCGTAAGTTCATCAAGGGGAAACAGTCCTGATACGGGTGATGATAATTTGAACTGAAAGGTTTTTTATTTTAATTCCCCAGGACACTTCAAGACGCATTTGACGGACTATTTCCAAGGGATAATCCCAGAAATACCAGATTCGCCATTAATTTCTTTACATCCATTGGTTTAGGAGGACTGACGTAAGATTGTAACTCGTTTGAAGATTTACTTCTTAGGATTTAACTGACCATCTTTTCTTTTACTTAACTAAACAGTGATGATCTTCGGGAGCATCTGAAGATAATGCCAAAAACTAGTATATTACCAGGAATAGCGGCAGTTGCAGCTAATCAAGCTCAAGAAGAAACGAAGGAAACTAGTGAAGGTTCTAGCTCTTCCGATGATGATTCAAGTTCAGATTCAGATTCAGACTCGGAGGAAGATTCTGAGGAGGAACAAAAGAGTTCCAGGAAGAAAAAATCACGTAAAAGCAAGAAGTCTAAGAAGGCAAAAAAATCCTCCAAAAAGGGTACTAAAACTGATAACAAAGAAAATCAAGTGACAAAGAAGAAATCTCGAACTCGACAAAGTCCTTCTTCGAGTAAACACCAAGAGAAATCTAAGAAAAAGGGGAAAAACAAGGTGTCTACTACTAAAAAAGGTTCAAAGCGCGCTAAGGATGTGGTTGTTAACATTTCAAGCGAGTCATCTGATAATGAACAAGATGTTGGTAGAATGAGATCCCTTATTGCCAGGGGTGGTGAAGTACCGGAAAGAATTCCACCACCAAAAGTACTTAGAGTTCATCCTAATATTAGAAAACGAAAAGATTCTTCCTCATCTTCTGATAGGGGTAAATCTCCATCAGCTTTGAACCATCGTCAGGAAAGACAGGATTTACGCGGACATATGAATAGAGATGAAAGGTATAGACATTCACCTCCTCGAGGACGCAATCAAGAAAGGATGGTTCAAGATACGAGAAGGCAATCTCCTCCACCAGATAGAAATAATTTTCAAAGAGATATGAATCAAGAGAGATTTAACAGAAGACAAAGTCGCTCTCCTCAGGGTCAAAGAAATAATTTTAGGGAAAGGTCCCCCCCTTTAATGCGTCGGAATGCCCAGTCACCTCCAGTAAGACGAGGGAATAGTCGTTCGCCAGTTAGGAGGAGGAGAAACAGCCAATCCCCTCTTAGAAAAAGACCTAGCCCATCACCTATGAAAACTGGGAGAAGAAGCCCATCACCATTTAGGGGGAGACCAAGCATTTCCCCGCCTAGAAGACAAAATTTATCTCAAAATAAAGGGAGGAGAAGTAGCCCATCACCTGTTAGAGATAGAAGATTGAGCCAATCACCAATGAGAGGAAGAATATCTGTGCCATCACCAGGAAGAGGCAGAAAATCTGGTCAATCCCCAGTTAGGGGCAGAAGGTCTAGCCCATCACCAGTTAGGGACAGAAGGTCTAGCCCATCACCAGTTAGGGGCAGAAGAGCAAGCCCATCACCAGTTAGGGGCAGAAGAGCAAGCCCATCACCAGTTAGGGGTAGAAGAGCAAGCCCATCACCAGTTAGGGGTAGAAGAGCAAGCCCATCACCAGTTAGGGGTAGAAGAGCAAGCCCATCACCAGTTAGGGGCAGAAGAGCAAGCCCATCCCCACTTAGGGGCAGAAGAGCAAGCCCATCACCAGTTAGGGGCAGAAAGTCAAGCCCCTCACCAGTTAGGGGCAGAAAGTCAAGCCCTTCACTGGTCAGAGGAAAGAAAGCTAGTCCTTCTCCAGTTAGAGGTAGAAGGACAAGCCCTTCTCTAGTTAGAGGTAGAAGAGTAAGCCCGTCACCAGTAAGGGGCAGAAGAGTAAGCCCGTCACCAGTAAGGGGCAGAAGAGTAAGCCCGTCACCAGTAAGGGGCAGAAGAGTAAGCCCGTCACCAGTAAGGGGCAGAAAAGTAAGCCCTTCACCAATAAGGGGCAGAAGGTCAAGCCCTTCACCAGTGAGAGGCAGAAAAGTAAGCCCTTCACCAGTGAGAGGCAGAAGGTCAAGCCCTTCACCAGTGAGAGGCAGAAGGTCAAGCCCTTCACCAGTAAGAGGCAGAAGAGTAAGCCCGTCACCAGTAAGGGACAGAAAAGTAAGCCCTTCCCCAGTAAGAGGCAGAAAAGTAAGCCCTTCACCAGTAAGAGGCAGAAAAGTAAGCCCTTCCCCAGTAAGAGGCAGAAGAGTAAGCCCATCCCCAGTAAGAGGCAGAAGAGTAAGCCCTTCCCCAGTAAGAGGCAGAAGAGTAAGCCCTTCCCCAGTAAGAGGCAGAAGAGTAAGCCCATCTCCAGTAAGGGGCAGAAGGTCAAGCCCTTCACCAGTAAGGGGCAGAAGGTCAAGCCCTTCACCAGTAAGGGGCAGAAAAGTAAGCCCTTCACCAGTAAGGGGTAAGAAACCTAGCCCATCGCCAGTAAGGGGCAGAAGGTCAAGCCCATCTCCAATTAGAGGTAGAAAACCTAGCCCATCACCAGTTGGGGGTAGAAGGTCAAGCCCTTCACCAGTAAGGGGTAAGAAACCTAGCCCATCGCCAGTTAGGGGTAGAAGGTCAAGCCCTTCACCAGTAAGGGGTAAGAAACCTAGCCTATCGCCAGTTAGGGGTAGAAGGTCAAGCCCTTCACCAGTAAGGGGTAAGAAACCTAGCCCATCGCCAGTTAGAGGCAGAAGGTCCCACCCCTCTCCAGTCAGAGGCAGAAAGTTGAGTTCCTCTCCGGTTAGGGCCAGAAAGTCAAGCCCATCACCAGTTAGACCACAAAAAGAAAGTCCATCGCCTTTCAGAGGTAGAAGAAATAGCCCATCCATCTTAAACAGATCAAAATCAAGCTTATCTCCCTTAAGAAACAAGGCTAATAGATCTCCAATTAGAGGAAGAAAATATAGCCCATCGCCAGTCCAAAGACGACCCAGTAGGTCTCCCATTAGAAAAAGAAAGGCAAGTTCATCCCCTAGAAGAACCAGCAAATCGCCAGTTCGAAACAGAATGCTTAGCCCAGCTTCCATAAGAAGAATACCTATTCCTTCACCACCAGTTAGAAAACGGAGTCCATCTCCTCCAATAAGGCGCAGAATTAGCCCATCGCCCACAAGCAGACGCGGGAATAGCCCATCATCAAATCGCAGAAGAAGCAGTCCCCCTTCGAATAATAGACGAAGAAATAGCCCATCTCCTC
Source organism: Phalangium opilio (assembly GCF_054372755.1). Taxonomy (NCBI): domain Eukaryota; kingdom Metazoa; phylum Arthropoda; class Arachnida; order Opiliones; family Phalangiidae; genus Phalangium; species Phalangium opilio. The sequence goes on from NW_028324151.1 coordinate 3,536,222, forward strand.
CATTAAGGCGTCGTACTAGCCCTTCACCAATGGCCAGAAATGTACCATCCCCTGGCCAAAGGAAGACTAGCCCATCTCCAGTTAGAAGGAAAAGAAGCCAGTCTCCGACAAGAAGACCAACTCTCAATCAAATTTCTGGCAAATCTTCGATGGAAAGAAAAACCAGACCATCTCCTCCAAGGAGACAACAGAGTCGTTCACCAAATGCTGGAAAACCTAACAAAAATGGGAAGCTACCTAGTAGGAGAAGTTCAAGCAGTTCCTCTGACAGTGATACTGGAAGTTCAAGCAGTAGTGACAGTACTGGAAGCAGCGATAGTGCTTCAGTTAAAAGAACAAGCGTCAGTAGGTCACCAGTAAGAAGGAAAAGTCCTTCACCCACTGCCCCCAGACGAAAAATTAGTCCTTCATCTCTTCCTAGAAACTATCGCGAACCTCAAAGAAGCCCCTCCCCCCGCCGAAATCGTAGGGATAGTGGCTCCCCTCCCGATAGATCCCGAGATAGGAATTATAAAAGAAGCCACTCACCTTTAGAAAGAAGAGGTGGTAATCGCAGATCAATGCCACTGCCTGATAGAAGGCGTCGTTGATTTTGAATATCAAAGACCTTTTTAAAAAAATACAATGTTTTAAATTCATCACTCAAATATACACTTTAGTGTCAATGTAATTATTATGGGAAAAATTAAACGAACATTTGATATTTATCACTGTATTGACTTGTTTCTTTCGTTAAATTTTACTTTGCGTGACATAAGACATTAGCAACGTGGAAAAAGCCCCATTAGGCTTAAAAAGTTTAACCAAGGCTTAGCTTGAACTCTCACAATTTGGCCTAACCCTAAACGCGTCCACAACTAACTAACGTAATTGTCATGCATAAAGTTGAACGAATATTAAATTTTTATCGAATTTTTTACATAAAACTTAAGTAAAATTAGCATTTTTAACATTAATTTACTTAAATTTTCGCTTAAATTGTGATGCCGCCGCCACTTCTGAAAAATCACACAATGGCGGTTGACGAAGTGAAGTTAATGTCATTGTTTAGCACCGCCCATTATTTTTTTCAAATTCGAGCGCGCAAAATTTTAAATGTGATGTGTCAATGTGGTAGAGATGAGAAATCAGACTTCTCCCAAATCAAAAGCATTTACCTCGTTCGGTCTTTGTCTAGCGGCTCTCACCGAACCGTACACAGGATTGACAGCTTCCACGTCCAAATTTAGGGAATTTTGGTTTGGAATTGCATAAAGGTCTTCAGCGGGACTGCTACCATCAAAAACCAACCTGTTTTGAGTAGTAGTCCGTCTCGAACCGGGACTCACGAATGTTATGGCATCCCTTGGTTGACGCAATGTTCGGGCGGGTGTGGTTGAACGCGAGTCGTTCGTATTTGTGCGCGGGCTATCATTAGAAACCACGATAAACTCTGAAGGACTGTCACTTCGTCGCGCGTTATGATTAATCAAGTGATTAGGGGTAGGCACCCAGTCTGAAGTTATATCTGGACGTTGGTGTAAATTGGGGACAGTAACCGTGGAAGATGGTCTACTTATTGTAGAGTTGCGGATGGAACGTCTTCGCATTGAACTTTGATTTGACGAACTACGTCTATTTACGGTTATTGGATCGGGATTTCTTTTAAATTTGTACCAACCCGATAAGGCATTATCTTTAACACAGGCCCAACACACGACCAGATTACATATGATTACAAATATGAAAAATACCGTTAGCGAGGAAGCTATGATTAAAATTAAGGTTCTTCTAGATAAGGGCGGTTCGTCCGAGTTACTGGGTGGCTCCGATATGCTGCAATTGCAGTTAGATTTGTCCGAAGTTACATCCGGAGTTACTATAGATATAGTTGTACCATCAACGGGTGGAGTTGTGGTGGTCAAAAGGTTTCCATTTATCACGCGAACTCGATTTGACACCCAACTGGTGACATTGTGCAGAGTATTTCGAGCGCGTACGGCAAGATAAAAGTGGTCGTCTACTGATGGCATGTCGCACACCAACACTACCTTACCTGTAAAGTTTGAATCATGGTGTGTGGAATTTATATGTAGTTCTTCGGCAACATTGAAGGCTTCTTCCTCAAGGTCTTCCCATCGTATTCCATATTTGACCTCAATTTGAGTCAAGGATGAGGCGTAGTTGGGCGTCCTTGTTTCGGACCAGGACAGACTTACTTGACTTCGGTCGTAATTAACACTGTCTATTTTCAAATCAACAATTCTTCCAGGCGGAAGTACTTGTTTTTCGTGTATAGCGACGAAACCCAAGTAGTCGTATCGTGATACGGCCTGGGTCGATTCTGTTTCACAAGTAATTTTATGCACTTAATTACATACAGCTCAAGGAACCTATGATACTGACCTTTTAATTTCAAGAAATACAACCCTTCGTTGGTTTCACTTCCCAGCGAAAAGTAACCACTGTAGAAGCCATCATTGTGGGTTAAATCTGGGTCTATGAAAATTGAAGGACGCGTTAGCCAAAGCTTGACCATTATCTTCCGACGAAATTCTTACCATGACCATCGTCAAAGATTTTTACGGTGTATTTTAAGTCATTCATTAAATTAATTACTTCGACAATAAAATTTGATTCTTGGTTTCCAAAGGCATCGACGTTTAAAATAATGCGTTGATCGGGATTTGGCTAATCATAACAAGGCCAAAATTTTCTTTTAGTTCTCATTATTTCTAGATAAAATTGAACCAAAACTCACTTGGATGTTTGCAAATGTGTCCTGTATCGATAAATTACTTTGAATAATAAAAGCCAATATCAAGCATTTATTTGGGACTGAGTTGGTTGTTATCGTAAAGTTCCATTTTTCAGGTTCAGATGTCTAAGGAAAGAAAAAGTATACTTACGATTCATCCGCTTTAAATTTTACTAAGGGCCGTCTAGATTTTAGTTAACTTACATCTTTAGCGGTTAAAGTAACCAGAAAATCGAAAGGTTTATCCCTTTTCTCATCACCATTGAAACTGACATCATCGTTCGAATCTTCTCTGTCACAGGACACTCTGAACACCAATAAACCGTCTATTTTCCCTGAAGTTACGACCACATCCTCTAATTTCCTGTCTTCCCCATCGAATACGTGGTTCTTCTTGTACAATAAAAATAGTCGCTTCGACCCGGATGCGGTGTTAAAAATATCCATCAAGGCCACGTGTAACAGTTCCTGTCCAAATTCGTTTGGTTCATCCACCAATGGATAGATATCCTTTATAGGAACCGATCCGCTTGCTAGATCTTGGTATAACTCTAATTCTTTTCCCTTGTCCAAGTATGGCAACAAAAATACCCTAGCGTTGTTTCGCGTCATAGGGTATATGGTGGTTGCCATCATGGCTTTTGCGTCACCGATCAAAACTATGACGTTTATTCTTTGGTCATCGCCAAACATCTGCATGACCAATTGAACATACGCCTATCTAGTTAACTTTACCATTTTTAGTAATGGAACTCCTTACCTTCATGGCTTCCTCAACACCTAATACACTTGAGTTGGTTAAATCACTGCTAAAATTCATATGCGCCCACGAGACATAAGATCCGAGCAAGAAACTACGTTCCCCAATGGGTTTCACTATGGTTAAATTTTTTGCAGTCTTGGCAGCTTGATCGTTGAATGTAACCACACCGACTTCTACCCCTTCTTCAATCAAATACTTGTGGAAAAATTCCAAAACTGCTTTTGTTATTTTACTACGTTTCTGATTAATTTTATTTTGTAGAAGAAAAATGACTCTGGGTAGTTGTGCTTGGATGTAGTAGAAGGTGGCACGGTAGTAGTTGCTAGTCCTGAAGTTAAAAACTTTTTAGGCGCTACGTCAAACCTAATTTCACGAATATAGGCCTATACCCGACGTTTTGAAAATCTATGGATGATTCAATGACGTCATTAACGGAACGACCATTGCAGAATAAGTTGTGTTTAGTTGGCGCCAACTTGTTGTGAGTTTCGTCGGTGCAGAAATGGGTGACCTGTTGAGGTCGAGATTTTTTTAGCAAATCCAAGAGAAAGCCCACGTATTTAAAGTGAACTCACAGACGGAATGGTTGTTGACCACATAAGTGAGGACTTCATCTTTACCACCGCGTCCGGACCGAACAAGTCCTGGATTGACTCTGGATTGGTACAACTATAGGCACCATTCTCAGAGTCAACCCTAGGTGAAAATAATTGTTAAGTCTAATTCTACAGCTATAAACAAAATCAAAATAGTACTCAACTGTAGTGAACTCGGTCTGTGATTAACATCATAACATCCGGTTAATTTAAATTGTTCATTTCCATCCAAATAGCAAACACCATCGGACAACGGCACTTCATCGAAAACCCCGTAACGATACTTGACCCAATTTCTGACAAGGTCTCGTGAATTAATTTTGGATACGTCAGAAGGTAAGACAATACCCCCGTCATTAACTTGTTGGCAAAATATATTCTGTCTTGTTCGAATTTCGGACACGGTGGAGGAAAACGTGAACACTGGCCGTCCTAGCGTCATGGACGACGCGTTGCGCAACCTACCTCCCTCGGGCAGTTGTTGAAAATCAAATGACGCGTCCGCGTCAAACAAGAAATTTACTTCGTTGTAGAACGCCTTGTGATTTGTGGCAGTATATAATAAACTCGAAGCCGTTTGAAATAATTCCTTAATAATAAGAGTAAAAATTAAATTAAGCCTAATTTGTTCGCGTACCTTTATTATCACCTGTAATTGTACTAGGACTTCCTTGTTGAACGAATTTGGTATTTTCACAATAACATTATTATATCCATCTTGATTAAATTGTACCGAAGTTGATGACAAATAAAACAAACTCTGAAAACTTATTATAAAAATGCACAACTGAAATTTCCGTTTATTAGACATGTTTACCAAATTAATTGGGTTTTCGGCAACTCCATTAATTAACCGTTGGAAAACGAAGAGAAAATTCTCTTTATAGATTAGCCTTATCTGATACACCTGTGCATAGATAAGAAAGTATCAAATTAGTCAATATTAATCTGCCTAAAACAGTACGTGTTAACCAGCCAAAATTTCGTAATATAAATTGAACTTTATTAACTAAAAATACAATTTTTTTCTTATTGTGTGGCACAATATTTATTTTATTTATGTTTTTGGTGGTTGATCCTTGGATATGTTTAACATAAATCTAAAAGAAATCATATGAAAATGTGATGACTGTCTTTTGATGATCTAACCATCGTCTTCTTCACTGCCTGACTCATCCTCTGAATCACGTTTTTTTCTAAATTTTCAAAAAAAGAAAACAACTGTCATTACAACAATGATGGACAGCACGTCGAACTTTTGATTCGTCTAAAGAATAAAATATTTATGTTATGTAATTAAGAATGACCTGTGCAATTCGTCGACCAGTGCTTCCACTAGAGGTACCTCTCTCTGTTCAAAAAATAAATAATGGTCAGTTAGGCCTATAGACTTTTTTAATAATCAGAAATGTATTAAATAGAAGTGAGTTACTGACCTTTCGTCTCTTATCGGCTTGTACAATGGAAGTGGCGCTGAACAAAAACGAGGTGTTGTTCTGATCACCGCGTTGCACGACAGTTCTGGTGACGTTGTAACGTTTACCGTTAACCGTGATGACTTCAGACGTGCGGTTATCGTAATTTTTAGGGATGTTCATGGTTAGGTTCATGATACGCTCTTGCATCTCGTCCATAACAGCTGTAATTCAAGTTTCAATTAGATACCAGTAATAACGAAGTAAATATGAACCTATACTTTGCATTCTCCTGAATTCAGTGAACATATCTTGAAAGGAATGCCTGAATGGATTCCACGAAAGGAAGAATCCTTGTCCCTCATCCCCAAAATCATCCCAGTCATCGCCGTCATCAGCTCCGGCAATTGGGTTCTCGGCCGGAGTGTCCCTGTCCGTATTAACGTCATTACTGTCCGAATTAGTCCTCGTTGGAACTTCTCCGTTTCCTTCTCTTTCAGTTTCTCTTTTAAAACGAAGCGATTGTCCTTCGATAATGCATAAGGACATCACCAGTCCCAACAGCAACAAAGTCTTCAGACCCATCGTTATTCAATCACAACTGCAATTGAATTGACGCGTAAAATTAAATTTTAGCTACCCTTCTTTTCTCTCCCTCTAACAAAGATCACGTTCTATTTAGTTTTGACCTTATCAATACTCGTTCAAATATAAACGGAATGTTTCGCGATAATTTTGTAAAATAGTTCAAAGTATTTGAAACTCGATATTGCTTGAACTCCGATAAATATTTAATATCGAGAACTTAAAAATGTTTTCAAAATAAAATTTAAAAAATATCAAATTTCTTTAGCCTGATTACGCGTGTTCTTTCAATTTTAACGATTTTATCAACGAATTTAATTTCTTAAGTAACCGCGAAACACGATCATAATAACTCTAGACTGATACTTATGGAGTAAGTGATTGTTTTATATCCTTTTTCTTAGTCAAAGTTAACACTGACTAAATTCCAGAATTTCTAGAATCAAAATTGATGTGCGTAACGAGACAAGAAAAATGTATTGTGAAACGTACGCACAACTAACTCGACTCTGTACGATAAAAATTGTTAAATATAAATAATTTACGTTCTTTGTGGGGTTCTTAAATTGGCGAATAACCTTGGGCCAAATATTACGAAGTTGTATATTCCTACATATCTTGATCTATGTACTAACGTCAGAAGTAATAAAACAAAAATAAGTTTGACACGAAAAATAGTTCGAAAATGATGTTTTTCTGGAATAATTTGTGACTAGGCTCTTGAACAGACGCAAAAGTACTTGAAACCGCAGCAACCTTGCTTTAAAACTAAAAAAATGGCCTCTATATGGAGCATTTTGGTAATTTCAAACTTTCCTAGCCTGCAACTTATCACGAATAAGTTACTTCTACAATATCAAACTGTTCCAATTGACTAGACACAAGACACTATAAGCTATAAACCTCCAAAAATATATTTTAAGTAAATAAAAGATAATTACTTGTTGACAACTTACATTGATTTATATACAACTAATCAACAATTAGTTTCCAGCCCAGAAAAGCAATTGTTCGGGTTATCCGAAGATAAACAGGTCGGTAGTTAAGAACTTGACGGTGTTGTTATTGTTGTTAACAACTCAAAGTCTCAAGAACAACTGAGTATGTGGGGTCCAGCGCCCTTCTATTTATTTACTAACGGGAAGCTTCCAGAAAAATTAAAAAACTAGATATGGCTTCTAAAAAAATTAAACTGATATGACTTTGGCGAGAGCTCTTTGAAACGTCCGGTTTGTTGGTTGGCTTGGTAGGGGTGTACAAAAATTTATAGCTAAATAGGAAATAATGCTTTCCATAATAAATAATAAGCAAAATGGGTAAGATGAGAATTGTGGTGGGAGGATGGGTTGGGGGGGGGCAAATAATAAGTCGTGACGCAAGACCGCGTGGTCGGCCACGTGCCAAAATATAAAAGTATCGGCAGTTTTATAAGCTTAACATTGGTAACGTCTATAATGATGTAACACGCTCTGCCGATTCTGTATTAATTCGCTGACAAGCTTTTAGAGATAACACAGAAAACAACAAAACCACTACTACCCCATTAACTCTACAGTTATATTAACATAAATATTAGTTGATTAGAAAACAGCTCTTCAGAAATGAATGTAAATGTTAATTACATTCATTATTATTATTTTTTTCTGTTTGACGAATTATTTGGAACAGAAGACCATTAACTAAGAAGTAATATGAGCGAAGGCAAACAAATAGTCACGTACGACGGTACGAGCCACGAAATTCTTTGTTTCCAAAACAGTTTGCAACTACTGTTTTCACCGTGTTGCGTTTCATATTACGTGAACTTTGCGTAGTTAAGTAACTGACTAACTGCTCTTAAGTGGCAAGCGCACAGGTACATTTACCTGAGATGAATTTTTACCAACTCAAATGTTATTGGCGCAATAGATGCGCTTGATATAGGCTTAGAGTATCTATAATGTACCCACCGACCATGTTAGCAAAGGTACATGATAACCAGAACTTCAAAGAAGTCAATGGGATGTTGTTGGCCGAACGGTAAAATATAGGTCAAAATCCGTTGAAAATCATTAAAATTCTAATTGATTATCTTGAAACAACACCGCCGTTATTCGGTTTATGTACCACATTTTTGTTAAAGGCCAAACAATGACGCTATAAAAAATTGTTTGAATTTGAGTCATTGTCACCGCAGGAAATTCCTCAAAAAAACCTTTTTAATATATATATATCTATATATAATAAAATTTTCTGAAAATGATTCAGCGCAATATATCCGGCGGCATTATGATGGGATGAATCGCGATAAATAATGAAACTAAACAACGCTATTCGAAAAATCACGTTTGCTTTCAAACTTTCGCAATTTCAAAAGGATATAATGACGCCTATTTTAATTTGTAAGGGCGCAACCGATTATTTTAACACAGATGAGTTCCTTTCGAATCGCCTATCGATTTTCCTTTCCTTTACTTTTAGTCACATCGTATAATTCGTATTGTATGCCAAGGGAAGAGTATTATTTCGACCCACGAGGAGGAGATAGAAGTTGTAGTAATTGTAGGGCAAGAAGTGATATCTAGTTTATTAGGGCGAAGGTATAAGTTAGCCACATTTCCAGCTTTATCTCCAGCCCAAACGTAGGTCCGGAGTTAATCCCCGCCTCTAAATTACAACCAGCATCTCATTGGTTATTGAAAACTCACGTCAGCCCGACGCGAATGACGAAAATTACGTATTTTGCGACTGAGGAGAGGCGAAATAGCCCGGTCTCCTTTTACGTCCCCCCTTGTATTTTGAAAGGGGGACTGGGACTATGGCGCGCGAATACTTAGGCATCTTATACCTTCTCCCTAATAAAATAGATATCACTTCTCGTTGTAAGCTTAAAGGGACAAACGACCGTATTCCTCATAGAGCTTAGCATATCGGGTGGGTAAAAAAGGAGAGGGGGTAGACTCGGTTTTTTTACCAGAAGTAAGTCAACTAAAGTAAGGCTAGATTTACCAGAAGTAAGATCAAAAGTAATATGGTAAAGTAAATCCAATGAAGTAAGGTTAATTTTTCACGGTTTAAATACCAAAAGATAAGACGGGTCATACTCCCTTGAACCTATTATGGCCTAGACCTTGGGATCATCTTGTTTTATCAATGCCCCCCCGCGTCATTTCCTTTAGGCCTTTGCTTTGTTTAAGTCACGTGCCCGCCCACCTACCAACGGCGGCCGGCTATGCATGGAATAATCTCAAGACGCAAGACGAATATTTTCATTAATACTCTATTTTATTAATCATCGAATTTTTCTTCTCTATTTCATATTGATTTTCTTAAAAACATTGAAAAATTTACATACTTCACGATGGCGTTGTATAGTGGGGGGGGGGAAGATTCACCGCGTATATACATACAAAACTGGTAGACTTAATTTTTTGCATGCGTCTACCAGTTCTTAGGAGGCATTTCTTCGTAATTAGCGCGCTGGTTGTGTTATAACAACTTTAAATTTTCTTCTTGCAACGAAATTCATTCGAAATTTAATATATAATCACATGAAAACTTCAATCAACACAGCACCGACAATTTTGAGTAGACAATCTTGACGTTTGGCTCGACGGATGTACAATGACGTTCACGAAAATGTTCTTGTACGTCACGTCAGTACATTTGTACAGTTATATATTAAATAAGTTCCATATAACGATGCTTCGCTTCACGCTGGACTCTTTATAATTTTTTAAGGCACTTCTGTAGCAATGTTTTTGCTCCACTCGTAAAAAAACTTCTTTACGAGGGCTATAACGCGGGGCCATTAATACCCGGATGTAGAAATTTACAGTTAGCTCCGAACCGACATGTTCCATTCATATAATGTTTGCAAGGAAGTGTCGGTGGAAATCTTCGGTTACCTTTAGAAAATATTGAAAAAATATGTGGGTGAACTAATTGTACTTATTTAAGTTCAGGGGCAAAAGTAGGCCAGTCTATTTAGACAGAAAACGTCAACATGACGTCACAAAACGGGTACCGTGATGTGGTTGAATTATTTGTATTTATTTAACTTCAGGGGCAAAAGTAGGCCAGTCTATTTAGACGAAAAAACGTCAACATGACGTCACAAACCGGGTAATGGGATGTGGTTGAATTATTTGTACTTATTAAACTTCAGGGGTAAAAGTAGGCCAGTCTATTTAGATGGAACCGTCAATATGACGTCACAAAACGGGTCGTTGGTCGAAATATTTGTACTTATTTGACTACAGGGTAAAAGTAGGCCAGTCTGTTTAGACGAAAAAACGTCAATATGACGTCACAAAACGGGTTGTTGGTGAAATATTTGTACTTATTTGACTACAGGGCAAAAGTAGGCCAGTCTATTTAGACGAAAAACATCAGTATGACGTCACAAAACGGGTTGTTGGTGAAATATTTGTACTTATTTAACTAGGGCAAAAGTAGGCCAGTCTATTTAGACGGAAAACGCCAATATGACGTCACAAAACGGGTAATGGTATGTGGTTGAATTATTTGTACTTATTAAACTTCAGGGGCAAAAGTAGGCCAGTCTATTTAGATGGAAATGTCAATATGACGTCACAAAAACGGGTTGTTGGTGAAATATTTGTACTTGTTTAACTACAGACAAAAGTAGGCCAGTCTATTTAGACGAAAAACATCAGTATGACGTCACAAAACGGGTTGTTGGTGAAATATTTGTACTTATTAACTACAGGGGCAAAAGTAGGCCAGTCTATTTAGACAAAAAACGTCAACATGACGTCACAAAACGGGATGTGGTTTAATTATTTGTACTTATTAAACTTCAGGGGCAAAAGTAGGCCAGTCTATTTAGACGAAAAAACGTCAGTATGACGTCACAAAACGGGTCGTTGGTGAAATATTTGTAAATACGGTTAAAAGTAGGCCAGTCTATTTAGACGGAAAACGCCAATATGACGTCACAAAACGGGTAATGGTATGTGGTTGAATTATTTGTACTTATTAAACTTCAGGGGCAAAAGTAGGCCAGTCTATTTAGATGGAAATGTCAATATGACGTCACAAAAACGGGTTGTTGGTGAAATATTTGTACTTGTTTAACTACAGACAAAAGTAGGCCAGTCTATTTAGACGGAAAACGCCAATATGACGTCACAAAACGGGTTGTTGGTGAAATAATTGTACTTATTTAACTTCAGGGGCAAAAGTAGGACAGTCTATTTAGACGAAAAACGTCAACAAGACGTCACAAAACGGGAATGGATGAAGTCACCGTGAAACTACTTACCACCAGGTTGATTTTGAGGAAGTCCCTGGTTCATCTGGGGAAGTCTATTTCCCATTTGCGCGGGTCCGGGTGGTCCCATAAAAGGTGGCCTCATATTAGGGGGAGGTCTAGTAAAGTTAATATTTTGGGGGAAATTAGGGACACCAGCGGCTATTGGTCCAGCGGTCATCATAGCGGGATTAGCGAATGTTGGAGGGGTTTCATTAGTTGAAGGCCATTCAGGGGCTGCACCCGTCCAAATTTCTTGAGTAACTGGATTAATTTGGGGGAAAGCTTGAACGCCCATTGGACCATTCATACTGGTAGGGGGGATATCTGCGAAGAAAGGGGCGTTTAAGGTTAATTACATTGAATTAAAATGATTAATTAAATATTAAAAAATACTGACCAGTGGTCATTCCCATTTGTCCAGCCATCATTTCCTGACCGGCAGGGAACTGTTGACCAGTAATAGACATCATTAGACTAGTTAAAACTGGAGGTAAAGCGGGTTTAGGCGGAGGAAGATCAAGGCTAGAGTAATCCATAAGGGCTGAAGGATTATTCATATCATCCAATGGAATTTGAACTGGTTCTGACGGTTCGTGAGTTTCTGGTTCAGGTTCACCCGGAGTGTCAGGAATCCTATAACGAAAACGAACAAATTACAAAACAATACACTTTATTTAGTAAACAGTACAAAGTAAACAACGCATACATGTCTTTGGTGAAATATATTTCTTGTAACGTCGACTGTTGTCGTTGTTTCTGTATATTTTTCTCATTGCTATTCCAACCAGGTTCAACCAAGGCGGGGATTAGATCGACGGGTTTTAGGGCCTTCCAGGGCGTACCTTCATTCATTTTATCACCCTGTAATCTCTTAGCGGATTCAAATGCGGCTCGTTCGCGTTTCATTTCAAAAGATTTCATTTCCCCAAAGTCTTTAACATTATTAACATTAACTCTTTCCGTTTCGTCCATTTCGAAATAAAAGAACTCTTTTAGATCCTTATCCGCGCGCCATTTGACCGATTTCTTCTTCCCCTTTCGTTTAACTATTGATAAAATTGATTTAACTTCCCCGGAAGACGAGGCGGAAGCGGAAGTTTGACTGTCTTTCTCTTCCCCTCCCTCGTCATCTTGACTCTCGGTGGCTTCCACTTTTTCCGATTCGCAATCGGTACTTTCGCCCGATTTATCTTTACTATCGTCATCAGAGTCTTTGGAATTCTTTTCGTCATCGTTATTGCTATTACTCTTTCCCTCCGAATCGTCCTTATTATTTTCGTCACCTAACTCTAAAGTGTCTTTATAAAACTGTAATTTTGGCGGAGCTATCGTAGGGGAAGTAGGACTATTTGGCGTTTTACCGCCTTGACCATTAGCACCGCCGCGTTTTTTCTTACGAATAGGTTGAGATGGAACCGAAACTAAGGCGTCCATGAAACCCGCACTTTCATGAAGAACGTGTATGGCTGAAATAATTTTAATACTATTAATTAGCACTGTCAATTAACGTACCTAATTAAAATACTTACGTCTAGGTTTAGCTGGAATGAGTTTAATTCCTTGCGAAGCCGTACTACATTCCGCAGCCGGAGTAATTAAGCTAGAAGGTTTTAACTTCTTTTCCGAGTACCCAAGTGGTGAGATTGCTCTTTTCTTGGCGGCTTTAGCGGCGACTAACGCGACATTACGATCTACAGTTGAAGTTTTCTTCGAGACTGGTTTAGGAGGAGGGTTTTCTTCAATCAATCCGGTGGATCTGAACTTTGCGTGGAATGTTTTGACAGTCTTAGGTCTTGACTCTCTAATCTTGTCAATTTCCTTTTCCACCTCCGTTTTGGGAACTTTAATCTCAACATCCTCCAAGCTCTGTTCTTCGCTGCTTCGTTTGCGATCTGAGGTTGACGTGTGACCCGAACTGCGATTCTTTCGACCCTTTTTCAACCAGGCTTCCTCCTCCTCTTGTTTCTGTTCATCTTTCGTCTCCTTAGCATCCTTATCTTTACCTTTAGTGTCACCTTTCTTATCTTTTTTCTTCTTTTTAACTTTATCTGATGAATAACAATGATTAAACGTGAAAAACGGCAAACCTTCGAAGGACCGGGGGCCGGGCTTAAAGAAATCGAAATTATTAACGAATACATACCATTTTTGTCAGCGGCAACAATGTCTTTACTGGCACCAGTAATTAACTTCATCCATGTGGTAACGACTTTTGAAGAAAGCCTTTTAACTTCTGTTAATTAATAAATAAATGAAATGTAAGGTAAGGGTTAATTATTAAATACTTGCTAGAAGTATATAAGATGAAGTAAGCAACAATAACAAAAGGAAATTGCTCGTACCATCGTCTTCAGTTTTCGTTAAGGATTTGACGAGTTTAGCTGTATTATTTTCTTTTAAACGTTCAACTGTCATAGGCAAAACTTCGCACAAACGTAATAGTTCCACCATAAAAGGCCAATTCCCACAATCCTTTGCTTCTTGCATCCAAGAGTTAATCGTATTCCAACCATCCTGATCTAAAAATCTATTTAATTGAAGAGAAAAACAAACAAAAGAAAATTCAACAACATTAGAATAAGTTAACTTTAATTAATTAATTAATTTTAAATATATATAAGTTAAGTTTAATTACTTATTTAAGACTTCAGGCGTGGTTGATACTAAAACATGAACATAAATGCATCGACTCACTAACTTCTTAGAGAATTTTTTCATCAAACTAAAAGTATAAAAACAGAATTTTCAATTAAATTTAACGATATACACGATTAGTTTTTAAATTAAAATAAATTAGATGTGCCGTAGATCCATCTATAAAAAAGGAAAAAGTCAACGTAAGAATGTAAGCGGGTTTCATTGGTTGCTTTGGTGCGTGTAGCTTTACGCCCGCTATAGAGTTAAGTTGAAACCAAATCGATTTATAGAACGCGAGTGTGAACAAAACCATTTTCATATGTAGTATTTGACTCATTCCTCGCTGGTTACGCTTATTCGCATTTAGATTAATCTTTATTTAGTTAAATTCTCTTTCTATTTAAGAACAAATTACGTAATTAACACGACTCCAAACCTACTCCCAATTTTATTCAACTAATTAGCATAATTACTAATTTTAATTAGATTACCACAATTACTAATTATAATTAGATAACCAAAATTACTAATGTCAATTTGATAACCAAAATTACTAATGTCAATTTGATAACCATAATTACTAATGTCAATTTGATAACCATAATTACTAATTTCAATTAGATAACCATAATTACTCATCTTAATTAGGTAACCATAATTACTAATTTTATTTAGATAGCCATAATAACTCATCTTAATTAGGTAACCATAATTACTAATTTTAATTAGATAACCATAATAACTCATTTTAATTATATAACCATAATTAGTTAAAATAATTAATATGATTAAAAATAGTATGTATAGGATTGAAAGGTGGTTAAGCTTGGCAATTATAGAAAACTTCGGCTATCAAAAATTCCAGCGGGTTTTGTAAAGGAGACCAGTTGACCTAGATAAAACTTGGCGCGGTGGTGTTAGACTCTCATAAACAAAACCTTGTAATTATTTCGAAATAACTATAGAAACGGGCCTTTCTTTAAATAACCGTAAAATTATCCAAGTTTTACTAGAGTTTTACGTAGTTTCTAGTTAAAATTTTGGGGTCATTGAACCATAAAGAGAGAAAATAGAAAAATTCGAAAGAAAAAAATAATAAAAATTGGGCGCGTAAACATTTATGTCGTTATCAAAATGTGTTTTGAGTGTAGCTAAAATTTTACCCTCGATTAATGAAAATTTGTCGCCGTGCAAATTTATATTTCAAACATTTGCTAATTTTTTTTATTTTATTTATTTTTTTTTAAGTTTTGCATTCTTAATAAATTTTTACGATAAAATGAATTTATTCGCATACACCCATGAATATTGATGATTCATTTGATAAAGATTCATGGGTGTATATGAATAAATTCCTGTTGGTATTACGCAACAAGTCATCGGAGTTTGTTACGGCGATAAGATTTCACAACAGCATCACAATAAAGCAAACTCCGACTGACTGACGATCGGTGTACAGACAGCTAAGTCAGACAAAAAGAGGGGCTCGCTACTTCGATTCCCCTGGACTTTCTTTACGAGCACCCTAATACAGATTGGCATCACTACCAGCACTAACCCGAACCCTTTCCCCGTATCCCGACCCTCCTGGCTTAGTGATTAGTCAACTGTAAAAGGAACCCTACTCATTCCCGGCGTATAATACCATGACAGATGGCCCCGGTCCATCCGAGGGGCTAATCACTCAAATTCTATGAGCACCAGTTATGCGTAATCATTTTAGTATACTCAATATTACGAGTGTAATCATTTTAGTATACTCAATATTACGAGTAAACCCCTTTAGTATAGAAAGCCAACGGTACACCACTTAGGATGAGTGACTAGCCCCTCGGTTTCATGAGGAAAAAAATAAAACACCCCCAGTCCGTGTGGAATAAATTTTTAACTAAGTCCCGATTTCCCAATACGCCACCTCTGACGGGGTCTTCTCATTGTTCAGAGACGATAGAATACGGAGAGACTGCGATCCGCCTGCCATCCCATCTATAGACTTTCATCACGGGATTCTGCCTACCCTATTCTCGGAATTGGTCACACTTCGTTGTTTCCCCCAACAAAACCAATTGGAAAATAAAACTTTAGGCTAAAAACAAGGCGCTCAACGACTAAGAGTCTCTCCTCCCTGCCTTAAGCGACGGCGCTACGATTACGTAAAGACCAATTCCGAAACGAAAACTACACCTTTCCTTGACCATATGAACCACGTACCTAACCCAGGGTAGCAATCCCCCACCAAGTGGTGACCTCATCTCCCCGTCGCATCTCTCAGCTTCCCAAACGACCAAGGGCACTAAGCCTAATCGGTTTTTCAGTTCCCGTTTCAACACTTCCCTTTCAAATACTACCCCTAACCCGTACCAGGCTTCCCATTCCATCAAATCGTACCCCCAACCCGTACCATGCTTCCCTTTCAATCAAATCGTACCCCCAACTAAGAATAAATAAAATTTAACAAAATGGATGCGAACATCACTTCCCCGGAAGTTCGGAACTGCAGGTCTCTAATCTTCCTACGAAGGGTCCTGTTGTACTCAACCCAACCTAACCCATTCTAAACACGTTTCCACCACAATTGAAGCCCATTCTTCGGAATAAACCCTTCACGCATCACCAAAAAGCGATTAGTGCGAACGCTTCCTTCACTAAACCCAAAACAAGTTCATCAACACCCCTACATAGCTCCACCCCGTTTAAAATAAACTGACGAACAACTTATGCAATCTTTCGCAATTCGTTCCAGAGATAATAACAAGTTCGTTAAGACCTCGTTCAACGTTTCGAAAATAGGAGAACGGTTCCACTTTAGGTGTGGGGAAGTGAAAACAATACATCAAAAACCAACGTCGAAAACGAACCCAACGGGGATCAGGGATTATCCACATTTTTAGTTGGTTTCGAGAACTAGAATCTTAAGCCTTTTTTGAATAATTACTAAGCCTACGACCCCGCTTATTTTACCTTAACGTTTGAATTATTAAAATGAGGCTTACGACATAAGGGAATTGGTATTCTATGGAAATATAACAAAATGGCGCCGCGTTTCGCGCGTGCAAAAACGAAATATAACGAAAACGGAAACAAATTTCGATGGGGGCCGTCTATAAATCCTAGTTACTTAAAACTTACATTTGTGCCAATTTTTATAAAACTTTTTTTTAGTCTTTTTGTTTTTTAAAGGGGGTTTCCAAATGACACAAAAAACGAGTCGATGCCTTTTTGGAAAAACTCCAATTTATTTAAAAGAGATACATTAAACACAATCTGTTAAATCCCCCCACACATCGCGCCTAACGTTTACCTAAGATTAAAGAGGGGTCACGAGGGGGTCAAACATCTTGATAATTTTCGCCTTTATAATAATTAGTCTAGCTCCAATGATCACATTGTCGTGTTCTTAGGAATGGAAAGCCTACACTACGATGTAAAGAATAAGAAACTTCCGTGTTTAAAATCGAGGGGCTGGTCACTTCTTGAAATCGGGTGCTACGCGCGTTCTCTTCAAAACTATCGGGGTAAAGGTAATCTGGTTGTGGTTAGCCCCTCCCTCATATTGGACCAACCCGTTTTTAAGCTAGAATAAAGCCACACACATCTTGGCACCATTTTTACGAAACTAGCGATGGTTTAGGGGTCATCTTGAAGGACATATTCCCTTTTAATGGCGAATCACCTCAATTTTACGCCACGATTTTATCGTTAACAATGGGAGCTAAATGGAATGGCTATTTGGCGGATTTATCTACAAATTTTAACGTCACGTGTTTCACAACGTTCTCAATACGTGGAAAAAAAAATGGCTTACGTCACAATAGGTCTTCTAAGAAACATAAATAAACCATGACTGATAAGACGTAAGGCGGTTCTCCTTTCACATACTTTCGTTAACTAAAAATAGTTCCAAGTTAGTGACGTCATTTCCATCTTCGGCCGCCATTTTGAAGGTGCGACTTTATTTTTTTGGACAAATGCCAGGCTTTTTGGATTGGAAACTTAAACTTATCATGCTTGGCAGACTTAGCCCTCGATACGTCACAAATCAGAATAGAAACGCAACATTTTACGTTTTAACTTCCTCATTATATTTCCTAATACTACGCGAGATGGGGATAGTCTATAAATTTCAGTAATGAATTCTGGCACGTTTCCTAATACATAATGCCCTAAAACTAATCGTCCGCCATTTTGGTGGTGGAAGGTTTCGTTCTTAACATAAAAGATTTGTGGGGAATAATACTGAATTTAGTTGAAAGATTGGAGGTTAATAATAGGGGCCCAAACCTTAAAGACCTACGGAGGGGAAACCCATAAAGATAGAAACGAAAAATAAGCCTAGGAGCGTTTATAACTTAACACGCTCATTACTTGATCATTGAAGCACGCTTTAATTATTATAATTAAGCTATTCCTTTCCCAAAAACCATACTTAACAACCCCTTATTAATTATATATAATATTAAACTTTTTTATTTACTAGACATCACTTACTTACCATTACGTTGAAATTAACGCGTGTTCTTGTGTATTTATTAATAGGAAATTAATTATATTTTTTTTCTCTTACGAAATTCTAGACGTTCGAAACTCGTTTCGGCTTCAGGATCTTTTTTTTTTTTCAATTAATCTCATGTGGATTTTTAGGGTTAAGGAAACTATACGATTTCTCGCGACTCTTGGGTTCATTCTTCGTTGCATCTGCGACAGAACCTCCCGAACATTTGAATATACGATTTTCCTTGCAAAAGATACATAGAAACAGTCCATATTTTTTGGAGGATGATATTTTCAAAGGTGTCTTCTTTCTCCGAGTCTTCTCTCTCTCTCGAATTGAATTGAAGTGAATTGAACGCCCGAATTTACGCGATTTTTGTGATATAACCCGTTCAAAGAACACGACGCATAAAACACAATTCGACCCTTACATTCAATTATCAAGATGTGAATGAAAACCCCCAACGCAACGTTTGACTAGAGCATTCTTGAATTAAGGGGGGGGATTAACTAACAGCACTTAAAAAGTAGGTCAAAAATAGGCCTAATTACATCAAGAATGCTCGTAGCCACCCTCCAGCTAGAGTGACGACGTAACACAGTGTTTTAAGGGGTACATATCTAGGCAATGTACCACCTTTTAGGACCTACTTTTTCTGGTCGTTTTTAGCCCCACCCCAGGGATGCGGAGGCGGCGGTTGTGGACCTTGCTAGAAGGGACATTTGGCTGAAGGAATGAGTCAAATACTTTAAGTAGTAGTAGTAGTAGTAGTAGTAGCACCTGTCGGGGCTCGGAAGTGAGATAGATCGGCATCAGCCAATGAAAAACTGGATCAAAACTGTCACATTTTGATCATGTCATTCAACCACACTCTTTAAGCAACCAGAAAGAGGAAACATCAATTCCAACTCCCCAGGAGCTGTTAGAGAAAAAATAAGTAAATTAGATGATTTTGGGGGCCTATCTTTTGTCCTTAAAATTCTCAGGGGATTTTCCGTGAAGTTTTCGCTGCTCTACAAGAAATTTCTGATTGATTAAATATTAAGGACATACACCTGGCAGTGTATGGATACTTCATGACACTGCCAGGTGCTCATAGTACACTATTTTTAACGTTTAACGGGGTCGTCCATAAAGTGCTTATTTTATATAAATTTCTAAAGAATCATAGAATTTTTGTGCCCATTTTAAACCAAATTTTCCTGAACTTTGACCCTTAAAAATACAAGGTTTTTAAAAACAATTTTGGTGTTCTATATAGTGATTTCCAATTCCAACTACATTTTGCGTTTCGTTCGCGAATCATTTATGTACGGCCCCGAAAAGAACATTATAAAAAAAAGGTTTGGTCGGGCCTAAATCTAGCCAACAAGGCTTAGCAACATAACAAATTCAATTTTAAGCTTGGAAACATCAATTTTACATAAAGGACGAATATAAAACTACACAATAACGGACACATCTCACAATACTGTACCATCCATCATACGTGACAAATTATAATAAAAATGAAAGATTAAAATGTGATTTGTTTTTTCTTACCTGGATAGTCTGGGTACTTCATTGTCGCTCTTGATGCCTCCTTGAGTCGAGAGAAGGGAGCTGAGCGCCTTCAGAAGTTGCAATGGATCAAACGGAGCCTGCATGGCCAAGTTAGATTTTGGGCATTTAATTTCGACAGAAAGATTTGACTTTATCGTTCGTCTGATAGATTGTTTTTTTTTTATGGCTAAAAATGTCCCGTTCAAAGTTCGAATCTCTGAGGGGATGGGTCAGCCTTTTTTGTTGGCTTTCCGGTTCTCAGTGGCTTACCATTTACAACGAATTGTTCGGCTCAAGCATACAGGCCCATTTAATTGAATGCAATAAATCCTGAAACAATCGGAACAAAAATGCATCTAATTAAAACCCAAAGCTAAACACCATATTTCGAATTAAAGGCCTCGTGGATTATTTATTTTTTTAAAAAAATTAATAGGCCAATCGCGACCGCGAAATAGAACTGGGAAAACTGTTACTTCTCTTCATCAATAAAAATTAACTTGGGCCTCTTTAAGGAAAGTTGGATTGTTGAATACCAACTGGGTTCAATAAACTAGAACTAATGGGAAGGACACGCGTGGCACCTGGAACTTTTGGTACACTGGCCAATCCCTCCCTTCTAGACCGACAAAGAGAAAACTGACTCGACTAACTCTTGCCACAGACGACGTATCGACGGAGTAGGTCAGATGACATCACGCGACATTAGCGCGGCGCGTAGCGGCGACCACCCACGCAATGCTTATCTTAAGGCAGCCGTTTTTCATTGGCTGCAAGCCAGCAATCTGCCGCCATGGAGCAATATCTAGGGAGACCTAGCCGCGACTAATGCATTGTTAAGGGAACCTCCACTACAATACGTTTATTCCATGGAAAACTGTATTACATATTTGCTTAATCAACCACATAGCGTAACAGTGCTGTTCAAAAACCCATTGCACATCGAACTAGCCTCAAAGAACGCAGTACTAGAATAGAAGGTACTTATACCGCAGGATAGTTATGACCAAACGGGTTCACCCTCCATTTCCCGTTTCAGCAAAATCAATACTAAAGGAAAACCAACCAGAGACTGCAACTAAAGGAAAACCACAACAACCATACCATCCCTACTGTGCCAATAAAAACGGCAAGGACTTTCTTTTCTTCTCAGGTGGTCTGAACAGTATAAAAACCATGAAAAATCGTCTTTAGGTTGTTTAGAAACTTTTTTTTGGTTCTTTTGGGGTTTCGAACGCTAGGAGTTACTATTCAACTGTCGGTAACGTCACGGTCATATACTCCCCGCTGATAGCCACCCCGCCCCACCCCCAAGATAGTCGAACAAACAGAAATAACAAGATATAGCCAATCCCTTAGGATAACGACAACAATGTGGCTCAGAGGGAGGACAATTTGGGTTGTAGCTCAAAAACGAGTTTAGCACTCCCCTGGTAAAATCACAGATTAATGTAAGTTCTAACATGGAGGGAAATAGAGTAATGGCACCTACTTGCCTTTGACTGTATTAAGCTCTATGGGTAGTTAACATGGAGTGCCAATACTCTATTGTTTAGGAGAATAAAAGCAAAGATCTTCGATGATAAAAGATCCCCGCCTCTTATCAAGGGACCATATAATTTTTCAGGACTGTGATTGGTATACAGCTTTTTCCTCTATGGTCTATTATCGCTGCCTCGATTAACGGATTAACTGAAGTTTATGAACCCGATAATGTCGTGGTAGATTTTATTGAAGTAATTGAAGACTTAAATCGACAAGACCACCAAGAGGTTTAAATATACTTTTTACCACAGAATGTTTTTCTCAAATTATACTGCGTTTTGAATCAATAGATGGTTTACACACATGGAGGATTCATACCATTTACACCAGGAGGCCGGGCTACATGGAGGACAAAAACCCGGCGTCTGCTTTTGTCCTCTAGGTAGCCCGGCCTCCTGGTGTAAATGGTATGAATCCTCCACGTGTGTAAACCATCTATTCACTAGGAAAACCTTATGGGTATAATTTTGACTGTCCGAGGGAACAATACTACTGTCGCTAAAGTCACGAAGGGGGGGAAACTGCTCAAGAGGAACGAACGCACTGGATATCGACCAGGAATCTATACATATTATAAGCAAAGCTTCTTTGAAGCGTAGCAATCAATAATCGCCCCCATTTTCCCTTTCTCCCTGAAGTCAAAGTACTTTCTTAATGGTTCCACGGACCAATTTTTAAATGGGTAAAAATTCCACATATTCAACATTCTTTTTATACGATTAAAATTACACCCAACATTAGATTAGGTAATCTTTAGATATTAAAATATATAATCGAATTGAATATTCCGTTCTACTACTACTACAATAAGTGTTAAAATTACGATTTATGTATGCTTTATAGACGGACATAATTTAAATTATTTCGACACCACATAAACCAATCATAATTATGGAAACTTTAAAACAAAATGGAAACCTTGAATAAAATAATACGGGTACGTGTATTTTTAGGGGGAAGTTACCGTAGTTTTAATTTTTAATTTAGGAAAAAAAAAAGAAATATTTGTACAGACACATCAAATATCTGCCCATATACATTTTACAGGAAATAAATGTTTGAGTGTGCAAACAATATCCTTAAGTTGGTATAGGGCTTGACAAACTTGTCGTCATTTTGAAAGTTCCGAAAACATTTCTAACAATTTGTATGTAAGAGTATTAGCAACCGTATTAAGATCGACGAGGGAATTAACGTGGGAAAGGGAATTAACGTGGGAAAGGCTATTAGTCTGTACCTGGCACGATAACAAAACAACCTCCAATAAAAGTATTAGCTACAGTACGAAATGTTCGACCCCTCGATTTCGGTAATCATTGCAATGGATGTAGGTGTTATCTCGTCCTCCCATCACGTTGAAGGGAAACACGTACCCTATCCAATATTAATGTCCTTGAAATGTCTAACAAGATAAACACAATTGGTGGACAAAGCTCTAGAATCGCCCTGAGATAAGGGACTTCAGGCATAGCCATTCTATTACTGTACAGCCCCTTTTCCAACCCGACCCCTTTGGTATCTTTTCTAGTATGAATGAGGGCTAGAGTTAGGTTGTAGGACGTTGTACTGCAAAACCCCTCTTAGAGTCGACACAAGTGCATTTTCTTTCTAACTGCCATTATCATTTAAACTAACTTTAACTCAAGAAGAAACTACAACAAGTATGGTCTAACTAATAACCTACACCCTGTACAATTTAAAGCTCGACTACTACGGCGTCACACCCTGTATGTTTTACGATGTTCATCGATTTATTCGGTATTTTACAACTATTGACATTGTCTGCCCCTACACCCTGTACATCCACAAAAACCTCATCTATACATAGTTTTCAAACTAGGAGGATTGATACCATTGCAGCACTTCGTCCGCAAAGTAGCCTGGTCTCCTGGTGTAAATGGTATCAATCATCCTAGTCTGAAAACGATGTATAGTTTTGTTGCACCTCATTACTAAATTATCAAAATTATAACTTACCAAACTTATTTCAAACAATATTAATTAAGTAAAACTATCTTTTGAAATGCATATGGCACACTTATAACCTAAGTCTCATGGAAAAACACCATGACCCTTGAAAAGGAATTGAAACCACTTTTGGATCTTTACAATGCTGCAACCTACTAAGAGGACCTTTATCTCTTTATGCCCTTTGTATCTCGAGTTGAGTTCTCGACTGATATCTTGCTACTCTCAGTAAAGGGGGGAGTAAACTGTGCATCCCTCCCTACTGTACGCGCTAGCTAAGGGGGGGATGACTGAGCTAAGAGATAGAAGGGTATGGCGTATCGCGAACCGCCATTGTAATTAACGTAGGGTTAAAGGTCAACAGATAAAATTTATTCATCCCAAAATTTATTTCAAAGATAAGAAAATTTTAAAAGCAGCTCATATATACTACAGATAATAAATATTTAACGTCTTTATAAGGAGGGTTATCAATTACTTGTCAGTACAGTTCTGTTTGAATCAGTTCCTTACTGGAACTGCTACACTTAACTTGCAAATATAAATGGGGGCATTTTTTTTTACCTCTTCCTTTGGATCAATAAAGAAGAGGGTCAAAAGGGGCGGGAAAAATATAGACCACCAACTGGGCCACTGAATTACTAGAGATGGGGGTCGTCCATAAAAATGTCACACCGTTTTCGTTTTTAGTACTTTTTGACAGGAATTAAGAATAAGTCCACAAAAAGACTAAATAACACTAACTACGTGTCTGTCTAATTGCAAATTTCTAAGTCTAAAAAGGTAAGGACTGAAGTTGGTTTTAAGTGACAACATTTATGGACGAACCCCTTCCCTCATATACAATGTCATAGGTTTATTTTATAATACTCGTTATAAGTCATTACAATGGTTGACTGACATGCAAATCTATAATTATTATTAAAACTATCTTTATCGGGGGGGGGGTCCTTTATATGGCATAACGTAACTAAGCCTAATTATAATCATCCGCGTGTATTGCCATATAAACTTTGATTACGTATGATTAAAATAAATTTAGGCTTAGTAAAAATTGGTTTAAATAACGGTACCCAAAAAAAGAGTAGCGGTAGGGCCAACGCCCTATTAGGCATTGCGCGAATGCAAATTAGTTAGGTCTACTTTTTTATAAACCAAGTTTTACCAATTAACGAAAATAATGTTATTATCTTACCAGAATATCTATTTCGTTCAAATTTCCTCTCCAAATAAGTCTTCACGGACGAGCGTTATAAAATGGCCGCTTCCCAACGCCTTCCTCCTCCTAAAATGGCGGGATATGGATGTGAGAACGCTGAACGGAAAACCTTCAGGAATCGCAACGCATCGCGAAAATCGATATACTGCAAAAACCCAAAAAACACGTATTTCATTAGGGTTATTTCAAATTGAAGCGTACAAGGACTTATTTTATGTACAGACATAAAAGGGACACGTTTATTTTACTATAAGAAAGTACGGGAGTTTTACCTTATGTATCTTAAACAGGCTAAAATTCCGCCATTTTTTGTACACCCTAAAACAACAAACTTACAGCGCGGCAAACCTATTCTTTACACTTATTATTTTAACAATATTTAAACGTAAATTAATTATACGTGTGGTATTTTTAGCGAGCGTATGTATGAATAATAATTACACAAACAATAAAATACAATTTGATTTCAGTAAAGTGTTCATATAATTCTTAAAAAGTTCAAGAGAAAGCCGACGACGACCCTTTCCCAACAACGCGAAATTCCAGACTAGCTGCGGAAGGTGACGTCATTCACTGAGGTCTTTGAAAAAACCCGCAACTAGCCCGGATAAGGATGCGCGCGCAGCTACTAAACTCGTTCTCCTACTAGGCTCTAGCTCGTGACTCTACCCCGCCTTCCCCCCTACCCTATTAAAAAAATTGATTAGAGAAGGTCGTGCCATCTACGTTGAATATTAAATAGGCTTACCTATATCATTTCTTTTAAGCCTTGGTTATTCGAATAATCAATGCTAAACAAGCTACTATAGTTTTAAACGAACTTCCAATGAAATTAAGCAATGTTTTTAATTTAATAATACGATAAAAATGAATTATATTACCATCATACTTGGGTCTTTCTGCTTTCCAATCCGCAAAAACATAACTTTAAAACAATGAGACAACGTCGCGCTATTTTTTTCAGATCGATTTGTTTCAATTCAGTTCACCTCCATAACCTAAAAAAGGCGCGAAACTTGAATTTATATTTGTCTCGTGTTTACGTACGATTCTTACTTTTAAATTCATCTTCTCCTCAAGTCATGTAGAATTCTGAAATAAATAAAACTAGGCCTAATTAAACCAAAAAAAAAAGTAATCAAGTAGAAAGATCGACTCTTTGTTTTTTATTATTCTCACTTTACGTCTGCTGATAAATTCAGCACAGTATAATAATAACACCAAAAAAGTATAGAATTTCTTTTACCACCCTTCCTTTTTTTTAGAGGGGGTTAAATTTCCTTGTTTTTAAATTTCTTTTTTGTCTTTTTTTTGTCTTAATGAGAATAACGAACGGGGTCAGAGGTCAAAAAGGGAAGGGGTGTGTTTGGTGGAGATGTGTGGTGTGGTAGTGTGTGGCTCTAAAAATTCACGCTCGAAAAAGTAAAAATTAAAAAAAAAGAACAATTTCACATATTTTTCATCAAAGTTCGTAATATATTTTTTTTTATATAACAAGCAGCAGAATCACTCGGGGCAGTTTTGTTTTTTGTTATTGTTTTTTCTTTCATTAATAGGGGGAAGGGGCGGGGTTAAAATGTTTTTATTTGAGATTAAAACAATAGTTTTACTCAAAAGATAACCGGGGATTTTCTCTCTTCTCTTCACATCTGTACAAAGGGGGGATTTTTGAGAAGAGACAAAAAAAAAATAATGAACAACTTGTATACAATTTTTTATCTTAACTATATGTTACAATATTTTATATTAATAATAATAATAATTATAAAAAAAATTCAGCGTCATGTTGTTTTCTTGTTTTTTACTTTTTAAGTTCATTTATCATATTTTTTTTAAACACTCGAGAAAAAAAATTGTCCATTCTATGGGAGATGTTTTTAATTATGTAATGCATTGGGATGGGGGACGGGGATTAAAATTAAACGATAATTAAATTTAAATGGGATGGGGAAGGGAGGGGGGTAAATTTTACAGTAGAGGAACTTGGGCCTAAAAAAAAACTAAATTAATAATAATTAAAAAAAAATCACTATATTAATTTTTATTTTAAAAGGCTCGGCGGGGGTTTCCAGAATTATTTTTAATTATTAATTATTAATTAATAATAATTACTGGTATGTGTATATAAATGTAGGTTTTTTTAATTTAATTTAAATTTTCCTCCGTATATTGCACGCAGCCTGAATTTAATGTATGTATTTTAATTGGGTAGGAAAAAAAGGGGCGGGGCGGGGCGGGGCTTGGGGTATTTTTAATCCTATTTTTTTTTAATTACTTTTTATTTTTAACCTTTTTCTGTAACATTCATTCATGATTCATCTCTGACTAGTGAAAGTCAAGATTGCTAACAATTAATGGCCACTTTTAATTTTTTTTTTTTTATTTTTTTAAAATAGCGCGGCTTTTCTTTAATTTTGCAAATTTAATTTTATTTGCGAATTTTTTTTTCAAAACTTTAATTTTTTTGCCAACGATGTTTTGTTAAAGTCCACGTGCAAGTTGCTGATATTAAAAAGGTTGATTTAATCACTTAGTAATTGATGTAATTCAAACCTTTTTTTTCTTGTCGCTTCCACGTGGTCTTTTTCTCTAAATTTTCATACCTAATTAATTAATTAATTAATTTATTTCTTCATTAAAATTTAACAATCAATTTCTTAACCTATTTCGGATGTGCTTTTATTTATTTATTTATTCTTATCCTTCTTATCATCTCATTCAAATATGTAACGTCGTCTCTAATTGTATAATTTAAATTAATTAGGTTTAGGGTTTCCTTAATTAATTAATTTTTATTCAATTTTTTAAAATTGAATTGATTAATATTTTAATTTATTAAAAAAAAAAAAGAAACATAAAAGGGGGGCGCTAAAATAAAAATAATCACATTTGTTTTGTTTTATTTTTTTACTAATAGTTAACTAATTTAATTAGTTAATATTTTAATATCTTTTCTTCTTAAAAAAGTAAAAAGATATACACCGGGATTTTTAATTGCTAAAAAAAACGTCATTAATTATAATTAATAATTTAAATATTACGGCAATTTTTTTTTCTTCAACAATTTTTTTACTTACTCGTTAAAAGCCTGAAATTTATTTTTTTTTCACAATTAATATTTTTCATTCATAGTAAAAATAACGATTTTCGTATTTTTTTTTATTTTTTTTTTAAATTTCAAATTTCAAATTTTAAATTTAAATTTTCTATTTTCCAAATTTAAATAGGATATTGGAGGGGGGGGGGGGTCAAGGAGAGGAAGGGGGGGGGAACTAAACCTAACATTTGTTAAGTCAATAATAATTAATTAATATGATATCTTCATTCGCTCTGCAAAAAATTTACAATTTGTTTATACATTTTTTTTTTCATTTATTTTTTTTTTCGATTTATAACCTTTTTTTAAACTTTTTTTCCGAACCTTCTAGGGAACGTAAAAAATTAGTAAAAATTGTCTTATTTCGTTTCGTTTTGGTTTGTTTGTTTGTTTGTTTGTTTTGTGTGTTATGGATGGGGGGGGGTGTCCAACGCTGTATCGTTGATGCCAAGAATCCAGAAATTGCGTTAATTAATTTAAAATAGTTAATTAACACATAATTAACACGGCAATTTGTTTAAAAAAATTAACTGAAGGCTATCAACAACTTGAAGGGAAGCTTTTTGTTTTTTGTTTGTTTGTTTATCACGAATTAATGTACTTCATGACGACATGAATATTATTTACTTTTTAATCTCCCATTTCTTTGTTGGAAAAAGGATTGGATAAGTAACTTTTTTTGATTGAAATGGTTGGTTGTTGGGTTGTAGGAAAACGTAGGATTTATCCTTTCAAATTTACTAATCTTGATGGACTGTGGTCAACTGTCAACAAATTGTTTTTGTTGTTGTTTATTTCCATAGAACCGGGCGCTAAGAGATTGTTTATTCTTAGTTGTTGTTGTAATGTTTTTTATGTATAATTTAAACATCTTGACATAGAAACGTTTAGAGAA
This sequence comes from Phalangium opilio, assembly GCF_054372755.1. Taxonomy (NCBI): domain Eukaryota; kingdom Metazoa; phylum Arthropoda; class Arachnida; order Opiliones; family Phalangiidae; genus Phalangium; species Phalangium opilio. The sequence continues at coordinate 3,564,970 of NW_028324151.1, forward strand.
GGACTCTGTTTGGTTTGTTTGTTTGTTTGTTATATATATATATATATTTATATTATCTGTAAACTTGGCTATCATCTTTTAAAAACGTAGTCGCTACCTGTAACAAATTAAATGAATCAAATAAAAATGAAAAGATTGACGACGATTTCTTTTATAAGTGATAGCATAAGTTTATAAGATGTTCCTTTCATAAGTATGACACTTCCTATACTTCGTAACTACAAAAACGGATTTATGGGATAAGAACGTCGGAGTTAGCGAATTCACTCCCTATCCTCGCATACTTTATTGAGAAACTTCGTCTGCTTATATTTTGACTCCACCCACAAATTCTGTATATAGCTACTTCTAGAGATCGAATTTGTGGGTGGAGTCAAAATATAAGCAGACGAAGTTTCTCAATAAAGTATGCGAGGATGGTACTAGAGGCTAAAGCTACGATCCGACGTTCTTATCCCATAAATCCGTTATTGGTAACTATTATACTAGTTCGAGAACGACAAGCGATAATTGACTACACTCGGTTAATTTTGCAGTCCATATTTCTATTTAGTCTGTACTAAGTCTTTGACAGCGCCTCACCAGGCGTCACATTACATGAATCAATGACCTACGTCACTCACTTAATGACAAGCTCAAGTTTGTAACCAGAATTTACAAACTTATGGAAGGAACATATCTTATGAACTGACGGTGGTAGAGTTTTTTTTCTAAGTTAGTTATAACGTCTGGTAAGAGATGGAGTTACAAGCGCCGGTAACGAGCGGGAAAACAAGCTAACACGTGCGTTTCTCGCGCTTTAATTTCCCGCCAAAATATTCTACTTAAAGGGAAGGTGAAACCTACAAACCTCGACGATACGAAAATCAATTTTAGTTACAATGTGACAGACTTTAAATTAATTACGCTATGAACCTAACAGAATTAGAACTGAATTATTTATTAGGGTAATCCCTAAAGAACGCTTTGTATGATGAATAATTAATTATGATGGCGTGATGGTTCCACCTTTCCTTTTGCATTAAATTAAGCATTTAATTTTGATACTTATGAGGCATTTAGGCCTAACAGTGACGATAAATTTATAGACGACGGACGAAGTGTTCAAAATCAAATTCAACATTTAAATGAAATAAAAATAGATACTTTCCCCATTTGTGTATTTAATCCTTTTTTGATTGAAAGCAGTTTGAGAAAATGGAAAGAAACATGTCGCGGGTTTATATTCTATTTTAGCAGCAATCTTTAATATTTAATATTTAAATTTAACACTCAACTAACCCCTGACCCCAAAGAAACGAAAAATATACGATAGCGACTGACTATACTGTTATGTATCAAGGTACCCTGAGATTGTAGGCAAAGAGGGCTAAATATCATCTTGCCTTTACTAGCGCTCTCAAGAAGCGTTGAAATATTTCAGTATATTTAAAGAAAGAAAGGAATAAAAAAGGTGTAATTTTAATTACCTTGGCGATTCTAGTGCGCGGGACATTATAGCGTTGTCTGTATTTAAGAGGAACGGAACGTAAAACATTTTGCTTTGCAGTAGCAAAGTAGCTGCTTGCTGGACCTCGGGTAAGTGTCCCAAGAGATCAGCGAATCGGGAGGTTTGTTGAGGAAATCGATTTCCGACAAAAACGCGTAACGCCGTTAGGTAACGGTCTTGAATCGTCTCCAACTCGCGGTGTTGCTGAACTTGTTGGTTAGGAAAGTCTAAACGAGAACAAAACCCCCAAAAGAAGAACGACGTGATTAGATTAAATTAGAAGAAAGGCCACGATTGAGGGTTAATGTAGTACCGACCTTGCGAAACCATGACGACGACCTTCATGCAGACGTACTCCTCAACGCAGAGTCTCATCCTCCTGAAGGCAGTCGATAGTTGGGTCAGGTGTTCGACGAGAGGACCGGCTTCAACCCGCAGTTGTTCCAGCGTAATGGGTCGACCCATCATGGCCGCCAGACACCTTTGCAAGGTCCCGAGACCCGCCGCGATGTCCTGTTGAGACTCTAGTTGCGTTCGTTCGCTGCCCGTGTCCACGTGAATGGCGTTGTAGGCGCAAGTCGTTAGCACCAGAAGCTCGTGCCATTTGTGCGTTAACAACTATAATTAAAATCAAATTTAACCGTTGAATTAATCAGATAGTTTCCAAGGTCCGGTGGAGGACATTCGGACGTACCTGAGTGTGTACAGCGACCGGAAGTTCCGTATAAAACGGAAGTCTCTTGGTCCACTGGACGAGTTTATAAACAATGTTATCGCCAATCTGGCAAAGCTTAACGGACAACTCGGCCTTATCTTCCAAGAGTTCGGGTAAATTCCTCAAGGTGGCCACGTCCTCAAAGTCGTCGCACTCTATTAGCTCGCTAATCATGGCTACCGCTTGCTCGAGGTTGAGCGTTCGATCGCCACTGACGCCTCGCGAACTCGAAACGCGATTTTCTAGCCGATGACGCAAGTGCATGACGTCGGCCGGATTCGTCAAGGCAGTCTTTAAGATCCCCCCGTTGGACCACTCGCTCCCGGTAACCCCTCCCCCTCCGTTACCCGTCCCGGCCACGGCTTGCGACGATGGCGTACTGGCCGAAGAACTTAACGTGGCGGCCGGTAATGTCGGGAAACGACCCATCAGGGATCCCGTCCCGGAACCACCCGTTCCAGGGAAGCCCAGAGATCCGTGGACGCCGCTCGTACCCTTTGGCATGATGTCACTCCTGACTTGCCCGTTTTTAGGATTCTTCTTGTGTTTTTTGTACTTCACCTGCGCGCCGAGAAAATAGAAACATTTTTAAACGTATATACACTGCTTGCCCTTATTTGTCTAAGATAGAGGAGTCAAGGTTAAAGGTTGAAGATTGAATCTTTTAAATAGACAAATGGTACTTTGGTATCACACCTTGTATAAGTTGTAGACCGCTCCGGAATTTCTACCACCCGGCATTCGGTCTTCTCTAACGGCTAAAATTATAGATAAAATAAAATTATTACGTCAGAGAAAAGTGAATTTTAATCGAACATTTATATGGTTAATTAGCGTAGCTTATTCCTGATCAGCGCCACTTACCCATAGCGGCGACTTTGAGAACTACTGTAAGCGGCAAGCCAATCAGATGTCGCTAAAATCTGGTGACGTCACTGACTGGCACTCTCGGTGGGGGGTCTTACCAAAAATGACGTCACCAGATTTTAGCGACATCTGATTGGCTTGCCGCTTACAGTAGTTCTCAAAGTCACCGCTATGGGTAGATGGCGCTGATCAGGAATAAGGCTAATTCTAATTGCGACGCAAACTCACCGGCTAAAACCATTCCTTGTCTTAGGCACTTTTGAAATCGGCAGTACTGGCATCGGTTCCTCTGCGCTTTGGTAATCTCGCAATTACCGTCAGCGACGCAAGTATAGACGCGCTTATTTTGCACCGTCCTTTTGAAGAAACCTTTGCAACTACGTTAGAACAAAAAAGTAGTCGGATTAACGTAACATGTACGACTAGCGAAGGGTTGGGAAGTAATGGCTTACCCCTCGCAAGTAATAATTCCGTAATGTAAGCCAGTGGCCTTATCTTCGCAGATCATGCAGACCATGGGCTGTTCGTCCTCCTCGTCTTCGCCGCCAGACCCCCTGGATGTTGAAGCGCTTTGAATTGATCCGGACGCGATGACGTTCGTTTGGGGACTGTCCGGTTCCTTATCTCTGCCGCTAATCATGGCTAGATTGGCGGAGTTGACGCAAGCCACCGTTAAGTTTAAAGCTTGCGAGTCTGGTTGAGGCGTTGAACTCGAAGACGAAGCAACCTGAGATAGAGACGTTAATCAACCCTCCTTAGGTTGAAAAAGGTTGGTGGTAACTTACTTGTTGACACTGGGAACTCTTATCGGAGGGCGTACTGCCCTGTCGATTGGACCAAGCCGTCCTGTTGACTGTATAGGACTGACTAACGGGTTCTCCGGCAGCGGCGGCCGCCGCGGCGACTGCCAGTCCGGACTGCGTCGAGGGGTAGACCCGGCTGGAGGAAGGACCGTGGTAGACGAAAGAAGATTCTACCATGGGAGTTCTCGCGGTGGTGGAGACAGCTAGGCCAAAAAAGCCGCCTAATGCTTGGAATGCCGTGGGTGAGGATCCGTGAGGGGCCACCGGTGAACCGGGATGGCCACCACCGCCCGGGAAAATGGCGAAAGGCCTAGGAGGAGGTGACCGACTAGGAGTTTTAGGTTCGGTCGCCGTGGAAGTGATAGTAGGGGACAACCTTTTGTTACTATCGCCGCCGCCGCCGCCTATCGAAGTCACTACTACTTGGCCCGCGTAACCGCCCGAGTTGTTACCGTTACCGCCTTTCGAGGGCGGAAGCGAAGGTATTCGCGGGGGAGAGCCGCGCATATGTTGGTACTGCACCATCCTCAACAGGGCTAAACTCTGTTCTTCGGATTGCTGCGAATGAGAGTACTGAGACGTGCGCGTCGACGAGCCGCTTTCTTCCTCGCCGCCGACATCGTCCGATTCTTCACGAGGTCCATTATATTGTTGATGTTGTCGTTTATGGGAAGCCGCGGTCGCGTGCCCCCATAATTGGGGACTAAAATTCGGGATGTTCGAGTCTGTTTCGGAACCGATCCGTAACCTGACGGGACTACTTAAGTCTAAACCACCGGCGCGATGTTCTAATCTCGAAGACGGTGTTGTTGTCGATGACGTTTTCGCGGTACCACCACTATTACTTCTCACGCGTCCGTCATCGTCTTCCGGCGGTGGCGAATCGTTACTTCCTCGGTTACTTCCGCCACCTCCGTCAAAAACGCTATTTGGCGATATCCGTTGATGTTTTAATCTGGGGCTGTCCGGACTTCTCCGTTCCGCGGAACGGGGTCTAGATTCCGTCGGTTCTTGACTACTATCACCGCCGCGAGTAGCTGGTGCTGAGGCGCGTTGGAGGGGAGGGGACGGCGTTATTCGCGCTTCTCGGCTTTCGTTGTTGTTGTTGTTGTTTGTGTCCTCCTTGTTTACGTCTTCGTTATCGTCGGCTCCCATCGACGCTAATAATCTCGTCTGACTACTGTCGACCCTCTGCGTCTCGGAATGATGTTCTTCGCTACCTCCACCTCCGCCACTCGTTACCGCTTCCTGGTCGGGTGGTTCATTCTTTACAAAAGGCGCCTCGTCTCCGGGATCTGGTTCCAGGATTTTCTGCAAAAGGAATACCACAATAACATTAAATTAGTAAATTACCAATAAATACCATATAATTTTCTTGGGACCATGAATATTCGACGATACTTACTTCCAGAGGACCGGAAGTGGCTGGGGCGGAAGCATCCGCGGGAGCCACTACCGTCTTGGAATGGTCGGCGGAAGGAGGGCGAGAAGTTCCCCCACCATCGTCGGAAACGTTGCTCCCGACGGGCGAGGCTCCTTCGGCTCCCGGAGGACCCAAGGTGCTCCCACTCTCCGGAGACGAGCTGTTGATGTCGGCACTCGTCTCACCGTCGCTGCTTCCTCTGGAATCCACCTTCCGACGTTTCAGCTTGATGTCGTGGAACAGGCTCATCTTATTAGGCGTACACCGGGGAATCAGAAGAATCATACTTTCTGCAATAACATAACAGAAAATAATTTAAATAAACATTAGTGTCAAAAATAAAAACAAAATAGAAAATATTAGATTGAAAAGTATCTCATGAACGTCGTGAACTAAGTCGTTAAACCTGATGAACGTCTTAATAAATTGTACGATTTTGACGTAACCGGTCTCATTTTTTATTCCTGACCATATACACTACTTTCATGAAAACCTTAACGCAAAATATACCTCTAGTAACCATCATATTTCCATAAAATAAATCTGATAAAGCGTCTTTATCACAATGACCACGACGGCGATAAAACCACCTAAGTCCTAACCAACCCAACCCTTTAACAACTACTGACTAAATGACCGATTTTAAATTTTTTTCTTCAACTTTTTCCCCAATTTTTCCCCCAAAGACCCGCGCTCAAAAAAAAAGTATTGAAACGAAAATAAAAAAAATATAAATAAAAAGAAATGAGGATATATAATTTTAATTTCCCAATAATAAATTATTTCATAAGAATCCATCTCAAGGTCTAAATAAACTATAGTTTCTTTTAGTAATATATTTCCTACCGTCCGTTCGTAACCCCCATTAAATTTGGCACTATATAAATTCTATTTTAATTTTTGAAAATGTTTTAAAAATATTCGCGGCTACAGGAAGATCAGGGTAGAATGTCAGTGGCGATTAGCGAAGCGAGATTAAAAACACCCCTATACAATCTTAAGAGTTCACCACGTACTAACCTACAATACATCAAAATATAATAATGATAAATCCTATTGAAAACGCTTCCACTGTACTGCAAACTAACTCAAACTTTTTTTTTACAAAACATTACTTTCCTATTTCCCTTTCACTTCCTTATTTCTTTTACAGTAAAATTGTTCTGTTGAGCTTTTGCCTATAATACTTGACACACATTTGCCTTATTACTATACTATACATTATCCCCCATCCTTAGCAATCCCCCCCCCCCCTGGTCCAACTGGTTTCTCAACTTGTTCATTGAAAAGAAGTATATGTCGATCTATTTTGGTTCTAATAAAAATTATGTATGAAAGTACTCTGGTCTGGTTCTGATCATAACAAAAAACTGGATGGATCTCTCTCTAAGACTTTTACGATATTGGGTTAGATATTATTCTTTCCCAAGCATTTGTCTTTTTTGACGATGAAAAAGGGTTATAATATCGTATACCAATATTCTGTACACGAATCACTGAATTTTACTCTTTCTTTCTGTATTTTCTTTAATATTATAAAACCTAGCTAAAGGGTTAATATTCCCAATTCTTTCTAAACCTTATCTCGTTAGAGAGAAAAAAAAATGAAACAATATGTCAACGACACCGTATCATAAACACAAGCCGACAAGTCATAAAAATGTCAAGAACCCAAAACCCAAAAATTTGCCAGCATTTTGTCACCTCCTCGACAAGAAGTTAAAAGCCCATAAAACTAAAGTACACCGCCAATTCGCTGGCTTCTAGCTAAGAAGACAAAACGTCGGCGAAATATTTTCACTTTCATTTGTTTACGTAAGCCTTGCCTTCCTAGACACTTTTAAAAACATTTTGATAATTTAGGAACGCGCCCTTGGCGAGATTTCGCGCGTTTCAAGCTTCGGGCTCGCGCGCTTTTCTCTTCCCTATGACGTAACGAGGAGACTAGAGAGAAGCCAAAAGCGCGCGCAAGGCATGAGGATGGATAGAGGAGGGAAATCGGATGAAACGAAACGAGTGGGAAGGGAGGGCAACCTTGCAGTGACGTCGCCAAAAGGGAAGAAGGAAGTATACAGCGCCAATGTTTTGCTCGCGAGGAGGTGAATGACCTCGGTTCTCTCTCGCGTTCTCTCTAGACTCCAGACTCCGGCTAGTTCTGGCTGCCTAGCCAAGGCTTACACCCGCAACACTATACTCTCTCCAGCTCTCTCTCTACCCAAGTTACCAAGCCAGAAATTTTTGCATGGGCTTTTTTTGGGGTGGTGGTGTAGTGTAACGGTACTTTGGGAATAAAGTCTTAAGAATTTATCTGGATTTTTTTCTTTCTTTCTTTTACTTTGGTACTATAGTAACAAATAAATATAAGCTTTTACAGACAATGATTTTCATTTTTTGATTTTTTCTCTCGCTAAAATTCTTTCAAAAATTGGTTGCCAGGAAGATAAGAAATTATTATTTCAGGATTTGACGCAATGCGATAAAATTTTTAGTGTTTTTTTTTTGTTTGATTCATCTTTTGAACAACTTTTAAGCTGTTTTGGTCCAGAAATTTCTAACTTAATTGGGGAATGAAAGCCAGAAAAATGATTATTCTTAAATTTTGGACTTTTGTTGTTAGAGATAGAAACTTTTGGACAAAATATTTCTTAAAAAATAGACCCTAAAATCTAATATTTTGTTATTAAAGATATATAAGTTACAATATTGAACCTCTCAAATAAATAATTAAGTCTCAAAATTAATAAACTTAGAAAATAAATAAATATAAAAAAAATGTAAAATTAAGTTTCGCAAATAATAATAAAATAAATAAATAAATAAACAACTCTCACTATTTAACATAAAAAAATGTAAAATATTTTCACTTTCAAAATCTTTTCCCACGGATTTCGTCTAGTTACCTATATACGTATAAATATATTTATATCCTTTTTTGTCAAAATTTCCCTCTTTTTTTCAACCAATATCAAGCATCAAACCGTATCAATACCTTTACAATATGAAATAGAATAAAAAAATAAAGGTTTCAAGTCCCCTCGATGGATTTTTTAACTACATGGCAATCTACCCATGAAAAAAAAGAAAGGAAAAAAAACGGGAAAATTTTTTGCCGTCTACCATGGAGAAAGCTGGTTGGTGAAGGGTGGGCAATGAGGGTAGAGGCTGCTGTGCCATGAGAGGAAGCCGCGATGCCGGAGCGAGAGAGAGAGTTCGTTGAACTCTCAGACTCCCAATACTTTCGCTTCCTACATGCAACGTTACGTTGGCGCAGACTGATCTACTGACTGAAGCATTCAACCCATAGTATACAACATACGTGAAAGGGCGGCCATTATGAGGTTTTGAATGGATTTTATCAATGTTCAGGGGAAACACGTTGGGGATAAAGTAGGAAGCGGGGGGGGGGCATGAATTTATGTAGGTCAAAATATATTCAAAAACAGCTTTGAATTTTAACTTTCAACGGAATTTGTTTTTTTTTTAAATTTTAGACTTGAATAACGTGTAAATTTCTAGGGCGACCGTTGTAACTTATTTATTTAAAATCTGTTAGTTTAATGCAGAAAATTAACAAATCAATTTAAATACGTAATATTAAAGATAAATATTTGAAATAATCACTAGATTCTTCACCTAAACAGCGCTAATTACAATTAAAACGATATTAAATTTTCAATTATTTAAAAAAAAAATAAATTAATATTTTCCAATTTAATTGAAATATGAACACGTAATATTTCTAATTTTTAATACCTCAGCGATAAAATTTAAATTGGCATCTCATTAAACATAATTTATGCAGATAAAATATACGCCTTCAACAACCAAACAGAATAAAAATTGCCACAATTTTATTTAGGCAAATTAGGTTGTAAAAATAAACCGTCCAATTTAAACACATAACTACAATTATATTATATTATATTATAAAGTTCCAAGGGTTGTAAAAATAATTACACATACTTCCTTCCTTCATCACGTTCCGTAACAGAACGTCTTAGAAAATTATCTCAATATGCAAATTATTTATTTATTTATTTCTGGTTTCAATAAAAATAAAAAATAAATAAAAAAATAAAACCCGAAGCTAATTTCTAATTCCGCTAAGCCTTGGTCACCTTTTAATGAGCAAAAAGAGGAGGGGGCGGAAATGGGGGTAAATAAAACTAATAACAACAAAACACAAACAGGGAAATGTACACAGACATATTGGCTTGGCCAAATAGGGGTAGGTACGTTAAAATTCGGAACAACAAAAAACGTCTATCTCTCTCTCTCTCTCTCTCTCTCTCTCGAACTAGGAAGTAGAGAGATGAAAACAGGTGTATGTATCTAGGTCTAGATTTATTTTATCACAGAAACTTTTTCTTTCTTTCTTTCTTTTTTGGGTAAATCTTTGGGGCGACTTGTTTTCGCAGACTTTCTCTTTCAATAAAAATCTTTATTTTTATCCTCCTAGTGGAGGCTTCCGAGCTAAATATAATATTAAAATAAGTAGTGGCTTAATTTCGGAGAGAGAGTTATTTCCGCCTTCGACTAAAGGTCTTCGCTCGCCCCCTGTCTTGTCCATCCCCCTCTTTTCCCGCCATTTCTATTATTTTTATCCGATGCCGATTATTTGGGGATAAAATGATAAAAAGATAATTAGTCACAGGTGGAATAAAAAACAAATGGCATGAAAACAATTTAGGTTATATTGTGTTTTTGCACAATATGTTGTTTTTCATTGCTAAATTAATTTTATCAGTCGTTTTGTGAATTGTTTTTCACATTTATTTGCTTTTTATTATAAATATCTGCTTTTTTAGGAACAATTGAAGCTTCAATATTGAAACCGGATTATTTATAATATTGAAATTAATAATCTAACGGAGGTAATTTTTATTTAATTTTGTATTAAACTTAAGTTATGTAATTATTTTAACTTAATTTTGTATTAAACTTAAGTTATGTAATTATTTTAACTTAATTAAATTAAACTATAATGAAGGTGCAATATTCATATTTAAAAAAGGGATTTTCTTCCTAGATGAAACAACTTTTTTATATAGGCAATATATGTTAATTTTAAACGTGCAACTGATATAATTGTTATAATTGTAATATTTAATTATTTTTTAAATTAATTAAGTTTTTTTACGCTACAAAATATTTTTCGATAGATAAATTTGGGCAGATTAAAATATATGATAATATAAAGAACGCGTAAATTCTATTTTAATAAAATTACCTTAATTATTAATTAAAACTAACTCTAAACAATATAATCCTTTACCCCTATCATATATTTGGATGTTTCAACGCAATACATAGATGCGTACAGTTAGAAACAAACCCAGGGGGCAATAACCTACGAAGCGAAATTGATCAAATTCAACGATATTTCCACATCAGTTAACACGTTTAAAAATATACGAAAATTAAGTGAAATTTAAGTGCTTTAAGTGCTGGAAAAATGAATAAAATCGTTCAATATACCCATGTTTGATAGAAATTGATAGAAAAAGAATCTCCGGATATGTTTTTTGATCGCAATGTTATATAAATATTTTTTTTATAACGTGTGTGTCCAAACTTCGAATTAAAGATCATGAATAAACGCGGTGGAGGGGGGATACGCGAAAAAAGGTAAATTCCGCGACGACTTCAGCACCACGCGTCCGTCATAACCTGAACTAAACCGAGGGAGCGACGACCTTTAGGAAGTCAATGTAGGTCAACATCTGCGGGAGAGAGAGAGAGGGAGCCAGAGAGAGAGAGAGAGAGTTTTACAGCTTAGGGCCTCCTATAGTAGGACTTTTAAAGGGCGGACGGACAGCTTTCCCTATAGTAGACATACTAAACTAAGAAAAGTACAAAGAGAACCCTTATGGGAATGTTATGTAAGCTCTACCCTCGTAGCTAAGAGGTTTGTGGTTGGTCTTGGTCAGCCTATGGGTGTTTAGGAACATACATTTTACAAAAACGCCAACGACAAGAAATCATCCGCGTCTTTATTGGAGGCTGGACGTTCGCGTTTGAACTTTGAAGTCGCCATTATGTTTCTAAATTTGACCTTTAGGTTACGAAACTTCTACCCTCGTAGAGCTAAGAGGTTTGTGGTCAACCTATGGGTGTTTAGGAACATACAGATTAGAAAATAACCAATGACAAGTGATCATACCACGCATCTTTATTGAAGGCTGGACGTTCGCGTTTGAACTTTGAAGTCGCCATTATATTTCTAAATTTGACCTTTTGACCCTTGAGGACGTTAAAAATGAACACAAAAAAACTAAGGATCGATATTAAGAGGATCATATGCTTACACGTCTTTAACGAATTCAGTCTGTCACTAGACAAACATTCAAAATTAGCTTTCACAGTTCTAAATTTTGAATTTTATCGTATTGACCTTTGGAGCCATGATATTGAACTAAAACTTCCAGTTAATCTACTTCCGATTGTTACACAGAGAATTTCTGTTCAGAGAGGCCTCATAAAAATTGCGTTTTACAATCACTCAAAATTAAATTGAAAAGAAATAAGAGTATAACCTAAGCCTAAATCGGGCCTAACTTTCAAACTCCTCTCTCTCACTTTTCCCATCCGGTGGGGTGAATGTGTGTTCAAGGCTATTATTATATACTTTATGGTATATTTTTAAACATCTTGACCTCGATTTTAGTTTAACACCCCTAAACTTCCTCTCTCGAATCTTCGGGGATAGATCTTTTAAAGATCTTGAGAAAGTTTTAGGTCAAATTTTTATTTTTTTCTCAAGGTACCTTTTTACGAAATCGAAGCTCATTCGACATTTTAGAGGGAAAAACGTGTTTCCTTAATTTTCGATACTTAATTATAGAAATACCGGTTTAGTTATCTAAAGAGAGAGTGAAAGCTAATTTGAATTGTTAATTAAAACTACCTAAGCCTAATTCGAGAGTGGTGAAAGTATTGTTAAAGTATCTTAATGGGGAAATTACTGGCCATGACTTTAAACTAGCTAATTAAATCGATTAATTTCCTTTAAACTGTGATTAAGGGGAAAATTTCAAGTGATTCATCTTCACTTTGTGTCAAAAAATAAACGAAAGTTACGTATCTAAATTATTTTCCGTGCCCTCGAGATTTTTCGAGTTTAATTTGAAAACCCAAAATTGCTACAGGGAAAGGAATGCGGTTAAAATTTTAATAATACTAAAAAATTAATAAAAATATAAAAAATAAAACACTATCCTAAGTTTAGAAACTTTTATCGTTATAACGATGAGGAAATTTCCTGACAAGTTATATTAAATCTACTTCCTCAAAAAATGTCGTTCAAGTTTGATGAAATAATTAAAATTATTATATAAGTATTTTTTTTTCATTTCCCACGCTTATTTACTTTCTTGTTCAATAATATTAGTATTTAAAGGAAGTGGGAAGAAAAGTTAATAAATAAGTAATTAAAATAATTCGCAATTATTTTAATTTAAATTTATTTGATTTTGAAACGTTATTAGTTAAAGAAATATTTATTTTATATGATCCGTATTTTAAATATTTAAATCCGTTAGTTTATTTGCAATTTTACCAATTTTCCGATGTAGTATTTGAGCGGCGACTAAATAGCTCAAATACTATATATTATTTAAGGATTTATTAAAGTTTGAATTAAATTATTAAATGGCAAAACGTGCGCCAAAACCCGAAAAAAATTTAATTTCAAATCTAAACAAATTAGTTTTGAAAATAAATAAATAAATAAATAATCACCAAAACAAATAACAAATTATAAAAATGCAAATAAATTTTAGAAAAAATTTAAATTCAAATACGTAATTTTAAATTAAATTATTCAACCCCCACTTACTATCCAGAAATTTAAAAACAAAATTAAATAAATAACTTAAAAAAAAAAAACAAATATCAAATTATAAAAATGCAAATAAATTTTAGAAAAAATTTAAATTCAAATAAATAATTTGAAATTAAATTAAACTAAATTATTCACATCCCACTTACTATCAGGCAATTCAAAAACAACTTAAAAAATTAAATAAATAAATTAAAAATAATCATTTACCTGATACAATAATATCACCATGATTATTATTAAACATGGCCGCCGTATCAAAATCGCGAGACACCCATACACAAATATTATAATTAAAAAAAATTATAAATAACAAAACGCGAGCGTTAAAATTCACTTCCTAAAAATAAAATTAACACGCCTCGGATCGATAAATTAGCATAATATCAAAATAAATAAACAAAAAAAAATAAATAAAAAACAATCCGATCATATCTAAGGCAGGCGGGCACACACGCCGCATAGACACTTTCACATTGGGACTAAAAATCCCATTTTCTATTCCACTAAATCTCTTCGTTTCTCCTGCAGTAGAAAATGAATGTCGCCCGAGGTTCTGGGCTAGTGGCGACGCGCTACTTGGGTAGTAAATTTATTTCCGTATAACGGTACAAGGGGATTCCCCCTGAATCTCCCAAGATACGTCCGGGGGGATTAACTTTCCACTATTGGTATTAAAAATACTATATACACTATAGGACAGGTAAGTTAAAAAAAATACCTGTAATGGGGAGGGAAGATATTCCAAAAACGAACGAGAGAGAAATGAAACGCCGATGACGTTGAGGTCAACGTATCTAAAAACCAAGCACCACCACCACCACACTATTAACCCAAAGCTACGAAAACCTACTTCTCCTCTCACCTGGAACCGGTTATTGTTATTTGGTCGGAATAAGGATTTTTTATGTTACTGAGTTACTGGTGTAATAGGTATTCAAACGTTTTGGGGGGGGGGGGTATTTGTATCATTCATGGTTTCTTCTTCAAAATTTTATTTATTTATTTAATTTTTTTGGGGGAATACCCGATTTTTTAATTGTTATTGATTTAATTGAGCCTTGCATTCTTTTATTTAAAGTGGATTATTACGAAGTTCAGAGTCAGTAAATGCATTTATGTAAAGCCAAAAGTTTATAAGATATGTTCCATAAGTATGACACTTCCTATACTTCGTAATGGTAGCTAGAGAGTCGCTTACAGCTCGAGATAACTAGTTCTAGAGAGAACGACGGAAGCGAGAATTGAAGTCCTACACTCGGTTAATTAATTTTGCAGGACCAAGTTCCATCTAGGTCCTATTTAGCCTGCATTACTAAGCCCAAATTTGACAGCGCCTCACCAGGCCTCCCTCGCTTTACCTCGAATCTGTGACCTATGCCACTCACTTCATGACAAGCTCCAGTTTGTAAGTTACCAGTGACAAACTTATGGAAGGAACATATCTTATAAACTTATGATCTACGTAAAGGTGGAGGTGGTATGGAGAGGCAAGTGTTGCCCAGTCATTTGCAGTGCAATTCAACCACACCGCTGCTATTTGCAAAACAGATTGAATTGAGAAGCTGGTTCGATTCAGTGATAATTCAGTTTCAAATCTGCATTAGATGCTCTGAGAGCAAATTACACTAATTTAGTTAAAACTATATTCTACATATTCGATCTCAAACTTAATTTAATTTAATTAAAATCATCACGAAATTAATCTATTTCTGTTCTACATCATTTGGAGATTCCATTGGATTAATTAAAAGCTGTCCATCCGTCATATATCAATGGGAAAAATTCCATCCATGGGGGAAGTTGGTATTGGGTTTTATTTTGATTGAGAGTTTGATTTGATTGGTTTTTAACTTCCGCCATCATCGCAGAAGTTTCATTTTAGCATCCGGTTGGTAAATGCGCGCTAGGTTATATTAGGCTTAACATGGGTTGAAATAAATTAATACTCGATTACATGGCTGTGAACAATTTCAATACGTGTCAATACAGCTTTTGTTTGCACATTAATGATACATAAATTCAAATTGTAAAATATTCCTTTTTTTGAATTTCAAAGCAATTTCTACTATTTCTTTTTTCTCTGAACTCAGAATGCTTAGAAAGTATCAATAATTTTGAAAATAAAAAAAAAAATTCCAAATCCATTTCATCTGCAATTTCAGGGACTCTCGAAAATTAATTCAAAAAATCTTCAAGATCATTCTCAAGGATCTTATAATAATGATTGAAATCGTGCAGCTAACCTTGAAACATCGGAGTATTCCAGATATTCTCGAGGTTGGGAAAACAAACCTCAAGAACGTTAAGATTGGCGCAAAAATTTAAGAAAAAACACGTGCGCTTTAAGAACTCTTGGCGCCATAAATCACGCGCGTTTTAAAAAACTTTGGCGCCAAAAATTACGCGCGTTATAATAAATTTCAATTTTCAAAATAGGCTTAACTAGCACGTGCCTAAAGTTTAGTGTTTAGGGTGCTACAGGATTTTAATCAGTTTCTTAACCTCTCTAATAATAATAATAATATAAACTCGTTAAAAAAAGAGGGGAAATGGCATAACCTTGCCTTTCACGATTGAAGTACCCATTGGAAAAATTGCGTTACGTGCCGTTTCGACAGCGCGCTCCCAAGATATCAACGGGTAAAAAGCTGTTAAGATACGTAACTAAGCAGACTATACTTTTGTGTTCCATGAGAACTGTCATTTCAGATTGAGAGAAAAATACTCCACTTTATCGAATACGGAAATGATAAAGAGGTCACGAGAGGTCAAATACCATAACGTCTAAAACAACATGGGTGCGGGATATATAATATTGGGTGAACAATATGACTCCCACGATAGCGTATAATGAATTTATTCAAACCTCCCAATGAATATTGCATAAATATATCCCTGCAACATTACAATGACTCTCATAAAGAATACCAATTTTGATGCTAATACAAATAATGTGTAGACTAGTGTTGCCAGCTCTTTTGCGATTGCAATTCAACAGCTATCAACAACAGACTGAAGAGCTTGTAGTATTTAGTTCAATTCAGTTCCAGTCTAATAACAAATTACTGAAGCGCATGCGGTTAAAGTGAAGAAAAGGGTGAGGAAACTTCTCAAGCCCCTTTAGTGCACTTTATCTATCACAAAATAAAGTAAAAAACCTCTCCAAATTCATGGGGTAACTGAATAAATTCCTGAACAAAAGAAACGACTCTATTTCTCGATAGAAATCGAAATGTTATAGCGAGCTAACTTAACTTTGAAAACGAAAACATGCAAGAAGGCATAGATCTCCCCCGTATTGAACCCCCACTGAAAAGAGAAAGAAAAACTCTCAAGGATCTTTTATGGTACGTGATCGTGTATTCCTTCTCCCGATTATATAAAGGACATTGGGTTCATTAATAGAAGCTACAAGAAAGAATCACGTATCGCATCCACGTCCAGGTGAAAAAACTTTCTACTTTGCATGACCGATTTCAAGACGCGGATTATAAATCTCACGCCAAGAAACTAAACAAGATTGTTTAGTAGCATTTAAACTTTATCATAGGACCACGTGACTATGTGGTATCATAAGTAAAAGAACTATATTCTGCTTTATAGGTGTGGAGGGGAACTTGAAGTTGATACCTTGTTTTAGAACTGTGAAGGGGGAGTTAGGGGATGTGAATTCAATATTGATAATGTAAATACAAATATTACCAAATAAAAGAACTTTCAATATGCTCGCCCGTATCGTGGTACGAAGGTGAAAGGTCAAACCAGTCTTAGTACTGGTCACTCTCCAAGGGCCAGATTCGATGGAACTATATACCTTCCATTTCAACTGAATTAAATTAGCGTCTGCGCTGCAAGGTTTTTGTGACTTCAGAACAATAAAATGGACCAAGTAAACACACCTACCGCTTCGACAAAACTTATTGGCGCATGCGCTTTAGACATCTCGCGTCTCACAACACAGTAAAAAGCCTAACACGTATTCCAGTAGACCAATTTAAATCGAATTACTTTAATTACCAGATATAAAAAAAGGCCCAAAATCAACAACTCAGCTGATGACTCGAGAAAGTCAAGTACACTATCATCTTCGTACTTAGCTATTTAGCCCAGTTTTAAAATATAAATTTAGAATAGGTAACTAGAGAGAAATAAAAAATAAAAATTTGAATACATAAAAAATTAAGAGGGGCGCCGTTCCGCTTAACTAACTCACAATGCGAACAGTAAAAAAAACGCAAAAGAGAGTCAGGGGTAGTATAATATTATGAATAAAACTAGTTTATGTGCCCTACAGCGAGCGGCTAAGGTGTGGGCCAATGTAAAAAAAACGTGTGGGGTAAGGTAAAAAAAAATTGGTGTCGAGAGAAAGAAGAGGGGTTTTTTGTGTAGCTTCCCGGGTATAATTTTTTATACCAGTGACCTCATTCAAGTTCATTGGCAACTTTGTTTTCTATATAGTATTTTTCGTATCTTTCCCATTGCTAATGTAAGCCTGGGACTCAAAGGGTTTTTTTTCCTCCCTCTCTTGTGTTTAAACCTAAATACGACCTTGGTCCATTCGTCATTAAAAAAAAAACTTGTCATTTAAAATCAAATTTGACTGACATTTCTTTTTTTAAATGGGTGATTTTTCATTGCATTGTTTGGGAGATATTTAGGACAACATTTAATAATGACGTCATAGAAATAAATTCCCTCGGCTTATTTTACGGTGGAAGTAATTGAACTAGAGTCAAGGGTGTCTAAAATAATAATAGTACAACGTGTCTGGCTGGTTATGGTCCATTTTTCTTTTTTTTAAATAGAGATAGCGGATGTATCTTTGTAGAACTTGGAATGGAACATCTGGCAAGCGTAACCTTACATTTTTGTTCATTATCAGGAGTGAATTAATAAGAAGTGCAGAGATTAATATTTCTTTCGTGTTGTCTAGGCTAAACCGTAAGCATTTTAGTGGTTAAGGGTTTGTTACTCCTAGTTGGTTTGCTCTTGTTTTTATTTAGGTACTATGGGATATTGACCTTACTACAAGGGACCCAAAGCATCGAATTGAACTGAACTGAACCATAAATATATGAGGAAGAACAGCAATAGCACATAATATTTAAATTAAATAAAATAATTTTAAGTATTAAAAATACCAATAAATAATTTCTAATATTTAAAATACCAATAAATAATTTTTAATATTTAAAATACCAATAAATAATTTCTAATATTAAAAATACCAATAAATAATTTCTAATATTAAAAATACCAATAAATAATTTCTAATATTAAAAATACCAATAAATAATTTCTAATATTAAAAATACCATAAAATAATTTCTAATATTTAAAATACAGTAAAATAATTTCTAATATTTAAAATACAGTAAAATAATTTCGAATATTTAAAATACCATAAAATAATTTCGAATATTTAAAATACCATATAATAATTTCGAATATTTAAAATACCATAAAATAATTTCGATTTAAAATACCATAAAATAATTTATGAAATACCAATAAATAATTTCTAATATTTAAAATACCATCAAATCATTTATAGTAATGCAATGAAGTTCGGCAGGCAAAACATTTTTACAGGCGCTCATAGGAAATACATAGGGTTCATTAACCCCTGGAAGTTGTCTTCCTCAACTCAACCCAAACCCGGCCGTTTCTAAGAACAATTACGACACAAATCGTCGCATTTAATCTAAATTAAAATTCGTTATTTCACAATCCCTTTAACACAGACCTCCTAAAAATGTGATGACACCATATGTTATCTTCGCGTAGAGCGCCAAAAACCCCTTAAAAACGTTAAAACTGCCATGATGCACGTAATCGTGAAGAAAACGAGTTCAATGCCCTAACCTTTACCTTAACCTAACTAACTAAAAATCCCCAAGTACTAAATAGTATATAAACTAAACTAGAGAGATAGCGATAACGCCAGCTAGGACGGTTAAGGGCGGGCGGGGATAAAAACCAAATAGGAAATGCTGTAAAACTAAACTGATAATTATTATCACAAAAAAACATAATGCAACAAGCAAGCTAACGACGTAAGTCAAAGATAATAGTTCAATATTCGTCGCAATTATTTCACAAATAACTTAAAATAAACTTCGAGAATTTGAGCAATTATTACAGTTTAAAATCCTCCATTTTTTCCATGATTTTTCCAGAATTTCCCTGACTTTTGTGGACAATTATGGCAACTTTTTCCAATGGAAAAATTACCATTTTTGAAGATTGCAACCTAACGTTTTATCCACACGCAATAATATATTTGAATATTCATGTTACAATCTAACTTATTCACGATTTCCATAGTACTTTATATGTACGGTGTGGGGGGGGGTCGGGTTTTGTCACGTGACATCTGCATCGTAACTCTACTTTGGGCTCTAAAGGGTTGGCCCTTGCTCGGCGTAGGCATAGACTTAAAGAGAAGCTGTAAAAATAGTTATCGAACCGCCAGCATATACAAGATTATAAGTACGCATTGTGTCTATATATAAAAAGGTGCTTCTATAGAAGCGACCCCGCTAGTTCAGGTCAGAAAGGAGCGAGGGCGCTGCTGTAGTTTTGTATACAAAATTCAAACCGCGAGGAAAAATGTCTTCTAGAGGAGGCGAGACATTGGCCATACTTTAAAAGATTAAATTTAATATCTCTTGAATTAAAATTCGTACGTTAGAAGAATATATCGCGAAATTTTAAATTAACATTTAATTATTTATGACATTACGAAGGTTGTAGAACTGTAAGGCGTTAGATCTAACCAAGGTCAAACACCTTTCACTGACTAAAGATGAGGACTTTTGGACTATGATTCATCCTAAGCCTAATTTCCTACAGATGTTAGGTATAATTCTTATCATGTACGAAGTCGCTAAGCCTTTTTTTAAGTACCAGTCGCTAATTTTAATTAAAATTTATCTTCTTCACCTCAATTACTTGAAAACTTGTACACAAAATTATTGAATTTTAATCCAAGGCTAAAATTTGACCTTTAAGTCTTAAAGTTCGAGGTTAAACGTACCTTTACCCGGTGTACCTCTACATTAAAAATGGCATCCCAAAAAAGATTTTTCTTCTTCCACTACAATTTCAACCATTCCTAAGCCTATTTTTAATAATTTTACATGAACTCGTGGTCATCATATGATACACACGAAGAAATATGAAAATAGAGAGAACATATTTACACTATGGATAACTGATCCTATCCAGCCGATGACGTCACACTTGACTAAGTAGAGGCCCATCCGGCTACCCCTGAAGCTGCTCCAACTGTCCATCAAAAGGAAGTAGTAGTTGGTTGTTCATACTTTGATTATTTTTTCTTTTTCTTTTCTTTCAAATCCGCACAAAGATGTTTCAATTTTTAATCTTATTATTTAACACTAGTAGTAGATCTAATTTAATCCATAGATGTAGATGTTGTTAGGGTTAGAAAAGGCCCAAGCACCGGTCTTATAGATAGAAAGATCTGAGGAAGTAGTAGAGAGAGGTCATTCGCGTTATTTCGGACGCGCAAGGCTTGAAAGTGAAAACTGGGTGTTATAAGTCCTACATTCTTGAACGCCGGAAGCTTAACGGGCCAGCAGGGGGGCCAGATTTCGGTACTCTACAAACCCCGAAAATTTTCTTCGAAGAAATCTTTTTTTTTTTTTAATATTATTATATCACGGTGGCACCTTTACAGGGGGGATGCTATAAAACTCGGGTAATTTCAACTTTTATCTTTCCAGACGGCCGCCGATTATAATTCGGTGAATCTTAAACCGGTTTTTCTAACGGGACACTATTTATATACCGCTAATAATCGAATAGAACCGTTTCCACCGCCTTCGCGAGCTAAGAAAACCGGTTTTTTCGGTTTTCTTACGAGACTTTGCCTAGTAAGCTTAATAGAGAAGGAAAAAACCGTCAGAAAACGTTACTATTTAGATGATTTTAGGGACCCAACCTTCGTTGGTTGCTTTTCAGAGCGTCCTGAGTTTGGAAAACGCCGAAACATAAACCCAGTCGGTCGTTGACCTCGAGTTTCCTTATTCGGACGCTAGGGCGGCAGTGGCGCTACAATCGCCAGCTCTCACTACCCGTCTCTCTCTCTCTTTTCCTTCAAATCCATCGTCGCCAAGTTCGAACCGAGAGAGCGCCCGTGCTGAGCGAAAAATTCGCCCGCCTTTTTTTCCCGCCCGTCTTTAGCTGGCAGCGCTAAGAAGCCTACCTTCATAGGGGTAACCAGGAAAAATAAAAAACCTCCAACTCTCGTCAGAGTCGTCACTCTCGAGGATTTCCCGCGCTTCCTATTTTTGAAAAAGGCGGGAAAGTATATGGTACGGATAGAAGCCGGCGTGCGTTTGCGCGCGCTTGGAGAAGGTCGACCAACCGAGCTCGCGCGTTAAGGGACTTTCCATAAAGGATAAAAACGCTAGTGCTTGGAGAAGATAGGCTCGCGTGAGAGAAAGTACCAGCTATTAAAAAAAGAAATAAAAAAATAAAAAGTATAGAGGTATTCCGCTACCCCGGAGGAATTTTTATACAAGGGGTATTGCCCCCAGGAGCGGTCTTTTTTCTTTAAACCATCTCCTGATCGTTAAGAAGAAGCCAAAGCTTGATACTTAACTCAAAAGAATCCTTAATTCAAAGTCTACGAACCTTAATACCTAATATTTCCAGATGAAATTAAATATTAAACTAATATTGCGGTGTTTGTTTTGTTTATTATAGAGGAACATTTCTTTAAATGAGAATTTACAGATAATAAATAATAATTTAAATTTTCTTTTCCATGTTTCTCTAACTTAAAAGGTTTTATTTTTATTTAGGTTCAGTTCAAACTTGAGATTCTCAGACATCTAATTATAGTTTGTTTTTAGTGAGAGTTAGCCAAATTTTACAATTGCGTAATACTCAAACAAAGGCCAGAAAATCTAAAAACAGAATCTTTCAAGTCAAGTAAATTTTTCCTGAGCAAAATATTTCCTTTTGTTATATAACATAAAAAAGTCCCCTGTGAGTGGGCTCTCCCGTTACAAACCTTAAGAATTGTGTAAGAACATTTCTATTGCTTGTAATTGTACATTTTAAGCGGCTGTGTTCACACTTAAGATTTAACATTGCAGCGACTATACTTTGTACTTTGGTGTGTTGAGGTTAAAACATTTCTACAGGCGGTACCGTTATTTTTAACATAGACAAATATAACATTTCATAGGGACATTTATAGTTATTTCAATGCGTGTAAGATCCAGTGGAATTTAAAACCCACAAGTCCCTGTGAAATATTATTTGTCCAAGACTTGCTCTCGAGTTTTGTTTCATTAACCAAAGTTGGTAGGGAGAAACGTCAAATATTTTCAAATCAAAATATTTACACAGCATATCCCGCTTAACTTTTCAGAAAATTATAAAGAAACTAAAAATAAAATTCTAAAATATAAATAAATTAATTTATAGCGTGAAATTTAGCAGGCCTAACCTTTCGATAAGGAATTTTCGGTTCTAACTTTGTTTCTAGTGTCTACAAAGTCGTGCATAATTAAAGGAGAGGCGTGGGAAGTCAGTCATTTTACTCTAGGAACATAACACCGACAGATACAATCTTTAGGCTTCAAGTTCCCGTGACGTTATTAAGATAAACGCGGGATTAAACGCGATTACGTTGTAAGAAAGGGGAGACGATGGGGAAGGGAGGGGGTAGCGTCAAGAAAAGGGGATTAACAGGGTGCGTGAGAGGTGGAAAAGGGAAAATTTGAAACAGTGGAGAATCATTGTTGTAGTCTTGTAACGTAGACGACTGTCCGAGAGAGAGAAGAAGAAGAGGGCGGGACGGAAGGAGAATTATAGATATCAGAATGATATTAACTGTTTAGGAAATCTTAAATAGAGTAATTTATGTAGAGGTGAACTGTGTATCCCTAACGTTGGCGGCAACTTGTTAATAGAGAATACTATATCACTAAGGTGATATATGGGAAATAAATTACTCTTCCTTATCAATTGGAGGGGGGCGGGATTCTCAGTGTCGTCTGCTTGAAGTAGGGTTAAGAATAATCATCCGGATGGTCGTATGTGGACAACAAAGACGTTTGATAGGGGCTTGAACGTTACCTGTCCTGCTGCACCAAATTTGGTCCTTGCATTTGTTTGAAGCCATACTCAAATATCTTTGTTGTCAACATACCTATAAATGGAAACAGCAAAAGGGGCTGGACTTGAAGAAGGCTCCACCGTTTACATCTACATGGTGGAGTATTTTATTAAGTGGAAGGCTGGTGGGGGAGTAAAGCTGATTGGGCGAGAGGGGGTATGACGTTAGGTGGGAGGGGCAACTTCCTGTACTGCAGTGTCTCTATCAATATTACGCACGTCTTAAGACAACAAGGTGCATGGTCAAACACCAGTCTATTTTGAAATTTGAGTCTATTATTTTAATTTTTTTCAAATATTTCGCATCAAGTTTTCTAAAATGTTTCTATTTCGTATATACGGCCTACTGCCAAAAACGAGTGGATGAACGTAAGCCTGAGTAGGACGTTACTAATCAATCAAGAGTGACGTAACGTTAAAGCGAAGGTTATCAGCTGTAATCCAGCTGTCTACTCGCAATTGAAACCTCGCGGTGTATATTTCAGATATCTATGAGAAGGGATTGGAAATAAACGCATGGAGCGAGGTCGTTCCCCCTTAAATCGTAACGTAGCTTCCATAACAGTCGAGGGAAGTTGGGGGGAAAGAAGCAGTTTTAGCGGGAAAAAGGCGCGCTTAAACAGCTCGCGCGACGTGGGAGCATCGCACTGCCCTACTTGGCTCGAATCCAGAAAAGGGAATCGCCCGCTTCCGGAAAAAAGGAATAAGATCCGGAGAGATTCTCGCCGCGCCGAACCACGTGGTGTCGCTTGCTTTCGACCCAACTCAAAATACGCCACTTTTTGAGTCTTTTTCTATTTACCCGCCTACTCAAAAGTAGTCTCTCAAATTCTAATTGGTCTGTAGGACTTCGAACTCCTTAGAGAAAAGGCTTAGCAATGTTTACCCAAAACACATCGTTAAGTCCCTTTTGTAAGCGTATTTGCAACAATTCTGCAAATTTTATATAGTGTATTCTAATGATAATTTATTATAGATACTT
Organism: Phalangium opilio; assembly: GCF_054372755.1. NCBI lineage: Eukaryota > Metazoa > Arthropoda > Arachnida > Opiliones > Phalangiidae > Phalangium > Phalangium opilio. The sequence goes on from NW_028324151.1 coordinate 3,589,250, forward strand.
GTTTTCATTTTAAATTAGGCGTGAATGATTTTTTTTAAAAGATTTTAAAATATATTTTTTTGTATTTAGGGGAAGCCTGCCAGCAGGGGCACAAATAACATGGATTTCCCATAGAACGCCTGTAGAAATGTTTAACCCGCAATACAGCAAAATTCGGAAAGTAGCCGACAATCAGGGGATAAATTGAAATTTGGTTACAAAAAATTACTCTTAACTAATTAAAATTATCCAAATATCTTAAAAAAATTCTCGGAAATTACTAAATTAAAGCATTTAACCCATTTTTTCTCTCTCACACACTTGTGTCTTGCAAAAGAAATTAAAAACCAGACTTCAAAAGTGGCGAAAAATGCCGAAAAAAAAATGTAGACTATTGTAGCAATTAGAAGTCTCGCGACTGCAACTCGAGTCTATGTTGTGTTCGTGAACTACGCGTTAATTACTGTTACAGTTACCAAACAGATACATACGTACACGTAACATAAAGACTGTACATGCCTTACCGCTCTATTAATCCATTTAAAACGAACAAAACAACGATTAAATAGTTTGGATGCTGCTAAGTGCGATTATACAACTCGACCCAAATTAAGTCTAGAATTTTGACGGCTTCGACAAAAATTCTTTTCACGCCTGTTATGTAATTAAGAAAGTCAAGAAGAAATATTAGGGGCAAAAAATTAATCTAATAATTACGCTTAAGTAAAATCATTTGGTGTAATGTTACAAGCCATATTATGTAATAGTAATTTTAAATGATTTTCAAAGTGAAAGTAAACGTTACGTTGAAAAAGTTCCTTGACACTTGACCAACCCTAAGTGCCATAAATTAAAAATGTTTTGATTTGAGTGTTTTATAGATGACCCCCTTCAATTTAATTAATAAATTGAAAGGCTATGATTTCTGATTTAATTAAAACGGTGTCCTTTGTGGCAAAATGTCATAAAAGTTATCATTTTCAACTAAAAATTGCCTAAAAAATAGAACCTAATGTACTTTGGTTCTAATAACCACGTGGTTACCTTTCTGCAACACCCTGTGCATTTTCCATAATTACAAAACCTTAAATTCACTTTCACCCTCTATTTAATTTCACCATCCTCCACTCACACATACACACACACTTCAAGGAGTCTAAGACGGGGCAATAATTTATTCCTAAAAACCTCATATTACTTGACACCACGTATAAGCCACTACAAGTCCAAATTATCCCTTCTCTATTAGTGTAAACAGAGAGAGTACATTGGGTGTATATTATATATCCCGCCTCCCATTCCACCATTCCATGTCTGGCTGCATTTTTACGTGACCAAAGTAAGTAAGCCGCCAGCCATCCAGCCTTGCAACTCTCCTATATCTTTATTTTCCCTTTCATTTGTCAAAAAAAACGTTTCCCTGTTTACTAACTCACATCGTATCGTGTCTATAGTACCGAAAAGGGGGGATAAAACAAGAAAAAATGGGAGAGAAAAACAAATTGTATAAATAGATATATTTTTTGCCCCCTTTTTCCCCATAGTAAACAAAAACATTTTTGCTACGATAGTCTCTTCCGGTATCGTTGCCTTCCCCCCGACGCGCCGTCTCATTTGAGATTACACGTCTCTTAAGATGTCTATATCTAGAAGTTAATATTCGCTAATGACACTTTGATATCTTGCTAAGCCTAACGTGTCAGTGAATTTTAATTTTAATTTCCTTTTTTTTTATTTATTTTCACTTTTTGTAGTATTTAAATTCGAATATTATTGATTTGATTTACGATTAAATTATTTTTGATTATTTTACTTTAACTGTATTTTTTCGAAGTATTATTATCTCGTCTCGCGCATGCGCTAAAATTGTTTTGAAATTTCAAAATAAAACCTTGGGTTTATCTCTTTTTAAAAGAAAATATACAGAGTAATGGCACTACCCTGCCTTTGACTGTATTATACTCAAAGGGTAGTTAACATGGAGTGCCACTACTCTATAAAACGTATAACAAATTTTAAAATAAACATACACCTTTGGTTTATTTATTTCTATATTGTTTATCAGAAGAAGTTGAAAGGAATTTTTGAAATTTGACGGCAATTTTTTCAATTAAAATAATATAATTTTTTTCGTATAAAATTCGTGTTAAAATGTATGGAACGTTTTAGTCAACAATATTCCGTGTTGGAATAATATTATATTTAATTCCCCATTTAATAAAAGAATATTAAAGATAAGCAAACTTAATTAACTAAGCACGTTTTAAACGGTATACAGGGTGTTTGTGAAAGGTCCATCAATAATGAAAGGGCGTATTTATTGGGCCATTTTGAGTCGAAAATGTTCTATGACATTTTTCCGTTCGGGCCACTGTTTTCAAGTTATGATTGGAGTAATTTACGGATGACCCCTTAAATTTAATTAAGAAATTGAAAGACAGCGCTAATTTAATGAAGGGGTCATCCCTAAAATATTCAAATCATAACTCGAAAACGGTGGCTCGGACGGCAAAATGTCATAGAACATTTTCGACTCAAAATGGCCCAATAAATACGCCCTTTCATTATTGATGGACTTTTCACAAACACCCTGTATAATCAGACATAATAAAACAACCAACCAGATTTATGCCAGAATATTAAAAACATACAAAGTATTTCGTTTATAGAATATTAATCAGACGAAGTTAAAAAAAGTGGGCATATTATGAATTATTATGACCACATAATAATAATGAAGATAATAACCCCAACCCTTTAGGACCAACGATTAAATAATAATAATAAAAAAATAGCCCTAAAGGATAGGATAGTACAAGTTTTTATAAATATTTTAGTTATTCTATTCATTCATACTATATCTATTCTTGTTACACATCCTTCCTTGAAACGTTAATACACGTTGAAAATAAAAATAGGTATATTAAACTGATTAAAGCGAATGAGTAAAGCTACTTAATATGCAAAACGCGTAACGGGAAATGTGTATACAGACTTTATATAACTTTTTATTACGGGATAAGTGGGTTGTTAGTTTTTAAGTTAATCCGTCCCACCAGGAATGATCCGCGTGTAGAGAGTGTAGAAGTCTAGGTAAATTTAATTTCACAAGAAATATTATTGGCGTTAAAACAAATTTATAATTAGATTCAAATTATGGATTTCTGTTTTCATGCTATTTATTAAAACTCGTATAACGAGTAGCTTCTAAAGTTTACTGATAGCCTTCAGTGAAGCGGAACACTGGGCTTGAGACGCGTTTAAAAAAGTGGGACTCCATCTGGATTAGAGAGAGAAAAAAAAATAATAAAAAACTTGAATGAGGAGGGTTTACCAGTTACACGTGACGTTCTAGTCGGTCAGTGGTGGTGATATCGGACCGTTTTCAATGTGTACCACCGTACTAGAGTAGTAGTTCAATGAACTCCCTTCGTTTTCACTTGAATTTGAATTCAAATACGAAGGGGGGGGGGGGGTAATAATAAAAAATCGGAACACTTTTTCTTTTTTTTTTTTGATTCACGGTCGCCATTATGGTGGTTCGAATTCCTTTATAAATATTTTTTTCTTCTTTTCTAAATGGTCACGCGCTATTTAATCATATTTTCTTTACACTTTGTGTTTCGTCTCGCTCTCTTCGTTTCGGCTCTTTTGCTTTCTAAACTTTCTTCCCAAGGGAGAGTGAATACGCAATGATATTCATCTTACGGTCTACCAGAGATTTTATTTTGCGATTTGTTTATATTAATTTTTGGAATGGAATTTACTGGCATTTCTCAATGATAAGAGATGATTAATCACATCTTGAATTTTTATTTATTCCTAATTCAAAACTGTTCGTCCCTAATTTTGAAGGAAAGCCGGAATACATTAAGCCTAATCCTAAACGACGTCTCTCTCTAAGCCTAATCCTAAACGACGTCTCTCTCTAAGCCTAATCCTAAACGACGTCTCTCTCTAAGCCCAATCCTAAACGACGTCTCTCTCTAAGCCTAATCCTAAACGACGTCTCTCTCTAAGCCTAATCCTAAACGACGTCTCTCTCTAAGCCTAATCCTAAACGACGTCTCTCTCTAAGCCTAATCCTAAACGACGTCTCTCTCTAAGCCTAATCCTAAACGACGTCTCTCTCTAAGCCTAATCCTGAACGAGGTCTCTCTAAGCCTAATCCTGAACGAGGTCTCTCTAAGCCTAATCCTAAACGATTCCTCTCTAAGCCTAATCCTAAACGATTCCTCTCTAAGCCTAATCCTAAACGATTCCTCTCTAAGCCTAATCCTAAACGATTCATCTCTAAGCCTAAGTCTAATCCTAAACGTTTCCCTAAGCATAATCTTATCCTGGACGATTTCTCTTAAGCCTAATCCTAAACGATTCCCATAAGCCCAATTCTCCAAGAAAGTACTTAGACTTAAAACATTTGTTTTTGTTTAGAATTAATAAAGATTTTATAATAAATAAACTTAGGGTTCTAGAATTTAAATTTAAAATTAAATTACGTTCTGCTACATCATCAATAAGTTACTTTCTTGAAGAACAAAAGCTATTAATTTCGACTGTACAATAGCAATTGAGACGTATGACGTCAGGGACTCTTATAAAATTCACTCTCACTTTAATGGGGGCTAACTGGAACCGTATCGTTTTTGTAAAAAAGTACAATTTGTTTAGGAGAATTTTCCACTTGGGGGAGGGGGTGTTAAAGAACCTTAACAGCCATAATAATAATAAAGAACAAGAGAAAAAAATATTTGAGGTTACTGGACGTTTACTTCCTGGATCACTGCCGCAAAGAGAGCTCATTAGTCTAGATGACTTTATACAATTTTTTTTCTCTCTCTTTCTAAATAACAAAAAAAACCCTTCTTTTTCTCTTTCAAGTTTGCCTTTATTTTTCTTTATCGAGGGTAAAGTCTACGTGTGGGTTAATGGTAAACCGTTTAATGATTGAATAATTACGTTGTTTCTTCAAAGTTAAGAATGGGTAGACCCTAACCGTGTGGTTGTTTTTTTTCTTGCTTTTCTCTTGGCTTGGGTTGAACCACCAACTAACCAAACCTATTATTTGTTATAGTACAAACATAATACGCGAGTATTACGTGATCTGAGAACTAAATTTAACTGTACAAAACAATGGGAACACTTTCATTTCGAAATTACACCCTTAATAACAAGGCGGAAATTCAACAGAGATATTCTCAACTAAACTGAAGTTTACTGAACTGAAAATATCTATGAAAATGGATTGTATTATGGAAAAATTTGAAATTGACTTTGTACATTAGTTATATCAGAAGGGAATAAGAGAGAAGGGAGACATTAGAGCCTGCTATGGTAACGAGAGTCCGACCAACCTCAGGAAAACCGCGGAAACTTTGCGCAAGTACACAGCTTTTAACCAATTTACTGCAAATATAGTTCTTTAAGTTCTCCGAGTCCGCGGTATCAGGCGGCCTATTTGTCTGCTAGTTTTTCATTCTCCAAAGGCTTAGGGCTGTCGATGTTTCGTTCTTGTGTAATTATAATCTCAAGTATGTATTATATTGAAACTAATTTTTATTTTTTAATATTAATTCAGAATAATTAGTTTTCATCTATTTATTACCTTCAAATTATCTGATTTTGGTATGTTCTCAATTCCCGTGCATCTAAATTAATTGCACAGCTTGATTTCGTTTATCAACATGAAATTCGGCCATTTTTATCTCCTTCAATGTAAAGTTGTAAACAAAACTACTTTTTATGCGTCAACCGAGATGTCCCCTTCTTATCTGACGTCACAGCTAAGACAGAAGTTTGATAGCCAATCAGTGAAGGGTAGTTGATTTGAGGTTAGTAAGACTGTTGTTACGAGTGTAAAGCATTATGGAGATATAAAGTGTGTCCCTTCTCTCTTATTCCCTTCTGGTTATATCAATTATCAAATAAATTAGAAATTAGGCCTACAAATGATATTAAATTAAGCATAAGGACTAGGTTACGAGTCACACAAATATTCCTATTTATTATTTTATAATATTTCGGAAATTAAATATTTTCTAAATAAAATGGGAAATAAAAATCTCCTGGATGTTGGCGTCCCCTTACACACAGATGTATTGCGGGTTAAACACTTCTACAGGCGTTCTATGGAAAACCCATGTTAACTAAAAGACGCAAATGTTGGCTTTCCCTCAGTGCTTAAAATTAGAAAAAATATAAAATTTAATTAATTAAACATCTCCCAAAAAATAAATAAATAAATAAATAAAAATTATAAAACCACCAAAGGAATAAAATTATTAAAGGTAGAATTTTGAAATGTATAAAGTTACCCAAAATAACTTTAAATAAAATAATAAAAAATTAACAAAGCATGATTAATAACACGGATACGTATGACCCCATCCCAAAGATAAAAAACAAATTTAATCCTGGAAAAACCAAATTTCCCATCATAAAAATAATCATCTACAATATAAGAAAATCCTCGACCTCTAAAAATACCCCAAGATAAAAAAGATTTGGGGGCACAAAACTATATAAAAACGAGGACCAAGCCTATAGGTACTCCCTCCCAATCCTATGACCTTAATCTCTGACCTACAATACCAGCTACTCACGCGTCTACGCAACGTGTGCACCCTGGGCTGGCTATCTAGCTGGCTGGCTTCGTAATACGAATGGGTGCGTTCAGGCCCTTGCGAAGTTGCGCTATCTAACTATTCCATATACTTTTTTTGCTTGAGACTTAGGCCTACATTTCAGAGTAGTTTAGTAGTTCTAGGGCTCTGATTGCGTATATACGATTAAAATACCGCGATGGTTGGTGGCGGGAAGGTCTGGTCTGGAGTTCTTGATGATTGGGGCCCCGAAAAAAAATTTAGGGTGCGGAGACAGAATAGATCTGAGCGGGAGGGAGAACCCTGGATTCATTTAAGATACGAGAGGGAAAGCGTGCAACAGTTTAACACGTGATTCAACCGGAAAATTCAATACGTAGAAAACTTATATTCATTTAGGGGGATTCCATCAATTTTAATTCTAAGAATTTTCCAGGATTTCATGACTTTATTTGATTATAATTGATTTGTTTAGTGTTTCCTTGCAATCACGAGTTGTTTATACGGAGTTTTAGGGATGACCCCTTAATTAATTAAATTATATATAATCATTGTCTCAATCAGTTTCTTAATTAAATTTAAGGGGTCATCCCAGTAAAATACTTTGACCAATCTTAACTCTATTTGAAACAGTGTCCCTTGTGGTAAACAAAATGGATATAGATAAGTTATACATTTTCTAGGGTCAAAATACATTTCCCAAAGAACATCCCCCTTAATTTTTCCCTACAGACTCATCAGAAACACCCTGTATATCTCTAAATCTCCATAAAAAGGCAAAATAAATTTAACCATTTGCATTTGCCAATGTTGCAATCTAAGTGTGGATTAAACTCCTCATTACAGTATACGGGATTCCAGCAAGATCAAACTGGAGCATCCAACATTTTACATTCACGGCCGAGGCAAAGCGCCTTGTATTTCTGGCTAACAGCGTATTCACCCCTACCTAAAATGGTTCATTTTTTCTATATTTATAAATTCCCCTACCTATAACGTAACTATTACGAAGGAGCGTTGAAATTTTGATCACGCCCCGATTTGCGAAACACCTCTCTATCTCTATCTCCCTCTCTCTCTTACTCTAGAACATCCGCGAAAAGAAACTTCTTTCGTATGAGAAATTGTTCGTCCTTGAATTTGGAAGAAGGTCAAATGATTTTAACGGTTCTTAACTAATAAACGGATGTGTGTGTAGACACACAAATTGAGGGGTTTGATTTCCTGTTTTAAATAATGCACTGTTACCACAAAAAATTGGTGGGGTTTTTTAGGTAGGTCTAATTTAAATGATGATTCAGAGATTAAATCCAAGAGGATAGATGAAAAGAAAAGATTATAATAAAAGTCTAAGCGCCTCAAAGACTATGCAAAAGATAATAAAACTGAGGTCAACGGTGAATACAAACTAATATAGACGTCATCGCGCTAAAACTGGGACAAATAATCACGATTCATGATTGCAAATTAATTTTCCAAGAAGCAAATCAACCCGATTCAAATTAAAATTAAAATTTTGTCACCAAGTTTTGGCCTAATTTTATCACCCAACGAAGCGATATAAATAATTCTTAGAAGAAAGTGAAATTCTGTTTCTACGCAATTTCGTCAACAACAAAAGGAGGAAATGAAATTTCGAGAAGATCCCAGAAACCAGAAAAGATAAAGATAAAGAATTTTAATTACAACACAATAATGCTAGAGAGTAGAGATGAACGCTCCGGTAAATACGAGATTAAAAATTGGAAGCACGTGATGAATAACACGTGATACATAGCCGCGCGCACTCGACGAGACGAGATAACCTTTATTTGTCTTTCATATTTGTTTAATTTTCCCCTCAAAACCTCTAAACGAAAATTACAGAAATTAGATCAAGTGTGATATGATATGATATGATGGGAACAAGTCTTATATTAAAGGGATACGTACAATACAAATTCATTAATTATCGCAACTCAATTATACAGTGTGGTCGAGAGGACTGAAATGCACGATTTTTGAGTCGAAAATGTAACTTCTTTCCTAGTCAAGTTAGGACGACCCCTTAATAAAATAAGCATTATCTTTCATTTTCATACTTAAATTTCAGGGGTCATCCGTAAAACAATCCCATGTTCATAGCTTGTAAAGTGCAAAATGTCATATAAGTTACATTTTTGACTCAAAAAAACTCGTCCATACAAAACCCTATATTATTATTCAACTTTCTTATCCAAGCCAATAACTCAACACCGGGACAAATTTTGATATATCCTTTCAAATTTATAAAAAACAACTTTACGTTTACATTTACATTGTTTACCATTATTTTAAAACAAATAAACAACCCTCCTAAACAACTTGAAACAAAACAACTGATAAATCAATCTAAAATACTTTGCCATATTCTAAGCCAGCCATACATTCATACACTATCCCTTTAAAAACAAAGCTATCCTCTAACGGGACGGGACGGGACCTTCCTCTCATTTTGGCTTTGAATTTCTCGATTTTCTCTCTTTCTCTCTCTCTCTCTCTCTCTCTCTCTCTCTCTCTCTCTCTCTCTCTGATGGCTGGCTCTCTCCCTAATAGCAAAAAATGCACCGTTATCATGGCTGAGGTTCAGTCACCTCGTGACCCACTTCCGTACACACACACACACACAAGCGGGAGGGAAATCAAACTTTATCCAAGGGAGGATCACGTAAAAAAGCTTTCCACTAATTTTGCATGTACAGCCCCATCACGGGCTTCCAACTCCCTTCCCCCCTATCTCTCTCCCCCCTCCCTTCTTTTGATGTTTCTGCCTTCCCTCGCGCCACGAGTGTGTCGTAACTACTGACCCATTTAAGCCTCGCGTCCTTTCCCATGAAAAAAAGAAAACCATGCAGCGGATAAAACGAAGCCAGGGGTATATTTTGGTTTCCAAAAACCCCAGCCGCCGTTGCCGCTCATTCTTTTCCCTACCCACTCTCTCTATCTCTCTCTCTCTACCATCCCAGAATACGACAATGTAACGGTGACACTGTTGTTGAATGTTTGAAATTGAAAACTTAAGCCTTGGCTATGTAAATATATATATTTATTTCAGGCAGACGACGTCTCGGAGTCGGAGTCGGCAATTGTTTCACTCTCAATTTAAATTAAGTTTTTAAAAGTTTCTTCCAGGAAATTATTTTTAGACAGGTGTTTTTCTTTTGGGGGGGGGGGAGCTTTTGTTATTGGAAGAAGATGAAGTAGTAGTAGTAGTAGTTAAAATCGAAACGTGCAAATGGGGGTTCATGTCGAAAGCAGTCTGGGAAATAAGGATATTTTTTAAACTAGTCCTTTGGACCAGTGACCCCCTAGTGTCTAAAATAATGAACTGCTCTCCGGACTGGTCCTAGCCTTTGTTCTCCTATAAATTTGCAATTAATAAACTGGTCCCGAGGACCAGTAACCCCACTTCTTGAATTAAAAAACTAGTCCAAGCAATAAATAAACTGGTTTTTGGACCAGAGGAAGTGTGCTATTTCCCAGACTGGTCGAGAGGAGAGTTAGGCTTAAGATAGAAATTTACATGTTTTCTTTCTTACAAACTGAAATTAGGCCTAACAAAAATTAAATTAAATTCCATTTCATTCTCTCTTTAAATAATTTCCTACGCTTGAGTAAATCAGAGGAATTTTTTCAAATTAAATTGTCCACTAGGCTGTTTTTTTATTTTGTTGTTGTTGTTATTTAATTTCAAACGGCTTTCATTGTCAACACAGATATTTCCTTGATTTTCTGACGAGTCTTTTGTTATAAAGAAAAAACATCCACAAACACACGTATTTAATTTCAGGTTTGTGGTTTCTAGGCCTATAGCTGAAATTCCAGAACTTAATTACGCATATTGAAAGACCGATATTTAATTATAGTAAACAAATGTCAAAACAGGCAGATTTTAAAATACAAATAATCTGAAGAGTACTCGTGTCCAACAAAAGTTTATAAGACATGTTCCATAAGTATGACACTACCAATACTTCGTAATGCTAGAAAAGAGGCTTACAGCTCGAGATAAATAGTTCGAGAACGACGGAAGCGAGAATTCGAGTCCTACACTCTGTGGTTAATTAATTTTGCAGGACCAAGGTCCTATTTAGTCTGCATTACTAAGCCTTTGACAGAGCCTCACCAGGCGTCCCTCGCTTTACCCTGAATCTATGACCTACCTCACTCACTTCAAAATTACAAGCTCCAGTTTGTAAGTTACCAGTGACAAACTTATGGAAGGAACATATCTCATAAACTTATGTCATAACAACAATTTAATATATTCGAGACGTCTACAAGTTGCATTAAAAATACTGTCACTTTTAAATGTTTAAAATATTAAATTTGTATTTAGTTTCTACTTCATTTCATCCCATTCTTTAAATTTAAACCTCTGGGAAGAAAAGAAACCCACGCTATTTTTAAAAATAAGGTCTTTGTTTCTTAAATACAAAATAGGTAAAATATTTTAGCATCCAGTTCCGAGAAAAGCTAGAGTAAAAACAAAAAAAGCAAAACTAGAACATGACGCGGTGAAAATAGGAGATGATCTCTATTCTTAGCAAGGGTGTAATGTATTAAGCTACACACACACAAGCTGCCGCGACTGTAATACCGTATACCTGTACACTAAGGCCTAGTAAACATTCTTAACGGTTTTTTTAGGCGATAAGAGCGGCCAATGATTGCAAAACAAATGTTATAGAATCGGTTGGTTCGTTGATAAGAACATAAGGGTACCAGTTGGGAAAAACAATATCCCAAGAAACGAGATAGGAGAAGCAAAATATATTACATTGAGAGAGTTCTGGGAAAATTTTAAAATATTAATTTTCCATCTTTATCTTTAACTAAGTTGACTGGACAACCCTATAGAGTAGTGGCACTACATGTTAGTTTCTCATAGAACATAACGTTGCCAAAGGTAGGGAGGTGCCATTACTCTATAGAGTCTGGTGTGTTGACCACCTTTGTTGTCTTAAAACGCAACATTGAAGGGTATTTAGACAACAAATACGTCATAGATATGACTTCAAATGTAGGAATACATCGATTACACCTAATTGGAATCTTTTTCTTAGCCTTTGTGCTTGAACTAAAGGGGCGGAGACTCACCCCTGACGTCACATCTAATATATTTGAACTTAGAAGGGAAGTTACATCGTAGCTATCGACCTATAAGCATTTCCATCTTTAGCAGACGAACTGCGACCCCCTATTGAAAGGGGCAGTATACAGGTTCAAGTATTGTGGACCTCAATTTAACATTAGGCTTAACCTTCTGACGTATCACGTGTATGTCTTTATAATTTTTATCACTTTGTAACTTAATTAATTTGAGGGTCAATTATATAAAACATAGGTTTTTAGTTACTGTTACTTATAAAAGGTACACGATTTAGGCTACAGTGTAGCAATCACCTTCTTAATATTTTACAACCCATAAATCTAAAACGAAGGAATTCGTAGTAAAAATCAAGGATTAACCTTTGAATAAATTATTAGTTTATTCAGAAATTTCTTTAAACGTTTCTAATACAACTACATTTTAAACCAAACCGGTTGTTAAGGTTTTTTTGAATGAATCATACCATCAGCACCAATGACTACAGATAAGATGAGCTAACCCCCTTTTTTATAACTAACTAACTAACCGCAAATAACAGAGATAAATGATTCAAATAAATAAGATTTTGATACAAATTTTTTCTTTAAGTGCTTTGGATACATGGTAAACACTATAAGATTTACGTTGTTATTCAAACCCTCGAGAGTATACAGCGCGCGTATCCCCATTTAATTTTCTTTATCTCAAATTAATATGCAGATTACGGTCCCCAAAAGAAAAACAGCTTTCGATTCAATAAGCTTGGAGTAATTAAACATAAGAAGGGTGTAGCGGTCAATGTAAAAACATGAGCACATGTTTTTATTATTATTATCAAGTTTTATCAACTGAATGAATTACCACCTTTCCCAAACTATCGATAAATAAATTGGATATGTTTCTACCCCTAAATATTGCCACCTTTTCCAAAATTATTGCTGAGTAGTTTAGCTTATTTATTGCTACTTTTTAAACAATATTGTTAATTTAGTTTCATTTAACCCTAAAAAATAGGAGCACGTAAAAACACTTGGCTGTAATATATAATATTCAGCTGAAATCTAGTTGAAATTTCAACACTTCTCCGTTCATAATTTCTCCAAGAAATTATATGTTTTTGCATAGGAAATTCTAGCGTATGATAAACTTGATATCTTTGATCCAAATCAAACTATGATAAGTTTATTATTATAGTTAAGATTAGGCCTAAAAACGGAGCAGCTCCAGGAACTAAGGGGTTAAAACTCTAGTCTGTGTTTTTTCCCTCCACAAGATGCTCTCGATTACCATATATATAAATCAAAGGTCAGAATGGGGTATTATAACCACTCCCACATTACAACTCTTTTGGCCTAATTTTGAACCAAACCTCGAATCAGAATACAGCTAGATTACAGAAATAGGGAGCTATTTTTATCAAAATTTATATTGTTTTTGTTGAAAAATTTTTGAATTGTAGTTCGAAGTTTAGTGGAACATTATCTTGACCTGAACTCTTGTAAAAAAAGGGGTTAACAGACGATTAGGAAACTTCCCTGATAATTTATTACTACATATTTTTTTCAGGGAAAATTTAAATCTGACAGTGACAATCAATATAATAGTGTTGATAATTTCACTGTTAATTTATTAGTACATTTTAAATCAACCAAGTAAATAGTGAAAATTGATAATTCTCGTTCTTCCTGAACTTTTAACCTTACGCAAATATGCCCTTGTTTTCCAGATCAATACGAACCCTGATTAGTATCAAATTCGAAGGTCTAATCTTTAATAATTGTCGCTAATATGCAAATTTTATCCTCGATATTTTCTTTTAACTCACCCACTAATTACAACATAGATAAATCGTCATTAAGGGATCGGAAACTTTCCAATTTTAATATAAGTATAATATTTTTTTCAAAGACATTTTGCGGTATTTCAATGCCAATTTCATACCAAAAAATTCAAATAATTCAGGATTTTGAAGCTTAGGAATTCTTAATAAGCATCCAACCCCTCTTATTTCGTAAAAAATGTACAAATCGAGATTAGAATGTTTTGAATATCTCGAGGGTTAAAACAAAAACCAAGAATTTAAGGACAAAGACGATAGAATGGGGTAGAGGGTGTAGGAAGAAATATCGTCCGTTAGATGGTAAAACTAGTTTATAATTTTATTTAAGGGGAAATGATTAAAAAGTGAAAAGAGAAGTCGACTGGTTGTTGCGATTTAGAACATTCCCTGCCCAATTCACGGAATTTTTCACCATGAGAGAAAGAAAATGCAAGAAATAATCAGGACAGACAACCTGGCCTGCGTGGCTTGTACTTGTGCTTCGTCATCAGCCAGCTTGGATACCCAAAAATTACCCTTCAGGCTTAAAGCCCGGTTCGCATTCAACAGATTTTACTCTAAGCTAAGAGTAAATGATGAAGTCTTGATTGTAGAAATGTATTAAATTGCTAAATTATCCTAAGACTAATTTAAATTATTCAAAAAATAATTTCAACCTATTTCTGTCAGTTCAACATCCAAGCACAATTCACCTATTTCAAAGTCACCTTTGCTAAGGCTAATACAGCCATATCAATCTCAAATCTCTAAGCCTAATCCACAAATTTCAAATCTCTAAGCCTAATCCACAAATTTCAAATCTCTAAGCCTAATCCTAACTCATTTCAAATCTCCAAGCCTAATCCTAACTCATTTCAATCTCAAAATCTCTAATCCTAAGCCACCAATTTCAATCCCAAATCTCTAAGCCTAATCCTAACTCATTTCAATCCCAAATCTCTAAGCCTAATCCCCCAATTTCAATCCCAAATTTCTAAGCCTAATCCACCAATTAAAAACCATCCTCAATTTCTAAAGCCTAATTCACCTATTTCAAAACCCATTTTCGCTAAGCCTCGGTAAACATTACGCATCATAATATACCCGAGCCTAAAAAAGTAATCCACACCCATTTCAAACAATACGTATTAAAACTATTCTAGTTAATACATCATCTCATTTTTAACCAGTAAACCCTGAAAGGTCCATAACCTTACGGTTTAAAATTAATGCTTGACTAAATTTTAAGACAATGAAATCTCTTTATGTACAAACAAATAAAAAAACCGAGCAAGAAGAGAGTTAATCTATTGTACTTCGTACAAAATAAATCCATAAACGAAAGACCGAATTAATTTTTTATCAACGAATCCTTTTATTATTTTATGTTACGTTTTTATCGGACCCGGTATTCGGCACCAAATACTTTTTAATAAATTAAAGAGTTAAGAATAATTGAAGTCCGTTATACACCAAAACAATATATATATTGGAACGAAACCTTAACTGTGACCTACAAAAAAAAAAAATTAACTGGCACCGACATTAAAATATTTCGTTAAATATTCTACCATAGATTCTAAAGGGGTAGGACACTAAGATGAATATCAAATCCACTCTTTCATTAGTAGATAGATTTTTTTAACAATTTGGATAAATGTCAACGACCAATTTGATATTTCACGAGCTATAGAAGAATAATCTCCTGATATGCTTAAGAAATATTAAACAATATATTTTAATCAGGATGAGCTCTCCAATAATTTCTTCCCATAGCTCATTTATAAACCTCCAATTGGTCTAACAGTTTCTCAAATATTCCTTCAAGAAAATGTGATTGATGGTGGAAAATCTTAACATTTATTCAAATCATTTTCGGATTGTTTGCCAGCTATGGCTCTCAAATATTTGTCATATCCATGAAGATTAAGAATGACATGCAAATTTAAGAGTTAGAAAAGAATGCAACGTTAATTAAAATCAAGTAGAAAATGAATAAATTATTTAATTTTAATTATATTAAAAATTAAAAAAATAATCATGGATGGCAGTGACCCACCCCTTGTTACATCCACAAGACAAAAACAAATCAAGTATCCGACCCTTCTACACATCCAAAGTTCCAAACACTTCTTCAATCAGAACTAGGCCTTAAAAATTAGTCGTGAATTTTCTTATAAAAAAATAAAATAAAATAAAAACTTGGGGCTGAACGCAATTTCTAATTCTACATAAGCTTGCTTAGAAAAGAGAAGGACCTTGCAAACGTTTTCTCCGTCGAAAAAAGGGGGTTAGTTGAACCTCCAAGTAGACTGCTTGCTACCACCGTGTAATATATTATTACTAGGAAGTGAAGTGTACCAGGAAAAACATTTTCACTTTCACCGCACGCCGTTTATTATCTTTATTTTTTTTTTCTTTCAAGTTTCAACTGAAAGTTAATAAGAAAAAGTTCACTGTCGCGATTAAAAAAATTATCTTTAAAATTTTGGGTAGTGGTACAGATTTTATCCTGGGGTTGGTAAGCAGGAGAGGGGGGGGGGAATTAACTCGAGCGTTTAACCGAAGATATGGGTCTATGGGTAAATATAAGACTTTTGAGGAAGTTTTGGTTTAAAATAAAAAAAATATAATAAAATAAAAAATGATATATCGAAAATATTGTTGATTTTGAAGAAGTAAAATTATACTTATTCTTTTACAAAAATATTTTTGTTTAAAAATATAAACAAGTAGAAGTTCGTTACTTCGAAGTAATATAAGGTAAGTTTGGTATTACAGGTGTATATTTTAAACAAACCAGAAGTTAATTACTTGGAAGTAATATAAGGTAAGTTTGGTATTACAGGTGTATATTTTAAACAAACCAGAAGTTAATTACTTGGAAGTAATATAAGGTAAGTTTGGTATTACAGGTGTATATTTTAAACAAACCAGAAGTTAATTACTTGGAAGTAATATAAGGTAAGTTTGGTATTACTATCACAGGTGTATAATTTAAACAACCAGAAGTGCATTATTTGGAAGGTAACATCACGTAAACCCTTTTCTAAGGGGGGGGAGAAAATCGTCTGCTTATATCTTAGGCTTAAGGCGGAACATGGACATTACAATTTTGGACAACAAAGGCGTTAGATAGGGCTTCAAAGTTACCAGTCCTTTGCCTCGAAACCAAATCTAACGTCTTTGGATGATCCAAATATACCCATCAATGTTCTGAACGTCTTATAACAACAAGTCTACCCCAAACAGAAGTTCATTACTTGGAAGTAAATATTAGCAAAAAAAAAATAAATAAAAACAAAATTACAAAATTACAAATAGCCACCCTCTTTGGGAGGTTTCGACTTTGCCCTTGTCGCGTGGGATGCACGATAGAACAACCCAGACTAATAGCACCTAATATTATAATGATAAACACCCTAACATTAGCAAGCTAGTAAAGATGTCATCGCTCAGCTCGCGGTGTCAAATACGAATATATATAGTTTAACACCCCTCATCCCACACGTGACACCGTAAATAGTTGCGCAAAAACGGAAGCCACGTGGGAAGGCGAAATAATACAGTATATTTAAGTAAAGCAAATAAACCCCAATCACCGCATGGAGCATGCGCAAAGAAAGAAAGAGGAAAAAATACAACACATACTATATTGTTAATTCAATTCAATCGTACTCGTTGCAAATACTACACACGATGTTCAATGTTACACCCAAAGGTTCATTCATAGAAATGAGTTAGAAGTTAATGAATCGGAAGTTATCAATAACTACGCCTAGTTACAATCCAGGTTTGAGCTAGGAGTTGAAGTCTGTATTCTAAAAGTACGTTTATAGTAAAATGATAATTTACTTAACGTTTGCCGCGTCAACGTTTATTCGCAAGTGTTCGCCAAATACTATAGTGGGAGCATACGTATAGCCAACTCGTACTTCTCGTTACGAAGTTATGAACAGATGGTAAATAAATACCCGAAATATGTATTTGAATTAGAACGGATATCGATAATCATTTCAAATGGAGCAACGACTGGTATTTAAAACGGAAATTCATATCATACATTTTTCTACATGTAGACATATACACATACACATACAACTACTTGTAATCATTGTGCCCAAATATATCCAAACGTTAATTACTACGCGGCCTTTGTGGGCGGGGTTTGAGTACTAACTTACTACAATCCGTCACGCCTCCTAATTCTGACGTTTATCTAACTGCGATTTCATTGGTTAGTATAGCAAAGCGAGGTGAAACAGGTGGATTATTCACGAGGTAAAATTCATAAAAACATAACGCAAAATCCGCCGAGTGAAAATGGATACACAATGATTCCAAATAGCTGTATGTATTCCTAATAGGACCCATGGGGGGAATTTTAAACTTTATGTATAGGCAAGGTGTAGAGGTTTTTTGTATTATGATATATTTGGCTGGTTAAACACTAGTACAGGTGAACATACAAAATAAAAAATTACAGTGGGTTTCGCCCCTAAATGCACCTGATGAATAGGACTTTATATAACAGCGAAGATTTTTTTGTTTTTCTTTTACAAGGGTACCGTCGGAATTAATTAGTTATTTTAATATCACGGGACAATTATAGAATTTTACTTTTACGTATTAGATAATTATAGAGGTTTATACCTCTTTCCAGGTAAAACGTTTTTCAAACGAAAAGGGTTATGATGTAGAATATTATTCCGCTTCTAAAGCAGAGAGATTTATTATCAATGAAAACGAGAAGATTAGAATCTGTTTCATAATCTAACCTTATTTTCCACTTCTCTTGAATCACAATAATTCTATAATGGGTTCATATAACTTTTGGAAAACAGATTTCCCTGACATTTCCAGGTTTTTCCCAAATATTTTTAGGTGAAATTCCAGCTAGTAATTGCAAGAGTGGTTTATTTGGAGTAAAAACCATAGAATTAGTTATTATTAGTTGGAGCAACCCTTTTGGGGCCACCAACTTACTCAAGCCTCAGAAATTTCCCCAATTTCCCTAAAAACATTTTACAAAAAATTATAAATTTCCCTGAATTTATTTCCATGTTTTCCAGTTTCCTATGAACCCTGCCTATCACATGATGCATCATTAAAATAAATCCATCTTCTCATCACTCATCATCATACTTGGAAAACATCCCAATCTTAAAGTTTAAAGTTAAAAAGAAGATACATTGAACAATTTACATCTCAATTAAATGAGGTTGATAGAAATCCCTTCAATTCCATTCCATTCCATTCCATTCCCAAGCTAGCTAGCTAGCCATCCAATTCTCACTATATACATATCCTCAAGTTCCGGTTGTGTTCTTTTTTCTTTTCTTCCTCTCTCTTTCAGTCAGTCTCTTCCGGGAGAGAATCCCTATAGATCTTTAGTTAGGTATCATTTCTCTCTCCCAACTGACGTCTATCTCTTTCTCTCCTTTCTCTCTCTCTCTTACTCTCTCTCCTTTCGTTTTCTACAGGGAGCCCGAGATCTAGAGGAGTTTGGTATGATGTCGTTCGTTGACCTCGCCCATTGGCCAAAGTCGGTTGGTTCAGAGTTCAACAGCCCGCGCAAACTAGGCACGATTCGAACGACGTCTAAGCCATATGAGAGAGAGAGGGAGAAGGAGAGAGAGAAAAAAGAAATGTCCAAAGATAGAACCTTTTTCTCTTCCGGGATCGTTTTCATTTTCGACTTTTATTGCTTTTACGGCGTAAGGCTAAAAGGGGTTTGGGGTTTGTAGTTTCTATACTTAATTTGGATTATCTTAATGCTAAACCCCCCCCTTCCTAGGCCTATATTTCGATTGCATTTTAGTCTATTACGACTTCTGAGATGATAATAACGATAATATCCTATGCCTAAATCTTGTAATTTGCGAGAGCATACCTTTTATTCAGTCTGTTGTAGATAGAGGTTGAATTGCAAACGTCACAAATGACTGGCAACACTTTAATTGCACACTAATCTATTAAAGTAAGAGATCAAAGTGGAGCATCTTTGCTTTATCCTTAGTTAAGGGGTTTATCTGCTTCTTGCTCATTTAGGGTCATTTTTGTTTCAGATGAAAGAAAAACTAATAGCCATTAGGCATTAGACTTTATTGAGATTGGAGACGATATTCTTAATGTTTACGGACTGTTTTCTTTAGTTTTCATACGGGGTTATTACACTATTTCTTTATCTTAATCCATTTCGATATCTAGGCCTACTCAATATTTTGATTATTTTTAGACAAGTTTTGAAATATTTCTTTTTGAAATTTCTGCATTAACATTTTACTACTTGTGTAGTCATACTTAATCATGGACTTCCAATTATAAAATAACTATAATTCTCCATAGAATAAATAAAAATAAAAGAGCTGCAGAGTTCATTTTTAAGTGAAATAAGTTTGACACTTAAAAGGAGAATTCCACATTTTCTGATAACATAACCCCTGTAAAACTGTTTCACCCGCAGCACACCAATGTACAAAAGGAAAGTGTACTTAAAGGGGCTATTGAACTCTGAATAGGAAGTAATAAATATCTTGAACTATTAAGTAATTAACTCTTAATAATTAACCATCCATAAATAAATAAATTAATTAATTCATGGTAATAGCTAGTTAGGCTTAAATTAATGGTTACAGGAGCACGCTGCTGCCCAACAAAAAACTATAAACAGCTCGCGTAGTAAAATAAGGATCGGAGCGAGCCAGCTTATATAGCTTATAGAATGTGGAAAAACGGAATCCAACTCTACTTCCGGGTTCAGTTCAATAGAAAAGAGAGACTCTTGCTTAGCAGAAAGAGAGAGAGAGAGACGGGTAGACTGCTTGCTTGCTTGCTTGCAGTCTAAAGGAGATCGGAAAACCGACCGAGGCTTACTTCGTTAAAGGAGCAAGCAACACGCATAACGGGGGACCACGTGTTTTCTAGTAAAGATTTCACGCGCAGGCGCCATTGATAATGGCGCGCGCGAGACGGTGGCGGGAAATATTGGCGCCCCGCCCGCCCGCCTGCCTGCATCAAACAAAATCGGGGCTAGACGGATTTTGAGAAAATGAGAAGGCTGTTCTGTTTGTGCTTTCTACTGGAGGAGTATCTATTTTCTGGTTAGAGAGAGAGAGAGACAAGGCCTAGTGGAGAAAGTTTTCTTCAGTTGACGCCATCCTTATAGCGCGGTTATTTAGGTCAAAGAGACTAGAGTTAACTTGGAATGGATAGTAAGCTTGTGCTTCGCGCCAATACAGCCAGCCACGGCTCAAACATTTCGTGTCCCCCCTAAAAAAATGTTGTGTAGTTACTATTTCGGCAGGCGCCTATCAGCACCCACACTGTCTTATTTAAGAGATAAAACTACTCGGGGTATCGCCAAGGATGGGTTCCTGTTTTTGATTGAATAAAGCCAAGAGGACCCCATCTTGAATACCGTTTAAGAGATATTTATTTGAAGAGATACTATCATACTGGACGTGAGAATGTCTAGGACGATAAAGATACTAAATGAATTTCAGCATAAAAATGTGAAGGAATTTAAAAAGAAAGTGTAATAGAGAGTGTGGCACTGGCACCACCGATATCTTATCAATTCCCAGATTAACTGTAAATTGATCACTATGTAATTAAAGAAACAAATGTTTAATTGAATTTTTAAATCACAGTGTGAGTTTTCACCTTTTCCCGCCATTTATTGAATAATGGCGGGAAATTAAGCATGCATCCACGTGGAGTTCCAAACCATTAATGAAGATCGGGTTTATCAAGTTAAAAAACTTAAAATAAAAAATGCTAATTAAGTTAAAAATGATTGACATTTCCGGGATGGGCACACATTCTACAAGATACCGGTATACTAAAGGCACCTAATATT
This sequence comes from Phalangium opilio, assembly GCF_054372755.1. Lineage (NCBI taxonomy): Eukaryota > Metazoa > Arthropoda > Arachnida > Opiliones > Phalangiidae > Phalangium > Phalangium opilio. Next base: position 3,610,621 of record NW_028324151.1, read on the forward strand.
AAACCCACTAGCTTACATTTAACATTTTCAAGGTAGCACCTGCCATTACTAAAGACTTTGAGGCGCCCGAATATTCAACATTATGTAAAGAGTCAACTTTTCGACTCTTTTGTTTCTTGACAAGGGAATCCGGAATTAAAATCAATATTAGAGAACAGGTTGAATTAACACGGGCTAAAATAACTCCTCCCTATTTTAAAATTTCCACGACTTTTGTAGCCACAAAAAAAATAACCCTTTAGAACTGCAATTCATGTTCAAGTTCTGGGGCGGGGGGGGGGTGTCTATGTCTAGAAGATCGACTTTCAGAAAAATTACCCAATAAAACCGTTTGAAACTTTTCATTAACTTAAGAAGTTCTTTCTTATTTTTATTTTTCCCCTCAAAGCAGCAAAAAGTAAAGTTAAGAACAAGGGGTCGAACACTAGTTAGAATTTCTAAAGAAAATGTGGAGAAAACTCTACATACTAAAGAAGTATCCAGCCCCTTGGCGAAGATTTGAATCATGTATTATAAAATTGAAGAAAAGAAAAAAAAAACGTTAAATTATCTTTACAAAAATACACCTTAAACTTTTACCCAATTGTTATAAATAAATTTCGTGTGAATTTGAATACAATATTGTAATTATATAATGAGGTATTTAAATAGAACAAAATCAGTTCAGTTCGATAATAAAATGGCCGTACTCTCCCATTACTAATTTTGGATAGAAATTTTCTCAACCTAAAGCTCTTATTTTAGCCTAAAACCTTGCAGTTGTAGTAAACACCCAAAAATAGTAATGACTAAATTCCTTTTAAAAACCAGTAAACCTATACAAAACCCAACAAATGACGTCATAAAATAAACAAACACAATGTATCCAAACTACAGTAGAACCAACCAACAACGAATCCACCATTCCTAAAACCAATCTTTCCCGCCAAAAAACCGTCATGGAAAAACCCATGAAGCAAAGTAATCAGGCTGTCCTAAAAAAACCTTCGTCATAACCCCTAAAAATAACTTATCCTCTCGCAATACGACCTTAAAACTGTTTAAACAAACCAAGAGTGCCTTGCCTTGGGAATCGTAGTTAGTAAATTTAAATTCCTTCATTACCTCACACAAAACAACACCACATGTGAAACAAATACGCATACATACGTCATACTAACAAACCATCCACTTTAGCGAAAATTGATCCGGAAAAATAGTATGAGAAAGAGATAAAAATGGGGGAAAGGAGGAGGGGACCATCAGATATGACGTAGTTCCTCCGACGCAAATAAGTTCAAAACATAACCTAACGTAATGTAATGTAATGTAACTATAGCCCAACCCACGTCAATACCGCCAGCCAAACAAATGTAATTCCTTTTATATAAATATGTATGTTAGATATTAATATAAACAACTCACCATTTAATTAGTCTCCGTGTAATTAACATTAAAATAATTAATGATTAAAATCCACACACGACAAATTAATACCCGACCGTACCGACAACAACAAACAGGCGTGCGTATTCCAATATCGTAGGGAAGAGCGCAGGGCGCAAAATCACACTACCAAAAAAAAAATTCATTTCAAGCCAAATAAATTTCAACGCCATCTGTCTTCCGAGAAAACCGTGGTAAACAACTTAGAAAGAAGGGGAAAGAGGGGGTGAAAATGTGCAAGGACATCCCTAAAATGTATCCATATCCAAATGGCCCCGTTTGAGCAGCAGCACTGCTACGACGACTTCCTGAGATCTCCAGCAATACAACCTAACAAAGTAATAGCGTAACGCAACCCAAACCGAACCGAACCGAAGGTTGATCAGAAATTGAAAAACAAAGGGGGTGGGATTTAAACTGAACTGAAGGGGGGAAAGCAAAAAAAATAATTCCGATATCGGAAGCTTTCCGGTATGTGTGTCTCTAAAAATGATTGAACCAATTTTTCACCTCACACCGTCCGTAAACAGTATATTAACAAACATACTACCATCCCCCCTTTAATATCATGTTAATGGGGGGTGGGTCCGATTAAAAGCTATGCATACAACTTTCCCCTTTATGGAGTGAGTTTCAAGAAAGACATCGTCATGAAATATCATGATGCAACACGTCTTTCCATACACGCATGCTCCGTTCCGTTCACGAGCGTTTCAACCATTTTTATAAGACGTTAATTTGAAAAGGCTTAACTACAAAATTCCTTCCTGCACCGAGAGCATGCGGCTTTCCTACGATTCCAAACATCGTTATAAAAAATAACTGTATATCTATTTTATTATAGGCGTTATGACGTCACGTAGGTTAGGGGGGTGTTAGGCTTAAAGATATATTAGCGCATTCAGTCACTTAGTATTCACGGGTTTCTATCTATAACTAACCCTCAGCGTAGATCGAATCGCATCCGACAAACGAAAATTCTTACAAGGAAAATTTTATGGGTCGAGTTATTTATATCCTAGGTGAAAGAAAAAACCTGTAGAATTAGAAATATTCCTCTTTTTTTCTCTCTCTATGGTCCCCTTTTTAACGAAATGGAATAAGAGTCATTTTAAAGTTATAAAACGCAAAAATATTACGCGTGGAAATGAACGTCTTTAGCCTAGGCCTAGAAAACCGTATGGAGACAACGCCTTTATCGGCAGAAAAACGGCGCGAAAAGCTTCAAAAACGCGCTAAAATCTAGTGTAAACGGAGCCAAACGCTTAATTATGTCCTAATTACTAACTATCTATGATAGTTTGTCTAAATGCGAGGTCTACTTTTGTCGAAATCGAGTTTGATGGGAGTTTGACCTCTAAAATGAAATTTCAAGGTCAACCTACCGTAAACTCTAGAAAAACCGTTCTTTTTCGACGGAATAGTTTAAAATAGGCCTATTTTACACTCTACTAACGTTTACGATGATAACCGAGTGGTTTTGGAGCGTTTATAGGCATATTTACGTCACTTATGTGTATTTTAACGATTAAAAGCTGTTACTTGTTAATTACGCAAATTTTGTGATAATTAACGTGATTTATAGCTTAATTACACGTCACTACGGGTATAAATTAACATTAGTTGCACGCAATTCGTGTTCATGGTCAATTGTAGGTCATAATACATGATTATAGGCGTGTACGTCTGTACACGGGTCCCAAACCATAATTACAAATTTTTTGTGAACATTATCGTCATTTATACCTTCAGTACGTGTTAAAGTAGGTATAAATGACAATTATGTTCACATTATGTGCATTCAAGGTCAAATATAAGCGAAAAACGCCTTGTTCGTTATATACATGTATGCATTTACACGGCTAGTCGAACATAATATCCCTACGCCCGTTAACATCGCTTAAACACTCAAAACACACTTAATCATGTTTAAATTCACATTAAGTTAACATAATTTGCGTATATTAGTTAAATAACGTATTCGTGTAAATTCAATATATATAGACACCTAACTAATACACATTATCTTAATTAAAGCCCTTAAAAACATCAATTAAAATTATAAATTAACATAACATCATTATGCACCAAAAACCAATACCAAAATATGTAATGTATATCGCAACACGGTTTCAAAAAACCAAATTTGTACGTTAACAAATAGCGTAATCATATTTACAACCCCAAAATCTGTGTAAAATAGATATAAAATAACATTATATTTGCCGTAATTAATAATTTGCATATTTGCAAGATTGGCAAGATACGCGTCTATAAATTAACATAATAGCTTTGCAAGTCCATTTTATGGCATTTTTCCCAATATTTTATAGCGATTAGACGACAATAGACTAGATAAAAGCCGTAGATCTAAAAATTAGGCATATTGCCAATGCAAAGTAAAACACCTCGACTATATACACTCATTGATATACAGCAAACGCCAAACAGTATAGTACAGTCTTCGAACGCAAGTTCACGAGAGATATTTCTCTACACATAACATACGTTAATCCCATAACGATAATATTTCGAGATTTTTGATATAAAACTCACGAAAAATGGCCTAATTTGCATAACTATATGTACAACACATGTGTACTTAATTGAACTTATATTAGACATTACCTATAATGATTAAACCATAATATTGTTGTGTTTAAAACGTTTCAAATAACAATATAAGTTATAGAGAAAAACGTCATCTTGTATAATAAAATTACACTAATTAATTTAAAACAACACTTAAAAATCGTCCCCAAACTTAAACCCAAACATCCATGTTCAGAATACCATTTTCATACCAGAACATTATAAAATCATTCAAAACCACCTGAAATTGAACACCAACAACAAGAAAAACTAATTCAAAATCAATAAAACATAATATTTAACCTTAAATAATCAAATTTCACAGGACAAAAATTATCTTATATAAAAATACTTCAAAATAACTGTAACAAAACACTTCACTATCAACCTAGGCCTCGAAAAATCAAAATGGAAACATAAGTTGAAATCTCAAATACAATAGGGAAAGAAACTAATTCTGAACAATTCCAAAAATGTAACCCAAACCAAATGATCTAAAAACCCCTTTTTTTTTTCATCTCAACCAACCAAAGTATTAACCCCTAAGTTTCTCGCTAAGCCTAATTCTAACAGAAAAGGCGTGATACGCATCCCATATCTTTCAGTCAATCAAAAACTATAAGAAAACCAGGATACATTAAAAGCAACGCTTTATAACCCGTCAATTTATCTATAAGAGCATGAGACGCTCGTCAAAAGACTCAAGTCAAAAATGCTTGCACGAAAAATGCGGGAAATAACTATTTACGCGCCATTTTAGAATAAGTAATAAGGTAACCATGTGAGCTTTAAGCTTAAGTTCTGAAACTCTAGCGCAAAGTGAAGAGAGATAAGCGTGTACGCCTAACGGGATAGCGTATATATAGTATTATATATATATATAAACTGGATCCATTAAGAAACTGCTATCACTTCTTGAATATAAAACTTATCCCAACAGTTTTAAATTGTAAATACTAAGGCCTAGGTTTTTCGTAGGGCATGTTAATGTTTTGGTCTATATTTAGAGCCAGAAAAAGATTATATTAAAGTATATTACGCCGAAGTTGCCATAAATTTTCTCAATATTATTTTTACTATTTCGGCTAGGAGGATTCATACCATTTACACAAGGATTCCACGCTACTTTGAGGGGACAACTTTGTCCTTAAAGTAACCTGGATTCCTTGTGTAAAAAGTATGCATCCTCCTAGTCTGAAAACTATTGTTTTGAAGTAGAAGGTTTATACACATGGAGGATTCATACCATTTACACTAGGATTCCATACTACTTTAAGGGGACAAAAATGCAGATTACTTTGTCCTTGAAGTAGCCCGGCCTCCTTGTGTAATTAGTATTAATCCTCCTACTCTGAAAACTATGTTTAAATTTGCAATAATAATAACAAATTTCACTAAAATAATCAATTTACATGTTTTTAAATAAAACTTTTCAGAGTTAATATTGCAAATTTCTTAATAAAAAAATACACCAAGCTAAAACACGACCCTACAAAATTTTGAGTGACCATTCTCCCTGAATACATCAATAAATACTTGGTAGAATGAAACCAGAAAGAAACAAATTTTAAATAATTATTTTTGACAGATATCTTCGGATTAATCTAATAAAATTCGAGAGAGGGAGATGTTTCAGAACCCACAACAGGCTCCCAAAAATTACCTAGGAGGACAGGACCCGTCCGGGAGACGGGATGGGATGGGGAAGGGACGAGACGGGAGTAGGTCAAGCTAACGGTAGAGGTTTGTACATTCAAAAGCAAGGTCAGGGACCCCAACCAAATATCTCTGTTCTTATACAAGTTCCCCCTCTAATAGAGTTGGATGGATCTACAGTAGAGCTATTTTTAAGGGAAAAAATATAACACAGGGGGGCTGGAAAAAATCCGTGAGTACAGATAGACAGATAGTGTGGAAGAGCCGGGCTTGTAGTCAATCCCAAAATATAATAACGTGAAAAAAAAATTATCTAGGTCAATTCTCTTTCTAACGTTTTTTTTTTTAGGTGATGGGTGTGGGGGAATTTTTCAACCTGTGGGACGTGAGAAATTCAGGGGCGATGATATTGAAAGGTTTTGGTTGGTTGGTTACGTTTTTAACCGCCATTTTACAAGATGGCCGCGCAGGTTGGAACTTCTAATTTTAACACCTTGTAAGCGAGTAAAGTTATTAGTTGTTTTGGGGATTGTAACTTAGCGTCAAATATGACGGACTTTTAAAGATAAATTTATGTTAATCTCGATGTTTTTTTTTTACTTAATTTTTTAATCAATTGAAATTGAATATTAATTATAGGATAATTAGGCCAAAATTTCATTAAACATTTCAAACTCAAAATTGATTTTCCATTGAACTAAACCAACCCACTGTACCTTGGACCCACAACCCTACCTTTTAATTATTAGCAATTTAATTAATTGGCTTAATTATTCAATACAATGTCATCGCTACAAAAAAAAGGATTACACCCACGAAATTCCTAAGACCTACTCTACCGTGTTCAATAGAGAAGAGAACCAAACCAAGCAACCTACACTTTTTCCCCGCATCAATTTCTGGATTTTGCATAATATTTTTTTTATTTTATATAATCTGATTTACTATAGGACTAGCAGACGCTTTTTCTAAATACTCCAGAACAGGATAAAAAAAGGATAAATTTTTTTTGTTCGTCTATGTATAATAGCATTGAAATTCTAATATTGTGTTGGATATTTAAAAACCTTCAAAGTCTAGCTATAGCTATTTATGGAAATATAAAAAAAAGAAGTTTAAGGGTAAATGAATTATTTAGGTTAAAATAACGGTGACCTACAACCTAAGAGTTTTTAAGGGCACCGGAATTTCAATGTTAAATTTTTTGACAGTTTTCATTCTTATTTTTTTTTTTTAAAGGAGGAGAGGATTTTGCATTTGTAAGGGGATCAATTTTGACCTATTTTTTCTATGAATAAATTATGAAATTTATATTCAATTTAATTTAATAATAACTTAACTATACTTATGTTTAAATAAAAATGCATTAAAATAAAATAACCTTAAGTTTATAAGATATGTTCACATCTTGATATGTTCATAAGATATGGACATGTCTTATGAAATAACTTATGTAGGTAAATAATAAATATTAATTTTTATTTCGAGTTATGGATTTCTTAATTATATTTTTTTAAACTAGTCAAAATTTCAAAACGGAACTATGCAAATTTTTTCGCCCAAATCAACAAAATATGCCTGAGGCCTAAAATAATAATGAAGCGCTGGCGGTAAACTAAATTCATTATATTGTACCCTTAATTAAAATGCCCTTTAATCCATTAACTATTAAATCAAAAGTAAATAAAGCGGAAGTTACAATTTGTATTTGAAATTATACTAAATCACGGGGGACTCACTATTTACACTAATTACCAACTGACCAATAATAAAAATACCTTCGGGTTAATATACTTCTGACTACATTTTAATAAATTTCAAAAGACGTGGTGGTCATGGAAAATAAGAAAGGCGTAAACTTTCGTAGCATTAAATATCATTAATATATTAATTAAAGTTTAACGATCAACTTAACCTTAAATTATAGCGATAACCACGCTAATTTAGTCAATTATTTTACTAAAATAAAAATTAAAAAAAAGTTTCTACTAGTCATTTTTGGAAAAAGATTTGAAACCAACTTTTGGGGAAAAAAGTAGGGCAGTGAGACGTTGGAAAGAAAAATGAATCCGATTGGTCTCTTAGACAATAGTTGATGGGCCAATAAGGAAAGAGTAAGCTCTCTTAACGTCCTCCGAGCGAAGGAGGAAAAATATTTACCAAAATACTTTTTCGTTATTTTCGCTTTAAAGAGAAAGTATCACGATAATAAACGTGGAAATTTTATATAAAATTCAGGTTTGAGACCTTCAAAATTCAAACGATAAATAATTTTCTAAATCTCGCGGATTGGTACAAGCTCCGGGCGACAATTTTGACGTCATAGTGACGTCATAACGTACTAATAAAATATTTATAATTTTTAAAGCTATATTAATAAACACTTAAATTTAAAATTTCTTAATTATAAACATATAAAAGTTCTCATGAAATTTTCTAACGATACAGAAGACAATACAAAAACATAATCCTATTATTCCGTGACACTATCCCTTTGAAAAAGCAAAGTATAAACTTTCTTCTCAAGTTAAAAGAAGAAACATTTTGGTAAATAAGCTTTATATATTTTATTTCTTAATAAATATATATCTAAAAAAATGCCCCAATCTGCTTTCCCCCTTACTTGTACCGTATTGTTTATCAGTTTTTGAAAAGTTAGTGACTTTTCGCACTAGGCTTGGTTGAAACCTCACTTAAAACTAGTGGTCTATTTTATTGATTACGGTTTTTGGATGCAAGAGCTAGCTAGCTCTCTCTAGAGGAAAAGGTGAATAACCCCTTTCATATTCCAGAAACTAAGAACCACAGTACGCGAGTGAGAGAGAGAGAGCTAGCGACAGAGATGTATTTATAGACACTCGCAACTCGTGTAACTATAACTATACTTATATACTGGATGAAATCAGTGAGAAAATCACGTAGAAAAACAACCCTTACATAAGTGAAAAACACTTTTTCCGCGTTAGAACCCTCATTAATTAATCTAAATGATTGCCAAAAAAAACAAGGTGTATTTGGCGTTTCTACAAAAAGGGGACTTTTATAAATATATATTTACTTCCGTAAGTTAATTTTGGTTCCGTGGATTTTATAATTTATTTATTTAACATTGATGGATTATTGAAAATAACTTTTAAGGAATTTAGGCCTATTTTTATTTTAAGGGTTAGCCCAATCTCCAAGGACAATGACCCTTTCCATTGATGGTCAAGGTCTGACCAATTATAACAGCTTAGTGAATATGGCCATATCTTAGCTAGGGACACAAAGGTCAAGGCTATGGATACTCATCACTTCCGGTTCTAAGGGCCCAGGGTCAAGGTCCCACACTTCTACACAAAATTTTTTTAACTTTATCTATGGGTTAAGTATCCGGTGGTCAAAGGGTTTCTTAAGTACCCACACTTCAAAAAACACTAGTATTAAAGTACACGTAAAACCAGCCTAAAGGTCAAGAGCAATAAAAACATCGATGGTCATTTGTTGCTACCGAAAATTTATTATTTCCTGTTACTGGTCAGACAAGTACTTGGTAAAAACCTCGCGAGGTCAAGATCGAAAAAAGTACTTGTACATTTCGAAAGTAATGGTCAGAAAAAAAGAACACCCCCAAAAAACTAAGGTTGAATGGCACAAATTCGGGCTAAATTCGTGAACGGTAACATTTAGTTCAAATACCAATTACTCGCGACAATTACCCGCAAAAATCTCAGGGTCAAGAACGCAAACAAAAGATATTTTTTCAAGTACTTACCGCAACGAGTGGCACCTTGAGTGTTGTTCTTCCGATGATCTAAAGCGGCAGCGACGACACTTGACTGGGTAGAAGGGTAGCAAGCGCGTGCTGTATTCCATGTTGGGTCAATGACGTTGTCCGTTTCGTCCACTTCCTCCGGCCTGGGGTCCGGTGCCCGGGCCGCTGGAGCTCTGCGGGGTTCCAAATAAGGTTCCACCTTGAAGGGCGATCATCTAGCGAATGTCAAGCCAAAACGGTGCGCCGATTTACCTTCGCGAACGAATAGTACGGGATAACCGAATAAGTTTTCTCCTTAAAAAAATTAGGACACACGAGAAAAAGAGAGAGAGAGAAAGAGGGTCTCTTAAACGTAAATTTTTCTCTTAGCCCCGCGAGTACGCGCGTGAAAGTACCGTTAGATATTTTCTTTTTTTTTCTTCTCTCGTAGCTTTTCCACCAAACTCTGGGATGGTGGCCTAGTGCCTAGCACATGTACGATACAACGTGGAAAAACTCTATACACTAGAAGCCCACCCGAACAGAGTTACGGAATACAAGAGAGAGAGAGAGAGAGCGGAGAACTTCAAAAACTCTGGGGAGGAGGCAATATAGAAAGTCTGAGCTGCTGAGCAAGGGACGTTGACACCGTTGGCCTCATTTCGTAACGCGCCGGCTTAAAAACCCGTGTGTATGCCTTCTAATTTCTACCCCCATTTCATCCCCCGTTTATTTAAAATTGACCCCCCCCCCTTCTTACTCCCTCCCTCCCTCCATCCTTACCATCCCGTTATAATAAACCCAAAGATTTCACAGCCATTTTTTTCTTATTCGCTTTCTTTGACTTACTTTTTACTTCTTTTTTTTCTTTTCAAAGTGAACTTTTTCGTTATTAAATATATTGGGCAAAAGAATCTAAGGTCTAGCTGCTACAGGTGTGGTAGTGGTGCTGGGAACCTTGGTTTAAGGTTTATGAGGGAAAGCTGTTTCCTATCGTGTCGTAAAGTCCTCAATGAGAATGGGGCCGGGCTGTTCGGATTCGGAAGAAGCGAAAAACAGACGCGCGGATGTTTGACCTTTAACCTGAAATCTCCTATCTCCCCCGAATTCCCGCCTTATTAACTTTAGGAAAATTTATTAGGCCTATTTTTAAGACAATGAACCCTCTAAGTAAGTACAAGGTTGGAAAATATTTTATTACGATAGATTCGGTTAGCTAGTTATGCAAATTTTCGGGGTTGTAAAGAGTAAACCTACTTTGCGTTGAAATCACCAATTTTGGCCATCTATCTTACCTGTTTGGTCTACATTTTCGGGTTTCAGATCCTAACTGATAAACTATTAACTGGTTTCTTAAATTTGTTAGAAGTTTATAACACGTTTTAAACATTGTTTAACAATAAATTTAAACTTAATTACACGAAAGACTGTCTCGTATCCGAACTCGTAACGTCGCGTCTGCTCACAGACGATTTGCCGCCTAATTTTTGTGACCTTTCACCTCTGAAACAATCATGACCTCCCTCCCCATCCCCGACAACAGTCTTGTAATCATATTTTATGCGTAATTTCTAATTATGTATCAGACCTTAACGAATATTTCTATATGGAGGGTCAATGGTTTAAATAATTATACGAAAAATTAAAATTATAAAAATGCAGAATTAGGCGGGAAAAACGACTTATTCAACAGTTACAAATATAAACCCATTAACCTGTTATTTTCTTACCTATTTTTCTCTTCCAAAGGTTAACCTGCACAATTTCATTCAGTTCATTTAATAATTAACATTATTTTCCTATTTAAACTAATTTTAAAACATAAAATTAACCTAATTACTCGTTTTAAGAACATCCTCGGAGGTCAGAGAACTTGACCGGAAATAAATAAATAAACAAACAAAAAAAGTGCCGTTAGTAGTCGGCAGTCGGGTTTGGCGCCAATCTGTACTACATGTGCTGCCACCTATGGCAAATCGATGGAACTATAACTTACGTTGAATTTAATTAAATATAATTTTAGGCTTATTTATTTTACTTTAAACCTAACCAAATAAGGGAGAAAAAAATACGAATCTGAATCATCCCATTTCCCCATACCACGAATTTTGGCAATGTCAATGAAAGGAAGTGGTTAAATATAGGAAAAGGGTTGAAAAAACCCCTTTCTCTCCGGAGTCAGTCTTCACCTCCCCGAGCTTCTCTCTCTCTACACTAACAGTCAACATCTTGTTCTTTTTATAGCTACTATTTTTCTTTAATTTGTGGTGGTCCCTATCTCAGCTTACTGTAAATTATGAGCCTATACCAAGAAGTGATATCTAGTTTATTAGGGAGAAGGTATAAGATGCCTTTGTATTCGCGCGCCATAGTCCCAGTCCCCCTTTCAAAATACAAGGGGGGACGTAAAAGGAGGCCGGGCTATTTCGCCTCTCCTCAGTCGGAAAATATGACTGTAATTTTCGTCACTCGCGTCGTCGCGCTGACGTGAGTTTTCAAGAACCAATGAGATTCTGGCTGGTTGTAATTTAGAGACGGGGATTGACTCCGGACCTACTATACGTTTGGACTGGAGATAAAGCTGGAAATCTGGCGAATTTATACCTTCTCTCTGAGATACTAGATATAACTTCTTGCCTATACTAAAGGAATGTAACGGAACTGTAGATGAAAAAAACCCAAAAAAAAACCACACAAATTACTTAAAAATACCGGTTATTTTATTTTAATTCCATTCTACAATCAATTTCTTAAAAAAATGGCGGTTTAATTCGTACAACAACACAATTATAACAACATCAATGACTATTAATTAATTATTAACTTATCACAGCTGTAAATAATAACCTTGGTCAGTCGATAACTTCACAGCTTACGTTACAAAAGTTACAATTAAAAAGCAAAAATTAACTAAACAAACACTTAATTAATTAATATCCCCATCTTTTAAGGGGATCTTGTTGTTTTACGCTGCGTTCAATTACTCTCTTTTGATGATTTAATTGAGGGAATAAATCTATTTTTTAATTAAAAAAATTAATTATTAAAATATAGGCAATAGACTAATGGCACCCCATGTTATTTCCCCATAGAGCTTAATACAGTCGAAGGCTGAGGACTGCCATAGCCATTACTCTATGGAATTTCAATTTTACTTACGTTTTGAAGAATCTAATGCATTTCCAGCTGCTGACATTTCAGCTTGTTGTATGCTGAAGAATTAATGAAAGATTAATTAAATTAATCTAAATTAATTTTACTTACTGATGGTAATTTACCTATGACCATCACCAGTTGCCAAACGTCCTCCTCTAAAGTAAACAGCAACCCGATAAACTCTTGTATTAGTTGGTCCTTTGCATTCAATAACCCTTTGATTCCAAATAAAATAAAGTATTAAATGGTTAAAATAACTCTTAAAGGGAGGGTGAAGTGGAAAATCAAGTGATTTTTTATCGATTCTTCTACCAATTTTAAGGCCAGTCCACATAGTGAAACATTTAGGAAATACAGATTCCGTATGATTTTAAAATTATTTCAAATTAGGTTCAGATTTTAAGGATAATTTTAAACAAGGACTGCCGACCAATCGCGTAACGCCCTGCCTTTTTATTAACAAAATTCTCGTGGCACGTTCCGTGTCTCGCGCCACAATTATCACGTTGCGCGCGAATTTTATCAAATCTCGTGATAAATTTCATTCAACCTGGAACGTGCCACGAGAATTTTGTTAACAAAAAGGCAGGGTGTTACGCGATTGGTCGGAGGGGCTTCTTTAAAATTATCCTTAAAATCTGAACCTAATTTGAAATAATTTTAAAATCATTCGGAATCTGTATTTCCTGAATGTTTCACTACGCAGACTGGTCTTATAATTAGTAGAAGAATCGATAAAAAATCACTTGATTTTCTACTTCACCCTCCCTTTAAATAATTAATTTAAGAAATAATTAACTTTAATTACTTGTAAACTGGAATATCGGGTTCCCCTCCATCCATGGACCTCAGAGTCAAACAACATTGTTGCAATTTTGACTTTGGATCATTCCAATCTTGATTCATGATGAAATCTTGCAACCGAGGGAAGAAACAAACCTCGCAAAATGTCCGACAGAATTCCAAATCTTTATCAACGTAAAGAGCTCCCAAAAATGCTTCTAAAAGATCAGCCCTGTCCTTGGTTTTCAATTCTCCCTTAGGGTACGGGTAAATCGCGTATTCAACCATCCCTAAATCATCGCAAACTACAGCTTGCGTTCGATTATTGACTAAGGAACTTCTAAGTAACTGTAAAACGGCGATAATTAAAGTTAAATCTCGATTAACTTCATTAAAAAAACTAAGAATTACGGATAAATGTCCTTCATGATGTTCAGGAAAATACTTGTACAAGTATTCCGAGGCGACAAGTTGAAGAACAGTGTCGCCCAAGAACTCCAGTCTTTGATTTGACCCTCTGTTTAACAATATTACGTTAATCTTAGTTTAAATTCCGAGATAAGTACAATAATTAAGCTTTAATTAATTATTGTACAAATGATTAAAGTAAGTTAAATTAATTACAATGTGAGATTATTATAACCAACACTCCGATGAGTAAATGCTCTAGCTAAGAGACGAATATGTGTGAATTCAATGCCAGTTGTCTCTTCAAAACTGTGGAGTTTCTGGTTTAAATTAATCATGGATGGTTAATAAACACTTAATACTACGCAATTAATAATTAATTCTGATTAAAATTTAAATTTGAGTACTTTTAAGAGGGGAACAAATTCAATCCAATCTCTATCACCTTCCGGTTCTTGTTCCTGATGAGGTTATACATTGATGAAACTTAATTTTAACTAATGATTAATTAATTAATTAATTTTACTTGAAGAGGATGCGGAGGATAATTCAACCACACATCTAACAATTCTGGTTCTGAGAATAAAGTTCTAGAGAAGACTTTATCAGCCACTTTGATACCATCATCCAAAAACAACGCCCCCATTAAGGCTTCAAAGCAATTGGCCATGGCGTGTCTCAACTCCAAATCATGACATAAATCAGAACCATGAGCGTACAACATAAACTTCTCCAGATGAAGTTTCTAATTTAATTTAATTGCAAGAAACGTAATTAATAATTAAAGAAGCTCCTCCCCAATATCCCAGTTTTAACTTTAGTGCCATGTTGTCAGGACCTATTGTGAGTCAACTACTGATTCCCTGCAATCTCTTGACTCAAAAGTGTCTCGACAACACTGGCATACCGGCAACAACCTATCCCAGTTTTAACTTTAGTGCCACATTGTCAGGACCTATTGTGAGTCAACTACTGATTCCCTGCAATCTTCTTGACTAACCAATGGCCTGACAACACTGGCAGACCGGCAACAACCAGCTTTCGTGGAAACGATGTACAACAACAGTCAAAGAAAAAGCCCAGGTAACAATTACCTTAGCAAGAACAGCCAAATGTTGATTCTGCACGATAGCCGCCCTATAAGTTGCTAAACCACCTTCCTCCAAATCAGGGAACATATAAAACAAATGAATACTGGACAAGAACTCCACAACAGCATCTCCTAAGAATTCCAGACGCTCATTATGATTAATATTAGACGATGTCTCCTCTTGACGTCCAAATCGCGACATGATATTGATTAAAGTGTTAATTCCCCTTTTCCTCGTGTTCATGTAATGAATCCTTCTATCTCCGTATTCCGGTTGACGAATCCCGCAATTGGTCAAAGAGTTACGAGCGTGATCGGGATTAGTTCCAAAATTTTCACGGTATGATGGATGAGTTAAAGCCAATTGAAGTAACCAACGATCTTTGAACTTATGATTGATGTCATTCTCGAGAATGTCTAGACTTTGATGAAATCTAAGGTGGCAGACTAGAACGGGTAGCAAAAGGGCGTGCTACAAGAGTGTACCGTGATTAGTGACGGTTAATTATCGGCACGTCACGTGTCCTTACTTGAACAATATCACACATAATACCAGTTCGGTAAAAATTCTCGCTGCTTACAACAACAGTGACGTCCCTTTTCAAATTACTTAAAATAAAATAAAACAAGTTGTTGTTACGTAAGGTCAGATCGTCATACAACAACTCCTACTTCTTCATCCTCATTTCTTGAAGCTTCATCTCCTTTTGAAGTAACTTGTGTCGATCCGAATACTCTACTTTAGGTTTATTCGCCAACAAGTGACGAAATTTGACGTAATTCCTCCAAGCTTTCTGATAACTCGGGTTCCCAGCGTAGCTAAGTTGAGGTGGTCTGATGCCGAAGTGGACAATCTCGGGATATATGTTGTTCTCCGCGAGACAAGGCTCTCTGTCCAGTTGATCAACGCGAAGGGAACACGGTTTCATACCGGGACATGTGACTATCATACCCTTAACTTCATCAGCAAAGTCTTGCCATTGGCTCATAGACATGCCATGGGCCATATCACGTCGTTCTTTATCAACTAAGGGAATGTTGCAGTTAAGTAGGTATTGAAGGATAACATTCATGGAAAGAAGTTCTTTTCCATTATCTATAAGAAGTTCAAATCATTTCATTTAGACAACAGTGTAAATCGTTTAGACAACAGTGTAAATCGTTCAGACAACAGTGTAAATCGTTCAGACAACAGTGTAAATCGTTCAGACAACACTGTAAATCGTTCAGACAACAGTGTAAATCGTTCAGACAACAGTGTAAATCGTTCAGACAACATTGTAAATCGTTCAGACAACATTGAAAATCGATTATACAACAGTGTAAATCGTTCAGACAACATTGTAAATCGTTCAGACAACATTGTAAATCGATTAGACAACAGTGTAAATCGTTCAGACAACATCGAAAATCGTTCAGACAACATTGTAAATCGTTCAGACAACATTGTAAATCGTTTAGACAACAGTGTAAATCGTCAGACAACATTGTAAATCGTTCAGACAACAGTGTAATTCGTTCAGACAACAGTGTAAATTGTTCAGACAACATTGCAAATCGTTCAGACAACAGTGTAAATCGTCAGACAACAGTGTAAATCGTCAGACAACATTGTAAATCGTTCAGACAACAGTCGCAATCATTTAGACAACAGTCCAAATCGTTCAGACAACAGTGTAAATCGTCAGACAACATTGTAAATCGTTCAGACAACAGTGTAAATCGTTCAGACAACAGTCGCAATCATTTAGACAACAGTCCAAATCGTTCAGACAACAGTGTAAATCGTTCAGACAACAGTCGCAATCATTTAGACAACAGTCCAAATCGTTCAGACAACAGTGTAAATCGTCAGACAACATTGTAAATCGTTCAGACAACAGTGTAAATCGTTCAGACAACAGTCGCAATCATTTAGACAACAGTCCAAATCGTTCAGACAACAGTGTAAATCGTCAGACAACATTGTAAATCGTTCAGACAACAGTGTAAATCGTTCAGACAACAGTCGCAATCATTTAGACAACAGTGTAAATCGTTCAGACAACAGTCGCAATCATTTAGACAACAGTCCAAATCGTTCAGACAACAGTGTAAATCGTCAGACAACATTGTAAATCGTTCAGACAACAGTGTAAATCGTTCAGACAACAGTCGCAATCATTTAGACAACAGTGTATTCGTTCAGACAACAGTCGCAATCATTTAGACAACAGTCCAAATCGTTCAGACAACAGTCGCAATCATTTAGACAACAGTGTAAATCGTTCAAACAACAGTCCAAATCGTTCAAACAACAGTCCAATTGATTTAGACAACAGTACCAATCATTTAGACAACAGTACCAATCATTTAGACAACAGTCTAAAGAACGTGTTCATAATACCTTCAATGGATCTCGCAAAACGGGGCATAAAATGAAACCTAGAACAACCCGTTTGATCTCCATGAGCCTTCCAGTTTAAATCAACAAGTTCCAAAAGTTCTGTGAAGAGAAATTTGGCAAAGAGGTCCAGTCCTTCAATAGTAAAACTTTCCGGGAACTTCTCCTCAATGTAAATGATGGTATACTCAATATTAAACCTAATGACTCGACAAGTGGGTAGACTGTTAAGTGGAGCGTGTGAAAACATTGAAAACCCTTCGAAAATGAATTCGTGGCTATCATGAGTAATTGTTGTTGGAAATTTTGTCTGAAATTTGGGAATTTGGTGGTTGGTTCCTAAGTTTTGTCAATAATCAAAAACTTAATTAACCAACCAAGAAATTAGTGTGAGGTGACATGGTAATCCTGTAATGGTATAATTTGCTAGAGTTATTGCTCTTGGGATCACAAGGCTGCAAGAAATTTTCTCCTAAGTAGATCCCGTGTCTTATTCCAGATCTCTTAGATTTTTCACTGCATCGGCAAAGAGGTCCATCATTCATCTACAATTTAGAGATGTTTTAAGTACCATTCTCTAGGAATTCAGTAGTTCTCTTTAAGTACCTCGCCAGGATCATTGTACCAAAGTTCAGGATGCAAACGACAAGGATGAGTTTTCTTCCTTTCAAGTTCTTCAAGTGAAGTTTCATCTTCTTCACTGTCTGACGATGCGTTTGACAAAGAACTATCATCCGAAGTGTCATTTTTAGCTCCAGGGGTTTTCATCTTCCTCAGTTTAGTTTTCCTGGGCGGAAACTCAAATTTGGGCTTCTTGGCTCTAATTCTGGGTCCTCGTTCAACCAATTCATGGGCAAACTTATCATGAAGAGCTTGAAGTCTTTTGGTAACAATTAGCTCTCCATGGACTGATGGATTTGGCTCATAGTAGAGTTCGGCAGGCGAACATCTAACCCAAGTGGAGTTATCCGTTTCTTCCCCTTCTCCGTCATTTGTGGCCAATTCCTCATTACCAGACTTGTCTTCTTCATTATTAGCAACTGGAAGTGATGGTAATACTAATTTGTCTCTTTCCAGACTATCTCTTCTTGTAGATTGATGATAATGTCTGTCCCTTCTGACGTCTCGGGGTTCCCTGGAGCGCGATTTATAGGAAGATCTTTCCTTGCTGCGTGATCTTGACCTGCTTCTATACCTGCTCCTGCTCCTGTTTTGACTTATTTCCTCTGACCGACGACTTCTGTAGCTGCTACGCGTTGGTGTCCTTCTACTACTACTACTACTATAGCTACCATGACGACTTCTGCTAGGGCTGCGACTCCGACTCCTGCTTCTACTACGACTACGAGTTCTTCTTGGTGGTGGTGGTGGTCTATAGTCGTGTCTACTACGATAAGGTTCTCGGGAAGGAGGTCTTCTTTGGTCTCTTGAGAAGTTCCTATCTGATTCTGAAGAAGGTCTGAAGTACATAGAGTAATTTGTATACAAAGTGATATATAAATCAGCACTATACATGATCTTAATACACAATTTATGTAATTATAATTAAAAACCGCGTGACGGTAGACACTCACAAAGCAGGAAGAGGAGGCGGAAATTCTATGGCTTTCCTCTGATAATTTGCGTAATTTTGAGGCGTTGAATCTTGGTGGTGGTATTGGTTGTTCCAATAACCACCTTGCATTGGAACATGATAAGACTGCTGTTGCTGTTGTTGCCTCTGCCATGACTGTGGTTGCCCGTGTTGGCTTTTGAATGTATGATAAAAAGCTGTAGACTAAAGAAAAAAAAAGATATCTTCTAAAAGTACGAGTTCTTACTTGTAATGATACTGATAATAATTTTGAGTCCATGTAGTACTAACGCAAGACAAAACTTGAATGGCTTGCTGGTCTCCGTAATTTGATGCCTCTGAACCATTGTGGGTGGCATAGTTCGGTGGTGGTTTAGTTCGCCACTGTGCTGGACTAGCCACAGTAGAGATTGTTTTAATGGGTTGTGGGGCATTATCGTCGATTATTTGGGGTTGAGAAGAGAGTTGGTTTGCTTCTGGATTTCTAATTGCATTCGCAGCGAGGTGGTTTGAGATCATTTGCGGTGGAGGACCTCTTGGATTTGTTGGAGGGAACCAAGGCTTACCACCAATTGGTTGTCTCACCGGTCTATTCATGATCTATTTTAATTAACCTTCTTATTTTAAACACATTAGGATCTTCTTTTATACATAACAAGAGTTTTTAAAACCGCTGATAAAGTAAACTGTTCAAAATTACACGTACCTCTTATAGCTCTTGACAAATGCGGAAAACCCCGAAAGATTTTTGTATAAGCAGACGACGCTTACCTGATTGGTCACTTTGGTGGTAAAACGCGCCATATTTAAAATCTGAAAAAGCACATGGCGATTTCCTTCTGAAAAATCAATGTATTACTGCACTATTTATTAAAACGCTATAAATCCAATAATAATTTTATTTATAATTATGATATAATAGTCTATATATCGAGGAAAATGTTAAAAATAGGACAAAAAAGCAGCGTTACATAAAAACAAACAACATCTTATTTCTTTTTTAGAAAATAATACTTTACCCTGATTGAACACTTTTTTTCTTTTTAATTATTAGTACAATTTACCTAAATTATTTAATTTTATTTTATTTTAGTTAACATTATTTGGGGTGAACATTTAACATCAAAACTTTCGTTTTTCCTCCAAAAAATAATAATAATAATAATAAAAATACTAAAATGGGCTTAAGCAATATAATAATCAATGACTAGCGAGCGATAACGGTAATTATAAGTCACTGGTAACGATAAAATAAGTAACGTAAAATAATAACCATTAACTATTAAAAATGTAATAGTTATTTATACTTTAGATTAGATAACATGGCAGCATCTAAAACATCGGTTCTTTAAATATCTCATTTCTTTTTCGCACTAATTGTTTATATATATTTAACCACCTTATTTATTTTATACCTATTACGAACTTAATTAAATTTAATTTAATTTTATAATTATTGCGTTAAGCATTTAATTAACTTCATTATTAGTTTTAGCTTTTTTTGTCAATGTGCAATTTAAGAGAATAAACTCTAGAAAGTTCATTTCATTTTGTTTTCGGTTTACCACCCATTTCTTATAAGTCACCACGCAGTTTCCCAACAATCAAAGGCACGACTTAATTCATACCATTCTTTAGTTAATTCTTATTTATTTATTTATTTATTTTGCGAGAGTAAAAAATATTAATTAAATAATAATAATTATAATTAAAAAAGTACTAGTTTGCGAGATATTTAAATTTGTTTCTTAACATTCCCTCTATGATTAAATAAAAACCCAAGGCTGCGAAATGGTGTAGTTGTAGTTAAGCCTATTTTTGGTAAAAAGTGATTGATAAAATGTGTGTATACCAATTACCTATAGGTTTATTTAAATATTATTAAATAATAATAAAAAAATTAAGTACTATTGTTCGTCTAAAAAGTATAAAGCTAAGTGTGTGTTTTTTTAATTAATTATTGTATAACCATTCTTGCCGTTTGATAATGTTATTTACAATTTATCATACAGCGCCCCCAATCAATTAACCAACGGTCTTTTAATTACCACCACTTTCATCATAATTTCATCGCAAGAATAACTCTTATATAATTATTATTATTATACTATAATTTGTTTGTACAAAGAAGCACCTATAATTTTGTTTTTGCTTTGTTTTTTTTTTTTTTTAGGATTAATAAGTGCCAATATTAATTTTCTTACGATTTTCTTTATAATTTACAAAATGGGCTTTAATTAATTTAATTTAATTTAATTTAATTTCTTAATATAGTGCTTCTTATAGATTTTTATTTATTTATTTATTTTTAAGCATTTTGGTTTGTTTGTTTGTTTGTTTGGTTCTAATAGAAGAGATTTGATATATATTTTTTTATTATATTATATATTGTCTAAGATAATATACGTTTTTTTTTTAAATTTTTAATTATTGACGTGTCAGTTTATAAATATTAATTGCAATTTACTTCATTTTTATTTCGTATTTAAAGCTATTTAGCTATAATTTAATAATAATAATAATAATAATAATAATAATAATAATAATGTGTGAAATTAGCTATATAGAATAGTCGCTTGAAAATTAGGGTAAAAACTAAAAAGGGTTTTAACTATTTGGCACTGACTTATTAAAAGATAACAAAGATTTAATAAAAAATAAATTTTATTTTATTTTTTTTTAAATATTTTTATCCCAAATAAATGTCAGGCCCTGATACAGTTACCAAAAAAATTAAAAAAAAAATAATTTCTGACGTTTTCTGTTATTTTAATTGAAGCTAATCAACGAGTTTTTGAAATTATAAAGGAAAAGTGTATCACGCCACTTGCCCTTTAAAAATAACCTTTCAAGATTGTCCCACTATCTTTTTACTATCACTAAGCCTAGCTATCATAAAATATGTTTATCTGCATCTCCAAAAAGGCAAAAACCGACCCATTTTTCAAGTTCAACATCGTTAATTTCAAATAAATCATCCATAAGTTTATAAGATATGATCCGTTCCATAAGTATGACGTCACTACCTATACTTCGTAATGCTACAGAAGAGACTTACAGCTCGAGATAACTAGTTCGAGAACGACGGAAGCGAGAATTGGACTTCCATCTAGGTCTTATCCTATTTAATCTCTTACTAAGCCTTTGACAGCGCCTCACCAGGCCCGGCGTCGCTTTACCTCGAATCTATGACCTACCTCCCTCACTTCATGACAAGCTCTCATGCATTACTAAGCCTTTGACAGCGCCTCACCAGGCGGCTTCGCTTTACCTCGAATCTATGACCTACCTCATTCACTTCATGACAAGCTCTCATGCATTACTAAGCCTTTGACAGCGCCTCACCAGGCGGCTTCGCTTTACCTCGAATCTATGACCTACCTCATTCACTTCATGACAAGCTCTCATGCATTACTAAGCCTTTGACAGCGCCTCACCAGGCGGCGTCCCTTAACCTTGAATCTATGACCTACCTCATTCACTTCATGACAAGCTCTCATGCATTACTAAGCCTTTGACAGCAGCGCCTCACCAGGCGGCTTCGCTTTACCTCGAATCTATGACCTATGACCTACTTCAATCACTTCAAAATTACAAGCTCCAGTTTCTAAGTTACCAGAGATTAACAAACTTATGGAAGGAACATATCTTATTAACTTATGTATGATTAAACTTAAATTTATCATTTTACTTTAGTAACTTCAATAAATATAATAATAAAGTAACTTAACCCTCAACGTTTTTTGATAAGAGTATAATATAATAATTGTTTATAACTATTGTTTTTTTTTGGAATAATATTAAAATAACAAATAATTGGCGTAACATAATTTGTTTTTTTTGTTTACGAGTAACAAAGGTATATGTATAAAAAAAAACAATAAAAGAATTTAAAACAAAGAAAAACTTACGTAGCAGCAGGCAGAAGTGAGCGACTATTCGCGATGCCCTCAGAATATTACAAGGAGTATTCTTTATGTTTGTTTGTTTGTTTAATCCTAGTCATCCGCGCACAACCATTTTACGTAAATGATTTTTTTTTCAAATAAAGAAGGTTTTTGTTTTTATAGTTCTTTGCATTATTTCTTGCTTTTTTTGTTTTTGTTTTTTTGAACTATCAGCTACTATGAAAAATAATTAAGACAAAGTTTGCATTTTGAAAAAGGTTCATTATTTTAACCACCATCACCGTCTCAGACACAAACGCACATGCGCAAGAGTGGGACTCCGATTTTTTTTAAGGATCGTCTGACAGACACTCGCGTATTTGTTAATTAAAAAAAAATTAATTATTCAAAAACCTACCATAGTTTTTCCGGAAATGTCATATTTGCAAAGCCAGGATTCGATCGTTTCTCCCAGTATTGATTCTCGTATAACCATTCGTCTTCGGGCCCTCCGTTATTTACTTTACTATAAATTACAAAACAAGCCCCCAAAAACCTTATTTATAATCATTCCTTTCAAGAACTGTGTTCATTCTTTCACGGGAAATAATTTTATTTAAACACAATTTAACCTAATAGTATATGTCTATTCAAACTTCCATAGAGGATAATTATACTTCAGTGTCACCTTAGCGTGACGTTTCAATACATGCCTTCAGTAGAGATAAAATTGAAAATAGCATCAAACCGAGTCCGAAGTGTCTGCCATGTTAGAGAGGTTAAGAAAGTAACCAAAAACGTCTCAAGGGCAGGATGATTTTGGTACGCGTTCCTTGGCCATTTTCTTAACCTCTCTATTTAAATTATATGGCTTTAATTATTCTTTCAAGGAACCGTGTTCCTTCAATCCACGGAAATAATTTTATTTAGACACAATTTAACCTAATAGCACATAAAAAGCATACGTGTCTATTTAAACTTCCATAGAGGACAATATTACTATGGTGTCACCTTAGTGCGACGCTTCAACAACGATTATGTTAGAGAGGTTAAGAAGGTAACAAACAACGTCTAGGACTAGATTTTCTACGCGTTCTTCTCCTGGTACCGTGTCATTTTCTTAACCGCTCTATTGCTGAAATTAGTCACAACACAGTCCCCCCCCCCCCGACAACCCGTGGCGTCTCAAAAAAATATACTCAGATTTCTCGTACCGATTAGCTCCGCGATTAGCGGTTACCAGAATACACCCCTTGTCACTTTTATGTCCGATACTGAGGGTTGTATACCCCTCCTTTATTACAACTTAAATGGTCAATATAGGCCTAACTGAACCCGCCCCCCCCCCCCAAGATTTTATCAGGCGATTTCCGAGTGGTGTTTACCCCCCCCCCCCAAAAAGGGGAAGGACTTATAACCCAAGAAGGTGACCTCCCCCGCCATTGTGGTGTTTGCTCATCTTCTATTGTAAATGGAACGCAGCTTAAAGGGGCGGATCGGACCATGGGACAAACGATTATCTTCCACTTAGATCTTAGCATAGATGGGTAAAAAAGGAGAGAGGTCGGTCAGCCAGTTTAAAGAATATAATACACTCTCCTTTTAAACCCTATAGAGTAGTGTCCGTAGAGAGGGGAGTAGACACGATAATAGACCAGATAAAATCTTAAGATGTAAATCACAGAGTACTCACCTAAACCATAAAGGAGTATATTCAATTTTCATTTCCTCTCTCTTTTTTCTCCGGTCCCTTTGTCCTTGTTCCAACTGAGTTTTTATATTTTCAGCGGAAGCGATGTTACCTTCTTCTAATAGCCTTAACAACAAAACAAGTATACCACCCACCCACCGCGTTAAACTCAATTCACTTCGAACTTCCCTCCTGTAAATTAATATTAAATCCAAGCTTATTAATTAATTAATTACCTTTGATCTGGTCTAAATCTGGTGTCGGTTGGCGGTAGTATTTTGGCCAATTCTGGGTCCAACTCATTCAGTTCGATAGCGAATTGAGTAAAACCATAATAGAGCTCGTAATCTTCGGGCATAGCACCGGGTCTCCAGGCGCACTTGACGCTTGGCGCCGTTCCGTAGTACAAAGCTTCCGTCCATTTACCAAATAAACGGTGGACTATTTCCCCGTCACGATTCGTCACACTTCCAAAGATTTCGTGGCGTTTGCTCGACCAGTAACTAGCCTGAGAGAGAGGAGGAGCAACGGGACGTGACGTCAATATATTGGTAGTCTAAATTGTATGGCCTGAGCTCAAGACTCAAGACTTCCAATATGGTTGCCAAAACAGAGGTAAGAGATAGGATTTGTGACGCCACGAGAAAGTTCGTGGTAAAAGATCATAACTTTTAATAAACAGTGGCCCTTAGGGTAAAATGTCACAGAACATTTTCGACTCAAAAATCGCCCATAAAACTAACTCCTACCACCCTATTATAATTAGCCTTATTCCTGATCAGCGCCACCTACCCATAGCGGCGACTTTGAGAACTACTGTAATCGGAAAGCCTATCAGAAGTCGCTAAAATCTGGTGACGTCACTGACGGGCACTCTCGGGGTCTTACCAAAAATGACGTCACCAGATTTTAGCGACATCTGGTTGGCTTGCCGCTTACAGTAGTTCTCAAAGTCGCCGCTATGGGTAGGTGGCGCTGATTAGGAATAAGGCTAATTAAAAGTAATTAAAGTAAAGATTGAAGACTTACTTTAACGAATGTTAACTTGGCTGATGTTTCACCGGATAACTCAGTTATTGTCATTTCACCATACTGATCAACCCAACGCTGTCCGCTGAAGAGATTGTGTACGCAAGTGGTGACTTTATTCCATACATAGTGCACATTCAGTCTGCAAATAAGCATTTCCGTTCAAATTAGCTTTTGGTGGACACTAACACATAATGACCATCTAAAGAGCAAGATTTAAACATAAAATGACATAATTACTTCGGAAGAAGAACGTGTACATTCCCGAAAGGTACAATCTCCATTGATTTCCCCCAGAATTTAGTTTTTACTCTCATATCTATAGAAATAGTTAAGTCAAATCATAACTAAACAGAGGCCCGGACGGCAAAAAGTCATAGAACATTTTCTATTCAAAAACATCCCCAAATTTATCATAACAACGTTCGTTTACCTTGCCAAAAAATAAAATTGCTCGATTCCGCGTAGCAGGCCGAAACTGGTGGATGATGGCTCACCTATAAGATTACCACAAACAACTCATTACATTACATTGGTTACCATTATTGCGTCTGCACTGTACTGTACTGTAAAACGTTAATTACTTGTTCAGCGACAAATCGAAATCCTCTATCGTCTCTAATACACTCGTACGTTTCACCCAGTAAAGGATTAAAGGGTTTATGTCCAGCTCGATAGAAAGAGGAACTATAGGCGGACACCGCGAAGGCGGCGATATAAACCATTCTTTCGTAGGGGTCACTCATTTCACCGGCTTTATCGAGAAGTTCGCTGTATTCTAATTCTTCACACAATCGTTGAAGGACGCTAAGAAATTATTACAATTATGATTGAACCTAATTAACCCTCGATTAAAAATGAATTAATTAATTATTTACCTTAAGGGTTCATTAAGGGTTACGGGCATACTAATTTTGCTCAAATCCTTGCCAATATTTTTACACAAAACACTCCATAAACTAAAATCCCCCAAATCTGGTTTTGGTGCTGGCAATTTTGAACGGCGTCCTGTGTGACAACTCGTAGTTGGAGTGGCTTCGGTAACTAAAATACATACCCACCATTATTATCTCATCTTTGGGCTTGCAGCAACAATTAGCGGTCTTATTCCTGATCAGCGCCATCTACCCATAGCGGTGACTTTGAGAACTACTGTAAGCGGCAAGCCAATCAGATGTCGCTAAAATCTGGTGACGTCATTTTTGGTAAGACCCCCCCCCGAGAGTGCCAGTCAGTGACGTCACCAGATTTTAGCGACATCTGATTGGCTTGCCGCTTACAGTAGTTCTCAAAGTCGCCGCTATGGGTAGGTGGCGCTGATCAGGAATAAGACTGCTAATTACTTACCACTTGGTATTGGGGTGTACTCAGTGCCTTCGTCCGATACGTCACTCAGAAAACTTTCTTCTTCGTCCGATAACGATGCCTTAATTAATTCCGCGAATAAATTAAGTTAGAAGGTAATTCATTCAAGGGTAAAAGGAGGAAGTGAAAGTGCGTACTTCCGATGAAGTACTGGCATTGGAAGGGACTTCCGGGGCATCAAAGTACTCTGACGTCGATAGAACGGAGGAGCTTTCGTGCGAGAGTGAAGGCTGCAATGGTTGATGAACCAACTGAAAGACAGTGCCATTTACTGTTGGCCAATCACAAATCGTAACCGCAACAAAAAAAAGTGACCGAAAACCAAATATATCTTCTACAATATTTAACCTTAAAAAAAATGTCATCTGATGTTTTCTTTTGAGACTAAAAGTGTTTCAAAAATATCCTCGAAGTTTAAACTACATAATTAAATACCCTAAATTATATGGATCCACTTTGTTCAGGGATCGAGATAAAAAAAAATCGGGGAAACCATAAAATTATAGAGCAATCAATCAATCAATCTTTCATTAGTGCTGTTGCCTGCCAGAAGAAGTTTGTAACTTAAAGCAAAAGTGGATGAGAGGAAAAGTATGAAAATGGCCAAAAGTCGCGAGTCATCAGAGTTTCGCCGTAGTTGACCGTTTTATTGGCGTAGCTATACTGGGACTGTTCACTCCCTTAAAATAGGTCTTGTGTTAATTCGCGGTTACGTCGTCTGCAATTGTGTAATCTCGGTAATTTAGCTATAGCGCGAGCAGCTTGCGTCGTGATGCGCGTGATCGAGTGGGCTATGGTTAAACCAAGGAGCATAAATGTCTGAACTACTTTCAGTCGCGAGTTTGCAAGTCCATCAGTCACTAGTAAACTAAATAGTTATTGGCGAAACTTTGATGTCCGCGTTTTTTAACACAGGCTCTATGGCCATTGTCATACTTTCCCTCTCATCCACATTTGCTTAAAGTAAGACATTTTGGCTTCACTTTTAGTTACGAACTTAGTTAGTTAGTATTAGTTAGTGACTAGCAGCTGGAATTACGAAGTGCAGAGAAAAGGGAAATGTTAAAACTTAAAAAACTATGACAGAAAAAGCGAGTACGAGAAAATTAAAAACTTAAGAATAAATTAGGTTAGTAATTAATTAATTAATTAATAATAATAATAATAAAGAAAAACAGTAGGACAAATTAATTGCGTACAGTATTATCATCGGCCCCGTCACCACCAGGGCTATTAAGTAGGGCGGGCATGGCTGATATATTTGACTCCTCGTTGATTCGATTCAGACGCAAGCGCAGATCGGTGTTTTGTTGGATGGCCTGGAAATGGGATTAAGGGATCAAAACTACTCTAGATCTTCTTCCTCCCGCTCACTCTCACTCTTATCTCTCTTACCAACTTATTTATTTATTTACTTATGTTTACTTCTCTTTATTTTAAAGCTAATTTAAATTAACTAAAGGGGCCAAGGAATTTTGGTGACAACATCAATAAAACTACGTACGACAAACCATTTTCCAATAAAAAAAGAGAGAGTAATTTTTAAAGAGCAAAAGCGCAATTTCATTTTAAGGTTATAATAACGATTAAAGCAAATTATAAGAAACACTGAAAGCTTTTGTTTGTATAAATATCGATAGAGTTTTAAAGAAAATTAATATTTAAAATAATGATACGAAAAGATTTCCGCACCTGATTAAGGGAATTGCGTAAATTAGTTATTAGAGATCCGCTGCTTCCACCACTCGGTAATCCACCTTCGGATTCGAGTAATTGTTTAAGTCGTTCTCGTTCAGTTTGCAAACTACGTAGAAGCGAACGTAAACCTGAATGGACTGCAAATTAACCAAAAAAAAAGGGTTAATTAACATCGAAGTCACCCTAAAATGTTCGAAGAGACAATAATGCGAAGTTGTCTTAGAGTTAGGGGTCGGTTTCTGTACCTACCATCTTTAGAGAGTGTTAAAAACTCTTCTTGACTTCGTTGTAATTGAGAACCATGCGACGATGGTTCACCTTTTTGAGACAAACTCGAGATACCGAGCCCAGTTTGGGCACCAAATAGAACGGAACTCGATTCCGGTAAACAAGAATGGCGAGAACTCGAAGCGTTACTCTTCTCAGAAGCCTCGTTAGTTAGTAGAGAAGGATGGGAAGAACTCAAGAAACCCATGTCTTTCATGGGAACATTACTAATCTAAAGGTTTTGTTAAAAAAACATGTTGGGTTCAAAGGAATCTTCAAAGAAAGTTTTAATAAAAACCTTCGTACCCCTTTTCCTCGACTATCTCCCGAATCACTAACATTATCAGGTCCGCTACTGCTACCACCTCCTCCGTATTGGTCCTGAGATACCACTATCTCTACCCCTCCTTTGGTACTTCCTGACCGACTGGGTGGACCGTCGTACGTCGTGGGAGGTAGAGGTGGTGGTTGAGGAGGTTTCGTGTTCTTCTTACTTTTCTTTAAATGGAAGCGTCTACGTTCTTTTTTAATTGAAATGGTGTCTATTGCTGGCAACTAATTCCAAACTACGTTAGTGACTCAAAGACCGGTAAAAGAACTATTCGGAAAAATGCTTAATTACTTCTAAATGGGAAGCGGTATACGCGCTAGATAGACTTTCTAACTGTTGCAGAAGAGAACTCATTTGAAACAGCTTCTCTTGCAAAGCCGCCAAATCTAAAGGCAAAGATTGGTATAGGTTATAAAGTGGATATCCTTGTCCGGGCGGAGTTGACAGAAACTTAGCTAACCTCGATTTCCTTGATCAAGAGCAGTTGAATCAAGAATCCAAGCGGCAACCCTATTCTGTTGATTATTTATAGGACTTCGAACTAATCGCGAGGCGTCTCTAGAAGCTGAACTACGTCGAGCTGCCGTATCGGATAGTAAATATCCAGTAACCATAATGTCATCAACGGGAGTCGTTATCTTCGGAGCTTCTCGGGTCCCGAAGGAAATCTCGTGTTGTCTATAAAGCCTATGATGGTGAAGCTGGGAAACCCATTGTTGAAACTGGGCAGTGTTTTTAACCTTTCGTAAGGATGGATGGATATATAATAAACCATTAGGGATTGAAGATATTCGCGTCGTCTAAAGTCTATCATAAATACTTTAAGATGGTAAATAAACTCTTCGGTATCAATATCCATTCTCCTTCCTTTACTTTTGGTAGAAATAACGGAGAGCCCAACATCAACCGTACCGTGTAACTTGCCCCTAGCCATCTACGAATGGAAATTACGCATTTGTAAAGGTAGTAGACTAGGTATCCTAAACTTAATTAAAGTCAGGCAGTAACGCCGGAAGTCCATAATCGGAAGTAAAGTAAAAGTACGTCGCGATTACAGAAGTCCTAAGCTAAAGAATGAAGGGTGTGTTTTGCTTTAAAAGAAAGGTTTTCTAAAGGGAGACCCTGGTTGTTTTACTTCAGTTCACGGACTTCGGTTACTTAGATATAGAACACATGAGACTATGTACCTCTGTTGAGGATTTTGCATAATTTAAGATTCCCCTGTCTAAACAGAAATACCTCTGGAACAAGAACAAGAGAATAAGTAAACAGTCGTTATATTAAATTATTGATGTCGCGACAAAAGGGGAAGGGCAGCGAGACACTCGAAGCCTCGCGACACTTTACCTTATGCCATCCTTTCAAGGGCCATTTCCGGCGTTTCAGTAAGTATCCTTCTAGCTTTTCCGGTTTGACCTCGCATCGTTGTCCATCCCTTAGTCCTTCCAGTATCTCCCATTCGCTTCCACGATGTTGTTTTTTATTTCCACGACTTGTGGCGGCTGATTTTTCCGATTCGGCCTTTAGATCGCCACCGGTCGAAGTGGGCACGACCAGGGGGCCATTGCCCCCCATCGGGGTTACTGTGGCGGTGGCCGGGCCGTTAGTACGCGACAAGGCCAAGCTAAGATCTGAACGGGTGTGAGCTGGCCGACCTTCCGGACGGTTTGATTCCTGAGACAAACTGGTACCCACACTCGCATCCTTTAAGGATAAACAGTCGAGAATCCAATCAGATTAACCCTTGCTCTAATAGCAACCAGACACTTCTTGATATGAGCAAAAGCGAGTACAGGGAAACGCGACTTGTTTACTTTACTAAAACGTTTGAATAAAATAAAACTGCGGGGATTGATATTTTTCTATCAACATTAAATAGGTCGAAAAATGATTAAAAGAAGAAAAGACTTTATTGTAAGGTTTTCAAAATCAGTGAATAAAACTTCCGAAAACATCAATCAAATTGTGTTTAGAACTTTATTTAAAACAGAACGAGTATCAATGTAACTTTAGACTAAAATAATGAACGGCTTCTATACCACCCACCTTTTGTACCAGTCAAAAGTTAAGTTGTATTATCGCAACTATACAAATTATTATTATGTATTTTTCAAATCAAAAACTTCCGCAAAACCCTTTCAAACTATAAGCTGCCTTAAAGAATAGTGTGAGATGTATTAGGATAACGGTGGTACCAAAGTAATCTCGTGGAATACAAGTGAAAAAGAGAAAAAGCTGATATCAAAAGCGCGTAGACCTACAGACCAACGTTTGATGATATTATAAAAATAATTTATCATTATTACAATGGCACCACTACCGTCCTAGAAATTCTCCCCCCATTAAAAGAATCAAATTTATAAAGAAAGAACTCTAGTAAGTAAGTAAATAAATCCTCAGACTAAATAACAATGCAGATGCCAAAATAAACACAACCTTTTAAAGAAAAATAAATACATATCGATTCACTTGTAAATCAATATTAAGGGCTGTACACGAAAAAAAAAAAAATAAAACACCAGGGAAAGTTTGGTAGACAGAAACAGTCACGTTTCACTTCACTCCTCCGTGATTTATTAACAAAAAATAGTATTAAAAATTCTGACCCAAAAATAGAAAATTTTCCAGTCGATTCAATCATTAAAAAAACTAGAATAAAAACAATTAAAGTTTTTTACCATTTTAACTTTAAAAGGCATCTTGTGAATCTTACACCCAGGAAAGATGCACGTCATTTTGAAGTAATTGTTGTTTAAAAACGCGCAACTTAAAACCAACGTCAACAAACACTCCTAAATTTCACTGTGCACCGTGACCAAACTTAACTCGCGTAAAAGTGGCAAAACGCAATTGCAGAAAATCCAAAAATCGGTGTAGTAATCAAAGAAACCTTGTTCTTTATTCTGGGATGGTCAATATAAGACAATTACCACGGCGAAGTGGCAAGGTCTGTGGCCCACATTTTCAAAGAAACGTATACGTCTCAACCTCCATTCCTAAAGACCATACAGGGACTAGCCAATAGCCAATAGCTAGTCACCTAGAAAAGTCTGGTTGGTCCCTTAGGTTAGGTACACATTTTAGGGGGTGCCGTTTCAAACACCTATAACAAAGGCTTAGGATATACATATGTAGAATGGAATAATAGATGCTAAAAACGAAACAGAAGAACGTCGAGCGGCACGCATATATATATTCGAATTCAACTCGAATTGTTACTTAAGTTACTGCGTGTGGGCGTAATGGAGCAGGCAAGCAGTCGCTCCAAGGAGGGGGGACATTAGTTGAGAAAAAGGGGTAAGAAAAAACTGGGTTGAATTAATATTAAATAATGACCAAATCACTTATGAAGAAGTATAAACCCAAGGACCTCAAAAGAGGGAAACCATTCTATACTCTGAGCAGGAAAGGTCTAAAATACCGCATAGCCCCAGCCAGCATCGAAAACAGCCCACGATTGGTGTAAAATTTAACCCCTACACACATTATATATCAAAAGTAGAGTAACACCAGAGTTATCAAATGATTTAATGCATTGCTAAGGGCACCCATCCAAGATAGGGGAATATTGTACACAAAATATTTCATAGTTATCGATATAAAGATGTTCTTCCTTCCAATCTTATAATACTCGAGTATGTAGTACCCTAAATTTATTGGTTTCGTTGCTACAGACCATAAAGATGACTGTTTATCGATTTTCAAAGTCTGCTATCACGTTTTGGGCATCGAGGGAGCTGGTCCCGTGGAAGACCATTATATATATAGATATAGATATGTATTTGAGAAATCTGCTACTCGATCTCTGATGATGATTCGTGTATCTCCAGAACCCCCTTAAAAAGTAGTTTTGAAGATAATTTGATAGATATTAAGTTTTTCTTTATTAATTCACGGACATATTGGAAAATGACGGTCCAGATAAGTTACTAAAACGTCGTGATGACGTACAACGTAAATATTATAACTATACTAACTATTATTATCCTTCTTTACACAATGCACATACAAAGTCGTTTATCTATAAACAACAAATATATCCTATTCAAAAGTTGGAGTTACATTTTCGACTCGAAAATTGATTTTCCCAAAGAACATCCCCCTTAGACTTATCAGAAACACCCTGTATATTTTTTTTAGTTTATCAAATAGATAGTTTACAGACTAGGAGTCATACCATTTACACAAGGAGACATGGCTTTCGACTCCACCAGCGAGTCTATTCTCCTTGTGTAAATGGTATGAATCCTCGTAGTCTGAGAACTATGTATAAGCTAAGTTTTTAAGGAGTCATTTTGTCGTAAAATATTTATAACTTAAGTTTTATCAACTTCTTAAACTATATCATAACCCTTGGTAGAAAGTAGAGACCTATGACTCTGTTATACTCAATTTTTACCCCCAAAAAACTAAAAAGAAAAAACAGCGAGTTACGCGTGATAAGAATATGGTAGTAATCATAATAATGGTTTGGGGAAAACGAGGGTTAGAATTTATTTTCTTATAGTTATAATATTACCTTTATAAAAGAACCAGCGAGAAAATTCTTATTCCTAGACGAAGGTGCAGGTGCGGGCCTTTTACACGAGCGGAAAACTCGACTTATAAACAGTGCGAGGCACGTTACGGTTCTCCGTAACATAGCAGATATTAGCAGCCAACATTGTCTTTGATATTTGGTAACACTCCAAAATGATAGTTACGTACCCGTGTATTATGGCGCGAAAAATTGGCGGCAAATAACTACTAAGAAAACCCGCGAAAAAACGAAATCGAGGTAAGTTAACTGTTCCTTAAATTGAAAATAGAGTTAAACATAACCCTAAAATTATAAAATAAATGAGACTAAAGCGTATTATAATGTCCTGGGCATTGATAAAAGGTCACAGGGTCACAAAGCGCGTTTTCACGTGTATAATGGCGCGAAAAAGTGGCGCCAAAAATTTTCCAGTTAAGTATTCATTAAATTGAAATTAGGGTTAAACTTAACCCTAAAATTATTTAAAACTATAAAATAAACGAAACTGAATGTCCCAATCATTGATAAAAGGTCAGAGGGTCACAAAGCGCGAAAAAAGATGGCGGCAAAGAACTTAAAAAAAATAAACGCTAAAAATTATTGAGATAACTATTTATTAAAATGTAATTCAGGGTTAAAATTAACACTAAATTGATTTAAAACTATAAACGAAACTTAACTAAGACATTAATTAACTGTTGAAGTAATATCCAGGGTTATCCCGCATCAGGGGGGAAAGGTCACAGGGTCACAACAAAAGCGCGTTTCCCAGACACGAGAACGAAGTTGAAGACAGAAATCGACACACGACCTCAACGAAATTACTTCGCGAAGTCTTTTAATTAGTCATTTTCCGTTACACCTCGCCTTGAAATAAAATGGAGTATGTTTCACCGGGAAACTTGGCAAGATTTACAAAAAGAAAATGTGAAAAAAAAAACCAACTGGAGCGAGAATGCACATTACATCGTTTTTGTACGCGGTTAAAAGGTTAACAGCGTAAAATATACAACTGATATATTGTATTTTACCCTACCCTGCCTTTCTCTTCATTAAACGTAACCGTAAGAACATTTTCTGGGTTTATAAAAAGGGAATGGGGTATCTCTAATTAAACGTGGAGCCAAAATTTGTTCAGACTAGCTAAACAGAACTCAAAGGGGAGCCGCGCTAAGCCTAACGTACCAACAGAGAAGAGAAAAAACCCAGTATATTCTCTACATGTCTTTTGCATAATTACTGTCAATGACACTTAACTTTAAAGTGTTACGTAATAGATGTTTTAAATTTAATAATAAAAAACAGCTTCCCATAGAGTTTACTGAACTTCCGAGTTTCTCTCACGAAATAATTCCCTTTAGTAAGTTCCTCATTGATTTTTTGTACAAGTCTATAAATAATTTCAGTACTAGCATAAGTTTATAAGAAATGTTCCTTTCCATAATGCTACTGAGAGACTTACAACTCGAGATAACTAGTTCGAGAACGACGGAAGCGAGAATTAAAGTCCTACACACGGTGGTTAATTAATTTTGCAGGACTTCCATCTAGGCCCTATTTAGTCTGCATTACTAAGCCTTTGACAGAGCCTGACCAGGCCTCGGTTTACCTCGAATCTATGACCTACTTCAATCACTTCACGACAAGCTCCAGTTTCTAAGTTACCAGTGACAAACTTATAGAAGGAACATATCTTACGAACTTATGGTACTAGACTATCATCTGTATTGAAAAATATCCACCTATATAATATATAAAACAGAACTGTTTTGATGTAGAGGTAAAGTAAAACATCATACAGATGGCCCTTAATCAATTAGATAATTACGTTTATTAATTATAATTATTATGGTTCGGGTGTAATTACTACGAGATACATTAATTTTAATAAATTAACGCTCAAAAGGAAAAAAACGTATGCCCCTGTAAGTTGGCTTTACCTTGGAACACTGGTGTGTAGCGGGCGAAACATTTCTACAGGCGTACTATGGAAAATCAATGCTAAGGAAAACCCCTATAGGTTAGGCTTACCCCTATTAACTAAATTTGTGTGTTCAATAAATCAATCATTTGATGAATGACGTAAAAGAAAATTTAGTGTCACATCTTTGACAATCTAAAGAGTTTCTTCTTTGAAACTTTTCAGTCGGCGGTGTAAACAGTTACTTTAAAAGGTTTAAAATTAAAGTTTATTTTCAAACATATACCCCAATCTTCTTTAATGAAATGGGGTACATGTTAAAACCCCTTAGGTCTTAAAAGAGCGCAATAAATAATCAAACAAGCCTTGGCTTCTTTTATTTCTTTTTTAATTCAAAATGAAAATAAAACGGAGATAAAAAGGGCTTCGCAATTAGGCCTAGTATAAGAACTTTCTCTTCAAATCAAACATTTTTTTATGGCGTAGTTGTTTTGAAATAATATTTGCTGCCCCCAGGTTAAAAGCACTTTAAAAAGTCAATAGATTATTTTTATATACACCCCGAATCGTGCCCGGCAATTTCTGAAAATAAGTTGTATTAGACAAATAATTCCATGGATGCACAAACACAAGACTATCTGAAAATCTGTACGTCGCAAGTTATAAAATGATTTTCAATTCAAATTGGATTTTACTTTGAAATATTAAAATATAATGCGAGCTCCGCAATTTCGGTGTCTAGTCGAATTGGATCTCAATAAAAGGGTTAATTCAATTTTGATGTTAAACTTCGACTATAAGTTATAAATAGGACCTTTTATGAACTTATAGGATAATATAGGACAGGTTTAAAAATATAGGATTTAATAGGAACGCTGGGCTCCCTTTAGTACACTTATCATATGCCCAAGGAAATTTAATTTGTCTAAATATTTTGAAGGAAAATAAATGAACCAAAAAAAAATAAATAAATAAAATGTTATCCAACTTCACTTCCTTCTCTTCGTAATTCAACTTTGAAGTGTATGCCGCCAATATGGTGCGTAGGAGTTTAAGAAGTCACGTTGTACGAAAACCTACTGCCTTACTAACAACGTTAACGCTCTCATTTCGTATATAAGAAAACAATCAGTAAAAACTAATGGAATTTTGCGTTAAGATACCCAGCGCGCGCGAGCTTACATTCAAATGGCACTAAATGTTATTTTTCCATTAAGAAAACGATTGTCAATGCGGCCAAGTGCCACTATAGTTATTTGTTTCACGAGGATGTCAGTATATAGCCAAATTTTCAGTTGTAAAATTCATTAAGAGAAAAGGAACGGTGTAAGGATATGTTACGTTAAAACGTCATGGGAAAAAAGTAGTCCGTGCAGTCTCGATATTACAAAGATAATTCCGTAAGAGAACGGCACGTGCATCATCAAAAATCTGTGACGGAGAAAGTGTACTAATCTATACCAATCCGAGTTTGCATTAGGTACAAAGCTAAATATTGTATAGTAATCATTAAGGGTATTGAAACAGCGTAAACTATGGTACATTGAGCATATTCCGAATGAATTTTGGACCATAAAGAAAGCTCGTTTGGACATTTGGATTGTCGCCAAGGTAACGGTTGGAGCATAGCTGTAACATAAGGGCGCCCGGCGAAAGTCGAATGCGAGGATTTTCTTTTTTTTTTCTTTATATATAAAAAATAAGATAAACGTTAGAAATTTTTCGCTTGGTAAGCTGCCGTAAGCGGCTTTTGAAAAACGCCATCAGGACAGGTGCTGGCTGGCTGCTGGGAAGGTGGACTTAGTCGCCGCCATGCACCGGCCGGAAGCGAGACTAGGCCATAGATGTGAAAATGCCGTAATAAAAAAAATATTCGATTACATTTTTTAGCCACGCCGTAAATACAACGATGGTGGTGGCTATTAGTTTGACTCAAGGCGTTGTTGTTGTCGTTGTTGGTGGTGGTAGTTTTCGGTTTCGTTATTTTGATTTCGCCAATTGTGTTTTAGAGTATTTAAAAATTGACTTATGGG
The DNA here is from genome assembly GCF_054372755.1 of Phalangium opilio. Classification (NCBI taxonomy): domain Eukaryota; kingdom Metazoa; phylum Arthropoda; class Arachnida; order Opiliones; family Phalangiidae; genus Phalangium; species Phalangium opilio. The sequence goes on from NW_028324151.1 coordinate 3,648,160, forward strand.
ACTGGGTATTAGATCAATTGAAGTAAGGTTAGTTTTCACCATATAATTGCAATAAAAATATTTAATAATTCTCTCAAAATTAATTTAATTAATTACAATTTAAATGTGTAAAAATTCTATCAAAATTAAATGAGTTAAAATGAATTCAATCGGTATGGTTTTATTATGGGCCATCTTGTTCATTTTGAGATATCGCTGATACCTTTAGCGGAAGTATATTAAACTTACGTTATATCAGAAGCGCATGACATACGAAGTGATTTTCTATTATGCATAACATAGCGGCCGTCTTATACGGAAAGCTTTTACCATCAAGGGGGGGGGAATGTCAGCCCCCTTTTCAACTTTATTTTTCCTCTCGCGCCGAGAAATCCAAGCGGGTGGGGTTCGGGTGGATTTTGTAGGTGCGTACGCATATATCACCGTCTAGAAATAGTTCCCCTTATTCTCGCCAGACGGCAACCCTAATAAATCGATGCAGTTCTTGTCAGTATCCCCCTTAGGTGGCTAGTGCCGACTCAAATAAAAATCTTTCCGTATGAGACGGGTCTACCAAAGAGTCTAGAAAATCACTTCGTATGTCATGCGCTTCTGGTTATATACAGGGTGTTTCTGATAAAAGGGGTATGTTCTTTGGGAAATCGTGTCCCTTGTGGTAAAAATGGAGATAGATAGAAGTTACATTATGGTCAAAATCGATTTCCCATTAATTTATGGCTGCAGACTTATCAGAAACACCCTGTATACATATAAAACTTCGGGTCAAAAGTGCGAACTACACCATAAAATTGCGCCATCAGATTAACCGTTTTAGAAACCACGACGACAACGAAAAGGGGGCGCGCAAAAATCACTTTTAATTTCAATGTACTGCTACCCTACATTCATTCAGTAGTCGTCTACGTCTTTTATGTTCATTTTCTGATTTCTGTTAAATTCATTCCGAGAGAGAGAGAGAGAGAGAGAGAGAGAGAGAGGGGAGGGAGGGAGAGAGATAGAGAGAAAGAGGAAAAACGTGACTTTTAAACGGAAATTAATGTAACGTGCGGTTGCTTTCTCCGAAGAAAAGAAGATAAAAAGTTCGAATGAACGTCAGCTTTAAACATATTGAAGAGTTTTTGAAAAGGACAGTTTCGGAATTTCCATTTCAATGAAGCGTAAAAATATTAATATTAAACTTTTTCAAGAGACACGGAGTGGAAATAAGTACAGTTGTAAAAGCGTAATATACAGAATGCTCGTCGTAATAAATAAAAACAATAAAAATAAATAAAAAAGGTGGTGGTAAATTTTGTTTTTGCTTTTTGGCTAGACATTGTGGAAAGTTTTATCATTATCTTTATTTGATACAGATAGGGAAAGGGGGGGGGGGATTTGTAGTTGCTGTTTCGTAGACGGCAGGGCCAGACATAAGCGCTGAGTGGAAAAAGGAAGGTATTTTTAGGTTAAGCTGTTAAATTTGTATATATTTTTATTTATATTATAAGTGTTTTTTTTTGGTTGTTCATGTTTATTTTTATGATTCGTTGGGTTAATATCAACATACATAAGTTTATAAGATATGTATAAGATAAGTATGACACTTCCTATACTTCGTAATGCTACAGAAGAGACATACAGCTCTAGATAACTAGTTCGAGAACGAGGGAAGCGAGAATTGAAGTCCTGCACTCGGTGGTTAATTAATTTTGCAGGACCAAATTCCATCTAGGTCCTATTTAGTCTGCATTACTAAGCCTTTGACAGCAGCGCCTCACCAGGCGTCTTCGCTTTACCCTGAATCTATGACCAACTTCAATCACTTCATGACAAGCTCCAGTTTGTAACCAGAGATTAACAAACTTATGGAAGGAACATACCTCATTAACTTATGGTTATGCATACATAAAATTAGCCAAATTATAATCCTAGATATAATCGTTGTGTATTTGACATTTGGTATTGAATAAGTTACTCGAAATTGCGCGGGTATTCCCCCCCCCCTCTCTTTCGCTTATCTGATTAATCTACCGATTGCTTTCCAATTAAATATTAATTCCAGTATATACTAATTAGATTTTGATACTAATTATCCTCTTAGAAGTCTAAAATCCACATGGGGATTACACTATTTTCATATAATTTAGATCTCGAGTCGTTTTATCCAAGGAAATCAGTTCATTGCATTATAAATTAGATGATACGGGAATGCAATTAAGGGGGGGGGGCAAATGCACGTGGGAACAGCGTAATATAATGATTATATCGAGTAACGGCACCTCCCAACTTTGACTATATATAGTACCGATTGAAAGATAAGACGAGTGCCATTACTCTGTACTGAAACAAAAAGACCACGCCCTGGTATATAATGTCATAATTATGCTATACAATCAATATATATTAGTTTGTATTAGACTTGTAAAACTAATTTAGACACTGTTCAAAAGGGGAAGGGAGGGGGGTTGCAGTATCGTCTGCTATAGGGTGGAAATAAGATAAATTTCTTACAGGACATGTGTCCAGTGACTGCAAAATTTATAGACATTGTCCACTTGAGTGAGAAAAATTAGTGTCGCATCTTAATATTCAAGCTATCAAAACTTTATTGGTCAAATGTCCAGAGACCCCCTTAGTTTTTTTTAAAAAAATTATGGGACATTTTGTTAAGCAGACGACGGAAATGGGATATTGTTTTATTAAATCTCATCAACAAAATAGGAAAATATACTTTTTCTGTAATAGCAAAGCTCCAAAAATTAAATAAATAAATCACAGCAAGCACAAAAAAACATTAAAAACTTACCGAATCGGAATTTTGTGTGGGACTAGGATTTTGAACATTTCTACTCGTCAAATCCTCCATTTGTTCAATGTTTGTAAGCGCGGCGTGTTAAAATCCGAGATATGTGCACGTGTGCAAAAATTAATGGTTTTGGATCATCAACTTCCGGCGAAGGGATACAGACAGTGTCATGCATAAGTAGTGTCCGACGTCATCATACCCATTTTTAAAATTATTTCTGGGTATTTTTTTCTGAGTTTATTTTAAAAAATCTGGCAAAAAAACGGGGAAAAAAAGAAAAAAGAGACGTGCGATTGTTAGCAACAAAATCATTTAGTGTAGAGCTAATTAAATTATTGGTTAAAATAAATCAAAAAAATTTGCAAAAAAAAATAGTTTGCTAACCTAAAACTGCCAAAAATATCAACAACTATTTCTAGATCATTAAATTGCAAGTGCAATAAAGGTAATATAACCTTTGACCCCATAAAAACAACTTACGATGGAAACGTTTTAGGAGAGTGGAAAATGTTTCAAAATTCTTTCAGGGCAATCAATATTGGTTCTATTTCACTGGACATACTAGATAAATTATTCTAACATTAATTCACCATCGTATATTTTCATTAACTACTAAAACAATCAAGGAAGCCTTGAGCTATGCATATCTCATGCATCAAACCGTCTATTATCTTTGAACGAACAAATATCTATGCCTCGGGCTAGCTCGGATACGACTGTATATACTCAGCAAAAATAATTCCAGTGTTTTAGAAATAACATATGGCGTGGTTGTGGTAGATGTCTTAAAACAATTCTCTATATACTATAAGTCGCGATTCAAGGTTAGACTGTATATTGAAACAGGTGCAATATATAACGAGATATTCGTTCATACCTATACTATGCGTTATCAGAAGTATAAAATACTTATCTTCCAGAGAAGTGTGCCAACCACAAAACGGGCGGAGTAATTGCAACATGATTCTCCCCAACATCATTTAAACATTTATTAATAGCAAGGTTATAACCGAATCACATCGCGATTAATAGTTCTCTTATCATTACTCTATTAGCGCGGCTTAACTATTTGCCAAGGCGCATGCGCTTGTGCAGATTTTTGTCCTACGTCAAGACAATCAAGGTTTGTGCCTGGTTGATTGCTGAGGATTTAGTAAATACCAAGCAGTTACAGAATTCACCCTATCACGGTGGGATGACACCCATCTGAAGTTTGATGAGTAGGAGAGCAAACATAGAGGAATGTGAGCCTTTACAAAACTAAAGTATTAAGAGGATACAGAGTGTCATCCTTCTTCTATTATACCCTTCTGATTCTAGTAATTTTACATATATTTGGGTTTAACGTTAAGCCTTGTCGGTATTAAAATATTGACCCAGGCATGCTCTCCTTCTCATCTTGGGTATAAAATTTAAATAGCCATATGTAACTTATTTATACGTATAGTTATCTTAAGTTGTAAGGCTATGGATTAAGTGCGAACGCGACCTCTACAAAGTATATCAAAAACACGCGATCTTGCGATTAAAAGATAAGCTGAGCATACATTAAAATTCAGAGACTTCAAGGAAGAAGCTAGTGTGAGTGAGTGGCTTAGTCCTAATCGATAAAATTAGAAAAGCAGCACCAGAAAAGATGGTTAATTAGTGAAAATTTAATTAAAAACTGGGAACACTCCTTAATTACAAAACAGAAAATTGGAAGAACAAAATAAAAAAAAAAATTGAAAAACCTCTACACCACCTTTCTTTGGTTAAGTCTAAAAGATCAAAAACAGAAGGTCAATTATTCATTTAAAAAAATGTTCCGAACATTTTTGTTTAAAACCAAAAATTTTAATTTATTTTGAAATTTCAAAACAACGACATTTTTGCTCCAAAAACTTCAGATTTTATTGCGTTTACAAGGACATAGTGGAAACGTTGAAACCCCTTATAATTAATTTCTTCCGCGGTTATATTTAACGATGAAGAAGCGAGTTAATTAATTAACTTAATTAATTATGAGCTAACGAGGGTGAGAGGGGTCTTAAAGTGTAACGTTATGGTTAAATAAAGAGCTACTAATTTGCTTGTGAAGAGTCTTCATTATCTAAGTAGCAAAAATTTAATTTTCTCGTATAACAATAATAACAATGTATGGCGTAAAGAGAGGATGAAACAAAAAATTTAAATACCGCAGGTAAATAAATAACAATAATTACCCTCTGGCTTTTCCATAGTGTTTTGACTTATAAACAACTTATATTTATATGAATAAATACTTGTGACGTGATTATATCTCACTTCAGGTAGATTACTAAAATAATCAGATCCAAAAATACCCCGAGTTATCTATTATACAACATAAAAACAAAAGATATTAAATTAGGTCTATATAGATATAGAGGTCCCGGACTTTGCAATACACTGGACCTTAAATTCCACATATTTTTATGTTTAGAGTATTTTACAGATAACCCCTTAAATTTAATTAATTAATTAAGAAACTGATTGAGACAATTATTATATATATAATTTAATTAGGGGGTCATCCCTAAAACACCTAAATAAAATCATAACTCAAAAACAGTGTCCCTTGTGGCCAACAAAAATGGAGATAGAAGTTATAATACATTTTCTATAGTCAAAATCGATTTCCCAAAGAATTCAATTCACCTCCTTTAATTTATCAGACTTATATCAGAAACACCCTGTATATATCCTTGATAAAATCCGAATCGAACTGAATCGAATGATTTGTTATCGAAAGGTCACTATGATGGCATCCCTCTCTAGAGTCTAAACTAGAAACTCTTAACGGACGTGGGGTTAAAAAAAAAAAGAGAGAAAATTGCAAGGTAGAAAATAATCTGCTGAAGGGAGTAAAAAATATAAAAAAAAAACTTTCCTAGAGGGTGATTTAAGAGTTTCCAAAGCACCAACAGCAAAATAACCACCTAACCTATACTCGACCCCTACCGGAAAGTGGAGGAAGTAGGTAGAAAAGCCGAGAGAGCTATGGCAGCATCAATTCGCCCAAGAGAGTTATTCCTATCACCATAGCAACTATCTCCTCTCACTCTTCTTTCCAGTTATGGTCAAAGCGTGAAAAGCTGTTACTTCTGGTTTACTTTTTTTTCCTGTTTTTCACCTTGCAGGTTACTCCAGGTATGTATGGGATTTGAGTGAAGGGATGGAATATATAAAAAAATACTGTATTCCAAAGTTTGAGGCGAAAATATTTTCCCTGATTTAATTTTTAAGTATACAACCCTGTCCCTGCATGGCCGTCTGTGTTAAGTGAGTTTACATTTACAATTTTATTCGTGAATTAAAATGATTTTAGGAAAAACTTTTGGATTAAGAGGAAGTTAATTATGTTTTTATACAAACTTACAAGTTAAATTAAAGGTTTGTAAAAACGCCAGCAGTAATTTAAAGGGAAGATAAATGGTGGTGGTGATTATGTTTTATGTTTACTGGGTTGAATTCTAAAGGCTACTTCCGAATTTTATGGGGTTTTAAAAATTTACTTCCGAATTACTTTATGGGGTTTTAAAAATTTACTTCCGAATTACTTTATGGGGTTTTAAAAATTTACTTCCGAATTACTTTATGGGGTTTTAAAAAGTAACTTCCGAATTATTTTAAGGGGTTTTAAAAAGTTACTTCCGAATTATTTTACGGGGTTTTAAAAACTTACTTCCGAATTATTTTACGGGGTTTTAAAAACTTACTTCCGAATTATTTTACGGGGTTTTAAAAACTTACTTCCGAATTATTTTACGGGGTTTTAAAAACTTACTTCCGAATTATTTTACGGGGTTTTAAAAACTTACTTCCGAATTATTTTACGGGGTTTTAAAAATTTACTTTCGAATTATGGGGTTTTAAAAATTTACTTCCGAATTATGGGGTTTTAAAAACTTACTTCCGAATTATGGGGTTTTAAAAACTTACTTCCGAATTATGGGGTTTTAAAAACTTACTTCCGAATTATGGGGTTTTAAAAACTTACTTCCGAATTATGGGGTTTTAAAAACTTACTTCCGAATTATGGGGTTTTAAAAACTTACTTCCAAGTTTTAAAGATCTACTTCCAAATTATGACCCTTTAAAAATCCTTCGACCGAATTCTCCGATCTATTTTAAGCACGACTTCCCTGACCTAAGACTTCCAAAAACTTTCCCCGATGCATTAAAACCCGTCCTATTTCCGAATTCTACGGGTTTCTTACACGCTTTGATCTCAATGACACTTCCACTATCATTACAGACCCAGTCGTACGTGACGAAATAAATTATTGAGTCCACTTTCCCTTTAAAATGGCATTGAATACTTTTTGGACTCAACGAGGATAAATTTTGAATTAAAAGTAATTAACTTTTAATGTACAGAAGACAGAGATAAAAACGGTTCTTTTTATTATACGTTAGGCAATGTTTCTAATATTATTATTATTACCAACTTAAAACGTTCTTGAAAATTTTGAAAAAAAAAAAAAAAAATAAAATAACGCTTTCGCTTAAGTGAAAGAATTACCTTTATTTAATTGCACAAGGAACAAGGAAATTTCTGGACCGAAAAATAAAGCGACATATTGACGTCTTAAAAACTACCGACTAGACGTTTTTATGACCAGAGAAAAAGGGGGATGTTATCGAATTTTCAAAACATTATTTTTGCCAGACGAAAAAAAATGGTAATTTTGTTATTTAAAGAGTGTAATCTATACGAAAACTTTTAGCGATCTCTGGACAGCCGCCTCGTTTATGCGTGAGATATTTTGAAACAGTTTTCAACCGTTTTTGGAAAGGTCGAAATGGAATAATTTGCATTTTGCAGTTAAAAATAGACATCTTTCGTGAGAAAATGCAATTATTAGCCCCAAGTTTTAAAATGGTTCCAAAGTGTCTGGTGTAAACGCTTCTTCAAATTTAAAGCGCGAGAAGACTCCACGTGCTTGATCTATAGAGTTTGGCGCGTAAAAAATTCCACGTGCTTGATCTCTCAAATTTGGCGCGTAAAACAGTCCACGTGCATAATCCCTCAAATTTGGCGCGATAACAATTTTCCACGTGCTTTTCAATTTATTTTCATATTAGACTTAACTCACCCAAATCTTTTACAAAATTCAAACTAAAGGATTAGTTGCTTAACCGCTCTATAAAATAGTTTAAACTTTGAAGATATTACAACATCGCTTTTAATTCCAAATTTTCCGAATTTGATATTAAAACTTTCACAAATACGAAATTCTTCCCATAAAAAAAATTTGGATTTGAATGAATGACGACGTATAAAAGAACAAACTACAGTTTTAAAATATATATATGTATATATATATATGTATATATATATATGTATATATATGTACAACTCAAATAAAATGTGACCGAAGACTGAAAACTGCACCACTAAGCAAATACCCTAAAACCACCACGGGATATACCACGGCTAAAACAAACTAAAAATAAATTCGAAATGGAATGCGAATTCTCCGGTCGATTTTCATCTTTGCGTCATCAGGGATCCTTATTGCAACGCTTCTCACGTGGAAGAGGCAAACTCAACTCTCTCTCACTGTCCCCCCCCCTTTCCATATCCATTAAAACCTAAACACCCCCGAATCCCCTTCATATCCCTGACTCAATTCATAAACTAAGAACCCAACGTTCCGGCCACTTAGATATTTGAAAGCATCTAGTAATTAGGCTTAATTATTGCCAATCAAATATAGCCTTATCTTCCAAAACAAACGCCTTTTAACCCCTCTTGTTTTGAGCAAAAGCTGATTAACAAGAAGATATTAAATTACATTATTTATATTTTGATTTAAGTATATTCAATTCTCGCGAGGCATTGTGGGACTGCAGAATACAAATAAAAAGTGTGGAGTATATAAGGCAAACTGAGCATTGTTTATTATATTATATTATAGTATGGGAAAAAACAAACACCGATGGCTCAGCGCTACTCAACGGTGAACTCTGTTGAACGTAATCATATTTACTCCAAGCAGAAGGGGATAATAGAAGAAGTGTGACACTCGGTAACCTCTTAATACTTCAGTTGTGTAACATGATTCTTCCCAGGCGAGGGATCCTTACTCATCAAACTTCAGATGGGCATCGCTCCGTGCTAGGGTGAATTCTATAACTGTTTGGTATTTACTAAATCCTCAGCAATCAACCCTGCACAAACCTTGATTGTCTTGACGTGGAGGGACAAAACTCACAAGCGCATGCGCCTTGGCAAATAATTAAGCAGCGCTAATAGAGTAAAGATGGGGGGAGCTATTTTTCGCGTATGTGATTCGGTTTAGTAACCTTGCTATAATAAATGTAAAACGATGTTGGGAAGAATCATGTTACAATTACTCCGCCCACTTTGTGGTTGGTACACTTCTCTCGAAGAGAATTATTATATACTTCTGCACCTGGAAATGTAATGGAAGCTTATTTTCAAGGCGCGACAAGTTAACTTTAGTGGGTTCTGAGTTTTGGTAGAGATTTTTCGATGGTAACAAGATTAACCCATAAGCCTATCAGTGGTAAACTCCATTAGGGTCACACGAGGGCAATAAGGCGGGAAGAAAAAAACTGTTACGAGTCACAATTCGCCGCCCATAAATTGGATATGAAACTTTACACCGTCGGCCTTTTTATTTCTTATTTTTCTTTTTTCCCCCCAAAAGAAATAAAACCAAACTTTCACCAAAATTTTCTCTCGCCGCAAAATGACCCAATTTATTATTTAAAATACAGTTTTCCTTCTATTAAGGCTTGTTATTTAAAAGGGGAAGGTCAATAACGGACCCTATGGGGAAGTCTACGTTAATTTTTAAACACTTATTTTTGCAAACAGAGAGTTATTGGCCGAGGTTAGAGTCGTGTTCACACTCTTATATTAATTCTGAAAGGTTTAGAAAAGGTAGGAATGAAAATTTTTGTTCTAAACTGGATAGATAAAATTTAAAGAGAGAAATTAATTTATTATTTAGAAAAATGTACTTAATATTACAACAAAGTTTAATAAATAGTTTTAGAGTCTCTATAGTGTGAACACGGCTTTAGTATACCGTCCCTGATTCTATAGAGCTATTTCAGAGGGGGTAATGGCTACGTCACCAATGCTATTTTCCCATAGAGGAAACCCTCATAAAATGTCCGCCCTACACTCAAAGGCAGGCCCAATTTTCGTAGCAGACATCCCCCTTAATTTCTAATAGACCTTTCGGGAACACCCTGTACCACAGGGGTTTTATCAAAGCTGTAAATTTTCATCAGTTTCGTATGATATCGCACGTAGTCTGGAATCACCTTTTTATTCAAATTACTTTATAAAGCTAGATAATCCGGATGCTTAAAACCAACCCCAGGAAAAAGCGGGGAGATACCCTAAAGGTATCCAATAATTTCACCATCGCGTAAAGGGGTTCTCTCTCTCTTTTTGTTAGTCTAGTCAGTCGACTTTCACACGACAAAAGTGCAGCCAGCTTCAAATGGCTTTGCCCAAGCACCAACCAGGTCGGTATACCTTTTATATAATGGGCCCCCCATGAAAAAGGCGCGACTTGAGGAGCCAGTGAATAGTGAAAGTCAATGTATAGTTATACCGTATATTTGGGGACCACACCCTTAACTTTTATGTCCCCGAGTCCCAAGAAAGGATTTTTTCACGACAAACGTTTACCGAACGTGAAGGTTGGGATACTTTAAAAGCACGTGCTAGAAGTTCAGAACTTGTAGTAGATAATGTGCATGCGCTAAAAGGGCTAGAAAAATCCCCCCCCCCCGTTTCATAACTTTAACAGCGCATGCGCTTCACGGTTGCCAGTAATTTTTTATTAGATAATCTAATGCAGGTTTTGAACTGAATGATATAACTGAACAGAACACAACTATAAGCTTAATTCCGTCTTGAATTGCACACGTCACAAATGACTGTCAACGCCCACTATCTATAAAAACCCAATTTTATATTTAACGCTTTTAAATCTGGGCCAAGAAAATTAAATTAGAAACGATAGAGAAATGCTGGTATGCAAATTTGGCAAACATATTTTTCCCGCGTACATCATGAAAAAAGCGCCAAAAACGACATCAAAATTGGCGCAAAATCAGAAATACTTTCTTAACTTCTAATAATGAACTTTGAACCAAGATTGTATAAGAAAAGAACGTAGTTATTGCTTCAGTTAACTCTCGATATGACCAAAAAATGGTATGGACAGAAAAAAACCCCTTAACCTCCATATGGGTTTTATGACAAAAAGATAATCGAAATAAATCGAAATTTGAGTAGGTTGGTAGCAACTCTAGCTTTACATTTTTTCGAGATATCACGTGCCCGCCTCGAAAACGTTAAACTTTCATCCATGAAATTCCACTACTGTACTGTACATTATTACACTGTGTGGGCGTAGATACACTACATATAACGTCGTATAACATTGAAACCTTATTGAAATTCCATAAAGCGCGCGAATAATAATAAAGATTAATAAAAAAAAGAAATATTGTAGCCTAGTCCTTGAGCACGAAAATTTTTGGGAAGATTGTAACCCTACCCCCCTTCAATGATCGATGAATGTGACATACTAGCTGACGAAAAGTTTAAGGACACCGGGGGAAAAAAAATGGGGACATACCCCTATAGTTCTAGTTTCTCCGAAGGGTTTTTGAGAACCTATAGTACGTAAGGTATTTTTCTTAAGGGCGGGGGTTCTTCAGTTTGCATTCTCTTCTCAAGACTCTGCTACGAACGACTACGAGACTGGACTCAGCTGAGAGTTTACTGTTGCGGAAAATATACGTAACCATGTCCCTACCTACGCCTAAAAGATTAAGTATACGTCTTGCCTTTTCTAGTCCCACAATATTTTCTGTAGCAATAAATCATATAGGGTCCCAAGAGTGTTCCTCAAAGTCTATTTTTCAAGGAATGAAAGAGTTATTTTCCCAACTGAGAGAGTGTACATTATAGATGACTATCATCAGTTTTAAATTTTGGTTTTATACCTTTAGTGCAGTGTATAAGTTATTAGATTTCGTTAATTAACGATGTGGTTAAAATTATATTAATCTAGTTCAATATTCTAGAGGGGATTGAGTAAATTCTTAAACTGGTTCGTTACACTATTACTCTCAAATGTTTGGGTCAATAGTCGGGATAATTACGTGCAGACTGCCCTAAGTTTCGTAGCTACACGCAAAGTGGGATATTGCTACAATAATTGTAAATATTTTATTTTAGTCTCAAATTGCTACACTAATAGGTAATCCTTTACAGACGACAAGCCCCGAATCCTTGCCTAATCATCTAAAAGTGATCCGATCTCTTCCTTAGCTTATATAATTTGCATAAATTGATTAAAGGGATTAGGTAATTAGTTACATGATCGGATATTCATCGCTTAATCGTTCTCTCTGCGGTAGGTGATGCGGCAAAGCCTAACTTCTGTTCGCATACACGTAAAAATAGCCGTGTTTGTATATTATAGTTTCACGTCTCTGAAACCAATTTTTGCCGTTGACGGCTTCCCGGCGAGCCGATTACTGATAGTAACGGCCCCGTTCAATAACTAAGCCTTGGCTAGTAATACGGGCGCGTTATCGGTACCCTGTCTTTTATTTCTACTGATGGGAATAAAACCAAAAGCGCTTCATACCTGGTATCGATGAATCCTAAATGATTGTATGTAATCCCGAATCGAAGAAAATAACGCGATAATAATCCATGAGCACAATTTGAAAGGCGAAAATTTACTGAGACGAGCACTTTCGGTACATTACGTCGGCCATCTTCGGGTAAACAAAAAGAAATAACGGCAGTTTTCCTCACTCAGGTGGGGGAAAGAAGGAGGGATGAAAAGACACCGGTTATTGAAAAATCAATAGAGCATTTTGCGCCATCTATGATACTAATATTTCTATTGGCTGAACGCTGTCCAATTAAATATGCTCTATTAAACGCGGGAATTTTGAATTTGAAAAGATGGAAACTTGTTTTGGTTTACGTAGATTAATGTCAAATTAATTAAACTGGATGAATACACGACTCAGAAACTTTGTTTTAAAACATTTAATGATGTTTAGCAGACTGACATCATGCGGATATTTGCTATAAAATATGCTAAAATGATTTTTATGGAAATATTTTTCAGTATTTTGAAGAAATTAACATTTGTTTTTACGTTTTTTCTTTTCGATGTTTTAAAAGAGACAAAAATTAATGAAAAAATATAACAAATTTACGCCTTTGCTTCCGTTTCTGATCTTAGATTATACGTAAAAGACTGGCTTCCTGTGCTGGCACTTCCGGTGTATTCTTTGTTGGCAAAATAGAAGGCGATTCCGAAAAAGGCGCAACCACCTATTAGAAGTAATGCGCCAACGGCCAACATGATGGGTCCTACGATTCTCATAAGATGGGCTCCCAAATATCTGTCGTAGTTTTCATCAGCAGCCGGAGGTCGAAGTTCAGTATAAGCAATTCCAGACATGATTGCACCAGCTATAAGCAATCCAAGACCCAAGATACCCACGCATAATGTACACCAACCGACAGCCTCGAAGTTACCCACTCTGAAAGATGATCCTTTCGCCATTTATAATCCTCTAGAGAGAGAGAGAAAAAAAGAAAAACCGCTATATATAATCAATCCGCCATTGTTTTCAGGAGTAAAGTTAGGCTTAGCGATTAGGTTGACTAAATCTTCACGCCCTTCCGGTTTGGGCTCAATTTCAAACCCAAACCTTTAAGAGATTAATTTACACTTAGTAATTCTAATAAGGCTGATTTTACGTGTAAAATAAAGGAAATAAACTTACTTTGTTGAAAATAACGTCGATATTCTTTAAGTTTTACTTAATTTACTTGAATTCTGGAAGAACTTACAATTACCGTTGAAGCGATTTCTATCTAGAATCTAGTAAGCAACGCGTATTTCCATTGGCGACCAATGATTCAACGTTAAAAATTTAGATAACAAGAAAAAATTCCTTATTTTTATTGATAAGAGCTGCATTAAACGTGCAATCGCTTACAAATACTTCAGATATGTTCTACCTGGGAAGGAAAGCTGAACGTACGATAGTAACCATGGTAATACACTCCCTATATGGTACCCCTTCTCAAGATATATAGGCCTAATCTTCAACAGTGTTACAAAATCGGGAGAAATTGTCAGAAAAATGAGAATAAAATACACTTCACACGCTATTATTCATTGGTAATACATGTTTCAAAGTTTTCCTTAAATTAAACTTAGTTTATTAAATTAGCAGCTGCATTAAACCAAAGTGAGATTCTATAACATTAGTTTCCATTATCTAATCTATGCCTACCTACTATAAATCACTGTCACCCAAGAGAACTTAGCATTTAAAATCCAAGTTCGAAAGATTGAAGTCACTTTTTTTGCGCAGATGTAAATGTTTTGTTAAAACCACGCTTTATGAAGTAAATATTCGTGTTGTAACTGAATAAATTCATGGTTAACCCATAAAAATGAAGGCAACGGGTCACAATTGTCTGATAATCACCGTAAAATCACTTATTATTCACGTATCTCAACCTACTGTTAGTTCAAAGAAATATCTCCGCAAATAGGTTCACAACACAAAAGTTCACGGTGTCAATCCGCCAAGATTATTTCACTGGATCCTCTGAGACTCGCCGCGTATTGTCTGGCTGCCTCCCGTTGCTCCTCCTTCCGCCTCCTGTCCTCTTTGGACAAGTAAATCCCGACGGAACTAATCCCCAAGAAGAAGAGAAGTCCACCCATAAGTAACAAGACGATTCCAGCAATCCAGACAGCGTCGGCTTCCTGCGGGGATGAACCCAGAACCACCAGGACAATCCCGATGCTGAAGACGATCCCTCCCAGGGAGCAGGACACCACTCCTAGGTTGAAATATCGTTTAGGTGTCCTGGGGATACCATTGTAGTACGGGGACATCGTCATGGTTTCAAAGTATCAAGGCACTCTTGACGTTCAAGCAATCTAGGAGAGAAAGCAAAAAGGATGCCGAAATGGACCACGAGAAACAGAGTAATGGAAAAGAGATGGAAATTCCTATGCAAATTAGGTTGAAGGTAGGATGCTAAGGGACCTAGTTATAAGGTTTCGCCAGTAGTTTTACATCTACAGATGAAAGTGAGGAGGAACTCAAAAAGAGAAATTATTAAGCATCCTTTTTTTTGGAAACCCACGTTACTCGACCTTGATTCGTTACCTTCCTACTTGAATTTTGTGTTTATTTGTAACTACAGTTAGTGCTAAACTTATCATATAGACGTACAGTTAAGTTGAGAACACGAAGGACATGAGATGAACTAAATTTCGTAAAAATTCAACACCAATCGGAAAGGTTTTTTTTCTTTTCACATAACTCTTTAATTGTAAATGCTGTCACTTAGCAACTAGCAAGGTGTGTTACGCAATTCACCATTGCGAGCTATATTTTCCGGTGAATTCATTTTTAGGGCGTGAAATGTAGAAGCTACGGTGGTGTAAAGTACCCAAGGAGTGGCACACAATTATTCTAAGAAACAGTCACCCAAAAATTCCAAGAAACCATATACGCGAGCTAGCTGAACTTTGAAATAATTCCCTCAATTTGTTTTTACTTTAATTTAATTAAAATCTTCCTCGATTCAAATCTAAACGGGAAAAGTGATTATTTCCAAAAATAAACACATAAGAGGATAAACGAGGTTCTTAATGTGGGTTCAATGGGGTTGATTTAGTCGCTAACTGCCCACACAGGTTTAATATAACGACTAAACCCATAATTTTTTTCTACTTAGTCAAAAAAGGTCATGCAAAAAATTTCTTTCTTTTCATGGTGGTGAGAACAAATACAAAGAATGGTGCACGCGGTATTCTTTCAAAGCCTTCTGCGTTTTCACGGGGCATTATCCTACCGTTAAACCATCGCGATTGAGGTCAAGTTGGTTTGCAAACCATTATCAAACGTTATCTCCAATCTTAATGGCTGTTGGATATGGTTGGTTATATCGAAATATCTTTAAAATTTTAATGATTTGACGTTTCAAAAGGTGGTTTAATACTTCCGGATCGTTAAATTTTTAAATTAACTTAAGTTAGTTACAACTAAAACGTGTTTATATAATTTTAATTGCATTTAAATTAAGTTTGGTTTAAAGCGTTGTCGCGATTAAAATAATTCTAGTCACATTTTAAGCAAACTTTGACAGTGAAAGAATTTTTATTTTAGAATTTTCTCAAGATGTTTTAAAACAAGCTAAGATATGACTTCGTAATTTTAATTAACTTGTTAATTTTTGACTGTCAACGCGTGGGTTTTATGACATATAGTAAAATAACGTGCCAACCCCCAAGCAAATTAAATAAAGGAAGAAATTTCAAGCTCTCTCGACTTACCATTCCAAGATGTCTCTTCTTTAAATATTCTACAAATATTCTCCAACACTTCTCAAGATTCAAACTTCAAATCTAGTAAATATTTCCAAAGAGAGATCGAGACAAGTTTCTTAAACACTAGTATTCAGTTCCGGGTTTTTTTTAAATCGAAGATGCTTCCTCAAAGTTAAGTTTGATTATTATAAATTGTAAACAAAATTAAACTTCAATAATTTTAAATGCGAGAAGCCATTTTTCATAGCGTGGTTATAATTTCTAAACCTTGCGGGTACGGAGAGAATTTACGTTCATTTCATTCCGTAGTATTTTTTATACAACACGCTAACCGGAAAACGTCTAATTTGCATAAAAATCCTGTTTTACTCCTTCCCCTTCCACCTGTAAAAAGGGGCCCCTTTCTTCTATAAACCTCGTGCGAAAAGAGATAATATAAAGACGTCAAACAATGCGGCAGTCAGACTAAATTTCCCATTGTACGCTTGTCATTCATTCACCCTTTAAAAACCGGTTTACGCGAGAAAACCTATAAAGAACACGCGAGACACTTGTCACTAAAGGCGAAGCGTATAACGGCTTACACGCGGATATTGTAGGGGAGTCAAGTTACTCAAGTAAAAAATACCAGTGTTCAATTTGTATCCCGCTGGTTTTGAGGTTTCAATGCCTTTTGAGTTGATACTTTCTGGGTGGGCGTAGGCGTGATAAATGGATTATTTTTATTTACTTTTCTACGATTTTAAGGGTATGAAACGTTTGATCTGACACTCTTAAGGCAGGTTGGATGAAGAAATAATGAATTTAGAACTTGCCAAATGCTTTTATTGTATAGTTTCAACTTTTTTAATTGTTACATTATGGCAAAAAACTAGAGACAACAAAAAAAAGAGAGAAATTTGTGAAGGAATGAAACTAAAGATTAGGAACCAACATACGCACCACACACATACTACGGAATATATATTTCGACGGTAATTTTGTTAAAATAAAGTTTGTTTTTAGACCAATTTCATTGTATAGTTTAAATTTCAAATAATAATAATAATAGAGGAAGCCAATTATTTATGTTTTTAACCCAATTTTTTTGGAGGACCAATAATTAATTGATCTATGAGATAAATTTCCAGTTTACATATATATTAATTAATTGATAGCAATTAGTATAAAAATTAGTTCTTGCCAATAGGAACTTAAAAAAGGGGGGAAGGGAAAGGGGGTTTTGGGGGGAGGTTTATTTTCTTTTAAGTTAACAAAAATATTATTTGGCCAATTCTTTTTCTGTACACTTAAAAACCAAAATTAAGGTTTTATATTTCACTGAAATAATAATTAAATATCGTTTAAAACTAATTCTGCATTACAATGATTTTCTTTTCATTATATTAAGAGTCAATTCTTTCGTTTTTCTTTTTTATCAGATTTAGTTTTAAAAAGGCACTTACAACCTGTTGAATATTTTGGTTCGTTTTATGGAAATTTTATTAACGGAATGACTTTAATTATTGAATTTTTGTAACAGCATTTTTTTTTTTCAGTTTAAAAAAATGCCATTACTTTAATCCTTATTAAAACTCTTTGAACTTTGACTATATTTTCATATTTCGAATGTAAAAATTACTTAATAAAAAAAAAAAAATTAAAACTAATTCAACGGAGGTAGAACTGAATTTCTTCCTAATGTGATAAATAATTATTCCTACAATTTCCGTGCCTTTTATTAAAAAGGCGGAGGGATCCAAAACTGATCTAGACATTTCACACAGACTGTGACCATGTTTAGATTAATCCCCATAAAGATTTTAGGTTTGATTCGATAATTTCTTTTTATTAGACTGAATTTTCAAGATTCCATTGTCTAATATTTGGTTAGCATTCACGCACACAATCATGCCGTAATTTATCTTAATTAGACGCTTAAATTTTTTAATTATCATTAAGATAACGCGCTTGAAACTAGAACTTTCCATTCCTCAGAAGATATTTCGACCAAAATTAGTATTACTAAAATTTGTTTTTTAAATTTTGAAAAGATTTAATTAAAAATAAATTTCTTTCAAATATGAATAAATTATCTAATTATTATAATATTTGGTTAATAAACTAATGAGGATGAAAAGTACGTGATGTTTTATTCTAGTTTCTTTTATTATAACTTTAACGAGAAACGTTTTTTTTTTTTTTTTTTTTTTTTTTGGGGTATTCTTTTTTTGTATTTTCGCCGCCGCTGCAGTCGCGCCTCGCTCTTAATTTTTTGTTTTATCGCTGCTATTTTAATCGCTCGCCGCTGATTTTAATTAATCGCCCGCTGCCGCCGCCGCATTAATTTAGTTTTTACGTTTGAATTTTGTTTGTGAAAAGTCGCGCGCGCGCAAAAAAGAAAAAAGGTATTTTTTTTGTTTTTCGCTTTCTGCTGCTGCTTATTAATTTTGGTATTATTTTTTTTTAAAGTTTTCGTTTTTTTTCTTAAAGGGCAGATGTTTTTTGTGTGTAAATCTTACATTTCTTTAAAATTTAAACATCTCTTTGCGTGTCATGATTAATCCATCTGAAATTAATTAGAAAAAAAAAAAAAAAAAACAAGAACTCTAGGTTTTCTATAAGAAACTCAATGCTTAACTAATTAAGATTAATTAGTAATAATTCAGGGTTCGTACAAAATTTTTGGAATGAAATTCCCTGACTTTTCCAGGTTTTCCCTGACAAAATTCCACAAATTTCCCTGACCTTTTGCAATAACGTACATGGCGAACATATATGAAAATCAATCTAAAATCACTCGAATCATTTTTGAACGAGTTGTTATTGTTATAAAAATAAGTCGACTATTTGGTTTAAATTTAACTTAGACCAAAGCGAGCGAAGCGAATTTGGAGCAACTCTGGTCAAATCTCAGACAACACATTCTCTGGTCACCCTGATACTGTTATCCAGACATTCCCTATAATATATTTTTCCCTGACTTTTCCCTGACCTTTGAAGTCCATTTTCAATTTCCCTGACTTTTCCCTGACCTTTTAGGCCTATTTTCAATTTCCCTGACTTTTCCAGGTAGTGTACGAACCCTGAAATTAGTCATAAGACTAATTCGTCAAGACAACTTACCACGAAGTAGAGACAGCATTTTTCAACTTCCTAATTTCTTTAGTGGCCCATAAAGACAAAGTCTTAGTTTTGGTAGTTTTCGAACGACGACCTTTCGTTAAGAGATCATTTATGATTTCAGTATCAACTAAAGGGAGCATATCTTGACCAAATGCGGTGCACAAGTCACTGTTTTATCACAAAACAAACAATAGAATAGAAAGTTCTTAGTCTCTTAGTGTAGAGAGCGATGAAATCATCGTTACTACCCCTAAATAATAATTCAAGACATACCCAATAAGTCCGGCACAAGCAGCCGTGTTACTATCAGTATGATCAGGATCTCTAGCTATATGCGTAATGAATTGAATCATGTACGGTACTTGGGGTTGCACCAAAACTACATCTTGCGCGGCTGAAGACAAACCATCTCCTTTCAAACCTTGTACAATTCCGGTGTAAGCTTCTAAACACCCTTCACGTAGATCATTAAGATAATCAATCATATCAAAATCGGATTTGTCAATTTGCGCTTGAGACGCTTGGCATAGAGTCACTAAGACTATCTCCAAGTATTTCTTAAATTCGGGTCCGATTGCCAGTGCAATGTCACCAAAAACTGAAAGAATCTGGGGTTTGACTGATCTGTGAACAGCGTTGTTCTACAATGGAATGAAGACCTTCAATTACAACTAACATCTCATGATAAAAATTACTAATGAGGTAAATTACACCCAAGTTTTCAAGAAGCATCGTCATAAATTCGTCACAATACGGGAGAACTTCCATTCCCAAAGCTCGACAAATATCCCCAGTTAAACCGACAGCGGCAACGCAAACTTGATATTCCGCGTGATTTTTTAGTCCCAAAGCCAAAAAAGGCCTAAAAACTTCCATATATTTGGAAAATTTGTTTCCTAGAACTAAACCCAAGAACGAACGATCATTTTAAATGAATTTAATTACCCCATTTCAAAGTTTGAACCAACCCACACCCACACGCGCATGCGCGCGACTTACCCTCAACTAATGTTGATACAGCCATAAGAGCGTCTTCTTGGACTCCACCCGATTTGCAGCTACTGGAATTGAACATTTGCAACAAAGCAGTCATAATGGCGTCAGATATTTGAGGGGCATCGTCGGGAGTCATTTTACGTAGCACACTTTGCAACGTAGCGCACAGTAAAGACTGGAGATCATTGTATTGAGCACGGTCAGTGTTATTTTGTATGTGACCTTCCAGAGATAAGACGTGTTGTAATCTCTCCAAAATCACCATCGTTGTTTTTTGTACAAAAACGTAACAATCTTGAGGACTGTTTTTAACTAATTCCATCAACGCTTCGTACGCTGCACTACGAAGATTGGCTACATTACCATCATTCCTAAAAACAAAAATTACCAAATTTCGGGGGTTAAAACTGAAAGAAAAAACTCGTTTCTGAACTAATTACGAATTAGCCTTATTCCTGATCAGCGCCATCTACCCATAGCGGTGACTTTGAGAACTACTGTAAGCGGCAAGCCAATCAGATGGCGCTAAAATCTGGTGACGTCATTTTTGGTAAGACTCGAGAGTGCCAGTCAGTGACGTCACCAGAATTTATCGACATCTGATTGGCTTGCCGCTTACAGTAGTTCTCAAAGTCACCGCAATGGGTAGATGGCGCTGATCAGGAATAAGGCTAATTAGGAACACCTACCTTTCTGTGGTTTCTAGAAGTTTACTAACTATAACCTCAAAGTATTTTGAAAGCGCGTATGTTTCAGGTTCAGTGCCTTCTTCCCTGATTTCAGCCTGGTCATAAGCAGCCTCGGCTAAACTATTGAACGCCCAACATACATTGGTAGCCACCCTTGGCTCGGCTGAAAGACCTTTTACCAATGCTTCCAACAAAGGTTTCAAGTAATTTTCGTTGATGACGGCTTCGGAGATAAGCTCACAAACACGACCAATTGTCCAAGCAACCGTGTCCCTAACAATGACACTCTCATCCGCCATTAATTCTATTAACATTGGAAGTGCTTGTTCAACCACCGTCTTGAGGTTATTGGGATCGGGTCCTTCTAATATGCTCCCTGAAAAGAGTAAACTCAAAATTGTTAAAGAAAAATTTGAGTTATGGTTTTTTTTTGTCTCCGAGAAATTTTTACCGAAAGCCATAACAGCCGCATCCCGGTAACGCCAATTAGGTTGTTTGATATTATCGTTGACAAATGGTAAGACGTGAGGAACAATATCGTCTTCGCAACAAGTAGCCATCAACATTAAACAAACTCCCGCGGCTTTACAAGGATTCCAATCATCTTCGTCATCGTGTTCGTCCTGTTTCGTTAATGTCTGCATAAGAATGGGGACTAAATACTGAAGAGCTCCTTTGGCGTAAAACTTTGAGGTTCTAGTCGGAGGGCGGCCTTGTTCTATCGCTTCCGAAGCTTCGATGGAAAGGTCAACTTCCTCGTCACAGACATTAGACCAAAATTCAATTCCTTGGAGTATAACTTCGTCAACTTCACTTTTCATGGCTTCCATAGTGATCTTAAGGATTTGCGTCATAAAAACATTAACTTTTAAACGTAATTAGTTTAAACGTTAATTTCTTACAGCAAAAAGCGCGGGACCCATATAATGCTCCATATATTGATAATAGAGAGACATGATTTTAACTAAACACTGAAGAGCAGCTACTCGCACCTAGTTGCGTGTGATGAAAAATTCGTTATATTAGTAATCCAAACTTACTCGCTCTGACTAAAAATATTAATTTAACCAGAAAATTAATTACCACCTGGGTGTTTTGCGATTGGGTAGCTTCGCAAACTACTTGCATGATGAAATGTCTCTCTGAATCCTTATCAAAATTAGCTTTTGTAAACTCTAGCGAATTGAACAGGGCATTGGTTGCCGCGAGTTTAACATGATCACTGGGCTCATCTTTTCTCATTCCATGTACAATGGCAGTTAATATATCATTAGCTTGATTTACTAGAACATCTGGATCCTGTTTATATATATATATATATATATTTTTTTTATATCAAAGTTTAGGTCGTATTCTGAAGAAAACACGCTAACAAATGACACCTAAGGAAGAAAGGAAACTAACTATATCTTGACAAATGTAGCCAATTGCTTCCAATGTGGCTTCCTTCATCATTTCTGTGCTGGCGGGATTTGTAATGTTTTGCGTTAATGTGCGAATTAAATCTGGCCATTGATTATGAGGGAGTTCCGCTACGGCTACGTAAGCCACACACTGAGCTGCTGAGCTTGGCCTGATAGTTTCTGTTCCCAGGGAAGCCAGGATCTAAGGGGTACCATAAACATTCAGTTTCAGGCAATATTTTTCTTCTTCTCTCATGTTCCGTACATTCTTTTTAATATAAACTCTAGTCTCTTCCGGGAACGAAAGCCACCTGGCTTGATACTGCAAACGGATATCATTGTCTTTGGATGTAAGGGTGTTCTTGAGTTGAAGGCCTGCAGCCATTCTCGCAACTGCGGTATTGCTAGCATGTTGCAATATTTCGGACAATGATTTAACAAAATCCGGCTGTAATTGTTGGAAACATGAAGTAACTCGAACCCATTCAAAAGCAAGCTCCAAGCTTGGCAAGAAACCTTACCAAATTAGTTTGAGCCGCTTGCTCTAAAAAGTGTTGGGCCGCTTCTAACTCGGTCTTATCTGTTAAGAATTATTGTAAATACAGTTCGAGAGGGCTATTTCAATCTTTCTGCGTGCCACTGCTATCTTGTATCAAGTACAGATACCATTTCTAATGTGACATTACACATCATATGACCTTGAGATGTTGGTTTGGCTTACGTATTAGTTATTTAATAAATAAGTAAGACCGTAAAATTCTCGATTATGAATTATAAAATGAACAATAGACTATGTCTAAGAAATACGCTCTTTGGCCTTGCCGGCATTCGCGCAACAGTTCCGTGAAAAAAAGTAGTCATGAAAGAGGCCAAGGCCCGACCCTAACACGCTGATTTTGCTACACTTCGCAATAGGTTTAAACTCTTAATTTATAATTAAAAATCTTACCTGGGGATACGGTTTTTTCTAGAATAGTTATTAAATCCATTCTGCTATATTCTTAATTAATTATTTACACGTTTACTTATCTTAAAACTATACTTTTTTTCTTAATAAAACTTGAAAGGTTCTCGAACGAGCACCGTTGCTGCACGCCTCTACTTTTCATACCCGGCAAAGAGGCGCGAAAGAATGTCACACAGCGTAGTGGGAGCCACATGGGGCGCCCGCGTAAGCTTCTACGCTTAAAAATTCAAAATCCCGCCTTCTAATTGGTCAAAAGACTTCAATACGACCTTGCACAACCGGAAATATACCTACCTAACTACTTAGTTAGCAAAAAATAATTCTATTCGTAATTAATTAATTTATCACTATATATGACGAAAATTAAAGCTTTAAATACGACAAATATTATAAATAAAATCAATTTTACAAATATTTTTATTGAATGTCCCTAACTTTGTTTCCAGAAACTACTTTTTTATCGAAAGAGTTTACGTTGTATATTCCTACGCTGTAAGATTGCCAGTGTAGCAAAGTCCGATTGGAAAGGAATTTTTCCGGTTTTGAAGAAGAAGTAGGCACTTCCGGTTATGATGATGACGTTTCTGGGTTTCTGCATCTGCACGCGTGGCCATTGACTTTTTTTCGATAGTCTTCTTGCGTCTGGTCGTAAGAGGAACGTATTCCAAGTTGAGATGGTAATTATGGTCTTTAAAATTAATTAAATAATTAATTATAATTTAGTTTTAAAACTTAGAGTTAACCTAAATGCGTATATGAATCAAAATATAAACTTTTCTTATCTAAATAATTTTTAAAAATAAACTTTTGAATGTACCATACTGCCGCTTCATGCCTTGGCAATGCAAATTTGCTGGCATTATAATATAATGTGCATTAATTATAGATGCTTAAATTTATAATATATGAATAGAACGGTCTAATTAATGTAGAAAATCACCATTAATCTTTTAGAGCATGTTTTTTTTTATAGCCAGCGTCACCGAGCGCTACGTCAGTTGGTGGTGGTGGAGGGGGTGGTAGGTCACCAAAGGCCATCACCCCACGTTCACCCGGAGTTGGTGGTGGAACTGTAAAACAGAGGAAGACCACGTCAAGCACAACCGCTGCAAGAAGTAGAACGAGCGCGGCTAGCAGTGGCATGTGGAGATTCTACACTGATGATTCTCCTGGTATTAAAGTGTGAGTACTGAACGAACATCAGTAATTACTAATTAGAATTAGGCCTTAACTAATTAATACTTATCAATTTCAGAGGTCCAGTTCCAGTTTTGGTGATGAGCCTTTTATTCATCGCGTCTGTCTTCATGCTTCATATTTGGGGAAAATATACTAGATCTTAAATCTTTAAATAGGCAATGCAATGAATGAATATTCAACTTCGGGAAGAAAAAAAATTTACAAAAAAAATCAAATTATATATTTAAATTTAAAAGTTATTAGGTGAAGCCAACAAAATCCCAATTTTTAAAATATCGATCGGACTTTTTATCTAACAATTTTGACCCCCCATTCCTTCCTATTATATTATATTTTGGGACCATCCAATTACAGGAAAAGAAATAATTGAAAAAAAAAGTGTTTGAATGTTTTCATGTCAATTTTTGTACGGAAAAAATTAAAAACACTTAAGGTTCTACGTAACCATTGAAATAATTGTTGTGTCTATGATTTTGGCAGCGAATTTATTGACAAATGAATAAGAACAGAAGGGGATAATAGAAGAAGGATGACACTCTGTATTATCTTAATACAATTGTTATGTAACGTCATTCTTCCCAGGCTCACCCCCGCCCTTTTGTTCGCTCCCTCGCTCATCAAACTACAGATGGGCATCGCACCGTAAGTTGAATTCTATAGTTGTTTGGCACTAAATCCCCGGCAACCAACCCACAAACCTTGATTGTCTTGACGTGGGACAAAATGCACAAGCGCATGCGTCTTGCCAAATATTTAAGCGCTAAAAGAGTAATGATGAGGGGGAACTATTTATCGCGTATGTGATTCGGTTTAGTAACCTTGCTCTAAATGTTTAAATGATGTTGGGAAGAGTGACGTTACACTTACCCCGCTTTGTGCTTGTACACTTCTCTCGAAGAGAAGTATATATACTTCTGATAAGAATAAATAGTCACATTGAATAAGTTAGAAATCTTTAATAATTGAATAACATTTTTTTAAACATCAATTTTCACGTTTGCGTTGAAGGAAATATTCAAATATCTTTGAAAACATTCCCAACACAGTCTAAGAAGCTTTCTAAAGAGACTGCTGATATTGAATCCTATTCATTTTCATTTTCATTCCATTTAAATATTAGAATATGAATTAATTATTCTAACTAAAAATTAATTAACGCGAGATTTTAGGCTCCTGTTTAATTAGCGTATATAAAAATGGATATCTATCTACAACCTACAAGTCTATACTATATTATTAACAATTAAATGCACCAATTTATTAATTTTGAAAGCTAATTAATAACATCAAACTTAATTAAAATATGGAAATGTGGTGGCGTGGAAAAATAATTCATACTTTTAAAACGTTTAGTAATAAATAATTAATTTTGACTTCTCGATCTCTACTCTTACGGACATTGTAGGACTCTCTATTTAATTTTTAAGTAGGCATAAACTAATTAAGTAAGACTATATTAATTTATATATTAACGATGATGAATAGATATATAACTTTTTTGTTATAAATGAAAGGTTTGTTGTTTTTTTTTTAAATAGATGCTTTGGTTTTCTTGAAGATAAAAATAAAATGCCACATATGTTTTTGTTTTTGTTGTTATTTACATTACATTACAATCCTCCTCCGCTTCTATCAACCGAAATTTTGGTGTATTCCATTTGAGCTGCTCTAGCCAATCGGCTTGAAGATACAGCACCCTTTTTAATTGCATTCATTAACTAAAATAACACCGAATCATAATTAATATTAATTATAATAATCTGTAAGAAGAAGGTTTAACTTAAAGTTGACCGAATTTACCTGCAAATATTCTGAAAGCTCAACAACACCATTTTTATCTAAATCAACTTCATTTAGGATATCGTGAAGTTGTTCCTCAGTTAATTTTTCACCGGAATTCTGCATTATTAAATTAATTTTATTACTAATTAAATATTGATTAAAGTTCCGTCTTCATTACCTTCATGCTACGTCTCAAGTCATTTATACTAATATAACCCTTATGTTCGCGATCGAGTGAATTGAATTGCTTAGTGTAAGTGTTAATTTCGTCAGCAGTGAATGAAAGAGGTAAGTCTTCCCAATTATCGGAAGACATTTGCTGACCCATTTCCTTATGAAGGAATTCAATGGCTTTTTCATATTGGGTCTATAAAGAAACGCTGTTAAATGAAACGAATTGCTCATTAAGCTCTTAACGAATTACTTTCTGCTCAGATTTACTCCATTTCAATTCTTCAGCCATAATTTCGACAATACGAGGCAGAGCTTCTTCAGCCGCAGCTGCGTTTAAAAATGCTAACCTCATTCTACGCGCGATGATATCAACTGCAGTACAGGCGTATTCCCTGACTGCGTAGCGCACCTTGAATTGCATTTAAATTTAGCCCTAAATTAGCCTTATTCCTGATCAGCGCCACCTACCCATAGCGGCGACTTTGAGAACTACTGTAAGCGGCAAGCCAATCAGATGTCGCTAAAATCTGGTGACGTCACTGACTGGCACTCTCGGGTCTTACCAAAAATGACGTCACCAGATTTTAGCGACATCTGATTGGCTTGCCGATTACAGTAGTTCTCAAAGTCACCGCTATGGGTAGATGGCGCTGATCAGGAATAAGGCTAATTAACTCTTCAAAATCTCTTTATAATACCTCAGCTTCTAAGTATGGGAATTCTTCGTGTAGCCTTTTACCAAGAACGGGCCACCGTTTTCCGGTTATACTAGCTAGCTTGGCAACCGTAAAAGCTCTATCACCGTAAGTATTAGCCAAATGTTGGGCCACTTCGTTTTCTAAACCATAATCTTGAACAAGACGAATGAACATAATGGGACTCCATTGATGAGCCCCTTCTAAGAATAACCCGTCAGTTTGACAATCTTTCGCGGGTTTCAATTTAGGGCAAGATTCTATCGCAGCGTCAATAGTTTCTTGGGCCATAACTCTATACGTTGTCCATTTACCGCCTTTGAATCAAATCAAATTAGCAAACTTTACAATATTTCAAAATGCTCGAAGGGTTTGAAATATTGATATAATTTACCAGCTACAGTGACTAATCCTCTATCACTAACGTTAATAATATGATTTCGAGCAATTGATTGTGTATCTTTCTTTTTAGGGTCTAAAACTAATGGTCTAATTCCACTCCATGCGGATAAAACATCTCCGCGTCTGACTTCGATATCTGGACTAAGGTAATGTCGAACTTCGCTAAGAATGAATTGAATGTCAGATTCAGTTGGACAAGGACTGTGAGTGACTTCGCAGGGTCTGTCAGTTGTGCCTGAAAGTTAGTTATAAGTGAGAAAACCTTAAAGGAAAAAGCACAGCTAACATAACATTGTACCTTAAAAGAACGGCCTAGCTCTTATTACAAAATAATTAGTCTTAAAAACGAGGACTACTGCGCCGCCATTGCTTTAGTGACGTCTGATAGCTACCTCTAAAGGGATTGGTTGAATTCTCACAGCCCGAGAGAGGCAAGGTAGGGGTTCGGACCGTTCGGCGGCGCAGTAGTCCTCGATTTTAGAAAAAGGCCGTTCTTTTAAGGTATAATGTTATGTTATCTTGCTTTTCGTTTAAGAGCATATATTTTTACCAGCAATTGTTGCTTTTTCCCAAGGCAAAAAGAAAATTACGCGGCCGTCACTTGTCGCTGGATCTAACAAACCCATACTGGCTGGGCTATAATAATCGGGTAAAATAATGTGCACACCAGCGCTTGGTTGACAAATTTTAGGGGTTTCCGCATCGTCCATTTGACGAATGCTATCAGTAAAAGGACCAGTCGCGTTGATCACGCACTTGGCACGAATTTCAAACTCTTTGCCTATTTAAAAACGTGAAATATTTCACACCATCCTTAAGAATATGCAGATAACCGAATCAAAATCTAACCAGTAATCATATCTTTCGCTTTGGCTCCACTAATTTTCTCTTGACCATTTTCATCTTTCGTTTTCAATAAATCAGTAACAGCAGTATGGTTAACAACATTAGCGCCATGTCGAGCCGCGGTTAAAACTATGGCCAAGTTCATTCTAGCATCATTGTGTTGTCCTAATTAAAATAAATTTCAGGCTCCTCTTTTTTCTTTT
This sequence comes from Phalangium opilio, assembly GCF_054372755.1. Classification (NCBI taxonomy): domain Eukaryota; kingdom Metazoa; phylum Arthropoda; class Arachnida; order Opiliones; family Phalangiidae; genus Phalangium; species Phalangium opilio. Next base: position 3,676,798 of record NW_028324151.1, read on the forward strand.
TATCCCAAAGCTAAAATGACCTCACCATCGTAATAAACTAAAGCACCGCATAAATTATCTTTTTTCAACATAGGGAAGAGTTCCAAAGCTCTACTTTTAGAGAGGAAATAACTGGATTTGACATTTTTAGAACCAGCTACAAAATCGTAGGCTTTAATGCCAACCCAATAATAGGGAACTTGCCACCATCTAATCGTTTAGAAAATAATAATTTGACCCCGTTCAAGCTTAATTAAACATCGGCAGAAGTCCATTAAATGAAGTGTGGACCCGGGGAATACCACGCACACTTCATAAAACGGACTTCAGTCACTTCAAAAGGACAGATTAAACATCTACCTATAAACCGGAAGCATAATTGGTAAAGGTGAAGATAAATGAGGGGCAATTTCAAGTAGATTTGCACGTTCGTGTAAAGCCTCTTTAACCATTTTGTACTTAATGAAACGAATTAATTTTTAATTTAGATAAATTTCTAATTAATTTGTCAGCAGTTAAATGTTATACCTGCTCTCGATCAAAATTCATAATGGCTTTTTGTAAATATCTAACGCCCCCGTGAATAAGTTTTGTGCTACGACTGCTCGTTCCCGAACTAAAATCATCTAATTCAACTAAGGCGGTTTTAAATCCTCTTGTGGCGGAATCCAAGGCGACTCCAGCACCAGTTGCGCCACCCCCAATAATAAGAATGTCATATTCCGGCGTTTCTTGCAATGCTTTTAACTGATCGGCTCTAGAGAGAAGTGGCAATGTTGGTCTTTTACGTTGAGGGGTTTCAGCAAGAACCACGGATTTCTAAAAATCCCCAGCAAAATCATCATCATTTATTTTATTATAAACGAAACGTTTGCAAAAATCATGTTAAATCATAGTATCCATACAAAAAAGTGTATTTATAACATAAACATGATAAGTGTATTTTTTATTATTACATAAAAACAGAATTGGTATTTTATTAATTTTATTTTCAAGGTTAATATATCAAAATAGAGGCCATACAATTTTTAAAGGAAAAGTGTCAAAGCTCTATACAAAAACCGTTTCTACAGTGGTACTGAGGGGAGGAGCTACGGGGACGAGACGTCAACATTAGTAGTCTAAATTGTATGGCCTGAGCTGACGACTTTCAATAGAGAGCTGTCAGATGAGATAGTAGTACTAGTACGTCACACCCTCCCAAGTCTGTTCTGGTAGCAATATTGGGTGGTATCAGCTTCATTCCTGCTTTAAACCCACCAATAAGGCAGCATAAATTATGTCACGAGACAAAGCTCCTCCTCCAATTGAAAGCTCTCTATATGGTCGTCAAAACCGAGGTAAGAGTTTGGGGTAGCAGAGCGGACTATTTGAGATGTGAAGTTGCTGATTAAAGCATTAAGGTCATTGACACTGACCTTTGCCTTAATCTAACCCTATGGTTCCTGACTAAACTGTAAACTACTATTCAGACATGCTTGACCAACACCAGCTATCTTATAGAGCTATTTCAATTGGGGGGGGGGGGAGGATAAGGAGAGTTTTTGAGGCGGGGTTTATCCAGTCCCCGCCCAGGCGCCTTATTATGTGCGAAATTTAGCATAGAGTTCTTCAGTGGCCAGCACGGTGGGAGGGTGCAAACCGGGTCCTTTTATTGGTAGGCCCAAATGAGACGTTTCCCCCCTTCAACTGATATAGCTCTATATGCGATCAGAAGGGGATAATAGAGAGAAGTATATACTTCTGATGCGATTTAACAATTTCTTTTTTATCATGAGACTTGCTCTTTAACAAAAAAACGGAAGAATCTTAGAGTCCATTCAATTGAATGACAAATATTGAACTAGGCTAAGACTTATTGATACAGCTTTTCAATCCCAAGGATATTGCCAGACGTTTGATCCCAAACGTATCTAATCTATTATGGCACGCGTAAAGATCGTGCTTACTCAAAGTGGCAATAAAAGAAAGCAACAAGACAAGAATAGATATCATGCATGTACAAAACACTTGGCCTTATTCCAGGAGGCAAAATTGCAAAGGAAAAGGGCTATTATATAAGAGAGTCAAGGATAACAACGTAGAACAAAATTCAATTAACATAATTAATTAAAATTAAATTCTAATGAATATAATTACAATAATAATTAAGCTAATTAAATAGGTACAGGAAATATTAAATTTAAAGCCCTTTGATTGACACTGCTTCCTACTTATTCAAATCGAAAGTGTTATCTTGATTACGATTGCGACAGATAAAATAACATTATACTTACATTAGAATCGAAGATTTGGGTCAAACCATAACCTACAGCAGCGGCTCCACTACCTCCCAAAGCTATAATTCCCAATTTTCGCAACCTTGAGCTTGCCATGATAATTTCGTTGTATATTAAGTTACTCGGATAAACTTACAGAACTGCTAACTATTAATTATATAGTCCTAAACCTGAAAATAGAAGAAAGAATCAAATGTCACCACCTGAAAACCATGGTAACATGACAGCGACCCAATGACCCCTAATATATTAAAGAGAAAACCCAGTTCCATTTGGGTCCATCATCCCATTTACCGTTAAATTATGTTTTAAATATACTAAAAGTTGTTAAAAATGCACCACTAAATACTTAAGTTACTAATTAGGCATTTGAATTATTGTAAATTTACCTAAAATCCTACAAAAATCCTTTAAACCCGGCAAAAACAAACGACACCCGCCGCACCGCAAGCCATAAACACAACCGAATAAATGTTACAGGGTGGGGCGAAAAATTTCGGTCCTCCCCATTTGTCTATTTTTGATCTATTTTGATAAATCAGTGGAGCACCTGCCATCTAGCGAGAACAGTCACATTGAGTACAAAACGGTTACACACTCTTGAAGTACTAGAGTGGCCTTTGCTTTATTGGGGTACGTGGGACACTTTTGAAAACATTGGGACGGACGGACAGCTTCCAAGTTTATCACGCGATGGTGTCGCCATCTCGAAGCCTAGATAAGAAATGTATTCTTGAAATCAGTCAAATTTCCCGCCTTTTCTTTTAGTTCCCTTGGTTGCACCGGGATGGCGCCACGAGCGCGTGATATAGTTAGTTGGGTCTTCCCGCCTTTTCATTTTAGTTTCTTTGGTTGCATCGGGATGGCGCCACAAGCGCGTGATATAGAAGTTCCCACGTTTCTTTTAATTCCTTTGGTTGCATCGAGATGGCGCCACGAGCGCGTGATATAGTTAATTTTTTCGGTGCATTCAGTGCTCAAAGCGAAACTAGCCGAAGAATAAAAACTGGAGAGGAGATTCAGCGTCGGAGAGTTTCTTTCGAGTTACCTAATTCCGTAAGTAATAAACTTTTTAAATATAATTATGGATATTTTATTTAAATAAGGTGATATTGCTAAAATCCGAACAAAGTTTTTAACGTACATTATGTAATATTATATAATGTCGGATGTTGAATGTGAATTCTCGCTAAGCCTTTGAAATAGCAATGCAATTTTGTGGCATGGTCGCCGCCGACAGTGAATGAAATGCCTTATAATTATTGCATAATTTCAGATTATAAATCAAGAAAGAATCATGGCAGCCCAGATATTTAATACTTTGGGTAAATTGGGCGTAGGAATCGCCCTAACTGGTAGTGTTCTCAACAGTGCACTTTATAATGTTGACGGAGGTCATAGAGCAGTTATATTTGATCGGTTTATGGGTGTTAAAGACACTGTTGTTGGAGAAGGAACACATTTCCTCATACCCTGGGTCCAAAAGCCCATCATTTACGACGTGCGATCTAGACCTAGAAATATTCCAGTTACAACTGGAAGCAAGGGTATGATAACCTCTTGTTAAAACCATAAAGAAGTGGTTTATAATGTACGATAACTTCGCCCATCAGACTTGCAGAATGTAGCCATCACCCTTAGGATATTATTTAGACCAGTTCCCGCTACTTTACCCAATATGTACATGACCTTAGGCTTGGATTATGACGAACGTGTTTTGCCCTCTATCACCACTGAAGTTTTAAAAGCTGTTGTGGTATGAAAACCTCGTTAAAAAAAAAAAAATTAAGGAGAGAACAATAAACCCTGAGTTATCCATCCATCCATGCAGGCTCAATTTGATGCTAGTGAAATGATCACTCAGAGAGAATTAGTTTCCCAAAAAGTATCTGAAGAATTAACGGAAAGGGCTTCTCAATTTGGATTGATTTTAGATGATATTTCAATTGTATGGTTTTCATTTCAAATTAATTTAATTAAATTTAAGTAACTAATTTTGATTAATATTTTCTCTAGACTCACTTAACTTTTGGTAGAGAATTTACAGCTGCCGTAGAAATGAAACAAGTAGCTCAGCAAGAAGCCGAGAGAGCTAGATTTCTCGTGGAAAAAGTAATATTAATTATGTTGAAGGGAAATGTATTATATTAGGTGATTAATTTCTCACCTAATTTTTTTAATTAATTAATTATTTAGGCTGAACAACACAAAAAAGCTACTGTCATCTCGGCAGAAGGTGACGCCCAAGCTGCTGGTTTATTAGCGAGAGCTTTTGGTGAAGCTGGAGAAGGTTTAGTTGAACTTAGACGTCTCGAAGCTGCTGAGGATATTGCTTACCAATTATCTAGATCCAGGAATGTAGTTTATCTTCCATCAGGGCAACAAACATTGTTAAGCTTACCGCAATAAACTTAATAAACTTCATTTAATTGAATTCGCAACACATTTAAATAAAATTATCTTTTGTTTTTCAATAAAATAAAATAATTAGAATATTCAATAAATTTGATTTGGCAAATAATAATTAGAATTTTGTTGTAAGAAAGTAAGAGGTATTAATTAATTAAATAAAGATTTAGTTATTAATAAAAATAATTGGTGACTCGTTAACTTATTTCTTTCTTCATACATTTTTTTATTCTTTTCATTTATTAATTTAATTTTCAAATTCCATTTGGAAATATCAAATATGGTTTTTTTTTCCGAGTAATTTTTAATTTTAAGTTTTGTTCTCAATCTAATTAAGTACAGGTGCGCACCGCTACAAATTACAAATCTTAATTAACAATTTAAATCTTACCAAAAAACGTTCCTTTTTTTTTTTTTGTCTTTTTTTTTTTTTGCTTTAAATAATTTAATTAAAAGTTAATATTTTAAATTTCAATATAAAATTCTCTTCCATCGTTTCCTCTTCATACAAATTGATCTGACGCAATTTTTTATTATATTAATTTGACTAAACGAAACGATTGTTTCAATATACAAAAATTTAAAAAAAGAAACAAAGAAACAATTCAATTCCTCCGTCTTTTATCATTTCTTCTCCGCTAATCTGGAACTAGATTTTTTTTTTATTACTCTTTAGTATTTATTAATTTTTATTAGGAAAAATAAGTAGCTTTGTCACGTTGATTATTATTAATTATTAAATTACTTAGTTTTAATTAATTATGTTTGTCAGAGAAATAACGAATTAATATTTTCATTTTATGATACAAATACAAAAGTGAGTGAGCAAATTTTAATTCATAAATTATTAAATTTTGTCTCCTTTACTGGAATAAATTAAGTCAAAAAAAAAAAAAAATCACGTAAAACTTGTGTGGTGTGTGCTTGGAATTTTTTTATTGATGTGTTTTTGAAGACTAGATACGCCTCTTAAAGGGACGGTGAAGTAGAAAATCAAGTGATTTTTTATCGATTCTTCTACTAATTATAAGACCAGTCTGCATAGTCAAACATTCAGGAAATAAATACCTCCGAATGATTTTAAAATTATTTCAAATTAGGTTCAGATTTTAAGGATAATTTTAAACAAGGACTTCCGACCAATCGCGTAACGCCCTGCCTTTTTATTAACAAAATTCTCGTGGCACGCTCCATGTCTCGCGCCACGATTGTCACGTCGCGCGCCTAATTTTATCAAATCTCGTGATAAATTTCATTCGACACGGAGCATGCGTGCCACGAGAATTTTGTTAACAAAAAGGCAGGGCGTTACGCGATTGGCTGGCAGTCCTTCTTTAAAATTATCCTTAAAATCTGAACCTAATTTGAAATAATTTTAAAATCATTCGGAGACTGTATTTATTTCCTGAATGTTTGACTATGCAGACTGGTCTTATAATTAGTAGAAGAATCGATAGAAAAATCACTTAATTTTCTACTTCACCCTCCCTTTAAGACTCAAAAACGCTCGCAAACTTCTTTGCACACAATTAAACCATTTTATATCACATCTATTATAAATTTAATTTAAATTAATTTAACTTGTTTAAAAAAAAAAGGAAAAAATATAAACATTAAACAATTTTTTTTTTCAAAATATAACTCTCGATATATAAACTTTTAAATCCTAAATAAATTTGTGTTGGATTATATATTTAATATTAATTATAGTTTTGAGTATATAATCATACAATTATGGTTTCATTTCGTGACTAGAAGTGATTTACAATTTCTCTTTTTTTTTCCCTTTCCTTTCTTAAACATTTTTGATTCGTTTCTTTTAGGATTACAATCTTGTGACTTCATCTTTATCTTCACCATTCGCTGTTTTTTTCCCATTTTTTGTGGCCTTACCGCTATTAGGGGTCGTCGTTGCTGCCTGAGTTACGTTTGTTGAAGTAGAATGTTGTTGGTTTTGAGAGGCCGCTGTTGATTTACAAGGGGAAGGATTACGGGATTGCGATTCTTGACTAGAAACTGAGACGTCATCTTCCGATACCCGTGGTGGTCCTGGACTACTTGTCGCTGTCAATGGATTCTCCAAACAATCCCACGATCCTTTAGGCGTATTAGTCGTGGTTGAGGGTAAACTATTGCAAACAGTTTTTTTATTTCCAACCGAGGCTTTCGGCAACGTAGCGAATTGCTTGATGGCGGCCGCGGTATTATTGCCGGTAGAACCGCCGCTGCTGTAACGTCCTCGACCCAATCGAGTGAAACTGGGTTCCGAATGGACCGAGGACGCCATTAATCCATTCCCCATGGAATTAGAGGCCAGGTGTTCGTCCCAAACGTCTAATGAACTAGTACAAGCGCTAGAACAAGTACTACACGCGCCGCTAGTGGCTGTGTCATCGGTTGTTGCGCTGTCATAGCTTCTTAGACTACAGGGACTGTGAGATATTGGGCCGTGACCCCCTCCGTGACTGGAAGACGAAGACCTTGGGCCACTACTACTCGATCGCCCGTAACCGCTTCCTCTCTCTTTCCATGCTAAAAAAAAACGCGGTTAGATTCACTCTCGAGGTGTTCGGGTTGTTCCGCTACAAACTTAATATGCGATATGGATTTACTACAATATATTTTCGGTTTTTTAACTGACAAAATAAAGCCACTAAGCTAAGCCAGTTAAGCCTACCATTTGTGAAGCGAAGAAGCAAAGATCGTTTCTTTTCTGAATTTATCCCAATTGCGGCATTATTGAGCAAAATATAATTGTTCAATTCGTAAAAAACCCCAAAAACTTCATTCAAATCAACCTAAACACGAGTTAAATATACCTTGTAATATTTGACGTTCTTTTTCGCAAAGATGTTCGAGCTCCGCTTTCTTGTCTTGCAACAATTTCTAATAAAAACAATCATTATTTTTTTCTAACGTAAAATTGGTAAGAGACGACCCGTTTACCTTAAGTTGTAAATATTTTACATGCAATTCTACTTTATGTACACAGTCTTCGAATAGCACCACCATTCGCATAGTGTGTTCGCAAGATTGAATGTATTGAACTAGCGTCTTGTGATCTACTTTCTCCATATCATGTCCATTGATAGATAAAATGACATCACCTAAAAACCACCCCTATTAGACTATATACGCGTTAAATTAATAGCTAGTCTTATTACCAGGCCTCATTCCCGCTCTGAATGCAGGCCCATCGTACTCTACATAGTCCACATAAGTTATAAGCTCAATTTCATGATCCCTCTTATGATGGATGCCGTAAGTCTACAGTAACGAAGCTATTACTATCGGAAATTATTTGACAGCGCGTTAATAACGTTCCCCCATACTTGTAAAGTAAATCCGAAAGAGCCATTTTTTCTTTCAACTATGATAGTCCTACGTCTTCGATCTTCGTCAGGTCGAGTAACGATAACTCTGTCATTTTTAACCCGTTCCAGGATCTGATGCTTGAAAGAATTAGGGTTCTTATAAGCGACAATAATTACTGGTAATTTTCTAAAGAATCCCATTATTTTTATTATATATATTAGTAAGGATTAGTCAAATAACGTAACTCTGCGCAAAAACTAAAACTTATCAAATAAAAGAAACTCAAGTGGTTTTACAAGTAAATTTATAATATTTTAAAACACAGTGACGAAACCTCCCCCAAAATAATAAACAGGTATTTAAAAATATAATATTAAAAAACAATCAAAATGAATAAAAAACGAAACACATTTTTTTTGGAATAAAAAACTTTATTGCCCCTGGTGGATTCGCTTCTCCTGTAAGCAGAATTTTTAAAAGGCAAAAACATCTTAAAGGGGTTATATATTTGACCTTTGATATTGTTCTCAGCTTCCAAGTTTAGATTTAAAGGTCATTTGCGGGGAAAAGTGCTTTAGGATAAAATATTCCCAAGCAGCTGCTGCAGTGACAGAGTGAAATATTGATCTCTTTTTGTAGGCCTGATATATGTTTCGCTAAAAAAAAGGCAACTTTCCAGGAAAGCACGGTAGGTGGTCCAAGGCTTATCTCTTCGTGACCATTTAGGTCTATTTTTTGCTTGTGTACTCATTTTTAGCCCCTTCCATCCCATTTTAGTAGGTTAAGAGAACAGATACCGCAAATCCAGGAGGAATGTGGGATGTTACAAAAAAGGATGCGGAGAAGAGAAGCTCCGGATGAGATTTAAGGTGTTCAAAGGAGAAGCCACCTACTTGGGACGCCTCTAGGGTGTTTAAGCCTTGGTGATGATGATGAAAATGATGCCTTTTTCTTCTGTGTTTTTTACCAGGAGACGCGGAACTCATCCCATTTCCGACGAACATCCTCGCTCGTCCTCTGTCCATTAATTATTTTTATTTACAAGATTTACATTACATTTATATTTTACGATAGACTGGCATCGGAATAATTCCGAGCATCCCAAACTCAATAGCGTCACGTGACTGTATCCTCCCTCTCGCGGGCAAGCTCAAACCAATCGCGGGCGTCTCGAAACGCAGTTTTTGATAGGCGCGATTTGAACTAACCGAACCAATAAGCATCTCTCTAAATCCAACGGTTTTCTAGTCTGCTCTCTTTCAAAGGTAAACGGAGTGTCGGGTTAGCTCCCAGTTTTTAAGTTATTTCAACGATAATTAATCGAGTTAAACTGTGAAATGTGACGTATATAAACGCCTAAAGTGACCCTTTACGCGAGTATATAATCGTTTGCGCGTGTGAATCGCGAAAATGTGGTGAACTTTCATCTTTTTTGAACGGATTCCCCCAAAACATCGAGACAACTTTCGAAGAAAATTCGGTGCGTCGACCTACGCATGCTTGAGGGATCTGTCAAATCGGACTTTTCATCTAAAACATGGCTGCGGTCGTGAGGCAGGAGCTAAGAAATCTGGAAATTAAAACCAAGTCCATCGAAGCCACCCTCATCCCACTAGTCACCCAAGTGAGTAAATTTTAATTAAGATACATTGGAAACTATTGGCGAGCGTTTCCGCGATTTAATCGTCTTTAATCCGGACATAATCCGGAGCGGGCTTTGGGGGGAATCCGCTCCGTCTGTCCGTGTCGTAGACACACGGCTACTAAAACTTGAAAGAGGGAAAACGTAAAGACCGCATGCCGGTAGTAAATAGTATATCAACGCGACTTTTGACCGTATTCAAAGCCATCTTTCCGAGTAAACTTCGCAATCTCACTAGACCGTAAATAATGACACGGAGTTGATTAATTAGGTGAAAGTTTTGACGGGAAAGTAGGCCAAGTTTAGTATTTACTTCCTGAAAGTGAAATAGAGTTAGAAATGTCATAAATTCAACTTCAAATTAACTTTCTTTTTTTAAATACAAGGGAAATGGGAATAAATTTAATAGGTTTTTAACGACCTTGGAAAAGAATTTATAGGAATAGAAACAATTAAATTTAATTAAGAGTGAGCAGCTGATGATCTTTCTAATTAAAATAACCCCGCAGCGGATGTTTTTCCAACCATCTCTTTTATTTCATCCCACCAATTTCTTTTTTCTTGTTGTATAAATTATGTAAGAAATTACCCTTTCTATTCCAATGAAGTAATTTTTCTTCAAGTGTCAGTTATACAAGAATGTAAATTACACTTTTTACCACCCGTTGTCTCGTGAATCGTACAATTCATCCATGAATAATTAACTTTAAACGTGACTTACAAATAACGTTTGAAGTATACAGCGTGTTTCTTATTAGTCTTCCATAAATTAAAGGTGTTGTTCTTAGGGTCAAACTGAGGTTAAAGTGTCACCAGAACGCTGGTGAAGTAATGCTATTAACTCCATGCACACGTGTGGCTATTTCCTTGGTTTTAGGGACCAATCTATGGGAGCACGTATCTCCGTGACTTAATGCTGTAGACCACATGTTCTTTGAGGCATTCCATTCACTTTGACCCTAAGAAAGAACACACGCTTTAATTTTTAACAGACTTATCAGAAACACTCTTCACTGAGCCTAAGGATTTTTATTCTTATTTACTGTTGGGGGCCTAACAGGTGTTATTTTAGCAAATTCTTCATTATACATCGTCTTACATGACACATACTGTCAATTAATAGGAGCTGTATTTGCCATTATTAGAGGAACCACTCATTGGTTTCCTTTATTTTTAGGAGTAGCTATTAGTCCTCGATAACTTAAAACTCATTTTTTAATTATACTCTTAAAGATGCTTTGGAAATATCTAAACGTTACGTAAACAAATTATAACTTCAAGAAATTGTTTTATAATCATAATTCGATACTCGTGTGAGAATTGATTGAAATTCTCGTTATTATTTATGCGAAATCGCCTAGCTTGTAAGGAAACTCCCCCGCAAGTCTCGAATCCTCATTTATTTCGGAGAAAATCGTCGTGTTTTATTACTCCAAAGAAACAAGTTTAATTAGGGTTAGGAAATATGACATTTTTCCAAACCTCCCAGAGTCCCAGGGCCATCTTTCCCTTCCACACGCCCCGCCCCGCCCCCTTTTGGAAACAGCATCGAAATCATTAATTACGACCCTTAGTCGCATTTTATTTTCGGTTAAGCCGTTTAAAGATAAGCCAAGGGATAAAACTTTTAGGCCAGATTAATCGGACTTTGGACCAAAAAAAAAAAGGAAAAAATATATTACTGAGTTTCAGCTTGGCCATTAGAGAGATGCCTTTAGGGAGATGTAGGGGGGAGCACGTCATGGCCAGATGACGATGTAATATGGTTAAAGGGAGGCGGGGAGTGTTACTAAAGATGAAAGTAAAAAAAAGGGCTACTAATTAAATAAGTTTTGGTTGAAAAGAAAAGGGGGGGGGGCGTTCCTAAATGTTTTTAATTTTTTTTTTGGTATGTTGAAGTCTTGAAGAAAGTATTAAGTATAACTTTTCCGATATTGCAATTAACATTTCTTTAAGACACCGAGCGCATTTTATATCACGTTATCTTAACATCAAGAATTAATCTTTTATTCACACGAATATCGTAGCACTTACCAATCATGTTCGTCACAAGTTACATTTTGGACTCAAAATTACTTTTTTTTCCTTGAGTTACTCTCCTCCATTTTTAGAACACCCTGTAGATGAAGAGAGTTTAGGTTGATGGGAAGTTGTAATTTTTTTTTAATTACAAATAACTTAACTCTTCATTTCTTGACGGGCAGGTCAATTTGGCGCGAAGACGGGAGAGCAATTTGGCAATCACATGTCATTAGGAGCCAATTAGTTAAAGACATCTTATCATTAAGCTGCGTAGGGACAAAGGCCTGGGAAATTAATGTAACTGATAAACAAATACAAAGATTATCTCTTAAGCAAGTTTAAACCTCAATTAAATTGTATATATAGTTATTTATAGTATAGTTTTGTAGTATTAGAGGTTTTAAGGGCTATTTTAACATCCCTTTAAATATTTTATTTATAAAACATCAGGGATGTTTAAATTATTCCACTGACGTCGTTAGCGCCGGAGGGAATTTTAATTATGTATGTATTTAAAAATTTGCCCTTTGTTAGGGCGCGCCAAAAGTTGAAGGAACCTTCCCTTCCATCCCATATAAATTTGAGTTCTTCCTTTTCCGCGCCTGCAATTTTCATTAAAATTCCGTTTTATTGTTTTATAGCAGTAAAATATGACTTATACGGAATGCCCGCTAGTTTTACCTAAATATACCATTTGGGAGATTTTACCAAATACCAAGTATTCTCTTTGGACCGCTTTTTAATTATAAATTTTCCCCAAATTTTATATTGAAACGGGTCAAGCCAGCCATCTTTAAGAGAGGTCGGACAGTAATTTGTTGGAGTTTATTTTCCTCGATTACGCTGCGATTTAATCAAATATCATACCCTACTGCATATTATTGACAATAGTGTTATATACAGTCATCTTAATCTAAATATTATGTTGGTTTTTTTAAAGTGTTCTACCCCTTTTACGAAAAGGTCAATTTATATACTAGACTCGGAGGTCAAACTGTAGGTTCACCAAATAGTCCGTCGTATTTCTTGCCGGGGAAAATTAATACTTCGGAGAATTTAAAGACTGTTGGGAGATGTAAATGAACTCTACCGATTGGCTGGCTGTTAGGGGACGGGGGGGGGGGTGGTCCAACGGACTAAATAGCGAATTAAATTGTGACAGATTTATTACAGGTGATTAAAAGGAAACTGCATGCTGTACAGCTAGCCTTGCCTAGCTAGGTTTCCTTTTCTATACGAAATTATCCTCGGGTAGTTGCATGCAAGGCTCGCGCGCGCCTTATATATTGTACTCTCTTCTTTGTAAAGGTTCGTCTCATCTGGATTGTACTGCTTTAAAATGATAAAGTAGCTCCAGGTTCTCTTGTAATCGCGCGTAGTAGCCAAGAAGCTACCTGTTGAATGTTGGAGATGAACGAAACTAATGAACTTTTATAAAGAGAAAGCCGCACGAGCTCACGTGCACTGTAGAAGTATATAATCTTTCTTTCGTCGAAGTGTTCCGTTTTCTTCTAAACTTTAAATAATAGGCTAAATTCCGCACGATTAAATTTATCTACAGTGGAATTCCTTTTAAGGGAAAATAGCCTCGTTAAGTTCATCTCATTCCGAATACCCGATTTTTAGCTTATTGTGTGTGTCCCTAGTTTTTTTAATATCACGAACGATTTTTATTAAAATAGCGGATTAATGGTTGTTGAATACTTTTTTGACATTCATTCATTTATCAAGTGCGTTCACGAAGTCTCTCCGGAGTTCTCTGGTAGCAATTTAAGGCCCTTTTTCACAGTTCCCTTTCCTTTAAAAAATAGTTTTCTGAAGAAGAAGGGTATACGTTCTTTCCGCCTTACTGGTTTCTCTCTGGTTTTTAATAATACTTATAATATAGGAGGAGACTTTAAGTCCCCTGAAGCAGATTTGAATTTTGTATCTCATTTAACCATTTTTTTTCTTCATCCTCCCTCAAGAGCCGAAAGATTGAAAAGAAGCCGAATTAAGATATTTAGCGTAGTACTTCTTCTTTTATCTTTTTTCAAAGAGAGGCCTGTCATTTGTCTTAAATTGTTTTTGAAAAGCCCCCACACACAGACTCGGTTTCAGCTCGAGTGTAAGAGTTGATAAAATTTTCCTTCAGTCTCAAATATGGATGGAAATTGCGTAACTTTTATGCTTGTATTGTGACCTCGCATTATGCGACGTTGATTATAAGATATGCTCCATAAGTATGACAATAATTCCTAATGCTAGAGACTTAAACCTCGAGATAACTAGTTTGAGAACGACGGAAGCGAGAATTGAAGTCCTACACTCGGTGGTTAATTAATTTTGCAGGACTTCTTCCATCTAGGTCCTATTTAGTCCGCATTACTAAGCCTTTGACAGCGCCTCACCAGGTGTCTTCGCTTTGCCTCGAATCTATGACCAACTTCAATCACTTCATGAATGACAAGCTCCAGTTTCTAAGTTACCAGTGACAAACTTATTTATGGAACATATCTTATGAACTTATCGCTATCAAAACGTAAATACATGTCTACCTTCGTGCCACTTTTCCTATACTTCCTTTTAGCAATGCCAGAGCTGCTATTCCTGTCTTTTTTGAATAAATTCATGTTTAGTAGCTCGTAGGCGATCTATTAGCAAAAATAAAAAAAAAACTTTGTAGGAAAATAGACCTCTCGAGGCGATACTGTAGGATTTTATCTACACACTTTTGAAATTAGTTTTTCTTTGCTTTTTTTTTCATTTTGTTTCTGCGATAATGGGATACTGATAAACATTTACGGGATGGTTTATGATATACGCCTTGCTGTTAGGTATATCTTTATTAGAATTTGAAGGCTTGGTTTATCATATCTGACTTCAAGACATTTCACAGCGCTAAGTACAAAAAAGCCTACGTCAGATTTTTAAAAATAAATGAATGACAGGAATAGTTGTATGCCTAGTATATTTTTAAATTGTAGAAATTATTTTAAAATACAATTTAATCAACTTCACTTAAGTTAATTTTCCTCCGATATTTAAAAGTCCGTTAGGGTTACCTTGAAGAATACCCCCCCCCCTCCCTTAGAAATAAGTGAACTATTTCAGGTTTGAATCTTTAAATATTCGGTTTCTCCTAAACTGTTCAATTTGATCTATTCTTAAACCATTTTAGACCATCCTCTTTTGATCACGCGACGTCTTGATCCTCTACTCGCGCCCATTTTGACCCGCTTTTAATAATAATCGGTTCGATAAGCGCCCCTTTTATGGGTGGTGCGTGGTGGAGATTCATGCCCGAAACTGTACGTCCTTCTCGTAATCGAAACGCTCACAGCTGCGTTAAATCAAGGAGATTTTAGAGAGGTTAGGAAATCAGGGTCAAAGTGCATAACGATTGTAATTCTATCATCGTTTTAAAGGGAATAATATCGCGTATTAAGTGTTTTCAGTCTCGAATATTACGCCAAGTGTCAAAGGTCGCGGTATTTAAAGATGTCTTCATCATATGAACCGCTTTTCTCGCGAAATTGGTGACCTAACCTTTTTTAAACGACCTTGTATGGTTAAAAAACTAAATTTAGCTTTTAGTTAAAGGGTTGATTTACTGTATTTAAAACCCGGGATGAACTATACGAACCATGAACTGGTCTCGATGAAGTGTAAAAAATTGAGGCGGGGTTGTACGAATTTTTTTTCTTATTTCTTATTTCAATATTTAAATTTTTTGTCCCTGACAGTTTTAAACTATTCCCTAAGCGCGGAAACCATATTGGTTTTGCGGATTATATATCCTTTTTCCGCCAAAATAAAAAATACCGTTTCCCTATTAATTTCGCACTCTCCATCTGGTCTATCGCCGCGGAAAATGGAAACGGAGCTGCGAAGTTTTTTTTGTAAAATTCCGTCAAGTGCAAAAAGGGCGCGAAATATCCACGTTTTTCTTTTCCCTCCTTTTTCCACGCGCCAAGAATGTCACGCGCGCGAAAGACGTACACCCCCCCTCCTCCCTCCCACCATACCATGCTTTCAATTCCTTTTATTTCGGAAACGGACAGACCAATTTCCAACAGAAAAAGAAAAAGGATAAGGATTTATACTCATTCCTTCTTTCTTTTCTTTTCATTCTTTCCGCCCTTAGGGCAGAATTGATGTTTTGATTGATTGCAAAGGCCCAGACATAACCTCTTCTATTTCAGTCTGAAGATGAAGACCTTCTCCTTCTTCTTCTTCTTCTTCTTGTTTGATATCACTTCCAGTATAGATAACTATAACCATAAGTTTATCAGTGATATGTTCCTTCCATAAGTATGACACTACCTATACTTCGTATTATGCTACTTAGAGACTTACAACAGCTCGAGATAACTAGTTCTAGCAGAACGACGGAAGCGAGAATTGAAGTCCTACACTCGGTGGTTAATTAATTTTGCAGGACCAAGTTCCATCTAGGTCCTATTTAGTCTGTATTACTAAGCCTTTGACAGCGCCTCACCAGGTGTCTTCGCTTTACCCTGAATCTATGACCTACCTCATTCACTTCAAAATTACAAGCTCCAGTTTCTAAGTTACCAGTGTCAAACTTATGGTGAACATATCTTATGAACTTGCTCTATAACCCTATATATAGTGGTCCAGGATAAATTAGAAAGATGTTTGATTTTATGTTTGCCAACTCGTAAAAAAATCAGAGCTTTACTGACAGAGAGAAGGAGACGGGGAAAACGTGGACTAGTTAGTGTCTACGTGACCAGACCAGAAAGATATGGGACGTCATACGTAACGGTAGATGATTGGTTAGACAGGAAACTCTTTTTGGCTTTCATTGTGTTTTGGAACCATAAATTTTTATAAGAATATATTTTTCCTGTAGACTGTATTTTACCAGTGATATAGTTGGGTTAAGATTGGTCAAAGTATTTTACGGATGACACCCTTAAATTTAATTAAGAAACTAATTTAGGCAATGATTTCTAATTTATTTAATTAAAGGGGTCATCCCTAAAATACTCATCAAATCATAACTCGAAAACAGTGTCCCTTGTGGAAAACAAAATGGAAATAGATAGAAGTTACATTTACATTCATTTTGGTCGCCATTTTTCAAGATGGCGGCGGATTGAAAAATTCTTTATTTAGTCCGTGCCTACTACTTAAGATTAACGTCTGTACGAATTTTCATCCTTCTACGTAAAGCGGTTTGGGCTGGAGTTGGTTACCAGTCAGTAAGGACTTTGACCTATAACCTTTAGATATAAAGATACATTGTAATTAATTTTCAAAGGCGTAAGAAGATAATCCATCTTAATTAGCTAGGGTGATTGTGTTTTTCTTACCTCAAAGTCAGCCGCAGTTTCATCTTTCCTTTAAGTTTGTTGCTGAATTGGGGTTGGCAGGACAGAGGAAGGTTGTTGTCTACTTAAAATGAATGAGTCTGTACTACGTTTCGGGACAGAACGAGTCGTTAAGGTGTTAAGGTCGTTTGTTAAAAGCCCGGGGAAGTCCGTCCTTGTGTTTAGAACTAGACGAGTCCCTTTTGGTTTCCCTTCCCGCCATTAGGGCGTACCTTAATGTACCTTTAACTATATGCACTTACCAGCCTCTATTGTCTTATAGCTCACTTTTAGCCGCGTCGTTCACGTAACACAACGTCGTGTTATTTAACGTAGGATGAATGAGTGAATGAATGGATATGAGGGAAGACTCCCAATAGACCAGCTAGCTTACCTTCTTCGTAAATTGCGCTATTTATTCAGAATAAGGAGAAACGCGTGGGCTAGATTCGGGAAGTAGATTAAACGGAACTTAAGGCATGCTGGATTTGCGGCATTGTTTAATTATCCTGGAATTTATTTAAAAAGGGGGGGAATTAAGTGGTTGAAATTAAAAGAAATTCATGTACAAACTTGGAAAACCTTGAAGACTCAGGGAAATTTGTGAGGTTTGATTAAGTTTTCCATGAAGGGGTTAACTTCAACTATAAAAAACCATCCCCTTTGTTATTACTCCATTTATGGGAAATACTTGGAAAGCTCAGGGAAATATAAGGGAAAAACCTGGGGAAATCGGTTTTCCAAAAGTTTTGTGAGTCCTGTAGTATGTTTCATCTCAAAGAGCTTATCTTTAATAACATTTAAGTCACTGGTGTATTGATTTTGTTCTAGGGTACTAGTTTCTGGTGTAGGGTTCTTGAGAATTTCATGGAAATCTTTTATTGAAGGATTTCAATTTGAATTTCTCAAAATTCCGCATTGACGTATGAGTGGGTTGCAACTATACTATACAGGGGGTTCCTATGACCGACGTTCAGTGGGATGGTTCTATGGGAAATCAATATTTTAGTCGAAAATGTAACTTCTATCTTCCTAATTTAATTAATTAATTAAGGGGTCATCCATAAAACATTCCAATGTTCGTGAATTGTTTAGGGTACGTATCTCTTTGTTATAGAAGTTACATTTTCGACCCAAAATCACCTACTGTACCACCCTTTTCGAGACACCCTGTATATTGTTTTGAATTAAACTTAGATGCACACGGTTGTCAAAGTTTATATTACCCTATTGGGACTTGGCGATACTACGTCACGCTTCCTAGCTTCCACTAAAAGAGGAACTGAAATATAGCATAGAGTCCATTAAGATTAGGATTGTAATGTACTGTGAATTACAACAAGCTATAATTTTACGCGGTTAATCCGATTATAATTAAATATATAAATAAATCTAATAGACCTATTAAGTCTGGAAATATCAAAATGTTCCCTTAATTTAAATAAGGAAAACAAGTTCTAACCAACTCAATCCATAACTACAGGACATTGTTTAAAACAAGAAGCGATAGCTAGTATACTAGGGAGAAGGTATAAGGTGCCTAAGTATTCGCGCGTCATAGTCCCAGTCCCCCTTTCAAAATACAAGGGGGGGTGTGTTAAAGGAGGCCGGGCTATTTCGCTAGCTCTCCTCAGTCGGAAAATATGACTTTAATTTTCGTCATTCGCGTCGCGCTGACGTGAGTTTTCAAGAACCAATGAGATGGCTGCTGGTTGTAATTTAGGGGCGAGGATTAACTCCGGACCTACTATGCGTTTGGACTGGAGATAAAGCTGGAAATATGGCCCCGAATTTATACCTTCTCCCTAATAAACTAGATATCACTTCTTGTTTAAAACTTATTCTTCAAACAATAATATTTATTTTTAACTTTTGCCTACAAACAGAACTTTTATTGACTCAGCATCGGTTTGGGTTTGGGGCTGGAAGTTGGTAGTGCAGTGGCTTTTAATATATGTTTTTAAATGTTTGTTTTCTATTTACGCTTGACGTATCGAGTTTAATGCAGCGAAACAAGAAAAAACGCCAGCTATGTACTTTATGGCCATGGGAAAGGTTAAAAGCTAGGCATGCAAGGTCCGAGGCAGTCTATATTGACTTTTAGACAAAAACGTATTTGGATTTTTATCCTGGAAAAGTTTAGAGAGATACTGTATACAGCGCATACTGTATGGTAAGGCGTAGGAATACCCAAGGTTATATCTGGTAACAAATAAAGTAGTGTTATGTACTCGTAACTACGTGTGAAACTGGGAATGCATGTAGAGGTAATGGGAATAATTGTGTTCTCCATATATATCCAATGGTAATATCTATCTATGCGGATTTTGTTTACCTGGCTTGAGAACTTACTATCTGTGACGCCTCATATGTAATTCTGACGTAGTCTTTCTAACTGTAATTTCATTGGTTGGTAGCAAAGAGAGGTCAGGTGCAACAGGCAGCGAGATGGATTATAAAGTCGCCAGGGTAAAATTCGTTATATATTATGATTAGTCTATTGTCTATAGCTCTTCCCCACAAAAAAAGCTGCCTAGATGCGTTGAGTGAAAATGGCTGTACGCAATGATTCCTAGTGGCTTTATGAATTCCTGGTAAATTTCTTTCCCCGACGGAGCGCTTTTATAAAGGGAGCCCACCTCATAAATTTTTGTAAACTTCATGGGGATATTGCAGTATGTAGCGTGGGTGCTGTAAAGTTGCCGATAACTTAAGTATATAAAATTCGCCATCCTTATTTTCTTCACGGCTGTTTTCTGGGATATATCTAGCTTTAAGTTGCGTAACCG
The DNA here is from genome assembly GCF_054372755.1 of Phalangium opilio. Lineage (NCBI taxonomy): Eukaryota > Metazoa > Arthropoda > Arachnida > Opiliones > Phalangiidae > Phalangium > Phalangium opilio. Next base: position 3,696,551 of record NW_028324151.1, read on the forward strand.
TTTTATCAAAGAAACGAAAACTGACGTTAAAAAAAGGACTAAAATATACTTATTTTAGTTGCTAAGTCTTTTTTTTTTATTCCAAAAATAAAACTAGTTGAATAACTTTTATTCTATATTTTTTCGACCTTATTTCAGTAAATAACAATATAAGATCAGGGATAGATTTAATTTTAGAAGTAGGAATGGAGAACAGAGTAATCTGGGCGCGCGTCAAAGTCCCGGACCCCCTTCCCTGGGACGGAGGGGTATGAAAGAAGAGGCGGGTCATAGCGACAGAGGTAAAAAAGAAGAATTACGTATTTTTCGCCGTCCCCGTCAGCAACGTCATCAAAATGTAGTTTAAGTCGGCTAATAAGATAATTTTAACTTTTGGTTACGTGTTGGAGGGAGGGGCTCTATACTGGGTGGTCTATGAGTCGGACTGAAGTAAATACTAACCGCCGTTCTCCATTCCTACTTCTAAAATTAAATCTATCCCTGGTCATGTTTAGTTGATGTCTGTCTTTTTTTTCAAGGTAATTAACTTATTGAAGGTGAATTACCGCCTTAAATTACTGGTGATTTAACAATTACCGCCGCTTTAAAAACTGATTTAATCAGTAGTTAAATACAATGTCACAAAATCTTAAACTTTATTGTTGACGATGCATCATTTGTCATAATAATTTCATATTTATCTCCGTGTTTACTTATACTACAAACGCAATATCTTAGTTTAACTTTTCTTAAACTGGGTTGGAAAATATTTTTGCCTTCATATTCTTTAGAAATGTGTTTACTTTATTATTGCGTTTATCTGGGAGGCGGTTTTCCATCAGAAAACTTGGCAGAAAGTTTTCCCACCCATCCCATCCCGACTTCCAGTCCAAACTCCAAAAGCCGTTGCGTCATGTGACGTGTAATGTCATTTAGTTCATACCAGTCCGAGGTTTCCCTTATTTTTTTTATAAATGTCTTTCAAACAGTTTTAAAGATATATAAACCTCCTTAGATTTAAAATTGCGAAGAAGGGGAATTGGTGTATGGTGGGCCTGTGGGCTTTCCCCTGTATTGCATTTTAAGACTGGTTTGACCCCTATATTTAATAAAATGCCTGGACTCTGTTCTGACAGGCGACTTCCGTATTCATAATTCTTGAATATTTTTCTTGTTGAGTAAAATGCGGGCTAAAAGAGCTTCTTCCTTCTCTTATATACTGTCTAGCTTGTCATTATAGAAGTCAAACTTGTCTTCGGGGATTTTAAGTGTAACACCGAAAAGTAGATTAGTCCGACGTTATCAAATGATTTTTTTTCTTGCTGTTTTCGTTTTGTTGAAACTTCCAGAGATTTAGGACTTTACTAAATTGTAGGATGATAGAATTATAGAGAATAAATTTCGATCAAAAGTATTTTCTGGAGTTAGCGGAAAATTGACGGGCATGTAGTCCAATGGTCCTATAATTCCTATAAAATCCTATATTTTTGAACCTGTCCTTTATATTATCCTATAGTTTCATGAAATATCCCATAATATTTTATAATTTCATGAAAGGTTCTATAATATCCTGTAATTTCATGAAAGGTCCTATAATATCCTATAGTTTCATGAATGGTCCTATAATATCCTATAGTTTCATGAAAGGTCCTATAATATCCTATAGTTTCATGAAATGTCCTATAATATCCTATAATTTTATGAAAGGTCCTATAATATCCAATATTTTTTTACTTCGGTTATAGTTTTCCTACACTTTAGCATCAAATTTATCAAAATTTAGTTATCTCTTTTATCGAGATCATATATTATATTTTAATTTAATTTTAATTAATTTTTTCTGTATTTAACCTTTGACACCGCTTCCCCAATCACAAGACGTCGCGTAACGATAATCTATGACGTTTCATCTACGTCACTTCACAATTATAGCTCTCAGTAACTAGCGTCAAACTTATTAATGACGTGAAAGAAGTTGATAAATATCAATAACGTCGTGTTAATTTACTTTTTCTTAAAAGCTTTTAAAGAAAATGACACTTTTACTATATGGTTCCTTATTTTTTAATTTTATAGAGTGATTTAAAATAGATCCAGAACGAATTTTTCCCAATCAATCATCGATATAGTTGATCATTCAAGTTCCTTTCGGATTAGGTTTATTATATCCAGAGCGACTCGACTTTAAAAACCAATTACTAGCTGTATACCTCAACTTCTACACAAAAACATTTTTTTATTTTATTTATTTTTTACTTTTATTTATTTGAACCTCATTTATTATTTTTCTTTGAAATTTTTCGACGTGATCTCTTCGAAGCGAGTGTTTCTTAAATTGAATACAACTCCCCCCTCTCTACACTGCGTCTTAAATTGATACCTTTAGAAGAAAAAATATATAGTCTAAACCACTTTTAAAGAATATATACCCCTATCTTGAAATCTCATGGAAAATAAGTATTTTCTAAGATATTTTCTTTAAGGGTGTATATAGTCTTGTAGGATTGGTTAGGATGACTGTGGTATCAATATTTTTAATCTTTCAGAATCAATTTAATTAAGTCATGTAAGCATTTTATTGGTGACCTTTTGACCCTCGGTATGACCTATAATATCTCAAACCACAGATCAAAATTGGTAAAGTCATCGTTATCACAACTGGCGGCTAAGTGGAATAAATTTAAAATACAATATACAAATATAAAATTGCGTGACCTTTGACCTCTTATATCTCAAGCCACGGATCAAACTCAATCAAGTAATCGATTAGAGCAACGTTAGCAATATTATCTCAACTCGCCACCCTAGTTTATAGTAAAAAAGTGAAATTATTTTAAAATACCTGTAAAAATTCAGCTGAATTTCGCCGTAAAAATTGTATTTCGTAACCTTTGACCCCTTATATCTCAAGCCAGAGATCTAGGTACCTTCTTATTTATCCCTTAATTCGTTAAGTAGCGGGCACCACCGTTATCTTAGCATTTGTTTTTCTATGAAAGTAAAGGGTTTTTTATATTAAGTTTAGAGGTTACTTGTAGAAAAATAGCATTCCACTATCCAAGAAAAATATTTTTCTCCGAGCGGAGCAAACCGAGTCGGTAGAAGCGACTCTAGCGAAACGTAATGAAAAGATAAATCACGCGCTACTAACGTTATTTCGAGTTTCTTCCTCTTCTTCTACATCAGTATCCACGTAATTGAGCATCGTGAAACCTCGCGCGCTCTCGTGAACAACATTACATTCGTGTTTGACCCGTTGAATGAAACACACCGTTGTAGGGGGAATATTGAATACAGGGGGTCATCGTGAACCATTAGAAAACAGGGGGTAATAACCTTTAATACAATTGATTAACCGTTCGCGAATGGTCTTAGGGATGAGATGAAAAGGAAGGTTCCTAAAAATAATAAAAAAGATTTCCTGGCGCTATCCGATCCTATTTTCCGCTATTGTTACTATCACAGTTTTCATCGTGGTCTTCGGATCATATAACCCTTTGATGCTTCTTCCATTCCATCACTGCCCTTGATGGATGATGTACAGGGTGTTACGAGAGAAAAAGGTGGTTTGGTTGGACCGGAGTTCAGTAGGTTTTATTATGAACTTGTCGTGGTAAAATGCTATTGAAGTTACATTTTCGACTCAAAATTGAGTTGCTATCTATAAATTACCCTGGACCTTTTTGAAACACCCTGTATCTAACCTTTATACTCTTATGATTTTCTTATAACTTTGCCCCAAGAATCTTAGGGTGCTCTTACATCCTCAAACTTAGTGCCGGACTATACTAAATTCTTGATTAGATAAAGTTCAAAACTCCGATGGAAGACAAGGTATCGTCTTATAAAGTTGAGAAAACGTCTTTGGAAACCTAACATGGACAAAACTAACGGAGAAAAGTTGGTTTATATAATTAAATTTATCTTCTATAGTGCTTTACCCCATCATCAAGTGTTTCGAGTTATTTTTGGAGACTTTTCTTCCCCCTATAATTAATTTTGGAGTTACGATATTTTGGGTCTAAGATATCTCTCAGCATCTTCCGGTATAGTCTCCGTTTCTAAGCTGTACGGCTCAGCTGGTCCTCTTTCGCTAAGCCTTTGGCGTCACCATGACAACTTATAGTTCAATTCCTCGGCAATCTCCTCGACACCTTTAACCCGTTCACTACAATTTAAAGATGACAAGCGAGCCTATAGTCTGACACGAACTAGCAATCACTTTCGAATGGAATGCCCTATAAGGGATGAAAATAAAGAAGAGGGTGTAGGAGTGAGGGTATTTTTAGGGGTTAGCTATAGCCCTAACGCCTTTGGCCAAGCTTTTCCCGAAACGACCTCACTCGTCGTAACCATGGTTACGTACTCCCGCGCTTTACTATACTAGAGTCCGAGCATTTTCTCAGCTAAACTATAATAACCCCTATAGACTTTTCCTATGGTAGGTGCTAGCTATGAATGTAACGCGCTTTGGTACACAAACTAAAAAGAGGGTTATCAAAGTATCCAGGAAATGGCACGATATTTTCATAACAATCCTCTATCTATTTCGGGATATCCCAATCCAACCCATGCAGCACCTAAAGTCTTGGATGGTTTCTATATTTTTTTTCTTTCTTAGCGGTATATTTTGTTAGCCAGTGGTGTGATGGGTTGGTGTTATTCTTTTGCTCTGAATTACGTCGTTTACCAGGCAAATTCAAGGGGGGCTGCCATTGCGTCTTAGTAGTTTTTGATACCGCCATCTAGCTTCGAAGTGAAGCGTAAAATTCGTTATTTTTGTCTCTTTAAACCTCGGTGTTTAAAGCCATCTAGCGGGCAAAAGCAGGAAGTTCATAACCATCGTCTGAAATCCTTTGGCTAGATGAATCCGATGATTTGAACATATTTTTTAATTCTCATTAATTAGTAAGTTTTGAAAAATAAAAATGGCAGATTGGGGTAGAAAATGTTCCGCTCTTGGCTGTAAAAGTAGTGATAGGTTTTTAAGGGAGTGGAGATCGCGGGTTTGCAAACTTCATTCAGGACCTGACAAAGGGTTAACTCTGTGTCATAAAGATTGTTGTTGTCCGCGGCCATTTTTAAAATACGGAATAAAATCAAAGTACAGAATTTGCTCACTAGATGGCGCTTACCAAAAACTACTCACATTTTAAAAATGGGAGGTAACCTCGTACATCGCGTAATACCAGCGTGAAATAATTCAATGTTATCCTGAATAAAGTTGAAATGGTATTACAGTTTTCAAGTCAAGGGTTACTTTAAAGTCAAGTTTACTTTACGGAATTATCCAGCTAGGTGAAAATTACTTAAACACCCCAGAGTGGATCATTTGAACCACCGACCTTGGGTCACCGTCTCTTTGTTAGTGGGGCTTTTTTCTTTTCATGAATAAGATTGAAATGATATTACAGTTTTCAAGTCAAGGGTTACTAAATACGGATAGTTTACTTTGTGGAATTATCCAGCTAGGTCAAAAATGTGGAATTATCCAGCTAGGTCAAAAATTACTTAAGACCCCAGAGTGGATCATTTGAACCATTGACCTTGGGTCACCGCCCCCTTTGTTGGTTGGGCTTTATTCTTTTCATCGTTTTAGCTTCAATATTCAAGGGATGATTTAATAACTTCACGTTACTGTATTGAATCGGATGTGATTACCACTTTTCCACCATTGGGGCCCTTTCTTGCACCTTGGGTATGTGGAGAAGGGTATTATTATTATTTCTTATTTCTTATTTTCTTTACTTTCTTTTTTTGGGTGGATGGAAAGGACGGTGGTGTTTATAGTTTTCTTTTAGTGGCAGTACCTTTATTATTTTATCTATCTCGTGCTCACGATTTGCTCCCGAGAAGTTACCCAGGTGTTTTGGGGTTTAACGTTGAATCCCGGATTGCTTGGACCATCTTATTGCTTTTTTTTCTAAACCGGAGGGGGTTTGAAGAAAATTTTCATGGCTCAAATTAAACCTTACGTTGTTGTTACTGCTACAGAAGAAATTATTATTATTATTATTAAGGAATGCAGCACGATTTTAATCATGTTTTGTTTGGCGCTAAAATGATTGAATTAGAAAAATTATGCAGGATCGTGTGTTTCTAAATTCTGATTAGTTTTCTGTAAATTAAAGGGTTTGTTCTTATGGTCAACATGATGGGGTGTGCAACATTTAGTTAGGGGAGATACGGGTTCCGAAACAAGGAGGAAATAGGCACACGTGTGTGGTGTAAGACGTGTCAAGCTTTTCAATTGTGTTCAATCTAAGAACCCGATTGAACCTTTATCTAGTTTTAGAACTGTAGTTTTCTATTAAATGGGTAAAAGTGTTCTTATACGCTGGTAAAGTAATTGAAGACAATATTACTCCGCATATCTGACTATTTCATTGTTTTAGGACCCAATCAATGTTTAGGAGCCCATATCCACGTTATTAAATGTTGTGGCGCCCATGTTCTGGTGACATTCTCCACTCATTTTGACTATAATAAGAACGTACCCTTTAGAATATGGCAGATTCATCCATAGAACTTTCAGTTTCCCTTTGAAGTTTACTATTTTAGTTTGTTTTTGTTTTTCCCTCTTGACTGGATTTACGGTTGTTTATGTCCTTTCCCATTTGGCTTTAGAATCCCAGTCTCCTTCTTCTATAAGGTATAAGTCGATTTTATGGCTTTTCCCGCCATTTATGGGATTTTGGCGGGAATCTCTCTCTCTCTCCGACGTATATATGTATAGGTGCGCTCCTTATTTTTATAGGGCGAGTGGTACCTTATGTTTTAAGTTAGGACCAACCCATTACTGCCGGAGAACCTGCCGTGAACAGGATCTAAATTGTTACCTTTGTGTTTCAACTCAAGAGAGAGAGAGAGAGAATGGGACCTTTATGTTTACTATATATATATACTTCTCCGTTGTATTTCTCTATTTCTTCGGCAATGTCTTTGTTTTAGTGGGTCATTCGCATTAAAGTGGCTTATGGGAATAATGCATCATTTTTGTGGCCCCTTCCCACATGTCTAAAACATACTGGGACTGCAAAGGGTTGGAAAGGGAGTATGTGGAATCTCAGATAAGGTTTTAGTTAACGTCTTGGTTTCGTATATAATATTGTATCCTTTAGATTTAAGATAGAGTTTTGTGGCTTAGTGGTTATAGCTTTCGCCTAGTAGACAGAGGGTCCTAGGTTCGAACCCGGCCTATGGCACCGGATGAAAATCTGAAACCTTCCGCGTAGAGTTTGCAAGTTCACTTTTCACGTGTTTAGGGAGTTACTCAGTTACCTGGGTTCTGCTTTCTGCCTAAAACCTGCTGAGGTTAACGGTAATAGTTACTATAGGGCGCTGTTGGTTAGCTACGTTTATTATTGTCCAATGTTTCTTATTAAATCACGCAATTTCAAAACTAATTCTTATTAATTAATTAATCTTTTATAATACGAGATCTGCATAAAATCTGAGGTCACAATCGTTAAAAATTTTTTAAACTTATAGTGACATACCCCTATAGAATTGTCATTATAAAACGCAGTGAAATGCTTTGGTAATCGTCTCTTAAGCTTCAGTAATGTACGAGTCCCGAAACTCGAGTAACCCCCGAAAAAAAATCTCATTTCCTTTTCATATTACATCGCGTGTTCATTCTTTGGCACCCGATTCACTCTCCCGCTTTGCCCTCGCTCGAATCCTGTCTCATTCCAATTGTAATTTTGTTCCCTCACTGTGTCCCCATCCTTCCCAATCTTTTTTTTCCTTCCTTTTCTAGTTGCAAAAGTCATTCGCGCCTCCATAGAGTTAGTTACACGTGACCTTACCGTACGCTTGTCAGTCCTGTACTATGGTATGGAGGACTTACTACTATAGCACGCCATGTCTTTAATCCCCCCATCATAAAAAATTGAGGGTTTTTTAGAGAGTGGGATGTACCCGCCAAAATTGCTTTGATCCTTTACCTTAAATATAGAACGGATAACCTTATACCCCTGTATGATTGAGATTTTTTTCGCGCCATTTTTTTTAAAGAATTTTCCCGGGCTCTCGTTCAGTGTTTTTGCGCTAAGAATTATTAGATTTAAGGATGGTTGAGAAGATTTGGAGAATTTCGAATATTTTAAAAAAATTCTTGACAATTAAAAAAATTTCTTGACAATTAAAAAAAATTCTCAACGATTTTAAAAAATTATAGACAATTTGAAAAATATTCTCAACCATTTAAAAAAATTCTAGACAATTTGAAAAATATTCTCGACCATTTAAAAAAATTCTAGACAATTTGAAAAATATTCTCGACCATTTAAAAAAATTCTAGACAATTTGAAAAATATTCTCGACCATTTAAAAAAATTCTAGACAATTTGAAAAATATTCTCGACCATTTAAAAAAATTCTTGACCATTTAAAAATATTCTCGAAGATTAAAAAATATTCTCAACCATTTAAAAAAATCTAGACTATTTCAAAAAATATTCTTGTCGATTATGATGATAAATAAAGGTTAGGGTTTAATTCGAACATTAAATTGCGTTAAATTCTCCTGGAAATTAACTATAAACACCTCGGCTGACTGTTGTGACCTCTGTGGCTGATAGATGACCCTAGAAATTTATTCTTAGGAAGAACTCAATGACTTATAACTCTTTCAAATTGAAATAACTAGTGTTGTAAATTTTCCGGAAAAATAAAACGCGGAAAATTTTCCGGAAAATTTTCCCGAAAATTTTCCGCAAAGAGGAAAATTTTCCGCTAATCGGAAAAATATAAAACTAGCAATTAAGTGAGCTTAGAGTCAATTTATCAAACTTTTGAAGATATTTCGATAGCTTCTTCAGTTTTGTTGTCCTGAGTTCGAAATTAATATAATAGATACATTTTAAAATAGAAACTGCAGCCTTTTTATATAATTGAATTACGAATTTAACTAATTACACCTCGCTGACTTACCAAATGTAGTTGCATATCATGAGATGACTCATTTTTCTTGCAGTTAATTTTAAAACTTTTCAATACAAGATGGGAAACACTTTTTGCATATACCAGATGAAAAGTGGCGTTTCATCCACGTTGCGTTATTTGCATAACATTGTTTACAATATATACATTCTCCAGTTATTTTGCCATCTTTAATAGATTTATTAAAGTACCGCCAAATATTAGTGGTTGATTTTCCCATAATTTGTGACTTTGAACAGGGTTAACAAACAATTTTTCCCCCTCCGAATTCACCGAAAACAAAATAATGAATGTTTTGAAAAGAAAGGCAATTGAAAAATTTTAAAGTTTTAACTTTTTAATTAAGAAACCGGTAGCGGAAAAATACGGAAAATTTTCCGGAAAAATATAGCTCGGTCATTTTCCGGAAAATTTTCCGAGCGGAAAATTTTCCGCGGAAAATTTTCCGACTTACAACCCTAGAAATAACCCTTTTGCGATCTTTATCTCCCTAAAAACCAAATCTCTGAATTCGGAATTTCCGAGTCTCTGATAAGTTTTTTTTTAAGTTGCTGGAAGCTAGAACTTAGGGGCCCAGTTTTCTCTTGTTCCGTGTCTTCCCCTACACATTATCGGGTGCCAAAAACGGATTATGACCCCACCCTCTTCTTTAGGGTCTTACCTCCAACATACCATACCCTCAATGACAATCTGTAATCCCAGCTTCTCCCATCATCATAATATCTGGGAGAAAAACGTTTTTTTTTATTCCTTGGATGGGTGGGAAGCGAATAACGCCTTATTTCTGTCGACCTAGAAATCCAGATTTATCCTTCTTTCACCTCAATACCTTCTTAACCCTTTGGTGGTGGTAGTGGTGGTACCTTTATCGGAAGTAAATGAACCATGACATTATCAAAAAGCCAATATTTACTCAGTAACTGTAAAGTTCTTCACAGGGTTCATACAAACCTGGAATATTCATGGAAATAAATTGTTAACAAAAACTCGGGGAAAACTCAGCGAAATTTAGAATTTTTAGGGAAGTTCAGGCCGGGGAGATTGTGAGTTTCCGCTCTCGGATTTCTTGTAACAATGATTACGAATTACATTTAATTATTTTAGCACTGACAAGGGTAGGATTTTTAGTTTTGCCCTCTTTAGAGCTGGAAAACTATTGTTCAGTCCTCTTGCGGCTGGGCGCCTTCCTCCTATTCTTCCCCAGTTTTGATGTGACCAATTTGGCAGAGCAAAGCTGTAATATGGCCGGGGCCACTTGAACTTATTTGATTAGTTAAATCATAAGGGATCTGAAGAATCGGATAACTTCGTAGGTTTATCTACTTCGGTTTAGGGTTTAAGTGATGGTACTAGACAGAAGGCGTGTGACTAGTGACTTAGGTAATTGATTTCTTTACGTTACGAGGTTAATGGGTTGAAAAAAAATCCTTTTTCTCTATTTTTTTTATTTTTTTTTAGGTTTAAAGAGATTTTATTATTCAGAAGCCGTTTTTTTAACATTTTTATTACGAAAGTCGTTAAACTTTCTCTGCCATTCTTTCCAATGATCCAAAATGCAAATTTTTACTCGCTTATATAGGGGTCTTTGCCTCGTGAAATGTATTTTGTCTTTTATGCCCTTAAATGGACTTGTCTCGACGCCTAAATGGGCCCCGGCTTATTATACATATTCCGAGAGAGCCGAGAGAGAGAGAGAGAACCTAGAGAGAAAGGTTTTAAACGCTTTCAGAACTATTAACCATAAATTTATACTTTTTCTTTTTTCGTTAACACAGAATCTTACTTAACTTTCTTCGATCTTGAATACCTTGTTTTTGCATTTAAAGGGAGAGTGAGGTGAATTGGTTTTTAATGATGGGTTCATGCAGATTGCGCTCAAGCTTAATCCCAGCGGTTTCCTTTGAAATACATAAATTAGTTTTAATTGCCTTCTATAGTAGTGAAGGAATTAGTTGGGAACTGAATTGGTTTTATGGTTTAAGTTGTTTTATTGCGTTTTCGTCTTGTGAAGGCATTACTGGAGTTTGTGTCCTACATGCTTTGCTTTTCTGGGTTCATATAAACTAGGAAATATCTGGGAATTAAATTGGTGCGGTCTAAAATATTTGAAATTTGCAGTAAAATTTATGGAGATTGTCTCGACTATAAAAACCACTGCAGTTATTACTCCATATAGGGTAGAGCTCCTCTTGCACCTGCTTTTTTAACAAAAACCTATCATTTCAAAATCAATTTGATTGACAATATATCACAATAAATAAAGATGAACTGACCACTCCCATGATATTAAAATAAATACTTTATTGTGTCACCACACCTTTAAAAGAAAAAAAGGGGGGCGGAAAGGTCACGCATATTGGTGCATTTTCGTGTACACTCAGCGATATTAGGGATGAGTTTGCGAGTTTGTTTGCCTATCAATTGGACCGATTATATTTTTTTCCTAGTGTATACCGTTTTCAAATAAGTGAATGGACTTTGCCCCCTTCTCAAGCCTTGGCTTCGTTTAATTTATCCCCGAGTCGTATATTGTCAAATGGGTACTTTGGAATATGGCCTTAGGAGCGTGACTCTGCACTGCTTTTTCTATACCATTTTTCAGCCTAGTCGGCAAAACCAAAACTATCTTTTTGTAAAATGTCAGGGACTGTGTCTCGGTTTTTTTTCTTCTTGTACAAGAAAATGAACTATCTGTTACGTACAGTGTGGTAGAGATCCGCAAAATCGGTATGAAATAAGCCTTTGTTTCACTTATTATGGTTATCAATTGTCATCATGGGTGATTTCAGATGATATACAAAATTAACAATAAGAACTATTGAAATTCTCAAATTCTCTTATGGAACTGAAGTTGTAATACTCTATAATTGGAGTGGCAATAAAGATGGGATGAAGATAACGCTGTATCTTGCTGTTTTGCTTAATTTCTCCAGTTCGGATTGCTGTAACTCAAAAGTATTTGGTATCTTTGGAAAGGGAAGATATAGGGCTATCATATGGTCAAAGGAATTCACTGTATCTCTTATAGAACCAGAGTTATGACCCTCCAAAGTGGTCAGCCCATTTTAATCCTGGGGAGAGGAACATTTTGCTTAATTACTCGAGCCCTGATTGTTGAAACCCAAAGTATTTAGGTTCGTTGGAAAGGCCAGAAATAGGACTATAACATACTCAAAGGACTTCCCCGCATCTCTTATAGAACCAGAGTTATTACTTTTCAAAGTGGTCAGAAATTAAGCCCATTTTAATCCTGAGGAGAGGACACTTATGAACATTTTGCTTAATTACTCGACCCCTAATTGTTGAAACCGAAAGTATGTAGTATCATTGGAAAGGCCAGAAAAAGGGCTATAACATACTCGAAGGACTTCCCTGTATCTCTTATAACACTTCAAAGTGGATCGAGTGATTTTTCATAGATTAAAGTGTCGATCCAATGATCTCTTCCACGCTGTGCATAGAGAGTATAGTAAAGCTCCTTATAACAAATTGAGGTAGCGCCATGTTGATGGAACGACGACCCATTTCGAACTATAACTTGTTTGCTGGAAGGCTATAGCTCCCTCGTACGAGTAGGATATCTTTTGAAACATTTTTCTTGTTGTACCTTTTATAACAGAAATTGGGGTTGAATCGAAGGACAACCTATTTTTTTTTGTATTTCCTTATTTTCTTTACGAGAAGGAAAGTTTGCTCAGCGATTTTTATTTTATATATTTTCCTTGATGTTTTTCTCTTCGTTCGAATTCAATGGATGTATTCTGGTTTAGAGAAGACTCTGTATGGCAGAAATGTGACCAAATGAAAGGGTTTTTTCCTTTTTTTTTTTGCTTCCTTAAGGAAATTTGTTCTCGCTCCTTAAAACACGTTATATAGGTTATGTCTGCCTGATGTCCCCCAAACATATTTTTATGTCGATTTGAAATAAGTGCCGTAATATAGGGACTATAAGAATGCCGCCATACAACAGCGGCATCTTTAGGATGAAGCGAGCGTTGAGTTTTATTCGTCTCATTAGGAAGGTACTGTTTATTGGAAAGCTAAGACGACACGCGGGGTGATGTATTGATTGAAGAGAAAAGGGTTTATGAGATGAATTTTTTTCTTTGGATTTTGAAAGATTTGGTGGTCAAAAAATATATTGTTTCGACGTGGTTTAAGTTTTCTCACGTTTTAATGTTTTTGGGTGTTTTTCTTTTTTTTTCGGAAATCTGACTCAGTTTTGTACATTTGAGCTTTGGAAAAATCTTAAGTAGTCGATACTTATGGTGTTATTCACATTCACAGATTTCTAAAAGTTCGAATTTAACTTATAGAATTTCGTTAGGAATGGCGTTATTTTTGTTTCAAATATCTCAAAGATAACAACATGAGTATTGCTTTGGAAATGCGTTCAAATGCCACTAAACCTGTGTAAACCTGTGTGAGTTCATTATATATGATGTAAATGTTAATAAAAGCTGTTTTTTCTGCGAATATGACGAAATATGCTCGTTGACAAGCAACGTGCGTCACAAAATTTGTCTTTTTTTTCTTTTCAACCTTGACATTTTTCTAATTAAATTGTGACATACATAGCTTGATTTATATACACCACATGCGGTATACTTGTTTCGCAATTACAATTCGTGGTCATCTGTAGTGTATACTTAAGGACTTTCGCTGCTTCACATTTTTTGCATTCAGTTGGAATTAGTTCTAATTCAGACTACCAATATTCAAAATATTATTTTTAATCATTCAACGATGAACGGCGTTTCTTTTGTTTCGGCTGCAACTTTTGCTTTGTTGGTCGTCTTGATTCTTGTAACGTTGAATCCTTCCGATTCCAAAATGGGTTCGTTAGTTTAAGTTTTTGCTTATTTAATCTCTATCAGTTAGTTTTAGTTTTTAAATTTTTTTTACCGTTTCTCCATTTCTGAAGTTCAACTATATTGGTCTTAACTGTATTTTTCGTCTGCAGTTGAATCAAAAATATCAGGGAAGAAGTTATTCCACGAATTAAGGGCCAATAAACCAAAACTTTCGATAAGTTTCGAATTAAATCCTTCTTTTAATGGAAAATATAAAGTAGCTGGAGCTGGAACAGTGTTCAACGGAAATACTTATCCTGATCCTTGATTTTAAAATATATTTTTTGCACTGTTAAATTAATATTTTTGTAATGGGGATAATTTGGGCAATGGAAATAATTATACTTTAATAAATTAAAAACTGGCAATTATTGATTTCATTATGAAAACTTTCGTATGGTGTCGCTTTTGAGGTATTTCACCTTATTGTATTTTAGTTACAACCAGTTACTTTTAGATGGCGCTAGTTTCACTACTATCCCATAAGCCCCCGCTCGATTTTTTCGGGGCCGCCCGGCCAGGTTGACCTAGGCGTAACCTTGCGAACGCTATTTCTTCCCAGGCTAACCTAACCTCCATCTAGACCTACTTTTTGCACCGTTCGCTCGATTTCAATCGATTTCAATGTCGAATAAGATCGTTCTTGCCTTTTCGATCATCCTTTGAATTATATGAATGCAACGCGGAATAGGCTATGTTTATTTTTTATCTATCTGAAGCATATAAACATTGTGAACTGTAGCCGTTAGGGGGCGCTAAGGGGACGAGATTGGGGACTAGGGACTTTATCGAGGGACCTCTAGAGGCGAGGCTCGCTCCCTGGAATGCATCTTGGTGTGTGGCTTCCCAGACCCAAGTCGCATTTTTCTGGTACAAGTCAAATAGTGGTGCTAGTTTGGTGGACGCGTTGTTTATGAATTTACCGTAGTACATCAGCATACCCACAAACGAGCGTAATTGTTCCAGGTTCTTAGGGGCAGGTGCGTTCATGATTGCGACCAATTTGGCCTCTTGAGGATGAATGCCCTGTGCATCCAATCTATGACCCAAGAATTCAATGGACGTTTCCAGAAAGACGCATTTTTCGCGACGCAGTTTCAAGCCATTGACTTCCAATGTTTCCAGTACTTGGTCTAATAGCTTTAAGAGGGAGTGTTTGGTCGCACCCCCTAATACTATATCGTCCTGGAAGGGCGACACTCCTTTTTGATTCCGGAACAATGTTTCTATGACCCGTTGAAATATAGCCGAGGCTGAGGCAATCCCGAAAGGTAGACGATTATACCGGAACAGTCCTCGTGAGGTGTTTATAACGGTGATTGCTTTAGAGTCCTCGTGTAATTCCAACTGGTTATAGGCGTCTCTGAGATCAATACGCGCAAAATACGTGCATCCAGCCAGAGTTGCGAATATAGACTCAGCCTTTGGCAGAGGGTATTTCTCTATATCCAAGTTGGGATTAATCGTCGTTTTGAAGTCTGCACAGATACGAATAGCATCTTGATTGACTTTCCGGATAGGAACGATTGGCGAAGCGTACTCTGAGTATGGTACGCTTTCTATAATGTGCAATGACTCCAATCGTTGAAGCTCTTCCTCTACCTTGTCCTTCATAGCGTAAGGAACTGACCGTGCTTTACAGAATGTGGGGCGTGAATCCGGCTTAAGGTATAATTTAACCTTTACATCCTTCAGTTTGCCCAAACCAGGTGTGAAAAGTGCTGCGTGGCGATCCAAAATAGTTTGCAAGGGCGTAGTGTCCGATGATTCCATAGCGTTTACTCCAAAAGCCATGTCGGAGCGCGGTTGCACCGAGTACTCTGCTACACGTGGTAGCACGTTCAGCTTTGAAAACAGCCAGTTGCGACCACATAGATTTGGGCGGTCTCCACGAAAGACGAGAACTGGTAGTTCGGCTTGATTATCACGGTACGAGACGGTGAGTAACGTGGAACCCAAAATCTGAAGTGTTCCGCCCGTGAACGACGTTAAGCGTTTGCGGAAGTCTTGTAATGGTTGCACGTGAGGAAGTTGACCGTAGACCACCTCTGAAATCATTGCATAACCTGAGCCAGTATCCAGTTCAAAACATACCTCCTTGCCATTTAATGCGCAGACAATGGTCTCAGGGGGTGGTGGTTCTAGATTCATAGGAGAGGAATGTTCTTCTTCCATGACATCATCATCAACATGATACATGGCGTATTCCCTGACTGGGACCCGATATAAGTCTGCTTCATCGGCAGAATTTGCCATAACCGTAGCCGTTGGCGTAATATCGTCCTCATCTGCGATATGATTTGCTGTGGTTCGATAATGTCCGCGTTTTGGGCGTTGATTGTTCGAACTTCTCTTGGCGGGAAGTCGTTGTTTCAATTCCGTGGGCGGTCGGTTACATGCTTTTCCCAGATGACCTACTTTCTTGCAGTTGTTGCATATAAATTCTTTATATGGACAATTTGGCGGAGTGTGGTCAATGCTAGTGCAACGTATGCAACTAGGTGGTCTTGCCCCAGACGGTTGAGTAGCTCGTGAGGCTTGCGGTTGCCTAAGGTTTTGTTGAGATCTCGAATGGCTCTTGGCCGGAATGATGGCGTTCACTTGCTGATGTTCATCAACGGGGTTCAGGACACGCAATTCCTTAGTGTTGCGTTCCGTCATTTCATACGTCGTTAACAATGATAGCATGGCAGGCAAATCATCTTTGATCGTACTTTCATGCTGTAGTAGGTACCTTCTCATACCCTCATTGTTTATTCCCTCGGCTATGCGATCCATCAACATTTGATCTAACTCTTTAAATTCGCAGTGTTTTGTTAATTTCTTCAATTCAGCAACATAGACAGCCACAGATTCATCCTTGCGACGATAGCGACCATTAAAGCGTATTCGTTCCATCATGCGGGAAGGTTTGGGGTTATAGTGATCATTTAACAACGTAGTTAAGTCCACATACGTTTTCGTCATAATATCATCTGGTCGAGTCAAGTTCTCTAACAGAGTATACGCCGCGGTACTAAGTACTGTGAGAAGCGTTGCATGTTTGATAGCGGCGTCAGTAATCTTGTTCGCCGTAAAATAAGCTGTTAACCGATTAGCATACTGCGTCCCTAGTCCCCAATCTCGTCCCCTTAGCGCCCCCTAACGGCTACAGTTCACAATGTTTATATGCTTCACTACCTTCTCCCCCTTTTTTTTTTGGTGGTGGCGTAAGCGTGGCGCAACGAAGGTGCGTGAGTAGAAACTAGCGTGGAGCACAATCGTAGTCCAAAAGCTTGGCTGGTGGACGTGTGTTACGCTTCGGGCGGTCCAGTAGGATGTGGGTTGGTATGGTGCTATCTCGCTGAGATGGCACACGCGGTGGTGAATGGGGGAGGTGGCTTCCTGCCGTAGGAACTGGTCTGGCAATAGGTGTCGCCAATAGTGGGCTTGCAGGCGTACCGGCTTGACCGCGAACGGCTAAAGCAGTTGGTCCAGGTATGGAGATCGGCTCGAGGGAAAATTCCTCGGAGGTTACATCGGCGTGTGGCGCTGCATGAGTGTCATGCCATCTGGGACGCAGTTGGTTGACATGTTTGCGTTCGTAACCTTTGGGCGTCTGTACCTTGAACATCATTCGTCCTAACGGTTCGAGAATAGTACCTGGAAGCCATTTATGCCCCATGCCATGATTGCGGGAATAAATCAAATCTCCCGACTTGTACGTGTTCTTCTGGTTGTCCTCAACCTTTTGTACTTTAGGGTTGTGCTGGGGATGACATAGGTCAATCCTAGTTAAGATGTTTCGGCCCAACATGAGCTCGGCGGGCGACTTGCCCGACGCGGTAGGAGTCCGTCGATAGTTGATGAGGAAGCGTGCAAGTCGAGTGGCCAGCGTACCTTGTGCATGTACTGCAAGACCGTGATTAATAATATCCACATCGTGATGCGGCTCTCCTGATATCTTCCTCAAACCAGCTTTTACGGTGCGAACGGATCGCTCGGCTTGGCCATTAGACGCTGGGTGAAATGGTGCCGTCGTCAAATGTTTTATGCCATTCATGGCTGTGAATCTCTTGAACTCTTGGCTGACAAAACATGTACCGTTATCGGTGACTAATGTCGGCATGATGCCGTATCGAGCAATGTGTGGGCGTAAACTTTGGATGACAGCTTCAGTCGACGTAGTTTTCGTGATGTCTAGCTCCATCCATTTCGAATAAGCATCAACAGTGAGCAATATATATTGATTGTCTATTGGGCCCGCGAAATCGACGTGGACCCGCGACCATGGTTTGGATTCACGAGGCCATGGTGTGTGTGTTGCTCGTGGCATGGCGGCGTGCGTCTGACAACTATGACATGACTGAACCTGTCGGGTTATGTCATTATCTATATACGGCCACCAAATACGAGACCTTGCCACGGCTTTCATCTTAACGATCCCGTCGTGAGATCCATGCAATTCTTCTAGCATTGCTTGTCGATATTTTTCCGGGATGATGACGCGATTGCCCATTAGCAGGATATTCTCTATGTTTGATAGCTCTTCTCGACGGCGATGATACACGTGGAGTGCTTCAGGTAATTTTTGCGCTGGCGGCCATCCTTTGGTTAAGTAGTGGCTAATTTTCTGAAGATTCTGATCCTCGACCGTGGCTTTACTTAAGTCGGCTAAACTGACTGGCATGTCGGCGATGGACGTGAGCGCGAAAACGTATTCCGCGGGTAGAGGTGTATGTACGGTTTCCTTAGTAGGAAGCGGCAACCTACTCATCGCATCGGCATTGGCGTTTAATGATCCCTTTTTGTATTTTATCTCGTACGTATACGCCGATAAAATTATGGCCCACCTCTGAATTCTTGCAGCTGGGGACTAGGGACTTTATCGAGGGACCTCTAGAGGCGAGGCTCGCGATCAGACTGTATAACAATTACCATGTACCTTTCTTATTAACTATCACTTAAGTAGTATTAAATATGTTCCTGTTTAATCTTGACTCATTATTAAACCGACAAAAGAACATTACACTATCTATTTAATTAATTTATTTATTTATCCATTCTCTAGATTATAATTACCGTTAATCTTAGGTAGAAATTAGCATCCACCTTTATCGCTTCGTAACAATACAATACAATAAACAAACAAAATAACCATCACGGTTTTACTGGATAACGAAAAAGTAGGCACATGTATATTGACTGTTGATATGTGAATTCCTTATAATTAATTACATCTCTCTCTTCTTGTTTCTTAAAAGAAAACGGTTTCAACTGTAACTAATGACTTTTTTTCTAAGTCTTTCTTTATGTTAAATATTTAACTTCATTAATTTGCATTTAAATGTGCCGTACATTTTACTTCTCTCTCTATTCGATTTTATGTTAATTTAAATTTTTTATTCTATGCATTTTATTTATACGAAAATCAATCAATAGTGGAAGCATGTTCGTTAATTGAATCTTATTTTAGATTAAATCGAAGTTATAATAAGGATAATATATTTTTTTATACTATACAGTGTAACCACGCTTGCGAGATTACTAAACTCGCTCCATTCGCACGTGGCCATAAAAGCCTTGGCTATAACTAAGAATAAACTACTACTGTTCCTTAGATTCAATCATACTTTATTAACTAACTAAATCATAAATAAATGCCGACTTGCATTATACAATTAAAGAACTAAACATAATTACTATTAATAAGGATGAAGTCCAATCCTAGGGCAAAGCCCTTCACTCGAGCGACTACTACATCTTAGTAGTAAAGGAGAACTGACTTTATGTCATAAGCAGACGATGCTTATATAGTACGGGGAAAGGTCAGAGGTAACTCGGTGTGTTAATCCTCTATGTAACCGTACACCCCTGGAGTGGAAACCCAGGAGGTCCCTTGATTATTACGGGAGGTTACATCCCCCCAGACGACAAGATTTGGACTTCATCGGTAGAAAATTTAAATACATAAATCTTTCAAAATTAAACATAATAACATAGTAATTAACTTTAAATAATGTAACAGATAGTTAAAAGATTCCAGTTAACTAGCATACTAGGTTAATCATTTAAAGTTATAAATAAATTGACGAAAGCAGGAACTGTAGCATCGGTTGGCTCGTCCTAGCTTTCTCATCCTCGCATGTTAGAATACGTCCAGTCAGATCTGAAGCAGCCGTATCAGACGATATTGTTGAGGAAGTCTCCGCAGTAGGGTGGTCGGCCGTCCCACCGTTCGTTGAAGAACTTGACTCAGGATCGTCCTCTGTAGGCGTTGACTGCTGACTGTAGTTTCTTCTCTTAAGGGAATGTCCCGTTGAGATAAGCCAAGTAATTAAACTTGCTTCTGAAGAAGTTCAGTATGAGTTGAACATTGTGATCGTAGTGAATTGTTGTAAAGGAAGGTTTAGAGCGACCCTCAGACTCAATAGTGCATGTCACGGCTAGTCCAATCCGCAGTGCGGAACCGCAACGTTACTACCCTAACTTTACTCTAACAACTAATTACTACAAACTCCGATCACTCTAAGGCTTAGCATAGCCAAAGCAAGTTACAATAACTAGGACCCGTCGATCGGTCCTGGCAAGCTCGCCATTTATGTAACCACGCTTGCGAGATTACTAAACTCGCCCCACGTGGCCATAAAAGCCTTGGCTATAACTAAGAATAAACTACACTTGTTCCTTAGGTTCAATCATACTTTATTAAACTAACTAAATCATAAATAAATGCCGACTTGCATTATACAATTAAAGAACTAAACATAATTACTGATAATAAGGATGAAGTCCAATCCTAGGGCAAAGCCCTTCACTCGAGCGACTACTACATCTTAGTAGTAAAGGAGAACTGACTTTATGTCATAAGCAGACGATGCTTATATAGTACGGGGAAAGGTCAGAGGTAACTCGGTGTGTTAATCCTCTATGTAACCGTACACCCCTGGAGTAGAAACCCAGGAGGTTCCTTGATTATTACGGGAGGTTACATCCCCCCAGACGACAAAGATTGGACTTCATCGGCAGAATTTTAAATACATAAATCTCCTACTTTAAACATAACATAATAATAAGTAACTTTAAACAATGTAACAGATAATTAAAAGATTCCAGTTAATTATCATACTAGGTTAATTATTTAAAAGTTATAAGGAAATTTGATGAAAGCAGGAACTGTAGCATCGGATGGCTCGTCCTGGCTGTCTTCCTCCCATGTTAGAATACGTCCAGTCAGATCTGGAGCAGCCGTATCAGACGATGTAGTTGAGGAAGTCTCCGCAGGTTGGTGGTGTGCACTCCCACCTTCCGTTGAAGAGCTTGACTCAGCATCGTCCTCTGTAGGCGTTGACTGCTGACTGTAGTTTCTTCTCTTAAGGGAATGTCCCGTTGAGATAAGCCAAGTAATAAACTTGCTTCTGAAGAAGTTGAGCATGACTTGAACATCGTGATCGTAGTGAATTGTTGCTTAAAGAAAGGGTTTGAGCTCCTTGCATACTCAATTAGTGCTTGTTACGGATAGCCCAATCCGCAGCGCGGAACCGCAACGTCACTACCCTAACTTTTCTTCTAACAATTAATTACTACTAACTACGATTACACTAAGGCTTAGCATAGCCAAAGCAAAATCTAAATGGACCAGGATTCTTCGTGTCCTGGCAAGCTCGCCATTTATGTAACCACGCTTGCGAGATTACTAAACTCGCCCCACGTGGCCATAAAAGCCTTGGCTAATACTAAGAGTAACTACACTGTTCCTTAGATTCAATCATACTTTATTAACTAACTAAATCATAAATAAATGCCGACTTGCATTATACAATTAAAGAACTAAACATAATTACTATTAATAAGGATGAAGTCCAATCCTAGGGCAAAGCCCTTCACTCGAGCGACTACTACATCTTAGTAGTAAAGGAGAACTGACTTTATGTCATAAGCAGACGATGCTTATATAGTACGGGGAAAGGTCAGAGGTAACTCGGTGTGTTAATCCTCTATGTAACCGTACACCCCTGGAGTGGAAACCCAGGAGGTCCCTTGATTATTACGGGAGGTTACAACAGTATACTTACATTCGAAACTTTAGAAGCTTTTGATTACTTTGGGAATTTTCTTTGAAATTAGCTCTAACATTGTTGTTACTGTTCGCTAACAACTATGTTCTTATAGTTTTAACTAGCGACAAATTGCAATTTGAGAGAACTCGTTTGAAACTTTGATGTACTACACTCGGAAGGGTTCTGCGTAGGGGGTTGGTTAGCTTTAGTTTTTACGAGGCTTGCCGCTGTGATGTGATGAGGATAAAGCTAGGTTGAATTGCAAGGGAAAATTACTTGCCTCTGGGTAGTAAATTTTTTATGGGTTTTTTTTTGTTCTTGTTGTTGTTGCCAGTAACAAAAGCAAATAAGGGTTTTGGGGTTTATTTACTTACTTATCCCCGTCCTAAAATGAAAGGTACTTCAATAAACTCTTGTTTTGTGTGTTGTAGTAAATACGGGATTTATTAAATATTCATTCATTATGATCATAGAAACTAACCCCTTAGGCCCCAAGAAAAATGATTCTTGACTACGAAATAACGTTTTAATATTTATTAAGATGGATGTATTGTTTTGAAATTGGGTCAATAAATGTTGGACACGGTTTTGCTACGAAAGGGAACAATATTTATTCTTCTGGGTTTGAAGGAAATATGTTTTCTTTACCTTTGAATACTATCTCATGTATTTTAAAGGTAGCAAATTTTAATTTATTAAAATTTCCAATTTTTTTTTGCAAAGTGATACTTCTCTGTAAGCCATCTCTCCTATCCCTAAACTGGGCCTTGGCCCTCATTTTTACTTATCCACTGGGTCTTTCCTTCAGTAACAGTTTTGTAAGTGCCACTACTTCCTATATGGGACAGGTCTCTATCTCTATATAGAACCTCATTCCGTTTATCAGAAATAGATTACCTCGAAGTTATTGGCTCATAGGGTGAGCATTTTTTCTATATTTTACGCCAATATATCTTCTCCTATATATTCCTATATTTCCTCCTAAATATCCCTATATTTCCTCCTAAATATTCCTATATTTCCTCCTATATATTCAATATTTCCTCCTATATATTCCAATGTTTCCTCCTATATATTCCAATGTTTCCTCCTATATTTTCCAATATTTCCTTCTATATATTCCTATATTTCCTCCTACATATTACTATATTTCCTCCTATATTTTCCTATATTTCCTTTTAAAAAGAATAAAAATGTCAGTGGCCACCCTGAACCCGTTTCGATTAGCTGATAAGTCAAAATTATAGAAACATCTTGAACAGTTAACGGAAATCAATTTAAATGCGGATTATAACTTTAGGTTTAATATACTTTCGTATAATACAGTATATAATCGATCTATCTGGGTTAGCGTCATCGTGTTTGATTTTAGATTTGTATTTGCTTGATGTTTCTGTCTCGTTCCGAATGACATCATTTTTATCGGTCCAGCTCCTATTGGAATGTTCTCTTACTCTCACTCCTTTTTTCTATATCTATATTTTGGCGCAATTCCTATCCTTTCTCTTATCTTTGGATGTACCCTCCCACGCGTACCATATTCGGTTCCTTCTACCATGCTACTGAAATACCGAAATATTATTTCTCCAATGACGATCGGACGATGCCAGGCCAAGATTCGATTGCCTTGCCTTTCTTTTCGACATCCTAGAAACGATATTCTTATTTTTATCGTCGAGGTTTTTTTTTTTGTTGGCTTCTGTTGGCTTCAATTTCGATGTGTCGTATATTAGTGTAAATTGGTAGGGCGACGGTGGGGTGATGTGTTAAATGTTTGTTAGAAACTCTAGGCCTATCAACTTTGATTTTTTTCAACGCCCATAAACGCTGCTGTATCTTAATTGATTGCAATTAATCTAATTAATGCAAAGTTATAATAACTCACTTCAAATTTGTCGTGTTGGTGTTACGGTCGTCTTATTTTTTCACACACACGTAAAGTTTTAAGGATTTGCTACAATATTGGAAATGATGTTTGAAATTTTAAAATTACTCCGAAATACATTGCGAAGACAAAAATAGACAATAAAACATATATTTCCGAAGAAGGTTTTCTTTCTTTGCAATATTCTTTTGAAAAGAGACTATAATGTATTTTATAATGCGAAATTCTCTTTCCAAAGATGGATTAGGTTACTTGAAAAATAATACTTTAAATTCGTTAGGCCATCCCAAATTTCACCACCCCAGCTATCTGTTCTTTCCGCTCGACTGCATGATCGACTCCAGATCTTTCGATGTCGAACTACGGTAAGGGAATGAGGACAGATTATTAATGAGTGTCTTTGAAGCTTAATAGACACAGTATTGGGTGAACACATGCATACACACACCTCCCTGTATTTCTCCTTTACTTCCTAAGAGGTGACGGACATCCATCTAAAATACTTCAATTTATATTAATTAAAAGTGGATGGGCGTAAAATGTTTGACCCCTCGTCCTAGTATACGCTTGAATCCATCTCTCCCTTTTCAGCGTCATCGCTCTGATTACGACATCATTCCCATTGGTGTAATTATTACCCCTACCAAAACCTTTTCCCTCGGACTACAAATAACCCTTTCTCTTTACTTCGCCAGGAATTTCCTCGCGGTGTTTTCTGTGACTTAAATTGTCTCCCATTTCTCTTTTTTACTCTACAAAAGGTACTTGGAAATTCGAGCCCATTTTGGGTTAAAATAAATTTACTCGAAAGAGGGTTCCTTTCTAAGTTACCTTACCTATAAATCAAAATGGAGGAGCCCTTTTATTTTTGAGAAAATTATATTATTACAGCGGGTTATTTTCATTACAGTACATAAATTGTTTGATAAGTAACATTAAGTTTGGTTAGAATTTTTTTTCCTAATATCTATGTTGAAAAATACCAGTTTAAATGGTAATTATTCAATTATAATTAAGTATAGTTTAAGCTCCGGCATTATTATAATTATTTATTATATTTTTATTTTGTGTATTGGTTAAAGAACGTCAAGGAACTATTTAAGGAACTAAAATAAAAGTTCAAATTTTTGGGATTCTCCCCTGTAAGCTGGCTTCTCCCTGAACAGCGGTGTGCGTGTGTAGAAACATTTCTACAGGGGTTGTATTGAAAAAGCATTAGAGTCTTTACCCCTATAAGCTGTCTTCTCCCTGAACAGCGGTGTGCGTGTGTAGAAACATTTCTACAGGGGTTGTATTGAAAAAGCATTAGAGTCTTTACCCCTATAAGCTGTCTTCTCCCTGAACAGCGGTGTGCGTGTGTAGAAACATTTCTACAGGCGTTGTAATGAAAAAACATTAGATTCTTTACCCCTATGTGGTAACTTTCCCTCTTTAAAAAGAAATGTCTTTTAAATTAGATACTGCTATTGATATTCATTATACAACTCAAATACGTAATTTTTTATTTGAAATCAATAATAAAAAGCATTTATATATTGTTTTAGTCACGATATAATGCAATACCGTGTATGTACCTACTATTTTTGTTTTTAAATTTTATGTATTTAGTTCTTTTCCCAACTTGGTATTTTATAACCAATACCGGTTTTATTTCCCAATGCTTGGTAAACTTGACCTGTTTGTTCCACCGCGTCTTTTATCGAAATACAAGAAATATTTTATCGGAGTTTATTTTTAGCACTCGTTCTAAAACAGCCTTGTAAGTCTAGAGAATGTAGAAACGGAGAAAGGGACAGGGGCTTCCGTCCGTGGGTGTGACGTTATGGGTTAAGCAAAACATCTCATTTTATATTTTAAGGTCCTTTTTTTCAGGGAAAGAGAGGAAGACAGACAAAAGTATATATAGCACTTCCAATGTCGTAAAGGAAAGGTCCTCCAAAAATGGACCTAGACAGAATGAAATTAACTTGTAGTAATCAGATGCTAGGAATATTGGAGACAGTTTACGGTATCGGAAAACTCTGGAAGGATTTTGAAATTAGGGGTACACAAGGTCATGGACTTGTCTATAAAGGTCATTGGACTAAAGGGGCTCGAGAAATTTCATTCCCCCTGACTGAAAACTTAGGAAAGTTCAGGGATATCAGGGAAACTTGCGAGGCTTGAGTACCTTTGCCCTGAAAACCAATCCTGCAGTTACTTGGTGACCTTGCATCAGGGGAAAACACCGGGAACTGTTAGGGAAATCGGGTTTTCCAAAGGTTGTATGGACCCTATCCTAAACCACTTAATTTATAAGCCTTAAGTTTAACAAGTTTGGGTTTGATCGCTTCGGTTTGATCTACTTCCGTCTTCGGGCTTCACTTTTGTTTGTACTCCACTCTGGGGCTATTGATATTCGTCCAACGAGCTTTATATGGGCCTTTTTTATCCCCTAGTCATCGCCTATTTTTGCGTTTTCCGCTTTATATAGTCTATACTTCTCGCTCGCTCGCTTTTAGCCAAACTCTATTTGCCCTTATTCCTCACGTTTTTGCTATTTTAGGACCTAGCTAGCGTTAAGGGTTTTTCTATTCGGTTTTCTTTATTCATAGTCTATGGAGAAATATCCCTTAGAAGGGCCAGGGCGGTTTCCGTGCTCGATGGGCTTACGAATAAAGTGTATATGAATAATAACAATAAAAGGTCATCGTCATTTACCGCGTTTTGTTTCAAATAAAATTATAAATGGTTCTTTCTTTTTCTTGTTTTTTAACCAGCTTTATTTAAAATAAAAAAACAAATAAATGAACCCAATGGTTCTATAATTCCTACCATTCTTTGAACTCTGTTAGAACCTAAACGACCCAGAATATATTATATATTATTATACATGTATGCGGGGAACAGTAGGTACCACGAGATGTTACGCCTACAATGTATACGTGAAAATGTTTGCTTAGCTGGTAATCAGAGGAAATGTAACTTTGAGAGTAAAAATGTAAATTTTCTCGTTAGATAGTAAAGTCTCCCGCGATTTTCCCGGCCCTCTTCTCGGATTTTCTCTGTACATAGTCCTCGTTTCAGGAGTTAGAAAAAGAAGAGACGAACACGTCTCCAAGGGAATTTGTTCTGATGATAATATACAGGGTGTTTCTGATAAGTCTGCCATGATAAATTAATTTAGGGGGATGTTCTTTGGGAAATTGATTTTGAGTTGAAAATGTTTTATACTTCTATCTCAATTTTGTTGGCCACAAGGGACACTGTTTCAAATCGAGTTATGATTTGATTTGAGTGTTTTAGGGATGACCCCTTAATTAATTAAAATAGAAATCATTGTATCAATCAGTTTCTAATTAAATTTAAGGGGTCATCCGTAAAGTATACTTTAACCAATCTTAACTCAAATACAGTGTCCATTGTGGTAAACAAAATGGAGATAGATAGAAGTTGCATTTTCCATAGTCAAAATTGATTTCCCAAAGAACATCCCCCTTAATTAATTTATGCCAGACTTATTAGAGACACCCTGTTTATAGTAAGGGATATGTAAGTACACTCTTTGTACTTTGTCGCTATGTGCCTAAAGAATTACTGTTTCGTTGAAGTTTGGAGTGTATCCCGACGATCCTGATTCTAATCTCTTACAGGGACTAATTTCCGATCGGGGGTGTTAGTAACGCTAGTCTGGGAGCTTTAAAAGTTGTTCTACCGTACAGCCAACATTCAGGGGCTCTTCCTTAGTCCGTCCGTCCGTTCGCCGGCCGAGTGGCACTCTAAGACGTCATATCCGTTTCCTTTTTTGCCCGTTAACTCCTACCTAATCTGGGTCTTACAGTTTTACTCTTCTTTCTTTTAGCTACGTGTTTTCTAAAAAGGAAATCCTGGGTGTTGGGAAATATCCCCATGCCCCTTTTTTTAAGACCTGGAAAACTCCCGACAGTTCTAGCTAGGGTTCATACAAACCTGGAAAACGCAGGGAAATAATTAGTTAACGAAAGAATCGGGGTAATTTAGAATTTTTTTATGGAAAATTCAGGGAAATTCCTTAGGTTTGAGTAAGTTTGCTCTGAAGGGGTTGTTTCAACTATATAAAAAAACCACTCACGTTGTTATTACTCTATATACGGGAAAATACCTGAAAAAGTCACTGAAATATGTGGGAAAATACCTGGAAATATATGGGAAAAAACCTGGAAATATATGGGAAAATACCTGGAAATATATGGGAAAAACCTGGAAATATATGGGAAAATACCTGGAAATATATGGGAAAATACCTGGAAAACTCAGGGAAATATAAGGGAAAAACCTGAAAATGTCAGGGAAATATTTCGGAAAAAACCTGGAAAACTGTGGGAAATATGTGGGAAAAACCTGGAAAACTGTCGAAAATATATGGGAAAAACCTGGAAATATGTGGGATAAACTTGGAAAACTCGGGGAACATCGGGGAAAATACCTGGAAATCCCAGGGAAATATATGGAAAAAAACCTGGAAAATCAGCGAAATTCGTTTTCCACAAGTTGTATGAACCCTTCTCTAACTCCTTCCAGATTTAGATCGAGGTCACCCTACTTCTCCCCCTGGTGGTTTTTTTCTTGACGTTTTTGTTAGCGCGTTCATTTGTTTCCACTTAAAATAAGGGCGGGAAAGGTTTAACATCGGGTACCGGTATGCAAATTAAGGGATTTAGGAGGATTTTTTTTTCGGAAATTTGGAGAACGTTTGGTTAGGTTTAAGTGCGCTTGTCGTTAAGATGCAAAGATAAAAATCTCGCACGATTTTTCCTGGAAACGCAAATCTTATTTTGCAGTTTCGAGTTTTTTGGGGTTTTTTTTTCTTGGGGAGGGGGGGGGGTGCTTGTTGGGCCTTTCGAAGTTCTGAGATTAGCGACGCCTGTAATCCATCTGTAATGGGAATTATTCAGATTTTTTTAAATAAAGAATAAGTTTGAAACGTTTTAGAGTCACTAAATGGTTTTGTTTTATTCATTTCTGGATTTGTTGAAGTAATTAGCCTAAGCTTGCTTATGCACAACTTTATTTTATAAATGAAATCAGGACTGGCGAGCGATTAATCTTTAGAAACGCCTTTCGTTTGTCGTAGTTCATTGCCAACTCTATAA
Source organism: Phalangium opilio (assembly GCF_054372755.1). Taxonomy (NCBI): domain Eukaryota; kingdom Metazoa; phylum Arthropoda; class Arachnida; order Opiliones; family Phalangiidae; genus Phalangium; species Phalangium opilio. Next base: position 3,725,364 of record NW_028324151.1, read on the forward strand.
ATCCCGCTTTAGACAAGCTCTTAATGCGAACACCTTTTTTGCAGCGCTCGGTGAACACCGTTCGTAAACCGTAGGGCTTCATACTAAAAAAAAAAAAATAATAATAAATACCGGTAGTCTGGAGTTGTTTTCTATACCATCATAGTTTAGGCTTAGTTTATAGGATCATCGAACCTGAACCTGAAAGGTCGTCCCCTCAATGTGTCAGTCATATGACGTGGTTGGTTAGTTCAGGAACACCAGAGGAATTTGGAAAGGGTTTTAATAGTTTCTCGAATTTTAATTGAAATCGTCACGTGGAAAGCCTGGAGAGTCAAGGATTTTGAATATTTGTGTTAATTATTTATTTATTTATTTAGTTTGTACAATTGTTATTGAACATCAGGAAATTTTAAACTTGTAACAACAGTCAGGAAGTTTTAAAATGGTCAGAAAAGTCAGGGAATTTTGAAATTGTCAGTAAAGTCAGGGAATTTGTCAGGGAATTTTGAAATTGTCAGTAAAGTCAGGGAATTTGTCAGGGTATTTTGAAATTGTCAGGGAAGTCAGGGAATTTTTCACAAAATTTTAAAATTTTCAACGAATTCAGGGAATTTTAAAATTGACAGTTAAGTCAAGGAATCGTATATGGTTTTATTTTTCTATTGTTTTACTTCAAGAGTAAAAATTAAAATTTGTCAGGGAAAACCAGGAAAAGTCAGGGAATTTTGAAACTAATAGTCTGTGTGGCAACCCTGATTTAGTTCTGTTCTTTTTTTTTGCCCCCTCCCCCCAACTGAATTAGTTTAAAGGAAACCAATATCCCCAAAACCAAGCTAACCTCCTTAGTGGGAAAGGTTTTTTTTTTTACTTTGCTTTGCTCTCGTAGATCGAAATGAAATGGCGCGTGATTTGAAATCTGATCGGTTCTGAAGGGCTATAAAAAATTTCGATATTCTACCCCATGCTCCCGAATGGATGGGGGTTTTCTTTACCCTTTAATACTCTTAAGGGTCATTTAACGTCGTCAATTATTTAATCGGAACATTCGGTGGTTTGGATCTTAGCTCGGACGTGGATGTGTGTATGTATGGGAAGAGGATATCTAGCGAATTTTAGGGGATTGACTTTTTTTTGTAGTACGATTTATACGAATCGGAGAATCTGGGTTTTTTTTAAAGGGAGAATGAAATAATCAATTGATTTAGTTCATTAAGAAAAACAAAACATCTAGTTTAAAAATTTTATAATATTTATAATATTTATACAAATTTTTGAAGTTTATTTTAGGCAAGTTATTTAACTTTATTTTATACAATTTTTTTGTCTATTTTATGCAATTTTTTATAGCTTATTTTATACAATTTTTAATTTTATTTTATACAATTTATTTAGTTTATTTTATACATTTTTTTAGTTTATTTTGTACAATTGTTTTTTAGTTTATTTTATACAATTGTTTTTTAGTTTATTTTATACAATTGTTTTTTAGTTTATTTTATACAATTGTTTTTTAGTTTATTTTATTGTTTTTTAGTTTATTTTATTGTTTTTTAGTTTATTTTATTGTTTTTTAGTTTATTTTATACAATTGTTTTTTAGTTTATTTTATTGTTTTTTAGTTTATTTTATTGTTTTTTAGTTTATTTTATTGTTTTTTAGTTTATTTTATTGTTTTTTAGTTTATTTTATACAATTTTTTAGTTTATTTTATACAATTTTTTAGTTTATTTTATACAATTTTTTAGTTTATTTTATACAATTTTTTTAGTTTATTTTATACAATTTTTTTAGTTTATTTTATACAATTTTTTTAGTTTATTTTATACAATTTTTTTAGTTTATTTTATGGTTTTTTAGTTTATTTTATTGTTTTTTAGTTTATTTTATTGTTTTTTAGTTTATTTTATTGTTTTTTAGTTTATTTTATTGTTTTTTAGTTTATTTTATTGTTTTTTAGTTTATTTTATACAATTTTTTTAGTTAATTTTATACAATTTTTTTTTAGTTTATTTTATACAATTTTTTTTAGTTTATTTTATACAATTGTTTTACTTTATTTTATAGAAATCTTTTTGTTTACACGAGGTTTTAATTAGACTTGTCCTTTAATGTTGGCGACTTCCTTTCATCGTTGCTTGCAGACGGTACTTAGCAAAGCTACGTCCCCATATCATAATTTGATAATTTCATTTACTTTGGAATGTTTCCAATGAATATGTCTTTTGACCGCAGTTTCCTTCCGTCATAATATCGATCTTTTTTTAACACCGATCGATACGTTAATCGATATGACGATTCCATTCGTTATACTTCTTTCATTTCAATGGGAACAAAAAAATCGTTGAACTAATATAATAAGTAATATTATATATATATACTGTATATTATATTATATTTACTGTATTAGAATTTTACCCTAATTTTTGTTGTTACAAAGCTTAAGTCGCCGGAGATATATATATGTGTTAGATTTTATCTTGATATTACCAGAAGTAAATGAACCAAAGTTATCAATTCCTTGCAATGTCTCACCAGATGTCGCGGTTTGTAAGGAATTAAAATGACCTCACACGAAGTCGTGTCTAATGAAGTTCGTGCTCAGGTACCCAAGTTAATTTTTTATAATTAGTTTTTAATTCACATAAGATTTAGTCAAACGATGCCCACTTGCATGTGTATCTGCTGTGTAGTGGTTATATCACCCGCTTCACACGCGGGAGGCCCGGGTTCGATACCACAATGGTGCGGAGAAATTCTTTTAAGCTCGTTAGTTTAAATTCACAACTAAATTAGCTCAAAGAGGTTCCAACATCGTGTATCATGGCTCAGTTGGTAGAGCCATTTAATGGCAGTGCCGAAAAGATTAATCTTCGGAGATGGTCGGTATCCCACAGTGGATCAGTATCCGAAGTGGTCAGTGGCCGGTGAAGTCGTGTCTAATGAAGGTTCGTGCTCAAATACCATAGTTATTTTTTTATAGTTAGTTTTTAATTCAAATAAGATTTAGTCAAACGATACACACTTGTATATCTATCGGCTGTGTAGTGGTTATCGCATCCGCTTCGCACCCAGAAGGTGCCGGGTTCGAGACCACGTGGGCGCGCGGAGAAATTCTTTTAAGCTCGTTAGTTTAAATTCACAACTAATTTAAATTAAAGAGGTTACAACACTGTGTATCATGGCTCAGTTGGTAGAGCCGTTGAATGCCAGTACGTAAATGATCAATCTTCGAAGGTGGTCAGTATCCCTCAGTGGATCAGTACTCGAAGTGGTCAGTATCCCTCAGTGGATCAGTACTCGAAGTGGTCAGTATCCCTCAGTGGATCAGTACTCGAAGTGGCCAGTATCCCTCAGTGGATCAGTGCCCGGTGAAGTCGTGTCTAATGGTTCGTGCTCAGATACCGAATTAAATTTTTTATAGTTAGATTTAAATTCAAATAATATTTAGTCAAACTTTGTATATGCATCTGTATGAACCTAGAATTTGACTAGTTTTAGCTCCGCCCTCTTGGTCCAGTTCTGATTGGTTCCTGACTTTGACAGGATAAAATTGTTGAGTAGAATATTAGCCAACGTGTTAGTATGGGCTACATTTGCTTTAAAAGCTCTAACAGTGTTTCAAATCCCACCCAATTAATTCCGCGTTCTTTGATAACTTCGGTTCATTTATACTTCTGATATTTTTCTATATTTTCTATTCTTTGTTATACTCCTTTTGATCAAAACCGCGACGGGATCTTTTCCGGAGCAATTTTCTCTCTTTCTCTTCGGATGATTTGTTGCCTTTTGCGCCATTTTATTTATGCCTTGATTTGACCTCATTTTTACAGATGGGAATTCGGGGATTGGCATAAGGTTATGTTATGTTATGTAAAAAATTGTAATGGCGAATCTCACTCGTAACCAATTGTGGAGAGAAATTTGTGTGTAGTTTTATTTGCAAATTCGTATTTTCAGAAGTAATATGAGACTAGTAGTGTCGAGGTAACCAAATTCTTCACTTGGCGAAATTGAATATTCTTGATAACCCACCAACGGTTGGCCCTCTGGTAGCGGTTTTCCCTCCAAAACGTGAGACGCTCGTGGCGGTAGACGGCCGAACTAGATTCAAGCACCCGCGTCCGTGTTCCGCGGCTTTAGGTTGGGGGGAAGGGGTTAGGAAAGTTTTTGGAACTCGACCAATTTTTTTCTCTCTAGTGTAGGCGCGATGGAAGCGGCATAAAATCCTCAAATTTGTTCACTAGTGCCAGGATCTACTACCAATGCTAGAGGCTCTCTACTTCTAGTCTCATCTTACTTCTGGTATTTTATACAATTCGTAAGTCTGGGGGATGAACGACCAACACAATTTTATTACTTTTCCCTAGCAATCTTAAGTATATACTGACCGTAGAATTAGCCATACCTAGATCCCTAAGCCTAATGACTGTTTAGACTCTTAGTTGCGTACCGTAATGAAAATGGGAGGCTAGAAATTTAATAACTAAGCTTCTTTTTGGTTTGGGCGATGTTGCATGCAGCAACTCGAGGCAAGCGCAGTTCCTTTTCAGACAATTTAGCAATCCGCTTAACTCTTTTGAATAGGGCGAAAATGACCCAGTTCCTTTTTTTTTTTTTTGGTGCATGCAGCACGCCAGATCAAGCTCATACCCCGACAATTTGTTTGAAAACATTTTTCTGAGACTCTCCTTGATGAACCGTGACCTTTTTTTCCCACCACTCGGATCACATCTTTCTTTTGACTTCAAAGGGATGGGATGACTAACGTCTCGCGCGTTTTACTTTCAGTGTCAAGTTAGACACGTCGGATGTATATCAAACTCTCATCCTTTACAGCTCGCGCCAATTTCCTATAGCGCGCGCCTTCTTTTTCCCGCGCGTAGTATACCTTTTCCCGCCTTTTTTGTTCATCCTTTCTTGTGTACAAGCGAGGATTTTTCCTCCGCATCTTCTTTCTTTAATTCTTTTTATCGCTGGCGGTTCTCTCTTCCCCTAACCCCTTTCTTTCCGTTTATATCAATCAAAGGGAAGGTGAAGTGCATGATAGCCTTCCTCTAATTACCCGCTTATTTTCACACATCCTTTAAGAAGACTTCTATTTCTCAGCAGCATTTCCACCACTAGATTTCTTCATTTGCACGCGTCAGGTCTTTTTTCTATCTGCCTAGTCTAATCGTCCACCGACCACCTACTTACTCCTTACCGCCTTGTTAACCTCCTTTTCCAACAGCATTCAATGGCCTCTCAATTGGAAGGTAATTTAGGTTGCTATGGCAACCAGCTATGTCGGAGAAGAACGAAACAATGAACTTCATTGGTCATGAATAAATCACAATCTTCTTCCTTTGTCTATATATATCGCTGTCTTTTGTATAGACAAATTATATTACACAAAGGAGTACCGTGGTGTTCGAAATTAACTTCAGAAGAGTTGGGGGAGTCGATAATCTCTACCCTACTCTGGGATTTTTTTCTGTCCTGAGTGTCTCTAACAGTAGAAAACCACTGAATTATAGTGTACCATGGCCCTAACCGAAAAGCTAACATACCCTGTAGATTTACGATGAATTGAAGTGTATATTAACAGATTCTAAGTTATATTTAAAAAAATAATTTCTTTGAAAAGGAATTTTCGTCTGTCTATCTGTCCATAATGAATATTTTTGTCTATGGGACCATTTTTTTTGTTCCTTGTGAGTTCATCTCCCAGCTCGCGTCACCCTTTCTTCTCGATTCACTTCTCCCGATGAATACGTTGCCTTCCATTCATTCTTCCTATTGGTTAACCCTAAATGCACCCTCCCTAGCTATGCACCTCACCTCCTTTAACCCTAACTTCTAAATTAATTTTCTCTATACTTAGTCTTTGGCGTACGTTGCCTTTCTTATTCAGTATTGTCGCGAAGTAATTGAATTTTGCTCTATGCTTCGTGATTACACGGTTTTTTTTAATACTAATTTTCTTTAGACTTATATAAATGACCAAAGGAACACGACGAAAGCTATTTTCAATGCTTGTTTGTTTTAATTCGCAATTAAGTTGCTCGAATAGAATTTATAGGAGCGTGTATCTATGGTTTAGCACGTCTCCTTTTGAAGTCTGAGCCGTAAAGATTCATTTTTTCGTGATGGATCAGTAGCCCTAATTCTGTTTAGTCCGCTGAAAGGAGCTCAGTAACCCCTTGAAGTCGTCACTAGATGGGTTCTTTTCGTACTCGGATACCGTTGCTTTTCTTTTGAAGTTTTTGTTTCAAATAAGATTAAGTGAAATTATCTTTTGCAACGTATATGTAACTATGATTGTTACTAGTCTGATACGACCAATTACGTCATGATACGCTTCACAGAGAGGCCTAACGCCCAGGCTCCAGGAAGAAAACTTAATTTTGTCGAACCTTCTTTAAGTATTGTAGATTTGGTTTCAATTTGAAATATTCATTATTTTGTACGCTTTTACGACGAAAAAAGGATAATTTCCAACATAGTCCCCTTCTTTAAAAAAAGTCTAGAAGTTATTCAAAAGTATATATTTTTAAAAGTTTTGTTTTATTTTAAAGTAACTTTAAACGGCTTGCTCGCTATGTTTTTTAAGTATTTTTCGATAGTTTTAGACGTATAGATTTAGTTCTTTTTATCGTCACCTAAGTTCCTCATCCATCATTTTTTGTTTGAAGTTTCGATATTTTCCCCCAACTAAACTTCCTTTGATTTAGGCACTTCATAAAATTTGAAGGATTCTTTGTTTTCTTTTATTTTTTGTTTAAATAGATTAGTTTAGCTTTGGAACCGATTATTTACTTTATACTCTAACCTGACTGCTTAGTTTAATGCTTATATGAAAGTATACACTGCCTTAAGTAATTGGGTACGTTCATTAATTTATAATTTTGCTTTAGTATGGTTCTGATGTTTATACCGTTGTTGTTGTTGCTGTGATAAATTGCTTGAAAAATTCCAAATTTTGTTTTTATATATACTTCAGTAAATAAATTGGGTTTTTATCTTAGATCTAAGATCTTTCCTTATCTTTCTTCAAGTTTTATCTTTTAACGGGTATTTAGGAAGGTGAAAAATAGGATATAGTATACAGAACTGTCGTTTGAGGAGGTAAGATTCGTGAGATAAAACACTGAGTCAAATCTTAACTCGAAAACAGTGACCTGATAGAAGTAACATTTTCGACTCAAAAACGATTTCCCAAAGAACATCCCCCTTAATTTATGACTGCAGACTTATCAGAAACACCCTGTATATATACTAATTTAAATCTCGTTATTACTACGAAGATACTGTAGCTCTCTCTAGCTTTAAAGCTCAAGCTAAGCCTAACGAAAAGTGTAGGAAAAGGGTTGAGTTTTGCTAGGTGGCACCGCGAATTTGAAAGGAGCGATAAATAATCCCATGGCACCGATATTTCTCTATTAAAAATCGGAGGAAATCTGCATCCTGTATATCCTTCTCTTAAATTTCAAAAGTTCTCCTTTTTACCCCCCCCCCCCCCGCTCTCCAACGAGGCTGAAATGATAGCCAAGAGCAGGAGATAAAAAGATTTCTCGACTAATGGGCTTGAAGTAAGAATAAGAATGATCGTCGTCCTGCAGCACACGTGAATTTATTAAATATTATCATGAAATTAATTCACTCTGTCTTAAAATGAAGAAATCTTAAAAATAGTTATACAAAATGCAATTAAAATCAAAAATAAATGGTTTGTTTTTGTATTTTTAAACCATTACCTAGTTATTTAAATTTCGCTCCAAAAATGTGTCTTTGTCTAATATGTGATATAAGGGTGATTTTTGAACTCGGTACATCATTACAACAGAGGTAGATGTGTAACTTAAAATGGGGTGAACTCTGAACTCAGTTCATTATTGCGAGAGAGTTAAATGGGGCTATCTTTGAACTCAAAAGTTCGATACTTCTAAGTGAAATTCTTGAATTAATTGACAAAATTCATGTTTTAAATTGTCTTAAGTTAGGTATCTTTTCAATATCACCTGAGAATAAAGTCTGGGAAATAAGTAGCCTATTTACGCCTTTGGTTTTACTGTCAACAAAAATACGCCAGAACATGCACGTGAGCTTTTTTTCTTCGTGACTGGTTATAAGCGCTGTAAGAAAGGTCCATAAAAGTTTTTCCCGCCAAAAATCGAATATTGGGATGATGGGTGTGCGTAGTGAGGCCATTTTTTTTTGAGTAAGCGTATGTTTAGGGACGTTTTTTGAGGCGGGAATGGTCCCAGAAAAATAAATAAAAATAACCAAATTTTTCAAGAAGAAAAACCGAAAATTTATAGCTCCAAATTCTGGTCTGGGCATCTACTACCCTATCAATCTTATAGTGGTCTAAAAAATAATAAAGAAAACTTTTTTTCGAGCTAAAATGCGATAGGATATATAATATATATAGTGTATATGAGAACCCGTTTTATATTTTAGCCGCATTTTTTAAATACCAAAAATATTCTCAAGGGATAAACGGGAATGTGGACATTTTATAATATGCCTGGTAAAGTTGGTTTGGCGTTTTTCCACACTTTTAGGAATTTTTTTCGAATAAATTAAAGGCAGTTTTGCGTTTTTCCGTCAACCAAAAGTAGATTAATTTTAAGTTATAGAAGCTGATCTTTGCTAATTATTGGTTTATAAATATAATTGACCAGGGATAGATTTAATTTTAGAAGTAGGAATGGAGAACGGTTAGTATTTACTACAGTCCGACTCATAGACCACCCAGTATAAAGCCCCTCCCTCCAACACGTAACGAAAAGTTTAAATTAGCTATCTTATTAGCTCACTTAAATTACGTTTTGATGACGTTGCTGACGGGGACGGCGAAAAATACGTAATTCCTTTTTACCTCTGTCGATATGACCCGCCTCTTCTTTCATACCCCCCTCCGTCCAGTGGAAGGGGGTCTTGGGCTTTGACACGCGCCCGGATTACTCTGTTCTCCATTCCTACTTCTAAAATTACATGGATCCCTGAATTGACTCAATGCATTTAAAATATAATTTCCAAAAGGTACTATTTTTTTTCTTTGAAAATTCTTACTATTCTCTTTTCCAAAAATAAAAACCACTGCCCAAGTAGACACTTTGTAGAAAAGAGGTTTTCTTTTTTATGTGTTTATGTCAAATGTTCCAATCCCGAATCTCAACGCGATGCCTTTTTATACTCTGTGTAAAATCCACTGGCTTTTCTTTATTCTATGTACTTGAGAGAGTTAAGATTTTTGTTGAGCGGTTGAAATCAGAGTGTGACACGTGATTTTTAAAAGAATAGAAAAAAAGAAAAAGAATGGTTGGTTCGACCGACGTCTAAGCGATGTAACGTTAAACGCATAAACTACTGTCATGATGGATTTAGTTCACCCTTCCCTCAAACCAATGTTCTACCGTGGGAATAGTTTTTTATATAGGGTTTAAAACGAAAAAGGGAAAGGATACTTAAATCATGAAGCTCCTTAGATTTCTACGAATTCAGAAGGCCAAATTTGGGGTTCAATTTATCTGTTAAGGTGTAAGAATATTTAAAGATTAAATACATATCATATCCGTCTTATCTTTGTTCTTCCTCACGAGAGACTAAACGTATTCACTAATCACGTGATTTTTTATATCAATTTTTAAAGCGCGTGCAAAGTTTTCTTTTAAAAAAAAATTCAAGAACAAAGGCTTAGCAAAGATTTTAATGTATTCACAAAGGATCTGGAATTAGGATGAAAATGAATACAGTTATAAATTTATACGCTATTGCCAGTTATATTAACAACGGCCTTTTCTATAATTAATTACTTTATAAATTGATTAGTTATTATTAGTTTAGGACTTAGATTAAATTAAATTAAATTTTTGTGGCCTTGTAATGTAACGTCAGCCGATTTTTAGCTGACTTTAAAAACCATTTCGAACAAACGTGTCCATCCCTTTTTTTCTTGCTTGAAAACGACGACTTAACGTGATGAGCTAGAAGGCAGCCAGCAGATTCTTATTTTTTTAAGTATGTTTTTTATTCTTATGTCCGCCTCCGCTTTAGCTCTGAATTCCTTCTTATATGGACCCTTTTTATCGTACGAGTGCGCTAGCTTATTTCTACCCTTAACCATTACGACACGGCTAACGTAGCCAATTACGTAACTAAAGTAGAACATCAGCTAGGCATGTCCTCTTAAGAAAAATGGTCTATATGAAGGCAGCGATTTATTCCCCTTGAAACGTTTGGCTTGCAACGTCGCTTGGATTTTGTGGTTTATTGTTTCCCTTGGATTATACGACTGACTGTACACATAAAGTGTACCTCTCTCTTTCTTTCTGTTCTTGGTAGGTTTAAATCTACCCTACGTGTTTTTTAGTTTAACCTAAAAGGTAAAGAAAAATATCACCGTGATTTAATGCTGGGATTTGGTTGCTATGGAAATGAGCTCAAAATCCAAGCCACAAGATTGATATTAGGCTTAGATGCTTAGCTATTTACAAAAGAAGAAGTGGAATTGTTTGATAAAAAACTGGCTTTGCATTCTAATATCTTGAAGTTTTCTTTTGTTTTTCAAAACACCTTGGTGTCGTTCTGCGATATATTTAAGGATGTTTTTATTTATGTAGACATAATTTTCTAGATTGGGAGGTTCAAAAACAAGAGCTTAAGCTCTCTACTACATGTTTTCAAGATTGTATCATTCTAGAGCTAATTTAGCTTGCAGTTTTTCCATAAAATATTTAATTTCTTGTTAGCCCCTTAAAGGTAGCTTTACCCGGAATTTAAGTGTTCGGCAGAGTAAACATTTCTACAGGCGCGTATTGAGACATGTGCCTCCCCCGCGACTTCCGATTGGCGACATGTCAATCGTGGTAGCCCGTTGGAAGTCGTCCTAGGTCTGGAGGGCTCCGTGTGGGACCACGACGCCGTCCGGGCCATCCTCACGACCTGGTGGACCAAAAATGAAGCCTGGCGACGCGCCCACCCTGACTCGTCCATACCACACTATCTGGACCGATAGGTCTCAAGACTTCCGTCCCCCGCTGCCACCACAAACATTTGCGCATTTTGTTGGACTTATTAACTTCTGCTGCGCTCCCCCAATTGTAGGGAGCCGCCCTGTTTCAAAAGGGCGTACCATTGTACGGCGAACAATTAAACCTGTAAACCTGTAAACCTGGAGATTGCTGCCCCTGAATGCTGGCTTTCCTTTAGTGATATATTTTTCAGTAAAATTAATAGTTAAAGACTTTGGATTCCCATTCCGTATTAATATTTTAAAAATAAATTATTAACAGAGTTGCCCGTTACCTTTAATCATAGAATACGATCGCTAGGTAAATATTATAAAATATTTAAATTTTCCATAAAAAGGAAATAAGGTAAACAAACCTGGAAAAATCAGGGACATAAATAGTTGACAAAAACCTCATGGAAAATTCAGGGAAATTTCGAATTTTTAGTAAAATTCTGGGAAAACAGGGAAATTTGCGTTAAACAGGGGCCGAGTAATTAAGCAAAACGTTCGTGAACATACCCTCCTTAGGATTAACATTACACTATACTTTGGAGGCTCATAACTCTGGCTCTACTAGATATACGGGGATGTCCTTTGAGTAGACCAATTTGTCCCCCATCTAACCATACTAAAAACGTAGGGCTACGAAAAACGGGGGCCAAGTAATTAAGCAAAACGTAATCAAACAAACCCCTCCATAGGAATAGCATTAGACTATACTTTGGAGGCTCGCTTCTCTCTGGTTTTACCAAAGATACAGGGATGTTCATAATGTCACCTTAACACAAATGTTCGGATTATTGTAAAGGTCTTTACATATCCCGAGCAAAAAATAAAATAAAAACTTCGCGGAACGTACGCGGTTTCGAACCTATGGCCTTCCGCGTGTGAAGCGGATGTAATAACCACTACACTACAGATATACTATTGCTCGTCGTCGAGAAAACAGGCTGAGTAATTAAGGAAAACGTAAACAAACAAACCCCTCCATAGGAAATGCATTAGACTATACTTTGCAGGCTCGTAACTCTGTGTCTACTAGAGATACGGTGCTGTCCTTTGAGTATGTTATAGTCCAATTTGTTCCCCATCTAACCATACTAAAAACTTTGGGCTACGAAAAACAGGGGCCGAGTACTTAAGCAAAACGTAAAGAATCAAACCCCTCCATAGGAAATGCATTAGACTAAATTTTGGAGGCTCGTAACTCTGGTTCTACCAGAGATACGGGGATGTAAATAATGACACCTTGATACAGATGTTCGGATAATTATAAAGGTCTTTACATATCCCAAGCAAATAAAAATAAAAAAAAAAACTTCCCGCATTCGAACCTGTGGCCTTCCGGGATTGAGGCCGATGTGATAACCACTACACTACAGATATGTTATCATTTGTGAGCGAAAAAACAGGGCAAGAAATAAAGGAAAACGTGAACAAACAAACCCCTCCTTAGGAATAGCATTAGACCCAACTTTGGAGGTTCGTAACTCTGGTTCTAGAAGAGATACGGGGATGTCCTTTGAGTATGTTATAGTCCAATTTGTTCCCCATCTAACCATACTAAAAACTTTGGGCTACGACAAACAGGGGCCGAGTACTTAAGCAAAACGTAAACAAACAAACCCCTCCATAGGAAATGCATTGGACTATACCTTGCAGGCTCGTAACTCTGGTTCTACCAGAGATACGGGGATGTAAATAATGACACCTTGACACAAATGTTCGGATAATTATAAAGGTCTTTACATATCCCAAGCAAATAAAAATAAAAAAAACTTCCCGTATTCGACCCTGTGGCCTTCCGGGTTTGAGGCCGATGTGATAACCACTACACTACAGATATGTTAGCATTTGGGAGCGAAAAAACAGGGTCAAGAAATAAAGGAAAAAGTGAACAAACAAACCCCTCCTTAGGAATAGCATTAGACCCAACTTTGGAGGTTCGTAACTCTGGTTCTAGAAGAGATACGGGGATGTCCTTTGAGTATGTTATAGTCCAATTTGTCCCCCATCCAACCATACTATAAACTTAGAGCTACGACAAACTGGGGCCAAGTAATTAAGCAAAACGTAAACAAACAACCCCTCCATAGGAATAGCATTTGACCCAACTTTGGAGGTTCGTAATTCGGGTTCTAATAGAGATACGGGGATGTCCTTTGAGTATGTTATAGTCCAATTTGTCCCCCATCCAACCATACTATAAACTTAGGGCTACGACAAACAGGGGCCAAGTAATTAAGCAAAACGTAAACAAACAACCCCTCCATAGGAATAGCATTAGACCCAACTTTGGAGGCTCGTAACTCTGGTTCTAGTAGAGATACTTGAATGTCCTTTGAGTATGTTATAGTCCAATTTGTCCCCCTTCCAACCATACTATGAACATAGAGCTACGACAAACAGGGGCCAAGTAATTAAGCAAAACGTGAACAAACAACCCCTCCATAGGAATAGCATTAGACCCAACTTTGGAGGTTCGTAACTCTGGTTCTAATAGAGATACGGGGATGTCCTTTGAGTATGTTATAGTCCAATTTGTCCCCCATCCAACCATACTATAAACTTAGGGCTACGACAAACAGGGGCCAAGTAATTAAGCAAAACGTAAACAAACAACCCCTCCATAGGAATAGCATTAGACCCAACTTTGGAGGCTCGTAACTCTGGTTCTAATGAAGATACTTGGATGTCCTTTGAGTATGTTATAGTCCAATTTGTCCCCCATCCAACCATACTATGAACATAGAGCTACGACAAACTGGGGCCAAGTAATTAAGCAAAACGTAAACAAACAACCCCTCCATTGGAATAGCATTTGACCCAACTTTGGAGGTTCGTAATTCAGGTTCTAATAGAGATACGGGGATGTCCTTTGAGTATGTGATAGTCCAATTTGTCACCCATCCAACCATACTATAAACTTAGGGCTACGACAAACAGGGGCCAAGTAATTAAGGGAAAAGTTCAAAAACATGCCATAGAAATAGCGTCACACCCAACTTTAGAGGCTCGTAACTTTGGTTCTACTAGACATAGGGGGATGACCTTTGAGTATGTTATAGTCCAATTTGTCCCCCATCCAACCATACTATAAACTTAGGGCTTCGACAAACAGGGGCCAAGTAATTAAGGGAAAAGTTCAAAAACATGCCATAGAAATAGCGTCACACCCAACTTTAGAGGCTCGTAACTTTGGTTCTACTAGACATAGGGGGATGACCTTTGAGTATGTTATAGTCCAATTTGTCCCCCATCCAACCATACTATAAACGTAGGGCTACGACAAACAGGGGCCAAGAAATTAAGCGAAAAGTTCAAAAACATGCCATAGAAATAGTGTCACACCCAACTTTAGAGGCTTTTAACTCAGGTTCTACTAGACATAGGGGGATGTCCTTTGAGTATGTTATAGTCCAATTTGTCCCCCATCTAAGCATACTAAAAACTTTGGGCTACGACAAACAGGGGCCGAGTACTTAAGCAAAACGTAAAGAATCAAACCCCTCCATAGGAAATGCATTAGACTAAATTTTGGAGGCTCGTAACTCTGGTTCTACCAGAGATACGGGGATGTAAATAATGTGACCTTGACACAAATGTTCGGATAATTATAAAGGTCTTTACATATCCCAAGCAAATAAAAATAAAAAAAACTTCCCGTATTCGAACCTGTGGCCTTCCGGGTTTGAGGCCGATGTGATAACCACTACACTACAGATATGTTACCATTTGTGAGCGAAAAAACAGGGCCAAGAAATAAAGGAAAAAGTGAACAAACAAATCCCTCCTTAGGAATAGCATTAGACCCAACTTTGGAGGTTCGTAACTCTGGTTCTAGAAGAGATACGATGATGTCCTTTGAGTATGTTATAGTCCAATTTGTTCCCCATCTAACCATACTAAAAACTTTGGGCTACGACAAACAGGGGCCGAGTACTTAAGCAAAACGTAAACAAACAAACCCCTCCATAGGAAATGCATTGGACTATACCTTGCAGGCTCGTAACTCTGGTTCTACCAGAGATACGGGGATGTAAATAATGTGACCTTGACACAAATGTTCGGATAATTATAAAGGTCTTTACATATCCCAAGCAAATAAAAATAAAAAAAACTTCCCGTATTCGAACCTGTGGCCTTCCGGGTTTGAGGCCGATGTGATAACCACTACACTACAGATATGTTACCATTTGTGAGCGAAAAAACAGGGCCAAGAAATTAAGGAAAAAGTGAACAAACAAATCCCTCCTTAGGAATAGCATTAGACCCAACTTTGGAGGTTCGTAACTCTGGTTCTAGAAGAGATACGGGGATGTCCTTTGAGTATGTTATAGTCCAATTTGTTCCCCATCTAACCATACTAAAAACTTTGGGCTACGACATACAGGGGCCGAGTACTTAAGCAAAACGTAAACAAACAAACCCCTCCATAGGAAATGCATTGGACTATACCTTGCAGGCTCGTAACTCTGGTTCTACCAGAGATACGGGGATGTAAATAATGACACCTTGACACAAATGTTCGTTTAATTATAAAGGTCTTTACATATCCCAAGCAAATAAAAATAAAAAAACTTCCCGTATTCGAACCTGTGGCCTTCCGGGTTTGAGGCCGATGTGATAACCACTACACTACAGATATGTTAACATTTGTGAGCGAAAAAACAGCGTCAAGAAATAAAGGAAAAAGTGAACAAACAAACCCCTCCTTAGGAATAGCATTAGACCCAACTTTGGAGGTTCGTAACTCTGGTTCTAGAAGAGATACGGGGATGTCCTTTGAGTATGTTATAGTCCAATTTGTCCCCCATCCAACCATACTATAAACTTAGGGCTACGACAAACAGGGGCCAAGTAATTAAGCAAAACGTAAACAAACAACCCCTCCATAGGAATAGCATTAGACCCAACTTTGGAGGCTCGTAACTCTGGTTCTAATGAAGATACTTGGATGTCCTTTGAGTATGTTATAGTCCAATTTGTCCCCCATCCAACCATACTATGAACATAGAGCTACGACAAACTGGGGCCAAGTAATTAAGCAAAACGTAAACAAACAACCCCTCCATTGGAATAGCATTTGACCCAACTTTGGAGGTTCGTAATTCGGGTTCTAATAGAGATACGGGGATGTCCTTTGAGTATGTTATAGTCCAATTTGTCCCCCATCCAACCATACTATAAACTTAGGGCTACGACAAACAGGGGCCAAGTAATTAAGCAAAACGTAAACAAACAACCCCTCCATAGGAATAGCATTAGACCCAACTTTGGAGGCTCGTAACTCTGGTTCTAATGAAGATACTTGGATGTCCTTTGAGTATGTTATAGTCCAATTTGTCCCCCATCCAACCATACTATGAACATAGAGCTACGACAAACTGGGGCCAAGTAATTAAGCAAAACGTAAACAAACAACCCCTCCATTGGAATAGCATTTGACCCAACTTTGGAGGTTCGTAATTCAGGTTCTAATAGAGATACGGGGGTGTCCTTTGAGTATGTGATAGTCCAATTTGTCACCCATCCAACCATACTATAAACTTAGGGCTTCGACAAACAGGGGCCAAGTAATTAAGGGAAAAGTTCAAAAACATGCCATAGAAATAGCGTCACACCCAACTTTAGAGGCTCGTAACTTTGGTTCTACTAGACATAGGGGGATGACCTTTGAGTATGTTATAGTCCAATTTGTCCCCCATCCAACCATACTATAAACTTAGGGCTTCGACAAACAGGGGCCAAGTAATTAAGGGAAAAGTTCAAAAACATGCCATAGAAATAGCGTCACACCCAACTTTAGAGGCTCGTAACTTTGGTTCTACTAGACATAGGGGGATGACCTTTGAGTATGTTATAGTCCAATTTGTCCCCCATCCAACCATACTATAAACGTAGGGCTACGACAAACAGGGGCCAAGAAATTAAGCGAAAAGTTCAAAAACATGCCATAGAAATAGTGTCACACCCAACTTTAGAGGCTTTTAACTCAGGTTCTACTAGACATAGGGGGATGTCCTTTGAGTATGTTATAGTCCAATTTGTCCCCCATCTAAGCATACTAAAAACTTTGGGCTACGACAAACAGGGGCCGAGTACTTAAGCAAAACGTAAACAAACAAACCCCTCCATAGGAAATGCATTGGACTATACCTTGCAGGCTCGTAACTCTGGTTCTACCAGAGATACGGGGATGTAAATAATGTGACCTTGACACAAATGTTCGGATAATTATAAAGGTCTTTACATATCCCAAGCAAATAAAAATAAAAAAAACTTCCCGTATTCGAACCTGTGGCCTTCCGGGTTTGAGGCCGATGTGATAACCACTACACTACAGATATGTTACCATTTGTGAGCGAAAAAACAGGGCCAAGAAATTAAGGAAAAAGTGAACAAACAAATCCCTCCTTAGGAATAGCATTAGACCCAACTTTGGAGGTTCGTAACTCTGGTTCTAGAAGAGATACGGGGATGTCCTTTGAGTATGTTATAGTCCAATTTGTTCCCCATCTAACCATACTAAAAACTTTGGGCTACGACAAACAGGGGCCGAGTACTTAAGCAAAACGTAAACAAACAAACCCCTCCATAGGAAATGCATTGGACTATACCTTGCAGGCTCGTAACTCTGGTTCTACCAGAGATACGGGGATGTAAATAATGACACCTTGACACAAATGTTCGTATAATTATAAAGGTCTTTACATATCCCAAGCAAATAAAAATAAAAAAAACTTCCCGTATTCGAACCTGTGGCCTTCCGGGTTTGAGGCCGATGTGATAACCACTACACTACAGATATGTTAACATTTGTGAGCGAAAAAACAGCGTCAAGAAATAAAGGAAAAAGTGAACAAACAAACCCCTCCTTAGGAATAGCATTAGACCCAACTTTGGAGGTTCGTAACTCTGGTTCTAGAAGAGATACGGGGATGTCCTTTGAGTATGTTATAGTCCAATTTGTCCCCCATCCAACCATACTATAAACTTAGGGCTACGACAAACAGGGGCCAAGTAATTAAGCAAAACGTAAACAAACAACCCCTCCATAGGAATAGCATTAGACCCAACTTTGGAGGCTCGTAACTCTGGTTCTAATGAAGATACTTGGATGTCCTTTGAGTATGTTATAGTCCAATTTGTCCCCCATCCAACCATACTATGAACATAGAGCTACGACAAACTGGGGCCAAGTAATTAAGCAAAACGTAAACAAACAACCCCTCCATTGGAATAGCATTTGACCCAACTTTGGAGGTTCGTAATTCAGGTTCTAATAGAGATACGGGGATGTCCTTTGAGTATGTGATAGTCCAATTTGTCACCCATCCAACCATACTATAAACTTAGGGCTACGACAAACAGGGGCCAAGTAATTAAGGGAAAAGTTCAAAAACATGCCATAGAAATAGCGTCACACCCAACTTTAGAGGCTCGTAACTTTGGTTCTACTAGACATAGGGGGATGACCTTTGAGTATGTTATAGTCCAATTTGTCCCCCATCCAACCATACTATAAACTTAGGGCTTCGACAAACAGGGGCCAAGTAATTAAGGGAAAAGTTCAAAAACATGCCATAGAAATAGCGTCACACCCAACTTTAGAGGCTCGTAACTTTGGTTCTACTAGACATAGGGGGATGACCTTTGAGTATGTTATAGTCCAATTTGTCCCCCATCCAACCATACTATAAACGTAGGGCTACGACAAACAGGGGCCAAGAAATTAAGCGAAAAGTTCAAAAACATGCCATAGAAATAGTGTCACACCCAACTTTAGAGGCTTTTAACTCAGGTTCTACTAGACATAGGGGGATGTCCTTTGAGTATGTTATAGTCCAATTTGTCCCCCATCTAAGCATACTAAAAACTTTGGGCTACGACAAACAGGGGCCGAGTACTTAAGCAAAACGTAAAGAATCAAACCCCTCCATAGGAAATGCATTAGACTAAATTTTGGAGGCTCGTAACTCTGGTTCTACCAGAGATACGGGGATGTAAATAATGTGACCTTGACACAAATGTTCGGATAATTATAAAGGTCTTTACATATCCCAAGCAAATAAAAATAAAAAAAACTTCCCGTATTCGAACCTGTGGCCTTCCGGGTTTGAGGCCGATGTGATAACCACTACACTACAGATATGTTACCATTTGTGAGCGAAAAAACAGGGCCAAGAAATAAAGGAAAAAGTGAACAAACAAATCCCTCCTTAGGAATAGCATTAGACCCAACTTTGGAGGTTCGTAACTCTGGTTCTAGAAGAGATACGATGATGTCCTTTGAGTATGTTATAGTCCAATTTGTTCCCCATCTAACCATACTAAAAACTTTGGGCTACGACAAACAGGGGCCGAGTACTTAAGCAAAAAGTAAACAAACAAACCCCTCCATAGGAAATGCATTGGACTATACCTTGCAGGCTCGTAACTCTGGTTCTACCAGAGATACGGGGATGTAAATAATGTGACCTTGACACAAATGTTCGGATAATTATAAAGGTCTTTACATATCCCAAGCAAATAAAAATAAAAAAAACTTCCCGTATTCGAACCTGTGGCCTTCCGGGTTTGAGGCCGATGTGATAACCACTACACTACAGATATGTTACCATTTGTGAGCGAAAAAACAGGGCCAAGAAATTAAGGAAAAAGTGAACAAACAAATCCCTCCTTAGGAATAGCATTAGACCCAACTTTGGAGGTTCGTAACTCTGGTTCTAGAAGAGATACGGGGATGTCCTTTGAGTATGTTATAGTCCAATTTGTTCCCCATCTAACCATACTAAAAACTTTGGGCTACGACATACAGGGGCCGAGTACTTAAGCAAAACGTAAACAAACAAACCCCTCCATAGGAAATGCATTGGACTATACCTTGCAGGCTCGTAACTCTGGTTCTACCAGAGATACGGGGATGTAAATAATGACACCTTGACACAAATGTTCGTTTAATTATAAAGGTCTTTACATATCCCAAGCAAATAAAAATAAAAAAACTTCCCGTATTCGAACCTGTGGCCTTCCGGGTTTGAGGCCGATGTGATAACCACTACACTACAGATATGTTAACATTTGTGAGCGAAAAAACAGCGTCAAGAAATAAAGGAAAAAGTGAACAAACAAACCCCTCCTTAGGAATAGCATTAGACCCAACTTTGGAGGTTCGTAACTCTGGTTCTAGAAGAGATACGGGGATGTCCTTTGAGTATGTTATAGTCCAATTTGTCCCCCATCCAACCATACTATAAACTTAGGGCTACGACAAACAGGGGCCAAGTAATTAAGCAAAACGTAAACAAACAACCCCTCCATAGGAATAGCATTAGACCCAACTTTGGAGGCTCGTAACTCTGGTTCTAATGAAGATACTTGGATGTCCTTTGAGTATGTTATAGTCCAATTTGTCCCCCATCCAACCATACTATGAACATAGAGCTACGACAAACTGGGGCCAAGTAATTAAGCAAAACGTAAACAAACAACCCCTCCATTGGAATAGCATTTGACCCAACTTTGGAGGTTCGTAATTCGGGTTCTAATAGAGATACGGGGATGTCCTTTGAGTATGTTATAGTCCAATTTGTCCCCCATCCAACCATACTATAAACTTAGGGCTACGACAAACAGGGGCCAAGTAATTAAGCAAAACGTAAACAAACAACCCCTCCATAGGAATAGCATTAGACCCAACTTTGGAGGCTCGTAACTCTGGTTCTAATGAAGATACTTGGATGTCCTTTGAGTATGTTATAGTCCAATTTGTCCCCCATCCAACCATACTATGAACATAGAGCTACGACAAACTGGGGCCAAGTAATTAAGCAAAACGTAAACAAACAACCCCTCCATTGGAATAGCATTTGACCCAACTTTGGAGGTTCGTAATTCAGGTTCTAATAGAGATACGGGGGTGTCCTTTGAGTATGTGATAGTCCAATTTGTCACCCATCCAACCATACTATAAACTTAGGGCTTCGACAAACAGGGGCCAAGTAATTAAGGGAAAAGTTCAAAAACATGCCATAGAAATAGCGTCACACCCAACTTTAGAGGCTCGTAACTTTGGTTCTACTAGACATAGGGGGATGACCTTTGAGTATGTTATAGTCCAATTTGTCCCCCATCCAACCATACTATAAACTTAGGGCTTCGACAAACAGGGGCCAAGTAATTAAGGGAAAAGTTCAAAAACATGCCATAGAAATAGCGTCACACCCAACTTTAGAGGCTCGTAACTTTGGTTCTACTAGACATAGGGGGATGACCTTTGAGTATGTTATAGTCCAATTTGTCCCCCATCCAACCATACTATAAACGTAGGGCTACGACAAACAGGGGCCAAGAAATTAAGCGAAAAGTTCAAAAACATGCCATAGAAATAGTGTCACACCCAACTTTAGAGGCTTTTAACTCAGGTTCTACTAGACATAGGGGGATGTCCTTTGAGTATGTTATAGTCCAATTTGTCCCCCATCTAAGCATACTAAAAACTTTGGGCTACGACAAACAGGGGCCGAGTACTTAAGCAAAACGTAAACAAACAAACCCCTCCATAGGAAATGCATTGGACTATACCTTGCAGGCTCGTAACTCTGGTTCTACCAGAGATACGGGGATGTAAATAATGTGACCTTGACACAAATGTTCGGATAATTATAAAGGTCTTTACATATCCCAAGCAAATAAAAATAAAAAAAACTTCCCGTATTCGAACCTGTGGCCTTCCGGGTTTGAGGCCGATGTGATAACCACTACACTACAGATATGTTACCATTTGTGAGCGAAAAAACAGGGCCAAGAAATTAAGGAAAAAGTGAACAAACAAATCCCTCCTTAGGAATAGCATTAGACCCAACTTTGGAGGTTCGTAACTCTGGTTCTAGAAGAGATACGGGGATGTCCTTTGAGTATGTTATAGTCCAATTTGTTCCCCATCTAACCATACTAAAAACTTTGGGCTACGACAAACAGGGGCCGAGTACTTAAGCAAAACGTAAACAAACAAACCCCTCCATAGGAAATGCATTGGACTATACCTTGCAGGCTCGTAACTCTGGTTCTACCAGAGATACGGGGATGTAAATAATGACACCTTGACACAAATGTTCGTATAATTATAAAGGTCTTTACATATCCCAAGCAAATAAAAATAAAAAAAACTTCCCGTATTCGAACCTGTGGCCTTCCGGGTTTGAGGCCGATGTGATAACCACTACACTACAGATATGTTACCATTTGTGAGCGAAAAAACAGGGCCAAGAAATTAAGGAAAAAGTGAACAAACAAATCCCTCCTTAGGAATAGCATTAGACCCAACTTTGGAGGTTCGTAACTCTGGTTCTAGAAGAGATACGGGGATGTCCTTTGAGTATGTTATAGTCCAATTTGTTCCCCATCTAACCATACTAAAAACTTTGGGCTACGACATACAGGGGCCGAGTACTTAAGCAAAACGTAAACAAACAAACCCCTCCATAGGAAATGCATTGGACTATACCTTGCAGGCTCGTAACTCTGGTTCTACCAGAGATACGGGGATGTAAATAATGACACCTTGACACAAATGTTCGTTTAATTATAAAGGTCTTTACATATCCCAAGCAAATAAAAATAAAAAAACTTCCCGTATTCGAACCTGTGGCCTTCCGGGTTTGAGGCCGATGTGATAACCACTACACTACAGATATGTTAACATTTGTGAGCGAAAAAACAGCGTCAAGAAATAAAGGAAAAAGTGAACAAACAAACCCCTCCTTAGGAATAGCATTAGACCCAACTTTGGAGGTTCGTAACTCTGGTTCTAGAAGAGATACGGGGATGTCCTTTGAGTATGTTATAGTCCAATTTGTCCCCCATCCAACCATACTATAAACTTAGGGCTACGACAAACAGGGGCCAAGTAATTAAGCAAAACGTAAACAAACAACCCCTCCATAGGAATAGCATTAGACCCAACTTTGGAGGCTCGTAACTCTGGTTCTAATGAAGATACTTGGATGTCCTTTGAGTATGTTATAGTCCAATTTGTCCCCCATCCAACCATACTATGAACATAGAGCTACGACAAACTGGGGCCAAGTAATTAAGCAAAACGTAAACAAACAACCCCTCCATTGGAATAGCATTTGACCCAACTTTGGAGGTTCGTAATTCGGGTTCTAATAGAGATACGGGGATGTCCTTTGAGTATGTTATAGTCCAATTTGTCCCCCATCCAACCATACTATAAACTTAGGGCTACGACAAACAGGGGCCAAGTAATTAAGCAAAACGTAAACAAACAACCCCTCCATAGGAATAGCATTAGACCCAACTTTGGAGGCTCGTAACTCTGGTTCTAATGAAGATACTTGGATGTCCTTTGAGTATGTTATAGTCCAATTTGTCCCCCATCCAACCATACTATGAACATAGAGCTACGACAAACTGGGGCCAAGTAATTAAGCAAAACGTAAACAAACAACCCCTCCATTGGAATAGCATTTGACCCAACTTTGGAGGTTCGTAATTCAGGTTCTAATAGAGATACGGGGGTGTCCTTTGAGTATGTGATAGTCCAATTTGTCACCCATCCAACCATACTATAAACTTAGGGCTTCGACAAACAGGGGCCAAGTAATTAAGGGAAAAGTTCAAAAACATGCCATAGAAATAGCGTCACACCCAACTTTAGAGGCTCGTAACTTTGGTTCTACTAGACATAGGGGGATGACCTTTGAGTATGTTATAGTCCAATTTGTCCCCCATCCAACCATACTATAAACTTAGGGCTTCGACAAACAGGGGCCAAGTAATTAAGGGAAAAGTTCAAAAACATGCCATAGAAATAGCGTCACACCCAACTTTAGAGGCTCGTAACTTTGGTTCTACTAGACATAGGGGGATGACCTTTGAGTATGTTATAGTCCAATTTGTCCCCCATCCAACCATACTATAAACGTAGGGCTACGACAAACAGGGGCCAAGAAATTAAGCGAAAAGTTCAAAAACATGCCATAGAAATAGTGTCACACCCAACTTTAGAGGCTTTTAACTCAGGTTCTACTAGACATAGGGGGATGTCCTTTGAGTATGTTATAGTCCAATTTGTCCCCCATCTAAGCATACTAAAAACTTTGGGCTACGACAAACAGGGGCCGAGTACTTAAGCAAAACGTAAAGAATCAAACCCCTCCATAGGAAATGCATTAGACTAAATTTTGGAGGCTCGTAACTCTGGTTCTACCAGAGATACGGGGATGTAAATAATGACACCTTGACACAAATGTTCGTATAATTATAAAGGTCTTTACATATCCCAAGCAAATAAAAATAAAAAAAACTTCCCGTATTCGAACCTGTGGCCTTCCGGGTTTGAGGCCGATGTGATAACCACTACACTACAGATATGTTACCATTTGTGAGCGAAAAAACAGGGCCAAGAAATAAAGGAAAAAGTGAACAAACAAATCCCTCCTTAGGAATAGCATTAGACCCAACTTTGGAGGTTCGTAACTCTGGTTCTAGAAGAGATACGGGGATGTCCTTTGAGTATGTTATAGTCCAATTTGTTCCCCATCTAACCATACTAAAAACTTTGGGCTACGACAAACAGGGGCCGAGTACTTAAGCAAAACGTAAACAAACAAACCCCTCCATAGGAAATGCATTGGACTATACCTTGCAGGCTCGTAACTCTGGTTCTACCAGAGATACGGGGATGTAAATAATGACACCTTGACACAAATGTTCGTATAATTATAAAGGTCTTTACATATCCCAAGCAAATAAAAATAAAAAAAACTTCCCGTATTCGAACCTGTGGCCTTCCGGGTTTGAGGCCGATGTGATAACCACTACACTACAGATATGTTACCATTTGTGAGCGAAAAAACAGGGCCAAGAAATAAAGGAAAAAGTGAACAAACAAATCCCTCCTTAGGAATAGCATTAGACCCAACTTTGGAGGTTCGTAACTCTGGTTCTAGAAGAGATACGGGGATGTCCTTTGAGTATGTTATAGTCCAATTTGTCCCCCATCCAACCATACTATAAACTTAGGGCTACGACAAACAGGGGCCAAGTAATTAAGCAAAACGTAAACAAACAACCCCTCCATAGGAATAGCATTAGACCCAACTTTGGAGGCTCGTAACTCTGGTTCTAATGAAGATACTTGGATGTCCTTTGAGTATGTTATAGTCCAATTTGTCCCCCATCCAACCATACTATGAACATAGAGCTACGACAAACTGGGGCCAAGTAATTAAGCAAAACGTAAACAAACAACCCCTCCATTGGAATAGCATTTGACCCAACTTTGGAGGTTCGTAATTCGGGTTCTAATAGAGATACGGGGATGTCCTTTGAGTATGTTATAGTCCAATTTGTCCCCCATCCAACCATACTATAAACTTAGGGCTACGACAAACAGGGGCCAAGTAATTAAGCAAAACGTAAACAAACAACCCCTCCATAGGAATAGCATTAGACCCAACTTTGGAGGCTCGTAACTCTGGTTCTAATGAAGATACTTGGATGTCCTTTGAGTATGTTATAGTCCAATTTGTCCCCCATCCAACCATACTATGAACATAGAGCTACGACAAACTGGGGCCAAGTAATTAAGCAAAACGTAAACAAACAACCCCTCCATTGGAATAGCATTTGACCCAACTTTGGAGGTTCGTAATTCAGGTTCTAATAGAGATACGGGGGTGTCCTTTGAGTATGTGATAGTCCAATTTGTCACCCATCCAACCATACTATAAACTTAGGGCTTCGACAAACAGGGGCCAAGTAATTAAGGGAAAAGTTCAAAAACATGCCATAGAAATAGCGTCACACCCAACTTTAGAGGCTCGTAACTTTGGTTCTACTAGACATAGGGGGATGACCTTTGAGTATGTTATAGTCCAATTTGTCCCCCATCCAACCATACTATAAACTTAGGGCTTCGACAAACAGGGGCCAAGTAATTAAGGGAAAAGTTCAAAAACATGCCATAGAAATAGCGTCACACCCAACTTTAGAGGCTCGTAACTTTGGTTCTACTAGACATAGGGGGATGACCTTTGAGTATGTTATAGTCCAATTTGTCCCCCATCCAACCATACTATAAACGTAGGGCTACGACAAACAGGGGCCAAGAAATTAAGCGAAAAGTTCAAAAACATGCCATAGAAATAGTGTCACACCCAACTTTAGAGGCTTTTAACTCAGGTTCTACTAGACATAGGGGGATGTCCTTTGAGTATGTTATAGTCCAATTTGTCCCCCATCTAAGCATACTAAAAACTTTGGGCTACGACAAACAGGGGCCGAGTACTTAAGCAAAACGTAAAGAATCAAACCCCTCCATAGGAAATGCATTAGACTAAATTTTGGAGGCTCGTAACTCTGGTTCTACCAGAGATACGGGGATGTAAATAATGACACCTTGACACAAATGTTCGTATAATTATAAAGGTCTTTACATATCCCAAGCAAATAAAAATAAAAAAAACTTCCCGTATTCGAACCTGTGGCCTTCCGGGTTTGAGGCCGATGTGATAACCACTACACTACAGATATGTTACCATTTGTGAGCGAAAAAACAGGGCCAAGAAATAAAGGAAAAAGTGAACAAACAAATCCCTCCTTAGGAATAGCATTAGACCCAACTTTGGAGGTTCGTAACTCTGGTTCTAGAAGAGATACGGGGATGTCCTTTGAGTATGTTATAGTCCAATTTGTTCCCCATCTAACCATACTAAAAACTTTGGGCTACGACAAACAGGGGCCGAGTACTTAAGCAAAACGTAAACAAACAAACCCCTCCATAGGAAATGCATTGGACTATACCTTGCAGGCTCGTAACTCTGGTTCTACCAGAGATACGGGGATGTAAATAATGACACCTTGACACAAATGTTCGTATAATTATAAAGGTCTTTACATATCCCAAGCAAATAAAAATAAAAAAAACTTCCCGTATTCGAACCTGTGGCCTTCCGGGTTTGAGGCCGATGTGATAACCACTACACTACAGATATGTTACCATTTGTGAGCGAAAAAACAGGGCCAAGAAATAAAGGAAAAAGTGAACAAACAAATCCCTCCTTAGGAATAGCATTAGACCCAACTTTGGAGGTTCGTAACTCTGGTTCTAGAAGAGATACGGGGATGTCCTTTGAGTATGTTATAGTCCAATTTGTTCCCCATCTAACCATACTAAAAACTTTGGGCTACGACAAACAGGGGCCGAGTACTTAAGCAAAACGTAAACAAACAAACCCCTCCATAGGAAATGCATTGGACTATACCTTGCAGGCTCGTAACTCTGGTTCTACCAGAGATACGGGGATGTAAATAATGACACCTTGACACAAATGTTCGTATAATTATAAAGGTCTTTACATATCCCAAGCAAATAAAAATAAAAAAAACTTCCCGTATTCGAACCTGTGGCCTTCCGGGTTTGAGGCCGATGTGATAACCACTACACTACAGATATGTTAACATTTGTGAGCGAAAAAACAGGGCCAAGAAATAAAGGAAAAAGTGAACAAACAAATCCCTCCTTAGGAATAGCATTAGACCCAACTTTGGAGGTTCGTAACTCTGGTTCTAGAAGAGATACGGGGATGTCCTTTGAGTATGTTATAGTCCAATTTGTTCCCCATCTAACCATACTAAAAACTTTGGGCTACGACAAACAGGGGCCGAGTACTTAAGCAAAACGTAAACAAACAAACCCCTCCATAGGAAATGCATTGGACTATACCTTGCAGGCTCGTAACTCTGGTTCTACCAGAGATACGGGGATGTAAATAATGACACCTTGACACAAATGTTCGTATAATTATAAAGGTCTTTACATATCCCAAGCAAATAAAAATAAAAAAAACTTCCCGTATTCGAACCTGTGGCCTTCCGGGTTTGAGGCCGATGTGATAACCACTACACTACAGATATGTTACCATTTGTGAGCGAAAAAACAGGGCCAAGAAATTAAGGAAAAAGTGAACAAACAAATCCCTCCTTAGGAATAGCATTAGACCCAACTTTGGAGGTTCGTAACTCTGGTTCTAGAAGAGATACGGGGATGTCCTTTGAGTATGTTATAGTCCAATTTGTTCCCCATCTAACCATACTAAAAACTTTGGGCTACGACAAACAGGGGCCGAGTACTTAAGCAAAACGTAAACAAACAAACCCCTCCATAGGAAATGCATTGGACTATACCTTGCAGGCTCGTAACTCTGGTTCTACCAGAGATACGGGGATGTAAATAATGACACCTTGACACAAATGTTCGTATAATTATAAAGGTCTTTACATATCCCAAGCAAATAAAAATAAAAAAAACTTCCCGTATTCGAACCTGTGGCCTTCCGGGTTTGAGGCCGATGTGATAACCACTACACTACAGATATGTTAACATTTGTGAGCGAAAAAACAGCGTCAAGAAATAAAGGAAAAAGTGAACAAACAAACCCCTCCTTAGGAATAGCATTAGACCCAACTTTGGAGGTTCGTAACTCTGGTTCTAGAAGAGATACGGGGATGTCCTTTGAGTATGTTATAGTCCAATTTGTCCCCCATCCAACCATACTATAAACTTAGGGCTACGACAAACAGGGGCCAAGTAATTAAGCAAAACGTAAACAAACAACCCCTCCATAGGAATAGCATTAGACCCAACTTTGGAGGCTCGTAACTCTGGTTCTAATGAAGATACTTGGATGTCCTTTGAGTATGTTATAGTCCAATTTGTCCCCCATCCAACCATACTATGAACATAGAGCTACGACAAACTGGGGCCAAGTAATTAAGCAAAACGTAAACAAACAACCCCTCCATTGGAATAGCATTTGACCCAACTTTGGAGGTTCGTAATTCGGGTTCTAATAGAGATACGGGGATGTCCTTTGAGTATGTTATAGTCCAATTTGTCCCCCATCCAACCATACTATAAACTTAGGGCTACGACAAACAGGGGCCAAGTAATTAAGCAAAACGTAAACAAACAACCCCTCCATAGGAATAGCATTAGACCCAACTTTGGAGGCTCGTAACTCTGGTTCTAATGAAGATACTTGGATGTCCTTTGAGTATGTTATAGTCCAATTTGTCCCCCATCCAACCATACTATGAACATAGAGCTACGACAAACTGGGGCCAAGTAATTAAGCAAAACGTAAACAAACAACCCCTCCATTGGAATAGCATTTGACCCAACTTTGGAGGTTCGTAATTCAGGTTCTAATAGAGATACGGGGGTGTCCTTTGAGTATGTGATAGTCCAATTTGTCACCCATCCAACCATACTATAAACTTAGGGCTTCGACAAACAGGGGCCAAGTAATTAAGGGAAAAGTTCAAAAACATGCCATAGAAATAGCGTCACACCCAACTTTAGAGGCTCGTAACTTTGGTTCTACTAGACATAGGGGGATGACCTTTGAGTATGTTATAGTCCAATTTGTCCCCCATCCAACCATACTATAAACTTAGGGCTTCGACAAACAGGGGCCAAGTAATTAAGGGAAAAGTTCAAAAACATGCCATAGAAATAGCGTCACACCCAACTTTAGAGGCTCGTAACTTTGGTTCTACTAGACATAGGGGGATGACCTTTGAGTATGTTATAGTCCAATTTGTCCCCCATCCAACCATACTATAAACGTAGGGCTACGACAAACAGGGGCCAAGAAATTAAGCGAAAAGTTCAAAAACATGCCATAGAAATAGTGTCACACCCAACTTTAGAGGCTTTTAACTCAGGTTCTACTAGACATAGGGGGATGTCCTTTGAGTATGTTATAGTCCAATTTGTCCCCCATCTAAGCATACTAAAAACTTTGGGCTACGACAAACAGGGGCCGAGTACTTAAGCAAAACGTAAAGAATCAAACCCCTCCATAGGAAATGCATTAGACTAAATTTTGGAGGCTCGTAACTCTGGTTCTACCAGAGATACGGGGATGTAAATAATGACACCTTGACACAAATGTTCGTATAATTATAAAGGTCTTTACATATCCCAAGCAAATAAAAATAAAAAAAACTTCCCGTATTCGAACCTGTGGCCTTCCGGGTTTGAGGCCGATGTGATAACCACTACACTACAGATATGTTACCATTTGTGAGCGAAAAAACAGGGCCAAGAAATAAAGGAAAAAGTGAACAAACAAATCCCTCCTTAGGAATAGCATTAGACCCAACTTTGGAGGTTCGTAACTCTGGTTCTAGAAGAGATACGGGGATGTCCTTTGAGTATGTTATAGTCCAATTTGTTCCCCATCTAACCATACTAAAAACTTTGGGCTACGACAAACAGGGGCCGAGTACTTAAGCAAAACGTAAACAAACAAACCCCTCCATAGGAAATGCATTGGACTATACCTTGCAGGCTCGTAACTCTGGTTCTACCAGAGATACGGGGATGTAAATAATGACACCTTGACACAAATGTTCGTATAATTATAAAGGTCTTTACATATCCCAAGCAAATAAAAATAAAAAAAACTTCCCGTATTCGAACCTGTGGCCTTCCGGGTTTGAGGCCGATGTG
Source organism: Phalangium opilio (assembly GCF_054372755.1). NCBI lineage: Eukaryota > Metazoa > Arthropoda > Arachnida > Opiliones > Phalangiidae > Phalangium > Phalangium opilio. The sequence continues at coordinate 3,755,894 of NW_028324151.1, forward strand.
ATAACCACTACACTACAGATATGTTACCATTTGTGAGCGAAAAAACAGGGCCAAGAAATAAAGGAAAAAGTGAACAAACAAATCCCTCCTTAGGAATAGCATTAGACCCAACTTTGGAGGTTCGTAACTCTGGTTCTAGAAGAGATACGGGGATGTCCTTTGAGTATGTTATAGTCCAATTTGTTCCCCATCTAACCATACTAAAAACTTTGGGCTACGACAAACAGGGGCCGAGTACTTAAGCAAAACGTAAACAAACAAACCCCTCCATAGGAAATGCATTGGACTATACCTTGCAGGCTCGTAACTCTGGTTCTACCAGAGATACGGGGATGTAAATAATGACACCTTGACACAAATGTTCGTATAATTATAAAGGTCTTTACATATCCCAAGCAAATAAAAATAAAAAAAACTTCCCGTATTCGAACCTGTGGCCTTCCGGGTTTGAGGCCGATGTGATAACCACTACACTACAGATATGTTAACATTTGTGAGCGAAAAAACAGGGCCAAGAAATAAAGGAAAAAGTGAACAAACAAATCCCTCCTTAGGAATAGCATTAGACCCAACTTTGGAGGTTCGTAACTCTGGTTCTAGAAGAGATACGGGGATGTCCTTTGAGTATGTTATAGTCCAATTTGTTCCCCATCTAACCATACTAAAAACTTTGGGCTACGACAAACAGGGGCCGAGTACTTAAGCAAAACGTAAACAAACAAACCCCTCCATAGGAAATGCATTGGACTATACCTTGCAGGCTCGTAACTCTGGTTCTACCAGAGATACGGGGATGTAAATAATGACACCTTGACACAAATGTTCGTATAATTATAAAGGTCTTTACATATCCCAAGCAAATAAAAATAAAAAAAACTTCCCGTATTCGAACCTGTGGCCTTCCGGGTTTGAGGCCGATGTGATAACCACTACACTACAGATATGTTAGCATTTGTGAGCGAAAAAACAGCGTCAAGAAATAAAGGAAAAAGTGAACAAACAAACCCCTCCTTAGGAATAGCATTAGACCCAACTTTGGAGGTTCGTAACTCTGGTTCTAGAAGAGATACGGGGATGTCCTTTGAGTATGTTATAGTCCAATTTGTCCCCCATCCAACCATACTATAAACTTAGGGCTACGACAAACAGGGGCCAAGTAATTAAGCAAAACGTAAACAAACAACCCCTCCATAGGAGTAGCATTAGACCCAACTTTGGAGGCTCGTAACTCTGGTTCTAATGAAGATACTTGGATGTCCTTTGAGTATGTTATAGTCCAATTTGTCCCCCATCCAACCATACTATGAACATAGAGCTACGACAAACTGGGGCCAAGTAATTAAGCAAAACGTAAACAAACAACCCCTCCATTGGAATAGCATTTGACCCAACTTTGGAGGTTCGTAATTCAGGTTCTAATAGAGATACGGGGGTGTCCTTTGAGTATGTGATAGTCCAATTTGTCACCCATCCAACCATACTATAAACTTAGGGCTACGACAAACAGGGGCCAAGTAATTAAGGGAAAAGTTCAAAAACATGCCATAGAAATAGCGTCACACCCAACTTTAGAGGCTCGTAACTTTGGTTCTACTAGACATAGGGGGATGACCTTTGAGTATGTTATAGTCCAATTTGTCCCCCATCCAACCATACTATAAACTTAGGGCTTCAACAAACAGGGGCCAAGTAATTAAGGGAAAAGTTCAAAAACATGCCATAGAAATTGCGTCACACCCAACTTTAGAGGCTCGTAACTTTGGTTCTACTAGACATAGGGGGATGACCTTTGAGTATGTTATAGTCCAATTTGTCCCCCATCCAACCATACTATAAACGTAGGGCTACGACAAACAGGGGCCAAGAAATTAAGCGAAAAGTTTAAAAACATGCCATAGAAATAGTGTCACACCCAACTTTAGAGGCTTTTAACTCAGGTTCTACTAGACATAGGGGGATGTCCTTTGAGTATGTTATAGTCCAATTTGTCCCCCATCTAAGCATACTAAAAACTTTGGGCTACGACAAACAGGGGCCGAGTACTTAAGCAAAACGTAAAGAATCAAACCCCTCCATAGGAAATGCATTAGACTAAATTTTGGAGGCTCGTAACTCTGGTTCTACCAGAGATACGGGGATGTAAATAATGTGACCTTGACACAAATGTTCGGATAATTATAAAGGTCTTTACATATCCCAAGCAAATAAAAATAAAAAAACTTCCCGTATTCGAACCTGTGGCCTTCCGGGTTTGAGGCCGATGTGATAACCACTACACTACAGATATGTTACCATTTGTGAGCGAAAAAACAGGGCCAAGAAATTAAGGAAAAAGTGAACAAACAAATCCCTCCTTAGGAATAGCATTAGACCCAACTTTGGAGGTTCGTAACTCTGGTTCTAGAAGAGATACGGGGATGTCCTTTGAGTATGTTATAGTCCAATTTGTTCCCCATCTAACCATACTAAAAACTTTGGGCTACGACATACAGGGGCCGAGTACTTAAGCAAAACGTAAACAAACAAACCCCTCCATAGGAAATGCATTGGACTATACCTTGCAGGCTCGTAACTCTGGTTCTACCAGAGATACGGGGATGTAAATAATGACACCTTGACACAAATGTTCGTATAATTATAAAGGTCTTTACATATCCCAAGCAAATAAAAATAAAAAAACTTCCCGTATTCGAACCTGTGGCCTTCCGGGTTTGAGGCCGATGTGATAACCACTACACTACAGATATGTTAGCATTTGTGAGCGAAAAAACAGCGTCAAGAAATAAAGGAAAAAGTGAACAAACAAACCCCTCCTTAGGAATAGCATTAGACCCAACTTTGGAGGTTCGTAACTCTGGTTCTAGAAGAGATACGGGGATATCCTTTGAGTATGTTATAGTCCAATTTGTCCCCCATCCAACCATACTATAATCTTAGGGCTACGACAAACAGGGGCCAAGTAATTAAGCAAAACGTAAACAAACAACCCCTCCATAGGAATAGCATTAGACCCAACTTTGGAGGCTCGTAACTCTGGTTCTAATGAAGATACTTGGATGTCCTTTGAGTATGTTATAGTCCAATTTGTCCCCCATCCAACCATACTATGAACATAGAGCTACGACAAACTGGGGCCAAGTAATTAAGCAAAACGTAAACAAACAACCCCTCCATAGGAATAGCATTTGACCCAACTTTGGAGGTTCGTAATTCGGGTTCTAATAGAGATACGGGGATGTCCTTTGAGTATGTTATAGTCCAATTTGTCCCCCATCCAACCATACTATGAACATAGAGCTACGACAAACTGGGGCCAAGTAATTAAGCAAAACGTAAACAAACAACCCCTCCATAGGAATAGCATTTGACCCAACTTTGGAGGTTCGTAATTCAGGTTCTAATAGAGATACGGGGATGTCCTTTGAGTATGTGATAGTCCAATTTGTCACCCATCCAACCATACTATAAACTTAGGGCTACGACAAACAGGGGCCAAGTAATTAAGGGAAAAGTTCAAAAACATGCCATAGAAATAGCGTCACACCCAACTTTAGAGGCTCGTAACTTTGGTTCTACTAGACATAGGGGGATGACCTTTGAGTATGTTATAGTCCAATTTGTCCCCCATCCAACCATACTATAAACTTAGGGCTTCGACAAACAGGGGCCAAGTAATTAAGGGAAAAGTTCAAAAACATGCCATAGAAATAGCGTCACACCCAACTTTAGAGGCTCGTAACTTTGGTTCTACTAGACATAGGGGGATGACCTTTGAGTATGTTATAGTCCAATTTGTCCCCCATCCAACCATACTATAAACGTAGGGCTACGACAAACAGGGGCCAAGAAATTAAGCGAAAAGTTCAAAAACATGCCATAGAAATAGTGTCACACCCAACTTTAGAGGCTTTTAACTCAGGTTCTACTAGACATAGGGGGATGTCCTTTGAGTATGTTATAGTCCAATTTGTCCCCCATCCAACCATACTAAGAACATAGGGCTACGACAAATAGGGGCCGAGATATTAGGCAAAATGTTCGTCAACGTATGGTATCGTCTCGCTTATTGTTATTATGTTACTTATGATTTTAACACTGAACTTTGTAGGCTCATAACTCTCGTTCTATTAGAGATACGGGGATCTCCTTTGGATATGTTATAGTACTCTTTGCTCCCCATACAAGGATACTTTAAACTTAAGGCTACCTTAATATCGTCGTCAACTTATTTTTTTGTCTCACTTATTGTTAAAAGGTTACTTTTGATTTTTGAAAATAAACTTTGCAGGCTCGTTACTCTGTTTCTACTAGAGATACGGGGATGTCCTTTGAGTATGTTATAGTTTAATTTGTCCCCCATCTAAGCATACTAAAAACTTTGGGCTACGACAAACAGGGGCCGAGTACTTAAGCAAAACGTAAAGAATCAAACCCCTCCATAGGAAATGCATTAGACTAAATTTTGGAGGCTCGTAACTCTGGTTCTACCAGAGATACGGGGATGTAAATAATGTGACCTTGACACAAATGTTCGGATAATTATAAAGGTCTTTACATATCCCAAGCAAATAAAAATAAAAAAAACTTCCCGTATTCGAACCTGTGGCCTTCCGGGTTTGAGGCCGATGTGATAACCACTACACTACAGATATGTTACCATTTGTGAGCGAAAAAACAGGGCCAAGAAATAAAGGAAAAAGTGAACAAACAAATCCCTCCTTAGGAATAGCATTAGACCCAACTTTGGAGGTTCGTAACTCTGGTTCTAGAAGAGATACGGGGATGTCCTTTGAGTATGTTATAGTCCAATTTGTTCCTCATCTAACCATACTAAAAACTTTGGGCTACGACAAACAGGGGCCGAGTACTTAAGCAAAACGTAAACAAACAAACCCCTCCATAGGAAATGCATTGGACTATACCTTGCAGGCTCGTAACTCTGGTTCTACCAGAGATACGGGGATGTAAATAATGACACCTTGACACAAATGTTCGGATAATTATAAAGGTCTTTACATATCCCAAGCAAATAAAAATAAAAAAAACTTACCGTATTCGAACCTGTGGCCTTCCGGGTTTGAGGCCGATGTGATAACCACTACACTACAGATATGTTACCATTTGTGAGCGAAAAAACAGGGCCAAGAAATAAAGGAAAAAGTGAACAAACAAATCCCTCCTTAGGAATAGCATTAGACCCAACTTTGGAGGTTCGTAACTCTGGTTCTAGAAGAGATACGGGGATGTCCTTTGAGTATGTTATAGTCCAATTTGTTCCCCATCTAACCATACTAAAAACTTTGGGCTACGACAAACAGGGGCCGAGTACTTAAGCAAAACGTAAACAAACAAACCCCTTCATAGGAAATGCATTGGACTATACCTTGCAGGCTCGTAACTCTGGTTCTACCAGAGATACGGGGATGTAAATAATGACACCTTGACACAAATGTTCGTATAATTATAAAGGTCTTTACATATCCCAAGCAAATAAAAATAAAAAAACTTCCCGTATTCGAACCTGTGGCCTTCCGGGTTTGAGGCCGATGTGATAACCACTACACTACAGATATGTTAGCATTTGTGAGCGAAAAAACAGCGTCAAGAAATAAAGGAAAAAGTGAACAAACAAACCCCTCCTTAGGAATAGCATTAGACCCAACTTTGGAGGTTCGTAACTCTGGTTCTAGAAGAGATACGGGGATGTCCTTTGAGTATGTTATAGTCCAATTTGTCCCCCATCCAACCATACTATAAACTTAGGGCTACGACAAACAGGGGCCAAGTAATTAAGCAAAACGTAAACAAACAACCCCTCCACAGGAATAGCATTAGACCCAACTTTGGAGGCTCGTAACTCTGGTTCTAATGAAGATACTTGGATGTCCTTTGAGTATGTTATAGTCCAATTTGTCCCCCATCCAACCATACTATGAACATAGAGCTACGACAAACTGGGGCCAAGTAATTAAGCAAAACGTAAACAAACAACCCTCCATAGGAATAGCATTTGACCCAAATTTGGAGGTTCGTAATTCAGGTTCTAATAGAGATACGGGGATGTCCTTTGAGTATGTGATAGTCCAATTTGTCACCCATCCAACCATACTATAAACTTAGGGCTACGACAAACAGGGGCCAAGTAATTAAGGGAAAAGTTCAAAAACATGCCATAGAAATAGCGTCACACCCAACTTTAGAGGCTCGTAACTTTGGTTCTACTAGACATAGGGGGATGACCTTTGAGTATGTTATAGTCCAATTTGTCCCCCATCCAACCATACTATAAACTTAGGGCTACGACAAACAGGGGCCAAGTAATTAAGCAAAACGTAAACAAACAACCCCTCCATAGGAATAGCATTAGACCCAACTTTGGAGGCTCGTAACTCTGGTTCTAATGAAGATACTTGGATGTCCTTTGAGTATGTTATAGTCCAATTTGTCCCCCATCCAACCATACTATGAACATAAAGCTACGACAAACTGGGGCCAAGTAATTAAGCAAAACGTAAACAAACAACCCCTCCATAGGAATAGCATTTGACCCAACTTTGGAGGTTCGTAATTCAGGTTCTAATAGAGATACGGGGATGTCCTTTGAGTATGTGATAGTCCAATTTGTCACCCATCCAACCATACTATAAACTTAGGGCTACGACAAACAGGGGCCAAGTAATTAAGGGAAAAGTTCAAAAACATGCCATAGAAATAGCGTCACACCCAACTTTAGAGGCTCGTAACTTTGGTTTTACTAGACATAGGGGGATGACCTTTGAGTATGTTATAGTCCAATTTGTCCCCCATCCAACCATACTATAAACTTTGGGCTACGACAAACAGGGGCCAAGTAATTAAGCAAAACGTAAACAAACAACCCCTCCATAGGAAATGCATTAGACTAAATTTTGGAGGCTCGTAACTCTGGTTCTACCAGAGATACGGGGATGTAAATAATGTGACCTTGACACAAATGTTCGGATAATTATAAAGGTCTTTACATATCCCAAGCAAATAAAAATAAAAAAAACTTCCCGTATTCGAACCTGTGGCCTTCCGGGTTTGAGGCCGATGTGATAACCACTACACTACAGATATGTTACCATTTGTGAGCGAAAAAACAGGGCCAAGAAATAAAGGAAAAAGTGAACAAACAAATCCCTCCTTAGGAATAGCATTAGACCCAACTTTGGAGGTTCGTAACTCTGGTTCTAGAAGAGATACGGGGATGTCCTTTGAGTATGTTATAGTCCAATTTGTTCCCCATCTAACCATACTAAAAACTTTGGGCTACGACAAACAGGGGCCGAGTACTTAAGCAAAACGTAAACAAACAAACCCCCCCATAGGAAATGCATTGGACTATACCTTGCAGGCTCGTAACTCTGGTTCTACCAGAGATACGGGGATGTAAATAATGACACCTTGACACAAATGTTCGGATAATTATAAAGGTCTTTACATATCCCAAGCAAATAAAAATAAAAAAAACTTCCCGTATTCGAACCTGTGGCCTTCCGGGTTTGAGGCCGATGTGATAACCACTACACTACAGATATGTTAGCATTTGTGAGCGAAAAAACAGGGTCAAGAAATAAAGGAAAAAGTGAACAAACAAACCCCTCCTTAGGAATAGCATTAGACCCAACTTTGGAGGTTCGTAACTCTGGTTCTAGAAGAGATACGGGGATGTCCTTTTAGTATGTTATAGTCCAATTTGTCCCCCATCCAACCATACTATAAACTTAGGGCTACGACAAACAGGGGCCAAGTAATTAAGCAAAACATAAACAAACAACCCCTCCATAGGAATAGCATTAGACCCAACTTTGGAGGCTCGTAACTCTGGTTCTAATGAAGATACTTGGATGTCCTTTGAGTATGTTATAGTCCAATTTGTCCCCCATCCAACCATACTATGAACATAGAGCTACGACAAACTGGGGCCAAGTAATTAAGCAAAACGTAAACAAACAAACCCCTCCTTAGGAATAGCATTTGACCCAACTTTGGAGGTTCGTAACTCTGGTTCTAGAAGAGATACGGGGATGTCCTTTGAGTATTTTATAGTCCAATTTGTCCCCCATCCAACCATACTATAAACTTAGGGCTACGACAAACAGGGCCAAGTAATTAAGCAAAACGTAAACAAACAACCCCTCCATAGGAATAGCAATTGACCCAACTTTGGAGGTTCGTAATTCAGGTTCTAATGGAGATACGGGGATGTCCTTTGAGTATGTGATAGTCCAATTTGTCACCCATCCAACCATACTATAAACTTAGGGCTACGACAAACAGGGGCCAAGTAATTAAGCAAAACGTAAACAAACAACCCTCCATAGGAATAGCATTTGACCCAACTTTGGAGGTTCGTAATTCAGGTTCTAATAGAGATACGGGGATGTCCTTTGAGTATGTGATAGTCCAATTTGTCAGCCATCCAACCATACTATAAACTTAGGGCTACGACAAACAGGGGCCAAGTAATTAAGGGAAAAGTTCAAAAACATGCCATAGAAATAGCGTCACACCCAACTTTAGAGGCTCGTAACTTTGGTTCTACTAGACATAGGGGGATGACCTTTGAGTATGTTATAGTCCAATTTGTCCCCCATCCAACCATACTATAAACTTAGGGCTTCGACAAACAGGGGCCAAGTAATTAAGGGAAAAGTTCAAAAACATGCCATAGAAATAGCGTCACACCCAACTTTAGAGGCTCGTAACTTTGGTTCTACTAGACATAGGGGGATGACCTTTGAGTATGTTATAGTCCAATTTGTCCCCCATCCAAGCATACTATAAACGTAGGGCTACGACAAACAGGGGCCGAGATATTAGGCAAAATGTTCGTCAACGTATGGTATCGTCTCGCTTATTGTTATTATGTTACTTATGATTTTAACACTGAACTTTGTAGGCTCATAACTCTCGTTCTATTAGAGATACGGGGATCTCCTTTGGATATGTTATAGTACTCTTTGCTCCCCATACAAGGATACTTTAAACTTAAGGCTACCTTAATATCGTCGTCAACTTATTTTTTTGTCTCACTTATTGTTAAAAGGTTACTTTTGATTTTTGAAAATAAACTTTGCAGGCTCGTAACTCTGTTTCTACTAGAGATACGGGGATGTCCTTTGAGTATGTTATAGTTTAATTTGTCCCCCATCTAAGCATACTAAAAACTTTGGGCTACGACAAACAGGGGCCGAGTACTTAAGCAAAACGTAAAGAATCAAACCCCTCCATAGGAAATGCATTAGACTAAATTTTGGAGGCTCGTAACTCTGGTTCTACCAGAGATACGGGGATGTAAATAATGTGACCTTGACACAAATGTTCGGAAATAAAAAAAACTTCCCGTATTCGAACCTGTGGCCTTCCGGGTTTGAGGCCGATGTGATAACCACTACACTACAGATATGTTACCATTTGTGAGCGAAAAAACAGGGCCAAGAAATAAAGGAAAAAGTGAACAAACAAATCCCTCCTTAGGAATAGCATTAGACCCAACTTTGGAGGTTCGTAACTCTGGTTCTAGAAGAGATACGGGGATGTCCTTTGAGTATTTTATAGTCCAATTTGTCCCCCATCCAACCATACTATAAACTTAGGGCTACGACAAACAGGGCCAAGTAATTAAGCAAAACGTAAACAAACAACCCCTCCATAGGAATAGCAATTGACCCAACTTTGGAGGTTCGTAATTCAGGTTCTAATAGAGATACGGGGATGTCCTTTGAGTATGTGATAGTCCAATTTGTCACCCATCCAACCATACTATAAACTTAGGGCTACGACAAACAGGGGCCAAGTAATTAAGCAAAACGTAAACAAACAACCCTCCATAGGAATAGCATTTGACCCAACTTTGGAGGTTCGTAATTCAGGTTCTAATAGAGATACGGGGATGTCCTTTGAGTATGTGATAGTCCAATTTGTCACCCATCCAACCATACTATAAACTTAGGGCTACGACAAACAGGGGCCAAGTAATTAAGGGAAAAGTTCAAAAACATGCCATAGAAATAGCGTCACACCCAACTTTAGAGGCTCGTAACTTTGGTTCTACTAGACATAGGGGGATGACCTTTGAGTATGTTATAGTCCAATTTGTCCCCCATCCAACCATACTATAAACTTAGGGCTTCGACAAACAGGGGCCAAGTAATTAAGGGAAAAGTTCAAAAACATGCCATAGAAATAGCGTCACACCCAACTTTAGAGGCTCGTAACTTTGGTTCTACTAGACATAGGGGGATGACCTTTGAGTATGTTATAGTCCAATTTGTCCCCCATCCAAGCATACTATAAACGTAGGGCTACGACAAACAGGGGCCGAGATATTAGGCAAAATGTTCGTCAACGTATGGTATCGTCTCGCTTATTGTTATTATGTTACTTATGATTTTAACACTGAACTTTGTAGGCTCATAACTCTCGTTCTATTAGAGATACGGGGATCTCCTTTGGATATGTTATAGTACTCTTTGCTCCCCATACAAGGATACTTTAAACTTAAGGCTACCTTAATATCGTCGTCAACTTATTTTTTTGTCTCACTTATTGTTAAAAGGTTACTTTTGATTTTTGAAAATAAACTTTGCAGGCTCGTAACTCTGTTTCTACTAGAGATACGGGGATGTCCTTTGAGTATGTTATAGTTTAATTTGTCCCCCATCTAAGCATACTAAAAACTTTGGGCTACGACAAACAGGGGCCGAGTACTTAAGCAAAACGTAAAGAATCAAACCCCTCCATAGGAAATGCATTAGACTAAATTTTGGAGGCTCGTAACTCTGGTTCTACCAGAGATACGGGGATGTAAATAATGTGACCTTGACACAAATGTTCGGAAATAAAAAAAACTTCCCGTATTCGAACCTGTGGCCTTCCGGGTTTGAGGCCGATGTGATAACCACTACACTACAGATATGTTACCATTTGTGAGCGAAAAAACAGGGCCAAGAAATAAAGGAAAAAGTGAACAAACAAATCCCTCCTTAGGAATAGCATTAGACCCAACTTTGGAGGTTCGTAACTCTGGTTCTAGAAGAGATACGGGGATGTCCTTTGAGTATGTTATAGTCCAATTTGTTCCCCATCTAACCATACTAAAAACTTTGGGCTACGACAAACAGGGGCCGAGTACTTAAGCAAAACGTAAACAAACAAACCCCTCCATAGGAAATGCATTGGACTATACCTTGCAGGCTCGTAACTCTGGTTTTACCAGAGATACGGGGATGTAAATAATGACACCTTGACACAAATGTTCGTATAATTATAAAGGTCTTTACATATCCCAAGCAAATAAAAATAAAAAAACTTCCCGTATTCGAACCTGTGGCCTTCCGGGTTTGAGGCCGATGTGATAACCACTACACTACAGATATAGTAGCATTTGTGAGCGAAAAAACAGGGTCAAGAAATAAAGGAAAAAGTGAACAAACAAACCCCTCCTTAGGAATAGCATTAGACCCAACTTTGGAGGTTCGTAACTCTGGTTCTAGAAGAGATACGGGGATGTCCTTTGAGTATGTTATAGTCCAATTTGTTCCCCATCTAACCATACTAAAAACTTTGGGCTACGACAAACAGGGGCCGAGTACTTAAGCAAAACGTAAACAAACAAACCCCTCCATAGGAAATGCATTGGACTATACCTTGCAGGCTCGTAACTCTGGTTTTACCAGAGATACGGGGATGTAAATAATGACACCTTGACACAAATGTTCGTATAATTATAAAGGTCTTTACATATCCCAAGCAAATAAAAATAAAAAAACTTCCCGTATTCGAACCTGTGGCCTTCCGGGTTTGAGGCCGATGTGATAACCACTACACTACAGATATAGTAGCATTTGTGAGCGAAAAAACAGCGTCAAGAAATAAAGGAAAAAGTGAACAAACAAACCCCTCCTTAGGAATAGCATTAGACCCAACTTTGGAGGTTCGTAACTCTGGTTCTAGAAGAGATATGGGGATGTCCTTTGAGTATGTTATAGTCCAATTTGTCCCCCATCCAACCATACTATAAACTTAGGGCTACGACAAACAGGGGCCAAGTAATTAAGCAAAACGTAAACAAACAACCCCTCCACAGGAATAGCATTAGACCCAACTTTGGAGGCTCGTAACTCTGGTTCTAATGAAGATACTTGGATGTCCTTTGAGTATGTTATAGTCCAATTTGTCCCCCATCCAACCATACTATGAACATAGAGCTACGACAAACTGGGGCCAAGTAATTAAGCAAAACGTAAACAAACAACCCTCCATAGGAATAGCATTTGACCCAACTTTGGAGGTTCGTAATTCAGGTTCTAATAGAGATACGGGGATGTCCTTTGAGCAGGGTTGGCACGTTTTTGCCAGGGGTGGAAAAAACCGCGGTTTTTACCTGGAAAAAACCGGGCGGCAAAAACTAGTTTTTGCCGCGGTTTTTTCCACCTGGTTTTTTCCAGGTAAAAACCGCGCGGCAAAAACCTTTTTGCCGCGGTTTTTTCCACTTTATGTGGAAATAACGAACTAAATTTTAAAAATAAAAAAATTCGGATTTGAAATGAAAATAAAACGACCAAAATTCTACCATAATTGTATAGGCTTATGATGTGGGTTACATTCTCAGTATAAAATGGAGAAAAAAAACCGCGTGGCAACGAACGTTTTAGCTTTGTTATACAAATAAATGAAAAATCAGTCCTTATTTTTCGCTCAACACTATTTTTTTCAACTCGCTAATTTTGAGATTTCGAAACAGATTGTAGCTAGAAACTGCTTAAAAATTATTGTTTAGTTATCAAATGCGAAGCAACCAGAATCTTTGGAATGTGAGCAAAATTTCATAAGTTGTAAGTTTAAAGTGGATTTAGCTCGAACGTTTAAAACACAATAAATGTTATAAAACTGATTAAGATTGAGACATATTAGCTGTTGGAAGACATATAATAACACGAATGACAAATACAAAGCCAAAGTTAGCATTTCTAATTATCATTTCAATAGGGAAAAGGTTTTTGCCACTTTTTGCCGGTTTTTTCCGTTTTTGCCGGTTTTTTCCACTTTTTGCCACTAGTTTTTCCGGATTTTTGCCAACCCTGCCTTTGAGTATGTGATAGTCCAATTTGTCACCCATCCAACCATACTATAAACTTAGGGCTACGACAAACAGGGGCCAAGTAATTAAGGGAAAAGTTCAAAAACATGCCATAGAAATAGCGTCACACCCAACTTTAGAGGCTCGTAACTTTGGTTCTACTAGACATAGGGGGATGACCTTTGAGTATGTTATAGTCCAATTTGTCCCCCATCCAACCATACTATAAACTTAGGGCTACGACAAACAGGGGCCAAGTAATTAAGCAAAACGTAAACAAACAACCCCTCCATAGGAATAGCATTAGACCCAACTTTGGAGGCTCGTAACTCTGGTTCTAATGAAGATACTTGGATGTCCTTTGAGTATGTTATAGTCCAATTTGTCCCCCATCCAACCATACTATGAACATAAAGCTACGACAAACTGGGGCCAAGTAATTAAGCAAAACGTAAACAAACAACCCCTCCATAGGAATAGCATTTGACCCAACTTTGGAGGTTCGTAATTCAGGTTCTAATAGAGATACGGGGATGTCCTTTGAGTATGTGATAGTCCAATTTGTCACCCATCCAACCATACTATAAACTTAGGGCTACGACAAACAGGGGCCAAGTAATTAAGGGAAAAGTTCAAAAACATGCCATAGAAATAGCGTCACACCCAACTTTAGAGGCTCGTAACTTTGGTTTTACTAGACATAGGGGGATGACCTTTGAGTATGTTATAGTCCAATTTGTCCCCCATCCAACCATACTATAAACTTTGGGCTACGACAAACAGGGGCCAAGTAATAAAGCAAAACGTAAACAAACAACCCCTCCATAGGAAATGCATTAGACTAAATTTTGGAGGCTCGTAACTCTGGTTCTACCAGAGATACGGGGATGTAAATAATGTGACCTTGACACAAATGTTCGGATAATTATAAAGGTCTTTACATATCCCAAGCAAATAAAAATAAAAAAACTTCCCGTATTCGAACCTGTGGCCTTCCGGGTTTGAGGCCGATGTGATAACCACTACACTACAGATATGTTACCATTTGTGAGCGAAAAAACAGGGCCAAGAAATAAAGGAAAAAGTGAACAAACAAATCCCTCCTTAGGAATAGCATTAGACCCAACTTTGGAGGTTCGTAACTCTGGTTCTAGAAGAGATACGGGGATGTCCTTTGAGTATGTTATAGTCCAATTTGTTCCTCATCTAACCATACTAAAAACTTTGGGCTACGACAAACAGGGGCCGAGTACTTAAGCAAAACGTAAACAAACAAACCCCTCCATAGGAAATGCATTGGACTATACCTTGCAGGCTCGTAACTCTGGTTCTACCAGAGATACGGGGATGTAAATAATGACACCTTGACACAAATGTTCGGATAATTATAAAGGTCTTTACATATCCCAAGCAAATAAAAATAAAAAAAACTTCCCGTATTCGAACCTGTGGCCTTCCGGGTTTGAGGCCGATGTGATAACCACTACACTACACATATGTTACCATTTGTGAGCGAAAAAACAGGGCCAAGAAATAAAGGAAAAAGTGAACAAACAAATCCCTCCTTAGGAATAGCATTAGACCCAACTTTGGAGGTTCGTAACTCTGGTTCTAGAAGAGATACGGGGATGTCCTTTGAGTATGTTATAGTCCAATTTGTTCCCCATCTAACCATACTAAAAACTTTGGGCTACGACAAACAGGGGCCGAGTACTTAAGCAAAACGTAAACAAACAAACCCCTTCATAGGAAATGCATTGGACTATACCTTGCAGGCTCGTAACTCTGGTTCTACCAGAGATACGGGAATGTAAATAATGACACCTTGACACAAATGTTCGTATAATTATAAAGGTCTTTACATATCCCAAGCAAATAAAAATAAAAAAACTTCCCGTATTCGAACCTGTGGCCTTCCGGGTTTGAGGCCGATGTGATAACCACTACACTACAGATATGTTAGCATTTGTGAGCGAAAAAACAGCGTCAAGAAATAAAGGAAAAAGTGAACAAACAAACCCCTCCTTAGGAATAGCATTAGACCCAACTTTGGAGGTTCGTAACTCTGGTTCTAGAAGAGATACGGGGATGTCCTTTGAGTATGTTATAGTCCAATTTGTCCCCCATCCAACCATACTATAAACTTAGGGCTACGACAAACAGGGGCCAAGTAATTAAGCAAAACGTAAACAAACAACCCCTCCATAGGAATAGCATTAGACCCAACTTTGGAGGCTCGTAACTCTGGTTCTAATGAAGATACTTGGATGTCCTTTGAGTATGTTATAGTCCAATTTGTCCCCCATCCAACCATACTATGAACATAAAGCTACGACAAACTGGGGCCAAGTAATTAAGCAAAACGTAAACAAACAACCCCTCCATAGGAATAGCATTTGACCCAACTTTGGAGGTTCGTAATTCAGGTTCTAATAGAGATACGGGGATGTCCTTTGAGTATGTGATAGTCCAATTTGTCACCCATCCAACCATACTATAAACTTAGGGCTACGACAAACAGGGGCCAAGTAATTAAGGGAAAAGTTCAAAAACATGCCATAGAAATAGCGTCACACCCAACTTTAGAGGCTCGTAACTTTGGTTTTACTAGACATAGGGGGATGACCTTTGAGTATGTTATAGTCCAATTTGTCCCCCATCCAACCATACTATAAACTTTGGGCTACGACAAACAGGGGCCAAGTAATTAAGGGAAAAGTTCAAAAACATGCCATAGAAATAGCGTCACACCCAACTTTAGAGGCTCGTAACTTTGGTTCTACTAGACATAGGGGGATGACCTTTGAGTATGTTATAGTCCAATTTGTCCCCCATCCAACCATACTATAAACTTAGGGCTTCGACAAACAGGGGCCAAGTAATTAAGGGAAAAGTTCAAAAACATGCCATAGAAATAGCGTCACACCCAACTTTAGAGGCTCGTAACTTTGGTTCTACTAGACATAGGGGGATGACCTTTGAGTATGTTATAGTCCAATTTGTCCCCATCCAACCATACTATAAACGTAGGGCTACGACAAACAGGGGCCAAGAAATTAAGCAAAACGTAAACAAACAACCCCTCCATAGGAATAGCATTTGACCCAACTTTGGAGGTTCGTAATTCGGGTTCTAATAGAGATACGGGGATGTCCTTTGAGTATGTTATAGTCCAATTTGTCCCCCATCCAACAATACTATGAACATAGAGCTACGACAAACTGGGACCAAGTAATTAAGCAAAACGTAAACAAACAACCCCTCCATAGGAATAGCATTTGACCCAACTTTGGAGGTTCGTAATTCGGGTTCTAATAGAGATACGGGGATGTCCTTTGAGTATGTTATAGTCCAATTTGTCCCCCATCCAACCATACTATAAACTTAGGGCTACGACAAACAGGGGCCAAGTAATTAAGCAAAACGTAAACAAACAACCCCTCCATAGGAATAGCATTAGACCCAATTTTGGAGGCTCGTAACTCTGGTTCTAATGAAGATACTTGGATGTCCTTTGAGTATGTTATAGTCCAATTTGTCCCCCATCCAACCATACTATGAACATAGAGCTACGACAAACTGGGGCCAAGTAATTAAGCAAAACGTAAACAAACAACCCCTCCATAGGAATAGCATTTGACCCAACTTTGGAGGTTCGTAATTCAGGTTCTAATAGAGATACGGGGATGTCCTTTGAGTATGTGATAGTCCAATTTGTCACCCATCCAACCATACTATAAACTTAGGGCTACGACAAACAGGGGCCAAGTAATTAAGGGAAAAGTTCAAAAACATGCCATAGAAATAGCGTCACACCCAACTTTAGAGGCTCGTAACTTTGGTTCTACTAGACATAGGGGGATGACCTTTGAGTATGTTATAGTCCAATTTGTCCCCCATCCAACCATACTATAAACTTAGGGCTTCGACAAACAGGGGCCAAGTAATTAAGGGAAAAGTTCAAAAACATGCCATAGAAATAGCGTCACACCCAACTTTAGAGGCTCGTAACTTTGGTTCTACTAGACATAGGGGGATGACCTTTGAGTATGTTATAGTCCAATTTGTCCCCATCCAACCATACTATAAACGTAGGGCTACGACAAACAGGGGCCAAGAAATTAAGCAAAACGTAAACAAACAACCCCTCCATAGGAATAGCATTAGACCCAACTTTGGAGGTTCGTAACTCTGGTTCTAGAAGAGATACGGGGATGTCCTTTGAGTATGTTATAGTCCAATTTGTCCCCCATCCAACAATACTATGAACATAGAGCTACGACAAACTGAGACCAAGTAATTAAGCAAAACGTAAACAAACAACCCCTCCATAGGAATAGCATTTGACCCAACTTTGGAGGTTCGTAATTCGGGTTCTAATAGAGATACGGGGATGTCCTTTGAGTATGTTATAGTCCAATTTGTCCCCCATCCAACCATACTATAAACTTAGGGCTACGACAAACAGGGGCCAAGTAATTAAGCAAAACGTAAACAAACAACCCCTCCATAGGAATAGCATTAGACCCAATTTTGGAGGCTCGTAACTCTGGTTCTAATGAAGATACTTGGATGTCCTTTGAGTATGTTATAGTCCAATTTGTCCCCCATCCAACCATACTATGAACATAGAGCTACGACAAACTGGGGCCAAGTAATTAAGCAAAACGTAAACAAACAACCCCTCCATAGGAATAGCATTTGACCCAACTTTGGAGGTTCGTAATTCAGGTTCTAATAGAGATACGGGGATGTCCTTTGAGTATGTGATAGTCCAATTTGTCACCCATCCAACCATACTATAAACTTAGGGCTACGACAAACAGGGGCCAAGTAATTAAGGGAAAAGTTCAAAAACATGCCATAGAAATAGCGTCACACCCAACTTTAGAGGCTCGTAACTTTGGTTCTACTAGACATAGGGGGATGACCTTTGAGTATGTTATAGTCCAATTTGTCCCCCATCCAACCATACTATAAACTTAGGGCTTCGACAAACAGGGGCCAAGTAATTAAGGGAAAAGTTCAAAAACATGCCATAGAAATAGCGTCACACCCAACTTTAGAGGCTCGTAACTTTGGTTCTACTAGACATAGGGGGATGACCTTTGAGTATGTTATAGTCCAATTTGTCCCCATCCAACCATACTATAAACGTAGGGCTACGACAAACAGGGGCCAAGAAATTAAGCAAAACGTAAACAAACAACCCCTCCATAGGAATAGCATTTGACCCAACTTTGGAGGTTCGTAATTCGGGTTCTAATAGAGATACGGGGATGTCCTTTGAGTATGTTATAGTCCAATTTGTCCCCCATCTAAGCATACTAAAAACTTTGGGCTACGACAAACAGGGGCCGAGTACTTAAGCAAAAGGTAAAGAATCAAACCCCTCCATAGGAAATGCATTAGACTAAATTTTGGAGGCTCGTAACTCTGGTTCTACCAGAGATACGGGGATGTAAATAATGTGACCTTGACACAAATGTTCGGATAATTATAAAGGTCTTTACATATCCCAAGCAAATAAAAATAAAAAAAATTTCCCGTATTCGAACCTGTGGCCTTCCGGGTTTGAGGCCGATGTGATAACCACTACACTACAGATATGTTACCATTTGTGAGCGAAAAAACAGGTGCAAGAAATAAAGGAAAAAGTGAACAAACAAATCCCTCCTTAGGAATAGCATTAGACCCAACTTTGGAGGTTCGTAACTCTGGTTCTAGAAGAGATACGGGGATGTCCTTTGAGTATGTTATAGTCCAATTTGTTCCCCATCTAACCATACTAAAAACTTTGGGCTACGACAAACAGGGGCCGAGTACTAGTAGTAAGGACTATACAAATACGCATGGATCCAAGATGGCCGCCACCCCAAGATGGCCGCCCTCTCCCCATCCACCAAACTTGCAAACAAAGATTAAGCTAAATTCCTACCTGATCAACCCTACCTTCCAGCATGCTATGACTCTTTAGAGGGGTTTTACCCATTTTTCCCCCAAAACAAGCTCGGCTAACCCTCGGAGGGTGAAGTTCTTTTTGCAAGATCCCCGTTTAAATTTAAGACCCAAGATTACGTTATTGTATGAGAAAATCTTACCTGACATACCCTGCATTCCACCGTGCTATGTCACCGTCTATGAATATTAACGGAGGTCGGTTTTACCCCATTTTTCCCCAAACAAGCCCGGATTAACCCTCCAACCAAAGATTGAACCATAAAAATCCTACCTGACTTACCCTGCCTTCCACCATGCTATTAAGGGGGTTTTACCCCCCTTTTAATAGCTCCAGACTACCACGAGTTCCTACCTTGTGTTATTTTCAACACCCATGACGTCATCTTCTTAATCAAAACAAAAACAAGCTATATTCAACCTTGGCGTCATCCTCCAATCTTACCCTGCCTGCTAGGGTGCTAGTAATGGGCGGTACCCCTTTAATAAACCCAAACCAGCCCGGACTTTAAAAAAGCTTACCTCCAGTCCTACCTTCCAGCGTGTTATTAAGGGTAAATGACCTATTTAATAACCCTCCAAACAAGCTCGGACTACCGGCCCTACCGGTAAAGCTGCTTTCAACCTGGGCATCCATGACGTCATCCTTCCAACTCAAACTAATATGAAATTATTGGCGCCATATTTAAAAAACTTCTCTCCAGCCCCGCCTTCTAGCGGACTATTTTAGTAACCATTAATAGCCGTAACCCGTTCAATGGACATAAACAAGTTGGGACCATCCCTACTAGTAAAGGATGTTTTTTCCCTGGCCAACTATGATGTCATCCTCTCAACTAATATTAAATTATTGGTACCATATTTATTGGCCTTCTCGTGGGCTATTTTAGTAACTATTAAGGTAATTCATCCATAGAATCAATTAAAACAAGGCCGGACCAGACCTAGTCAGAGAGGGTGCTTTCAACCTGGGTGACTATGACGTCATCCTCCAGACTATGACTCAAACCAAAACTTAATTATACATGACCTCAAGCCCTGCCTTCTAGCGGGCTTTTTTAGTAACTATTAAGGGAATTTACCCATGGAACAAATCAAAACTAGCCCGGATCAGTCTAGGTTTGCCTATGTAGAGGTTGTTGCCCACGAAAAAAAAAAAAAAAAAACCAAAACAAACAATCCCTGCCAGCTTGCTATTTTACGCCTTTGACTGTACTTTAATTTAAGGGTTTCCAAACAAGTCAAAACACGCCCAAACTTGTCCGGGCCAACCAAGTTTTGTCCAGACAAGTTAAAACTAGCCTAAACTAGGCTGGGCCAACCAAGTTTCGTCCAAGTATAGATCTATCCCCCCGTTGATTGGACTAATAATGGGTGGATTACTTATGTACCTGCTACCGTTTGATTACTTACCCATGTAGATGTTCCAACGATGATGTTTTAACTAGGATACCCCGTTGGCTTAGCGAAAATAAATGTTGTAAGAGGTTAGTTGGCAAAAAGCAAGGTTTTTTAATGCGATTAACGAAGAGGTAGCGGGTTTGAATCCCGGTGGAACAATAAATAAGCCCGGATTAACCTGAATTCGTATTCAGGGTGTTACTGTTTAATTAATTGTACGTAGATCAGACCATTTACCCTGACTACGCCATTAATACGGGTAACCAATTTAACTACGTTTGCCTTAACTCGAACACGTACACAACGTCGCTGTTTAAATTTTCCCGCCAGCAATTTAGTGTCTTTTATTATTCGTCGGCAAAAAAACTTGATTTTGAGACAAATCAACTTTGTTTCCTTCTAAGTCAAAAGTTAATGAAAAAACAGATACACATTTTAAAAAAAAACAAAAGATATTTACTCTTGCGTCTTGTACAAAAATTAAATACAAAATAAACAAATGAGTAGCCAAACAAAGGCGTTATTTGCGTTCTTAAAGTGTCCATATATTTATACAAAGGAATTCATTTCTAAATACCTAAATTTTCCATTTAGCCGTTAAGAGAGAGAAATTTGGAGTGGCGCGAGTTTTATTCGCCTCAATATAGCCAGGGGCAAAAAAAAGAGATTCTAAAAAAAGAAGGTCATTCTTCGCGTCTTCAGTGAGAGATATTTCCGGAAGCGTTTTACCAATTTTAACGAGACTAGAGTTTTAAACTAGATACAGAACAAATCTTTATACATTTTTTAGCTTTAACAACGACAAATAAGACGGGAAAACTAATATTTTCATCCTTTTGTCAGGCGAAAAAAAAAAACCTCAAATATTAGCCAATTAGTACGATCTTTAAGGGAAGATCCTGCTCCACATTCCGAAAACTCAAAACATTTAATCTGCATCAAGAATGCGTAAGGCAGAGCAGGATCCCCCCTTATTTCAGCATTCCTTAACTACTTTACGAGAGCCACCAAAGAACCCTCATCAGACCCCCCTGGATTATGAATCTCGACAAGTAAACAAGCGGGTTTTTTGTCGCATATAAAAAGATTTCCTGTAAAGCTTTTACAGAAAAACCCCATTATGTGGCAAGAAACTCGCTTCCTTGCCTATTGAAACTCATAGATTAAAGGTAAATGATAACCCATTGGGGGGCCCGCGTAATTCCCGGAGAAAAAATCCGAGCCACATCTCGACAAAATATTAATAATCCTCAAAAAGCGGGCTGCAACAAAAAGAAGAAATTAGCTAGAGTCTGGTACGTACCAAGTGGCGGTACGTACCTAGTCACGCTTCGGAACTTAGCCATCAAAAAATCCCTGTGTTTTTGAAAACTTTTAATATAGAAAACATTTGGCTGCGAATCCATAATTTTGGAAGTGACGAGGCCCTCGTTATCGCTTTTTACGGGTTAACGATGGCGTTAAAGTACCGCCAACAAGATCGTAATGCGTGGCCGTCAAATTCAACTTAAATATTCAAGAAATTTTCTCACAAATATATATTGCTAAGCCTAAATATATTTCTATAGGTTACGCGGCAAAAATAAGAGATTCTACCCCGTTACTCACCGATTGTAAAGAGAGACGCATTCAGGGTTTCAAAAAGTTTAAATTGTTAACATTTAAAAAACCCGTATATATACCGGCAAAAAAATTAGGTTACCCCACCCTTTTTTACGTCTAGTCTTGTACTCGCCTTGATTTTCTTTTTTTCCCCACTACAGAAAGCCAGTTTTTTTTTCGGAGTAATTTACTTTCTCTTTTAGCGGCGAAAGACTCGCAAATAACCCTGAAGGGAGGAGTGAAATATTTTCGTAAACGTTTACCTTACTACAAAATACCTAGGAATGGTTTAAAGTTACATGTTGGGTGGGTCAAAGAAATGGATAAAATAAGGGAAGGATGTGTCTCGATTTAAAAAAAATCACCCATAGATTGCTTACCTGTCCAATTTTTTCTATTACAAGGAATCCCAGTTGGATATTATGCTAGAGGCAAACCTCTGAAATTGATGCCAATGATAATTACGTCAATCATAGAGGTGATTAAATTGAATATACTTTAGAGAGTGGAGGGGGGTTTAAAAAAACTGTTGCTTAGTAACTCATTTTTTAAGCTGTAAAATTAACGTGTTGAATAAATTTGTTTCCTTTTCTATTTTTATACTAGAGCTATCTTTGGAGTCTGTAATAAGTATACATGTCTCTAAGTAAAAAATATTATAGATATTATAGGATAATTCATTTAATCTTTTGTGACTTAATTATAGTCCTTCTAGAGATTATGTTTATAAATATATCGAAATAAGCAACCGTTACTCTTCCAAACAAATAAGAAGCATAACTAGAAGCGTAGATAAATATTAAAATAAGCTAGCCAATCATTTTTGACAAGTTATGTACTTTGAAATATAACTCTAAGGTAACGCAAAAGAAAAAATCCTAATGTATTTATGGCTGAAAGGTGAAAAAAAAACAAAGCGACTATAATAGAGAAAATTCTTGACATGTCCTATATGACAAATTAATTGTAACACTGTTTCGTGTGTTTCTCAGGTTTTCGAGTATTAACTCGCACATTTTGATTTATGGCAAGCGAAAAAACACCTTGTATAATGGGAGGAGAAGATGTCAAACTTTCCGCTAATAAATTCATAATTGACTTTTACATATATATTTATAAAGTTAGAAATCTATTTAGCTCAAGGTCCTAGTTTTTTGTATGCAGAAGCTTGTTTGGGCGTGTTTTGAATAATTAAATTTGAATAAGCCAATACTTTCAAGATTTTAAAATTCAATAAATAGGAAAAAGTTAATTAGGCATAAAATTAGAAATCTCTCCGAGGTCTAAGATTTTTTCGTATGCAAATAATTCAAAGAGATCGTGTTATATAAAAGGTTAAAAAGGAGTTACTTTGATAGAAGCCCGAGGGGACAAATATTATTCGTATGCAAAAGCTTGTTTGGGTGTGTTCTAAATAATTTAATTTGAATAATTCACATAAGATCGCATTATATAAAGAAAAAATTTTAATGAAGGTTAAAAGTAATTATTTTGGGAGGGAGAAAAGGGGTTTTTTAATATGATATAAATCTAAATAATTGTATATTAATATTAAACTATAGGAGTATTTTTTATATAGGCAGGTATGGCATCATCCTTTATAATTTTTAGTATCAACTCCACAATAAATAAAAATGTATTTTTGGGGGGCATAAATAATATCGATTTTTTGGAGTATTTAAGACCAGAGTCTCGATACTTTCTTCATTCGAAAATTTTCTAGACGCTTTCTGTCGCTTTACAAGCTCTTAAACACTTGTAAGTAATGTCTAGTTTAATTCCTTGCGGTCGCTCTATGATATGGAGGGTGAATAGAAAGCTCTATGACAATCCTGATTTAAAGGATTTTACTTGGGATGATTTATTTAGAGATGTTTGGGATAAAAATACTTTAACGGACGCGCAGAAAAGGAACATTTGGCGTAAAATGACAGGGGCATACAATGCTTCTTTCTTAGTGTTTACGATTCAAGACGTCTATAATCACCATTATAGACCTGACGCGAATTTACTCCACGCTCTCGTTAGAGGTTGTTCCAATTACACGGACCATATGTTTTTTAAAGTCGAAAACGATGGTATCTTTACTAGCTGGTGGTTCAGCCCCAACGCGAACAAATTTTGGTTTTCAAACCCATTTTGCATACAGGAGCGAAAAGAACGCGATAGAATAGAAAGCTACGAAATACAATACGATATGGCAGTTGATTATATTTTCAATGCTCTGGAGGATTTATGCTGGTTGAGACTATTTCGCCAACACAGAATCTTGGAAAAACCCCATGTCCAGTTTGCATTGCGGCTCATTTCTAAACACCTTTTCCAAGCTCGCGTTTTTGTCAGCGTAACCCAATTTTTTACGACTATTAACAACCCCCAAAACAATAGCTCGGTCCGAATAAGTAGATTTACAACGTGGATAGTTCCCCCGCAAACCTTTTCTAAAATAGAGTGTCCGTACGGACCCATACATCACGCTTCGGTGAAATGTACAGCGCGTTATTGGTATTACGGGGGCTATTGTTTTCACGAAGAAGCGTTCTATAGACGTGTCTTAGACATGTGTTTTAAATTATGCTTGCTGCAACTCACGAGGATAAATAGACCGTGCCCTAAAGAAAAGACTCACTTTCGACAGTCCTTAGCTAGATGGTATTTAAAGAAAGCCATGTATATAGCGGGCGTAGCTCGCCTATATTGCAATACCACCTGGTGTTTAACATTATCAGACATTATGCAAGGACTGATAGACAGCGACGCGTTACCCTTTTTAGTAACGTTGATTTAAAATAATTGAATGGTCAAGCGACGGTGAAGATTTAAAACGGCCGGCGGATAAAGACAAACAGTGAGCTCAAGAATTACAATAACAAACTGGTCCTTAGATTTGATAATTACCCGAATTATATGTTTTTTAATATTAAGGCTGTTAATTTATTCTGTAGTATATTAGAATAGGGTTATAATTAACTTTGCGTAGTTATATATAAGTTCCAGTTTAAATAGTACAGAGACTAGTTGCGATAATACAATTGTGGTGAAATTTTTTTTTATTAGAAATTCTAATCCATCTTTAAAACGCCTTTATTCTCCAAAAAAATGTAAGTAATATATTTGATATAAATATATTTGATATAAATATATTTGTATGTATTTCTTTTTAAAACTTTGGTGATAATTTAGGGCCAGCGTCGAGAGCTTTGTGGACGTTATTAAGAAGCAAGGCTCTGCCCTCATGCCCCGTAACGGGCATCTTTATTGTCCACATTGCGAAGGGACATTAAAGGATATGCCCGACTATGGCCAATTAAATTACTATTGCACGACGCGCGAATGTAATTATTTTAGAAAATGCGTTTTAGTCCAGTGCAAACAATATATCAGTTTTGCCAAGCGTAGCGACCAGCGGCATTTGCTTAGCACACGGAACTTTTGTTCACTTTGCGGTGAATTTAAGTACCGTGTAAAAGACATATGCCCGTGTTACGAGTGGTCCTGTGATTGACAGGTAATTCTCAATTGGTACTATTATTTGTTTTAAAAAGTGTAAATTTTTGACTGAATGTTACTGTATAAAATTTAGGTTAAGTCTCAACACAAGGATGCTGTTGTTTTTTATTTTTTAATTAATTTTATATTTTTTATGTTAATTATTTTAGTTATTTAAATTCTATTTTTCTATGTTAATTTTTTCAGTTATTGAATATTTTATTTTTCTATGTTAATTTTTTAGTTATTTAATATATTATTTTTGTTAGTGATTAAAATAAATTATTTATAAAAATATGGTTTTATCATTTTAATTATTGTATTTTGACATGCAAATGTATACATAAAAAAAAAAGGTTCATATTGATACAAGACGTATTAATTCTCATCTAAATTACCTTTATAACCTCAAAAAAAATAATCGCACTAAAGTTTACTTTAAAATTAGACAGATCTTAATGTCTGGAAGTTTTAAAAAACCTTTAATAATCTCTGAATAGCGGGAACAGGCAAGAGGTCTTTAAAAAACCTGTTCTCATTTTTTAAAGAAATGTCTGGAAATTAGTTTAGCCTAAAGTGTTTAAGAGAGTAGTAATGCGGTAAAATGTTGTGTCTCGTGTGATGATTTCATAAGCGAATAATATTACAGCCATTTATAAATACTGGACGACATAACACAGCGATGCATCAGCAATTTGACCCATCATATTAGAAGACGTTTAAAAAAATCTCCAGTTTAAGCAACAAAATAAGCAATTAAAACAAGCCTAATGATTCTCTTTCGGGGACAAACAACTTGGAACTATTTTCTGTAACGAATTGCCTTCAATAATTTAAGCGAGGTCAACTTGGTCTAAATTATTTCGATGCTGGAAAAATTAAATATTAACATTGGATTTCATTTAGAAAGCTTTTCACGCTTCAAAATTTGAATTTAGTTCACAATTGGTCAGTTATCTAGGGTAAAAGTTAAGTAATACTTCAGGCCTTTTCACGCCAGCGAATGTTTGTAAATTTGTTCTAGTTTAGACCGTGCTGCTGACTTGGGTGTAACAATTTTTTCAAATATATTAGTACTTCTTCCGCCACTTAGATGTACAAAAACAACTAAATTCAATTTGATAAAATACGTTTTATGTTAACGGAACATTTATATTCAACAGGGCTCGTTCGTTAAGGTGTTAAAAATTTAATAATAAATGCATGCATTTTTTAAAAAATTGAAAATAGGCAGAGATTTTGCATGACTTTTTTTCCTTCATTACATTTGCAAGTGTATTTGGAACTATCTTGAGACACAGAACAAAAAATATCCGTACATTCGCAACTAATATCCAGAACACAATGCGCGTTATTTTTGGCTCAAATTTCCTTCCCCTCTCACTCGCAACCATCCTCGCATTTTTCCGTTTTCACTTAAGACCAATCCCGGGTAACACTCGCATTTATAAGTACTGTTATCGGAAGAATTGGGGTTGCAAACGGTTTTGATGTCGGAAAAATTATCATTTCCCTCGATTTCGCATATATCGACGCACTACAAATCGGAATCAGGGATCAAACCAATGGAACATTGGCAATAATACGTGGCGTTATTAGATTCATTAACGTGACATTCTGCATTAAGATTCTGACATTCAATATCCCCTTTTGCTTCGCCAATGTCAACGCAAATGCTAGCCTGACTATCATAGTGACCAGCTGAGCATTCGCAGTAAAATGTAGTATTTTCATGACTCGATACGACGCATTCGGCTTTAAGCTCTGAGCAGGCATTATCTCCCATAGTTTTACAAATATTTTCGCATGTTTGGGTATTATCCTCGAACAGTCCAGCATGACATTCGCAGTAATACGTTGAGTTATTAGTTTCATCAACACGGCATTCGACTTTAAAATCCTGGCATTCACTGTCACCTTTTACTCGGTAGATATCACCTCAAATTAGGTTTTTTTCATCTTCGAATAGCCCGGCGGGACATTCACAGTAATAGGTTGATGTGTCAGTTTGATTAACGGCATTTTGCTCTACGATTTTGCCACTCACTTTCTTTTAAAAACATTAAAAATCCCCAGCGATTTTTAAAATGCATGAATTTTTTAGCGTGACATTCGGTATTAAGATTATGACATTCAAAAGCTGCTAAAAATTTTATAACAAAGGCATGAATTTTTTTAAGAAAAATTTTAAATTTTAAAATTTTTTAAAATTTTAAAAATCACCGGGGATTTTTAAAATTTTTCTTAAAAAAATTCATGCCTTTGTTATAAAATTTTTAGCAGCTTTTGAATGTCATAATCTTAATACCGAATGTCACGCTAAAAAATTCATGCATTTTAAAAATCGCTGGGGATTTTTAATGTTTTTAAAAGAAAGTGAGTGGCAAAATCGTAGAGCAAAATGCCGTTAATCAAACTGACACATCAACCTATTACTGTGAATGTCCCGCCGGGCTATTCGAAGATGAAAAAAACCTAATTTGAGGTGATATCTACCGAGTAAAAGGTGACAGTGAATGCCAGGATTTTAAAGTCGAATGCCGTGTTGATGAAACTAATAACTCAACGTATTACTGCGAATGTCATGCTGGACTGTTCGAGGATAATACCCAAACATGCGAAAATATTTGTAAAACTATGGGAGATAATGCCTGCTCAGAGCTTAAAGCCGAATGCGTCGTATCGAGTCATGAAAATACTACATTTTACTGCGAATGCTCAGCTGGTCACTATGATAGTCAGGCTAGCATTTGCGTTGACATTGGCGAAGCAAAAGGGGATATTGAATGTCAGAATCTTAATGCAGAATGTCACGTTAATGAATCTAATAACGCCACGTATTATTGCCAATGTTCCATTGGTTTGATCCCTGATTCCGATTTGTAGTGCGTCGATATATGCGAAATCGAGGGAAATGATAATTTTTCCGACATCAAAACCGTTTGCAACCCCAATTCTTCCGATAACAGTACTTATAAATGCGAGTGTTACCCGGGATTGGTCTTAAGTGAAAACGGAAAAATGCGAGGATGGTTGCGAGTGAGAGGGGAAGGAAATTTGAGCCAAAAATAACGCGCATTGTGTTCTGGATATTAGTTGCGAATGTACGGATATTTTTTGTTCTGTGTCTCAAGATAGTTCCAAATACACTTGCAAATGTAATGAAGGAAAAAAAGTCATGCAAAATCTCTGCCTATTTTCAATTTTTTAAAAAATGCATGCATTTATTATTAAATTTTTAACACCTTAACGAACGAGCCCTGTTGAATATAAATGTTCCGTTAACATAAAACGTATTTTATCAAATTGAATTTAGTTGTTTTTGTACATCTAAGTGGCGGAAGAAGTACTAATATATTTGAAAAAATTGTTACACCCAAGTCAGCAGCACGGTCTAAACTAGAACAAATTTACAAACATTCGCTGGCGTGAAAAGGCCTGAAGTATTACTTAACTTTTACCCTAGATAACTGACCAATTGTGAACTAAATTCAAATTTTGAAGCGTGAAAAGCTTTCTAAATGAAATCCAATGTTAATATTTAATTTTTCCAGCATCGAAATAATTTAGACCAAGTTGACCTCGCTTAAATTATTGAAGGCAATTCGTTACAGAAAATAGTTCCAAGTTGTTTGTCCCCGAAAGAGAATCATTAGGCTTGTTTTAATTGCTTATTTTGTTGCTTAAACTGGAGATTTTTTTAAACGTCTTCTAATATGATGGGTCAAATTGCTGATGCATCGCTGTGTTATGTCGTCCAGTATTTATAAATGGCTGTAATATTATTCGCTTATGAAATCATCACACGAGACACAACATTTTACCGCATTACTACTCTCTTAAACACTTTAGGCTAAACTAATTTCCAGACATTTCTTTAAAAAATGAGAACAGGTTTTTTAAAGACCTCTTGCCTGTTCCCGCTATTCAGAGATTATTAAAGGTTTTTTAAAACTTCCAGACATTAAGATCTGTCTAATTTTAAAGTAAACTTTAGTGCGATTATTTTTTTTGAGGTTATAAAGGTAATTTAGATGAGAATTAATACGTCTTGTATCAATATGAACCTTTTTTTTTTATGTATACATTTGCATGTCAAAATACAATAATTAAAATGATAAAACCATATTTTTATAAATAATTTATTTTAATCACTAACAAAAATAATATATTAAATAACTAAAAAATTAACATAGAAAAATAAAATATTCAATAACTGAAAAAATTAACATAGAAAAATAGAATTTAAATAACTAAAATAATTAACATAAAAAATATAAAATTAATTAAAAAATAAAAAACAACAGCATCCTTGTGTTGAGACTTAACCTAAATTTTATACAGTAACATTCAGTCAAAAATTTACACTTTTTAAAACAAATAATAGTACCAATTGAGAATTACCTGTCAATCACAGGACCACTCGTAACACGGGCATATGTCTTTTACACGGTACTTAAATTCACCGCAAAGTGAACAAAAGTTCCGTGTGCTAAGCAAATGCCGCTGGTCGCTACGCTTGGCAAAACTGATATATTGTTTGCACTGGACTAAAACGCATTTTCTAAAATAATTACATTCGCGCGTCGTGCAATAGTAATTTAATTGGCCATAGTCGGGCATATCCTTTAATGTCCCTTCGCAATGTGGACAATAAAGATGCCCGTTACGGGGCATGAGGGCAGAGCCTTGCTTCTTAATAACGTCCACAAAGCTCTCGACGCTGGCCCTAAATTATCACCAAAGTTTTAAAAAGAAATACATACAAATATATTTATATCAAATATATTTATATCAAATATATTACTTACATTTTTTTGGAGAATAAAGGCGTTTTAAAGATGGATTAGAATTTCTAATAAAAAAAAATTTCACCACAATTGTATTATCGCAACTAGTCTCTGTACTATTTAAACTGGAACTTATATATAACTACGCAAAGTTAATTATAACCCTATTCTAATATACTACAGAATAAATTAACAGCCTTAATATTAAAAAACATATAATTCGGGTAATTATCAAATCTAAGGACCAGTTTGTTATTGTAATTCTTGAGCTCACTGTTTGTCTTTATCCGCCGGCCGTTTTAAATCTTCACCGTCGCTTGACCATTCAATTATTTTAAATCAACGTTACTAAAAAGGGTAACGCGTCGCTGTCTATCAGTCCTTGCATAATGTCTGATAATGTTAAACACCAGGTGGTATTGCAATATAGGCGAGCTACGCCCGCTATATACATGGCTTTCTTTAAATACCATCTAGCTAAGGACTGTCGAAAGTGAGTCTTTTCTTTAGGGCACGGTCTATTTATCCTCGTGAGTTGCAGCAAGCATAATTTAAAACACATGTCTAAGACACGTCTATAGAACGCTTCTTCGTGAAAACAATAGCCCCCGTAATACCAATAACGCGCTGTACATTTCACCGAAGCGTGATGTATGGGTCCGTACGGACACTCTATTTTAGAAAAGGTTTGCGGGGGAACTATCCACGTTGTAAATCTACTTATTCGGACCGAGCTATTGTTTTGGGGGTTGTTAATAGTCGTAAAAAATTGGGTTACGCTGACAAAAACGCGAGCTTGGAAAAGGTGTTTAGAAATGAGCCGCAATGCAAACTGGACATGGGGTTTTTCCAAGATTCTGTGTTGGCGAAATAGTCTCAACCAGCATAAATCCTCCAGAGCATTGAAAATATAATCAACTGCCATATCGTATTGTATTTCGTAGCTTTCTATTCTATCGCGTTCTTTTCGCTCCTGTATGCAAAATGGGTTTGAAAACCAAAATTTGTTCGCGTTGGGGCTGAACCACCAGCTAGTAAAGATACCATCGTTTTCGACTTTAAAAAACATATGGTCCGTGTAATTGGAACAACCTCTAACGAGAGCGTGGAGTAAATTCGCGTCAGGTCTATAATGGTGATTATAGACGTCTTGAATCGTAAACACTAAGAAAGAAGCATTGTATGCCCCTGTCATTTTACGCCAAATGTTCCTTTTCTGCGCGTCCGTTAAAGTATTTTTATCCCAAACATCTCTAAATAAATCATCCCAAGTAAAATCCTTTAAATCAGGATTGTCATAGAGCTTTCTATTCACCCTCCATATCATAGAGCGACCGCAAGGAATTAAACTAGACATTACTTACAAGTGTTTAAGAGCTTGTAAAGCGACAGAAAGCGTCTAGAAAATTTTCGAATGAAGAAAGTATCGAGACTCTGGTCTTAAATACTCCAAAAAATCGATATTATTTATGCCCCCCAAAAATACATTTTTATTTATTGTGGAGTTGATACTAAAAATTATAAAGGATGATGCCATACCTGCCTATATAAAAAATACTCCTATAGTTTAATATTAATATACAATTATTTAGATTTATATCATATTAAAAAACCCCTTTTCTCCCTCCCAAAATAATTACTTTTAACCTTCATTAAAATTTTTTCTTTATATAATGCGATCTTATGTGAATTATTCAAATTAAATTATTTAGAACACACCCAAACAAGCTTTTGCATACGAATAATATTTGTCCCCTCGGGCTTCTATCAAAGTAACTCCTTTTTAACCTTTTATATAACACGATCTCTTTGAATTATTTGCATACGAAAAAATCTTAGACCTCGGAGAGATTTCTAATTTTATGCCTAATTAACTTTTTCCTATTTATTGAATTTTAAAATCTTGAAAGTATTGGCTTATTCAAATTTAATTATTCAAAACACGCCCAAACAAGCTTCTGCATACAAAAAACTAGGACCTTGAGCTAAATAGATTTCTAACTTTATAAATATATATGTAAAAGTCAATTATGAATTTATTAGCGGAAAGTTTGACATCTTCTCCTCCCATTATACAAGGTGTTTTTTCGCTTGCCATAAATCAAAATGTGCGAGTTAATACTCGAAAACCTGAGAAACACACGAAACAGTGTTACAATTAATTTGTCATATAGGACATGTCAAGAATTTTCTCTATTATAGTCGCTTTGTTTTTTTTTCACCTTTCAGCCATAAATACATTAGGATTTTTTCTTTTGCGTTACCTTAGAGTTATATTTCAAAGTACATAACTTGTCAAAAATGATTGGCTAGCTTATTTTAATATTTATCTACGCTTCTAGTTATGCTTCTTATTTGTTTGGAAGAGTAACGGTTGCTTATTTCGATATATTTATAAACATAATCTCTAGAAGGACTATAATTAAGTCACAAAAGATTAAATGAATTATCCTATAATATCTATAATATTTTTTACTTAGAGACATGTATACTTATTACAGACTCCAAAGATAGCTCTAGTATAAAAATAGAAAAGGAAACAAATTTATTCAACACGTTAATTTTACAGCTTAAAAAATGAGTTACTAAGCAACAGTTTTTTTAAACCCCCCTCCACTCTCTAAAGTATATTCAATTTAATCACCTCTATGATTGACGTAATTATCATTGGCATCAATTTCAGAGGTTTGCCTCTAGCATAATATCCAACTGGGATTCCTTGTAATAGAAAAAATTGGACAGGTAAGCAATCTATGGGTGATTTTTTTTAAATCGAGACACATCCTTCCCTTATTTTATCCATTTCTTTGACCCACCCAACATGTAACTTTAAACCATTCCTAGGTATTTTGTAGTAAGGTAAACGTTTACGAAAATATTTCACTCCTCCCTTCAGGGTTATTTGCGAGTCTTTCGCCGCTAAAAGAGAAAGTAAATTACTCCGAAAAAAAAACTGGCTTTCTGTAGTGGGGAAAAAAAGAAAATCAAGGCGAGTACAAGACTAGACGTAAAAAAGGGTGGGGTAACCTAATTTTTTTGCCGGTATATATACGGGTTTTTTAAATGTTAACAATTTAAACTTTTTGAAACCCTGAATGCGTCTCTCTTTACAATCGGTGAGTAACGGGGTAGAATCTCTTATTTTTGCCGCGTAACCTATAGAAATATATTTAGGCTTAGCAATATATATTTGTGAGAAAATTTCTTGAATATTTAAGTTGAATTTGACGGCCACGCATTACGATCTTGTTGGCGGTACTTTAACGCCATCGTTAACCCGTAAAAAGCGATAACGAGGGCCTCGTCACTTCCAAAATTATGGATTCGCAGCCAAATGTTTTCTATATTAAAAGTTTTCAAAAACACAGGGATTTTTTGATGGCTAAGTTCCGAAGCGTGACTAGGTACGTACCGCCACTTGGTACGTACCAGACTCTAGCTAATTTCTTCTTTTTGTTGCAGCCCGCTTTTTGAGGATTATTAATATTTTGTCGAGATGTGGCTCGGATTTTTTCTCCGGGAATTACGCGGGCCCCCCAATGGGTTATCATTTACCTTTAATCTATGAGTTTCAATAGGCAAGGAAGCGAGTTTCTTGCCACATAATGGGGTTTTTCTGTAAAAGCTTTACAGGAAATCTTTTTATATGCGACAAAAACCCGCTTGTTTACTTGTCGAGATTCATAATCCAGGGGGGTCTGATGAGGGTTCTTTGGTGGCTCTCGTAAAGTAGTTAAGGAATGCTGAAATAAGGGGGGATCCTGCTCTGCCTTACGCATTCTTGATGCAGATTAAATGTTTTGAGTTTTCGGAATGTGGAGCAGGATCTTCCCTTAAAGATCGTACTAATTGGCTAATATTTGAGGTTTTTTTTTTTCGCCTGACAAAAGGATGAAAATATTAGTTTTCCCGTCTTATTTGTCGTTGTTAAAGCTAAAAAATGTATAAAGATTTGTTCTGTATCTAGTTTAAAACTCTAGTCTCGTTAAAATTGGTAAAACGCTTCCGGAAATATCTCTCACTGAAGACGCGAAGAATGACCTTCTTTTTTTAGAATCTCTTTTTTTTGCCCCTGGCTATATTGAGGCGAATAAAACTCGCGCCACTCCAAATTTCTCTCTCTTAACGGCTAAATGGAAAATTTAGGTATTTAGAAATGAATTCCTTTGTATAAATATATGGACACTTTAAGAACGCAAATAACGCCTTTGTTTGGCTACTCATTTGTTTATTTTGTATTTAATTTTTGTACAAGACGCAAGAGTAAATATCTTTTGTTTTTTTTTAAAATGTGTGTCTGTTTTTTCATTAACTTTTGACTTAGAAGGAAACAAAGTTGATTTGTCTCAAAATCAAGTTTTTTTGCCGACGAATAATAAAAGACACTAAATTGCTGGCGGGAAAATTTAAACAGCGACGTTGTGTACGTGTTCGAGTTAAGGCAAACGTAGTTAAATTGGTTACCCGTATTAATGGCGTAGTCAGGGTAAATGGTCTGATCTACGTACAATTAATTAAACAGTAACACCCTGAATACGAATTCAGGTTAATCCGGGCTTATTTATTGTTCCACCGGGATTCAAACCCGCTACCTCTTCGTTAATCGCATTAAAAAACCTTGCTTTTTGCCAACTAACCTCTTACAACATTTATTTTCGCTAAGCCAACGGGGTATCCTAGTTAAAACATCATCGTTGGAACATCTACATGGGTAAGTAATCAAACGGTAGCAGGTACATAAGTAATCCACCCATTATTAGTCCAATCAACGGGGGGATAGATCTATACTTGGACGAAACTTGGTTGGCCCAGCCTAGTTTAGGCTAGTTTTAACTTGTCTGGACAAAACTTGGTTGGCCCGGACAAGTTTGGGCGTGTTTTGACTTGTTTGGAAACCCTTAAATTAAAGTACAGTCAAAGGCGTAAAATAGCAAGCTGGCAGGGATTGTTTGTTTTGGTTTTTTTTTTTTTTTTTTCGTGGGCAACAACCTCTACATAGGCAAACCTAGACTGATCCGGGCTAGTTTTGATTTGTTCCATGGGTAAATTCCCTTAATAGTTACTAAAAAAGCCCGCTAGAAGGCAGGGCTTGAGGTCATGTATAATTAAGTTTTGGTTTGAGTCATAGTCTGGAGGATGACGTCATAGTCACCCAGGTTGAAAGCACCCTCTCTGACTAGGTCTGGTCCGGCCTTGTTTTAATTGATTCTATGGATGAATTACCTTAATAGTTACTAAAATAGCCCACGAGAAGGCCAATAAATATGGTACCAATAATTTAATATTAGTTGAGAGGATGACATCATAGTTGGCCAGGGAAAAAACATCCTTTACTAGTAGGGATGGTCCCAACTTGTTTATGTCCATTGAACGGGTTACGGCTATTAATGGTTACTAAAATAGTCCGCTAGAAGGCGGGGCTGGAGAGAAGTTTTTTAAATATGGCGCCAATAATTTCATATTAGTTTGAGTTGGAAGGATGACGTCATGGATGCCCAGGTTGAAAGCAGCTTTACCGGTAGGGCCGGTAGTCCGAGCTTGTTTGGAGGGTTATTAAATAGGTCATTTACCCTTAATAACACGCTGGAAGGTAGGACTGGAGGTAAGCTTTTTTAAAGTCCGGGCTGGTTTGGGTTTATTAAAGGGGTACCGCCCATTACTAGCACCCTAGCAGGCAGGGTAAGATTGGAGGATGACGCCAAGGTTGAATATAGCTTGTTTTTGTTTTGATTAAGAAGATGACGTCATGGGTGTTGAAAATAACACAAGGTAGGAACTCGTGGTAGTCTGGAGCTATTAAAAGGGGGGTAAAACCCCCTTAATAGCATGGTGGAAGGCAGGGTAAGTCAGGTAGGATTTTTATGGTTCAATCTTTGGTTGGAGGGTTAATCCGGGCTTGTTTGGGGAAAAATGGGGTAAAACCGACCTCCGTTAATATTCATAGACGGTGACATAGCACGGTGGAATGCAGGGTATGTCAGGTAAGATTTTCTCATACAATAACGTAATCTTGGGTCTTAAATTTAAACGGGGATCTTGCAAAAAGAACTTCACCCTCCGAGGGTTAGCCGAGCTTGTTTTGGGGGAAAAATGGGTAAAACCCCTCTAAAGAGTCATAGCATGCTGGAAGGTAGGGTTGATCAGGTAGGAATTTAGCTTAATCTTTGTTTGCAAGTTTGGTGGATGGGGAGAGGGCGGCCATCTTGGGGTGGCGGCCATCTTGGATCCATGCGTATTTGTATAGTCCTTACTACTAGTACTTAAGCAAAACGTAAACAAACAAACCCCTCCATAGGAAATGCATTGGACTATACCTTGCAGGCTCGTAACTCTGGTTCTAAAAGAGATACGGGGATGTAAATAATGACACCTTGACACAAATGTTCGTATAATTATAAAGGTCTTTACATATCCCAAGCAAATAAAAATAAAAAAAACTTCCCGTATTCGAACCTGTGGCCTTCCGGGTTTGAGGCCGATGCGATAACCACTACACTACAGATATGTTAGCATTTGTGAGCGAAAGAACAGCGTCAAGAAATAAAGGAAAAAGTGAACAAACAAACCCCTCCTTAGGAATAGCATTAGACCCAACTTTGGAGGTTCGTAACTCTGGTTCTAGAAGAGATACGGGGATGTCCTTTGAGTATGTTATAGTCCAATTTGTCCCCCATCCAACCATACTATAAACTTAGGGCTACGACAAACAGGGGCCAAGTAATTAAGCAAAACGTAAACAAACAACCCCTCCATAGGAATAGCATTAGACCCAACTTTGGAGGCTCGTAACTCTGGTTCTAATGAAGATACTTGGATGTCCTTTGAGTATGTTATAGTCCAATTTGTCCCCCATCCAACAATACTATGAACATAGAGCTACGACAAACTGGGGCCAAGTAATTAAGCAAAACGTAAACAAACAACCCCTCCATAGGAATAGCATTTGACCCAACTTTGGAGGTTCGTAATTCGGGTTCTAATAGAGATACGGGGATGTCCTTTGAGTATGTTATAGTCCAATTTGTCCCCCATCCAACCATACTATAAACTTAGGGCTACGACAAACAGGGGCCAAGTAATTAAGCAAAACGTAAACAAACAACCCCTCCATAGGAATAGCATTAGACCCAATTTTGGAGGCTCGTAACTCTGGTTCTAATGAAGATACTTGGATGTCCTTTGAGTATGTTATAGTCCAATTTGTCCCCCATCCAACCATACTATGAACATAGAGCTACGACAAACTGGGGCCAAGTAATTAAGCAAAACGTAAACAAACAACCCCTCCATAGGAATAGCATTTGACCCAACTTTGGAGGTTCGTAATTCAGGTTCTAATAGAGATACGGGGATGTCCTTTGAGTATGTGATAGTCCAATTTGTCACCCATCCAACCATACTATAAACTTAGGGCTACGACAAACAGGGGCCAAGTAATTAAGGGAAAAGTTCAAAAACATGCCATAGAAATAGCGTCACACCCAACTTTAGAGGCTCGTAACTTTGGTTCTACTAGACATAGGGGGATGACCTTTGAGTATGTTATAGTCCAATTTGTCCCCCATCCAACCATACTATAAACTTAGGGCTTCGACAAACAGGGGCCAAGTAATTAAGGGAAAAGTTCAAAAACATGCCATAGAAATAGCGTCACACCCAACTTTAGAGGCTCGTAACTTTGGTTCTACTAGACATAGGGGGATGACCTTTGAGTATGTTATAGTCCAATTTGTCCCCATCCAACCATACTATAAACGTAGGGCTACGACAAACAGGGGCCAAGAAATTAAGCAAAACGTAAACAAACAACCCCTCCATAGGAATAGCATTTGACCCAACTTTGGAGGTTCGTAATTCGGGTTCTAATAGAGATACGGGGATGTCCTTTGAGTATGTTATAGTCCAATTTGTCCCCCATCTAAGCATACTAAAAACTTTGGGCTACGACAAACAGGGGCCGAGTACTTAAGCAAAACGTAAAGAATCAAACCCCTCCATAGGAAATGCATTAGACTAAATTTTGGAGGCTCGTAACTCTGGTTCTACCAGAGATACGGGGATGTAAATAATGTGACCTTGACACAAATGTTCGGATAATTATAAAGGTCTTTACATATCCCAAGCAAATAAAAATAAAAAAAACTTCCCGTATTCGAACCTGTGGCCTTCCGGGTTTGAGGCCGATGTGATAACCACTACACTACAGATATGTTACCATTTGTGAGCGAAAAAACAGGGCCAAGAAATAAAGGAAAAAGTGAACAAACAAATCCCTCCTTAGGAATAGCATTAGACCCAACTTTGGAGGTTCGTAACTCTGGTTCTAGATGAGATACGGGGATGTCCTTTGAGTATGTTATAGTCCAATTTGTCCCCCATCCAACCATACTATAAACTTAGGGCTACGACAAACAGGGGCCAAGTAATTAAGCAAAACGTAAACAAACAACCCCTCCATAGGAATAGCATTAGACCCAACTTTGGAGGTTCGTAACTCTGGTTCTAATAGAGATACGGGGATGTCCTTTGAGTATGTTATAGTCCAATTTGTCCCCCATCCAACCATACTATAAACGTAGCGCTACGACAAACAGGGGCAAGTAATTAAGCATAACGTAAACAAACAACCCTTCCATAGGAAATGCATTAGACTAAATTTTGGAGGCTCGTAACTCTGGTTCTACCGGAGATACGGGGATGTAAATAATGTGACTTTGACACAAATGTTCGGATAATTATAAAGGTCTTTACATATCCCAAGCAAGAAAAAAAAACTTCGCGGTTTCGAACCTGTGGCCTTCCGGGAGTGAGGCGGATGTGATAAGCACTCGAGGGGTCGGTCATTCATGAAATCCCGTACACTACCCGTGAAATCCAATTTAAGAAATCCGAAATCAATGCTGATTTCGAAATCAATTAAAAAATCCGAAATCAGCAACGAAATCACAAAATCGGTAAAGAAATCATAAAATCAGTAAAAAAATCACAAAATCAACAAAGAAATCACGAAATCAACATAGAAATCACGAAATTAGAAGCGAAATCACAAAATCAGAAGCAAAATCAGTAAAGAAATCGTGAAATCCATTACAAAATTCACGAAATCCAAAATCAAAAGAAATCACAAAATCCGACGAAATTACGGGGAAAAATCTCAAAATCCGAGGAAATCACGCGAAAAACCTCAAAATCTAACGAAATCAAGGGAAATATCGCAAAATCAGTCGAAATCACGGTAAAAATAGCAAAATCCGACGGAATCACGGGAAAAATCTTAAAATTCGATGAAATCCATTGGATTTTATCGAATTCTGAAATCAAACAAATTCCGACGAAATCAAACGAAATCCGATGAAATCAAATGAAATACGATGAAATCAGACGAAATCAAACGAAATCCGACAAAATCAAATTGGATTTTGAAATCCCGTACACTTTTTCCTAAACGTCCGACCCCTCGTAAGCACTACACTACAGAAAGGTTCCTATTTTTGATCGAAAATACAGGCCACGTAATTGAGCAAAACGTGAACACACAAACCCCTCCATAGGAAATGCATTAGACTATACTTTGTAGGCTCGT
The DNA here is from genome assembly GCF_054372755.1 of Phalangium opilio. Classification (NCBI taxonomy): domain Eukaryota; kingdom Metazoa; phylum Arthropoda; class Arachnida; order Opiliones; family Phalangiidae; genus Phalangium; species Phalangium opilio. The sequence continues at coordinate 3,795,822 of NW_028324151.1, forward strand.
AACTCTGTGTCTACTAGAGATACGGGGACGTCCTTTGAGTATGTTATAGTCCAATTTGTTCCCCATCTAACCATACTAAAAACTTTGGGCTACGACAAACAGGGGCCGAGTACTTAAGCAAAACGTAAAGAAACAAACCCCTCCTTAGGAAATGCATTGGACTATACCTTGCAGGCTCGTAACTCTGGTTCTACCAGAGATACGGGGATGTAAATAATGTGACCTTGACACAAATGTTCGGATAATTATAAAGGTTTTTACATATCCCAAGCAAATAAAAATAAAAAAAAACTTCCCGTATTCGAACCTGTGGCCTTCCGGGATTGAGGCGGTTGTTATAACCACTACACTACAGATATGTTATCATTTGTGAGCGAAAAAACAGGGCCAAGAAATAAAGGAAAACGTGAACAAACAAACCCCTCCATAGGAATAGCATTAGACCCAACTTTGGAGGTACGTAACTCTGGTTCTAGAAGAGATACGGGGATGTCCTTTGAGTATGTTATAGTCCAATTTGTCCCCCATCCAACCATACTATAAACGTAGGGCTACGACAAACAGGGGCCAAGTAATTAAGCAAAACGTAAACAAACAACCCCTCCATAGGAATAGCATTAGACCCAACTTTGGAGGTTCGTAACTCTGGTTCTAATAGAGATACGGGGATGTCTTTTGAGTATGTTATAGTCCAATTTGTCCCCCATCTAAGCATACTAAAAACTTTGGGCTACGACAAACAGGGGCCGAGTACTTAAGCAAAACGTAAAGAAACAAACCCCTCCCTAGGAAATGCATTGGACTATACCTTGCAGGCTCGTAACTCTGGTTCTACCAGAGATACGGGGATGTAAATAATGTGACCTTGAGACAAATGTTCGGATAATTATAAATGTCTTTACATATCCCAAGCAAAAAAAAAAAATCTTCTCGTTCTCGAACCTGTGGCCTTCCGGGAGTGATGCGGATGTGATACACTACAGATATGTTATTATCTTTGATCGAAAAAACAGTGCCAAGTAATTAAGCAAAACGTGAACAAACTAACCCCTCCGTAGGAAATGCAGGCTAGTAACTCTGTGTCTACTATAGAGATACGGGGAAGTCCTTTGAGTATGTTATAGTGCAATTTGTCCCCCATCTAACCATACTAAAAACTTTGGGCTACGACAAACAGGGGCCGAGTACTTAAGCAAAACGTTAACAAACAAACCCCTCTATAGGAAATGCATTGGACCATACCTTGCAGGCTCGTAACTCTGGTTCTACCAGAGATACGGGGATGTCCTTTGAGTATGTTATAGTCCAATTTGTCTCCCATCTAACCATACTATAAACGTAGGGCTACGACAAACAGGGGCCGAGTAATTAAGGAAAACGTAAACAAACAACCCCTCCATAGGAATAGCATTGGAGTGCGGAGGCTCGTAACTCTGGAAAATTCAGGGAAGTATGTGGGGAAAAACCTTGAAATCTCAGGGAAATTTGTTTTTCAAACGTTTTATGAACCCTGTATTCTGCGCCGAAATAATCCAGAACAATTATGATTTATTTTTTAAAGGGTAAAATCCAATATCTAAGCAATTTTATATTTAAAGAAATTCTGTCTTCCTGTATATAAGTATTGTATGACATCCGGTGAAACCGTTTTTCTTTTGTTCAAACATCCTCTTCCAAAATGCAGACTCCCGTTAAATAAAATTGCCTTATTATTATTCAAACCTTAAAATGGAAGACCAATGCCTAAAGGTCATTCCGAACGAACCGTATTTTAAAACATTTTGGTCAAGGTATATAGTCCGCGTTTTATACATATAGAATTTTTGGTATAAAAGCTAGAGAGAGAAACCTTGAGGGCATGCATTTTTCGAGTTTTGGGATTCGTATGTGGAATCCTTGACTTTTGGCTCGGTAAAATATCTAGTGTTTAAAGGGATTGTATAAATAATTTTTAAGGAATACGGGCGTTTCTCCAGTTAAATAGTAGATTCTACCTGTAACCTTTGACCTGGGTTCTCGTTGTTTTTAACAGCTTTCATTTATAAAATATCTAGAGCTTTAACGGATTGTTAAATGGTATAAAATTAGTAAATAAATCGTTTCTGTTACACTGTATCTGTAACCTTTGACCCATCCTCAAGCATTTATTTAAATCATTATTTTTAATTAGACTCGTCGAAAAAATCTGCTTAAAACAATTCCACAGACCCTTTAAAGGGAACATGTTCTGTACTATACTAAGTCTTTCCGAGAAATATTTTCCATAGAAAAATTCTCGAAGGAGTTGTTGTTTTGAGTGCTATTGGCTAAAAAATATTCAAGCTTTATACGACTGACGTTGTACGATTGGTAAAAGTTTAAGCTAGTTCCTCCATACGTACGTATAGGAGAGAATAAAGGATATGTGAGTTGCTAAAGGGGGCGTCGAAGGCATCCGCACTGCGGAGGGGCGATAGCTATGCCTCTATCGGCCACCCGCCTAAACAATATTTGTTACTCTCCCGCCGTGAGCGCCGACCGATTCCTTCCTTTTGGGCAATCGATCTATTTCGATGTGGGGAGCTTAACTTTCTTTTCCTATCTCTCTCTCTCTCTCTCTCTCTCTCTCTCTCTCTCTCTCTCTCTCTCTCTCTCTCTCTCTCTCTCTCTCTCTCTCTCTCTCTCTCTCTCTCTCTCTCTCTCTCTCTCTCTCTCTCTCTCTCTCTCTCGCACTGGCTCTTCCTTGGCTCTAGTTATTGTAAAATTTCCCTATTATTATCATCGGCGTAGCTGGGGCAGCGCAACCAGAATTTTGGCACGCTCGTTTCCCAGATTTTCGGACGGTTAACCCCGCTTATCGAGGTCTCCGTGAATTCAAATTATGCTTTGGCGCTAGCTATAACAGCAAAACGAAGGGGACAAATGAATAACTTAGGTTAGGGTTTATGATGAGGATGGTTTTCGAGAAAAATGATCATGGGAAATCCGCTATGTCTTATTTTACTATCAGCAAATTTGATTTCGTAAAAGAAATGAATTTTTTATAAGTAATTAGGTATTGATAGTTTTAATTTAATTATGGTTTGTTTTTGATATGGGTTTCTTATTGATGATAGTAGCCATAAATTGTGTACGAAAATTTCTAATGCTTTGGCGCGAGAATAATTTTCACACGTGATTTCATGAAAGTTTGGCGGGAAAATGATGGATGCACGTGCTTTCATGAAAGTTTGGCGCGAGGATCATTTTCACACGTGCTTTCATGAAAATTTGGCGCGAGAACCATTATCACACGCACGTGCTTTCATGAAAATTTTAATTAAGCTTTAATGTAAGGCCACCCGAAACCATATGGGGAAAATTCATTTTGAAAATGTAATACGAACCCTGATACAAAGATTCCTTTGTTTCCTATATTGTATATATTTTAATTTAAGCCTTGGTCAACGTTCCCATTATTTAGATTAAATATTAAAATTCACCCGTTTCACGGTTACACGGCGCCTTTTCGATGTGACAGATTGGTTTCTGAAAGTTTACCCGCGAGCTTATCGCGCGATCCACTTTTAATTAAACTCGTTTAGCCTACCTATAAGCTCGTGTCAAAATATTTGGGCTATATTTATGCATAGTTCTTATCATCACACCTCAATATCTTGAACTTTAACCCATATAGTATCATCCTTACATTTTTAATAGCGAAAATCGATAAATTTGGCTGCAATTTTTGTTTCTAACATTGATAAAATGTAAAGAGCGACGTGTGGAATGGTTAGGTTATTATAAATTAAAATAATATGAATTGTTGAAACCCTCGAAACTTAAAAAAAAAATAACATTTTCCATCAAATTTCTATTTTTCGAGGTGCCGAACCTCCAGGGGTAAAACTTATAATGTATTTCCTATGAGCCCCTGTAAAACTCCAACCCGCAATACACCGGTGTACGATATTTTTAAAAAATTTGTATCTTCTTTAATTCTCTACCAAATAACTAGTTCTTGGAATCAAATTGAAGCCCAAATAAGGATGTATTTAATACCCTAGTTAATTCTAAATATTCTTAGTAACTTAAATTTAGTATCCGTAGATTTCAAATGGCATTATAAACATAGCGATAATTGCTGCTCCCAATGGCCTGATTACTTACATGTATATATTTATATAAGGAAGGAGGGGGAGTCTGGCGTTGAGATTAAACGTTAATTAGAGTACAAGCAAATAATTAATCTTCAGGGATAAATTAAAACATCATTTTTAAACTCACGTAGCAAAGGGATACGGGGGGGCGTCGTATAAGTGGAACGTGACTACATCTGAAACAGAAAATCCCAGCAAAAATTAAAAATATATAAAATCAATCTAAGTCTCCTTTATACACATACAAGGCATGAATTCATTATTTCTGACAAAAATTTAATTTCATTCTTAATTTGATTTCTAACTCGGGAAATTAAATATTTCTTATTTTTTACTTTCTGAAAATGTTTCCACCCCCACATTGGACTAAACCCAATTTGTAAATTTCGCGTTTTCCGCTACTATTTTGGTTTTTGTCTTTATTCAAATGAATTTCCGAGAACTAGAATACAAAGTAAAGAAGAAAACATAACAAACGTGTTTGAATTAATTTTCGCCTTGCTCCTCCCTATGTGTTAAACTAAATCAGGTTTTTGTACGGTTTACAGTTTGTTAATGTAGTTAATGCATCTGCTCCTGGTTAATGTAATAGAACGAGGGTTTTACTAACTTAGGATAATGCCTATAACCCCCTTTAAACCGTATTAACTCTTTCTCCGCGAATACCTTCAGAAAAGTGATTGTTTCACGAATGGGTTTAGACTAGAAAAAACAGCATTGAAGTGGAAGGATTTGGGGTTATGTGTAGGTCCGAGTTTGCCGTAGTTGTATTGATGCGATACGGGTTGTTATTTAACAACGGTTTATGGTTTAGGTCTTAGAGCAAACTCGGGTTGATTCTTGTGTGGTTTTTTATACACGATGGGGTGTGTTATATCCCTTAATATTTATGATACTATTATACAGTCTTCTACTTGAAGAAAGGATATCTTCCCATTGTGTCTATATAAAGGGATAATAAAATACCGGAAAACATGATTTGGCCCTTAGGGAGTTTAACCCCTAATGTACTTTAAATGGCTTGAATATTTTTATTTTTACGGTACCTCCTTCCTTGTGGATAAACTGAAACACTCTTAATGGAAGGCTTTTTCGAGGAAACTTTATTGAAATAAACTTCTTCGCTTAATTTTGACTCCTTAATCGCGATTTAATTAGGCCTAGGAATCTTTCCTTTATTTGAAAAATAATTACATCAACTGATAAAGTTGTTACAAAATGTTCAGATTCTAATTCCCTGATTTTTCCAAAAGGTTTTTCTTGATTTTTCTAAAAGGTTTTCCCTGATTTTTCCAAAAGGTTTTCCCTGATTTTTCCAAAAGGTTTTCCCTGACTTTTTTATTGATTTTTCACGTGTAGATTTTAGGTAAAAAACCATCAATATTGACATAATATTCCTGAAAACATCTAATTTTAATCAATGAACTCTTGGGTTATAAAAATATTCTAAAATCATATTATAATTCACAATTAATTTTAACCTTCAACTTAAGCATACTCCCTGACCTTTAGAACCATTTTTAAATTCCCTAGCAGTTATTTTTCCTTTCCTCACGTGACCCTAATACGTCTCTCTTCCAATTCATTTCAGTGTACCTTTTAAAACAAGCCTGCCTATATAGAAAAAAAAACAAAAGCCAAAATCAAAAGATCGTTTCATTCCCTCGTGCTGCAGGTTTCCATATACATATTATTATAGTGTAGGGAAAAACCCTTTATTTTCCCGCCTTTTCCATAGAGAGAACAGAGTGAGACTCGAGAGCTAGTGAGGAGATCATAGGAGCGCGTGCAATGTGTAAAAGAGCGCGCGCACGCCAGCCTGCAAATCCTTTTCTCCTTTTATTTTTTCGCTTATTCTCAGTCCAGAGATCCTCGTTTAGCGTATCCCTCGTAACACAGCGTCGCCTTTGAATCTCTCCGCGAGAGCACACGCCGCGCGTTCGATATCCGGAACAGCACTGCTGGAAACACGGAAACGTTTCCTTAGCTCTCTTTCGTCGTAGAGGCGCAAAAATGCAGCCGGCGACGACTCTCATAGTCTCATTCAGGTGAAAGACGCTTAAAACTACTATGCCTTGGCCATAAACTCCGAGGAAACTTTTTCTTTTTACGGTTTTGTTGGTCGCGCGCGCGGTGCGACGCGGCGGTGAGGTACCCAAGAACCAACAGTCAACACTAGTTTCTCGTGCCTCGGTGCGCGGTTTTGGTTTCTTATACCAGTTTAATAGTTGATTGTTAGTTAGTTAGTGCGAGATTTGATATTGACGGGGCGACGTTGAGAGCTTCTATACGAGTCCTTGTATTTTTGGGGCTAAAAATTCATTCGGAATAAAACGCTGGGCCTAACCGTTTGGAGTTAGGCCTAAAAGATCTCTACGGCGACGGCGAAGCGTACGCGGACGAGCAGGCTCGCCCGGCACCGGGAGGACCAAGAGGCGGATGCCCGATATTCGGCCATGCACCATCATCGGCATCAACATCGGAGTAGGGTAAGATACACCGTAAACACCCCCACCCAAAATTGACTTTTCGGCTTATTACTCAATCGCGTTTATACCATTTAAGGGAGAGAGATCAATCCGCGCCCCCCCCCCTATTACGTTCGCTTAGATCTCCCTCATGGGAATATCTTTTTATCCGTATCATTTCTTCTTTCTGTTATTAACACGTGGAATATTTTCTTCGTCATCTCTCTCTAGTGAATTTTGTCATTAGTAATTAAAGTAAGGTATTGTTTTAATCGTTATTAATTTGCAACTGCAGCTGTTTGCTACCTTATAACTAACCAAAATATACTTAAAATAAAACATGATTATTTTTTTTATTATTGGAAAAACGTCGTAAGTCGCTTGAAACTTCAGTTTATTTTTTCTATAACTTAGAAATAAAGTTTAAAAAAATAAATAAATAATTTATACTATACTGGCTGGGGTTGCCATAAAATAAACACAAATTTTCTGGAAGGGTCCAGATGGGAATAATGTATATGGTAATAGTTTATCTCGGGTTCTTAAAAACGGAAGTTATGAAAAGAATATATAATCCATATTCACCATGCAGGGAGTCAGGGTCAAAGAAGACCTAGAAAATCAGGAAATTTTTGCAAAACAAGAAACCCTCAACTCAACAACTGAGAAGTTTCTATCGCCTATTTTAAAGACTCTCCTTATAATTTTCTTAATAAATTCTTGAGTTTGTTTTAATTATTATTTTAACCTAAATAGGTGCGAATACGATAATAACTCTAATGACTCCTTAATTGGAAGGGATTAAATTAAATTATATATCCGTAGATAATCTCATTTGCTAAATACGGATTAGGATTACCGGATAACTTCGAAGGGTTTCATCCAGGTTTTTTTTAATCTATTTCCCCTTTGCCTATCTTTAGATGAAAAAATGCAAACGCTCGATGTTTGGTTTATTTGAGTTGAGTGGGATGTATTTGAGGAAGCTCAGGTTGTGTTGGGAGTTTAGTTAATACTAAGAAGGGTCACGTGTCGTGATCGGTGAGATATTTACTTCCGGTTTTTTTTTTTTGGTAAGATTAAGGGTTACGGAATAAATATTAAACTTGGTGGTTGTGTATACAACGTGTTTATAGTTGAATGACCCGCCGCGAAATGAAATCTTATTAGTTTAAAGTTTCCAACTTTTTCCAAAATTGGTTTTTATGGCTTCTCACCGCTTTTGTAAAAATGCAATATAAATGAACGTAATCTCGTGACTCGATTTTTTTTGTGTGTGACTCGAAAGAAACACGTGGTTTACTGGCTTCTGCAGCCAAATTCCTTAGATTAAGGAACAAAAAATATTTATATGCACGAAAGAAAGCGATTCCTGCACATAAGTATAAGGAAAAGATTTTTTTAAATACTTTGCTTAGAAAGAATGGGATTCTTTGTTCCTTGTATCACGTGGCATTATGTTATTAATTGTTATAAAAGCGCGTGAAATTTAAAAATTCAAAAACAAAGGCTTAATAAATTTTTTCCAAATTTTATGACGAAAAGCTAAAAGTGCGCCTCTTTTTAGGGTAGAAATTAAATAGAATAAGAATATTGTAGAAAAAAGGTTACAATAAACAAACTAATTAACAATAATTTGGAAAAGTAGCAATATTTTGGGGTTAAAACATACCCAATTTAGTAATATTTTGGAAAAGGAGGAAATTTACACCTGGTTGATACACCTTTATAATAACCAAAACAGGCGCACATATAGCCGCTCATAATTTTAACAGCAAAGGTCTTTTTATTATATTACTGATTTATCAGATTAATTAATATAAGTCTGTCTTTCTGTTAGTAACCCTTGAACTATGTCTGGCGAAATAAATCTTAAAACCAGAGCTCTAGTATTTAAATATATTGAAATCGAGAATAGAACGATTGACCTTTGGCGTGACCTTTAAACTTTACCCCAGCCAGCCAGTTCTTGTTATAAGATATTTTAATTTCTTCCGTGGTTTCCGCCGGTGACTCCGTTGGTTCGTGTAAGCCAGTGGCGTTGATATGTACCTAGACAAGTAAAAAAAGAAAAAAGACAAGAGAGAATAAAGAAAAAGAAATCTGACTTGAAAGAAAGTTTTATAACAGAGAAAACCTTAGCTGGTCTCAACCAAGATCAACCTTTCGCGTGGCATGACTTTCTGGCTTGTCAGTATCACCTGGACATACTCTACGGTTAAAACGTAATGGTTAAAGACGTACCCGTGGCTTTTTATCGCTGCCTAGTGCCATAGACACCACCGAGTCTGACCTACCTCCTCCCTTTTAAGGGCAATCCCGTCCCTTCTTCGCTTAATTAAGATGCTTTCCAGAACAACTCGCTTCAGTTAGAAGACTCTAACTGTTTCGTTCAGTTCTATAAAGACCCAGAAACAAAGTAGAAGGAATTAGGGAAGACCAAACCCCCTTTCTAATGAAGATTAACTTGAAATAATCCGCTCTAACGTCTTGGGATTTTTAATTTATATTTAATGAATTGTTTAAACTTCTACCTACTCTTTCTTTGCTGTTATTTTCAATATTTTGTAGGGTTTACAGGGTTCATACAAACCCGGAAAACTCAGGGGAAAAAAACTCTCAGTAAAAACTCTTAGAAATTTCGAATTTTTAGTAAAACTCAGGGAAATTGTTAATGATTTGAGAACTTCGGATCGTATTTACTTCTTCTCTTTTCTTCAACCTTTATTCTTTAGAATAACGTCGATATAGGCCTACTGCATGCATGCGCCTTTAAAAGCTAAAGAGCTAGATTAAGTTACAAAGAGGACGGTAATTTTATCCATTTACTACTTTTTAATTTTAAAAGTAAAGGATTTCAACATTTAAGACTTTATACACTTTCTCTCTCCCAAACCCAAGCTCCTTAAATATTTAATGTCTAAAGTTATCTTCTTCCATTCCAATGGTTTAAGTTTCTCATAAATGTTAGTTTAATACATTATTTTTAACCCTTTTTTTATACAATTTAATGAATTGTATTTTCCCTTACTATTTTAAAAGTACTAATTAAGAATTCTTTAAAAACATTTCTTAAAAGATTTTACGAGTCTGGTCTAAGTTTAATTTAATTAGTAAGTTAAATATTTAGTTTCCTTTATTTTTGCTATAAATGCAATTTTAATTTAATTAGTAAGTTAAATATTTAGTTTTCCTTATAATATAACTTTATTCCCTGGTTTACGTAATGAACTTTCATCATCATGCTTTTTTTAAACCAAGTTCCTTATGACTGACTCCTTTAATTATAGGCGCCGAAAAATCCTTAACTATACTATTTTTGTTTCTGAAATTGGGTAACCATAGCAACCTAAATATATATATGGGAGAAAAAGAACAGAAGTCATTAAGCCTAGTTTTGAATTCACAACACCGAAACGGCTCTCGTTTTCGCGGGTAAAACATGCAAAATAGGTTGTTTGTTTCCCACTCTCTCTCTCACTTTGTCGCGTTCGCATTTTCGTGGCTGGATAGTGTAAAATTATACTTTGCCGCGTCAACGCTCATTTATTAGACACTGACCCCCCTCCCCAACTATTATTTTAAAGTTTAGTCGGTTAACATTAGAAGTTTGGGGGTTTTCCATAAAGTCAGGGTAAAACTGAATATTATTTTAGAAAACATTGTAGATAAATAGCACATTATTTTATAAAACATTGTAGATAAACAAGCATATTATTTTATTTACCAAAAAATGTAGATAAACAGCCCATATTATTACACAAAACCTTGTAGATGAACATTCTATTTTACAAAACATTGTAGATAAACAGCATATTATTTTACAAAACACTGTAGATAAACAACATTCTATTTTACAAAATTTTGTAGATAAACAGTATAATATTTTACAAAACATTGTAGATAAACAGTATAATATTTTACAAAACATTGTAGATAAACAGCATATTATTTTACAAAACATTGTAGATTAACAGCCCATATTATTGCACAAAATCTTGTAGATGAGCATCATATATTATTTTATAAAACATTGTATATAAACAGCCCATATTATTTTAAAAAAACATTGTAGATAAACAGCATATTATTTTATAAAACATTGTAGACAAACACCATATGATTTTAACAAAACATTGTAGATAAACAGCATATTATTTTAACAAAACATTGTATATAAACAGGCCATATCATCTTACAAAACATTGTATATAAACAGGCCATATTATCTTAAAAAACATTGTATATAAACAGCCAATAATTTTACAAAACATCACTATAGCTACAAAATCTTTATTTTCATATATCTCGTAAATTATCAAAACGTTGTCTGCGATTGGGAAATGTAGATTTATTTCAAATTTGTTTTTCGCCAAACAAGTTAGGCGATTTGACGAAAATTTTAGAATGGTAATTAGAGCGGCGCAAGACGGCAAAGACGTCTGAAATGTACATATATGTTTATAGCCAGACCTTTGATATATGGTATCAAAACGTAAAAATAATTTTAAAGAGGGTTTTCGTTTAATATATAGTTTTCACTAAAAGGGTTAAGAGAAACATTTCCTCTTCTACTTCTCTCTCTCAACTTCAACTTCAGTGCTGCATTGCAGCGTTAAGTATGTTCAACTGATGCTAGCCTTGCAACTCTGTCGTGTCTGATAACACTGTTTTGAAACTGTAAAAAACCTTTTAGTGAAAACTATGTATCAATGTTTATTTACCACCTTGAATCTTCTGTAAACTTTAAGCTATCTTCAAATGATTAACACTTTGATAAAGTTGAGCACTCAGTTTGAAATGAGCTGTTCCTCGCGCGTGCAATAATCAGCCTGGAGTGCTTTTAAACTAGAAAATGGATTTTTCTCACAAACTTCAAAAGTCGTAAAGAATATGTGTAGCGTTGAAATCAAGCCAACTATATAGCGTTTTTTAATTTGAAATCAACGTAATGAAATATCCTGCCTTTGAGTATGAGTGTAGGTTAGCCTTTTTTAAAGAGGGGGAAAGTGGCCAAAGGTTTATACCGAAATAGTCTATATGGAAAGCCAAACCCCTATGTGTTTTGGAAACGTAAACTTTGCTGCCTGCTCTTTTCCGCCTTTTCGTTAGCTCCATTTTTTTAAAAAGAAAATTTTCCTAACGCAAAATTACACTTTCTAACTGGTTTCACCACGCAATGCATGTTAGAGAGAAAGTGATGGGTTAATTTTGAAAAGTTTCCATCCAAATATTTTTAAGCTCATACAGGGTGTTTACTAAATGTATTACGTAATTTCTATAGTGTACTTTATTTTATACTCTATCGGGGCGATTTTGAGCCAAAAATGTTCAATGACATTATCGACTTAAAATTGATTTCCCAAAGAACATCCCCTTAATTTATCAGAAACACCCTGTATATCATCGTTTTAAATTAAAAATTGAAGGCACCGATTTTTTGAAAACTTTTTTCTGTTTTAAGTTTTAACCTTTTGAACACTTTTTCTAAAGATTATATGTTAAGTTCACTCACTTAACTAACCTTTAATGATTTAAAGCTACTAAAGACTTAATTTATATGCCAGGCTTATCAGAAACACCCTGTATATCATCGTTTTAAATTAAAAATTGAAGGCACCGGATTTTATAAAACTTTTTCTATTTTAAAGTTTAACCTTTTGAGCACTTTTTCCAAAAGATTATGCGTTAAGTTCACTCACTTAACTAACCTTTAATAATTTAAAGCTCTACTAAAGACTTGGTAGTAAGTAAAACCATTTCTCTTTTGATACAACAAACGATGGGAAACAACTTAGGGTGACTTTTACCTAAATGTTATCAAGCTCTTTTGTAAATGTAGAGCTCTACTCTATCTATATAGCTATTAAGGCAACGATAACTAATTTTGAAGCTATATAGATATAAATTTATATGAAAGCCAAACGATGGTATGGCCGTTCGAGTTCTCTGTTGATAGTACTGTATGTACCAGCCATGTCCATACCCTACTTCACTCTCTCTCTCTCTCACTGTGTCTCTGCTTTCACTTTGAATAAGTCTGCGGCTGACTTCCTTCCTAGATTAAACGGGACTCACCGGGACTTTATGACGTCGTAATAACGTCATTGCCCATTTAGTTACCCCCTTATCTGGACGAGAGGAGGACACGGTGGGGGGACAGGGGGCGCACGTCGATTAAGATAGGGGGGAGTTTTATACAAGTCATCACTAGTCTGCTGCCATTTATAGACCCTGCGAAGTTCATGGGCGATGACTTTGTTGAAAGGAAGTGAACTGTCTAATTAAGCAGTGACTTCACCGACGTGAACTTAAGATTTTAGTCTATATAGACTGATTGGGCCTTGTAAAAAGGGGTGAAAGTCTAGACGACGCGATGTCTAGCGTTCTCTGTAGCTTCATTGGTCCACCAATCAGCGCTTCTCTATAAGGGAAGACTTTTACGTGACTGTATAGCCGCCATTTTGTGTTCAAGATGACCGCGAATTGAAGTTTTCTTATTTATTTATTTAGTACAATCAAGAAGTGATATCTAGTTTATTAGGGAGAAGGTATAAATTCGCCACATTTCCAGCTTTATCTCAAGTCCAAACGTTGGTCCGGAGTTAATCCCCGCCGCCTCTAAATTGCAACCAGCATCTCATTGGTTCTTGGAAAACTCGCGTCAGCGCGACGCGAATGACGAAAATTACGTATTTTCCGACTGAGGAGAGGGGAAGAAATAGCCCGGCCTCCTTTTACGTCCCCCCTTGTATTTTGAAAGGAGGACTGGGACTATGGCGCATGAATACTTAGGCATCTAATACCTTCTCCCCAATAAACTAGATATCACTTCTTGATACAATATTAAAGAAGCGACCCATGCACTCGGAACGCTCAGGGCCTAACCGTCCGTAAATGGCATGATGCACTTCGTTTCGTATAGCTTCTGTAAAATAACAGGGCTGTAAATATTTATTGGTCCTCTCTGTTCCATATATGGGTTATTTCTGGCGTTTTCGCTGGTGCAGAGATTTTTAAAGCACCCCTTTCATGGAAAAATACTTTGAAATTTTGTCAGGGAGTTTTGGAAAGTTAATATTACGTAATGAATTGAAGACTTCGTTTACTCAGAGAAAGTTTATTTTTAACCTTGCGGTTTAAGTTAGACTTTTGGCAGTTTGTTTCTTTTTTTAAATAAAAACTTTTCCCGTTGTATCCTTGGGAGTTTTCTTTGGATGACCATTTATACCAAATTAGTTTGGTCGTTAGTGGGTTTAACTGTTTTTATATATATTTTTCCTCCTCGAAAAACAAACTTTTCTACTACAAGTTTTATATCTCAACAACGTGTAATGGGTGTTTTCTGTTTACTCGACTCGAAATTTTTCAAAAAATGTTTCTCTTACGCGTCGTTAAGCCTTTGCGTAAAGGCCCATTGAGACGAATAGAGAGTAAAAGCTTACGTTTCCCTCGGTCGCCTCGGTATACGTTCATTTCCGTGTTCAGACATGAGAGCAGACGACTTAAAAAGACACGCGTATATTTTTCAACCAAGACTTTTGAATACTAAAATAGACGAACAACCAAAATGAAATGTCAAAAGCCGCGCCAAGAATCCTAAATCTCTTCATATATAGTCTGCTAAAGCGTACCGGACTCGATCACGTATGATCGAGTGAGCTATGGGTACAGAAAGGGCGCTAACAAAGTGGCGCCATCTCGACACTGCCCGATTAAATTGAAAACCAGTTTTAAAACTTAACCCGCGAGTCTTTTACGTATGGTCGTTGACACGTGTTTAAGGCAACTTCACCGACGTGCATGAACTTAAGATTTTAGTCTGTCGTCTGAATGGGCCTTGACATGCGAAAATAACAAACTCTACTACAATCTTTTTCAAAACAAATAAAACTAAACTAAACTCGTACCCTATAATAAAAGTTATTAATTTCCATTTAAAGAGAAGGTAAACAAACTAATTTCTACGGTATTATACCACATTTATCATAGGGACCTATAGTAGAACTTCCGGAACATTTCATACTTCCTTTAAATAATTTTTTATCTTCAGTTTGTAATATATGGATTTGTGAACCGATTTCTATGAAGAAACGCATTATTCAATTTTATATTTAATGCTTGGTCAACCATCTTTCTTTTCCTTAAGAGTGATGGTAAGGAAAAACCCTCATAGGTTAACTTTACAAATGGTGCAAACTCGGATTGAATCGGAATTTACAGCGTATATACGACTATGTTTGGGCGGAATGGTATTATCAGTTATTGTTGACCTAATTTGAACCAGTAAATTCGGTAATAGCCCGGTTACGAGGAGATGAGATATAACCGTGATTTCCATTATCGAAGCACCTTAACGCGTATTAGTTCCTTCAAATCGAACAGATTCCGATTATCAATAAGAGAATGATCGAAATTGATTAACGCGAAGTAAACATCTTTCTTTATATTCACATATGTTCCATAAGTATGACACTACCTATACTTTGTAATGCTACTGAGAGACTTACAGCTCGAGATAACTAGTTCGAGAACGACGGAAGCGAGAATTGAAGTCCTACACTCGGTGGTTAATTAATTTTGCAGAACTTCCATCTAGATCCAATTTAGTCTGCATTACTAAGCCTTTGACAGCGCCTCACCAGGCGTCCCTCGCTTTACCTCGAATCTATGACCTACTTCAATCACTTCATGACAAGCTCCAGTTTCTAAGTTACCAGTGACAAACTTATGGCCAACATATCTCATGAATTTATGGAAAGGGAATTGGGTTATATTTTATATAACTTTTGATAAATATACTTCTTGTACGATGGCCTGCCTGAGGGGACAAGAAACTTGTATAAGTATGTCGTAGCCGACAGGGAAGAAATCTTGGATGACCCCTTTTCGTGACGAAATGCTGAAAGAGGCTTCATTTTCTATGAGAAATTCTCTCTCCTTAGTTCTTGGGAAAGTGGGGGAGAGGGGGTCTTAAATCTTTGGGAAAACGCGTATAGTTTTATAAAACGCCCAATCGCCATTTTTCCCACTTTCGCATTTTCAAGCCCATTAATTTAGCTTTCTTTCTCACTCACTCACTTTTGAAGGGAGACTAAAATGCCCTTTTATTATACTTATTCTTTCTTGGAGGGGGTGGATTTTATGGGTGAAGACATTTTTGTTTTCCTGGACACTGTTTTAGAGTTAAGCTTTGATTTGAGTGTTGTAGGGATGACCCCTTAATAATTAAATTAGAAATCATTGTCATAATCAGTTTCTTAATTAAATTTGAAGGGTCATACGTAAAATACTTTGACCAATCTTAACTCGAAAACAGTGTCCCTTGTCAAAGTATTTTATGGATGTCCCCTTACATTTAATTAGAAATCATTGTGTTTCAGTTTGTTAATTAATTTTAAGGGGTCATCCGTAAAACACTAAAATAAAATCATAACTGGAAAACAGTGTCCTTTGTTGCAAAATGGAGTTACATTTTCGACTCAATGTTCCCAAAGAACATCCCCCTTAATTTACGGCAGACATATCAGAAACACCCTGTACATTCTAAAACGTTGAAAATGCGTTCCTAAGAAATGCTCTTAACATCTTCCTGAATTCATCACCACTTTACTTCACTTAAAGCGCACGCGTTCACAATCATTGTGATACTAAAACTTTCATCCGAATGTCTTATTCCGGCCCGTTTTTACCTTCATCTTCAAGTTCCAAGAAGTTGCAGTACTTAGCGAGAATAAAAGTGCCCCTTAATCGAATGCTTGTCCCCGACCAAGTTTAGCTGTCAGGTGAATAAGTGTTCGGTACCACTAATAGACGAACTGAGTGAGCGGGACAGCTAGCTAGCCACTCACTAGATATCTTTTCACCCAGCAGCTCCCTTCTTTCTTCTTGTACCATGGTGTCGCACGATAGAGTAAATCCTCCTTTACTATAGGTTTCTTGTTTCTTTATAAATCGTGGACTGTATAGGAGTCCCAACTCGCTCCCAAACCCAGGAGAAACGAAATAATTCGCTGTAATGATCATTACCCTCGCTATAGCGCGTCAGCTAGTCTTCTATAGAAATGCCGCGGATAAAATATCCCTCCACCAAACTCTAGGAATGGATTCTTACATTTATATTAATGATTAGAGCGCGGGCCGGCGTCGCCTAGATTTTTCTTGGCTTGCTTTGGATGAATTCTTTTTAGTACTCGCTTTGTTCACAGGGTTCGTACAAACCTGGAAACTTGGAAATGTAAGGGACATATATAAATTAGTTGGCCAAGCCTTCAAGGAAAATTCAGGAAAGTTTTATTGAAACTTTTTAGTAAAATTCAGGGCAATTAGGGAAATTTATAACACCTTTTTAGTAAAATTCAGGGCAATTAGAGAAATTTATAAGACCTTTTTAGTAAAATTCAGGACAATTAGGGAAATTTATAAGACCTTTTTAGTAAAATTCGGGGAAATTTGTGAGACTAGAGTGTTTTGCTCTGAAGGGGTTGGTCCAACTTATAATAACAAATCCTGTCATAGTTTTAACTTCAAAAAAACATTCATGCAGTTACTAGGTGGCCTTGCACCTGGAAATATATGGGGAAAAATTCGAAAATTTCAGGGAAATTGGTTTTCCAAAATTTCTATGAACCCTGTTGTTCAAAGCTTTTATGTCCAGTAATCGTTCTTACTGTAAGGTTTTCTATGGGAAGGAACCGATAATTTAGGGTTAGAAAAGTGAATGCTTATAGTTAAGGTAAAATTTCATGTTTGGTGTCGTTCAGAGTACAATGCTGTTGCCTTGAAGACCGACTCCGAGGCTTAGAAATTTTGAATGAGAATGTATTTATATTTTCTGATAAATCAACTTGTTTTCAATACTGATATTATTATGGGGGTTTTATATAAGAGCTTCGTGTTAATTTATTTCTAGAGTTTGTGTTGCTAAATATTTAGTTGTTTTTCCCTTATGGTTTCCAGCGCATCTCAATTTATTTTAATATTAAAATATATTTTTTATTATTTACGAATACTTCATCCTCGATGCTATCTTGTATCTTTACACCGGTGTACTGCGTGGTAAACATTTCTACAGGGGCCGTAGGTTTAACATGGGGATGTTTGCCCCTATATGCTAGCCTTTCCTAAGTACATACAAATGTTGGAAAATACATTAAGATTAGTTAGATTTATGTCAATATTTTATTTCATAGAGCATTCGAGAAATATACAATTAATTATTAAAGATAATAATTCTATATTTTAATATTTACACGCTCTGATAATTAGAATTTATTAATTTTAAATTATGTTAGATAATTAATTACCTACTATACAAATATTAATTTAGGCTTCACTAAGTATTTGCGTATTAAAATTATATGGAATAAAATAACCCCAACAAAGACCGTAGTCTTTACAGACTAAACTAATTAAAATATTTTTTTTTTCATAATTAATAATTGGCTCTTTTATAACAATTAAAAAAATCCTTTCTGGCTGGCACTTAAAACTTTTCCAAAATTCATTAATTAGTTCAGGATATTTTAATATTTAATCCTATTAAATCTAATATTGATTTTTAATATATATTTTTTTATGAATTATTCTTTATTAGGTAAGACTATAGTGGAAGGGCAATTAGGAAATTAAAAGGGACTTCCCATCATAATCTAATTTCCGTTATTGCCAAGTTATAAATACGGAGGGTCGAAACTAAGTGGGTTGGGTATCATCGCCAGGTAACCCTCCCAAATATATAATACAAAGCTGTCAGCTTTGGTTGGCAATACTATGGAAGGCGGGGGACCCTCTCTTAAACCATTCAGTTAATGCCAAGTTAAAATTGATCCCGAGTTTTTGAGCCAGCTTTCTCATTCGTTAATATTTGCTTGAAACCGGAAGTAAATTAAGAGGAAGTTATCAAGTGGTTATGTAATTTTTTTTTATTATTTTGAAAAATCTTGTTGATTTGAAAAACTATTGACGAATGAATTTTGAAAGGTTGTGAGACTCAGTGTTGTCAACTTTTAAAATAACGTTCAAATTGAACAAGGTCAAAGGTTATGGAATGTAATGGAGTATAAAACCTTCATGGAAATGTCACCAAAGTAAAATTTGTTTTGAAAGGAACCTGTAAGGTATTTAAAATCTCCAGGATTTTTTTTAAAAAGTCATGGAAAATATTTATAAATTTGTTTGAAAATTTTAAATTGTAAGCTATTCTAGGTAATTTTTCCAACTACTGACTTGACTACCTACCCACCAAATTTGAAGGCTTCTTAATTCCGCTTTCATAACTTCCGATTTAATTTACTTGCGCTGGTTTAGGATCCTGTTTTAATCAATAACATCCTTTACTCCGATTAGAAAATCCGGGACCTTTTTGGATATACTTGGGGAGAGACAGGCCTTTGAGCTCAGCTTTCATATCATCGTGAGGCTCCCTGGGCATACATAGGGTGTTGTGGGGCTAACTTGGCTATCTCTGTCAAACAGCAAGCTCTTTAGTAAAGTATTAAAAGTTTCTCCGAAGGGATATGTTTAATACGGAGAAAGGCTTATGGGATTGGAATTTTATAACGATTTTTTTCAAAAAGCTGTCCGTCCTACTGTAATTCCATTCATTGATCGAAAGGTGGATATTGACGTGGAATAGTATCAATGGCAAATAAATTTAATAGAAAGTATGGGGAAATTAGATTTGACGCCATATTTAAAAATGGCGGCCCGAAAACTAATAAAAATGTCTTGACGTGCACCATCTGATGCCTTTGTTACTAGTCTAAGATGGGAAAAATATTGTAACGTCTCAAAATCCTAAAATTCTATAACGTAATATTAAAGTAGAACGTTGCTGATTGGTCGACTAAATAAGCTAGAGAGAAAATGTGCGACACCATGGAAGGCTTTCATTAACTAACTAACCGCTCACTTTAAGTTATTATTATTTACCTTTGGTTATATATATTTATTTTCTTATTTTTTCTTTTTGTTTATTTTGATTTGGTAAACGTAATGTGGTTCCGTGAAAGTCTAGAGTACTTATAAAGATTGGATTGGGTGGAAGGTTATTTATTATTTTTTATATTCTTTCAGCTAATAGTTTGTCCAAACTTGACAGAAAAATCGATATATATCCGATTGACATTCTTTACGATCTTGAGGGGGAGGGACCAGGCATGCCATGCTTTATTTAGGTGACGACACTTCCGAGTCCAGTCGCGACAGGGTGCCAGAAAAAAACCAGTCCAGGGAGGGGGTGGCGACCCGACTTCTTTATCGGTACAACCTTTAAAGAGAAACTAAAATGAATCAGTAGAGAGAGAAAAATAAAGAGTAAAATCAATATAGATTCTGTGAGAGTAGACTATTTCGATGTATGTAACTTAAAAGGGGGTGAAACTCTGCCTTCCATGTCGGTTTTTGGCGCCTGCGCTGTAGGGTTTTTGTATGCAGAGACAGATGGCAATGTATCAACCCCTTGTATGTGGGGTTACTAATAATTGCCTACCCATTTTTTTACATCGGAAACTTCCGTTTGTGTCATGGAACATTACATTTCGACATGAATTCTCCCTTTAATCCGTTTTTATCGTGAATTGCATTGCTCTAGACCGGTAATAGGATTCGATATTGGATGGGATATCGGGACTCCGGGAGTTATATAAGGTTTTTGTGTGTGTGGTGACAGTTGGACTTAATTTAGTATATATATAGATATCACGGGTAATTTGCGGGAAAACTCAGGCATGGAAAGGCGCCCGCCCGATTACTGGCATGGAACACCCTAATATAGCGATCCTAATCTTCTCTATGCGGACTACCAATGCAATTCGCGTAGATAACCTCATAACCCTGTATTGCATAAGTAGGGACTAGGGATGGATGTTCAAAGCGTAATGCATGGGCTTATCTTATGTATTAAGCTTATCTTCCATTAAATTAAGCTCTACTGGGCATGCGTGGCGTGAATTTTGTTGCGTTATCAGTGCATTGGTATTAATGGGAATCGGCATTTTCGTTGTATCTATCCGCCGAGTCTCAGTCACGTGACATTGCCCCATCACTACTTCAGGAAATAGTACCGTTACTACTTCAAAATATAGTTCTTGACTCATACCCTCCATGACGCGTTGTACATCCCAAGGATACTGTTGGGGGATAAGTATTCCTAGTATGTGACTATGTATTCTAATATAGTGAACTTTAACCCATATGCCGATAACGACCTATAAATAGAACCCACTGCGATAATAACGGGGCAGAGTACTACGACGCGTGAGCCGATAAGGCTGACTAGATATTATCTTATCATGTATTTAATGTAACTTAAATAAACTTAGAAATTAGTAAATGTGTCGACTTCATAACTCAACAAATGGCGACGGAGGCGAGATGATCAGCATCTCAAGGAAAACATAAACAGACGAGACTCATACCGCAGTGCAATACCCGCCCAGTCACTCTACTACGTTCGACAGTCATCATGTCCGCCCAAGCTGGCCAATTCCCACCTTTCAATCCGTCGGTTGATCAATGGACCATTTACGCCGAACGTCTGGACCAGTACTTTCTCGCTCATAAAATCAAAACATCAACGAACCCTGAAGATGACAACACAGAGGTCTTAGAGTTACAGCGAGCCACCCTGTTAACGGTAGTAGGCTCAGACACATATATTCTACTGAGAAATCTGATAGCACCAGAAAAGCTCACGGACAAGTCATATGTGCAACTGAAGCAAGTTCTAGCCAAACATTACGATCCGGCGCCGCTGGAAATAGTGGAGCGGGTCAAGTTCTATCGACGAGATCGCATGATAGGGGAATCGGTGTCGTCGTTCGTTGCAGCCATACGTAAAATGACAGAGTTTTGTAATTTCGGAGCAACCCTGGACCTAATGCTGAGGGACAAGTTCATCGCGGGCATTAACAATGATCCTGTTCAGCGTCAATTATTGGAGATACCCAACGTTACGTTTGAAAAAGCCGTCGACAAAGCGTTGTCCATCGAAACAATCGAACGGGAATCACAGGCCATCAACAGTCATAGCCGTATGGATACAGATCAAGTTCATCGACTATCCAGTCTTCAAAGACGACCTAACCAGTCAACATCGCTCGCTAAAACATATCAACGGCCAAGGAATGGTAATTACACATCTGAAAGGTCTTACCCGACATCAACATCGCGCCAGTCACGGAAAGACCTTGCCCAATCAAGAAACAAGTTCTGCAGTCGCTGCAACACTACAAGACACTTAGACGGAGATTGCCCATTTATGGATGCCGAGTGTTATACTTGTGGCAAAAGAGGCCACATAGCGTCAGCATGCCGACAATACGCCAGACCTAATGCTACCAATTCCAACAAACAACGTTATGATCAGGCACGCACTCATCACATTCAGGCAGAGATCGACCACGACATCGCCAACCGGGCAGAAAACCGCATGGCCGATAGATCACCCGAATATGACGTTTTTTACGTTGGACAAATCGCCACAAATAACCAGCTCGACAAGGACGCCGTAATACGCCCTATAATGATATCGTGCAAGATATACGACACCAACGTCAGTTTTGAACTGGACACAGGCTCTGCGTACACCCTCATATCCGAGGAAATACAGTCAAGAATACCACAATTAACCAATCTACAACCACCATCAGCAAGCCTTTCCTCATTCACTGGGCACTCGGTGAAAATAAAAGGACAAGCAGTGGTTCCAGTCACTTACGAAGAGAACATCTTACAACTCCCAGTACTTGTCTACGAAGGCCGCGGACCAACACTCATAGGCAGACAATGGATATTCTCCAGCTTTAATATCATCCCAAGACCGGAACATCACATCAGACACATATCCGACCCCAGCCCAGGATTACCGGAGATCTTACGAAAACATGAAGCTCTTTTCTCCCCAGGCATGGGATGCATCAAGGATGTCAAAGTCAAACTCCATATCAGAAAGGACTCAAGACCTCGATTCTTTAAAGCGCGCTCACTACCGTACCACTTGAAAGACGGAGTAGAAGCTGAACTACTGAAACTACGCGATAACGGCATAATTTCGCCTATACCTTACGCAGAATCGGCGACGCCCATCGTACCAATCATGAAGCCCAACAAGGAGATCCGGATATGCGGAGATTTTAAAATAACCACGAACAAAATGATTGACACGGAAAAGTACCCCTTACCGAGAATAGAGGACATTTTCGCTAAACTAGCGGGATGCACCGTCTTCTCAAGATTGGACTTACGCAACGCCTATAACCAACTGGAACTGGCCGAGGAATCAAAGAAACACGTCGTAATAAACACCACCAAAGGGCTCTTCCAGTATAATCGACTACCCTTTGGCATATCGTCGGCGTCCGCGATATTCCAACGACATATGGAGACCATACTACAGGATCATCCATCCTGTCTACCCTTCCAAGACGACAACATCGTGGGAGGAAAAGACGTGGACGATCACAACCGGAAGCTAGACAAGATATTGACAACTCTTCAGGAAGCCGGGGTGAAACTTAACAAGGACAAATGCCAGTTCCTAAAGACCACTATCGACTTCCTGGGTTATCGACTGGATTCAACGGGCCTCCATCCCCAAGAAGGAAAATTAGACGCTATAAAAAAGGCACCCGCACCGGTATCACTACATGGACTACGATCTTTCTTGGGCCTGATAAACTATTACTCAAGATTTATACCGGATTCGTCGACACTTCTGGCACCCTTATACGAGTTACTGAACAAATCTACAAAGTGGGAATGGAAGAAAATTCATCAAGACACTTTCAACAGCGCCAAAGAAGCGATCCAAGCGTCTGACATGTTAGTACACTTCGATCCAGAAAAAGAAGTAATATTGGCCTGCGACGCTTCACCTGTGGGTCTCGGAGCCGTAATTTCACATGTAATTGACAACGAGGAACGTCCAATAGCCTTCGCTTCGAGGTCTCTATCTGCAGCCGAACGAAAATATCCACAAATAGAAAGAGAAGCCCTGGCCATTGTATACGGAGTCGTCCGATTCAGAGACTATCTACTTGGAAAGAAATTTACGCTTATCACCGACCACAAACCTTTAGTGGTGATATTCTCGGAGGACCGACAAGTACCGCCCATGGCAGCCGCTAGGATCCAGAGGTGGGCATTACTCTTGTCCGGATACAATTACAATATCAAGTACAAGCAAGGATCCATGCACAATAATGCCGACGCTCTTAGTCGCCTGCCAGTAAAACAACCAGAATTTGAACCACCCATTCCAACGGAGTTAGTACTACTCTTACGAGCAGGACAAGACGGTCCCATAGACATCATCAAGATGAAAGAAGCAACTCTTAAAGACAACATCCTGCAGGAAGTCATGTTGTATACTAGAGACGGTTGGCCCACAAACAAGTCCAATATCAGGCTGAAAACACGGAGATACTATCAACGAAGATACGAGATTTCGATAGCGGACGATGTTCTACTGATTGGAAACAAAGTAATTGTGCCGGAAGGTTTGAGAGACGATATCATGAAGGAATTACACAGCACTCATCAGGGAGTGAGATCAATGAAAGAATTAGCACGTTCCAAAGTATGGTGGCCGGGAATAGACGGAGACTTGGAGAACATATCCCGGCACTGCAAAACATGTCGGGAACAAGCACCGATGCCACCCAAAAAGTACTCACCGTGGCCATCTGAAACTCAACCTTGGCAAAGAGTCCACATCGACTTCGCCGGTCCAGTTGAAGGCAAATACTTACTTATTACGGTGGACGCCTTCTCAAAATGGATAGAAGTGGATATTACGAAGGATACAACATCATCTACCGTAATCACTTGCCTTCGGCAACATATGACAAGATTCGGGATCATGCCAAAGCTAATAAGCGACAACGCAACCTGTTTTACAAGCGCCGAATTTCAAGAATTCACGAGAGCGAACGGAATTGAACATTTAACTATTGCCCCTTATCATCCAGCATCCAATGGCCAAGCAGAAAGATCCGTAAGAACTGTTAAAACAACGTTACGTAAGATAACCGGCGGATCATCAGCAGAAACGGAGCTGGTTGGGCAAGGACTCGACAAATACAAAGAAGGATCACTTATGCTAAGGATGTCACGATTTTTGCTAAATTACCGCAGAACGCCCGTCAATGGTGGAAAATCCCCGGCAGAAAACATGTTAAACAGGACACTCAGGACCAGATTGGATCTATTCCACCCCAAGCACGCTTCAAACCAGGACAAGAATGTATTGAAGAGACGGACAGTCACAGCAAGAAATTACGGACGAGGTCATAAATGGATTGATGGCACGATTGTTAAAGAACTGGGAAAAACGATGTACGAGATAGAAACGACGGACGGAATTATTAGAAGACACAAGAACCAAATTCGATTTCAAACTGATGCTGTGCCTAGAACTTCAGAACATACGCAGCCGAATAATCAAACTTTTAATGCGAACAGAGGACGAGAAAACGCAGGAGTTCACGCAGGAGTTCCTCAAGCGGTCCGCCCACATCGAACCATCACCTTCTACCCGACGATTAACTTCAGACGATCGATAACAGCTCCGGCCAGTCAGGGTCAACAACATACTAGGCAAAACCGAAAGCAAACATCAGTCACGCCAAGCCTTGGCCAACGCAACAACTTATCGCCCACAACCACTCCGCAACATGCAACATCATCGGCAAGCCCTCAACAACAAACATTGTCACCTAAGCCAGTCGAAGGATGCCCAACAGCAGCGCCCATACAGCCGACACTACCGGATGTCACCACGACTGAGGACAACACACACGATTCAAACCAGCTATCACATCAACACTCACCCATCGTTCGACAACGGCTACGAAGAAGTACAAGACCACACAAACCACCAGATAGATTAGGTTTATAAAAAAAAAAAAAAAAAAAAAGGGGGGAAAGTGATGTTGGGGGATAAGTATTCCTAGTATGTGACTATGTATTCTAATATAGTGAACTTTAACCCATATGCCGATAACGACCTATAAATAGAACCCACTGCGATAATAACGGGGCAGAGTACTACGACGCGTGAGCCGATAAGGCTGACTAGATATTATCTTATCATGTATTTAATGTAACTTAAATAAACTTAGAAATTAGTAAATGTGTCGACTTCATAACTCAACAGATACCTAATCAAAACCAATATCCTATTGACCTTAACCTATCAATGGTTTGATAACCTTATGATATACATCGATGACTTTGTCGATTCTAGCTATAGGCCGATAGATTTCCCCAATCAAAATCCCAAGCCCAATTAAAGACGAACGAGGCCAGCATGCAAAGCCATTTTGGGAATCGATTGATAAAGATAAATATCAATCTACCTACGATTCATAAATTTCGAGACGGACAGTTCTTCGTAAGAAAAAATAGGGCCTATTTTTTTTTTAATGAGTTTCAAATTAGGCTTAGCAAAGATTTGGAGTCGTTTCGCGCCAATCTTGCACGTGCATCATTTTTTTACGCGCCGTTTTTAATGACATAAAAATAATCCTGTCAAATACAGACACTATAACGTCATAACGCAAGATGCCTGAATTTTTTTTGGGGGGGGGTTAATAAATTTCTTTTATATCGTCAACGTATTTGACTTGGGAAAAATTCCTTAAATTTATTTTTTATTCGTATATTAAAGTCGTTTTGATGATGACAAAATCGAAGAAATTTTTTCCCCTTATATATTTTCAAAATGATCCAACTTTTTTGGGGAGGGGGGACTGTAAAGTGAATTCATTCAGTCTTTCCAAGAATCATTCAATATTTTTTTTCCCTTCCAAGAATTAGAGAAGCTAGTATGATCAAAAGAGCAAAGAGAGAGACCAGGGTTTATACAAACCTGGTAAAGCTGGAGAACTTGAAATGACAAGGAAATAAATTGTTGAGTAAAAATTCAGAGAGAGCTAGTTGAGTTAAATTTATGGAAACCTCAGAGAAATTCATAATTTTCTAGTAAAATTCAGGAAAACATCAGGGAAATTTATAATTTTTTAGTAAAATTCATTAAAACCTCTGGGAAATTTATAATATTTAAGTAAGATTCATGGAACCCTCAGGGAAATTTATAATATTTAAGTAAGATTCATGGAAACCTCAGGGAAATTTATATTTTTTTAATAAAATTCATGAAAACATAAGGGAAATTTATATTTTTTTAGTAAAATTCATGGAAAATTCGGGGAAACTCATGAGGCTAGAGTAAGTGTGAGTAAATAACCAATCCCATAGTTATTACTCCAAAAAAAACCACTTCTGTAGTTACTAGGTGACCTTGCACCTGGAAATATATGGGGAAAAACCGGAAATGTCAGGAAAATCAGTTTTCTTGAAGTTGTACGAACCCTGCCGGAGAGAGAGAGAGAGGGGGGGAGAGAGCTAGAGAGGTCTGGATATGAAAGATAGATATAGAAGGGGGTCTGCTTGTCAGCTAATTGGAGGGAGAAACCCCCGCAGTTTAGAAACCCCAGGGGGATCCTTATCGACAATGAACTAGAAAGGAAAATGATGTCAAGGGAGGGAATAACTTCGCCTTCAGCCAGTGCTGAACGTCTGCCCCATGAAGAAGAAGAAAATTACACCCTTATATGTTATAGACTTATAAAACAATAAATGATACCCATAGGAATTTCTTCCCATGGGGTTTTTTTTCTTTCGCAAAAATAATAAAGGATCACGTGCCTTAAAATAGCCAGGGGACGCTCACGTGTAATATATTACGTTTTGAACACGTGACTACCACCTGACCATTAGCGGGAGAAATTCATTCCAGGGAGGTACCACAGGTGCTTTTTAGTTCAGGATTTAATCCAAGAGGGGGTCCCCTTCAAACTTAACTACAATTTTTTTCAAATTTTAATCTTAATTAAGTCTAAACGTCAGTTGATCCATGCGCAATGATCCACCTGTGGATGGCATTCTCATGTAGATACTATCAAGAACCGGTTAGTATGGTTAGTCTCACTGAACGCTCTTCCCCTTTCAGTTAAAGACAATTTTCGTCAAAATTATAGAAGATACCACCACCTTTTCTCACTGATTTCTCCAAGGTAACGCCGCGCGGCTGGAAACGTTTCAATTTTTCATTACCAGTTTCTTGTACCTCAGTTTTTCCTTCACTTTTAAATTGAATTTTGCTCTTCTATTATGAGCTTGCCAACTGAGTCTTTGAGACTTTGCTGCTGGAAATAAATAAGATTCAACTTTCAGAATCCAATTTCTCTTGTACCTATATATACTAAAAGAAAAAAAAAATCTGCCGGGCTAACTTTCAATCTAGCATCTGGTTGGCTGGGAACTTTAGACATCCATACTTTCTATTGAATCTTTCCGTATTCTTTTCTATCTGTTCGGATGAAACTGGACCCCAGAATTGGTCCAGGAACGAATGAGATGGTCCAGTTTCAACTTTAGTTCAGTTGGGAGAGATATAATAAAAATTCTTTGAGATTTGATACATTTCTTCCATATTTCAGATTGAATTGAAATATATGGAATGGGAATTTAGGAAACTTTGCCGGATTTTGACTGCTTCGGTGGCAGGGGTATGTGAAGGTGATTCGGGTCAGGTGTAGGGTAGTTATCAGGAATATTGATTTTATTTTTTGATGTCACAAAGAGCCGCGACTTTTCAAGATATTTTTGCTTTCGAATTTATGAAATTGTCGTGGCTATTTTTGGGGTTGGTTTGAATTCACTAACGCTCTGAAGCGACCAATTTCCATAATTATATTTTTAATTAAGGACATTTTATAGGTCTGTGACGACTCAAAACCGTCTTTGAGGTCAGAGATTCATTTTTTCCTGGCAATTATTTTTAATATAAAACAAAAAATGCCATGTTCGAATTAAATTTTTTTCTTTCGTTGAATTTTAACTTTAAAAATTTCCCCGAAACCTATTTTCAAAATTGACTTCAAAATATAAAAGTTACCTGTGTTTCATTTTAGATTTTACCTACTTTATAATTAAATTCAATTTTAAATTGAGGTTTAATCTTTAGAAGATATTTACCACCGATTATGTCTATAAAAAAATTTGGTGAATTGAAAAAGAAAATTCTTTCAAGCGCGGTATTGTCAAATTTTAATTTACTCCGAATTTTACTTCCTTTTTTATAGGAACTTAAGTTCGCCCGTATTATTATGCAAATTTAACGAGATTCTTTTAAACTTTCTCTCTCTCTTTCTCCCTCTCTCTATTTGCTTAAATTTGAATAATCTGGGATAAATTTTGCATGCATAAATAGTTCTACAAGATAGTTGTAGTATTCTATATTCATGTCGTTCAGAATGTTCAAGAGACCATAAGCAATATGATATTCAATTTAAAATCAGTTTCATCAAAGGCTGATCGAAAGCAAATCATGGATCTTATATCTTGAGGATTGGAAAATTGCACGTGCTCTTTATCCACGTGCAAAAATATGTAATAGGCCTAAATTAATTAATTTCAAAGTAGTCTTGAAAGTTATATAAAGTCCATGATTATGTATATGAGAGAAAACTTGATGTTTATCGAAATCCAATGGCCCCTGGATACGAGCTTCACCCTTATACGTTGGTGTATTGCAAGTCCAACATTTCTACAGGGGTAGTATTTAAAATGCATGAGAACTAAACCCCTTAATGCTGGCTTTCCTCTAAAACTTTTCTTCTTATAAAATAAAATATTTCAAAAGTTTAAAAGTGTACTAGAATTATATTGAACTGCACGTTTTAGCCTAGTATAGGAGAATATATAGCGCTATTAATTCTAAAATTTGCTATGAGGCCACAGCGTTGTTTAGCTATTTGATTTGACCCAATATTAACACAACAGAGAATTAAAATTTTTAAATTTACATTCAAAACTAATTTGAGTTAATCTTGATTGTGTTTTAGAATTATTTATTCTACATCGTTAGTTCAGTTAATGTGATGAGATATGGGAAACCAACCTGGTTTTTATCTAAGGTATTGGCTATCCTCAAATAGCCCAGCCATTCTGTATTAAGCCTGCCTGTTTTGACCGACCAGACACTTGAGTGGCCGTCCACGTTTTATATGACCATCATAAAATATACTTTTAAATTGATGTAATATAAGATCAAAAGGAGTGATGTTCGAGTTGGCGAACAGAGGAGGGGGGAGATATAAAAATTCTCGCCATATTTTATGTCCAGGGACTCTTCTTGTTGGGAAGGTTTTAAAGAAAAAAGACAAATTTGTCAGCCTGATGGAGGGTGATGCTCTCGCAATCTTTCTATACACGCTTCTTATGGGCGAAAGAAGTAGATTAGACCGAAGTAATCAAGATAAAGAATGTTTCTCTTATTGTAAACTCACTTTATGGAGTCTAGGCGTTAGGTGTATCTGTGAAGCGGGTGATATTACTTGGGGTATACAGGGCGTTTCTGATAAGTCTGAAAACATTAAGGGGGATGTTCTTTGGGAAATCGATTTTGAGTTGAAAATGTAACTTCTATCTATGACATTTTGTTGGCCACAAGGGACACTGTTTTCGAGTTATGATTTGATTTGAGTATTTTAGGGATGACCCCTTAATTAAATTATATATAATCATCGCCCTTCAGTTTCGTTATTAAATTTAACGGGGTCATCCGTAAAATGCTCTGATCTCACCTTTTAATCAAATACTTTGGTGGTTTCAACTAGGAGCTATAATTATATTATTTTTAACTCAATAATTGGAAACTTCCCCTTTGGTCAACCCTTTATTTGATAACATCAGGTTAATCTACTTTTGATCTTCATAGGAAAGTGTGAAGGGAGAGGGGAGGTACGAGATGCCTTGTCGTTGACGCATATATATCTTTGGTCAAAAATCATTCGTCTTTGGAGGCCGTTTTTTCTTTCTTATATTTTACTCGCGCTTAGTTTAGCCGACAAAGACATCGAGTTATGTTATATGGGAAAAGGGTTAAGAAGGAAAAATATATATGTATGTCGAAAAAACTCAGTCTTCCCGGAGCCGAACCATCTTTCCATCTTTTATATTCCTTTGACTTTTACGGACCATAGTTTTTTACTAGTACATGTATACAGGGTGTTTCTGATAAGTCTGATGGCATAAATTAAGAAGGGGATGTTCTTTGGGAAATCGATTTTGACATTGAAAATGTATCTTCTATCTCAATTTTACCACAAGGGACACTGTTTTTTGGTCAATGTATTTTACGGATGACCCCTTAAATTTAATTAAGAAACTGATTTAGGCAATTGTTATATATTTTTTAATTAAGGAGTCATCCCTAAAACACTCAAAATCCAATCATAACTCGAGAACAGGGGCCCTTAGGGCAAAATGGAGGTAGATAGAAGTTACATTTTCTACTCAAAATAGATTTCCCAAAGAACACCCCCCCCCCTTAATTAATTTATGGCAGACTTACCAGAAACACACTGTATATTTATATCAGTTAATGGGTTTTTTTTCTGCAAATAAAAGTACATATTTATTAAAAATGACTCGGGGAAAACCAGGTAAAATTTAAATTTGTCTAGAAAAATTTCTTTAGATATTTAGGGAAAACCTGGAAAATCAGAATATTTTCAAATCAAAAATCGGTGGTAACGCTATTTAACTAAAAGTAAATATTCAAGAAACGATACATTGAAACAATATCGAGGGAATTGCTGGGAAATCTCCAATGCACAGGCGAGCTCAAAATCATCATTTTCAAAACGAAAAAAGAAAGAAAATTAAAGATCTTTTGTTTAGTTGCAAAACTAAAAACTGCATGTGCGTCAGGACGAGGGGGTAGACACTTGAGAACTCAGGTGTACAATATGTCTTGAACTCAATGCACTGTCATAGCTGAACTGTGCGTTCCGAAGTCTTTGAACTCAATGCACTGCCAAAGTTGAACTCTTTTGAACTCAGAGATTCAGAGCGTCTATACCCCCTCGCGTCAGGACTCAGGATCTATACGAAAAGATCCTTAGACGATATATTTTTTCTCATGGTGTTTTTTCACCACTGGCGTTATGTTGTTTTTTCT
Organism: Phalangium opilio; assembly: GCF_054372755.1. Classification (NCBI taxonomy): domain Eukaryota; kingdom Metazoa; phylum Arthropoda; class Arachnida; order Opiliones; family Phalangiidae; genus Phalangium; species Phalangium opilio. The sequence continues at coordinate 3,827,441 of NW_028324151.1, forward strand.
TCACGTTGTTTCGAATTTTATTTATTATTTTTTCATTGGTTCAAGACGAGTTCGGAATTCTTATCGTTTCATTTCTCTTGTATATTGAGCCTTAAGGCCTAAGGATGAAATGGAGAGAGAGAAACAAATTTCCCATCCGCCTTAATTCAATTGGGAATTCTAGGAACATCCTTTTCCCTTACTCCCTTACTTCCCCATCTTCAATTTTTCTCTTGCGCTTCCAGGAAAGTTTCGGCATATACGTCACCATTTTATGACGATGGAAACTTGTGTGTTATATCTGGGGACGTTTTGATATAAGAATTGTATCCGTCAATATTATTTCTGATTTTCTTGGAAGGCGTTGTTACTATTTGTGGGGTGTTAATATATGCAGGGAAGAGTTAGGGAAAATCAGGGAATTTTTTGATTTAAAGGAAATATCTCAGGGAATATCATAATTATCTTTAGAAATTAGTCTAGGCCTAGAGAAAGTAATAATTATTTAAAGAAAATTTTCAAATTTAATTGAGCTGAAATGTCATTAAATTATACCATAAGTTAATAAGATGTGTTCCTTCCATAAGTTTGTTAATCTCTGGTTACAAACTGGAGCTTGTCATGAAGTGACGATTGAAGTAGGTCATAGATTCAGGGTAAAGCGAAGTACGCCTGGTGAGGCGCTGTCAAAGGCTTAGTAAGTTCAGACTAAATAGGACCTAGATGGAACTTGGTCCTGCAAAATTAACCACCACCGAGTGTAGGACTTCAATTCTCGCTTCCGTCGTTCTCGAACTAGTTATCTCGAGTTGTAAGTCTCTCAGTAGCATTACGAAGTATAAGTAGTGTCATACTTATGGAACATATCATTTATAATCTTATGGTTAGATGTGTACTTGTATCCGAGAGACTGGTTTATAAGGGGGGAGGGTTGAAGGGCTAATTTGATACCAGAATCGACATTATTACGTTAATGGTGCGGCAAAACTCCGGTCTTTGCATAATCCGGAAATGAAGAGCTGGGGCTATGAAATGCTTGGAATGGGATCTTTTACAGCGCATATTGGACTCGATTATAGCATCGTTTACGTATATATATAAACGCCTTTTTATCCCCAAGGGGAAAATCGTTTTCGGGTTTGTTAGTAGCGTTTCTAATTGCCAGTTTAATGGCAACTCCGGATTAAATGAGCCCTAAGCGTGCGTCGACTTTTAATTCGAGCTAATTTCCATAAAATCCGGCCATCGTGATGCAGCAAGGGGGCGCACGTGCGCCTTCTCTAATCGGTTTTATGAGACTTTATAAAATAATAAGGTCTCATTCCTTTTTGCCCTATACGCTATAAGAAGAACTATTTTTAAGGTATTTTTCGACATACTGTATAACCTAAAGAAGTATATTAAACCTGACAGAAATCGAAATTACGAAATTCGTTAAATATGTATATATTTTTTGTTGTTTGCAATAATTGCGGTGGAATTTGAAAATTTGTTAAATATTTTGTTCTTTGTCAAATAGATCTATTAAAATTACCGTTTTGAGTGAGACTGTTGAGTGGGGTTTTAAATTATGCCTTGGCACTAAGTTTCAATTGAAGTTTTGTTAGCCTAAATTATGTAGTCAATATTAACAAAAATGTAGATTAAAATTTACAATTTGTGGTGATTTTAGTGGGATTTATAAGGTCTTCTTGGCTCTATAATTAATTTGTTTTAAATTTATTGAGCTAAAACGTAGATGTTTGTAGATCAATATTACAAAGACCCAACTTAATTAAATTAATTAACCATTTTCAATCTTAATTGTGGTACGATTTTAAAGGTCTATCCCCCCACACGTACCTTAGAATAGGTACATTTTCCCAACCAATTTTTTGGTTTCTATGTTTAACTTCACTCATTCCAAGGAAGGGTTCTACTATAGTATAATAGACACTAGAACCTCTATCTTCTTCATTTTTTTTTGTTCAAAGTAAATATTACTCTTTTCATTTTCTCTCTCTCTCTCTCTCCTCTCTCTGTACCAATTACATCATAAGATAAGGAACATATTTAAGTGTGCCCCATGAAAAGAGTAGACTAATATTTGACTTGACATCGCAGTATCGTTTTTCAAAATTATCGTAGAACACGCTTTGAGGCGATTATCAGCTTTTTTTTCTTTTCTTTTCTTCTCTCTCTCAAGATTGAAAGTTGTTTCGGGTTTCCGACTTAAGAAACTCGTTGAATATCGAATTAATTCTACAGCAAAAAAAAAAAGAAAAGGAAAAAAGGAAATATCTGGAACTTCTTACTCATTCTTCTGGATGATTTTTCTAAGCTTTTCGTTATCGTGTTGAAAGTTATTTTAATAGACGTAGGCATATACAGGGTGTTTCTTATAAGTCTGCATACCATAAATTAAGGGGGATGTTCTTTGGGAAATCGATTTTGAATCGAAAATTTCTAGAAACTTCTATCTCCATTTTGCCACAAAGGACACTGTTTCAAATCGAGTTATGATTTGATTTGAGTGTTTTAGGGATGACCCCTTAATTAATTAAATTAGAAATCATTGTCTAAATCAGTTTCTTAATTAAATTTAAGGGGTCATCCGTAAAATACTTTGACCAATCTTAACTCGATTTGAAAGAGTGTCCCTTGTTGTAAACAAAATGGAGATAGACAGAAGTTATACATTTTCTATAGTCAAAATCGATTTCCCAAAAAGAATATTCCCCTTAATTTATGGTATGCAGACTTATGATCAGAAACACCCTGTATATACCTAGGAACGACACATTTCATGCGGAATAATCATTTAACACACGCAAACCATTGTTGTTTTTATATAGTACGAAAGGTTTTTATACATTTTTTTTTCTGCCCTTAACCCGTTCGTAACTTCCATCTGCCTCTTTTCTCATAATAATTGCGAAATTATACCCTTTAATGATTAGTTGTAATAAGGCTACCGCATTGCAGCTACGAAACGTTTTTGTAGGTAGGAATAATCCTAAGGATTTATAAATGAATTTTTTCTGCGGTTAAATTAGATTTATAATTAAAGGAAATTGAGTGTATAGTTAATGGTCCTTAATTATGTCATTTCAAGAAAATTTTCATAGATATAATTTTGTGTATATTATATTTTACGCCCACATTTGCATAAATTGGCAAGTCTAATTATGTTTTTAATGAAATTTAAACCTAAATTGATGATACGGTCTTTCTCATTTAAATCTCTTCACTTTAGTAATAAAATCTATAGGATAATACCAAAATATTATGCAAAATTTTTAAAATTAAAAATTCCGAATTTTAACCCTATCTTTTCTTTTCGGTGTTTTGCAGATAACAACGTTGGTGAATGCCAAAGATAAATCCATGAAATCGGAGAAAACAGCTCGGGCAGTGGTCCGAGTAGGTCAAGGGGTCAATCTCGCCGTCGAGAGGTTCGTGTCTGTCGGTGAAGCCATCGCCGATGACAATCCAGAGATCAAAGTCGATATGTACGAGGCTTGTAAAGACGCTCGAGCCGCTGGTAAGTATCGACCCAATATCCTCTTCCCCCTTCACCTTCACCTTCAAAGAAGGTTTATAAAATGGGCCAATAGCTTGTCAAAATTAACGAAGAGAGGGGGAACACTTGTCTTCTTTAAAGGCGCCCTGATAGAACAACTTTGTTTCTCGCAACACCAAATGGGGATGGGCAGCGAAGAGTTAATAGCCAGTGGTCAGATGAACCGGGCGGCGGGCGCTGATAAAAGTCAAATGGTTCGAGCCGCCAAAGGACTGCTTTCCTCCGTCACCAAAGTACTACTCTTGGCTGACACCGTAGTTGTCAAACAATTACTTAGCGCCAAAGATAGGGTATGTCATCCTTGGGTTAATTATCTTTCAATAAAATTGGGTTTTGGTTGACGACCTTTATAGATAAATAAATAAATTGGGAAACTAAGACTAGGAAAGTCCCATTCAATCCTAATCTATTGATTGGGTCCTTTTGCAGGTGGCAATTAGTTTAAATCGTTTAGAAAATGTAGCCAATTTCACGGAATTCGTAAAAGCCTTTAGTCAATTCGGTACGGAGATGGTCGAGTTAGCTCATTTATCCGGCGATAGACAAAACGATTTGAAAGACGAACGGCGTAGAGCTCAAATAGCAGCGGCTAGACAAATTTTAGAAAGGTCGACCATGATGTTATTAACTTCTTCCAAGGTAAGGAAAGGAAGAAGTTCATTCGAACAGTCTTCAAAGTACTTTTTCAACGCGTCCTCAGGCATGTCTACGTCATCCGGAATGCGAAACGGCTAGGGAAAACAGAGACACGATCTTCCTGCAAATGAGGCGAGCCATGGACCTGGTCCATTACGTCGTCAAGGACGGAGTTATCCCCGAATTAGCGGCGGCCGCCAATAGCGAATCCAGGAGAAGCAACAACCCGATGGGAGTGGGTTCTTGTCGGCAAGGAAGATCGAATTCGACGGCCGCTTGGCGACTGGAGGAGTTGGACCAGTGCCTGACCGTTCACAACGCCCTGAAGAAATTCGAGGATTTGGTGGAGATGACCCGCATGACCTTGGTGGGTCCCGGTGACCGGGATCGCCTGACTGGTGCCTTAAACGCTGTCGTCGAGAGGACGCAAGATTTTACAGATTCCGCTTACACGAGTCACGAACACAGGGAAAATATTTTGCTCTTATGCGATCGAGCCCGCTTAGAATTAAACCAGTTGCTCAGGATAGGCATTGGCCTGGTGAGTCGTCCATTTCCTCCCCTTCATCGCCTTCGGAGACTCGTTCCATTTTGTTGGAACTGGCCTTTTTTTCCTTTAATTTGCTTTCCCCCTTTTGGGATATTAACATTTTGCAGGATCAGGCTGGCTCCTTGTCGCCCAACGAAGACCTCGAATCGGCCATCTTACAAACGCTGCGTGCCAGTAAGGATTTGAAACAACAGCTTCAAGACACGGCCTTAGTTCAGGCCGACGAATTGGCCCGGGCGTTAGACGAAGTCGACGTTCTTAGCAGGCTAAGAAATGCCGCTTTAGCCGGAGACCAGTCACGGTTGCAAGAATACACCGAACGCTTTTTAGAAGTAGCCGATCACGTGCAAGAAGTTTGCAAACTCCTTCATCACGTAGCTAGCTCAGAATCATTACAAGTTTCGTCGAAAAATACCGAGTATTGTCTCAAAGTGTACGGAAGTCAGGTAAGAGATGATGACGTCAGTCTGTCTATTGTCGCCTATACAATTATCAACTGATTTCGATTGCGAAACGTATTAAGGTTTTAAGCGCTTGTCAAACATTATGTCTACACTCGACGAGCAAAATAGCGAAAGAAAATTTGGACGTCTTTTTAGAAGTGTGGCAATCTTTGGTCTCTGACGTTCTTTCTTTGTCCAGAGAAGTAGCCGAGCTTTGTAGAGGGAGAATACCTGACAAACCGGTCTATATGTCTTTACCAAGGCCAGGGGTAAGTGAGCCTTAACTATATTTTAACCATCACCTTTATTTATAAGCTACATCGCAGCACGCTATTGTCTACAATCTTAATTAACAAATAAACTATCGTGTTTCTTAACGTCGTAATTAAAGCTTTTTCGCTTAAAACTTATCGCCGCTTTCTGTTCTGTTTTAAATAAAACTAGCGCCACGGCACAACGCAAAAACCAATGAAGCCTGTTAAACTAGATGTGGAGGTGAGAAAATGTTAATTATAACGTCCGCTATTGCCCCAATTATCTTTCTCTATTATCAAACGTTTCTGTAGAGGGATTCAAGTGTTTTCTTGTATTCCTTTGTTCAATAGGAACAAGCCAAAATAGCGAAATTAGGCCTCGAAATGAAGCTTTTAACTTCGGAAATGGATGCCGAGACGGAAAAATGGCCCGAAACGGAGAATGATATTGTTCGGAAGGCCAAAGCCATGTCGCAGATGGCGTTCTCCATGTACCAGTTTACCAGGGGTGAAGGGGAACTGAAAACGACGCAGGACCTCTTCACTCAAGCGGAATTCTTCGCGGAAGATGCCAATAAACTTTATAAACTTGTTAGGCAATTCTCTTACCAGGTAAGTCAGCACTTGAATTAATTTAGTGTTTGTCTGTTAATTAAGGAAAGTAATAAGTTATTTTTAATAACATGTTCCCTTAATAGGCCTAATTTATCTTTAAATTAATAATTATTTAAAGTAATAATAGAGCTTGACCAGAGTTTATTAAATTTTTAATTAATTTTTAAATAAATAAATAGGAATTACACATTAAAGCAGGGATAAGGGAGTCAGATGGATTGGAAATGATGATGGGCGACCTGCGGCACCATATCTCTCCCAGTGTACCTCGCGCACGCCCCTACCTTTCCGTAGGCGATTGCTAAGTGCTGCCGCGTAGCGCCATTTTATTTGAATGAGAACTAGCTTCTATTTTTGAGATAGAGGGAGCGTCCTTTACAATTTCGTCCGGCACGACCCTACCTAACCGCTGGGGATGATGGGAGAACTATGGTGCCGTAGGTGGGGGTACAAAGGCAACGCTGTAGGTATGGGGGTTTCCACTCCATTATTCTCTCCTTCAAGATTAAAGATCGCTATTTTAAAATATTATGTCCGTGACAGTGAGCGCGCGATCGCGTGGACTATGTAAATATCAACTCCTGCGCATGCGCTGCCGGTTTTAGCGCAATTTTTGGTTATAGGCGTTGGCGCGATTTAGATCTGTTATCCCAATCCACTTTTGTCTCCTTTAGGTAATTGAATTACTTTGTAATTAGCAAAGTAATTTTTAGTTATAGTTTTTACTGAATAATTAGGCCTATTTTGATCATATGAGTAATCGTGAAAAAGACTTTTTTTGGAGTTGAAACCTCGTAATCAGTTCCCCCAAATAAACAGCCAAGGCTTAACGTAAATGACTAAGTCTGTTTTCTGGCGTTTTTATTAAGGTTCCTGGTGGTCAACAGAAAAAAGAGCTTTTAGAATATTTGGATAAGGTTCCAACCTTCGTCCAGCAGCTACAGTTCACGGTGAAAAATCCTACAGTTGGTAAAGCAGCCACTTTCACGAAAGTAAGAGAAGTAAAACCCTGGTTATTGTTTAACCTTTGAACTCTAGTGTTGGTTTTTAATGACGTTTGGTTTTTTGATGTTTTTAAAGGTGGATAATGTGATTCAAGAAACGAAAAATTTAATGAACGTGATATCTAAAGTAGTGACTACCTGCCTAGTTTGTGCAACGAAAGTGAGTACATGAAAACCATTTTTTTATTGCTTCAAACCAACACTTAAGAGCTTAACTGCAACTAAACTATAATTCCATATCTAAGTTTTGGTTTGAATTATTTTTGTTTTGCGGCATTTGCAAGCGCGGTTCTTTGTTGTTTGTTGTAGTAGTGGTGGTGTTTAACATTTAGTAATCACTGCACTTAACATCATCTAATTTACTAATTGCGGATGCACATTTTTATATCGTCTTGCGCAAGACTTATTTGCGAATATTTGCTTATGGGGTAACTATTTATATATCACTTTAGTGAATGAACAAGTTACGTTTTATAGACCATTTCGAAAATTACATACAGAGAAACAAACACACAGGGGTAGGGCCGCCATTGGAATATTCTCCCTCTTGTTAAGAAGCACCGCTAGAGGCAGTGCTTGTTGGCTACCCTCCCTAGGCGTGTAGTGAACTCGGTTGAACTATGTCTGGAGTGGCTTCTTGGCTAAAGGGAGAATACCCCAATGGCGGTATCCCCCCTATGTGTTGGTTTCTCTGTATGTAATTTCCGAAATAGCCTATTTGATGAACATTCTGTAGATATCCTTGCATTTTTAAAACTTGCAATAATAAGTGACATAACATATTACAAACATAACATACCCTTGCACTAACCCTGTTGTGAAAAGTAGACACAAACCTTATTGTACCATTGTAGAAGTACCTAAACTTTGTAGTCTCAACAATAACTTAGTTGAAAAACCCTCTTTGACTTGATGGTAACTTTTTAAATATCTATTTCCTCTCCATTACTGTTCTTATTCCTGAGGTTGATTGCATTGTTGATATTCCCAAAAACATCCTCCATGGTTCCTTTCAATATCCTTAATTCCTTTGTTTGGTTATCACCTATTTCCTAAATTCCGTTTTGTTGGTAGTTACTGGTATTCCATGGTTTCCCAAGGGTTGTAGAGCTTGTTTTTGGACTGTTTTCATGATCACATAGGTTTAATTCATGGCTTGTCGTAAATTTTCAAACATTGCTTATACAACCCGTTCCAAGCAAGCACTTTTTGTTCAGTGGGATTTTTTTCGATCCAAGTAGGCTAGAACTTCGATTTTGAGCAATGTTTCACGTCATCACTGTTTATTGGTACATATTTATCGCTCTGATTTGGTTCCAAAGGTTGATTTTTATCCATTTTTCATGCACATCTGGTTTACAATGTTTTCATATCCTCACCTGAATTCCAATGATTTCACTGCTTGTTTAATATTTTTCAATCACTCGTGGTTCATTTTGATGGTATTGGAGCCTAATCGCAAGCTTTTCGTGGTGCTGCTATTGGTTTAGCAGCTTTTTTGCATATTGTTGCTGGTTTTTTGAGATTGGTCATCCAAATGATCAATGGTTTTTGGGACAAATATTGTATTTGTGGTTTCAGTTCAATCTGGACTTTGGAGCGGGTGGTCGACGTAACCCCGGCTCTCCCTATAGAAATGACTCTGACGACCAAGGAGGGGATTCTGGGATGCCTCTAAAAGGTGGCGGGGTCAGCGCCTCAGACCCGGGCATTTGACAGTATGGGATCGGTCCCAGGAGGGCCAAGAGCGAACCACGCAGAACTCGCGTGTCTTTTTTACTCTTTTAGGGTCAAAATCCAGGCGAGACTAAGGATAGGGGGACGGAGCGGTTAAAACACCTGAAAAGTCTTTTCAATGGCGTCTTTCGCTGCCATAATCACGTGGTGGTGATGGCGTTTTTTGATTGGCTTAAAGGTGACGCCGCGACTGTCTTCCTAATATTGTAATTAGCAAGACAAATGCGTCATTCATGAGGGGTGCTACCACAAAATTTGGCCTAATACATATTGGTTAATTATCAATGGGATTCCTTCAGTGGTTGTTGATTTTAAAGATGGACATAAATTTTGGGTTTTAACCCTTTTTTAAGTTACCTTAGGTTCTCTTGGTTCGTTACAAAGCTCTTCTTGATTTCTTTTACGTTTTTTTTTTTTTTTTTAATTTTAATTAATTAAATTGTTAATTTTTTAGGTTTAGTGCACTTAATTAGGTTTGGTTTCAAGTCATAGGCCTTTTTGAAATCCAAATTGGAGGTCCTAAATAGGTTTTTAATTTAATCAAAAAATTGTAGGTCAAGTTTGAAATAAATGAAATTTAAAATCGTTTTTATTTTATTTTAACCCAACCTTAAAATATAATTTAATTAACAATTTTTTTAAACAATTAACCATCAAAATTACGAACCCTTAATGTCTGTTTTTATTTTAATCAAAAACCACTAATCCTTTAACAAAAAAAAATCATACATATCATTAGATAATTAATTAAATTCAGCGAGCTTAAATAAATAAATAAATAAATAAATAATAATGTTGCCCTAGTTTTAATTTAAAAATATATATATTTAATTCAAAATACTATAATAATTAATAATATAAATAATAAATACTTTTAGATGAAAAAATAGATGCAATATTTTAATTAAAAACCAATTATTTAATGAAAATATTTACTATGCACTTTTTTTTAGCCAACAGCAATATTTTAAAGTAGATATAGAAAGCGAAGCGTGCCAAAATAATTTTATTTTTAATTTAATTATTTTTATAGCGAATTTTAAATAATTCATTTTTTTGAATTATTTTATGTTTAAATTTAGCTAACCACTGCCAATTTAATAGTTAGTTAAAAACTAGGGCAAATCTGATAAATGAAGCAATACTTCGCTGCTAAAAATTAAATAAATTATTAATTAGGAGATAAAACGCAAAATTTTTAAAGCTTTGGCGCAAAATTTAAAAAAAAAACAAACAAGCATGGGCGGCCTTTCTTTCAAATTTGACTTGCTGGTTACGACCTCAGTCTTTAGCTGACTCCACCCATTGGGCCTGTGTCGGCAGCCCTAGACCCTCCTATTAATAATTAAAATTAAACAACACTAGGCCTATCCCTAATATCACTAAAAAAATGTTCCCTTCCCAAAATCTATCCCAAATCAGACTTTTCCATAAATATATTGAGGAAAAGTTCTTATCACAAATCGTCAATCGTCTCGTCAACAATCCCAGAAAATGTTTGTCTGAGAGTCAGTTAGGATGAGTTACGTGTTTGGTCGAGTTAAATGAGTTTAAAATTGATTTTAAGTCGGTTTTAATTAATAGTTAGGTCTAAAAAGACTCGAATTATTAGGATATGTTTATCATTTATTTTAAGACACAACAAAACAGATTATAAATATTTTTTTACCTTTAAATTAATTTTGAAATGACATTGATATACTAGAATAATAAGTTAAAGGGATGTACAATGTGTTACGTTAGGGGCGTGGTCTTTATTAAGCTTATCTTCCATCAAATAGAGCTGTACTGGGCATGCGTGAATTTAGTAGGTTATCAAGGTTGATTCTATCCGTCGAGTCGTTCCACGCTTACTACGTATTAAAGCAGACGACGGACAACCACGTGACATTGCCTAATCACCCTACTCTAGGAAACGGTAACACTACATCTTGAAAACATAGTTCGCTCGTTGTACATCCCTCTAAAAAGCAGTGATTTCCGAAATTAAATATAGAATGACTTTGATATGCTATAATCCTAATCTTAATCTCTTCCTCGGGCATTCCTTTAAAGCTATCGTTTTGTTTTTCCCATCACTTATAGGCTTTATAATTATATTATTACGTAGTAATATAATTGACTAACAATTGCTCATTCTAACTGTATCGCCAAGTAATCCTACCATCACGTTCCTTAAATTATAAAAACACACTAATTAACAATTTGAATCGTAATTGAAATAATTAAAAACAACCTTCCATTCGTCGCGTGAAAGTGTCTGTAATGATGCGGCTGCCCACATTGATCTTCGAAAATGGTTTTTAATCAAAGGTTTTTCGTTGGTGTTTTATTCGAAAACGGTACGTAATTACTCTACCTAATTATATTGATATATTAAATTAAATATAATCGATATAAATATACAAATAAATTCATTAAAAAATAAGATGATGATAATAATACTATAAGAATCATGCAAATGCAAATAACACCGTATATTCGAATAGCAGTGGCGAAAAACTTAAAACTTGAAACGAGCACCGTGGGTGAATTGAGTGGATTTTGACCCTGAACCGAAGTGTTCTATATATATTGTAGAAAATATGTCCGTTGTCTATTGTTGGTCAAAAATCGTCCTAACGTTTGTCAAAATAGGTGAAACGTAAAAAAAAACAAATCGTAAGAAATTAATTATTACGCTATTTTTCAGTTTTAATTCATTAATATAGTTTTTTAATTAAAATTATGTCAGCAATTACGTCTAGGGATTTTATATAAAATAGAAATTAAATCAGTAATTACGTCTAGGGATTATAAATAATTGGTTATTAAAGGAAATTAATTGAACTTTTTTAGTTTTTATAGAGAAAATAATGATTTGAGTATTTTGATTAATTAATTATTTAAATTGCAGATTCGCTTTTAATTACGTTATAGATAGGTTTTAGCTAATTATTTTAGTAACTGAAAAATCAAAATTTTAGTTTACGTTTATTCGATTTGATTTGAAGTTAGTTTCCTCAGCTAATTATACAAATTAATTCATATTCATTAAATAATTAATGAAGACATCCCATCGATTCGAAATATTCAGTAAACTTCCCCTTAATAGACTTAAGTGCTTAAGGATGACTTCACATTAATTTAATTACCACTAAAATTAGATTAAAACTGATAGAATTTGAGTTTAAATTTATTTACCAAAAACACTTAATAATTGGTCTCGGAGCAATTAAAATTAAATAGCGTAATCAATTTAGGCTCAAAACACAAAACAAGCTTTAAATAAGATAAACACTCTAAAGAGTTAAATTATACATTTTGTTTTTTGAAATAGATAATTAAACAGAATAAAGATAAAAACCTATTTTCTATAAAATATTAAAAAAAAATAAATAATAATAATAAATCGCAGCTATTTAACATTTGAGAAAATTAAACTATATAATAAAGGTAGCGAAGCGTTAATAATTTATTTGAAAATAAATATTTCAAATAAATAAACAAATAAAAATGGGAATATTTTTAATTGCAAATAGATTTGAAAATAATAATCAACCATAATTTCACAAATTTGGCTTAAAAAATCACATTCACAAAATTAAAAATTAAAAACAGGTAATCTTAAATAATGCTTAAATACTAGGACAGAAAACCTAATTAACAACAAACACAAATTACCTAATTAATTAATGATTATATCATAAAATAAAATAAATGATTTTTCATGAAATAATATTATAGGTTGAATAACGATATTTAAAAAAAAATATATAACCCACCACGCCGCCTAAAATGTGCCAAAATTAAAAGAAATAAATTACAAATACATATAGAGTTATATATAAATATATATTCTTCCCCCAATTAATTAAATTAAATTAATTGAGTAATTAATTAAAATAATTAAAAACGTTTCGCTGCTTTTAAAAGTTACACGTACGCGGAAAGGAGAGGTGTTTAACCGAAAAAAAAATAGAAATTACAGGTAAATAGTAAATTATTAATTAGAAATGATAAATACAGGTATTATTAACTATAACCACAATTAATTATTTTAATTTAGTTAATTTAACTTGGTAACTTTAATTAAGAATAAATAATAAAAATAACACGTACTGAAAGATCATAAGTCCCTGACCTTAAATTAAATTTAATTTAATTAAATTAATTATTTTTAATTATAATTTAATTAAAATTTAATTAAAAATAAAATTATTAGGGTCACCCTCAGGGACTTTTGCGTTTATAAAATATAATATAACTAATTTATACTAGCGCCACTGTGCGGGCAGCTCTGTGATATACATTTCGATATGTGTACAAAAAACTAATCTAATCCCCCAATTACTAATTAACCCCCCCCCCCCACACACACATAAACACACAATAAGCAAATTAATTAATTAACCTTAGAAAACTTAAATACCCTTGTAATAAATAATCCAGCTATAGTTCATATTTCCTACGCACTTCTCTATCTATTCTAATATCTTCACATTCTACACAAAAAAAATACAAAACCTCTCCCAACGTGTAAAACAATAATATTATGAAACTGAAAGCAGTTTTTATCGATGACAAATGATAAATATTTCAGTGTTTTAAGTCCGATAACGTATCAATGTGTTACGAGTTTAAAACGTCTTAGGGTATATACAAACTTTGAAATACTTTGAAAACTGATATTTTTGACTCAATTCGACAATTATTTCAATGTACAGCTTGGTGTTACTTTCTGATAAGTCTGTAGGCATAAATTATGGGGGAAATTCTTTGGGAAATGTAACTTCTATCTCCATTTTGTCACAATGGACACTTTTTTCAAGTTATGATAGGTCAAAGTATTTTACGGATGACCCCTTAAGTTTAATTAAGACACTCGCTGAAAGACAATGATTTCTAATTTCATTAATTTAAGGGGTCATCCGTAAAATACTTTGTCCAATCTTAACTCGATTTGAAACAGTGTCCCTTTTGGCAAAATGGAGATAGAAGGAAGTTACATTTTCTATAGTCAAAATCGATTTCCCAAAGAACATCCCCAGACTTAATTTATGGTATGCAGACTTATCAGAAACACCCTGTATATGGCTAATTGCTGGTGACAGGAATGAATGACAAAGTTTCGTAACATAATCAGAAGTATATGATAGTTATTAATGAAAGTTTTGGTACGTTAATGTAAGTGATCCATTAGTTTAGTTGGTAAGAACTTTGCGCTGGTAAGTGGTAATTATATGATAGTCGTTGGTTAGATGATTTTAATATTTAGTTGCGTATTGGACCATTAACTTCCTCCTTTAACGCTAGAAAATTAAAATTAACAATAGCTCTACTAAATTTGAGAAGATTAGAAATTTAATGATTTTTTTACATTTATTTATTATTTGGTTCCAGTCTAATTTGGTAATTTTTTTCTAAAAATGCACAAATATATTACTATAATTTTCGTTATGTTAGGTTAATTAAGACTAAAATTAATTAAAAATTCACCTTTACGCATTAAAGATTTATTTTAGTTTAATTAATTAAAACTTGAATCCTATATTTCTGATTAAAATACGAAACTTTTTCAACGATACTTTTGTCACTTTAAAATGAAATTTTCTCACATCTCCTGAAATGAAAATATTTTGGCTTCCAATCAATATCTTCTATTTGTTTTAGTGAATGTAGCAAAAATGGGAGTAAAAAATTAAACGAAAAAACAAATGAGGCGGAATACCGAATATATAATTAACTTAATGAGAAATAGATTACTATACCCTCGTATTTTAATTATATAGATGTAGGCCTAATGAAAAATAACTGGAGAAACAATTTCGTCGTTATAGTGAAAAATAAATATAAATTAGTAAGTTAATGGCAAAATTGGAGCGAGCTTCGAGAGGGTGTGGCGCAGTGTCTATAGAGGTAACGTTAGGTTAGGTATAGAATAATTAAAGGTATACATTCTGGTGAGAATATTTAGTTTTTGACAAAAAAGGGTGGACGGGAATTTATATATGAGTATTGTAGCGCAGCGGGACGTTGATAGCACTAATTAGAATTTGCATAAAGGATGCGACTGCACGTGCAGTTGTTAATTAGTTTAATTTTAATTTTAATTTGATAGGTAAAATTCCCAACAAAATTTGAATTTTTGGTAAAGGGTTAACACTTAGAGAACTTTCTTATTATTTGGCCTATTTTGGTCTATTTTTGTTTATTTTAAAGTTCTCGGTAAGTGCTGTTTATTTTAACGATTTTTTTCTTTGAAAGTATAGTCTAAATTTAACTTTAATTACTAAGCATTAATTATAATTACTATATATTTTTTAATTAATTCAAATCAAGAGAGAACAAATAAAGGGGTAGTTAGATAGGTAATGGGGGGGGGGTTAAAGGTCGGATAAGGATACAGGCAGGTCAAAGGAAGAGAATTGATCAATGATAAGAAAGATTTCGCTTAAATTATATATTACTAATTACCCGATACTAAAATTAATTAGTTAATTAACACTTTAATTATATACGTTTCCCAATCTATAACCTCCGTTTTCACATTAACACAAAATTCCCTCCCCAAGTCAGTACGTCAGTCTTTTAGAAGAAATAAATAATTATCGAAACGTTTTATATTTTAACAAATAAATAAAACGGGAAATAAATAAAATAAATAAATTCAACGCATTCTGTGATGCTTGTTATTGTAGTTAATTTAGTCTCATTAAATTAAATAAGATAAACTAAATAGTAATTAATAATTATTAAGTAAAGGAGAGTAATGTTTGTTATTAATAAACATATTGTTAATATTTATAAACGTAAAAAATACTAAAATACAAAAAAAAATGCCCAAACACGTAAAAAAAAAAATAAACAAAAATTTGGTTGCGCGAAAATAAAAAAAAATAACAAATGTAAATAACTATGTGGCTTTTGAAAGATAATTGGGAGGTGGGTATAAACAAAGTGTTTTAATCGAGCAATATTTGTCTAGTTGTAAAAAAATAATAACAAAAATTAACGAGTTAAAAAAAAGAGAAAATATCAGCCGTAGTTACAGCATGGGTGAGTAAATTGACTGAATTTAATTAATCCATTTGTAGTAATTATCGCTAATTATTTTTCTTTTTTTTTTCATAAAACGAAATATTACTATCTATATTATAGAGTAAAAAAGATCAGTTTTTCTGGCTTCCTTTTCTATATAAAAACTGTGGATCATAATTTGGTTTCTCTGATTATTCATACCTTTGCGACCGACACTCAATTTATTCTAATTTATATTTTTAATTTTGGTTCTATGAGAGCTACAGGGAAGTCCTTTGAGTATGTTATAGTCCTATTTCTCACCTTTCCATGGATACTAAATAATTGGGTTACAATAATCAGGGCCCGAGTAATTAAGCAAAATGTTCATTAACGTCGTCTCCATAGGATTAACATTACTTTATTTATACCTAACTCATTAATGAAATGGTCCATCCGTAGCATTTAATTTATTTATTCTAAGATGATTTAGGCCTACACTGACAAATAATATTTTAATAAGTTCAAAAGTGGCCTACCGAAAAGGTGTACCCCAAAATTGGGGCCCCTGACAAATGGTTTCCTGAAATTGAAACGTTTTGAATTACGAAGCTATTATAAGTGCGAATATGGCTTAGCTTTACCACGCCGAAAAATTAAACGTTTCGTACCTACACTCGTTTTAAAAATGACTTTGCAGAACTAATGATTGTATTGCAGTATTTGCAGCTTATGAAACGAAAGGTATGTTTTTAGTATTGCAATGGTAAACTCGCCACTCGCAATCTGCTTTTCTAAGTTCTTCACCTATTGTCTCTACTTCATTAGACAATACTATAAAACCAGGATTAATATCTCGGTGGCGTTACTCTGCCTATGATAAATGGTTTCCTGTAAGACAAAAATATCCCCCTAAAATTAAAACGGAGGGTGGTATAGAATGCGTTATGTTCGAAGTATACGAAACCGAAGGAAATATTCTGAAAGAAAGATTTCGGAGGTATCTCTATCTTGAAGGAGATAGGGATGGAGTGGTAAGCCCCATCCATACCTGTAACGTTGCCTCTGTATCCCCACCGAAGTCTACCCAGCATCCTCAGCGTTTAGGAGGTAGGGTCGTACAGTACGGAATCGTAAATAGAAGCTAGTTCTATAACAAATACAATGACGCTACGTGGCAGCACTTAACTATCGGCCTCTTCCAAAGGGTAGGTAGCGCGAGGTACACTGGGAGAGTTACGATGTTGCAGGTCGCCCATCATCATTTCCAATCCATCTTTCATCATAACTTCGCGTTTATCCACTTTTGGATAATGTTTTTTATCTCTCCGGTGGCGAGATATAGGCTTCATCAATCTCTCTTTCTTTAACTAAGCGTCTGACAGTCGGAAATAGAGCCTCGGATGGTTGCGCTACATCTAACACTTTTTTATGCCTCTAATTTTGAAAGTACATACATACCATTCATTTGCCATTCGCAAATACAAACGCTTTATTTGGCTTTCGTTCCACTGTTTTGTTCCAAGAGCAGTTAGCAAACACCCTATATAAGGCGACGGAATAGTACAGAATAGGTCTGAAAGTAGTCTACGCAAACTGCTCTTGAAATGGGAATATATAGAAATAGAAAAGACACTTAACAAATATTTTTGGCTCTCTTGTAGAATTTTTATTGCGCTGTTTCAGTTAGTGTACATATAGTTTATTTAGCAGTTTGTTTTGTTGACTTGAATGATAATACTGAGCAGACAACATACGTCCGCTGTCGTGTATATGGCCTTTGCTTTATTATTATTACCTTTGTTTATTTATTTATTTATTTATTTATTTACAACCCTGAGCTTGCTTGGGAATCCACAGATTCGGTTTAAATACTAATAAGCTACAATAAATAGGCAAAAATATGTATGCATAGGTTTAAATATTATGATGTCCTTCTTGAATGTTTAAACTCCTTTGAACTCGACGCTTTCACTTCCGGTATGCGTGCTGACCGCGTTGTATTTCTGACTTTTCTTGGTCAGTTTGATATTGTAAAGCAGTAACAGGATGCAAATGGCCCCCAAAATTAGGAAGGCCGCGAGCAGACCCCATGTGGCCGATTTGAAGTGTTGATT
The DNA here is from genome assembly GCF_054372755.1 of Phalangium opilio. Lineage (NCBI taxonomy): Eukaryota > Metazoa > Arthropoda > Arachnida > Opiliones > Phalangiidae > Phalangium > Phalangium opilio. The sequence continues at coordinate 3,845,337 of NW_028324151.1, forward strand.
GGTTTCTTGGTCATCGTAGTAACGTTGATTCGTCCATAAAAGTTCCTTGACCATAACGCTAAAGAACTCCAGCTTTGCAGAACGGTATTCGGATCTGATGGTCAATTCTTGCGTATTGGAGTCGGTTTTGTTCTGTATTATCAAGCTGCTAAAGTTGCCCGAAAATGGAAGCCAGCTTTGGAAGGTTCCTGGTCGGAAGTTATTCACGTTTCTGTTGATTGATTTTGGGGGTGATTTTGGTCAATTAATTTTTGAATTAATGTTTTTATATCAAAGTTAAATTTGTCAACTCACCCATCCTTGAAAAACTTAGCCCAGGCTGGCATCAACTTTTGTTTGTAGTTGAGAAAAGCGCCCAATTCGGGTTGGTCGGGTTTATACTGACGTTCAATTTCTTCATTGTTGAAAAATATGAAGGCGTCGTCCATTACTGTGGGAGCTATATTGGAAAATTAAATCATTTAATTAAACTATCCTATTTTGATTATTGCGATGTCATACCATAAAATTTGTAGTTTTGCATCGAGTAAGCGTATTTTCCGTAAGTGTATGGTCCCTGGTACTCCAAATTGTAGACGAAAATTCGGTCCTGTAGTCGTTTACCCATTTTTCTGGCTAATATGTCAACGGCGCTGTTGTATTTGAAGTCCGATATGAATTCAATCCATGGTAAAACTGATTCCGCCCAAGTAGTTGAATTGATGTGTTTGAAATACAAGTACTTGACTCCCTTTACCACCGATTCCAGTTGATGTTTTTGGACGGCGTTTATATCGTAACCGTATTTTGTTCCAGGGAATAAGTTCTTTCGAAGGTAGGTTGTTAGAGGATCACTGTCTCGTTTGAACTCTTCCAAAGCTTCTGTTGTGGTATACGTTATTGGTATCAATTTTGATATATGGTTTTATTTAATCCAACTTACCGAAAAATTCAACTGCACCGGGGTTTTTGGTCATTCCAAATATGACAGGAATATCGGCAGTCACTTCACCATTTTCGAATGCTTCAATTGGATCTTTCTCAAAGAAGGGTTTGTGATCTACGTTACCGTTTCTGGTGAAGTTGTCCAATACCGGTACAAACATGCCCTAAGAAATGATATTCAGTTTAACAACTTTATTTATCATTAATTTGCAATGTTTTCTTACCATTTCTAATTGGGATTGGGCCTTTAAGATATTTGATACGGATTCTTTCTTTAATTTCTCTTTTAAATCGTGGCTACTTCCGGCGCTAATTTTCAATTGTGCCGTTAGTTGTTGTCGGGCCCTCCATGGTTCGTAGCGTTGAAATGCCCATGGACTGTACAAGGATGCTCCCGATATTATAGCTCTTTTAAAATAATCTAAATTAAACAAAAATTAATTATTTTGTTCCAAAAAAATTTAATTCGACTTCATTCTTACTTTTGCTGTCGCGGTTCAGCATATGGTACGAGACGGACACGGCCCCACTTTCGTGTCCCATTAAGGTCACCGCGTTCTTGTCTCCTCCAAATTTCTCTATATTTTCGTTGACCCATTTCAAAGCCATCTGTTGGTCCTTGAGACCAAAGTTTCCAGGTATGACCTCATCACCCGTGCTTAAGAATCCAAACACTCCCACTCTGTAGTTGACGACAACGAGTACGAATTCGTTATTTCCTTCATTTAACAAGTATTTGGGACTGTAGTATTCGCTGTTGGCATTAGCGAAGTAGTTTCCTCCTGGGAAGTAAACAACGACCGGGTTTCTATTCGTGGAACTCGGGTTTATCGCGCTTTTGACGTAGACGTCCAGAGTTAGTAATTGGTCGCCTTGCATCGTCGATGTGGCTACTTCTTTCCATAGATCCCCCATTCCAGCCACTTGAGGACAAGGGTTTCTGGGTTTATCTCCGTATTCTTTACTCCATCTGTCTAATGTTTCGGGATTCTAATTGATGGATAAAATAAAGTAATTAAGTTAATTGCATTTATATCGATATTGATTTAATATAGAAAGCTTAAGAGGCCTTCAAACGTGAACATAGTTATTAGCTAGACGCATGTCTTTAGTCTCAATAGATTTAATCCATGAAAAGCTTAACGTTGGATGTCGACTTACAGAAATATCATTTAAAGTCTATTAACTTTAATTTCTCGATGCCAATTAATTATTATTAATTAGAGAAGATTTCGCCAATCCAATATACAATTCTCAACCCTTTTATTTATTTTTTAAATTGCGACCTAAGAACCTGAAGATGGAGAGTTCTAACAACATACCTCTGAAGTTTAATCTACTTCTGATTGATATTTACACATATTTAAACCATCTTTACCTCAAATTGCTGGTATTTGGCATAAGGTAATCCCAAAAACTCGAAAGCTCCGGATGAATCTTGTCCATTTCCTTTATATCCCTTTGCTATTCCTTGATTCAATTGCACCTCCGATGTTTGTTGAGCTTGGACCAAGTCTATCCTCGAGTTAACCACCAAAGCCACCACCACTACCACTAAGAATGGCAAGCGTAACATAATCCTAGAATACATCTTTCAAACGCTAAGTAATCCCTTTGGAAGTCCAGGTACAAATGATGTCCTTGTGGCTCCTGGATATGATATTTATATAGCTTAGATTTGGGTGAAAATCTCAGGAAATCGTATAAATTTCTCCATCCTCGTTATCTTTTATTTGAAGTCAAGTTGAAACGCGTGGGTTTTTTGCGATATCAAAGTTCAAATAGAAGTTTTCTCTAGTTATTACTCAGCGGAACCTTATTGTATTGTTGGCGAGGTTGCAACGACGGACACGGTTTCGAGACATGTATGATGGCACAAGGTGTTATTTTCCCATTAGCGATTGTACCGACAAAGGTAAATCGCTGTCGGTACTCTTATCACAGGATTATTTGAGCGGAAGTTAATCTAGATTAGGGGACAGGTATATTTACGTCTTATCTATTAGCGAGTTAGTGTGAAAATAATATATATACAGGGTGTTTCTGATAATATAGTTATGGGTGTTAAGTATAGTTGTAGGGAGAGCAAAACTGGGTTATTTAGTTTATGTCAATACTTTATAACGCTTGGTATTCATTGACTTAGAGCTAATGCATAGAATGGTAGCTACGAAGGGACATACGTATTGTGTTTATTAGCCTATTTTGTTACTGCCTGCCTTTCTTACTTACTATCGGTTCGATATGGCTATTTTTGAATTTTGAGTTTCTCTAAAAAAGTTACAAAAACTTGGCTCGCTAAACTAAAATTTAGTTTAATCTTTAAAGGCACTTGAAATGCAATTAGGAGAGAGCTTAGCTAGCTTCCCAGAAAGCAAAGTGTGTTGAATTATTTTAAAAATAGGCCAAGAGATTAGTACTTATATCTATTTTTAAGTAGATTTACATTAAATTTTAAAGTAAATACATTTTTCTTTGATAATTCAAGCGAAAGTCTTGAAAGTTTTAGTTGAGTGTATTTTAGGCTTATAATGCTTAAAGGGAGGGTGAATTAAAAGATAATCAAGTGGTTTTTTATGTATAGATTTTTCTTCTAATCATAAGACCAATCTGCATAGAATGATTTTAAAATTCAAATAAGTTTTATTAGATTTCGTGGATAATTTTAAATTTGCACGTCCGACCAATCATGTAACACCCTGCCTTCCTGTTAACAAAATTCCCGTGCCACGTGCTCCACATGTCGAATGAAATACAGCGCGAGATTTGATAATAGTTCCAGTGGAAATTTAATTTATTCATTATTTTACATGACTTTCAAAAATTGAAAATTAAAATACCCCCTCCACCACCTCATATCCTTAAACTCGTTTCACCCTCTCTTGAACAATGCCTTAGGGTGGAGTATGAATTATTTCTCACGCGTTCGAATTTTAACTCGATTAAATCGATATCTTTAAAATCACCTTTTCTTTACTGTTTGTCATGTCAGTCAATTTATGGGGGTGTTAATTACGAAAATATTTTAGGTGGGCGTTTCCCGAAAATATATTTTTGTACAAAGCTAAAGCTTGTTGTTTGTCCATACTCCGCTTAGCGCCGCACACGCTTATTTGGGACGGAAGCCTGGGCCTTAATTCGTCCATAAGTTCATATGTTCACCATAAGTTTGTTAATCTCTGGTTACAAACTGGAGCTTGTAATTTTGAAGTGAGGGATGTAGGTCATAGATTCAGGGTAAAGCGAAGACGCCTGGTGAGGCGCTGTCAAAGGCTTAGTAATGTAGTAATAAATAAATGGAACTTGGTCCTGCAAAATTAATTTAACCGAGTGTAGGACTTCAATTCTCGCTTCCGTCGTTCTGCTAGAACTAGTTATCTCGAGCTGTTAGTCTCTCAGTAGCATTACGAAGTATAGGTAGTGTCATACTTATGGAAGGAACGTATCTTATAAACTTATGCTCGTCGCTATACAATAATTTTTCGTTGTGTCAAAGGAATTAACGTATATAACTAACTAAACCGTTAGAAATAGAAAAAAAAATCGCGGTCCAAAATCTCTTGTTTTTCTTCTGCCTCTTTGGGTTCTTAGTTTGCTTTAGAGTAAAGGTTGTTTTAACGTATTGCTTTGGTTATTACGATTAGATTACTTTAGGTTTGAGTGTAGAGCAAATTGGGTGTGGTCTCGAGTATGGTCGTCATACTTTATTATAGGAGACTGCCTGTCGTCTCCAGGAAAGCGTCGCGAAAGATGCATATGTGGGTGTTTTAATTATGTATTATTCAGTGATGTTTCGAAGGCCATTATTTAATGTGTAATTTTAAGTCGCCTATTCGGTGTTTATGTGTATTTTCACAAGAAATAATGGTGCGTTCGGGATTTGATATAGGTTAGGGAATACCTGGAAAAGTCAGGGAATTTCAAAATTGGATATAAAGGTCAGGGAAAAGTCCGGGATTTTCAAAATTGGATAAAAAGGTCAGGGAAAAGTCCGGAAATTTCAAAATTTGCCCAAAAAGTCAGGGCGTTTTGAAATTGGCCAGAAAGGTCAGAGAAAAGTCAAGGAATTTCAAAATTGGCCAAAAATGGTCGGGAAAAGTCAGGGAATTTCAAAATTGGATAAAAAGGTCAGGGAAAAGTCCGGGAATTTCAAAATTGGATAAAAAGGTCAGGGAAAAGTCCGGGAATTTCAAAATTTGCCAAAAAGTCAGGGCATTTTGAAATAGGCCAAAAAAGGTCAGGGAAAAGTCCGGGAATTTCAAAATTGGATAAAAAGGTCAGGGAAAAGTCCGGAAATTTCAAAATTTGCCAAAAAGTCAGGGCATTTTGAAATAGGCCAAAAAAGGTCAGGGAAAAGTCCGGGAATTTCTAAATTTGCCAAAAAGTCAGGGCATTTTGAAATAGGCCAAAAAAGGTCAGGGAAAAGTCAGGGATTTTCAAAATTGGCCAAAAAGGTCAGGGATTGTTAATCCTACGGGTTAGCGTGTAAAGCTTAAATACTGTTAAATAAGAACTAATGGTTATTTCCAAAATTTAATTGTGACGAAAGAATGACGAAGAAAAACAATTAAAAATATTTTCTTAATCTCTGGAAATAAAATGTCTTTACTTCATTGGATGAACTCGCTTGAAAATAACTTCGTAAAAATGTCAAAACAAGTCTCATTTTCAACTATGTCATATTTATATAAGCATGTTATAATACTTGTGGATAAATTACGCGGTAGTTATAGTTATAGTGAAGTATTTTTAAAGCGCGGAATCTAAATTAGTTCCTTAACCTTTGACCTATTATAGAAATGACAGAGCCATGCTTTTTTTAAGTTACGACTTCTTTTAAAATTCCGGCCGGTTTCTGTAGGGTATAGAGATATATTTTATTATATTATTTTTTCTTTTCAAATTTGCTTCGCTCGCTGCTTTAATATTTAACGCCACCGCTCTCTCACTTTTTATTTTGCGCCTATGCTGTAAATTTCGCATCGTCAGAGATAAATTTATTGAAGTTATTACTTCCCTTGTAAAAATGTGATAAATTTAGATACTGCATGGAAGACTCTGATTTAATAATATTTAACTTCAGTTTATTGCCTTCTATCAAACATACACCCACTTATTTTACAGTTTCAAACTTTTAAGAAAAACTTCTCATAGGTATCAATATAAGTTTATAAGATATGTTCCTTAAATAAGTATGACAATACCTATACTATGTCGTAATGCTAGAGAGTTCCTTACAGTTCGAGATAACTAGTTCGAGGGAGAACGACGGAAGCGAGAATTGAAGTCCTACACTCGGAGGTGGTTAATTTTGCAGGACCAAGTTCCATCTAGGTCCTATTTAGTCTGCATTACTAAGCCCCCTTTGACAGCAGCGCCTAACCAGGCGTCTTCGCTTTACCCTGAATCTATGACCTACCTCACTCACTTCTTGACAATCTCCAGTTTCTAAGTTACCAGTTACAAACTTATGGAGGAACATACTTATGAACTTATGGTACTAGGTATCAAGAACCAGAATTTAAAAGATAGCGTATTATAAAATGTTTCTTGTCGTAAAACTGACTCGGATCTTTTTCTAAGGTTGGGCTGTAGACTGACGATCTAGCCCCGCTTGGTTCTTTTTTTTTTATTTAATCGAAAACAGGTTTAAATTATTTTCTTTTATCTTGTTTTTTTTTTCTACTTTTCTTTAAATATGATAACTGAGCGAGCGCAATCGCCCCGGCGGCCGTCGCTCTTTAAAGCCAAAATGATGAAAGAATAATTTAAGTATACTACAATGAAATTGTTTTGTAACGGATATCCCATCCCCTTTTAATTTCACGGACTCATTTTATGTTCCCTTTTTACCTCTCCGAGTGACGTATGTCACGGAGAGGTTCTGTAACGATCGTGTCTGTCTGTCTGTCTGTCTGTCTGTCTGTCTGTCTGTCTGTCTGTCTGTGTGTCTGTCTGTCTGTTGTTACACCCACGTGACTGCGTTCGCAGTTTCCAAATCGGAGCAAACGTGTTCGCCATTTCCGAACTGCTTTCACAGTCACGGAAATGGCTCCTCTACTTGAGTTCTCACACCACCATCTTCTGGTCTTTGTCCATCCCACACGGACACCAGTCTGTACTTACTGGCTTCTAATCACCACCATCTTTTGATCTTCGTCCATCCCACATGGACACCAGTCTGTACATACTGGCTTCTAATCACCACCATCTTCTGGTCTTCGTCCATTCCACTTGGACACCAGTCTGTACATACTGTCTTCTAATCACCACCATCTTCTGGTCTTTGTCCATCCCACTTGGACAGCAGTCTGTACATTCTGGCTTCTAAACACCACCGTCTACTGGTCTTCCGTCTATTCCACATAGACACCAATCTGTCTCATTGGCTTCTACTCCATTATCATCGTTTGGTTTTAGGATATACGCGGCGATCAGCTAGGGTTACGAGAAACGTCTAGCCTCCCTAAGGTGGGATCGCCACCAAAGGTTTTCGCAATTGCGCTTTTTCCTTACTATTATAATGGAAACGAATCGTATATATACCCCAAAATTGGAAGAAAGCGGGCAAGAGGGGTACCCTTGACTTTAAACGTCAATATTAGCAAAGTTTGAGGTGATAATAGGTATAACTTTATTTTAAACGATTTAACTATTATTAATGTTAATTATTGAAGATTAAAATAATTAAAAATAATTATATTTATTTAAATATTAAAGATAATCTTGTTTCTCAACTCAAAATTAATACGGAAAGAGTTAAAAAGCAGTCTATGTTTTTGTCTGTGTGTGTCCGTCCATTGTTACACTAGTGCGTCGCGTTAGCAGTTAGCCTTGTGTTGATGTGTTAAGAAATCATACAGAACCTTAATATTCCCTTTTTCCATAATATAAAGTGAATATGTGGAAGTATTTTTCGTGATTATGATGCATTAAGTACTTTTGTAGCTTTAAAGCTCTGTTTCATTTTGATATTCCAAAGATTTTTTTTAATATTGTTATTTGAAATGGCTGTTTACATATTGCTTAAGCTATACTACATCTGTATATAGAATAATCCTTGGTTTAGTGATTTCATGAAGAAAACTAACACTAAGACTCCGGCGGGTATATTAAGTATCATCCGTAATAGGCTTATTGAAACAAGGAGTAAATAATTGAGGCCTGAGGTGAAGTGAACTCTGGGCTTTGATTTTCGTGTCTGAAATGAAGAGGCATCAACGGATCAGAGTGAGCCGAAAGTTAAATACACTATTAAATAATCAGGTTAAGATTTTATGATAGAAGAAAAGATCATGGTGGCAATTAGAATAGTAAAAGGGCTAATGGTAAACGGGTAGTAGCTACAGACTTTTTATTCTCTTTATAGTGCGCATTGACTATTAGTGCGTCTAGCTACAATTTAGCTTTGGTGTTATTTAACGTTAACATTCATGTTGGCAAACTAAGAATATTGTTGAGGTGAGACGAGACGATAGTGTTTACACTGCAAACCAGTTGTGAATGTAGCTATCAGAATATACGGTAAACAGCTGAAGCGAAGACTTCATTTCCTGATCTTTTCCCCATTGACTGATATCTATGTGTCCAAGATTTATCCTTATTGGATGTAAAATGTCGTCTGCTTTACTGTATTATTCGCTATGCTTGGAATACTGCTTCAATATTTCGTAAATTTTTAGTTCAAAAAAGAGAAATAATTCCATATCTAGGTAAATAAGTTTGTAGTAGTAGACCTCTTGACTCGGAGAGGTAATATTTTGGTTTTCCCAACTTGTTTTATATCTTGAGTGATCATTTTGAAGGAATTGTGAATTACAATTATTATTTGGTAATTTTTAAACGATTCAAGGGTTTGGGTATAAAAATATTTTGGGACGTCTAAGAAATACGTTGACGGTGTTATGGATTGTGTTGTGTTATCCCAACCCAAGTACTTGATCCTACTACGACAAACAGAGCTATAGACAAATTAAAGTACTTATAAAAAGTGAATTTTTAGATTCTCCTGGCACAAGGTCATCATAATACGGAAATATTTAACGAAGTCAGAACTAATTTAAATTTAAATGCCAAGCGGAAATGGTTTAAGGGTATGATAGATATAATTGTCCTCTGTCTAACAGTACAAAGTACTTGAGCCTACGTCAAACAGAACTCGAGAAATTAAAGTTTTAAATAGTGGACATCGTTTAAGGCGTCATAACTTGGTCAGTTTAAATTCTAAGCTGGAACGCTTTGAGGTTGTGATGGAGAAATGTTCCCTCTGTCCAACGTTACCAAGTACTTGCACCTACAACAAACAGGGCCCGAGAAATTAAAGTTTTAAAAACTGCATTATGTGACGTCTGGTTTAACAACACTAATCGCAAACGCTTCGAGGGTCTATCTAGCTAAGATATTCCAATGTCTCGGTATGGCTTCATACTCCCTTTGCATCTACGGGCTAATATCTTTCGCGTTTTTAGCTTTTTTCCACGCGTTAATTTCAGCCAAGTCGTATAACGGGGTGGTTATGCTCAATTATCAACGAGTTTCCCCTAACGGCACCGTAACATTCCCTCCTCCTCCCCTAATTAATGAAACTAAACCCCATTGTCTCTAATAATTTCGCAACGAAAAAACCGAACCTCCTCAGTTCATTTTCAAATATTTTAACTTGACAACGAAGACTAGTTTTTTTTCTTTTTTCTCGTTCATTTTCTTAACATATTTCCGTTCTTTTTCGAGAGGTTTACATCATTGCCTAAAAAGTTTTTTCCAAAACCGATTATGAACGCGTATCGGTCTCCGAGTAACGCATTGGAAAGAAACCGGTTAAAATTAAAGTAGATTAAACCCGAAGTTTCTTCATTAATTAAGGTCATGCTCGTATGATTATTTCCATTAAATTTTCAACCCCCTTTGTTTTTAAATACAGGTGTATAACGTCAAAATACGCCTTCTTTGATAATTTCCGTACAATTTACTTCTGGTTAGTTAAAATAATTCAAATATTTTTTGACGATTTTGCGGCATTTTTTCGTTTGAACCCTTTTTGAACGATGCCTTTCTATTCTATTTCGTTAACCATTTTAAAATAATGTATTTTTTCTTTTTCTTTTTTGGAGATCCAGGCCAAGTTAGCTTGGCTGACTCCTTTGCCAACAATTTTGGGGGAGCGTGCGTTCTATGGAAATAACAATCAAAAAGATTTGAAACTCAGATTCGAAGTCATATTTGAAATTCCTATTTAACCTTCTTTCACCCTGTCTCTAGGGAAACCTCTTTTCGATTATATCTACGTTCTGTTTTGTTTTGGTTCACGCTTTAAATTTAATTCATCTCGCGAAATTGGTCTTATGGCATTGAAATTTGGATTTGATCAAAAAGATGGGTGGTTTTTTTTATTATAAATTATCGTATTGTCTAGGGGACTTGGGGGTCAAAATTAATTAAGAGTGATAAACTTAAATCTAAAATTAGATTCCCTTTTTATGAAATTTCACTTTAATTTTGTTGGCATTAACCTCGATTATGTTTTTCTTTGGAAAGTTTATTTTTATCCGAGTTTAATTTAATTAATCACCTATCTTTTTAATCCACTTTTGATAAAAGGTGATTATCAACCCTAACATAACAAATAATGTTTTTGTAGTATGAAATATACGAAGAGCTATGTTATTGTAAATACTTGGCCTATAGAACCTTTGGGATTGTAGTTTGTGTTCCATTCAAAGTGATAATTATGTTCAGTTTTGCCACTATTTTTAATTCAGACTAAGGTTCGTTAGTTATCGCGAGGTATTATGGGAAACATGAATTTTGTGATCATGACTTTAAATTAATCTTTATAAAGGCATGATTTCACATTAATCTTTATAATGACTTCAAATTAATCCTTACAAATCCATGACTTCAAATTAACCCTTACAAATCCATGACTTAAAATTAATCCATACAAATCCATGACTTCAAATTAAACTTTACAAGACACCAAAAAAAAATTTCATTTCATATTATATAGATCGAACAATCCACCCCTTCAGAAAAAAAATAAGACATATCAATTAAAAATTGGAACTTTGACAACGTGGGGGGTTTTGTATTAGTTAGTTAGCCCTTATCGGTCGTGTAATAATATAGGCATGTCATGATATTACCCTCGAAGTTATTTTGAAAGCTCACGTCGAAGTGACTCGTAAGTTCTCCGGTACTAATTCGCTATGATCGAATGTTGATAACGTTGCCAAGATACTTTCGCTCGCCTTTGGCATGCCCTAGGCTGGCTTACGTACCCCGGAATTAAAATTTATTTTCTCTCTAGAAACCCAGGCTTACTTTCTCTCTTCTGTTCCGATAACGCGGCGCTTTCCCTTCCCTTGACTTTTAATTAGCATTCCCGAAAATGCGAAAAAAAAAATTAAAAAAACTGAAACGAAAACGAGATCTACCGAAACGATAGGCACCCTTTTCTCTCTTGGTATTTTTTCTCCCCGGCTTTCTTTTAATTATAGCCATTAAGTACTGAATACTATTAATTAGACTTCACGGAGGGCGTCTTAATTTATTCTAAAAGTTAAGAATATGAATCACCTAAATTTTTACAAACGTTTAGAAATGATTTCCGTGTTTGTTTGTCGGCATTTCTATATCAAAGGTTAACGCACAAAGTCGTATATCGTGTTACCGTAAATAACCATGATCTAATGGGGCTGATGATATAATTTTTATTTTTTTATTGATATGATGAATTTTGTGATCTGTTTTTAATGATGATTTGTGTGGGAGTGTGAAGTGATGTCTTTTATATCTCGTAAATTTGATTTCTTGTTCTTAATTCTGTTTTTTTTCGATATTTTTATGTAGATTGTAAGGCAATGATGCAGTGGGTGAGTCGGTTTTTAGTTGCATCATGGGTAATTATATCAATTATCACGCTTTTAATTTTATATTTAAAGGGGAGTGGTTTGAAAATTATAATTTTCTAGTTAACCGTTTTTGAGATGATGCATTTGAGTTATTTGAGATGCATTATTTGAGTTATTTGAGAATGATGTAGATTAAATGATGAGATTTTAGGACAGTGTAAACCATGTAATCTGGTTGAATTAGAGGACAATGGGAACTTTAACATTTGGTTGAATTTGAGGATAAAGTGAACCGTGGAAAGTGGTTTAATTTGATAAGATTGTGGACCATGGAATTTAGTAGAATTTAAGGATGAAGTTCACTATAAACTTTCCTTGACTTTGAGGACAATGTGGACTTGTGTTATGGCCTTAAGAACGACCATACTGGTATTGATTTGTTTATAAACATGATGATTCAACAATTAATTTAAAGATGAAGCCTTGGTCTATGGATGAGGACGTACAATTAGCAAAATGTAGTAGGTGTAAATTCTAATATTGCACAACACAATTAAGATTTTTAGACTTGTGGGTTGTAATGGTGATATACCCGAACATTCTCTAACCCCAACTTACACTCCTTCCCTTATATGGAGCTAAGGTCTTCTTAAAAGCTTTGAAAAAAAAACCTTATATCCACATAACTACTGTTTTCCACCAATTTATTTTTATTCCTAATTACAATTAAGTCGGTGGCGGGCGCGCGCGCGCTCCAAGTTGTGATAATTACGCCTACGTTTTAAGTACACCTCACGTCAGTGTTCTAAAAGACGTACGTCAAACAATTCGTGAATCTTCTTCCAAGAACTCAATCACTTTAACCCTGATACACATAGATGTGTCAAGAAAAACAGAAACACCCCGGTCCAATTATGATTGCTAAAAACGAAATTACTATTACGGTGCTTTCTAAAATCAGCGTTGACATCACTTGATATAATTGATACTTAACAGAGCAATTTGTTTAAAAAAAATTACCGATTTTTCTTGAATTCTGAAACAGTTCAAGTTAAAAATGTTGTCACCATCGAAATCTGTTTTATATTTATGAAGTAATACGCAGGAAACCTTTGAAATACTTTATAAAACCTTAGATTTTTCCTTGCCCCTGCCTTCCACCTTCATTGCCTCTAATTATGTAAATCAAAGTCGAATTCATGACCGAAATGATAAATGTTTATTCCCAAATTACACCTGTATACTTTAATGATACCTCATTGCACCTTTGACAGTAGCATTTTTGCCGCGGTTTCTGTTAAGACTGGTAATGTTAATTTGGTAAGAAAGAAATAGGCCTACAGGTTCAAACACCTTTTTTAATATTTCCAAATAAGTGTTTGGTTTAAGATTGTTAATGAAGTTGAAGGTATGAGAGGGTGGTTTTCTAATAACTTATATTGCCTTGATTTCTTGGTGGCCCCAGGTTATGCATTTATTAACCGTAAGTTCACGAAAAAAGCAATGGCTATATTTTCTTTTAACACGTTTGTCGGGGCGTGAACTGATTTTCAACTGTTTTCTTTTATTTTTAAACGCGGCTTCTTTTGTACTTATTTAAGATTCGAAGGGATTTACGCTGTTTTCTATTAGTTTAAGTTTAAAGAAAAAAGTGGTTTTCCACCACGTGACTCGTTACTTCACTTTCAATGATATAATTTAAGACAGGCGAATTTAAATTGCAAATATGAGTTCAAATTAGTTTTATTTAATTTTAATATATATTATTATATTGCCTAAAGGTAGACAGGGTGAGTTTTGAAACGTATTAAAGGGACGATGAAGTGGAAAATCAAGTGATTATTTTTTATTGATTCTTCAGATACTAATTATAAGACCAATCTGCTTCCAGGAAGTAGACCTACTTCCAAATGATTTTAAAAGTCAAATTTGTTTCTGATTTCATAGATAATTTTAAATTGCACCTCCGACCAATAAGGTAACGCGCTCGCTGCGTTCTTGTTAACAAAATTCCCTAGCACGTGCTCCATGCGGCCATGCCTAATGAAATTGCGGGAAGTTTGATTAAAAGAAAAAATGCGCGAGATACAGATCGTACCATGTGAATTTTACAATCTTTAGTTCGTAATTTCACTTAACGACATATTTATTGAATTGAACTGATTTCAAACCCTTATTAGACATAGGTAACCTGCAATTTTTGCTTAAATAACTATAGTAAACATTAACCCAAATGCAAAACGTATATATAGTGACAACCTTTTTATCAATAAACCCCCTAAAACACTGCATAAATTCACCACCCTCACCAGGTCAAGTATCAACCTCTCTTAACCGATTTAAATCTCAAAGCTGCATCTTGTACTACATAACATACATACATACATCAAGTGTTAAATCGCGTAGCACGCCAGTTCCCTAACTACTTCTTGGCAAAGCTAATGTAGCTAGAACATAGTAAATATACAAATGAAGCAGTTTCTTTTTTTTTCCTAAAATTTCACATCACACAAAAGATCTTTTTAACCCTCTCGTTCCTCAAGCCAACACTTTGGGTTTAGTGTTACCATAGACGCTGATTTGGCTCTTAACTCTTCGGCCGCGTCTTGACTGACGCTCGTTGAATTATTTTTCACCTCCTCCCTCCTTCTCCTTCACCATCGCCGGAGTTTTTTGGCCCACACGAAATCTTTTTTTTTTTAAGAGTTTAGCTAACGTTGTGTAGCATCTCTCTTCTGCTGGAAAATTCAAAAACGTGCCTCCCCAAAAAACCGGTGATTTTTCTGTCACTGTCTTTAGTAGGGTTCAGTCAGTCTACCAGTTAGTAAGTACAGCAGCCAGTCCTTCAACCTGGTTGCCTGCCTGGTCTGTCTCGTGTACACACACACTCTCTCTCTCTGTGTGCTAGGAAGAAAAAGATACTTACATCTGGACCTTTTCTGACTGTTTTGCATCTTTAAAAAGTTTTAGGAACGTTTTGTTTGCGTTTGCGGTCGCGTTGTACTTGACGTACGCGTATGATTTGTCGTTACTTTTGCTGGATTCTTCGTATTTTTGTTATTATGATATGATTATGAATGCAGTTTATAAGTGTACATGGTGGCCCAAGTGATTAAGGTATGGGCATGAAGTTTAAATGTGAGTTGAATTTATTTATTATATTTGTTTATTTATTTATTTGTTTGGGTGGTTTTGTAATTGTATAGTCTGACCAACGACCTAAAGGTAATTGTTTTAAAGATAGGAAAGTGGTGGTATACAGGCCCTTACTTTGCGATTTAAGTCAGGGTTGCTACAGGTTAGGGAAAACCTGGAAAAGTCAGGGAATTGAAAATGGGCCTAAAAGGTCAGGGAAGTTTAAGGATTTCAACAAAGTCAGGGAATTTGGTTAAAGTGGATGGCTAAAATATATGCGGTTCAATCACCTATTTGGGTTAACGTTTTAAACACCGTTTTAATGAGATCACGTTTGACCAGACACCGAAATCGCAATGTTTTAAGTTAAATAATCGAATTTACGATTTAAACACAACAATGTCAATTGGCCTAAAATCGACATTGAAAATCGTCAGGAAATTTGAATCTGAAAATTTCGTACTACAGCCCTGTAATAGCATTCATGCAATACAACTAACGTTTATACGATAATCTCATATATGAGTCTATCTTTAATAGTTTTGCAGACGTTTTCCTATATCAGATGAGATAGGAAAGAAATTAAGTCTCCATCAACTAATCTATGCTTTATAAAGTTACAACATCATTGACCGTGGAATATTGGTATTGGAGGGGCCCTCTTGGTAATTAACACTTAAAACTACAAACAAGCGAAAGGTTATTCGGGGTTATTTAAAGAAACACCCTGTATAGTATAGAAAAACAACTTCTTTTTTTTGTGTAAAAACTTAGGGTGTGTTTTTCAAGACCCGGTATACAGAATGATACACGATAAGTATAGCGCGTGCTAGCAAGAGTTTGACCCCTAACTATTGACCCTGGATTATACCGGATTTTTTCTTCTTACTTTCTTTCTCGAGACTTGTGACCCTGACTAACACCCACTCTAACACTCCCCCCCCCACCCTGCCATTAGTGATTGAAGAAAATAAGAGCGACTTAAAGAAGGGAAAAATGAGCGGTTTTCTTTGATAGATAACGTTGTTTTAAGTGCGTTCCGCTAAAAACCTCGCTTGATAAAGAAAGAATTACTGCTAGTTACCGACAAAGTTATCCGTTATTGATGTTCTCAAGTACGTAGACGATGAGTACTTTGCGGTTTTACAGACTTATGTGAAATTCATTGTAGTCGTTTAATCGTTTAAGTCATTTTTCATTTTAATTGTCAGTGAAGTTCGTTAATTGAAGTGAAATTTACGCGCAGCGATTTTAATCCGCAATAGTTCGTGATTAAATGATGAGTTGTGATAGATTCGGGTTAGCTAAAAATAGTCGTATTGTTACCTAGGGAAACCTCTGATATTTTTTGCATTTAATATCAGAAGGGGATAATAGAAGAAGGATGACACTCTGTATCCTCTTAATACCTTAGTTATTCTTCCCAGGCGAGGGATCCCTTTTTGTTTGCTATCGACCTGCTCATCAAACTTCAGATGGGCGTCATCGCACCGTGCTAGGGTGAACTGTTTGGTATTTACTAAATCCTCAGCAATCAACCCTGTACAAACCTTGATTGTCTTGACGTGGATGGGACAAAAACACACAAGCGCGTGTGTCTTGGCAAATAGTTAAGCAGCGCTGAGGGAACTATTTATCGCGTATGTGATTCGGTTTAGTAACCTTGCTCCTAATGTAAAATGATGTTGGGAAGAATCATGTTACAATTACCCCATCGGCTTTGTGGTACACTTCTCTCGAAGAGATGTAATATATACTTCTGATAACATTCATTACATGGTAAACGATTCTAGACAAACGGGAAGCTATGACAAGAAATACCCGGCTTTGTCTTTCTGTCTATGAGTAAGGCTTGGCTTACAAAACATGACAGCTTAAAATTTAGGATACATGGTTAATAATATCTTTATTTCAATAAATGTACTTTTATTGCTTGAAAAAGATGTAATATTGATTCTTTTTCTCTCTTTTCATTTTATGACAGATTTCCTTATCTTTTGTTTGTGCACGTTTGATTTGAGTATCACCGGAAGTTTGTCGGAGAAATGGGTTCATCCTGGGAGTCATACTCACGACATCATAGCGCAAAATTACGCTCAATTCCACAGGTATTTATATATATGCTCTGTATTTGCTCATGACGTTTGTATTTTCATACCGTTACATACACTCATACACTCGAGCCGCGTGAGCACGTGGTCTGGGGATTAAGTTTCTTTCGACCCATTTTGATCCAAATCTCTTTCATACTGCTTGTATTTTTTATTTTTTTAAGTCGTCAACCCTTAAAGGGATAGTGTAATGTTAATCCCTGGAATCCTTTTCCGGTAGGATTAGCATAATTTAACAATTCTTTGTGAGTTACTCTTTTATGAAAGAGATTTAAATTATTAACATGGTTGCCACTGATCAGGGAAAGTTGGGGTGTTTTAAAAATGGAGTGGGAAAATTCCAATTTTGAATGTTACACCGTTGCACATAGCGATAAATGTGTTTTAAAAACATAATCTGAAGAATTGAGTTATGAAAAGTAATTAAAATTGACAACTTTGGCCAGGGAAAATCACAGGAAATAGTGAAACTTCAGGGAAAACTTATAAAGTCAGAGAAAACTTAAAAAAGGCAGGGAAAACTTTTAAAAATCAGGGAAAACTTAAAAAAATCAGGGAAAACTTTTAAAAATCAGGGAAAACTTAAAAAAATCAGGAAAAACTTGATAAAATCAGGGAAAACTTGATAAAATCAGGGAAAACTTTTTAAAAATCAGGGAAAACTTAAAAAAATCAGGGAAAACTTGATAAAATCAGGTAAAACTTTAAAAAAAGTCAGGGAAAACTTATAAAAAATCAGGAAAAGCTTAAAAAAAGTTAGGGAAAACTTTGACAAGTCAGGGAATTTGCTTAACCCTGATAACAATAAACAAAAAGTTCTAACATTTGATTAAAAATTACCAAACGCTCTTGATAAAAACAAATATTTTTAATATTTACACACTTCACAATCCCTTTAGTTTAAATATTTTTTGCAAGTCTTGGTTTCCCGTTTCCTTCCTTAATTTACCGACAAGCATCTTAATCTTATACGCGAAATTCATCCCTTAAAAAAAAAAGAAAAAAAATCCTGTTCACATTTATTTTAAATATATATATAAACCAGCTATGCTCTATCGTTTAACCCTCATAAAAATTAATCACCAGCCTTGAAAACGTCTTTAATGGGAGGCGGGTAAAGAAGGTGATATCATCCTAGAAAATTTTAGGAAAAAAACTAAAAATATCTTTCGGTCCATTTCAAACGAGATATTAATTATTCGGGCTTTAAAAATTATTATGAGAAGGATGTTTTTGTTGTGTTGTGTTATTTTTTATATAAATTAAATTTTTGGCTGACGTTGACGCCGACAAAATTAAGAGGATATAGCTCATTAAACGGGAGGTTGGTGTCAAAAATTTTAGAGAGTAAAATTTTTAAAACAAATAAATATCATTCTTAATGAAAACGCGTCCCGTATGTCGGCGACGTTTATGTTACGTTGATTATGGGGGTGACAGAATGGAATGTTGGCTATCATTTATAGCAAAAATAGATTAAATTAAAGTTATTAATGTGCCTACATTGAATATTTGGGGAAAGTTTGAAAACAGACGTGAAGTGGAATCAACTTATGTTTCAGTTCAGTTCAGTCCTAGTTTTCCTTTTTTTTTTTTACGTTTGGAGTTAGCTATGATGGTCAGAAAGACAACGTAGTAGTTCAGCCCTTTTCCTACATCCAACATTACGGTGTATAAAATGTATTTAATAATTAAGAATTAATTTACTTTTGATATTACCAGAAGTATTACTTATTAGTCTTTGGCCACCTGGTAGGGAGTCATTATTATTTGTTCCTCTCATTCATTCACCCACGATATCGCGTTATCACAGAAAATATTACTGGAATAGAAGGTCGGTAATTGTTGTTACCGCCAAAAGTGTTCTCCCGCCATTTCCGGTTATGACGTCGCCGAGACTAAATTTTAACCAATCAGAGACAGCCACAAATGGAGTTGTAAAGAAAATAGCGGCGGGTGTATGGATTATAATTATTTTAAATGCGTCAAAGGCACCACGTGACCCAGAAGGGGCGTGGTTCAAAGAAACTTAGTTCGTTTTATTTCGAAAATGATATCACTTCAGGGAATTGGTTCTTCAATCTAAATGTTCATACGGTGTCTTTTGATCTTGGGGCCAAGTGGTGCCTGTGACGTATTTTAAATTATTTGGAGTCCCTTTAACAAAACAAGCTATGAAAGTACAAAGACAGGACTTTCTATTCCAGTACTTATTATTTTCTCTGTCAGTTATTCTCGGTTTTTAGGAGCAAGGACGACGGAAAACGTGAAACTCTCTTTTAATTGCCCGCATTTAATGCTTGTAAAGAAAAAACCGGGTGCCCCTTTGAATACTGTAAACAAGACGCGTGGTCTATAAAAAGTTCGTTCATTTAAATGGAACTAATATAGATTAAAGGTGGTATTAAGCCTTTTCTAGTTACCCCGAGTCAACCCAGACTAGAATTTAGTTTCTGTAATGGAATTATTAGTGATAAAGGCGAAAGGCGTTAGTAACTGGTATTTAGTCAGTGTTTGGTATGTCGTAAAGCCTACCTCTACGCCTCATTGGTTGAGTTTCCTCGGTTAAACATCTAAAATATGTCAGTCCCAGAGGGAACCTTACTGTAAACAATGTTAGGCCTGAGTTTAATTCTCATGAAGTCGGAGTTTGCGCTGGAATGCGTAGATAGAAACTGTTATAAACAGTATTGTCTATGTACTCTGAGTTGGTGTTAAGGTCTAGAGTCTGTTGTATTGCAAATTCCGAGTGGATCATATTACACCAAGTTTGTTTTAGAACGTTGGGAGAGCTTGTAGACTGGGAAACGGTATGTTTTCCAATCTGCTGGGAAAATTGTTTTAACGTTTTCTAAGTTTAGATCTTGACCCCTTCACCAATTTCGAGGTTATTATACCTTGAACTTCGACGTCTGTCTACATGTAGCCCATGCATTCTTTTCGGTTTTAATAATTGCGTAATCTTTCAATTATTTACGCGTTGTTTTTAACCGTGGGCGTCGTCTTTCTTTTTGTTTATTAAATTAGGAAATAGATTGTTGACACGAATTGTTTTTGTGTCGCGTTAATTTTTAGAAAAACCATTGTTTATCGTTTAACAGAAGGAATCGAATTAACAGTATTCGAGAATCCCAATGGAAGAAGCATCCGGAAGTGCGTTCTTATCAGCCATCAGGTTCGGTTGTTGGCGTCACTTCCCGGGTTCATGGGGGTCAAGCTCCGTGGCAATCAGTTCCTAGAGACGTGAATATTTCGTCTCATACAAATTTTAATCACGGACAACGTCGACAACATAATCCCAAACGTCATCATCGACGTCATTCGGATGAAATTAATCACGTGCCCAATCACGACTCGCGTAGAGGTCACGACACTAGATTATATTCGCCCTATCAGGACCCGAGAAGATTTCGAGGACGGGGGGTGACCAAACCACATAATGATCCGTATCAAACGCCAAGGCCTAATGAGGAATCTACAACTACGCCAGATCCACGAAGGGATCCTAGATATTATTCAATTTCGGATGGTAGTGATGACAGGAGGAACGGTAGACGTTATCCTCCCGAAATTAGGGACGCCAGGAATTATCCGGCTTTAGATAATCGAAGGGATCCCAGAATGTATACGACACCTGACCCAAGAATGGACACTTCATCGACTACTCCAGATTCTCGTGAGCACGGGAGACGATATCCAACGCCACCAACAAGGGCTCCAGATTACTCTCGGGAAGATCCAAGGAATTATCCAACGAGGACTCCAGATAACTCGCTTGAAGATCCAAGGAATTATCCAACAAGGGCTCCGGATAACTCTCGGGAAGATCCAAGGAATTATCCAACGAGGGCTCCAGATAACTCGCGTGAAGATCCTAGGAATTACCCAACTAGGGCACCGGATAACTCTCGGGAAGATCCAAGAAATTATCCAACAAGAGCTCCGAATAACTCGCGTGAAGATCCAAGGGATTATCCAACAAGGGCGCCGGGCAACTCGCGTGAAGATCCAAGGATTTATCCAACAAGGAGACCGGATAACTCTAGGGAAGATCCAAGGAATTATCCAACTAGGAAACCGGATAACTCTAGGGAAGATCCAAGGATTTATCCAACAAGGAGACCGGATAACTCTAGGGAAGATCCAAGGAATTATCCAACTAGGAGACCGGATAACTCGCGTAACGATCCCAGAAATTACCCAACAAGGGCTCCAAATAGTTCACGTGAAGATCCATTGAATTATCCATCAAGACGTGAAGATCCTAGAAGTCGACCAACGGATAATTCAAGCGAAGATCCTAGAAATCTTCCAACACGACCAACGGATAGTTCGCGTGAAGATCCTAGGAATCGTCCAACATACCCAACGGATAATTCGCGTCAAGATCCAAGGATTAATCCTACACGACCTCCAGTTGCTAAAGATCCCAACAATTACCCCACTGACAATACTAGGAATGAAAAGAGAAAATACCCCAAAAAGGACCCTCGCGATGATAGACGTCGTTATCCCACTCTAAATCCACGCTGGGATCCCAGACAGTACTCAACTCCCAAGCCGCGTGATACTGGTAAAGACCCTAGGCTTAATCCTGCGGATAATACGGCTGAACGTCGAAGAGACCCTAATCAATATCCAACTCGGCCTCCGTACGGTCCTCGTAAAGATCCAAGGAGATATCCGAGACCATCCACGGAAAATCCTTCTAGAGAAACGAATAAGTATCCTTATGGTCCTCGAAAAGACCCTAGACAATATCCAAGACCGGAAACTGACACTAGACGCTATCCTAACCAAGTTGCTGATGATTCAACATCAACCGAAGCTTCACGTAAAGATCCCAATCCACAATCATCAGATGAACCTCGTGAAAAATACTCAACTCCATCGCCTTATGACACTCGCGTCTCAACAGCTACTCCAGAAGATCCATACAGAGACCGTAGGCGATACCCCGAAGACACACGCAAAAATAATGGACAGTACTCAACACCGGTACCATATGACCGGCGCCAAGACCCTAGACTTAATACAACGCCAGTTCCAGAAGATCCCTACAGAGATCGCAGAAGATATCCACCTCCTAGTCCCCAAGATTCTCGCAATGGTGCGAGACAATATCCATATGATCCCAGACTAACTACAACGCCAGCACCATACGACCCTCGTAGGGACCCAAGGCTAAATACAACGCCAGCACCCTACGATCGTCGTAGGGACCCAAGGTTAAATACAACGCCAGCACCATATGACACTCGTATTGATCCAAGACGAACTACGACTCTCGCTCCCTACGACCCACGTAGGAATCCAAGACAAGACCCTCGACGTACTTGCGAAAAGGTTCCGCGTAAATGTTTTAAGCCATTTAATAATAATGATCCTGGAAAAAACGGAAAAGACTGTGATTATGCTAAACAGTGTGATGAAATAATAAGGTAAGACTTAAATTTTATTTTTATTATAAGAAAGTTGATTTTAAACCTTATTTCAGAGCGGCCATTGCTAAGGGGAAGAAAATCTGCAAGAACAAACCATTTTTCCTGGTTTGGTTACCAAATTCAGCTTCAGGTACATCGATAATTACTCAAGCTACTACAACAGCTAGGCCATTTACTCAGCCTGAGACTCCCAGGCCTTACACAGAAACACCTAGACCTTACCCAACAGTTCGTAGGCCTTATTACAGACCAACAGAAACTCCGTACACACGACCTACAACCACACGCAGACCTTATTGGCCACCACCTAGAGAATACCAGTCAACTACGAGAGCCACTCCAACTCCTTATTATCCAACGCAAAGGCCTTATCGAACGACTGAACGGCCTTATCGCCCACCTCCAAGGGACTACCCCACAACACAAACACCTTATTGGCCAACCCAAAGTCCCTATCGCACGACAGAAAGACCTTACAGGCCTCCACCTAGAGAGTACCCATCAACTAGTCGCCCTTACCCGAACTGGCCACCTCGAAGACCAACGGAGAGACCGTACTTACCAACACCCACTCCTTACTGGACACCTTACAGACCGAATTTAAGTACTTCCAGACCCGGATGGACACCTTATATACCATATGGAACGAGACCCACACCCAGTTGGACACCTTACCGACCAGGTCTTACAACCGAACCGGTATTCAATCGAAGAAAACCGGACATGATAACGCCTGCTCGTGAAGATTACCCTACTACCACCACAACGACAACAACTACGACTACACCGCCTCCTACTACTACAACTACCGAAATGACTACGACTACCGTATCGACTACGACGAAATTTACCTATTGCCTATCGCCTCAGAGGCCAGAAAACGGTTTGGTAGTTTGTGACGAAGATACCCTAGTTGCCGTAGAAGATTCGCTAAATCCTGGTTCGGACGGTAGCAGAACGGTCATCTACCCAGGTGGGACCATTTGCAGATACTTTTGCCTCGCCGGTTACGAGTTATCGACTGATGACCCCAATGAAGGAGTTATCGTTTGCACTGGAAGCAAGTGGAACGAGACTTTGAAGGCTCAATGTCAAAGTAAGTTTTACAGGGCATCTCTAATTTTTATTTTAAAGAAATTAACTTATCTCTTTGGTGTAAAATTTCTAGCTAGCAGCTGTCCCAAAGCTCCTAATATCGAAAACACAATCGTCACGTGTAGCGATAAGTCGGACGAAGTAATGGACAACGAAGTTCCGGAGCCGAAACGAGGCGATGTGTCGTTAGAAGACGGTGATACGATTAACGGAAAATATCGGTCCGATATGAGCGTTTGCAGTTATCGTTGTCAATCCGAATACTTATTGGTTTTACCGGACGCTAGTCGCGATTTAAATCGAGCCAAACTGATCGATACTTGGACAATCGAATGCAAACCACCGGCTTGGAACGTGACTGATCCTTTACCCCAATGTATCCCGAGATTAGACCCAATCATCAAGTGCCAGGACCCTGATTCGGTTGTGGTTCTAAAAGGTAAATGGAAAGACAATTTGTATAAGTTACCAGTCGCCTATTCGGCCGATTCCCCTCCTAGGAGGTTAAAGACAAAGTGCTTCACAAAAACCAAAACGAAAAGACTCGGTCCCAGGGTTTACACTTGCAATACGACAGACTCGTTTTACGGAACCACCGCGTTCTGTAAGTTCAAAGTTAACGTTGTCGGACAGTGCCCCGAACCGCCCGCGCCACCCATCAACGGAAGTATAACTTGCGACGATTTGAGCGAGGATTACGACGATTCTGGACCGATTTCGCACACAGTGGGCAGTTACTGTCATTTCGCGTGTGATTCTGGGTCCGTTATTCCCGCCAGTCAAAATCATTTAGAGGTGATAACTTGTACGGAAGCCTTGCAATGGAACAATACGCAAGCTCCGTCCTGCGTCCAACAAATTCCTCCCGAAACTCCAGCCTGCGATAACGTACCTCTCGATAACACCGACCCAGAGTTACTTGTCGCCCCGGATTACTTCTCTTCCTACAGCGGGAAGAAACTGGAGACGACGTGTAGTGTTAGCGATGAGACAGGCAACGTTTTGGCTACCTTCAATGACGAAATGAAGTTGTCCAGCTTGGGAATTTTCGATATCCTTTGCGAGGCATACGATCCTGATTTGGATGTCACTAATCAGTGCAATTATACGCTGAAGGCTTTAGATGTTGAAGTGCCTTTGGATGAATTTACCACTTATAATTCGAATGAATACGCCCCCATGACGGACGCCAGTGCCAAAGAAGAGAGGGAGTTAAGCAAGTGATTTTATAACTAACTATTTTTAATTTGTTTCATTATTTCATAAATTATTATTTTTTCTTTCAGTCAAGATTAACGACAAATGCCCGGAATTGTTGTCACCCGCGAATGGTGACCTAGAATGCGACCCTGAAGCCGGAAGTTGCGTCGTCACCTGCGACGAACATCATACCCTGCATTCCCCCAAATTTTCCGGAAGATCCAAACGTACGATGACCGTTGAATGTTTGAAAAATCAAGGAAGATGGAGTTTTATGGATAACAAAGATTCACCTCCGAAAATACCCGATTGTTTAAGTGAGTGAAACAAGCATTTATTATAATTTAAAATTTACAAACAATCCCCTAAAACTATTTACAATACAATAAAAATGCGATATCAAAGTTATTTAGAGATAGATAACATTAGGCTTTCTGACAAGTAGGCGGATTAGAACGCCATTGTCCATCAGCTTCGCAGGTTACACTATAAAATCCAATTAATTTATATCCCTTATTACATTGAAAGTTGCATGATTCCCCCGGTTTAGTGTTTTGACACATGCCACTCATTTCACCATTTTTAATTGGTGGTAATGAAGCGCAGGTAACTGCAATTATAACGTGAATTATTAATTATAGCATCTTTCTTGTTAATATAATTAAATAAGTATTCCTACCTTCTTCGCCTTTGACCCTTATGCTACGATAATTCAGGTGAATCGTCAATAAAAACATCATGACCGTTTTAAACATCATTTTTAGTCGTGAATTGCTGAATTGTGGTTCCGCGAATGATAACTTTGAAAGGGTTGTCGATAAATAATCTTTTAAATGCTCTTTTTTTGTGTGTGTGTGAGTGGTTTTCATATCCATTTGAACACTCGATACCCCGTATTTAAAAGGGAATTGGAGACAGTCTACAGTATTTAAACAGCGAAAGCTAAACAAATTTTGAAAAGGGGGAAATATAGACCTATAAATTTATGGAGATCAAGGTTAGGTTAAACGCGTTCCGTTTTTGTAATCGACTCACAATGAACATCAAATGCATTTTACTTTACATAAAAGATTTATTGTATTATTTATTTATTTTAATTTAAATATTTGAAACGTTAAAGTATTCTTTAAGAAATTGAAGAAACTCGGTTTTATTTTGAAGAAAATTTGCATAACAAATACTGATGGTTTTACGTGTTTTTCTTGGATTATTGTCAAAGTGAATGAAGTCAAGGATGCCTTTTTAATATTAATGACACATTTGGCCCATTTATAAATTCGACAAAAGAATTGTTTTCTAGTCTTCTTCTGTTTATTTTTAACGGGTGTATGGTGATAATTAATCATTTTAATTGTTCTATTCTATAATTAAACAGGGGAATTGCCTAGGACGTCCCTGGAAGTTGTTTTGGGTTTCAACGTGTCTTTGTCGAGCTGCGGTGACAATGAGGACTTTATTAATAAAACCAAACAGGAATTAGTTAATAGGAACGCTAATAGCTGCCCTTTCATGAATTGTTACGATTGGAATGTTCAATGTTGGGAAAATGTTGATTCTTCCACCTTGAACTTCAAATGGACCGCAAAGGTACGGTGTCATACAGTCGAGTAGGCCTATAATTCATATAAACAGTACACCAAAAGTTTATAAGATATGTTCCAACCATAAGTTTGTGACTGGTTACAAACTGGAGCTTGTCATAAAGTGATTGAAGTAGGTCGTAGATTTAGGGTAAAGCGAAGACGCCTGGTGAGGGGCCTGTCAAAGGCTTAGTAATGCAGACTAAATAGGACTAGATGGAAGTCCTGCAAAATTAACCACCGAGTGTAGGACTTCCATTCTCGCTTCCGTCGTTCTCGAACTAGTTATCTCGAGCTGTAAGTCTCTCGTGAGCATTACGAAGTATAGGTATTGTCATACTTATGGAACATATCTTATAAACTTATGACAGTATATTACATCCAATATTTTTACCTGAGTCTACTAGTTTAAACACCTTTTTTATTGATACAATATCGTGTATTTACTTAAAGGCGTCTTTTAATCCGACGGAATATGAGAGTGTAGACGGTGTACCTGAGGCTGAAACACTTATAGACCAGGTGATTAGCCAAACGAAGAGGTCAGTTAACCTGGACAAGAGTTTCAGTGAGGAAATCGCGGCTCAAGGTCGGAAATTAGTCCCTAACTCTTTCCAACAAAGCAAATTCCGATTGGTTTGCGATTCGATGGGATTCGCCGTCGAAAAAGAAACAGATATGTGTGGTAAGTAATTAACTGCCCCCTTTTTCTTTACTAATTAGTACTTAATTAAAGCAAACACTAACGAAATGTTTAGTTGAATGTTCATCCGGGACATACCACGACGGTGGTGAAGATTGCCTTCCGTGTCCTCACGGAACGTACCAGGATGGTACCGGCGCAACCGAGTGTAAAAAGTGCACAGATGTTAACGCTGAGTCGAGTGCGACTGGTGCACGATCCAAGTCCGAGTGCTAAACAATTTTTATTAGGTGTTTATTTAAATTATTTCTTTTTTTTAATTTTATTTTAAAACGTGTAAAGGAAGGGTGAAATGACGAACTATTTCGAACCTTTTAATCATTAATCTAAGACCCCTTCATCCCATACAGTTAAGCCTAATTTCTCCTATACAGGGTGTTCCAAATAGGTAAGGACCGAAGTACAATGGGATGGTTCTATGGGAAATCAATATTGAGTCAAAAATGTAACTTCTACAACATTTTTAAATTATGATCGGGTTGTTTTATGGATGACCCCTCCATCCCAATATACTTCGGTACGACCACCCTGTATTTTACCCAATTACATTTTTGTTAGAAAAATGTTCATGTTACAAATTTATTTAGGCCTATGTTCAAAGAATCGATTTATGTACATGTGTTTCTGTTATTTTTGGCGTTTCACTTTTTTTATACATAGATCGTATTTTAATTTTAAATTTCTAAAAAAAAAAAATGATTGCCATATTGATAAGCCAAACGGTATTATAGTAAATGTTAAAATATGTGTTTTTTTCTTTTTTGTTTTATTTGTTTTTAATAAAATTATTCTTTTCGCTTTTTAGATTACGGAATTTTTTTTGGATATCGGTCACGTGAAAATTGCTTTAACCAATCCCCAACACGAACTCATCCAAATAACACGATCGCTTGCCTTAATTGCTTGAGAAATTAACATGGTATTTAATTTAGAGGTAGGTTCATCAATGTTGCATGGCTTTATGTGTATGTTCACTAAATATATGCGAAACATTTTTGGGGGTGCAAGCTCTTTGTAAAATGCACATTTCCAAATCTAATCGATTTTGTATATAAGAAATGTACATGCGTAACACTTCTCTTTGATTATCTAATACCAAGAACTCATATAACGATTGAGAATGTGCGAAACTTACATTTCTATGGGGTTGTTATATGCTTGGAATTATGGTGGCGATGCATTGCACGCTATTTTATATTTTCCTGTCTCTAGATCATCGATAAACTAGTCGTTATGTTGTTCTAATAAGAAACAAGATAGGCTTAACTAAGTACCAAGAGATGGTGCCGGTTACGGTTAGAATTCCCGCGATGCATTTAGATCAATATCATTTGGATTTTGTCAAGGGTAGATGGATTGAAATGGTAAGTAACGGAAAACGAGGCTAGCTGATTCGCACTGCCTCTAGCGGTGCCTCGTGGCGCAAGGGATATAACCCCAAGAAGGTGATCTCCCCGCCCATGTGGTGTTCGCTTCTCTGCTGGAATTAATAGAATGGGCTATTGGCCGAGCTCTGACGACCTAAGCTATCAGTTCAACTGAGCGTATGACGAGCGTGGGGACATTTGTTGGACACTTAAGAGTACTTATGTTTTAACATTGGTATAGCTGGGAATTGGCAACTTACTTAGCTCGAGTTACTAGAGCGTCGTTTCTCGGTACACCGTCCTTTAATCAAGGATTAATGCACAAGGTAATCAATCCGAGCGCTTCAAACCTAAAGTTAGGAACTACTGATTAACTGCTTGAAAATCGCGGCTTATCACCAACTCCAATTCATCACTTGCCTCTAAGCTTCTATTAATCAAAATTGGCCCAGCATTCAATATATTCGGTTCTCTCGATTCTCTCTATAGCCTAAAACACTTGGTTAACACAAATAATCGTAATTGATACAGAACTTTATCAGTACATCTATAAGTTCATAAGATATGTTCCTTCCGTAAGTTTGTCACTGGTAACTTAGAAACTGGAGCTTGTCATGAAGTAATTGAAGTAGGTCATAGATTCAGGGTAAAGCGACGTACGAATGGTGAGGCGCTGTCAAAGACTTAGTAATGCAGACTAAATAGGACCTAGATGGAAGTCCTGCAAAATTAACCACCGAGTGTAGAACTAGCTCGAGCTGTAAGTCTCTCAGTAGCATTGCGAAGTGTCATACTTATGGAACATAGCTTATAAACTTATGGTATATCTGATGTCCACGGAAATTCGCATTGTTTGTATGAGTTATTGAGAACTTTCTGCAAAACACCCGTGGCGATGTTATCCAAATTATATGGAGAAAACTTTAGGTTGAGTTTGAGTTGTTCGTCGCACCTTTGAATCTCTAGTGGTACATCTCTAACTAAAGTCAAACCCCACCATAAAATACAGCCCTTAATTTGCATATTCTGTTCGAAAAATCGGTGTAATTTGAATGCGCCTTTCAATACAACAAATTTTAAATTCTCTTCTAAATAAACTATTAATTTGAAGGAGTTAAGTAATATATTAATTTCAATTGCACCACAGAAAGATTTCCAAGCACCCATACATATTCAAAAACATGTAAATCAGACTCAGTTAGTTTACCGAAACTTTATATAAATCAACGCTCATCGTATGTACAAATTTCTAAAAGCAACATATCCCATAGTTTTTTTTTCTTCATAAAGTTTTTGCCAAATATCAAAAAATCCTTTTAACTCGAGTCATTATAGCTTTTTTACTAAAGTGCAAAAACACTTTATTTCAGCATAAAAGAACCATTTTGAAAATACTTGTCGACCTATAAGAAAAAAGTACGACGTATTTTGTCGTAGCTAATTTTTTCAGGAAACAGAAATTTTTCTTTATCTTTTATTTGTTTATCCTAAACGATTTGAAAGTCCCATTTTCGACCCCACAAATGCTAATATAAACTGAGAAAACCTTAGGGAACGGACGCACGAAAGTGTTAGAGTGTTGGGTTTTGACTTAGAGAGACCCTTAAGGACCGCTACCGAAGTTGAGAAGAGAAAACAGCCAGAACTGAAGGCAAAACTCGCTTGTTTTCTCTCTCTCGCTCTCTCTCCTGCGAGTCGATTTCACTGTAGAACTCGCTTGCATTTTGTCCGGCAGTTGCAAACAGAGAGGACCTCCTGTAAACGGTCCTGGAAGACCCGTGTTTGATTCCAAGTTCTTTGATGGATTTATAATTAGCATATAATAAATAAAAAAAATACACGGATTAAATATACATTTTTGGATTAATTTATGTGATTGGTGAATGGATTTTTACGCTCTTTTCCAGGATTATCTTGTGGAATTCATGTAAGATTTTAATGGATTATTGGGTGGTTGAAATCCCTTCTTTTTATCCTAGTTTTGGTCAACCGAAACAATTTAAGGTTTATTTTTGAAGCTCATAAATCAACTTTTGTTTAATGGTATACACCGGTGTATTGCGATAGGATAGCTTTAAAGGGGCCTATTGAAAATACATGGGTTGGTTTCAGCCTGTAAGCTGGCTTTTCCTTTTTTTATTTTAAAATTTGAAATATTAGAATTTAAGTTATGATTCGCAATTATAAAATTTAATCAAATAAATTACGAAAAATATGGCCGTTAAAATACGCGAAATTAATTAGCATAAAATCAATATTTCAACACAATTTTGAGGTAGACGGATTTAATTACCTTGTATACTAGAAACCATCGGCGATCTTTGATTAATTAAAAATCTTTGACCTTTTCTGTTCTAACGAAGAATTGTATTAATGACCTTTTAGTTGCATTTGTTTGTTTTTTTGTCGTTTCCGATCGCTTTATTACTGTTGTCACGCTGTCCAAATCCCGAGTTCTTTCTTAGTTTTTGGTTTCCGTCTTTCGGACTTTCTTTGTCTTAAAAGCTTTATTTTCATAGTAATTGTTTGCGTGGGAATTTTAGGAACCAATATAGGCCTATATCTCTCATTCTTTTTCACCAAATTTTTTTTTTCTCATTTTATTGTTAATTAATCTTTTGAAATGATATTTTAATTAGAATTAGTCTAGACTTTTTGTTTTTCGATTTAAAGTGAATTCCTTTAGTTCTATTGAAACCCAAAACGGATCTCCAAATACTATAGCCTTTTAGCTTTGGATAAAACAAGCCGCTCAAAGACTCTAATTTAAAAATTATAAAATACTTTTTAGCTTAATAATATAATCGTTATATTTTATTGTAGAGATATATTTCACTCTCCCTTTAAATATGTCGCCTAACAAGACAACCTTCATCTATTGTTATGATTAATAAGGGAGCAAAATAATAATATTGATTCATTTTCTCCCCCTATAATTAAATACAATGAAAAATTACAATTTTGTTGAAAAATATTGGTACTTCAAAATATATCAAATCAATCAAATCTTTCTTTCTTTCGGGTGAATTCAAATACTGTCCCTGTGGACACGCCCATTTTCCATCCCCCTCAATTTCTATCTTCATTCTTTATACTGAGCCAATAGAGTGGACGGCGGGCAGCAAATGATACGTTTAATAAAGACCCTGCCTTTCACTCTACTATCTCTTTTTGAGTGAACCGAATATTGTGTCAAAGTGAAACCCATTTTATATATATTCTTTTTCTTACTCTATCTATTTTGGCTTTTAGATCCCTCTATAAGAAAAAAATCAATTTAAAATTCTAGTTTCCTTTTGCTATTGAACTGAAGGCATCGATATAGGCCTAAGTCTCGTATATTTTAGATTCACTTGCACCAAACAGAATTGCAAATTTAACTTATTTTTTTTTCTCTTGTTGCTGCAGTTTTACGTTGTCATTACGCTAGTATTCTCCTTCCTTGTTGGCCTTTCTTTAAGGATCCACCATTATTCTCGTAATAGCTGGTTAAAGTTTAAACGTTAAACATTGTACCCGAACTACAGGGTGTTTCTGATAAGTCTGCGTGGCATAAATTAAAAGGGATGTTCTTTGGGAAATCAATTTTGAGTCGAAAATTTCTAGAAAACTTCTACCTCCATTTTGTTTGCCATAAGGGACACTGTTTCAAATCGAGTTAAGAATATTCAAAGTATTTTACGGATGACCCCCTTAAATTTAATTAAGGGGTCATCCCAAAAACACTGAGTCAAATCATAACTCGAAAACAGTGTCCCTTGTCGTAAACAAAATGGAAATAGATAGAAGTTATATTTTCTATGGTCAAAACCGATTTCCCAAAGAACATCCCCCTTAATTTATGGTATGCAGACTTCAGAAACACCCTGTATAAGGCTTTAACCGAAAGTTAATTTACATTTTAAAGCAAGCTAAGAGGATAGTTCTGTATATACTAAAAAGTAAATGGGAGGGATATAACATTTTTACTGCCCGTGAATACGATGTTAGTTAAGAAGGAGAAGTTTTCATGGTTTTAATTATCATATGCTACGTTTATTTAATGTCTTTCTAAATGAAAACCAAAACCGCGTTGGCCAAGATGCGAAATAAATAACCTAATTACATAATTAAGTACCAGGGGTTTGTTAAAAACTCGGCGGTATATCTGTTTTGAGTTTTAGATTCAATTTTCTCTTCAAATGCAAATAGCAGAAATGTTTACTTTATTTGCAAGGTTTGTAGAAACCTTTGAAATTTTTTAAATCTTATTTCGATAAGGATGTAAGGACTTGGGATCGTATCTTTGATTATGAAGGTTAGATTATAATCAAGTGTAGATACTAGAAACCTTTCCTCACCGATAAACGTGACGAACAGAGAAAAGGGTTGAAAAAAGAAACCCCGCCAAAACCAAGAGGAAAGAGAACAGCTATTAGCCTTAGGAAACTTGAGGTCAGGAACTTAAGGTTCAGATAAGAAACGGAGAAACCGAATCATACTGCAAAAAATAAACGGAAACGGAAAGATATATGTAGACTAAGTTTCCGCATTAAAGAAATTGGGTAGAAATGATGAAGTACATCTCTTATATGAGATCTCTTGGTATTGAGGATGGTTATGAATTTATCTTCATACATTCATGAAAATATGAACATTACTGCGAACACACCTTATTCCTCTCGATTGGATTAGGATCAAACCTTTTGAAGATGGTGAACTTACCATTGCGTAAAGATGAATATTCATGTAGGTATATTAGTAAATACATGACATGGGTAATTTGGAGAAATGTGATTCTTCAAAAAACGTAGGCCTAATGCATCTAGAAATGAATTCTCGTGTAATCGTTTGTGTAATTTACCGTTCTCTCTAATGCAGTCTGAATTCAGAACTGATAGATCTTATATGTATATTGCGCCCATATATACAGTCAAGTGAACATACTTATATATATTTTCTAGTCCGTTGTTTCTTGGAGTAAATAGACTAAAAACATCAATTATACTAATTACTCTGTTCATTATGGAGAATATTATATTACCTTAAAAAAGGGGCGCAATTAACAATGAACCGTAATTAGGGAAGAGTATTCATTATCTTGCGTATTTTTTTCCTTGTGTATGAACTAATACTTATATGAAATGCTATACCGACAGTGGTACCAATGTAAAAATGATAGGGTATTACTATACTGTATAAACCAGGAATGCATAGTTACACTTTATAAAAAATCTTCTGTTTTCCGATATATATTGATCGTCTAAGTAGTTAATCCTTGTGTTTGTTTTGGGATTACAATTAATTGGAGTTATACGTAATTACATCGTGTTATTGTTGTTTAGAAAACAGATTAGTCTAGCTCATCCCACAAAGACTGCCCATTTAGATACGTTGAAAAAATGGCTATACACAAGCAGCAACCTGTTTTATGTAATAGCAGTAAGAAAAACCATTATGTTTTTGACCTAGCTTTTTCTTTATTGAATTTGCAGGAGGGATTAAATTATTTTTATCTCGTTTTATTCAAATTCCTAACGACCGCTTCGATGTACCCACTCCCCTTAAGAGACCCCAGATAATTCATTAAAATTGAATGCAAGGTACACCATTAAGTGAAAGAAAGAAACATTCCCATACTATTTGAGTTCAAAGAAAAAAAAACTGTGCAAACGCGTGCTGAATATCAAGCGAAATTCGAGTCGACTTAAAACAAAACTATATAGAAAGTGTTGTATTTTTGTTTTTCAATAAAGAAAAAATGGTGCCCGAAATAAGCGCGATTTACAACAAGGCAAAAAACAACCTTAATGATAGTGTATGGGCGACAAATCAGGCACAGTTTGCTGTCGTCGAATATGAGAAGGTGTAAGGCATTGTAGCCTTAAATTTAATGGAAGTTCCGTGTGGTTTGATGGTCCTTTGGAGGGTATGTAGTAACTGCGCTGTATTAACGCCTCGAAATCGCAATGAAAACTAGCTAAAGATCACGTTTTTCCCACCGCCTCCCAAGAACTAAAGAAACCTTTCATCTAAACATTAAAAGTAATAACACTGAGTCAGGAAAAGACGTCAAAAGTTGCGTCGAAAAGTTCGAGGAGAAACGACATTTGATACTTAGTCCTTTAGGGCATTAGGATTAACGAACTTTTTACAAATTTAACTTGGTCCCTGACTAACATTAGAATTCTTTTCAACTGGAAATAATGATCTTTACGAGACTGATAGATATCGAAACGACCGACTCATCAAGCAGAAATCCATTACTATACCAAGGATTTTCACCCAATTTCGGATGTTATTTTTAGCGATTTCAAGGAGGGACGCAAGTCGATGTCCAGTAAAAAGATTGTAGTTAGTTTAGGAATACCTTAAATGATGTGTATCATCTTTGAAAATCTCCGTAATTAACCCTAATTAGTTTAATCGATAAAGGGTGTGGTATACCTCGTTAGAAAAAAGTATATCAGTTAGTACCAGTTTCATAAAATCCGTAAACATTTTTTACGAGGGCGGTTGAAGTTTAATGGTTACGTGTTATGCATTTATAAATTGTTTCACCACTCTCGCGATGTGTTCTGGGATAGATACTGAATTAATTGGCTTTTTTTCCGACGAATGAAATAATAATGTTTTGATAACTTTCTGTTAAATTGTTTTTTAAATAAATTGTTGAAATTTACTTACTTCTAGGCGGATTCTGTAGTTGAAAAACAGTTTGAAAGCGAATGGATTATCAGACCTAGACAATAAATAATGGCGGTCAAAGCCACGGAACTCTACGTCAGATGGTCCGGGTCGGAAGTGGGTACCAGCAGCGAAGCTTACCTCTTTGACGACGTTTTCAGTACCGCGTCCAATGACATTGATCGTACTCTATGGGTAACCAATGGAAATGATACCGTTAATACAACGGTTCAAACCATGGTACGAGATGAAGCGCTGGCCAAAGCGGAAGTAAGTTAATTTTGTATATAAAATCGGTCAAGGAATGACAACGGAGTGGTCAATCAATCATGGAAGGACATGTAAAATCTGGAAGACAAATTGTCTACGCCGGATGTATAGATAGACCGTGTCCCTCGACCTATTTATTGATAATATATGATCGAAGACTGTATGCACGCGAGTGAAATAATTTATTTACAAATTTCTTTAGCTCGGGACGTTATCATCTATATTTGTATTGACCGTTTTGGGAAATAGCTGTGTCCTATTGGCTTTGGCTCTCCGAGGAATTAAGATGACGCGAATGTATTATTTTCTCCTTCATCTATGTATCGCCGATCTTGTGACAGCCTTCTTTAATGTCCTTCCTCAATTGGCATGGGACGCGACTTATCGCTTCAAAGGAGGCGATTTCATGTGCAAATCCGTCAAGTTTCTTCAGCTCTTGGGGCCTTACTTGAGTTCTTACGTATTAGTGGTCACCGCCATTGACAGATATCAAGCCATTTGCTTTCCTTTGTCTAATTGCCATTGGACGCCAAAAAGGTACGTGAACCGTGACGTACTTAGCCGAATATCGGAAGAAACGTGTCTCCCATTTTCCCACGATGCTTAATTGTTGTTATTGTTGTTTATCCCTCTTAAATAGCATTGTTTTATCAGAGTTCTTTGTTTTTATTTTCTTCTCAGATCCAAGATTATGATTGGTACGGCTTGGATCGTTTCTCTTCTTTGTTGTTGTCCCCAGTTGGCCATTTTCTCGTACCAATTAGTTCCGGGTAGTTCCCCCGAAGTTGAAGACTGTTGGGGAACGTTTATCCAACCGTGGGGTGAAAGGGCTTACGTTACGTGGTACGCGGTCAGCGTATTTTTTCTGCCCTTAATCGTCTTGACCTTTACCTACGTTTGTATCTGCCGGGCCATCTGGGTTAATGTCCAACTCAAGAGGAAGAGTTCTTGCGTCACGGAGATTATGAAGAAGGACTTGAAGAAAATAAAAGGGAAATCCACTTTCTTGGTCATAGGAAGGTGAGATTATCTCTCTTTTCAAATTTTATATTTAAACATATTTCACATATATTTTTATATTTCGATTACAAAATAGGCTTAGTTTAAACCTCGCGCAATTTAAAAATGTCTATTTTCCGAATCCCTTCTTAAATACATCCATTTAAAACATTACAAACCATAATCTCGTTCGAAAAATTATAATTTTTGAGAAAAGCACGTTTCTATTTCCCGCCAAATTACTTGTTTATACTGAGCTCAGCTTCTATTGGAGGATTGCTAACACGTGATTTTCTCCCATGAATTTTGCGTGCGCTTCCTCTCTGACAACCGGCGCCATTATCTCAAGCCGGTAATGGCCGCTTTTAAGTCACGAATGATGATTTGCGCTGTTTAATCGCGAATTTAAGTTAATTATTTAAGTAATTAAGACAAAAATACGTTAAAATTTGTTAGATCTTACCGTTTTCGCAACAAAGATCAAGTGGAAATTACGTTACAAGACTGCGAAGATACTCAACCTAATGAAAATAACGGGGATGTCAGCCCGAAATTTAATACAAAGCCAAAATCGAGATCATCTTCATTCAAAACTAATTCGGATAATTTAGTAGCACCAAGAACTCATTCAATGCGTGGATTATCAAGAGCCAAGATTAAAACTGTGAAAATCACCGTTGTGGTCATCCTTGGATACATATTGTGTTCTACACCGTTCATCATTGTTCAACTATGGGCGTATTGGTGGCCAGGGGCTCAACAGTCAAGCTTTTGGAGTGGTGAGTTTGTTATTTATTAATTTTATCTTATAGTATATAAGAATTTGTCTCTTGGTTAAATAATTATGTCACATAAGTCTGTGATATTGAAAGCAATATGTCCTAAGTTTGTACCGCTGGTTATTAGTAAAGCTTACTAACTATTAAGCCTTTGCAAAGACTTGCCTAAATCAATGGTCGAAAACTCTATAAACTATTTTAGGCGAAACTTGACCTTTTCATCTTACTTTAGTAAGTAATGAGCGGAATCTTAAGTTTCGCTTTGAATAAGTCGTTTCGAAGTGCAATCCTTAGTTCTAAGGCCATTCAGCCGTCCAACCAGAAACAATTTAACTTAATCTTAATAAGGGGTTATAGGTCCTGATCAGTTAAAGGGGCGACGGTATCAACTCTGTATTTCTTGTACGATATGAGGCTAATTGATAATAAGCAATTAATTCTATTAGCTAGGAATTTTAAACTAGTTTAGCTACAATGTTAATCTTAAATAGTGTGTGTCCCCTAAGAAATATTTTGTCAAAAGCGTCCTTTGGTTCGAACATGACCCGATTTAATTATTATCACCCACGGAATTATCTGGGCCTTTAAAGCATTCAACTGGGAAAACTATATGGCAAGTTGCCCAGCAAAGCTTTTGGAATGCAAATAACAAACATAAAAATACATACGAATCACTTAAGTGTATAATTTTCACGAATGTTCTCAGAAACTGCGTGAGACTTCGCAAGCTGTTTATCTTTACGCGTTCTTCTAATGTTGAGTGAATCTTTTCTCACTAAGATACGCGATTCCTTATTCCCAAGGTAGCCATCCGTACTCCTTAGTTACGTAAGACCAGAAGGGGATGATAGAAGAAGGATGACACTGTATCCTCTTAATACTTTAGTTGTGTAACGTGATTTTGCTCCAAATGTTAAGGGATGTTAGGAAGAATCATGTTACAATGATCTCGCCCTCTTTGTGCTTATACACTTCTCTCGAAGAGAATTATTACATACTTCTGGTGTTAGCCACCCGTTCCTTTGGGTCTTAGCTTGGTCCTAGGTAATGATGAAATAATGTTAGTGGTCTTTGTATTATAAATCTTTCCGGGTGGCACTGGCTGTATAGTGTTGGGTTCTATTTATTCCGCTCCGGGAAATTACTTCGTTTATCCGATGCGATTGGATTCGTGGAGGAGGTCGTTTTCTAAGGGTTATTTTTATTATCACTGGACACTGGTCAAGAATGAAGATGTGTACTTTCTGATTAGAAGTTGGGTTTGCGTGTGATGAGATTATTCTCAAGATAAGATACGTGTAAAGAATAATTTACCTTTGTTGCAAAGTATGTTATACTAATATGTCCTAGTGTTTTTCTAAATTTACTAAATTATAGTTAATGAAAGAGATTAGAGGTTCAAAGTGGGTTAATTACCCAATTTAAATACGACCTTAATGCTAGCGATGTTTAATTCCCCGCTGACAGAATATATCTCTTAATTCTATCTAATTGGCTTTTTAAGTATAGTTAAAATCAGAATTTCTTTCCGCAGTTAAATTTAAGACATTCTAAACGTTTTTTGGTTACACATCGTTAAGCCTAACTTCATCTCTTCAGTCTTGACTGAATGGAAGTGAAAAAGGGGATAGGAACTAATGAAGGATATACTTCTCCCATCCGAACATAGTTACTTTGACTTTTTCTTTTAATATAAATGTCATTCTTTCAAACATTCTCGTTCAGTCATTTTTCTCCCCCTGCAAGTTAAGCTAATAGAGCGGAGTCAAAGGATAACGATTCGTACTCAGGCTTAGAATGCTTCACTTAAATAATGATTTTTCCTGTATAATT
This sequence comes from Phalangium opilio, assembly GCF_054372755.1. Classification (NCBI taxonomy): domain Eukaryota; kingdom Metazoa; phylum Arthropoda; class Arachnida; order Opiliones; family Phalangiidae; genus Phalangium; species Phalangium opilio. The sequence goes on from NW_028324151.1 coordinate 3,884,293, forward strand.
TGAAGGAGGTTTTAACCTTACTCAGAATGTATCTGACCCTAATGTTGCTATAGTTTTTATCTTAGAGTTCATCCCACCTACCGTTCAATGAAACCAAGCTCCATTTTATTTTAACAATTACCTTATAGTTTTAACTACGTTGAGTTCTGCTACTGAAACGGAGTCATAATAGCTTTCAGTTTGCCCTCTTTTTAATATCGTCGACATTTCAGACAAGAGCTCGTACAAAATATCATCCTCTATAGCTAAAAACCAGCTATAGTTTGAGACTTTTGACAAGGCGTCGAACAATCGAGATATATACTTAACTTGATATATATTCAACTTTTCATCAGTTTCGCTGGCCAAAAACCTACATGGTCTGAATTTTAACAAGATCCCAAATTTCGCTAAGTGATTATTAGACCACATGGTATACTAATATCTGATTGAACGTAAGGGGAAGGGCTTAAAAACGTTGATAAACCTCCCGCCCCTGCTTCCTCGCGTTTCATTGGCTATTCACCTCAACAGAACGCAAAGATATATACTTGTTTACATTCGGGTTTGGGCCGGATAGGTCGATAACTATATCAATGTCACTTGCCTTCTAAGTTTAAATACATTAAGTGTGACGTCACGGGTGACGATTTCTACGTCTCCTCCCCCTTAGTTCAAGCAGAAGGTCCCAGAAAAAAAATGTGTATTCTTGGTAGATTGGCACCTTTTCTAAAGAATACGCAGTGCAGGTTACCAATTGAAACGTTACCAAATTGCGTTTGGTTCGAAGTAACGTCATGGAAATTTAATTTCTCGTATAAGATGACGTGTTGTGTTCGAGACAACAACGTATCCGGGGAAATGTTTTATGATTTTGGACATTTCCTTTCCCCGTCTCTTGTTTGTAGTATATATTTTCTATTGTTGTTTGATTTTCCTCGGAATATACTTTGCCGCATTATTTCTTCCTCTTCTCTGAAACCCGAGATCACATCGGCTTTTAACAAAATTGGATTTGTATTTCCGGTGAATTTTCTCAAATCAGGATGAGATGAATATAATTTAACTAATGCATACCCTCCCTATACGATGTAAGCTTTGGTTTTGATTGACCCCCTGACCTTTGATACACATTCTGATATTTCGGACAGTTTCTACCCAATGGGAACATTTTCCCCATTATGGAATAGAGTAAAGTATACACATTGTAAATGTCGTGACATCTTTAAACCCTACGTGTTAGTTAATTAGCCTTATTTGCACATTAGCTTAATTAATTATTCCTTACTCGGAAACAACATTTGCATTTGTATTCGCGGTCAAGTTTAAAGTTGGTCATCAAACTTGTTATAAGGCCGAGAAGGCTTAATGGTCAACTCTCGTTTAGAATAGAATAGACCAATTTATTTTAGAAAATCTGACAGAGTATAATTATAATCTTTTAGCGGCTTAGGCCACCTTACTTTTAGACGTTTATAATTGACTTTAATTCTGTTTTTCAGTGAGATTGTTAACGCTAAAAGACTATAATAATATATATTGTCAAGGGTTTCAAATTATAGTTCGAGTTTTAAAACTTAACTTTAAATTTATTATGCGAAATGATTAACGAAAAGATAAACAACTATAGATTTTATCTGGAATTCAAACGGGATTTGAATTTAACTTCTTATTCATATTTAAATCAGCCCTGTAAGTTTTGCAAAATTATAATTCATTCCGTTAAATATGTCCTCGTTATTTTAGATATACAGGGTGTTTCTGATAAGACTGTCATAAATTAAGGGGGATGTTCTTTGGGAAATCAATTTTGAGTCGAAAATGAAATTCTATCTTCATTTTGCCACGTGACATGGGACACTGTTTCAAATCCTTTCAGAAACACCCTGTATAGGGCATGCCTAATTACTCGAAGTTTTAAACTAGGGGAGGGGGAGGAAAATTCCACTTCGTTTGTCCCCAAAGTTTTCGGACAATTCCGGTGTTATATCTGTTTACTCGTAGATTATCTCTCGCTCCATCAAATTTAAAACAAATTTGATTATAATTTAAATTTTATCCCAAATTTTATTATTTGAATTTGGAGAGTTCTGACTTTCCCAATAATTGAGAACTGACGCGAATAATACTTCTTAAACAATAGTTTGCGAAAATCATCGGGATAATATACGAATAATTAAATAAACTTATAAATCATTGGAAACAAAGTTTAAATGTTTGCCCTCAAACTATTTTCCCAATTGTTTTTTCAATCAATTTCAAAATCTCTTTTCTTTTTGGTGGGCCTGGGGGGATATAAAAAAAGACTGATATTCGAATATTTGCATATTGGAACAGATGTAACTCTATCTCTCTTGAGATCTTAACAATTCAATTCAGCCAACCCAAACACAACCAAAGTCACCAAAGACCAAACATTTACTAACTAATGAAAAGAAAAACTGGTCCCGAGTGAGATTGTGACAAATGACATTGGAGACCTAAATTTTTTTTTTAAAAAAAAAGAAATAAATATAGAAAAAAAATATTCTTTTGAAAAGTAGAAAAGTAAATAAACCCTCGAAATAATTTTTATTCCATTCTATTTGCTGAAGTTTTAACATAGAAGTGTTTGACTTATGATTTTGATTATTCTCTGTTAATCTACTTCTAATATGGGATGAAATCAATGGTCCCTGACCCTTTTTTCTTTCTTTATTCTTTGCTTTGGTGTCCTTTAACTTCGTAATGAAATTACTAGAAAAGAAAAAGAGAATGTTTGATGGCTTTAATGAAAATCTGAGACGCGGATTAGAAAATTCCGTCTCCTTTCGGTTCACACGTAACGTCATTAAAAGTGAAGAATGTTTTCATAACTTTATCTTTATTACCGTGGTTTTATTAGTCTACCAATACGTATCTAATTAAGGCTCGACTGGTTCTAATTAGTTAATTTTCACCTATTATTATGTAGGCTTTATTGCTAGTAGGTATTTTAGGTGTCTGTTTTGTTCGTTAATTTTAATTATTGTGGATTTAACTCTCTGTGCTTTATTGCTCTAGACGTTTGCAGACAACATTGCAACTTCTTGACTCAACTAATTAAATCAAGCTCGTGTGATAATTTTTACAAACTTGCCCCCCCAACTATACAGGTTGTTTCTGATGAATGATTGCTAATTTAATTAAGGGGTCATCCCTAAAACACTCAAATTATAACTCCCCTTTGGGGAAAAATGGAGATAGAAGTTACATTTTCGAATTAAAATTGATTTCCCAAAGAACATCCCCTTTAATTTATGGCAGACTTATCAGAAACACCCTGTATAGTTGGAGTTATTATTAGAAAACTTTACAATTCGGCTTATACACAAAAATAGACCAATTAGGGCCTCATTAATCCATTGTCTACTTTTTAGGCCTTTTTTGGAAAAGCTTCTGAGTTAGTGGGTTTCGATTTCATTATGAGTGAAAATACGATTGAATGCTTTCAAATTAAAGCGGAAGGAAATGAATGAATCGGAATGAATAGAATCCGGGTGGGGGGAACTCGATATCGAATCAAATTAATGGGTGTTTTTGAATATTCGAAACGGTTTTCTTTGTGTCCTGTATTTTTCGTAATTGCTAGTCCGATAGGTAATAAATGGAGTTAAGGAAAGGGGAAAATTTATTCTTAGTTGAAATTGTATCCAAATTCGTCATCAAAGAATGAATTAATATTCAGTTACAGAAAAGTTTTATTAGATCTTATTTCTGTTTATTTATTTATTTTTTTCAAATCTTTCTGTAGTTTCTCCTAATTACAGAAATTTATTTCTTGATACCAGACTCCAATTTACCGCATGCAGGATGCGGGAAGGACTTAAACAAACAAATGATTTACCGCAATTCAAAAGTTCGTCTGAAATAAATTAGGCCTTGGTTTCAGTTTTTATTTGAATCTAGAAAGTCGCGAGAACAGCAATGGCTTTGAGAATGGTGCAAATTTGAGGTGGGATTAATTATCACGAAATGAGCAATGCGGGAATTCAACCAAACCTTTCGGTTTTACGTTTTTTTTCTTCTCATCCTATTTTTAATCATTAGCTTTTGCCAAGATTTGTAATTACGAAACTTTAATTTTCTGACTCCCCCTTCTCCCACCTTTTGCCAAATGGAGCGCAGTAAAATCTAATTGCATTTCTATTTAATTTTGTTGTAATTATAGTTTGAGAAATGAATCCTTTGAATTATAATACCAATATTTAATTGGGTTTGGCAAATTTGATACTGGTTAATTATAGCCTTACCTTTTTAATATTGTATCTGTACCGCTCTGTATACATCCTTCTTTATTGGGGCCATCGTAAAGTGGTTTAAAGTCTCTTTTCGGCAAATGAAATAGATTAAATTTTCATTTAATTAATTTATTGAACATTTCATTGCAATTCCAGATAGATAATCGCTTTATAGCTTTCTCGTTCAACTTCAAAGGAAGTTTCTGCTCTCGAAATGGAGATCCCTTTGATGCTGCAGCTTTTCTTATTCCCTAAATTGAGGCCGAATCCCTTAGACAACAATTAGATACGTCAAAATCGTCTGCTATTTAATCATGGCAAAGAGTATATAAAGGAATGGATTACACTTCAAATTTTTAGATATAATAATGTGTATTTTAAATTGGAACTGTATGTGTTATCTATCTGCAAGATTAAAGAAGATATGAGCAAATAAGGCCTACCGCAAAGCAGACTACGTTGGGGTATAAAATTCTATTGGACAAGTTTTTACCCTAACTGCAGCCATAACCGTGTAGGTTCCAGCAAGTTAACTGCTCGTATCTTCTTGAATTTTGTCATGGATGGACACAACGAAGATATAATAGATTTTCAAGGGAAAGAAGCCGACCTTAAACACCTAGCACCTTATTATAAGTTTAAATTTCACGTAAGGGAATTTATTTAAACGGTTAAACCATATGGTTTAAACCTTACATGGTCTGTTTTAAGGGTTTACTGTTTAAAAAGTGGTATTATTTTGTCGTTAACGACAATGGTAGCAGTCTGCTGTGAAGATACTTTTTATCGGCTCAGTTTTATTTTTGGTTGGTCCCATTTGGCCAAGGCCCCAAAGTTACGAAAACGATTAAGTGTTTTTATGGGAGTCCGTTATAATTTTTTCTTACTCTCTCTCTTCTGTTCATCACTCAAGGCAGCAGGTTGTGCCATAGAGATAGGCGGTATAGACGAAAAAAATAAATATAGATTTATATAGGTATAAAAGCCAATTTGTAGATAGATTACGTTCAGTGATTTCGTTCTGGCTATATGGCTTTCGTCGAATTTTAAAGGGATTCTGTAGGCATAACTGCCCCATTTTTCGTCGGCAAACATAGGGGTCAGGGTTGCCACAGGCCAGGGAAAAACCTGGAAAGGTCAGGGAATTTCAAAATGCGCTAAAAGGTCAGGGAATTTCAAAATGGGCCAAAAAGGTCAGGGAAAAGTCAGTTTCAGTGAGATCACGTTTAACCAGACACCAAAATTGAAACCAAAACTGAGGGTGAAGCATTGAATGTTTACTATACTTTCAAATACTTTTTGATTATGGAAAACTTGTGAGATGTTATTCGCACTTTCTAGGCTTATGACAATTGTACTGAAACCATTCCTTCCCTATGAAGAGCTTGAATAACGTTATTGTAACAATTTTCACGTGGGCTTCTAAAGCTAATTTCTCTAATCTCGGATATTCTCAGCTTCTTTCAAATATCCGTTTATATGATACGTGACGTTGTTTGCCGTGTGATAAATTTCACGTTGAGAATCTACTTGTTATGAAAGGCAGCGTTAGTTCCAGCTATAGTTACTTAAGAAATACCCCCATATATTCTCTTACCGCAGTTGACTTTAGTCCTAAGAAAGAAGAAAAGCATGCAGTATGGTCCTGGGAGATATTAAACTCTCATTTTCGCGCTGGGCCCTTGCGGGTCTGCCATCATTTCCGTTACCTTCTGCAGCTAAGACAAAACCCCAACGCGATCGTTTACGCCAGCTAGGACGCCCCAGGAAAGTTAATCCGTTTCGTGCTTGGGTTTTTTTTTTGTACTCTGGTTTTGTTTTCGTTCTTGCTAAGCTATTTCTAACACTGTTTTAATCTTATATGGGTGCACCTTTCGTAGATCAATAATAGACTAAATATTTTGAAAATAATCAAGAAGTAGTTTAATTAACATTTTGCACATATTTTCGAAACTTGAAACGTCTTTTGTTGATTTTACTCTCCGTGGGGAAAAACCCTGGAAAACTCAGGGAAATATATGGGGTAAAAACCCTGGAAAACTCAGGGAAATATATGGGGTAAAAACCCAGGAAAACTAAGGGAAATATATGGGATAAAAACCCAGGAAAACTAAGGGAAATATGTGGGGAAAAAACCCTGGAAAACTCAGGGAAATATATGGGAAAAACCTGGAAAACTCAGGGAAATATAGGGGGAACCCTGGAAAACTCAGGGAAATATATGGAAAAGTACGTGGAAAACTAAGGGAAATATATGGAAAAGTACGTGGAAAACTCAGGGAAATAAATTCGAAAATACGTGGAAACCTCAGGGAAATATATGGGAAAATACATGGAAAACTCAGGGAAATCGGTTTTCCAAAAGTTGTATGAACCCTGCCAAGGTTTTTGCTGTTAATTTCCAACACCCAGGGTTATATGTAAAATTTATTCGAGTTTGTACACTTTGTTTACCATTTGTTTATGCATACCGCTAAAGTCATTGGATTTTATGATAATATCTATATAGCAAACTAACACATTTCTTGGCGTTGCAATGAATAAATCTCATTAGACGTCGATGTTTGTTTCGGAATTAGCCTCTAGCTAGACAGAAGGATGTAGCTTTTCATTCAAAACGGAATAAAGAGATTTAAGGCATTGAAAAGAAAAAAAAAACTCTACCACGATCTCCTTTGAATTTCATCCTAGGAAGGGATATATTTAGCTGATAAAATAATACTATCGCTTAGCAAATATCAATCCCCTCTCGGGTTGCAACGCTAATATGTATAAAGGGCAAACAAAAGGAGTATAAAACTAACAAAAGCCCAGGCTGGATTCTCCTGTCAAAAACACTGGGGTTATGGTCTTACGAGAAAAGTATACTCGGTGTTAATACTGCATATCCTGGATTGTTTTTCTCGCGTTTACGCCCCAAAATGCGCTTCTATGGCCTACTTGGAATAAAAGTTTCACTTTATATCCAAGACCATAACCTACTGGGAACGATTTCATTCTTTTTTGATGTCTTAACGTACTTTTGCTTCTGTTTTACCTCTGTTTTTACTTGTTTTCTCTGGGTTTTGAATGCGATTCTGAAGTGCTACAAAATAACTTTTTTTTTGTTGGGATTTTTTTTTGGTCAGATTCTATGCGCGCTTTTTTTAAAGAAAATGATTTATTGTCTAATGATGGAAATCTTTTATTGGTCCAATTTTATTTCATCGATTACTTTGATTTTATCTGAAATTTAATTGATCGAAAAAGCTCATCATCGAACTAAAGAACTAACCAAGTTATTTGTCATATTTTAGATTGATAAATTTTATTTTATTTCTCCTGAAAAAATAAGGCGATTTCATTTTAATATTTTTCAAGATAAGTCAAAACAAAATTCAATCAGCTGTCATTCGATCACGTAAAATTAGATCAAAACAACTTAATCTACTATATAGTTTCGATGTCGTTGAAATTTGACGGTTGACAGGCAACAACATGTCGACTCGAACTAGATTTGGGGAAGGGGAAAAGTCAGAACAGAAAACAAAGGAAAAAGTTTTATATCCGTTTCTTTCTTTTATTTCAGGTCCAGTCATAACCATCCTGATGCTTTTGTCAAGCTTGAATAGTTGCGTTAACCCTTGGATCTATCTGTGCTTCAATCCGAATCTGTTGACGGCGTTGAAAAACTTTTGCTATTGTCGTCGGGGTTCGGTCAAGGGGAACAAAAACGACACGGTTTTGTCCACCCACACGGAATTCCAATCGGTTCACAGCCACGCCGTCAACGAAAATCGCTACGCCGTCAATTCCGAGCCACGTTCCACCCCGTCGCTCAGCCACTTGAGAGCCAATGCCACTAGAAACGCCTCCCACGCTTCCTTGACCCCCAATGACGCGAAAAATAACTCTTTAATTCCCTTAAATGAAATTAAGGCTGCTGACCAAACCGCGTCCGTTGTCAGTGTCGTCTCGGACAATGAAGTTAGTGATGAAACCAACGCGTGAAAACATGCCTACTGACCTTTGGATGACCCCTGACCTCGATGACGTCACTACTCCTGACGTAACTACAGGTAAATTTTAGAGTTAGGGTAACCTGGTTTCTTAATATATTGTTAACTCTCTTCATCTATACTGTCTTTGCTCAACTAATTTTATTATGTATATTAACTAACAAACTAACTAAATTAACTATTAATTACTTCTTATTGTAACTAATTGTCTTAAAAACTGTTTATATAAATGTAAACTATGCTTTTTCTTTTCTATTGCTGAGAAATTCTGAAAAAGTAAGGTTGTAAGGTTGGGCAAGTATGATTCGAGATTGTTTTCGTATTGTTATTTATACAATCAAAATGATTTACCTTACATTGAAGGCATATTTATCATAAGATTGAATTTCCTGTAAAAATCATTTGAAAGAGTCACCCAACGGAAGTTGAATCAGAGAATGGTTTGTTATTATTATTCTATTTCCGTTTGTACCTATTGTGTTCTGTTTTTGACACTTCTCTACTTCCGAAACTTTTGCTTGATAAATAGCAGCTGTTTCGTAATGAAATTCAATCTTCTTTTATTAAAGGTAACATTTGATTTATGTTCAATACAACTACAATCTCTCTTAAATTGCAAGTTTGTTTAAGGAAGTTTCGAAACGACTTTCTTGTAAATATATATATTTAAATCATTTTTGATGAAAGGTAAAAAATGGTTTTGAACTCTCTGTACAAACAAACCATATGACAGCAGCAGACTTCTCTGTTTACTATATAGCTATCTGTGTTTCTTTTCTTAAAAAAAAAAGTAAAAATACTTTTTCGTTCCTTAAAGTTTCTGTCTTAAATTTCAAATACGTCTTGTCTTTCTTTCTAAGCCCATCTCTTTATTTCACTTCCTACTTCCTGAAGAAAGCTTTATCAAAGCAATTTAAAGTGTACTTGCGGATTTACATACATTTATTTTCGTGGTTAGAATTTCAATTTGCTTAACAAACTTTTAGAACTTCAATTTTTATAACCGAAATTTCTGGTTACGCTATAGGTAATTTTCAGTAGTTATTTTCGCATCAAAACATTTCAAAGGCAGTTAACCATAATGACCAGTGACGCGTTTTTACGAGGCCATAATATATTTAGAATACTTTAGCTTAGACTTCCTAACAAGGTACGACTTTGGTGAATTTCAGTCAAAACAGGCAATGGAGGGGAACGCCACAACTTATCTCCTCATAAGTTTATAAGTTATGTTCCATAAGTATAACACTACCTATACAAGTTCGTAATGATAGAGATTTACTGCTCGAGTTAGTTCGAGAACGACGACGCGATAGTTGAAGTCCTACACTCGGTTAATTAATTTTGCAGGACTTCCATCTAGCTCCTATTTATTTGTTCTGTACTAAGCCTTTGACAGCTCCTCACCAGGCGTCCCTTTACGAGAATTTATGGCCTACGTCACTACATGACAAGCTCTCAGTAACCAGTGACAAACTTATGCGACATAGCTTATGAAATGAATTTTTAAGCTACTTTTTTGGTTACGATGTTTAACATTGCGTAATCATACGCCTCAGTATTATGTGTATTACCAGAGAGCTTGTACACTTAACTATAAAGAAATATAAGTCCACGAAGAGCTTTTGGTCTAGTTAACTATTTACATTATAGTCCGTGATTAATGATGCATTTTTCTATCACCCTAATCTCATGGTAAACTAAAATTATCTAGAGGCGAAAACCAACAAACGCTTAGACTATATACACTTTTAGCAAGTTTCTTGGCAGCCAAAATACCCATAATTCAGGGTTTTCCGTTAGAATTTTGGTTAACCAAGCCTCTAAAGGCAGTATTATAAGCAAAGAGGATTTTAAATATTTAATCCTCATAATCCCTTCCAAAGAAAGAGTATATACGCCGAGGGACCAGTCACTAGGTCTAATCTGTTTACACTCTGTACCTTTACTAAAGAGACTTCCCCTAATCAGAATTTAAGAGTGATTAGCCCCTCGATGTATGCAACAATAAACATACTTTGCACGCAGGTTTGCCGAGAAAGCAATTTCTATACTAACTATAACTTCAATAACTACTTCTGCTTTTAAACTAACTGAATTGAACTACTTTCAACTTATTTGATGCGAGTCTTCATTTTAATCTAAATTAATACATAATAATAACAATAAACGATTATGAAATAAATATGGTCCATTTCAGAAGAGACGCATTTTCTTCCGGGTACACTTTCGACTTTTGCGCATGCGCGTCTACCTCCAGAGTTTAGCTGCGGGTAAGTGTACACTTGATTCTCTGCATGCATGCTATATTTAGTTAAGTTACGCCTTTAACGAGTTCTCTATAACCTGCAAATGGGCAATAACCAATATGTTAGCGTTATGTACGTATAGTTACTTAACGTTTGCCTTGACAACGTTTCCCCCCCCCCCAATAGTCGTGAGATAAGCTTAATGGTCGATTGTCGCCCCAAACGACGTCACCTTAATCCAAGCTTAAATATCTGTAAATATTTAGCCTTGGGTTAAATCTCTAAGGTAGTTGGAATCACGAGATAATCTTAAAGGGAATATCACCGTCTTGTTATTGTACGAACCCCTCCTTGCTTATGGTCTTAAAGTCCTGTATATTCAATTATCTCACTTCGTAAAATTCAACTTATCATTTCACCTAATTTAAAATAGGCTCAGCATTTAGCTTGATTCGATAAACCAGAAGAAATAAATAGGTTTTTTATTTTTCTTTTAAAGTCTAAAATATTTATTGACTAATGGAGTTGCCATTTATTTTTTATTGGGGAATCGGATTAGATTTAAAAGTTTTATTACCCCTCAAAACTTTTACTCGAATTTCGTCTGTACCAGCATAAAACCTCGGAGGTTTTGTATTCTGATTGGTTCTTCGATCGGATCAGTGAACCGTTTAACCGCACGCCACAAATCCTTTCTTTAAGCCTTAAAAAACTTTCCATTAAAAATGAATTCCCTTAAGGTCATCCTGTTTTTTAAGGCATCTACCTACTTAAACTTCACTCTCCTTAAATCCATGAAACATAAAACAAATTTTCCATAAATACGAATTTCTAAAATTCGGAATTGGAAAATCGTTTACTTTTTAGTTTTTTTTTCTTATGGGGTTGGATTCAGGTTGACTTAAATACTTTCTTTATAAAGACCCGTTCAGACTTACGTTTGCGTCGGTGAAGTCGCTTTGATCACTTAATTAGACAGGTGTCAACGACTATACGTAAAATTTTCGCGGGTTTTGTTTCAAAAATTTTCAATTTCGTCTAGCAGTGTCGAGATGGCACCACTTCGTTAGCGCCTTTTCTTTAGCCATAGCTCACTAGATCACGCCTTACTCTCGTCTGAATGGTCCTTAAGAGGAAAAAAGCTAAAAGGAAATCAATAGAAAACCATTTTCTGGGGATTTTAGGGTTAGCGTTTACCACGCCACGTCAATATTTACGTTTTTATAAGCATGAAAGTTTTGTATATACCAACGTTTTTCGCTTTTGGCGATTTTTATGTTGACGTCGACGACTTTAAAGTTTTCAAATGTTTATTTAATACTTAAATAGTTCGTAAAGGAAATGTTATTGCGCTTGATTGTTTTGATATTTTGATACTATTTGAAAATATTCCACGGTTTCTGCTATAGGATAGAATAATTCTAATGATAAACCCCTATAGTTAAACATTCCGCCGGGCAATTATGTATAGCAGGAAAAACATTTCTACAGGGGCTATGGAAAATAGCATTGAGATTGTGCCCCTATATGTTGGCTTTAGGGAAATACAGTTTATTTCGGCTTTGTCATTCGTATAATATTTGAAAACGGAGCTTGCAGTACAAAGCGAATTAATTTCCCAAGCCATTTATTATTGTCAAATACTTTACAATGTATCTTGCAAATTTCGTAACGCTAGAGGTATATTTGCGTTCCTAATTTAACCTGAAAATTTTCATTCGTTACGCCTCATTGCTCTACATACGTTCTTTTATTTAATATACGCACTCCGTATTTATCTATATCGAGGAAAATCAAATCTTGAAGAGTTTATTTAATTTGCAAGGAAAGAATTGAATTTATTTGTATAAAATTTAACGAGTTTCTAGTTGCCCATTAATTTCAACTTTGACGTAAGCAAGCCTCTCTTTCTAATTGAATTTTCTTTATCGAGAAATTCATTGGTAACCTTATTAGCGTAATAATACACCCAGCCAGCCAGGTTTAGGGTTACCGAGACTGCGAGAAAGGATAGGGAAATGGGCGTTTTTAAGCCTTGGTCGACAAAGGCTTAGAGGAACGTCGTAGAGCTTGGAGTATCGAAACGGATCGTTAAGACTTTGAAAAAGGTGGAAAAATCTCTCTTGGATTGCGGACCAAGCTTAATTGACCCTCCTTTTGTTCTCTTTTTATTCGATCACTTGTGGTCATTCTGTCACGTTTCTCAACAAATGTCCCAATTATACCTCCAAACTAACCACTTTATCGTACTTGAAACTATCCAGCATACACTAGGATAGGTTGAAATGAAACTTGTGGTAGAACGTAGGTCGATGGTTAAGTACTTTCACGTGCAGGGTTTCTATAAACATGTTAAAAATTAACGTTCAAAACTTCACGTATGTTAGAATATATTTCTGTTCCCAAACTTTAAAAAAAACCTGTCTTTTTTGCCTTGCCCTGAAGCGTCACAACTTTCTTTGAAAAAGTTGATTCCTAACTTGGGCAAACATTCTTTCGTTCCATGTTGACAATTGTTTTTCTTCAAATGCACTTGACAGTATAGCGAAAGCTAGGGTGTAATAATACACAATGATAAACTTGGTAGATATAAAAGTAGTCCCAAAACCGTTATAGAGACACGTTGTGTATAGTCGCATCTCTAACACAACATCAGTGTTTATTGCCTCAGCCGTCGAGTTTGCCACCAATTTTTCTGTCCGTTCGGTTGATTAGTCACCTAGGCTCTTTCCGCTGGAAGGAACCATTCATTTTGCTACCAAGGCGAGCTTCCGAATTCTGCGTTGATTCTTCAAATATAGCTTTTTCCTTTTGGATATCCAGTTTCTGTTCTTTTTCATCCGAAGAGAAGCTAGTCCTCTTTAGCTACATGAGGTATAGATCAAGTAAAGTGTACTGGGGAACAATTGGTAATCCTTTACTTTGACAGGAAGTTGCTGTGCCGATGTAGATAACTTGAAGTAAATATTAATGTTTTCTCCAGGAAGAAGGAAGAGAGGTTAAGAAGCGTATTGAATTAGATTGGAAGTTAAAATGAGACGTATTCTTCAGGGTCGCCACAGGTCAGGGAAAACCTGGAAAAGTCAGGGAATTTTTAAGAATTTTAGCAAAGTCAGGGAATTTTTAAGAGTTTCAACAAAGTCAGGGAATTTTTAAGAATTTCAACCTTTTTTGTTTATTTCCTCCAAATTTCTTCTGGTATCAGTTCCATACACTGACTGCAAACTTGTATCTAAACAAAATATAGTTTATCTTTTAAAAGATATTGAATAGAGTCAATGGATAAACAGCGTTATTCTTTTATCCTTATTCCTTTTATTCCCAAAGTTGTCGCGAACAAACACACTCTACTTTCTGATACTAAATCCACACAGGGTTCGTTTTTCATTCATCAATCTCCTCGGGTGCGTTTCCCGCCAAAATAACAGAGTGAAAACTAGTCAGGCGATCTGATTTATATAAGAAATCGCTCTTGCCAAGATCCACACGTGCTAGATCCTTTGCCTTTTCGCCTTGCCATATCGATGCAATTTATCTGGTTTTTACCACCACGATGGGCCAAGGTCTAGACTAGAGTTTGAGCGCAAAAGTTTCTTCTTTCTTGCGGTTTTTATATAACCTATGGTTCATCGAAACTCAAAGTCGATTTTTCACTTAGTTTATTTTATATTTCTACAGGATCGTTGTATAAAACCGATAAATTGAAAGAACAAGCTGTTGAATCTTTCTTTTAGGCCTACTTTTAGTGGGTAGCTAGAACGTTACGTTTCCCATGTATATAGCGTTTAAGAAAAAGTTTATAATTCTTTTTGAAATTGATGGTTAAATGATGGAGTTGTTGTTTTGAGAGAGATACCAGCTGAAGTATCTACCGCAGCTTGGTTCCAGATAACAATATTAAATTTATATTTATCTATAGCACGCTTAAAGTGATACTTAAACGGAATTTTAAATTAAATCTTGCTGTGCACATTTTAGTACCCCTTAAGCTGTAAAAGAGGTAATATATAATTATTTCCAACTGGGATTGCTTATGGGTTACATTTTTACATTTTTACAAGGTCATGAAGTTTTAACATCACTAAGCCTATTTTGGCCTAATTTTTACATTTTAAACTACACTACTACTACGATACTACTATATTTTTACTCGAAAATAAACTTAATGCCATGAACTTCCTTGAATTTTCAGATAAAGTGTCGTAACCTCGGGTTATTACTTATTTTAGAATATCCCACGCGTATATTTCATACCAAATTTAGTCTACAATATACCAGTATAGACAATTTCCATTTTCCAATACGTTTTCCAAATTATAGAGTAGGCAAACTTTCTTTTCTTATAATGTACCCTCCAACTGAGATGAACTGAATGATATTTTCACTTTTTCGCGGCGTTTTTACTGGGTAGAAGTAAGTTGGAAATAGCTAGCTTGACTGTCGCCATGGAATGGGTTCCGCCACTAAGATAAATCAAAATAAAGGCTGACGTAGTGCATGCCTAGCCATGGATGGAAAGAAAATAAAGCGGGAAAAATCGCCCTTATGTATGAGGTAGCCAATAAGAAAATATTCTTTATCCTTAAAAAGGAGTAAGATGGTAGCATATATAACTTTCTCTCGCTTCTTCGCCCTTTTATAGGCTCCATTAACTATCGTTCATTGTTTCTTCTTTATGTCTATTATATCTCTTCTTAAATCGAAGCCCTCCAGCTGTGAACTTTTTTGTGTGTGATTTTTAGACGGAAATTTCTTTGATGAAAATCGTCTTCAAAGTTTTAGTTACTGAACTTTTTCTTGGTGGTGTACAGGGTGTATCTGAATGGTATGTCAGAAATTAAGAGAGCAATTTTGAGTCGAAAATGTTTTCAATTTATGTTCGGAGTGTTTTACGGATGCCCCCTCGCCAATTTGTTTAAGCCTAACTGTAGACTATTAACCTTATAAGGCTCTTCTTCAGAAATAGGTCAACTTAGTTTACCTTCCAGAATTTCGCTTTGAATTTTCTCCTTTGAAGCTAAAGCCTAATCAGCTTTGATGTGGGATATTAATTATTTATAATACGCGTTTAAAGGAAGATGGCTTAAATTTAATTTAATTATGAAAGGGTAATTTCGCGGAATTTAAATAAGCATCCCGTGATAAATTATTAATAGTTATAATTGGTTAATTCTGTTAAACTAACGATTTTTATAAGGCGGGAAATGAACTTCACGTTCAGAAGAATCACCTAACCGCCCTTGAAATCAAAATCTGTTTAAACAAAGGCTTAACCGAAACGCGTCACAAGTAAAACTAAAAACTTGGTTTCCGAATAATCTTCTGAAATCCTTTTGTATACAATCTTTCTAATTTCCTTCGCTTGTCAAACAAAAGTCTCTCTTAAGACGGGTTCCTTTTTAAAGCATCTTCTTTTTATCCGTTTAAATGAAGGCAATGCAGACAAAGCCTTTTTGTATTATATATTCTCAACGGAACCTTTATCATTGTTTTTCCTTCTTCCAGCATTCTTCTTTAGTAGCTCAATATCGTTAAATAATCTATTTATAAAAAAGTAAAAAAGTTCCTTTTCTAGGGGAGCTAGATAAGGAAGGACAAGAGAGAGTTTTCGCCCCTCTTTTTTGGGAGGGGGGGGGGTTTGGTTGAAATTAATTATTTTGGATTAATTAAGTCCCATGACAGTAACGTAATACCCCCTCCATAGATTACAATGTAAGGCTTGAATAATTTATGCTTTTACTTGAATTTAATGTAATTCTTTAGGACTGACTTCCAACAATGGAACTGCGTGAAATATATATATATATATAATATTATTCGTTTTATAATTTGTCTTATATTTCGTATTTTCATATAGTGACTAAGTAATTCTTTATCCTTTTGTTACAAACCGATTTCTCATGATTATTCGAAGCCTCTTTTTTGAAGTAAAAATATGGTGTGAAAATGCCTGCACGTGTAGAAAATACGAAAAGAACTTGAAAATATGTCTAAACCTTTACGTATGCTTAGATTTTAACAAAAAATAAGCGTAAATAAGTCTGAATTATTGTCAAACCAAAGAATTACATCTCATTAAACAGTAAATCAGCCTATTTTTCATAGAAAATTTATGTATAACGAATCAAATTTGAAGTTAGTGAAGTTTATAAAGAATGGCAAAATATTTTATCCTACTTCAAGAGATAGACTTTCGTATTATATTTTATTAGTTTTGGATTTGATCGAGATTCGACTTCAAGAGAGAAGTATTTCGAGATTCTTTTTCACTATAGAACCGGAACCTAATTTTATATTTTTTAGAAGCTGCAGACCATTTTATTAGGAAATCCATTTGTCCGTCTCTTATAAAGCCTGAATGCAATAGTGCTCTGCTCTCTCAAAATTAAAGAGGCTCGCTCGAAAGACAGTGTTTTTTCTTTTTTTCTGGTTCTTTTTGGACCAAAGCCTGGGATTTTTATCTTTCTGTTTCAGTCTCTTTATAGGCCTACTAGTTATCGCTACTTTTTGGATTTTGTTGATTTTTCTTATACTCAACTGGAAATGCTTTGCAACTCCCAGTAGAGCAGGAAGAATTAGGGCTTCCTGTAAACTCGACAGCAATGAAAAGCTTTGCCAAGATCTTTTAGTGCTAGTGTGTGACTATATAGACAATTCGTTTCTTTAAGTCTTACCAAGGGAATGTTTTCTTACTTTCGTATAGGCCCCTTTTTTGTACGTAATAGCTTAACAATTTTATTTATTTATTTTCAAAGCCCCGAACTTTGACCTCCAAAGGGCTTATGAATTTTATTGATGTTTTTAATTATTTATTGATTAATTAGTTATCTGGGTTGCCAAACAATTTTTAATCCTGAAGGATTATTAAATGACACTCCTAATTAACAAAAGATTTAATTAAAAACTAAATTACTCTAAAAATAACTGCAAAATTTGCAAAGCCGCTTCTTCAAATTCTTCTTCGGTTTCCTTCTCAATCTGAAAGAAAGATAAAATTAATTAGAAATCAAGAAAATAATTATCTCTTTTAAAGCTAGTTTAAAACTTGAAAGAAAACTTTTTAGTTTTGAAGTAAAATAGCGGCCTTAATTATCCTCTTTAGGAAGGCTTAGGCTGTTAACAATTGTTTTCAAAAAATAAAAAAATAAATAAAAATTAATTTAGTCCCTTTGTAGAATCTACCAACTTATTTTTCATTCAACTTTTTTATTGAGTTTTGGTTTGTTTTTCGCTGATAAGAAAGATATCGAACTCGTGACAGGAAAGGCAAAATGAAAATGTCAACCCAAAGAATTGATTTTAGTTTTCTTTGAATTTGTAAAAATATCACCCTGAATCCACCCAAATGAGAACGTGGTATATATATTTTTTTTTTTTTTTCAAAATGGTCTTATATCAAACTTGCGGGAAAAGAAAAATTTGAATAAATAAAGTATTCTATCGCGTGACGAATTTCTTCCTTTTGTTCTTTTTTTTTAATCAGAAAGAAATTTGAAAAATAAAATGGAGGAATCAGCAAAATAATATTTTTCATAAATAAATTTCTTGGTATTCTTCAAATCCCGTATTGGGTTTTTTTATACTTTTACTCTAAATTGGGATTTCAACGAAATTTTTCTTTCTTTCTTTTTTTTTTGGGTTTTTTGATTTTACTTTTTCTCTACTATTAGAAGTCCATTATTTATTTTTGCGGTGCGCTGTTTTATTTTAAATCTTAATTTAAAATAATATAGTATGAAAGAGGTTCTATAATATGAAGTTGATGTATGTTAATTAATTACCATTCTGGCTTCATCTTGTAAATTGATTATTTTATCTTGGGCGTGTTCGAAACCGGCAACCATGATTTCGACAATCCAGCCAGCGAAATTCATCAATTCCAAAGAAATCTGTGTGTGTTCGAATATTGAATAAGTTATCTCCCCTTTTAAATTGGATTTTTTCATCACGAACAAAATATCGTTTTTGAAATAATTGAAATCGCATTTTCTAGGGCGTTTACTCCTCCAAACCCAAAATGCTAGATTATCCCGGCTCCTCCACATATTAGCATAAGTTTATAAGATATGTTCCTTCCATAAGTATGACACTACCTATACAAGTTTGTAATGCTAGAGAGTTGCTTACAGCTCGAGATAACTAGTTCAAGGGAGAACGACGGAAGCGAGAATTGAAGTCCTACACTCGGTGGTTAATTTTGCATGCAGGACTTCCATCTAGGTCCTATTTAGTCTGCATTACTAAGCCTATGACATCAGCGCCTCACCAGGCCTCCCTCACTTTACCTTGAATCTATGACCTACTTCAATCACTTCATGACAAGCTCCAGTTTGTAACCAGTGACAAACTTATATGGAACATATCTTATGAACTTATGATATTAGTAATGAATGAAAATGGGATGCAGCATGGTAGTGGTGGTAGAGTTTCTGTTCTTAAATTATCTATAAATTACCTTTGATATGTTTGTTATATAATGGCTATATTTATTATTCATTGATCTTCTCCGTTATGGGGTTCAATGAGAGAACGTGACCTCCGTGTCCTCTCTTATCTAAGGGTTAACGGTTTCTATAAACAAAATGCTGGGGTTGTTTTTGTACGGGGGTTGTCAGAGGTCAAGAAAAACGTGGAAAAGTCACGACATTTAAAAATGGGTCAAAAAGGTCAGGGAAAACTATAGGGGAATTTGATTTTAATGGGCAGGATTTCCCTGGGTTTATATTTTGAATGTTGAACGTTACAGCGTTGCGTAGTTGATTTATTATACTGTTAACGTTGACAACTTAGTCCTAAAAAGGTCATTAAACATCACGGGAAAGCTCGGAGAAGTTAAGGAAATTTGATTCTGGAAATTTCGTGGAAACAATTTTATAGGTTTTTAGCCAATCAATTGGACCTTTGAACAATAGACCAATTTCCCCTTATTATTGGTACCTATTGGGTTTTAGTTTCTACTTTAGAGATAAAACTGACACCAATCAACTCAAAATGATCTGGAAATGCATAACCCTTACTGTTTCTTCCATTTCCTGGGTAATTGAATCCACCTCATCCGTAGGTCGAATCGAATTTCCATACAATGAACCGTTCCCCAGTCCAAATATATCCAACCATTTTTTCAACCACTCCGTGGCCTTGTTTTTGATGCGTTTCAATAGTTCTTGGGCTTTGTTTCCTCTTGCCAATCCCAATTCTCTCAATTTATCGCTGATTTCCTTGGCCTGCAATACAAAATATGAAGACAATGTTAAATTAACCCGAAGTTATCGATATCAAAATCTTTTATTTAATATCAATTTGAAATCTTGTAGCTGTCATTAATATTATATTATATTGTTGACTGTATAGGAATAAGTTGCGTTATTTCGGGTTAATCTACTTCTTAATAAAACCGAATTTTTCGTTTTGCTTCAAGAATGGATGGAGTTAAGGCGATACTGTCAAAACCAAGGAGGCATTGCGCATAAACTATAATTTAGTTAGAAACTTTGGTTTCATTGCACATGCCAAAAAGGGACAAACATATATACGTAGTATACACCTTTTTTATGACCCTCAAAAAACTATTTTCATCCTCAAAATGCAGAGAGAATTGTTCTGAATTAATGATGTGGAAGAGAGGATATATTCAAAAAAATCCCCAAGATGTTCATAATTTACATATTTATCGCAAAAACCTCGTAACTGAAACATTCCGTACGTGTTAAAGATACTTCCTTTTTGCCTTTCTGTAGACTAGAAAAATACCTTTATAAAACCAATGTTCTATACCTTGCCACAAAACTCTTTACACTATACCTGTACCCTGGTCTCTCTTTTGAATTTATACACAAAGAGTTGTACAGGGTGTTTCTGATAAGTCTGCCATAAATTAAGGAGGCTATTCTTTGGGAAATCGATTTTGAGTCGGAAATGTAACTTCTATCTATCTCCATTTTGTTGACCACAAGGGCCACTGTTTTCTAGTTAAGATTGGTCAAAGTATTTTACGGATGACCCCCTTAAATTTAATTAAGAAACTGATTAAAGACAATGATTTCTAATTTAATTAAGGGGTCATCCCTAAAACACCAATCAAATCATAACTCGAAAACAGTGTCCCTTATGGAAAACAAAATGGAGATAGATAGAAGTTATTACATTTTCTCTAGTCAAAATAAATTTCCCAAAGAACATCCCCCTTAATTTATTTATCAGACTTATCAGAAACACCCTGTATACATGCTCCATTCCACTTGGACTGTATCTATATCGCGATTTTCGTTCTTATATCTGCGAAAAGTTTATTTTGACGCATTAGACTCTCGAAGAAATGTGGAAATAACCCTACCCTTCCACCGACCCACCTCTCAAGAAGATGGTTTCAAAGTGAAATTTTAAACCTTGAGAATCCCAAAAAATATAAACGATGTAGGAAAAGGAATTTCAGGCGTATATGCCCCGTGTAAAAATAGTATATACTACCTTTTACGGTTTTGGAAAGAATTTTTATATCCTACAGACCTACACAGACGAATGTTATTTGAAGTAAACGAAAGTTAGCAACTATAGCAAAATTATCAGTGTTTCCTAATAGATCATTCCTAAAATTGTTGGTCGACCTCACACCCTATGTAGGTTCAAAGAGACTGGTTATGTGATCAGTTTGTCTAACTGAACGCCGTCAACAAAACGTCCTACTATTTCCTAAGTTAGTTCGACTTTAATTTTAATCTTAAATTAAAGTACGAAACAAATACAATTGACCTTGAAATGTTGTTATGACCACATACTATAATTAATCATTTTTAGCTTAAAATAAATACTTAGACGAAGCGCTTTCTTATTTACTGTAAATTATGTTCTTCTGGTCACAAAGAGAGAGATTTCGGTCTACATTTCTCATAATTTTAAGACCAAAAATATCCTGTAAATTCCCATAGTATATATAGTTAAGTAAAATATTTTCCATGGGCAATATTCCATCCATTTAATAGGCTTGGAAAACTCAACACAAATGGAGCCAGTACCATAATACCCGGGGATATGGGATAAACTTATAGTCAACCATCGCTTTCCTGCCTTTATCAATGTTAGTTCCATTTTAAATGATGAAGTATGGTTATTTAAAGAATAATCTGGACAAAATATTGAGGGAAAAAGAGAAGAAATTCAGGGTTTGGTTAAATTTTAACTGGTATAGTTTCCTGGGTAATTTTTTTGACCCCTCTGATTCTTTAAGTGCACTAAGGTGTAGTGAGGGGGTAGTTTTTTTATCTACCTTAAAATATTGATCTACGGGGTAAAGGTCCTTACCGCAGACTCCCCTCCTCCCTCTCTCTCCATCCATTCTCCAATTGCTCTTGATCCTCCCAAGGATGTACTATACCCATCTTATCCCATTTACCAACTCTCTTCTCTCCTCTCTCTCTCTTTCAACATCACTCGGAATAGGTTCCAACTAAGGCTATAGTTAAGTTCATCCCAATGCGAATATACAGCGCGTGTTTGCTCAGCGCAATCCCAAATACGTTTATAACATTATCCCTTTCTCTCTGTGGGATGGAGTATTTTTCCATTCTCCATACTAACACCCTAATTGAACTCAACGGGTGTGTTTTCTCGTATTTTGCTTTCATCACGTTGAGCCTTATAGTTTCTACCGATATCTTTACTCCTTAGTTCTCGATGAGTTGGAACACGGTGCGCTTTTTCTTTCCCCATTTATTTGTTTTAACGAATTTTTCGCTTTCCCGCCTTTCTGGGCAATGAATTCCACTTAATTATCGGAAAAACGAACCTTGAGGATGGGTTTGGCGTTCCGAACTCTTTTTCCCTTTTAAAAATAAACCCGTAAAGATCCTTAGGGCAAGATAAGGCCTTTACGGTGAATGAATTAGAGGCATTGCTTATTTTCCAACCCCTTCCCATGATAAACTTAATTATTAGGCCCAATTTTCCATATCTTCGAGTATTTAAATCGATCAAAACGTTAAAGGGATGTACAACACGTGTCAAGAACTACATTTTGAAGTAGTAGCGTTACTATAACACGCAGTAGTGATTTGGCAATGGCACGTGACTGTAAGCGGCGAATATATTCCTTCCAAAACACTGATAAGGCTACGAAATTCACGCTTGCGCAGTACAGCTATATTGATTGTAGATAGACCACTACATAACGCATTGTACAAACATACCTTTCATCGAAATTAAAATCTTAGTCTACTTTCAATCATAATTTATTCTAAACCTATTTTTAGCTTGGAAATAAGCTTACTATAAAAATAACTTTATTATAATATTTATTTTGCGAATGTGTCGTTTCCGTCACTTCTCAATTTTTTTTAGCCATAACGTTCTTATCTCCATCCGAGTTTGATTTCGAAAAATCAGCTATACTGCATAAAATCAAGAAGTGATATCTAGTTTATTAGGGAGAAGGTTAAAATTCACCGCATTTCCAGCTCTTTATCTCCAGTCCAAACGTAGGTCCGGAGTTAATCCCTGCCGCCTCTAAATTACAACCAGCATCTCATTGGTTCTTGAAAACTCGCGTATGCGACGCGACGCGAATGACGAAAATTACAGCCATATTTTCAGACTGAGGAGAGGCGAAATAGCCCGGCCTCCTTTTACGTCCCCCCTTGTATTTTGAAAGGGGGACTGGGACTATGGCGCGCGAATACTTACGCATCTTATACCTTCTCCCTAATAAACTAGATATCACTTCTTGATAACATCTTCCTCAAAATAAACCGTTTTATTAAAGAGTCGGGGGTCGGATCATTGGGTTTGGAAACCGCTGCAGCTATAGTAACCCCCGGATGGGGGTGGAAGGTCTGAGTAAACAAGTTGGCGCGCGAACGACCTTCTCGCTGCTTATTTAACTGTCAACTCCCCCGTCACTCTTCTTAACTTTATCCGTAAACCTTCTATGAACAAATACCATAGCTGTTGACTGGGAAAATTCTACAGAAAGTGCTTTCATTTGAAAGCATTCTTTGTAACACATCACTTTATTAATCGAATCATCGCGAACACTACAACTACAGTAAACGGCGAATCTTAAACTGTCTTCAGAAATGGATTAAACCGTAGTTGCAGTATAGTTGTCAAATTCATTGCATTAGAGGATGCGGGTAAAGGGGTCAACATCTCGGCTACTAAACGCGTCAGGCCAGGGAGAAATGAGGTGAGATGGAGTGGCTATAATGATGGCAACGTTATAGGTATGGGGATTCTCTCCTTCAAGGTCGGACATAGCTTAGCCAATCGGGTATCTATTTCCCCACAGTCTGTAAAGTATCCACCATTTGGAGGGAAAATATGGGAGGTACTTAAGTTGTATCGGGAACTGTACCTTCCCACCTAGCCATGCACGTTCCATTCATGAACACTGATTTCGATTACTTTATTGTCATCTACTTCTCGAGTTGAGTGCTAAGAATGGGGGGGGGGCAAGGCGGTTGAGTTCCGTGGTTGGGTTTACTAACCTTATCGGTCAGGTCCTTGCTAACTTGACGTCCGTGTTCAATGGCATCCCATATCTTTTGCAAAACCTTGTCCAAAGTCTCTCGCAAAGTTTTTCCGCGTTCTTCTTGAATGTCGTTGTACCACAAGCTGCTTGGTGTTTGGTGGGAAAAGAGATTATATTTTTATGTCAAGTGGAAGCGTTATTTTGCCTCGTGGGGTTTTTATACTCTTTAATTAAACATTCTTTATGAAGGGGAAAGGGGGTTTGTATCGCTATGAAATCTTACTTGGTAGTTTCTAATTCGTTTGAATAAGCCAAACCATCCAAGACTTCTCCCAAACTAGTAACATCTTCTAGTTCCACAAGAAACTTGTCAAAAACTTCATCAGAAATCTCTGTGAGCGCTGTAAAAAGTCGATTAGTTAGAGTACAACTAGAACAGAGTCTGTGTCTGGGCCGGAAATAAGCACAGGACACTGGACATTGTCCAATAAAATTTTTAAAACTAAGGCGGTCACTGGACATTTTGACCAATAAAATTTCCGAAGTTTTGATAGCTTGACTATGAAGATGCGACACTATTTTTGCACACTCCAGTGGACAATGTCCTATAAATTTTCCAGTCAAAGGGGGTGTCACTGGACAAATGTCCTATAAGAATTTTTTCTTATTTCTGGCCCTCTGTGTACCCTTGGTAATCTAAGTAGTTCAGTTCAAATCAGTTCCCTAGTTAAAAAAGAATTAACCATGCAAGGCTGGCAAATTTATTATTGAACTGACACTATTTATTACCAAGAGACTTTTGTTCTTATTTTAGAAGATTTTCCACGTTGTAAATTAGATATTGTCGTCAAACATTAACTTACCATTTTGGTAGAAACTGTCCCCCGTAGCGCAAATAATCAAGCATAGGCTTATGAAAAATATAGTCTTCATCCTAAAAAATATAATAACATTTATATACCTCCTTTTTTTAAATTAATTTAGCCTTTAATCCAACATGAAGTTAAATCCTTAGTTCGTGAAGCCATTTTATTTTTAGAGGAGCTTATAATATTAAATTTCCTTCAAAAATAAATTTATATGAAAACAAACCCTTTGCTACTAATAAAGGTTGAGCTCTCCTTGTTTAATCCCCTTTTCTAGTCATGGCTTAAGCTCTCTCTTAATCTTTACTCTTCCCTAGAATCGAAAGGAAATTAACAGCGAAGTTATACATACCTTATTAATTCTTTAACTCAATATTGTAATTAACAGAAAAAAATTTTATTGAAAGAATGAAAACTTTATGATAATATACTTTTGTAAATTTTGCGTCACTCGCATCCCTTATTATTCAAAAGAAAAGCAAAAAATATTTTAGGGATAGGGGCTAAAGTTTTCCAAAACTCCTGTCTTCTTATTAACGAGAATTTGATCCTTTCAGCAACAGTTTTTTTTTCTTTAACTTTCATTTTAATTTTGATTGCGTAAGCGATTTTAAAAATATCGCATTGAAGACAGAGAATAGGTAAACAAATCTGGCAACGCAATTAAAAATGGGGTGGCAATTGTGGGTCGGTTATATTTTAATTAAAACACGCTCCGATCTCCTTCAGAACATCAGAATGGTTTACCTAATTGAAAATTATGCCTTTTCCGAAAGGTAATTAAAACTGAGAGAAGAAATTAACACGTTACACTGGCCAACGTAAGTCTGGCTGGCTGGCTTTAATTTAGAAGGAACAAAGTGATATTGCGATTTAAACTTCATATTTAGAAGTAGGTTAATTCGAAGTTATCTGTAGAGTTTTAGCGAGGGGATCTTTACTACATTATTCAATATGCCCCTAAAATTTTCCTACCATTGTAATTGTAATACCATAACTTTATAAGATATGTTCCACAAGTATGACACTACCTATGCTTGAGACTTACAGCTAGAGCTAGTTCAAGAACGACGAGCGAGAATTGAAGTCTAGGTCCTATTTAGTCTGCATTACTAAGCCAGGCGTCGCTTTACCTCGAATCTTTGACCTACCTCAATCACTTCATGACAAGCTCCAGTTGTAACCAGCCACAAACTTTTGGACCATATCTTATGAACTTATGGTATTTCTGACGTTGAAATGGATTTAAGTCACTTCAACTGATATTTCTTCAATTACAATTAAATATAGATTTAAAACATTTTATCCTTAATTCTCCTTTTATACTACATTGGTTATTTTTTTGCTTTTTATGGGATTCAAGGTTTATTGGATTAAGTATAACGGTCGTAAAAACTTGCTTAAACTCAAGTTTCTAAATGTTCACCTACCTGATATACTTAGAACTGTACTGGGTTGGAAATATCTGTTTCCTTAAATCCTAATATCCTCTTAAAGGCCCAGAAGAGGATCTAAATGTGGTGCAATTTCGACAGTATTGGTGTCGTTAAAGAAAGTAACGTTTCTCTTTATCTAACACAAACACTAATCTTATTGCAGAACTTCTATATCCGTGAGATTTCTAACATCGGTTCGTGTAACAAAAACGTTTTACTATACCAAGTTTCTTTCCTAAAATAGCTTTGTTTTCGCATAGTTTTTCGTCAGTTTAAAGGGATAGTGAAATGTAGATCAATGACACTCACACATCAAACATGTGGCAAAATGTTATAGATTTTCGACTCAAAATTGATTTCCCAGGGGAACATCCCCCTTAATTTATGCCACCAGACTTATCAGAAACACCCTGTATATTTTGCAACAAGTTTCATAAACCATTATAAAAAATGCGATAATCACTGGACTGAGTCACTGAAGTGATAACCAGATATTTAAATTTTTATTTGTAAATTTAAAGGACATAGTGAAATTTAAACCCCCGTTGTCAAAAGATGAAGATCAAGATGCTTTTAGGGATCAAGATAGCGCTGTTTTATATCCGTATATATACATACTGAATGATTACCATCTTGAGCCGAGATTTTGACTGATGGATTTTGAAGAATAATGTCAAATATCAAACAAGAAACCCCTTATTCGTCCCTTAAAAGCCTGTCACGCACGTAACAGTGTTATATTATTCAACAATATAGACAGTAGCTATATCCCCATCCCCATCCTCTCTCGGCCTGTTTCATGTTTTAGAAGAAAAGAAAAGAAAAAACCCTATCCGCACCGGATTTGCATTTTATACTCCTATACACGATCTAAGTCGTCAAAAAATTCCATATTTTTTACCTATACATAGTTTTTAGACTATAGGGGTGATACCATTTACACCTGGAGGGGAGGCTACTTGGTATTGCACTTTGTAAATGTATACTGCAAAGTAGCGTGGCTTCCTAGTGTAATTGGTATAAATCCTCCTAGTCTGAAAATTATGCATAAAGAATTTATTCACGTTACTGAGAATAAGTGAGTGTGTAGCTTTAGCCTCGGGTACCATCCTCGCATACTTTGTAGCGAAAATTCGTCTGAATTGTAAAACGTGCACTTTATTTCAATATTAAATTTTTATCCAAGACTACATACGGCCTTAATCTCAACTTATCTAGGCAAAGAATGCTACGATGCCTTTAAGAATCTTAGGTTTTTACTTGTTCTTAGTAACATAAATAAATTCTTGGTTAGATTTGTATGAATTCTTTTGTCTTTCTTATATAAGGCTACGTAGCACTTGCCTCGAAATTGGTTCGCTTCTTCCCTCTTGAACCAATTTCATTTTGGAAGAGAGATTTTGGAATATAAATGTTTCGTTTCCAACTCGAGCGGATTTTCCAAGTTTCCATAAACTTATACAATCTTTGTTATTTTTCTAAGGAAATTCTTTAAATATTTTTCATTTTGGGATTTGGAAACAGAGTGTTCCTATTTGTCTCAATTCCATATAATGGAGTTTATGACGTTTTGTAAATGACTCACCTTGTTCGCTATACAGGGTGTTTCTGATAAGTCTGTGCCATAAATTTAGTGGGATGTTCTTAGGGAAATCAATTTTGAGTCGAAAATGTTGTAACTTCTATGACCGAGTTTGGCACAAGGGACACTGTATTCGAGTTATGTTTGGAGTGGGAATAAGTCTCTATTTTCGTGTTATCCCGTTTAATGAAGTGAAAGCTAGTGTCATTGATAACTTATCTCGCGTCCCTGAACAGTTTACCGTATTCACGGTATTAATGCAAATACGTATGGTGAAGTGAATTCTTAAGTAGCTCTCCTGTCTTCATATTTATTATGATTAATGAAGGTTCTTGTTGGGTGGCTTAATGTATGATAATTTCTGAATAACATTAAATTCCCGATGGATGGCCGAACCACACCACTCTACTGTTCGCACACGTGACTTCACCCCCCATTTTCAGCGCAGTAGAGATTTATGTAATTCGTTAAGATAAAAATATTGCCTTCATTTTTAAATTTTAGTTGTAGTTTCTTAATATTTCTTAAAGAAAGGGCTGTTAATTTTAAAATTGTACCACAGAGTATTTGTTCTTGGGATAAAAGGTAAATGCTAATTAGCGTAATTTTATTTTCAAATGAAGATATATTTAAAATCTTTCCTGAAACAATTTTTCTTAATTATAATTGGGAATATTCAACGGAATGTTTTATATGTTCAGTTTTGGATTTCATCTTAATGAGAGTTATTTTTAATAGATAAATCGCCTTAGCCAATCAGAACGTGCTTTGGGGAAAAATCTCGAATAAGTTATTGATTTGAAGATGTTTTCATCTTTGAATCAAGATGATGAAGAATTCGTATTTTCGCAAAGAATGGCATAAACGTTTCTTTTTCTTTTAATTTAACGTTTATTTTTATTGTACAGGCCTATAAGGTTAACAGGCTTATAATCTAATATTATATTTAAAAAATTTAAAAAAATATCGTTTCAAAAATATTTTGATGGATAGTTTTCAAAATGACATATTTTGGAATATAATTTTGGAACGTCTCTTTCTATCTCTGGGGCAAAGAAAGAGAGTCCATTTAGAATTCTCTACCCAAAACTCTCTTGATGGCTTCCTTGGCATCGTCGAAAAGCGATCCCAACTGTTCTTTGTAAGGTTGCAAAAATTCCAAGGCCTCTCGGGCAGTTTCCTTGCTCATGGTTTTAGCGTTTTCAACAATCTATATTGGGAAAATTGAAATGGGTTATATATAAATTCTCTGGCATCTTAGACAATGGTCCGAATAGGTGTAGGTTATTTTTATTCTTTTGAAGCGCATTCACTGTTTATAGACCTGAAACGTAATTTTGCGTGACGGACCCGTTTGGTTCTGTTTTGGGTTGGGTATGGAATTTGTTTTCACTATTTTCTTTGACGTTTATTGGAAATTGAAGTTTTTGGGCGGCGGAATCATTCGCGCGTGGCATTCGAAATGAGGTACGAAAATTCTATTGGGATAAAATTCCAATTTTTTTGCTTTCTTGAAGTAACTTGGCTAGGAAACTAAACGTCGTCTGCCCACCTGACTCTTTGCCATCTCTGGGGAGCCGTTTACTCTGTCCTCTATATTGTCTTTCACTAAAGTTCAAAGGGACTATTTCTAACGCCCATATAGCGTCCGTAAACTTATACACGATGGCGTTTATTGATGCAACTGGACGCAAAGCTAGCCAGGTCAATTTTATAATATTGTTGAACTATATCTCATTAAGTAGCATATGTGGAAATAATCTAGAGTATAGTCTAACCTG
This sequence comes from Phalangium opilio, assembly GCF_054372755.1. Taxonomy (NCBI): domain Eukaryota; kingdom Metazoa; phylum Arthropoda; class Arachnida; order Opiliones; family Phalangiidae; genus Phalangium; species Phalangium opilio. The sequence goes on from NW_028324151.1 coordinate 3,913,905, forward strand.
AATGGTAGCGCGTAAAGTGTAGCATCACACGCACTGAATTCTGTACGTGAGATGTGATCCGAAGAATGATAAACACATCACGTATACCCTCCAAAAAATATAAATTGTGAACGTGATTTGAAATTTCAAAATTGAATTTTCCTTTTTTATTTTTTTCAAGATCTGAGCTATATAAACTTAAAAACTATTTTTACTCAAAAAAATTATTTTTGGTTTGAGTTCATCCGACTTAAACCCACCCTTCTTATTCCCCCCCCCCTCTTTTTTTCCTTCGTTAGATTATTTTTCTATCTTATTTTCCGTTCTTTAAGCTCGTTTAAGAAAGCGTAAAGTTATTTTAAATTCTTCCGAACGACTGGACTTGATTCTTATTTCGCCTATAGGCTTAGAGCTATTTTCAAATGAATGTTATTTATTAAATATGTTCGCAGTATTTTCTTTCGTGGAGATTTTTTCACGTGGAAATATAATGCAATATCGATCTGACAAACTTTGTCAGATTGTTATTTCCCATTTTTGAACCATGCAAAGGCCTAGTATTATTATTGCTTACCTCTTTTGCGATAAACTTTGTCAGATTGTTATTTCCCATTTTTGAATCATGCAAAGGCCTAGTATTATTATTGCTTACCTCTTTTGCGATTCCCTTGATCTTGTCCAATTTCTCCTTCATGGTAAGAACTCCTTGTCCAACGGCTTCGCGCACCCACATGGCGAAGTTGAAGAATCTCTCTTGAACTTCCAATCCCAATCCACGGAAGAATTCCTTGATTTTTTCCCATAATTGAGCCAAGGAGTAGTCAGCTGGTCCAGAGGGAGCGGCGGCGTAACAGAAACGACCCAACAAGAATTTCAAAGCTGGGACACTGACCTTCAAAGCGGCGGTCAACTTGCCTCGCCACTATATAGTGTTAAGAAAATGATTACGTCAATTTGTTTGAATATAACTCTTGGAAGGTATCTTTTGTCTTACTTTGTCTTCAACATTATTGTTAATCCAAGATTGGAGCTTGTTCTTACCCCATCCGAGACCAATCTGTAAAACGATTGTCATAAATTAGGTTCATATGAGTCATGGCTAGTAGCATCTTTGAATTAGAGTTCCTATACTTCGTTCGACCTTTGTTTGAACTAACTATCAGCCCTGGACCTTATATTTCAAATTGAAGTTACTGAACATGTGAAACTGACACATTCCTGATCTATCATTAAAAACTTTCGGGACCCATAGACTCGAGGTATTGAAGAGTCCAAACTCATTCTTACGTATTTGACGAGCATGCAGGCGGCCTTAGCAATGACAATCCATCTTTTCTGGATGTGAGGGGCGACAGCATCTTCGACGGGGACGAGTTCGAAGTCAACTGGTCCTTCGGGAGCAGCGTAGCAGAAACGACCCAACAATTTCTTCAAAACTGGAACACCGACCTTCAAAGCGACGGTCATCTTGTTGCGCCACTGTCATATTTGAAAAAGTGTGACGTAGTTAAGGTCGATTCTTATTTAGTTTTTGTTCTGATGGCTTACGTCAGGTTCAACGTTGTTATCAATCCAATTTTGGAGTTGGTTCTTACCCCATCCGAGACCAATCTGTAAATAGATTTAAGCGGGTTGTGCTTCAAAGGTTGCGCAAAGGTCAAGTAGTGATCCTTACGTATTTGATAAGCATGCAAGCGGCTCTAGCCACGACAACCCATCTTTTTTGGATGTGAGGGGCAACGGCATCTTCGACGGGAATAAGTTCGTAGACGTAATCGCTTTCATCCAAGTGTTCTTCTTGGGGTAAGATGTTGGAAATTAGGTCCTTGATAGCCGCCTTTCCTCTGAGTTTCAGAGTTTCCAAAAGCTTGCGACCGAGCTAATGGGATCAAAAAGGATCAGTCGATATTACCTTAGACCACAGTGGTAGCTAGCTTATAATAAAGGAGGTGTTCACTTCAATTACCTGGCTGAATTCTCCGAAGAATTTCTTGACGTATTCGCGTATTTGCTCCAAATTCAACTTGTTAGAGATCTGGAAAACCGAAATTAATTTTAGAAAAGGGAGTGAATTAATATTTTCGCTTACAAGAATTTCTATTTTCCCTTTGGTGCTAGCTCATTTGTTTTAATTCATTTAGTCAAGTTTCTTGATATAGGGAAACTTAAATATTGATATACGGAACTCGTTCCTGAATTTCTTAACTTCTTTATGGAACACGAATAATAAATAACTTTAAATAGTCGAATTGAAACTTCTAAAAGGTATCTATTAAATAATGCTTTGCAATATACCTATTTTCTCTTTAGTTTGTGGTATTGAGTTGAATTAGTTATTGAATTTTGCGAGCTGTTCACGATTTCTTTGAGCTAGACGCGTTTCAACCATTTTAAGTCAATTATTTCTAAAGCTAGCCTACGCAATATTAAGAATTCTTATTGCGTATAGAATATAAGATTTCTGATCTTTTCAAAAGCTTCTCTTATAAAGCTAAGAAGCATAAATAAATGTAATAAGATTTATATTTATAACTTGGGTATTGGAGCTTGGAAAGAAGTTGACAACATTTCTTGCCATAACACTCGCAAAACAACTTGACATATTAGCAATTGAAAAGGTCCTGGAAGTAACAGTTAAGCTTACTACACATCAATGCACGGGTTTGAAAAATTCCGCCATTTCTCGCGTCACAGCCATAGCGACGCTATTCACGCGCGGTGTGATGTTTACCTCGCAAATTCGAGGGAATGCAAATCATACGTCGCCTACGCTCTCGTGACGACTTCACTTTCTGTCATCATTTTGTAGCTACAAATTGAATCAAGTACTTTCAAAGAGTTCTATCAAATTCAAAACACTTCACTTTTCAGATGATGAAAACTATATATACGCTTGAAGAGAAAATAGGACACTACTCAAATGTTAACCCTTAAGTTTTTTGAAACGCATCTGAATAATATCACATCCAGAATTCTAAATCTTCCACAAGTGTCCTACATTTCTTTTATATATATTACTCTGAAGTTCTCTTCAGGTTGAGGCCTATTACGTTACCTGCACTTTGCGTCAATATGAAGTACAAAAAAAATACCTATGATCTCTCTCTCTCTCTCTCGGTTGTCAAAAGAGCGTGGGCTCGAGTTCGAGTGAGGGCCATTGTAAAAACAATTGTCAGGAAGAACGGATATTTTTATCACGCCTTACCTTTTCGACTAGTCTTTGCAAGACGGAGCGTACGCTGAGGGTTTCCAGTAAGTCGGATACCAAACTTCTTTTTCCAAGTCCAATTTTGGACAAAAGTTCTTTCAACCAGTCACGTGCCTTTTCTTTGATTTTCTCTAAAAGTTCTTTGGCCTTGCTGCCGGCTTCTTGACCAACTTCTTTCAGTTTTTCGCTGATTTCTTTGGCCTGTATTGCAGGAAATCAAATTATATATTAATCCAAAGTTATCAAACTCAGTCATCGTCTCCTCTGCACGAGAATCTATGAAGTTTCACCTAAGCTCTCAGTAACCAGTGACAAACATATCCTCGCATATCCCATGAACTTATGTTAATTGAGGAAATGTTTTCTCTATGTATATGGGAAAAAAATGAGAAGCCTTTTGGTTTAGGAATTAATTTTCGCTTTGTAACTTCGACTTATTTTACTTTTATTTTTTCTACACTTTCGCGCAACTTAAGAACGGTCTAAAATTCCAATTTTAAAAGGGATATTTACACTCGAAAAACGTTCATTCTAAGACTGAAATTTAATATTTACTGGAGGTAATATAACATATCTCTACTAATGTCACCTTTTCTAAGGTTGTTCCAGTGGTACAGTACTTTGTCTCAAATGGTTCGTTTAACTTAATAGGGCTTTGACTTTGTAAGGCAGTAAACGATCCAGGATTAAGAGGCAAAAGGTCGTAACAATTCCATATTTTAGATATAAAAGATACCACGTTTTGGGTGTAAAAATTTTCCTTCTCTATTCAACCTCCGGAATGGTTTAACTCCCAAATGACGATTTATATCTTATACGCTTGAAATCGTTCTGCCTCTCAGATTTATTCTTTGTTTTGAGTTGAGTTTACAATGCGTGTAAGGCAAAACATTACGAATATTATTACATACACTGTTAGTATATTACTAATGCATATTTATATTGGGATGAACTAGCTAGGTTTTGATGACGTTTATTGCGTAATGGGTGTTTACCCAATTTTACTTTGGTCACAACTCACAACACCTGTTTTGAAATTTATAGTAATTTGGCTGGCTTCATTGCAGGACGAGGTTCAAACATTTGAATGGGAAATTTTACAACACTCTAAATTTTAACGTATTTGAAAATAGTGCAGGAATTGATTATGTATTGATTGTTTAGTAGCGAAAATCGTTGGATAATGCAGAGAAATCACCCAATTCCCCAACGACACAAAATTGGAAATCGTATAGCTAAAGTCGTTACTGTAGTTTCAGTAACTTAAATAGTTACTGCAGTGATGATAATGTTTAGCTAAGGCTTTAGCCAAAGCTCTGGAGGATTTTATAGCTTGCCTGGAGATGCAACCGATAAACTTAAAGGGACTCTAACATATCCGAAACGTTATTTTATAAGCTACACTTCAATCGTAAAAACGGAACCGAAACCGTACGAGGGAAAGACACGGGGGTAAAACTTTGCCTTCCTTCTCTCTTTTTGGCGGCTGCGCTGTAGTCTCTTTGTATCATGAGAGTACATGCGCAGAGACGGATAGCAATGTATCAACCCCCGTGTATGTCCCGATACTGAGGGTTGCCTACCCCTTTTCTTACGTTCATTGGCGATTTTTACAATGAAGCATTTAAGTGTTACTTTAAATGGCTTCGTCACTTTGGTTTGGTCTCCTTTGGATTGGGGGGGGGGAACTTGGGGAAACACTAAATTATCCGCGAAAACCCAAAATCGAAATACGAACTCTCTTCGTTAATCCCTTCGCGCCTTCATACTAAATGAAAGCCCAAACAGCACAAAATTGAGATAAATTTCTATAGCTCTTCTGGTCGAATAATATTGAAAGGAGAATTATCAAATTTCCTATAATATTCGATGATAAACTCTGGAGATTATTGTTAATTACAGAAAGGTCGTTATACCAAAATGTAATTAGAACAGGGGCTCGATTTTTAGGTGTTAGTTTTAGAATATCTACGTCTATTTAATGTCTAAAATAAATCGATGTTAGGATCGTAAATTTCCAAGTTAAGATTGGTCAAAGTATTTTACGGCTGACCCCTTAAATTTAATTAAGAGGTCACCCCTAAAACACTCATCAAATCATAACTTGAAAACAGTGTCCCTTGTGGAAAACAAAATGGAGATAGACAGAAGTTACATTTTCTATAGTCAAAATTGATTTCCCAAAGAACATAATCTCCCTTAATTTATACCAGCAGACTTATCAGAAACACCCTGTACATGTTTTAACGGCTTTTGTAATATCAAAGTAAAATCCACTACATTCACTCATATTTTTTTCTTATGTAAGTACAATGCCTTACAAAAATAGCGGAAAAAATTCCTTAGATGATGGATTGTACAAAAGAAGGTCATAAATTCTTGGACAACTAGTCCTTTGCCCAGATAGACTTTCCTCCAATTCCCCATGAATTCAGAAAATAGAAGCCGTTAGATTGAGGGAAGATTGAAGCTCCAAGTTAAGGGTTAGTCGATAGCCACTACGATAACCTACTACTATTATTATCTACACCATATATATAAAAAGAAAAGAAATCTTGGAAGACAAAAAATCAAGTACCAAGGGAGCAGCGAAAATGGTCGCCTATTTCTCTTTGTGCTCCTAGCGTGGAGGACTTTTATTTTTTGCGTGAATCTTTTCTCTGCTATTGTGTGGATAGGATTGTTCTAGAAAGGGGGATGTCTTATCCGCGCTAGAAGCTAATGGCGGAAAAAGGGTTGTAGTGTAATAGTTTGAATGTCACGGAGTATGGCCCTTATTCTATTGAATTTGATGACGTGGGCAGAATGTGTTTGATTTGTAGAATTCGCGTGTTACCGTCTTAATCGCGTGCAACCCTCTTTGGTTTTTATCGACTTTGTAAACCTATTGAGGTTGGACTAAGTTTGGGGTGAAATTTTACTAGGAATGCATATAGATAATTGGAAACATTGAGCCCCAGTTATCTCCCATGTTAATTTCTATTCGGGTTTTGTGGGCCGGGCTTGAGAATTTACTATCCGTTAATTGCGCCTTATAATTCTGATAGCGTCTTTTTAACTGTAGTTTCATTGGTTAGTAGCAACGCGAGTTCCTATTGGGTGCGCAAGATGCAACAGGCAGCGAGATAGATTATAAATTCGCGAGGTAAAAGTTTTCATAACATAATGATTTATTAAAATATGCATAGATACGTCGATTGAAAAAGGCTACACATTTATTCCTAGTAACTATATTAATTCCTTATTAGACTTGTGGACAAAAGAAGAAACGTCTAATTTTATAGGGACTATAAGCTTAAATATTCTATAGAAACAGTACTAGAACTCCTAACTTTAATTCTAGCTCTTAAGATCCAATCTGTAAGTCTATTCGGGGAAGCCGTCTTATAGGGGAAAAGTAGTAATGTATTTCCCCGTAGCCCCTGTAGAAATGTTTCACCTGCCTTACAGCAATGGTTATAGGAAACGCCAGTCTTTAGGCTGAATTTATCTAAATAAACTAACTTAACCGTGTTATTTTTTTAAAACTATCAACACCTTATTGTAGTTAAAAATAATCAATACTTTTATCCTGAAGCTTCTTAAGCCTTGGCAGAAGTATGTTGGATAAAACCTCGGGCATTCTTCCTTATAGATGCATTCTTTTACTTAAACGTTTGATAAATAGTTCTTAGTCGAGGCGTAAAGAGATAATCTTCTCCGTTGGCCTGAAAATATCTCGGAATATTCCCCTATTATTATTTTAATATTTTTTTGTTGTGTGTGTAGTTTATTCTTTCACGCGAAATTCTTGCCGGCATTCCTAAGCCGTTTTGGGGATCTAAGGGGATCCAAGGCTCTACTGCCTTGTTTAGGAGGGACTTCCGTATATCCTTGTTGAGTAAGAAGGGGCTGAGTTAGGTACTGAAGGTCCTAAACCCCTAATAAATCAAATTCTTTTAAAAAATTCCAAGGGGTTAAGCTTCTATTTTTGCTTCTCCAGGCGTATCATGGACTAAAATATATATATTTTTTAAAAGTTTACGTACGCTTTTGTATAGGCTACTTTATAGTGAAAACTTTAGTTGCTATGCGGCATTATTTTAAATATAAAAATAATTAAATATTGAAAAGAACTAAATTATCTCTTATTACAAAATAATTAGCATATAATTAGTCTTAAAAACGAGGACCCGTGCCGCCTTTGGTTTAGTGGCGTCTAGCTGTTACCCCTACGAGAGTAACAGAGTTGGTTGAATTCTCACAGGCTGAGAGAGGTAAGGGGTAAGAGGTTCGGGCTAGCAGACGCCACTAAACCAAAGGTGGATGGCGCAGTAGTCCTTGATTATTTTAAGGACTAATTAAATGCTAATTTTAATTTATTTTAATTTTTTAATATTTCATTCCTTTTATATTTAGAAAAAGGCCCTTAAGGTTTAATGTTATGTTTTATGACCTTTCCCTTTTTAAGGTACGGATGTAATTACTTCAACATAACCCTTAATATTCCACTTCTTTTAAGTGAAAATTTGGGGCAGTGTAGCTTAAGAAATAAGTTTTTAAAACCTTTATATCCATCCTTAAGAAATAATCCAGCTAGCTGAGAAAAAAATCACGTCGAGAGAGAAGACTGTAAAAATTCTTCTGGAATTTTTTGTTTGTCTTTTGCCCTCGTTACTTTGTTCGAAACTGTCAGAGTCTTATCCCTTTTTTGTTGTTTATAATTCTATTGTTATAGTCGAAAGAACATCGTACAAATACCAGTTCACTCTGTGAACTGAGAGCTTTTAAGGTGTTTAAATGGAGTACTTTTAGTTTTATTGAGAATCTCGATGGAGAGATGGGAAGGTGTTATTAATTGATTGATTGGGTGGTAGTTTAGTTATCGAGGAGTCTAATTATTTTCTAGACTTTCTTAGCGCATGGTTAGTTACTGACCTTTTCGACGAGTTCACGGCCGACTTCTTTTCCCTTTTCAACGCGTTCTCTGATTCGGTTTAGAACCTCATCTAAACTTTCCCTCAATGTTTTGCCTAGTTCGGTTTTAATGTCCTCTTCGAGTCTGTAATTGAAACAATCACCTAATTGAAAATAATTTTTTTTTTTACTAAAAATGAAAAGAGAATTCTTTTCATTTTTCTTTTTTGGATTTTCCCTTCAAGGACCTCGTGTAATTTCCAATTGTAATACTGCTCGGAATCAATTAATTTTGATTAATTTTAAGAATTGAAATTAGTTTTTTTGTTCCTTTTATTTTAATTAAGGGATCTACGTAATTTTTACCTCATTATAGAGAAACCGTAAACAAAACATTATCAGTAATTTTCTTTGAATAGATTTTTTTTCAAATTATCCCCAAAAAACTTTTGTTATCCTTAATTATTTTAGCCCAAATTAATCAACACAACACGGGGGTTATCTGTAATTAAAATTTTTCCATCATCCGTTGTGCTTTTGACTGCACCGTAATTAAAAATGAAAACCTTTTGAAGAAAGTAATATTTTCTTAATTGGCACTTGTCGAAATTTATATTCCCATTTTCTGCTGGTCAGAAACATTCGTAGGCGTATACTACAGCTTTATACTTTGAGCTTAGTGACAGGTAATACGGGATTTAAACATAAAATTTCACTTGAGAAAAGTTTCTCTAAGACCCAAGGGTTAACGAGGATAGAATTAAAAACGTCGTACGTGGTGATTAGACCCCAAAAAGGTTTTGAGAGAAATTCTAAATAGGCCTGGCAAATCTTGAAGCAAGCTCTTCAACTCCTAATTAACCCGGCCGGTCTAAAAGCGACACGACACGTGGGAAAAAATTGCTAAAATTTGCCTTGACAGGCACGTAGCAGCTTGCAAGCCAGGTTAAAGGGGGTCATCCTTGAGAAAAAAAGTGCTTCTAATTTATTTTAATGTCGAGGTACATATTAGCATATGCCAAGGTGTTTAAGATGCCCGAGACACAACCTTCCTAGATTAAAACTTTGGTGTAATTAATTTAGGTGAGAGTTCTATAGACTGTTAGATCTCGTATTGTATACTAATAGCGAATTCAGTCGAACTGCGCTGAGATCGCCCAGGGTTTGTTCTGTTTCATCATCAAATCCGAATAAAAGCTATAAGATGTTCTCAGTTTGATATACACTTCATGTCCGGAGAGGTTTTAACCTTAATTTTTTTCTTCAAGGAAGTCCTTTGAATATTTAATTTGCTTTAACTTTTAAATACTACGATTTACAAGTATCTTTTCGCGCCCTTAGCATCACCCAACCCTACCCCATGACCCATTATAGCTATAGGTAAGATATATCTAAGGTTTTCCTGGCCTTGGTGACTTGGTCAGTCACTCTTATAGGTAACAAATACGCGACTATAGTCTCTAGCGACTTGTCAGTACGTAGACGTCATGTAAGAGTGATGGTAACTTACGCGTAGAGTTCTTCGTTGTTACTGTATCCTAATCCTCCGACAGCTTCCTGAAGAGAGGGGGCAAAATCCATGCCCAACAGGAAGTCCGCGACAACTTCATCGGACGCGTGATCCAAAGCTAAGATGTATCAGAGTAGAAAGGAAATATTATCATAAGTTAATAATAGATCAATAAGTTAACCAAGGCGGTACAAATAGTTTCTTAAACGCCCTTAAGATGTAGGTAGATACAGCACGGAGGCATTAACTTATCAGGCGCATTTATTAGTTTATGGTGTTATATATATAGAGGTTGATCCTAAGTCAACCTTTCCAATATATTTATATATGAGAACGCAGCCTTGAAAGGGGTAAATCCTCTATTAAATAACATGTTTTTCCTATATTAAAATCTACTCCTTTCAATGATAAGCCCAGATTTTTCCACGTGTTTTATCCTTAATATTGAGTAAGGTATTCCATCAACTTCATAAGCATTTGATTAAATCTTTAGCGTAGACCATATTAGTTTGCTTTATATTCGATAGTGTTTGAGCGGCTTGGAAAGAACCAATTTATAATTGGAAAAAAACTCAGTTTTCTTTTCACATTTTTAGTCGCTTCCAAGCCCCTCAAAGAGTATAGTTGTATAATTTCCTTATCATATTAATCGTAACTAATGGGCGTCTAATAATAAATTAATTAGTTAATTTTAAGGGTTAAAACTAGTTAAGAAAACTATTTGAGTATTTTAATTTTTAATCTCTTACCGTCGTAAAACGACGCCGAGGCGCAGCCAATCACAAAAAGTAAAGCTAGAACCTTCATCCTGTGAGAGAAAAGGTTTAAGTAACTAATTTTAATTGTTTCGTTAAATGGGAAATTAATTTTACCTGATCCTTAATTCTAATTAGAATCAAGAGTGTTTGGGAATGGTGGGATTTTTTTCTTTTATAGTGGTCCAATTACTTTGTTTTTATCTTAATAAAATTTATCGCGTTTTATTGGGATTATTGTCTATCAGTTCCTCGTGTTTAATTGGTTCCTTTTTCATGAGAATTGACCATATGATGGATTAGGATTAATCTTATGACGTGCACTTAAAAAGACCTTCGAGTTAAATTTTGCAGCTCTGATAATTTGGATTACAAGTTTATTTTCGGCAAATTTTTAGATAATAGAATCCTGCCAACGTTTTCAAATAGGTTTAGGTCTAATTGTTTAATGGTTTTTGCATATTTTTATCCGTACTTTAACCAAAACCATAATTATTTGCACTTGATGCAATATAATTAAGCTCGATTAGCTTTTAGCAATTATTTCTCCAGTTCTTATGCAGAAAAACTAGTTCTAGGCATTAATGTCTAGTTTTCAATCTATTTTATTTACGCACATGCATATACATTAGGCTTAGTAAATTTAATCGTATGCAGTTAAATATTATATTCGATAGCTTTACTTAAAAATAAACTTTTCCAAAAAAAAATCCAAAATTCGTGTTCGTTTCACCTTCCCTTTAAAATTATTATTTCCCGCCTCTCGGTCGAGCTCTTCTCGCCATCTATTGGACGGCTCATGAGTTCCACTAAGCCTAAGTTTTTGGCGGGCGAAAATAGTTGTGATACGTCTTGTGTTTACGTTTCTTCTCGAAGGTTTTAAAGGTTATAAATTGTTTATTAATAATAAGGAAAGTTAATTTAACCATTTTTAAATATGTCATCCGACAAATATGACCCCCAAGATCTGGAAAACATTCTCCCAATTTATTACAGCCGTTTTTTCCCATTTAATCAATATTACAAATGGCTTAGTTATGGAAATGGTGAGACACAACGTAATTTTCATTAAAATAATAATAATAATAATATTTATTTTCGGTAATTAACTTAAATAGCGTTGTATTTACATATTTTTTTGCGTTTAATTACAGTTGACAAGAGTTACTTTTCAAAACGAGAGTTTTCCTTCACATTGAAAGATGATGTTTATATTCGTTACATGTCATTTAACAATGAAAAAGAAATGGAAACAGAGATAAAGAATACAATCCCACATAAAATTGACATTGGAGCGGTTTATAGTTGCGCTGTAAGTAATAATTTACACCTTTTAACCAACTAGTTTTATTTAGAGCTAAGAAATTAAACAATTTTTAGCCAAAAGGCAATCGTCATCTCGATATCTTTGAAGCTGTTGAAAAAGAAGTAGTTATAGATATTGACATAACGGATTACGACGATATTAGAACGTGTTGTAGTGGCGGAGATATTTGCAAACTTTGTTGGCCCCTTATGGCAATGGCTGTCAAAATATTAGACGTTTCGTTCCGGGAAGATTTTGGTTACGAACAACTTTTATGGGTTTTCTCTGGAAGAAGAGGGATTCATTGCTGGATTTGCGACGCTGAGGCGCGAAAATTATCTTCTAAAGCCAGATCAGCCATTATTGGCTACCTATCTTTGGTCAAGGGAGGAGCGTACCAACAGAAGAAGGTCCATCTTACTAAAAAATGTGCGGAATTGAAACCGTGGATTACACGGAGCCTAAACGTAATTGACGAATACTTTACCAAAGTCATGCTGGAGGATCAAAATATTCTAGAGACGAAAGAACAGTGTATCAATATTTGCAAACTGGCCTTTGAAGATAATGCCAAGGCTCAAGAAGATGCCTTGGCCCAGTTGTTAAAGTGTCCGAATAACAGTGTCAAGAGATGGGAGATGCTGGAAAGATGCGTGGCTTCGACAACAAATGCAAAACAAGTATGCAATACAGACTTTAATTATTTTAAGTTTAATTAAAGTCACTTTATTGAATTTATTGGATTTCTTTTAGACCTTTCCACATCCGTTAGAGGAAATTAAAATACAGTACTGTTTCCCACGTTTGGATATAAATGTCACAAAAGGAATCAATCATCTTCTTAAAGGACCATTTTGTGTTCATCCCAAAACTGGTCAAATTGCAATACCATTTGATCCAAAATTAGTTGACGATTTGGATCCAACAAATGTTGTCAAAGTCAGGTAAATATTGTTTAAAGTTTCAACCAAAAGCTGTTCAAATTTTTCAGCTTAATTTCTTAAGCACTCAAACATATTTTATTTCAACTTAAATGCTGTCATTTAATTTAATTTTAATTATTTTTATTCATTTTAGTGAACTGTTTGTGGAAGCAGATGCTTATGATAAGGAGCACTCATCGGAGGATTCATCCAATGTGAAAGATTACCAAAAAACTAGCTTGAAATCGGTGTATAAAGTTTTCCAGGAGTTTCTGAACAAGCTGGAATGCTCGTGGAAAGAAAAGTTGCAGGAACAAAAAGGTAATTAACAGTTTTCATAATTTTTAATTAAGCATGTTCGCTGGGTTTTAAATTTGGCGCGTATAATAAGTTTCAAACTTAAAAATGAAGATGGCGCCACCGCTGCAATTTTTCGCTTTATGCTTTATAAATTGGCGCGAAAGATTCAAATAAGGCGGGAAACCGTGTAAGTCTAACTTTATTAGGAAGATGGCGCCACCGGTGCAATGTTTTCATATATTTTTTTAAAAATTGGCGCGAATTGTGTTTAAGAATATTTTTTTTCAAATTAGGCGGGAAAACTTTATTAATATTTATAATTAATCTTTTATTTATGGTCGGTTGCTTCTAACCGGGAATTTTTAGGCCTAATTTCCGTAGACAACCATTACAAAAACATGGTTTTTGTTTGTTTTTACAGACATGTCTATGGAATTCTAAAATTCTTAAGGCCACCTGTTTCTTGGTTTGATATTTTTATGATTTTATTATTTTGTCGTTTTTCTTTCTATATTAAATGCGATTATTTATAAGCATATCAAATTATTTCACATCTTATGGGGTCTAATCCATAAGCTTTACCAATTATTTTTATTCTTAACCCTTTAACCAATAATCAAAGGTCAGAGGTCACACAAATTTGGGAATATTTAACCAAGGGGACTGTAAAATATTATACATTGGTTCTAGTTAATTTTTATTGAAATCTTATGGGTCGAGTTCATAAACTTTACCTGTTATATCAGGTTTAACGCGTCATCCTATAATCTAAGGTCAGAGTTCACACATCGTTAGAAATACTAACTTAATAATTAACCATGGGAACTATAAAGTTCATATTGTAATCTTTTGGGTTAAGTTCATAACCTTTACCTGTTATATCAGGCTTAACGCGTCGTCCGGTAATCTAAGGTCAGAGGTCACACATCGTTGGAAATAGTTAATTTAATAATTAAGTATGGTAACTGTAAAATTCATATTTTGTGATCTTTTGGGTTAATTTCTTAAACTTGACCTGTTATATCAGGCTTAACGCGTTGTCCGGTAATCTAAGGTCAGAGGTCACACTTCGTTGGAAATAGTAAACTTAATAATTAACTATGGTAACTGTAAAATTCATATTGTAATAATCTTTAGGGTTAAGTTCTTAAACTTGACCTGTTATATCAGGCTTAACGCGTCACCAAATAATCTAAGGTCAGAGTTCACACATCGTTGGAAATAGTAAACTTAATAATTAACCATAGGGACTGTAAAATAATAATTTTAATCCGGGTCTAGCTATTTTTCCAAGGTTTTTATTATCATTAATTTGGGATACATCAGATCAGGTATGTAACAATGTGGTTTTACTTCTTTTCAACTGCGGGGTACCCAAAATGAAATTTACCATTAATTTAAATAAATTTTTTTGGCTTACTTTTTGGCGCCAAATAATCAATTTTTGTAAAGATTACCTGGCATGACCGGTATTAACAAGAACCCATTTAAGTCCCGAGAACGTATGAATTTCCATCTCGTCATACTTTTGCCCAAGGTCATTATATCCTTACCGGGAATTGTGGGGAAAAGTACAGTTTTAGATCACGGTGTGCACGCCACTATAGTTGAATCTTCTCAGTACCTATATGGGTTCTCGTAATAATATATTAAATCATACGATGACGTCAATGAAGTTCATTAATATTGGTCGTCGTGTCTTAGTACCATCACAGGTTGAGGGAACCTAATTGTAATGGTTATTTTATAAGCCGCGAGTAGTAGCACTTAGGTTAAATTCCCATAAACACTTATATTGTCAAAATATAAACGCTGCCAAATCCAGTAAAATAACTTTGTCATAATCTTTAAATCTTCTACACGATTTCTTGATAAAAAGGCAATAAGTTTCGCCTGAGTAATCCGATAGAATGCTTTGTTTTTCTCAGACTAAATGACTCATGGATTATTTAAATGGATAGTGGCAAAAGAGCCTTTTAAACATCTGGTTTTTGAATAGAGTGTTGTACAAAAAGAAAGCGTTTCTTGTTTTATATAGTCTGCTACTACGAACTTTCTCGTGACGTCACACCCTCCTTCCTATCTCTTACCTCGGTTTTGGCGACCATATTGGAAGTCGTCTCAATTTAGGCTACCAATATTGACGTCACGTCCCACGGTCCCCGTAGCTCCTCCCTTTTCAGTACCACTCCACTGTCCTTTGTTTTGAGAAAATTTTCTACCAAAAACCGTGTTGAATCTAAACTCACGACTATCCCTTTAAAATGTCATTACTTGCGGGAATGGTACGATATTAAACTAACAGAAACAGATAATCCGTCATCATTCCGTTGGGGACAAAATACAAGTCGTCTTTTGTTTATTTAAGTAACAAAATAGATTAAAATCTCCGTAATACACAAAGCCCAATTTCATAAGATATTTATCTTCTCTATAGAAATATCTTTAAATAAAAATTCTTCTCTTGTGTATTTTTTGATTTTAATTTAAGGGGATTTTAGTTTCTGATTCTATCTGACTTTTACTTTAAATATTAAATTTTTGTTTGTTTGTTTTGGAAAATGAACAATTATACTATATAGTCCATAAATTTAGTATATCGACAAATATCTTATGACGTCAGGAATGCATAGATTTCTTCCACTTGGAATATTTAACAGACTGTAATTTTCTGTGCCTTTCTGCTTGAATTAAAGGGGGAGTAAACCGTCACCCCTGACGTCATGCATATTGCATTAAATTTGAACTTGAGGTACTTAGCGACGTCATACATATGAGCGTTTAACCCGAATTATTTCTGAACGAGTAGACCTAGGGTCGACCTGAATAGCCAATGAAACGCGAGGAAGATGGAGCTAACGTTTTATCAAAGTTTAAGTCCTTCCCCTTACCTTCAAGCAGATATTAGTACGGGGTCTATAGCCTTTTTAAGATTCCAAGTCGAAGAAATGTATTTTATTGCTGCTGACGTCAATTGTGGTTAAATTTGGTATTTGAATGGTTTAAGGAACAATTTTAATGCGAAAGTAAATGATTTCCCATAAATTTAATTCTATATTTAACCACTAAATCGTTCAACATTAATATTTACTTCTCGTCTTGAAACAAGTTCTATCTCGGATTTATAAGTGTTAGGAATTTGTTTTTAACTTTTTTCTTTGCCCTCGGAAGGTCAACCCATTGACGTCATAGAGTTGTCTCGAAAGCAGGTTTGCCAACTAACCAACCCCGATTCTTCTAAAAATTAATATTTTTTCGCTTTTTTTTATCTTGTTCTTTTTCCCCCGAAATTTTTACTTGGTAATTATTATATTTACCGGTTTCTTAAGTTAAGTGTGAGATCAACTTAGAGAGAAAGTACAGTAATATAATCATCTTTTTTTGGACAACAGTTTTGACAAATGTAAGGAAGAGAGATTCTGACCGTTGACGTTTGTCGACTATAATGGTCTGTCTCTTTATCTTATCTTGGTTGTTAGACTGTTTTAAGGTGTACAGGATGTTTCTGATAAGTCTACATACCATAAATTAAGGGGGATGTTCTTTGGGAAATCAATTTTGAGTGGAAAATGAAATGTAACTTTATATATTTATGATATACTTATCAATAACACCCTGTATTCCATTTTAATTATTAATTATATAGAGACCTATCTTCCAGGTTAATTAGGATGGGAAAATAAATTAAAAATTGCTAAGCGCAATTACTGGTGTATAATTATAATTTAGCTAATTACGTCCCGTTTGAATTTAAAGTCATAAAATAAACAGGATTTGAATTTAAGACAAAACTAGTTAAACTTCGTATAGAAGAAGCTAATATAAAAATATACAGGGTGTACTTCGGACCTATAATTTACCCTTTTTGAAAACCCTTTATATAAAAAAATCATTTAAAGATATCACACAAGACAAGTTTATCGTATGATAGATACTAAATATTTTAGGTAATATTACACAACTGTCGAGAAATGAAGCTTAATTCCCCATAGACGGTCACTAACTTGTCAATGTCATATAGGGGACTACAAGTCAAAGGGTTGTCTTGATACATTACATCTCTTCCGATTTTTTTTCTTCTTCTTTATTTTTGGTTTAAATTAGGCCTTGAGTCAAGTCAAGTCGAGCTATAAATACAGGGTGTTTCTGATAAGTCTGCATACCATAAATTAAGGGGGATGTTCAATGGCAAATCGATTTTGAGTCGAAAATTTCTGTTTTCGAGTTAAGATTGGTCAAAGTATTTTAGGGATGACCCCTTAAATTTAATTAAGAAACTGATTAATACAATGATGTCTAATTTAACTAATTAAGGGGTCATCCCTAAAACACTCCTTCCAATCATAACTCGAAAACAGTGTCCCTTGTGGCAAAATTTCATAAATAGAAGTTTTCTAGAAATTTTCGACTCATAATCAGAAACACCCTGTATAGTCCTTGTCTCTTTTGAGAGTGTGTAACTTTAGACTTAAAAAGAAATTCGATAATGTTATTATTACGTGATGGTATTGGGCATATATATAAAAGCGAACCTACGCACATCCTTATTAATTTTAACGCGTTCAATATGCCACACATCCTATCAAAGCTCCTATGATCTTTAAAATTTAGCTCTCCTTTCAATCCCCCTATAACCCTACACCTCCCAACTCGTCGGCAAATGATCTGCAAATTCATTCAAATTTTATGACGTCGATCTTATTTTTGGTTTTTTGCGGTGAAATTAATTCGATACATGATGATAAGTAAAAAGGGTGTGCGATATAATTTTTTTAATTATGTGTCTGTATTCAATTAAAATTTGTTTGTATTATTCCAAATTTTGAATATAATTTTTTATTAACTATTAATCACCACAAAAGTCGATTAATAATATACGAAAATTTAAATAGGTTATCGTATTAAATTAATTAAACTAGATCTTGAATTAAACCTTTTTTTTTTAATAATAAATTATTCAGTTCTTCTGATTAATCGATTAAAACCAATCATCGAATAAATTTCCTTCATATGACAATATTTTACCAAATGTTACAATTTTACTTGACTTTTTGGTTTAAACGATTGTAAAAGGCGATCAATTAATCTTTAATTAAAAGAGTTCTAAATTATTCGCACATCCCTAATTGGTCTTTATATAACAAGTCAAACTGCTATTTAACACTTTTGAAAGTAAAAGTTGCTTGAGATGGTTAAATTTAGGCTTCATAGACGGAAAAATAAACATCTTATAAGGAAATGTATCTACGATGTGATGTGTGTTTTTTTTTTTCTTCTAAATTATCGTATTTAGATCCAGGAAGTATGTGTTGATTTCGTTCTCTTATACAACTTTGTAAACGCCCCCTTAAAGGGATAATGAAATCTATATTTTTAAAACTGTCTTGAAAAAGTCATGTTATGGATATTGAAAAAATTTACAAAAGAAAAAAGAACCTGAGGCTCACGTGAATTTTATAGTATATATTAAAATTATCTGTAGGTTTAGTCATAATATTATCTTAAATTGAACCAATATCTATTGTATTGTATTCGAATGTCTCCTCTAAGAACCAAACAAAAAAAAAATATGAAATTTTTATCAGGCACGTTTTTTTTTCTTCTGATACCTGATCAGTTCTTTTCTTTATAATTTAATCTTGTCTCCCGTTAAGAGGCTGATTAACTTTATCAGTTACTTAAATACGGTATGAAAAAAACATTGGAAAATTAATCCACCTCTTCTAGAATCGGCTTAGAATCAAGGAGAGTGGCCCAAGTACTTTATTACCCACTGCAAAGTGCAAAGTAGATAAAACCAAAATATTTAGAACTAATGTAGGTGTACACTATGTTATGAAATACGTGTGTGCTCTCTAATATGACCTTGAAATAATGATTGATGGTTTAAGTTTTTGTGTTAATCTACTTAATTTTTACCAATGACGGGGGCCAGCATTTTTTTTTTCTTTTTTATTTGTCCATGAAACTTAACTTTTTTTATTTATTGGTTAAAATATTTTTTTCTGAAACACTGTTCAGTGAAAAATGGTAAAAGTTAAAATGAATTTTGTTGTTTTTAAGTTTTGAAGAAATACGGATGAATTTTGATATTTTCAAACTATTTTCGCCACGTCACTTGGAAAAACAAAAACAAATTGGGAATTTTAAAATAGACGTAAATTGCCAATGGGTGTTTTTTTTTTATTATTATTTTTTTTAATTTTATAAGAATTTCACGCTTTGCTTTTTAAAATTCTCTTATTTATAAGTAGGCCTATGCCTACTCCTTTCAAAATTGCAAGTCACATATCTTTCGACTCCAAAATCCTTTTGTTTTCAAGTCTTTCTCTGATATTTTGTGCTGTTACAATTTAAGACCCCTTCACTATAGGCTAAGTATGGGGCATTGACATTTTGCATTTCGCCGTGGGAGGAGTACATAGCATAGTTAAGGGTTTGTTATATTAATTTTTTATTTGCTAAAAAAGCTATTTTTAAAATATCCCTGGCATAGGAAGGGACTATCCTTACGTTCACTACTTCTAGGGCTACATTGCACAAATTAAAGGGCATTGAAACCAGGGTAGCTGTAAATATTTAGTAGGTCTTATGACGCTATCAATAGGCAGCCTCCGCCCTATCTTATTTGATTTATTACGTGGGCCTATTTTTTGTAAGGGAAAAAAATTAAATTATTAAATGAAATGTTGTCGGAAATTATGACTAACAAAGCGGAATTAAAGGGCCTTGAAGAGATGCTTAAAGAAAAATAGACGTATAATTTTAAAGATCATTACGTCATACATTTAGACGTATAAATTTTGTAATATAATTTATGGGAAGAGGTGTGGACATTTACTTATCTTGAGTCATAATTTTTCAAAGCTATATATATTTTTTTGGTGACAAAAGTAATTAATAACCATAAGTTATTTATATTTTTTGCGAATATTATAAATTATTCAAGGTTGTTCTACAAAATACGCAGCTGTTCTGACGTCACATTATCTCTACTAGGTCCTTATTGACTCCGTTAATGATAGCCCACATCTCTTTACTCGCATTTAAATTGGCAATTAGACTAACTAGTATGTTGGTTGGTTTTTTTTCTTCTGTAATATGGATTGTAATAACCTATTGTTCTTTTAAAAACAACACTTGTTAAGGGTTGCTAATGATTTTTAGAGAATTGACAGCTACTTGCTATGCTCTGTGGAAATTTACATGGAGTGCCAAGTCAATTGAAATATAAAAAAAAAATGCAGATTGCAGGGGTAAAAATACCACTCGTGTATTTTTTTTTTTTTTTCAAGGGATAAAACTCTTGTAAAGGTTTTTCCCTCATTTCGACAATAAATAAGTTGCTGAAGAGGATAATTCAAACAAAGATATGTGCAGAATTGGCGCGAATATATTACTCCTTTAGTCGCCGCACTGTTCTATTTGGCGTAACGGGAGCTTATTTCCCGTCCCCCCGCTAAACGATCCAAGGGAAGGCTGAGTCTACGGCGTGTAACAGACGATTTTTCGAGTTAGGCTTAAGTAAAGTTCGTTTCTCTCGCGTCTAAATCTCTATGATAAAGAGTATTCGCTTTTTACTTTCCTATTCGCGTTTTTGACGATTATTCCTCGTAAATTAAACCCCTTATATCGTTATTCGTCGAAATAATAGGTAATTATATGTTAATTTTCGTTAGGCCTAACGTAGATCGCGGTGGTGTTATAATATTAACCGGGTTGTAGTGAAGAATCTCTTTGTATTTATATTTAACACAGGGTTTAAGTGATAATAACGGTATCCCTACGTCAATGAACTGCGATTCTGTCACGTCAATCTTAATAATATTTCAATCTTAATCAACGAATCAGCGACCAAGGAAATTATAATGGCAACTACGACAATCAAAACTGCTTTTCCTCCATTTACCTACAGCACTTTCTACGTACCATACTTGCTCAGGTTTCAGGTAGGATTATTTCCTTTTAACACTTTTTGTCGTGTCGTGTCGTGTTGTGGGTTGGGTTAATTAGGTTTTAATTATAACATACGTAGTTAAGACTCGTCAACTATTAATGCTCTACTAGGCCTAGTGAAAGTGCTTTTTTAGTGTCATAAAAACATCCATTTAGATTATGGGTTGCCTCAGTTTGTTTTCTATCATACTTTTACTAAACAAGGTACAGCCTAGATACTCAGGGACGTGGTGATATTTATCTTCATTTTAAAAGATATGGTTTAAATGAAGTTTTTACAAAATAAGGCCTAAGGCATTCTACACTTGTGATGATGCAAAATTGTGCAATGTCAAAAGTATTTGCACACTAGAGGGTTTTGGATTTGTTTTTAAAAGTTTTAATTTCCTGTGGGATGAATCATGAATGTATTGGTATTACTTGTTTACAAGTTGAAATGCTCTTGAGTACATCTGTAATTTGAATAACCTGACCCTGTCATAACATATTTCATTTGGTTATATTAACATTATGTTTAGTGGGGTAACAGCAGGGACTAAACAGGTTTTCATATAGAAACAATGCTCAAATGTTTAATCATCATTGTTAGAAGTATGTTCTGTAAATATTTAATTAATTGGGCATATGTTTAAACATAATTAGTAGGCAATAAGAGGTTTAAATTTGACCATAGGGAAAATATAAGTTTTATATAGCTTTGAAACCTTATAAACTACCGATAATATCTAAACCACGTGACACCGCCGTAATTGTCTCGTAATTAGCGCCTATTTTACGTAAATATTGGACGATATCCAAGTTTCGTATTGATAAAACTAGATGGCAGCATATGCTCTACCCGGAAAGCTCAATAGAAGTATATTAGTATTCGTAAAGAGAAGTATTTAAGTAAAGTACCGACGTGTCATTCAGTACCCCTTAAGAGACTGGTTAAAGTGAAGTGTTCCAATTGTTAAGCGATGAAAAAGCTATAAGTAGTGCGCGATTGGTTCAAATATAAAGAATAAACACCCTCCCCCAGCTAATACACTTTTAGTTCTGCCGAACATATGTGGGAACATTTCAAATGTACTACCCTCCTTTTTATGAAGTACATCTTTAGTCGGGGACGGGGTGTACCACATTATGACGTTCAAGGTTGCAACCCTTTTCTAATTTACCCTCTACGTTTTAAAAATATTTGGTGTTATCAATTATGCCTCAGCCATACTTCTTTAGGGGCAAATTATACACTTCTTTGAATTCGAAACGCTGTCTAATCTCGCATTGATCCAACCCAAACTTCCTAGGTTTATTTTCTTTCTTTTAATTTTTTCTTCTTATCCCCCCCATTCATTACCCTTCCCCCCTCCACGTTACCATCAATATTTGTGTAGAAATTCACGCTTCGTTAGTCTTTAATCTTAATTGGAGGTCCCCATTGACGTCACAAATTGTTTAAAAATTCGCGGTAAATCACGATTTATCCATCTTCTCCCTCTCTGTCTTGGAAAAGAAAAAAAATCTCCCTTTTTTTAACATCGCGAAACAATAAGCGCTTTTGGACGACTACCGCCCCTTTTATCTCATGTTGCACATCCTAGAACGTATCCGGAATTGAGCAAAAATACTCCTTGGCGTAAATCGTTTAAATGTTTGGTGTGCATTTAAAAAATAAAAAAAAATGCCACAACATCAGCTCAGCTAGGGCACGAGGGTGAAAAACCGATTCTACACGTTATGGTGGTGAAGGTCGGATTATTTGGGGGGTATTTTTAGCCATATCGTAGTATACGATAGGCTCTTAGTTTAGCCGTCGTAGTAGTAGTAGTAGTAGTAGTAGTAGTAGTAGTAGTAGTGGCCGGGGTTGTCGCTTCGTTATCGTCAGATTTTAGCTTAAAAGGAACTTTATATTACCACAACCCACCCATAGGGGTTACTGGGCTCGGTTAGAGATTTAATTATAATTAAAATTTTTTCAGGTCAGACCCGGGATTCGAACCCGGGTCGCTGGCGTAGTAGACAAACGTTCTAACCACTAAACCATAGAGACTTGATAGAAACTCCGAGTTTTTTATTATTTATTTTTATCTCTAATATGTCGGGGTAATATGGGGTGGGGTACCTCTTAATCTGTGGGGTCGGAAACTTTTGAATTTTTATCTGTGGGGTCGGATACTTATGGAATTGTATGTTTGGGGTTTTTATATTTATTTTCTTTTTATGTATGTGCTAGATAAATAGATAACGACTTTTCTACCGCGCTCCTCATGTGTTTCGTTCTCGTTCGGTAGCTATCGTCATCTATGTTATATTTGACTGGAACGTTTTGGCGGTTAATTCAAATGTGGGTTTAGATAGAGCTAACATAGTGTTAAATGAGCGTTATGCGTTTGATCATTTTAGCATTGCTAAAGGTAATTCGAGGGGATAATCACTAAAATGCGTAATCACTATAACTAAACTTTCTCTTTCAAAAGTTTCTGGGCATAAGTCCTTGTTAGAAATTTATAAGATGCGATAAGTGTGCATCGGCATAAGTCTATGTTGTAAACTCATCGAGGGGATTATCACTAAAAATTATCTGTTCTTCGATTCGCCGGAATGTTAGAATTACAGCATAAGTATATTTATACGGTTATAATTTAATCACTGTTTAGAGTGGGGAATCGAGGGGCTATTCACTCTGATTTTATGCACGGTAAATCATTTAAACATTGTAAAAGATAGCGCTATTCACTCATTAGGGTAAGGTATAGAGGGGTTATCCACTCATTAGGGTAGGGTATAGAGGGGCTATTCACTCGTACGATATGGCTACTATTACGAGCCCTTGGGCCGTCTTGTTTTATTTATTTGGGAAACGGGATGTTTAAAAAGAGGTGATAATAATATTAAAAATACTATAATGCAATTTTGGTTTACGTAATTTAACTGATAACAAATTAAATATCCTGTCCTACCATTACCATACCAATTTCTAATTCCGGGTTTGTGCAGCTGTATTTGTTTATTTATTTATTTATTTATTTATTTATTTATTTACTATTTTGAGGAGCAATGTACCAATAATTTTAGCAAATTCTTTTTAAAGTCCCTTAATTTTAGATATAAATTTTTAATGAACAGGAAAATCTGTGTTCGTTACTCATTGGTTGATCAGTGAAAGTTATACAGGGTGTTTCAAAAAGGTAGGACTAAAGTATAGTAAAACACTCCTTCACTGCCACCCTTTTTTGAACACCCTGTATCGTAATTTGCTCCCTCATTTTTTTAATTTAATTTATATTCGTCTTTGATGAAAATTTAATGGTTTCTGCAGAATAAAACGCTCGTAATTAATAAATTAATTTTAGAATTATACTTGCGGGGACTTTATACTCGTAAGCAGCGAATCACTCTGGGAAAGACTCTTTAACCTTTTCAAACTTTTGACACTCTTTGCAAAAACTAATATTTTAAGTTAAGGTGTACCTATTGGAAAGAATAACTTATATTTATTCCGGCATTGTTAAAAAAAAAGAAACTAAGTGGGTTGCTGCTTGTCATATTTGGTCGAAATTCTAGCAGGTGCGAAAACCTCCCTTGTTCTTCTCATACACAAGTTCACAACCGCACCAGGTTTTTTTTGAATTGCGTCATTTTGGCATTTTTCTTCTGGCGCTCATAAATTTTGATCACGTATATTTTTACTACTACTAGTACTACTACCGCAAAACGTAAATGCCCATTCAGACTCGATAATTTCGTTTCGGTCGCGTCTGCAATGCACGTTCATTTCCCTGTTCAGACGTGATAGCAGACGACTTAAAACGAGTCGGGTATATGGTGTTTTTTTAACCCAAGATTTTTGAACTTACTAAAATAGCCAAATATCCAAAATGATATGACTAATACCGTGCCAAGAATCATAAAATTTTTAATACCATCGTCTGCTAAAGAGTGGATTAATCGATTACACGTCAGTAACTTAGGGCGTGATCGAGTGAGCTATGGCTAAGAAAATGCGCTAAACGACGTGGTGCTCATCTGCGAGAGAAAATTGAGAATTAGTTTTCAAACTAAATCCGCGAATCTTTTACGTAGTCCTTGTCACGTGTCTAATTAAGCGAGAAAAGCGACTTCACCTACGTGAACGGTTGTCTGAATGGGCATTAACACGTTTACAAGATACCACTACAAAACGCGCTAAAGAAAAGTTGTATTTTCTTTCTTTTTTTTTTTTCTTTTTCTAATCACGTTTTCTTTTTAAGGGGAAAAAATATAAAAATTTTAGTAATTTCTTATTACTTTTTTTTGTTGTAACGTTTTACGTTCTTTTGTACTTTGGTACTATTTGAACAATGATTATTTGCTACTGTTTATGTTTTATGGAAATTTTCAATGGCCATTAGAGATGCCGTTAGCGATTATTATCATAAGTTACGAAAGAAACCTTGGTTTGAGTTTTTGGAAAGTACCGTTCCATTTCTTTGTTTATAAACAAACATAAGAGGAGAAAAAACCAAATACACTTTTGAAGTTTTATAATAATACTTAAAACCGAAATCCTTATACTGACCAATAATCAAGGCCCAGACCAAACCGCTTGACCTGTGTAACCCTTCATTAATCTAAAATTAATTTTGCGATTAACCTTAATTAAATTAAGCTAAATCCAAGGTGTTAAATTCTAACTCTTAACCGCAAACATCTAATGAGATGAATTTACATATCTCCGTTCGAACCCCTTTATCGATGTTTGTCCAATAATGAGATTTGTGTGAGGCGCAAAGCTAATTTGAATAAATCGAACTTTGGCCTTTCCTCCATACCACGTGGTCACTCCGTCAGATCGCGCGTATTGTCCTTCGTTATTTTAACCCCCCAATTAAGACGCCGCGGACCTTTTTTTGTCACTTGACGGACGGACGTCCTTTTAATAAATCGGAAACTTTAGCCTAGTGGGAGCAGCAGCAGCCCGAACCCCACCCCTTTCATTTTAATAATATTGGGGGTGATGATGATAAGGTTGACCCACTTTCAATGAATAACATTGGGGAGTTCAAATACCCCTCCTCCCTTTTAATATGTATACACGTTGCATTTGGCGCGTGAATTGAGTAGTGTGAGGCGCGAGAAAGATATAGTACGCTGGCAAGAAGTCGATTAAATCGAAGTAACGCTAACAGGGTTCGTACTGACTATGGGTAAGTCAGGGATTTGGAAAATGACCGGGGGGGGAATAAGTTAGGGATTTAAAGTTTTGTTCTGAAAAGTCAGGGATTTCGTTTGGGTATATCAAATCATGATTGCTTCAAGCAATGCTAAATATGAGCCCAGATGTCAATGATGAAGTGGACTCTGGTAAACACCTTAAAATGATCAGGGTTATTGGCAAAATTTGGTCAGGGATAAGCTGGAAAAGTCAGGGATTTGGAAAATGTGGGAGGATAAGTCAGGCATTTAAAGTTTTGTCCTAAAAAGTAAGGGATATTTCAGGGATAAGCTGGAAAAGTCAGGGATTTAAAGTTTTGTCCTAAAAAGTAAGGGATATTTCAGGGATAAGCTGGAAAAGTCAGGGATTTAAAGTTTTGTCCTAAAAAGTAAGGGATATTTCAGGGATAAGCTGGAAAATTCAGGGATTTTCAATATAAAAATTTCGTCCGAGAAGGAAGATATGAGATTGAGTTTCATGGTTAAGCTATATAGGTTTTAAACAGTCAAATCCCTGGCCTGGACTTCGAAGCTTGTAGTATTAAACTGGAGAAATAGACGTTGAATACGATTACTTCGGTTTAATTTACGATTGTATCTCTTTCCTCTTCTTTTATATACACTGCAACATTTTTATTTTGCGGCGTCAGCAGCGGCGGAATCGAATGACTTGGTTTGATGGCGAAACCAAAGTTAGTACGCGCGGGGTGAAACGAAACTGCTGGATGCTTGTCCTTTATGGCAGCACCCTCGATGGAATTAGGCCTATTACGGAAACCTAATCTTCTTCAACGATCCCGCTGCCCGCACCATCCTTTTCAGAAAGAGTGGTGCTTTGAAAAACGCTGCTCAATCAGTACCATCCTGCGCTATTAAATGCAGGCATTCGGCCCATGTTCCCACTTACTTCTTTTTTGTTGGAGGGTGGTTTGCCAAAGTTTGTTTCTAAAAAAAAGATGGTTTTTTTTGCAAAGGAAAGGATAGAGTAGGTACAATTTGATAATGGTTCAAAGTAAAATCATGAGATATAAATATTTCTTAAATCTAAGTAAAATTAGGTTATATGAATATTTAAATGATGTGACCACTTCCGTTACCAACTTTAAATCCTTCTTAGATTTACTTACCACCAACATTTCTTAAGGGACACCTTAAATTCTATACCGCATCGCTATATTGCATTACCGGAAATGAATTGCTTCTCAAATCCTTTTAAGTCGGCGGATTCTCTTTGAACGTACCATATTACTTCCGGTTCCCTTTCCCCGCGTTTCCTTCCGATATATGAAGGATAAATTTCTTTTTTGGTGCGCGAAACTTATTTGACAAATGAGAAAATTATAAGAAGGCATACATATAATATATGGGAGATGCTGCAGTTGATAGGGGAATGCCATGTGTAAAAATATCTCTTCAACCAAAATCTTTTACCGTCAAGTTCCAATATCTTACGCCAAGAAGTGATATCTAGTTTATTAGGGAGAAGGTATAAAATCGGGGCCATATTTCCAGCTTTATCTCCAGTCCAAACGTATAGTAAGTAGGTCCGGAGTTAATCCTTGCCTCTAAATTACAACCAGCATCTCATTGGTTCTTGAAACCTCACGTCAGCGCGGTGACGCGAATGACGAAAATTACAGGCATATTTTCCGACTGAGAGGAGGCAGCGAAATAGCCCGGCCTCCTTTTACGTCCCCCCTTGTATTTTGAAAGGGGGACTGGGACTATGGCCTCGCGCGAATTCTTAGGCACCTTATACCTTCTCCCTAATAAACTAGATATCACTTCTTCATTACTTTGAAAACTAGAACTTTTCTATACTGGACTAAGATTTCTGGTTGATTAAAAATAATTTACTGTCAAATAATTATTTACCCCTTTTTGGTTGGAACAAATACTCTGTATATATTTTAAAAAATATTTTATCATTGAGATACGTTTCCTATTTGTTGAGAAATTTTACCGCAACCTTCGATTGATCGATCCCTAGGGAATTTGATATTAAATTCACTTAATTTCCTTTTTCATTTCATTCAATCTCTTAATGACTTTACCACCCAAATCGTTTTCAAAACATTTTGGCGTGAAATAATTTTATTTTTCTTTTATGAATGGGGGGAAAAGGGGTAATTTAAAATATACGCATTCAATCGTAATAAATTTAATGACGACTTTTGTCTCTTCCGTTCTTTTCCCAATCGTTCTCTAGAAGGACCAAAACAACAACGTTAATGTGTACATAACTCCATATGGAAATAATTTAACGTCATATTAAACTTTTATTTTGACATTTTTTTTTTACTTTTATTTTTCTTTTAAAGGGAGGGTGACTTAAGAAGATAATTGGATTGGCGTAAAATTATCTTTTCTACAACCCTTATTCATAAATACTTTTAAAAGTTCTTAAAAAGAAATTAAAATTCACCTCTCCGTAACTACTCGATAAGAAAAAAAGAGAACCCGTACAAGAAGTTATAAATGAAGGCGTTTCTTTTTTAATAATAAGAAAATATATACAGGGTGTTTCTGATCAGTCTGCAATAAATAAATTAAGGGTGATATTCTTTGAGAAATAGATTTTGAGTCAAAGATTTCTAGAAAACTTCTATCTCCATTTTGCCACAAGGGACACTGTTTCAAATAGAGTTATGATTATATATATATTTATATCACCAGACTTATCAAAAACACCCTGTATATAATAAGTAAAAGTTCTTTTTACTAGTTCCCGCAACTAAACTTTTTCCTCCAAGCGCGCCTCGCACTTTTAACCAATTTACGTCACTGCCACTATTTCGCCCCCCCCCCCAAACCCTTGGCCGCCTTCTTTTTCACTTTCAAGTTTTTCCACCAATATAAAAGAATTTGGGGGGCTGCGATGCCATTGTGGTCCTGATTCCCTGATCCCCCTCCTCTCCTTTCCTCTCCTCTTCAATGATCGGTCAGGAGAATGAAAACGTTCCTCCGACAGTCTGATCAAAATTTCCTATCCAATTCTTTTTATACGCAATCCGAGTTCTTCTGTAGGCGCCTGCCATAGCGAAGGACTTGAAATGTAATGAAAATTTTAAACCGCGGAGTGCCTTCTTCACTTTTTTTTATTGCGAGTTTTTTCGCGAAAAACTCTTGTGCACTTGTGTAATTTAAGAGATACTGAATTGGGTTGGGATGCCCGTGAAACTGTTAAGGTAAATTAAACGAGATGAATTTGATTGCGGTTGGACCTTTTTTACAATTAAATTTTACATTAGGTAGTTAAATTTATTCCCTGAGGTCAGGGATGACCTGCGAGAAAGTCAGGGAATTTTAAGACTTTTAATGAAGTTAGGGAATTGGATTAAAGTTGCTTAAATTTATCTGCGGTTCCACGGTTTTAACACAGATCATGTTTGAGCTGACACCGAAATCGTGGAGGCCAAGTGCACATTTATCTATGTTTTACGTTGTTAAATATTCATAAAATGGGATTTTAAGTAATATTGTTTACTTATTTCACCCTTAATTATATTTAGAATAATACAATTGGGCTTTAAAATTAAAACGTCAAGAGAAAATCGTATCAGGGAAAAATCTGGAAAATTCGGGAAATTTGAATCTAAAAATTTCCTTTGCAACCCCTTGTACTGTACTTCTAAGGCTAGATTCTACTATCACACCGTCAAGATAATTTTTTCTAATATATGCATATATTATTACGTTATTAAAATTCAGATTTCCTTAATTGGTCGTAGTGTTTTACCAAAAATAAAATTTGCCATCAACATGCACGATGATGAAGCTTTATTAAAATTATATTTCAATTTATTAAAAACAATAATTTAATAATAAAATTCTCCTAATTAAAAATAATAAGTATTCCTTTAGATAAAAGTGCCATACCGCAAATTGAACTCCCTCCCTCCCTACCATTTTCAATCCATCTCCCTCCCCCCTCCTTATTAGCAATTTAACATCTTTTCCCAGTCCGTTCGTTCCGTTTCGGGGGCGTATTTCTTTTATACAATTTATATAGTTGGGTATCTAAAGGGAAGATAAGTTGGCACGCCACGTCAGACAAAGACTTCTTTAGATTGCAGAGTCGCGTTGAAAGAGTATGATAATACGGTATCCCTTTGGTTTAACGTACGTAACATTTCCTTAAAATCCCCCTCTCTCTTTCTCTCTATCGGCTCGACTCGGAGTTTTCTCTCTCTCTCTCTGTCGTGAATTGAGGCCCTAGATTTGGTTGGCTTTCCCTTTCTCTAGCTCTAGCATCACTCATTTACCAACATCCTTTCGCGATGGCGAGTGGTCTTTCCATCGCCTGGCGGTCGACGTTACTTCGTCGGTTCGCCAGCAGCTTTGAGAACGCGGCAATTCTAAGTAATTCGCACCAAGCGCCAAAACGGAGCTAGGTGTGGATGCAAACGCCGTAACCGGGCCGCCCTCGGTTTCGACAATAACCAACAAGGACAACAACAAAGCTTCCTCTTCCACGTCCAACGACGACGACAACGTACCCGTTGACGTTACGCGGTCGCCGTTAAACGGAGATGATGATGGAGCGACAAGAATAACCGAGGGGGGAACCGATTCCGATTTGGTCCAGCCCTCAGCTTCTAAGGATCCCGTCGTCTCCAGCCCCGACGGCGGGAAGAGAAGAGAGAGTAGGGATAAAGTTAGGAGTAGGAACTGTTTAGACGGACTGTCTCTGTTTTTGGAGCGTTGCTCTAGCCCCTGTTGTTGTGGCGGACGTCCGAAACGGCGATCCGAATCTTCTGGTCAACGTTATCGGTATCCGGCCACCGTTGGAAGTCCCGTTCGCTCTTGTCATTCCGAGTCGCCGTCTGAGAGGAGAAATCTGCTATTACCTGTAAGAATTATTCAATTTATTTTAATCCTATGTAAGTCCTTAGTGAATTATGCTTCAATTTTAACCATGGGTGCCATCAAAGGTTGAAATTAACAGGGAAAACGGGATGCTTTTTAAATATTGTGCGCTGATTCTTTGCAACTTTGGGTTGGGAAAATAATCGTTCTTTTTTTCGATTTGCATATTTTTCAAATTATTTTTGCATAAATTATCCACGAAATTAAAATGTCTCAAAAAACGCTCTATGAATAATGATACAAGTTAACAACCTTAAATCAACAACAATGATACAATAAGTAATTAAGTAATTGTTCACTGATGATTTTACTAAAGGGCCCAAAGGGTTGAATGAAATCTTATTTTAAATTGAAGTCAGTGAAGTATATACACGTAATTGAATCTGTGGTGTCTGAATTATTACGAGTATAGCTGGTTATTTCGGCTGTCCATCAATTCAGGTCACGTGACAACTGTTCTTACGTCAGTTGTCTTTCAAAGTTACCGAAGTTATACTGTTATATTAATTTACCTCTTCGTCTTTTCTTCACTCGACGACTAACCTTGGGACGGACGACCCAACCGCGACTCTGATGTGAACGTATGTCGCGAGATTTATGGGCTTAAGGGGCGGACTGTCTGTATTTCATAGAAGAGATCCGAATATAAGCTGTAATTTACTATACTAGTTAAAGGTATTGTTCAGTCTATGTTAACGGAGATTGTGTAGCGTTTAATTTTGCTGCATTCTCCAGGTTGAACTAGAGTCCACCCGTTCGTTATCTTCTGATATGAAATGTTTCTCCTTATCACTCGTTTCTCCGTAAGGCCTTCGCGTCGATGGGTATAATTCATGTAATTAGATATCGTTGGACAGGGGAGAAGTTGAGCTGTCAGGTATCTGATAATGGTGTTCCCCATAACACTCCAAAGTGAAACTGCAATTTAGAATTAAAAAAATTTTGCTTTATTTTTAAATTTATTTTGAGACAGTTCACGAAATTTTTAATAACAATATAAAGGATTATTTAATTCATAATTTAAACCTTATAACCTTCGACTTAAGCCGCGTGGTGTTGGATAGTTACTAAAGCTGTTGTAAAGTATCCATTCTGAACTAAGAAACCAAACCAACCACCTGCTAGATAAAGGAGGATTGCGTATTGTATAGGTCGATAATTATAGCTGAGAACATTTTACAGGTGCATGCATTTCTGTTTAAAATTGCGCCATACCTGCGGGGATATCCCTTTTTAATCCCGTTCGTTCTCGGCGTTGTCGTATAGTACGTAGATACGAGGTTATATAGTACATTTACCTTAAACATAATGATCGCTGTACTTGCATGTATGGTTGTTAGATGGAAAGCCGTTTGACGTTGTCTCCGCTATTGTATAGTGTTAAGTATGATTTTATCCGAAGCGGTACGAATTTTTCGTGTAAAAATACGCGAATATCTTGATTGGACCGCTGTTGTACTGGTAAGGTTTTTGAATATTAGCCTTACCCAAGTATCTTCGGTGGGTGGTTAACTAATTGGTTAACCACTGCAGGGCTCCCGCTAGGTTCCTGAAAGTCCATATTATTTTTTGCAAGGTCCTTAATCTACCTTAAAATCATTATTTGGTCCTTATATCGCACCCTATTTTTAAAAAAAAAACCGCTGAATAAAAGCATTTATTTAGTAGATATTTGATTATACTTCACCAAGAAGTGACATCTAAGTTATTAGGGAGAAGGTATAAGAGATGCCTAAGTATTCGCGCGCCATAGCCCCAGTCCCCCTTTCAAAATACAAGGGGGGGACGTAAAAGAAGGCCGCCTAAGTATTCGCGTGCCATAGCCCCAGTCCCCCTTTCAAAATACAAGGGGGGGGGCGTAAAAGAAGGCCGGGCTATTTCGCCTCTCCTCAGTCGGAAAATACGTAATTTCAAGAACCAATGAGATGCTGGTTGTAATTTAGAGGCGGCGGGGATTAACTCCGGACCTACTATACGTTTGGACTGGAGATAGAGCTAGAATTTAAATGTGGCGAATTTATACCTTCTCCCTAATAAACTAGATATCACTTCTTGATTATACTTCACTTAATATACTTCCGAATGAACCACCATTCACCTTGAGTTGTTATTACATGATTTTAAATCAATTTTAAGTCTAAATTTAATATAACTCTCTTGTTTGCACTGTGTACAAGGAATCATCCGGTTTTATGGTATTATATCCCCCTTAACAAACACTAAATCCAGTTTTGATGAAATTTCTATTTAATCCCGTCACGAGGATTTGGGAATAAAGGCTTTAGTTGAAATAGAACGAACTTGGTTGGATCTTGCTGTAATAAGGATTTCACATCCCTGGTGGTTTGGTTGTTATCTCTCTATGTCAATATAAGAACTGGAGGAGCATGAGGAGAGGAGTGGAGTCTTTTCTCGCTCGGTCGCCTCAACTTTCAATCTTCTCTAGAAGATTCAACCCCTTATTTGTTCTAAGCTCTATCTCCCCACCACCACTCCACCACCCTTAAGCAAACTCCGTGAACGCTGTCTTCACGAGTGGCCAAGTTTCCAAGTATTTAGCTCATTTCATCTGAAGATTACCTAGCCATGGAAGCATCTATAGGGATTTAAAGTCTAGTATCCTTTCAATTGGAGGTGTATAGGTGTCGAAGATCATTTAATGAAGTGTACAAAAAATTAAAAGGGAAAAAAAATAAGGGATTTGAGTTTAGTTTGGGGTTGTTTCTTGCTTTGGTTATTTTTTTAGAAAATTCCAAACGGTCCTATAATTTCTATAAAATCCTATACTTTTTAACCTGTCTTATAGATATTATCCTATAATTTCATGATAGGTCCTATAATATCCCATTTTTTCCTTAGTTTGGGAAGTTTTAGTATAGATTAGCATCAAAGTATGGCAAACATTTTATTGCCATACTTCTGGTGTTAGTCACGTCCTACCTTTGATACTAACTGAACACTAAGCTGAAATGAACCGTCGAAAATCCGTCTCTAGGATTTTCATAAACCTCTCGCTAGCTGTTTAACGTCCTTCGAAATTTTTATATATTATTACAAAGATGCTGGGCTAGAAAAATAAGGCTTAGCTTGCATGGGTGTGTGTGACGTATCCCACCAAAACTTTAACGGTATTAAAAGTGGTATGCTTGAATACCACCACAGGGGTGTCATGTCTGCGTTGCGTTGCGTTTTATCCCCTTTAATATTATCCGAAAGATGCGATGCGATGTGAGATGCGGTGAGAGGCAGAGTGAGAGTGATATGAAAAGAGGATGAGATGTACTGTATATTTATGGAAATTTATTCGCTTCCACCGTCCGAATCTCGACTGGAATTTCTGAAAAGGCTGAATATTTTTACGTGTATTTACCAACGTTCTCTGCAGTGTTTTTCGGGTTAAGAAGCTTCCCCTGAATAAGGGTTAGACGTACTTGCACCTTAACTCTATTTTCGTTTATATGTACAGGGTGTTTTTGATAAGTCTGCATACCATAAATTAAGGGTTGGGGGATCATATGTTCTTTGGAAAGTCAATTTTAAGTCTAAAATGTAACTTTTATCTATCTCCATTTTGTTTGCCCAAAGGGACACTGTTTTCGAGTTAAGATTGGTCAAAGTATTTTATGGATGACCCCTTAAATTTAATTAAGAAACTAATAAAATCTTAACTCGAAAACAGTGTCCCTTGTAGCCAACAAAAATGGAGATAAATAGAAGTTACATTTTCTATAGTCAAAATTGATTTCCCATTTATTTATCTATCAGACTTATCAGAAACACCCTGTATATTATCCATCGCCGCCTTCATAACGTAGTTTATTCTCAACTTCGTAAATTTTAACTTATTTTATTTTCATGTTTATATTTTATCCTATAGTGAAAGGGTATCTTGATGTATTTTAAATCAAATTGGCTTATGACGCGTCTCCTAGTTTGTTTATGGTATAAATTCAACTTGAAATTCGATTAAGCGTTGCATTCCATTAGCGGGTATGGACTTACTACCATGGTATCGTATCGTTTAATACTAAAGGGTCTCTAGGTCCCAGACTTGCCGGGATTATTTGTATGCATGGTATTTGTAGCAAGCAGCTCGAAATCATGAATATATTATAGTCTTTGAGAGGCCTGACCTTTAAAACGGTACACAATTCTTATTGGAGCGAGTTTCTGCAGGGAAAATTGGCGTATTTCACGCCGCTTAGATGCTATGATATTTTAAATTGTTTTGAATCTAATTTTAGACATTTTTCAAAAAGCGAATCATTTTATTTGCTCCTCTGTAAGATGGGTCTTTTCTTTATGGTTTTAATGCGAACTTGCGCAATAGACTATTCCATTAACT
Organism: Phalangium opilio; assembly: GCF_054372755.1. Lineage (NCBI taxonomy): Eukaryota > Metazoa > Arthropoda > Arachnida > Opiliones > Phalangiidae > Phalangium > Phalangium opilio. Next base: position 3,949,127 of record NW_028324151.1, read on the forward strand.
CCAGAGGAGAAGGAAACAACACAGGGGGCGGGAAGGTCATTCTTGGATAGGGTTATTTCACTGGCGCCAAGAAACACCGCTAGAGGCAGCACGAGTTGGCTAGCCTACCTTCTGGCGTGTAGTGACCTCGGGTCAACTCCGGCGTCTGGTGTTGCCTCTTGGTTGGCGCCCTGTTTGTTGGTTTTGCTTAAAGTAATTAATGTAATGATCTATTGTCAAAAGCACGCTTTAACAACAAACATGGATTTAAAAAGTTTAGACAAAATATCCTTATTATTAGAAGGAAAACAAATTAACTTCTTATTTTTTTTTTTTTTTTTGAAAAATGATCATTCCTTAAGAATGACGTCAAAAAAGAAGATTTTTATTTTATATATATTTTTTATTTTATTTTTTCCACGATTTTTTTTATCTCTTACAAATGAATTTAGATTTTTTTTAATTTGATATATTATCGTGAGCAATGTGTTTTTTAACATAGCCCTTAGGCCTTTTTCAGTTCCATTGACGTCATTGCAAGATAAAATTCTCTCTTAGTCAAATCATGCTACTACGTGTAAGAATGTAGACACAATGTAGCAAGTTTTTTTTTAGTTTATTTTTTTTTTTGAAAATTGATATACATGCCATTTTTAAACTATATTGAACGTCATACGAGATTTTTTTATTATTATTTTTATTATTTTAGCATATAATTTTGATATTTTTGATCGGTAACATTTGACAGCTAGCCGTGACCAAAAATAGCCCGGGTGCGCAAAAATCGAGATGTTTATGTAACATTTCTGCATGGTCCCAAAAGTTTATTTTAACGTTATATAGCTAAATCAACAGCTCCGTTTAAAGTTTAGTTTCAAACTGGATTTTGATGATTTTTATCTCCAACACAGTTTATGTTATTTTATTATTTTTATATTTTTTTAACTACTGTTTATGGAATATTCTTAAGGAATTTTCTGTTCAACGTTTAGTTTTTTTTTTTTTTTGAGTTAAGCGAGAACGTATTTACGTACATACGTACCACATTGCCAACTGTCTTAAACGAGCGAAGTTTTTTTAATAATTATTTAGATTAACTTTTTAGATAAAATCCTTAATAATCTTAAACCAGCAGCGCTTTTCCACCCAGTATACCAGGTGTTTCATAAAAGATGTAACGACCAAACTGAGTACATTGGGTTCTATAGACGATTTTGAGTCGAAAATGTTCAATGACAATTTGCTACAAAGGCCACCCTTAAAAAGTTATTTAATGTTATGATTGTAGTGTTTTACCTTGGAAGAGAAGTGACATGGAGTGGAATTGTTGATGGGTCATGTGCGGCAATGTAAAGTCTCCCAGAATACCTCGCGCACGGTATTACCTTTAGTAGGGGATTGTTTAAGTGCTGCCGCCTAACGCCATTTAAAAATAGAAGCTACTTCTCGTAAATTAGCTTCTATTTTTTCTATTTTTAAGACACAGATGGCATTGTCGACGTTTTTGTACCTTACGACTCGACCTAAACGCCACTGAGGATGCTGGGAGGGCTTCGTTGCCGTTCCCTAGATGGGGGTACAGAGGCGTATCTTATAGTTATTGAGAGATTTCGACGCCATCTCACCTATCTCCTCCAAGGTTTTATGGGTGACCCCCTAATTAAATTGAAACGTTTCTCCACTCGGTCCTTCAAAACTTATAGGTAAAGCTACCGTGGGGTAGTGGTCCATTAAAGTCAATGCAGTCTAGGGGAAAATAATTAGGATTGCAGAGGGAGAATCGTTGCCATTGGGTGTAGGTTTAATAAAAATAGACATGTGTAGAATTGTTTAGACAGTATTTAATTATTTAACGTAAAGTTAATTAAACAACTGGCTACTCATCAACTTTGTATTTACATACGTTAAACCCATGGTGCACCTCATGGGGCTGTTTCATAACTATTAAATTTATAATGGGTTGCTGGTACCCTGATTATTATTCACACTCACCGCGCAGCGTCCATCACCCGACAGGAGATACTCTTCGGAGGCGCGAAACCGCGGGAGTCACCGGCTGACCGCACTAATTCTTTTATGCATTCGCATATCGCGAGCGTTTTTTCCGGAGATCGAGAAAGGTCTTCTTCTGGCCGGTGCTACTTTCAAATCTGAACTCTTTTTCTTCTTTAAATTTTGGTGTCTCGACTCTACAGAGCCGAGCACACACACACGCCGAAGCAATTATGTCCCAACGACTGTCAAAGTGTTATTAATGGGACACTCTGGCATCCAGGTATCCTGGCGCCCATTTCTGGGTACCAGCTTAAAGGGGTTACGGGTTACCAGCAGTAAGAGAAAAGGTTCCTCTCTGTCGCGCCGCCTAAGGTGCGGTCGGTCCACGCAGAGAGGGAACGGACAACAATAGAGTATATAGTTGATGAGAGCCATAGATAAAAATCAGTTCTAAGAAAATGTATGAGAAAGTTTTTGTAAAAGTGGTTCATGGCATGGGAACCAAAATCTTAGAACTAAAACTGTTATAACTCCCCCACACTTAATTTTGAGCGTCCTCGCGAAACGACACAGGGAGTTAGACGACACAAATGAACCACATGGGTTCCAATAAAATACACAAAAAGGGATAATGATGCATAGTCAAAACAAAATTGCATAATAAACTACCCTTAAACACATTAAATTGAAAATTAACTATTGAAACCACAATAGTGAGAAGCAGCAAGGTATGGTGAAAATTAAACAAAACCAATTAATTTTAAGTTGCCAAATCATAGACACAAAACAAAGTATGATCCATCAAATTACATAACATTGAGGGGCAAAAATTTCGAAAAATAATAAAACAAGCAAACATTGCTACGAAAATGGGCAACTATATTATCAAATAACGTGACAATCCAGGACACGTCAGATTATAGATAACAATTATACTTATATACAGCGATCGCAATACGTAAAGTGGAGCTACAAATAATTAACATTTGACATTGACAATGAACACTGAATAAGTAGATCGTAATTAACTATAATACAAATGTTCAACAAATCAAAACAAAGCAAATTCAAAAATGATGTGTACACAAGTGTTTAAAACAACTAGGGACTAAGCCCATTATGGGGATAACTCGCCCAAATTAATGAAATATAATTATTTCTTTAAAGTGACCCGACCGGTAACGGGATCACGAGGCCTAAGGTTACGTGCAATAGGGACGTGTTCATTTTGACCATCGGTCGTATCATCACTAATTTCACTTAAAACGCTATCTGGCCTATCAATCTGGTCGGCAGTACGCGCAACCTTATCGTCTGAAGTGATATTTTCTTTATCAATAGACGGTGTATCGTCGGCCTGACGCTCGACGAATGGTTTCAACTGGGTTATATGAAAAGTACCCTTCAACAACTTTCCACCTTTAACACGCTTTAAACGATAAGTTAAGGGGGACAATTTCTGTGCGATTACAAAGGGACCATCAAAACGTGGGGCAAGTTTTGAAGAGAAACGAGCTCCAGCGGATGAGAGAAAATGAGTTCGCTTGCATACTAACTGACCCACAGCTAAATCGACATCACGGTGGTGTTTATTGTAGTAGCCAGCTTGGCGAGCCTGCTGAGCCGCTAAGTTCACTTTGGCTGAGGCAAGGGCAGTTGAAATTCTCTCTTTAAGAGATAGCGCGTAAGAGTTGAGACTCTTAACGTCAGTAACGCTATCAGGTGGGACTGCGTCGCCAATATCGGCAGCAGTGCGAATTTCACGACCGAAATTTAAAAAGGCGGGGCTGAATCCTGTGGATTCTTGGGTCGCTGTACGTAACGCCATAGCATACTGCTGTATTCCAATATCCCAATCGCTATGGTTATTTTGGACATATGTCGCAATCATAGTTCCGAGGGTACGGTTAGTACGTTCGGGGTGAGCATTAGATTGGGGGGAATAAAATGACGTATACCGGTTACGAATGCCTAAAAGTTTAAATGTGTCACGCATAATTTTGCTGACAAATTGTTTGCCGTTGTCACTTACAACGGTCAGTGGCAACCCAAAGCGACTAAAAACGTTGTCCACGAGGGCATTTACTACGTTCTTAGTTGTGGCGCGCCGAAGTGGGAAAACCTCCACCCATTTTGTCATAATATCTGTTACAACTAAAAGTTGTGTCATACCCCGTTTACTGGGTGTGAACGGGCCCTTCAAATCAATCCCTATAACGGTCCATGGGTCGCTGATAGTGGCTGACTTCAATAGACCGGCAGGGGGTTGTTGGGAGACTTTATGCATTTGGCAGAGTTCGCACGAACGAACGTATTCTCGCGTATCGCGAATCATACCGTCCCAGGTGTATCTTTGGCGCACACGCTTTAAGGTTTTAAAATTACCTAAATGTCCAGAGGAGCGTATATCGTGATTTAACGCGAGTACGGTCTTATATAAGGCTTTTGGTACCCAAATTTTAAAATTTTCCTCGGAAACATCGGCGTTCTTTGAAATACCACGGTGGAGAATTCCATTAATTATTTTACATTGTTTCGCTAATTTGGCTATTTCTTCTGACGTATCGTCAGAATTCGAGATGTTGTTCGATAAATAGCTAACGATGGGGCCAAGTCGATCGTCCTTAGCCTGCTCGCTTACTAAAATTTCCCTATCAAAGGCAATGGGTTCAGGTTCGGTGTTTAAGAGCGCGGCTGTTACACCCTCGGTTTCCAGAATCGGAATCGCCAGCGAATCGTCTTCTGTAGCCGAGGTTAAACGGGATAACGCGTCCGCTACCTCGTTTTTAGCGCCTGGAATATGGTGAACCGTATAGCTAAATGCCTGAAGTTTAGCATACCAACGGGCATATTTACCGGTTGGATCGGGAGTTTTTAATAGCCAAACTAATGCGGAATGGTCAGTATAAAGGTCAAAATGTGTACCTTCTATATACGGACGGAATTGCTCAACTGCAAATACTGCAGCCATGGCTTCGCGCTCAGTGGTGCAATATTTGCGTTCCGTGGGAGATAATGTGTGACTAGCATACTGAATTACATGAGATTTACCGTCCCTCTTTTGCATCAAAACGGCACCAAGACCGGTATTGGAAGCGTCACACTGGACAATAAAGGGGATAGTAAAATCGGGGGCAGCTAGGATAGGTGCAGATGTTAAAGCAGTCTTGATAGTTTGAAAAGCATTTTCTTGGGTTTCTGTCCAAACCCACTCGACGTCTTTATGTAATAAAGTTGTTAAAGGAGTTGCCAATGTTGCGAACCCTTTAATAAAGCGTCGGTAGTAATTTGCTAAACCTAAAAATGAGCGCAACTTTTTAATAGTAGTTGGAGGTGGTAACTCGCTCAGTGCGGTGGTTTTGGCGGGGTCCACTTTAATACCCTCCGGTCCTACAATGTGACCTAAGAGTGGAGCCTCTTTTAAACAAAACTTAGTCTTACTAGCTTTTACAGTAAGACCCGCATCTAAAAGGATTTTAAAAACCTTTTCTAGGGTAGCTAAATGGTTTTCAAAACTTTCAGAAATAACTACCAAATCGTCTAGGTAGGCACTAACGCCTTCCTGTCTGAGGGGACCGAACAATCGGTCTATCATGCGTTGGAATGTGGCGGGGGCGTTACACAAGCCAAACATAAGAACCTTGGGGCGAAATAAGCCTTTATGGGTAACGAATGCGGCCTTGTCGCGACTAGAGGGGTCCAAAGGAACCTGCCAGTATCCCGCCTTAAGATCGAGGGTGGTTATGAATTTCGGTCTTTTAATTGATTCTAATATGTCATCAATTCTCGGAAGCGGATAAGAATCTTTAATAGTTACAGAATTCAGCTTCCGGTAATCAATGCACAGCCGATAACCACCGTCTTTCTTTGTTACTAAAATACAAGGTGCGCTCCAAGGACTATTGCTGGGTTCTATCAAGTTGTCCACAAGCATTTCCTTAACTATCTCATCTATTTTCTCTTTTTTCCAAGGGGAATAGCGGTAGGGGGCACACCCTATCGGGTTGGCATCGCCAGTGTCAATATAGTGGGAAGCGGTTTTTGTCCGACCCGGTACCGAGGCAAAAAGTTCTTGGTAATTATAGACTAGATTTTCTAAAGCGTCTCTCTCTTCCTCCGATACTTTGGCTACCGATAAGGCTTTCTTTAGATCGTCGCCGTCAATCTCCACGGGACACAAAGTAGGGGGACTCGGTAACTCTTTCAAATGTGGGTCAGAAATAGGACTTTTTAAGAAGTCGTATTTTACACCGGGCTCATCGCACCAGTAATACCGCATATCACGATAGTTGACAACCATGCCACATTTTTGGATAAAATCCATACCAATAATAACAGGATAAACTAAATTATTTACAAAATATACAAGGGTGGATTCTGTTAAACCAGGAAGGGAGAATGAAACTTTCGCCGACCCAGCTGACGTCACGCGAGTTTTATTAGCTAATCTAAATCCTAAGCGATGCCGCTGACGGGTTTTAGATAGGGGGGTTATCTCTCCCTTAAAACTACTATCTATTAACGTCACAGATGATCCTGGGTCGACCAGTGCGATTTTCTCCTGACCATTTACTTTAACTAGAATCCATGCCAATTGGGGAAGAATTGATTCTCCCGCAATATGGCTATTTACATCTTGGCCTATTGACGATTTCCGGGGGGAACGGCCTTCTCTTTTCCCCCGGTGTGAGCGTTTCCCTTACTAAGATGTCTTTTGGGACAATTAGGCTTAATGTGGCCCTCTACACCACAGCGGATACAAACTGGCAAAAAGGGTTTTGCCTTTGGGTCCAAAGAGCTCACGGGTGCGCTATATTTTGAATTTTCGCGCCTTTCGGGGCAAAAATTTTGATAGTGGCCATGTTTGCCACATTTCATGCAGATTACTTCAGGTTTGCTCTTAGGAGCTGAAGTTTTCTGACTAGAAGACCCCGCGTCTCTGCCACGTGGGTCTTGATCTACTTGTTCGACTGCTACTGCGTCAGCAATTAGTTCACGCACACGTGAATATTTTTTTAATGCCAGAGGTTTTCTGATATCCGTGCGAAGATTACGTTTAATTAAACGAATCTGTTCGCGAACTGGGAGGGGCTCTGACAACTTTCGCATTAAGGCTTGCATTGCCTCCGCGTAGGTACTGGATGATTCTCCAGGTTTTTGGAACCTACCATCGATTTGTTCCAATAAAAAGTCGTCATCAGACTCTCTAAGGAACTCGTCTTTCAGAGCATCGGAAAACTCCTTAAAAGTGGCAAATGAAGGTTGAGTATCCAACCATTCTAAAGCACTTCCCGTTAACATAGTCGGGATCCAACGCTTTATAAATAGATCTTCTGGGCAGTCTCTACTTATTAAAATTTGACGCGCTTTTAACAAAAATTCTTTTGTTCCCAACCCACTAGTGGCGCCTGAAAAGTTGGGCATTGAAACAGAGGGAACCCACGAACTAGGGATTGCCATGTTAGATTGTGCTTGTGCCGACCCTTGGCTAACACTGATCATGTTATTCTGATTTTGCGAAATGGTTGACCCATTCGCACCAGAACTATTAAAAATTGGAGTAGTTACCGCTGGGGGTACCACCGACGCGTTCGAAACACTATTTGGGGTGTTTGGGCGAACATTCGCGTTTGAATTTAAAATTGGCGCGTTAGGCGCTTGCGCCAAGGGCTGTACTAGGGGTGCCACAGTTGGAGGTGCGGCGCTAGCTTGTTGATATGAAGCCATCTGTTGAGTCAACAAAGAGACTTGTTGTATAAGGGCTTGCATTTGCGCCTGCATTGCAACTATTGCAGGGTCGCTAGCCGGTACAGGCGGTACAGGGTTTTGTACCGTTGGGTTTCCTACAGGGGAAGGCGGACGCGAATTAGTGGGTGAAGGTTGCGGAGTGCTCGCAACTGACTGGTTTCCACCATTGGAAGCAGCAGAATTAGGCCTACTTGTTGACGCCATGTTACGTTTTGATAACTTCTGCCTATTAGCCTTAGAAGGTACAACAAAGGAAACCTTCGACCTACGCTCTTTTCGTTCGCTTCTCTCAAAATTCTTAAAATCCCTATAGCAAATCGCACAGCTTAGATCTCGGTTAAATTGGGGAAAACAATAATCGTGCTTGGGCTTGAAACGCATGTGAGTGGCACGAATATATAAACCCAAAATCAAAACTCAAAAATCAAATTTACACCGTAAATTGACTATTTCTAAAAAAAATTGCTTGTAGTTATTTTTGACCCTTCAAAATAAAATTAACATAAAATTTAAGATTTTGACCCTTCAAAATACATAAAAAGAAATTCTTTAGAAACTAATAAACGTTCTGACCCTTCAAAACAAATAGTTTCTGATTTATGATAAGAAAAACAAATTCAAACTCGACGGTTAAACAAATTAAATTTCCGTAACCTTCCCTAAGAATTACGTACCAAATAAGTCAAAATTTAACAATTAACCGAAGAGCTACAGAAAATAATGTATTTCTAACTTATCATTACTTCGTTACCTTAACTTCTACGACCATAAAAACATGCATCGATCAAAATGAACAAATTTTCGTAGGGGTAAAGGAAATTAAAATAGATATATTAATAATGGCAAACAGTTGTGCACTGTACTACACCTATGCATCATTATTAACAAAAATTAATTACGGGTTCTTTTAATTATTTAAATGGGAATAATATCCCGGACGGACCCCCAAAATGAAACGTTTCTCCACTCGGTCCTTCAAAACTTATAGGTAAAGCTACCGTGGGGTAGTGGTCCATTAAAGTCAATGCAGTCTAGGGGAAAATAATTAGGATTGCAGAGGGAGAATCGTTGCCATTGGGTGTAGGTTTAATAAAAATAGACATGTGTAGAATTGTTTAGACAGTATTTAATTATTTAACGTAAAGTTAATTAAACAACTGGCTACTCATCAACTTTGTATTTACATACGTTAAACCCATGGTGCACCTCATGGGGCTGTTTCATAACTAATAAATTTATAATGGGTTGCTGGTACCCTGATTATTATTCACACTCACCGCGCAGCGTCCATCACCCGACAGGAGATACTCTTCGGAGGCGCGAAACCGCGGGAGTCACCGGCTGACCGCACTAATTCTTTTATGCATTCGCATATCGCGAGCGTTTTTTCCGGAGATCGAGAAAGGTCTTCTTCTGGCCGGTGCTACTTTCAAATCTGAACTCTTTTTCTTCTTTAAATTTTGGTGTCTCGACTCTACAGAGCCGAGCACACACACACGCCGAAGCAATTATGTCCCAACGACTGTCAAAGTGTTATTAATGGGACACTCTGGCATCCAGGTATCCTGGCGCCCATTTCTGGGTACCAGCTTAAAGGGGTTACGGGTTACCAGCAGTAAGAGAAAAGGTTCCTCTCTGTCGCGCCGCCTAAGGTGCGGTCGGTCCACGCAGAGAGGGAACGGACAACAATAGAGTATATAGTTGATGAGAGCCATAGATAAAAATCAGTTCTAAGAAAATGTATGAGAAAGTTTTTGTAAAAGTGGTTCATGGCATGGGAACCAAAATCTTAGAACTAAAACTGTTATAAAATTAGAAATCATTATCTTTCATTTGTAAATAAAAATCACACCAAAGATCATACCTTGTTAATAGTGTCGAAAATTTCCACTCAAAGTCGGGGGCCCATGATACACCCTGTATATATTGCTTACCGAGATTAATATGACAATAGCAGCCTTCAGGCTAAACATAAGAAAGCTTCCACGGGATTTGTTTTGATTGAATTCCCACGTTCCCTTTTCAATTAACTATCCTTTATTAATGAATAAATAAATTCCTCGGCTATAGCAGCTTTTCACGTAATGATTTGATCCTTTTAATCCCTCCTTTCTTTTTTTATAATATAATAATTAATTAAAATTGATATACTGCCTTGAGATATGGAAAATAGTATAATATTAATATAAGATCGGCGATATTAATTTTTTTTTTCAGGCTAATAAACTTGATTTATGAGATAGATTATTAAAGAAAAGTTAGCTTTCGCCAGGGATAGATTTAATTTAGCAGTAGGAATGGAGACCAGAGTAATCTGGGCGCGTCAAAGTCCCGGACCCCCTTCCACGGGACGGGGGGTATGAAAGAAGAGGCGGGTGTTGGAGGGAGGGACTCTATACTGGTCTATGAGTCGGACTGAAGTAAATACTAACCGTGTTCCATTCCTACTTCTAAAATTAAATCTATCCCTGCTTTCGCTTTGTACGTTGAGAATTTGTCTACACATTAATTCCTATTAGCTGTATCATATGTTTATAAGATATGTTTGTAACCAGTGATAAACTTATGGCCAACATATTTTATGAATTTATGGCTGTATCTGTTCCTGGTTTTGAACTATAAGCTATCTAATTTCCAAATTTCGATTATATTAACAGTTGGGGATTATTACATTAGAGGGAGTTGGGAGTATTTGCATTAATATATATTATGATGCTTGTATGGCGGTGTATTGCCGCATCTTATCTTGTATCGGAGCAGGATGCACTGTTCTCCCATTATTACAATATCGTTGAATTATATTGCAAACAATATAACTCGAGTTCCTTATTACAAATTAGGAAAAAAAACCCCAAAACTTATTACGGAAATTACGACCCAAATAATTAATTTTTCCGATATTACCAAAGAATTAAGAGGAAATTGAAATGATATTTTAATCAAATTAAAAGTAGATTAGCTCTAAATATTAATGAAGTTGAGAGTATATGGTCACGAATTTTCAGTTGAGATTAATATCAATTAAAAATTAATTCAATTTTGAGTCGAAAATGTATCTTCTATGACAATTTGCATGGACATTAGATGGCCCCGGAAATTTAATTAAGAAACTTAAATACTAATTTAATTCAGGGGTCCTCCGTAAAACACTAGAATCATAACTTGTAAACCGGTGACCTTTAGGGCAAAATTGGTCATAGAAGTTACATTTTCAACTCAAATTTATTGATTTCCCATAGAACCAAACTCTATGTACTTCGGTTCTATAATTACTAATTTTTTTAAACACCCTGTATATCAACACAACCATAAACACCATTAACAGGTATAACGGGTTATATTCCCTTGAAATTCGATAAAAGTAATTTGAAGAAAAAGCGTGGTAGTAAATAGAGAAAGCCCCGCCATGTTTTATTATTTTTTTTTTCTTAAATATCTAATTTTAGAAGTGACAAGTGGCTAATTAGCTTGTTCATTTTTAATGAAACTATGGAATGTGGTTCCGTTTCTTTTGCGCGCCATACATACACGCATACACACATACACGAAGGTCGTTTAAGACGTTACTAGCTTAATATGCCCACGCTTAACTTGTGAATGAATGTTTTTGCCACGAAATTGTCCCCCCACCAAAATTTACTGGTCCCCTGGATATAGCCGCCGGATGGGCGGTTTTAAATTAAAGATTATGGTAGAATACTTAAGCACGTGTACTTAGTTTCACGCGTGTTATACTTCTGTAAAACGCGTAGGGTTATGTTTTAAAGACATAGTGAAATGTTAACCCTTTTAACATGGTTTTCAGACTAGGAGTAGAGATACCAATTACACCAGGAATCCAGGGTACTTCTGCCAAGAAGTGATATCTAGAAGGTAAAATTTCAAGCTTTATCTCCAGTCCAAACGTAGGTCCGGAGTTAATCTCCGCCTCTAAACTGCAACCAGCAGCCATCTCATTGGTTCTTGAAAACTCACGTCAGCGCGACGACGCGAATGACGAAAATTATAGTCATATTTTCCGACTGAGGAGAGGCTGCGAAATAGCCCGGTGGCCTCTTTTTACGTCCCCCCTTGTATTTTGAAAGGGGGACTGGGACTATGGCGCGCGAATACTTAGGCATCTTATACTTTCTCCCTAATAAACTAGATATCACTTCTTGGTTCTGCACTTTGTCCGCCAAGAAGCCTCGCCTCCTGGTGTAAATGGTATCAATCCTCCTTGTGTGAAAACTATGTATGAATTATGGATACAAATAGCTTTTATTAACCCTTTATAGTAGTGCCCCTATATTTTATTTTGTAACAATCGAAAAAACAGGGGTCCCAATTAAAAGAGGCGTTGTTCCATTTTCACGCGCTGTTATTTCTTTTTGAAAAACGTGAAATTTGTTTTTAGCAATTTTTCTCGCTCTCTCTCTCTCTCTCGCCCTCTTAAAAATACAACTAGTCTTTCTTTCTTTCTTTCTTTAAAAATTTATATTTTCTCAACATAATTTAGTTTAGTGTGGGAAAGATATAACCACCACTAACAACAACACTTGTTTTTTTCTGGAATTCGCCGTTCTGACGATGGGAGAAATCGGTATACCAAATTGTAGACCCTTTGAAACTCATTGTTAAAATTAGAAATTGGTTTAAAAATATTAGATAAAAGTTCTCATTTAAATTAAAATTAGTGGAAATACAAATTTATTTATTTTTGTTTATTTAGTACTATTTTCTTATATTTTCAATTTTTCATAGATCTGGGGTTTAGTTATACCCATTTTTTCCGTCGTCAGTACTGCGATTTTAAAGTTTTAAAATAACACAAAATATGTATTTTTAAGTTATGTTTCAAATTATCTCTTCCATCCTGTATTTTTAACCCTTTTTCAAAAGCTTTTAGCGGCTTATATATATAATTTTAGTCTAAAGTATATTAAATCGAAATTATCTTTGTTAGAGCATAACCGATTCGGTAATCGGTAGTTGAAAATATGAAATATCTCGTAACTATGAAAAGAAAATATACTATAATTGAAATTTCGTGTTAATTTACATATTTTCTTTTAACCCATTAACTGCTTTGAATATGTCTGTCAAAGAAATGTGTTTTTACCTTAGTAAATATGCCTCAACGCCTGTTTACTTTTGGGAAATGGAGTTTCTAAGAGAGGTTTTTAGAAAAACAAATTTTAAAGTTTCTAGTGACGAAAGTTTCATTTAACTTTTTTAGTTTTTTTCTAAAGCGAAACCGCGCTGGGAATTTCAGCGATTTTAATTTAAAAGAAAAAAATGTTTAAAGCAGGCCTAGTTTTCCATGGAGTAAAGAAAGTTGACTTAAACTAAACGTTTCTTAGGTTTCCATGATTATTTCTATGGGTTTAGCGGCTGCTAGCCAATGAAAAACGATATATTTAAATTTAGGCCATTGTTAGGCTAATTAGGTTAATTAGATCAGACGCTGGCCTAATAAATATATATAATAATCAATTAAAAAATTGTAACGGACGTTTGACACGCAATAAACAAAATAGAAAAGTTAATCTCTACTGATAAAAAACACGAGTAAATACGAAGGTCGATCAAATTATGTCGAAAACAAAGAGTAAATAAACTGGGAAATTATCAATAATCAGTAACACTTTTTGAAAATTTGATAACCGGTAAATTTCCTGCCCATTTTCTAATAATTAATTGGCTAATGAATCTCGGTGACGTAACGTAAGGGGTATAGAAAATTCCTCCCACATGTCTCAGCTTAAGCTTCAGTGCAGTGTTGTCAGGCTCTCTGTGAGCCAAGTACTGATTCAAACTGAACTGCTAGCCCATATCTATCGTCTCACCAAAGGCCTGGCAACACTGCAGGGGGAGGGGACTTCATAAAACCTAAAAACAACCCCTTTAGTGGAAACTAAGTATACTTTGTTTTGTAATGACATTTAACATAAGAGTATCCATACGCTCATCTATAACCCCCTGATGCCTATTTGATCATCAAATTGATATTTTAACTCCTTAAAAACCTGTTTTTTTACCATTATTAAATAGACCCCTCCCTGAATTTTGTCCGCCTCTTCATAAAAAAAAATCATTTAAAGTAATGAATCAGATACATCTTTTTTTTTAAAAAAATAACTGACTCCTTAACTCTTTAAGATCCTGAGTCATACCCGGTATGGTATATTTGATGAGTCGACGTCTTTAACTACTGTGTCTCATTCAGGATAATTTGTAAGGGATTTTTCGCGGGAAATTCGGCGTAAGGAGGAAAATTGAAACGCCGGAAATTAGAGGTGTATACTTCTCCCTTGAGTCGTTTGCGCCAAATCCTGTTGCAATCTTTTAACCAACGGTTTTAGACACGAAAATTATCTGACCACTAGGGCACTAGGTATTGAAAGGAGTTCGGACGCGAATTCGATTATTTTTATCTTTGGAACTCGATATTGGTGGGTGGATTGTGAATTGTGATCATCAGCCTTTTAAGTTTTAGAACGTTTCAAACTTCAGTCGCGCGGTTATATTTGTGATTAAGAAGACGTAATTTGGATATGAACGCTGATATAGCTTTGTTGAATTTGTGGAATACTTTAATTTGTCCGGTTGTACGTGATGACATGGTGTTGATTAAGGTGAGATATTCTGTTTTTTTAATTAATTGTTAATGGTATTTTGTTTGTTTTAACAAAAGACAACAAACTGAACTGACCCCCTGTTAGTTTAGGCATAGGTTTGGTTATGGGTGTAAGTGTAGGTTTGATTAGGTTTAAAAATCTTTTACATTTTTTGGTTTACGTAAATCGTTAATTTTATGGCTCACGGAGGTTTGCGGTTTTTGCTGTAACTGCCAATTTTGCCAGAAAGCAGAAATATTAGTTTTATGATCGTATCTCATTCTCAAAAATATTTTAATTACGTCGACTTGATTTAGGTATAGACAGTGTCTAGCTAACTTATGTTTAATTTTGATGAGTGGTTATCCTTGCGATGGAATGCATCTATATTGAAAATGTTAGCTCAATTAGGCCTAACTGCTGTTTGAATGCAAGGCCAAAAGATATCCCATCCCATGTCATGCCACGGGTGTCTTATACTATTACGCAGGAATTGTTTACACCAACAATCATTGGCTGCACATTTTAATGACGTTTTTGTAGGGACGTACTGGTCCATTTGTCATAAATTCGCTTGGTTATGCATAGGAGGATTCATACCATTTACACATGGCTTTTGACTCTACCTTGGAGTCTTACCTCCTTGTGTAACACCTGAAGTCTTGGCCTCCAAGTGTAAATAGTATGAATTCTCCTAGTCTAAAAACGATGTAATAATTAATAATAAGATAATTGCTCGTATTACGCCACATTGAGTAAGGTTTCAATACATTTCAGCAATGTTTAATGAAAGTTTTTTCCTCATAATCATAACCATGATTGCATCTCGTTTCGACTTAAGTATACTTTTAGTTAGACACTCTCGTAACTTGTTGATGATATAAGTCAAGATACTCCGTGATCTAATTCAATCACAACGCGACAACGTTTTCGAGATTCTATTTTTGTAATATTATGTCGTCTTATCTATTTCCCGCGTTGACTGACGACTGACTTTTATCATAATCAGTATCAATTTGAAAAACCTCGAGTTGTTATTTTTTTTTATCGAAAAATGTTATTCGTCGAGTGCATGGTGCAGCGGAATCCTCTTAAGGTCTTAATTCAACTTAGTTTATAAATAACCTAGATGCGTTGGCGAACAGTGCGTCATGTTTGGAATCCCCGCTATATCGAAGCCCGGGAAGCTCGGTATTTCTCGGAATGTTAACCCGGGTATTAGCCCGGCCCCTTGACAACGCGTATAATATTAATTATGCAAATTAAAAAGAAATTAACGCCTACAATTATTTCATTTGAAATGTAACGATTCCGATATTCCTGTCGGTTCTTGCATTCTCCGAAATGATTTATTACTAAATTATACTGAAATATTTAAATTTATTTCTGCTAAGGCCCAGTAATTCCAGTAAATAGAGAGCTTTCAGTTAGAGGAGGAGCTGATCGAGTCTCGTTACATAATTTACGTTGCCATATTGGTGGGTTTAAAGCAGACCACCCAATATGGCTACCAGAACGGCGGTAAGACTTGGGAGGATGTGACGTACTACTATCCCATCTGAAAGCTCTCTATAGCTAAGTACTAGTAAAAATGAAAGAATCCCAGGGTGCCTTGCGCGCGCCCCTACCTTTGGTAGAGGAACTGTTAAGTGCTGCCGCCTAGCGCCATTTGAAACTAGATGGGGGTTAGGTACAGAGGGTACGTTATAGGTATGGAGATTACCACTCCATCTAACCTCTCTGCTTCCTCCAAGGTTACAGAACGACTAGCGCGTCATTTTTCCAATTGAAATAAGTACAAATAACTTCATAGTATCTATGATAGGGTGAGTAAATGCCCCCAATCATTGGATAACCCTAATCCTACAGGACTTGTTGTATCAGTGTACAGGATAGAATGGTAGAGAGGCCAATATGATTTTTCTTTAAATCAAAATAGATATCAAAACAAGAAAGAAATAACCAAGCGGGGGTCGCGTCATCAAGTGTCTTTCTTATCTCTGCACGTAAAAGTGTTTTGTGTAGATGCAACACTTATGGGTATGGTTCCTTTAATTCCATAATAAGGGGATGGAATCAATCATTTGAAATATCAAATCAGCTTTTGATTGACACACGGTGGTGCCCTTGCTCGAAATTCAGTTCGTTTCTTTTTGCGAGTTGAACAGTTTTTGTGTTGCAGTACGCCTTGGGGAATACGTGCCGCGCATGCGTTGTAGAGTAACGCGAGCGGTTTTATTAGAGTTAAAAACGGAATGGTCACTATCTGACTGCGCTCGTAGTTTATTTTCGGGTTTTATGGAATCATTTCACTGTTGATATTAAATTAAGTAAGGTTAAAGGTCACGGAAACCTTTTACTTACTTCTTGCGTCGCGAAAGGTCAAATCTTGTTAAGAAAAACAAACTGAAAATATGCCGTGAACAGTGTATTTATCTTTCGAAAAACGTTTCTGCGTTCGACCATTAAACTTCGTTACAAACGTTTTTAACATTTAAAGATCAAAACAAAGTGCTTTCATCGGACTTTTGTTGTCTAGTGTCTCTAAAAGTTATTGATTATGGACTGTTATATGTTAGGGGTTTTGGCCAAAACCCTGAATGACCTTTCTTTGACCATCGTAAGATATTTCGAAAAGGTAAAAAGAACAGAATATAAATACACTTTTTTATCGCTTTTTACCAGCGGCTTTCCCATCATTGACTTTTTTCCCCCTGAACTTTGTCTGTGACCTTTTGCGCTGTTGTCCAGTTTTTGCGAAAACCCAAGATTCCTTTCCTCTTGTAATCCTGAGATTGGGTATTTCTTTTCTTTGGTGTTATTTTCTGGGGTTTTATACTCGACAATGATGGAGGTCCCTAAGGCCTTTGTAAGTCTGGCCACTGACGTCCTTAGGACCTTGGGGCTAATCGATCAATATTGATAAAAAACGGTGGTTTATAGAAACATTTTTGGACAACCAAAGATTGGCGCTTTTTTGCAAAGATAGGGATTCTATTGTATAATATTTTTTACTAGTTTCTGAAGGTTGGTAAGTCCCAAGTCCAAATTGGGAAGTTGGGGATCACTTGGGTGCCTGGCTCTATAATAATTTACTATTGCTATAGTCTGCAACTTGAGTTGATAACTCAACTGTGGGATGACTTAAAACTTCTCTAATCTCTTTATTTTGTTTTATGTTAAATTTTTCAAACTTGACGTCATACCGACGTGCTTTGATGGTGAGGGAGATTGTTGCCATAACCGGTTCAGAGGTTCAAAACTTTAATTAATAACGTTTTACAATCAAATAAGCCCCCGAAGTTTATGGCCTTCATCTCTTTGGTACGGAGAATGCGTGGCCTTCCAACTATTTTGGATGTGAAATGAAATAAAATAAAAAGAAAAAAACCAGTAGGATATGTCAGGAATTAATACAGGACGGATGTATGTTCTAAAAGCCAACATCCTTTTTGAGATGAATCTGCGAAAATATTTTAAAAATACATAAATTATATGTGGGGTTTGACGTCATTTAGATGTCAGTGTGTAGTTAGTTTGTGGGCCCTAAAAGGGGTCGGATAATAATCTTGATATCTGGGAAAATCTCGCCTTGAACTTTTCTTTCACCCCATTATATTCTTTTGACAGCGTTTTCCCAATAGAATAGTGGCACTCCGTGTTAACTGTATGCGGTCAATAGCATTACCGTATATGAAAAAAATGCTTCGTGGTGGGCTTAACCCCTTTAGTACAGTCAAAGTTATACTGTGTGTACAATGACTACACTGAGTGATCGACCCCTCAGAGGTGCACTAACCTGGCAAATGTCCTCCCACTTTGCGCAAGCCTTAGCCGCGAAAATCGTACCTAAAGGGAAGGTAACATGTAAAAATCAGTAATTTAATGTTTTTTTTTTTAAATTGAGAAATTCAGATTTGGAAATTACATTTTAAAGAATTTTTGGCGATATTCGTAAGAAAAAGACACAGTTATATATCATATCATTAAAAGTTCTTGATTTTTCATTTTCAAATAACTAAAAAACTAATTTACGAACTTCTGAAGTATTTAAAACTACCAAAACATTTGTAGTCGAAAAACAAACTCCACTATCACTTTATCTTTTTGAAGTGACGTCAAAGCATGGTTCGATTGAATGAGGGGCAACCGATCATTGTTCCGTCAATCAGGGATTTGGGGAATGAAACGGAAAAAAACTTGGGAAAGGCACAGAAAAAGAAAGGAAAACGATTGCTTTTGTAATTAGCGATTTGTGGAATTGTTTCTAGTATTGTCAAAGTCCGTGTTTGGTCCCCGGAAATTTCGATTGGTTTTTTGCGAGTGTCGACTGTCGACCCAATGAGTAGTTTTGCCTTCCAATTGTGTTTTTACGTATTGGCTTTTCGATAGCGGCGCACACCTCCGTAGCTATATAGCTCATTAAGCGCAACTGCGCGGAAAAAGGGCCACATTTTGTGATTGTTTTCCTTCCTTCTTTCTTTGAAACTTATACTTCTATCGAATACGGATAAATGCCTTATGATTGCCTGCAAGGGTGTGTTTGTATGAGAGAATAACGCGAAGTTATTAAAATGGCTTTTTAAGAAAGTTTAAAGTGTGGCTATAAAAAAGCCGAGAGGGTAGACGCTTTGGATCTCTGTGTACACCTGAGTTCAAAAGAGTTCAGCTTTGACACTGCATTGAGTTCAAAGCCTTAGGAACTCACAGATCATCTTTGGCTTTTTAAGAAAGTTTAAAGTGTGGCTATAAAAAAGCCGAGAGGGTAGACGCTTTGGATCTCTGTGTACACCTGAGTTCAAAAGAGTTCAGCTTTGACACTGCATTGAGTTCAAAGCCTTAGGAACTCACAGATCATCTTTGGCTTTTTAAGAAAGTTTAAAGTGTGGCTATAAAAAAGCCGAGAGGGTAGACGCTTTGGATCTCTGTGTACACCTGAGTTCAAAAGAGTTCAGCTTTGACACTGCATTGAGTTCAAAGCCTTAGGAACTCACAGATCATCTTTGGCAGTACATTGAGTTCAAGACATATTGTACTCCTGAAGTGTCTACCCCTCGATCCGAGCATATACAGATCGAAAAGTCGTCTGCTACGGGAGGCGTAACACTATGGGATAGGTTTATTTGTGGGTAACTAATTATTATCATGCAGGGTGGCATAGTGACACTGTCACTTACTGATAGCTAGAGGTAATTACGTGTCCATCCTAAAAGGTTATTAGTGCATCTCAGGTTTGAAACTAACTAACTGAATGATAATTGCTGAATCGTAGAGATTACTACAAGCTTTTCAGTCTGTTGTAGATAGCGGTTGAATTGCACTCTCAAATGATTATGACTGGCAACACTTCTCCGCTTATCGAACTTGTGACAGCATATTTACTTAACGCATTATTATTTTCATAATAGTCTGCGAAACAAAAAACTCTGATGCGGTTTTTCTGATACCGCTAATTACTTTGTTATTCTCGTGAATATTACAACACGTCATTCCTTTTAATGTAAATAAGATGTTAATATCAATTAATCATTTATAATTTATTCGTATATATTTAGTTTTGATTTAATCGCGATTCTCGATCGATGATAACCATTTTTACCTTAACTCCAATTAAAAGTAATTTAGTTGACAGTTTTCCTCGTAATTAAATATATATACGTAACCATAAATGCGTTGAAGAGAAATCATAAATAGGTAAACAAACCAATTTAAATGTAAATTATATTTATTATTAATGATACTCAGGTAAAATTCGCATTTATTTAAAGACATTTTTTAAATCTTTTTTCGTTTTTTTGGAAATAAATTAAGAAAGAAAACGGGTAATGGTCCGACGCGAATTCTAAACCAAAACATGGCATTATGGGTAGCAGGGAAACTAAGGCCTAGCGGCGTCTCTAATCTAGCGTGTAAAAATATGCCCAAACGTTTCCTTTTTGCGTCACCCAATTGACGTCACTAAGTTTTCTTTTGACAACTCCTCGAACTGTATTATAGCTTAAAGCTACTATTCCATATCGTTCGACTATACACTCTTAAAAGTGACGGGCTTTTAAATTGCCTTTGTCTACAGTGACAGGTGATTAACGTAGCAAATATAGGCGGGTACATATTTGCCCGGGACGTAACTTGAAAAGAAAAAAAATCCACTACCACCTTAGAGGACAGAGATGAGATGGAGTAGATGAGATCTCCGTACCTATAACCTTGGCTCTGTACCTCCCATCTACTGCAACCGAGTCCTCCCAGCATCCTAAGGCGGGAGTCAACAGCCGACAGGCACGACCCCTACCTAAGCGCGAGGTGCCATGAGACTTTCCTTTCATTGCTGGAGATCTCCCGTCATCATTTCACCACTCCATCTCACCTCTTCTTCCAAGCCACCTCAGTATACGATTAGACTTATTATTATTATATCCAGGGGTTCTAATGTATAAGAATTTTAAACGCTGCGCTACACGAAGGCGGGAATGGTTGGTGTGTGTTCGTACCATCGCCTCCGCTTTTTTCACCCTTTTGAAGCTAGCTTAGTGTTCTCAAACTTACCTAGCTTAAATTGCTAGATTTCGATAAGTCGGCGCATGTCGAATTGCATCGCGTCTCGCTCCACGCAAAGTAATATAGATTTTATGGAAATTGTTTTTTTAATGTCATAATAGTCATGATATTGCCAGCAAAACTGCATTCTTCTCGCGTTCATAACGGGAAATGCCACATAGACTACAAAACAAAGGTAATATTCGTTGCTTATTTACTTACCTGAGCTATACGGTATTTGGGTGTTATTTCTTGAAATTTGGAATTATCAGCTAAGGGGATTTACCGTTTAGTTTTTAAGTTAATATATTGTCTTTAAAACTATAGAGTTTTAGGCACGTGTAAGATATTTCAAGTTTGTCGCCTGAAAAAACACCCATTCGCTTTTCAAGGGAAATTTAGAAATTGTTTAACTTAAAATTGTGAAAGTGCAATATGTATAATATCATAAGTTCATAGGATATGTTCCTTCCATAAGTTTGTTAATCTCTGGTTACAAACTGGAGCTTGTCATGAAGTGATTGAAATAGGTCATAGATTCGAGGTAAAACGAGGGAGGCTTGGTGAGGCGCTGCTGTCAAAGACTTAGTAATGCAGACTAAATAGGACCTAGATGGAAGTTCTGCAAAATTAACCACCGAGTGTAGGACTTCAATTCTCGCTTGTCGTTCTCGAACTACTTATCTCGAGCTGTAAGTCTAAAGCATAACTTTATTTAAACCTCTTCCAAAAACATTTGCAATCCTAGTAAAAGGAATGCTAACAAAAATAAATTGCTCACGTGTAACGCATAATCCTACCTCTTTAGTTAAATAGTTAATTTATTTAATGTTAATTTTAATGTCACCGCCCGTGGATTCTAACTTATTCGTCCGTCCAGATCCAGACTGGCGCTGTACCAATCCCCTTCTCCATAATTCCTACAGCTCTGACTCTTCAGTATAGTATATACTCTCTTGGAAAACTAAAGCTTTTAAATTAGCACCCTACGCGCGTAGGCCCTCTTTTCAAATTCCAAATTTCATACGAGATCCGACCGAACCGAATGACGTGTTTTGTGGTTCTCTAAGAAAAAAAAAAGACTTACGCAACCCACGTGAGCAAAATCGGCATGTTCGCAACGCAGGTGGTGGCATTTTAATGTTATATTTAAGAGATTTTTATATATATAAAAAAGTCTCGTGTAGGTTTTGGGTAAAAAAAACCAATTATGTTATAAACCCCGCATTTTCTTCAAAACTCATCCATGAACCCCCAGTTCGGAATGGATTGACGTCACTAAAATAGAACAGATGGTTGTGACTAAAGCTTGGAAAAAGCCCTAATTTACCACCATAGCTAACGATAGCCTGGACTTTCACATAAATTTAACAGATCCGCTTCCGATATCTTTCCTAGTGCCTTGAGGTTTAAGTTAATCCAAGCCTTTGTGGGATTTTTTTCTTCAAAGGATTATTGCGGCATTTGAGGCTTTATAGGTCTAGACTGTTTCATTAATTCCAGTAGAGAAGCAAACTCACATCAGGATTGGAGGCCATGGTCTTGTGTTATTTCCCTTGTACCAAGCAGCACCGCTAGAGGCAGCTCGAGTTGGCTAGCCTCCCATGTGTAGTGAACTCGGGAACCGTCTGGCGTTGGTTCTTGGCACGAAGGAGATTACCCCAATGGAAAACGTTATCACTTTCGCTCCTGGCGACTGGCGACAAGTTTCTTTCTGACCCGACCCCGACTCAAAGCCTAGACAGGGACCATTATTAGGCACTTTAAGGGTTCAAAGGTTAAGATTTACCCTGTGGGAAATTACATGGCTGATGGCTGTTGTTGCCGGTCCAATTTTATCACTTGAGGGCATCGCATCATTCATTGATTGCTCTGTTATGTTTGTTTTTATGGGGGAAACACCTTGAAGACTTTGAGTCAATCGAGTAAATAAAGTACACGCTGTTGTCAAGGGTAAGCCTTTAGCTAAAATTTTATCTTCATCGCATCCTGTGTAACTTATTATTTACAAATTTTTAAATCTTTTTGGTGGCGAAACGGAAGTGTTTCCGACAACAGGAAGCCAAACCATACTGCTAAAATTAGACTGGCTGCTTTTAACACCCTTTAATAGGTTCCAGAATGATCCATTTACGGTGGAAGATATATCGGGTTTAGTCATAGGTTTATAATATATGTTCCATTCCATAAGTATGACACCTACCAATACTTCGTAATGCTACTGAGAGACTTACAGCTCGAGATAACTAGTTCGAGAACGACGGAAGCGAGAATTGAAGTCCTACACTCGGTGGTTAATAAATTTTGCAGGACTTCCATCTAGGTCCTATTAGTCTGCATTACTAAGCCTTTGACAGCGCCTCACCAGGCGTCGCTTTACCCTGAATCTATGACCTACGTCACTCACTTCATGACAAGCTCTCAGTGACAAACTTATGGAACATACCTATGCGATTATATTGAACTTTCATTTGAAGCAATTTTTAACCATCGCTCGTAAATCCAAGGGGTACGCCACTTTTTCCTCTAAGAGAGAATTATTATCTCAATACGCTGTTATCACTTAAAATAAAACCGCGGCGAACAAGACTGGGGTATAATAGCCTCTAATAATTAATTTTCGTTGAGCTCCTTATCTCGACGCTAGCACACACTCGCTGGCAGTAATTGTTGGGTCGTGATTTTTATCTAGACGGCTTTGTTAATGCCTGAGATGAAAGGTTAAAATCCACCAAGCTTCTAGTTACTGTTAATTAGTTTTAATTATTTCCCTTCACGGATTACCCCGCGCTTTTCTTTTTTTTAATTTTTTAATTGATTTCTTTTGCTCTTTTGGTATAAGCTACTTAATTAAATAATGATTATTTTCTCCTTGAACCAGCGCTTTCTTTTAATCGAAGAATACGCAAACTTTTAATACCCTTAATTAGGTATATGTTAATTTAATTACAAGTTTTAGATACGAAATTAAATATGGGGTTTGTTTTCAAAAAGAAAACTTAATTGGTTCTTCAGGTTTGCAAAGAAGGGTATAATTAATTTGGTCAGCGATAGATTTAATTTTAGAAGTAGGAATGGAGAACAGAGTAGTCTGGGCGCGCGTCAAAGTCCCGGACACCCTTCCACGGGACGAGCGGGGGGGGGTATGAAAGAAGAGGCGGGTCATAGCGACAGAGGTAAAAAGGAATTACGTATTTTTCGCCGTCCCCGTCAGCAACGTCATCAAAACGTAGTTTAAGTGAGCCAATAAGATAATTTAAACTTTTCGTTATTACGTGTTGGAGGGAGGGACTCTATACTGGAGTTTGAGTCGGACTGAAGTAAATACTATCCGTTCTCCATTCCTACTTCTAAAATTAAATCTATCCCTGATTTGGTATAGTTTCTTGGTGCGTTTCAGTATCCCTTTAAATCTTGACAGTATATGCGTCTTATTTTTTGATAACCTTGCCCTCTCATTGGCATTATTTAGTAATTCAAAACGCCACTTAGTAAATGACCCAAAGTAACAAGATTCTTGTATCTCTGTTTGTAAGATTTTAATGCCGATAATTTTAATGGGGAAAAATCTGTATCCATCACGTTTTATCTTTTTTGGGGAAAAAAAATTATAAATCTAATATCATTTTAGTCGTTTGCATAATTTCATCACTGTATCTATATCTCTCCCTTGTTAAAACACGATAAAATGAGGGGAGAGGGGAGTGGGTGGGGTCTCTCCATTGACGTCATTGATACATTTAAATGATAAAATAAACGAGCTCCTCCTCTTCCCTTCTCCTCTATTTAATGTTTATTATACGCGTCATGAATTTGCTTTTAATTTCTCGTGAATATTCATGAGTTACAAATTGAGATCGTTATACGGAGAATATTTCAATTGTTAATTAGCGAGTTAAAAATAGAGGCAGTGTTTGGCGTGTCGTATCTAATTTGAATTCAATATGTTGCTGTATTATTTATTAAAATGGTCTGTTTTAAGTGGAATATTTAAATTTTTGACAAATGACATTTTGCCCTAAAGGACACCCTAAACAATTAACAATTTATGATTGAATTGTTTAATTAAAAATAGAAGCGTTGTTTTCACAGCGCGTTTGAATAACCATTTTCATAATGCCTATTTCTTTCGTCAACTTGTTGTACTTCTGAAGATTTTTTTATACCAGGGAGAATAGAGATATGGAGTTGAAATGATGATAGGCGAAACGAGGGAATGAAACTCTCCCAGTGTACATTGCGCGTGCATCCCCCCTACTCTTTGGTATATAGGCGATTATTAAGTCACGTGCTGCCACGTAGCGCCATTGTATTTGTATCAGAACTAGCTTTTTTAAGACATAGGGGGCGTCCTTAACGTTTCCGTTCTGTACTACCCTGCCTAAACGCCACTAAAGATGCTGGGAGGACTTCGGTGCCGGTCCATAGGTGGGGATACAGACTGAGGCAACGTGTGGGTTTCCACTCCATACCGTTCTCCTTCAAGTTCATAAGAATACGGTCTAAAATCCATTTACTTATTCGGGAGATTATGGATTAATTTCATGGTAATATATGATGATACAAAGTAACCCCCGTCTGGAGTTTAAAGGTCATTCGAAGACGCGCGTTGCGATATAAACAACTCTAATATATAAAAAAAATCTATTTCGACAGAGCCCTGATTTTGTTCGTGTGCGTAAATGATTTCTAAATATAAACGACTACGCCAAATCGTTTGCCAAACTTTTACCGTATTATCTCTTAGGCCTAATTTATTTCTTTTTAAAAATCCGGTAATAGTTTTTTTATTGCGATCATTTCTGAACTATTTCGTACTATCATGATTTCATATAGTTGCGAGATTTTTATGCCCACCCAGGGAGTTAGATATTTTAAAAGGTGAGGTTTTATAAAAGCCCGAACGTTGCTATTATACATTTTGCTATAATGTTTATAATATGCTGTACAGATTTTGACTTCGAGCAAAGAGAATTTTTTAAAATGGAACCATAACCATATAGATCGACATAGTGTTAAACTCGCTTTTTAATTACTGGTTTTTACAGCTGTATGAGATAGTAATTAAAAAAAATGGTTTCGACATCTTTATACACAGACTAGGTATTGCCGTCAAACGTCACGTGGTGTAGATTATCCGTATTTCGTAATCAATTGGAAGTTTTAATTTATTTTATCATTTTGAAAATGGATTTTTCTGTTTTCTTTTTACGGTTAATTCCAGAAAATCCAATTAGAATAATAAATTGTTTATAATTAAATAATTATTTCTGAGGTGCGCGTGAATGAAGTGTTAATTGACTAGGTGACCTTTCACCTCAAATATCTCAGGTCAAAGTTGAAATCTTCTGATAATTGACGACGTAGTCTTAAAATGTCTATAATTAAAAATAAGAATGTTAGCTACGTTATCTCACATTTGACCTTCGACCTTGGTTAATTTCACACTAACCATACCGCAATTAATAACTATCGGATGACTATACTAACATAGGCGAGAATCCAGGATCAAGGACTTAAATAGTTCTCAATAAATAATAAAAAAATAAGTTGACTTATTTAACTTATTTTTGGAAACGGTATCATAGCAAGCAGAGTCCGGGTTTTTATGTTACGATGGTCCAGGAACTATGAAAGGAACTAAAACTATCGAACGACGGTGGCACTAGTTGCCTAATAAACTCGCCCTTGTCTCGAATTGGAAGTTAGAAAGAAAAATAGTAGAGAGAGAGAAAAAAAAGGAAAAAATTCTTGTTAAAAAAAATTAATTCCGGTGACCTTAAGAAACGAATGCCCTCGTTCTTCTTCTTCCCTTCGCTCGCTCGCTCGCTTGTAATACTCCCAGCTCACTAAACTAGAAACGGCACTCTATACACACACACAACACACCAAACACACTCAACAGTCCCCTACCCTGCCCTGTAGCTACAAAAGTAAATTAAACTGAAATTCTTTATTAAATCTTTAAAATTTTGGCGTGAGAAATATTAGGAATTATTACACGTGCTTTTCGATTTTAAATTTCGGCTTTAAGTTCAAATAAACGAGGTTATAGTTCAGAATAGGGTTTGTACTAGGCCTACACTTTAAATGAAGGGCCTGACAACACTTTATTTAAGTTAATGCCCATAGTGAGAGTGGTGGAAATTAATTATAGATCCAACAGTGATAAGTATCATAAGTTTTTAAGATATGTTCCATAAGTATGACACTTCGTAATGGTACATGCAGCTCGAGCTAGTTCGAGAACGACGGAAGCGAGAATTGAAGTCCTACACTCGGTGGTTAATTAATTTTGCAGGACTTCCATCTAGGTCCTATTTAGTCTGCATTACTAAGCCCAAATGTGACAGCGCCCCAGTCACCAGGCGTCTTCGCTTTACCCTGCATCTATGACCTACCTCATTCACTTCATGACAAGCTCCAGTTTGTAACCAGTGACAAACTTATCATGGAACATATTTTACGAACTTATGAAAGTATCTATAGGCGTGAGGAGAAACCACGTGTGTTTTATGAAGACTTTGGATTATTCTACTTTACGCCACGGTTGTACACGGTCTAACTGCCTAAATGGAGGTTTTGTTGGCTTCCCTCCCCACCTATGATTATATCCTCGCTCGCTGGAGCAAAGCGCTTAGTTGATTTTGTTCTTATCGTATATCCACCAGAACGCTTGTTTTCACCGACCGCGAAACTTCGGCGGAATACGGCGCGTTCTTTTAAAAAATACAATTTTCCGTAAAATTTTGCGTAAAACAAAATGTAAATTCGGCCACGAAAATCACGAAAGTTCGCCGACGAAAAAAAGATAAATAAAAATTGTCAGGTGGGGAGACGTAAGAAGTCCCCCCTTTCAGGACGACCCGGGGTGGAAACTTTAGAGATTAGCAAACGTCACTTCACTTGGACTCTTGGTTTGGTGCTAGTCAGACTCGGACGTAAATTCGGGAAGCGGTTTTTTGTAGACGGTCGGCTGTTGAACTTGATTTGCTTGCCGTGACAGTTATGGGAGGTAGAACCCCCCAAAGGTTACGAGCAAGGAGGCTATATTACAAGAACATGAAGACTTATTGGTTAAACGCTCAATGGGTAAGCCTTTCTCGCACGCAAATTGTTTTGTTTACTACTTACTACTATAGAACCAGAACATATTCTCTTAATTTTTAACTTAATGTTTAAGCCTTGGGAATTTAAAGAAGAAAAAAGGGGGCTTTCTCTAGACTCTTTGTAAAGTTTTTCGGAAAACTAGTTTACTGTAAGGTCATATTGTAACTTGTGTCAAATTAACATTAACACGCGCTGTGTAATGTAAATCACTTTGTACTGTTGGGTTTGGCGTGTGCGGACAAGTGTTGTTGCCAGAAATTTGCTAGTGCAATTCTGCAACAGGCTGAAAAGCTGCTAGTTCTGGTCGATTCGGTGATCATTTAGTTTCAAGCCTGCATGCTCTAATTACGACTTACTGTCAACCCTTAAGCGCTGTTGAAGAGGTACATGTCCCGTTATTCTAAAGTGGTTTTAAAGCTTTTAACTTGTCTGTAATTGGTTGTCAAAAGCTATATTTTCAATAATTTTAACGCCTAATACCGTTTAGTTTACGAAGGATTTGTAACTTTAGTAATAACATATTGACAAGGCGGATTTTAGCTTACAGGCTCTATCAAAATGTACTTATTTAGTTTTCCGACAAAGAGGATTGATACCATTTACACCAGGAGGCCAGGCTACTTGGCGGACAAAGTGCAGTAATAAGTAGCCAGGCTTCCTGCAGTGTAAATGGTATCAATTCTCCTAACCTGAAAAATATGTTTATGATAAAGCTTAGAGTGAAATCAAGGATGATTCAGTGTGTAGTGCAAATAGATAGTTATAAAATTGGTATGGGGTGGGAATTAATTATAATTAGACTCATGGAGAAATTGAGTTTGAACGAAACTGAGCCTAAAATCATCTCTTTGATAATTTTGACAATGTCATCATATATGAAAGTTAATGCATTTATAAGTATACACTTAGTACTCCTATGACTTGTGGTGGTTGTTTCGTCACATTCAAAGGTCAAACGCTTACTTTTTAACGTTCAACTTACGTATACCTCGTCGTTATACGAGTGAAATTATAACGATAACCCTCTGTACTATATAATTTTATATTATGGACTCATAAAATGTAATTGCTTTTATGTAAGCAGAAATTATGATGAAGGCAGTTTCCCGCCTTTAACTGTATTAGGGCCCGGTGAATAAATAGCCTAAAGTGCCAGGACATTATTCCCTGCGGATTGATGATGCTAATATCTCGAATTTTTAATAGCCAGGTATAAAAATAGATTCGAAAGTAAATATTTTACTTTAAAACAAAAACCTTGAATGCGAAGTTTGAAGTTTCAAAACAAAGTATTGTTTTTTCTTTTATGAGAAATTACAATATCTAATGGGGAATTTTTTAAAAAATACGATCTTGGATGTTATTTATTTATGCAAAATATTGCCACCAACTTTGGAAATTTTATTGGGCAAATATTCCATGCATCTTGGGTGGTTTTATCTAAATTGACGTAGGAGTGTCTCTGTTGTCTCTAGTGATGACGGTGGGATGGGAATCATGGGATGTGATAGGAGAGGTTGTATTGTATTCAAAATGAGTTTTTGTGACAGGTTTTTTTTCCGTAGTACGCCATTAAAGCTTATGCGTATGTTTCTTTCTCTTAAACCCGGACAGAGTTGAGATTTACGTTAGTTTTTATTGAAGTATCTTGGAAGATTTAATCAAAGAGGGTATAAAGAAGTGGAGTTGAAGCTAGAGTAGATTGCTTTGGCAAGGCATTTTAAGGAGGTCTTGCGTCTCTTTTTTATTTACTTGTTATATATTCCTTCTTAATATCCGGTTTCAACCAATAAGAGGGCAGAGAAAAATACCGGAAGTTCAGTGGACAGTGAATGGGACAGCTAACCAAACCAAAGATCACGGATATGATTGTTTACAATTCATATCAGAAAAATTAATAATTTATTCATAACTTTAGTTTAATTTACTTCCCTTTTTTATCTTTTCGCTTACTTATGTTCAAAGAGACGGAAGAGTATAGGTCTGTAAAGTCATTTAGATGGTATAGTCCTACTAATTTACGATTTGTTTGAAGAAGTAGAGAAAAAGGGGGTAATTTTACTATCACGTGTCTTTACGTGTCGTTTAACGACTGTCGGAAGGGGAAAATGAAAATGAAAATGTGTTCTCACGTGTCGCGAAATTCACGTGCCAAGCCTAGGTAGGCTAATAATCTGTTCTATTCAATTTCCCCTGTCAATTTTAAGGTTGTTTTTATTTGTGTTGCCCTTGAATCACTACGAGCTCCTGTATGATTAGTTGTATTAGAATCCAACGTTAGAATTTGAATTTGAATTTCGGTGTAAGAATTGTAAGAACGATTACGCTACACAGGCCGAAATTTTCCCCTAATTAAAAATAATGCAATGCAATACACTTAAAACGTTTCGTTGACTTGTTTCATTTTATGTATGAAATGTAAGTTGCACCAGGAAATTATAATAGGTGACTCCAAAGGGTGACTCATGGAACGGAATTATTTTGGCCACGTTTCTCCATGGCCCATGCATTTTGTAAGGATAAACTTGCCTTTGTGATGCGTCTTAGGGGTTATTAGGGTATTTTAGTAAGCTGGAAATACTTCGGGTATGGTATTTTCAATAAAAGGGATATGATACCAGCGCCTCCTACATCTTTCGTTACGCAATAAGAATTTCCTGCTTGATATACAGGGTGTTTCTAATAAGTCTGCATACCATAAATTAAGAGGGATGTTCTTTGGGAAATCGATTTTGAGTGGAAAATGTAACTTCTATCTCCATTTTGCCACAAGGGTCACTGTTTTCAAGTTATTATTTGATGGAGCGTTTTAGGGATGACCCCTGAATTAAATTAGAAATTGTCTAAATCAGTTTCTTAATTAAATTTAAGGGGGTCATCCGTAAAATACTTTGACCACTCTTAACTTGAAAACAGTGTCCCTTGTGGTCAACAAAATTTAGATACAAGTTACATTTTCTATAGTCAAAAGCGATTTCCCAAAGAACATCCCCCTTAAAATATGGTATGAAGACTTATCAAAAACACTTTGTACATCATCTTAGCATCTTGGAAATACTCTTTACAGTTAACAGAGTAAAGTTCGATAGTCTTGAGTAGCCCCCCACCCAATATCCTCTTTGTGCTGAGTAACTAATTAACAAAGGCAATAAACTATTTCGTAACCAATATAAATATAAATATAAACTCAAACTCAAAGATGTTTACATTGAAAATATAATAAAGTGTGCTTAACTGATTAGAAATTAAATAGTTTATTTGAGTTTTAAAACGTTTCGCGTTACGAATGACGACAGTTTTTCAACGCATCTACGTCAGAGCATTTTTCATCAACATGCTTTGAAATTGTTTACATACTTGAGTACGCTCGTCCTACGCGATAAATAGTAAATACACGCATTCTTTTCGTTCATTTTTAAAAAGAATTTTGCTAGCGCTAGCAAGCGAGCAAGCATTTCGGAAGTTTTAATTCTTTATAAAATCCCCGGAGTCGGAAGTCCGGCTTTATTCGAGCTAGATACAGCTTAGTATTCAATATCATCGTGTATTATAGGTCAGGCGTTCTCCATTGACGTCACAAAAACTGAGTTCTTATCCTCTATCCTCGTGAAATTCTAAAATTTTTTCGCCGGAAACTTACTTACGCGGCTCGTGAAATACGCGAGAAATAATTATCACAAAAAACGTTCGTCGCAGTGTTGTATATACATATATATCAGTGAGAAGCAACAGGTGTTATTAGATACCGTTCTTTGATGAGAAAGGTTCAACTTTATATAAGCGGAAAAGTTCTTTTAGTTTTTCTTAAATTCAGATAATTAAATTACGCGATTTAATGATGTCGATTCATCGCAAAAGGATTTCGAATATTCGTCGTAAAATGAACTTGGCTAGATTCACGTTCATGTTAGTTAATGTAAGTTTTTTTTATTATTATTTTGTTAATTATAGGTGTTATTTAAGGAAAATAATGTGCATTTAATATTGCATTTATTGTTTTATTATTTTTTAAAATGAAGAGTTATAATTTATAGTTGTGTACTAGTGCAATTGATGAAATAAATTTTCTTAGTCTTAATTGTGATTACCCAGTTTAAATTAATTAGGGAAATTTATAAAAATGATAGTGAATATTAGGGAAACCTATATAGAAAACTCGGGGAAATTCAAAAAGCATTCAAACAAAAATTAGGGAATTTCAATCTCAAAATTTTGTAGAAACCTTAAAAGATGTTTGAACTTTGAAAGAAATGAAGTTAAATTGACGTTGATCAGTGAATTTAATTTTTCGTAACTCCTTGTTATTGTTTAAACAAAATTAATGTATATTTAAAATTTTCCAAAGTTCAATTCCTTCAAACGTTATAATTACAGTATAGTGCCTTAATTCATTTTAAACACAAAAATAGTATCTTCAAGACTTCTTAAGATAATCTTAATTGATAATTATGTTGTTTGTAACTTAAGCATCGTGTACTTGACCAAAATATAGCCATGGCATCTCATATTATTTTAAACTAGATATTAATACGGTTTAACGTAAATATCTGCCATTAATACACACGCGCTCTTCAAATTATGGAAAGAAAGAAAGAACGAACAAACAAATTAAGTATATTATAGTGGAATATGAAACGATATTAATGTGTGTGTATATATAACGCGTGTTCTGCCGTATCCTTGTAACTCTATTCCGTCACGGTCAAATCCGTTTTCTAAAATGGTTCTCAGATGAGGGGCAGAATGGAGTGAGTGAGAGAGAGAATGAAAAAAAAAAATTAATTTGTTATGAAAAAACGCGATACCAAGAAGTGATATCTAGTTTATTAGGGAGAAGGTATAAGATGCCTAAGTATTTGCGCGCCATAGTCCCAGTCCCCTTTTAAAATATAAGGGGGGGACGTAAAAGGAGGCCGGGCTATTTCGCAGCCTCTCCTCAGTCGGAAAATATGACTGTAATTTTCGTACTCATTCGCGTCGCGCTGACGTGAGTTTTCAAGAACCTTTGAGATGCTGGGTGTAATTTAGAGGCGGCGGGGATTAACTCCGGACCTACGTTACGTTTGGACAGGAGATAAAGCTAGAAATGTGGCGAATTTAAACCTTCTCCCTAATAAACTAGATATCACTTCTTGGTACCGTTTTATTATATACAGTACGTTTTTATTTTTTTACTTCATAAATTGGGTTATTTATTTTTTTTATATAAAAAATATGACTCTCAGTTGCCGCTAGAAATTTGTCACGTAGATTCAACGTTTATAAAAACATTATGGTGGTGATGGTTTTTTTTTTTTTTTTTAAGTTTAGTTTCGAGTTTAGTTCGAAATACACTTTAAAATGAAGGGGTGATGACGTCAGATATAAGCCACTTTTATGTGACGTCGAAATTACGAATTGTTAATAGTAATATGTTGTTATGGTTATGTATTTAAAAGTTTATATAGTTATTGATGGTGTTGATTTCTCCAAAGTTCAATTGCAAGACTCTTCAAGATAAGAAGGGGCGATGATGATGTCAGATATGAGCTAATTTATGTGGCGTGGGAATTACGAATTAGGCTTAGTAATATGTTATGGTTATGCAATGTAAGTACAGTGGCTTCTATGGGAAATCGATTTTGAGTCGTAAATGTAACCCGTAACCTCCATGACATTTTTGCCATAAGTAGGGTCACCTTAAACAAGTTATGAGTTATTGAAGAGTTTTAGGAAAGACTCCTTAATTTAATTAGGTTTCTTACTTAATTTTAAGGGGTCATCTCTAAAACACTTCTATCATAACTCTACCCTTAGGGGCCAAAGAACATTTTCGACTTTATTTTTATTATTGAATCTTGCCATGATCTAACTCTTAAGAAGTTCATTGACATTATATTTATTTAGAAAAAGTATTTAGAATACACCGTCGCAATGCAGCTAATCCGACATAGATTATTGGCTGCCCATAGCTAAATACGTAATTCGCAGACAGACAGACAGACGTTCGTGCAATCCAGGATTAGATCCTTTTTACTTTTTCTTCTCTATTTATTTTTTCTTTATCCAAATATACACGAATCACTAATTAAAAGGAAATAATTAAGGTCATAGCTTACGTCAGCTTAATCATTATAAACGTCTAGAACGCCCCGATTAAGAAATTTAATTGAAACAATGGATGGATGGATATTAAGTGTATTATTAATTTATATTTTTCGTGAGGTCACATGGATAAATACAAAGAGATTTATACCACCCCGTTATTCATTAAGTTTAGATTTGAGATAATGGATATTACCTATAGTTAGGCTTTGAAATATAATGAATAGGCTTAGCACCGTTCTAACAATAGACATGAATTTTTTTTCTTCTTGAACTTTGGAAGATTGAGACAATGGTTTCTTTTTTGTGGTGGTGGTGGTGGTGGCTTGGGAATTTCATTTTGGCTCACACCCATAAATACCTGGGTTACTAAGCAGGCGTAATGTTGATTCAGGGTTGCCATAATACCTGGATATATCTATGAGGATTTTAATATAAAACCTGAAGAAAATTTACGAAATTTAAAGTCAGGAAATTTCATAGAATTTGTTAGGTAATTTTTCTATAGTAGTTCTAGCATGAACTATAATATTTTTAAACCAAGTATTCTGATTTTTTTGCAAATAAAAGTGGTCATGGAAAATTACTTTTAAATTTTAATTGAATTATTTTAAAAGTAAATAACGGTTGCAACCGCTGTTATTTTAAAAGTAAATAACGGTTGCAACCGCTGTTATTTTAAATATAAAGAAATAGTGGGAAAATATGTAATTAACTACAGTTTACTGAACTTCGTAACTTAAAACTAATTTAATTATTCTAAAAATAAGTTGAAATTTGACTTTCAACCTTTGTAATTTAATAAAATAATCTGATCAAAATACATTCTAAATAAAGGACCCTAAAAAATGCGTGGGTTTCAGATTTAAATGTCTGTAGAGAGAATTTAGACTCTTGGGGGAAGTTGAGATTCCATTTAAATTAAGTTGAATTAAATTAAATTAAATTCGGTGCGCATTTTGTCTTTGATGTCTAACGCGCATGAGCAGAAAGGATAAAAAATATATATGCTTTTTTTTCAATTCTTAAATAGCAATAGAATTAATATAATTTGTCTTTCAACTTACGCCTTTTTCTCTTCACACCAACCACTCTTTTTTGCGTTCACGCTGCTGGCTTCGTTCTCGTAGCTGATTCCAAAATTTAGATTACGCAATCTAGGTCATTGCAAATAAAGTGATCGGTTGTTCCAATAATAGTCCTACGTGTACCACTTAGGAAAGAGAAACAGAATAAAAAAGATATAATAAAAAAACTAAATATTAGACTTTTGACAAGGCGCAGACATTTTTCAAACAAGAGTCTAGAATTAAAAGTAGGTGGAGCTGAAACGTTTCACGGTTACGACTGAATAATCATAGCCAATGTCGTGTCGAGACCAAATGAATTAAAAATTAAAAAGAGAAATTAATAGAACAAGCTTAGCGACGTCGTGGAAGTAGCGAATTATAGGGTATTGTAGTAGATTGGGGATTGAAAAGACAGTGTTAGGGACGTAGTTTGAACTAAGGGAGCTGTTTCCGAACTTGTGAGCGCCAGTTGCTGGCTAGCTAGAAGACGGTAACCTGACCCCCAATTGAAATTAACCCAACTGAACTCCCATTGATTCTATGGTGGTCAGTGAGAAACTTATGGAACATATCTTATGAACTATGTTATTATAGAATGGTCATTTTACATCCAAGCCCCCTCCTAATCAACAAAGGTGCAATGAACGACGGTAACCTGACCCCCAATTGAACCTAACCCAACTCCTATTGAGTCTATGGTGGTCAGTGAGAAATTTATGGAACTTATCTTATGAACTATGTTATTATAGAATTGTCATTTTACATCCAAGCCCCCTAACTCTAATCAACAAAGGTGCAATGAAAGACGGTAGCCTGACCCCGCAATTGAACCTAACCCAACTGAACTCGTATTGAGTCTATGGTGGTCAGTGACAAACTTATGGAACATACCTTATGATCTATGTTATTATAGAATGGTCATTTTACATCCAAGCCCCCTAAACCTAATCAATAAAGATGCAATGAAATTAAGGCTCTGAAAAGATATGGAAAATTCAATTTATTTCTTTAGCTTGAAAAAAAAAGAGAAAATAGAAAATTTTCTGTGTAAATATTAATTTATTCAAAATTTAATTTGCAAATTTCGGGACGGTAAAGAACCCTCGTTTTAATTTGAAAAATTCCTCCTCCTCCTCTTTTCTGTGTGTATATATTGATGTAAAGGCAAGGCACCCCGACCCGAATAGGGTCATGGGCGCTCACGTTGCGGTGCTCTCTCTCTCTCGAGTCTCTACACACTTATACAAAAGAAGCGTGTTCTCGACTTGAGTCCTCCATGGATTGGATGGTGATGATGATGATGGGGCTTGTATACTTATAAACGTAAACTTGAATCGTAACTTTTTTATTTTTATTACATCTACATTGACAAGCATTCCCCAATTTCCGTCCTCCCATCTCCGACGACGACGCGATTGAAGGCTAAAAGGGCGGCGAAGAAAAAATTAAAACATTTTTCTGAATACTGAATTTCTAATTTTTCGGTGTAAATTGAATCTTTTTTTTTATTTTTTTATTTTTTTTGTTTCCTGTACAAGATTCGCGTCTCCTATTTTTGTTTTAGTTAAAACGGATGTTAACGTCATGAAGTAGGATTTGTAAATGTAATATTTTCATCTTGGTAACTGTCAGTATGTCGGGTGAAGCCACCTTGCAGTGTTTACTGAGGCTATGTATTTACTACGAGCCCCTTTAGAAATGTTTTCACTGCTTGGTACACGTGTTTAGGAAAAATGCCTACGTTCAGGACTGGGTGTATTTTCTATCAGCTCCCGCGAAAATTCCGTAAAAGGGATAGTACTTAGCGTTTAATAGACCATTTTTAAAGGGTGAGGGGCCGAAGTATAGTCTACTTAATAGTTACCATTTCTTCACCAAAGTCCTTTTGTTCGAAGCCATACTATAACGTCATTGTTTTCAAATTACCTACCAATGTTCAGTCTTAAGGAAAAACAAGGTGGTCAAACACCATACTCAATTTTACCCCCATCCATATTTTGAAAAAGGTCTATTTCGACTACCATAGTTTTAGATACGTAGAAATATAAAAAAATTAAACCGAAAAAAGTTACCTTTGTTATTCGAAAATCGGGAAATATTTCGAAAATGGAGTATAAATAAAACGTAGTTTCACCGGGTGGTGACGTCATAACTGTTTTTTTCTTTAAGTCTCCCTCCGTCTTGAACTAAAAATAGAAGCGTTAGATTGTATTATTTTTTCTTTTCTTTTTGATATACATTTCGATATTTGCCCAATCGCTCCGTTTAACGTAAGAATTTGCGTCATTCGTCGTCGACTATGATGATGTAGATACTCGTGCGTCCCGATTTTTGTTTTATCGCGTATATCGATTTGTAATACAAAACCGCTTTTTTATTTCATTTTATTTTATTTATACAAATAGCGATGAAATCCGACTCTCTCTAGAGAGCAAGAGAGAGTCACTTTTTTTAAAAGAAAAATAGCTTTCTAATTTTGTATTTGGATCAAATTTATGACGCTATTATTATTTTTATCGGAATTATATTATTATTTTTATCGGAATTATATGTCGTAAGAGGTCATTGCATATCTATTTTATTTATTTGTTTATAATATAAGTACTATTTTAGGTTTAATAAAACTGTGGGAAAATAAGAAAGGCAATATTTTTTGATAGATTGAAGTAGGTTTATAAAAACTAATATAGAGAATAATTTGGTGCCGAAACCCGGGAATGTCTATTACTATCTCATTAACGTACAACGTTTTTTTTTGCATATTCATCCAAAAATAATTTGATAATTTATTCTAAAAGCACTCTAAAAAGTATGAAAATTTTACCTTATTCATTATTTCTATAACCTTGCGATGGGTGCATTGTATAATTTATGGAAAACGGGAGTTTTCCCAACTTGACTTTAATTCCAAATCTTTAAAAATTAATTAAATTTCAATGCCCTTTCTTTTATTATTATTATTAATTTAAATTTCCCAAGGATTTCAATTAGACATCGCAATCTTACTAAATTTACAATGAAGGCAAGTATAAAAAAAACCCCTATCTACGTCAGAAGATGGGTGTTTTTTTACTACAATCTTTGTAGTAATTTCTTTTGAGAAAAATATTGTTATTGTAAAGAGGGATTTTATTTGAAGACGAAATAAATTGATGTGATATTTTTGGCAAATCGTTTGTTCATATTTTGCCATAATCCTGTTTTGACGGTTTAAATCTGTACGAAAAAAGAAATACGCAGCTATTTCTTTTATAGATTCTCAGTATTTGACCCTGACTTGTCAGTTGAACGCGTGATACATTGGTTAAGGGTGCTCTTGGCTTATACGTAATACGTACTTCAATAGAATACCAACGTCATTTAAAGAGAGAACGTTACAAAGTAGTCCGAAGTTATTGTAGGTTGCAGTTCACAAATATAAAAGGAGTTGCCTTCCTTTCAATATAATGAAAATGTACAAGAATACTTTAAGTTACTTGTTTCTGATAACTTCTATAGGGATGTATTAATATCTATCCATTTCGAGTTAATTTACTTTAGTTCCAAGCCGAATTTTTAAGTTGTCTCTCTCAGTCTGTTCCCAGCAGGATACTGAAACCACGTAGGAATCTCCGCAACTAGCTATTTCCGTTTTAAGCCTTTTACAATTCGAGAGGATATTGTACGCTGTGTCAAGTTTGGTTGGGGTTGTGGTTTACCGTCCTACCAAATAAAGTCAACGCGGTTTGATTAGACAGAGACGTAAGAAGGTCGTATCTCTTCTATTTATACTTAATTTTGCCCCAACTAATGTAGTATCGCTTCTCAATTGATCATCCATCATAAACTTCTTACTTCACCCCAAGGTTGGTTGGTGGTAGTTTTATTTAATAATGTTCCATAAAGATGCTTGAGTTTGTGGTGGTAGAGTTGAGTGTAGCGAAACCTGTTATATTAGGGACAAAGGTTACGTTGGTTAAGTAAGGAACAAGATTCAAGTTCTTGGTAAAGAAAAACTTAAATTAAGTCTGAGGAGGTTTGACCTGTTGAACTTTTAAAAGTCTGGATGGTTTCTTAAGATAATTTATTTTCTTATTGAAATAATGACAACGGAAGAGCTGAAAATGATAAATTCTAGAGAGGTATTAATTTTTTGGATATCTGTTGACGTCAGTGTGTTGATAACAATAATGAACAAAAGCTTAATCAGATGTATTTTAAATTTAATTTTTAGATAATTAAACGTATCAAATTATGCTTTAAAGTATCTAGCCCTTCTTAACTCTGTTTTCGAAAAATTACTTCAGGATTTGATAAATTAAATATTGCTCAAACTTTCTTCCCATGGGTCCATTGCTTGTGGCTACTGGTCACATGACCCATGGAAGAGGAAGGTAAATTTGCTGATTCTTTTAGTCAGGTACAAGCGTGCATAATATGGAAGAAAGCTTTCCAGAATGTAGAAACATCTCTATTTCTCTTTCAGAAACTTTCATATTTACTCGGAACTAATTCAAATTGATAATTTAGCTTATTCACGTTTCTCACAATTATTGAATGAACACTATAGGGCTTATTCGTTATGGCGTGTACAGTAACTAATTACGTTCACTATAAATCATAGCTTGTCGCTTTGAACTTGTACTCACTTGTCCCCGCCCCTTTTACGTTTAGAACTTTTGGTCCATATATATATAATCGCAGGTGTTATGTGGAAACATATTACATATACATTTTCGTATGTGAACGCAATATCCGAGTCCGACCCAAAATGTATAATACTTCTCTATAAAAATTGATCCCTACCAGTACGACTTTATTTCATTATACTTAACGTTTCGTTTACTGGTGACTGTAACTGAACTTGCATTTCTAAGGTATCTTTAGCTTTTCTTCTCTAGAAGTTAATAAACCCGAAATTATCACAATATCACTAGAGATTGACATCTAGAAAGGGTATGTTGTAACGAATATCTTTTTTGTGGGTTGATTGCCGAGGATTTAGTACCCTATCACGGTTCGATGCCCACCTGAAGTTTGATTAGCAGTTGAGCAAATGAAAAAGGTTAGCCTGCCTGGGAAGAATCATGTAACATAACTAAAGTATTAATTGGATTCAAAGTTTCATCCTTCTATTATCCCCTGTGTAATATAATTTAGTCATGATAACTTCGAGGTTAATCTAGTTTTAACTTATAACTTGGAGGAAACATTCTTTTGGGTGTCACGCGCTGTTTGTCTTCTGTTGTAGAAAGCTGAGCTCGGAATAGCTTCTTTGCAAATCCATTTTGCGTAATCTTGTTAAAGCGATAGAACGGAAAGGGACCAAGAAAAAAAGAGAGATATCTACTCTAGGGTTACGAGCGTGATATTGGGCAAAAGAAATTTGTAAGTAAGATAGGTATCTCCGGAACGTCTCCCAAAGAACCATCATCCTGGATTCTCGCTTTTTCACGGCTCCCCGATTTTTATTGGGCATGGGAGCAGCCTTTGGCTGTAAGGTATAGCTACCGTAGTGATTTCCCCCAAAACCCATTCATCCACAAAGTTTCTATCCTAACGGTTTGTTACATCTGTGCCTGGAAAAAGAAATTAGGATCCCAATTCCTTTTAGACTGTGATTAGTGAGTGGCCTTATCCGGAAAAAGGTCATTGCTATTCTGCTTAGTTGGATATATTACGGGTCTTCGATATAATGGGGGTTTTATTAATATCGGTATCAAGTACCAAAAGGTTATTGCTTCGTAATAACTATGAAACGAATCCGATTTAGAACGGATGTGTTGGGTTATACTAGAATTGTATACGTAGGTTTTTTCGGGATTACGTAGTTAATTGGAAACCTGCTCGACTGTTTATAATCGGTTAGATTTGAGTTCCCGTAGGTCTCTTGATAGAATTCCCAACCTAAATTTTCCTATTCCTTTCCATTTTCCTATTGTAGGCAGCCAATGCGGGAGACAAGAAAGCCGCTGAGCTGACTTCGTTTTTGCAGAATGCCAATAAGTCCAGAGAGGTGCTGGGAACCGCGGCGAACCATCACAATCACCTTTTGCAGTTGGGCGGAGGCGTTGGAATTGGTCCACCAGCCGCGCCGGGCGTTCAAACAACGGCTAACGCTAATCACAACAACTCGCTTCTTCACGCCTACAACAATAACAATCAACAACATAAAAAGAC
This sequence comes from Phalangium opilio, assembly GCF_054372755.1. Taxonomy (NCBI): domain Eukaryota; kingdom Metazoa; phylum Arthropoda; class Arachnida; order Opiliones; family Phalangiidae; genus Phalangium; species Phalangium opilio. Next base: position 3,990,408 of record NW_028324151.1, read on the forward strand.
GTCGCGCAAAAAGTGGAAGCAGTTGGCCAAGAACGCCTTTTCCACCAAGAAGAGTTCCTCTTGCTCGTCTCGCGATCTCCAAAATGGTTCCAATGGTGGAAATGGCGCGGTGGTGACCGCCAGTAGCTGCGGCGGCATGGTAGGAGGCGACCATCAACCAACCCTAGACTGCTGCTCTTCTTATTGGCTTGAAGGCAAAGCTCAGAATGTAGATTTCAATGACCTAACCCTGCTACAATTGCTAGCACTGGTAGGCTACTTTTCATTAGAGCCATATTCGTTACCCCATCCCGGCTTAGTGTTACCCATTGTCCAAAATTCCCTGGCTTCAAAATAGTTAAGTCTTTTAGAATAGTATTACAATATTTCCCCTTTCCTTAACCACCTCTAGAATTCCTTGGAGTTGAGCGCTCCCGCCAGCGATGTCTTGCTCAAGAACCGATCGAACAGCTGGTTTCAGTTATCGGGTCACGAAGGGTCTTTCGCCGTGGCTGGTCCAGGTTCACTTTGGAAGAAAAGAGGTTCCGGCATGGATACGGAAGTCGAAACCTACGAACAGCTAATGAAGGAGACTGAAGCCTGTCGGGATCTTGTGCCCAAATTCTATCGCTGCGTAGAATATCAATCAGACCGTATCCTTTTTATTAATTACTAATGAAACGTAACGTAGTTAGTTAACACTATCAAAGATATGTCTTCCTTAACTCGATGCAACCTCAGATTTTATTGAAATGCAGGATCTACTATTCAATTTTAAGAACCCTGCCATTATGGATATCAAAATGGGGACCAGGTAATTACATCTTTCTTTGATTTTTCTTGAGGAATTTTCAAACTTCTAGGAATTAACTCGTGAGACTTTTAAAACAGGACGTTTCTGGAAAGCGAGGTCCAGAATCTAGCAGCTAGGAAAGATCTCTACGAGAAGATGGTCAAAGTCGATCCAGCTGCTCCAACACCCGAAGAACGCGAGACGGAAGCCATTACCAAACTACGTTACATGCAGTTCCGCGAAGACTTGAGTTCTTCCTCGACATTGGGATTCCGAATTGAAGGATACAAGAAAGAGAATCAGCTCGAACCAAGCACCGAGTTTAAACTCGTTAGGAGCGTCGAGACAGTAACGGAAGTTATGAACTCTTTCCTAAGTGGGGACCGACAAGACAAGGAGTACAAGCAGCGGGTCTGCAAACAATTCTTAGAGAAAGTGAAACGTATCAGGACCAAATTTCAACAGTCGGATTTCTTCAAAAATCACGAGGTAACTAAACTTACTTACCAACCTTTTACAACTATATAAATTAAGATATTAACGGTGATAAGACCTGAAACGTAATTATGGTTGTTGGTAGCAGCGGAGTTGCACGAAAATAACAACCGGATTGTTCCTTAATTTGTTTTAAGGTGATTGGTAGCAGTTTACTGCTGATTTACGATAGTCAGAGAGTCGGAGTATGGATGATTGATTTTGCGAAAACTGTTCCTGTACCGGAGAATGTTACTATTGATCACAGATCAAAATGGGTGCTAGGAAATCACGAAGACGGCTATTTGTTTGGTCTAGATAATCTCATTAAGGTTAGTACTATAACTTGTGATGTTTTATTAAGATAAGATGTGGGTACTATGACGTATATGCAGGCCTAACATTTTATCACTATTCCACATTGTTAGTGATAGAGCTTTGATATTTGGGTACAATAACAACAACGTGCAGGCCTAACTTGTTATTATTATGCTGCATTAACATAATAACAGAAGTATATAATACTTCTCTCCGAGAGAAGTGTACGAGCACAAAGCGGGGTAAGTGTAACGTCACTCTTCCCAACATCGTATCATTTAGAGCAAGGTTACTAAAACGAATCACATACGCGATAAATAGTTCCCTCATCATTACTCTATTAGCGTTTAAATATTTGGCCAGACGCATGCATGCGCTTGCGCATTTTTGTCCCACGTCAAGACAATCAAGGTTAGTGGGATGATTGTTGGGGATTTAGTAAATACCAAACAATTATAGAATTCACCTTACGGTGCGAGAGTTACCCATTTGTAGTTTGATGAGCGGGAAAGCAAACTAAAAGGGATCCCTCGCCTGGGAAGAATGACGTTACATAACTAAAGCATTAAGAGGATTCAGAGTGTCATCCTTTTTCTATTATCCCCTTCTGATAATAATAATAATAATTAATTCTCTATTATTTATTATTATTCTACTAAAGGTTTTGGAAAGTTGCGACGATTCCAGTAGTACTATACCAGAGACGTCTAGTAGTAGTACTCCAGTTTAGTTTACAGGAAATAATCGCATTTAGTCCTTTCCCCCCCCCCTTACCCCCCTAAAAAGACGTTCTTCATAATCATCCCCCATTTTACGAGCTGTTTTTGGTTACAATACTAAACCTAACGAGAGAAAAAAACAAACATTTAACATTTAAAAAAACAACGGAATTTAAAAAAAAAAAAAAAAAAAAACGATAACAAAATCTTCCATATTTCGCTTAAGTTTAAATGAATTTCATTCCTCTCCGTTCCGTTCAGTTCAGTTCCGTTAATGTTTTGTTTGAAAGTCGTTGTTGCCGGGTGATACGCGACAAACAACGCTAAAAGTAAAGAAAAACAACAATAACAACAACACTGTGCCAGACATTAACTATTTATTCTTAAAAACTCTTAGAGATTACATTACGCTATGAAGTGTCCGACGCCTTTTTATTTCATTCTTACCGCGCTTCTTCCTAAAATGTGCGCGAGTTTTTGCAGCGTAAACAAACAAACAAACTAGAAACTATGAAACTATTACGTTCTTGTTTTTTTCCAAGTGCCAACCATATTATTATTATTATTATTATTATTATTAAATCTAAAAATACAAACAAACAAACAAATCAAATGTGTTTAAATAAATAAATGAATGAACTAGTCTCCCAATTTTTTTTTTTTTTTTTTATGATCGCGGTTGCGTCACCAATTTTTGCGTGTGTTTTTTATGCGTTGCGTTTTTGTGTTAAAACGCGCGTTAATATTAAGCGCAGCTGCGTGAGTGAAAATTTTCAATTTCTTTTTTCTTTATTTTTTTTTTTTTTTTTTTTTTTAAGAAAGCCATACAAAATACCTCCTCCTACCATTTTATTTTTTTAAAACTTTTTTTTAATGAATATTACATTCTTTTTAATTGAGCGCATGCGCGTAATCAGGGTGTAGTTAATTATAATTATTATTATTACGAAAGGAAAAAAAAATAAAACAGTCTCAAGCAAAAAATAAAAAAAAAATTCCATCATCGTACGATGTTCAATTGATTAACACCCTGCGTAATTATTTGCATTTGAGCAAATATTAATTAATTAACATAAAAAGGTCTCATTAAAATCGTGTGTTCGATATGTAAATGATGTATAAGCATCCTTGATCCGATTTATTGGAAACAAAAGAAAAAAAAATCAAATTAATTCCGAATTTAACGTTTTCGAATGTGTTTAATTTTCAAAACGAACGTCTCTCTATGTTTTGTATTTCAATTTTTCAATCTCTCTCTTCTAAAATTATTGTCTTATTAGAAAAACCAAATTAAAAATTCATCTTGACTGGAGATTTTCAACCCTTTTATCGAAAGAAAAGGGTTGTATTTTTTTCTCTGATTAAAAAAAAAAGAAAAACAAACCAAAACCCGCGACTACTAACTACTGTCATCCAAATTAGTAGAGAAAAAAAGAAAAAGAAAAAAAAAACGATGTATATTTATGTATATACTATTTATTACCCATTACATAATTAAAAACTCAAATGTGAAACGTGTATGGCTTTTTATAGACGCATTTCAATAGGAGCTACGGGGACGCGACGTCAACGTTGTATGGCCTGAGCTGACGACTAAGGGTCCAATATGGTCCCCAAAATCGAGGTAAGAGATAGGAGGGTATAATATGACGTCACGACGAAGTTCGTGGTGGTGTAAGACTATAAGGGTTTGTTTTGGCCAATCAAGTCGAATGTTTCATAGTTTTGTACTTTGAAATCTGACTTGTGTTGGCCTAGAGTAAGTGACTGTGTCATTGGGTATACGAATTCGTACAAGTAGTCTTTGACTACAGTCTAGAGTTCCTTTAACTTGCGAAACCAATATCAATGATTTTTTTAGTCAACTAATTCTTCAGTGATGCCACATTGTTTTGGGTTGGAAAACCGCCAAATGCACTTCTATGTAGCAACCATTAGCTGTTAGTTGTTTATTTAGAAATCTCCAACATTTGGCAAAATCATTAAAAAAATTATATTGCAATTGGACTGGAACCATTGATGTTTTGGGCTAAATATTGGGCTGGTCTATTTTTGAAATATACGAGTCCAAAGTTCACTCCCTGTGGTTCTCTATATACTGCACGTCGCGGACCGGTGTCTTTACCTCTTCTTTTAAAATGGCGTAGCCCGATACCAGTAGAGATATATAATAATCCCCCTTATTAGTAAATAAGCTAAAGCTAATTTCCAAATTATTATTTTACGATTTTTGATAATATTACTGCAATCCTGAAACCTATATGTTGTCTTACCCTGACGCGTGCGACCCAGACCCTCGACTTGTGGTTTTCGTCGATACCTTGACCACAACCCCGATTAATAACCCCCCCCCCCCCAGTACGAACTCTACTTGAAACCAACACTGATGGTACTATAGAGTGCTGTCAGTGGTGACATCAGATCCAAGGTTAAACGTCACGAGTCTGCCTTTAGCAATGGGCGGCCATGACAGTTACCGTTTTTTCTTTATGGGAAAACAGTATGGGTGACGTCACACCGGCGCTTCTGACAGCACTCTATACGGGACTTACGAGGTTACCGCCCCCTTTTTCGGAGAGTTGTTCTGCCAAGGCTACGGAGCGCGTTCAACGACAGGGAATGTCAGCCACTGACTAAAGGCCGCCGACAGGTTATGGCAGCGCCCACAGAAATACCTCTCGTAAATCCCCTATAATAAGTGATAAAAAGTGCAACAACCTTTACTTACCCCAATAGCACGAAACTACCTAATTGTAACGTAAGTTCAAAGTTCACAAAGCAAGACAAAGAAATCACTCGGGTACGTATTTATTATTATTATTTTTTTTTCTTTTTAATATAAAAGTAACTTTATACACTAAATACAAACATTTAAAAATAATTCTACACTACAATAATTAATTAATGATAAAGCGCTTTAATTTATATCTTAAAAGCCAATGAGGATTCTTTAAATTTAAAAACTATCGTTTCTTGTTTCTTTGAAAGGTAGATGTGGTGGTGGTGGTGGAAGTGCATATAGGATGAATGGCTTTCATAAAGCCAGTTAATATACTATACATATTGGCATACGTTTAAAAAAAAAAATAAAACCACTAAGAAAATAGGCGAAAATAGACAACAATGATTTAAAACTAAAATACCTTGGCACTAATAATAATAATAATACGGGGATTAGCAAAAGATTTCTTTGCTATTACGTTAATCAGAAGTGAGATGAGACTAGAAGTACTGAGCTAACCAAATTTAAATTCTTCACTTGGCGAAAGTGAATATTCTTGATAACCCACGAACGGTTGGCCCTCTGGTGGCGGTTTCAGAATTTTCCCTTCAAAACGTGATCTACGCTCGTGGCGGTAGACGGCCGAACTAGATTCAAGCACCCGCCTTGTCCGTGTTCCGCGGCTTTAGGTTGAGGGGAAGGGGGGGTTTAGGAAATGTTTTTGGAACTCGACCAATTTTTTTCTCTCTAGTGTAGGCGCCATGGAAGCGGTGGCATAAAATCCTCAAATTTGTTCACTAGTGCCAGAATCTACTTCCAACGCTAGAGGCTCTTTACTTCTAGTCTCATCCTACTTCTGGTTTAATCTTTAAAGGGACTGTAAAGAGCGCATTGGCGGGTGGGTAAAAATTATTTGAAATACGTCAGAGTCACGTGACCGAGAAGAAGCGTGGTTCAAAGAAGCTTCCCTTACCGAAAATACCACCTCTAAAACACATCTTAGGTTGGGCTGAAGACGTGTTTAGAGGGGTTTTTTTCGGTAAGGGTTAGTTCGTTTTATTTCGAAAACAAACACTTCAGGGAATTGGCGCTGCAATCTTGCGAAATACAAGGACTAGATGTCCAGTCCCACACTATGTGGAGTCTTTGTATCTTGTTGTCACGTCGTGCCTGTGACGTATTTCAAATCATTTTTACCAGCCCACCGATAGCTTCTTCGCAGTCCCTTTTAAGTTAACACTATTAACAACGAAAAATAACTGGGATATTCTCGCGTATTACGGAATAAACAAACAAACAAACAAAACGCACAAACTTTCCTACTACTGAAGTTCATTATTAAAAACGGGGTAGGATAGTGTAGTGTAGTTAATTAATTACGTTTGAGACAATTATTATATTATTCCTACCGACGATATATTCCTACCATAACGCGCGCGCAAAGTCTTTTCGTATATAAAATATACCATTGTCTTAATATAATAACTAACAAACACACGGGGTTTTTTGCTTCGCTACAACACTCTCACCGTTTCACGTTTCACCGATAAAATTTAAACTGAAATTTTTGTTGCATCCGCTACCGCTAATTTACCCAAAGTCTTTTTTATTCTTAACGCGGTTAAACGAGCAGATGGATTCGGATGCCAACATTCTTTCATTATTTTAGCTAAAGACATAAGATTCTGCGGAGAAAATGAAGCATCAGACGTAATTAGAACGTTTTAAGTTAACTCATTAAGTAACTCATCTTTAAAACTTACATTATCTGATGTCCACCTATTTGGTACCGCCGGTCTTTGTTGGTCAGTACAGACCACCTTCTTCATATCTTCGAAGCTAGGATCATTTGGAACTAAATCCCAATATGGAGGTTTGTATTCTTCAGCAATACCTATCGTTAAAACTGTTAGTTGAACGCTGAAAATCGTTAGAAACTATTCTGTACAAACCTCCACTTTGACATCTTCGGCAAATTTCCCATAAGACTAAACCAAAGGCATAAATATCAGCTCGTCTAAAATTTTCAAAGACAGTCGTGTTAATTGAATCGTCTAAGATCTCAGGAGCCATGTAACGACGCGTTCCAACACGATGGTTTTGCGGTATATCCATTTGTCCCGTTTCTTGAGTGTGCATTACGGCTAAACCAAAATCAGCGATAACGCAAGATCCATCCAACTTTACTAAAATATTTTTTGACTGGAAATTGAATTAAGTTAAGGTTATTTAAAGTTGTGAATATAAATGCTTTTAAGTTAATTTAAATTAAATTAAGAAGGTTAAACTAACTTTAATATCACGATGGGCAATGGCAGGCTTTCCTTTGGTACCGAAAATTTCGGTGTGCAAATGAACAATGCCAGAAATGGAGGACAAAATCAAACGCATCATGTGTTGGGTATCAAAGGTGACGCGATTAAGGTGATCGTAAAGTGACCCTAATTGGTGGTAATGCGTCACCAACCATAATTGAGTCACGCTGTTAAGCGAGGTAACGTCCGAACCAATGTAACCCAAGATATTGTCGTGTCGAAGCAAAACCGTGCTGTATATTTCAGTTTCTCTCGACCACGACGCTTCGTCTTTTGAGAAGAATATCTTGACAGCAACTTGGTCACCTCGACAAGAACCTCGCCAAACTTCTCCAAAACGACCCTTGCCTTCAATTTAAAACGCGAAAGATTAATTTGTTTGGTAAGACAAGACTTGAAGTACGCAATCGCTTACCGATGCATTCAATTAAGTGTATTTGTTTAGCTAAAGTTCTCTGAATCAAAAGAGGTAATCCAGAGCCACTACCGGATGTGATAGAATGGTCCAACATTTCTCTAAGGGTACTATCATCCGCCGCTATCGCGGTTAAGTCATCTTCGTAGAAACGTTTAGCCGAATTTCTTAATGGTAAACGTTTCTTGAGGAATTTCTTGATCACTAATACTACAATCACCGTGACGATCGCTAACACCGCAACTGGTATCAAGACCGGTATCAACATCCTAGACAATTCACTGGATTCCGCTTTACTGGGCGCTGTAAGTAAAATTTTAATTACATCGAACCGAAAGTTTATAAGATATGTTCCTTCCATAAGTATGACAATATGTATACTTCGTAATGATAGAGACTTACTGAGAGCTAGTTCGAGAACGACAAGCGAGAATAGGGAGCTAACAACTGGCTAGGGGGAAGAGATAGTCTGACGTCACGCAGCCCCCCTCTGGTTGGCATTTTTACGCGTAGAATACTGTTTCCAACCGTTAGGGGGAAGAAACTCCAGTAAGAGATAGAAGGGTGTAACGTTTCAGGGTCAGAACTGTTATCTCCCTATTGACCACAAGCGTTCTTCAACTTCTTCCTATTTAGTCTGTACTAAACCTTTGACAGAGCCTCACCAGGCGTCGATTTACAAGAATCTATGACCTACTTCAATCACTTCATGACAAGCTCTCAGTAACCAGCGATAAACTTATGGAACATATCTTATGAACGAACTTAGCGAAAAGGATGTACCTTGTATAGTTTTGGGGGCTAATGTTGGGAACGATCCATTATTGCAAAAATCACCCCTACAACATTTCCCGCTGTATTGAGTATTTTGGGTTTTGTCTTCGTGATGTTTGGTACCGCATATGAATCCAATATGATTTTGATCTACAACGCAACCCTTGTGATACGTGGTTTTACCATACGAGTCTATTACACTATAACTGTAACACTGAATTTTTACGAGAATATTAGATCTAAAACTTGGGGGGGTCTTAAATTTTTAGGCCAAATTTAACTCCCTACCATTAATGCGTTGTCACATGTTAACAAATCGGTACATAATGTTGTTTCACACATATGACACTGGTATAGGGTACTAGCATTTCTGATCAAAATTCGGGGCGAATCTAACGGTAATGTGCTAGCACTAACCGGATCTGAAAGATAGATATATACACTTTTTTTAGCTTACTTGACGGATATTGTTAAAATCACGACATGTATTTCCGATATTTAACATAAGATAGAAAACACACCAGGAATGATTGGAATATGACGGAATGTTTTTCTTTTCCCCTTTCTCGGAGGCATCGCTAATGTTTTTATACTAACGCGAATTTAACACGTATTTTTTGAGCAAATATGACGCAATTTATAAATTTTTATGCAAAATTAAGGCAAAAATTCAAACTAGTTGTTTAAATCACGACATGTATTTCCCAAATTTAACATAAGGTAGAAAACACACCAGGAATGAGGGGAATATGACGGAATGTTTTTCTTTTCCCCTTTCTGGGAGGCATTGCTAATGTTTTTATATTAACGCGAATTTAACACGTATTTTTTGAGCAAATATGACGCAATTAATAAATTTTTAATTGCAAAATTAAGGCAAAAATTCAAACTAGTTTAAACACAAATTTAAACGTAACACCGAATTTTTTTTTTCACAACTTTCTACGCACGGGTCACCGATTTAACTTCATTTTAAAGTGAAATCGCGAAATAGATCCTATAACTTCTTTCCTTTATCCATGACTAAAGTTTAAAATTTGGTAACAACTTTGGCAATGCCAGCCAAACTCTCAAAAAATGTTAGTAACCTTTCAGGGGGGGGGGGCATAAAAATCTATTCAAATGTCGGTTCCCCACTCCAGGTGTAAGTTCAAAGAAGTTTACCAAGGTGTCAAAAGGAGGGTTGGGCATTAGAGTCACAAAGGAACCGTAACACGACAGGCTAACTTGCCTTATTATCAATGGGTCAGAACTGGCCCCTCTGATGAAAGTCGTAGACCCCAAACCTTTCCTTAGTACTTTAAGGATAAATTGACGCAACGAGTGTTACTAATAGTTCAGAGAGGAAGTAGGGGTTTAGATTTTTTGGGGTCTAAATCTTTAACAAAAGACCGAAACTGACAAAGATGGTGATTGGGTGGGTAACATTAAAGGAAGCCATGGATTTCTCTTCAACCGAATTTTGCCATAAATAGATTTGAATTTGACCAACATCGAAAGATGCCTTGCTTATACAGGTGTCTCTTTTTATATATAGAAAACTTGGCTTCATATGAACCACCCACAACAACCTGAACCACAATAAATAAAAAAAAATAAAATAAAACTTACCAATTTGTAGATTAAAAATGACCGTCGATGTTGCAAGAAGTAGTAATTGAATCATTTTTTAATTTAAATTTGGTATAATTACGAAGTATCACAGAATTAGGAGATTTGTTTTAAACTTTTTATTAAAAGGTTCACCGCGGGAGACCCTAAATGGGCCGCTAAGACTTGGGCTGGGTCCCAAATTCTTACACTAAGTACATTTGATGAGTTTATACTCATGGCTTTACGGAAGCTTTAAAAGTTATTAATAACTTTACACTGATGGGAAGGTATATATCTTTATCAAAAATTAATTTAGACTTTTTAACTATTGTTTAAAAGTGATATTGACATGTTTTTCGGGATTATTTACGATCTCCAGCCCGTCTGCCGCCTTTACAAAAGCACGTAGGGAGGGCAGAAGGGGGAAAGAAAGCGCGAACTTTTCGTTGCTGTACGGTGCTGCTAGATTTGGGGTCACGGCGTCGGGAGAAACTAATTTACAAACCCGCACAATTTAAAGGAAAGGTTATGATGCGTTTCGAAAAGGAACTTGGCCAACTAAAATGTTTCTTTTGACTTTTTGCCAATTACCTTACGTCTAAGGAAATTATTCACCGAAAAAACTGTTTCTACGATGCTAATTTTGCATAAAATGACATGTATTTGGCGGGAGAAAGTATAAGTTGGTTTTTGAGTGAGCAAAGGTGTAATTTTCTTCATGGTACCCTAGTCAACCGTTCTATGGGAGAATTTTAAAACCATAAACTCATTTTCACTTTAGAAAAACACATATAGTAAATTTGAATATTTGGGGAAAGTTATTTTCGTTTTATTTTGACGTTTTTGGTATTTGGCATTATTCTCTTATTTGACCTATTTCCCTGTACTTTTATTTAAATCACCAAAAGAATAGGCAAAAAATATTTGTTTTCCCACATTTTCCGTGTTTTTGACTTTAAGTTTGTTTATTGAAATTATTCAAAGTTAATTATTCCAAAGAGTTGAAATCTTCATCATCTCCATCTTCACTCTGACTTTCGAGTTCATCATCATAATTTTCATCAGGTTCATCATTAGGCATATCTTCAGAACTATCGTCAATTCGTTGTGCTTCTACTTCAGGCGCAGAATTATCGCGCATTTGTTTAATCTTTTTAATCAAAAAGAAATTTTGTTAATTTCACCATATTTTAAATTTTACGCAGTTTCCCACGATATGAATGCAATTTTGTAAATTAGCATTTTTTCAAATTGGTACGGGGGAGTGGTTAAGTTCTTCAGTTTGCATATTAGTTTCCCCAATCCCATCAGAGAGAACTTAACATGATGCTCGTGCTAAGCCTAACGAACGTCAATCAAATGGAATCGTGGATTTTGACTTAAGAATATTGAATTCAAGGTAATATACCATTTCATATTTTTCTTTTAGCACCCTTTCGCCATCGTAGTAATTAGTTACGCCGAGTATATTGTAGCAATGTTGTTTTAGACCATCGGTACGGCTATTTTTAAAAATAGACATTATGGAATGGGATAAAACTTGTCCGTAGTCTATCGGCGTGGCTTCATTATTAGGCCTAGCTTGGGAATTATTTTGGTTGTCTCGTTCTGCCATTGCCTGAATTTTAATTAGGCCTAGGTTTAATTCTCCTGAAAAACCGCGAAACACTTGTACTTATTTCTCCTTTTAAAGCTAAATACTTTGAACTTAATTCGTTTCACTTACCCCCGCGCTGTGAATATTACCAGATATTACCACTGAACAATTTAACAAGATTTTCTCGTTTTGATTTTTATTTTATGGGTTAGGGTGAATTTTTTTCAGGTAATAGAATTAGGACAGAATAATATCCTTGCTAGAAGTAGCTAGCCTTTATTTTTTTGTTTAGCTGTAACTAGATTTGAATAGCTTTTTAAATATCTTTCACGCAAAATGTTTCTTTTACCAATTTCTTTCCCAATTTTGCCAATACTTTCTATTGAAAAGGGGTGAAGAAGTATACCTGAATTAATTTATTATATTCTTCGGAAATTTATGGAGGTGTCATTAGATTTTTGACTTCTTTTCTATGTTTTTAAACCATCCGGAATTTCCGGAAACGTATTTTTTATCAGGATAAAATCAAACCAGTTTTATTTGGGATTTTTTTCTTATATTATTTATACATTTAAAGGAAAAAAATACGTTAGTCCGAATGGATAACCTTTAAAACCAAAATTTCAATCCACAACGGAAAAAAGTTGCATAGGTGACGTAATTTGTCGCCTGTTCCCTACCTCCCCTATGATTGGCTGGTTCCCTCGCCTCCTCTCGGGTCTCGGCGGCCTCGCTTATTTCAATTTCTTTGTTTCATGACACCCCATAAATCAATGCCGGGTTTCGTTACGTGGGATAATTAATGTAAATTTTTAATTGAAATAGGTCAAATTATTAGATAAATTGTAAGTTATTAGAGCTAAATAACCTATAAAACGTTTAAGAAGTTTATAAATTGACAAATCTTTGTAATTTTTTTCGGATTGAAGACTTTGAACTTTCCCTAAAATGTGCCCTATGATCATCCTATATGCAATTTCAAGGTCAAGGCTTAATAAACTGATACGATGACTACGAGGAAATTCTATGAAGATGATTTTAAGGAAATAATGTAAGTTTTTAAAAATATTTTCTATCGTTTGTGATGAACTCTTCGTGATTTTGAAAGCGCAATGCATGGGGTCAAAGGTTAATGGGGGATAAAAGTCTGCGTTCTACTAAGCCTTGGTCGTCTTTTAGGCCTAATATTTAACGGCTTTCTTTTGTCTATTACAATTTTTTTGACCTACTGTTGGCTTCTTCCAAAAGTATTATATATTCTAATACGAATAAGAACATACATTTATTAATTTTAAATAATATACAATAATTTAGATTAGGTTAGCATCGTACCCCAAACATTAACACTCTTACATTCCCTTTGGCGATTAAAATTTTAATTAATCGTAAAGGCTGGCAGCTTAATTAGGTAACGGTTTCTTCATAATTCTAAGGTGTTAAATCATTTTGACAATTTACCTGCCTCGACAGTTGCCGCAAACATTGTATTGGCTAATCCACTACCTTTGTAAATTCATTATTTGTCATAATTTCTAAAATTTCTCGGCTTTTTCTGTAGGGGGGGGGGGTTATAATAACTTACGGTTCCTAAGCTAGACTAAAGCTAATGAGCGAAAAATATAGGTTATTTAACCAAGAAAAATAATATTACTTGACGTATGGCCATATTATACAATTCAGCGACAAATTTGCCAGTGGCGATTATTTTTTTGACAAAATTTATTTGCTCCTTTTTTAGATAAAGGCTTTCAATGAAAGTAAACTTTTTCTATTATGTTGTGTAATGAAAACTTATAGCTAACCCTAAATTAAGTGGTTAAAACGTTAAAGAGAGTGAAAGTTCATGAATAAATTCAATACGTACATTGGAGAGAAAATTGTATTGAAGTTCTTAGACCATCATCATAATAGAGCTATCTCAGTTGTGACGTCAGTGCTTAGGTAAAAGGTCACACACAGGCTTAGCTTTGACAGAGGGCGACCATCTTGGGTACCTCTTTTGTTCTATGGGCAAATAGCATCACGTCACACTAAGGCTGCTGAGATTTTTGTTTTAATTCATGAAATAATTTAATTTATTCATGAAAGAGAAAAAAGATCGTCCCCAAAATATTAAAATATGGCGCAATAAATTGTTAATTTAAATTTTTATTCAAGACTGCGCAGTATATAGAGACTTGAGGGCAAAATCCTGATAGTTTAGGGGCGTATGCATTTCGTTTGAATTTTGTTAGTATAGTGACTTTAGCTTTTACCTAAAATTGACTTGGGTTGGGGTATAGGTGGGCTTTTTTTGGATAAATATGTTGGTTTTTTTCTTCTTGTTTCTTCGAAACGTAAACGACTTGTCGGATGTACCTACATTATGTGGGTGGTCAAGTTCGATGCCTTTCTAATCTATTTCGTAATATTATAGGAATACCTTGTTAGGAATTGTTTTTTATAAATAATAACAATATAATGAATAGATTAGCGTAGAGAGCGCCTTAAAACAAGAAATACAAATACACAGCTTTGTATGGAAGTCTGTACACTGACCTCGCCCCTGTGTGTTGGTTTCTCTGTATGCAATTTCCGAAATTGGCTATATAGGGCTTCTATATTCAAATATTTACTTACAAAAAACTGTGAGATTATTAAAATAACTTTAACTAACTGTACCTGTACGTTAAACCGCGGACCGGGTGGTTTTTTCAAGTAATTTCAGGCTATATTCGTTTCTAGGAACACTTAGTATTTGTTTATGTAACACATGGTGAACGTATTAATATGTAAATATTTCCTCACAAATTTCAAAGAAAAACTATTATAACTTTACCTTATTTGTATTAAATTAATTCCCCCAGCCAGCTTCTCTATCCCCAATATTATAATTATTATTACAAAACTGTAATGTGTTAAAAAAAATTAGGTCAACTATAATTTATCATCCAGTTGGCCGTGAGAGTTGCTAGGGTGACAATAGGACCAATTTTCTTACTTTAACACCTCTGATACCGAATACCGAGGGGGTAGACACTCAGGATCTCTGTGTACACCGGAGTTCAAAAGAATTCAGCTTTGGTAGTGCATTGAGTTCAAAGCCTTCGTAACTCACAGTTCAGCTTTGACAGTACCTTGAGTTCAAGGCATATTGTACACCTGACCCGAGTTCTCAAGTGTCTACCCCCTCGCCGAATACAACGTTGCGCACGATGCCTAGACGCTGGTCCATTGGTGCCACGTTAGCCCTAGCAATTATACCTGCTTATAACTTTCTTTCATCTCAAAGGAGAGCTACTTAAAAAATTTGATTTTAAATATTCGATTACTCTGAATACTTCTAAAATTAAAAATCAATTGTTACTTAAGCCATAGTGATCGGTTAAAGGAAATCTCACGAGTTTTTTAACGATTTTATAAGTGGTTAAGTGTTTCTAAATTTAAATCTCCTGAACTATTCCTTTTGTAATTGACACAAGGACCAATTGAGGATGAGGAAAGAATTGATTCGATAGCCAACCAACCGCATTCATTTCGTGGGTTATTCAATTAACCGTCAGTCTATCCTGTCAGTAGCGTAGAAGAGATGGGTCCCTAGTTCGTTCCAATGGTAGTCGTGGCAAGTGAGGTTGACTCAAGTGAATACCTTTTTTCCTGCAATCAAAGGTCGAAGCTCGTTGTCGAGTCAAGCTAGTTAAGCTACTTTTGAAAATTATAGAGTGGGGGTCGATCGTTCCTTCCTTTCTTTCTTTGGTAGTCAGTGGTATTTTTCCTCGAAATCGGTTGCTTATACTGGTATGCAAATTGGTCAGTTTAGTTTAGAAGCCTGAGAATGACACGAGAGTTTTCTCGTTTTTGACTTGTAAAATTAAAAGTGACCTTGTTTTTATAATGGGAGGGGGGTCAAATCCTTACAGTTCTATACTTGAGAATAACTGTTATTCGTGAATTATATTTAGCAGGTAAAAATTAGTTATTCAAACTTATGCGTCAAGTGAAATCTGAAAATTATACCGGCTGTTTTATTATAATAATATTAGATCAGAGACCGTTAAGATTTATTTGACGATTTTTTCCTTATCATCCGATGTAGTTGAAGGAAAAACGACTATAATTTAATATTTTAACTGAAGTAAGTTTCCAGAATCGGGGGAAAAAATAACTTGTTATTTAACGTCAGATCGTCCTTGATTTTATCCTGCAGATTTTGTTGTGTTCGAATTATAACAAGGTTTTTATCTTTAATCTTCTTTTTCAATTCTTGCGAAGGCGTGAGCTTAGTTTATTTGCTTTAGAAATACAATTTCTGTGAAATGTTACAATCTAAATTGAAAATTGGTGTTAGGCCTAAATTTAACATGAATTTCTTTTGGTTGTTGGCACACAAATATCAAGCTATAGATCCTGGTTTCAAAATTAAGTGTAATTTAACTACAATTACACTTCATTCTTCCTTAAAGTTCTGTTTTGCAATGTATATATGTGCTATTGAAAAACCAAAACAATTAACTTATTTTTTAATTAAGAAATTTTTCCCAAATTGGGTTTATATTTTTGAAATTCTTTACTAATTATTTTCAAATATATCTACGATTAATTATACCGAACATAATCTCTATAAAATTATATACACTAAATTCACAACTAATTAACATAAATTTTGAAATAATTTCCACGTACGTAATTCGAAAATAAACACAAATATTTCTACAAATAAATTTATTTTTGGAAACATCTTTAGGTCAGTGATATTTACAAGAAATTATAAAAGCTAATGAAAAGCGTGTCCCTATGCCTGCGGGGTATTATGAAAGTTATTTTGCGTTAGTGAATTTTGTTACTATGTAATTTTAATTACGTATATAAGTTGTATCACTTTTTCGTCCGTCAATACGCCCATAATTATAAAGTATAATTCGAATAATTTTCCCTTATAAAATAATATAGAAATGTTATACTAAATAGGTGTATAAAAACATCTTTTAAGGTTTATTATTATCTCTCGAAATATACGAAAGTTGAGACTGACCCATATCTTCTCTTCCATCATTTATTGAAAGGACCATATTTTCAAAATGATGAACGAAAAACGTTTTTGAAATGTTTGCGTAGTTAGTTAAAGAGACGCTTGCTTAAAGGCCGACTTCCAATGAAAAGGGATCTAGCAAACTGAAAACCGAGCACCGAGACTAACAAAGGGGAGACTGTGAATATTTTCGAATTCCCTCTGGGGCAAAAGTTGGATGGGTGCCAGCAAACTGAAAACCGAGCACCGAGACTAACAAAGGGGAGACTGTGAATATTTTCGAATCCCAGCTGGGGCAAAAGTTGGAAGGGTGCCAAGCTAACTGAAGATGAACAATATAAATCTTTTTATTTTTTCCTCCCGTATTTTTTCTTTCCCTTCCAACTTTGCCCAGCGGGGATTCGAAAATCGGTGCACGGTAGCTCCATTTTAGTCTCGATGCTCGGTTTTCTGTTCGCTGGAAGTCGGCCTTTAAATTACGCTATTTAACATCCTGTAGCGTGTATTTGAAATATTCTAGAGATCTTCTAAGTATCTCTTTTTAAAAAGCCAGCCGATACATTTTCTGCTAATTGGGGAAAGATATTTTTGATTAGTTCGACCTTCTTTCTTTCTTTATTACGTGAAAAATATTTTACGTTCTTGTTAACTTAATTTTGTATGCCTAATTAATGTATATGAATTAGGAATAGATCTATACCGATTATAATTAATGATTCGCACGTATCATTTCACGCATCTTATTTTATTTTCAAGGTCAAAATCGTGAATAAAACAAACAGGTCAAGTTATTTTTAAACGGAAATATTTAGATTTGATTTTTATTTAGCGTGAAATGTGAAACAACTAGTCTTTAACTTAGATGTTTATTTGAGTTTTGGGGCAAAATTTCAATAGGAATTTTGTTAAAAACCCTAAACTTTCTAATCTTAATTAAATTGGTAAAATTAAACTCAAGAAAGTTTTTGTGAAACATTTAAAAAATATATATGTTTATATTAAAATCACTTTAAGGTAATCCCTAGCTATCAAGGCTGTTAAGACCGTTCTATTTCATAGACTATTTAGGGTTTAGTGTCTACATAGACGGGAAGCTCTTTAAGGTTTCCAGTCTCGGGCATTAATATTGCAATTAAAAATAATTTTTCAAGCTGTTTAATTTTAATTTAAAGTAAAACAGAACACATTTTATCATAGCTCTTAAATTTAATAATATAATAATAATATAAAAAGGAACAGTCTGTTTTGTTAAGATGAAGTAACACGTTAAAAAGAGGCTAATTAATGTAAAGGTTCAAATTAAATAAATAAAAATTAAAAGCCCGAAAGGTAAACTGGACCCTGTACACACATACACACATACATACACTTAAGCGATTAAATAATTTCCCTAATGAATACATTATATATATAAGTTGATTCTAGACTAGTTACTTAAAAATTCATAGAACGAACCGAGAGAACAAATGTAACATAATTAAATATTTACTTTAGCAATTACTAAAAAAGCAACGCCCCTACTCCAAGTGATTATTAATCATTTAGTGTATGAGTATATTTTAAATCTAGCGGGACACGAAACAGAAACACGTACAAGGATCAAGTGCCCTTAGCCAATCAAATAAGGTTATCTCAATATTTTTGCATAAATGCTAATTAGGGGGTCCTTGAAAGCTTCACTCAAAATAAAAATAATTTTTGATAATTTAATTTAATCAAATTATATTACGTAACCTCTATGAAATAAAACAGAATTATTTAACCTAATCAGAACTAAACACCAAACCAATCCACTTCTGTAGTGTTGTTGATATAAATCATGCATTTGGTAAAATATCTAATTCGGAAGTAAACGAATTTCCGCTAATTAAGAGCAAACAAACATTTTTCTGAATAAACCATCGCGTAGTTCCGAATAAGAACGACAAAACTAGCTTCTTCATAGCCTTTTCTTTAACCATTCACACCGAGTAATGAATCAAATACATATTTATTAATATGTTTATTTATTGTTAATTTTTTTTTCTTCTCTGTATTGTTTTGCCCTAGTAACCCTTTTTTCTTATTTATTGTCAAAGTTTACGAGAAACCCCTTATAAAAAATAATAGTTCCTTTTATGTTTACGGGATTCCTCCTTTAGTTAGTTGTCAATTGTTACACACCATTATTTCGCCTTGTTTCAATGATGTGTTGTTATTATTAGACACATACCTATTGTAAGCAACGACATAGCCCTAGATATTTTTGGGGAGAGGGGTAATGGTGTTGTACAATACAATGATAGTAGAACCTTGAGTTTAGTTTAACCAGGACAAAGTGGTCGTATTTCACCAAGACCCTGCTTCTTGTGTAATGGAAGAAGATATCATGAATTTGTGCTCTGTACTTTCTAAATTTATGAGAACGGGCTGGGTTTTCTTTATTTTTAAGTTTATGAATAGAGTTTTTGTTTTGGTATCAGTGACTTTATGTTTTCAGAGGAATATAACATTAAAACATGAATATTATAATAGGTAATTTATTATTAGTAGTGGTAGTAGTAGGCTTGGGATGTTGCCACTATTTTTGTGTTGTTTATTATACCTATTTTTTTGGTGTTTTAAAGGGAAGGCAAAGTGTAAGATATTTCTAAATTTTCTAATTAACGTTTATTAAAATTGTGTGGGTTTTTTCCTATCTGTAACAATGGAATTTTTGTTTTAATTTCAGGTCGTTTTTTGACTGAATGACGTCAGGATGGAAAATTCTGGCAAGTTGTGAGTGAGGCTGCAATATGGAAATAAGATACTGGTAAGTCGGCTGAAGCTATTTTGATTTATCATGTGGTTTTTAAGTGTGCTTGTACCACAACGTGTAGTACTTGATGCATATATACTTAATGTGTTGAGGTGGAAGCTAGTACTTGAACGGTATCCCATGCACTGCCAATTTAGATTCATTTTAGTCTCTGTTTTTGAGGAAAATCTTTAGAATGGCCAGATAATAATCACCCCTATTGATAAGAAAACATCATAAAAAAATTATTAAACTAGTCATTCAGCGACTTCATCGTTTTGAAATAATAATTTTAAGTCCTGTTTTCTTTGCGAAAGGAAATCGTACACGTGTTATTCTATGAAAGGTCCGCGGAAAATTTGGGTTTAAATTCGTTTTGATTTCCATCCAGGGTTTCAGACCTTGGATGTCGAGACTCGATGTCAAAGTAGCCTTCATTTAAATCCCTTTTTAATTGGGCGTCTTTATAAAATTTTTAATAATCGTTTTTCCCTCTCTCGCGTACGATGTCGTAACGTTTAATTTGAAATCTGTACACTTGCTCGATTCGATCTTGTATTCCGTTATCCTTTGGTTCGATGCCAGAAAATCCGCGTAATTTAAAATTGGTTTGACTTGAAAGGGAAGAAATTCACGAATCATGCATGGATTACCTCCTACTCTATTGGCCCGATCGTTGCTCGTAATCACGTTGGTTTTTGGATTACGAAACTTGCTGAGGTTAACCATAATAGTTAGTAGAGGGCTCTGTCGGTTAGCTATAGCATAGGGTCTAACCACCACCACCCTTCTATCATAAGTTTATAAGATATATTCCATAAGTTTGTATAACATTTCCTATGCTTCGTAATGTTAGAGAGTTGCTTACAGCTCGAGCTATAGTTCAAGAACGACGGAAGCGAGATTTGAAGTCCTACACTCGGTGGGTTAATTAATTTTGCATGCAGGACTTCCATCTAGGTCCTATTTAGTCTGCATTACTAAGCCTTTGACAGCGCCTCACCAGGCGTCCCTCGCTTTACCTCGAATATATGACCTACTTCAATCACTTCATGACAACTTGTATAACCAGTGACAAACTTATGTAAGGAACATATCTTATGAACTTATGTTGTTTTTCAATTAATGTTTGCGTGCGATGACGTGACTCTCGATGACGTCGTCTGCTAGGTTAGGATTTAGTTGTTTATACCTAGCAGGGGTTGAGGGGGCGGCGACGCGATGCTTATTTTCGGTTGAGGATGGTCGATGGTGCGAAGCGCGTTGTCAACGGAAAAAAAGTCAAGTGTAGTTACGGGCCACTGATTTAAAGCGCCAAATACTATAAGAGAGCAGCGAGTAACGTTTTAACAATAGCTTCCTCGTAATTATACAGGTCCTTCGCTACCGTTAGCTTTTTACCCCTTTTAAAACATTATTGAGGCAGCTAGCGCTTTCCAAAGGGGAAAATGAAAAGTATGCCCAGCCTAAATGCGCGAGATTTCAATTTAAAGGAATTGAACTCTGCAGCGGAAAGTTATAAAAGAATGATTGTTTTAGTTGTATGATTAATTATAAAAGTCCTTAACCCTTGTGAAAGTATAAGCTAGCGTAATTTTCATTTTACTGGAATTTTCCAGCATTACTCAGGACTTGCGAAGTCATTTTCTATGACTAATTCTAATCTCAATTTTATTTGTTTAATATTATAGTCAAACTGTGTTTAAAATTACTAGTACCATCCTCTTTTAAATACATTAGTTGTAAATTTGATAGTGCTATAAGAAAATTATCAAAATATTTGAAATTCTCTGACTTTTACAACAATTTTAAACATTTTTCTTGACATTAATGATAATTTTAAAATTCCTTAACTTAGGCTATACACATCCCAAAAATTTCCACACTTTCAAACACATTGTTTTCCAGTATAGGTTCTGGAGAACCCCATATATATTTAACATTTTCTTAATTAATAATTAAATTTATAATCCAATCCCATCCCACCCTTCATTTTCTACGGCCAAAATTTCAACACGTGATAGTTCTATAAATAGGCCCCGGATCCCTCCTACAATTTTTGCATCTAAAAAAAAAACTTCAAATCTAGATAGTACCCTATACTCTCGTAGAAAATGAAAAAAAAAACCTAAAAAAAAAGTTTCCTAAATGTCAAAAACATCAGAATTCTTGACAATGGGGATTTCCCCCTTGACTTAAAGTCTTAAAAAGTCTAGGTTACTCGAGGAATAACCTCGTAACGTAAATGTCATAATCTTCGATGCAATGTGTAACATAACGGAGTTTCAAAATACAAGCCAACACCTAATACAAAGTATACACACCCATAATGCAGCGCTGCGCTACTATATGCCTAAGTATGTCCTTTACGCCACCATTTGTTTTCGCCCCAAAAATTTCCTAACGCGTGTAATCGCTTCGAAAGATCAATAATATGTATTTTCTTCACATAGTTAAATGTTAAAAAAAAATGTATATATATTTTTGAGGCCCGAAACGTTTTCACTCAATATCAAGATAGAATTTCACGATAATGCCATTTTTTGCCCTAATAATATTCGATACTGTCAATCTGTAGCCTAGAAGAAAAACTTTTTAAATATCTTAAAAATTTATGTTGAATTTCAGAGAAAGTTTACTTGAATCTATTTTCTAGTTTTCCTCCAAGCGGTTTTATAAATTTTTCTCTCGATGTATGTACATTCCATACTTAATCATCCTTGTTTTTTAGGCTTCTTATGATAATGACATGCATTTGATATTTAAATTCTAGTTTTTTAATCGATTCGCCGTGATAGGTTGGGGTCCGGGTTAGAATCCAGCCTTAATTAGAGCTTTTTAAAAGTTTGGGGGTAAAAATAGAGTAACATACATTGGTAGCTATGTGGACAACAAACGTGATGGAGTGTGGCTGGACTTGCAACGTTAAAGCCCAATCTAACGTCTTTGTTGTACAAATACCCAATCGATACAGTGGTACAGAGATGGGAGGAGCTAGGGGGATGTGACGTCAATATTGATAGTCTAAATTGCATGGCCTGAGCTGAAGACCTCCAATCTGGTAAGTTCGTAGTAGCAGACGATACGCCCCTTCCTTGGATAGGGTCGTTACATCTTATTTTGTAAGATAACCTCTGTAAGAGCGTCACTAATAG
Organism: Phalangium opilio; assembly: GCF_054372755.1. Classification (NCBI taxonomy): domain Eukaryota; kingdom Metazoa; phylum Arthropoda; class Arachnida; order Opiliones; family Phalangiidae; genus Phalangium; species Phalangium opilio. The sequence goes on from NW_028324151.1 coordinate 4,013,046, forward strand.
ACAGACAGACAAACTTATTATAATTGCAATATCCTCTTGGGTTTTATTATTATTATTGAAGGTCAGCTGTGTTTAGCCCATTTTACGCGTGATTTTATCACTTACGTGATGCATTTCAAGGATTGGTTTCTTCTTTCCCTATTGTTAATAGATACCCTTTAACTGATGGTCATGGAACCGTACATGTTTTGTTTTGGTGGATGCCTTTTGCTAAATTGTTTGCAAGCTCGGTTAGGTTTTAATTTTTTTATATACCTAAGTTTAATTCAGCCTGAGTTTGCCATAGGTAGTACTGTAAACTTAGCTAGGAACTTAGCTTCGATAGCGTTGCTTTCTTAGCCTGAAATATAATGTACTCCGATTCTCGTGAATTAAAAAAAGGTGGCCTTGTTCTACCCATAATTTTTTTATTAAAATATCTAGGGTTTTTTTCTTTTTTTTTTAATTTTGGGAAAATATTTCTTTCCTTGGGTTCTCTCTCTTGTTTGCGGTAATACCAGAATATTTGAGCTTATATAAAGGGGCAGACAAAGAAAGCGTGTATTCTACTGTATTTTCTCAAGGGTTTTTTTGGTGAACATCGTTGTAGACAAATAAAACATTCCATAGGGACTATCTTACTGCATATACAGAGTTTTTCTGATAAGTCTGGGATACCATAAATTAAGGTGGATGAATTCTTTGGGAAATCAATTTTGACTATAGAAAATGGATAACTTCTATCAATCTCCATTTTTGTTGACAACAAGGGACACTGTTTCAAATCGAGTTATGATTTGATTTCAGTGTTTTATGGATGACCCCTTAATTAATTAAATTAGAAATCATTGTCTAAATCAGTTTCTTAATTAAATTTAAGGGGTCATCCCTAAAATACTTTGTTTGGCCAATCTTAAATCGAAAACAGACGTGTCCCTTCAAAGTGTCTGACGTGTGAACGCGCCTCTAGTGAGTGATGTTCCCATGAAGTATTTTTTGTCTCGAACTTACCCACGTGATCTCGCGATGATCTTCTTTTTCTGGCGGAATTTTTGCTCGAAATTGTTATGAGAAAAATGCAAATTTTTTCTGCTCAAGCAAATTTGTGTGGCTGGCAAGCAGCTGCATTTTTATATTAATAATAATGCCCCTAGTTTTTGGTTCCGTTTAAGTTGGTTCTGGACTGTTTTTCTCCTCATATTTATGATTTTTTTCGGGCGATCCCATGGTTGATACGGTATGATACAACGTCAGCAGGGCCAGCTGGAAATCGCCAGCGTGTATAATGATTTCAGATTTTATTATTTTCTTGGATTATTTTACATATTAACGCTTCTTTATTTGAGCGTATTAACTTTGAGATTTGGTCGAGTGAAGTGTGAATTATGTTTTGTGTAACAAGAGCAAATAGAAGTAATAGAGAGTAGGCACTAAGAAAGGGGCTTTAAAGGGCTGGTTTAAAGCAAAATAAAGTTATTTTTTTATTATTGATTTTGCACTAGAGAAACATCCAGAAAATTTGTCTGAGTGATTTTAAAATTGAAATTAGTTTGAGATTTGATACATAATTTGAAATTAGCACTTACAACCAATCGCGTAACGCCCTGGATTTCTGGTTAACAAAATTCCCGTGGAAGAATCGATAGAAAACACTTCATCCTCCCTTTGAGATGGAATTCATAAACCTAGGATGAAACGCAATTTAGTACGGGCAAAGGCAGGGTGTTGCGCTACAAGCCCTGCTTTTACCTGCAACACTAAATTGCGTTGCCTATGAATTCCAATTTTTATCTACTTCATATTTGCCATATTTGATTATAATAAAAAATAAAATACCACATCTTACTTATTAACTTAAGCTTGTATTTAAATTAGCCAAACTAATTTTTATTTTCTCATTTATTTATGAACCTCATTGGAAAATTAATGATGAACATATTTTTTTTATAATTAACCCCTTTTCCGTTAATCGTGGGGGTAATATAACAAAATGAGCAATTATATTTGATTTAATTGCCAGGGATGCTACGCTAATAAGGAGATGAAGGAACTCCGTAGAAAAAAATTTACATCCCTTATCATAGAGAAAGAGAGAAAAAAATTTAGACGTTTCGCAAAGTTGGTCTCATTAACCTAGCTGGTTTGAAAAATCTGGGTCATACAGAACGCAGACACTTTACCGAATTATAATGCTAGAAAAAAAATTAGCAATTGCTTAAGGAACTTCTTAAAAATCCCGCCGGAATGTTGTCGTCTTTTAACAATTAAAAAAAAATAATAATAAAAAGTAAATGACAAAAATTATTTTGATGGTCGAAGTTTGTTGCTGGTTTAATTCCCCATAGACTGTAGGTCTATGTGTTTACTTGTATCTCCTTTATTTTGTGCAAAAATTAATCGACTGCCATTAGAGACTAGACTCACTAGTCGCCTGCCCGGGGAATTTTTATGTAAAATAGATTATCTCGAAGTTATCATAGTGAAGGTACATTTTGAAAGGATTAAATTGACACATAAAAAGGAATTTTTAGGGTTTATTAATGCAGAGTGTCAAAATGTAATAGATGTTACATTTTCGACTCAAAATTTCCCAAAGAACATCCCCCTTAATTTATAACAGAACACTCATTGTATATCCGTTTAGCCACTTTCAGGCAACACATTCTTTTAAAATTTTACTTGCAATTCATTGAATTGCTGGAATTTTACCGGCAAATATTGAATAACTTTAAACCATTTATTGTACAATAAGAACGCAATATCAAATTAAGTTTTGATAACTTCACCTTTATTTACTTCTGTTTAAGCGTAAGTCCGGTTACCCCCTTTTAAACTTTACGATGATGTCACGCCTTTTCGAAACGAGTAATGGCACATTAGTATTTTTGCTTTAAGTCGACTCTACGGGTAATTAAGGCTGTGTGCCATTATTGTCCAAAGGATGATTATTATTTTGGTTAGGAACGGGTTACGTTAGGGTTAGGAAATGGCTCGTGCGTGTATCGGACGCGTTTCTTTTTTCTTCCTTTTTTTTATTATTTATTTAAACAGGTTTCAAATGTGGACTATCCCTTAACAACATAGGTGCGGAGGTTAGTTCTATATGGTTGGTTAAAAGTGTTTAGTGATAGGTTTTCTTTTGACACACTTTCCAACTTGACTTGGCGTCAATTTTTGAATTTTGTTTACTTTTATAGTCTGTGACTGGTTTGATTTAAACTTTTATTTTTCGTATAATGGTTGGTGTTTTGAATAATTAATATATGTTCAGGATTATGGGCTTGTTTTTGGTCTTAGTGACATTTAATTATTTTGTTTTTCTAATATTGTTTTATTATTGGGGAGGAGATCTTTTGAAGTTTTGCCATTATGTAGTTGTAGGGTTGCTACTGTATCTGGAAATAACGGGAAAATCTGGGATTTTGAATATGTTTGTCAGGGGATTTTTGTTAAATTGTTTGTCAGGGGATTTTGTGTTTTAAATTGTTTGTCAGGGGATTTTGTGTTTTAAATTGTTTGTCAGGGGATTTTGTGTTTTAAATTGTTTGTCAGGGGATTTTGTGTTTTAAATTTTTTGTCAGGGGATTTTGTGTTTTAAATTGTTTGTCAGGGGATTTTGTGTTTTAAATTGTTTGTCAGGGGATTTTGTGTTTTAAATTGTTTGTCAGGGGATTTTGTGTTTTAAATTGTTTGTCAGGGGATTTTGTTAAATTTTAAAATGCAATTTCTTCATGAACTCTTACATTTACAAGTACTAATCATTTTTAAACGCAAAACCTGATTTTTCTACAAATAAAAGTGGAAATTAAAATTAGTCCAGGAGAATTATTTTAGACAATCAGGGAAAACCATGGAATAGTCAGGGAATTTTGAAATGAAAAAGCGCCTGACTATCCAGCTACCCTGCATGGTAACGAATCGAAGTTAACAAATATTAACCAGGCAAATATGTACAGTACCGACGACTTTATAAAACGTCCCTTTAGGAAGTTTAAAACCACTTTCGCTAAGCATTGTGGGATATAGAGAGATCTAAAAGGGAAATTGATTTTCGGTTAATCTATTTGTCTTGAAAATTGATGGGGAAGTTTTACGCTTTGAATTTTTGGTAGTAGGGTGGGAATGAAATATCTTTCTTCGAAAAAATTGGGGTGGACCACTTTGATGAAAAATCTCAAGCAAAGACTAACGCGTATAGTGTACCAATACCAACCGGCAGTCCCGAATTATTTTATTGTCTGTATTTTGAGAGAGAGAGAGAGAAATTTTAAGAGTGAGAAGGGGAGAGTAATTTCGGTATCAGTTGTTGATTTAAATCGGACAGTGTATGGGATATTTATTTACGCTCGTCGTATATTCTGTTTTAAATTTAATATTTCTTTTGATTGCGGTTTCTGACGCAAGGATTATTTTATATTTTCTTTCAAAAGGTGTGTGCGTGCGTTGAAATACGAAAAAGGAGTCACCCCCTCAACAACGCTTATACGTGTTTGGGTAAGTCCACAATATTTTATTTACCTGCGTTTTGTTTTAGTTTTTAAGTTTTTTATTTATACGGAAGTAAAGGTGAGTGGTATAGTATGACAATCACGATTTGTTGGGTTCAGCAAGGGTTTATAGTGTAAAGATGTAGACCTGAAGTGGTTAGGATTATGTGAAAGAAATGTATTTGCGTCAGGTTCATCATGACGTTGAGGTTTGCGAACTGTGAACTTTGAACTCCGTGAATAATTTTTTTTTGAACTTGTTAAGTTATGGTTTTCTGAATAACAATCAAGATTTGTTGGGTTGAGGTTAATTTTAGCGTGAAGTTGTAGACACTAAAGTTGGTTAGCATTATGTAAAAGGAAATGTATTTACATCAGGTTCATCATGACGTTGAAGTTTGTGAACTTTGAACTCCCTGATTTTTTTTTGCACTTGTTAAGTTATGACTTTGCAAAAGACCCATATCGTGTTTTACAAATACGTCTTCTCCTTTGAAGAGATACACATTTAACATCGTGTACCACTCGCGAATAGATTTTTACAGTTAAAACCATTCATGACACATGGGTGGTCTTCAAACATAGGCTCTTTCGGCTCAAACCTACATTTACACCGCGGCATTTTGATGACTCATGAATGAAAAGGTTCCGAGCTTCATATTTCATGTTAACGTTAGATAGGTAATATTAATTACAAACCTATGTAACGAAACTGCAGAAGGGTTTTTAATTAGAATTATCCTCTAAATGAGTAATTAAAACAAATTAATAAATTAGTAACGACTGAACGCATGAAAGTCATGTGTACCTCGAAACTATTATTCAACAGCAACCATAATAGTCCACAAACTGTTAAAATAATCAACATGCAGTCGCAGTATAAAATATATACTGGACACGCTCCATTCTTTTGAGATATTCTGATTCTCAACTACGTTTACTGTATTTGTACGATTTCGTGCATGGCTTTACGGGGGTGGTCTGTTTATTTACGGGAACGATATATAAGATTTGAAATTATTATTGTTATTGTTCTCTCCCTTCTTGGTTGCTTTTTTGCTTCAAATACGGTCCGTTTCGTGAGTTCTTTAGCCCCGTTTATACATATACAGGGTGTTTCTGATAAGTCTGCCATAAATTTTTGAGTACAAAATTTCTAGAAACTTCTATCAATGACATTTGTTTGTCCCAAGGGACACTGTTTTCCAGTTATGATTGGTCAAAGTATTTTACGGATGACCCCTTAAATTTAATAAAGAAACTGATTAATACAATGATTTCTAATTTAATTAATTAAAGGGGTCATCCCTAAAACACTGAAATCAAATCATAACTCGATTTGAACCAGTGTCCCTTGTTGCCAACAAAATGGAGACAGATAGAAGTTACATTTCATTTTCGACTCAAAATCGATTTCCAAAAGAATAAACATCCCCAGACTTAATTTATGGTATGCAGACTTATCGGAAACAACACCCTGTATATTATAAACCCCCAAAGTAAAATCATTCGCATAGTCACGTACATGGCGAATTTATTTAAAATATAATATATATATCCCTTACACTTCCGGATCGGATATTTAGGCTTAGCAAAGTAGAAAACAATTTTTTTCCCCTTCTGTATGTACATAAACTAAAGCCGTTTTTTCGTTTTTCACAAAATATTTGATATCAACAAGAAAATTACTCTCAGTCTCTGTGTGTGTTTCTCTTAAATGCTAATATAATTTCCCCTAAACCGGTTCAGAAATTAACTTACTCCCATGTCGCAATTTTTATTAAAAAAAATAAATATAAAGATTACCTATAACTCAACACGAATTTAAGAAAAATAATAATTTTTAAGGGAATGTCAACTACCCCCTAATTTGAATACGTTGTTTTTTTGTCAGCCTGCAATACCGGTTATAGTTGCGTGTTCGGATTCTCTCTATCTGTTTTTTCTTGCAACAAATTAGGTCGGCGTTTACTGAGGTCTTACCTTAATTGACTTTAGTATTAGTAATTTAACTTCCTTCCCCCTCTCACCCCCTGTTTGAAAAATTTGAATTTTTTAAATTATTTATTCAAAATAACTGTGTTTATTTGTTTGTTTGTTGGTATATAGCTTACTATAAGTTGGGTTATTTTATTTGCATAATTCCAGGGTAATTTAGGGTATATATTTAAACATTCTTGGAATTATCCGGGTTTCTTTATAAAATGTGCTGATTTTTTACCCTTTTCAAGATTGTTAAAAATTTAGTGCTCATAGAGATATACTATGCATCAAAAGTCAGCTTCTAGTACTACTTTTTTTCGTATGAGGTTTAACGTAATGTACATATCCGCCAAAGCCTTTAATCTATTGGCTACTTAGGTTGAAGTAAATATAGTGGAACGCATTCTGTATACACTTTGAGCGGCTTAGAATGTGCCGATTTAAGAAAATTCCAACGGAGAAAAACAATTCTTAAAATTGAAAAGACATCTAGTACTACTTTTTTTCGTACGAGGTTTAACATAATGTAGCAATTCGCCCAAGCCTTTTATCTATTGAATACTTAAATTGAAGTAAATATAGTGGAAGGTATTCTGTATACACTTTGAGCGGCTTAGAATGTGCCGATTTACGAAAATTCCAACGGAAAAACCAGTTCTTAAAATGGAAAAGAAAAATTAAAAAAAAAGTGATAAAAAAAATTAAAGGGGATGCATATAAATCTATCAAAATTTTTTTAGGCAATTAATTTTTTTTATTTACCGAGGATGTGGTAATCCTTGATGCAAATTTTTAAAGATATCGCGAAATTATATAGGTACGATTTTGGGAGGGGCCAACTTGGGATTAAATTATAATATAAATATATAACGAAATTAGATCGAGAGTTTAGAATAATTTTTATTTTTTTATTTTTTAGAATAATTTTTATTTGCTTAAAAAATCTAATAAGGGTTATAACATCTTAATTTTGCTTTAAAAAAGCAAAAACTTCATTGCACTCGGAAAGAATAATTGTTTGTCTCACGTTGAAATGATACCATAGCTCAAAGGCGAAGTGTATCTATATATTAATATGGTTTAAATAATGCTGATTCTACCTTTGATTCTAATATATAATCGTTGTTTTAAAAATAAAAATGACACAGGGGTATATAATAATAATTACAAATTTGGAGATATAAATTTTAACTTTGTTTTTAGCCCTGAAGGATTTTTAATTTCGTCATCATATCTAGATTATTTCCGCCTTACGTGGGTCTATTTTTTTATTTTTTTTTAAAATTTTTTTTTAAAAATATTTGAAAATATTATTTCTTATAATATATTTTGCAATCGCATTTTTTAGATATTTATTGACATTTTAAAACGTCGAAAATGCCTTATAAAGTTATAATTGTAGTGTACCAACTAACTCGTTTGAATTTCAAGTCGATATTCAATACCTTTTTTAATATGTTAAAATGCCTGCGAGCGTAGATTATTTTAATTGTAATCAGGCCGCGGTCCCTAGGTTGTTTTCATGAAAGGTTTTATTTTCGACTCCACCTTTTGATGGAATATTCAACCCTCGCTTTTGGTGTAAGGCCTAACCCACCTTGGAATAAATATACTGGTACATTTTGGCCCGGCCTGTAACACCAAGAGAGGGTTTTTTTGTTGTTATTAAATATAGGGCGCGTAGTTACGTGTGTAACGTAGAGGTACAGCTTGTCTTAATTGTCCTAGAGACAAAAAAAAAATTGTTCTTGAGAAGTTGGAACTAATTTGGTTAAGGTTTTATTGTTAGATAAGAAAAGCAATCAATGACTCGCGCTGTCTCAATGATTCTCTGTCGGTATGAGTTTGAAATATTAATTTGTTTCTAATGATTAGGGGTTAGATAAATTGGTAATGGTTTTATGAAGGATGGGATATTTTGTTATTTGAGCCGTGATTGTTAGTTGGAACGTTTCTTGGCCCTTATTCCCTTAATTGTGAATTGGAACGTTTCTTGGGCCTTAATTGTGAATTGGAACGTTTCTTGGGCCTTAATTGTGAATTGGAACGTTTCTTGGGCCTTAATTGTGAATTGGAACGTTTCTTGGGCCTTAATTGTGAATTGGAACGTTTCTTGGGCCATAATTGTGAATTGGAACGTTTCTTGGGCCTTAATTGTGAATTGGAACGTTTCTTAGGCCTTAATTGTGAATTGGAACGTTTCTTGGGCCTTAATTGTGATTTGGAACGTTTCTTGGGCCTTAATTGTGAATTGGAACGTTTCTTGGGCCTTAATTGTGAATTGGAACGTTTCTTGGGCCTTAATTGTGAATTGGAACGTTTCTTAGGCCTTAATTGTGAATTGGAACGTTTCTTGGGCCTTAATTGTGAATTGGAACGTTTCTTGGGCCTTAATTGTGAATTGGAACGTTTCTTGGGCCTTAATTGTGAATTGGAACGTTTCTTGGGCCTTAATTGTGAATTGGAACGTTTCTTGGGCCTTAGCTGTTAATGAGCACGTTCTTTGGGCCCTAATTGTTAATTTGAGCCGTTCCTTGAGCCATAATTGTTAATTTGAGCCGTTCCTTGAGCCATAATTGTTAATTTGAGCCGTTCCTTGAGCCATAATTGTTATTTTGGAATTACGAAAAACACAATACTTGACACAAACTTCGTCATTTTTATTTGCATTTGATGGTAAATTTAAAATATCTGAAAATAGAGCAAATAAAATTTTAAAAATAACTCCATATAGATAAAACAAATGTAAGTTTCACGTTATACTTCATCAAATACATAATATTGTTGAAACGTTTTAAGATGGTTAAAACGTTTCGTAATGCTTTTAACAACGTTTTCGAAATTAGAATTTGGTTCGTCAAGTTAAAAGTTATAACAAAAGCTGGTTTCTCTTATATGGCCCACGCATACCAGCCCTATCTTTTTACTATACCACAAAAATTCACCCTCCCGTAACGAAAACGAGGGTAGTTTACTCCTCAAACAAAATAGGTCAAAGGTTAAAAATTCTATAAGCCTGACTTATCTAGCTTAGAGTAGAAATCGGGGCTATAATCATTTGGGAAAAAAGTTAAATCGTTATATTCACGAGGAAGTACTGTGTATAACTATAGAGAAACGTCTCTCTCTCTCTCGCTCTCTCCCTTGAGAGAGAGAGAGAGGGAGAGAGAGATGCTTGGAAAAGACAAAAGATCAAAACTAGAAGAATTATATATGAAAAGGGGAAGGTAGAGAAACTTTTAGACAATATTATTTCTCCTCATTTTCATTCCTACACGTAGAACCATTTTTTTTAACTCGTTTTATTATGAATTGGATCAGTTTTCATCATGAATAATCAACTTGTTATATTAAGATGATTGTACTGGGTGTTACCAGGGATAGATTTAATTTTTGAAGTAGGAATAGAGAACAGAGTAATCTGAGCGCGCGCGTCAAAGTCCCGGACAGCCCTTCCACGGGACGGAGGGGTATGAAAGAAGAGAGACAGAGGTAAAAAGGAGCTACGTATTTTTCGCCGTCCCCGTCAGCAACGTCATCAAAACGTAGTTTAAGTCAACCAATAAGATAATTTAAACTTTTCGTTACGTGTTGGAGGGAGCTGGGGCTCTATAATGGGCTATGAGTCGGACTGAAGTAAATACTAAATGTTCTCCATTCCTACTTCTAAAATTAAATCTATCTCTGGTGTTACAAGCAATATTCTTGCTAAAATTCAAAGAAATTCTCGTCTATATTCCAAGAATAAAGTAATTTTGTCTTAAATCTTTCTCTTGGTCGCCACGCTTGACCGCTGAGACGGGAACTAGCTTATATTAACTGTTAGTGCTAGGAACACCGTGAGAACAAACAATGCTCTCTTATTATTTTATTAGCGGGAATTTGTAGCAGCGGGAATGTCACCTCTTTTCTTTTATAGTATTTTTTTAAAGAAAGCGGCTGCACCGGATAATTACGCTATTTTAAGTCATTTTGTCGCCCGTTTCCCTTTCCTTGGATTGTGTATATCAAAGCTCGATGGACAATTAGAACAAAAAATGCATGCGCAAAGGAATTCCCGCAATTTTAATATTTTTTTTTTCTTGCGATGGGTAAATGAACTGCAAAGCTTTGCCCATGGGTTTAGTTGGCAAATAAACGTTAAGGTTTTAGAGTATATTTAGAATTTTAGATTATATTATATAATTGAATTTTATTTTATTTTTTTAAGATGTATAGAAAGAGAAAAATGGGTGATTTAGATTTAATGAATTAATGGTTGCTTGGTTGAATGAATGAGAGAAAATCTTGGTCAAGGAATTCAGTATAATGGTCGAATTTAGATGGTAATTGTATATTTTATTTTTGGGATATTATTGTTCCCGTTATTATTGCAATTTCCTTTTCTTGATTTCCATCTTTTTCAATTAAATTAGTTTTTATTTAATTTTATATATATATAAATATATATTTTAAAAGTGGGTTTTAGGTTTTTGGTTTTTTTTTTTACAAATATTTTTTTATCTTCAATAGTTATTTATTTATTTTATTAATTGAAGAATTTAATTTTAATTGCCCTCAAAAGTTAACAAACACACACACACACACACACATATATATATATATATATATAAAAGGAGCGTATATAAAATATATATATATACATATATATATATGTATATATATATATATATATATATATATATATATATATATATATATATATATATATATATATATATATATATATATATATGTATATGTATATATATGTATATGTATATGTATATGTATGTATATATATATATATATATATATATATTATATATATATATATATATATATATATATAATATATATATATATATATATATATATATATACATATACGTATATGTATATATATGTATATGTATATGTATATGTATATGTATATGTATATGTATATGTATATATATATATATATATATATATGTATATGTATATGTATATGTATATGTATATGTATATATATATTTATATATATATTATATATATATATATGTATATGTATATGTATATGTATATGTATATGTATATATATATATATATATATATATATATATATATATATATATATATAATATATATATTATATATATATATATATATATATATATATATATATATATATATATATATATATATATATATATATATATATATATATATATATATATATATATATATATATATATATATATATATATATATATATATATATATATATATATATATATATATATATATATATATATATATATATATATATATATATATATATATATATATATATATATATATATATATATATATATATATATATATATATATATATATATATATATATATATATATATATATATATATATATATATATATATATATATATATATATATATATAATATATATATATATATATATATATATATATATATATATATATATATATATATATATATATATATATATATATATATATATATATATATATATATATATATATATATATATATATATATATATATATATATATATATATATATATATATATATATATATATATATATATACATTTTATATACGCTCCTTTTAGAATGGAATTTAAAAAAAATATTCCAGAAAGAATTATAATATTAAAATAAATATTCTAGAATGAATTATAATATTAAAATAAATAAGAATTATAATATTAATTTCATTGAAATGAAGAGGTATTTCAAAATTTTATTTTTTTTTTAATTTAAATAATACCAACTTATATCAGAGTTTTAAGGAAGAGATCTAAATTCTTTCTTAAAAATTCAAAAGTAAAAAAAAAAAAAATAAATAAAAGTCGGTTCTAAGTCGTCGCAATCCCATTATTCAACCCGTATACTTACTTTCACTACCTACTACTTGGTAGTACAGTTAACCTTTTTTTCGCCTTTGCATCCCTTTTGTACCTTGGTGCACTTTAATACCGTATAAAAAAGGTTTTATGGATAGAGGGGAGGGGGGTGGGATACGTCCTTCGATATATCACGAGGCTCATCAAGAAAGTGTCCCATTAAATTGACCCCAACTCCGGGAGGGGGGGCGGAAGAAGGGAGCGAAAGCCCTGGTTGAACTCGTTACTCTAGTATTAATTCTTTCAGAAACTCCCATATATAAAAGGTTAGGAATACATATACACCTAATTGGAATAATTGCGTACTCCTTTTCACTTAACGTATCTAGGCGGGCTTTGTGGGAGGAGCTAGACTAATAATTACGTATGACCTCGCATCGCATTGCTACCAAATAATTAAATCGCAGTTAAAAATATGTCAGAATTATAAGGCGTAACTGGTACTAAGTTCTCAAACCCCGCCCATAAAACCCGCATAGAAAGAAATTAACATGGATTGTATATTGGGGCACAATTATTCCCATTACTCTGTATGTATCCCTGCAAAGGCCTAGTTGCCTAGACTTCCCTATAGAAAAAGAGTGATTTTCAGTGAATCCGATTCTGTTGCCTTCCACCTTTTCACCTAGATAACCTTTTTTTTTACTTTCTTTTTATTTGGGAAAAGGGTTTTATTTCTTTTTTGAAAGAGCTGGTAGGTCACGTGTACCTTTATCTATCCCTCTCTCTCTTTCTAAGATGTCGGTCGTCGTCTTGAGCAACTTTTACTTGTGTTATATCAAAGAGAAGTAATCTTTTAAGAAGATTCGGGGTTCAATTCGGTTCGCTATGGTACCGTTTGCACTTAAAAGAAATATATTATATGATCTTAGGGGTGTTTTTTTTGTATGATTAATCTTAATCCAAAGAAATTGGATACGGAGGTATTTTTTATTTTCTTCTTTCATGATTTTTTTGGGGTTTAAAAGTGGTAAATTAATGACAACTTTCTATACCGAATTTTTCTATGATTTTTTTTATTTTTTATTCTGGGTTTTAAATTTTAGTTTAAATGTTGTAAATTAATTTTACAATTTTCTATGCTGACGAAATGCGTTCGTAAAGTAGTTTAGGGTTTTTAGAAGTTTTGGTGAATTGTTAGAATTTTACTGAAAATTAAGTAGAAATTAATATGCAGTTTTTTTTATTTTAAAGGGATAATGAATGAAGTAGAAAAATAAGTTATTTTAAATTTGATTAAGGGTGTTAACGAGCTAAATTCACTACTTTGAAAATTCGTTAACTGCTTTGCGAGTAAGCCCAACTCCTAGTGTCCATTACGCGTCATTACCGAAACTTAATTACCTGTATCTTCTTTAGATAAAAATGTTCATGGTTCCAATTTAATTATTCATTATTTTACACGCTCTTTCAATTAACCCTTTAAGTTCTTAGCTATGGATGAAATAAACAAAACGTAATTTACAGTACAGGAAAATATTTGTTTATTGCGCGGATTAAATTTCTATTTCCTTGGGAAGGGTGACTTTATACTCTTTCGAAAGTGTTAAACTGGTTAAACCTTTGCCCCCTAAGACACTTCTTCCTACACCTATAGGGTGTCGCAGGTAATTTAATTCTAAATATAGTTAGCTTCATTTCTATATGAAATTAATTAATCATAGTTTGAAAATCTTCTTTAAATAAATAGATAAAAAATAAACATAGTAATTCGTGAAGTGAAACATAGCGAGTCCCCTCAAAGGGGTGTCTCCCTTCAATTTCTAAAACGAGTTTTATTTTGAATTTTTGACCATGCATGCAGACACACACGCTATTTTTTATTTCACTTTCAAAACACTTTGACAGAAATCCAAACCCTCCTCCCAATTTTTTTTTTCCTGATAACTCCTTCGGTTTTGGGATACCTATTTAATTGAGATTATTATATTTCTAAACACCGAATCTCTTCTCAAGACCTTTTCTAATGATAACGCCCGAAGGGATGACCGGATGTTAGTCGATACATCCCGAACCAGTATAAGAGGAAAGAATAAGTACAGGGTGTTATCAGGGATAGATTTAATTTTAGAAGTAGGAATGGAGAACGGTTTGTATTTACTTCAGTTATTCCGACTCATAGCTCAGTATAGAGCCCTTCCCTCCAACACGTAACGAAAAGTTTAAATTATCTTATTGGCTCACTTAAACTACGTTTTGATGACGTTGCTGACGGGGACGGCGAAAAATACGTAATTCCTTTTTACCTCTGTCTCTCTTCTTTCATTCCCCTCCGTCCCGTGGAAGGGGGTCCGGGACTTTGACGCGCGCCCACATTACTCCGTTCTCCATTCCTACTTCTAAAATCAAATCTATCCCTGGTGTTATAAAATGGTAATTATAGGACCCCGAAGTAGAGCTGGAGTTTTGAATGGGAAATCAATTTTGAGTCAAAAATCTTCTATATTTTGAGTTGCCTCTTACACCCTGTATAATATAAATTTGGTAGAATATTATTAGGACCACGGGCGATATCTTACTGTATATTTTAATTAGTTAATTAATGTCGTTTCTTTTTTTCCTTCTTAAATTATAACGCTATTATAAGATTTCTACGCTTATATTCGTTAAAATATTGTAGTAGTTAAAGAAGAAAATTTAGTTTCGCATCCCGCGGGCTAATTAAATTTTTGACTTAATGTTTCCCGCTGCATCTAATTAGCTAATTTATTTTATGCAAATTAATTTTACTATATCGTGCACGAGCTGTGCGTGTAGTAATATTGCGTATTTCCGTTAATTTTGACCTAAATTTTATTTATTTTCTTTTTATTTTGTTTTATATTTTTTTTTATTCGATAATATTTTTAGTTGGCATAGATTAAATTTAAGAAAATATGACATTATTTGAGTGGGATTATTTTTCGAAATTTTCTTATGTTAAATTCCATGATTTTGGGTTTCGAAAGGTGGTTTTTTATTATTTGAATTTGATTTTATTTGGGAAATATTTAACTAATGTTAGGGCCAGTTATTTCAATTAAATTGATAATTTTCAATGGAATATTGGCGCAAATATTTTAAATTTCATATTTTGTAGCCTGTCCTTTGCTAAGCCGTGTTCACACTAGATTTTTTGAAAGCGTTTCGAACCCTTTTTTAGAAAGAGACCTAACCTATTTCAAGCAATAATAATTGCATTATCTCATTAAAGATGTCAATGGTTAACATCTAAAAATGTTACTTTTGAAATCGGTTTCAAAGTGTAACCGAAGTTAAAAGATTAGCTGTTCGTTCGAATTCCATTCCCAAACACAGACACAATACCTTCCTAGTTATAATTTTATACTTAATTTAATATATTTAAATTAATTATTTATTATTTATTATTTATTTATACGATTTTATAAGACTCCTACGTGTAAGAAATGCACCTGCTTTGTGTATTTCCTTCTCTAATCGCGTTAGTTAGGCCTAGGCATTGGTGAACTTTTGAAAAATTGTACAAATATTAATATTACACCTGCTTCTTCTTACCGAATTAGGCTTGTTGTACCGCTGTACTACTAAGGGAATTGTAAATATTTATGTCAATATTTTATTTATTTATTTTTTTGTAAGAACAAAACGTGCGAGTGAAAAGAAACCAGTTAAAATAACCTAATTACACTTAAACCTCTCTCCCTAGCTTCCTCCATCCCCTTTAAAAAGAGCCTACCAAAGTCGTAAAATTTCCATCACAAAACGTGTTGTTAAATTTAAAGGGATAGTGGTGTTTAACTTTAATTCGATTACCAAATAAGGTTAAGGTATATTTTTAAATACTTGAAAAATATCATGTGAAAATTGAGCCCTTAGTTCTGCCTTGAAGGAGAGAGTTATGGAGTGGTAACTCCATTAGCTATAACGTTGCCTCTATACTTCCACCTACCTCACCGCTGTGCTCCCAGCATCCTTAGTGGCGTTTAGGTAGGGTAGTACAGTACGGAATCGTAAAAGGCGCCCTCTCTGTCTTAAAAATAGAAGCTAATTTTTATGCGAATGCAATGGCGCTACGTGGCAGCACTAGCACAATCGCCTACATACCAAAGGGTAGGGCGTGAATTAGCAAGGTACACTGGGAGCGTTTCAGTGCATTCCACAGACAGGTAGCCCATCATCATTACCACTCCATCTTACCTCATTTCTCCTTGGTTTTGCTTTTTTTGTTGCTAATCGTAGTATGGCAAAATATTCTAAAACATTTTCGACTCAAAATTTATTAAAAATAATAATTAAACAATATTTTAATAATATTACACGATACTATCCCTTTCTGATATCGTGTAATTTGATAGGATATATTGGAAATTAATGTCAGAAATCCTAAACCGCCACCTTGCTTGCACCTTAACACCATTTTTTGAAGATTTATTTCACCATAATCCCTTAGGGGGATATTCCGGTATCTCATAAATTCCAAAACCCCAAAATTTCAGTTGGGTTTCCATTTCTTATAACCGTAGCGCGTGCTTTTGTTATTATTTACGATAATGAACAATGAAAGTTTTCAAGAAAGAAAAAGATACTAAATTCCATGCACTGGCAATATTTTATAATGTCTGTTATTCGGCGATAAACTTTCTCTCTCTACTCAGTTTTCTCCAGACGATAATTTCAGAGTTGAACAAAAAAAAAAAAAAAATAACAGACCCAAATCGATTATGACGGTGGTTTCAGTAACCCCGCTTTAATGACGCGTGAGAGCAGAAGTCCATTAATTGAAGTACTTACTTAATAATACCTGCATCATTTCGAGAATTCCATGCTTCATTTGCTAGTATTTTTTTTTTCTTGTTGGAATTTTTAAGGAAAGGGTTTGGCTTGAATTGCGTCATGAATATAGTCCCTGCATTGCCCGTCGAGACATTTTTGTTAATTTTTTTGAAATATTTGCCTCAAGTTGAACCCCCAAAAAACCATAAAGCCTGCCCAGAGTTCGTACGGAACCAATATACGAATTATTAACGAAATCTGTTGAAAAATAGAAGTTCAATAAAAAAGAATATTTACATTTCCGGCCGCCATTTTTCAAGATGGCGGCGGATTCGTAAAATATTTCTTGACGCCTACCTAATACTTAAGAGTAAGGTCCCTGCAAAATTTCATCTACGTAGGTAAAGCGGTTTGCGCTGGGAGTTGTTGTTTACCAGTTCAATCAGGTAGTCAGTTAGCAGTACTTTCATTACTATCTACAATTTATTATAGAAGATATGGGCTTCTGATGGATTGCGAAACAAGTGCAAAAGGTGCCTAACAGTCTGCTCTTAATCAAAACTGTTATTTAGTTTAAATCTCGAAAACTGTTTTTCCAGTTCAAAGGTATACAATAAAAAAAGAAAGAAAATAATTTGGTAAACCACAGGGTGAAGATGCAGGAATGAAAATCATAGATTATTAACTCGCAAGTCACGTTTTATCTTTTGTACCATGGACTACTTCGATTGAAATTATGGAGCTACTACACGCCTTGCATTTATACGAATTAAATCCACCTTTAACGAAGATTTTTCTTACAAAAGATTTGGTCAACTCATAACTTAGGCCTACGCGATTGAAATATTCGATGAAAAATATATACTCTGGGTCTGGAAAATTCACCACCACACCTTATGGAATTAGCCGCGGGCAAATTAATTAAGTATTTAATCTTCATGCATTTGACTTGGTTCGGTATTTTGATGTTGTAAGTAAGTCTGCTAGTGAAAAGCTGTTTTTACTTGAAATGGAAAGTTGAGTTGTTTTATTTTTTTATCGCATCTCTATGAAATATTTTCAGATTCTGTTTGTACTGTTTAGGTTGCGAGATATTGTTTTGCTAGTTTTGCCTCTGCAGAAAATGAAGCCCTGTGTTAATGATTGCAAATTATAGCTATAGTTTTAATAGTTTATTATTATGCAGGGATTGTTGAAAGCAAGGAAAATTTTCATTCAATTAACCCAATTTTGGTTTTGGGCCCAACCTATTATTATTATTATTATCTTATTTTATTTTTAACTATGGCAAAATCTCCGTTCTTCTTTATTGATAATTGAATTACTAAACATCAATTAAACAAACTTAAAAATTAATAGATCCTTAAAAAGGTCGGAGGGGTAAAATAGTGTTTCGTGTTTAACCACCTTGTTATCTAAAGACAGAACAGTGATTGGTTTGTGGAGTCACACTGGACGTTAGTGTATGGCTACAAACAAATGTACTTTGCTGCAGGACTAGCAACTTTGAAGCCCTATATATCGTCTTTGTTTTCCACATAACCCTAACAGTGAAGCAGACGACACTGCGCATCGCCCCCGTTTTGTAATATTTCCTTTTCAAGCTATAGGCCTACTTTTATTTATTTATTTGCATTTCATCATTCCTTTAAAACTCAAATTCAATCATCTTAATAAGCTAAGGTTTCTAAGAATAGTTATTTTTAAAGCTTTCATCTAATCCGTTCATCCCCTCTATTGAAATTTATTCAAAAGATCGTTATTTTAGATTTTTCTGGATGTTTTTTCCGCTTACAACTATAGGAGAGGATTTCAAATCGATCATATTTTTTTATCTGGTCAAGGTTACCAGGCCTTTTACCTAATTTAATATTTTTTCCTATTTTTTTTTTCTTCATGAATTTGATGGAGCAAGCTTGTATTTTGAAAGAAAAAAAATATATATATCTGCCTTGTTTGTATAATAGGTTTAACGAAGCTTTATTTGCCTAAGTGGCATTTTTAGTGTTATTTCATGATGATGATGAAGTCTAGGTCCTATTTTTTTTATCTTTTCTTTTAGAAAATGATAATTATTTGAGAGATCCTAGATTATATTTGCATACTCGGTGCGGAATTTTTTGGAAAAGTCACGTTTTAGTCATTTGCTCGTGTAGGCTAGCCGATTTCGTTGTTTGTTTTACCTTACTGGTGTCATTGAATTTAATCGCCGGTTTAGGGTATGTAGGCCTAGATCTAGAACACGTGAATTTTTGTTTCAAAGGGCTATCTGCTTTAAACAAATATATTTAGTATCGTTGAAAAAGAATTTAACTTTAGCTAGGGCTATCTATCACGCCTTGAAGGCATTTCCCTGTGCGTGGTTAGGGGAATTCTAAGGATTGGGATTCTGATAAGGTTATATTTTGTTAATTTTCTTAATTACTCGGCCCTGATTGTTTTAATCCCAAGTAATTAGGACCATTGGAATGGGGATAAATAGGACTATAACATACTCAAAGGACTTTCCTGTATCGCTTATAGAACCAGAGTTACAAGGTCTGGTGCAAATAACCTAATGTTAATCCTATGGAGAGGATGAACATTTTGCATCATTACTCCTGCCCTGATTGTTGTAACCCCAATTATTAAGTATCGCTGGAAAGGTGATAAATAGGGCTATAACATACTTAAAGGACTTAACTATATCTCTTATAGAACCAGAGTTACAAGGTCTGGTGCAAATAACCTAATGTTAATCCTATGGAGAGGATGTCTATGAACAATTTGCTTCATTACTTGGGCCTTGATTACTGTAACCCCAAGCATTTAGTATCATTGGAAAGGAAAGAAATGAGGCTATCAAAGTGTCTGTATTTCTTATCAACCAGAGTTACGTCACTCAAAAATATCAACGAATGTTAGAAGATAACATTATCTTTTACTATCTATAACTTGTTTATTTATTTTTCTTGCAAGCCAAACTATTCAATCCAACCGAACCAACTATAAACACATAAGCAAACATGTGATTCCGAGTGTTTTCCATAAAATTCCTTATTTCGTTCCAGCAGACATATTTTAAATATTACCTTGAAAGAGTTAGCACCCTTTTATAACCCCCCCCCCCTCCAGCATCCCATTCCTTATCACAGCAGTTCCGATGGGGCGAAAAACTTTCTGGAATTCCTTTGATATTTTTCGAGTAAATACTGTAGAGAAACTATTTTCTTTCAAATGTGTATATAAATGCCTCAAGCAAGCAAGCCAGCAAGCTTTTTTCTCGTCAGTATAAAAAGCAGACACTATTTAAGGCATTCATGGTATATACCACCACACCATAAGTTCATAAGATATGTTCCTCCATAAGTTTGTTAATCTCTGGTTACAAACTGGAGCTTGTCATGAAGTGAGTGAGGTAGGTCATAGATTCGAGGTAAAGCGAGGGAGGCCTGGTGAGACGCTGCATCAAAGGTAGTAATGCAGACTAAATAGGACCTAGATGGAAGTCCTGCAAAATTAACCACCACCGAGTGTAGGACTTCTCGAACTATAGCTCTAGCTGTAAGTCTCTAGCATTACGAACTTATATAGATAGTGTCATACTTATGGAATATATGTTATAAACTTATGGCTACACTTTCTATATGCTTTCACCTAAGTTTCTAAAAACGTGACCTCTATGACCTCTTTATTCGCCCCGAAAGATTTCGCTTTATTCCTGCCCGCCAAAATATTCCATATTGTTCGGTAAAAGCCACCCTTTCAATGATGTGATAGTTTCAATTTGTATTGATACTACAGGCCAAAGGCAGGGGTAACGTTATTCGAAGCGTATTCTAAATTTATTAGGATTTACATTGGGATGAGCATCGTTTTTATCGGTGGAATGTGTTTTTAAAGTCTCCACGGGCTTCTCGATGCGGGGTTGTCCGTTTTGATATAAATGTTCTGGGATGTGATGTGGGCCTCTATAACTCGATTCCACGTTTGCAATCACGCGGTACTTCGTGGTTGTAGTCTTAACAATGGATTTATTTCTTATGACTGGCGCCATGCGGCTCAAATATTTACCCGAGGAATATTTTCTCCGGAATTTTTATATTTCCAAAATAGTTTCTTTTTTTACTTTGATGATATTTGTAGGAAGGTTAGTAAAGTCACGATTTAATTTTTGTGATGCTCAGGTTCATCCAGCTACCAAATATCTTTTTGGATTTTTAATGTAATAAAAAGATGTGTGTAATTTGACCCACTAATCAAGTTAGCGTTTTGTAAAGTTGAGATTTTAGTGCAAAGGGGAGATGTATTGCTAAAGTTTGTATAAGATTTAGGCGTAAACCGGGGGAGAAGTTTGTCTTAAGATTTAGGCATAAATGGGACGAAGTTTGTCTTAAGATTTAGGCGTAAATGGGACGAAGTTTGTCTTAAGATTTAGGCATAAATGGGACGAAGCTTGTCACATAAATGGGACGAATTTTGTCTAAGATTTAGGCGTTTAAGTAAGATTTAGACATGACTGGTGTAAAATTTGTCGAAAAATAAGGTGTAAATGATGAGAGGTAGTCAATCCTAAGTTTTTCGCCAAAGAAGAAAACCAGAGGAGAGTAAGTTTATTAAAGTATTCTATACCCTCAGGGAATAAATACAAATTTTTGACTCCTAGGTAGCAACGTAAGATTATGAAATAGCGGGTTGGCTATAACCAACCTAGCTCCATTATAAATTTTCAATTAATTTAAATTCCTTTTTTGAGATCTCCCGCTCCCGAAAAAAATGTATTTTTATTTTTAATGGTTTCCACGGAAAGTGATTATTATTTTTCATACGTTGTCGACAACGATATTATAAGAGAGCTTCGCCGAAATCTTTTAATTGGTCTTAATTATTTATAGCGTTTAGTTTTCAGTTTGTAGCGGCGACCGCGGCCAGACCCATTATGAAATTATTATACCATTCGACCATCTACTGTAATACCTTCAGGGCCATTTATTTTTGCTTTTGTAGTTAAACTGTTGTACAGTACTACCAAGAAGCGATATCTAGTTTATTAGGGAGACGGTATAAGATGCTTAAGTATTCGCGCGCCATAGTCCCAGTCCCCCTTTCAAAATACAAGGGAGGCCGGGCTATTTCGCAGACTCTCCTCAGTCGGAAAATATGACTGTAATTTTCGTCATTCGCGTCGCGCTGACGTGAGTTTTCAAGAACCAATGAGATGGCTGCTGGTTGTAATTTAGAGGCGGCGGGGATTAACTCCGGACCTACTATACGTTTGGACTGGAGATAAAGCTGGAAATGTGGCGCGAATTTATACCTTCTCCCTAGTAAACTAGATATCGCTCCTTGGTTGTACAGTACTACAAAACCTTGCAGACGTTTTTGAAGACACGCGAACTCACGGTTAACCTTGCTAGATTTATGGGACTGCTTTACATTACAATTTTTCTTAAACTTCTTTTCTTTTCTTTTATTTTGTGTGTTATTCTGGCGTCATTTATATTTTTAGACATTTTATCTTTTATGCTTTCTTGGGTAATAGATAGGTTGGTTCCGTTTTAAAATAAAATATCAGGGTTTTTTAGAAGGTGAAATATGAACTTTAAATTTTTATATAGCGAAATATATTACATGTATTAAATTTTTGTTTTTTTATATAAACCGACACGATTTGGTAATTTGTATTTACTTAAATCTTTTAACTCCTTGACCAATTGAAGGTAGCGTATAGATCTGACAGAAAACAATTCGTTTCAACAGATTTAAAATAGATTTAATGTTGATTTCACAGATTACGACTAAAGAATAGAATAGTCCCTTTTCTTAATTTTAATTATTAATTTTGTGGTTTGAGATTTTTCTTTGTATTCAAAACCGAGGGGGTAGACGCTCTGGATCTCTGTGTACACCTGAGTTCAAAAGAGTTTAGCTTTGAGAGTGCATTGAGTTCAAAGCCTTCGGAACTCACAGTTCAGCTTTGACAGTACATTAAGTTCAAAGCCTTCGGAACTCACAGTTCAGCTTTGACAGTACATTAAGTTCAAAGCCTTCGGAACTCACAGTTCAGCTTTGACACTACATTGAGTTCAAGACATATTGTACACCTGAGTTCTCAAGTGTCTACCCCTCGTTCAAAACTAAAGGCCTTAGTAAAAAATATATTAATTTCACGAAGTTATGTATGCAGGCTCGGTTTACTTCTCTTATAACAATTCTCTCTGATAAATCTTAAATTCTGAACATACCAATTATCAGATCTTAATTTTAAGTTAATATTCAAGAATTTTAATCTTTATTATACCCGCATACATCGTAAATTATTCCATAGGTGTTTGTTTTTAAATTTATTTAGAAAATTGGTTCAAACATATTTTTGGTGAATATAGATAGTAATCGTAAATTTCGTCTGTTGTTCTAAAGATAGTTAGCTCACTTATTTCCAAGCTAGTAATCCTCTAAAAGTGTGACGGCACGATTCTATATCCATATTATTATTTGGTAAAACAATCTCCCGAGCTAAATCTAGACTACAAAACGTTCTCTGCAGCATAAGCTCGTCAATATATGCAAAAATATAACCCTTCAAACCGGTATATCGAAAGACACGTTCAAATTTAAAAATCAGATTATATATGGAATAATCGTCAGGATTTGACCCTTTTTTGGAAGGCGGGCTTGAATTTAAGACAAGGGCTCGGAAACTTCGCTTTAAATGTTTTGTACTCGAAATTGGCCATAGAACCCAGTGTACTTAATTCGGTTCTATTATACTTTTCGGAACACTTGGTACATCCTGAAATACCTGGAAAATGCAGTCAGTTAATTGAATATATCATTAAAATTTAATACTACGGGTTATGTGGAATCATTTTAGCAACGTCAAGGGCTCAAGGATGGACATCTTACAGATAAAGTGTAGTTCATTTAGTAGGTACACTGTCTAAAATTCTTAAATAGACTATTTTGATGTAACTAAAAGGGAAAGACAGGGGTAAAACTTTGCCTTCCATCTCGCTTTTTGGCACCTGCGCTGTAGTCTTTTTGTATAACATGATTGAGGGTGCGCAGACACAGATGGCAATGTATTAACCCCGTTGTACGTCCCATTACTGAGGGTTGCCACGTCTAAAAGGTCTATTCATATCGGGTGTCCATGGGCTAGTACTACATTCAGGTTGCCTAAAATTTAAAATTATTTCTAAAAATTCGAAAATAACAATCAACGCCTGTCCAACCCCTCTATCTCTTTTTCTCTCTCTGTTATATTTGGGTATGGGATGGAAACTGGATCATCCGATGGCAGCATCCCCATTCTCTTCTTCCTTTGTTGTCCACTCGAATATACGGAAGTAGAAAATGAGATGATGGTATGACCAGCTAGAAAATATTCACGTTAAAATTCCAGGGCGAAACCTCAATTTCCTCTCTGAAAAACGTCTGAATTCGAAATCTCCCCCGCGAAGCGCGTGCCACTGAAGTCTTAAACTCGCAATTTGCTTTTTTACCTGATGCATTGCTAAAAATGAGGGCTGGCCACTTGAAAACCTAGGTATATGCCAAACGTGAACAGGAAGATTTATAAAAGAAAAAAGTTCTTTTTAAGGGAGGGTGAAACTGTCCAAATATAATAATTGTTTAGAACATAAGTTTATTTTAAGATGTGTTCCATTCCATAAGTATGACATCACTTCCTATACTTCGTAATGCTACTGAGAGACTTACAACTCGAGATAACTAGTTCGAGAGAGAACGACGGAAGCGAGTCAATTGAAGTCCCATACACTCGGTGGTTAATAAATTTTGCAGGAATTCCATCTAGGTCCTATTTAGTCTTCATTACTAAGCCTCACCAGGCGTCTTCGCTTTACCTGAATCTATCACCTACTTCAATCACTTCATGACAAGCTCCAGTTTCTAACCAGTGACAAACCTATGGAAGGAACATATCTTATGAACTTACGTTTAGATTAAATGATATCTTGCGAGATATTTCAATTTCATATAATTTTCCAAGGAATCGAGCTTTCACTTTAAATCATTAATTACTGCTAAATAATTAACAATTCTCTCATCAAATTTGCATGAATGATTAACTATTAACTTTTAATTTACAAACCCTAGAGCTTGGTTGGAAGATCCAATCCAAGTTACGCAATTGAGGCTTGCCTAACAGGGATGAAATCTTCCAGAGGTAATATCTTCGCTCTATAGTTTTTTAGATAAATGTAGTAGGCTATCTAGGCCTAATTAATTTCCCATTCAAATTTGAGAATTATTTATTGGTTATAGATTGATTCAGGTATTTTTTAGCAGTAATGAATGGTTGAAACTCAAGAAACCTTTTACCTTCAATCTTACCTTTAAAAAAACGAAGTAACTCTAGCTTAGGGCCAAGGGGATATATTACTCCATTGTATTGCGTCTTAGTAGAGCAACACCTTAAACTGGAAATAAAACCTCAGGGGCCTCTTCTCTCCCTCTCTTTTAAAACGTATAGTTTACGCCCACAAAATAACTTTAAAGCTAACTCATAATCCCAAACGGTCAGTCAAGTCAAGTCTTATTCCAATCCAACTTCGCCGAAAAGTTAAGTATCCTCCAAAAAAAGAAGTAATGTCTCTATTTGTTTGCATTCGTGAGGTGTTTTTCATTTTTTCTTCATTTTTTTACGAGGCTAATGTCCCTCTTGTATACCAGTTAAGTATTTAAGTATTTCTCCTTCGTGCATGACAATCATTAAGATTAATTTCTAGATACACGACCGATTAAAGTCTATTTACACCAATTTTGAAGGAGAGCTAGGAAGAAGGAGTAAAATTAGATTACAAACGGGTTCCTCTCTAGCTCTTTCTTTTTCTGTCTTTCTCTCGGATTGACTAACTTAATTTCTCAAGATTTAATAAAAAGTTGATTAATTATTTAGTTATCATAGTTCAGTCGTTTCAAACCCTTTTAAGACCTTTCTTAAAACCGATTTCAGGATAATCCGAAATAAAATTGACCCCTCTCTCAGTTGGATTTCTCAAGATTTATAAAAGTGGATTAATCATTTAGTTTTCATAGATCAGTCGTTTCAAACATAAAGTAATTGTGAATATAACAGCTCAAAATAACTTTGAATTAGGGGTAAAAAGGGTATATTTCTTGCCAAAACAACCCAGAATGCCTTGCATCTCTCGTGATATGCACAACTAGCTTTAAAAATATTTTTTAAGTAATTACTAATGTTACAGCGAAAACTAACTTTGAATTAAAATACTTCGACTTCGAGGAGAGTTTGTTGTGAAAATTCGACGTCGTGAATATAGTGCGGACGAGGCTTAAGGGGGCGTTGCGTAAGCTGGACTTATTTCGTTTTTGGATTAGAGATTTAGAGCTTTACCACGTAACTGGTTACTGTAGGGAATTAGGCTGATGGTATGTGATATTGTATTGAGTTTAGAGACAGGTGACAGCGTTATTAAAACCCAGGAAGCGCGCGTGGTCGAACCGAATGGTCTTTTTATTATTTTTATTTAGCGAGCGGGCGAGCGATCCGGTGTTTTATTTCTTTTCAGGCAAGATTTAACGTGGGTTGTTTTTATAGTACTTAATCCATTCTAATTTTGACGTGGGATAGGTTTGTGTGTGTCTCTCTCTAGCACTTTGTTTTGCTTTAGGGAGATGAAAACTCCGTTAGAAATGTTTCTTCAATTTTATCACGTTTTTCAAATATCCCACTCGTTTAACTGCGTCCATGTTATTGAGTTGTTTCACGTAGATTTAGCTTTTAAACGTCATCGATTGTCCGAGCCATGATTTGAAACCTAAACTCTATTCCAACTTTTGCAAATTTGGTCAAAATCTTGACCCCAAATGACCCTGCATGGAACTTACCTCAAACTGATACTTGATGACGTTTTTAGCGTTTGGCCACGTGATTAATGGGCACCTTATTAGTATTATAATAGGCCAAAATCTCTTGGAGTGTTTTCTACAATTCCACCAAAATAAGATCCTTAAATTGTAAGTGCTTGTAGGCGCTTGTAGGCGCTTGTAGGTGCTTGTAGGTGCTTGTAGGCGCTTGTAGGCGCTTGTAAGTGCTTGTAGGTGCTTCTAAGTGCTTGTAGGTGCTTGTTTTCCAAAAGTTGTATGAACCCTGGCATGAGCTAACATATTATTAACTCATGACCCTGGTGATTACTGGGCGCCACCTTATTAGTATTGTAATAATGAAGAATCTCTTTTATATTTGGCCAACAAATCTCAGAGTATTCTACAAAAAGACCTTTAACTTAAATTTCTCTTCAGTTTTATTGAATTCCCTAAATGTAAAGTAGCTTCTTCTCCTACGAGCACCACTGCACCAAAGCTCTCTTGAGCGTCGCTTTTTCGAAGGTGCTCGAGTCTAGATAAGGGAAGAAAATTTTTTAGATAAACTTAGATTGAAACTCTTCTCTCGCAAGAAGCAGCGTGAAAATACATACATGTTTAATAACAATTGAAAAATATGGCTAGGCACGTTTCCATATTTTATTATCATAATAAAAACAGCACACACATTCTTGAGGAGTTTTCTTTTTTAGCTTGAAGAGAGTTCTGGTGCTGGTGGAAGATGGTATTAAAAGAAAAATGTTGTAAAAGTATAAGAATTGTTACATATTTTCATAGTAACTATGCCTAGGCTTATATTCAGTTCAAAAAATATTTTTTTAACCTAAAAAACATTTTAACTTGTATTTACTTTGGGTCCTTTACACCCGAGTTCTAACTTTTTTAGACTGTACTTTAGAATTCAGCTAGGAGTGGTCTTCGTGCCGTTTAGAAAAAGTATATTAAACCATAAGTTTATAAGTGATGTGTTCCTTCCATAAGTATGACACTACCTATACTTCGTAATGCTACTGAGATACTTGCAGCTCGAGATAACTAGTTCGAGAACGACGGAAGCGAGAATTGAAGTGCTACACTCGGTGGTTAATTTTGCAGGACTTCCATTTAGGTCCTATTTAGTCTGTGCTAAGCCTTTGACAGCACCTCACCAGGCAACCATCGCCTTACCTCGAATCTATGACCTACCTCAATCACTTAATGTTAATCTCCAGTTTCTAAGTTACCAGTGACAAATTTATGAAGGAACATATCTTATGAACTCATGATTAAACCGATGTTTTTTTTTCACTTATTGTTAGTTTTCATACAAAACTTCAGTTTAATATATTTCTGCGTATTATTCTCCCATCCCCTGCTCATCTCTTGATGAACTGCGAATGCGAAAATTTCTCGAATTTCACCACCAAAACCTTACTGTGCTGTGCCACTCCTGACTTCATTTTTTTTCGCGTAGGCAGACAATCCCATAGTCCTCTCTACTTTGAAGTATTTTTATTTCTATTCAAACATTTTTTAGATAAAAAGTTTTAATAAGCTCTGCTCCACTATATCTCTAGTAACCAAACTTTTTGGCGGTATTTTCAGACTTTATTGTTATTGTTGTTGCTGTGTTTGTTCGTACATACCTAGATTTCGCTCGTCCGTAGTGATAAGATGTGTACGCCAGTCTGTACTAGGTTTTGGGGTACGCCGAAAAAATTGTACTGTACTGTACTGGGTCAGACGTGCGTATGTGTGTTTTTTTAGCAGAAGCAAATATTTCACTGGTTCACTCTATAGTAGTAATCTAGGGTTGCAGATTTGGGTTTCTGCTAGGGCCTGTTACGACACATTTGTTAAGTGAATGAAATTCATATTAATCCTTACTTTAATAGAGAAGATATATTTTTAACTGTTTAATTGTAGGTGTGTCTGTAAACACCCTCTTTTTTATAACTTTGCCCAGTTCCGGCTAATCCTGGAAAATCCACAAATTTCTCATTTTATTCTATTCAAAGTGAAGAGGGAAAATTATTTTGGGAAAAGTTTAATCACGTTAGTCACTCAGGGAAGCCCCGAAAAATGGTAAGGGAATTTTGAAATTTGTTTGCTACCCTGACCCTGACATAGTTCCATTTTTATCAAGTCCAATTTCAAGGTAGGCCTAATTTTAGTTCGATTAAACTGTTCCTTCTCTGATGAAGTATGAAGAAGTTTGAGAAATTCCCAGAGATTTTTTTAGAAAATTTCACAATTAAAATATTTCCTCCGCCTTAATTAGTTTAAAGATATTTAAATACATGTCTTTAAATCACTTAATTGAATCAAATATAAGAAACCTTAATAAAACTGTCTTCCACCAAACAAAATTAAATACCAATTAAAATAAATCTTGCACAATCGGAAAAGATTACGTCGTTGTTCCGAAGCCTTAGGAAGAAAGACTGAACCATTTTTAAGAAACCACAATAATAAATATCAAGATGAATTATATTCATATATATAAACGATAGCTACAGGTAGACATAACATAACACCACCCTTCTTTTTAGGAACCATCCATTTATATATTAAAGTAAGATGTATGTATATTACCCGATATTAGCGATTCGAAACGCAGTATAGAGAACCATGATGCAGGTTCCCATTTGACCCATATCCGGATTACGGTTGTAAGATTTCCTATAGGTACATTAGATCGCGCAGGGGGGCCGGGAGAGACTGAAGGGTCCAAAAAAAAAGGTGATCTTTCCAGGTAGAAGCAGTTGCTTACCTGTCCTTAGTACTAAATGGATGTATCTCCTATGTTATATAGTGATTGTATTGTCAGAGGTACATAAATTGAAGTGAAAGAGAGTACTTAATTTTTGTGTCAGATATGAGCTGGTACTTATTGAACTATTACATAATGAAGTACTTTAATTAAAGTTAAATTGTGCACAAGAAGTTACTGCCATGTGATCATGAATGATCAACCACTGAATAGCGTTTATATTATTTGATTTGCAGTTAAATTGCGTCAATGCATAGTTTTCAGACTATGAGGATTGATACCATACACCAGGAGGCCAGGCTACTTGGTACTGGACTTTGTCCTTCAAATAACCTGACCTCCTGGTGTAAATGGTATTAATCCTCCTAGTCTGAAAACTATGTCTTGAAAGAAGTATAAAGCGCATGATCCAAAAATTATTTCAAACCCTTTTTAAATGACCTATCCCATAATGCAACGCCAGTCATCTTTATTTGCAAACTTTCGGTTACAATACAGCGTCAGACTTACTTCAGTTAACGTACATCTGCCAATACAAAACCATTCTTTTTGCAAGTCATACTGCAACTAGTGGCTTGGTACGCAACGGAATAGCAAAACCCGGTTTTAGTATTAACGCGAGTCTGAAAGTTTATATCACGTGACCAGGAAACTCGTGGTACCGCCGCCGCCGACGCGACTTCTGCTATTTAGAAAAAAAATCAGTCTAAGACTGTACTAAATACCAACGTATTTATTGGTAACTGGTTGTCAGTTAACCGTGGTGTAGAGTTAAGTTGAAAAAAAAAACCAAAGTACTTCCACCATACCAACCCTCTTCTTAATGCTTTCCCACCATACCGCGAAATAGTTGATCGCCCTGAGGAGAACCGGGGCTAAATGGCGTAATGGCACTGTTCACCCCTTACGTGTATTGACGTCAAGGGAAGAACAAGTCGGGGTGCCACGGATTTTACGTATTCGAGATGGGTTGTTACGTGTTACGTCAAATCCAGTTTTCTAGCTCGATGTATACAGTATCAGCAACGTGTATAATTTAACTATAGTTCTTACCATAGAGATTAAGGTACTACTGTCAGTACTGTTGTCTGCGTTGCTCCCACTTTTTGAGAACTAGAAATCTTTATCGGTTTTGGGTTTGTTCACGAAGCAGACAAGGTTTTCAGTTTGAGTTTGTGCCACCCTGACTTCCCCCAGAAACACCCCTCCTCCCCGTTTTTACCTTTGTGTCCGACACGCTTAGGCAGGTAGAGTGGAGTATAGTAGGAATTTAGTAGGGGTTTTCCTTCTGTATGGTTGAGATTCATTGTTTTGATTATGATCACGTCATGCTTCACGAGCTCCAGTTTTACCTTTGGTTTCATCATAATATTGGCAACAGTTGCGTTATGGCGAGAAATGGTCGATCGACTTTAAGGTGTTAAAGGGTTTAAACTGTACACGTGACGTATTGATTACAGCCATTAGTGATGATAAATCATAATTATTCTAGTCTTCAGAAGTGTGTATATCAGAGATTAAAAGATTTATGGGAATGTAAAGATGACTCATTTAGATGAGGCAACTTGAGTTGACTAAAGTAGTTGGGTCGTGTGAACACAAGTTGGATGAGTTGAATCACCAAATTAAAAATTGATCACTGACCAATTTTTGCTGACTTAACCTTTTGACCCATCTAGTTGAGTCAAAAGTTTTATCGTGTAGTCTCCCAGTTGAGTCAAAAGTTTTATCGTGTAGTCTCCCATGTTGTGGTCATTTAGCTTACGATATCCGTCAGTAGTGGATGGTATTTCTTCAATTCTCCGGGTACTTTTGACCAATAGAAAACCATACACTTGTCCATAACGAAATTCACTTGGAAGTTTCAGTAAATTATACTTACTTAAGCATTGGGTCTAATCGTAGGATTGAAGTCATTTTAATAAAATTCACAATAATTCATTTGAGTCTGAAAACAGCTGCATCTGTTTTTAATAAGTTAGCCTGTTTGGGTGTCAAACCCTTTAAATACTTAACAAATGAAATAGACGTTTTTTGATAACGTCAATTTAAATGCAAAGGTTAATAGATGGTAATTAAATCCCCTCATTTGAATAAATTTACCATAATTTAAATTAAATGACGAAACTCGTCTCACCGACCGTAAACTCAACTCATTCGCGATGACAACGCGTTTTGACTTGTCAAAAACATATCCCATTCCCATGATCGAAAAATTCCTTAAAAACATCCGAAAAATAATCGAAGTCGGTAGTAGAAAATGGTAGTAGGTTTCCTACTAAGACGGCCGTCGCGTCTCACCTGTTCTATAGAGAGCGAGGTCGCTGGCTGTAATGTGTTGCTCCTGTTAGTCTCTCACTGTTCGTTTGGGAACTCCCGTGCCAGGTGGTGAACTAAAACGCGCTCCGTAGCTTCATCCGTGGTAATCATCCCTTGATAACCGTTTTTGGGGCCACCACTAGTCGTGAAACGAAATAATAAAAAAAAAAAATTGATATCAAACCAAGCTCCTCGGGATCCCCTTTGGCTATCAACGTCCTTTTCTGTTGTTCTCTCTTTCTCCCTCTCTGGGAAATGTTGGATATTCCGTCGTTTGAATCGTCCCACGATGAGGACAAAATGATGATAACAAAATGTTTCCGGCGGTTTCATTGTTGCAATTGCTATTGGAAAAACGATTGGAAATAAATTTGTCAATTTTTATTTTGCGGTAATCTTTACAGATTACAAAGTTTTAACGGGATTAACTTGACACTCGTCGCGTCACGTCTCGTGTCTGTAATATTTGTGTGTGCAAGGAATACTCCGGATTACTTTTCAAAGTTTTACTATGGATGTGTAGGTTAATTTGATATCGTGATTATCGCGCCTTGAAACTTGGCAATAATTATAAATATTAAGTTTGCGTTTTTGGATGGATGATATTTAAATTTGAAAGGTAATTATTAGTTTTGATTTTCAATTGTTTTGTTTTTGTTTATGTTTATGTTGTGGCCCTCTGGGAAGGGTTAAGGGTTATTGATGTGATTTTGGCTGGGTTTTGGAGGTTTCTTGTGTGTGTTTAAAGTTTAATTGGTACCAGAAAGATTTAATCAAATCGTGATTAAGTTTATTAATCTTCTGATGTGTAAAATTAATCTAGGGGAGTCGATACTTCTTTGGAGGATAATATTAGTGTGCAGGCAAGTGTTGCCAGTCATAGTTGAGTTCAAGTTGATTCAGTTTCGAAGCTGCAGGAGATGCTCTAATAACAAATTATTGGCAGCCCTGCATAAAGAGCGGTTAAAGTTTCGAAAATTAAAATTTCTATAACGTAATAGCTATTTGAAAATAACTCGTATCTGAGCTTAATTACTCAAATTAATTTTCAAACTTAATCCTCTATATGAAGAAGTGTACGTACAATATTTTAGAATAACATCGGTTACTTAAAAAATTTACTTAATTTTCTAAAAACAATGAAATTTTGGGTTTAGTATAGTCCGAACTCGACCCGTATAAAGTTGCCCTGCATGCTCCATTTGAGTAGGTAGGTGCATGCGCTCATTATGTGGGTTTTTAATCTATGCAGTCGAAGGTGAAATAACCTGTTACGATCTTTTTTTTTCAAACTAGCCATACCGAGTAGATCGCCATCAAAAAATAATAAAAAAAATTAAATAAATTTATTGGAAAATGATTTCGTAACCACCCACCGATAATTTTGCATAGAAAATAAAATTAATAATTAATTAAAAACCTTAAAATCGTTGATTAACCCTATATTAAACGGATCAAGGCTCTCTTTATTTCTTTCTCTTCTTTTTCTTTTTGCCAAAACAGTACTTAATTCTCCTATATTAATAAAATTAATATCAAAGTCATTAATTAAATATCAGTTTTCAAGAGAACCCTTAAAAATTAATCCTCCCATTAGAACGAGGTATCCTTGGTTGGGAGTTATGAAGTTATTCGCATTTTCATGTGAATATTTTCTTTTAAATTTACTGCCAGTTGGAATTCAATTTTACAAGTTTAGTATTGAAGGGTGCTATTGAATTAATTCTGCTTATCTACCCTATATTTAATTTAAGGGAAAACTTCATGCTAGAGATTCTCGGAAATATTTGAAATATATCCAGTTTTTCTTCCCCAACTTGTTCAGCCCTCTTTACCTCAAATTTTTTGACGTCTTTAGATGACAAATTAACTTTCTTCTCTCCCTTCTCACATAAATACTTATTGCTAAACATTTATGCTTGACCCTATTTTGACCTCGACTCTCTTACCGCTGTAGTATACCATGCCAAGCTACTTTACTGGTTGGCTTGGTTA
The DNA here is from genome assembly GCF_054372755.1 of Phalangium opilio. Classification (NCBI taxonomy): domain Eukaryota; kingdom Metazoa; phylum Arthropoda; class Arachnida; order Opiliones; family Phalangiidae; genus Phalangium; species Phalangium opilio. Next base: position 4,047,056 of record NW_028324151.1, read on the forward strand.
TTTTAGAACTACCAGTTGCTTATGCCGTACCACGACCCGACGCGTAGTTGTTGAGGCTGAGGTTTACATTTTACATGCTCAAAAAATAAAAACGTGTTTTATTTTTCATTTTTTAATTTTTTGGGTTCGAGCTAGTAGAGGTTGAATTAATTAAAGTCCATGTGCGAGCTTAACTGTGTAATTGTTAGATTGATTATATTATTATTTAATAGCGGGTATTTTGAGATTTAGGGTATTTTCACGGTGACATGCGTAAATTTAGGGGGTATTTTCACGGTGAAATACGTTAATTTGGGGGTATTTTCACGGTGAGATACGTTAATTTGGGGGTATTTTCACGGTGAGATACGTTAATTTGGGGGTATTTTCACGGTGAGATACGTTAATTTGGGGGTATTTTCACGGTGAGATACGTTAATTTGGGGGTATTTTCACGGTGAGATACGTTAATTTGGGGGTATTTTCACGGTTAAATACGTAAATTGGGGGTATTTTTACTGTACAATACGTAAATTTTGTAAATTCCCTTGCAATAACTCGTAAAATATGAGCTAATCCTTGAAAAAAAAACAGAAATTGAACAAACCATTAAGAAAGTCAAAGCTTTTGATGAAACAAACCATACCAGTTGCGGTTTAAAAATGCACCACATTAACTAGAGCATATGGACTTCACGAACGAGTATATACATATTTGGGATGTTCTAAAAACTGTTTATGCAGACTCCTTATAGGTAGACAGAAAGAGAGAGAACATGCAGCCCATCGTAGGATAGTGCATGCGTTTCTATTTATAGTTGCTGACCACGCAAAAGATCCAAAAAAGGCCTTTGAACTTGTTTCCCCCGGTGTGTTTTTCGTCTTTCACTCCCAACAAATATTTAGCCAAAGGGCCAACCAACTCTTGGTAATATAACACGAATCCCATGATGTTGCTGGTAATGATTCTCTGATGATACCTTGCCCTTGGTGAATTTTTTTTTCTGCAAAAGTTGTTGAATCCCCATGTCCACTTTCTCTACAGGGGTTCCAAGGAAGGGAGGTTAATGGTTTTAAGCAACGTTTTAAGAAAAATGACGATACTCTAGTTCTCTAGCGCCCGTTGAGGTTAAAGGTTATGTTCTATGGCAATTAATGAAACTTGTTTTCTCTACCCATGACTTAAGTCGACCGTACGGCTTTAGGGTTTTTACCATTTTTTCTTATTTTTATTTGGGGGGGGGGGGGGCTAGGTAGTTGTTTATTTCCATAAATTTTATTAATTTTATTTAATCGAGATTGTAATGGTTGTTTTGACCCTGTAACTTAAGGTATTGCGGTAAATAATATTAATATGTATGTAGTTTAGGTTTCAAGGTAAAAAACACTAATCAAGTAAAACACGACATAAACACGTTCTTCTATGATTTTTCTTTGCAAATATAAATGCTCTGAGTGCATTAAATGTTGCATTATTTACAATAACGTCTTGCTTGCATTGCGTTTTATTCTGCCCTGAAGTAACATCAAATAATTGTCTTAAACTCGTAAATTCTCTTAAAATAATTGATTGCCTGTTTAGAAAAAAAAACCCAATAAAAACATCGAAATAATTTATTTTTATATATATTTAAGTTTAATTTTTATTGCATCAATTAATAAAAGAAGTTCAAATAGCTAAATTTAACCCCATCACTTATTTTTTTAAAAGACTTTAAATAGATTCATTTTAAACCAATATAATTATATTAAAAAAATAAATCTTTTTTTTTTTCAATTAGTTTATATATATTAAGGTTTTCAAAAGGGGGTCGATTGGAACTTATTTTAGATTATATTTTATATAAAATAATATTTTGGACATTTATTTATCGAAAAAAGTTAAAAAAAAATTTTTTTTATTATTTTTCAATGTGCGTAAAAATCATCCATTGAATTCCAATATAAAAGATAATTTTTTTCTTCTCAATGAAATAGCTAGGTCTAAAAAATACACTGGTAGAATTAAGTCCTGATTATGAACCAGACCGAAACCGTGGTACGGCATGCAGTCGCACATGTAGCTTTTCTAATATACAATAAGTTTAAATATAAATTTCCTATAAAATCTATAATATTCTTTATTAATTCTAGAGCTTTAATAGCTATTGTAAACTATACGTGAAATGAACAAATGTTTTTTTTTTTACTTTTGGGGTTTTTAAAAAGTTGCATCCTCGCAAAAGTTGAACGAACCGTGTTACTACCTAGGTTATGTCCATTTTAATGTCGACAACATTATATTAGTATTGGAATATGAGATGTGAATATTTTAATAATTTAAGGTAGATAAAGGATGACATAATTGTATTAAGTATAGTAATAAATAATTTTAAGAGTTTTCCAAATTTGATTTGAAGGTATTTGAAGTTCATTAATGGGTGCGATTGATGACTGATTTTGTCTGGTCTTTTAGTCAAATTTGACCTGATTTGAACACTTAAAATTAAGTAAATTCAATTAACGACACTCTATATATTTAAGAGTTTCCATAGCTTAATTATTTCTATAAAATTTACTAAAATTAAAACAAATTCTTTTCGTCGAAATAATTTGCCACTAGATTACGAATTTCGTCAATTTGAACCCCCCCCTCTCCATAACTTTAGAATTGTCTTTAGCAACAAATAATGCATATTTAAGTTACTTAATTCATCACATCTAATTAATAATAAACGTCTAGTAACAATCGATATATTTACATCGATAAAATAATAATAATATAAAAGAAATTCAATTTATTTTTGAAGTGAAGACAAAAGGAGAGGTATTTTGTATTTTAAAATTTTAATATTTAATATTTAACAAATGTTAGTTGGGGTTGGGTCCATCCCAACTTGATAAGAAATTTTTCTAATAAAATGTATAGACTTCCTCCCTCTCCTTTATTGAGCCCCAAGAAAGAAATATGTCCCGGTGTGAGAAAAAGACGAATACGCGGTCATTTCTCAAGTTCAAGGTTTTCTTTACCTTTTTTTGATGGCTTAGGAAGCCATGCCAGCCACCGTTCAAGGGGATGAGGCAGCTTTGGATATAAATTTATTACTTTAAAAACAAGACGATATTTATTCCCCCTCCTCCCTGTGTCTATGTCTTCCTTTTATATACCCAGTTATTAAGTCCCTTAATTTATCAATTTTTACCTGAGATTACTGGCAAGGATATAAGGTAGTCTCTATGCCTTAAATAACGGTCTAGACTAACCTTGATTCATTTGACTTTATAACTACTATCCCTTCATTCAAAGTGGGTAATATCTTCTCACGGTTTTCTATAATAATACTAGAAGTATATTTGACTAAAGTTATCGTCTAATTATTTTAATTTTGAATCCGGCTGTGTTTTTATGAGGTTTGAATTTTGGTGTACTGTGCGAAAAATGGTCTACATTGACGCTTTTCAGGGGTGTTCCAAAAGGTCAAGGGTGATTATAGGACAAGTACAATGGGATGGTTCTATGGGAAATCAATTTTGAGTCTAAAAAATGTTCTATACTTCTATAACATGTTTTGCCCTAAGAAGCACCGTTTAAAAGTTTTGATATTGGGAGTGTTTTATGAATGGTCCCTTCAATTTATGTATTGTATTTGATCTGCTTAGAAGCGACTAAACAATATTTTCTGGTTTCTAAGTCGCCCAAATACTACAATATTTCCAAGGAAAATATCCTTGTAACGAAATAGAAAACAATTTAAATACGATGACTTCGATTTAATTTATTTCTGTTGATAATATCAATTTTAGTCACTTTTACCTGAGAGTTCTATTGAAGGCTGTGAAACCATTGATTTCCCTTGTTCTAGTCTCAAGTAATCTTGTCTATAAATAGCATTGTGAGAACCTCCTCATTAGTATGTATTTCTAAGGCCAAGATGAGATTAAGCTAGCTGGTTTGCAGAGTAACATCTGGTGGTGAGGTGTGGTTTTGGGCTTGTGTTATAGAAACACAAGAACAATCAAGATCTCAAAGATTTCTTAAGATTTTTTCTTATTATTTTTCGGATCCAACCCCTCCCAAATAGTTTGGCCCCAAGGTACCTAAATGTTTTTTAATTATTTTAATTTTTTTTAGCTTCTTGGTTTGAAATAATTAATTTTTAGACTAGTCAAATTTTGAAATATTTAAAAAGTTAAACAACCTTGGAAAGGGTAAAGTTTAACGCAGAAAAAAATGCATTTTATACGTTAAAATTTATCCCTTCTCATGTTGAATTATCTAAAACGAATTTATTATAATTTTTTTTGAAACTTTTAAAATTCCTCAAAAATTTTGGCTCCAATTATATTATTCGATTAGTTAAAATAAAATGTTTTCTGAAATAGAACTAATTGGGCGTAAAAGAATTTCCTTTATAAACTACTGGCAACTATTACTCTATCGTTTTACCGTTACCATTATTAGCTCTAGAGTCTAGACAAGAGAAACGGGTCTCACATGTCAGTCAGTAGAAGGTCAACTATAGCAATTAACACTCTTCGACAAGTTTTAACAACCCATAATTAAAATTCATAGCGACAATACCGAATGCAATTAAAATTAAATCAAAGTAAATCATGAATATGAAGCATAAAAACATATTATCGCGTTATTTACAGCTGCATTCCATTTAAAACCCTGCAGTAGCAATTAAAATTTTTCCCTTAATGACTCAGACCGGTAATGACTCTTTAAATAAAAAAAGAACCTGGTGAAATTAGTACATACCCTAACTATTAAACGATATAATCTAACTACATCCATTTCAAGATCAGTTTGCCACGACTATTTTCATTACCTCCGCGGTAGTAATTACAACTGTGTATTAATGCGCCAGTACTTTCTGTTTTTGAATAATATCATTTGTTTTTCCATAAGTTGATAAGATATGTTCCATAAGTATGACACTACATATACTTCGTAATGCTACTAAGAGACTTGCAACTCGAGCTAGTTCGAGAACGACGGAAGCGAGAATTGAAGTCCTACACTCGGTGGTTAATTAATTTTGCAGGACTTCCATCTAGGTCCTGTTTTAGTCTGCATTACTAAGCCTTTGACAGCAGCGCCTCACCAGAGTGACCAGGCAACCCTCGCTTTACCTCGAATCTATGACCTACCTCCCTCACTTCATGACAAGCTCCAGTTTGTAACCACTGACAAACTTATGATGAACATATCTTATAAACTTATGGTTAAATAAATCCGGAGGAAGTTGAGGAAGTGAAAAGGCTCGGAAAAATTCCATTTCCATCAGTGTAATTAATGAAATAATATTTCCGAAAAAGGTCTATCTGTTGTGGTGGGATTTCGGAAATGATATAGAAAAAAACCACCCTACTTCCTCCACGCGTTGATTAATAATTAATCTACTTTTAAATTATTGGAAACATAGGACAAACATTTCCTTTTTTGTCTTTCTCTTTTCTTGTAATGAATGTAATAGAGAATTCGATCACGGTGCTCTCGTCTAGATGGAGGACAAAGTTAATTAGCATGGGCCTAAAGTACTCTAGGGGGTTTTGGGAATTAAAGATTGCGACAAAAATCCTCCAACCAATTCTCTCGTAGCTAGCAGACGCCGGCCCGTTAATGTTACTGCATGCATCTACATCCTATACTAAGTTGTCGCTAAGGGGATTAAACGTGTCCTTCCTTGTCTAAATGATGGCTTTAGGTCCAATTTATAGTTGACGCCCAGACTTATAGATAGGTGAGACTGTTTTGAGGAAAGAGTAGTTTAGTTCAAGAGATAGAGCTTCTAATCCTAAATATAATTGAAGTGATTTGAAGCAAAAAGTGTACAATCGACATTCGTCATTGTACCATGAGTAAGGTGAAACCTTTCGTGATCTAACATGTGGCATTACGCCATGTGGAATTCAAAATTTTAACCAAGGCTTAAGAAGTATTTTAATGTATTCGCAAAGCACATGACGTGCGAAATTTCAAAATTTTTAACAACTAGGCTTAACGAATCTTTGGATCCACCAAGTTAGGCCTAGCTCGGGATTTGTGGAGGGACTCAGGGGAGGGAATTCCTCTGTCGTCTGCTACAGTATGTTTTGTGTTTGTAGCAGACGACAGACGAATTTCTTCCCGTTACTCCCCTTCACGATTCCCGACATAAACCTAACTTCCGGTGATACTTAATAAGGTGGATTTATACTCCAGCGTTCGATGCATTTTCCATTTTAAATAATTTCATATTTGATATGTTTTACTCCATACAAATGACGTTGCATCAATTAAAATTGATTATATTACGATTAGAAGTAAATATAATCGAAATCATTTAATAGTTACGCACAGATAAGCAAGGTAGACGACATTCTGGTTTGAAAATTGCTTCAAATGTCAGTTTCACTCTCACCTCCTAATCACCTTTACCATTTTAAATAACTTCATACCTGAAGCGAATTTAAGCTCAATAATGTTTTCGTTTCGTCTGGTCCAGCGATAAGACCACTGGACTGGACTAGACTAGAGTGCTCAATAAGCCTTGTTTTAGCTCTCTCGCTCGCTTCAGTGGCTACAAAGTTTTAAGGCAGACGCGATAATTTATCGAGTCGCCAAATTGTTTTCGACGTTGTTTGTGGGATAATCGGTGAAAAGAGCGCGGCCAGCTCGGATCCAGTGGGTGACTCCATTAACAATGCCCCCTTATCTAAACTCGTGCAAGGCCGGACCTCGCAATTTTCGATATGCTTTCCGGCTCCCGCTATTAAACGTCCGTCTAAAACCAAACCGGCCATATCAATTTATTTTAAATAACTTAGTATAACGTGGGAAAGTGTCAAGACTAGAGTTTTAGCGGTCCGGAAATTTTAAGTTTAGTAGACAACTGAAGTCAGGTAGCGTGTATAACGTTGTACATGGATTGGACAATATTTTTCCTTTTGTAGGCACAAGAAGCGATATCTAGTTTACTAGGGAGAAGGTATAAGATGCCTAAGTATTCGCGCGCCATAGTCCCAGTCCCCCTTTCAAAATACAAGGGGGGGACGTAAAAGGAGGAGACCGGGCTATTTCGCCTCTTCTCAGTCGGAAAATATGACTGTAATTTTCGTCATTCGCGTCGTGCTGACGTGGGTTTTCAAGAACCAATGAGATGCTGGTTGTAATTTAGAAGCGGCGGGGATTAACTCCGGACTTACTATACGTTTGGACTTGGAGATAAAGCTAGAAATGTGGCGAATTTATACCTTCTCACTAGTAAACTAGATATCGTTTCTTGGTTGGCATCAAATATTTTGGAGCCCATACCTATCTAGAATAATTAAAAGAGTAACAATTAAGTTAAATTACTGAAGTTTACAAGTTTGATCTATTTTTGAAGCGGATTTAGACGTATTATCCCCGCAAGTACTTACTTGTCTTACGTTACATTCCTCCAAAATGTTGTACAGTATAGAATTGACCTAGTATTCAGACCACTATGTCACGTGTTACCCCCTTTCACAATCGAAATGCATTTCTCAATAATTCACTATGACTTAATGGTTTAGTTAATTTACCTTTAATAATGCACCTGGAATTTTAAAACAATAGAGACCTGAACTTCAAGTTCAACCCTAGATGGTTTACTTATAGAACCTGAACTTATTACACCTATTTAATGGTCTTAAGAACACTATTAAGTATTAACACAAGACCGTTACGGACCTCGGATGACCTGTCGTATAATTCAAATAGTCCATTATTATTTTAGAAAAAATACATTAACCCCTTGACCCAGAGCTAAGTACTTAAGGACGCTATTGTTACAGTAACAGGTTGGTTATGTCAATCGTATAACGTTTTAGCAACCGATCAGTAAACTTCTATATTTAAACAAGAAAACGTTAAAACCTTCTCAGAAGGGTAAAAAAAGAAGCGGTTTGAAAAAAAAAATTGAGCCAGGAAATAGGCAAACGTGACTACAATCACCAATGAAAGTGTCCCGAATCAGTTTCAACTTGAAAATGAACCAAGGTTTAAAGGCAGGGTGTATTGTTTTTGAAGGGTACTCGAAATGGGTTGTCATTTGCTCTAAGACTTAGGGTAGGGTCCGGTAGCTCCTCTGACAGTGTATTTATGAACGGTTTTAAAATGCTAACACCGAAGCGGCGTGCAAGGTACAACTGACGCCGCTTTTAGGCCTAACGTTTAGTTAGTTGTCTATCGATTTTTGAGTGTCTGGAGAAGTTCAGAATTGGGAGTAAAGCATCCTCTAGGTAATCCTCGAGGTGCTGCAATTTTTTCCTAAGCATGTCTTACACGTAGTCGAACTTGTCGAAGTACATTGTATGGACTGTCCAAGTTGGAAAGAGATAGTAACGTCCATACGTTTTAACAGTAAACAGGCTATGTAAACACTTATGTAAATATTTTTTTCATTTAACCTTCAACCTTTCTCACGATACCTCTAATGTCAATCTGATCCATGAGTGAAATTCATATTTCAGTCTGATATTAGTATAGTCATAAATCCATAAGATATGTTCCATGTTTGTCACTGGTTACAAACTGGAGCTTGTCATGAAGTGATTGAAGTAGGTCATAGATTCTGGGTAAAGAGACGCCTGGTAAGGAGCTGCTGTCAAAGGGGCTTAGTAATGCAGACTAAATAGGACCTAGATGGAAGTCCTGCAAAATTAATTAACCGAGTGTAGGACTTCAATTCTCGCTTGTCGTTCTCGAACTAAATGCTGTAAACATATCTTGTAAAAACTTATTGCTTCGGTTTTCTATGGCGTAACACTTTTAAAATATACTATTATTTACTTCCAATTGCCGACTTCGGTTATACGTACGTTCAAACTGGAGCCAGGTACATACGTTTTAAGGCTGGGATAAAACAGGTCCTGTTGAACGTTACGAACGAAGAGCAATTTTACACTCAGCCTTTCCGGCGCCAAACGAAACAACGTTTTCGCGATGTTTCAAAATTTTTTTATATATACACTTATTCTCAGTTAAGTTATAGAGGGCTGACTGCTGGACTCGGTGGTAGAATTCCTGACTCGAATTTTTGGTGTAATCAGCTCCGTGATATCAAACACGGTGTTGGTTTATCGATGGATATTACTGCTACATTCGTTTTCTTCTTTAGCTCTTCTATAGGGCGAGAAAGTTAGAAAATGAAAGCTTTAAAGAAAGAAGAATTTAAGTTATGTCATCGGGATGGGCTACCGGTTGACATTTTTTTGATTTATTATCTAATGAAGATTAAAATGTATATATATTTTTATATCAGAAGTTTATAATACTTCTCTTCGAGAGAAGTGTACCAGCGCATGATTCTTCCCAACATCATTTTACATTTATTTATTATTATGGCTACTAAACCGAATCACATACGCGATAAATAGTTCCCCTCATCATAAACTATTTGCCAAGGTGCATGCGCTTGTTAATTTTTTGTCCCTCCATGTCAAGACAATCAAGGTTTGTCCTGGGTTGATTGCTGGCTTGGGATTTAGTAAATACCAAACAGTTATAGAATTCACAATAGCACGTTGCCATGTGTCCATCTTAATTAAGTTTGATGAGCGCGAGAGCAAACTAAAAGTGATCCCTCTCCTTGGAAGAATCATTCATGTTACATAACTGAAGTATTAAGAGGATACAGAGTCTCACACTTCTTTTATTATCCATTTCGGATATATTTATATATATCTGGTAGTTGTTATATTAGTTTTTAAATAAGTGTTTTTTAAACCGGTTTAATACTAAATTAAATGTTTCCGAAACTAGTTTGTCTTATAAAAAATGTCGTGTATCTTTAAACTTAGAGTTGAAATTATTACGGTTTTTTTTATAAATAACCATCCGACTCGGATGATCCGAGTGTCGTAAGAGTAAATATTATTATGGGTGTGTTAAAATTTTTTAGATCAGATTAAGGAGTTTAATATTATGTAGTTTGTAATTAATGGGTATTATTATTTTCAGACGATGGTTTTAGAATTTAGAAGTATATTTTCTTTAGCGAATAAGTTGATGGAATGTCGTTTTAGAGGTTCAAGATGACGGTTTTCTTTTGTGTTTTAAATTATTTTAGTTTAGGATGCTAATGTATTTAGTGAAAATTATTCTTATTTATAAAACTGTTGTTCTCTCGCTCTTGAAGTGTAACAGAAAATATTGAAAACAAATGAATATATTTTCAAAATTTATGTTTCTCTTTCTCTGTCCAAAAAAATGAATTCACTTGTTTAATTTAATTTTAATACAATGGTTTCCTTCTTGGGTTGGGTGGTGTATTTAACAATGAAATTCTCTCTCAAGTTTTAGGCTTAAACTTTGAAATGAAATACCCATATTAATTAGATCAGTTCAATTCAATTCAAATTGAACAATGTGGACCATACAATCTCCTCGATTTACTTACTTACTGTCCCTCGATATTAACGTCGATTGAGCGCGGCGAGGGAGGGTTTTTTTTATTATTATTTTTTTTTATTTCTTTTATTTCGTTCTATTGTGTCTCGTGATTCCCAAACCTTATATAGCTAGCTCGATGATGGCCGCGAGGCACGTGAGAAGCCGTTTTTTGATTGGTTCTCCCCACCTATGTTATGCCGCAATAATGTTTTTAATATCGCGTGCAACCATGAGAAGATAGAAAAAGTAGATCCCCCTTCCCACCCCTCTATCATACCAGAAGTAAATTATTTCGAAGTTATATATTTATAATACAGGGTGCTCATAAAGGGTAATTGAAGGACCGAAGTACAGTGGTAAATAAATTTTGAGAGTCGAAAATGTAAATTAATATTTAATTAGCTGACCATTCAGTGATTGACCTGGATTTTAACTTGGGGTTTAATCCACTTTCGTTTATCATTATACAAAGAATTACTTGTTTGTTAAAGCAAGGGATAACAGGGGAGAGTCTTTGAAGACCTTTAGAGAATGACTCTTGTATTTTTTTTAAACCAATTCCCATTCGGATCAAAAAAACGTGATCGGAATATTAGAAAACCAAGCCTTGTTGCGAAGGGTAAAATGAAAAGAATAAGGCATTATTCCATCCCCACTGAGGTATTATTGGTAGCTATCTCTCCATCCATCTATGTAGCTTTAATAAAAAATATATATATATGCCCTTTACATTTTCTGGAAGCCATATGGACGCGCAGTTAACAGTTCTGTTTCTATAGGGTTTTTTTTTTTTTTTTTTTTTTTTTTTTTTTGCTGGAAGTATCCATGGTTTGGTTGGCAATGACCGTTTTCTCTAATATTATTCTGTACAGTTAGTTCCCTATAGTGGAAAGACCGTTATGGTTTTTTTTTTTGTTATTGGGTATCCATTGGTCAAGGGGGAATTTGCAGTGAACGTGAAAGTTTGACCAAAGCCTCGCTTGTTACTAGTTTTATCGCAGACTCGGCTTTATGATGATGTTTAGATGTTTGTTGTTCAAAACACGCGGTCGTTAATAGAGACATTTAAGGTAAACCGCGAGGAAACCTTGAAACCCCGTTAAGAACATATACTTTAATGCGGAGTTTATTTATTTAATTACTTTCGTTTAATTTACTTCTACCAATATATCTGAATTTGCAAATATCCTTTTCTAAAAAAACCTGTTGAAATGGCAACTTGTGTTGTATTTCATAAAATATTATTTTAAAAATGCTGAAGAGTGCTGTTACTTTATCCCAGATATGGGAGATAATGTTGGGAACGTTTTCGGAAGTGCCAAGTGGTGTGTTGGCTAGCTGTTACCCATACCATAAGTTCATAAGATATGTTCACCATAAGTTTATTAATCTCTGGTTACAAACTGAAGCTTGTCATGAAGTGACGTGAGGTAGGTCATAGATTCGAGGTGAGGCGAGGTCAAAGGCTTGGTAATGCAGACTAAATAGGACCTAGATGGAAGTTCTGCAAAATTAATTAACCACCGAGTGTAGGACTTCCAATTCTCGCTTCCGTCGTTCTGCTAGAACTAGCTCGAGCTGTAAGTCTCTAAGTAGCATTACGAAGTATAGGAAGTGTCATACTTATGGTAGGAACATATCACTTATAAACTTATGGTGTTACCCGTACTTTGAAATTGAAAACAAAACTTTCAAGCCACGCTGAGCGCGCATCTCTACAAAACTCCGTCTCGAAACAACTTAACTAAGCGCTTTTTAAGGTTCTAGAACGTGTACGTTGGACTTTTTCGGAAGTTTTGTTTTTCCTGGGGATGTCCATGTCTGGGATTTTTCAGAAGTAGATCGATAAGCTCCGTATGGGAAGAGTCTAGCCTGTCTTCAAATCGAGACAGTGATCTCTCTCCGGAACCAAACCCTTTATTTCGCCTTACCCTCACCATCGACCCAGCACCTCTATCACATCACGTGTTTGATTCCGCGTGGTTTTTATCTATGTTTTATTCCCACGTTTTTTGATTTATGCGAATTCCCCTTGAGATTTATTACTTCCGACATACAAAGGAATACTTCCTCGTGTCAGTATGACTTTTTCTCTTCCCCTAGTTATTTTTGATGGGTGTTAAGATAACAAGGTTTCCTTTTTTTTCATTGGGTTGGCGTTGACGTAGCTCTTTTTGACAACACGTGACTTTTAGCTGACACCCTTGGTAACCTCTTTTTTATCTGAATTCAATTTTAGATACGTGATCGGATTTATTCGATTTATTCAATTTAATGTAATTAAATTTAAACAATCTCAATGTGATTTTTGGTTATAGTCAGTTAATGGTACGAAAGTTACCAAAATTAACTATGAAACCCATGTTTTTCTGTGTAAATTTAGGGCTATTTCAACTTTTCAAGGTTGAAAGCCAATAGACCAATACGAATATTACATGCAGGGACACAAACTTAAAGGGAGGGTGAAGTAGAAAATCAAGTGATTTTTTTATCGATTTTTCTACTAATTATAAGACCAGTCTGCATAGTCAAACATCCAGGAAATACTTCCGAATGATTTTAAAATTCAAATTAGGTTCAGATTTTAAGGATAATTTTAAAGAAGGTCCTCCGGCCAATCGCGTAACATCCTGCCTTTTTATTAACAAAATTCTCGTGGCTTGTTACGTGTTGAATGAAATTTATCACGAGATTTGATTAAATTCGCGCGCGACGTGATAATCATGGCGCGAGACATGGAGCGTGCCACGAGAAATTTGTTAATAAAAAGGCAAGGCATTACGCGATTGGTCGGAGGACCTTCTTTAAAATTATCCTTAAAATCTGAACCTAATTTGAATTTTAAAATCATTCGGAAGTATTTCCTGGATGTTTGACTATGCAGACTGGTCTTATAATTAGTAGAAAAATCGATAAAAAATCACTTGATTTTCTACTTCACCCTCCCTTTAAAGGGGCACGCCTCTATAGTGGATAATTTCAATCATGTCAGGAGACACCGCTAGAGGCATGACCGAGTTGGCTAGCCTCTCAGATGCAGTGAGCTTGGGCTGCCTCTAGTGTTGTCTAGTGGCGACAGGGAAATTATCCAGTATGTAGGCGTGCCCCTGGAAGTTTGTTTCTCTGTAGGTAATATTCGTATTGGTCTATTTATTTTCAAATATATTTTCCTACATTTTGCAGTTTAAAACATATATAGTTAACATCCTTATTAGTTTTACGTGCGAAAAATATTTTTCCTACAAAATAATTCTGGGTTAACATTTTTTTTAAAGAAATAAAATAATCGTTCAGGTTCAACAGTTCCGAACAATTAACTAAACTAATTAATTTCAAAACGGAACTTTGAACAAAAATTTGGCATTTATTTTTCATCAGGAGATTACAAAAATTTTGATTGATGGTTAGGCGTTATATTTTGGGAAACAATTTAGAACGTTTAAACTACGTCACAACCATACCATAAGCGTGCTGCTGTTTTGGATTAATTTACTATACATGCAGCGATTAATTTTGAAGTTCACCGAATTTCCACCAAGACACACACACACGTGTATTAACCCGGTTTCCCGAGACCTACATGTATACTACTATACGCTTTAATCATAAATTAATAATGACAAATTTTAATGAGGAAACGTATCTTTACACGACATACGACAAGGGGTCGGACATAGCTCCCTAAATTACGCTATATCGAAATAAAAAGAAGAAAATACTGAAGTTAACCCTTCCTTTAATGTAATATACTAATTTCTCTATGCAAGTTTCCAACCCCTTGAATACCTTTTTTTAATTTATTAAAAATTCTTTAAACTCGTGGCCCAGGTATATTGACCTTATTACCCGTTGATTGAATCTGTTAAAACTTCTCCCCCGCGCGTTCTACTATTTAGGCTTAACTTAAGTACAAACCCTCTCATCAATTTCAGTAAGGATATTATTATATTTCCTTAATTACGTATCTCTCTTAAGTAGTACTTTAAAAGCCACGGGATAGCAACGCTACTCGCTTGTACACTTAACTTGTGTTATCGTTATGGCCTAATATCAATCCGGTTCCAGCAGTCTCTCTCTCTCTCTACCCTTTTTTTTTATTTATTTTCCAATTTGCCCTGTCATCCACTCGGTTAAATTTTGGAATGGTTCAATATGTTACGTGGAGAATTTATTATAGTTATGTTAGCATTAGGCTTAGCAAACTTAATTGGTGGGTAGCGGGAAAGGGTTAGGCTTAACGTCTTTTCGATTCGTGTTTAGGCTTAGTGTCTTTATTGATTGTTTGCGAAAATTAAATTTAGACTAAGGCTTAGAAATTAGAATATTTGTATGTTTACAAATGTTTGATTAGACTTTAAATTATTTATTGGTTAATAAACATTAAGATATGCTTTTAAATATACTTAGTTTTCAAGCTAGGATGAACCATACCATTTACCCAAGGAGACCAGTCTAACTGGAGGACTAAATAGTCTGCACTTTAGTCGTCAAAGTAGCCTGGTCTCCTTGTGTAAATGGTATGAACCCTCCTACGCCTAGCCTTAAAACTATTTGTTTGAAACTATATAGGCTTAAGATATTAGAAAAACTGTTTGAAACCTTTAGAATAGCAAATCATTCAAGAATTAAAAATGAATGAATTTATCTTCGTCATTCAAACCCCCCTCCACAAACTTCACCTTTGAAAAATATATAAAGAAACTAGGGTAATCAAGGCGTCTAGTTCTAGTAATATTAATGATCCAGATATTTGATTGTAAATTAAGTGGAACAATTAGGCCTATACGTAATGTTAATTACCACCACATCCCTTAATTTTCCCGACGGAACTAAAAAGCCTTCCCAATAAATGATAACCCTTTTTTATTTCACAAAGTAATTGAGAACAATATTCAGACGAATTGGTAAAATTTGTTTTTAAAAAACTAATTAGTATACAGTTTTTTCTTTGTGTTTTAATACCTCTCTCTCTCCATCCGAGTTGACCCGACTGTCTTTGATAAATAATCTCTCTTTGAGAAACTGCAGCGTTCTTCTTTATGAGTTGTTGAAACAATGGGGAGAAAGACCTCATTCGGTGTTTGGCTGAAATCGAGGGGCTAATCACTTAGCGTAATCGGTGTACAGGAATGTACCTTTGACTGTTCGAAAGGATTATCTGAAATCTTTAAAATCATGGTCCAGGAACACTGCGAGTGATTAGCCCCTCGGTTGAAGTGATGTGTTTCGCCAGGTTAGGCTACCTCCGTGTGGCCCTCATCTCACCACACTATCTTTTTATTTTTTTCTTTTTTAAAAACTAGGATCATTAAAATATTCGCTGTTTTTTTTTTTGCTAAATTTTAACTCGGATCTAATTTGCATACCAGCGCGACCACTTTTTCATTTTAAACAAAAAATTTGCAAATTTGTTCGTGGTAATTATACTTGAGCTACTAAGGAACTATAAAACGAACGAACTAAAACATGAACTAATTTTAAATGCTAATTTCAATTTTAATTTTAATATCGTTTTTCATCCCCTATGCTTTATAGTTACTTATTTGAATTTTAGTTGGGGTTTTTTGGGGGGGGGGGGCAAAGTATCGTCTGCTAGATTAGGGTTAAGATAGAACCTTGATTGGGCTTCGAAGTTGCCAGTCCTTATTGTTTGAAGCCATATTTAAGGTCTTTGTTTATATTATACCGGATTTTCCGTATTATGAAAAGAAGGTAGATATCATGTAAAGATGTCCGTTACGACATGATCTTCCGGTATGTAAACTACATTAATTTCAAGGGAAAAAAACGTTAAATAATTGATGTTAAAAAATTTATTCGGCCCCCCTTAAATGTTACATTACATAACCCTCGGAGGCAGATGTTTTTCGTAATATATTAAACTGCATCAACGTTCGAATTCACCTTTATGTCGAATCCCATTCAGTTCCAACTTCCTTTGTAACAATGGAGTTAATCCTACGGGAAATTCAATGTATGGCCTGTAGTAGACCATTGAACCTTATTGATCACGTGACTCTGTTCTTTTATAGACCCTAATATTAGCGAGGTTTTTTTCAAAACTAACATTTGAGTGATGTCACTCGCCGGAAGTTCACCCCGCCAACGTTTCTTTCCTTCCGCCGGCGCCATTTCCGGGAAAGAATCGTCACTAAATCTAATGACAAAAGAAATATGTTAAACGTTAATACCGCTACCAGGTTAACCTGTTCAGATTTACGTAAGGTTTAATTTGGGTTTCTTTAAATGTTAGGACAAGTCAACTTTGTAACATCGTAATGTGTTAAACAACGAAAACCGTTGTGCATGCGCTTTTTGGGGTTTTTTTTTTAATTGAGATAACTGGGGTTTTTTCTTTCTTTTTTAACAACTGAAGAAAACTGACCTATATTTTTAACAACAAAGAAACTTTTTCACTTTATTTGTTAGGTACGAAAAAGGTGGTCCTTTTGAAATGTTTTTAACTAGAATATATTCATACGCGGTGGCAGCTTTTGGGTTTTATTGTTACGTGTTGGGTTTGTTTAATTTCTTTTTTCTGTTGCCTTACGCTGAATTGTATCAAAATTGTTAAAAGTGTTCCAAATATTGTGGTAACAGTGGTAGAATTGAAGTGCAACAGTGGAATCAATTTTGAGTCTAAAATTTAACTTCTATTTCATTTTGACAGAAGGGTACACCCCCTAAACAAGTTACGAACATTGAATCTGTGTTTTATTTATGACCCCCTATAAATTTAATTAAGAATATGAAAGACAATAATGGCTAATTTAATTAGGGGTCATCCATAAAAAACCCATCAAATCGTAATTTGTTTTCAGTGACCAATAGAACCCACTGACTTACTTCGGACCTACCACTTATTTTGGAACAAAAACCCTGTATAACGCGAGGGGCTAACCACTCGGAGAGTCCCTGTTCAGCCTGTTCACTGTAATCATTTTAGTACAGTCAAAGGTACATCCTTGTACATCGATTACGCTAAATGACTACCCCCTCGGACTCGGCATAACGCAAAATTTGAGGTTTTTAAGTTTACTAATAGATATTATAAATAATTTTGAATCTATGTACTTTAAAACGTATAGGAGCAAGTATATGAGATGATTTTATCTGTTTAAAACGCTTGAAGACAGAGAGTACAGAACCATAAACGTACCACCATACACATTACGTTTATCTTACCGTTAGATATAATTTATACATCACCCCCGTTTTATATTTGCTATACGGGCCGGCTGTCATAGACTAATGGCACCCCATGTAAATTTCCCCTTTGAGCTTAATACGGTCGAAGGTAGAGGGCTCCCATTACTCCATAAGTCGGTTACTTGTATACTACGTGTTTAGTAAGTTATTATGGCTCAAGGAGAACTAGAAGATCCGCATTTGGTACCAGTTTTCAGATAGTACGCCACCGAAATTATAAAATTTGTCTATCTATATATATATATATAAATATTGAAATGAAAACGTATACCAAGTATATACGTACGTACATACCCCTTTCCACATCTTCTTTTCCCCGCGGCTTAACCCTTTCTTGGAACAATTAGAGTATTATTAAATCATAATCAACTCCCTAAAATGTATGGCGATGACGTCGTTCTAGTTGCCTTAATTGTGTCAGAAGTAAATTAATACTTTACTATATGTTATCAAATTCTTGTTAAGAAATATATACAGGGTGTTTCTGATAAGTCAGGCATACCATAAATTAAGGGGGATGTTCTTTGGGAAATCGATTTTGAGTCGAAAATTATGTAACCTTTATCTTTGCCACAAGGGACACTGTTTCAAATCGAGTTAAGATTTCAGTGTTTTATGGATGACCCCTTAAATCTAATTAAGAAGCTAATTGAGACCATGATTTCTAATTTAATTAATTAAAGGGGTCATCCCTAAAACACTCAAATAAATCCTAACTCGAAAACAGTGTCCCTTGTGGCAAAATGTTATAGATAGAAGTTACATTTTCGACTCAACATATATTTCCCAATTGTATGAAACCAAAACCCTTGGATTTGATAACTTCACCAATAATTTTATTAATTTACTTCTGATTCTTCGGGACTGTAGTTATTAAAACCAATGTTCCCCATCTCTGTACTTCTTTTTTGTATGCAACATAGAATCAAGATCGAAGAATATCTCAGAAGAAGAATCCCGTTAAGGGTCATTCGTTGTATTGGTTCCCTTTTAGTTTTGGAGTAATAGCACCGCCTTCTTTATATCCCATAACTCTTTAAGCCGTCGAAGGCAGGTACCGCCGTTACTTGTCTTCATTCCCTCCTATACCTATACCTAACCCTTTCCTTCCTCGATCTCATTTTCTTGGTTAATCAAGCTGAGAGATTGCTTGTCATTGTGTTTTGCGCGCGCACCCTAGATATGTCGAATGAAGTATTACAGGGGTTAGACCAAAGAGACACCGTGTGTTCAATCATGGTAATCTAATTATCAGTACCTCTACTTAGGTGTCATAGGTCAAACTATAAATGGTTCAATCATAAATGGTCCTGAGTTGACCAGGAAACATTTGAGGTCATGATATAATCAAGTCTGATTTATTTATTTATTTCTTATATCTATGATCTTTCTTAATGGAAGCTACTCGAATATTCCAATTGTCTTATGTCACGTGTACATAATATATAGAGTAACAAAGGGACCAAGGCTTAGTGACGTATTTTATGCATTAATAATGCCTCAAGGCTTACACCCAGAAATGAAAGGACAGACCAGTGTTTGCCAGACCGTTGGTGAGCCAAAAGACTGTATTGAGAACTTCTATTGATTCAGTTCGAATCAGTTCTTGACTAACTGAACTGAACTGAACTAAAGTTAAAGCTGCGAGGGGGAAGGCATTTTTTCTAGCCCATTTTGTGAAAACAATCTATAGCCTTCGATAACTTATAAAAACGTAAGGTGTTCTTTCAAGCAAAAAGAAAAAAAGATTGTTTCTTATATTTTTTGCGGCCATGTCTGCGTAATATAACTTTTAGTATATTTTGAAGGAGGGACTACATATGTGGTTGTGTTTTATCACGATAATTTCTACTCCCCATTTTTCTCGGATTTATGGAAGCGTACTTCCACATTTCTTGTTTTTTTCCGTCCAGGTGATTTTCGTCATAAAAATTGTTATTGGGTATATAGAAAGTTTCAGAGTTGAATTGTAGGTATTTTCGTAAGGTTTCTACAGAGATTTATGTCATTTCAAGAGTGTCTAACGCTAAGCTTAGAGTTATAAGAAGAAAAGTAATTTTCTAAGTGAATGATTCAACCAAACATTATTTGAGTTGAAAATAATTTTTTTTTATATAACACAACTTATATAATACATCTTTAACTATTAAACCAAACCTTGGCCCAAGCAATAACTTGGCTACCTTCCTTTCTAGAGAAATTAGGTTTAAAGATCGTAATAATGTTTTGCGAGAGAGGTGTATGATATATCTTTTAAAAAGCCCCAATGCGTCTATTCAGGTGCAACTTTTGTCGAATATGTATAAACCCAAAACTGATTTCGCTAAGTAAGCTGTAAAGTTACGCCATATTTTGATACCGGTTCTCCAAACTCCCCTAGAGGTATTTTCCACTTTAAAATGGGGCTAAATCTTAATTTGAATAAACGGGGAGCCCTTGCAGCAGCGTTAAGTACCACCAAACTTTATATAAACCCCTTGCAACGTTCCGTTACTCTTTGCTTTACTAGTCCGTAGAGAGTGGGATTTCGGGGACGTAGGGGTTAGAAAGGGTTTAACAGAAGTCAGTTTATCATCTCTACGTGTTGGGGGAAGTTAGTAACTCTCTTTGTAAACGCAGTGTTAAACAATTTGAAACAAAAAAGGTGAAGTCGTTGAATAACAAACTTGAATAATAAATTTATAATACTTTCCAGTCAAAGCTATTCAAAGTATTATATAAATGTCGGAAATTGTGTAAAATTTGTAGGCAATTAAACTAAAGAAGACCGAAAACTGAACACGCTAAGCCTTTGTTTCGTGTTTCAGTATTCGTATTACTATTTGAATATAAGCAGTCGATAAAGCAGACGACAGTAAAATGTACTTAGATTCTTAGAAGCAACGAGTCAGGGTTCGAAATAAGGATTCTTTTTTTTTTTTTTTTTTTTTTTCAAACTGGTCCTCACTTCAGACTAGGGACCCCTGGTGTCTTAAATGATTAAACTAGGCCCAAGGATCTGTGCCCCTTACCGTTTATATAAAAGTGGTCCTTGGGACCAGTGACGCTCGGGGTTTGAATTAAAAAAAGTGGTCCAACGATTTAATAAACTACTTTTTGACTTGTTTATGCTTGGTTTATTTCGAAGCCTGCACGATGCAAATTGCTACTTTTGAATTGTAAGTTGTAACTCTGATGTTTCAGTTGTTAACTTCTTGATTCTTATTTGCTTCTGGTTACGTGTGGGTATTAGCAGCGCGAGTGAGTCGATAACTTTCACGGGGAAAATCTCCCCCTCGTCTACTCCATATCTTTTAAGTCAACATTTAACGGCAAGCGACATAAACCGTGAATCCCGCCGTGATATGATCCAAAGTAATGGAGCTATTTAAAGTCAATGTCGCTTTAGGATTGAAAATTAAAGTTAGAATTGGGTCAAACCGCGTTAATAACGCTGCCAACTGATATTGTCTACCAAGAAGAATTCATCTAGGCTTTATTATTTTTTAAGTTTTCTGTTATTAGGTAGCCATGAAAGTTTCTAGTTATAAAGTGGCACCATCGTGGTTAAATAATGGAACCTTATTATACTTATAGTTTTCAGGCATGGAGGATTCGTACCATTTACACAAGGAGGCCAAGTTACTTGCTGTACTTTGGTCCTCTAAATAGACGGGTCTCCTTGCGTAAATAGTGTGAAACCCTCCTTGTCTGAAATTCAATTTTAACCCTACCTAGGCTATTCTCGGAGATAAAATGCAATGGTAGCTCTAAATTATTATTAAACTTTTGATGTTATATTTCGTAGTCTTTGAGCTACTTTGGAAGCGACAAAAATATCCGCAACGCCACTCAAAGTGTATTTGTCCTAATAACTGAGGGACAATCCACTTCATTTAACCCTTGGTTAATTAAATAGGGATTCAAATGTATTTGGTGAAGTGATAGACCCCTCTTTGTCTTGAAAACTCAATACAAGTACATCCGTTTCGTTTCAAAGTCACACCGTTTGAGATAGCGGTATCAAATTAGATTAAATCTAAAGTATTTATTATTCAGCTGTAGTTTCCTGGATTTTGGAGTTTATATTATACCGGTATATTTGACGGTAAAGAACAGAATTAGGTAGGACCGTAAATTACTTAACCTTGAACATTGGGATAAAACTTGGAATTTAAAATTTAACGTCTTCCTTCTTATTGAGGCCTCCTCCTAAAGTTCTTATCTATATTTGAAGAACTTTCTCTAAGCCTAACGTATCTGTTTATTCCCGCGCAATTAGGCCCGGAATAGTAAAGGGTTTTAATTGAAGTTTTGCAGACGACGGTCTAATATAACCAACCAGTCAATCATCTTTGAGGTTTTCTTTAATGATTAGGCTTAAGTAATTAAATCTCTCGAAACATCTCTCCCTAACCCTTTAGGAGCGCCGTTAGGTCATGGGTAACAAGTAACACACTTAGTAATTCGTACAATACGTGCGATGGGTTCAAATTCAAACCGATTTGAGCATACTGCGATAATTTCTAGTTGTAAATTTTGATCGTGATGCGATAAAGTTCAACTTTTTAATCGCTTTTTCATCGCATTCGTTCCACCATTCGTTCGTTCGTGTTTTTTTAAATGCTGCACCGAACCAAGCTTGACGAATTTAGGCTTAGCTTTACACCTAATTAAGCTAGCAGACGTGAATATTAAGAAATATAAAGAGAAAGAAAAACATAAAATCATAATACAATTGTTCATTATCACGCGTCTGAACTTTGATATTTATCGGGACTTTTTATTAAGCGCGTAGATTTTCTTTAAACATAAAATCCCGGAAGTTTAATATCTTAGATTATTTTAAACAATTGTTTTACGTGCGTTACTTGGTGCATTAAGTCCGGTGTCAGAAAAAAATAGCTGTAAAGGGTTAAAGTTATAACCATAAGTAGAGTACAGTTCTTAAGTAGACAATTTTTGACATATTTTTATGTCTGTCTGTCTTATTGGGCAGTTTACTAACTAGTAAAGGTATCAATTTATTTATTTATGATACTATAAATTAAAGGTTTGAGGTGCATTGTTTATTGCATTCTAGTTGTATTGTTATTTATAAAATTACAGTCACAACAGGATTTTAGAAAAAGAATTAAAGAAATGTTTCACAATTAAAATTTATTTTCGTTTCCAAAATTCCACGTAAAAACCCCAAATAATTATCAAAATTATATTTAATTCATTCGTTGGAAAATTAAATTTTTAATTGTTGACAAGCTTGGGTAAGTTTTAAAACTGAACAAATAAAAAAGCACGTCTTTTTGATTGTTGACGGAAGTAAAGATAAAATTAATGAAAAATGTTTCAAACATTTTTTTATTGTTTTTTATTACTTCTTCATCTTTATATATTTTTTTTGTAACTTATAAAAAATTAAGATTGGAAACAATCGAAGTTAGGCTTAGCAAAGGTTATCGTTCTCAAAGCTCAACCGTCGAAGTCTTTTGTATTTGTTACACATTTTTTTACTGTGCGCCGGCCGAGTCTCTGAAATTAGTGATGCTTAGCCAAACATTATACAAACATTGACGAACGTTTTCTATCGGTGTCTTGTATGATCTTACGAATTAGTCAACGTTACCTGAGACTGGTACTATAGGTAAAGATAGCCGTCTGTCCCAGTTGTAATATAGCCAGATAAGGTTGTCTTAGGTATATTATAACTAGTAATATCAACACATCACCATCACCGGAACGGAATCTCCATTCTTCCGTTTCGAGACACGCAGCTATAGCGGCCGGTAGTGAAAGATGGCTCCGACCTACGGCGGTGTTAATTTAAAACTCGTTACACTGAAGAAAAATCCCATGGATAAAGACAGTTTTTTGAAGGATAATTACATTGTCATTGCGTCTATTCTTTCCTCGTGAATCTGTGTGAATTTATGAAGGTGGTCCATGAATATTCTGAATCGCCAATACATAGTTTTCGGACAAGGAGGATTCATACAATTTACACAAGGAGGCCAGACTCCCTGGTAGAGGCAAAAGCCATGCCTCCTCGTGTTTAACATGATTTTGCAGGCTGTAGTTGTAGTCTCTTTACCACAACATAAGTTATACTACATTCATTATTCGTGTTTCATTTGATTAAATTCATTAAACCGCACGTGAACTTCCATTTCACGAGACGATTATCGCCTCTTCTATACTGTTAATAGAAAGATACCTTTGTAGAATTGGCAGTCTCAGCCCTTTGATTGTATCATCGTCAATGCATCTTTAATATGTATTGCTTTTACTCGCTTTTTTTCCCTGCTTGACTTATTTCATTTTGCTTTAAGGGGTTTAGTTTTCGTTATATGTTTTTTTTTCTTAATTTTATTCCTGGAAATAATTTTCCAGACGTTTTCCTTGAATAATTTGTGGGAAAGTTGAAGTTTTTTTATAACGGAATTCCTGTCCACGGCGTACTATACATAATGAGATGGGAAAAATATATTTAAATGTATTCTGAATTTTGACTATACCGGAAGGATTTGATATTTTTATTTAAAGAAAATTGGTGTAATTATTTTAAGTTTTAAGTTTACGAGGTCTGTGATTTGTCATTTTTGGAAATGGTTTTTTGACAGTTTCCGTCAACTTAGTTGCCGTGAACGGTTAATAATTCAAATTCATTCTGGGAAAATTAAGTAGAAAAAAATTCTTCGTGTCTACTGTCTAGACTATTTTACTTCATGTTATGGCTTTTATTGTACGTTAAGCTCAATGCCTTACTATCAATTTTATATGTCTATATATGAAGAAAAAGAAAGTACTTGTCGTCCAATAGAAACCACAACGAAGACCACTAATTAAATTTGGAGAGTTCTTCGCTACTACCTGCAAGATAAATAAGAAATTTTAATTCCATAACACTCCAGGCGAACAAATAAGGGTTCAGACTGCTGCATTCGTTCCTTTGCTATTGAAAAAATATATATCCGCACGCGATAGTTTTTCCGTGGTTCTTCGATGTCAATACGCCACACAAGTCGAGGGGTCCGACATCCACAGTCAAAATATCGTACGGGATTTCGTCAGATATTTCGTGATTTCGAAGAAGATTCCATGATTTTGTCGAAGATTCCGTGACTTTATCGAAGGTATCGTGATTTTATCGAAGGTATCGTGATTTTATCGAAGATATCGTGATTTTATCGAAGATTACGTGATTATTATCGAAGATTACGTGATTATTATCGAAGATTACGTGATTATTATCTAAGATTACGTGATTATTATCTAAGATTACGTGATTATTATCGAAGATTACGTGATTATTATCTAAGATTACGTGATTATTATCGAAGATTACGTGATTATTATCGAAGATTACGCGATTATTATCGAAGATTTCGCGATTATTATCGAAGATTTCGCAATTATTATCGAAGATTTTGTCACTTATATCGTAGAAAATTTCATGATTTCGTCACATATTTCTTCAAAGGTTTCAAGACATTGCGAGGAGCCTACCGAATATCTTACCCCTCGAGGTTAAGCATCTTCTAAACCGATCCGAAAAAGAAAAAAAAGATTCAACCTTAATTCCGTCTGATAAGTACACTAAACGAGAAAAGAAAAAAATAATAAAAAGTCCAAAGAGATTTATCGTTTGGTGGTCACAAAGAGTATAGTGGAGAGGACCCCGGAGTTCAATCAACTCTTCCTGCTGCAAAATTGACTTAACTTCATCATCGGACCATGGCCTCAACCTGCAGAAGGACTCGCGGTTATACACTTTCTATAGACATCAAATGATAAAAAAAGAGAGACAGACAAAAACTAGATTGATTCGTTTTTGTTGAAGAAGACTTGATTGTTCCAGTTCAGGAATTCCGCAGGGGACATTAATGCGTGCTAACATTGGGAATAACTTCTTTTTAAACCGAGTTATAAACCACCCGCCCTTCCTTCCTTCCTTCCTTGATTGTGGTTTGTAAACCTCTGTTTATTGAATCAGGATTTGGCAACGAAGGGAAAGTATACTTCATAGACCATTTCGATGCAACTAAACTCTGCCTTCCATCTCGCTGTAGTCTCTTTGTAACATGAGAGTGCGCAGAGATGGCAATGTATCAACCCCCTTGTAAGTACTGATACTGAGGGTTGCCTACCCACTTGGTTTAGGTTGAAAAGGTCATAATAACCCATAATGCACTTGGGGAACCCAGCGAAAATAGTAAGAAAAACAACCTGAAACCAGATTGTTTACTTAAACGCGATACCTTTGATTAACGTTCTGATGTCATGATAAATACCTTCTTGGTACTGCAGTCTCAGAAGTCTCCTAGGAACTTTAAAAAATGTGTCCAGTTCAGTTTATTTTAAAAGGTCTTATCTCGATCCTGATTTGTTAGTCAGAAAAAGAAAACTGATTAGAAATTATAATTGCTATAGCTTTCTTCATCCCCGGAAGTCCATCAAAAAGGGTTAAAAAAAATTCACGAAACTACGCCTTGTAATAAGAAAAGTTATTTAACCTCTTGTTCCACCACACAGAAGAACCATATGGAATGGTTTTCATAGAAAGTATAGGCTCTTTTCATAAAAAGTCATCATAACAGTTTAGTTGTATTTTCTACCATTTGGAACCATAGCAACGCAAAATATGATACGCCTTTGGGAAGTATGCGAGCTTTCTTTTCTTGCCAATATATTATGTTTTTTGGAATGCATTGTACAATATGGAAACTAGGAAATAGTATATTCGAAAGAACATTACGTAGCTCATGTGCGTGCTGTACACGTCATTAACCGCGTCGTCGGAGTCTAGACTGGACTAAAAAGCGTAAGCGTATCCGGATAATAAAAAAAGGGATAGTAATATTATGATAAATTACGTATAAGCCAAAGAAAAATATTGTTATTTTCTTCTCGGGTAACCAACGGAATTATGACTTGGTAAAGAAGAAACTTTGCCGGTAAAATGAAAGGGTATCATCATTCACCCTTTACTTTATCCGTTATGTAATATACCTGGCATAAGTTTATAAGATATGTTCATTCCATAAGTTTGTCATTGGTTCCAAACTGGAGCTTGTCATGAAGTGAGTGAGGTAGGTCATAGATTCAGGGTAAAGCGAGGGAGGCCTGGTGAGGCGCTGCTGTCAAAGGCTTAGTATTGCAGACTAAATAGGACCTAGATGGAAGTCCTAGCTGCAAAATTAATTAACCATCGAGTGTAGGACTTCCAGTTCTCACTTCCGTCGTTCTCTCTCGAACTAGCTCGAGCTGCAAGAAACTCTCTAGCATTACGAAGTATAGGTAGTGTCGTTATACTTATGGAACATATCACTTATAAACTTATGCTTGTGATACTTCATTCAATATGGTTACGACTTAGGTCGTGTTACACTGACGGTGGGTTTTTACCTTAGGGGATCTTATAACATAAGTAAAGATAACGTAATACCAAGGGTAAATAACTGAATGCGTGTATAGTTAATAAACTTCTTCAATATGACCCCATCAGACATACGCGGAGGTTGACCCAAAACGCCTAGAGCGCAGGCGCCGAAAGACGAGGTGGAACGTAAGGCAAAGTTTTACCCTCCCCCCAGGGGTTTTCCTCTTAGTTAGTTACATCGAAGAGGCTTTTAGATGCTTTATTATACCTCCTTTGGTCGTCCAATCAGAGTTATACTTGAATATTACTAGACGATATTACGTAATCATTTTTAATTCTCTCCAATAAGAAATTAGTTAAACTTTTGAAGCACTTTGGAGATTGGAACATTTTTGGTTAGGTTCATGTTTATAGATTTCTTTGTACTGTCAAATCCTGCAGTAAATGTAACTTAGGTTTGTCCACCCATAAGTATTTGACTTAGTTCTCTCTTGTGATGTAAAGTGAAATTCTATTTTCGGTATTTTTACTAACCCTATAGGGAACAACTACATACGTATCTGTTATAGACATATTGATTTTTACGCATTGACTTTAGCTCCTACATCTTATTCTCGCAAAAGTGTGGGAAGAAGTTACGCAATTCGGGGCTAAAAATACACCACATACCATTATTTCTTCCCAACCGGATTTAGAATATGTCCGTCTCAATTTCAAACTCTCTCCTTTTCTCGAGGTTCTTTTTTTACCATGTCAAACCTAATTTACGAAGTATCCATGATGCAGTTTGCGGCGAAAAACAATATCTTATGGGCGGTTTGAGTTTCCTTTTATACCAACTTAACCAGCGTCTTTATCAGCCGGATGAGAAAGAGAGAGTACATTCTCTTTGGGATACACCCTACGCTCTTAAAGTTCCTATTTCTCAGACTATACTAGAATCCACCCTTGAAAGGAGTACAGTTGCAATATGTAAAGCGTGTTTCGAACTGTGAAGTTTCACCCTTTTTAAGATAGCGTTAGTACTAAAAATCAATATAACGGCACGCCAGCAATAGCCACCAAGTCTCTAAGACTGATGGGTTGGTAACTTGGCATTGGCATTGCTGGGCAAAGAAAAAAGGCTTTCTTTGCCCTTAACACACAAAACTCTGTTTCATGGTTTTTGGCGTAGGTAGTGGGCACGCGCCTTTACATTGGGGACCCTTTGTTGGTATGGGATTCTTCTTTTTTAGGACCTCATAGTCGACGTTGGGTTTTGTTGACACACGTTTTCGGGAAAAAAAGGTCTGGTGGCTAGCTGGGTCTATGAATAACGGCAGGTACATATTATGAGAGGCATTGTGTGCATTGCGCTCTTTTTGGCTATGGTTGTAAGTTGGGTACATGCGCGTTGTGTGAGGGTTGAGAAATGAACATCGTAGGGGACTGTATTGGAGGTTTAAGTGGTCCCATCTTTTGCACTCTTTTGTATTTCGAGAACACCCTGAACCAATTGAATTATCACTCCCCATTAAATTTCGTAATTTGCACCCACAGCCAATCACAGCTTCTATTTGTATTACGTAATATGTACCCTCAACTAATCACAGACTTGCTCCCTATTTGGAAATACCCCGAACCAGAGGCCTGAACCTATCACTTTCCTTTGACTTTTTTAAATGTGCAACTTCAACCAATCACAGCTTAATTCCCTTCGTAAAACAACCCTTGTCCAACCAATCACAGTTAGTAAAACACAACCCTTTGACCAACAACGGCTCCTCTTACGTAAACCCTTCCAAAACATAATACATTATCCCTATTTTTGTTTATTTTTTAAAAGTCTACTCCAAAAATAGATCCAGACGTCTACCGTTCCCTTGGTAGGCTTCGTTAGTTTACAATCGATAATATCGAACACACAAACATAAAATTTCACTGTCTCTCTTTGAACAGTCTCCTTACCTCCAAGGAGCAGAAGAAAAAATTTAGCAAAATAAACGATTTAGATAAAAAAATTCTCCTTGGGCAGTATCGTTACCGGTCTTCCTAGTTCCCATATTTTATGGTGGTGCCCCTTCCTTGCTTCCTATATACCTCGACGGAGGTGCACGACCCCTGAGAAAAAGGGCGGGTACTTTTGACTTCGGTTCTTCGCCATCACGAGTTCAAACTCTTAAAACACACACAGCATATTTTTTCTTTTTTTCGCATAATGCTTGGGCAAGCGAAACTAATAAAATTCCAAGAGCATAAAAGTTTAAACGTAAAGAAACCGTACCGCGTGAAATTCTTGAAAGTTTTTTATTTTATTGTTTACGCTTCTGAAAAAGCGCGCGAGTGTGCAGTGCGTGCAGTGCCATGAAGCCTTATCAACGATATTACCACCACTATTTAACTACCGGGCATCCAACAGAATTCGTGAAATGATTCTATCACTTAAATGGTCGTTTTTTTTTTCCAACCTTTAAGACAAGTGAAGTTTAGGTTTACGGTCTTCTTTTCTTGAATTATATTTGTTAAGACGAGAGGTACTGTTTTTGGTTTTATCAACTTGTTTTTGGTATCTTTACCACTGCCGAATAAGCTACCGAATTCGTTAAATTTTTAATCAATTTTGTGTTTTAAAATATGATTTTCTTTTTAATATATTTTTAAATTAATAGATTGTAACTACGCTTTGTACTTATTGTAAAATGCAATAACGCTTTCAATAATTAAGAAATTAATAATTAGCTCAGAAACTGTACTTCTATATCTCACCACGTGTTTCATAGTCGCTTCATGGTTCATGAGTTTCAAGATTTAGGAGAGATTTGTACGTAGTACGCGGATATTAACTGACTATTTTAAGTGTCATTATACAAGAGTTTAACCCTGAAGTTATTTATCATCTGCATAAATATTTATAGGTATTTTCAATCTTAATATGATACAAAATAATACCCTTTATATACTTAAAACCGAACCGTTTCCTAGGCTGCATTTCAATCCACGCTTGAACGAGTAAACTTCAGAATTTCCCAAATATTTTAGTGAAAAAAAAAAAAAAATTACCAGATTATCCCCCACAATATTATCATTTATTTTTTTGCTCTTTCGGTCTCGTATTTCCGTAATAAATAATGCATTTTTGATTCATCTTCATTATTCTCCATTTTATTATTCATTATATTATACAGTACTTACTGACGTTGCGTAAACGAACGAACGAACCAAGGCCCTGCCTAATTTTAACTGTACTATAGAGATAGAGTATAGAGGTTCCCCTTGATTAGAAGAAAAAAAAGAAAATTTACCAGCATGAAACAAAGGATTTTGGGTATGATAATAAATCACAACCATTGTAGAAGTAACCCCCATTTTTACCCAGAAAAAAAGCTTCTAAGTTCTTACAAAATAATCTGCTGAACCACCAGATTTTTTAGTTCCCAGGTACGAATTTCATTCTTTTTTTCACCCTTAGTTGTTTCAACACTAGGGATTTTCAAAATTAACAAAAGTCTAATAACCCTCGTGTTTCTCTTATCCTTTAACTTTTATTACATTAATTTATTTTTAACAACTTCGCGATAATCTACTTTATAGAGAAGTTCTTTGACTAGTTATACTAGTTTCTTATAGTTTCACGCATTCGGAAGTAACCCCCCCCCCCTTCTTGCTGACTAATTGACCCATACGTCGTACCGTTGTTTGACCCAAATTTAGGGGATTTTCTTATAAAGACTTTTTGCCACCGTTTTGACAATGAAAAAAAAAAATTAAAGAAGTCGGAAAATTTTCTTCAAAAATGTTTATAAGTTTACAGGAAAATTAGTTACAGAAATACAACTACGTTTTTGTAGTTTGGTACTAGTCTAACTGAGCAACCATTGTTATGTTTGCTGTTTTAAAAAAATAATAAAAATAAGAATTCTTTGTTTTTTGTTCTGGGGGTTTTTATAGTCAAAGTTGCAGTTGATTCAAAGTACAAGGAAAAATGTTACTTTTTGGTACCTCTTGCCAAATGGCTCGAACTCTCTATACGTCCCATTAAACTTATTCAAAATAAGTTTAACGAAAAAACCTTAAAAGTTATTAATGTTAACCTATTTTTACTATAAATCTTTACTTTTATTAGTAACACTTTTTCTATTGAAGGAAAAAGTTATCTTTTTTAATTTCTAGTGTTTCATTAATACGAACATATAGTAGTAGTCTTTGTAACACTTGATTGAGTTAAGTTTCATCTTTCCCGTCTTAATTACCGCGCGTTAACGAATCGTTTTGAAGTTATTCTTCCATTTCATTTATTATTTAAGTGAGCTAAACGGGTGTTAAAATTTAAATTGTTAACGCGGATCTAACTAAGAATAATTCAGTTCGTTAAATAATGGTTTTATTTTTTTCGTTTGTTTTACAGAATACCTCGATGTTATTCGAAATTCCGACGACCGAGACTATTTTAGGCGTTAAAACCCTAAAATAACCTTTACAAAGATCAATGGAGAGTTTACGTCTCCAAATTGAAGCGTCCCTGGGACGTTCCCGAGACATGCTGGTCGAAGACCATTACCGGAGGATGCACTTTGAGGGGACAAGGCATCCACCAGGACATCCGTCTCCTCACCGGATGCCCATACACCTTTCGCCGGTTCATCATCGAATGGTGCCCGTTCAACAGCACCATCATCCGGCAATGGCCATTTCAAGTCATCCCTTGACGCAAGTCAACGTTCAAGGGTCCCCGACTAATCCTTCAACCGCTGGTGGGAAGTTGAAGAAGCAATTACATCTCTTGGCTAAGAGAACTATCGGGAAAAAGCAAGGGTCTTCCACGAAGGGTCCCAAATACCCGGACGAAGTTAGTCCCATCTATTACCGACATCCGAGGGACAAGTACGGGTCTGTTTCGGCCTTGTCAACCAGCGCCATTTATGGTGAACTAAGACCTCCTCCACCGTCATACGCCGCGCTGTACGGAGGATCAACGGGTGCCAGGCAAGCTAGTAACCGAAGAGGATCAGCGGCTGCTTTGGGTGGTGTACACGTCACCGCCCCTAGGAGGGTTGGTCGGGTTTCGGTTTCACCTTGGGAAACATTCCTGAATATCGGAGAGCCCATCTACGAGGATGTGGCTCAGGAAATGTCTAGTGCTTTGTCTTCGCCTCCAGAAACGCCGACTTCGATACCTTGCACTTGTCCACCGAGACCAGGAGGGTCTTTGAGAGTTACAAGTTCGTCCAGTATTAGCGGAAGTGGGTCCATTTCGCCCAGGAGGAAAAGCATTTTGCCGGAGAAAATTGAGCTTTATGCTCTGACAGAGGAAAGGTTGGATGGGGAGTTGAAGTCCCCACCTTCCGCAACGTCTTCTAATCAGGTAATTACATAAATTAACCTTATAGTTATTAGATTCTCTAATTTTGTGTTAAATTCACTTTTTTTTTGTTTATTCGTGTTTTAAACGGATGTTTGTATTTTCATTTTTAGAAAACCGATTCTCCCGCTCGACGCCACTCTCCCAAACATTCCCCTCCCAACAACAAACAAACTTCTGGCAGCAGCAACAATAATAACAATAACAAACACGTCAGACATCATTCCGAGTCATCGAACAAGATTAATGTTGGAAACCGTCGTATCACTTCACCTCCTGGCATGAGTACCGGTACCCGTAAGAAATTAGAGGCCAACAAATTCAGTTCCGTAGCCTCCCGGAAATCCATCTTGGAGTGCGATTTGACCGCCTACGATATGGTCAAGCAGTACATTAAGACGGCCGAAATGGACAGTGATGCTGACGAGGATGATCTCAGTGATAACATCGTCGAGGAATTAGCCGAGAAGAACAAAAAATTAGCCCCTCGATGGTCCGAAGAAAGACGTTCCACGGGATCTGAGAGTGACCCGGGAATTGGCGGTTCCGAAACGTCCATCGGAGGGAGACCTCACTCTCACGGTGGTAATAGGAAGTTGGCCGGGACAACTAGAATCGCACCAGTCGCTCCTTTGGGAATAGACTCTGATGATGGGTAAGTTGAAATATTAGTACATGTTCGTGGTTAGAAAGGTACCCCTTTCAAATTGAGTGAGATAGTAAAATGGCCATTACTTTCTCTTCAGTTTCGTGTCGGTCCCAGAACCGGACTACGATGACGATGAGGAGGACAGCGATGCGAGTTACGATCTTTCCAAGTTCAAGGACTTGCGTATCTCTTATTCGCCTCCTCCAGCTCGCAAACCCAACGTGGTAGTCCCGGCAAGCAGCAACCCTTCCACTTCACCCCCTTCGCGTTTCTCCAATAGTGCGTCTTCGGTCTCATCTTTATCTTCGGCGTATTCTTCACCTCCACAATCCAGCTCGGGTTCTTCTTCCCACTACCAAGGGTCGTTGTACAGCTCCAATAGTACCTATGGAGCCACGAGCGCCAGCGTTAATAGTGGCGGTAGAACATTTTCCAGTTCGCCCTCGCGATTCGCGACACCTCTTACTTTCAATCAGCCGCAGATGCACAATAACTCTAGTAACTCTAATTCTTACCAGAATCATCCAGCTCCGCCGCCTTTACCGCCTCCTATGCCGACCAATTCCGCCGGAATCAACCGCGTTTCGCACTCTCCGACGCGACCTTTGGCCGTGCCGATACCCAGTGTACCGCGAGTGAATACCAACCACGCGTTGTCACCGCCCGACAAGAGTAATCTCTCTCCTAAAAGGACGCTAGAAAGGCCTACAATACCGCCTCCGCCACCTCCACCCCCTCCTCTACCGTCGTCCGCTACGAAGGTGGCCTCGCCTTACGCTGTTTCTGAAATAACACCTCCTCCCTTACCACCCCGTTCTCCAACGACAAAAATTACGCCGATGCCCATGTCCACTTTCGCCCCTCTGCCTACGGTCAGTCCACCGACTACCAGCCCTCCTCCCATACCCACAACAACCACAACCACGGATGTTCCTAGCCCAGTGGCCACATCCGGTTTGGCCAACTTAACCGTCAGGTCTATTTTAAAGAAGACACCGTCGTCGCAGAGTACTTCCGGTAGTGGTAACGGTAGCGGTGGTTCAACGAGCGGAAGTTCCAAGCAAGTGCGCTTTGGTGTAGGACAGAACGACGAAGCCTTGGTGATAGAACACATCGAAGACAATCGCTGGGATTCCGAAGAGGAAGTGGCTGCCGAAGACGCCGTCATTCCCGAATCGGAATCGGATGACGGGCCTAGTCAAGCCACCAACCTTTCTTCCGGTTCTTCTTCGAGGACCGATCCTCAGATGATTGGTGAAGAGTTTCAAAGTGTAGAGACGTACTTGAAGTGTCCCAGCTCGCTACGAAGCTCCTGGACAATTCGGAACCCTAACAGTAACGCGAATAGTGATAATTCAACGACGAATACTACTTCCGGTGGCGGAGCTAGTGAGACTACTGGTTCCAGTTCCAATAAACCGGAAGAACGAACTTCTGGCATCGAATTCAAGGAATTTGATCCAGGTTAGTTCCTTATACATTTATTTTTTTTCAAGGGATACTGAAATGCTTGTTGTTGGGTCATGTTTAACATAGCCATTAATGTTAAGTACTTATGGACTTTAAGTATATAAACACGGGTATCCCCTCCCCCCTTCGTGACTAAACCTCTTCATTGTTAGATTTCAAAACAGTGTAAATCACGTCGTTATACGTTGTTGAAATTTTTCCCTTTGCAAAATTACCAAATCGTGCAAGTACCGCACACACAAATTCTTTTTGGGAAGACAGGAAAATGGAACTTAAACAAGTTTCATAAGGGGTTTTTTCTTCTTATTTTTAATATTCAAAAATGAGTGAATGACCAACCCCTATTTCTTGGTATTCCTATGTCTCGCGTGCCTCGAATTTCGTGAGGAAAAAAAGCACGATTTCAACACACAAATAAGTCCTTTTGTTCCGATATAACTAACTAGCCTTTATGAGATTTCAAATGTTTTTAAAACCCCTTTTTTTTTTCAAAAATATTCAACATCTGATTATTATTTATATTTAAAGTTAATTTACAGTAGCACACTTTTATTTGATTAAAAGAATTAGATTGAAATTTATTTTTAAAACAAATAAATTCTAAAATTAACTTTGAATATAGAAATACGTGATATCATAAACAAAACGATAATAACAAAAAAATTAAAAGAACCTAAATTTTAATTGGATTTAAATGTTATCTCCTCTAGGCGCGGAGATTATAATAATGGTTTGTTGATTCAAAAGTGAAAGTTTAAAAATAAACTCCTCCATTTCCAGGAAGTTAAATAATACTTCCCCATTAATTTTGGTTTATTTAATTACAAACAATTCATCCCGAATTTCCGTTTTTAAAATTTTAAAATTGGTAAATTATCTAATATTAAATTTGGGTTTAATATCAATGTTAGATAGAGAGCAACCATTTTTGATTTATTTAAAATTAAAGCAAACCCCAGAGGCATTTAAGTTTTTGGGCGGAACTTGTATATGTATGTTTGAAGCGGAGGAATATGGGCTAGATTCTTTTTAAAACATTTTTTTACGGGGTAATCCGCTAAAAAAGAAAACATTTTAACGCTACCTTTTAGGAACTGTTTTACCTTCGGCATATTTCTTAATCGCACTCGTGTTTTTTTTTTTGTCGAAGTTTATAGTTTTTGGAGGGAACGCAACACTCTGTGTGTAGTCGTCTGTACTCGGTAGTTGTAAGTATTATAAGTTGGCCTCGTAAATTGTCTCGAAAAATCCTGTTGCACTCATTAACGCTAACAGCGTTTGTGATAAGCCTCTGTAGGACATTTTTTAAAGTGGCTTTTAAAAGTGTTTTTTTGGGTACTCAGGGTTGTAACACTCGTTAGATATTCAAAAATAAGGTATAATAATTAGTGGAAAATTTTGATTTGAAACACAACATCAGTATCCAAGTAACTAATAGACCCCTTCCAAACAACAGACTCTGTTTTACACTTGACCTTTGAGAGTGGTCTATTTTGACCTATTTCTTTGGAAAGGGGGGGGGGGTTATAGTCCCTCTCCTTAAGTATTTAGTCTATATTAATAAGATTAATGAGGTTATTTTAACGGAGATACTGCTAATTAAAAATCCACCAATATGGCTACCAATGGTAAGACGTAGCTCTCTATAATATATAAGGCCTGAGAATCTATGACGTAACATCGGTAACCAGTGTCAACACACGGTAACCTAATATCTTCTGAGGGCACCCAGGGCCATAGTTGATAACAATCTCAACCCATGGAACAGTACCTTAATTGACTGAGGGTCCTTAAAACCTCTATATAATTGAGGACACTGAATTATCGTACACGTAAAGGCCAGGACAATTAAACAGTTATATGACGAGTGTTAAACCGAGATTATAAACTCTAATACAGGTGTGGAAAAAGGGTGATTTTTATCTCAATTTTTCAAAGCGAATATCGGTCAGTAAAAGAAGAGGTGATCTAATGAAGCTACGCGTAGATAGCCAAAACTGGTCTAGACTCTCGAAGACCCTAGACGAAACAACCATTTTTCACGCGGATCTTACTTAAGTCTTTACTATCATACCATGACTAGAAGAACCTGAATTAAAATATGTTGTTTGACGTTTATTTTTTATTTTTTTT
Source organism: Phalangium opilio (assembly GCF_054372755.1). Classification (NCBI taxonomy): domain Eukaryota; kingdom Metazoa; phylum Arthropoda; class Arachnida; order Opiliones; family Phalangiidae; genus Phalangium; species Phalangium opilio. Next base: position 4,083,572 of record NW_028324151.1, read on the forward strand.
TTATTTTTAAATCCAGTTATCTTCGCTTAAGTACTATAGTTAGGAAATGCTTGAAATCTCGTTCTCGTTCTGGTATCGCTAGTTTTGCAAGATCTGCAGAGAAAATATATATATTTTTTAATTTTCGTTGATATCTTATAGGACATAAGTTTATAAGATATGTTCCTTCCATAAGTTTGTCACTGGTAACTTAGAAACTGGAGCTTGTAATTTTGAAGTGAGGGAGGTAGGTCATAGATTCAGGGTAAAGCGAAGACGCCTGGTGAGGCGCTGTCAAAGGCTTAGTAATGCAGACTAAATAGGAGCTAGATGGAACTTGGTCCTGCAAAATTAATTAATTAACCGAGTGTAGGACTTCAATTCTCGCTTCCGTCGTTCGCCCTCGAACTAGTTATCTCGAGCTGTAAGTCTCTCAGCATAGCATCATTACGAAGTATTGGTAGTGTCATACTTATGGAACGGAACATATCTTATAAACTTATGATAGGACTAATCTAAGAAATCCGTTACCCAATGTAAATGTATAGTAGTGGTGGTTAAATATTTATTAAATCTAATGGAATTTCTAATCCGTAGGGTTTTCAAACAGATATATTGAATATTAAATAGGTTACTTTAATGATGGTTGCGGGTATTTTACGAACGCTGAATCAACATTTGTTTAATATTACAAATTAAATATAGAAATATACAGGGTGTTTCTGATAAGTCTGCATACCATAAATTAAGGGGGATGTTCTTTGGGAAATCGATTTTGAGTCTAAAAACTCCTATCTCCATTTTGCCACAAGGGATACAGTTTTCGAGTTACGATTTGAGTGTTCAAACTTCATTAATTAAATTAAACTTTTAGTTAATTTATACATAGATAAGGTTCCTTACGAAAAACATTTCAAAATTGCGAAGTGAAAATTACATTTAAATCAAAAAGAAATCTTGAAAATTGGAAAATTGTTACTTAAGCAAATTTTGAATTTTGGAAAAAAAAAATGAGATGAAATTTTTTTCCTTATGAATTAGGCAAGAATCCAGGTCGACATTACGATAATTCGAAATGGTTGGCGTTAAGAAATTTAAGTAAAAGGAAAGAAAAAAATTAAATTAAGCATAAATATTTCTCGGCTGTTATAAAATGATAAGATAATAAATTGGAGGTACCGGTTTCTTCAAATAAAAATCGAATAAATACGTAGGCTGCCGCCGTATTAATTTTGAATTTTGAAATTCCCCTTTGTTAAGAAGCTAACCTTCTTTTAGACATCAAAAGCAAAGTTTAAAGACAGAGAAAGAAAGAAAGAGATATTAAAATGGATCCCGGGTTTTTCTTTACGAGACGATGACGAATGAGGGTACCGTAATACCATTTCATAATTTTTAAACGTCAAAACGACGTATCTTCATGAAATTAATGCCTGTAGAGATACCTGGTTTTACCTCTAATAAGATTTCATGCTCTTTGGGTTTTTTCTTTCTTTTTCCGCGGTTGTATAGTATAAAGTGGTTGTCCTTCGTTAACCGTTAGTTATGCCAGTTTTGCCTTATACAATTAGCAAAGGTATTCAAGGTAGCGTTAATTCTTAGATACCAGTGTCGAGTTACGTTGGTATAAATTTATACGTTACCATACTCTAGATTTTTGCACTCGCGTTCCAGTGAAGTCGACGAGCGACTGCATGGTTCAACCTTGACCGAGATAACCGTTCGTTTGTGTCTGAGTCTCTGACTTCTTTCTTTCTTTACTGTTATAAGACTTAAGTTCGCACTAAGTTACCTACCAGTTTACCATTTAGATATGAATTATCCCATGAATATTGTTCATAAGGTATGTTCACCATAAGTTTGTCACTGGTAACTTAGAAACTGGAGCTTGTCATGAAGTGAGGGAGGTAGGTCATAGATTCGAGGTAAAGCGAGGGACGCCTGGTGAGGCGCTGTCAAACTATTTAGTAATGCAGACTAATTAGGACCTAGATGGAACTTGGTCCTGCAAAATTAATTAACCACAGAGTGTAGGACTTCAATTCTCGCTTCCGTCGTTCTCGAACTAGTTATCTCGAGCTGTAAGTCTCTAGCATTACGAAGTGACATACTTATGGAATATATCTTATAAACTTATGGTGATATTGTATTAGAAATAAGTACTTCATGAATGAATTCTGGGTCAAAAGAGGGGAATCATTGTTGGCATTCATGGTACAATTTAACGTGTTCATAAAGTTACCAACGGTATTTTATTTTTTATTAAATTTAAATTCCACGGATTGAATGAGATGTCACGATTTAACGTGAGCGGGTTTGTTGCTCGACATTGAATTATTTCACGCGATGTCACGCTAATGAAGTTTTAAAAGTGTGGTATATATTGAAATCATAATATCGTAAATCAAGGATAAGAAACTGAGGGTCACGTTTTGTTGACTTTTTTTGTAATTTACCATTGTTTAAATATTTCCTTCATATTTTGAAATGTGGTAAATGTTTATCGTTACTCTAGGGTATTATTTTCACTTCAAATATGAAGAGACGGTATTTGTTACTTAATTGATGGGCTTTAGGAATGACCCCTTAATTAATTAAATTAGAAATCATTGTCTTGAATCAGTTTCTTAATTAAATTTAAGGGGTCATCCCTAAAATACTTTAACCAATCTTAACTCGATTTGAAACAGTGTCCCTTGTGGAAAACAAAATGGAGATAGAAGTTTTCTAGAAATTTTCTATAGTCAAAATCGATTTCCCAAAGAACATCCCCAGACTTAATTTATGGTATGCAGACTTATCAGAAACACCCTGTATAGTGCTAGTTCACTTAAATATCTTCAAAAATGTGTTTAAAAACTCATTTTTATAACGATACCCTATACTTAAAATTTAATTTCGCCGCTAGGACCACGACCCACTCGTGGTCGTGGTCTCGTACTTAGACGTGATATCTCCCGTAATCTTTTAAAAAAATTCTTTCTTTATTATAAAAAGCGTCAACCCAAATAATCATTTATAATAAAAGGTGTAGTCACTTTTTTTGGGTGGTTTTTTTGGTCGAATTAAGCCATTATGTCATTCAAGCAAAGATAGACTCGCGTTTTATACCTGCGTAGAGTAAAAACAAGAAAACGCCTGTGTTTTGAATTTCTAAATTTCTGAATTTTTGAAAGAAATGAAGGGAAAGAATAAGGAGATTTTCTTAAACTTATTTAGGCTTAACAAATCTAAATCTCGGAATCTTTTTCTGGTTTTAAATAATAATCGAGCTAATAACAACTCATTTTGGAGGATTTGGTACCGATTGTTATTAATAAAAACTAATTAAAAAAATAATAATGTAGGAAGAAAAGTTGACAAAATTGTTCTATAAAATATCAATTAATTCTAAATTACTTTTAATTTTTGCTAAGTGTGATTAACTTTATTTCCGACGGTTATTAATAAAAACTAATTAAAAATGTTGGAAGATAAGTTGACAAAATTGCTTTATAAAATATTAATTATTTGAAAAATTACTTTTTAATTTTTGCTAAGTGTAATTAACTTCAAAATTAATTGAAAAAAATCTATTAACTCCGCACAAACACAAAATTAAAGGAATGTCAGTTTAATTTAACTTATTATTTTCATCTTCACGCTATTTTAAATTTTACAAAAATAACAAACACCTCTCCACCCTCAAATAATTTTTCTAGATTATATTTAACAGCTCCATAGTTAGTTTTAAATTTTGAACAAAAACCAGCAGCAGCTTAAGTGCATCCTAGTTTTTTAAAAGTTTATTTCTAAAGAGCGTATTTTTCAAAATCCGGGTTTTTGAGTTTTGAGGTGAATTTTATTTTTTATTTAATTTTTACCTATCTATATGCCTATGTATACGTGTTTTTATTTCCTTTTAAAACTTATTTTTTTTACTCGAACACTGCGCTTCTGTTGTTATTAGGTTTTTCCAGTTTTTAATGTTTGAACAGGCCTTCAAAAAATTCGGGAAAAATATCTAAAATACAGATTACCGTCGTCGTCGTCAAGGTATCCTTGTGAAATATCAAATTATTCGAAAGCAAATTTGATTTTCTTTTGTATTCTCGAAAGACACGAGGAAAATGTCATTAAATTTTAATAATGATTTTTTCAATAATGGCACGTGCCCAAGAGGGAAAATATTGTTGCGAAAAACAAAAAAAAAATAACGATATTGAATTTTTTTTTTTTTTTTGCTTTTCCGAATAATTTGTTTGTTTTCGTCTAAACAATAGAACTAGTAGTGTAGGTATTTTAATTTAGGATAATTTATTTCTAATTTATTACATTCTTGTTTCAATTTTAAATTAAGTCTTGCGTAAAGTGTTCATAATTTTTATTTTTAATTAATACAATTTTAGAATTATTTATCTCAAATTCACAATTATGTATCGCGAACTTATAATTATTTATCGCGAATTTGCAATTATTTATCGCGAATTTGCAATTATTTATCGCGAATTTGCAATTATTTATCGCGAATTTGCAATTATTTATCGCGATTTTGTACAATTTTGAAAGCGCAATATCGTTGTATTATGGATACTAATTACACTTAGTTCAAGGCCTAAAATTATCTTGAATAACTCTGTCTTCAGAAAAAATAATTCTTCACCCAAATTTTCGTAACCCAGAATCTTTGCCATATATCACCTGGGAACATTAGTGAGTGAGACAGGAGAGAGAGAGGCCTCTAGTACAGTTTATAATCTCAGGAGTCACAGACCCTTGACGTTCAAATTACGTCAAAAAATAGCGCTTTAGTTCTGTTTTGTTTATTAGCTCGAATTTGAAATTATAATTAGGCACACAGGGTGGGCTCCGAACGAAGCGTGCGCTCACGCTCGACTCCATTGAAAAAGCCAAACAGAGTTCATAGATATTTAGAGATAATTCGTCGCTCGCAAAGACTTATTTAATCAATTATTTCCTGGTTTCTTTTATGATTCTTAGCAGCAGCCGAATCTACAGCAACGCCAACCACGACGGCCCAAAAAAACGGGCAGCCTTCCCCCGCAGTGCCAAGACCTATTGACCTCGAGTCATCAACGTCAGGAGTTTCCCAATCAGTGGAAAACATCCAACGTGATGAACTCGCCGTCCGCCATTTTGACGAGAACGCCGCCAAAGGTCAGCGGGGGAAGGTTGAGAGCTTCCCAATCCCTGACCATCAGCAGCAGCAACAATACGAAGACTTAAGAAATGGCGGCAAATGTAATGACGTAATCACTACTACAACTACTACTACTACAAAACCCAAAGATGATAATAACCAAGGTCAAACTAAACGGACGGAAGTGTCCAAGCAGGGGCACGTTGAAGAACGAGTGCTGAAGCTTTCGGTAATTACATCATCTTAATACGTCATAAGTAATGATAGGCTTAGTTATAATGCCCTTAGAAATTCTTGTTAAGCCTAATTAATCTTTAGTTACAAAACACGAGTTTTAGGCATCATAAATTATATCAAAAAAACCACCCAATTACGTAAAATTTTACATAAATAACAGTGTAATTAAGAAAACTTTACGGTTGGGGGTTCTTCAGTCTAGCACTTTCTACGTCAATGTCGACGAAAATCAGTCATCGGACTCTACGGCGAAAACGGAAGAGACAAGCCAACCGGAACCGGCCACCGAGGAAGTTAGTAACCCTAGAAGTTCACCAACATTGCCTGGATTGTCAAGCGAAACGGAACCAGAAAATCGCCTCGCGAATCAGCAACGGACGAATAACCCTGAAACTGAGGTCAAAGAGGTCAATGGCGCCGCCGCTGCCGCGTCCGTGTCCGATAAAGAGAGCGAAATGTACGCCGAAATTAATCTTCCCGATATCGAAGTCACCCAAGTTGATATTTACGACGATGCTCGATCGGGTGAACCAATCTATGAAGAACTACCGGATAACGTGGCCGTTGAAGAAAAGAAACATAAATGTAAGATTTCTCTTTATATAAACAACTTCATAACATCAGACGTGGGTTGTAGCAATGTAACGCGATCCACTGACCTTCAGTCCTTTCTGAAGGACATGATGACCCTCGAACTTGATACTTATTCATTGGTTCTAATAAAAACATTCTGTTTCTTACAGCTCTTAGTGACTTCATTATGTCCAACGATTTCTCGCCTTGCGATGGTCAACCCAGGTCATTCTTCGAAGGGGCATCAAGGGCCGAGATTCTGCACTACTTGGAGGACGCTAAGGAACGTGGTATCATCTTATCAGAAGATTTTATAACGGAAATTAACGAAATGGAAGAAGAAGCCAAAAGGGAACGTGATGAGAATAACCGTAACAATAGGATAAGCACCCTGAGTCATTCCAGTACCGGAAGTAGCGCCAATAGTGGTAACGACGATGATATTGACGACGAAGACTTGGAGGATAGTGGACATCATAATGGAGAGACTTCCGAATTCATTCTTAAGCCCTTTACTGGTATAGTGACCAATGGTGTAGTTATCGACCATGTCAACAAAGAACAAGACGCGATATCTGAGAAAGACAACCATCAGGTAGTGACCAACGGTCATTCGGCTTCCTCGGCGGAAGTTGAACGGGCCGATAGTGGTGTCGGGACAGAAACCTCTAAGCCTAGCGTCCGGTTAAGACGCTTCGTGGCCAAGAAACCTCCCGGGGCCGATGGTCAAGACGGAGCCCCCGAAGACGAACTTTTATGCGCGGATTGTGATCAACCCGTGGAACCAGTCGAAGATGAACTCTCCGGACAGTTGTTTTGTCCATTGGTCTGTAAGAAGTGCGACCGAAGAAGGGCCGAAAGGAAAGAGATCATCTCGGAGATTGTTGAGACTGAGTTGAAATACGGACGTGATTTGAGAATAATTAAAGAGGTTAGTATTAATGTTTTGATGGTTAAGTGTTAGCCTAAACGTTTTATAACCTAACGTCCCGTTTAGGAATTTCAACGTCCCATGGAAGTGGCTGGTCTCTTGACCAAGGAGCATTTAAAGGCGATCTTCCTCAATCTGGACGAACTGGTCAGGGTGAATGGACAGTTCGCCGAAAAGCTCCACGATGCCACAGATATCGCCACTGAACAAGGGGACGAAGTGAGTCTGAGTCATTCTCATAAAATTCATAAATCAAAATAACTTGACGGACGGAGTAGGCCTATAACGTCAAATATTGAAAATAGGATGTTGTATGGTACCAAACACGTTTTCTAAAACAACTTTCCGCAAAATATTTCTTTTCTCGTATCAGGATTACACCACCGTCAATATTGGCAAACTCTTTCTCGAATCAACGACGATGTTACACGCGTTCGAAACCTATTGCGTCAGACAGGTAAGAGATGATACTTCATTTTTACGCCTACGTTTTTATGAAAGAGAATAACGCTTAAAGATTAATTAATCATCGCTAGAAATAGCCGCGATTTTGTCTCGAAGTAGTTTAACCCGAAGTTATTAAACGTCACGTATTTTCCTTACAATTAAAGCGGCAATTGCCTAGGCCTTTGAATACTTTGTCTTCATCTGATTCTGTTGAAATTGTATTACGTTAGAATCTACAGGGTTCATACAAACCTGGTAAACTCAGGGAAATCGGTTTTCTAAAAGTTGATGAACCCTGATCTAGCTTAAACCTATGTACTTTTACTTGAACGAAGTTTAACTTTGTGTTAATCAAATTTCCATCGAAATTGAGTTACCTTACTGGCTTTTCACCATGCAGGATGTTCATTAATTATTTTCGCGCCATTTTTATAACTAATTTATGATGAAGTTGGGAGGAAAGTGTTAAAAGGGTTAAAATTTAGTTTTGTTTTACGTGGTGGTTCAGGCCTCGGCTTCGCTTCTGTTAACTAACTTGGAGAAAGAGAAGGAACTATTGCGGATCTTCCTACGCGTTTCCCAAATGGAGAACACTTTACTTCGACGCATGAACTTGCCGGCCTTTTTGATGGTCCCGGTTCAAAGGGTCACAAAGTACCCCTTACTATTATCTCGTCTGCATAAAGTCACTCCTTATCATCACCAAGACAGAGAAGCCCTGCGTGAGGCCCAGCAGAAAATCGAACTTCATCTCGAACACATAAATCAGGTAAATGTCTTTTCTGGTATGTTGCTTTTTTACCGAACAACGCCTTTAAAGGTGATAGTTTATAACTTAAACTTTGAACTTAAAAATTAGTTCTTGGAAGGCTTATAAAGAAAGGCGTCTCTAAAAATGGTTTTTAAATTGTTGAGCTGTTAGTTTTACAAATACTGTAGTTTCACAAACGTTATATAAGCAATTTTGTTAAGATTTAGCGAAACTTGACTTACTGCAAGCCATTATTATTCTTTATGCAAATTTTGATCCCCTACTCAAATCCTAAACAATCTGAAAAAATTGGTCGAGTTCTCGAGTTATAATTGAGCTATTAGCTCACCGGCGATTTCGTTTACTTTCAAAATTTATCTAATTAATATTAATTATACTAATTAATTAAGCAAATTTTCAACTCCGGAAAGCATTAAGAATACATTCAAATCGGGCAAGGTCAAATTGCGATATCCACTTTCTAACAAGCCCAATTTTCCGCGTCTATTTCCATATATATTTTGAAATTAATTTAAATTAGTCATTATGCAAATTTATCCCTCTTCCCCTTATTATTATGTCTCCAATCCGATACGAAATCACTAGTCCCTATCTGATTGGTTCCTCATCACGTAGCTATATCTTCGTCAAATAACACATCCAAGATATTACTTACATCAATCATCCCCATTATAAATTCAAAATCACATACCCTTATACCTAATACGTTTTAAAATGATTCAATCGAGTTTCTATTGAATAAATTAATCTTTCTAACAACCGTACGAGGAAAACACGTCTAGGGCAACGACGCATTCGTTTATACTTCCTTCAAAGAAATTCTATCACATGACTGACTGAACATAAGGGTTACCTTATATCTTACCTATAATGATAATCAAAAAGATAAAAAAAAAATAAAATCATCTCTGAGGCGTTCGAGTAGGACTACTGGACTAGGCATCTTTTGGCAGGTATTTTTAGTCTGCCAAGAAATTGACGGAACAGAATTATTGGAATGACTCAAGCGCGTCATCCGGATGGGGGAAACATTTGTAATGGAACGCATTGGGGTTTAGTTTTTGCTTTGGCATTCGAAAGATACATTTCCATAAAATCGTCAGCTCAAACCAACATCGGTTGCGTTAGGTGTATATTATTGCAGAGTTAAACGACCCGCGCTTGAACGTTTTTATTTAAATAAGCAAATATGACAAGGAGTAACGGTACGAACATTTTGTGTACTGTCGATTTTAACAGCTGGAAGAACAAACTGAAGGTATTTCTATCGTTTAATACTAATTGATAGTTAAATTGTATTCATTTTTAAGCTCTTAGTGTTCTATTATTAATCTTGAATTTTTGCCGTCCGGGTCACAGTTTGTAGTGTTTTATGGATGACCCCTTAATTAAATTATAAATCATTGTCTGTTCAGTTTCTTTGGTTCCCTAGCTGCATCTCTAATGAAATCAGAATTACAACACTGCAACTCGAAAAATTTTAATTGCTCCCCTTTTTTAAATTAACTTAAAGAAAAAAGAAATATTGAGAACTTGTTAAAATTCCTTTCAGGAGTCGAAAACGGGTTAATTACTTTAGTCTCCTTGAAAGTTAAACGTTCGTCGCAACCACCATCACCACCACCATCCATAAGTCACTAGAAAAATATTAAAATCAAAAGACCCTCCAGTCTCTCTCCAACAGTAGAAGAAAAACTAGTTTCTGTCAAATTTAATCGCATTCTTGAAGAAATATTTAAATTATTATTTTTTTTTAAAAAAAAGTAACTAGTTAGGTTATTTATAGAGAAGATATTTATCTATGATTGCTGGTACAAGGCGATATTTTTCTATAGATAAGAAAATATATTGTTCTATCTTTTTTTTTTAAGAAAAGCATTTGACGATCTTAATGTGTGGTCTATTTTTGTCTCCTTAATCTTATAGCAAACTAAAGGATCGGGAGCCACAAGGATATGGAGGCGGATATCGAACATATCATCCTCTAATCATAGAAGGCTCAGTAACGTCGTTGACGATATCAGCAGTATCAAACTCAGAAAGGTATATAGGCCTATATATATATTGTATCATAAGTTTATAAGATGTGTTTGTTCTAAAAGTATGACACCTACCTATACTTCGTAATACTAACTTGAGACTTACTGTATGAGAGCTAGTTCGAGAACGACGGAAGCGAGAATTGAAGTTATACACTCGGTGGTTAATTAATTTTGCAGGACTAGGTCCTATTTAGTCTGTATTACTAAGCCTTTGACAGCGCCTCACCAGGCAATCATCGCTTTACCTCGAATCTATGACCTACCCCCCTCACTTCATGACAAGCTCCAGTTTCTAAGTTACCAGTGAGAAACTTATAAGGAACATATCTTATAAACTTATGATTGAATCAATTGTTTTAAAGTTATCGCTTGAATCTTCATCTTTAAAAAGCAAAAAAGAACATGAGGACACAATGACCTATTCTTACGTACCTATGATCGTGTATTTTAAGATTGATATGGAATTTTGAGGAGATGAGTGTTTTTTTTGTTTTTTTATGGGAATCCGGTTTTATTTCAAAACTTACGTACTTATTGTTGCGACCCTTGATAAAATGTAGCGATGAACTGCTTGCTATTGCCCGTTGTCCTCCTGACTTAGTACATCGACTTATTTAGGCTAAAAGGCGGCTGTACTGAAAATAAAGTTTATATTCCGGAATTGAGGCTGATAAGGGTCTAAGTAGAGTAAATTTAGATTTGAAATAAAAATTTTTAATCGAGCACTGCTGTTTTAATGAATACCGTTAACAATGTAGGTATTGTTTATTGCAATACCAATTAAGCTATTTAATTAATTTTACGCGTGATTTGTTAATGTCACCAAGTGCTGTTATATTTTATAGGCGTAATTAGAGGGAAATAGATACTCCTATGTATTAGTACTCCTTGTCCGATAAAAGTCAACAAAGTCCTATTATTTATCGCCCATATTATAGATGGCTTTGGAAATCTTGAAATGGAATCGCGACGAAGTCAGGTTCGTTTTAGCCGGTCGTCTACTTTGCGCCACTGTGGTCGGATCTCACCGTAACAGCTTGCAAATGGGCGAAAGTGGTCTCTCCTCACCTTCCTCTCCAGCGGGTGACGGGTCCGGGTCGGGCCCTAACGGCACCCATAACGGTACCAACACTTCGACGGAAGCTCGCCTTCAAGGCAACAAGAAAGTGAAGCCTTTGAAACTGACCCCCTTACACGGTCTACTGGTAACGCTGGGCAAACCCAACGCCAATTACAGACCGGAAACGGCCGACGATGAAGATGGTGTTTTCTTTCCTCGCAATACGGGAATTAGAGACGCTACTCTTTTACTCATCCGGGAAAAGAATGGACGATTAGTGCAGTTTAGGGTATGTTTCGTTTTTTATTTACTCGTAACAGAAGTATATAATACTTCTTTTGGAGAGAAGTGTACCACAAAGCGGGCGGGGTAATTGTAACATGATTCTTCCCAAAAAAAGGGTGGTTAGCCTGGGAAGAATCATGTTACATAACTGAAGTATTAAGAAGATACAGAGTGTCATCCTTCTTCTATTATCCCCTTCTGATTAAAATAGTTTTGACACGCTTTATAGACTGTAAAATGATACAAACACTTCGCTAAAATTGAGCATTATCACTTATACCGTTTCGAATGTCATCAAACTCATTAATGATTTAATGATTATTTTATGATAGGGCCCCTTACACCTGGGAAGCTGCGTCATCAGCTGTTGGGAAGGCGAGAAAGATTCATTCGAGATTCAAGAGTTTCACACTAAAGAAGCTTACGTCTTTAAGGTAAGCCGACAAAGGAATCTCTTTTTCTTTCCAACTTTCTTTATGGCTCTAGTCATTATTTTCACGTAAAAATTCCTAGCATGAATATCTGTCTTTTTTTCTTTTTTTATTTTAAACTTTGTCCTTTTTTATTTTATTATTATTCTACTATAAAAAATTAATTTTCCCACTGAAAAACCAGTTTTAAGTTTTTTATTATAAAAGAGGCCCTAGTGTTTTGACGCTACCCTTTTGCGCTGCTGGGAGATAATTTCAAACACTGCATTATTAGATATTAATTATTGCCTTCTCACTAAATTAGATTATAGTTTATAGCATGAATTGATTATAGGTGTACGGTTTTTCTTCGGATGCATAATTAGGTTTTTGGTGCTTGGATTTTGGTAGTAGGTTGAACTACCTCTGGGGTACGGACGGTAGTGTAAAAATGTTGTTCACGCGGTTTCTAGTGGCATATTTACGTAGTTTTAGCGCATGCTCCGTGGCTTCCATACCCTATGGCATAAACCCACTCAACCACCCGACAGATAGCCGCCATCTTGGTTTGGTTTCGCAACCTAACCCTTTACACCGCACAGAGTGTTTCCTAGTTACTGATTTAACAGTAGACTAGTTGTCATTTGCAACATCCATGGCTTGGCATTTAATGCTAATTTGAGAGAAATTTTTGTAAATGTTAAAAAATGGTCCGCCATTTTGTCACGAATCTTGCAGTGCGAGGATTCGAAAGAAAGTCGAGACTGGTGCCATCAGTTACGCTATCACGCCAAAGATTTGGGCCGATGGAGGCGACGACGAAACGCCCTGGCTAATATAATGATCAATGGCATGGTTAGACATTGATCAACTGATAGTTTTTAATTAACCAATCGAGTGACGCCAGCGCTTATGACGTCAATATCGCGCGCGCGCCGCGTAATTTAAAAACCGAAGCTTTTGTTTTTCTGGAACATTTATCGCGTAATTTTCTCTTTTTTGGATTCATTTTGCGTCGTAATACAAAACGAAACCATGATCTGATTACACAGACACTTAAATAATAACCGTATACATACATATATAATAATTATATCGCGCCAAAATGGTTTTAACAAGCAAAAACCCATTTTTTTTTCTCTAAAAAAAATCTGGGATGAAAATTGTATTTTTCCTATATAATGTTATCTTAGAAATCTTCCAAAAATACTCGAACAAGCCATATATCCCCCTATTTTCTTTTAACTAAGCCTAATTATAATTAATACTTTGATAGGAAACTTAGTAATAATTTGATTTAACCGGGGCCGGTCCCTTTCCAATATTAAATTAAATCCCGATGATGAATTTTCGTTTTTCCCGCCCTTTTTGTGTTTTGTCAGATTGTCACGTTAATTTCCAAGATTTATCAATCTCTTTTCTCTCCTCTGTAGAGAATATAGACCGAGTTAGGCTTAGCTACTAATGAATTTATCTGAAGAATAGATCAAATTAGGCTTAGCTATATTCAAAGTTTCAAACTTCCGGAAATTATAGACCAAGGCTTAGCTCTCACTATTTTTCACCTTGGGAAGATAAGGCTAGGTTAAATATGTAAAATAATAACAAAATTACGAGTTATTTATGTAGCACGATATATCCTAAAAAAACTGATTTAAAATTTAAAAACGAAAAAAAAAAATAAAATTGTACTTTATAATAATAATTTACGAAAAACAAATTAGGGTGTCGGAAATTTTTATGAATTTTTTTTTTAGTTGAATAACGTGTGCGTGTGAAGATACAAAAAATTATTTCGACAGGTTTCTGAACTTTATAATTTAAAAGAAAAAGAAAAGTTAGTTTTACAAAAGAAACCACTAGTCTGTTTGAGTAAATATGTCCTTGTGAATGTTTATTAGCAATTCCTTTTTTTGTGTCTCTAACAAAATATGTATAATTGTTTAAAAAGAAACACTTCCCCACACACATACACACACTGACAGAAAACACGGATTATCTCGTGAAGAAAATACGTAAATGTTTCTGTTCAATATTTTTGACGGGCCCCCATATGAATTGTTGACACTCTAATAATAAAGAAAACCCAAATATTTTAAACCAATATTGTTTGTAATGCACCGTCAGAAGCTACTGGCGCCGTATTTCCTATAGGGCCAGTAATCCCTTCTTGATAAGAATCAACCTGACCCTCCCATAATGTCAAAGAAAAAAAAATCTCAGGTTTTTGCTAAATATAAAATACGGTTCAAGGGCAACTTGGGAGTCTCTCCCTCTAAGCTGGACTTGTAAGTACTTATATAGGGACTTGCACTGACTACACTAGAGCACTTTAAGTGCACTCCGGGCTACTTTTCGTCGCCACTGCGAACAACATTCACCTAGAAAGTAGAAACCCAAAAACTGCCCTAGAATTACTCTATCTTGCTCTAAAAAATTCCACAGAGCGACAGGGCTCCAGTATGACGTAGTAGGGTGTTTTTAACTATTGTTCCACTGAAGAAAAACGTCTCCATCAAGCCTTTCGGAGGGGGGAGTGAAAACTTCCCAACCCTTAGCGTCCAGTGGACATCTCTATACTATAATCTCCATAACCTTCAATTGAGGGGGCGTTCACTCTAAACAAAACACGTCAGTTCAACCACTTGACATTGCCAAATTTATCACATGTATTTTGTGTCAGGTGTAATCCGGGACCGGGAGTGGTTAGTCCCTTGCCTTGAATAGAACGAATTGGTTTTCCCACCAAAACTCTTTATGGTCTTGTCACGTGTTCATATTCTCAGATACAACGTGAGAATTTCGGGGGTTACCCCAACCCCAAGGTAAGAGTAAGACAGTATTACCTGGTAGTTCTAAAAAGGCGCTGAAAATAATTATTTAGTACCAAGGGGACAGAGTGTCGCCATGGTCGCCCATGAGATTATTAGGACCAAAAACTTAACAAATATTTGGTGATTTTTGCAGGCCCATTTAAGTTGTTGGCCCAGTCGCCAGTCGGTGGGGTGATTTATTAGACACCCGTGTAACCCTCCGCCGTAGATTCGTACCTATAGAGTGCTACCACGAACTTTGTAAAGACGTCACATGCTCTTATCTCTTACCTTATTTTCAGGCGACCATATTGGCAGTCGCGAGACGTCGTCAGCTTGGGCAATACAAATTCGGGACCCAATATTGACGTCACAGTTTTTCCCCCCTAGCTTCGTGGTAGTACACTATAAAACCAACTGCGTACTGCGCGCTGAAATTTCATTTAAGTAGAAAGGAAGGAAGAGTTCAGTGAAGTCAGGTTGTTATTTTTAAAAAAGCATTTTATTTTTTTTACATCAGTCATCCCGGGACCTGATTAGTTAATTTTAGTTAGTTTTAAATCTTCAAAAATAGTTTTCACGCGTTATATGTTTAATTATTATTCGGTATAATCAGTAATCACACGTAATTTGTATTTGTTTTTGTAGCTATACATTGGTTGGCGGCAAAGTAAAACTTAGGCTTAGAAATATTTATATTTAGGGTTAGGGACATCGGATCGGAATTCCTCCTAAACGAAAGTATGTATTAATTTTATGTTAATTAATTAATTAATCTTTTAAGAGTTAATTTTTTCATCACATACATTCATCACACACTTATAACAGCCATAAAATTTGTTTCTATACAAGAGTTGTAGTTTGTTTTTTGTCCTCCATAAATTATTCTATATTATTTACAAAAGAAAACTTGATTTCAATTAATTTAATTTAAATCCCAATTAATTAATTAATTGTTCATTAATTTAGTCTTCATAGTTTTTATTTAAATTTATAATATTCTAAAAATAAAATAGCAAAAATTGTCAAGTCACTCTTTTATCTCGCGTTAATTAAGGTATCAAACCACCTGAGCTGCTAATTAAAAAGTTAATTATTATTTAAGTTTAATTATAATTATAAAATTCGTTTAGTCACAATTGATAATTTTAGCCGTTTTTAAACTAAATGCAATTAATTTTGTTTTTTTTTTTTAAATTTATTTTCGCGATTTATTTAATATTAATTAGGCAGAATATTTAATTTAATTAGACCTAATTAATTTAATTTAATTTAATTAAACTTTGGTTTAAACGATTTTATTTCACGTATATTCGCTGTTAACACCTATTAATGATTCAGTCTGTTCGTTATCGGCTTCTTGTAACCTTTGGGGAAGTGAAATTATTAATTATTAATTAATTTAGATTATAATTAAATTAATTAATTAATTAATTAATTAGCGTTAAGGGGAAATTAATTTTATTAATTTAATTAATTCGCGTTAAGGGGAAATTAATTTAATTAATTAGCGTTAAGGGGAAATTAATTTAATTAATTAGCGTTAAGGGGAAATTAATTTAATTAATTAGCGTTAAGGGGAAATTAATTTTAAATGAAAGCTTACCTTAGAGATCTTTGCCTTTTCCAGCAACACGAGGCGCAAAGTTTTCTCAAAATATCCAAGATGGGATCCCAGTTATCATAATGAGCTAAAATAGTTACGGCAAAGAATGAAGCTAACATTGGTAAGCTGCCTATGAAGAACATGTGAGGATATTCCACCTAAAAGTCAAGTAAGTAATTTCAATTGGTTTATTAATTAAGTACTTAATTTAGACTTAAATAAATCGGTTTAATATTAAGTTTAATCAGAATTAAGTACTACTAACTTGTTTGAGGAGGATATCAAATAAAACTGTCAAAGGAATTGTTAGGGATATGGCTAAAGTTGCAATGAGAGACGAAGTTAAAAAACAGCCCCTGAAAACATTAATTAAATTAAAATAATTAGTTTTTAGTAATTTAATTTAAATTAATAGAAAAGTTCAAGTAACATAACATTATACCTTAATTAAAAGAACGGTCTTTTCTAAATATGAAAGGAATTAAATATTAAAATGAATGATCTCTTATTACAAATGATAATTAGCATTTAATTAGTCTTAAAAACTATCAAGGACTATTGCGTCATCCTCCATTGGTTTAGTGGCGTCTGCTATCCCGAACCCACCTTATCCCTTACATCTCTCAGCCATTGGTTTAGAGGCGTCTGCTATCCCGAACCCACCTTATCCCTTACATCTCTCAGCCATTGGTTTAGAGGCGTCTGCAAATACACTGTGCAAAACTCTAATCCAACCTGTTGCAACATATGGACTACTTCTCTACGGCACTGCCGGCACTAAGGCACTGCAGAAGCTACAAATACTACACAATCATTGCGCACGCTTCGCTTGTAAAGTGTCAAAATACCACTCTGCTACTGCAGCTAGGAAAGAATTAAACTGGCTAACCCTCGAACAGTCCTACCAGCTTGCAGTACTTTGCTTTATGTATAAAGTTAATGCAATGCAGGTCCCAGAATACATCCTTGAACTCTTTATAAAACCGTCCTCAGTACATAGTCACAATACCCGTTCCTGTTCCAGTAATTTCTATACTGAAACTGGAGTAACTGGCAGAAAGCTTAGTAAAATTAGTCTAAAAGAAAATTCCCTAAAAATATGGAACAAACTACCTGCACAGATCAAAAACTGTACGAACCTTAAGTCATTTAAAAAAGAAGCCATGGTCTACATAAAGTCACTCCAATCTTAAACTCTTAAAGAATTACTTAACTTATAAAGTATCAGTCCACTGTATATATTTTAACTTTCGGTATTTAATTTATAATCTATATTAAATTAACAAACGAGACTCTTTTGTAAATCAGGCTACACTAGCTTGAAAAGAATATCTCAATAAAAGCGTTTTATTATTATATTATATTATGCTATCCCGAACCAACCTTAACCATTACCTCTCTCAGCCTATGAGAATTCAACCAATCCCGTGGGGGTAAATGGTTCAGGCTAGCAGACGCCACTACAACACAATGGCGGATGGCACTTAATTCCTTTTATATTTAGAAAAAGCTGCCGTTCTTTTAGTTATGTTACGTAGTTTAAAATATAAAATTAATACATTACCAAAGCCACAACAGTTCCGAAATGACCGTTCCTATAAGACCATTGATAAGTACAAGGGCCCACTGTCTCCCACTCGGCCACTGAAACGTTTCTACGTTTGTAAAATGCGTAATAGCCAAACCGGGCCAAATCAGCAACAGATTAAACAATCCGACGAATCCGAAAAACATTGGCAAATCCATTCTTTCTTCATTATCAACGTGCCGACGTAGAAAAACCAAATAGGCGGCGTAAAATATTGCCCCCACTAAGGTCCATAACGCCCCTGCTGGTAACGTGTGACCGTGAAATGCTTTTTCTTCATCGGCACTACTTATAAGTCCCACGCCAACTAAACTGCAGTGAAATTATTTTTTACATTAATTAGGAAAAGATTGAAATTGAAATTAATTAGGCAATTAATAATGAGAACCTACCTTATTATAACGGCTAATAATTTAGATAGGGTGAATTTATCGCTGCTATTTGATGGAAATAAAGCGGCTAATAGAAGTGTAAAAAGACCGCTGGAACATGAGAGAACGTTGACTATTCCCGCTTCAGTGTCTAATAATGCCTCTTGATACGATAAGTTTCCGATAAACCACTTTATTACAATAGAATTTGAAACAATTAGTTAGAGAGTAAGTATATTCTTCCCCGCGTTCTTTAGTAACTTATTTTAGTACCAGAAGGGAAAACATGAAAGCCACTTTGGCCACTTGTCTAACTGTTAGTTTATTCGCGGCTCTCATAGCTACTTCATGGGCCCTCATTGTAGCCGCGTATGATAACCTGGCCAATAAGGCATCTTCAGCTTGCATATCTGATAAGTGACGCACCTCTGTTAGTTTACTAAACCTAACGGATCTGTTAACTGTAAAAAGAGTATTAGTTAACTTAGTTAATTAATATTACCACGCGAGGTAATGTAAGTCCTTGCCTTTAGTTAAGACACTATCGTCTGATTCATTGCCACTACTCTTATCACCACCATCATGGAATTTAATTGGAATGTACATTGGTTCGCTCTGTATTTAAGTTTAATTTAATAGTAATTAGAATTAGCCTTATTCCTGATCAGCGCCATCTACCCATAGCGGTGACTTTGAGAACTACTGTAAGCGGCAAGCCAATCAGATGTCGCTAAAATCTGGTGACGTCATTTTTGGTAAGACCCGAGAGTGCCAGTTAGTGACGTCACCAGATTTTAGCGACATCTGATTGGCTTACCGCTTACAGTAGTTCTCAAAGTCGCCGCTATGGGTAGGTGGCGCTGATCAGGAATAAGGCTAATTAAACGTTTTAGTTAAAGTTCAATGCATTTAAATAATAATACCAGAAGAGGTTCCCCATTAATTATTCGCCCATCTTCGTCACTATGTAGGGCTGTATTTATGTCATCGGTACAATCGGGCTCTAACAGCTATTCGGTAATTTATTTAATTTTATAGTTAATTTAATTTAATTTAATTTAATTTAAATTAAGTTAGGTTTTAAAATATTTAAACTTAAAGGAACTTACGGAATATAAGCTGCCATTACTCGTTGTGCTATTTAACCGCTTGCAACACTGATCGCGCCACGGTTTCCATAAAAGAAATCCGAATAAGTACACCATAAACATTGACGTTTTGATATAAGTTGTAAAAAATGGTTTGCCAAAGTTTTCATCTTTAAATATGTACTATAATTAATAGATTTTAAGTTAATTTTGGGTTTAATTTTGAATTATTATGTAGCTTACTTTCGTTAATTCAGAAGAGGCCACCCATAATAGATCAACGAGTAAGAGAATGAATGTTCCGATAGCTAATCTTTGAGCCTTCGTTAGCGTAGACATAGCAGTGATTATAAATTACATACTGAATTGTAATAACTACAGTGATGTGATGTGATTGATGAATTATGGTTAATTTTGGTCGGGAAGAGGAGAGGAATGTAATCCGTTATCATATTTTTACGGTATAGGCGAAGGTGTTTGGTTTAAATATTCCAGAAAACGCCTATCTTTCATTTTTCCGCAATAGGCCCCTTTTCAAGCATGTTTTGATATAAAATACGCCTGAAAACCAGTTAAATTTGATTTCTGTTTGAGCCCAGACTTATTACAAGTGGGGAAAATATCAATTAATATACATAATTTTGTATAATTTACCTTAATTATTAATCGATATTGGTATGAGACATTTGCGTGTTTACCTTCTTCTAGTGATATGACGTACTATCAATGATATTCGTGTATGAGTAGGCTCTTGTCGTCTGCTTAAATTAGTTTACCATTCATAGTTTACATTTACAATTTTCAATCCTTTGAATTTTTTTTTCGTTATAATATTTTAATAATAGGCCTATATGTTAAGACATTTTATCATTTATTATATTTTAAATATAGATTTTGTTTAAGACATCGGAAAACCAAAAAGACTTTGACTAATTCCCTTTTCCATTGGCATTTTCAGTGTGGAGTAATTTCAATGGAGTGGGAACTGAAGTTGCATTAAAAATCCCATAATTTGGTTAAAATCTCCTTAAATATTGCTCCGTGTTGGTAGAATGTTAGTATCCAATTGAAAACCGTGTAAAACAATTCAATTTCATTTTGGAAAACTTTTACGCGCCTTTCGTCTCTCTTTCCCCGCCCCCTGCCTGGCCTCTGACCTCCCACCCTCAGTGAATCACCGTTGTCCCGCCAAATCCCTAGTTTACGTCATAGTCCGGGCCGCCATTTTCCTGGTGGTGTCATCCGATCGTAACGAGGTGTCTTTGTTCGGACGTTTTGTGACTAGTTGAACATTAATTAAACGTAATTAACTATTTTCGGATTAGTATTTCGAACTAGGGATGACAGTATTAAGATAAAAGTGGTAATTTCATAGTATCAATATAAGATGCTAATGGATTGAACCAAAACTATTAAGAGTTCATAAAGTTCATATTCTCCCACGATGATGAAATTGATAATGGGGACCGAACTCTAAAGTGCCTGTGAACAAAGAGAGTATACTATACTCTCTTTGCTGTGGATAATTAACCTAACAATTAATGGTGGAAAAGAACAATAAGTGAACTAAGTGTTGTGATATTCAAGAACAATTAAAAACCCCAAATGAACTGCTTTCAACTGGATACGACGTTGACTTACCTTTGTTTGACTGAAGTTAATGGTGAAAACAAGAACAATTGAAAGACTAATTGTTGAACTATTTGATGGGATATTCAAGAATAAGTGAACTGTTATTAAAACTGGACTAAATCAAGAGCCAAATCAGCGTGGGTGAGTGAGATTTTCGAACTTTTAATAGTGTGTGTGTGTGTTTAAGCCTTAAGGAGTGTATGGTGAAATGATAGTGTGAATTGATAGCTATATTTATCAGTAATCACGATCTTTGTTGATTTTGAAAGAATGTATTGTTTGTGTTGAGAAGATAGGAATTATTTGTTTTGGGTTGGAATAGTTTGTTAACTTATGAAACTAGATAAGGGAAGGCGAAGTATGTTCTCAAGTTCAATATTTACTGATGACTACAGTCAAATCAGGGTACAATTTTGATAAATTAACATAGTGTTCGTAAACATATCTTCCTCGTTTTACCCCTCGGTTATATTTTCCGCCGAATCTTACATTGATACGACACGCGCGCCTCCCTGCAGCGAATTTGCACATGCACATTTTATCGGTGCTGTCCTAAGTCCGTCGCTCTCCGGTACTTTTTGGTTAATAGTAGTTAATCTTTAATAGTACCTTTCAAATTAAAATAAATATTATCGGTCAATATTTATCATAAAAATTAAGTGGATTGCTCGATCTGATAGGTTTAAAATAATACAATCTCGGCCTCATTTCGCGATAGTAGGCCAAGGCCTAGGTGCGTGTTATTTTTTGTTGAAGTATAGTATAGAGTTATAAACGCGTTTTTTTTTTAATAACCAAATTCAATGGCCGAACCTGAAAAGAGTATAGACTCTGAGAAAGAAACTGAAAAACCTACCACCAAAATTGAGGATGAATTGGTTTCGGGTAAAGATAATTTAGAGAAAGGTAGTGACAAATCTACTACGCCTGATGTTCCTAAATCTCCGGTAAGTGTTATTGTTAATGTCAGACGGTCTCTCTCAGACTGTGAAACTTATTCACTTGTTAGCCGATTCTTTCGTAAGTATATCGTTAATACAATTTATAGGAGCATGAAATTGAAAAGCACGGTGGGCCTGAATCGGAATATGAAAGTGCTGAGGAGGAGGATTTAAATGAGAATGATAGTAAAGTTGATAAAGATAGCGAAGCATCACAGTCAAAATTAGATTTAAATAAACCAAGTTCCCCTTCCCCGGAAGTTGTGCCTAAAAATAATAATGACTCTGAAACGCAAAATACTACTGTAAAGGTTGAGAGTGAGACGCAACAAAATAACGCAGAAAATAATATAATTGCTGAGAAACAGCAGCAAAATAATGCAGACAGTACTGTAAAGGTTGAGGAACATCAAAATAACGCAGAAAATACTGTAAAGGTTGAAAAACAACAAAATAGTCCAGAAAATACGGTTGCTAATGAAATAGATTCTAAAATGAATTCTAAATCTAATGATGCATTAATAAATGAGCCACTTTCTACCGAAAAACTAATTGCTCTGTCCGATGTTGTAAAAAACGAAAGGGTTGAGGACAAGTTAGCATTAGAAAAACTGTCTATTAAGGAAGATAAATTGGTTGAGGTTGAAAAAAAACCAACAGAGTTGA
Source organism: Phalangium opilio (assembly GCF_054372755.1). NCBI lineage: Eukaryota > Metazoa > Arthropoda > Arachnida > Opiliones > Phalangiidae > Phalangium > Phalangium opilio. The sequence goes on from NW_028324151.1 coordinate 4,106,153, forward strand.
AACCTAGCCAAGAAGAAAGCGCAAATGTTACTAACGAAAAAGTTAACGAACTTGCTAAACAAATTTCTAACCTCACAACAAACCCGGAACAAAAGAATGACGTTTCAAATCTTAGTAAAGATAAATTAGTCGATGGTGAAAGTTTAGGAGAGTTTCTGGATAATTCAGGGGAAGTTCAAGGTGATTTACTTGACGAAGAAGGACATGAAGGGGGCATGGAAGAACAAGCTGAATTAGGAGAAGAATTCCACGATGATGAGAACGTTCTATTAGATGACGAAGATGTAGATTTTGATAAACACGTAACGATTGAATACGGAACTGAGCCTATAGTCGACTATGGAAGTGTTAATAGGGACATTAACTCTCCCAATGAGAAGAATTACATCCAGGAAGATGGAGAGTACGATGAAGAGGAAGAAACGCTAGATGATGAGGATGATGGGGAGGAATATGTAGAGGGTGAACGAGAACAAGGGGATGGAGAGGTAAAGACGTCTAATGAGTTAAGAAAAGACAAGATACTCATTAGATTTTGGGGGGTTTTTGTCACAGGAGAGTGTATCTCCAACTCCAAATAAAGAAAAAGTCTTAGATGATGACGAGGATAGAAGAAATCCTCAGTATATCCCCAAAAAAGGGGCCTTCTACGAACACGATGACAGACTTATGTCTGATCAAGAACAAGTTGAGGAAGAGAAGGAACCTGAAGTAGTTGAAACTGAAAAGTGAGTTATTTCTTATCTCCGCCGTCTTGGGGCTTGGGGGGTAGGAGTACTTGAATGTTTATTTCATTGTTTAGGCAAGAGCTAAAAAAGAAAAAACTATGGCAAGAAGATGGTCGATGGAATCACGATATGTTTAACCAAGACGAACAAGCACCCAAGTCTCGCGATGAATTGCTGAACAGCTATGGTTATGACATTCGAACTGAAGACTGCGCACCTCGCGCTAGGAGGAGAAGGAGATATGGTCGAGGCCCCAACAAATACACGCGTAACTGGAAAGACGAGGACGCGTATCACAAGGGTGGCAGCGAATCTGGACAGGAATCCGAGAGTGACGGACGTAAGGGCAGTTTCAGGCAACCAGCTAGACGCGGGAGAAAGAATGAAAGAGGGGCTCGCAGGGGTAAAGGAAGGGTGAATAATCGTAGACGGGGGACGGATAATGCCAGCGAGGATGATGACGGAGAGGAACACTTTGATGGTGGAACTCCTCATCAGGATTACGCCGATAATAAGAAAAACAATAACGAACCTCCCGCTTCCATATTGGATAAAGATTTCCCACCCCTTATGTCCGTTACCAATAACCCAATTAAAAGTACGGAAACGGAAAAAGATCGAACCAAAGATAGTAATATCATGAATTTCCGCGGAACTAAAGCCCCGTTCCCACCAGCGCAACAACAACAACAACAAACACTCAAATCACCGTCAGTTGAGAAGGAAGAGATGGATAAAGCTCAAGGCGTCCGAACTCTTACTTTTGAAAACTCGCGATACAATAATAACCGTCGAAATTCGAACGAAATGAAACCGAACACGATGAGAGAGGAGGAAAGAATGGAACATCAGCCACCTCCGAGGAATTTTGATCGAGGTCCTCAAAGACCACCAGGAAGGGGAAGAGGTCGAGGTCGGGATAACTTCAACAACGCGGTCAAAGGAAAGGGTGACAATTATAACCAAAGACCAAATGGACGGGGTTACACTGTTGATAAGAATCGTAGTGAGAGACCTTATAGGCCTAATTATCATCATCAGAGGAATCAGTTTATGGATGATGTCCCAGCAAGGCCAAAGTCCAGGGAAGAGGAAATTAATCAAATTATGAACGAGATTCCTCCTCCTAAAATGGATGGTACGAAATTTTCATAATGTTGTTCCGACTGCGATAATCTGAGGTTGATTAATTTCATTGCAGAAGTAATTATGCCGCACAATTTGAAGAGTCACGCCGAGAATAGGCCAAAAAGATACTCGTCATTAAGACAAAGTAGGGCTCCCGATGGAAATCCACCACAGTCCAGCGGTAATTTTAGACAAAATCAACCGCCACCTAGACATAGCCATAGCCAAAATCAACAATATTACGAAAAGCCTAACAGTAAGTATAAGAAAATTTTTTTGGGGGGGGGGGGCGAAAGTCGGTTGCATCGAAGGAACCATTCTTATTTCATTTAGATTACAAAGCAGCTCCAGTTTATCCCGACAGAATGTCCGGTTCGAATAATCCACCCGTTAATCACAATAATGCGGTTAATCCAATGATTACGGGTTCGCCAATGTATCCGACTTACAATACACCATATCAAGAACCTTCTTTCGGTAATTAGGATGTTAAACAGATTTTATTATCGTTCGTACTCTACCCATATATTTTCCAAATATTCTCGCATGCTTTTTTTCCCCTCCCTCCCTACGCAAAGTTTAATTACTTACTTAAAAAACAAAAAGAAATGTGAACCAACCACGTTTTCGTTACTAATTTTCAGCTATGCGACCTTCCTTAAGTAACGCACCACCACCACCACCACCCCAAATGTATCCCCCTCCAACGGCCCAACCCGTGGCCTTGACGCCTCCTTATTTGCAACAAGGTCCCCAAACGAACCCGGCGGCGGCGGCGGCCATAATTAATTACTTACCGGGTCCCAATCCTCATCCCCCGCCCACCATGATGGGACCTCCCTCGGGAATGCATCAATACCCTTATCAACAATATAATGGTCCACCACCGACCAGTTCGCCACCCATTGTAACCCCCGCTGGGCCCATGGGCCCCGCTGCTGCCGCCGCCGTACTCGTCTCTCAACCTCAGGAAGTTTATCGAGGTGGCGTCACTTACTATAACACCCAAAGCCAACAGCTACTACCCGTCAGAATGAACCCTCAAAGACGGGCCAAAGCGGCTATACCCATCGTTGATCCTACACAGGATGGACAGTCGAGTATAAGAGGCTCGGTAAATGATTTTTAAAATTACCGATTTCAACCAACGTACAGAACTTTGTGGCGAAATGCATTGCGATTTTTAATCATGGCCCAATTTGGTATCGAGAGGCAAAACGTTTCCAATTGGCAAATTAAAGGGATACCGCAATGATTTTGCTTCAAAAAATTGTAAATTTTTCGTTTTATACTAAAATCTTGCAAACGGTTGCGTGTTTTATCGTATAAAGTATCAAAGTGGCAGGATAACTGCGGCAAAGGAGGAATCGGCCATCGCTGCTGACGGTACACGAATACGACCACCACCAACACCCTCTTCTAATAAAATGCCTGTCGAAACTTAATTAATTAACTCACTTCGTTGTGATGTGACATAACTACTCGTGGTTGTTTTGTTTTTTATTTTTTGAATGTTTTTAACAAAGTGAAAATAAAACTACTACTACTACTGCCGTACCCGTACCCTTTTCCCACAATTTGTGGTGTTTAACCTTTAATAATGATTTTTGTACAAAGGAATTAATTACTAACGCTCCCCCCCCCGTTTCTCCTTCCTTCCCCCTCCTTTCCCCCCGAAGAAAAATATATATTAGTCTAGACTAATGGTATAATGAATAATTAGCCTTATTAAAAAGAGCTATAATTTTTAAAAAAAACTACAACAAAATTGTGTATTATATTTGATTTTATTTCACAAATATGATGAAATGTTTTTGTTTTTCTTTTCTTTTTTTTATATTATTATATAAATCTATAATATCTGGAATCTGTCAGTAAATTACTGATTAGAGAACTAAACACTTTATTCTTCTTTAGCCTATTAAAGAAGGTAATTATTTAGTAGGCTTGTAACTTTGGATGCGCTGGCTCTCATAAAAGTTGTGTTAAACCAATGGTATTCGTCTTTATTTTTGAAGTACAACCATATACGTGTGGTACAACGGTGTTGTTACGCTGCGTTTGTGTTGGTAGTGGAGTTTTTTCAAATCACGTGAGGAGTTCAAGTTGGCTTATGAACATTTTCATGAAGACATAACGCCATAGTTCCGCGCAAAGTTCATTTAGTGACGGGCTCTACGTCAAGTCAATGGTTTCAAAATCCTTAACTATAGAGTAATTACATTCCTACGTATGGCGACGTCATACTCTTCTCTTTCTTCGGTAACGTACCACTTACCATGGAGAGAGTCAACGGTCTTCTCCCCTCTTAGCGTGCTAAGTGAAAACATAAGATCAATAAGTATGAGGCTTCAAAGTTTCTCCTGAGGTCTTGTGTAATATGATAAGAAGTTGAACTGGCACATCAAAAGTTTGCCAGCTCAGTCGTCAATTTGCACCTGCGCAAAGTAAGCAAACTGTTGTAATGTAGAGAATTCGTTTTCAAAAACATATAGGGCCTAAAAGGAAGTAATTCATGCGACTAAGCGAGCTTATAGAAATATATCTCATTTACTTCCAACCTTTCGCCTAACTTTAAACACGATTCCTCAAATTAATTTTAGAATGACCTTGATGCATACTGTGGTGTTTGTATCTCAAAGGTTTTTCTAACAGAGTAATCCCCTACCATCGCGTGATTTCTGTAGAATCGGAATGCATTATGGGTTGAATGGTAATTTAGCATAAAAATAGGTGAATAAAAGCATTTGGTACCGAAATAGCCAGGGTGTAGTTCGGATTTAGTTTTCCTTTTGCTTGGAGTCCCTTTTTTTTACTGATCCCCCAAAACGGCCAAGGGAGAAAAGCCCAAGAAGACCTGGTTTAGGGTTTAACTCGTACTGTACGTAGCCAAAGAGAAAATAGCCCTAAAAAGGTCATTATTCAAGTTGTAGGAGGGGGTGTGGCCCCTTCGAAGCAATGTAACCCCCCAAATACACCCTGCGATCTCTTTTCTAAGCCCCACCCTCGAGATACTCCTCCCATGGGTCGATCTCCGCATTTTTCCAAAGATTTGATCATTGGAGGCAGGCAGCAAGGCTCGCTATTGACTTTTCTGTACAAAATAGCCCCAGTTCTCCTCTCTGTAATATGGACGGACATAAAACGTTCCCATATTCCGAAAGCTTCTAACAAAGATTCCTATACTTATCCTCTCAATAATAAACAAAATCGGTGGTATTTTTCCTATGGGGGTTTTAAAGCAATTGGTTGTGATTTTATATCTAGAAGTCTATAAACAGCTTCAGCTTTCTTTTGACCAATTTAAAATTTTCGTCGTCAACACCGTTTTACGGAAATTGTAACTGGTTGTTTTCTTCAATCTGTAGTTGGAATCAGTTAAAAATAGATAAGGAATTGTATATGGGGTGACCTTTAACCTTAAATATCTAAGAGCACATATCGAATTTTTGAAATTGAACTTTGACATCTCGCAAACATTTGATTTTGAAATCTCTTCGATAACTTAAAAAATATATCGAAATCGGTTTAGTCATATATGATAAACAGTATTAGGAGTGTTATCTTTGTATAACCTTTGACCTACGGCCCCAAAATTGCTACTGTCGCATCGCTTCAAATACATTTATTGAAATTAATTCATTCGTTATATAAATTTAGATTACAATTATAACACGATTGCACGAACTTAACTTCATTAAGACCATTAGCGGAAGTTTCCTAAGGTAGAAAATATATTGAGAAATTATAATTATGCGGCGTTTGAACGTCGTATTTCGTGACGTACATGGTTTATTATAATAAAAAAAGGGCGTATGCTCCCTAGATAATTTTAAGCCTTTAATTACTGCAGCTATGAAATACTAAGAATTGAACGCCGTTTTTCCCTCATTATGCCGTGGACTTAATCACGCAATATAAGAAAGTGATCAAGCAACGCCACTTGGTCAAACCCTTTCTTGACCCCCTTCCTTAAGATTCATTCCTATTTTAAACCATGGTCAATTAGGGTTACCATAGGTCAGAGAAGACCTGGAAAAGTCAGGGAATTTCAAAATGGGAAGTCAGGGAATTTTAAGAATTTGAACAAAGTTAGGGAATTTGGTTAAAGTGGATGACTAAAATATCTGTGGTTCAACAATCCAGCTTGGTGACGTTTTAAACGGGCCGTTTTAGCTAGAACACGTTTGACCAGACACCGAAATACATTTATAAGCAATTGTTTATATTTAGAATAATGACAATTGGGCCCAAAAGCGACACTATAGGGAAAATCGTAAAATAATTAAGGGAAAAACCTGGAAAAATCAGGGAAACTATATCTGAAAATTTCATGGCAACCCTGTCAACGTTAGGTTATGCTAATTAGGGTCCTAATAAACGAAGTTCAAAGCTATATATAAATGTATATTCACACCTTGTTTAAATAAAAACAAATATATATATTCAAGATTGTATTGTTAGGATTTGGTCTAAAAGAATTCAGTGGTTGTTTCCATGGTAACCGTGTATCGTTTAATTTATCCTCTGTATATATAAAAAGTACCCCGCCCGCCTATGATTACGCTATAGCTGTTTCGGGTATGTTGGGTTATAACAGGAAGAGTCAGAAGGTGAGGGAGGGGGCGAGAGGAGGTCGTAACCCCGCGCTTATGAACTGGAAATTGATATTTCGTGCTTAGCTTTTGTAATTTTTGTTTTATTACTTTTCTACCTACGAAAGTTTTCACCCCTCTCTGCGTGTATTATACTCTACGCCGCCTATTCTATAATTCCAAAATTGAACCGTTTTGTTATTATAAGCTTAAAAAGGGAGGTTGGATATGATAAGGTTTCCTAATGAAATACTATGCTGACGTTGGAACTGCACAATATTAGCCTGAAATTATTTCAAAGCGTTATTTGTTATTTTATAAGGGGATTATTTTGAAAGAATAGACCTTTTCGACGTAAAACCGGGGATAGGCAACCCTCAGTATCGGGACATACAAGGGGGATAGTACAATGACGTCTCTGCGCATGCACACTCATGATACAAAAGTACTACGGCGCAGGCGCCAAAAGCGAGGTGGAAGGCAAAGTTTTACCCCGCTTAGTTACATCGAAATGGTCCATAATTTTAAATGACAAGGGATGGAGCTAGGTCATGATGTGGTCAAGAAAAATCATAGTTCTAAGGGGTCAGCGGAAGAAGGTTTGTTAATTAAGTTTCTTCAAGTAGATTGACTTTTCTATACCAATCTTCGAAGGTATTACCAAAATCCCCATGGAAAAAGGCTCTATTCAATATCGGACCTTTTAGTTATGAACATCTTCGGCGGCCTGGCATTTTTATCCACGCAATTTAAGTTCACCTTCCCTTTACGGGACCGAAAATCATATTTCATACTAATGCGAACTCTACCTTCTCTAGTTAAATCTTTAGTGTAGTTGTTAAAGGTAAAAACAATTATTTGGCTGGGGAGGAAAGGTTTTTGGGCCTGGAGGTCGTGACGCTATTTATAATGACCGCTGCCGGCCGGCCACGATGATGGTGAAAGATTATTAGTAACCGCCGGTGAATAATTATCCAGATATAAATCTTGACGAGATTTGCCTTTCAATTAGATTAGTTACGTTAACACGCCGCTTGGAGGGCATGGCTTTACCAAACCCCAACACCCCTTTTTATACAGAATTCTCTTGGGGTTTGTTATACTTTGTTTTAGTAGTTAACGCCTATTACGTTCTGGGGGTTTTTTATACAGGGTGTTTCTGAATTTAAGGGGGATGTATGTTCTTTGGGAAATTGATTTTGACTATAGAAAATTTAACTTCTATATATCTCCATTTTGTTTGGACACACAAGAAATTTAAGCAATATTCGTTACCAGTTTGAAGAAGTCTTTGTCACACTTACGAGGAAACTGTATACAGTTGGTTAGGTCTTGTAAAGAGGCGATATGTGCACGTTTTGTAGTTTGTTGTTTGCAGAGTATAGTGCAATTTTACGTAATTTTTGATGATTTTTAAAGTCCACCGCCTTACTCGAGCCGAACGAACAAAACAAATTTATTTTAGGCTTTGTCCATACTGCACGAGTGAGCTTGTGGCTAGTTATCCGTTATTACTTGCATACATCACGCGTAATAAACGAATTCAAAATCGATGTTAAGACGTGGACGGTGATAGTTTAATCCTCTTGGTTGCCATGCTGGTTGGTTCGATCGAAATCTTGCTTCAAATTGAATACAGAAACGATGTTAATCGAGATAGGGTCCATAGATTACCTGAAAAATTAAAAAATGGAGCGAAAGTAATAAGTTATTTTTCAAAGAAGTATATCGACAGTTGAAAATGAGATAAGAAAGTACGGGAAAATCCCTGGAAATTTCATTTTCCAATTAATTCGAAAATTACCGCAGTGGAATTTTATATTAAAGATGTTAATTAAAGTTAAATTCCATATATTCAACGTAAATTACCACGAACTGTTTAAGAATTTTACTTTGAAAAATGAATCGAATCGAAGTGAAGGCATGCATGCATTTATCGCTAGAATGTACAGTTTTTCCTCATTATGCAACTTCATATAATTTTTTTACAACCTTTAAATATCTCTGTATAACACCCGGATTAAAAGATTATATCGCGGATGGTTGTTTTAATCCTTACCGATAAGGCAACTTTAGTCGCCTCTTGTAGCAGAGCGACACCCTAGGAAAAAATCGTTTTAGAGCGAGAGAGCATCACTTGGTCGTCCATGTGTTCGACGGTCGAGTGCCATCGAAAGGATGAATCACCCACAACCGTACCCGCGTAGTCTGTTTAATATTGTTTTCCCATTGGTGGTGGCTCTCTCTCTTTCTCTCTTGGCACGTCCTTTGAGTTAAGGGGTTTACACGACGGGGTAATTTGTTTATTCACTAAAGAGCCCAGTTTTTCTACTTTATTTCCCCCTTAAAATTTGATTGACATACCAATGGATAATCCATCCAAGTCTTCGGTGTATTTTTTTGCCCCATCTCTAACCGATCTAGGAAAAAAAACACATCCCTTTGAAATATATCGTCTGTAGGACAGGTGCGCAAAGAAGGTGAACGCCGACACCCACTGTCGTTGAGTGTGAAAATTGACGCTGTATCTATCCCCTCTCTCTTACCTTTTTATCAGTCCTTAGGTGGTCTCTTTTTCAAGTTTGTGTATTTACTACTATATGATGGGTGGTATTCTAGAGATAAGTGAGACGGAAATAGCTTCTTCCTTTTATGATCGCGTCTCGGATAAGGAACTTAGGTTTAATCTGCAGTTAAATGTGTTTTGGATAGACCTTTTCTATGCAAAAAGGGGTAGGCAACCCTCAGAATCAGGACATACAAGGGGGTTGGTTTGTACATTTGCTATCCGTCTCTTTGCGCACTTTCATGATACAAAATGGAGTACAGCGCAGGCGCCACAAAGCGAGATGGAAGGCGGAGTTTTATCCCCTGTCTTTCCCTCTTAGTTACATCGAAATGGTCTATTGAGCGAAATTGGTATAGAAACATTGACCAGTTTTTAATTTGAAATTGTGCCAATAGCCTAGATATTTATTGTAGAAATTCTCCAAGCTGTCTTCGTGAACCGTTGAAGCTTTTTTTGTTTCATGAGTGTGTCATACTTTTAATTGAGGGTTACTTCTGTTGTTAGTAATAACGCGGGACCTTATTGGTTGCTTAAAGGGATAGTGTAATAAATAAAGAATATAAAATTTGCCTTATGTCGCTATAAATAGACTGAAACTGAAACGTTTATATCACAAAGGGCGTTGTTGACCCTAAAATAACAAGGAACCCAATCTCCCATACCCCACCAACAATTTTAGTCTAAAATCTAATATGAAAAACAATGGGTTTATTTTTCATTTTTCGACATTGTAAAGATTTATCTTTGAGGAGTATAGACGCGCTTGTCAAAATGAGGGGAACTCAGTGTATTTTTTATGTGTCCATTTGTCATCAACTCAAAACTGTCCTCCCATTCCTCCAACCAACTCTAGCGTAAATCAAAATATATTCTGTAGACTAAATGATAAATTTAATTCTTCTGCTGTTGTTGTTGGTTTTATTCCAGGGTGGGGGCGGGCTTTATTAGATAGAGGGTGACGTCTACACTCACTGCCGGGTCATAAAGATAGTGTGCATGCAATACAAGTGTTGCCATTCATTTGTGACGAGTGCAATTCAACCTCTATCTACAACAGCAGTGCAAGTTACAGCAAAAACTCTTGAACAAAAGTTTTAATAAGATTATTGGATAAAGTGCTTGAAACTATTAAACTGGAAGATTAATTTAATTTACTTTACGTAAATTAACTTCTATCGAAGCCAATATTAACTAGATGAAACTCGTGAAGGAGTGAGAGGGTGTTAGGGGAGGGGGAGTGCGCAGGTGTAAAAATCAACATGACACCTGCCTCGTGGCAACGAGCCCGTTGGCTTGAATATGACGATAATAGTATAACAAAATGGGGGCGGCAAATATTTAGGGGGGGGGGAATGAATCTTCCTCAATTTTTTTTTTGTCTTTTGATTAGGTTTATGTCCGGGCTCCATTCTGGTGGCCATGCCTAAAACAGCGCATCTGCTGTACTGTGGTGTGGTGTGGTATTTTACCAGAAGTAGTTTAATCAGAAATTATGAAAATATCTAATAAATTATTTATACATAGTTTTCAGACTAGGAGTATTGATACCTTTTACACTAGGAGGCGAAGCTACTTGGTGTACTGTACTTTGTCCGCCGAGTAGCCTGACTTCCTGGTGTAAGTTGTATTAATCATACTATGTATAGGGAAAACTACTGACTCAAAACCGTCCTAAGTTTTACTTGAAAAATGCAGGGCCTTTTTGTAATATAATTGGAGATTTTTGTCTAAATAATTTGCTTGGGTTCAAGTTTGAATTTGCTAGTTCAAATTATGTAATTTAATATTTTGATAACTTCGGGTTATGGTACCGTTATGTAAAGAAGAGCTGTTTTATTAATGAATATGGTAGCATATGTACTTCAAAAAACAAAGAGCTCGTCCAGCTTATAGGGGCACATATTACCCCAACACACGCTTCACTTATACCGAAAAACTTTTGGGGGTAGTCTTTAAAATGATTAAAAATTAGTATGGTTATACAATACCAACCGTGTATGTATGTGTGCATCTATCTAGTCTTAGTTATAATGCATTTATGAAATTTTGTTGCCAGAGTTAAATTCGTGATTAATGATTACTTTGAAAACGGTTTTTTTTATTCTATATACGTGGCTTTTGTTTTAGGATAATAGAAATTAGATTGTGTTTTTCCTTCTAATTTGCAAACCATATGTTGTCCCAAATATAATTGGCTTTTTTTCATTCAATTAGCCTTATTCCTGATCAGCGCCATCTACCCATAGCGGTGACTTTGAGAACTACTGTAAGCGGCAAGCCAATCAGATATCGCTAAAATCTGGTGACGTCATTTTTGGTAAGACCCGAGAGTGCCAGTCAGTGACGTCACCAGATTTTAGCGACATCTGATTGGCTTGCCGCTTACAGTAGTTCTCAAAGTCGCCGCTATGGGTAGGTGGCGCTGATCAGGAATAAGGCTAATTGTCTACTTTTGGGGACTAACCGAGGTGTCTCGAATAAGTGGTTTACGTGCTGAATTCGGAAATTGATAAACGTGAATCGCATGCTGGTAAAAAATGTGAAATATCTAAAACTAAATTTCCTATTTAATTTAGACATATTTCCTATATCTGTTTTGATGAAGAAATCTAATATGAATTAGATCCTAAATCAGAGCGCGTGATCTCGAGTTAATGTGGTTATTTAATTTAAAATTTGGTTTAAAACTCAAATTAAATTTTCTCTATCAAAAGGAGACGATACGTTAAAAATAAATAATTTTTTTCCAAAGGCAGTGTTGAAGTTTTAAAATTTAAATGATTTGAGACTTTCAATTAAAATATTGCTAATATTGTATTAATTTTCCCGCATCGGTATAACTCTAAATTATTTTACTTCAATGATGAAATTAATTACAAATATTTAATTTAAATTCCTATAAATTTTCACACGTCTACTGACACTTTAATTAATTAGATTTATTTAAATATAATTAATTGCTATACAATAAATCCCAATTAACTTAAACCTAAGTTCAAACCGTACTGCTATAGACAACATTAAACTTGAAACCTACCTGCAGACAACGCTTCCCAATTTTGCGTCTCATTCTTCTTAGCTCTCAATAAGAAATAACTTCTATATCCGCTTAATAACTTAATCCACAATCAAATTAGAAAAACCGAAATTCTCGACTACATTATATTGAATTTAATTTAACACGTGTTTTAAATTCCACGGACATCTGCGGTTCCTCCCACCAATGACGCGGATACATTTTTGTAAGGTGTTGTGAGGCTAAATTCGGGCACTTAACGACTCAGTATAGATAAATACGGACTATAATAAAAGAGCATGCACCTATCCTCCATTATCTAAAACACCCTCTATGGGAATTAATTCGAGTTTAAACAAACGCTGCTGAGCACTTTTGAGATAAAAAATTATTATTGAGACTGGTATTATCTCCTGGGAGGTGTAAGTCGCCCTCGTTTGGAGTTATGACGACAAGTCACTCGCTGGCTGCTGGGAAACAACACGTATACACTAACAACATCCAAAGGAAGGGACAAATTCTTGGCTTTGTTAGATAATTATCTAAATTGTATTATATTCACAGGAATGTATACAGCTACTGGGAATCATCGTGTGTAAGGCAGACATTTTTATGAACGTTAATTACGTATCTAGGCGGATTTTGTGGGAAGAGCTAGCTATGGACTGATCATTATGTATGACGAATTTTACATCGCGAATAATGATCTATCTCTGTCGTAAATTAAGTCTGGGGATGTTCTTTTGGAAATCGATTTTGAGTCGAAAATTATGTAACTTCTATCTCCATTTTGTTGGCCACAAGGGACACTGTTTCAAATCGAGTTATGATTTGATTTGAGTGTTTTAGGGATGACCCCTTAATTAATTAAATTAGAAATTATTATATCAATCAGTTTCTTAATTGAATTTAAGGGGTCATCCGTAAAATACTTTGACCAATCTTAACTCGATTTGAAACAGTGTCCCTTGTGTTAAACAAAATGGAGATAGACAGAAGTTATTACCATTTTTCGACTCAAAATTGGTTTTCCAAAGAACATCCCCCTTAACTTATGGCTGCAGACTTATCAGAAACACACTGTTTAAAATAACCCCTTAGGCCTAAATTCCGTATTGAATCAGCATAGAAATTTATCGATTTCGAAACGATATTTGTGGTAAAATGAAATTAATTCCTTGGCATAAAAAAAATGTAGATATGTACCTTTTACATTTATTTGCCATTGTTGTTAAGGTGTAGTAGTTTATTGTTAAGGTCTCTCTTCTACACCTATAGCTACAATATATGACGTTGCAAAATTGTGTTTTTGCCGCAGACCTCGTAATCTTGTCTACAAACATAAAGGGCGAGTAAATGAATTGTTCGTACTTCGTAGTGCGGTTAAAAATGGTTTTGATACAAGAATTGTAGCAGGAAAGTGTTCGCGGCTTCCCTTGAAAAACCCTGTACTTATTTTATTTGTAAAATCAAGCCAAAGGCCCTTGCTGCTTAGCTTTTCATTTTTAATTATTTTCGAAGGCTAAATGGGAGCCTACGTCATTGACTTTGATTTACATTTTTTATTATTAAATGTGTAGATCAGGTTAAAATGTATAGGGGCGAAAAACTACTACTTGACTACTTTTATGCAATATTCCGGAAAACTATTTAAACTAATAATTAAGTATCTTATAAGCTTGGGAAAAACTAATAAGTTTATATAGAATGTAACAGTCATGGAAGGGACCCTTTTTAACATTAGAAAAATCGGGTTTTTTTTATGGTTTTTTACACCAATTCTAAGGCTGAATGAAGTAAAAACTAACCCCTCTAATAAATTAAGAAGTAGCGAAAAATGTTTTCCCAAATTTAATCTAGTTTCAAATTTAATCGCCATATTTAACCGATTTAACTCTTAAAAGTAACTTTAAATTTTTCATTAAGTAGCGTGAAATGTTTTCCCCAAATTTAATCTAGTTTTAAATTAATTTAGTCGCGATATTTAACAGTTTGAACAATTACTTTAAATTTTTAGTTATGAGTCCTAAAAATATTTTCCATTCAAAAAATTCTACAAATGTCCTATAAAGGCGCTGTAAATCTTTGGTATAAAACAATTTTAAATAATTTTGGTTTAAACCGAAGTTAATTATTAATTACTGCGATAATTACCACCATTATTCTGGCAATAGAGTGTATAATTTACTGTTCAAGTAGTGAAATTAAATCCATCCACAAAACACCGAACCAAAAATAAAAAAAGTACATAAATGAAAATCAACTTATCTTATTTAGAAAAAGGAGCGAAATTTTCTTCTTTTCCAAATATTGAAATCGTCCCGGATAAAGATATAACTGCTCCAGGTTGAACTGGGAAAAAATTGATAAAATGTTTGCGCCGGGAAATCATCTCTCTTTCCCTTCAGTTCTGAGGCGAAAGAAAAATCTCACTCTCCTCTTTTGTTCGAACTCTTCGCCCGTATTCTGTTCAACGCAATAAAAATCGGGTGTCTCGGTGTGATCCGAACGTACCTAGTAAAGAGAACTAGCTAATGTAGAGAAGAACTTTTGGGTTCCGACCGACCGGCCGGGCCGGACTACTACGATCCTAAGGGTAGGAGAAATTCGTGACGTAGTTACGGTGGTATGGTTGTAGCATATGTGGTTTTGGTATAGTATAGAGGAGCGGTTACCCTGTTTTCTTGGTGTCAAAAACTGCGGGGTGGGCCAAGCTTCACCCTTATACACCACCACCGCGGTCTATCTCTAACTGTGTGCTGTGCTATGCTATTATAGCAGCTATGGAGGAAGGGCGTCAGTGACTCGAAAAGTCCCCTAAACCTTCCCACCCTTATATCTCTACCCCCCCCCCACCACTACTACCTTGCCTTCGAAACTTTCTAAGCCTATATTACACCTTTAAAGGGAGAGTGACACTTCGAATTTATCTGTTGTGTTTTGTTTTGCAATATTTTGAACCGTTTCTTTTCTAGTAACTGGAAAATAGAGAGCTTTCAGTTGGTGTCTTGTGACATAATTTACGCTGCCATATTGGTGGGTTTAAAGCAGGAGACCACCCAATATGGCTACCAGTAAGACTTGGGAAAGGGTGTGACGTACTACTATCCCATCTGAAAGCTCTCTATTGTAAAATCTTAAGCACCATCAAGCTTTCCTCCTTCAAGGTCAGACCTATCTGTTAAGCAGATAGGATAGGAGAAAGTCCCTCACGTGGTACTACCCTAACATCGTCTGCTTGACAATGTAGATTAACTTATTTTCTCGTATCTTCTTTGAAGATTCTAGTTAGTTTCAGCGCCTCTTTACCTTAGGTCCCGCACGCGACCCCCAACATGTAACCACACCCATAAAATTGCCGCCATGTTGGATGGTAAAGTTCACCTCTCTCACACTCATTTTCTTTTTTTTTTATTATTATATTATTAACGATCGAACGCTTCATAAATAATGTCTATAAAAATGGAGCCAGGCCAAAAAATGTCTACACTATTTGACGAGGCTCTGTCATTCAATTCCTTTGCTTTTTTACAAAAATCCTCTACCCCATGAAGCTCAAATGAGCGCGACGATGCTGCTTTTCGTTTTAATAACCCAAAGTAAGGCTCCTATACATTATACCTCTCAGGAGATTTTTAAAAATTTAATAAGAGTCACGGGTATTTTAATTAGAAGAATGTGGTGGACTTTTTTTTCTATGTCATATTTTTGGATTTCCTCCCCTTATTCCCTCCCCTGTTGTGTATTATTTATACACGTGCATGCTTGTAATTTTTTCCCGCCATAATCGTCACGTGATTCCCTATCCTATTGTAGAGATTAGAGCACGCGCGCCAACTAAGCAAGATTTCGCGCGCGAAAAAAGGTATTGTAGAGGCTAGAGCTCGCGCCAAAAAAATATTAGGCTTAGTTCTTTGAATCTTTGGTGGTATAATTGAGCAAACGCGTTTCACCTGCCTCATTCAATAACTGAGGGATGAGAACGGCAGGATATTAGGAAAGGATGAAAGCTTAGTCTTTGCTTTTCTGATACGACTTTTGGGATGATGGGAGCTGTCTTTTCTAGCGCGCGTTTTTATGTCTGGTCACGTGAACGAATTATACCTTAGAGACAAAATGTTTCATTGGGACATTTGAAGCGTTGTTTCAAATACTTTTTCGATATATAAGGTCTTTTAAAAGTTACCTGTGATGTGTTATTTGTCTAACTCTTGGGCTTAACCTTTGAGGTGTTTTTCGCGGAATTATTGAGATTGCGGTGGTGGGAACACGATTGAAGGGGGGGGGATGACGTTGTCACTCAATGGTCATTTTTGTTTTACCTGACCTCTTAGTCCCCTGCTGGATTATGCTGGAGCTAAGCCTATTTTTCTAGCGCGATCTTTACCTGTACGGAAATAGCCTTTAGGCGGGAAAGTACGGAAAGGTACGACGACGGAAGTGGGAGACCAATTTAAGCAACCGACCGGGACTTCCGGAATATATACCTTAGAACGCGATCCGGCCGACGGGACCCCCTGAGCGAGATCACGCGAAATTTTGCGCGCCCTTTTTAATTTTACACGTAATTTTAATTACGGTAAAATTTAAGAAACGGCACCAAAACCCCTGTCCCTGTCCCTGTCCCTGTCCCGGACGCGTCCGCGAAACGAACGCTTACGATGAGAGAGAGAGGGAAACCGGTCGCGTCCGCGAAACGTACGCTTACGATGAGAGAGAGAGATCGCTAGCGTACGCGGTGGCGATACGAAGCTCCGCGTAGAGAGAGAACTGCCTGCCTGGTATATTAGTGAGAGGGGGAAGAGGGAGAGGGGGCATCCCGCTCGGAGAGAGAGGAAAGAAAGGTAGTTTAAATCTCGCGGGAAACAAGATGATAATTTTCGTGCACTACTGCACTTTGTGCGCGTGATACATCAGAGATTATGCTGGATGGTTAGGTTAGGTTTCGTAAAATAGAGGGGACGCTTTACGGTCATAGTGATTTCTGGTTTAGGGGATGCAGGATTTTGTTTAAATACATTATTTGATTCGTATGGTTTTTAAAAATTATACTTTAGTGGGGTGCACAATTTAGTTTCATTAATATTATTTGAAATGTGACGTTATTAGAAATTAAAGGGATACACGATTGTGTTTCAGAAATGTTTTTAGTTGTACGATTTATTGGAAATCAACTATACGGGGGGTCACGTGAGCCGTGTATTAGTGAGAGGGGGAAGAGGGAGAGGGGGCATCCCGCTCGGAGAGAGAGGAAAGAAAGGTAGTTTAAATCTCGCGGGCTTTTTTGAGTGAAGGGAAACAAGATGATAATTTTCGTGCACTACTGCACTTTGTGCGCGTGATACATCAGAGATTATGCTGGATGGTTAGGTTAGGTTTCGTAAAATAGAGGGGACGCCTTACGGTCATAGTGATTTCTGGTTTAGGGGATCCAGGATTTTGTTTAAATACATTATTTGATTCGTATGGTTTTTAAAAATTATACTTTAGTGGGGTGCACAATTTAGTTTCATTAATATTATTTGAAATGTGACGTTATTAGAAATTAAAGGGATACACGATTGTGTTTCAGAAATGTTTTTAGTTGTCAACTATACGGGGGGTCACGTGAGCCGTGTAAAATTACTATTAAGGCCCAGCCCTTGGGCCATCTTGTTTTATATTATCGTGCGCCTTTATTTTTGCTGTATTTCGTTACGTAAATCACCTTAGTATTTCGTGAACCATTCGCATTGTAGCTGACTGTACCTTTGAAATACCATGATAGCGTGAAATTTCATTTATCAGTGATGTGAACTGGTCTTCTTGACCATTATTTTAAAGCGTTGGTGTCCCTTTTCGCTCGCTAGCAATATGTTTCGTGAGGGAAAATGGCGCCAAATTCGTTTCCTTTATCCCTTAAGTTCTACAAATGGTCATTTAAAAGGGAGGGAGGGGGGAACTCTAACGTTTCACCCCATTAACCGCAATAATCGTTAACAAAATGTCCCCTCTTATTTAGAATTATGTTTGAACTGACCCCTAACCCGATTATGACGTATGCAGTCAATTGAGTCAGAAAATTATATAGAACGCTTTCAAAAAGAAGACCTTAACGAATTTAAATCATTTTTGTAGGGAAAATAGAAATTTATAATTTTTATATTGGTTTACCCCTATATGGTAGCTTCGCCCTGAGCACCGGTGTGTTGAGGGTGAAACATTTCTACAGGGGCCGATTGGATTTTGCTGGGAGCTTTTGCCCCTATATGATTGCTTTTCTGTAAAGTTTCGTTTTTCTAAAAAAAACCATTCCAATTGTATTTATTCATAGTAGTTTAAATATAATTGTAATTTTTATAATGTTCCTATTGACTCTTCGAAACAAATAAGGTATTTTTCCCATGAATTATAGAAAGGGTTATTTATGTTTGTGAGCAGTTCACCTTTAGAGAGTATGAGATATTCTCGGGTTCAGTAGTGTCCAGGACATCGAGAAAGATCGCAGTGACGTAGGACGGACGGTCCTTAGTACACGCGTGTAAAACTTAACCCCACCCTAGTTTAGCTATAATAATCTTCTCCGAAGTCAGGGCCCTTATCGCTCCGTAGAATCAGATACGGCTGTAAAACTTTATACTGAAAGAATTACTTTATACCCCTCATCATAAGTTTATAAGTGATATGTTCCATAAGTATGACAATTCCAATACCTCATAATGCTTACTGAGATACTTACAGCTCGAGATAACTAGTTCGAGAACGACGGAAGCGAGAATTGAAGTCCTACACTCGGTTAATTAATTTTGCAGGACCAAGTTCCATCTAGGTCCTATTTAGTCTGCATTACTAAGCCTTTGACAGTGCCTCACCAGGCGTCTTCACTTTACCTGAATCTATGACCTACTTCAATCACTTCATGACAAGCTCCAGTTTCTAAGTTACCAGTGACAAACTTATGGAATGAACATACCTTATGAACTTATACACCTCGTGTACCATGTACTACCTTATTTTATATACTAAGGCTAAGCTTTATAATTATCATAAGGGCGATTTTTTATATATAATATACATACTACGCGTATAATTCCGGGGTTGGGTCAAACAATAGCGTGTGGTCGCACGAAGAACCCCACTCTCTCTTGTAATACCTAATCGACAAGTAATTGCTCGATGGCATTTTAAGCCTATGCTTAAAAGAATGAAAAAGAGTTGTACTAAATTAATCGATTTCAGCTCCAGGGTATACTGTATATATATATATACATAAAAGTAAAAAGAAGGGTGCACCAAAAGGGGAGAAGACAAGGAGGGTATAAACTATGTACCCAGGTGTACTGTCTTATGGGAAGCATATGAATTTTTGTATTGAACCTTAGACTCTGAAAGATGGATTTAGAATTGTACTAAGGATTGTTTTGTAGCAAACTTTTAATGCTTAATATTTTTGAGTCAAAATCTTTCAACGTGAAATTAATGGTATTACTATTTTTTTTTTAATTACTAGTAATTTATGGAAGGTAAACTACTAAAAACTCTTAGATATCTAACTACTAGTAACTATTTAAGAAAAGAGACGAGCAGAACTATTATAACCTTAATATTCTATTGTGCGAAATGACCAATAGCCTAATGCTAATCCCCCAGTTTTGACTGTATTAAGCTGTATGAGAAAATAACATGGGGTGTCACTAGTCTATACCACCTTTTTTAATGTCCATCCATCGTCTCCTTAGTTTGATTATCGCTTAGCTTAACAGTGGCGTCATATCAAGTCGTATCAGCGGTCAAAACTCTTTTAATATAATAGATTCTCCAAGTTAGTTAATTTATGATCCCGGGTACCGGGGTTTACATCCTCTATGGCTCTACGTTGACCACAGTTTTGTTCTCCCTCGAGAAGAATACGCCCTAGCTAAAAGCAAGCCCCACCTGGTTTTAGGACCGGGTAGATTCTAGGCCTTGTAAGGTTAGAGAGGGCCCCCGCGAGAGAGAGAAAGAGAGTAAGGGTCTTTGTGATTATTCGGATTTTGACCAAACCCGAGGCCGGCACTATACTCTGTCTCTCTCTTGAGCCTTGAATAGCTTGCCCATTAACGGGTGGCTCGCGTGGATTTTTTAGCCATATCGTAGTATACGATAGGCTCTTAGTTTGACCCGAGCCGTCGTAGTAGTAGTAGTAGTGGCCGGGGTTGTCGCTTCGTTATCGTCAGATTTTAGCTTAAAAGGAACTTTATATTACCACAACCCACCCATAGGGGTTACTGGGCTCGGTTAGAGATTTAATTTTAATTAAAATTTTTTCAGGTCAGACCCCGGAATCGAACCCGGGTCGCTGGCGCAACAGGCAAACATTCTACCAACTGAACCATAGAGACTTGATAGAAACTCCGAGTTTTTTATTATTTATTCTTATCTCTAAAATGTCGGGGTGATGTGGGGTGGGGTACCTCTTAATCTGTGGGGTCGGAAACTTTTGAATTTTTATCTGTGGGGTCGGATACTTATGAATTTGTATGTTTGGGGTTTTTATATTTATGTTGTTTTTTATGTATGTGCTAATTAAATAGATAACGATTTTCCCCGTTTTTCGTTCTCGTTCGGTAGCTATCGTCATCTATGTTATGTTTGACTGGAACGTTTTGGCGGTTAATTCAAATGTGGGTTTAGATAGAGCTAACATAGTGTTAAATGAGCGTTATGCGTTTGATCATTTTAGCATTGCTAAAGGTAATTCGAGGGGATAATCACTAAAATGCGTAATCACAATAACTAAACTTTCTCTTTCAAACGTTTCTGGGCATAAGTCCTTGTTAGAAATTTATAAGATGCGATAAGTGTGCATCGGCATAAGTCTATGTTGTAAACTCATCGAGGGGATTATCACTAAAAACTATCTGTTCTTCGATTCGCCGGAATATTAGAATTACAGCATAAGTAAATTTATACGGTTATAATTTAATCACTGTTTAGAGTAGGGAATCGAGGGGCTATTCACTCTGATTTTATGCACGGTAGATCATTTAAGCATTGAAAAAGATAGCGCTATTCACTCATTAGGGTAAGGTATAGAGGGGTTATCCACTCATTAGGGTAGGGTATAGAGGGGCTATTCACTCGTACGATATGGCTACTATTACGAGCCCTTGGGCCGTCTTGTTTTAATACAGGCTAGGCAAATGCTAACCCTAGAATATCGTCTTTAACACCTCTTCCTATGATATATTGTGCTTAATTGGTTCTATTACTTAACAGATTTTTTGGTGTGGTCCTTTTCGTTGGAAAGCTTGATGATGGCATTATGATTTTTATTACCCCGTTTTTAGTCTTCTTTTGTATACCCCTTTAACACCCCCTTAGTGAGTGCATTGTGGGAAATGTTGGGGTGCCATGGGGAGAATTGGTTATTGGTGTATAGGTTGATAGGAATGTAGTGTACTTGATTTTCAACTTCCGGGGATTCGTTTTGGAATTTAAAATTGTGAAATTAGGTCAAAATTTAAAATTGACGAAGTAGTATTTTTATTTAATATAATTTTATTGTATAAATCTAGGAGATCATGGAAACCTTACGTTTTGGGTTATTGTTTATAGTAGGAATGCATACAGCTACTAAGAATAATTGTTTTTAAATTTAAAGCAAATACCCAGGTTGAAATTTAAAAATTGTGTACATTATTTTACTTCAGTAATTTATACTCCCTTTACAATATTTTCTGAAGACCATTAAATCTATTCAGTCTTTATTATTTTCGAAATATTTTCCCATTTAGGAAGGCATTAAAATTAGCGTAGCGTTTAAAATGCACTTCAAAAAGTTTAAACTTTAAAATGCGTCTTAGACGGTTAATCACGACGGACTGGTCTCACGAGGTTCCTCCTGACTTCAGTCAGTTTAGCAAGCAGGGGAGTTTAGATTTGGTAGCGTGCTAAGGATACTTTATAAGGTATCAGAAAAGGATGGGTCCGGCCAGTCTTATCATGACAATGTCTTTCAATCATAATTTGAATTCAAATTGCCAGCCTGGTTTCGCCTGTTGACCTTCTATGGGCTTTTTGGGTTTGATACTGTACCACCAACCGGGACAGGGTAAAAAAGCCCAAGCTTTCGTGCTTAGTTTTATGAGACGTAAAATGATTATAGTTTGAACACGCCCCTTTTCTCTTAACAACGCGCATGTCCACTAGTGATTTGTATTAAATTTAGAAAAAATACCACAAGTTGAGAACCTAGAGCGGGCTAGCTATCAATATCTTGTAAAAATTAGTTTATGTAAACTAAGTTATTGTTATTCATACAGAATTCTTTAGATTTTTTTCTTTCCCAAGCCTTAAGGCGTTCTTTATGATATAATGTTTTCATTGCGGTCATTACCATGGTTACAAAATCAAAATAAGTTGGGAATAACGCTTACGGGCGTGGTTTCCTTTATTTCACCGCCTCTGAAATTATATTTAGAACATGGTAGATCTAACACTCTGGTCTTTATGGGTACCGAGGTCAATACGTTTGCGCTATAAATTAGTAGAGTTTTAAAAAAACCGACCTAATAACTTGTATCTTTCAAGTTTGGAATGGCGGGAGAAAATAAAGAATTATCCACGTGTTTTTCATTTTTGGCGCGAGAAAATAAAAATAATCCACGTGCTATTCATTTTTTAGCGCGAGAAAATAAAACTACACGTGCTTTTAATTTTTTGGCGCGAGAAAATAAAAAATCACACGTGCTTTACTGTTTTAATTTTCCAATTAGGCTTAACACGTACACAAGTTGTTGCGAATGACAATATTCCTAATTTTATATATTAAAATTATTTTTCAATATATTTATTATATCTTCCAATTGTAAAATGCTAAATAGAACGTTTAAGCTTTGTAGACATTGATGTATAGATGCATTGTGCGTTGCACCTGCGGTTCGTACCTATTTCCCTGTTGGAGGAAGGGTGGTGGTGGTGGGTGGAATAAGCAAAGCGATGGAACGTACTATATTTTTCTTTATCGAGCGTTGACAACCCGGCTGTTGGTTTTAGTGACAGTACAATAAATAATTAACCCAAGTATCCAACCATTGACATCACCCCCCACTATTTGTACAAAACAAGGTGGAAAGGCGTACCATAGTTACGAAAAAAGTCAAATTCATTGTAGAGACATCTTTTAAAACAAAACTTTACCACTAAAGTTCAAGGACCCTAGGAGAAAAGTCTAATCAATTCATTTTAACCCGCATAAATAGGCTTATCCCAATTAATTTTATGCATATAATATATTTCAAATATTTACGGCACTTCTAACCATAACCACTACTACAATTGTTTAATAATCGCGCCACGTGGTTGGGTGAAACGTTTATCTACTTTAACCCAATTGTTTTCAAGATGGCGGCCCCCATAAAAGCACGAGTTTCAATTTATTTCACTTAATTCTCATATTTAAACGGTAGTTATATAATTTAGCGCGACTGGCAACGACATATCGACGATTTAAGTATTTCCCTCATTATATAAGAGTTAATTTACCCACCTGCTGTCAATTCTCAAAGCCCTTAAGAAAGACCAAAAACGAGAGTGAGTATCGCTAAGCCTAACATGCATCTTGAGTTTTTCTCAAAGAAAACACTTATGATTAGTCGATTACTTACCGTTTCTTAAGTGTCCACCTGAATTGTCCCATCATTTAAGAACCTAATTATTAATCTTATCTATAATTTCAATTAATTTAGGCCTAGGGAAGTGTTTATCAATTAAAATTAGCATAGGCTTAGGGAAGTGTTTATCAATTAAAATTAGCATAGGCTTAGGGAAGTGTTTATCAATTAAAATTAGCATAGGCTTAGGGAAGTGTTTATCAATTAAAATTAGCAAAGGCTTAGGGAAGTGTTTATCAATTAAAATTAGCAAAGGCTTAGGGAAGTGTTTATCAATTAAAATTAGCATAGGCTTAGGGAAGTGTTTATCAATTAAAATTAGCATTAGGCTTAGGGAAGTGTTTATCAATTAAAATTAGCATAGGCCTAGGGAAGTATTAATCAATTAAAATTAGCATAGGCTTATCATGAATAAGATAAAGACAAAGACGCCTGGGCCAAAAAGAGAAGAGAAAAATATTTTATTTGTAAAATAAATAAGACAAAATGCTTAAATGGAAACCGCAAATTTGACAGACCACTCAATTAGATAACATTTAAATGTTTTAAGTCATTTTATATAAACGAAATGAAATATATCTCAGTTGACGTACAGTTTAAGGCAATGTTTTTTTTATGTAATAACTTGAGCTTTGCTTTTATGAATTGGAAGTTTTTTTCTTTTAATTTGGTGGTAATAATTGATACGAAGTTATACAATTCAAAAGCCATCCAAATGTAACGCAACGGATGTATTTATCACAATTTGATTTAAGTCTCGGTGGAATGATGTCTTGATAGACGATAAATTGATTAGCGGGGGATATGAAACCATTTTCGTCCTTGATGGCGTGGTAAGGGACGATGTTGATGGTGGTAGCGGTAGCTGGACGAGGTTCGCGGTTTAAAATAACGCCTCCGCCTAGTTTGATCAGGGTTATTAGATTTTCGCGATTGGGGGATGGGAATTGGAAAGTTCCGTGCAAGTAAAAGTAGCATCCATCGAACAAAGGTGGAAACTGTAACGAAAATCAAAGGGTTAAACACTTTTTGCGGTAATTTAGTTTAACTAGAGTTATATTACCTGTTGCACTGCGTTTAATCTAGATCTTTTAGGTCCGTAAGTGCTCAGGGGGTTTACTTTATTCCCAATAACTTCAAATGGTTCTTCGAAAACGCGTCTACGAAATGCGATACATTCCTCAACCCCTATTTTTTGAAAACTTGCATTTAATACCTAACATTAAAAGTAGTTAAACAACTAAAAGGGACAGTACAAGTATAATTTAGAATCCATTTTCCTGTTAGTATCGCTTGCAAGAACTTCATAGTTCTTTGGCAATGTCCTCTTTCATCGCACACGCATATTAGATGAGTTACTATGTTAGAAAAAGAGAAATACCCTTTAACCTTTGCAAAAGTGCATAGAAGTAAATTAAATTATTAGTTAATTTAACTACCATCATCTGTAAATTTCTCAACAATAGTTGCGTTTAAAATCTCAGCGCAATTAAGCAGTTCCTCTTCCTGCTCTTGATTTAAACCAGTTTTGAGCAAAATGATGTCCTCTATTTTCGGTACCAAACTAACTGATTTTGTACTTTGTCCCGAACTAGGCAAGTTCACCGGAGTGTTTAAAGCCTCTTTCATTTCCTCAGTTTTTGACATATCCAAGGGTGTAATCCCAGCGGAATTTCTGCAATCCTTTAAGTTAGTTTCAATTTTTAACGTAGTTAGCGTAACGGTAACTACCTAGCATTGATATTAGCCCCTCTGGATACCAATAAGGTTACAATATCAATTTTTCCCATGCTAACTGCGTCGTGTAATGGGGTTTCATTATCGCACGCTGGTATATCAATGAATGCCCCTCCGTCTAAGAGAATTTCTACTATAGTGATGTGGCCGTGATGACACGCTTCGTGTAACGGTGTCCAACCCGCGTTATCTTTTTCATTTGGGTTAGCTCCTTGATGTAAAAGACGTCTGATTGTTACTACATCCCCCTATAGTAGTTTTTGAATATTCAATCAAAACTTATCAATCAAAGACATTCGTACGTGTAAATATAGAGTAATGGCACCTCCCTGCCTTTGGCTACGTTACGCTCTATGAGAAATTAACATGGAGTGCCACTACTCTATAGAGTGCTGTCAGTTGTGACGTCAGATCCAAGGTTAAACGTCAAGAGTCTGCCTTTAGCAATGGGCGACCATGACAGTTACCGTTTTTTCTTTATGGGAAAACAGCATGGATGACGTCACACCGGCGCTTCTGACAGCACTCTATTGGTAGATTCACGCGGTACTAACTTTGATAGCTGCTAAATGCAATGGGGTTTCACCCTTTATGTTGCGTTTTAATCTCAATGTATTTGGTTTATGGGGATCGGAAATTTCAACGTGTTTAGGCGGGGGGCTAGAATGGGTTGCTCTGAGACCTGAACGTCTTTTAGATCTCGTAGAGGATGGGGAAGATGCCGCAGCATTTTTGTCATTGTCATCAACTTCCATTTTAGTATTTTCGTTTTTACTTTCTTCTTGCAAACCATTTCTACGTGTCGTAATAGGGCTAAGAGAATCGTCACTACTAGACTCGTAGTTATCTTTGTTCGACGTTGTTTCATCTTGATTTATAACGTTTTTAAGCTGGCTTGAATAGTTAATTACGTTAGAAATAGTGACATCACGTTGTAATTCTCTAGCCAATACTGGTACATTGCATTCTGGACAGTGTTTGCCAGAATATTCTTCAACGCATGATCTTTAGGGATATAAACATTTTTTTTAATATACATAATGCTTGAGCTGTAGGAAAAGAAATTAACTAACTTGCAAAATGTGTGTTCGCAACTACCAACATAATGGGGTTCTTTCAGTTGGTTAGCGCTTAAAGAAAAGGTATACGCAAGTTTAAAATATGCAGTATAATTATTACGTAATTTATGTTTACGTTAACAGTATATTGAGAAACATAAGTTATTCATGGGAGACTTTGATAAATTCGTGTTTAAAGTCAGACAACCGCGTATAAGCTTATATTTTTCATTTAAAAAACATACCAAAGTTTGCATTTGAGCAAATTATCCAGTTTTTCTAAAGCCGCTCTAGTATTTTTCCATTCTTGTCGAACCTTTTTAGGCCTACCGGCACCTCGAGGTCTGCCGCGGCCACGACGTACAGTTTCAGTTGAATTTTCGGTTTCCGGCATTTTGTACAAGTTTAAAAATAAATAAAGATCATTAAACTAAAATTTACTATTAGAGAAATACGTTAAAAGGCGCTCAATCACGACAGTTTTCGCATCGAAGCGGCCATTTTCTTTATTGACATCGCTGTATTTCCCGCTCCCGCTGTGGACCGTTCCGTGTACACGCACGAGAGACTCGGTAGACGTCTTAGCGCGCCAAATCCCCCTTTACCGTTTCCCGCCCTTTTTCCCCGCCAAATTTCTTTTCCGCGCCAAAATACGAATTTGCATAATGTTTTATGCAGATTTTTTTCCGGTTTTTTGTCTTTTATTTTAAGATGAAAGTTAAACAATTGGAAAGTTTGCTTCAAAACGTCAGTAACTTTGAAAATCCTAAAGTAAAATTCGAGCAATATCCTACCAGTCCACACATATCCGGTATTTTTTTTAAAAAAAACAACTTTATTTATTCTCAAGACTTTTTTGACGAGTTATTTATTCAAAATTATAGCGAATATGTTGCATATAATTCAAAATAAGTACGGCGATATTGAAAATAAGATGATTGCCGATTTAGGTGTTGGATGTGGGATTTTATCAATAGGAGCTTCGTTACTCGATGCTAGGTATGGATTTTTTTATACCTGCTAAAATTAGGCCTAACAATTGGCCTATTTTAAATCTTGTACGGAATTAGCTTCGTTTTAGGGTTAGATATAGACGAGGATGCTTTAAAATTAAGTAAAGATAATATTGAAGAGTTTGAAATTGAAAACATAGATCTACTTCAACTAGATATAGTAGGGTCTGAAAATACGTGGAAAAAACAGTTTGATACTGTTATTATGAATCCACCCTTTGGTACCAAAAATAACAAAGGTATTTTAACTAGACTTAGATTAGGATTAAATGTAAAAATTGCTAATGAATTTAAATAATATTAGGGATTGATATGGAATTTTTGAAAGTGGCTTTTTCAATGGCTAATACTGCAGTGTACAGTTTACATAAAAGCTCAACAAGAGAGGTAGTAATTTTTTTCGTTAAAATTTTACGAGTTTTTTTTGATTTAATCGCATTTAATTAGCACATTAAATTAAAAAGCAAGGACTGGGGTGTCAAAATGGAGGTGGTTTCTCAACTAAGATATGACTTACCATCGTCCTATAAATTTCATAAGCAAAAGAGTAAAGATATTGAAGTTGATTTCATACGTTTTTCAATACCACAATAATAAATAATAAACAAATAAAATTTAATAAAAGTTGTTTTTTATTATTCACGCTTATTTTTTTAATCATTATTAGAAAATATATTTGTAACTATGCAGGCATATTCAGGTACAAAAGTCAAAAATGTTGTAAAAACATTATTAGGCCAAAAAAAAAATTAGTAAATAATACTAAGTAATATTTTTAAGTTTGAAGGCTTAGCGTAGTTTAAAAATATTCATTTTGATTTTCTAAAAAATTCCGTCGATAGGCAAATTAAATTACAAATCGTAATAAACTATAATTGCCACGGTTACTCCAATTAATATTGCCATAATATTATTGAAGTTATTTCTGTCAAAAATTATGATATAATTAAGAAGCTAATTAAAGATATTAATTAATAATTAATTTAATTACCTTCTTGGTATCACGCCTGGTTGCCTACCGTCAAAGTACACGAAAAGCCAGGTGAAAAGAGTAAAACCGAATCCGACTGTCATTGGGTATAGAGGTAGCTTGGTTTCTTTGGAATATGACATCAGGGCTGTAATTAAATCAAAATACTTAGAGTTAAGTGTAATTAAAACGTATTAAACGAGTTGTTCACCATAATACGCCCTATGGAAGGTGCAATTCATGATTAATAATGTTTTAAGCCCTATTACGTGACGGTAAGCTTTATAAATAAATTTAACATCGGCATTTCAAATATCTCAAGAGGCACTAAGAACGTGCATGGGTGTTTTCTTTTTGTAAACAAAAACCACGTGTTGTGATTCAACCAATTACATACGCGCGTTAACTCTTAAAAATAATTCAAACTTACTTTTTACGGGACCGCACCCGGCACCCCTACCCAAGCTTTATTTTTTCTTTATTCCCTCCCCATTAGATCATTGACTTCCCCTTCAAAGGTATGTTATTTATTTTTTAACTCTCTGTATAGTAGTGACACCTAGGTTTAAATATTTGAATTATTCATTGGAAAAGGATGCGGAAAATTTCATCCTTATTTCCGTCATTCCGTCTGGCTCTTCTTTGAGTCCTAAAGGAGTTATTTATGTATATTATAGACATTACATTAACAAGGATATTTTATTAATTAGATACATTTATTACGTATTACATTTAATTTAGAATTAATTACAGTCAGACTTGAATGATTAAAATTTTAAAGATATACAGTTAAATGATTAAAATAGGCGACGAATATTTATGGTTAATTATATATTATTTAATTGTTACAACAGTTGACACATTTTTGACAGAAATTTTAACACTTTTCACGCCGTATTATTTATTGACACGTTTAGTTTCAATCTTACTTTAAATTATAATTAAACTCGCATAGACGTAATAAAGAATTATAAAAATTTACACCTTCTCTCACAACTTTAGAATGATATGAAATAGTCAATGAAACCCCATTCTTTCCATAGAAAATCAGATCCTTTCCAACCTTGCACGTCTCTCTTTTTTACCAAACCAAACTCTCCTAATCAAAATGACATTTGGATTTGCTACACCCAAAATTGGTTTATTTATTTTAAACCAATACACCCAAAGCGCTCGGGGCTAGGGAATATTATTCAAATTCGAACCCACCCAATTTTCACTCT
Organism: Phalangium opilio; assembly: GCF_054372755.1. Lineage (NCBI taxonomy): Eukaryota > Metazoa > Arthropoda > Arachnida > Opiliones > Phalangiidae > Phalangium > Phalangium opilio. Next base: position 4,135,823 of record NW_028324151.1, read on the forward strand.
CGTTTTTCTGCCTTAAACAATATTGGCTCCATTTTCGTGGACGCAATATTATCTTTCGGAAATGCAGTTTCGAACTCTCATCATAAAACCAATTTCCAAAAATTTTCTCATCATCCGAAGAAGTAATAAGATGGTGATGTTTTTCCACCCTATTTATTTTCGTATCAAGTTCAGATAAGGTTTGCCATAGGCCAAAGTCGTTTCAAATGAGCTGGGAAAATATCGAGGGGACATTCACTCTCATTTTCCCTGTACACACGGTTTACTCGTAACCATTTTAGCAATGACCAGGGCATAAGTTCATAAGATACGTTCCATAAGTATGACAGTACTTATACTTCGTAATGTTAGAGACTTACAACTCAAGCTAGTTCGAGAACGACGGAAGCGAGAATTGAAGTCCTACACTCGATGGTTAATTTTGCAGGTCTTCCATCTTCCTATTACTAAGCCTTTGACAGCGCCTCACCAGGCGTCTTCGCTTTACCTCGAATCTATGACCTGCGTCACTTCATGACAAGCTCCAGTTTGTAACCAGTGACAAACTTATGGAACATATCTTTTTAACTTAGTACCGTTGTACCTTGTGTATACATAGATAGTTTAGTGACCTACCCACAGGAAAGGGCAACGGGCTGAAATTTTAGATATAACCATTTGTGGTCGCACTTAATTAAGTGCAATCTGTATGTCCGGTGGAAGACACATCCTCGGATTGTTTTCCTTTCTTCGCTCGTTTGTCTTGATGATCCGAAAGCGGCGCTGGTTCTTCGTCCCCTACGCTGGCTTCGTCTCCGGGTCGAGCCCTTCTGACCCCAAGGCCGCAACAGTTGCGTAATTGGTTCAATAAACTCCCGCTAAACATCAGGTAGATCCAAGGGTTGGTGCAACTGTTCAGGCTAGCCAATAGTAACAGGATTGTGTGAATAGCTCCGATGTTTTGCCCTGAAATGACATTAAGACCGGTGGGTTTAATTGCAAGCACAAACATCTTTTTTTTTTATTATTATTTTCGAGTTTAAGAGCTAGGTCGTGAATAGGAAGTTGCTTTTTAGTATTATTATTATTTGTTGGTGTTTTTATGTTTTTATTTGGAAAGAAGTTTAATATATATCATAAAACTCTATATTTCAATTTGAGTTCCAGTTAAATATAAGTGTTGTTTTAGTTTATCCTCTCTCTCTAGTTCGAACAACCGATAAAAGACACACGTAATATTAACGCAAACATAAAGTTTTATAGCTCCCACCTAAAGTTGAGAATAAAATACAGGGTTTTCCCAAAAGGGTGCGGTAGGATCCCAAGTTCTATGCCATTAGTTTTTGAGACAAATATGTTCTATCATTTCTATGACATTTTGACCTCTAGGCCAACGTTTTCATGTTATCATGACCACCCTTCAATTTAAGTATAAGAAACTGAAAGACAAAGCTAAGGGGTAACTTATATCTAAAACACTCCAATGTTTATAACTTTTAAACGATGCCCCTTTAGGGTAATATGTCTTAGAAGTTATATCTATTTTCGACTCAAAATTGATTTCCCATAGAACCATCCCACTCGTCCGATAATTCACTCTGAACCTCTTTGAAACACCGTGTATGTAAATTTTCTTCATGACCGCTCGTCGTACCTAGGTGCAAAAAGGACGACATCCATTGGAAGGGAAAGTACTGGTACTCTCCTATTGAACCCCTCCCACCTCTTTACGTATCCCGGAACCCGGACTAGCGTTTTAATCACGCAAAAGGTTAATTAAAAGTACAACTTTTGATTGCTCTTTTTGTTCTTGGCGTGTAAATTGTGAAGTAGACGTTTTCCTATACTATGTAATTTTCACCTCTCTTGAAAATTTGAAGAGTCTAAATTTTAGTTTTCCATTTTTAGCAACAACCCCAAATTGAATATCCTTTTTCTAGGAGCTATTTTCCAATATTTCTTTTTCCCTAAAAATAAAATAACAAAATATTTAATGATGCTTTTTGGGGAAAAAAAAATCATAAATCGATGTTTTAATGGAAAAAAGCAAGAAAACTCCACAATAGGCTGTAACGTGAATTGTGTATTGTTGATAGTATTTTCCCTAATGTAGTAATTTTGGTGGGTTTTTTTTCGAATAATGTAAGGACTTTCAATATGCATTTTTTTTGTTAAAAGCTTTTTTTTCTTCTAATAAGCAAGGGTTGGTACTGAAAAACAATTCCTGCAAAATGTGGCTAAAAGAGCGGGGTTTTCTTTGACCTACATCAAACGGTCCAACCGTACAACTGCCCCATGTCCACGTTCTTATGTGCGACAATTATTGAGACGTCACACAGCGTTGCGAATCCATCCAATCGAAAATTCGGGTTTATAAATCATTCTTTCACAAATAACCTTTGACCAAGAATGATTTTCTTTGTTTAAACTTTAAGATATAAACTTCTATTCTTAACTGATAACAATATTGCCTTCGGGTAAATCTGGATAGTATAATCTTGGGGATTTTCGGATTTTGTTGGAAAAATAGAACGGGTTCCCTGCTTTCATCTTAGCATCTTATACTCCCTAATCTCAACCCTTAAAAATATATCTCCAATGGCAACGGTTACGTATTATTCGGGATGATATGATACTCATGGGTAATACCATGAAATTAGGCGATTATTTCTGGGATTATCTATGGAATGGTGCATTGTTAATTTAGTATGATTCATTTCTCGTTGCTGCGTTGAGATTAACGTTGTTTGAAGTAAACTCTAGCGTCAGCTATAACCCTTTGAGGGCAACGATAGACCATTTCGATGTAACTAAAAGGAAAAGACACGGGGGTAAAACTCTGCCTTCCATTTCGCTTTTTGGCGCCTGCGCTTTAGTCTCATTCTATCAGTATTCATGAGAGTGCATGCGCAGAGACGGATGGCAATGTATGTCCCAATACTAATCCTTTTTTATTACTTCGCTACAGAAGAAGTATGATTAATACTAGCGGTAAGGAAGGCTTTAAATATTTTTGAACGCCATTTTACAATATGGCCGCGGATTGGGGCAAAATCTTTCTTTTAGTGAGTTAGTAAAGGTCTTAGTAAAACTCCGAGGGTTCAATTAGTAACTCAGTTAGTACCTTTACTTACGATATGCAAATTAACCCGAGCTAATGAAGATCACTCATTTGTCGATGAATAATCAAAATTACAATTTTTTTTATTACTAATTTAATTGAATTTAAAGAATTCGGGTCCCCGACCTTCCAATGACTATTTACTTATTTAAACTTAATTAAATTTAAGAAAAACCCAAAACTATAAAACGTGAAAGTTAGAGTATGTAATGAAATAATTAAAATTGTAAGCCAAAATTATACATATATTGAGGATCAGCTCTTGATTTAATTAAGAAGAATGGAATCTCCGAGAATCTTTTAATTAAATTAGAAAGAGAACGAAGACGCTTCGTTAGAGATGGAATTACAAATAACGAAAAAGATCTTAGGGCCCGAGGCGCGCTAATACTTCTTTCTTATTTCTTAACTCAGAAGTTCAAGTTCTAATCATTTGTCTAATGACGAACAACACGAATTAATACCATTTCGTTTTCGTATAAATGAAGTAGACATTTAGGTTTAGGTCCTAAGCCTAAAAGCTGATTATCGCGGTTTGTAACGGCGCAACAAAAATTCCATTCCAAGTGATAAAACCTTGGAATGGTTTATTGTGCTGCTGAAATGATTACGTTTAAGCCAGTAGCCAGGAATACATAGCGGTACTAGGAATCATTGTTTTACATATGTACCATTTTCACTCAACGTATCAAGGAGGATTTTGTGGGAGGAGCTAGATTAATCATTATGTATGACGAATTTTACCTCTTGAATAATCTATCTGGCTGCGCGGTGAACCCTGACCTCACACAGTTAGACGCAATCAGAATTAATGGATAGTAAGTTCTCAAGCCCCGGCCCACAAAACCCGGATATATAAATTAACATGGGATTTTGGGCGCAATGATTCTTTGCAGCTGTATGTATTCCTAGGTTCTTGATCGAGACCATAATTATGAGTGATTATTGCTTTTGGGTTTATGGCGCCTGCACTAAAGCTTAGTACTGTATGTCTTTCAAGGGACGTTAAGCCGCAATGTTCATTAACGCCCTGGCTGTAACCATGGAAACCCTTGAGATTTGAATAATTTGCAGCGACTAAACACAGAAAACTTTGGGAGGGTTTTTTTTTATTATGAAGTATTTTAGGCCTAACCCGAAATCAATCCACAATGAAGAATATTCTATCCCAGAATAATTTGTAATTAGAAAGCAAACTAATTAACGTTTTTTTTTCTTCTCCTTTTAATTGATTGTTGTCAGGGCTTGACGTTTCTTTTTCATCCTTTGAGTACGAGAAAGAATACTAGGTCAGACCTCAGGTCAGACTTAACAAACAAAATTCTCTATTTGGTTGAGAAAAGAAAAACCCTTAGAGCAAATTCTTTTTATATAAACAAAACTAGGCCTAAATCGGAGGTTAATTATTTTTTTCTATAGTAACTATTTGTTTAGAGATTGTGTTTCCTTCATCTAAACAGACTTCTACTCACGTTTATACCCAAATGATTTCTATTAACTGTTTCTTGTTTGTACAATTAACGGCATTTGAGTGGAACGCATCTAAATACTGGTGGTACACTTTATTTTTTGGAATTAAGGCCTGTTATAAAGCTGGAAGTTGAGTTAGCTCTAACGTTATACCGATATGGTCTATGCTCACAATCAATGCTACCATAATTACTGAGGCTTGGTTCGTATTACAAATTATTGTCTCGCCATCCTTTAGTAACGGTCCCCAGTGGCGTTAAGTTTTCAATATACATATATAATAAAGTTTTGGCCTTTTGATGTAGTAGGGTATGTAATCATCCTCATTCATCATTATTATCAAGGGTCCCGAGTGAACCTGCATGACCCTTTAATTTATGGTTATACGTTCGTCCGTTCAGGGTCCCAAGGTGATAAAGTGAGACACTTAGTTAGCGAGTTATATTTTCTCATTGCATCTTTTACCCAGTAACTACTTTATTTTCGTCCAAAGTTTATGAACTCTCTGTTATCAATTTGTTATCTCTGACCAGTGGTAAAGTGCCCCCTTTAAACGAATTCACTTCTAGTGTATGACAGAGTTCTACTTTTTCCCTTTTCCTAACTATACTAAATACTTAATATTACAACAATCGTAGCTCGAGTAATTAAGCAAAATTATATAAGTTATCCACACCGCTATGTCTTGGATAGCTTTGGGTTTATTTACTTCTGTACTTTCATCAAGAACCCAAAGAAGATCCGAGAACGTTTAAAGATAAAATTGGGCTGTAGTGTACACCGTGATGTTACGTTTTTCCCCCTCCATAAGCCTCTCCGATGTAAAAAAAAAGGGGGTTGGAAACCCTCAGTATCGGGACATAGAAGGGTGTTGCCCACCTAAGCTCACTCTCCGGACCTAAAACGCCTCGTCTAGAGCGCATGCGCCGAAAAAGCGAGATGGTACGCAAAATTTTACCCCCGTGTCTTTCCCCTCTTAGTTACATCGAAGAGGCTTATTGTTATATACGTTCCCAAGTCGTATATGGGTTCTTTGTTCCATAAATAAGATCATTTATAAACCCTAGCCCATAACCATATATCAAAAAATCATCTTCGTAACGAAATAATTTAACGGACTATCCTATAATCCGTGGGGATTTTTTTAGGGCTAGCATCTTGATGAGAGAGGAACAAAAATAATGTTGGTTGGTTTTTGGCGAAATAGCGGCTTGAATTATTTAATTCCATCACTGTCTGGCTGGGGTTAGGCCTAATATTACTTTTTAGGCTTAACGTTTTTCTCGATGTTATATAGTCACGTAAAGGTTTTCTAAGTTAGGTCTAAGATGTTTTCACACTGGGAACTGCGAAACGCTGCTGAAATATTTAATGTAATTTAGGGTAATGCTTCAGTTTAGTACTTTAGTACGTGAGAATTTCGCAGATTTGCTACTACTCGCGAAATTTTGTGTGGGAAGTTTTTTTATCTAAGGGATTAGATACTAAGACTCTTTAAGTGTAAAGACAATTTTCTTTTAAGTTTTTTTCCCATTTTTGAACGCCTAAAATAGAATTTTGAGACGATTAAAGGTTTTCACGGATTTAAATGTCAAAGGGTTTTATGGTTTTGAGAAAAAAGAAAACTTGGATTTTCCAGAATAACACGTGTGTTAAGTAATATTTCAAGAAATTATGGCCTTTACGTTAAGCCTATCTGCAATTTCATTAGAATTTTATATCTCAAAGGGATTTAAAAAAATTATTGGATTTTGTTTAAAATTTAAATTATAGCTTTATAAGTTACGTAGACGTATAAGTTTGCCAGTCATTTGTGACGTGTGCAATTCAACCGCTATCTACCACAGACTGAATAGCTTGTAGAATTCTGTTCGATTCAGTTCCAAACCTACAGATAGGAGATCCTCTAATAACAAATTACTGGCAGCCCTGAAGCGCATGCGCAGTTAAAGTTAAGAAACGGGGCAAGAAAATTTCTCTAGCCTCTTTAGTGCACATCAATGTTCTTAAAACTATAAAAATGTCAAGGGTAATAACCACTTACAAACTTTGAAAAGAGTTTTGCTAAACTGTAACTCTAGGGGGAACATTTTTTTTATATATAAATTTAATGGATCCGTAAATTAGAGTGTAAGAAGATGCTTTAAGTTAATAACTATTAAATTCAGTAGCGGTTTAAGTGGAAAGGATACCTGTTAAGCCGTCCAGGAGGAACTCGGGAAGTGTCGGCTGCTCTCGCCAGAGGATTATAATTTGGAAAGAGTGATAAGATCTGATGGAGAAAAGTTGCGAGAGAACTTAAAACTTGACGTTGACTGTCAGGCAGAGAATACTTTTAGAGTTTTCTTTGTTTAAAACCATGGATCATATAAACCATCAAGGGATAGGAAAGCTGCGCGGTTGATTTTTTTGTCAAGTACAAAAAAACGGTGGCACGAGATAAAGGGTACATTTTTGTATCACTAGGTGCGTGGACCGACATAAATTTTTTGGTCGGTCTTGTATTTTTCTGGTATTTCAAGGTCACTTTGAAGTACTGTAAAGATAGGTGGGACGTGGGGGATGGGAATAATTGAGGTTTATTCCCCAAAGCTTGTCCTGTTTAGAATTTCAAAGTTCATTTAGAAAATTCTTCAAACATGCCTCAAACGCATCCACAGTACCATAAGATATGTTCCATAAGTTTGTCACTGGTTACAAACTGGAGCTTGTCATGAAGTGATTGAAGTAGGTCATAGATTCGAGGTAAAGCGTAGATTGCCTGGTGAGGCGCTGTCAAAGGCTTAGTACAGACTAAATAGGACCTAGATGGAAGTCCTGCAAAATTAATTAACCACCGAGTGTAGGACTTCAATTCTCGCTTCCGTCGTTCTCGAGCTGTAAGCGACTCTCTACCATTACGAAGTATAGGTAGTGTCATACTTATGGAAGGAATATATCTTATAAACTTACGATAATACCCAAAGGATTTTGAGGCTTATTGTATCAACTCGTCTCCTAAAAAGATATTCGAAACCCTTAAAGAGACACGGGAATTTGAAAGTGTTAAACCCCTCGATTGTGAAAGTGTTTTTCAATCTAGAAGTTCTTCTAAAGCAAACTTTTGTCTTCTTTTTTTAGCGATATTCGTTTGTCTTTTTCTACCCCAAACGTTTCAACGTCTACAGAAAGCTTTATGTTTTTGGTATGTTTCTTTATTTGCTCGCAGGAGGAGTCCCTAGGGGTTTTTGAAAAGGCGACTGATTTTGACGGCGTGTTTCTGTAGAATGTTTTGTTAAGAGAGAGCCGGCGACGGACAATTTCCTCATTTACAGCTTTTTAGATTGGATGATTACGATGGCTTAGAACTTAGAGAGTCTTTTTATAAAGCGTGCGTTGCTAAAGAAGGAAAAAAAGGCTTCTAGAGAACCTTGACCTCCAGAAAAGGAATTTATTATATGGAAGGTACTGTTCCGTTTATAGGTCGTCCTTAATTGATAATGAATACTTTTGATCTAATTATAAACTTTATATCCAATCATAAATTCTCAAAGTTGAGGCCATTAATTAGGGGATTTGGCGCGAAACCGGATTATGCAAGGGTTGTCATAGTCCCTGGGAAGCTTGGGATTTTGAAAACGAGCTTGAAATATGTCAGGGGATTTCCAGCATAAGTTAATATATTTGTTAATTCGTTACACTAGTAATTTTTAAACTTAACATTCCGACTTTTCTACAAATAATCAACTTTGAAAAATTGTCCCGGAAAACCTGAAGGAAGAGTTAGGTTATTTGGGAATGGAAAATCTGTGGCGACTCTGTTACGATTTGATGCAATTAATCATTAAGTTGGTTAAACGACCCATTCGACATCTGTTTATAATTATCCCTTGTCCGAATCAACTGTCCCCGCGAAATGTCAAAGCCATAATAGAATATATTTACATAAGATTACGATTTGAATCTTTCCGAGGGTATAAACATTCTTAATTAAACGATTATGCAGCTCTAAAGTGATCAGTCCCTTTGATATCGCCGCCCTTATCTGTCATTTTGGGGACAAAATTTATGTTGCGAGTAAAGTCATAGCAAGGGGTCACAGGTTATTTAAAAACTTACCCGGAGGTGGTGGCTTGAAAACGAAGCAAACTTGAGCGAAACAAAACGGCGACCAGCAAAAGAAAAAGCAAATGACCACGGTTAAGGTTAACCTAATGGTCTTCATCTTGGCTTTACTCAATGGGGCCGTCAGTTTTTGCTTGCCACCTGGAATTGCAGAATTCAAAGTTGCGCCTTTCTGTTGAGTAATAACAATGGCCAGTGAGTCGCCCGTACGCGATGTGTGACTGTCATCCTTGTTACTGTCAGTCGAGGTGACCTTATCTTTGTCCACGCTGGCTGATAGGGTGTTAAGTTGAACGGAGGCATTTTTTGCCTGTTTCTTTTTCCGTGAGCGAATTCTTCTATCGTACTGCCAAATAACACCGCAGATGGTCCCGTAACAGTAAGAGATGACGCAAACGGGCAAGGCGAAAATGGTCACTACGAACCACAAAACGTAGGCCTCCGCGCCGTAAGGTTGCAAGAATGTCGCCCAACAGTCAGTAACTGGTGAATCCGGTTGTACCGGTTGTAAACGGAATATAAAAGGTTGAGGAATGGCGAACAGAGCCGCTAATATCCAAGCCGAAACCACCAACAAGTTGACGATGGAAAACTGATCGTTACGGTGTCCGAATGACGGTCTAGTTACCGCCAAGTAACGATCCAGGGCCATGGCCACTATCAAAAAGGTGGACAAGTACAAGACAAATACTTGGAAGTATTTAACGGCCCGACAAAGTTCGTCGCCCCCTTGGAAGCGATAAGTGATGTCCCAAATTAACTGGGGTAAGACGTTGAGCAAGGCGACAAGAAGATCGGCCGCTGATAAGTGGGCCATTAGGGAATAGACGCGGGATAAGGGTCTAATTTGACGTTGACGCCATAAGGCGATTAGTACGAAGGAATTGCCGGCTAACGCGCAAACCATAATAAATACTTGCACGATTATTTCGATAACTGCCAAATCTTCATCGCGACTGTCTTTACTTGATGACGGCGTCGTGCCTACAAGGTCTACCATATCCCCTCCAACCGATGAAGTCTCATTATCAAAGTTCAAAACCATTTTTTTTTTCGTTTGTTCGTAATAAATTTTATTCTAAATATGAAATAGTTACCTTAGATTTAGGGGTCAAATTTAGTATGATTATTTGATGATATTTCTACGAAATTTCACAAGATTGCAACACTTCATATTCATTCCGATGGCGCCATGATTCAGGTTGAGATGTTTGAGACGATCAAAATCACTCGACTCGAGGTTTATTTGTTTACCTACAGTTATTCCATCCTTGCTTTTCGCTAAAACGTTTATGGAGTAGACCAATTTCACCTGACACTCCTCTCCGGGTTTTCTCGCTCTTCTAAATGAGATGGGGATCCCGGGTACGGGATGGGGATTCTAAGAGGTTGGAACGCGAATTTTATCATACCCTTCTTTTCGCCATAGAGGCGCTTGAATCGGCTATGGATTGGAGCGTGAAAAGAGGGGGATAAAGCTTTGAAATCCTCGAGGGTTCTCGCCAAGGTTCTCACAGTTTCGATTTGTCTTACAAAGCTCTGAGAAAGTATGAGAGAACTTTCTGACCAAAAAACAATATCCGAGAGTATTTTTTTTTTTGCAACGCGATTCTAATAGAAAATTTCCAACCGTTTCCGTAGCAATATCACTTTGGGAAACGTTTGGTAACTTGTCACGAGATCTGCAATGTGTGGACCGAAATTTACCATTAGTTTTAGTGAGGGGTGACCTACGGAATCCGAAAATGTTTTATACATTTTTCAGTTTTAAAACAAATCTTTTACCAAACCATTTTGTGACTGGTCTCTTTTCACACTCATTTAGTTTGCACTTAGATTAAACCGTTCTTCCTCGCATATAATATTAACCCAAATCTAATTAAATTCTTCGTATTAACCCTTATTTATTAATTAATTAAATAATATTATTCATTAGATTACTATGTCTGATCATGCGATAAATAATTGCGTTAAAGGTTCTGGGCCTGCAACAATTTAGCGTAATTTGATAACTCGAACTTAACACGTTTTTGTTTGCAGTAATAATTTCCCCTTTAGCTATATACTAAAGTTTGTCGAATAATGTTTCTCTCTGTAGGATTAGAAAATTCATTTTATATTCCGAAAGTTTCTCACCTTGGCTTTCCACTGGTGCGTTCATAGAGACGCGATGAATACAGTTGAACCGTTGACCATTTGAACGTTATAGTGACTAGCGTTCGCTTTTGTTCTGGCTGTCAACCTTTTCACCTATTCTACGATGGGATTAGAACCCCCGTCACGAATTTGCGATGACGATGGGTGGGCGGATGGTGTTTTAATTAATAATACGGGCTAAATCCTCTAGGATTTAATTAGACTTCCCGTTGAAATGGATAAACAAACTCAACTAAAACGCGGTGAAGGAAGGGAGTGGAATAATTATACATTTTAGCGGCGTACTTTTCCAAGAGGATCGACTCCCGCGTTTAAGGTAATTCAACCAAGCCTATCCATTACGAAATTCTGCTCAGTTTCCCATGGTTTTCCGTTGCACTTTGGGAAATAATATAGCCTTGAATTGCTATACAATTTAGCATAAGTTGATAATATATGTTCACCATAAGTTTGTCACTGGTAACTTAGAAACTGGAGCTTGTCATGAAGTGAGTGAGGTAGGTCATAGATTCGGGGTAAAGCGATGATTGCCTGGTGAGGCGCTGTCAAAGGCTTACTACAGACTAAATAGGACCTAGATGGAAGTCCTGCAAAATTAATTAACCGAGTGTAGGACTTCAATTCTCGCTTGTCCTTCTCGAACTAGTTATCTCGATCTGTATGTCTCTAGTATTACGAAGTATATGTATTGTCATACTTATGGAAGATATCTTATAAACTTATGAATTTAGTAAGTTTGTAAACGTTTCAATTGTCCTTAGAAAACCCTTATTTCCCGGTGTATTTTGTGAACAACTATGGACGCGATAGAAAGTTAAGATTTACTGTTTAAGATTCTAACAAAGAGTAAACGCACTCACTGTGATCAAATTAAAGATCATAAATATTTTAATTCGCATTTAAATTACAATACAAGGGGTTATAATATACTTTTTAATTTACTCTAATTATCTTTACTAATTAAGCCCAAACTTCCAATTGAAGTCTTTTCTCCCTTTCGAGTTGTTTAAGGTACATTTCGGCCTCCTTTTCATCCATTCCATTCAAAGTAAAAATTTCGCAGAAAGCCTTTTGAACGTCTTGCGGCATTTGTTTAGCGTTTCCCGCTATAAAAATCCAAGCTTTTTCATCTCTTAAAAGTTTCCATATAAGATTAGCTTGTTCCAGGATTTTGTGCTGAACGTAAATCTTGTCTTCTTGATCCCTAGAGAACGCTGTAAAGACTGAGATTTTCCCCGCCACTACCGCATCCTTTTCGAAAGAAATCCATTCATCCTTGCATAAGTAATCACCCTCCTTGTTACGAAACCCCAGAAAAATGTACGTAGAAGATAATCCTTTATGACATCTTTCTTGAACGTAGGCTCTAAATGGAGCGCATCCTGTTCCAGGACCAATTAAAATCGCCGGTACTTCTCGTGGTGGCCAAATGAAAGTTCCCTTTTTTACACCAATATCAATCAGTTCACCCGGTTTTAAAATAGACATGTAGGTTGAACATAAACCAAGGCGCGGTTTTCGTAATCTTGTAAAGTACTTGACGACGGCGACCAGAATGTGTATTTCGTTGGGGTAAGCCAATGGAGAGGAGGCGATTGTAAAGTGACGCGCTCTGATTGGTGGGATTAAGTCGAAGAAGTATTCGAAAGGGATGTGCGGTGTTGTATCGGGAAAATCGTTTAATGTTTCTAATATGGATCTACGCGGACGATTGCAATAAGTGTAAAGTTCATCCTGACCTTGCGCGGTACAAAATTCTTCTAGTTTTTCTTTCTCTAATTCGCTCTTGCTGAAGTGCCGGAATATTTCAAAGAAGGAACGCTTAGGAACTGATTGGATATCGAAGTACTTTCGAACAATTTCCCTAATAGTGTGTGGCTTTTCTAGACAAGATGGCAGTTCAGTGTCCTTGTGGTTCGGACTAAGTTTGACAATGTTTTCTGGGTTTACTTTGACAAGTTTGAAGAACTCTTCAACATTATCTTCAAGGTTAACTGGTTGAATAATAGCGACATCCCCGCATTCGTATTTTAAATTAGTATTGTTGATGTCAATCTTTAATAGTCTAACGTCTTGAAAGTGGTCTTGGGACGTTTCGCGTTCGTTTGAAATGACTTTGGTTTTAATTAGGGTTGGATCTAATGATATTTCGTTACATTCATCTACTTCTATTTGGTTCTGAATCTCCATATTGTATATTGGTGGTAGTAATATGTCCTTGCTTAGTGGGGTATTGGCATATTCAATTGGAAATAATGGTTCTAATTTTAACCAGAATTTTTCAAGCCATGGGTCTATAGCCGCGTCTGGTCCTAATTCATGTTGATCATCTCCTAACGCGATTTCCATAATGGGTACCGCGCTTAATTGCTGCAGACGTTTAAAAAGTCGCTTCCCCACAAAATTGTACTTAGAATATGAAGAATCCCCCAGTGCAATTACTCCGAAATGAAGGCTTACCAGACTGTTGGCTGGAAGACTCTTGCGTAGAAGTAACTTCCAAAAGGCTTTCATGTTATCTGGTTCCTCACCTTGCCCCATAGTTGAGCATACGAATAAAATGCATCGTTCTTCGATTAGATTTTGGAATGGGTATGAATCCATTGAGTTGATTTTCACAGATAAATGTCTTCGTTTGGCTTCCCAACTTATTCTCTTCGATAAATCTTCGGCAGTTCCAGTCTGACTACCGTAGAGGATTGTAAAATACTTATTTTCTTCAGTAACATCCATTTTATTCCAAAGAAATGAGCTTTGTTGTCAAAAATTACTACTCTTAAAGGAACCGGCAAAGCACGTGTATTTTTAGTATAGGAATTAGCAGACGACGCCTAGTTTAAAGGGACGGCAAAAACGGACTGACGATAAGCGTGACTCTGTAAATGTATTTCATAACAGAACTTCGCGCCATGGTTTGACCGGAAGAGGTGCCAGGTGCAGTCGTTAGTGATTACCCGAAGTTGGGTGCTATTATGATTGTTTTAATCATTTATTTTAACCATAGTTAAACGTAATATTAAACAAGATATAAGTAAATATGGCTTCGAGTAGTTTAGAACATAATGGACATACATTGGATCTCATAAAACAACTCAACATTCCCAATGATAACTTATTGGGTGAATATGCCGTTCTTAGCTCTGTAGAGGTCAAAGGACACATTTAATTACAACCAAGTAAACTAAAACAGGTATGTTGGAAAGGCCAAACTTGCCCATATCCGTGGACGAGCTCAAATATAAGGTTTATATTGCTGGACAACCTGGGGTGGGAAAATCAACATTGACTTCATGGTTGGCGGGTTTAGACATTGAAGCCCAGCAGGGTCAAACCCTGGGTATGTTACCATGGAGCAAAACATTTCAGAGTGTGTTAGCTAATATTTAAGGCGTTTAGGGACTCAAATGATGTCCATTTACTGTCCCTGCGAAACTAATTCAAGCCCCAAGAAAACACTATTGTTTCATTTAGACGTTTGGGATTATGGGGTGAAAGGTCGTAAGCAAGGTAGCGAACTCTTGCAAGTATGTTGATAGAATAATACCAAAGTTAGCAAGCAAATTCTCGTGTGTCACTGCCTGTTTTTGAATAGAATTGCCCCGAAAATGCTGATGCAGTCTTGATACTGTTCTCGTGCAATGATTTAGAAACATTCCAAAATCTACCTCAGATATTTGCGGAGTTTCAAAGTCATAAAGAAAACAAACCATTCTTTTTAGCCGGGGCTACCGGGTAATAGTGTACATTTATTTCAAAATACATTTCTGATCGAACATCACAAATTAAAGTTATAAAATGTAAAATTAGTTGGAGTTTAGAAGAAACCGTCTCAGTTTCACATCAAGATATCGTTAGATTCGAAATTACATGGAAAATTCCTGTTGTTCGAATTCCAACTTTATCCCGGCAAGATAATTACCCCAAACATCGTGCCGATATACTACGCCTCATTTGTGAAGGATTATGGCATAGAGATCAACTTTTAATCGAACAAGACACTTGATGATTTGTTGGCACAATTACATTTTTCGGCTACACCCTTTTCTTCAGTAGAAGCACACCTATTAGTATCATAGTTTCAACAAAAGCTGGAAAGGCGGAGCAAAATCCGAAAATCCACCAGAATGAAGAGACGGGCCATGAATCCGATGCAAAAATTGCCAAACACACACTTGCAGTTGCGTGACACGTTATTGCTGAAAGGGAGATGCAATTTATTGTAGATTTTGTTGCATAACTGGAAATGGCAATAAGGCAGTTATAATTATTTACAAAAAAGGGATTGTGTGGATGAAAACATCGAAGCTCCTGAAAAAAATCCCAGCAATTCGTATCCCAACAGAATGATGGATATTGTTAAACCTATCAGAAGTCTAAATAAATGTGCACCATTTTTAAAATGTATCGAAAAAAAAATAAATTTTTGTTTATTTCACGCACTCTTTGTCTTTTGTATTGAAGTCCAAATCATTTTCGGACCATTCTGTAGTTGCCTTAACATTATCCTGTCTGGCAAAGAATATTGTAATTAAAATAACAAAGTGAGAAGTTATTGTTAAGAATCTAGCCGGAATTAGTGATGTAAATTCACCCATCATCTTAGAAAAAGCACGTGGCTTCGCGCCAAAAAATAACATAAACAAACTGCGTTGCTATGGCAACTACTACTTCCGGTTGATCTTTGGGACTATTGCGTAGTTCGGCGGCCTTTAGGCTTAGTGAAGGCAGGGTTTTTGTTTTAGATTCAGTTCCCGGTTACGACATTGAAGACGTAGGAAGGGAAGACAAAGTTAATTTGGTATGAAATTGATAAAGAACTTTATTAAATAACCAATGAAGGTTCAATTGGTGAAGTACGTGTTGAAAAAAGGACCACTTAGGTCCTTTAAATGTAGCGAAAAAGGTCCACCAGTGGCTAATTACTTAGTAAGTCGTTGTTTCGAGTATGGCAAGGCTTGGTTTAGGGTGTTTGTAAAGGAGTTGTCAACTACGAGGGGTCGTTTAATCAATGGAGGGAGATCGGTGGTTCAACAGCAAGCCCATCAACAACTTGCCACCGCCGCTCCATTGTCGCGGACTTCCAGAATCGCGACTCTTAAAGGCGGAACTGGAAGTGGCCAAACATGGAAATCATTGGTCAGTCGGATGGTTTCCAAGTGCGGCACTGAAAGTCTGGCCGCCGATTTACGTAGAAACGCTGCCAAGAGGTTGATGTTTGGAACTGGTACCAGTTTTGCTTTGTTAGGATTTGGGTTAGCTAAAGAACCATCGCTTTTAACTGAGAAAGACGAGTTAGAAGTTGTCTGTCAAGAAATACGCGTAAGGATTGAAATCCTACGGTTTTAAAACTGGGTGGTACTTAATTCAATTCAATTCAATTGGAATATATAGGAAGCTTTTCAGCGAACCCCTTCTCCAACAAAAATACCCGATACAATTATATTTAACAATGCTAAAATATCAGTTGCCGATCTCGAATTGGGTAAAATTATAGCGAAAGGTGCCAATGCAGTTGTCTATGCTGGCAAATGGAAGGGTCAATCGGGTTTAGGTACAAAAACACGCAGATTTTCATCACAATCAGTGATTTCAATGTTGTGTATCTTTTTCATAAAGATACAGCTTCAACTTCAGTTGAAACAATTCGGGGTGGCGATGACCTTGTTAAGGGTTCCTTTGGCGAATACGACCTTGCCATTAAAATGATGTTTAATTATGACGCTGAATCAAACGCCACCACTATCTGGAGGGCGATGTATAGAGAAAGTGTCCCAGCGGAAGCTGGATTCCTTCCAGACGTACAATCCTTACAATGGCTTAAAAATCAATTCAGACTCCCTCAACATCCAAATATTGTTGATATGAAATGCGCTTTCGCTGATTGGGTACCATCTTTACCCGAAGGACCTATTTCTTACCCAGACGCTTTGCCTGAAAGATTAAATAGCCAAGGTTCTGGGCGTAATATGACGTTTTTCTTAGTAATGAAAAGGTATTTGTAGGATTTCTTCAATGAAAAGGTCAAGATTACTACCTTTGACCTTAAAAACCAATATTCCTGGTTAGATACACTTGTTCTCTACGGGATTTTTTGCAAGATCAAAAAGTTCAGAGCACACGTGTATCAATTCTGCTTTTAGCGCAACTTCTGGAAGGGATACTTCATTTAGTGAAAAGTGGAGTTTCCCATCGAGATTTGAAATCGGATAATATTCTGTTGGATCTAACTTATGGTTGGTTAGAAATATTTCTGTGTGCAAAAACCGTACGCTCGTACAAACGTAACGTATTTTGACACGTGTGTGTTACGATACATTGTAGGTGAAACCAACCCTCACTTGGTCATCACAGACTTTGGCTGTTGTTTAGCCGATAAAAATAATGGGTTACTGTTATCTTTAAACTCTGATGATGTCACTCGATGGGGGAATGCGGCTTTAATGGCGCCGGAAGTGGCCACAGCCATTCCCAGCAATAGTACGGTTATTGATTACAAAAAGGCTGACTTATGGGCGGCTGGTACCATCGCCTACGAAATATTTGGTGGCAAAAACCCTTTTTATCGCGGTTCTACTCCATTCCATTTGGACAGCTCGACTTACACCGAGCAAGAATTGCCATCGTTACCTTCTCATCAACCGGCAATTTTGACTAAATTGATTAAAGATATGCTTAAGCGAGAAACCAAAAAGGTTGGTACACTCTTTTTGTAGAGTGTATCATTGACGCTCTAAAACTAATTAATTTGCGTTAAATCTCAATCTCAATCTTAGAGACTCGAGCCAGTGGAGGCGGCAAACATTTGTCAAATGCTTTTGCACGGACCACCACAATGGTTTGGTAAAATAATCGAAGATGACCCTAGTTTAAGCTCAACCCTAATGAATACCTCGAACCCTTCCGATAACGAACTCCTATTTTGGATCGTAGCTTTAGCCGGGGTTACTTTTTATTATCGCGATGGTAGTATCACCAAAGATGATGACCTTTCCCCTGTTGAGCAGATGTTAAGGTCCTTATATCTGTCTCGCGTCAATGTTGATCAGGCTAGACAAACTTTATCTTATATTTGCGCCTAATCTTTTGATAATTCGGTATAATTACTCCCAAATAGCGTTAGAGGGCAATAATTCAGGTTTCCTATAATCTACCCCATTAAAACTCCCAATTAACGCTTTGACTTACCTTGTAGATGAAAAATAGACCAAATTTGGTGTACAGATCTTTTTGTTATAAACCTGAATGTTAACTTAATTGAAATTAGTCGCGAAAAATAAACATATTTTAGACAACGATAAAAAATTGCGCTTAAAATTTATTTTTTAATTTTTTTACATAAAGGAACAATGTGGAAGAAATATATATAGAAAAAAAAATTGGTATCTTAATTAATTAATTAATTATCGTTTTTAAAATAACGAACCACGAAACGAAAGTTAATTAGTTTTAGTTTTCGGAACAGTTTAGATTTTAATTAAAACGAAGGCAGGATTTTTAGTATTAATTATTCAATATACATAAAAAACGAATTGATTTGTTTTGTTTGTTAAACGGTCAAAATTGTTTGTTTATTTTTATTTAGTACTAGCCGAATTGAATTTATCGTTGGTTTTTCTCCCCACTTTTATTTATACACTTAAAGATTTTTTTAACAGCAATATTTTAGGGGATTAACCCCCGGGGGGGGGGGCTTTTTATTATTGACGTAATAATTAAGTTCAGTTTCTTAATTTTTAGTTTAAAAAAAAAGCCTCCTAAATTTTGGTCACTAACTTAATTAATTAATTAATTAATTAGGTGCTTGTTTGGAAAGTTTCCATTCTTGTATGCGTTGTTTCAATTCAATCGCTAAAGTAAGCCGTGGTGTTTGTGTTTAATGATTAATTAGGTTTAAAGGGAGGGTGAAGTAGAAAATCAAGTGATTTTTATCGATTCTTCAACTAATTTTAAGGCCAGTCTGCATAGTGAAACATTCAGGAAATAAATACTGTCTCCGAATGATTTTAAAATTCAAATTAGGTTCAGACTTCAGATTTTAAGGATAATTTTAAAGAAGGTCCTCCGACCAATCGCGTAACGCCCTGCCTTTTTGTTAACAAAATTCTCGTGGCACGCATGCTCCATGTCTCGCGCCACGATTGTCACGTTGCGCGCCTAATTTTATCAAACCTCGTGATAAATTTCATTCAACACGTAACATGCCACGAGAATTTTGTTAACAAAAAGGCAGGGCGTTACGCGATTGGTCGGCAGTTCTTGTTTAAAATTATCCTTTAAATCTGAACCTAATTTGAATTTTAAAATCATTCGGAGCTGGTATTTCCTGAATGTTTCACTATGCAGACTGGTCTTATAATTAGTAGAAGAATCGATAAAAAATCACTTGATTTTCTACTTCACCCTCCCTTTAATGAGTTTCTACTTTCTAGGTTAGTTATCTTACCTGGTATTAACATATCTTCGGTTAAATGTTTACGGTTAAAAGGGTCAGTGCTAGAATTGAGCAAATGACGTTCTATGATTGGTCTGTCCATGACAGTACCGCTGGGCAATATTACAGGATCTTCCATTAAAGTGTCCATTAAAGGATCTGAAATGTGTTGTTAGTTAGTCTTAGGAGTTCAAAAAGGTCAAATAATATCAGAGTTAATTAATTACCTCTGAATTCTTCGGGGGCTTCGCTATAATCAATCTCCGATAGATGTTTCTGAGTTTGGAATTGTTCAACTCTCGATGCCAAATCTTGGAATTGCATGATTTGTATTTCAGTTTTAATCATGGCTTTTTTCATTCTGTTAACTGCGTCATCAAATAATTCTTTTCTAAATGATCTCTGCAAAGATTTGGGGGTTGTTTAAACATCAACAGCAACATTGTCGTAAACTCGCTTCCAATTGCAATTGCACTTACTTCATCATTGGCAATTGCCTGCGCGAATCTATCGCAATCCAAATGCAAATAAATATCAGTCAATTCATCAAGCAGTCTTTTTGGTTCCCATCCGTATTTTTCGGGGTTTTTCACTTTCAAATTCTTGCATTTTGATCCGCAAAGTTGTTGCAAGTTGTAATTGAGCATGGCGGCAAGTCGGTGCACCAACTCTGGTCTTAGGAACGGTTCTTGAATATCAAGTGTGAGATAATGCAACATATCGACTGTTTCCCTGGCTAAAGTCAAATAGGAACGACACTGTCTCTCGTCAGTTGAAAGTTGGCGTTGTCTAGTTTGTTGAATGTCTTGGGATTGACTATTCCATGAATCTCTGTCTTCCATGGCTTCTTGAACTTCGTGAATACGTTTCAATGATTCTAAACTTTCGTCTAAAAGGAACGTTGTATCGTTCATTAACATGTTGATGAATCTAATGAATTGTTTGCCAGAACTGAAAGAGAAAGAACCGTTAACGGTTTGTTATAAAGCCGAGCTCGTTGTCAAGGACTACTATGAATCCATCATACACTGATTCCTGGATCAGGGCTTGCTTATGAACTGAATTTCCCCAGAGACTCTTGAACAAGACGCTAATGTGATAACGAATAGTGAATTTATCATAAAATTCGCTACTAGCTCCGGTTGTTTCAACATCTGGATGGAATATTGAAGGATTAGTACGCGATGGTAACTTTTACGATGTTGATGATCCTACCAGTGTAAAATTTAACTAGGGCAATGGCTAAGTGTTGTTCAGCTAGACGATGAGACAAAATTTGGGCGTGGAAGGTTTCGGTATAAGGTTGGATACTTGGGCTAGCCATAAACATGACTTCCACCAATTTGGCCACCAAATATGGATTGTTCATGTATTGAGGGGAACACACTAAGACTATCAGGAATGCGATCATTTCTTGACCAATGTTGGCTTCAATTACTTGGGGTTGATACCTGTTTAGGTAATAAACGACGTTACAATGCCTTAAAAGGATATGTTAATTGATTGTCTTCAACAACTTACTGTACAACAAATAACAAAAAGTCGGCGATATCTTCAATGTACCAATCAGGGTAGGCGGCAAACTCTTTGGGAATCGTTTCTGGTAAGGGCAAACTCGGCCCTGTCGGTCCGCAAAGCATATTTAATAACATAGCAACCACGGAATTGTAGAAATTTAAACAACGTTTTAATAGAGTTTGATCGAGAAGACCAGCGTCAGCCGCTGCTTTAGCTTTTCCTAATTTTTTCGCTTGGGCTTTCCATTTGCGAATTAATTGGCGGTTCCTTTCGGCAGAGGGTAAACGGGCCCATAATGGTTCCGAAGCTTGAGTTTCTTCGGCAAAACGTTGAAGATCTCTCGTAGCACGGATACGTCGAACGTAACGTCTCATGGTTGGAATCACAGACAAATGATGGCAGTGAAGTGTCAGGAAGAAACATTCGGTAGGGAATTTTGGATCAGGCCAGGTTGCGTTTGGGCCACCTCCTGCGTTATTAAAAAGGTCTACTTAGAATTGAATTGAAGAACTCCTTGTCGAAGAATTATTGTGACGTACTAAATTGTTCAGCCCAAGCTACAGCCTCGGGACTCGTTAATTTAATCCTTGTCTCCGTTTTAATATCAACCCGTGATCTCGGGTGATAAGGATAACAGGAATCAACTTTATCCAATTTTATTTTGACTGACAATTTTTGTAAGACGGAGAGCATGTTGAGCATGAATCCATCACTGGCGACTAAACGATCTTCAACTTGAAGTTGGGCCCTTTTTTCGTTTCTTTTAAGTACCATTGTCACGTAATTCATGACGGAATCTCTACTACCAGTATTGACTAAACTGGCGTGAAATATGTGATGTAATTCGGTTCGAGCGTTTTCTAAATTATGCTGCAATGATTGATTGACTAATCTAGTGTTTTCCGATGTTAGCGTGTTGCCACTGAAGAAAGTCTCAATAATTTTGGGCTATAGAATGTAATATGCGTTTAGTTTAGTGTGTTTTCGGTCTTAAAGGGACTGCAAAGAAGGCATCGGCGGGTGGGTAAAAATTATTTGAAATACGTCACAGACATCACGTGATGCCAAGATACAAAGGCTCCTCATGGAGTGGAACTGGACATCTAGTCCTTGTTTTTCTCGAAATTGCAGCGCCGATTCCATGAAGTGGTAGTTTTCGAAGTAAAACGAACTAAGCTTCTTTGAACCACGCCTCTCCTTGGTCACGTGCCTCTGACGTATTTCAAATAATTTTTACCCACCCACCCATGCCTTCTTTGCAGTCCCTTTAAGTTTGTAAAACCTACATCATCTTCGGCAAAAACCGAAAGGCTTAAAAAGGGTCCCAAAAAAGATAATTTGGTTGCTTCGCGTCCAATTGAATTGGTGATTGGGTCTGGAAGCCATAATTTACTCTGGACCATCTATTTTTTACAAGTAATAGGCCAAATTTTAGACTATTCTTTGTTATGTCTATTATTAAGTCTATGATTTTTATTTACAAGGTTGCAAAAAGGCCTATTGCTTCCGCTATTTCCGCAACGAATTTCACAGAGTTCCGATAGGGTTTGCAATGGCAATTTAAAGGAATCTGATACCATGGAACACCTTCTCATTGCTAACAGCATACTATTTAGTAGCGGCATAAAAATCTCGTGAAAGGAAGGTTGATCATTATGCAAAACTGAGACCAAATCGTGTAGAAAACCCCGTGGCATCGATTGAGATAAGAGATAGGGTAAGAGCAGGGATTGTTTAGAACTTGGCCTACAAGAAGTAAGTAATTCAAAAGATTAATTAATTAAAGTTCGCAATGCAATGCAATGCAATGCAATGATCGGTACTAGTTGGTGATTAGTGTTAGGGATGTGTGTGTATGTACCTAGGGAATGTTAGGACGCCTTTCAAAACGAGTAACGCGTGTTGAATGCATAATGCTCGGATATCAGACAAAACATCGCTTAAAGGCGGAATGCTAGTTCTCTGAAAAGAGAGTTGAAGAAACAGAAAGGTATTTATTTTTTAGTGTTGTTCGAATCTATGACAATAATGTCACGTTATCCAAATCCTTCTAGATTGTAGGTATTACTTTAGGTGAATTTCTCTCTTCGACCCCGACTCTAGCGTAACACTCCATCAAATACACCAACATTTCGTTTTCTGGCGACGTTTCAACTTGGCATAAATCGCTGTTTGTCTGTTGTTCGCAAACGAAAGAGGGCGCGCTGCCGATAACCGGAGAGTGCAAAGGACTTTGGGACGATAGACCCGAACTAGAAATAAATAAAAAAAAACCCAACAAATTTCATTAGATTTCCCGACATTGACACAAATAGTGCAACCAAGTTTTTTGGGAAATATGCCAAAAAATAATTGATGTAGAAAATTGACTGAGAATTTTTAAGCCAGAGAGGTTGTTTAATGTCTCTAAGTTTAATTTCGTAATTGTTACCGAAACAACTCTTGAAGGGTTGCGAACTCACTTTAACCCTGTAGAGTTTCCTAATCCTTTTAGAGGAGATAATGGAGGTTGTCGACATTTTTTGAATGGGTTTTCACCATTTGCCAAGAGCATTAAAGCTTCCATCAGGATTTGTTGGATAAGATCTTTTACGTTACCTATGAAATCAATCCCGCTAAATTGTGATTATTCTTAGGATTAAATTGAAAATTTGATTTAAATATATACCCAAATCGAATTGTTCCGATATAGTTCTCGCTAAGTCTGCTAAATAAACCGTTTCATTTGATGTACCCTCTTTCCAATTAACGCAAAAAACTCTGCAAAGTGTGTTTTGAATTTGCTCTTCCGTTATATCGCCTCCGATACTATTATCCTATGATTTTAAGTAATTAGATGAGATTTTGTTGGTCTGTTGCGAATGAGGGTTTATTTTTTTTACCCTTTGTCGTTTAACTGAATCTCTACGATCTAATTCGTCAACTTCCATTGTTTCTATACCAGAATCAACATCCATTTGAGAAATTAAACTGTTCAAAGTTTACATACATACAAAGTTTTATTAGTTTGATATTATTTGATAGAGATATAGTTCCACTGGAAATATTACGCAACACTTTTTATCAAACTTGAAATTTCAACTTTTTGATCTATAATCTTAAAATAAGAGATCGAAAATTTCGAAAACGGTAAAACCAGAAGGGAATAAGAGAGAAGGGAGACATTAGAGAGAAGGGAGACATTAGAGACTGCTTTGGTAACGAGAGTCCGACCAACCTCAAGAAAACCGCGAAAACTTTGCGCAAGTACACAGCTTTTAACCAATTTACTGCAAATATAGTTCTTTAAGTTCTCCGCGGTATCAGGCGGCCTATTTGTCTGCTAGATTTTCATTCTCCAAAGGCTTAGGGCTGACGATGTTTCGTTCTTATGTAATTATAACCTCAAGTATGTATTTTATTGAAACTAATATTTTTTTTTAATATTAATAAAGAATAATTAGTTTTCATCTATTTATTAACTTCAAATTATCTGATTTTGGTATGTTCTCAATTCCCGTGCATCTAAATTAATTAATTGCGCAGCTTGATTTCGTTTATCAACATGAAATTCGGCCATTTTTATCTCCTTCAATGTAAAGTTGTAAACAAAACTACTTTTTATTCGTCAACCGAGACGTCACCTTCTTATGTGACGTCACAGCTACGACAGAAGTGAGATAGCAGCCAATCAGTGATGGGTAGTTGATTTGAGGTTAGTAAGACTGTTGTTACGAGTGTAAAGCATTATGGAGATATAAAGTGTGTCCCTTCTCTCTTATTCCCTTCTGGTAAAACCCCATGATATTATGCATATGTGGTTTTTTTTATCAAATTGTAATTTTTCCATTGGATTTTGTTTTGCCCCTTTTCCCTTTTGAAGATTTTACTTTTGTTCGCAGGTTTCATTATCGGTATCCATACTCTGATTTTCGCAAACTTGAGATTCAATCTGTTCAATGGGTTTGGGAAAGGCAATTCCTTCGATGGATTGTTTTCTTTGTACATCGACTTCATTGTCAAAAACGGTTGAGGGTTTCAAGACTGGAGCTAACTTTGTATCTTCTTCGGGGTCCTTTTCAATTTGAGGTGGGGTATTCTCGCGACTAGAGTCCTTCGAACTGACCACAGAGTTTGATTCGTTTAATTTTGGATTTCCATCCACCGCCGTTGTTTGATTATTTTCCGCACTTGAGCTATTTTCTATTGGAGTGGATGCTAGGGCAGTCGCTTGCGATGATGGGTTACCTAAGTTTTCGCTATTGTTATTTTCTTGAGATGAGGGAGGAGTCCCCGATAAGGAAGAACGATTTTCTAATCGAGCTAATCTTCTTTTTCTTAGCTGTAAAATGTTTTTTTAATTTTTTTCAATTTTTTTTTAAATTCGAAAAATTTGGGAAACCTGTTTGGTAAGAATACGAATACGACTTATATTGGCATAAATTATTAATGTTTAAATGGTTTGCAATCATTAATTAATTAATAACTAATGTTTTTCTTAATTAACAACTCCACTTAGGCCTATATTAATTAATCATTTAATCCTAATTATAAAATTCGAAATAATTCAATATGTTTAAGATTTAAAGGGCTTCACGGTCGCGCGTTTAATGATTCATGTTTTCATGATTCAGCTATATTTCAATGGGATTTGCTTTACATGGCTTCAGTTATAATAGTTTATGTAGTATAGATTTAATATAACCTTAATTTATTATTGTGAAACTATCTATGGAATGGTCCGGATTCACGTGCATTTTTTTTATTATTAGATGCCTTTTTTATTTTAATTTAATACTGTATAGTCATGCAAAAAACCAGTTTTGTTAGCCATCGGAACATACGTTTTTTTTATATTAATAGTCTATAAGTAAATCCGTTCTTGTCTAGAGTAATAAATCTGACGGAAATCAATATTTTTTAAGATATTTTGATAGAGACCTTATAAGATCTATTAATAGACTTTTAATACAAGTACAGCCCAAGGGGGAAAAAGTATAAGATTATTGTGAAATAACCACTAAGTAAGAACTAGGAAATTACTTACCTCATCAGGCGTGAGTTCACTCATTTTTAATTGCTTTGTATTTATTACACTATTAAGAAATACAAAGTTCTTTCCTTTACACTTTTATCTTCTATTTCTATACAATCTAAATCTATTAAATTTATCAATTAATTATCGGGAGATTCCACAGTTCCACCACGATTCCGAAAGAGTAAATAATAAATAGTTTTAACCCTAAATCGAATAACTCGCTCAAACAACACACGAATCTTCCCGAAAACTCTCCCGACTCTAAACTCGCGATAAAATCGATCTCGCTACTACAATGGAATCTAGTTAACCTTCCATTTAAATCGTTAAAACTTTAATTAATTGGCCTTCCTTTTGGTACCACTGTACCCCGAACAATGACGCACCAAAAACCATAGACCCAAGGCGAAAAACAGCAGTTGCCAGGCAGCGGAAAGCCTACTGACAGGTCACTCGGTTTTTTTCCTTCTGGATAATATTTTCCTTTCCCCCTACCAAGGCCTGCGCTCCCACCGAGATACTTCACTTCTGTTTTGATGGGAAACAGATTAGTTTACTCTTTCAGTGACATCTTTTATACTTTCCATGTACTAAACATAACTTAAGCGCGCGATCGATTGAGCTATGCATTAAATTATAGTCATAAATTTATTTAATTACCCTAATTAAAATTATAAATATCGATTGCAATTAATTCTATTTAAATTTTTCGCGCATCTAAGGGTTTTGTAATGACTTCGTTATGATTGGCCATTGAAGGGGGTTAAAAGTTATGTTTCCCTTATTCTTATTGGTCCAAATATCAGTCGATTCGTAGCTGTCAACAGAGTCGGCAGCGCGTTTCGCTTGCGGCTTAGAAGGGCGCGGGTTGCCCATGACAACAATATTAATAGTCGAAGAGTTCGCGGGGGTGGAGATTATGGTAATCTTTCAGAAATAGAAGTAAATATTGATAAATTCGTTATTTCGAGCGGCCTCGGAACTGATAAAGGAATAAATTTAAATCAAGTAGAATATCGCCGGCTTCTTATCTGTTCGTGTCACATTCACATCACTATCTCCACGTGTTACTCGTATGCATCTAGTGTAACACCACACCGTATAAAGAGACCATTAACGTAATCACGCGTAAATAATTAAATATCCATAGAAGATGTCAGTGAACGGAACCTACCATGATTACCGAAGAGACTCGGAGGTTGGTTATATTTTATTTTTTTCGCTAAGAAAAGTTCAATATTTCCACTAACTGGATTTTAGGATATCGCTGCCATGTGCCATAAGTTAACGGTAGAATTGGAAAGAGGGGTAGATTCGAGTAGCTCCGGTTCAAATAGCCCCAAATCACCTTCATCAAGAGGCGCTTCTCCCCTACCCAACGTTTACGTCTCACTGAAAGATAAAATTAAAAAGAAGATAGAATCTGGAGAATTTTTCTTTTCCTTGGAGTTTTTCCCTCCTAGAACCAAAACAGCTGCGATTAATCTCTTATCCAGGTTAATTTTGCGTTTATTGATAACAGGGTTCATACAAACCTGGAAAAATCAGGGAAATAAATAGTTGACAAAAACCTCAGGGAAATTTAGAATTGTTAGCAAAATTCAGGGAAATCAGGGAAATTTGCGTCGAACAGGGGCCGAGTAATCAAGCAAAATGTTTGTGAACATTTCCTCCATAGGATTAACATTACACTATACTTTGGAGGCTCGTAACTGTGGTTATATTAGAGATACGGGGATGTCCTTTGAGTATGTTATAGTCCTATTTGTCCCCCATCCAACCATACTAAAAACTTAGGGCTACGACAAACAGGGGCCGAGTAATTAAGCAAAATGTTCGTGAACATTCCCTCCATAGGATTAACATTACACTATACTTTGGAGGCTCGTACCTGTGGTTATATTAGAGATACGGGGATGTCCTTTGATTATGTTATAGTCATATTTGCCCCCCCCCCCCTCCTTCGTAAACATTGGCTCCATAGGATACTCCATATACGGAAAAACCTGGAGAATTCAGGGAAGTATATGGGGAAGAACCTCCCATAAATCTCAGGGAAATTTGTTTCCCAAAAGTTGTATGAACCCTGGAACGTGCTTTTAAACGCGTTTTAAAGGCGAAATTTTAGGGTAGAAAATTAAAAAAAATACGTTGAACTACTTAGATTTGATCGTATGAGACAAGGGGGTCCCCTCTTTTGTGACATAACATGGCATACAATGGGAATGCATGACGATGATTGTGAAACATCCAGCGTCACTATTGCTGGAGCGGCGTTAAATTATTGCGGTTTGGAAACAATGTTACACGTCACTTGTTGCAATCAGTCCAAAGAAAGCGTTACGCGTCAATTGCATAAAGCGAAAGAAATTGGAATTAGAAATATTTTGGCATTAAGAGGGGATTTGCCAAGTACAGAGGGATGGAAACCACCCGTTGACGGATTCAAATACGCCGTTGAATTTGTCAAACATATTCGAGAAGTTTTTGGGGATTATTTTGTTATTGGAGTTGCTGGATATCCAACTGGACATCCTGACGCTTTGTCATACGAAGATGACTTGATGAATTTGAAGGCGAAAGTTGAAGCAGGCGCTGATTTCATTATCACGCAGTTATTTTTCTTGGCCGACACGTTTTTCAAATTCGTTCACGATTGTAGACATATTGGAATTCAGGTTCCAATTTTACCTGGAATAATGCCTATTCAGGTACACCCATACGTAAAAATATTGAGGGACACAAAATAACTGTTTTTGTGATACATATCTTCATTCAGAACTATGATTCAATGAAAAATATAGTCAAACTATCGAAACTTTTCATTCCACAAGAAATCATCAACCATATTGAACCTATTAAAGATAATGACGAAGCAGTTCGTAAATACGGTATCGAACACGGCATTCATCTTTGCAGACAAATATTAGGATCCGGTTTAACCAATGGCATTCACTTTTACACTCTTAACCGAGAGATCGCAACAACTACTATACTTAAAGAAATTGGACTATGGAGTAAATCTCCTCCTAAACCTTTACCATGGCCACCCTCCGGTAATCACAGGTAAAAATACTGTGGTGGTAATTTAAATTCTGTTTGTTAATTAGCCTTATTCCTGATCAGCGCCACCTACCCATAGCGGCGACTTTGAGAACTACTGTAAACGGCAAGCCAATCAGATGTCGCTAAAATGTGGTGACGTCACTGACGGGCACTCTCGGGGTCTTACTAAAAATGACGTCACCACATTTTAGCGACATCTGATTGGCTTGCCGTTTACAGTAGTTCTCAAAGTCGCCGCTATGGGTAGGTGGCGCTGATCAGGAATAAGGCTAATTGTTCCGGGTAATGAATAATTCTTCTTACCAGACGTTGTTCCGAGGATGTCCGCCCCATATTTTGGAGCTCTCGCCCCAAGACCTACGTTTATAGAACTCAATGTTGGGATGAGTTCCCTAATGGTCGTTGGGGGAATTCCGAATCTCCGGCTTTTGGCGAACTAAAGGATTATTATTTGTTCTTCATGGCCAGTAAAAGTCCAAAAGAAGAGCTCCGAAACATGTGGGGGAAAGAAATTACTTGTGAACAAGATGTTTGGGATGTATTTTATAGTTACGTTGTAGGGAAACCAAACAAACAAGGATATAAAGTAATTGCACGTACGCATTATTTCTCCGTACAAAATTTATAGAGAAATTATAATTAGGTGACGAAGCTACCATGGCACGAAGAAGAGCTAAACCCGGAAACGGCCAGAATTACTGACCAACTAGGGGTTATTAATAAGCAAGGTGTTTTAACTATTAACTCCCAACCTAATGTGAATGGCGCGCATTCTGGCGATCCTATTGTTGGTTGGGGGATGCCGGGAGGTTACGTTTATCAGAAAGTACGCCAATTATTCAGGGGTGTGCGAGTCCCGTTTTTTCGTTTTCGAGCCGAGTCCGAGTATCGAAACTAATTTCTTATCGAGTATCGAGCCGAGTCTCAAAAATACTTTCGAGTATCGAGTATTTAGATAGGTCAAATTTTGTTTGTTCTTTCGAGTAATTATCGAGTCTCAAATATTGACTTGTCGAGTAGCAATTTTTGTAAATTTCTTGAAAATAACGAACGAAGATGTTCAATTATCTAATATCTAACTAGTTCAAAAAGATTGTTAGTGATCAATTAAACATTGAACAGGTGATTTTCAAAATAAATGCTCATGAACTCATCGTCTGCTATAGTTGTAAGCCTCGGATTCGAGTATTTGTTGAGTATTTAAAATGTTAAAAAGCTACTCGAATCTGTCTCGAGTATCTCAATGTGTTGTTATCGAGTATCGAGTCGAGTACTCTGCTCGATACTCGAACCGAGTACTCGAACTTAACGAGTACTCGCACACCCCTGCAATTATTACAGATAATTAAAGGGGTAATCTTAAATGTCAAAAAATTCTAGGCGTATTTGGAATTTTTCACTTGCCAACGTAATGTTGAGGCTTTGAAAGACGTTTTAAAAAGATATCCGCAAGTCAACTATCATATTGTTAATCATAATGTATGATTTCATAAAATTTGACTAAGTTACTCTTCTAACTTATGTTCTTCATTAGGGCACTGAAAATTTTAACAATTGCCATAAACAAATGCCAATTGCAGTCACATGGGGCGTTTTCCCGGGTCGAGAGATTATTCAACCCACTGTAGTCGACCCTCTTAGTTTCAAAGTCTGGAAGGATGAAGCCTTCGCGTTATGGGAAGAACAATGGGCCAAATTGTACCCCGAGAATTCGCAATCTCGTAAAATCTTAAAGAATATCCAATCTTCGTATTATCTGGTAAATTTAGTTGATAATGATTATCCTAAAGGCTCTTGCCTTTGGGAAGTTATCGAAGAAATGTTTGTTCAGAGAGATTTGATGGTTACATCTCATAGTGAAATGAAGGTGCTATAAAGAGAGAGAGTTTTTTTCACGACTCTCTTTCGAATGTGTGATTCTCTTATGCATAATAATAATATTAATATCTTTATACGAGTATTCTCACATCTCTAGCCAGAATAATTCGCCTTATCTCCATTCCATTTAATAATAGTACAAATAATTATGGATTACGCTCATGAAGGTACTATAAAACCTTCATACACTTTACACCTCAATTATCCCTCAGGTTTTCTTCAATCATATGCCTTTAAGAAGGTTTTAAATAATATTTAAATAAGGATTAACCTAATTCACAAGAAGACATCGAACAATGTATTTGGGAATTCGCAATTTTTCACACATTTACACTTCACATAGATTCTACCCGTTTGCTCAGTAGTTTTAAATAGCCCTCAGGTTTTTTCTATAATATGCCTTTACAGGGTTCGGACGAAATTTTGATATTGAAAAATCCCTTCCCTGACTTTTAATTTAAAGCTTCTCCCTGACCAAATTTTGCCAATATCCCTGACCATTTTAAGGTCTTTATCAGAGTCCACTTCATCATTCACACTTGGGCTCATATTTAGCATTGCTTGAAGCGAAGCATGGTTTGATATACCAAACGAAATCCCTGACTTATCCCTGACTTTTTAGGAAGAAAGTTCCTGACCTATCCCTGACTTTTTAGGAAGAAAGTCCCTGACCTATCCCTGACTTTTTAGGAAGAAAGTCCCTGACCTATCCCTGACTTTTTAGGAAGAAAGTCCCTGACCTATCCCTGACTTTTTAGGAAGAAAGTCCCTGACCTATCCCTGACTTTTTAGGAAGAAAGTCCCTGACCTATCCCTGACTTATTCCCCATTTTTCAAATCCCTGACTTATCCAGGACCAGGTTCCGTACAAATAAGGTTTAAATAATATTTAACAAGGTTTAACGTAATAGAGTAATTTCGGTAGAGTGAACTGAACTGTATACCCCTAATGTTGGGGACAACTTTGTAAGAGAGAATACTATTTGCCCCCCCCCCCGGAAGGGAGGATATCACGTGATTAAGGTGAGGACTGAGAGATAGAGGGTTATGACTTGTTGCCATATATGGGAAAGAAATTACTCTATTCACAAATCCAAATAAAATTTGAGCACAGTTTTACATAATTAAATTTCAATCAGCTACTTTGCTCACACGTTTCGATTCATGTTTTATAAATTATATTTCATATATTTAATATACATAACATAACTCATAAATATTAATCGTGTTTTATATAAGCATTTTCCAAGCTAAATTCTTTTCACTTTTTCAAGTTTTTTACATTTTTAAAAATTTTAAACTCAAATCTCTCGATGTTTGTGATAAAAAATGTTTTATTGTCAATGTTGTTTCATATATACAAGATAATAAAGAAAGTTTAGATGTTGAACATGCGAGTTAAAGATTTAATGATCATTTGTTGTTATTATTAATATTGGAAACTCCTTTGGGTTTGAATATCTTCCAAGATTTGTCTCAGTTCTTCATCTTCAAACCTTCCTTCCAAACTAGGTATTAATGCTTTCGCTTCTTCGGGGGTTTCAGGACATAAATTGGCTAATTGGGCCAGCTCAAATTTGTGCAATTTTTTCTGCATTAGTAAGCTGTTAAGAGTTATAATTTGAAATTAGTTTTTCACTTATGGTGGTGTTTAGGATGTAAAGAGTTAGTTACCTTCTCACAGCAGAGATCGTTTCTCTATTTTTGAACCTGCTGAACCTTTGGCAATAACTTAATGTTTTGGTAAACACTTCTGAGAGTTCTTGCTCAACTTCCGCGCTCTCATTTTGTTGTTTACGATGTTCCAAAAGCATATTTACTTCCGATATAAGAAGTGTTTCGGCATTTTCAAACTCTTAAAAAAAGAAGATCAAACGTTTTGATTAGCAACTAAGCCTTGGCTCGTATATATTATTAATTTAAGTAAAGAATATAATCTAAAACTACCTTTTGGAAACTGTAATTCGGACGCTTCCTCTTCTACTTGTTCAGTTACAGGCAACGTAGCCATTCTTGTATGAATTAATTTGTTAATTTAACTGCTAAATGATATGATTACTAACAAGGGACGTTAGTAAATATTTCGCAACCGCTGGAAATATAGTGATGACCTTTGACCTTGGTCTCCTAGCGGAAGTGAACTCAACCGTGAACGTAAACTGGCCGCGAGTGAAGGCGTTGTCTAATCTCGTTTTTAATTTCGGTTTTATTACTATATTATGGTTAATAATTAGATAATTTTAGGTAATATTAGGTAAAGTAGTGATAGTTAATCTTTATTCGTCAAAAAAACAAATTGTTTCCGCGGAAAGAACTCGGTAAGAATTGTTTTTGATCTAGCATGTATTTTGAAGCCAAGGCTTAGGGTAGGGCGGGTGAGGCTATTATAAATTAAGGGGTGAAGATGGTCGTAGTTTTTGTATTAGTTTACTTGGTTGGTATCCATGCTTTAGTGAGTTTGAAACACAATAGTTAAGAATATAATTTATGTTGAATGGCCATTGTAAATAGTAGACGTGTGCCTAGTGAATGCCCTGCTAGATTAATCAAGGAATGTTAACTATCTGACCAAATTAGTTTAATATTAGTGATTTTTAAAGTTATTTGACTTAAGACTTAACCTAATTGTATTAAACTTACAGAATCACAAAACAATATGCCTATCGCTGAGGAAACTGGCCTGGGTAAGCGTTGTTGTTTTATTATAATTGTTTCTACCAAGTTTTTTGTATATTTGTCCCTCTTCAGTTAAAGTTTACATAACTTTGTTTTTACAAATTATAAATAAACTTATGCTTATACTTTATTCCTATTTATAATGTTAATAATTGAAGATAACGATAATATCCCCGATATATAAATATTAGTGTAAACAAATCTTATACGATCGCCCGATAGGGGTGCCCATGAAAGTGCAGGAAAAAGGGGAGGGAATAATATTACGACTTTGTTACGTCAGCATTTTGTTAGGGGAAATCATTTTTGAGGGGCAGACAAGTAAAGAAAAATGCTTCGGTACGTTGTTCTTAACGGTAACATTACGCCGCAATAAAAAATGAATAGACTGTCCCTGGCCTTCCCGCTGTGAAAAGAAAAATTGAAGCGTTTATTCGCCCCGGGCTATACGAATGCTTTCGAAAAAGGGGCTTGGCTAAGTTGGCTTCTATCTCTATACCTTGACTATATTTCTACTCCTCAAGTACAAGAATTTTAGCCATTTCGAAGAAGTGGGTGTTTTATTTTTTTGCCCAACCATTTAAGCCTAGGCCTTGAAGAACCACAAAGTATGCTAGCTTTATCGGAGCGTGCATGTTTGGTGCTAAGTACGGACAGAGACATTAAATTAAAGAAGCAGCGTATATGATATTACTAAACGTTAGGCTTAGCAACTATCTATTCAATTGTATTTAGAAATAGCTCTATTGTTTATTAAACGGAAACCACGGTCCTCCACTCACGTTTTTAGACCTGAAACACTGATACCCTAGTCAAAAAAGCCTCTCCTCTATAGTGCGTTCGGGGCGTCACCCCCTACAAGCCAAAGCTCTATGTAGCGTCATTTCGCGTCGGAAAGGTGTTCGCTCGCGTTTAGGTTGTAAAGCGCGCGTTTTGTTTTATCGTGCTACATCCTAAAATACAAAATCGGTAACCATGGTGATCTGTGGGAGTCGTAGAGATGATGAGCAAGATTTGCTTAAAAGCATCGAAAGATTAAATCAACAAAAACAAGGCAGTAAGTCTTCAGTTTTCATAGATTAAATTAATATTATACTTGGTTCTCACGAAATTTGACTCTCTTTTGGGTGTAGGCCCCTTTAAACTTGCATACTTGGCCTCAAGGGGCCCTATTTTCCTTTGATATCCTTGTTTTAACAAACACCCATTATTTGAAGTAAAAATTATAATTGAATATTATGATTTTCGCGCTTCCACGTGGTTTAGTCTAGTCATAAGTTTATAAGATATGTTCCATAAGTACGACACAACCCATACTTCGTAATGCTAGAGACTTACTGAGAGCTAGTTAGAGAACGACGCGAGAAATGACTACACTAAGTTATGCAATCCATCTTCCTATTTGGTCTGTAAAGGATCACCAGGCGTCGCTGTACGAGAATCTAGGACGCTTCACCTACGTCACTTCGTGGCAAGCTCTCATTAACCTGTGACAAACTTATGGAACGTATCTTATGGACTTATGGTCTAGTGTATTAGTTTATTTATATTATGTGGGCGTGTTTGGGAGATGGTTTTGTATACTTCAGTTACTGGACTTCTCTCGTTCTTCAATGGGGCATGACACAAAGTTCCCATGACTTAGACTATGATTGGGCATTTTATTTTCCCACAGATTTTAGATGTTTTTAGGCGATTTTTAGACCTCATTTTAAGGTTTCACTTGTACCTATTTATATAAATATTGAAATTTTGACTAGTGTTTGACCCCCTCAAAGAAGCCAAACAAGTTAATTTGCATAAATTAACCGTACTTCTTATACTTGGGGACTCTGGGGAGTACTTCGTCCCCATTTAAATCACGGCTTACCAGCACAATCCTACCTTACGGAGTACCGTGGTTTTGAGTAATAAAATATCTAAATTGTAAATTAGAATTAGTTAAGCCTTATATCAACTTGAATTATTTGGCTTCCTGAATATAGCCGCATAATTTATAGATATTTTACGTCCGGAATTGAAGGATGGTCCATTGAACCCCCGGTTAATTTCAAAATTATTATTATAACAAGGCATGTGGTTTGAATAACCTAACCTATAAAAATTGTTTTTATGTACCGGTTGTATGTACCGCTTTTGAAGCCACAAAATGTGTGTACCGGTATGATGTTATAATATATAGAGTAGCGTAGCTGTCATGCATGAGCTATCACGTGGTTTTTTGTTTT
Source organism: Phalangium opilio (assembly GCF_054372755.1). Lineage (NCBI taxonomy): Eukaryota > Metazoa > Arthropoda > Arachnida > Opiliones > Phalangiidae > Phalangium > Phalangium opilio. Next base: position 4,171,468 of record NW_028324151.1, read on the forward strand.
AAGGTTTTCCATAAGTTTATAATTTATGTTATATAAGTATAACACTACCTATACTTCGTAATGCTAGAGACTTACTGAGAGCTAGTTAACTTTCCAGTCCATCTTCCTATTTAGTCTGCATTACTAAGCCTTTGACAGCGCCTCACCAGGCGTCGCTTTACCTCGAATCTATGACCTACCTCACTCACTTCATGACAACCTCTCAGTAACCATGACAAACTTATGGAAAATATCTTATGCTCTTATGGTTTTTCCGCTTTAAATAGCGTTGAAAAACGTTCTATTATAAATAATAAAGCGTTATAAAGTATAATGTAAACTCGTGTAGAATTAATTTTAAAATTTGTTCTGATCATGTCTTGTCAGCGAAAAATTTTAAATTTACTTTTTTATTTCTTAACGGTCGCGAATCGATGTTTTAGCTACTTGCTTGTACCACCCACTTTTAAGCGTTGTCATTACTTTTTTTCCAACTTGTCTGACCTTGTAATATTGGGGACGATTGGAGAAGTTTTTTTTTGAAGGACCTGTTTTCTTGTCTCCTTAAGATCAAAGACCCTTAGGGCATAAGATTGTTTAAAAATGTTAAAGATGGGATCCCAAATTCTTTATTTTATTTTATTTTTTTTTTATTTTCAAGGCTAATTTATAGTTTTTAAGTACATTAAAAATAAGTTGAAAGTCGATCGATTTATGGTTGTTTTTAATTCATAAACACGTTCGATGCGTCATGATATATTTTGCCCTTAAGTTTATTTATTCGTACCATAAGTTTATAAGATAAGTTTATTTATTCGTACCATAAGTTTATAAGATATGTTCCATAAGTATGACACTATCTATGCTTCGTAATGCTAGAGCGATAAGTGACGTTTCACCTACGTCACTTCGTGGCAAGTTCTCAGTAACTAGTGAAAAACTTATGGAAAATTACTTATGAACTTATGTTCGTAGTGATATATTCAAAATATCTCTTTTCGTGAGTGTTGAAATGCAAATTTTAAGCGCGATACGTTAAAAATCAATATTCCCCCTCGAGTAGAGTGTTTTGACTTTGCAAAACTTTGCAAATTACAAGTTAAAAGAAACTGTAAGATTTTAAATTAAGTTATGAATATTGAAGAACAAAGATAAAATTTGTTAAAACAAAATTATTTTCACTTAAGAAAACTGTATATAATTACTGAATATTCATTTGACCCTTGAACCTTATAACGCGATTATGTTTTATTCAAATCTGAATTGGTAATTTTGTAGCGGCCTTTCATCATGTAAGGGAAAATATAGACGACTTAAATGGTAGAGTGGGAGCGAGGGATACGGATCTCATTTTCTTGAAAGGTTTAATGCAATCACCAATCATGAGTTCTTTAGTCAAAGTAAGAATTTTAGAAGTAGCCTTTCCCGGGTGCAAGGTTTAACTCAGTTGGTTACAGCTTCAAGACCGATTAGAAGTTAGCAATCGTTCAGTCAACCCAGTCGCGACTGGTAACCAACATCTCATTAAAGAAGTTCGCACAACCTGTCGGAAGGTTGGGTTAAAAGAAGCCCAAGAATTGGCTGATATTCTTAGTAACCCACATTTTGGGTCCATGTTGGACGCTCATGACATTATCGCCACTAAAAGCTACGAACCACATAACGAATCTTCGGAGAAACCAGGCAGTTACCATAATAATTCTTTAGGGGCACCGTCGGGTGCAACCTCGGATGGTTCATCCACTAATGGCCTTTCATCGGATATAAGATTGGTTGGTATTAGAAAGAACGAGGATGAACCATTGGGAATTACGGTCAAAGTTGAGGATGATAAGTTGCAAATTGCGCGGATATTGGCTGGAGGTATAATAGATCGGCAAGGACTCCTTCATATTGGTGATACCATCATGGAGGTTAATGGTATTGACGTACATACGCCGGAACAACTGGCATCCCATCTTAAAAAAGCTCAAGGCAGCGTTACCTTTAAAATCATGCCTTCATTTCACGATTCAATTCCACCAGCTCCGGTAAATTTGGTATTTCTACCATCCACATCTTGTCTTCAAATTTCGTTCCAAATTTGTAGTGCTACTTAAAAGCGTTGTACAGTTACGATCCCGCCAAAGATACCTTGTTGCCTTGCAAAGAAATTGGCCTTAAATTTCATCAAGGAGATATTCTCCAAATTGTTAATCAGGAAGACCCGAATTGGTGGCAAGCTAGGAAAGTTGGTTCATTGGGACCAGCTGGGTTGATACCTTCTGAGGAATTGGAGGAACGAAGGAGGGCTTTCGTTCGACCCGAGTTTGATTACGCGACTAAGACGGGAATTTGTGGAACAAGAGTTACGAAAAAGAAACGAAAGACTATGTATCAAAGCAAGGCAAATGCCGGTATGTACTTGGATCCTCATTGCCTTGACAGTGTTGCAAATACTTAATTGTAATTGCGTAATTTCGGGTAGAATTCGACAAGGCAGAGCTTCTACTTTATGAAGAAGTAGCTAGAATGCCACCATTTGATCGCAAAACATTAGTTTTGATTGGTGCCCAAGGAGTTGGGCGACGATCTTTAAAGTCTAAGCTTATCGCTAGTGATCCCAGACGTTACGCCGCACCTTTACCACGTTAGTTTCAATTTTTACACAGGGATATGTTATTGAAAGGGATAAGTTTAATCCTTGGTTCTGTTCAGATACGAGTCGTCCAATTAAAGAGGATGAGGAAGATGGTAAGAGCTATTTCTTCGTCACTCGCGAATCGATGGAGGCTGATATTGCGGAGAACAAGTATCTGGAATGGGGAGAACACGGCGAACACATATACGGAACAAAATTAGATTCTATTCGAGCTATTATTAGATCGGGGAAAATGTGCATCTTAGACTGCAATCCACAGTCGTTAAAAATGCTCAAAACGTCCGAATTCATGCCTTACGTTGTCTTCATCGCTGCGCCTCATACTGATCAACTACGACAAATGCACGAATATGGGAAACATCACGGTTACGCGTCCATGAGGAGTTTGACGGTAAGTTTTGAAGTAATTTATTATTCAATTCAATGCGGTACTCTTAGAAACACTCGTTTTACATTGCATTGCAGTTTGAACGAGCAATGGGTAGACACGGTTCACGGCGAGCACGAACATTGGAAAGTTTAGCATCCATTTATGAAGTAAGTTTATCGTTCAACTTGAAGTTATGTTTGAAATAGGAGTTGGATGGATTAACTCCTAATTTTTTATAATTAGGACGAAGACCTGAGAGCCACAATAGAAGAAAGCGGACGTCTTCAACGGGCTTACGCGAAATTTTTCGATGCCACTTTAGTCAACAATAACTTTGACAAGACTTTCGAACAACTTAGAGAAGCCATCGAAGCTTTGAGTACCGAATCTCAATGGGTTCCCGTGTCATGGGTTTACTGATGACGCTTGCTTACGTAAGTCCTCAGTTAAAATTAACAGAACTATAATCACCGTACGGTTTTATTGATAGTTAAAAATTCATTAATCTCCATTCCATGATCGTGTTACCGTGTTAGTTAACCTCATTATGGTTTTATTCTAACGAAGCTACAAATCTACGAATCAATGGCTTTGGGAACTGATCTGATATCTTTTGAGATAGTGTAGGATAGGATTAGATCTTCTCCATATTATTAATCGTATTTTATAAGATAAACATAACATTAGACGGGGGGGGGGGAAATGTCACGTGACACACTCGAATGTGATAGTTAATTTTGTGTTTTGGTGAATGATGATTTATTTCACTCACAATTTTTATTATTATCTTTCGCAACATTCCATTTTATTTTATTTTAACGAAATGATAAACAAATTAAGGTTGTTTTATTTTGTTATTTTATTTAATCACTTTTTTAACGGCCGTCCATTTTTAATAAAGATATAAATATTATATATATATTCAAGATAAAAAATATATTACGATAAAAACGAACGAAATATTTCTACGTTGAAAAAAGTAACTATTCTTAGGATATGTTGTTATAAATTTCTACTTTGAAAAAAAAGTAACTATTCTTAGGATATGTTGTTATAAACTTGAATGAAACATTCCCGTAAATGTTAAGCCTATTTTTAAGTAACGTTATCCGTTCGCTACGAAGATAGTTATAATTTTTTGTAGAGAAAACAGACACACAGAAAAATCTTAACGCAATGCATTGCATTTTTTAGTAATCTGAAATCTCGGTTGGTTATAAAAATCATCCCGGTGAAAAGGTTTAGATTTGTTCTGCCGGTGATGAAATTTTTTATATTTGGAAAATGAGAATCTTCAATTTCAATTTTTATACAGGTATAGATTTGAAAAATATTTTTTACATACATACATGTATCCTACGTCAAATTTTTATATAAAATTATAAATAACACAATTTCTTTTTAACTTTAAAAAGAAATAGTTCACTTTTACAGTCTTAACGTGCCAATCTTTCCATGTTTAAAAGGATTTTCTCACATTAGTAATTTAGAATTACTAATTAATGATTTAATTTTAGTTTTTAACTCGTAGTTAATGAGTGAAACCATGGATGAAGGATGCGCGTGAGGAAATTTGTTTTCACTCTACAGGATAGGCAACTCCCTATCTCGAATGACAGAATATTCTGTATATACTCTGTTACAACATCGGTTGTCAGCACGCGCAAAGCTAGGTCTCTATGTAACGTAGCTTTGTACGTGCTGTCAAGAGACAAAAAACTTCAGGATCTTCAGGATTTAAAATATCCGCGAGTTTTTTAGCTCGAGTGCACGGACCTCTAGACCTTAGTTTCAAATACGTGTAGTAGGCTGTAGGCAATTTCACACGTATTTGAAACTAAGGCCTAGAGGTCCGTGCACTCGAGCTAAAAAACTCGCGGATATTTTAAATCCTGAAGATCCTGAAGTTTTTCGTCTCTTGACAGCACGTACAAAGCTACGTTACATAGAGACCTAGCTTTGCGCGTGCTGACAACCAATGTTGTTACAGAGTGTATACAGAATATTCTGTCGCTCGACATAGGGAGTTGCCTATCCTGTAGAGTGAAAACAAATTTCCTCACGCGCATCCTTCATCCATGGTGAAACCATGTCGCTATGTAGGACTAAGGTCTTAGTACGTAAATCTCTAGTGAATGTCTTAGTTACTTGTAGATTAACGTGAATCTCTCTGTAATAATAGCCTTTTACGAGATAATTGTTTCTTAATTTCAGTATTGGTTAAGGTATTAGTTAGCTAGGGTTTAAGCCTAGGCACTTTCAAATGTCAAAATGTGCAAAGGAAAAGCAGCGTTATGTACTTAAAGGGTGTAATTGTAAATAGGTATTTTGCTATAAAAATTTAGGTATATTTCTACGTGTATTTTTGCTCAAAATGTTCTGTACTTATTACTTTTATTACAACAACAAAAAAAAATCAAAAATGTTTCACTATTTTCAACAGAAATAATCAAGATATTTTAATTTTTAAAAATGCTACGTAAATTTATAATCTGTGGCGAAATACGTGTATTCATTAAAATTTGTGAAATGTTCTTGGCCCGGCGACATGTTTATTTTTTTCAATAAGCCTATTCCTAGATAGAAATCGTCTTCTTCCTCCTCCACCATGCTAAGATCGAGAAACGCAGCGTTCTCATTGGCTGACGCTGATCACGTGATCCGAAACTAACCATAACGAAGCCATTTTGGCTCCATTTTAGTTCGAGCCGGCGGCATGGATGCGTGTTCGTGTAGTTTCGGTTTTAATTATGGCCCGCAATTAATCGAGTTGAGATTATCTCCGAAGACTTCAAGTGGATCCCCAATTATTCTATCATGTAAGCTTAATATTTTCTTACGCATGACGATGTTGTGGACGTATTTTTCAGTTAGATTTTAAGATGTAAAGATGAATTTGACACCTGTTTGCATGTTGTAAATTTTATTAAGCCTTGGTCTTATTACAATGCGGGCGGGAAAGCCATGAGGTCGCGGTGTAGAGGTAGAGTTCAAAGAGCCAGTGCGGTGGGGGGATGTGAGTTCAAGATGGAACTAGTTTGTTCCTGTCGGCGGGATTTATGTGTGTTTTAATCGCGATTTTAAGTTTAATTATTTTCAAAGATATCTACTGGATTACAAATAATTCTGTTAAGTAAGCTTAATTTTTTCTAATGCATGGTAATTTTGGGAGAATATTTCACGATGTAAAGATGAAATTGACACTAGTTTGCATGTTGAATTTTTTATTAAGCCTTGGTCTTATTACAATGCGGGCGGGAAAGCCATGCCATGCGGTCGCGATGTAGAGGTAGAGTTCAAAGAGACAATGCGGTAGGGGAGGGGGGGGGGTTTGAACTTCAAGATGGAACTAGTTTGTTCCTGTCGGCGGGATTTGTGTCTTTTAATCGCGATTTTTAGTCTATTACTGGATTACAAATAATTCTGTTATGTAAGCTTAATATTTTCTAATGCATGGTAATTTTGGGAAAATATTTCACGATGTAAAGATGAAACCAAGGCTTGTTGGCATTATCGCCATTTTAGTTAGGCCTTGGTTACATCCAATCTTGATGGTAGAAAGTTTGAATCAAATTTACAAGGTCCAATGTTAATGCGATTTAGAGGTAAGTTCATAGGTCGGAAACGGGATAGTTTGAGCAACGTGGTTTAAGCCCCCTAATAATCAAAAAGCACTTTCGTAACAGAACGCTTGATTAATTCCAAGGCTGACAGGTCGACAGAACCAAAGCAGATCTTGGTCAATTCTAAGACATCTTCCCTGACCTTTTTGGCATTGGGAATATCCTTGAGAAGATGGTGTATAGTAAAAAGATCGACCGAAACCCTTAGATACTCATTTAAGTAATCCCGGCTGCAATTGCGCCAATCTCTTAACAACTCTTCGTAGGGTTTCATAGCTTCTCTGTACTGTTCCCGATCGCAGTACATTTTTCCCAATTTATAAAGCAGAGGTATGAGATAATGCGCGGAATACGGTGATCCATCGCTCAATTCCCTTATTATTTTGATATCTTGAGCAAGATCGTTGGGTTTCGAGTATGTAGTGCTATGGATGTAACGCAGGAGGTTGTCCCTCTTAAGGCGAACCTCAATCGGTTCTTGACTTTCGAATTTGCAAAGGGCGCATACGCAATTGAAATTTTTATCGAGAATAATATCGCGCGTATATCTAAACAAAACTTCCTGGCCCTTTTTCAAAGGCTTAGCGCTTCTTGCGATGCATACGTCTCCGTAAAACGTCATGGGGCAATTGACATCGATACAATCATTGTTGGTGTACGAAGGGGTTATGAACAAATAGTAACGGTCACAATCCCTGACCGTATCTTTAAAGGAATTGTATTTCACGATACAACGGATTCTTTCCCTGTCGACCACTGTGCAGTTGTCTTTCTTAGGATCTAAAGTGCCCATCTCCTTTCCGGCCCATAATTGATAAAGGTCTTTACCCTTTTCCGGGTTCTTCTTGATCTTTTCAACAACCAGGTCAATAAAACTTTCCATAACTTGGTCAGTGGTGGCGGTTGGTGGAGCAATGTAGTGGGCAAACGCTTTGCAACAAAGAAGTAATGTCCCAGCTTCCACATCTTTAGTCACGAATAATCCACGACCTTTCTCCCCTGCATTATCTATTTTAACGGGACCGTAATATTCGGCGATATCGTAAATAACTGGATCCATACAATGTTTATAGAATTCAGGCATGTTGTAAATTCCTTGGTCACGTTGTAAGATTCTTTCCTTAGCCTTGGCCAGAAGGTCCTTGATTACCTTGCTAGGGGGATTGAGTAATTCCATCTTGGCACTTAAGAGATCTCTAGCTTTTTCGTATTGACCCAGGCCAAAATAAGCCTGACTGGACAGGTAGATCACTTTCTCGTGGACGGGATTCCCTTTCAGGCATTGTAAGGCGGTGTCCAAGGCTTCCTCGTATTTTTCGAGTCTCAGCGAGCACAAGGAACGATTTGAAAGTAGTTTCACGTTGTCGGGGTCCAAAACGAGACCATCCGAGTAGATTTTCAAAGCCTCTTCGTATTTACCAGCAGCGAAGAGCTTGTTACCTTCGTTGATACTTTTAAGGACTGCTTCCTGGCGATCCTTATCGTGTTTGCTCATTTCGTTAATTCCGTGGTCACGTTGTAAGATTCTTTCCTTAGCCTTGGCCAAAAGATCCTCGATTACCTTGATAGGAGGATTTAGTAGTTCCATCTTGGCGGTCAAGAGATCTCTAGCTTTTTCGTATTGGTTCAGGCCAAAGTAAGCTTGACCAGCCCGGTAGATTGCTTTCTCGTGGACGGGATTATATTTCAGGCATTGTAAGGCGTTTTCCAAGGCTTCTTCGTATTTTTCGAGTCTCAGTAAGCACAAGGAACGATTTGAAAGTAGTTCCACGTTGTTGGGGTCCAAATCGAGACCATCCGAGTAGATTTTCAAAGCCTCTTCGTATTTACCAGCAACGAAGAGCTTGTTGCCTTCGTTGCGAAAGTCCATGACTGATCTATCTTCGTCTGATTCGTCATTATCTTCTTCTTCGTCATAATCTTCATCATGCCATTTTAGGTTAGGAAGTATAAGACTTATCTGGTCTCTTGCAAGGACAATGACTTCATTTGGATCGTAACAAGGCACCTACGAAGATATTAAAATTCTCTATAAGTTAATGAATATGGTGACTCTTGGTGAGACGAAGTGCAACTTACGAAAATGCAGCCTGATTCGTAGACCTTGAAAGTGGGGTTTAGAATGGTCAAATACGTTCCTGGGGAGAACAAAGAAATCGGTAATGGATTGAAGTATAGGACCACAGTGACAGCGTGCTTTCCAATTGAATCCTCCACGACAAAAACAACAGGGGTATTTACCAATGGTTTTACCAGTAAACGGCAAAGTAGAAACTTTTCTGTCGTGAAATATAATAAGTAATTAACTAGGTTTACAGTTTTAATGCTCATAGTATCTTGCCAGGGTTCATAGAAACAGGGAAAACCCTGGAGAACTCAGGGGAAATATTTGGGAAAAACCTAGAGAACTCGGGGGAAATATATGGGAAAAACCTGGAGAACTCAGGGAAGTTCCAAAAGTTGTATGAAAAAAGAAAAAAATGTTGGTGGAAGCTTACTATCAAGGGTCTGGTTGACAGATTTCGTTAGACTTTGAATGTCAACCAAGTCTTCGGGCTTCAGATTTTTATCCAGGTCTTCTCTAACTCGCGCAGTTTTTTGGATTCTTTGAAGAAAATAATCATCTTTATGAAATAGCGCAGTTGCTTGGCTGTGGGCAAAAAGCTGTAGTTTCTTATTCACACTTCTTTTCAAATCATCTTCCGTGTATCGCCTCTCCTCGGCAGTCCTAAACGCTTGCAAAATATCTTCAAAGGAAGCCATTTAATTAAGAATAAACTTGAAAACTTGGTGATATGTAGTATACTAGAAACTATTGTTTCATTGAAACAAGGCCGACGTTTAATCAACCTTTTTTAAATAACCCGTAAAATTAGATAAGCTGAATGACTGATTTTAATTTTTTTTTTTTTTAACAAATCTCGGTCCAAAGACTGATCAACTGTACTTTGTACATGCGTTCAACCTCCCTGGCTAGACCTAGCGGAACATTACACTAACCTAAACTATCACAGCATAAATACAATGGGGGGGGGGGTCAGTTATTACGGTTTATTCCCCTAATTTTAACGCTACGTTGATAGGTTACAAGCTTTTATTTTTGTACTGTGATCATGGTTCATACAAACCTGGAAAACTCGAGGATATAAATACTTGACAAAAAACACAGGGAAATTTGTGAGGTTTGAGTAAGTTTGTTATGACGTGGTTACTTCAATTTATAAAACACATATGGAAAAAAACTGGAAAACTCAGGGAAATCAGTTTTCTAGAAGTTGTATGAACCCTGTTTGATTATTTTAATCAAATGCAAGGTATCGAATTTATGTTTAAAACAATTTTAATCAATCCAAATACAGACATAAATATCACAATTAGTTTTAGATAAATATAAATTCAGTAACAGATAACATTATTTTTCATTATAATTATTATTTAAAAAGTATCAAACGTCGGGAGGCAATGTTAGATGTGTGCGAGTTTATTTCAATTTCACTCGTAACGTGAAAATTAAGCTTATTAGATTTATATAAAAAAGCTCACTTGAATATTTTCAATGTTTTTTAATACCGGCCTTCATTCTACCGTCCCTGTTTGATTATTAAAATTCGACTTATTAGCCAAGTTAGTCATACGACACGGGTCACACCCATTATTGTCAACATCTATCACTTATTCCTCTTCTTTCTTCTCTTCACCCGCTTCTTCCGCTTCATCTTTCCCGCCTTCATCCGCTTCCGGTTCGGGAGCGTCCTCTTCCGCGGCGGCTTCTGGTTCCTCATCCGGTTCGGGAGCCTTTTCTTCTTCCGGTTCTTCTTCTTCCGCCTCTGGTACTACATCTTCTAAATTAAGATCCTCGGCTGGTGGTATCGAAGATGTGGGTGACTCCCACGAAGGTCTGCTACCTTCGACTGTCCATATAGCGTCTTGCGTGTCCATCGGATGAACACGCCCGTTAAACATTTTGCTTTCTAGAAGTTGTTGGGCTTCTTCGGAAGCCGAAGCGTGTCGGCACAACGCGCACGCGCAACACATTAGAGACATTATTAGAATGAAAAAACCCGTAGCGCACAACATGGCCACTACCATCCATTCGGTTTCGTCCACTCTTTGGTTCTGATAGGCCGTAATGAGGACCAAGATGGCCCCCGTTGCGGCCATCATGATACCCGAAAAGGCACCGACCGTTGCACCACCGTAACACGCTCTCGTACCCGGACGCATTTTGAACTTAAAATTGTAGTTCGCTTAACTAACAACGTCAATTCTTCGCGGCGAGTTTGATTGATGCACCTGGGAGTCTGGGACTAGATGTTTTTCTTTATTTTGATTCAGTTTATGGTATTGTTTTGGTTTAATATTTCCTGTTGTCTTTGAGGAGGTACTTGTTATCCACACTCGAGAATGTAGCTATGAAGTACGACCTTTTTTAGGCTTAGCATTTTTCTTCTTAATGTCGTTGTGTTGGTGAGGAGTTACCCCAGCGAGCATTCTCTTTTATTTTCTAAGTAGGTTTTTCTGTCAGTGTAGTGTCAGCTCAGATCTGAAAGTAGAAGGTAAACCCATAAATTTACTACTAAATGGAATCTTTAGCCAGTAACTAATTACGCGTTGCTGAGTAATTACCCAGACAGTTACGAACCAGATTACACAACATGTCGCAAAAGTGTTTTTTAGCGCAACTGACCGTTCCTTTTATGGGAATTATATCTTAATTATTGCACTGCTATTAAATCAATCAATGGTGGTACAATTTAATCGCGAAATTGACACCCTGTTCAAAAAACCCGACTATTTTAGGAAAACATGGCGTTTAACTGAACCAAACCATTTTAGCGAAGGACATCGCGCGTATTTAACTAACTTTAGGCGATGTTCACTAGCTAATTGGACCAAGTCATCTTGCGACTTATTGCCACTTATCTAACGCCTTTACAATGCATAGAGGGGTGGTGGCTAGCCCCTATGCCACAGCTAACCGACAGCGCCCTATACTAACTATTACCGTTAACCTCTATTCAAAGACAATTGCTGCCCAAATACGGTTTACAAACTTAACCGTCGCTTAATTGTCTATTTTCATGCAACAAAGAAACCTCTACCCTATGGCAAAACGCGTGAGAGTAATTTTACAGTTTGGTTGACGCTATACCTCAAAAAACAATCGAAATGTGCAAATATAGATTTTAGAAGAGGCATGCATGCACGAAAATCCGATATACTTCAATCAAATTACGGGGTTTGTCCCAACACTTTGTTGGGGGCTCTCGATATTTACATGGAACAAGAAACGCGATATGATTGGCTTGATTGCTGCCAAGTTCAATGCCTTCAATATCAAATGTTTGGGATATACTTCCGAGAAGCTACAATGCATGCAGGGTCAACGACATATGCATTTTTGCATTGCTAGCTCTGGTCATACGTAATAACTGTATATTGACCAGTTCCGGGAATTGGGAAAAAACCGCTACATTTTTAGATACGTAGTGTCGAAAAGTCTGTTGACGGAAGGTGTTTAAGTGTTACTTAGGCCGTCCCCTCTCACGTATTAGCTATTAGAGAACAGAGAGACTCGGAACAAACGTTATTTATAATGGAAACTCGGCTATTCATTAGCTATAACACTGACAGGAATGCATTTTTCTCTATAGACGTTCGTTCAGTGTCCTCTGACTTAGAAGCAATTGAATTAAAGGCAGAAACAAGCAATATTGTCGTAATTATGACGTCATTATACGTTCATCCCCCAGCGTGTCAAAGAAACGTTTCCAAACCAAACTATTCAATATTAATGAGTAGACTTAATTGTTGATGAGGAATTATCGTGTTCTAAATAATGCAAGAAATAGCTATATGTTACGGGGATAGCTCCTCGCTCGATACTTTGACCTTATCTTGCGCTATAAAAGTAGTTGCCTCATGCACGGTTTTGCGTTATGATTAAAAGACTGAATTTGTTGTTGCAACTGGACATTTTAGCGTCGGTCGAAAATAGCCTTTGCGCAAAGATAATTCCACGTTAAGTCAACGATATTGATTGCAAAACCTTAGGGACATCCAAGTTTTCGGTGTTGTTTACTGTACAATATGGATTAAGGGACCCCAGATATTTCAGGGGTCTGAAACAGCTTTAACTTTGAGGTCCCTGGGTTCATGGCGCCCATATAGGTAGAGGAAATTGTATTTAATTCACAAAGTCACTCAAATTATTCAAACTTGACGTATTTGTGTCGAGTTTATGTTAGTATTCCGTGCATTTCCCTCGTTTGACCTAAATTGAGGGTCTTATAGCTAAATTAGGTCATTATGGATTTTGTCCCTCAAGAAACTTGACCATTCCACCGACGTGAATTTCTATTATCCCCTATGTTGTGAAAGGTTAGAATATACAGGGTGTTTCTGATAAGTCTGGTAGCATAAATTGAGGGGGATGTTCTTTGGGAAATCGACACCCTGTATATTCCAATACGTTCCAATATCTCTTGAGATTTTTATGATAGTCGTAGAAGGTGCACCCCGCCTTTGGTAATGGTCCCCAAACAGAAGGAATTGAACATCAAAATTACTTTAGATAATAATTTTTGTTTCTTCAAGATTTTATTGGTTGTAAAATTATTCCGTAGATATTTTGGGATTGACTAAATTGGATTATGACTTTTTAACGACATTTTTATACCTTACTCTAATTATCCGGTTTCCCCCTTGACCCTTGGGAAAATTCTCTGTAGGTTAAACAGAAAAAGAAGATAAAATTGATGGCTTTTTTAGTGTGTGTCCTCCTAATAGTCTACCTTTGATCTTTATTTAGCCACTGTTCCATTATGGGAGCGTTTGTTTTTGCGTCATTATCCGCTTTCCTGTTTATATTTAACCCTGTGATCTATATTTTCACCTCCCCCCAAATACTCTTGTTATTGAGATCAGGAATGCATACAGCCAACAGGAATCATCGTGCTCCCAAATATATCACATGTTAATTTATTTGGGACCGGGCTTGATGTATTCCTATTTGGTATTTATGGTTACTAGGCCCTAACCTAAACCCAAGGGAAGATCAAAACAACAAGCGAACGACAACGTTGTAAACAACACCACGTTGCCAAATGCTTAGCCAATTATGGATAGTGCTTTATTTTAATTTCTTGTTTTATTTGATAGGGGCAAACAGTCTAGAAAGATTAGAGGGGTCCTCAGAAGTTAAATTTTCCTTTTAGAAGTTGAAGCCTTCCTTAGAATTAATAACTTAATCAGTGAAAGTATTGGTTCTCTAAAACGGAATTTACCTTAAAACAATCTAGCTAATTGGCATAAGGGAAGAAAAGGGCTCTTTGAGTAATTAATTAGTCATTAGAAAATTTTTAAAAAATCTTAAAAAATTTGTCACATTTCAATGATAATTTTGACTATTGATCTTGGGTTTTTTTATTTGTTATAAAATTCGATTGGAGTCGGAGTGAATGACTCAACTTTATCAATAATTCGAAAGATTATTCGTCATTAAACATTTATAGTTCGCTTTTGCAAAAAGGAGTGGCAGAGCACTTGTTATAAATTATTCTAACAGCGCTCTTAACTGCAAAAGGAACATCCAATTTCGTTTTGTTTTACACCATTTGTAGCGAAGGCACTCAATTGATTAAGAGTTTAATTAATAAATTATGGAGTCTTACCTCGTAACAGGAAATTGGTTTGTCAATGGGTGCACGTGCCAATTCCACGCGCTCTTTCCCGCTCGATTCGCTGGCTGAATTGTTGAAAGTTCCCGCGTTTCTCGCTAGGTTTTTGTTTAACGTTTTCTGACATATTTTTCCGCGAAATCCTTCTCCTGTCACCGTCCACCGTCTGCGAATTAAAAGATACCTGCGTCACTACCCTGTTTTTTCGGGGAATATGTTAAATCACAAAGAAAGATGAAACTCTATTCATCAAGGCAAAATTTATTACCTTACCGTAGAAAAAGGGCGCGAAAAGCTTCCAAATTTAGTAACGGAACTGTCAGTAACTCTGAAGAGCTCCATACACTAAATTAAGCGAGCGCGGAATCCGTGGGCAGCTCCGCCGCGCTCGTTTGTATATTGTTTTCGTCACGCATTCAAGGACATTGCGTGCTAGAGTCCCGCTGCCCATGGTGGTCCAATCCCCGTTGGTCAAAAATGGGCGGGAAAACTCTAACTAACTATCCAGCAGAGTTGCGCCGCTTGCGTCAACTATACAAAAAGCGCGAAAATTTTTCATTTCTTACCTTTCCCGCGCGTTCTGGCTTCTGTTTCTCTCGTTGCTATGGTTACCAAGGCATTTTTGGCCGGAATGGTGGGTATGGAATGGATACGAGCAACCAGAGAAGAACGTCCGAGGTTTTTGGTTTTTTGTGGCGTTGACGTTATAGGATAAAACGAGAATAGATTGCGTAATGAGAGAGGAGGGCGCTGACAGGATGGTTTGCGAGTGTCAGGAAGTGTTCGGGAGGGATTGGTGGATATGATGGATGTTTCTTCTTGGGATGAGTTATAGGCCTAAATGAAATTCGATATTATTCTGGACCGTTGTGCATCTTGTTTGGGTTAATATTTTGCTAATTGCGTGACATTGTTTGGCCTATTTTTTTGGTTTTGGTGGTGTTTTTTAATTTATGAAAATGATGTTTTGACTCTGAAATTAATTAAGGAATTTTAGATATTAATCTTAATTAAAAAGTTTTGAGGTATTCGATCGTAGTTGTGGTTTAAAGTCGTTAGGAAATTGGAGAAAAAATTCCTGTTTTCCAGGAAAGGGGGAAAACGTCATGAAACAGGAAGCAATACAGGGAAATGTCAGGGTAGAGGAGTTGGAAAAGTTTAGGAATTGGCCTAATTATTTTTGGACGAACCGGAAACTTCCTGGAATTGATTTAAGACGTTTCAAAACGACTGGAAGGGAAATTCTGAAAACTTACTCGTTTTAAATTAAAAACTAAGAAGTTATAGGTGACACAACTCTATGAACTTGTACATTTTATACAACCTTTCAATTATGGGTTAAAAGGCTTTTTTTACAACAAAACCTACAATCACTCTTACGTTATACAAATATGGAACGAATACACAAAGGCTTTTTTGTATCCAAAGAAACCCTGACCCAATAAACACCTTATAATGCCGAACGTAACATTATTCGCTTCACTAAAGCTCCGAAGCCATTTGCTCAAAAGAAAGTTATTGATTGTTTGTCCCTCAGAATATAGTAAATGAGGCGTAACCGAGGGGGTATTCACTCTTGATTGATATTCTCTGTAAATGGATTACGGGTCAAATTGGGTTTAAATTAAATCAATTGGTTTTAATTTCAGGCCTTTGTTTGACTGGATGACGTCATGATTGAAATTTATTTGAAGGGCCGTACATGTTTGGCCATCAGCGAGGGATCAAGATTTTGGTGGTTTTATGTGCACGCGCGGAACCGAAACTAAATGACGCCACGATTTGTTCCTGAACGCGCATCTTAAACTTTGTGTGAACTTTGACGGAAATTTCTTTGAAGGGCCACGTTTGGCCATCAGCGAGGGATAAAGATTTTGGTGATCTTTCCGAACGGGCAGCTTAAACTTTGAACTTAGTGTGAACTTTGTGGTGCGTTTTAACGGTCACAATTGAACTTTACTCGATTATCTACGAGTTCATCGGGATGTCCAGCTTAATTGGTGAGTGAATAAAATGGCGCGCGCATTAGCTAGCGTTTAGGCCAGGGCGCTGCGTCCCATAGCCCTTTCCTTACAAGCTTATATACTTTCATACCAGAGCTCTGCGTCCCTTAGTCCTTTACCCTGTCAGCTCCCATAGTCCCAAACCCTAGTCCGCAACAGTCAGTTTTAACCATAGTGCTGCGTGCGCGATAACGAAATTTCAGGTCAAAGCGCAGCGTCCCATAGTCCCTTAACCCTAATGCGCAAATCTGGAGGACACCACACGGATCATGGCACCTTGAAACATCTTTTCTTCAAGTCACCGCCTCACCGGTGGAGCAGCTAGAGGCCGACCAACGAGGGTTCAAGTTTATTACGGTCCTACTTAGAGGGTCGTGGGAAAACTACTAAGCGTTGATTGTCAACGTACTGTGACATTGTAACCACGATTGAACGTAAAAATGTGATTGAAAAAGTTTCCCAAACGCGGTTAAAAGTTTTTAAAAGAGTCTCGTTTACGTTTATTTACCAAGTTTAGCTCTGTGAACTTAACGCGGAATAGGTTAACATCGCGTTTGTGCGTGTGTGTTTGTGACATCACGGACTTTGGATAACCAATTCGATCGTCTTCCTTGAAAATGTAAGTATCAGTTTAAAAAAATTCACTGTTTTTTGGTTTTGTCGCTCGCTTTGTTACGTCCCTTTGCTTTGTGTGGTAAATGACGTCAGACACGATAGCCATTTGGGTCCCATGTGTGATTATTGAAAGTAGTGGAGATTGTGCAGGATGTGTAAGGAACCTTTATAAGAGATTTCAGAAAAGGGGGGGGGGTCGAAGGTCATTGATAAGTCAGGTGAAATCGACCCACGCATCGAGAAATACTAAATATGGGTCGTCAGAGATGATCAAGTGGGTTCTGGTGAACGCCTAAAAATGGTCATAGGTTATTGGGAACATTTGGATAACATGGAAAAGACGCTCATTTTCATTTGGAAAATTTTATACCGAAGTGATTGGCCCCTCGGGCGTAACAGAGTTAGAAATGTTATATTACCTAGAAAGGCTAATGCGAAATTCCTTTTAGAGATATTTTCTATGAAAGGGGTCAAATGTAAATTTTCGAAAGGTCGAATTTAAAAAAAGGCGATTAAGAGGGGAAAGAAAACTTACAGGGTGAAAGAGCTAATGCATTTTCTACGAGCCCCTGTAAAAATGTTTACCCTGCCTTGTAAGGCACAAATTGTAAACTTTCAGATATAATGTAGTTGATCGACTGTTTCTTTTGTCTTTTTATTCAAATGAGTTATAAAATGATGCCAGACGAGGTTATAGAATTGTTAATGTATTAATGGTATTTAATGAGATTTTAATGCCTTTTTTTCCAAATGATGTAATGATTATACAAAAGCTATACGTAATGTTAAAAAGTGAAAAACAGTATTATCCAACATTTAAAGCATGTCAGTTAACATTTTAATACCCTCTTCAGACATGATTTTTAATGACTGATCTACAGGGTTGCCACAGTTCCTGCAATACCCGGAAAAGTCGGGGGGGCAATGAAAATGGGTGTAAATTGTCAGGAATTTCAAAATTAGGTCATGGTAATAGTTATTTATTTTTTTGCCAAAATAATCTTGGTTTTTCTACAAATGAAACTAGGTAATTTTGTCAGGGAAATACCGGTAAAGTCATGGAATTTTGAAATTAAATATCTGTGGGAACCGTTGTCTGAAGAGGGTATAAAGCGTGTACAAAAGACCATCTTAATCCATCCACTGTCCTAATCATAACATCATCAAATACGTATCTCTTAAGATTTGCTCCATCTCTGTTGAAGGGACTATAATTATACCTTGATTTTTCTTCATGAAAAATTTGATCGAAATATTTTTTTCCTTAACAATACAATACATTTAAAAAAAAATTGTATATATATATATTTAGCACTGTAAAATTATAGAGGGGGTATACAAATTTACAAACCACACTGAAATTTTAATTTATTTCCAAAAACACATTTTTAAGGCTGTATACTTTTAATACTGGCGGGTTATTTCTTTGATTTCATTTTAATTAAGATTGATTAAGAAATTAATTAAATTGGAGAGTTGGGGTTCAAGGCAGTACGCCGTTGCGTGGCGCTAAACTCCATAGAAAATAACTTGGGGATTTAAGCGCCACGTAGCGGTGTACTGCATTAATACAGAGAGATAGTCCTGGTTGCATCAAAGGCAGTGTCAAATTTTAATTTAGAAATATTTTTAAATTTGCTAATTATATACCTCCAATATTTTAAATTAATTTCTGTTTCAATTTATTGATCATTCGGCTGCCATTTTTGTTTATTATCAATCGTCGTCTTCATTATCCGTCATATCGACCACTTCGGTGTCGTCTGTTAATCGAGGTCCATTTGCGCAAGCCGCGCACGCGCAACCCAACATAGCTAGAAACACTATGGCAAAACCGGCGGCGACGACTGCCGCGACGCAAGCCCACGTGGTTTCATCCAAAACTTGAGAGTTGTAAGTGGCGACTAATATAACGATGACCCCGGCGCAGGCCACCATGACCCCTGTTAGAATAGCCACGGCTGACGCTCCGCAACACGCCCGGACTCCTTTGGTCATTCCCATCCTTAACTTTCGTCTCTTGAAAGAACCTGTTTTGTTTTAAAACACTGCAGGTTTGAAAAGAAAATAGGAAATTAAAGATTAATAAACATTGTTTGGTATTGATGGATGAATCAATCAAAGAAATTGACTTTAATGTCTTATTTTTTAAATAAGATCAGCGAAGAAATAATAAACAGTGAGGACTAGAGTAATCCGCTAAATCACATCATTTTTATCACATTAAAATTTCAAAGAACCTTGATATGCCTATATCATATAAAAGACATATCCTTATTTACTTTTCCACTCGCATCTACATTTAATCTGTGCTTAGAAATATAGAAGGACCTTGATATACTATAATCCAAACCCCTTGCTCGCACCGTACCGTGCTTTTTGTAAATCTTATGACGTTTTTCATTGGCTGCTAACAATCTTCCTTCCACCAATGGAGCAATATTAAATTAGACATAGATGCATGATTCATTTAATGCAATTTTAAACTGACTTTCGTTGTCAATCCAAGAAAATTACTCCATAGATTAGAAAATGCCAATGGAAAACGGACTAAATTTTAAGGAATTGGATGAGGAAAATATGAATCTAAAGTTATCCATATTCACTTTGAAAATCTGGAGATCTGGGAGAAAAATGAGTGAACGCCTGTAGGAGCGTTTTCGTTTCAGATTCGGGCGTATCTCGCGGAAGTTAGCATTCAGGGGCGCGGTGCTCTAGAAACGTGCGCGTGCTGCCTTTGCCGCGTTTCTTTTTCTTTACCTAGATAATTTTTTTTTACGCTCAATTGATAATATTTATAATAGGCGTTTTGGTGCAATCACGGAATTACCCGCCATATGATTTCCGGTTCCTGCACGTTAAACTACCACCTTGAATTTAGGCTTAAGTGTCAAGTTCATTTGTGCAAGCGGTAAATAATAAAAATATCCTTGATAAGAAGATTTTTTTTTTTTTACTAAGTTGTTGTTACTAAGGGCTAGGCATAGCTAGCTTAATCAATATCATCAGAAAAACAAGTGTATTTCGTAGGTACGTAGTTAAGTATTGTTTTGGTGGACTCTTGAATATTTTCCCACGGAATTTTTCGTCTCAAGATACTGTTCTTAATATCGCGATTGCTAAAGGGAAATAGACTTAAGAGAATGAATGTGAGTTAGTGGGGTGGACCCCAGTTTCGCTTTCTTTTCTAGTTCATTTGGTCCTCCAATCAGCGGTCTTAATTTATTATTACGTTTTATCCTTTTTTTCTTTGACATTCTGTCACGGCACTTTATTTGATAAATCTATATGCCGTTGCTATTCCCGGACTTCCTGGAATGTCCAGGAAAGACGTGGGGAAGTTCGTTCATACTGAGACAAAATCTCATGGAACAAACTTTGAAATTCGTTCAAATAAATAGGTTATGAATGATTTGTTTAGCAATATTAATTAGTTATGAAAATTATTTATAGAGTTTTTGAAATTATGCCATTATTTTGTGGAAAAAAAGCCAGGAATGTTTATTTCAACCGACATTTTTCTTTGAAATTCGTAGAATTTTGAATTTAAAAAACTATTCAATGGAATATTTTTTAATATTACTTCTAAAATTTAGGGAAAGGACAAAATTTCTGGGTCCTGCTGAGGTTAATTTATTAGCAATTTTCAAGAATAATTAAAAATTCCTATATATTCTATACGTGATCAGGTAAAATGCCCTGAAAAATGTTGTAATGTCAAGGAATTAAGAGCGCAAAAAACCACATACCTGTATTTCGAATGGCCTACTCCGCTAACTGAATTCCAATTGGGTATCGTACAGTACTTGTTTTATGACTGTTTCATAGCCGCGGTATTTATTCGATTCCAATATATATATAATATTTGCAAAGCTCAACAGGTACAAAACTGTATCGCGCGAGTTGACTAACCCGTGTCAGGCAGCAGCGCGTCCCTGTAACGTTAGATCATTATAGTTTTGTTGGTTTGTTGGTGGTAACTTGGAAAGTAGCGTTGTTTCTTTTTGGGGTCGCCTCTCCCCTGGTTCGAGAGCGTGGCATTAGGAATCGAACGCGAATCTTAAACGTGTCACGTGTCATACTTTAATGATCATTTATTTCGTTTGAAGGGGTTTGTCACTGTATTGACCGTTTTTCCGCGTCGTTGTTGCTATGGCAACCTTCCGTGGCAATTATAGCAATAGAGTAAAATGACATCTAGGTTTAACCAAGGGAAGTGTTCTGGGCGGCAAAGTTTGAGGGAATACGACACATGTCGGCGATCCTACCCTATAGGTGCCGACTGTCCCGTGTCCGCCGGAGGTGACTTACCCCAATTCCACCTTCCGTCACCCCCCAAGTAAACCTCATTTCCTTCCCTGCTTATCCACATACGACCTAGCGGCCCCCGTCTGTGCTGGGCCGCGTAGGGTCTCCCGCTCCATTCTTCCTGGTGCTCAAGGCCTAACGGCTAAGCACTAGTGCTCGTAGGTGGAAAAAAAAAAAAAAAAAGGGAAGTGTTCTGATATTCTTGGGTTTTTTTTTGCCCTAAGTTCATAAGGCATCTTCCATAAGTTTGTCTCTGGTTACTGATGAGAACTTGTCATGAAATGATTGAACTAGGTCAGAGACGCCTGGTGAGGTACTGTCAAAGGCTTAGTATAGGCTCACTAAATAGGAAGATGGACTGTAAAACAGAGTGTAGTCAGTTCTCGCGTCGTTCTCAAACTTGTTCTCAGGAAGCTTCTAGCATTACGAAGTGTAGGGAAGTGTCATACTTATGGAACATACCTTATAAATTTATGTTGTTATTTAGTCTAACGCCGTTTTCCATTGAGTAACTTTTGTATTAAATATTGCTTCATGGTGGCAGATTGCTAGCAGCTAATTATAGTTTTAACTGGTTTAATTAGGTAGGAGGAGGGTTACGATGTACTCGAAGAATTAAGTAAATCATGATATACCCAATTTGTTAAACGCCAGCAAATGATTATTTTAATCTTTGACAAATTATCAAATGATAATAAATGTTTTTAGCCGATTACATCAATGAATGATAAAGCTATAAATAATAAAATACACTAATATTTTGGTCATGGGTACATTACAATGTTAAAATATATTCTTTTTTTTTTTTCATCTAAATTAGATTAATGAACTTTGTATTTAGTTTAAAAAAAAAACAAATTAAAAATAGAAATAGTATCAACAAAAGTCGATAACAGTTTGTTTTGTTAAAAGTTTTATGTATGTACATATCAGTACATAAGTAATGATTCTACGACAAGGGAAGGGTCAAAGTTCACACGGGTGTCTCGCGGTAAAACATGATGGCGGTACTCTCATTAACGTCTAAGTCTTCATAGGAAGCCCTGGTTAAGGTGCTGCTCCAACTAGTTGGCGGGGGAACGTATATGTTACCATTGTACTTGTCCGAGGCCGGGTAGGCCAAGTGGGTGTCCAATGACCTGGTCTTGTACAGAAAGTCCGTTTCGCGGGTGACAATTGACGACTTAAAGGGTACTTCCGGCGGTGCTTGTTCGATTCTGATAATCGGAACCGTCGTCTGATGATGACTGCTTCCGTTGTTGTTGTTTTTACGACCATTCGCGCTTTCGTTGGGTTTTTCCGCGTCAAACCGGATGTAAACGCCTTCGTGCTTCTTGCAAATGCCCACTTTAGCGCCCGTGATGGGGTTGGGTCTCTTTTTACCGTTTTGATTGCACCAATCGGATCGTTTATCCGGTATGGAGACCGCGACGACGATCAAAGCTCCGCCCAATGTCGCGCACGAGATGCCGGCTACTAGGACCACTAGCCAGTTGCCTTTTGTCGTTACGGGGTCACTGGACAAAACCATCAGGCCGATACCGCAAGCGGATAGGAACCATCCTACGAGATAGGTTGCCAAGTGCCAGGAACAACCGGAGGGTTGAGGGGATAAGCTGGCCATTCTTCTACGTTGGCGCTAGAATTGAAAGTTAAAAATTTTCTTTAGTTATGAAATATTAGTAAACCCAAGAACTTAAATTCCCCCTTGTACTGCCTTGCAACATAATCATGCATGGAACAGTATTCTTCTCTTCAAAGTAATTGATCGGACCACGACCTTCGAGAGGGAGGGCCCTATGTCCGGTACCTCGAGAATTGAATAACGAAGAATACTATTCCCTGATGTACTTCCTAAACTAATAATACTTAAAATTAATTTAATTACATCACTCTCAATCAAATCATTTTCCGAGGAACTCATGGTATACATCCTGCATTTGCTTAACATCTTGTTCCACCTTTCGCTAACTTTTCCCCGTAGAATACTGACAAATCTTAAAGAAACCAATCCCTTTTTAAATGGATTAACTCTGAGAAAAAATAGGGAGACGGTGCTACCAATGCAACTAATCAATTAGTAGTTAAGTAATAACAATGTTTTTTATTACATTGGCAGTATCGTCGACCTAGATAATCACAGAGTTTATTTGATAAATATTTATTCTAGAAAATTTATGTTTTTAAATAATCTAATTCCAAGGGTTATGGTTATGGTTATTTTTATTTTTTTTAATTATTATTTTATTAATTAGAGCTATTATTTTAGAGCCAATAGAGCAAGGTAATCACATTGTTTAATCTCACCCCTACTTTCTTCTCTATTGGTTCTAGATCACAGAACAGTATTAAAAACTAAAAACCACTAAAGAAGTACTTTCTATTAATTTGTTTATAATCAAAAATATAATTATTATTTTAAACCATCTATTGTTTTAGAACCAATAGAGACGAAGGTGGAAGATAGAAAAGTAATGAAGTTGTCTAATTTCGCCATGCCTTCCTCTCTATTGGTTTTAGATCACAGGACAAACTATTAAAAAGAAATATATTTGTTCTTACTTAGTTACGTAATTTGAAATTTCCAGAATCAATTATTTTTTTCAAAATAAAATAGTCAAAAATATTGCAAAAAACCTCCCTTTCGCTCCGATGGCAAATTTACTTTTAAACTAAAAATCCTTTTAACCAAGTTTATACTATAGTTGCCTGCCTGGGCTAAGGATGATGCACTTTGGAAATATTTCCCAGGACCGCGTGTAAACTGAGGAGAGGCGGGTGGTGGTTCTTCTTTTGTTAAAAACTTTCGCCTATTGAAATGCGAGGCTTCCCTCATTACCCTACTGTGCTGATACAGTTTTCGCGCCCCCCTAAAGCCCCCCATAAATAAACTTGCGAAAACTCGACTCTACAAGTATTTCGAACCAAGATAAATCGAAGTCAGAAGGATAGGTTGGAACGTTGGGACTTCGTCGGTCCCATATTCGCCATTTTGGGAGTATTTTTAATAAGATGTTTAAGTTTGTAAGTAAGTAACCCTTAATGGCTACCAAGGTCTGGTAACTTTGAAGCCCCATCTAACGTCTATGTATTCACATACCGGATGTTACTTCAAAGCAGACAATATTGAAAAGAGTCAATAGAGAGCTTTCAGAAATTCAGATGGGATAGTAGTACGTCACACCCTCCCAAGTCCTACCGCTGTTCTGGTAGCCATATTGGGTGGTCTCAGCTTCATTCATGCTTTAAAGTTTAAACCCACCAATATGGCAGCGTAAAAAATTATGTCACGAGACTCAGCTCCTCCTCCAACTGAAAGCTCTCATAGTACTGAGAGGGGAGGAGCTAAGGAGACATGACGTCAATATTGGTATAGTCTAAATTCTATGGCCTGAGCTGACGACTCAGGCCAATATGGTCGCCGAAACCGAGTTAAAAGATAGGAATTTTTGACGTCACGAGAAAATTCGTTTTAACAGACTGTTCAAGCCATTTCACACTCACAGTCGTATGATTGATGACTGGTAAAGGAAATACAACCTCATTTTGAAATCTATTACCCTTGACTGTCAAATGGAAAAAAAAGAAAATTCTAAGTTTGGGCCCCCCACAATCTCCTTTTTTGGGGGGAAGTTAAGTTCAAGATCGGTGCTAAAGGTTACTTTGAAGCGCGCGTATTACTTGATCTACGGTTTGGACAGGTTCCCGGCTGGTTCCCGTTAGTTTTTGTCACGGGGGTCGAAGCCTAGATGGTTCCAGAAACCCTAGAGTGGCTGGATACTTTCCCAATTGGTCTTTTCTTGTCCTACCAAACACCCAGAAAATTTACGAGTGTCCGATATGGGGTTAAAACATTTTTTCTCTCTGAAAATCTTGACCCTCCCTAGTCCCTATTTAGGGTGAGGGTAAGGGGTGATGTCTATTTTGACAAATTCTTTTTTTTTTTTTTTTTTCTTTGGGATAAAGAAAATTTGCAGCCAGTCACGTGTTTCCTTTTGATTGTGAGAGTGATAAAGGCGCGCGTGCGTCGTTTATAGTTTAGTAATGGTGGGAAGTGGTTTGTTACTTCTCGTTAACTAGAAATTAAATAGAGCTAAGCCTAGTTTTATTTTAGAATTTTTTTTAAACGGTTGAATAGTGAGTGATAGAGATAAAACGCGTTTGTGATTCGTAAATTTATCATTTATCCTAGAATTGGTGAGTCAAATTGGTTTTGTACGTGGAAGTAGACGCATATTCAAAGTTCTTGTTTTCTTTTGAATATTTTGGAATATCTGGTTACTGAGGGTATTCAATTCAATCGTCATTTAATCTCTAATACCATAAGTTTATAAGATATGTTCCTTCCATAAGTTTGTCACTGGTTACAAAATGGAGCTTGTCATGAAGTGATTGAGGTAGGTTATAGATTCGAGGTAAAGCGATGATTGCCTGGTCAGGCGCTGTCAAAGGCTTAGTAATGCAGACTAAATAGGACCTAGATGGAAGTCTCGCAAAATTAACCACCGAGTGTAGGACTTCAATTCTCTCTAGCATTACGAAGTAGGTGTAGTGTTATACTTATGGAAAATATCTTATAAACTTATGGTAATACTGATAGAGATGTTTAAGTGGTGCCTCTTTTAGGCTATGCTCTAGTTAGCGAGGGCTTTGTATTTCTATGTCATTGGTAGTAGTTCAAAGGTCATATGAAATGGGCGACATATTAATTCTAATTGGAAACGATGCCGATACCTTGACTGTTTTGGTAGTTAATCCAATGGTTTTAAAGCAAATGTCGGCGCCCCTAACATGCTGGCTAATCTTGTAGGCGATAATTATAACTTGTCAAAGGCAGGAACCAATCAGAATTGTGTTGGTTTCTTCGAAAGTAATCAATGGAATGATCTATACGGTACATGGCCTTCACTGACTGTTTTGGTCAATAATATTTTGATCAATTTATAAAACCCAAACATTGAAAATTAATTTTAAATTAGTTCCACGTCCGGTTTCTTTCACTCCTCGTATTACACCGTACGACCACAATTCCGGATTACGAACCCCATAGAGATCATTCCATATACTACGGGCTTATCATTAAGTACTGTTTTGGCATCATTAATCCGAAAATAATAGATATAATCAACAAATTATTGTGTACCTGCAGTGTGAAAAAAAAAAAAAGAAAAGAAAATACCCATTTCGATACGCCCCATTATTTCAAAACCATAAAAAAAACTATTTTTGGTAAAATGCAATGCAATGCCAGGCTTCGGTATTTTTGTTAACCTTGAAAATTTCAAACCAAGCGTATCGCGCTCGTTCGAACCAGGAAGGAAGTTGGGTCCAAGCACAAAATAAATATTAAATATCCCTTATTTTAAAAATGCTTAGTTGTCTCCCTTGAAAAGTGAGTTTTTTAAGACGATTTACGTACCTTACTTAGGTTGAAAAACCGATTTGTTTTTTGGGCATGAGGTTGTTGCCGCGATGTACAGGGTGTGCTTCAAAAAAGTTCAGTTCAAAATTCATTTCCCATAGCCTAGGACTGTAATTCAGTCCCATGGGAAATGAATTAGCCTTATTCCTGATCAGCGCCATCTACCCATAGCGGCGACTTTGAGAACTACTGTAAGCGGCAAGCCAATCAGATGTCGCTAAAATCTGGTGACGTCATTTTTGGTAAGACCCCCCCCCCCTAGAGCGCCAGTCAGTGACGTCACCAGATTTTAGCGACATCTGATTGGCTTGCCGCTTACAGTAGTTCTCAAAGTCGCCGCTATGGGTAGATGGCGCTGATCAGGAATAAGGCTAATTTTGAGTCGAAAATGTAACTTCAATCTCCATTTTGTTACCAAGGGACACGGGTTTAAAGGCCATGATTAAAGTGTTTTACGGATGACCCCCTTAAATTTAAGTTAGAAACTGGAAAACACCAGGTTTACAGGTTATGATTGGAGTGTTTTATGGATGACCCACCATAAATTTAAGTAATAAACTGAAAAACAATGATTGCTAATTTAATTAAGGGGCCATCCCTAAAATGATTACTAATTTAATTATTTAATTATGAAGTAATCCATAAAACACTCTAATCATAATTTGTTTCGGGTTCCCATAGGGAAAATGCTATAGAACATTTTCGACTCAAAATTGATTTCCAATAGAACCATGCCACTGTACTAAGATCCTGTAATTACCCTGGACCTTTTTTTACACCCTGTATAGCATCCATCTAAACTAAACACTTTGAAATTGAGGAAAAAATGCCATTTGCGAAAATAAAATCACTCTTAGATTTTTTTCGACAGAAAACATTGACGTGTTTATTATAGCTTATGTTTATTTTTTTTTTATCAAATTGGTGAAATATTAAAATATAGTTTATCAAGATTTGAATATACTGATATGGAAGGGAGGTATCGTTAGTTTTTAAAAGCACTTTCTACCGTTATTTCTTTGGTACGATTTCAACTTGAAATATTTTGGGGAATGTTTCATATTTTCTTATTATTTTTGTTGGAAAACGAATCTCTAGGTTTGACAGAAAACTTATTCACCCAAAACGGCTATTGTTTAGAATATGCTTTTTTGTATTTCAGTTTTAAAGTTCTGCGCGAGAAATGATGTATGCCCCCCTCCATTTTAAGTATGATTTGAAATCGATTAGCAGAAATATATAACAGAGAAGTTATGAGATATTATGTAATGCCATCCTTCTGGATGTTTCTGGTTAATTTTATGGTCAAATCATAAAATAGGATATAGTTTAACATAAGATATGTTTTAACAAGTTTGTCACTGGTTATTGAGAGCTTGTCATGAAGTGACGTATAAGTGAAACGTCATAGATTAATTCTGCGGTCTGTCAGAAAGCCCTTTTTATTTAATCCATTTCATAACTTCGGGTGTATCTGCTTTTAATATTTTTCCCCATTTTCTTACACATATTGGAAAGTTATCTCGGCTTTCTTGGTATTGAATTCGTAAGATGATACGGCTTAACAGAGAAAGTTTTGGGATGCATAAACAAACTAAAAAAAAAAAGAAATGAAATTGTATTTAAATAGCTTCATTAGCGTATCTTTATTTGGAATTAATTAAAGGCGGACTGCATTTTATTGTTTATTTTAAGAACAGCCAGCGATGAACTGTTTCCAGGCCCAACATACGTGTACTCTTATTAGAGAGAGATTTGCATTCCGTAACCTTTTTTCTTTGCATTTCATTAACGATTCAGTAAAGCGGAATCAACTTTTTGCTTTTTCTAATATTCCAAGGCACGCTCTTTAAAAATATAAAAATAAAACCAAAAAAAAACGAGGGGATAATAACTCGGCGTAATCAGTGTACACGACTTTACTAATAATAATACTTAGGACTGGTGCCCCCTTTGTTTTTCTACACACTAGTGTCCAAAATAATAAGCTGGTCCTTGGGACTGGTTCCACCTTAGTTTTCCTACCCCTAGTGTCCAAAATAATTTACTGGTCCATAGGACTGGTTCCCCCTTATTAGTTTTACTCCCCCCTAGCGTCCAAAATAATTTACTGGTCCATAGGACTGGTTCCACCTTAGTTTTCCTTCCCCCCTAGTGTCGAAAATAATAAACTGGTCCATAGGACTACTTCCCCCCTTTGTTTTACTTCCCCCTAGTGTCCAAAATAATAAACTGGTCCATAGGACTACTTCCCCTCTTAGTTTTCCTTTCCCCAAGTGTCCAAAATAATTTACTGGTCCATAGGACTGGTTCCACTTTAGATTTCCTTCCCCCTAGTGTCTAAAATAGTAAACTGGTCCTTAGGACTGGTTCTCTCTTAGTTTTCCTTCCCCTAGTGTCCAAAATAATAAACCTGTCCTTAGGACTGGTTCCCCTTTAGTTTTCCTACCCCTAGTGACCAAAATAATTAACTGGTCCTTAGGACTAGTTCCCCCTTGGTTTTCCTGTAGATTTGTAATTAATAAACTGGTCCCTAGGAGCAGTAACAAACACTTATTTGAATTTAAAACTAGTCCAAGCAATTAATAAACTGGTTTTGAACCAGAGCAAGTGTACAGTGAACTTGAGTGTGGTTAGCCCCTCGAACTTGCTCGACTTAATATGGCACGCGCCTTAATCGCATTGGTACCTTTAATGTCGGATTTATTTTTTTTAACTAATGCTTCGCAACGTTTCCTTTACTTAATTATATATGTTACGTCATATACTCGGGTGACTATTTACGTAAGCACACTCTTAACTTATTAGCTAGATATGCTAATGAAGGCGTGACTCATTCCATGATTAGTTTCTTTTTCTTGTATTTTTTTTTTTTTTTTTTTCAAGTTAGGTATAAAGTTAAAAGTTATTTTAATTAGTTTTGGATTGTTATTAATGTGTGTGATAATTTACTGTTAAGGTTGGGTTCTAACATAGGAAAGAAAATTACTATAGTTATGTTAAAAATGTCAGGGTTAAATTAGCGATTTTAAAAATTTCAGGGAAAAGTTGGGGAAATTTGTGATTTTTTTTTTTTAATATCGGGGTAAAATTACTTCAGGTAATTAGAGATTTTTCAAAAGCGTGAGTGTAAAATATGGGATTTTAAAAATTTATGGGAAATCAGGGATTTTAGAAGTATCAGGGAAACATTAGTTAGGGAAAATTACTTTAAGTCTGGTAATTTGGCAACCTTGTTGGGTTGAATTAGACTTATCAAACCTTGTTTCCTAATATAAATTGGATTGAATTTAGCTTACTAATTTGTGTTTTAAATTGGTCAAGGTTTTGATATTTAAAATGTCTACACTCAAAATATTTCAACACCTACACCTATTGTTTCTGAAAGACTTCAGTTTTACAAGCCTTATAGCCCTTAAGTGGCTTAGACTCCCCCTTAGAGTATGAATTTTAAACAGTTTAAATTACAAACCTCTTAAAGAACATAAATGCCTTTCAAGGGCTGACAACAAGTAACTAACTTAAATTGTCTTTTGCGCCGTCACTTAATCCTAATTAAGATTGTTTATGAACGACGTTATGTAGTAAACTTAAAGTTTTAATTGGGTATGAACGAATTAGAAGCGTTTGCGTGTAATTAACCCGTATAACGCGTTCTTGTTTGTTGCAACCCACGAGTCCTTATATAGTCATTCGAATTTGAAGTATGAACTAAACCCTTAACTTACAAAATGAGTATGACTGAATATTTCCAATGAAATTTCTTTTTAAAAAGTTTTTTTTAGGGGTTTGGTGATGCAAGGAAAATTGTGTTTATCTCCTCGAGTTAGTCGCTTCCTACGTTTTCCGTCCGTTTTTCTTTTCATCTCTTTCTTTCTCTTTTTACTAAGCTAATTACTGGGGCGTATTAATTATAAACGGAACTAATTTGATTAAATAGCTTGAACGATTTATAATAATAACAATAATAAAACGCAACGGTTATTTTTACTTTGAAGGAAGATAAGAGGGTTCGGTGAGTTATTCTTTTTATGGGGGTTTTATTTTTGAAGGTATAGCGAAAAGAATATCTGGTATTTTGAAATAATAGCGTTTGAATTTTTAATTTTACACAGAATTTTAATTTCGCTAATTTTGAAACGTTTGGGATTTGGAAAAATGGGTGTATTAGGGAATTGTTTTTCTTACAGTATGAACTAATATCTGCACACTATGTAGGCCTATTACATTGAAATGGGCAGATCGATTTTGTCGATAATTCTTATAGTACTTGCTAAGTTATTTCAGCCCCAGTAAATATTTAATTTGCTAAAGCTGAAAGAGTCCGTTATGGACACCTGTTCTCGTGTAAATATGTGAACGCTTCCTACACAGGTTTCTCTATAGAGTCCGAACGACACGCGATTGAATTGACAATTCCTATATAGAGAAATTAATCGTTCTATTTTGGTCTTACCCAAAAAGGAAAAAACTAAAGTTATCAAAAGATAGACTTTAATCAAACTTGGCTATAGAAGTGTCTACTGGAATATAATTCGCGGTATACTTGGGATAATTTGTTTAAAATTGATTGAGGGTTAAATTTATATTTTTAATATTAATATCAACGGTGTATTGTTAAATTTAGGATCAACTAATCTTGTTTGTTTTCAGTTTTCGATTGCTAAAATCTCTAGAAAATTCTGTATTATCGCTTATCGACTGGGAATACCAAACCATCTCATTTTAGGTGTATTTCTCAATACTTGGTAATTTGGAAGTAGACCCCCTTCTTAATATACTTTTAAAGTGCAGTAAATTAAACTATAAATAATTATGAAAAGTGTGTCGATAATTAACGGACGATACTTTGCAAACTTAACTGCAATTAAAACTATTAATAGAGTATTGACAGTGAGCAGACAAGTATTGCCAGTCGTTTCCTTTGTAACGTGTGCAGTTGAACCGCTATCTATAACAGATACTGAAAAGCTTGTAGTATTCTGTGTTGATTCAGTATTTATCCTTCAGGTACAAAGCTGCATGCAGGAGATGCTCTAATAACAAATTACTGGTTGGCAACCCTTGAACCGCAGTAAAAATTAAGAAACGTGCACGGTTAGAAATTTCCTTATCCTTTTTACTGCACACTATTCTATGTAATAGCACTCCAACATTGGTTCTTTCTAACTGATTTCACATAGAAATAGAAATAAGTACCCCTGGTTCTTGAAGCGTTATTGATTATCAGGAAGTGGCTTCTAGATTTAAATTTAAAATTTTAAATGAAAGAAAAAATAATTACCTTTAATATCAAACCATCCTTCGAGTAAATCCATGAACATATCTTCGTAACTTTCAAACATGAACATAACGTTAAGTCGCCCGCATTCTTCTATATCAGTAACACCACCACATTCACCAGACGCCCCGAAAGTTCTCCTGCCTCAAGTTCTGAGTGTCTTCTTTCCAAACATTATATTTTATCATCCAACCAGTAACATTACCCGGAGAAGATATATATACAATTTTGTTTTTTTTTCTTGCAAGCTTGTTTAGATATACATTTTTTATATATACACATATATATATATTTATCCTTTTAAAAAGACCATAAGCCACCACCAACCAGACATAACACGTAACTTTGGGGCATAGAATAAATAGTTTTAGTACACTGCACTATTTTCTGTGACGAAATGAAAGCAAGCAAGCAAGCTTTTACTACTAAAAACGCGCGCTTAAAATTTTCTCTCTTTCTCTCTCTCTCTCTCTCGCGCCTTTTTCCGTTTTCACCCCCGCTAGGCGCATGCGTTACGCTTCACGGGCTTTCACATTTTCTTCTAAAATTTTTACTTAACTTACTTCCCAAAGGGGAACATAATAGTTTCACAGAGGTTTCGGATTATTTAGTCTCTGCTGAATGGATAGAAAAAAATATATTTAAGTTTTTTTTTTTCGTTTTTGGAAATTTGAAACGTATCCGATGGATATTCATCCACCCCCCAGATTTGTATTCCCCCCTCCCACCGGGTTTTTTACGCTGTCTTTGCTTAAAACTCTTACAAGAAGTAATATCTAGTTTATTAGGGAGAAGTTATTAAATTCACCACATTTCTACTATAGCTTTATCTCCAGTCCAAACGTAGATGTGTCCGGAGTTAATCCCCGCCCCTCTAAATTACAACCAGCATCTCATTGGTTCTTGAAAAACTCACGTCAGCTCGACGCGAATGACGAAAATTACAGGAGAGGCAGCGAAATAGCCAGGCCTCCTTTTACGTCCCCCCTTGTATTTTGAAAGGGGGACTGGGACTATGGCGCGCGAATACTTTGGCATCTTCTCCCTAATAAATTAGATATCACTTCTTGCCTCTTCTTAACTAAATGAAAGGTTTAAAAATCATTTGAAAATGAGTTCAAAATCTAAAAGTCAATATATAATTTATATTGGTAATTAATATTTTGTATTATATAGTTTTCCTTTTTCTTTCTTTGGGTTTTGGTTTCGCCAGATTGCAATCGTTCTTTTTTTAAAGAACGGACCCGTGGTGTATCTTGATTATTTATTAATTTAGTGTAGAGGTAAGTGAGTAAAGGGGAAATGTTTATTGAATATTCAATTCAAAAGAATTAAGATTTGTATACATGCAGGTGTACTACTACCTACTACAACAACTTTGCGTTTGTTGCTTTTTATCATTTATCTTTTTCAAAAAAAAAAAATCAGCTTGACAGTCTGAAAAATCTCGGAACGTTTTGTAGGATGGGATTATATAATAGATCATTTCATTAATTTCTTGCATTTTAAATAGAGTAATATGAATTTTAGGGACAAAAACGTACATAGCGACGCATGCTTGGTTTGTCAATTATTTTTTTTATAAAATTCTACGAAACACTTGGTGTCAAAATGAACTTAATTAAGTTGATCAACCCCAACTTCGATCTTTGAACTTCCCCATACATAACTGTCGAACTTTTAAAAATCATAGACGACGGGAAACGCCAACCAAACACATCAATCACTTATTTTAGGAACAAACATAAGTATATAACTTAAAGTTATATTACAAATAAGTCTCCATTGGTCACTTCTTAACTTACTAATTTGTTAACAACTTGAAAACTACTTATAACCAACCTCATTCTGTAAGCCTTTTTCATTTACGAGTTGCATTATAAGCATAAGTTTATAAGATATGTTCCGTTCCATAAGCATGACGCCGCCTATACTTCGTATAGAGACTTACAGCCCGAGCTAGTTCTAGCAGAACGACGGAAGCTAGAATTGAAGTCCTACACTCGGTGGTTAATTTTGCAGGACTTCGATCTAGGTCCTATTTTGTCTGCATTACTAAGCCTTTGACAGCCCCTCACCAGGCCCTGAATCTATGACCTTAGAACGTCACTTCATGACAAGCTCCAGTTTGTAACCAGTGACAAACTTATGGATGGAACTTATCTTATGAACTTAGGCTAGTATAACAATAATTAAATGGGAACTCTACAATACAAATAATGGAGTTGTGTTTTAGGTTTTTGCGAAAGTGAAATTAAAATTACTAGATAACAATGGACAGGTAGAGTAAGGAGGCCATAGAAACGCGATGGAGTGTAACTTGACGTAATCCCCCTCTCTCTATCTCTCTTTTACATCCGCTATTTTAAAGTTAAAATTACCTATATAAACCCTATAGTGTCTTGAACAATTAATAAACAATACAGATATAAATTGATAATGCGATGAAATCCCTAAGACAGACAGCTATAGTCTTGGGAGAACCTTGGCCCATTCACCAAATTCGTAACCCCTTCCCTCTCTCTCAACAATCGGGACTCTTTGGTTGGTTTTGCGTATTGTAAAACCGCTGAAGATGAAATGGTATTCATTAAGTAACCTTCGCAAAATTTGTTTCCGGGTTGAATTTATGGGAAATTTCTAAGGCAGAATTGTTTTCTTTATTGAAAAGGCAATTTGTAAAATTATTATATATTATTTTAAATTGGAACCGTGTTCCTAGTTACAATATAAAAGATGATATTAGCGTTTTGAGTTATTGCAAGGGTTTGAATCAGGGCCGGAAATAAGCACAGGACACTGTCCAATTAAATTATAAAATGTCCCATAAATGTTTTTAAAAAACTTAAGAGGGTCACTTGACATTTGACCTATAAATATTTCAGAAGTTTTTATAGCTTGACTGTTAAGAGGCGACACTATTTATGCACACTCCAGTGGACAATGTCCTTTAAATTTTAAAGTCAAAGGGGTTAGTCACTGGACACATGTCCTATTAGAAATTTTTCATATTTCCGGCACTGGTTTGACCCCACGTGTAAGGCAGACGACGTTGGGGGTATAAAATTCTATTTTGGACCACGTTTATTTTTTCTATGCCTTATTCACTAACTAACCTCACGCTTAGGCTCCAGTAAATTAACCTAATTTAATATCGTAGATAGACAACTAGTTTTTCTAATTATTTTAAATTATCATTCGAAAAATTTTAAATAAAATATTCTAGTTTAGCTCTTTTTTTCCTTTTTTCTTTTTAAAAAAAAATATTGAAAAGTGCCACACCCATTAAACCACTAATATATACCTATTTAAAGGGTTAAGAACCCGAGGTGGTATTCACTCCTAAAACCACGCTTATAAACTTTTCTCTGAATTCGTAGTCGATGTAGTCAACTTAGAAAAGGTGTACCCTTACTTACTTCCTTGGGCTTGTTTTTTGTAGGAATAAAATCCAAACGTGACTGACCCTTAAAGGGCATTAGATAATACGAAGTCATTTCTATGGCTTCAAAACAGAAACTTGTTTTACATTGTTCCGCAGTCTAACAGGATCAAATCTTTAGGAATGATCTATTTTTTCCGATGACAAACATTCCCCAATCCATAAAGGAAGTACAGTTGGTTCTTACTTTCTGTGGGTGATTTTGAGTCAAGAATGTTGTGTGACATTTTGACTAAACAGTTTATGATTTGAAACTTAGAAAATTATACGTTACTCTTAAGTTTCTAATAGTAACCACTACCAGTCGTATTTTATAAACAAATTTTTCATTTTTTTTTTATTAAATACATTTACAATTCTTCTGACCATAAAAACCTTGAATGGTCATCGCAAATCGCGATCAATTTTAATTCGACGCGATTTTATTTAGTTAATATATTTTTTTTTACAGGAATGTCTGTACTCGTAATTATCTCAGACTTTTTTTTAGAAATTATTATTTTCTCCTGTAATCAATTTTCGTAAAACAAATCCTAAATTTTAAACCGAAAAAACACAATAAAAAAAAACTCCAAAATTGTTTTAAAAATATCTTCTTTTTTTTCGTTTTGTACTCAAGTACAAAATAACAAACTCGTCTTTTCGCAAAGAAAAACAAACATAGAAACAAATATTTCAGGTAAAAGGTACTGGATCCTAAATGCTACCAAAAAAAACTCAAAAAATTTTAATTTTTTTTCCTTTTTTTCAAAATTTTCATTAAATTGATTTTTTTGTTCATTTTTTTTCTTAATCATCTAATTATAATACAATTTTACAAATTTTTTAATTATCGTTCATTCAATTTTTTTTAATCTAATCCAGTTTGGATATAAAGTTTTTTATGGAATGTTTTTTATTTTTTTTTTTATGGAATTTTATTAACAAAATAATATGAACCATTTTTAATTATTTATTATTTGTTTTTTAATAACTCCGCTTTAAAACCCCTTTGAAATTTGAATTTATTTTTATGAAATTAAATAAATTCATACATACCTATTTTAACTTTTTTTTTTATTTTAGTAGCGGGGTTTAAAACAAATAATTTTAATAGAAAATATTTTTTAAAAAAAACCGAAAAAACCACCTTAATTTCAAAATTTAAAATTAGAAAAAAAAAACAAAGAAACACCCCGTTAAAGTCCAAAATTAATTAATGAAATTTAAATAATACTGCAGATTTAGTCAATATATTTTATTATTTAAAATATTTGACTAAATTTTAAATATTTTTAATTTCACAAAAAAAGGATAAGATTTTAAAAATTAAACAATACCCAAAATTATTATTATTATTATTATTATTTTAAAATTAATTATTTCAATTTCGGCAATAAATATTTTGGCATCTTTATTATTATTTTTTTTTATTTAATATAAACCCAATAACTTTTTTTTTGGTAATTTTATTTAATTAATTTGAAATAAACCCCAAAAATTATACCCCAAAACATATTTAAATGGTAAGATAAAATAATTTGGGATTCTACTGAGAAATTTAATTAATTATTTTTTAAAATATAGCTTTATTAACCAACTTGTTTATTTCTTTAATAATATTTCATATTTATTATTTTTAGATAATCGTTTTTTATTTTCTTTTTAGTAACATTGGTATTGCTAACTTTATTTTTTCTTTTTTGGCACTTTTTTCGTCATTTTAATATAATTAATTTTAATCTTAATTAATTTGGAAGACCTACAAACTATTGTGTGTATATATAGATAGATAATATTTAAATGAGATTAATATATATATATATATTTAATCATCGGAATCCCAAATTAAATTATCTAATAACCATTTTAATTATTATTTGACAACAATAATGAAAATAATTGGAATGTTACTGAAAAATAATGAACCAGTAGGTTTGTATTTTATAACAATATTTAGGGAGTTTTTTTTTCACCCATAAAACCACTAAAACCTACTACTATATTATAAATAGGAGATAAAACTGAACTATTTTTTTAGGGTGAAAAATACCACTCAAAGCCAAAAAAAAAAAAAAAAAAAATTATTGTATTTATCACAAAAATGTCACCTCCCTGGATCAGTTTTTTTTTTTTTTTTTTTTTTTAATTTCTTTTTTCTTTAGTTTCAATTCTTTTAATTAATGTCCAAAAGGCACTGCTCAGGTGATGAGAACTCGTAGATAATTAATTGAATTAATTAATTAACCACCCACAATTAGTTTAATTAGTGTTCGTTTCTTCACATCCTATTAAATTCTTTATAATTGGACGTTGGCGAAATTCGGTATTTTCTTTTAATAATTTGTTTTATTTGTTTACCCTTTCATAAAAATGCCGAAAGTTCACTTTTGCGTTTTTTAGTTTTAGTTTTAGTATTGTTTTCTACTGTATTTCAGTTTTTGAATATCTGTAAGATATCGTGTTTTTTTATTTATTTGACTTTAGTGTTTTTTTAGGAAACATTTTACGCTAGATTCAATGCGGGGGAAATTGTTTAATTAGGCAATTAATTTATACGCTAATTAGCTTGCCATTTGAATCTTTGTTCCATTAACCACTGTTGAGATTTAGATCCGTTACATTCGTGTAAAACGGGTAAACTCAAGTCTTTTTCACTCGGTTTGTCCAAGCATTTGCCCGTGTTTATATGTCGAATAACGCCGGACTGAAAACGAGAAAAAACGTATGGATTAGTACATTTATACATCTGTATCTAGTACCCCCTGTAGAAAGGTTTCAACCGCTGCACTTCGGTGTCCAGGGAGAAACAAACTTCTAGGGGGGGGGGGGGAATCTACAAGTCGAACACAGGTTCCTTGTCTATATCTATATAAATCAAAGTCCTGACTAACAGACTGACTAATAATCAACGCCCAGCCCAAACCGATTGCCCTAGAGGGCTGAAAATTTGCAGGAACGTAACGTTACTCATAAGTAGTAGGCGCGTACTAAGAAAGATTTTTCCAATCCACCGCCATCTTAATAAAGGGCGCCCAGAAATTTAAAAAATCTCCGTGGGTAACAGCTAGTATCTTATAGACGGCTTTGTATCTTTTTGGTTTCGATTTCCGTAATCTTTTAAAATGGCGGCCCGAAAAGTAAAACCCTTCTTTGTGGAATTAACTTAGAGCGTTACTTATAGAAAGACAGACATAATAATAGTTGATAAAGGGACATAATTTAGACCAGAAAAATTGGCTTTGAAATATAATAACAACCCGAAATTCTATGCCTTCCTAAGAACATTGTTGTACTGCAATTCAAACTATTCCATAAACACTCGCGATGTCTAGACACTAAAAAAGACAATGTTACCTCTTTGTCGTATTTCCACATTTGATTTCCGCCCATTCCATGACAGCGTATAAGCTTGACATTTCCTCTGGACGATGAAACGTCCAAGCAATTATCATCGGACATAATTTGTTTTCCTTTTGTGTAAGCGAAAACCTGTAGAGAAAGAAAAACAAAAAAACAATAATAATAAGAAATGGAATTGATCATTTATTTCCTATCGTAAAACTGGGAGAGAATCGGGATGTTATTTCGCGAAGGAATTGACTTAATATAATATAATATATATGAAGTATTGGAAGACTTCCAACAAACCTGATTTCCGCCAAGTCCGTGACACGTTCCCATGGCCACATTCTCGCCGCTCTTTCGACCGAAAGTGTCCAGGCAGCTATTAGTGTCCGAATTTCGGATCTGTCAATATGAAGGAAAGAAGGAAAGGGGGTCAAGTATTGATCGGGACGGGTCCTTATGATCGAAACAGTGTGGGGTTTTCAAGAGCTGTACGTTTCATCTTGAGCCATGGTCTTAAACCAAAACCACTGATAAAACTAGTTATATTCCAAAAGTTGCAAAATATTTAAGGGACCCCCTTCTATTATGCAGATTTATTTATTGAATGCAGTTGAACAGTAATGTCATTTTTTTATCTTCCCATCCATTGGTCACTTGATTGCAATGATGACCCTTCACCCTTGTCCGTTTTAAAAGTCTTTTATCTGGTCTTTGGTTTCGACAGACCAACTGAGAGACATTATCAACTGAAATAAGTGACCAGTTAACCATACAAGACTCTTTCAAGACTTCTCTGTCTTTAACTACTTGACCCTTTTGCTCTATGACCTTGGGAGGTTTAACCTTCAAGAACCGTTTCTACTATAGTGGCACGTGCCCCCAAATCTTTGTAATATTTATCACAAAGGTGAATAACGTTTATGACGCATTATTATATCTTACCTCTCCAAGATAGTAATAATCCAAAGGCATTTGCGATTCGGGATAAATATTCTCAAGGTACCAACGGAAACTCTTGCACTTTAACCTTTCTCGTAAGTCCTTTCGTTCGGAGACGTCCCCGATATCGACTTGTTTGGCTCCAGGATTGAGGGCGTAGTAAAACTCTTTCCATTCGTCTAACCACACTTCCGCTAATCTGGCGTTATTATGATTAACAATTCGGCTAGTGCCACCGGGAAAGGTGTACGGGGTTGATTTACGGAAAACGTGACCCACGTGAGAACACGTGACGATTTCCAATGTTCCACCGCACATCCATATCTAAATGAATCCAATCATTCTTTTAAATTCATTGCCTTAAATCGGTTTGCAAAGAAAACTTCATGTTAGAATTGTTTCAAGTATAGCGTCTATCTCAATGGACGCTTTTCAAAGGGGGACGCAAACACACTCTCTCTATTTGACCCCTGACCCTTAAAGAGGGAGGGTCTATTGATAATTCAAATTGGAACTACCACTTAAAGTTCTTAAGTGCTGATATGTTATTTCGATTAAATGAAAAAGGAAACAACTCTAACATCATGGTTCTTTACTTTAAGTGTATAATTTTGTCAATTAAGTATAATTAAAAGCAATTAAAGTGAACATACTCTAAATGATAATTCTAAATTTTCTCCTCCCCAGATATCCATGCCTTCGTCGTACTTCCCAAGTTCTTCAAAGTAATCTCTGTCAATGGCGAATAATCCACCAGCCATGGTTGGCGTCCTAAATTTAACGAAGGTAAGCGTAATTAGATAAAAACCAATTATCCATCCACTTAAACCCGAGTTACACAACGACGAAGTAATCGTTATACCCACCTTAATGGTAACGATCGGTCTCCTTTCCGTCTATCCATTTCGCGTTTCGGGACGTGATACCAACGGAAATTCAATTTCCAATTGAATCCACCCCACGTCATGTCGGAAGCCGTGACATACTCGAATGTTTCGTCACTAATGACATCAATAATTGGACAGACAACCCTCGTTCTGTTGTAATAACGAAACGAAGGAACGAACAGTTTTATAAATAGTTTTAATTGGGGTAGGGGAGGAAAAGGGTTCGTGGGACTTGGGTTCTTTTTTATGTGTACCTGTCTTCGGCTACCCTGGCCAGTAAGGGTTCCAGCCAACCTCGCGTACACTCACAATGAGCGTCCAGGAAAATTATAACTTGTCCCTTGGTAATGGCTGCTCCTAAAAGACGGGCTCTAATCAGGCCGGAACGACGGCCCGTTCGTAGTACTTTGACAGGAACCTCTAATTTGGCAACGTAATCTTCCAATTGTTTCCCCAGAAATTCTATAAATAAACCGCGGGGAATCAATAAGTTAAAAACTGCTTTTGGTTTTTTTTCTTCTTTCTTCTGCTTAATAGCAGAAGGGGATAATAGAAGAAGGATGACACTCTGTATGCTCTAAGTTAATACTTAAGATTATGTAACATGATTCTTCCCAAGCTGACCCTTCTTTTTTGCTCCTTCAAACTTCTGCAGATGGGCGTCATGGCACCGTGCTAGGGTGAATTCTATAACTGTTTGGTATTTACTAAATCCTCAGAAATCAACCCTGCACAAACCTTGACTGTCTTGACGTGGGACAAAAATCCACAATCGCATGCGCCTTGGCACATAGTTAAGCGCCAATAGAGTAATGATGGGGGAACTATTTATCGCGTATGTGTTTAGGTTTAGTAACCTTGATGTTGGGAAGAATCATGTTACAATTACCGCGCCCGATTTGTGGTACACTTCTCTCAAAGAGAAGTATTAGCCGCGCCTCCTGGTGTAAATTGTATGAATTCTCCTTTTCTGAAAACTATGTATATTTATAATTCACCATCCATGGTATAAGCTTACCCCTTTCCTTTTTGAAATATTTTGAAGTTTAAAGACAAAAATATCGGGGAAAGGTTAGGACTATCGACGGACCCATTAGAACAGCCACGAAAAACCAATAAATAACGCTATCGAAAAACCCAGGACCCGTCCCTTTTATACCGTTTTACAGCCGATGTTCCGGAAGTAAAGAGAAAAAGGGGACCCCCATTTCAGTTTTAAAAAGAAAAACCGCGTAAGAGATAGCCTTTTCTTTCCTTTAATTCCTCCTTCGAGAGCTCTAGACGTCGGACCATT
The DNA here is from genome assembly GCF_054372755.1 of Phalangium opilio. Taxonomy (NCBI): domain Eukaryota; kingdom Metazoa; phylum Arthropoda; class Arachnida; order Opiliones; family Phalangiidae; genus Phalangium; species Phalangium opilio. The sequence continues at coordinate 4,213,281 of NW_028324151.1, forward strand.
CGTGTTTACGGGTATGGTCGTAATGGCACCCAGTTTGATTTTTCCCATAGAACCCAATGAAGCGAAAGGTATGAGGCTGCCATTGTTTTACCTCTTTCGCTGGCGTCGTCTACCAGTATGATATCTTTGAGTAGGGCCCGGGGGGACGTTCGAATGACGCTGTAGATGGTTCTCAAGAGAGTCGACCAGGCTTCGTTGTGGAAAACTATCACGATGCTTGTTGTGGGCAGATACTTGGAATACGTTTTGCTTTTGCATCTATACGGAGAAAGACGAATGATATACCACGCGTTAAGGCAAAGACAGCACAAAGGCGAATGGATTTTCGAATGGGAGATTTTCGGTCGAGCTTTTTTGTTCTGATCATGCATGGGGTTTCGAATTTGAATTTGTGTTTTAAGCAATGGGTGATTTAGTTTTAAAGTTAAATCCTTTAAATCGAATTGCATAATATGGCAAAGTCATAAATAGAGAGCTTTGTTTAGGGGAGGAGCTAGCCTAAGGATCGTGACGTATTGTACGCGGACATAGTGTTGGATTGAATACGACATGAAAACTTTTAATCCATGCACTTAGGAGGGTGTTATCCACCATACATTCAAATGAAAGCTCTCTACCATATGCATATTAACCAATTTAACATAAAACAGGGTTAATTAACATAGTATCTGGAAAGCCTGAGCTAAACATTGTTGTTTCATCATACGCTAAACTAAGCACGTGCAATATATAAACACCACTAACTATACTATTTCCAATTAACTCCCCCCCCTTTATGTTGGTATAAATCGTCTCTATTTTATGCAAATTATCCTATTATTACTATATGACGTAACGGTAGATTACCTCTCTCTACTAAGTAATAGAACTAATTCCTACAGCGAACAAGGCCACTTAGACCATGTTCCATTAATTCCATGCAGATGCAGAGAAAGCAGCAACGCGCAGGAGCAGGGAAGCCATCTTGGGTTATTTAAGTCGCACCAAGAGGCATCACCAGACGGAGCCCGAGTTGACTGGCGGTGGTTTTTGGCGCGACGGAAATAACCTAACATGGTGGTCTCCCCGCCCCTGTGGTGTTTTCTTCTCTACACTGGTATTAATGGAACGGTCTATGCAACCTAGTTAATTTAAAGGGTATCTATATAGTGCATGGTGCCTGATGTAGTTTGTTAATACAAGGGTTGCGTCCGTTCTCCCACGAGGGTTAAAAGGTCCAAAAGGTTAATTAATAGTCTGGCTTGGAAGTCAACTTACGAGTCCATGCGAACGTCTTGCAAGGAGCGATTGAGGGCGATTCTGTCGCTGGCTAAGAGGTTAAATTGGTTGAGCTTGAACTTTTCGTTCTTGAGACTCTCCTCTTCCTTGGGGATGTTCACTCCCCGGCCATTCTCGCCGGCCCAACTTGAAGGGTTCGTTCGGTACTCTGCAAATAAGAATGATAGGGAAGAACGGTTTAAGTTTTAATGTTATTTGCAATTTCTCTCTCTCGCTGTTTAGCCTAGGCTTATATGTAGTTAAGTTTTCCCCAATTTTCTCTCCATGGCCCACTTTCACGAAGTAATATTGCTCGCAGAAAACGCGAATTTTACTGAGGAGACAGTTGAGTTCGTAGCCAGCAATTTCCCAGACGTTATCAATCAAACTTTGTCAAAGTTTATTTCGTAGTTTTTGTTTCTAAAGGGATGGTTCGGTGTGTATGTAATCCATTACTAATTTATATGTATTATTTTGCTCAAGTTTCGACGATGCCAACTTCAATTATAATTTTACTAAGACTGTCTGGTTAATTGAAGGCTTAATTGTATTTGGTAAATAGAGTATTACATCATATTTTAAGGCACAACGCAAGAAAGGGAACGGGTTGTTTTTATTTATGAACCTATTTTGTCTTCTCTTTAAGATAAGCTCAAATAAAACTGAAAATATTTTACAACTCTGGAAAACGGGGGGGGGGGGGGTTTGGAGGGTGGGGGAGTTTTTTGACAAGACAATTTTATGATGGGTCTTTTGTTTTCTTTAAATTATTTATGTCAAAACACAATCTATTCAGAAGCCAAACTTGAGACATTTTGGATGTAGTTATAAAGTCGTAATCTTTTTGTTTTTAGAAACAAAGTTTTATAAAGAAGTTTATATAATATCTTTCTCGAAATTTTGATCTCACTTAAAATATCTCTTCGTTTTTCTCCTGACAAAATTTAAAGGCTTTTCACGTTGAAGTACGAGAAATTGGAGGAGGGCAGTTTGATTCTGGAGTGGTATAGTTGCAGGTCTTCAATAGCGGTTTAAAAAAATCCCAGAATGCTGAGGCTCTACATGGTTGGGCATCATTCAGTACAGCCACCACCTCTCGGTGCAAATATATTTTAATAGCTTTGTCACGTGTAAACAGTAGGTAGTTCTTGTTGCTATAACCTGGTGCTACCTAAAGCTGTTGCCCCAATCAAAAAACCGGGATCCTATGGGTAAATTTTACGTGCATGCTTGGGAAAAGCGCCCTCTTGTGTTAGCAATGTAGAGTTTACCACTCCAGAATAAAACTTTCCTTCTCCATGCTAATGTCCTGCAAATGAAATGGCGAATACTAGAGGAAACCCCCTCGTCATGTGTGCTAAAAACGCCACCTTTCTGTCGTCTCCTCCGCCATTTTCAAATAAAATAATACACCCAATATCACAAATTGAACCATATATGAAACTGGATTAAAAATGTTTCAGTCCGAACAGGGCTTAATATATAGAGTCGTGACCGCATTTATTAATAGTTTTCTTTTATTCGGGATCAACCTTTTGAAGGATTGCAATAAAAAATAAAATGTGTATGGGGGGTAGCATAGAAGCTGGGGTGCGTGATCATTCGTCACTCTAGATTAATAGAGTTGCCCGCACATTTTTAGTAAAGAATAAGCTGGGGGGGGGGGGTAAAGAAGTTGACGAAGCAAAGCATAGTTACGAACGAAACTCTCTACCACCCACTCATCCACCCCCAACAATTTTTTTCCGGTTAGACGGACAGATGAAGACGGAAAACTAGGGATTGGCAAGTTAGAAAGACAGCGAAGAAAAAAGAATTTTGTTTGAGGCTGACTGGCTAGCTGCAAAGGCCTAAAGCTCTTTTTGAAATATAAATCTCTGTAGAGTGACAAGCTGTCTAAGCGAATATCGAATTTTACTATGCCGGAAAACGTATCAAGTTGTCCAAGAATTGGATATAATGGACAACTGCGAGCTACTACGCTCTATAAATCTATGGTTCTATATTCAGAACTTCTGTTCCGTTATAGTTGTAGTTGTAGAATCTAGCCACGTTTCTGGGCATTGACGGGTTAGTTTGGTTGTAGAAAATAGGAATTGGGAAACGTACAAGAGAGAGTTGAAATATGTCTTATATTATGTCAGTCAATTAGATTAATAACTGTCTGAAGCTGTTAACCCTTTGGGTGTACCGCGTGTATAGGTTTTAGGCGTAGTTCAAGGTTAAATTGGAAGGAGTGTGAACGTAATCAATTTGTTCCGATTTTTTTTTGTGCACGTGTAAGGTTAAATTCTAATATAATATTTGCATATTCCGACAATAATCTTACGCCTCGATGTTGTCTATATATTTCGAAAACAATAGGAAATAGGCCTTTCGCCTTACTTATACAGGGTGACCTTTGACCTCAAGTCCAATATCTCAGTCCATTGTTGGAATTTTTAAAATTGGGCTTAGTCCCAGATACAGATTTTTAAATGAAAAATGTAGACTCTAATTTGAAAAAGCGTAAATATCTAAATGGGCCAAACTATCGCTGAGAAACAAGCATTAACCTTTGACCTCCCAAAATATATATCTACATTCGCTCTGCTTCAAATATATAACTTGAACATACTTTCAAATTTCCTTAATTTAACGTATACAGTAATGGCACCTCCCTGCCTTTGGCTACGTTATGTTTTATGAGAAATTAACATGTAGTGCCACTACTCTATCCATAGGAAAATTGGAAAAAGCATGTGAATTTTGCTTTAACGTTAAAGAAGAGTATCAAGTCATATCTACAAGGGCCTACCGGCCCTGTAGAATAGTACTCTTTTAAATGTAAACAATTTTAAAAGTGTAAATCTCAAACTTCATAGATCTTTGTTGAATTTAAATCACGCGAGGAAAATTTGGGAAGTTGGATGTTGGGTTCAGTACACGGGATTAAGTAGGTTTTGTAAAATTTCCACGCGACAAATAACACCCACCTAAGCTTTATAAAAGCCTCTCTCGATTCATTCCTTCCTTCCTTCTCCGAAACCCGTCCCTGACTGGAATTCGAAAGGATTTAAAAGTTGGTGAAAGATAAGGACTAGGTTCTCTCCGCAAAGTACAAAGCTCTTTTTCGATTTTTAAACTGTGAATCGGTCGCCCCTAGATCTCTAGAGAGGCTTTACCCCAAATAGGAATTTCCAGATCAAATCGAGGGATTTACTACAAATGCGGCATTGAATGAATGCTTTTCTCCTAGCTGTACGAGGCCAAGGCCCACCTATCAAAGTTCCGCTAACCTCCTTTGAGAGTCCTTACTGTGTACATTCTTTTCAAAGGCTTAAATATTTTAGACACAATAATGGTCAACGTTGACCACTACTCCACACGGTGGAATTCTTGTTCAAGACCATTTGGCAATTGGCAGTGGCAGTTTAAGTAAGAAAAACACTTGATGAAGTCGGGTTAATTCCCGTTAATCGAGTTTTTAAACGAAAAAATAATAATACTGTTTTTTAGGCTTAGCGTCCTATAGAAAAAGCATGGTATTTTTGACATTCCACTAACTCTAATTACTAACGAAGTACAATTAAGTTACGTTTCGGAATAATTTTAAATTAATAAGTAACTATTCAACGTGCGCCTTTTGAAGTTTCATTAAGAACAATTAAGTCTAAGTATTTTAATTTAATTAATTTTGGAAGTATAGCGAAAAATTAAATTTGCTACAAATTTGAACTGAAATTTATCGCATGGTAATTTTGTTATTCCACGAACTCTAATAACTAATAAAGTACAATGAATTTACGTTTCGGAATAATTTTAAATTAACAAGTAAATATTCAACGTGTGCCTTTTGAAGTTTCATTAAGAATAATTAAGTCTTAAGTATATTATTTAATTAATTTTCGAAGTATAGCGAAAAATTTCTATACCTAAAATTTTTATCTTCTTGAAATTATTTAAAGGAAGTTATTTAAGTATTGGGTTTTTAAAAATGAACGTGATTGCGTAACCCCGGCTTGTTTCTTAACGCTTCCCAACTTCCTCTAACATTCCATATAAATTCTTCAAGGTACACCCAAGAAAAAAATAAATCCATATCGAATGGAGAAAAAAGAAGTTTTAGAATAAAACAAACAGGCTTAATAGCAATCCGATCATTAAGCAAACATACGATAGGCGCAACTTCGTCATTACCCCAATATACATACGTACATATATACGCAGGAAATTGTACAAACTAAAGAAGAAAAAAAGGGGAAATGAAAACCAAGTTCAAATAAAAATTCGGGGTGCGGATATTTAAATTGTCCGTGTAGAAAACTACGTTCTTCGTTAAGGTTAAACCATACGTCAATCTGACTGCAAAGGGACTCACATTTCGCCTCACTCTCTACCTCACTTGTTATTAACTTTGATTCAAGGGTGGAGATTTTGGGGTCAGGGGTCAAAGCTGATTATGAAGCTAACGCTGTTTTTAAGCGATTACTTTGTTACTTTCGATCATTATTGTTAATTTAAGTTATTTTAAGGATCTACCCAGTGAAGAAGCTAGTTTTCTATAATTCCATAATATCCAGGCTCTGAGATATTACAGGTCAAAGATGACCTTTGTTTCAAGAATCAAGCGTGGCGATTTTGGGTTCAGGGGTCAAAGGTAATGATGAAACTAATGCTGTTTATAAGCGATAACTAGGCAGTTTCGATCATTATTGTTAATTAAAGCTACTTTAAACATCTACCTAGTGAAGAAGCTATATTATAGGTCAAAGGTCACATTGTCTATGACCAAAATTCAATTGAGCTCACCAAGTAATGGTTTAAGTATAAACGAATAATTAATATTATTAAAACATATTGACAAATATTAAATTGCATGCAATTGGGAAAACAATCAATTCACTGGTCCAATATTTGAATATACCGCTGGGGGGTCCCTCTACAGTATTATTCCTCCATGGTTAAATGAACTAAACCCAACTATTTCCCCACCGGGAATGAATGCAAAATACTAGTTTAAAAGATCTCGTGTTTGCGCGTTTGTTTTTTTGTTCCTAGATGTAATTTCATTCCTTTTAACGGCGCAAGGCGGTATACGCATACGTGAAACCATAAGTTTATAAGTGATATGTTCCTTCCATAAGTATGACACTACCTATACTTCGTTATGCTACCGAGAGACTTATAGCTCGAGATAACTAGTTCGAGAACATTTGTAAGCGAGAATTGAAGTCCTACACTCGGTGGTTAATTTTGTAGGACTTAATTCCATCTAGGTCCTATTTAGTGTGCTTTACTAAGCCTTTGATAGCAGCGCCTCACCAGGCGTCCCTCGCTTTACCTCGAATCTATGACCTACCTCACTCACTTCATGACAAGCTCCAGTTTGTAACCAGAGATTAACAAACTTATGGAAGGAACATATCTTATGAACTTATGGTGGAAGTAGCTGGATTTTTCGTTTAGTACATTTGGACAGTTGGAATTGGGATTGAAAGGAACTATAGCTGAAAGAGAAGTAAGAAAAAAATACTTTAAAAACAACCCCCGCAAGATAACTGTTTTTCCACCACGGTGCATCTTCTAGCAAAAATAAAAACTAAAAAAAAAAAATAATAATAAAAATAAAAGAAATTTAGGAAAAAATTTGCTTTTTAATGGGAATGGAAATTTTTTGGTTTAGCCTTGCGGAAATAGTGAAGCAAAGAAAATAAGGATCCCTCTAGGTTCTTTTCCCGTTCTTCCGGTAATTTAACGAATTTCCCTATGGGGCAGTTTTTTATTCTTTGCCCCATATCCCCCTATTTATTGAGCCTAAGGGAATTTACACCAACATTGTCTCCTCTTAGCTACTTCTACAAGCATACAAAGTTCGTGCTAATATGGGATTGAAAAAAAAAGGAAATGATTATGATGGAAAATTTCATAATAATTTTTGAAAACCTTAATTATTTTTCATGAAAAATCAGCTAGGGAATGTTATTATTATTATTAGACTATTTGATAAAAAAGAATAGATGATTTGAATTTTAATGATTTATTTAATTATTCAGACTAGGAGTGTTGATACCATTTACACCAAGAGGCCAAGCTATTTCGCGGACAAAATAGCCTCGGCTCCAGGTGTAAATGTTTTCTTCAATCCTTCTAGTCTGTCTTTAATGTATAAGGATCTTTTTTTGATTGGATTTAATTATAAAATGAAGTAATAATAACTAGAAAAATCAACTTATTCACTAAATTCTAACTTATTGAAAAATTAAAAATTACCCAATATCCCTTGTTTTTCCTTCCTTCTCTCTCAATTTATCTCCATGATAAATGACAAAAGTTGTCTACTTCCCGGCAAATTTGAATAATCCACCGTGAAATGTGTGAAAAAGTTAAAAAAAAAAAAAAGAAACCACACCCTTCCTTACCAACGACCATTTTCTACTCAACAAAAAAAAAAAAGTGAAAAATCCCGTTTCACGACAATGATGCGGGATCCCACGGTATGAACCGGGGGAAAAAAGGCGCAAAAATTCTTTTCATCGAGTTATAAGGGAATCATTACTCAAGAAAGCAGAAGAAAAGATAGGTTTTTCTTTTTTGTTTATCAGAAACATTAAGTTCGAAGAATAAGAAAAGGGGTGAAGGGGGGGGGGAGGTATTCAAGATGACGTTTCCCAAAGATTCTAGAGAGAGAGAAAGCAAAGGAGTCGCAGCTTTTTCTTTTGGAAACTGACCAAAGTGGTGTTCCAAGTTGGACAAAGTTTTCTGAATTCCTATTGGGAGCTAACAGTTCTGACCCTGAAACGTCACACCCTTCTATCTCTTACTGAAGTTTCATCCCCCCAAACGGTTGGAAACAGTTGTCAACCAGAGAGGGGCTGCGTGACGTCAGACTATCAACATTTACATTAGGAGGCCTGGCATTTGACCCTCCTTTCCTTGCGTAACACCCGTAGCCTGGCCTCCTTGTGTAAATGGTATGAATCCTCCAAGTCTGAAAACTGTGTATATACAATATTTTAATTGGATTGGTTGGAATTTTCGATGAAGTTATCGCGTCAGGATATTTTGATTTACCGTTTGGACCGCCATTTTCAATATGGCATTCGATTAGAAGGAATGAATTTAATTCACCAATTATTAACATGAGCTAATATCTACTCCTTTACCTGTGTTCTCTTTGGGTTCTCCCCCCTTCCCCCTAACAAAGGCCTGATGACGAGAGCATTGTATTCAACGGAAATAGACAAAAGAAAAAGGGGTTCACCACTGTTCTAGCTATTATGAATGACTGCTGTGAAAGTAACTGATAGAAAAAAAGTGCGCTCCCTCATTGTGTCTTTCGTATACCACCCTCGGTTTTTCCATGCCTCGAAGACACCTTCCTAATGAATCTATTGATTAATTACACACTTCTTCAATTAATATTGCTTGAAATTACTGGCACCACCGTTGCCCTAGATAATAATGCATAGTGTTGCGTCCTCAATTATTACTATTTTTATAATTATAATTAGGAATACATAAAGTCAACAGGAATCATTGAGACCCATATATCCCAAGTTAGTTTCCATGCGGGTTTTGTGGGACGGGCTTGATAACTTACTATATGTCACGCCCCATAATTCTGACGTCTTTCAAACTATGATTTCATTGACTGGTAGCAGCGCGAGGTAAAATTTGTTCATATATAATGATTAGTCTAGCAGCTCTTCGTACAAATCCGCTTAGATGAATTGAGAAAATGACTACGCAATGATTCCAATTAACTGTATGCATTCCTGCTTTCATCCCGAGTCCTGAATATCTGGCAGACTTGTAAGAAAATACAGTCAGTAAAATAATCTATATTGTCCAGAAATAGAAAAATAAAAACCCCTTATAAACAAGAATGCACCGGAGCACTCCGTCATCTCGCGCATCACCTTTATGCCGTTAATCTATTGTATTCCCGTTATCGTATATGCTGCTTCTTCTCCTTGAGCCCACCAACTGTTTTAATAGGGAAGGTTTTTTATTATTCGGGGGCCCCCTAGTGGCCCAACATCCAAGTGCTATTACACGCTTATAACCAAAGAAAGGAACTTGATGGGGGGAAATCGGTATAGGTTAGGCGGAAGTTTCCGCTTTGTTCTAGGACGTTCCTACGTTTATTTACTTCCCATACCAGACTACTACTCCCAAAGCATCCTTGGGTTTGCTTTTTTTTAGGTAGGGTTGGAAGAAAGCCTTTTCCCATTAAATAGCCGGTAGCTAGCTAGCTACTTTTCTAAGATGGGTTAGGGTTAGGGTTTTAGGGGGGGGGCTAAGGAAAACCCTTACGAGGCAACGCGTTTTTCCTTAACTCTCTCTCTCTCTCCCTTGCTGGCTTAATCGGCTTTAGTTTCGAAGGGCAGCCTCCTGCTTTACAGTTTTATCTGTACCCAACTGCTCTCGAATTTTATCTCAAGATGAACCAACGTATGGTAACAATGGTGGTTTAGTTTGGTTGCATTGTGAAATGATGGACTTTTAAGGAGAGGAAGAGGTGTTATTGTTTTAAGTTTGTTTCAAGCATCGGATTAGGTTAAATCAAGAACTTGAGAAAGTGTAGATGAAGTATTTGCTGGAATTATTGATTGCAGGGAGTCCAGTGGTCTTATAATTCCTATATAAAATTGTATATTTTTGAACCTGCCCTACCTTATCCTATAATTTCATGAAAGGTCCTAAAATATCCCATATTTTTGACTTAATTTGGGAAGTTTTCGTATATAGTTCAGCATCAAATTTATCATAATTTAGTTGGCTCTTTTATCGAGATCATATTTGACTAGATTTGACCGAAATGGCAGAGTTTGCTCAGGATTATTTTTATAATTTATATTTGAATTAAGTTCCTCTGAATTTTCAAAGTAAAACACAATTTGTTATAATTTTTTTGAGATTTTTTCTACATAGTTTAAGCCAAAATACTATTATTATACCAGCATTTTGTAGTCCTATATTTTCCTATAAAAACACATTTTCTACTATAAAATCCTATAAGGAACTATTGAGTGCTGGACAGACCACAGACTAGCTAATTCGCAAAATAAATAATGCATACTTCTTGTTTAGGACCTTCTAACGAATAAAGATTGCCTTTGCCATACCCTTTTAATGCTCTTAGAAGCGATAAACATTCCTATGGAAAAATCACCGCTTCTATGGGAATTTTGGTCGATATGTACGAGTAGGCTGTAGCTTACGCTGACGCTGATGGTACTAAAGTATATGGGCGCAAAAAGAGGTTAATAACGCCAGGAGAGAATCGAATAAGAATCGATAAATGGTATTAATAAAAAAAAAAAGAAAACTAGATTTTATCGTCCAATGGCTTAGACCGGGAAGGCGTAATGTTTTCAACCTTTTTCAGCGTGAGATGCTACCATATTTAAAGGCGGGTTAAGGTTAGTTTCAATAGTATTTACGGCTTTACGCCAGCTTTCTGTTTAGGTCTATTTTTAGGGGGAAAATAAAGACAGAGATATATATTCTCCGCTTCTATGAGAAATATCGTTCATTTTGGATGGAAAAGGCTCGCGCTTATATATCGTATGGGATTTGCTTAATGCTGTACCTTTTTGGTTGGGCTATTAAAGAGGTTTTCTCTCGTTTTTCTCGTATAGCAGAAAATAAACGACTTTCCAAAGTTTGTTATTAAAATATTAGGCCTAACGTCAGCCCTTTTTAAATGGGGACTATCATAAGTTTATTAGATATGTTCCATCCATAAGTTTGTCACTGGTAACTTAGAAACTGGAGATTGTAATTTTGAAGTGATTGAAGTAGGTCATAGATGCGAGGTAAAGCGAGGGAGGCCATGGTGAGGCGCTGTCAAAGGCTTAGTAATGAAGACTAAATAGGAAGATGGTAGTCCTGCAAACAGCTTGTCAAACACAACTCCATTATTTGTATGGTAGAGTTCCCGTTTAATTATTGTTATACTAGCCTAAGTTCATAAGATATGTTCCACAAGTTTGTCACTGGTTACAAACTGGAGCTTGTCATGAAGTGATTGAAGTAGGTCATAGATTCGACGTAAAGCGAAGACGCCTGGTGAGGAGCTGTCAAAGGTTTAGTAATGCAGACTAAATAGGAGCTAGATGGAAGTCCTGCAAAATTAACCACCAAGTGTAGGACTTGAATTCTCGCTTCCGTCGTTCTCGAACTAGTTATCTCGAGCTGTAAGTCTCTCAGTAGCATAGGTAGTGTCATACTTATGGAATATATCTTATAAACTTATGGTAGTATGTACAGGCAAAGGCCTAACAAGCATTATTTCTCCTATATATTTTTATTCCAGGGCTTCCTCCAAAAGGGGGGGGGGGATATATAGGAAATTCCTTATTTTTGCCGCGGAAACACTTTCTGGAAGAATCTAGATGCATCTAAATTATTCATCAAAAAGTTGCGGACCACGATTCGCGAGCAGCGGCATTTTTGGGTATTTTTGGTGGGGTATAATGTATTCTGGACTGGTTTGGTATGAGAGTCTCTAGAGCGACATGCACTAGCTAACGTCAAACAAGATGAATCTTTGGGGACGCGCGTCGTGATAACAGTGAATTATTACGCATATGTTTTAGACTAAAATAGGCTAAAGTTATGTCTTGTCAAATAACTAGGGCTAACTTTATTAGTGTTCCCTAAAAGGGTGGTGTAGGACCCAAAGTAGTGATTGCTATGGGAAATCAATTTTGGGACGAAAATTGAACTTTTATGATATTTTGCCATAAAAAATTACGATTAGATTGTTTTATGGATGACCCCTTAATTAAATATGCTTTGAATTTCAGTTTTTTGCTAAAATTTAAGGGGCCGTCCGTAAAACACTCTTGCAATGATTATAACTTGTTTATTGTGGTCTTTGTGGCAAAATCGGTCATAGAAGTTACAATTTAGATTCAAAATTGATTTCCCAAAGGACTATGCCATTGTACTTGAGTTCTACCGCACCCTTTCTGGAACAAAAAATGTATTTTAAACCTTCTAAAATACTGCTATAAACATAATTATTCCTGTTTAGTACCAAAGACAAATGCATAGACTTTCATCTAATCCAGTTGAATTGTTCTAAGCCACGAGTTAAGAAATTTTTTTTTTTTATTATTATTATTATTATTACGTTTCTATAACACTTTAACATAATTCTAACGCTATTAATTTATAATATTTATGATCTTGGGGTTCAAAATAAAGGGGATGAAAGTAGAAAAAAAGGTCGGGTTATAAAAATAGAATAATCAAGTTTTTCATCACCCCAAAAAACCTCTATAGTTCAAGCCCCTAGCTAGCACTTTGGGAAGACCGACACCACACCACCACCACTGAAAAGAGTATATTATTTTTAGTCCTCTAGTACATTAATCATAAAAGAACTCGCGTTAAAAAAGCATTATGGATAGGATAGAGAGAGAGATAGAGTGGAAAAAAGGGATGAAGCTACGACCAAGATGAGACGAGAGGAGAGGAACACACACACATAGAAATAAAGCTGATAATCGGAATAGGAAAAAAAACTGGGGGTCTCGACATCATACACTCTAGATTCTAGAATGCGAACAAGATCAGCAAGACCTTTCTTAAAGTGTAAGGTTAATTAATTATGGATTGTAATTTAATTTGGATGAGTTGCTCTTTTCTTATCTACGTGGGAGGCTGCGTTTTTTTATAGGAAGCTAACAACTGGCTAGGGGGAAGAGATAGTCTGACGTCACTCAGCCCCTCTCTGGTTGGCATTTTTGCGCGTATAATACTGTTTCCAACCGTTAGGGGGGATGAAACTCCAGTAAGAGATAGAAGGGTGTGACGTTCAGGGTCAGAACTGTTGGCTCCCTATTATTTTAAACTCAATGATATGTTGAAGAAATCATTACTAAGGCCACACACTCTGTTATTTATAGACAGTATTGGGATAATCAAAGCATCTCTCTACACTTTTTTCATGGAGGAAAGATGTGAGATGGAGTAGCCATCTCCATACCACACCTATGTAAGGAACGGAAACGAAGACCTCCCAGCATCCTCAGTTGCGTTTTTGGTACGGTCGTAGGAAGACAATGCCCTCTGTGTCTTAAAAATAGTAAGAGTTCTAATTCATGAGAACCTAGCATCTATTTTTAAATGGCGCTACGTGGCAGCACTTAACAATCCCCAATCAAAGGTGAGGCACTCTGGGAGAGTTTCATTGCTGCACATGGCCCACTAATATTTCTACTTCATCTCACTCACCTCTCTCCTTAGCATTGAAAATATCATACTGGGAACTACACTATGTTATTATTATTAACCTTTGACATAACATGGCCAACAATGAAGTAATCAAAGCAACTAAACTTTCAAAATAAGTACACCATAAAACCCCTATAATTCAAAGGGATTAAAAAGGAGAATAGATGGCGTATAACTCGAGCGCGAAGGATGATGAGGGTGAGAGGCAGAAAAAAAAGGCGCGAGATATATTCATCCCTAGCTCCTACACTTTTTTTACAGGGGGGGGGGGTAGGCTAGCAGCACCATCTATGAATATAACGGTACATTCAGAGGAGCATGCATGGTTATAGGCCTCCCACGAAATTCATCCCATATTAGTCCAGGGGAAGTATGTAGTTTTACGCCCCAGGTTGTCTTCTTTCTCTACTCTCAGAGTCTACTCGCGCTGCTCATCTCTCTCTCTCTCTTCTACCCATCCCATGATCCTCTTCTCTACGTCGTCTCTTTTCAACGAGGTCTCATCCTTATGATGGATAGTTTTCGCGCGACAAATCCGGCCTCCGCTCTCTCTCGCGCGTCCCCCCAACTATAGCGATTGTAACACTTTCTATTCTATAGCCTAGGAAAATTCTGGTAGCTCCATGGATGTATGTATGGCTATGGGCGGGATGGTTTTCTCTCTCTCTTTTTTTTTTACAAGGAGGAACTCGGGAGTTTTGAGTTTTCTCGGCTCAATGATCTAACAAACGATGGACCAAGAAGCTTCTATGTCTATGTAGCTAGCTCCTCCTTAACCAGAAACTGGCATCAAAGGCAAAGCCGGGTGAATTTTTGACTGGATTATTCAATTTTTTATTATTATTATTTTTTTTTTTAAGAATGGGAAGTTCAAGGCAAGGAACATAATTAGGGTTAACGTTTTTATATGTAGGCTATAGGAAGGCGACAAAGTTTTACGTAACGACCTTTTTTTTCTTGTAAATTAATACAATGGATAGATAACCTTTGATTTTCTTTCTAATTCAGTCATCGGCTATAGTTATTTTCCAACTATAACAATAGCAACAGAAATTCAATATATATACAGGGTGTTTCTGATAAGTCTGCTGGCATAAATTAATAGGGATGTTCTTTGGGAAATCGATTTTGACTATAGAAAATGTAGCAACTTCTATCTATGACATTTTGCCACAAGGGACACTGTTTTGGAGTTATGATTTTATTTAGGTGTTTTAGGGATGATCCCTTAATTAATTAAATTAAAAATCATTGTCTCAATCAGTTTCTTTATTAAATTTAAGGGGTCATCCGTAAAATACTTTGACCAATCTTAACTTTGAAAACAGTGGCCTGGACACTACCTATACTTAGTAATGGTAGAGTTTTACAGTTTGAGCTAATTCGAGAACGACAAGCGAGAATTCAAGTCCTACACTCGGTGTTAATTTTGCAGTTCATCTAGATCCTATTTAGTCTATACTAAGCCTTTGACAGCGCCTAACCAGGCGTCGGTTTACCTCGAATCTATGACCTATACGTCACTTCATGACAAGCTCCAGTTTGTAACCACTGACAAACTTATGAAATGAACATATCTTATGAACTTATGTATAGAGAAAAATACCAACATCGTTCGTGGATTTGATAAACAAATACAGCATACCTTATTTCAACTATAGTTGTTTATTATTTTAAAAGACTTTTAAAATTCGTTTTAAAATTTAAAACGTATTATGCGTAATAGAAAATACCCACCGAGTTTGAAAGTGAACTGGAGATAATTTGAAAGGAAAATTTAATTTACATGGAAAAGGCAGGCAGCTCTGAAAACCCTCTTTTAAACTTTACACCCCCCCCCCCTTCCTATCCATACGTAAACAAAATTGAAAATGCAAGGATTATTTCAAGCGAAATAATCAATTATTTTGCAAAAGCGAACCCGTTGGGAAGCTTAGCTTAGCTTGTACCGCCTGGAAAACGGGATAGAAGTTCAGAACAGGATAAGGCGAAAGACAGGACAAAGAAAAAACACACATAACATCATTTGCAATTTAAATTTGCACTTGGGTAAACATTTTTACTGTTTGTCAAAGGGGTGCCTGCTTGCCTGAATGCCTGCCTTCAAGTTTTAAACATTGATGTTTAACTTTAGTTCGTTACGTGTTGAAATTTCCAGTAAATTATATTTGGGTATTATAAATTGTCTTTAAATAATTAGTTCTTTGTTATAATTGACACTGACCGGTTGGTTAATTACGCAGATTTTGTTAACGGGTTCGTATTATTTAATTAAAGTTTAAAATTGGTTTAGGGTAATTTGGACGTAGATAAATTTTGTAGAAATTTTTACTTGGATATGGAGCGGTGTTCAAGAAAATGCAGTTTGCTTGTCGCGAAGTTTTAGATACAAAATGCGAAGTTAAATCATTTAATCTTAAGGGAGATTTATTCATTTATTTATTTAAGTTTTATTATTATTATTTTGAAGAAATTGCGAAATCTGTGACTTAATTGCAAAATTTGTGACTCAAATCGCGAAATGCTAATTTTGGGACCCTCTTTGTATTGCACTTTGATTTGCAGAACCCTTTTGAACGAAAACGTACCTTTTTTGCGACAATCGCAAATATTTCTCTAAAAATTAATATATCTCGAAATGACCCATACAATACAATCTGACCGTCCAAAAAAAGTTCCTATAAATCCTTAAAAATTTTAAATATAATTCCACTAAAATATTTTAAGGGGAACGACCATTAAGTCCTTGCGCGTATAATATTCCCATTTAATGCAAACAGAAATCTCCTAGAAGTGACTCCTAGAAAAGGGTTAGAGGAAGGAAGGAAGAAATCGCATCTTAGCATCTTGGCATAACTTAGGGGGCCGAATCATCTGACAAATGCAATGCAAGTGCGCCCATTTCTGTGCTCGCGCCTAAAAGGTAGCTTGTCCGGCCGGCCTTTATTGGTTGGGAAAGGTTTGTCTCCTCTTCCAGCACGGAGTTCTTTTCTCTCTCTCTCTCTGGGTTCTTTTCACTGGCAGAACACTAGAGTTCTCTTTTCCTTTTAATTCCCTTTGGACGGTTTTGGTCTGTTAGTGACAGCTAGAATTAATAGGAGCGCAGGCGCGACGCATCTTTCTTATACCATGCACGGAGCTTTAGCTTTACTCCGCGGCCATCTCAAGGCATCGCAATTTTCTTGAAAGTTTAGACAAAAACCCATAATGTGAATGAATAGGCCTGCCTAGATTGTGCGTATTAAAGCCTGGTCTAAAGAAGTTAAATTCGCCGTTTCTTAACTTTAATAACCACGTGCGTTTTGTTATTAGAGCATCTCCTGCTCTCAGCAGGTTTGTACTGAATGGTCTGTATCGAACACAGAATACTATGTTCAAGCTTTTCAGTCCTGTTGTAGATAGAGGTTGAATTGCACACGTCATAAATGACAGGCCAACACTTGTGTGAACAAACGCTATCTATAGCATCATATGCTCTAGAAATTATATGGGATTTAAATCAATGACAGACCTGAAGTGTTTAACATTATATTTTTGAGATAGTTATTCAATATCGTGTTAGGAAGTAACTTCCGGACGGCGTGTAACGCGGAAGTAGAAATTTTCCACTTACCCTAATCTAACGAGTTCACTAATTGTCTTATATCAGTTTTGACTCAGGACTGACTTATAATCGAAGCCCAGCACAAACTGCTTAACTATTACTAATAAAAGCTGAAACTAGTGTTGCAAGGTCATTAACTCGTGAATTATTCTTAATAATGATTTAACCAAAAACTTCCTTTGGAATCTCTATAACCCGTAGACTAGCTGCCTGCGTGGTTTTTTCTTTGAATAATCCCTCCCCATCCGCCATCTTTAAAAATGGCGTTCAAAACGATAATTACCCCTCTCTTCACTCAGTATGAAATAATTTACTTCGTGTGACAAATCTCTGCGAGTAAAATAATCCCAAATCCATAAGCTTCAATTATATTGCAAACTCATTTTGAGAAAGCAATATACTTTGTTCCTTGCGATGAGATACACGTGGATATTGTTAAGCCAGTAACAACCTATCTTTGTGTTGCAAACTTAGTTGAACTAAATGTGTGTTTTTGCGCCATTTCCCGCAGAAATTCTCAGAAAGAAGAGAGAGAGAGAGAGAAAGAAAGAACCGCGCTAAAAAGCTTTCTTCTTTTTCTTTTAATCGAACTTTTTTTTGTGTGTGTTACCCAACTCTAGTTCTATCATTTTTTCGGTATAGATCTTGTATTTCTAGCTATTATTTCTTTTTTTTTTTTTTTTGGAAAATCGTGGCTCTGTTTTTGACGTATTTCACAATTGCGACTCCCTCCTTTTTTATCCTGATTTAGGAAGTTAAAAGGGACGAACCCCTTTTAAGCTTAATTACTTATTTATAACGTTCAAATGTTTTATTTTAATTTTCTTTTAAATTTATTTTTAGCACCCATGTTTTTAGAAATATTTTTTGAAATTATGGTTTTGAATTTTTTTTTTTTTTTTTACTTTTAAAAAAGGGGTGTTAAAGTTGTTATCATTAAATGGTAATTATGAAATTATTCGCTGTGAGTTTATTTGTACAAGGAGGGTTTGATTAATTTTAGACTAGTGTCCTAACTCCCGAGGTCAAGATTCAAAGTTCGGTTGTGTTGGCTGGGGGAAAATTTGGTTGATGATTGATTTTTCAATTAGTATAGTTTGAAGTGCCGTAATGATAGGGGGGGGGGGAGTTTGGAGCTATATACTTGTTTTACAAGTACTTTGGTGGCGTAAATTTAATTGTTTGCCGATATAATTTTGGGCGCGAAATACTGATAATACCAGATTGAAATTGCCACTTTCATCGTGATTGATTATATAATTGGTGAGTTTTGGGGATTTTAAAGTTAAACATCGATTCTTGAATTCTTAAATGAAGGCGCAATATTGGATAAAGTGACCTAAAATAAGTCATTCATAGTGGCTAAATTCTATGACGAGTTTTTCGGGATTTGTTACCAATTTGTATAGTATAAACAGCGAAAATTGTATACTTAAAGGGAGGGTGAAGTAGAAAAAAGTGATTTTTTATCGATTCTTCTACTAATTATAAGACCAGTCTGCATAGTCAAACATTCAGGAAATACTTCAGAGTGATTTTAAAATTCAAATTAGGTTCAGATTTTAAGGATAATTTTAAAGAAGGTCCTCCGACCAATCGCGTAACGCCCTGCCATTTTATTAACAAAATTCTCGTCGCACTTTCCGTGTTGAAGGAAATTTATCACGAGATTTGATAAAATTCGCGCGCGACGTGATAATCGTGGCGCGAGACATGGAGCGTGCCACGAGAATTTTGTTAATAAAAAGGCAGGGTGTTACGCGATTGGTCGGAGGACTTTCTTTAAAATTATCCTTAAAATCTGAACCTAATTTGAATTTTAAAATTACTCTGAAGTATTTCCTGAATGTTTGACTATGCAGACTGGTCTTATAATTAGTAGAAGAATCGATAAAAAATCACTTGATTTTCTACTTCACCCTCCCTTTAACGGAGTCGGTTAAGTCTTAAGTTTATAAGATATGTTCCTTCCATAAGTGTGACACTACCTATGCTTCGTAATGCTAGAGAGTTGCTTACAGCTCGAGCTATAGTTCGAGAACGACGGAAGCGAGAATTGAAGTCCTACACTCGGTGGTTAATTTTGTAGGACTTCCATCTAGGTCCTATTTAGTCTGCATTACAAAGCCTTTGACAGCGCCTCACCAGGCGTCTTCGCTTTACCGCAAATCTATGACCTACTTCAATCACTTCATGACAAGCTCCAGTTTATAACCAGTGACAAACTTATGGAACATATCTTATAAACTTATATAATTTGAACCCAGCCAGAATAGATTGTGACATTTTATTTTTTCACTTACCGACGAGATCCCATTTGACAAAGTCGCCTTTGGGCGCATTGGGTGACTTGACAAAAGGCACTTGATCAGTGTCCGGGTCTTCTTCGCGGCGCGATTCCCCCATCATGGCCTGATCGGCGGAATTCCCACTTCCGGGTAATCTTCCGCCATTGGAACCCGCGCTTCCTCGTCGATTGGACAATCGTTCGCAACCCGGTCCATTACCGATACAGTCCGTGTAATACATGAGCAATATGGCGCCTACCATGAACCACACTAGCGACGTTGCCAGCACAATTTTAAGAGTATGCATCCTAACGCGAACCATTTTGAGTAGTCGATTTGCCTAATTAAATTACTAATGATTGAATAACCCGCGCGTGTTGTCTGGCAAAGATTTACACGGAATCAAAGCAGTTAATTGTAATTATAACCCTGTCTGGTTGGAATGAACCATAATTTGTCCTGTGTTGCTTGGTTTGGGAGGGGCTTCGGTTCGGTTTAGGGTGGGTTTTGGTGTGTTTTTTATATTAAGTTTATATTTTTGATTATTTTTTAAAATGTACTAATTTTTTTAATGGTGCTTGTTTTTTGTCAGGAAAAACGTAGCGCAGTCATGTTCACGAAGAGGATCGATCGACTAGGCACCGAGTTTGTGATGACGTGACGCGACCGGTTTGTCTTGGTCTTCTTGAGATGTTGAGGAACTTTTCGTCATGACGTTGACCATCGAGACACTGTAATTGGAAAGTAAAGTTATGGTGAGTACATTGTTTTGATATTTATTATGCTGTTACAAAGGGTACAAGAAATCTTAACTGCCCTTGTTAACAAATTTCCGTGGCAAGCTCCACGTCTCGCGTCACGTTTGTCACATCATGAACCATCAATCTAGAAGGTTCATGGTCACATCGCGCGCGTGTAATTTTAATTTTAATTTAATTTGACTCTACTATTACTCCTTTCATTTTGATATAATGAAAAATTTGCTTGAGATAACACAGACTTAAGTAATACTATAAAAGATAACAGTAAATTTTGTGTGAGGAAACTGTATTTTTGACACGATCCAATTACTTCCTCTTCACTTCCACCATGCACTCTCTCTCTCTCTCTCTCTCTCGTCTTATAAAGTCAATAATGTTTTAGCCGATATGTGGGCCTTGTGTGCCTAAGTCCTTTCTCATACTTCTGGTTAAAGAAAACATTGGATCTTATATCCAAAAAAACAAAAGAAAAAGGGTGTGTGTGTGTGTGTGCCCTGGGCTTGGTTAGAGCAGAGAGAGACTCGTCACATCGCGCTCGTACAATCTTCTACCATTTATCTTAGTCCGTACGGGCCTTTGCGCTAATGCCCTCCATACTTAGCGCACGCTTTTACCGATAAATAGGATCAGTAGGTTTGAAAGAATTACTAGGAAGGAAGGTTAGGTGATGTGTTCCTTATCCCCCCCTCTATCTCCACCCCCACTCCAACCCAAATTAGCCCGGGCTATTTTTCGGACGCTTAGAAACTCTTTAATCGATTTATTCGTTAAAGGCCGACTTCCAGCAGTGAAAAGGGTTCTAGCAATCTGGAAACCGTGTGTTCATTGAGACTAACAACGGAGAGACCGTGACGATTTTCGAATCCCCACTGGGGTAAAGGTTGGATCTTGGGTTAACTGAAAGCCGTGCAATGTGATTCTGTAGAACTGAAGATACACAATAGAGAATTTCCTTCAGAGGACATCATCCTTGGAACCACATTGCACGGCTTTCAGTTAGCTAGAACCAGTCTGGGGAAATCAAGAAGTGGGGGGTTACTGGTCCTCGGGACCAGTTTATTAATTGCAAATCTATAGGAGAACAAAGGCTTGGACCAGTCCGGAGACCAGTTTATTATTTCAGACAATAGAGGTCACCGGTTCAAAGAACTAGTTTAAATAATATCCTTATTTCCCAGACTGGCTAGAACCCTTTCAACCTTTGCCCCCCAGCGAGGATTCGAAAATCGGTACGGTCGCTATGTACATTGTTAGTCATCTCGATGCTCGGTTTTGAATTCGCGAGAACTCTTTTTCGCTGGAAGTCGGCCTTTAAGATGGTGAGGAGCCATCAGGCTTTCCTTGTTTGTCGTCATTTCTACTTTGGATTAGTAACTTGGCTGGGAGAGACGGGGGCCTTTACTTTGATCGTACTGTCACGTGATAATGGTTGACCGCCACTATATAAATAGCCTATTTTCTACTTAAGACTTATCTGGGGATATTAAGGAGTTGCCGAGTTCTCGAAATCCTTTAGATCTTTAATCCAATATTGGGCCGGTAATGGGTTATACCGAACGTACCGCCGGCACTGTTGGTGTTAGGATTATAGAGTATCGACACAAGTGTGGGTGCCACCCAGTCTCGCGCTCACCAAAAATGCGCTGTAGTTATTATTTCTGGAGAATTTATGCTTATGTCTGTACCTGTCATCAGCCTGGGGATTTTACCATTTGGTGGGTCAGGGAGTTATGAAATTGTCCTAAAGTTTGGGAATTTCGAAACTCTTTCTGTAATTTTCCTATTGTAGTAATTACATAGAATAGTACTAGTCATTTTTAAACACAACATTCTGACTTTATCAAAAATATACATAAAATTATGCAAATTAGTCAGGGGGAAAAGGTCAATACGTATTGGTGAGTGAAAACCTGGAAATGTAAGGAAATTTTTAAATAATAAATCTATGGTTAATTACCCTATTTAGGACACGAATAAGTCTTATAAATATTTAAATTAGCACCACCAACTTTTGACTACAAAATTATATGAATTGTAATTAAATTAGGTAAGATTGTAAACCCAATAATTATTTTTTTTCTCTCTCTTTACGTCACCCAACGGTTTTTTTTTATTGTAATCAAATCAACTTGATTAAATCTTTGTTCTGGGCTTTTAAGAGGGTGAAGAAAGTATAGTCTTTCTTTAGTTTGGTAAAGAGGTTTTCTTCGCTCTGTCTTAGATAAAAAAATTTATTGGTTTATTGGAAAATTAGGGTGGGCGTTGTAGGTTTTTTTCTCCACTTCATCTTGACAATCGATTTTTGCGTACCTCATTAGCTTATGTATATGTATATAGAAAACAATGGTTTTTACGCAACTTAAGTATAGATGAAAAAATAGTGGTGGATTTTTTTTTTCCTAATTAAATTGATTCGCCATTGTGCATGGTGGTTACATTCAATTATAAAGAAGAAATCGCTCCTTCTTTGTTAGTATTTTTGGCTATGTAGTATGCGAATCTGTTGGTTGCTAACTAGTTCTGATAGTTAACATAAGATGGCGTCTTACCGTCTGTGTTATTTCCCTCATACCAATACTAGTGGAATAGTTTATTCTGACTGTGGAACCTTTATGCGGGTTGATTTCCCATAGTGCCTCGCGACAGTAAATTTGCAACAACAAAATTAATAAATTTTAGATGGAAAGCTATCATCAAAGTGGTGACAAAGTGACACCAAATCATTTCGTTTTGACCTCCAGGTCACCAGGGGTCAGCATACTATCGAAACGCCTAGTTTTCATGGTTTATTCATGCGTTATCTCTTCATAATTACCGTAGATTTGGTCTAATGGGTGTTGCTGGAAAGCAGCCTTTCATCCCCAGAGATACTTAAAGCTATTGGTTTTGGACCTCGCGGTCACGTTATTTTTCTTTTTTAAGTGGCTTATACGCTTGGGCTTATATCTTTCATAGTAAATGCTATATTTATTTACAACCGTACTGGACAGTGGTCAAACAATCTCCCTTGAAAGAAACGCGTAAAAACTTTAGCTATATAATTCATTTAATTGTAGGTATAAGTTTTCAACACAAGTATAGTGTTTCTCTCTGTTAGGTCTAAAAAGATTCCAACCTAAAAAAAGGCGCAAAAACAATTAACTCTCGGGTGTCCATTTCGCTTAATTACCTTCAACAAGGAAAGAGACTCGTCCTCCTGAAATATTTATTAAGTACGGATGGATGCGAGTAAGTTCCAGCAGCTCCGAACTAACACTAACTGGACAATGTCTGTTGTGTAAGGTACCATTAGAAATGGGGCCGGAGTTCATCCCAATAAGAATATTCCATTTATAAATGCACTACCGTAACAGTTCATAAGATAATGTTGGCCATAAGTTTGTGACTGGTAACTTAGAAACTGGAGCTTGTCATGAAGTGATTGAAGTAGGTCATAGATTCGAGGTAAAGCGATGATTGCCTGGTGAGGCGCTGTCAAAGGCTTAGTAATGCAGACTAAATAGGACTATGTGGAAATCCTACAAAATTAACCACCGAGTGTAGGACTTCAATTCTCGCTTCCGTCGTTCTGCTAGAACTAGTTATCTCGAGCTGTAAGTCTCTAACACTACAAAGTATAGGTAGTGACGTCATACTTATGGAACGTATCTTATAAACTTATGGCACTGCTAACTGAAAGATAGCCAAGGCTTACCGTAGATTTGTAGGGATGGGATAAACGATACCAAAATGGCACCCAGTGTTATTTTCACATAGGCGTTAATGCAGTCTTGGCATGGTAACTGCCATTAGTCTTGGTATTTATATATATAAATGGAGGGAAAAGGTTAAAGGGAACCCACCCCTAACTTTCGCTTCGTTGCTTCGAATCACGCACCCCTAATTTTTCCTTCGGATAAAGGAATAGTGTATGTTTATCAGTGTACGATTTGCAATCGTTAATGATGTGGAAGGCGGTAAAAGGGAATCAGTCTAACGAAATATACTGGGTAAAAGCATTGATTGCGTTATATCACCCAATGGGTCTAATAAATCGGAAGGTTCGAAAGGTCGTATCGGTCGGAATGTACTGTAAGTCAAGCCTTCATTTCGGGAAAGTTAGGCAATACCTAATTGTCTTGTTGTTAGTGAGATGTATAGAGACTTAGCTTAGGAACACTGGGTGTCTGTGTCTGTCGGTGCAGTGAGTTTGGAAATCGTATTCTGCATTATCCTTCTATAACTCCAATATTTACTTAGAATCTGTAGTTGTGCGTAGTTTTCGTTAATCGTGTAGAAATTGAGGAATATTATTTGTTTTTATTGAAAGGATTGGTCCATGCTTCATTTTGGCGCACTATTTTTCCCGCCATTTTTTAGAATATTTGCCATAGATTAAGCGTGTAGGGACAAAACAAATTTACAAGTGCTACGTAAGTTATAAGTCTTCTCTGACACTGGAATTATATAATTAGAAGTATGCATAATCCCACTCAACTTGCTGGTTTTAAAGAGTTATTGACATTGAAAAATTTGTCATATATGACTAAGGGAGCAGCTATAGATGTTTCACTCGCAATAATGTACTTTTATATTCACTTAGAATTCGCCGCAATTTAATTTCGTAATTGCAATGGCTTCCTACTAATCTATATTTGCACTTGAGAACGGACGTATGAAAGTTTTATTTGTTTAATTTAAAATCCCGAGCTCTCTCTGATGCAAAATTTATCTTTCAAAATTACCAAGTTTAATTGTTAATGGCGATGTACTTTGAAATTACCTCTCAAATATTAAAAATCTTTTCGGGTCTTTTAATATTTTAATGAGGTTTATCCATCTAATAATTCTTAGAAAATCAACTTGAAATTTAAGTTAAAAAATAATAACAAATCCGATCATTTTCTTTGACGTAACCTTTTGAACTCTAGACGAAATTACGCGTAATAGACCGTTTTTAAAGGTCAGGGGTCAAATAGCGACTGGTGTTTGGCCACCTGCTTATCTTAAGACAGGTATGTCTTCAACAAAGACCTTAGATATGACTTAAAACAAAACTGACCAAATTTGGTTCAGGACTGATAACTTTGGTTGACATACCCTCCGGATCTTGTTGGTCACTCTTAACCCATGGAGACGATACTGCGCGATCCATACCATCAACAGTGACGTACGGCGAAACTTAACACAAGAAATTCTTCGAGTGATTAGTGATTATCCCCTCGGAGGTTTCCCAATAAAATCTCGGAATAAATAGGTCTCCCCTTTTTCTTACTATAAGGAAAATAAATGTCTCTCTGATATCTCTTAACAATAACCAGTCATATTGCGGTTGGCAGGCAATTGTACCGCACCAATAAAGGAAACGAAAAGAAATTCTTTTGCTGTATAGAAAGAATCGTACGTAGCACTGATTTCAACTCCCACCCGCCACAATACATTTATAAAAGATTCGATAAAATATCGCTTAGAAGTGGAGTTACAAAAAAAAAAAAAAAGATTTCTATATATATATCCTGTATGAGAGGATGGGGGCCCTCCTGCATTCAATTGCTGTAGTGTATTGCACAATATAGGCACTTTAGAAATACGCCAGGAAGCTGGCTGGCTGGGTGCTGTGGCTGGCTACTCGGTCCTTGTTATTGCGAAATGAACATGCTCTTTATAGCCCCTAAGCCTAACTTCTTCAATGTGGAAGGAACACAGACAGAACTTATCTGTAACCGTACATTTTCTCATTGTGAATTTTTACCAAGGCCCGAACTAGGCTTAACAAGAGAGTCTAGTTATTAAAAGGTTAAATTCTTCGTTAATATACAAACTTTTTGTACTATATCTTTTCATTGTGACATTTGACCAAGGCCCGAACAAGGCTTAAGCTAGGGTCCTACAAGAGTCTAGTTATTAAAAGGTTAAATTCTTCGTTAACATACAAACTGCACCATATTATTTCATCGTGAAATTTGGCCAAGGCCCGAACGAGGCTGAAGCTAAAGTTCTAGAAGAGGATCGGTTTTAAACGCCATCTAATGACAACTTTTTTTAACAAATTAGGTTTTTAGATAACGAACGTAAGGTTAAATTCTTGGTAGATATATACAAACTGGCTCATTTTCGATGGCATAAGAGGTTACAAAAAAAGCCTTTGGTGGAAATAGGCTTAATCTGAAATATTTTGCAGAGCCTTTTATAAGTTCGTTCCAAATTGGTTGAGGACGAAGTTGCCAGAAGGAAGGGGATAACGAAATAATAATTGCGTTCGCCCTTTCGTTCGTGCGTCCCTATTTAATGATGCGGAAACGAGTGAAGTTGGATAACTAACCTAATATCATTGTTATACTAAGGCCATCTCTCTCTTATTGGTATACCTTTCGCTCTATTAACGGGGTCGACTCGGAATAAAAGTCCCACACACAGATTCATCCCCGCGGAACCAACTTTTCCTTTTAAGCTATAAATTGTACATTTTAGCTCCCCTGGCGGCGGTTGCATCATGCACCCAGGCTTGAACCCTATACCCATAGATATCGTAATTAAAAGGCAAGCTTCATTTGGGTGACGCTTGAAATTTATAAAAATTTCAAACCAGCTAGGCTTATCGAATGAATATTTTAATGTATTAGGCCAAGAATACATACAACTAATTGTAATCATTGTGCTACTTCCATTTTCACTCAACGTATCAAGGCGGAATTTGTGGGAGGAGCTAGCTAGACTAATCATTATGTAGGACGAATTTTACCTCACGAATGGTCTATCTCGCTGCGCGTGCGCCTGAACTCGCTTTGCTATGAATCAATAAATGAAATCACAGACGTCAGAATTATGACGCGTGACGACTGAGCCCAGCCCACAAAGCCTGCAGAGAAATTATCAGTGGAGATAATGGGGGCACAATGATTCTTGCTAGTTTTATGTATTCATGATAAGGCTTAACGGTCTTTTTACTTGTTTTCAATATCTATGTTATGAAGTTAGGGTAGGTAGGTATGTTAGAGGGGAACGGTGGGGGATAAAAATTGGATTTTATAGAGGGACTTAGAGGGGAAGGAGCCAATATAAAACTTCATTATACCATATAGAATTTTTGGGAAATGAGGCCGATTCGTTTTGTCAGAAATTTTCCCCTTCCTTCTCTCTCTCTCTCTCTCTCTCTCTCTCTCTCGCTCTTGCTCTCTCTCGCTCTCTTCTTCATCTCATCCTCGATCCCTAATGGGATGAATTTATAGCGAAAGCTTATTAGATTTCTTTCGTGTATAGAGAGTGGGTTAGATAGTTGAGGACAGATACCTTCTGTAATAAAGGATTTTCTAGAAAAAATGGGTGGATTCTATGGGAAATCGATTTTGAGTCGAAAATGTGACTTCTATAACATTTTGACAATTAGTTATGATCATTGGAGTGTTTTATGGATGACCCCCTTAAATTTAATTAAGAAACTGAAAGGCAATGGTTGCTAATTTAATTAATGGGTTCATGGGGCATCCCTAAAATACTCCAATGATCATAACTTGTAAACTGTGTCACTAAGCCCTAGCTCCGAACTGAGGCAAGAAAAATTCTGCATCCACCAGTTTAGTTCAATTGTCATAGCTGTAGAAAACCACTTTAGATTATAGAAGATATTGACCCCTGAGTTCGAAAAGCTAATCCATCCTGGGTATACAGTTTTACTCAGCTATTCTCATCTTTCAATTCTTGGGAGTTAAGAACTAGGTACAAAAGATTTGGTCTAATCTTATCTAAAGACTTAATTCTTAAA
This sequence comes from Phalangium opilio, assembly GCF_054372755.1. NCBI lineage: Eukaryota > Metazoa > Arthropoda > Arachnida > Opiliones > Phalangiidae > Phalangium > Phalangium opilio. Next base: position 4,241,163 of record NW_028324151.1, read on the forward strand.
CATGTCTTGAATTTGATAATACATTTCGTAAAACATGATCCCGAAAACTTATTGTGTTTAAAGAAAAAATAACCCCTACTTTCAAGATGATATAAGCTATAGCTATAGGGTCAAATATTTAAACCTTAATTTATGCCCTTTCGAAAACAAATGTAGGGTTACACATTTCCTTTAAAATGTCCAGATGACCCCTCACCCCATATGTCCCCATTACTTAAGAATTCTCAACTTCTAATTAGCCTAGCTACATACCTTTATTTTTTCTTCCTTATCTTAATAAAGGTTTTAATCTAGCGCCGGTCGCGTATTAGCTGTCACCTTACATACAACTTTTGGTCATTTAATTGAATAGGGCATGTCTCAGGAATGTTAGAACTTTTTCTTTTTTTTTCCTTCGTCGGAAAATTAGGCGATATTCCGCCTAAACCGAGAAACTTTCGCTAGACATGTTAATACCCTGAACACCAATTGGTTTCTTAAGCAAATTTATCGTTTCAGCTGAGAATTATACAGGGTGTTCACTAAAAATGGTGGTTGGATCGAATTCGGTATGTTTGAAATGTGTTACTTTTTATTCGAAAATGTAACTTCTACCTCCATTTTGCCACAAGGGTCACTGTTTATGAGTAGTGTTTAACCGAAGACCCCTAAAATTTATGTGAGAAACTGAAAGACAAGTCTGATTTAATTAAGGGGTCATCCCTAAAACACTAAATTCAAATCATAACTCGTGAACGGTTGACCTTAGGTTAAAATGTCATTGCAGTTACATTTTTGACTCGAAATCGGCTACAGAACATACTCCTTAAGAACCATATCTTTTCCACAAACCTATTGGAGATTTAACCCCGCTTAACCTGTCTATTTTTACGACGTCAGTACTTAGTATACGACCCCGGTTTCCTCTATCATACCCTCCCTAATTAGGAAAAGTTTTAAGAAAAGTCATAAGAAAGTCGCTCGACCCCCCACGTGAATATTTATACAAGTCAAGCTAGATAACGTCCTTCTGTATAAGATCTAGCTTTTCCTTTGGAACATTTATAAAGAAAGGAAAAGAAGTCTCCATTTCCAAACCCTACTAGCATAAGTTTATAAGATATGCTCCTTCCATAAGTATGACACTTATGCTAGAGAGTTGCTTACAGCTCGAGCTGGAAGCGAGAATTGAAGTCCTACACTTGGTGGTTAATTGTGCAGCTAGGACTTCCATCTAGCTCCTATTTAGTCTGCATTACTAAGCCCCCTTTGACAGCGCCTCACCAGAGTCACTAGGCCTCCCTCGCTTTACCTCGAATCTATGACCTACCTCATTCACTTCATGACAAGCTCCAGTTTTTAACCAGATATTAACAAACTTATGGAAGGAACATATCTTATGAACTTGTGCTATTATGCTAGTTGTAAGCCAGAAAGGAATTAAATCCGACTAAACCCACTCGCTTCCTGAAGAGAGAGAGAGAGAATCAGAGAAAGAGGAGAGAGAGATGCTAGCAATGAGCACAAGGAAATTTGCCCCCTATGCAAATTAGAAGAAGAAGAAAAGGAGGAGACGTTTGCCTAAGATTTAAGGAAGTTTGGATTGTAATATTACCTAGTTTCCTTTTTCCGCTCTCCCTATCTCTCCCTCCCCCCCCTCTCTCTCTCTCCTTGCTAAGATTAGGAAGAAAAATTTAAGAGACTTTATAGAAACCTTAATAATAAGATGTATTTCCTTGTTTTCTACCCTTAGTGTACTAGGGGATATGTAGTGTACTTCAAAATTGAAATTTAAGCAGTTTCTCTACACGAGACGAGTTGTCGTACGGTTCTGTTTTGCGTATTTATTTATTTATTTAGTTCCCATCTCTCGTATACAATATAATTCAGAGGAAAGAAACGTTAAGTGTCAGTTTTGAAGTGCCCCATTAAATAGCTGGATGTTATGTACAAACTTAATCTTATTTTTACAAAAGGGGATTGCCCCTAAAAGCTCACTTTGTTTCAAAATAAGAGCTAAATTTCTCGGCTCGTTAAGTTCTTATTTTTCATTTCTCTCTTTCTCAGTCGCTCTTTTGAAAGTTAATTATATAAGTAAGATTATCTTCGTAAGTGTGACAAATATAAGAATATTACTATTATAAGGGTGTTACAATATTGCTTATGCATTCTCAAATATAAATGTTGGATTCAAGCAAGAAGTAATATCTATAGTTTATTAGGGAGAAGGTATAAGATGGCTAAGTATTCGCGGGCCATAGTCCCAGTCCCCCCTTTCAAAATACAAGGGGGGGACGTAAAAGGAGACCGGGCTATTTCGCAGCCTCTCCTCAGTCGGAAAATATGACTGTAATTTTTCGTCACTCGCGTCGCCGCGCTGACGTGAGTTTTCAAGAACCAATGAGATGGTGGTTGTAATTTAGAGGCGGGGATTAACTCCAGACCACCTACGTTTGGACTGGAGATAAAGCTGGATATATATGTCGAATTTATACCTTCTCCCTAATAAACTAGATATCACTTCTTGATTCAATTAGCTTAAAATGCACATATAGAAAAATCTTACTCCAAACTTACTATTGCAAATAATGTTTCAAATACATCCCAGAAACACACTGAGACAAGTTCAAATTAACATACGCATTGAATTTCACAATACCCCAGCTGACAGTGACGTCATTGGCATTAAGTTGCCTTAATATTAGAGATGGTAACAGAAAACTATACTGGTAAAAGTGATGCCTCCACAGAAATGGAAAAACGATTAAACGGTCGATTGATTTCAACCCCGGCTTTGTTCCTTCTCTATATCCGTTCGCCCTTCTCATGGTTTTCACCAGGATACAAGGGCAGCCAGCAGCCCCTTGGCCTGTCTCAAGTCCCTCCTATACTACTTTACTCTCTGTCAACTACTTTAGTTCAGTTCAAATCCCCTCTCTGTTTTTTTATTGATTGAAGCTTAAATGATTGCGTGAACTAACAGCAAGGACTCGTACCACTCATGACCCTGAATGACCCCCCGCACTCCGAGTCAGCTTTAGAGCCAGTTGGGGTCTTGGGGTTGTTAGAAATTATTCCCCATACAGCTTCTACACCCTTTTGAAGTAAATAGCTTGGGTTCACTGTATATATAATAATAAAGCTAACAGCTGACCACTTACTTTTTTTTTTTTTTTTAACTTATAAAAATATTCCCTTTATCTATCGCTTAAATTTACCGTACGACGTTGCCCTAACGTTTTTATTGCTGCTTTCAGCAAAATTTCCATGTATAGGTAAACGTTGCGTTTTTCTGTGAAGGATTTTTTACTTGCAATTTTAAAGGGATTCTGAAACCTTTTTCTATTTTTAATATAATCTAGTTTTTTTTTGCCTATTTCTGTGTGCTAATTTATCTTAACCCTAGCCTATATTCCAATATGGTTAATATTTTCTTTGTTTATCTCTTTATTGAAATTCGTTCAAAATTCGAGGGTATAATCACTCGGCTTTATCGAGGTACTAAAGGACGGTTTTCCGTAATCTGAGAGTGGTTAACCCCTCGTTAAAATCGAGATAAATTCCAAAAGAAATACTGTGTTGATTATCTTATCTTTATACATATTTTTCAGACTAGGATGATTGATACCATTTACACCAGGAGGCCAGGCTATTTTGGCAGGCAAAACGCAGTTCCATGTATAGCCAGGCCTCTTGGTGTAAATAGTATTAGTCCTCCTAGTCTGAAAACTGTGTATTTTTAAGGTGTTTTGTATCTCCACTTAACAAAAACAACAAATGAAAAAGAAACTGAGGAAAAATAAAAATTGCCGATAAGCTTGCTAGACGAATTGCAATGCAAATTTACTTTAAGGTAAAAACAAACCACTTCTTAAAAATATACAAAATTTCATATTTTGTTTTTATCCCCTTAACTTGCCTGTGCAAATCTCTATGGACGATCAGAAGTAAATTAAACTAAAGTTATATTTAAAAATAAATAGACGGTTATATATATCTATCTACTATCCTAAATAACCTTTGACCTTCAATAAACGTTATATTATCAATATTTAAAATAAATATCCAATATCATTTTAATATCTAATACCTCAGTAACTAGGCGTTTAAAATCTTCAAGTTAATTTACTTTTTGCTGGAAATGCTATTTTACATTTAGGTAAACCATATTATTTTTCTTCTTGGGTTTTAGACTTAAGGGTTGTAAAATAGTTTTATCGGGGACTCTGGGTGTTTTTTTGGAAAGATCCCTTAAATTTCCTCGAGGGTGCAAGGCCCAAGATTAGCCGGCCTATTGTATAATCATATCAACCATTTGTTCACTAGCTTGCATTTCTTTCTTGGCCCTTAAGGTTTCAACTTCAAGGGTTTTTTTTTTTTTTTTTACTTATCCCCAACGCTCTTTGTACTGGTGTTAAAATTTATCCAAGCTTGAAGAAAAACAGATTTCTCTCGCATATTTTTGAAACGCTTTTTCTGTATGAAACAGATTTAATTCAAATTCAATTTGGAAAACTCAGAGGGGTTTTTCTTTCTTACATTAAATAAATAAAATTTGAATTAATTTTTTTAAATTTTTAAATTCTCTTTTTTGTTTTATCAAGTTTTGGATAAGTTAGTTTGAAATATATGGAGAAGGATTAAAATTTTATGTTTAAATTGTACAGGGTGTTTCTGATATGTCTGGTATAAATTAAGGTGAATGTTCTTTGGGAAATCGATTTTGAGTCGAAAATGTAACTTCTATCTATATCCATTTTGTTGACCACAAGAGACACTGGTTTCGAGTTAAGATTGGTCAAAGTATTTTACTGTTGACCCCGTTAAATTTAGTTTAGAAGCTGATTTAGACAATGATTTCTAATTTAATTTAACTAGGGGTCATCTCTAAAACACTCAAATCAAATCATACCTCGAAAACAGTGTCCCTTGTGGTAAACAAAATGGAGGGAGATAGAAGTTACATTTTCTATGGTCAAAATTGATCTCCTAAAGAACATCCCCCTTAATTTATGCCACGCAGGCTTATCAGAAACACCCTGTATATAGCGTACCGTACTCTTATTTAAGCCGTCTTTATAATCCGTTATGACGTAGGTAATAATAGGCTGCTTATGCATATATTACTCTCTGATTGGCTACCGATCTCTCTCTATACCTCTAATCCGCGTAGGAGGAACGAGGATCTGACTTGAATTATTAATCGACGATATTTCCAGCTTATAACTGGGTATTAATTTCTCTCATGCAATCCTTCCTTGTACGCTCCCATCAATGGCAAAGGCTTAACATCCTTTAACGAAGTCATAAGAATCTATGTATTCTCTCTCAATATTACGAGTCTCTCCATCTCTCTCTCCGCATCCCTCTCTCTTACATAAGTTTCTATCACGTTCTCCCTATTGCGGAACTGCATAATATTATATAAGCTACACTTTCTGAATAGACTAACTTGTTTAATTCAATTCATGCCTTGGAATTTATAGTTCATCTATGGTATACTGGAAAATTCAGCAAAGTGCTAAGGGAATTAACCTTCGGCATTTAAATATTGCTAGATCATATTTTATGAACATGTTTCTTTTTTAATAAACTTATTTAGATAAGCCTCTGAAAGTGCACTGGATTTTATATTAAACTTTTTCATTATTCCCGGATTTTATACTAATATCATTGATTATTCTTGAATCTTTGACTAATATCATCGATTATTCTTGAATCTTTGACTAATATCATCGATTATTCTTGAATCTTTGACTAATATCATCGATTATTCTTGAATCTTTGACTAATATCATCGATTATTCTTGAATCTTTGACTAATATCATCGATTATTCTTGAATCTTTGACTAATATCATCGATTATTCTTGAATCTTTGACTAATATCATCGATTATTCTTGAATCTTTGACTAATATCATTGAATATTCTTGAATTTTATACTAAAATCTTTGATTATCCCCGAATTTTATACTAAAATCTTTCATTATCCCCGAATTTTATACTAAAATCTTTCATTATCCCCGAATTTTATACTAAAATCTTTCATTATCCCCGAATTTTATACTAAAATTTTTCATTATTCCCAAATTTTATACTAAAATATTGGATTATTTATCCCTTAGTTTCATCCAAGGCCTAGGCCTAGGCCTAAAATCCAAGGTAGCCTTTTTTTTAGCCCTTTTATGTACATCGTCTAAAAAGCTTATTCTAGGAAAATTGAAGATAGCAAATAAAAAAAGCTTTCAGATCTCTGCTGTGCAAGCCTTCAGGGGAAAAAGATTCTCATAAAGAAATTTATGAAATTTCGCCAAATGGAATATCGTCTGTTTGTTTTTATAGCATTTTGGATTCAATGAAATTATGTTGAGGGGAAAATAGAATATGATTCCTTAACTCGTGTATCAACTCGTAGCATCAACTCGTAGCATCGGGTACACTAGCTCAAATTATCTAAAAATAGCACATAACGCTCTTTTCATAATATATAAGTAGATATGGGAATCTGAGAAAACTTCTCTTCAAAGTGGGTTTGTTTCCAAGGGGACTAAATAAATGCAGTATTTGATTAGCTTATGTTTGAAGGAGGCTATGGTTTATGGAGTGTATACAGGATGTTTTTAAAACGACTGTCGCAAAAATTCAGGGCCTTGAGGTGTCAAAAAATAGTCTTCGGTTCTGATATAAACAACTTTCGTCAACAGGCTAGATAGCTAACACCACAGGGACGGGGAGATCGCGGGTCTTATTGGGTTATTTTCCTCGTGCCAATAAGTACCGCTAGAGGCAGCGCGAGTTGGCTAGCCTCTCTGACGCGTGTAGTGAACTTGGGTGAACTCCATCTGGCGTTGCCTCTTGGTTAGCGCCACGAAAATAAGCTAAGAGGGCGACCTCCCCCCCCCCACTGTGGCCAGTTGCTTTATCTGCAAGTAATAAATGGAAATGTCTATTGTCTCGAAATAATAGGTTATTTTGGGACTTGGGTATCCGTGTATTAGTTCTTGGAATACATTTTGAGTTTTTGATTCCGCCTAAAAAAATTGAGATTTTTTTAGTTTAGTTTCACTTTGATCAACTATTCATGAAGAGGGGACGACGTTAGGCCCATAGCCCATCTCCGGAAGAGAGCAGCTATCGCTAGGTCTTGCGGAAAATATATTCGGGTCCTCTGTATACTCCTATGTGTACTGATGATATACAGTATGGAAGAGATCATGAAGCTAAAGAAGTACTTAGCTGCCATTTTTCAAGATGGCGGTGGTTTGGAGAAATATTTCATAGTGCGTGCCTTCTACTTAAAGGTAATGTCCTTGCAAATTTTCAGACTTCTAGGTCGAGCGGTTTGACCAGGGCGTTACTTATCAATCAGTCAGAACTTTGACTTAACAATTTTTACTTATCAGTTCCATAGACCTGCAGTTCGTTATAAGGACTTAACTCAAAGGAAATGACCGTTGACCTGATCTTTACCACTCTGTAAAAATGGGTAGTTTCCAATGTGTTTCATGTTTGTTCAAAGTTACTACTACTGCTGTGTGTGTCAAGCCATATCCCTGGTACACTTGGGTCCAGGGGAGCGTTGGTCTTCTTCTCTTGATTGCAGTAAAGCACCATGGGTAATATCGAGGGTGCATAATATTTTCTAATGGAAGTTTTTCAACGGTTATACTCCCAGTCCTTCAGGGGGTTAACGTTGAATTATTTAGTATATGTATGTATGCTTTTTGAAACTTTTGAAAGAAGTTTGAAATATCCAGAGTTGTCCCCAATATTTTAAAGAAATTCTATGCCTATAGACTTTGTACTGTAGAGTATGTGTATTTTTACGTATAATATCCCAGGGTTTGTACTTAGAAGTAAATAGATCTAATATTAATTCAGGATATGAAGCTTAGAAACTTAATCGTTACTATATGTGTTTATTGTTTATTAGTTTTGGGAAAATTTGTTTACTTTAGTTGTTTACGTTAACCTGAAATTTGTGCGAGGAAATGTTTATTTATATTTTGAAATAATTACTTCCGAAGTTAACTCGCGAAAATGTGTCTTCGACAGCGTGGATATTGTATGGGGTGACCTTTGTTTGACCTTAGTCGTGTTTTGTCGTAATACAGTATCATGTTTGGACAATGTTAATTGCGTAATGCCTATTTTTCAGACTTGGAGTATTGATACCATTTACTCCAGGAGTCGAAGCTACTTGGTACTGCATTTTTTCCTCCAAGTACCCTGTCCTCCTGGTGTAAATGGTATCAATCCTTCTAGCCTGATAACTATGAATAGAAAATGTATTGTTTCTTACTTTAATCTTTTAAATTGGCAACTGGCGGGGAAATTTGAAATTTCTTCTTGGTTTTTCAATATATATCTGCAAAGAAACAAACAAGAAAAAATACCCACGTTAAATAATGAACTTTAGTTTTTTGTTAAAAGTAGAATTTTGACACAAATCTTATATATTTTTACGAAATCTCCATGGTTTAAAAACAACCCCATGGTATGATGCGCTTACGAAAACAACTTTGTTTTTCAAAAAAAAAAAACATTCAAAAACAAACTTAAAATCATATCTCACGTGCACTCTCTTTTTTAAGTCGTAACTTATATGTTTTTGCAATTTGTTTCATTTTTGCCTTAAAGCTATAAAAATCCATCGGACCGACCTCTAAAAGGTTTTTTATTTATTTATTTTTCTTTGCTGAGCTTTTCTGGGATCTGCGAATCAAGTCAACCTTAAATCAGAGCCAAAAAAGGCCGCGGTAGTCATATAATGCTCTGGATTTTGGACAGGGAAAATAGATGTTTCTAAGGGACAGATATATTCGGACGCAGCAGGGTTAAACGGAGCGACAAAAATGACCCGCCGCCGCCTTTATACCATACCCCCAATTCCTCTTTCAGGGTGTAGGACCCCCGACCCTTGGATGAAAAATACAGGGGTCTCCTGAGAGAGGGGGAGACAGACAAAGTCCCCATAACCATAGACCAAAGTCCGTCTAAAAGGAACGCGACGTTATAAGAGCAGCGTTTTGCATTATGTATTTCATTTAGTTACCATAGGAAACAAGTAGCCACTCTTGGTAACTTATAGTAAAAGTTGAAAATTTCATTGGGTTTGGACCCAATTTTCTTAGTTATTGCGTTAAGTAATTACGCAAGTTGAGGAATTTCAATTTAGGAAGATAAATTTGTGTTGAACTTTGTTGAGTTTCACGTTACAATATATTTTAGCAGGAATTCATACAGCTACTAGGAAACGTACGTATCTAAGCGCGGATTTCGTGATCAGAGCTAGCTAGACTAATCAATATGTATAACAATCTCTCGTTGGTACTAACCAATGAAATAACAATTAACCCCTGCAGTGGGAAGCCAATGAAATACTAGCAAACAAAACTCATAAAATAATTCTTTAATTAAGAAACTGAAAGACAGTGATTATATATAATTTAATTAAGGGGTCATCCCAAAAACACTCAAATAAAATCATAACTCGATTAGAAACAGTGTCCCTTGTGCCAAACAAAATGGAGATAGATATAAGTTACATTTTCCACTCAAAATCGATTTCCAAAGAACATGTTCCCCTTAATTAATTTATTTATACCAAACTTATCCGAAACACCCTGTATAGAAATAGGTTGTAGCTAGATAAAGAATTAATAACTATCCATTGTTGTACAAGTAAATGTGAAAAAGCTGAGGCGGCAATAATGGACTATATGAACGCGGTCAGTAATGGCGGGAAGAGCTGGGAAACTGAGAGAGAGCAATGCGTTGGATTTTTAACGGAAGCGGAAACGTGTAACGACGACCCTCCGGCCCATTCCAATTCGTTTTCTATTTGCAGAGAAGCGAATAAAAGCCTTACTTATTTTTTTCGGCCTCTCCTCTCTACAAATAGTGATATAGTTAAAGAGTACAAGTAGCTAGCCTTTCCTATGTATGGTTCTTTGAAACAATAGTGTTATACTCCCTACCCTTTCAAGTCCCAAAATTTCTAAATGAGGATATAGCTCCTAGTTCCGTATGATGGAGTATATATTATTCTTATAGAGGAAACGAATTAAGGAGGGGTTGTTCTAAGTCTGTTTATGTCTGTCAGTTTTTATTACGATTTTATATTTCTATCAATAATTTCTTTTCGTGGTTTATAGGTATTGTATTATATATCTAGTCATTTGGAGGGTAGGGTACTTCATGTTGTAGTTATACCATAAGTTTATAAGATATGTTCCTTCCATAAGTTTGTCACTGGTAACTTAGAAACTGGAGCTTGTAATTTTGAAGTGAGTGAGGTAGGTCATAGATTCAGGGTAAAGCGATGATTGCCTGGTGAGGCGCTGTCTAAGGGTTAGTAATGCAGACTAAATAGGACCTAGATGGAACTTGGTCCTGCAAAATTAATTAACCACCGAGTGTAGGACTTCAATTCTCGCTTCCGTCGTTCTCGAACTAGTTATCTCGAGCTGTAAGCAACTCTCTAGCATTACGAACTATATTTAGTGTCATACTTATGGAACGGAACATATCTTATAAACTTATGGTTATACTATTTGAAATATTATACTTGGTTTTATATAAGAACCTTTGCTTGTTTTTAAGTTTAAGAGATGGTAAAAATAAGAGTAAAATCTTTACGCCAAGTTTTTGCTAGTAAAAAAAATATCTTGAGTATCCAGAAGTACCCACAAAAGAAACGGCGTGGTAAAAGACCCCGTAAAGAAAACTTTTAATTCTAGTATATTGTCTGCTGTTTTCTTCTGAAAATTGTGACCCCTGTCCCTAATCGTAACTGATGTAAGCCTTGGCTTTCTCCTAACTGTACTCTACGTTTGAAATAAGTTTAGGCCTTGGCTATATGCTATAGAAAATGGGGTGAAGTTTTTATATCAAAGAACCTATAAGAAAAAGAGAGGATAGCAAAACTTTTATGGAGGGAGCTAGGTTGGACCAGAGAAGTCACCACGGTCGTCCAGATTTATATTTGGAATTTGGACCACACGTCTTTTACTTAAAAGCCACCAAACTTTCCTATCTTTTTAAATTCTGCCTTGAAAAAGTTTAGTGGGAATCCTTTTTGTTATTGGAGTCTTCCTTGGCCCAAAAACAATTATATGGTATTTTTTTTAAAGTTATGGGTTTCTGGACCAAAAATACAGTAATTTAAAACCTTTATCACAAGTGTGACAGTCCAGGACTCCTTGAGCGACCAAACACTATACTGAAAACCCTACAGCCAATAACCCATTTCATTTCATACAAAAATCAAAACCCATTTAAATTTATTAACAATAATATTTAGAAAATATAGAATCAATGATTAATTAGTTAGTTAAAATACATTACTAAAAATTCTTAATTCAAATTTTTCCTTATTGATATTTTAATCCCAAAAGTTTATAAAGGATTACCAAAAATAAAATATCGAATCATCAAACCATTTCAAATTCATTCCCCCTTTTAAAATATTTAAATTCCCTCAAATTGAAACGGAAATATTAGATTGTATATAGCTTTTAAAGATGCTTTAGTTTAATATGTCATCGAACCAAACATTCATTTGATATTTTAAGATGGAAATTTAATTCTCGTACCGCCATTTAATTACGCGTGACGGATGTAGGGATATATATATGTACCAAGTCTAGGTGTATACGCGGCTTATTTATAACGTCATTTTAATTAAATAGAAAGGCAATTAGATTTCGTTGCTTAACCATGCGAGTTCCTTCCAAAATATATATATATAGTATACATTTCTTTTTATGTTCGCTACAGTGTGTATAATGAAGAGTAAAACAAAACAAAACTTGCATGGTATGTACGATTCAAATAAATGGTATTTCTTGTATGAGATACATGCTTAATAGCCTTTCCTTCCAACCCTTTAGTTACTCTATATATATAAATAGATGTACGAAAGTTGATTATACAGAAGTTGTTATGAACACGTACGTACGTGTGTTTATTCTAGTCCAAATGATTTGAAATTTTTATTAGTGATAATTAGTAGTATCCATGGTGTTTGCTTACATTTTGGTGTTAATTGGTGCAGTTCTTGGTGTAGTTTCAGTTCCAAATATTTAAAGAGAAACACCGGGCTGGAATTTAATTTTTCTTAATTGAAAGAGCGTATGAAATAATGAATATATCAATTGGAACCATGTTTCTATCTACAATATTAAAGAAGATACAAGCAATTAAGTTTCCGTAATGGATGGCACTACGCGTTAGTCTTCCCCGCCAAGCACTGGGGAGTACCCCTATTGGACGAATCCCTCAGGTGGTACTAGGCGACTCGTCCAATAGGGGTACTCCTCAGTGCTTCGCGGGAGGGCCTAACGCGTAGTGCCATCCATTACGGAAACTTAATTGCTTGTATCTTCTTTAATATTGTACTTAGAAACATGGTTCCAATTGCTATATTCATTATTTTATACGCTCTTTCGATTTAAAATCAAAAATTGTAGTCCAGTGTATCCCTTTAACGAAATCTAGAGATTTAAAGGTAAAACTGATTTAAGTTGAAGGAAAATTATTCTTGCATCCTGAAAAATTCCGTTATAATTTTCTGTAACTTACTATTAATTAACTTCGATATATGCATGGGCAAAAGTATAAATTGTACATAGATTGTGTTAGCAAAGGGTTAAAAGGACGGCACACAATATATCTATAAATTATAACTCGTAGGTTTATTCCCCGATATGAAATATTCAGCAGAGCCCTCTTGAAAGCTCCCGAGAGTTTGGAGTGTTCTTGGATCGAGGGGTCTAACACTTGCCTATAATTTTCTCTCTAAGAAAACACTCCGGAGACTTTCCCTAAATATTGAGGAATATTTGGGTACTTAAGACGATCGAGTCTCGGACCTCTCTGTTCTTTTGACGTCTTAAAAGGTTATAGATCAAGGCTAAACAATCTTCGCAAAGTCAATAGAATTGGACCTCTCAACCTCAAAGGCCAACTAAGGTCATATTCTTAAGAATAATATTAAATGAACAGTACCATTAGGCCTAGCTAGCTAGCTCTAACGAAATATATACAGGGTGTCCCTAAAACACTTTGAAAATATCATAACTCGAAAGCAGTGTCCCTTGTGGCAAAATGCAGATAGAAGAAGCTACATTTTCGACTCAAAATCGATTTCCCGAAGAACATCCCCCTTAATTTATTTATAGCAGAAACACCCTGTACAGAGAGAAAGGATTGTGATATTAATAGATATAGTCTGTAGACGAAAATAGGCTTAAAACGAATGACTTATTCCGACCACGCAATCTTTGAAATGATTCATTGTATTGCCTTTTTCAGTTCAGTTCTTCTGGTAAGACGATAAAGACGTCAATTTAGGCATGAATTTACATTTGGGAAAAGTAGCCTATAGTGTTGTCAAGAAGCGATATCTAGTTTACTAGGGAGAAGGTGTAAGATGCCTAAGTATTGGCATGCCTCAATCCCAGTCCCCCTTTCAAAATACAAGAGGGGAGGTAAAAGGAGGACGGGCTATTTCGCCTCTCCTCAGTCGGAGTTTTCGTGAGTTTTCAAGAACCAATGAGATGCTGGTTGTAATTTAGAGTCGGAGATTAACTCCGGACTTACGTTACGTTTGTACTGGAGATAAAGCTGGAAATGTGGCGCGAATTTTAACCTTCTCCCTAATAAACTAGATATCACTTCTTGGTGTTGTAGGTCAAAATTTATAAACTCCCCCCCGTTTTATTTTGGTATAGAATCGTTCCCCCGAATGATCTACTACTATAGGCCCATTTGAATTTCAAACGTGTCTATTTGATATTTTGAAAACGGTCGTTTAGATGCTTGGCGCCATGCAAGTAAGCAAAAGAGCTTCGAATGATAGTTGCCAGCTTGGATCGTTATCTATCTATGGTATTATTGAAACTAAATTTCGAGGGATTCTTTTTAGACTGGGAACTGTAATTGTAAAGGGCATTCCACGTGACCCTAATTAAGTTGCGGTAGAGTTTAATTAAGAAATTATAATTGGTCAGGTAGCTGACCCATTTCTAGGAAGGAGATCAGGCTGGCAATTTTGTCTTAATCTTAATCTCAACTTCCAAGAATTTGACCAATCATTGATAAGGATTAGTTTTCGGTTGTTTTGCATGCAGAAAATATCTGAAATCTGTTTTACGTGTCTCTCTTTTTATTGTAGGGATAATTTATTGTAAATATTGATTACGGATGTGAAGGGACAGGTCTTTAATTAGTCAATTTTCGATTGGTTTCGTTTTTGAATTTTAAAATAAGATCTTTGAGAATTATATCGCCTCTTTGATCTCAAGTGATACACAATAAAATAATGGTATGTATGTATATATTTCCAAATATTTTAAAAATAAAGAATATAAGATCTTCCAAAATATATAATACCACAAAGAAAAGAAAAACAAACTCGCAATTTGAAAACTTTTAACAACCTCTATATGAACTTCCGTAAAACAATATTTAACCCTACGTTACTGGTCCTTGATTTCATTGTATCCATCATAGTTAAATATACTTTGAAGGCGCTGAATAGTGAATAAAGTTTTAAGGGGGGGGGGGTTCGCTTGACTAAATATTGAACTGAGCCCAGCTCGCTCGTTCAAAACTTTACAAGGCCCAAAATATCAAAGCCTCTTCTCTTTTCACTCCTAGCTCCTATGAAAGACGACGACTTAAATATTGACGAGGGCTTCGATTTAAGGGTATATTCGTGAGATTTTCCTCTTAAATATCTCTGCAATTTAACGAGGAAAATTAATATACGATTACTTATCTTAATAACTACGTGTGGTACAATAATTAAAATATGCATTCAAATATAGAGATTTGGGACGTTTGAATAGGAATTTTGTCTCTAATTAAGGCACTGACAAATTGACTATACAATCCAGCATATATATTAATTAATTAATTAGCCTTTTCTTCACATAAAAATCTTAAGTCTTCATTTATTGTCAGTAAAGGACTAAAGGTCATGGCAATTTACGTCTTACGGTTTGAACAGTATATGTCTATATGTTTCAGGAATATACGGTTTTGTATATATTGTTCAAAAGCGAACCCAATTTTAAACTTTTAACCTTTTTTTCCACTGTATCTTTCTCTCTTTAAAGTTTCCCCCTAAACTAGCTATAGCTATAGTGTATAACGTCGTCGAAGCTAGCGACTTCATTTGACCCTTCAGGAAGTCAACCTTCCGTCTCTCCCTTTCCGTCATCGTGTTATGGTTTAGCGACAATGTACGCATCGGAGATTCTGTCGCGGTAGTTGAGACCTTAGAAACTGAGGAAAGGGTGAATTTGAAATTTTCTCGTATGAAAATTGAACAATTTTTAAGCCACTTAACCCAGCATTTGCAATTTCTTCCGCGAGGATAAGGTCGCCAGACGTCGCTATGACCGTTTGAAAAAAGCGCCAAAGGTTTGTTACGGCCATAACGACATCTTGTGGCGCTTTTCACGTTTAAAACCAGAGAGAAAAGAGGTATGATGGAGTGCTGGTAATGAAATATTGGGCGACCCGCGGAATGCGCTGACTATCTCCCAGTGTACCTCGCGCACCCCTCTTCCCTTCGGTAGGCGGATTGTTTTGTTAAGTGCTACCGCGTAGCGGCATTGTATTTATATGAGAATTAGCTTCTATTTTTAAAACAGAGGGGGCGTCCTTTACGTTTCCGTACGGTACGACCATACCGAAACGCCCAAAGAGGATGCTGGGAGGACTTCGGAGCCGTTCCGTGGGTGGGGGTACAGAGGCAACGTTATAGGTATGGATGGGGGTACAGAGGCAACGTTATAGGTATGGATGGGGGTACAGAGGCAACGTTATAGGTATGGATGGGGGTACAGAGGCAACGTTATAGGTATGGATGGGGGTACAGAGGCAACGTTATAGGTATGGATGGGGGTTACCACTCCATTCCTATCTCCTTCAAGTCAAAACGCGCCAATGTCTATTAAATATAAATCGTTTTAAAAGTTTCTAAACCCTTGTAAAACAACTTTAAACTTGGGTCCGTAATATGCTTGGGAGAATTTTTAAACTTCACGTACCGTGGTATGGGGATGGATTGATGCTAAGCCTTTTCTACAGGGAGAGATTTCCCTAAATTCGCTAGTCTTCGTTGCCCCCTCTCACCCCTCCTCAACTTTGGTTGTGAAGTTGACATTTGAATGTATAAGTAAAGATGCGGACGGAGCAAAGGATTGGGAGAGGCTGAGAGGAAGGGGACGGGTCAGGTTCGGATCAGCTCGTTAGAGGGGGTTTGTACTTGCTTCAAATTTTCCCTATTTTTCCCTCATTTCAAGACTTTTCCACAGCTATGCCCCTTCAAAAGGGGTTTTTTAAAGGGAGGCTAATGGGTATTGTCTTCATGTCGTTCAATTTTTAAGTCGTTTTTGTTTTAGTGTGATGTCATTACAGAATTTTTAATTTTAAGTTATGTAAGATTTGTTTTTATTATGCACGCAGTAAAATCAAATAAAAAATTATAGATGTTGCGTTTCATCCTCCCTTTAAGGAAGGGATGGTTTTGAGAAGATATACGCTTTGGAATGGAAGAATGTTGAATAAGTTTGGTTCGTTAGGATTGTCGGATTTTCGGGCGAATTGTGTCTAACTTATTTTTGAGATTCGTTAAGGTTTTAAATTAAATCCCTTTCTTATTCCGTCTATCCGTGATGGGTTAGTACAATTTTAAGTGATGTCAGAGGTGGATCTCTCTTTTTAAGATAATTGCCAAGCCTTTCTGAATGATTGTTTCGAGACTAGACGTGGAAGTATTCCCATTCCTATTTAAGCCCGAGTTAATTTGATAGCCCCTCATCAGGATTCTCGAGTTGAATCTATGACAAGTTTTATAATCCTAAAGGGGCATTCATTATTTGAACCTTGCCTTACTTTAATTCGAGAACTTATTTAAATTTAGTTAAGCCTAATTGAAACGAGTTCAATGTAGTTTTGTTAAGCCTAATTCGAAGAAGTTCGTTGGAGTTTTGTTAAGCCTAATTCGAACAAGTTCGTTGGAGTTTTGTTAAGTCTAACTCGAACAAGTTCGTTGGAGTTTTGTTAAGTCTAACTCGAACAAGTTCGTTGGAGTTTTCTTAAGTCTAACTCGAACAAGTTCGTTGGAGTTTTCTTAAGCCTAACTCGAACAAGTTCGTTGGAGTTTTCTTAAGCCTAACTCGAACAAGTATATTGTAGTTTTGTTAAGCCTAACTCGAACAAGTATATTGTAGTTTTGTTCAGCCAAATTCGAGCAAGTATATTGTAGTTTTGTTCAGCCAAATTCGAGCAAGTATATTGTAGTTTTGTTCAGCCAAATTCGAGCAAGTATATTGTAGTTTTGTTCAGCCAAATTCGAGCAAGTATATTGTAGTTTTGTTCAGCCAAATTCGAGCAAGTATATTGTAGTTTTGTTCAGCCAAATTCGAACAGTTACGTTAGAACTTCATTAAGCACAACTCAAGAAAACTATAACTTTATTAAGCCTAATTCAAGAACGTATTATATTCATATTAACCCTAATTCATAAGCATTCTAAACCCATTTGACAATGATACATTTTTTATTTCAAAAAAAAAAAAGATAAATAATCCATGTTATTACCAAATTTGTCGTTTTCGTTTCGGTATTGGGAACCATGCTTAAACCTTTTTAAATCCGCATAAAACTCTAGGAACTATTTATTAAAATGACAAATAATGGCGAACAAATGACCCATTCCTCGAACAATAATATTTCATCTCAAAGAAAGTGATCAATCACAGACTTTTTATCAATAAAACAAGAAAAAAAGAAAGAGAAAGGAGGGGAACCCATGGGGAGATTTTTCTACCTCGAATTTATCGCTTTGCATTTCATTTCGTGTTTGGCCTAGATAAAAAACATCCAGTTTTCCCTACGCGTACTCTTTTCTTTCTTTCTTTCGTTTGCCAAGGCCTATTGAAGAAGAGGGAGCAAAAAAACCAACCAATACCGATAACTCTTGGACCCGAAAGAAAAACTGTCATTGAATCGTTTAATTTCAGCTAATAAAAGATCCTCTTTTAAAGATAAGAATTTCAGGGTATTCCCGTCCCAATAGTTTCTGTATAAAAAGGTGTATATAGTATACATACAGGGTGTTTCTGATAAGTTTGCATACCATAAATTAAGGGGGATGTTCTTTGGGAAATCAATTTTGACTATAGAAAATGTAATAACTTCTATCTATTTCCATTTTGTTTGCCACAAGGGACACTGTTTCAAATCGAGTTAAGATTGGTCAAAGTATTTTACAGATGACCCCTTATATTTAATTAAGAAACTGATTAGACAATGATTTCTAATTTAATTAATTAAAGGGGTCATCCCTAAAACACTGAAATAAACCATAACTCGAAAACAGTGTCCCTTGTGGCCAACAAAATGTAGTTACATTTTCGTCTCAAAATCGCCTCACTCTATAACATTCGTTACATTCTGTCTTAAACCCTAATATCGACATATTTTTAACTTTGTAAAAGTAAGTTAATTCCCTTTTTGGCCCCCCTCTCCCTATCCTTGAGTTCTTAATCCTTTGAGAAGATAGGGATCCAGGATAGAAGAACATAAAGGTGGTTTGGTATTGGAAGAGGAGAGGCATTTCTAAACATAGAACTCATTGGGGCTTGTCTATTTGAAGCCCGTGCAGCCTTACTTACTTATACATTGACGAACTCCCCCTTCTCTCGATATATATAGAACAGAGGATCAATACTAAGCTGCCTTCCATCCCCCCCCAGATCTCCCTCTATTCTCTACCATCCTCTTTTGAACCGAAGTGGCACGATGGATTGTGAACCTATAGGGAAGCGCAAGAGCAAAGGATGAGGATGAGAGAGGATGGAGAGTGAGTTCCCAGAAATAAAATGGGATGAAAAAAAAATTTCCCCCATTTATCTTTGGTGTATACTGTAAACCCAAGAGTGGATAATCTAGGAATTAAGTGATTCGTGGATTGGGCTCGGCCGAGCGAGAAAATATATATAGGAGACGTATATTACGTCTGTCTGCCATTCTACAAAATGGCCGACGATCAAAATATCTATTCAGCTCTGTTATAGGCTTTACTGAATTATTGTACAAAATTTCAGTTGAATTAACTTAAGTTATTGCATCAGGATTTCTTTTGACGTTTGTGACCGCCATTTCGCAAGATGGCTGCCGATTAAAATAAAAATCTATGGAAGTCTTCTATACTATGTTGTAAAATAGTGTACAAAATTTCGGTCAATTCGGATCAGATTTAGGGCAGATATCGTGCCTGGAAGACAAATGTACAGCAGAACGAAAATATTGCAAGTCGTAAATTCCAAAGTCTACGTGTTTTTATGATGCACTCTTGTTACTATACCTCCCTCCCACCATCCTTACTGTAATTATTCTAATCACCCCTTTTGCCGGGTACTTCAATGTCTAATGGTCAGAAACGGTGATGCTAAATGGCTAGAGGATGACCTGAGCTATACCTCCCTGCGAACCACTCAAGGCCATTTCTTTTTATTTTTTTTTCCTCTCAGACGTTTTTTATATCCAAAGGAGAAGTTAACGTATATGCGGCAAAGACCTTTAAAAGCGCGCTCCGCTCCGTTCCCACTAACTCGTTTAGATTTTATCTAAGAGTGTTTTAGATCAAAGATTGAGATTAATGATTGACAGATTGCCGGGTTTGATTTTAGGATCGCTAAAGTAGATATTAACCAGCGGTTTATGCAAATTAACCCTGAATGCCTATACGAACTTATTGATTTAATCGGGTTACTTTGGTGGTTGGTTGCCACAGACCAGAGTGCTTAATTAAGTTGAAATATTAATACCCTAAAGTGGGCTTACGTTTTAGTAGGCTTTACACAGGTAGGCATATAAGCTGGCATTATTTACTAGTCATATACAGGGTGTTTCTGATAAGTCTGGATGGCATAAATTAAGGGGGATGTTCTTTGGGAAATCGATTTTGAGTCGTAAATGTAACTTCTATCTATCTCCATTTTGTTGGCTACAAGGGACACTGTTTTCAAGTTATGATTTGATGAGTGTTTTAGGGATGACCCCTTTAATTGAATTTGAAATCAGTTTCTTAATTAAATTTAAGGGGTCATCCGTAAAATACTTTGACCAATCTTAACTGGAAAACCTTGTCTCTTGTGGCAAAATTGAGATAGAAGTTACATTTTCGACTCAAAATCGATTTCATAAAGAACAACCGCCTTAATTTATTTATCACTTATCAGAAACACCTCTGTATATATAAAGTAGTTCATATTACCAGTCATACAAACTTGTTTTTCGTGTATCCAGTCTGCACACACACACACACGGACACACTCAGCATGCATAACTACGTTTGTAAAATACAATTTGGTAGATAAAAAAATTCTTGTATCTTTAGGTCGGCCCTACCCGAACAAATTGGGCTTCTCCCTCTCTCATCCAGGCAATGTACTTAAAAAATGACTTTTCCCCTTGGTATAGCCACCTCTTCTCCATGATCCAACCTTTTATAACTTGCAAAGTTGAGTGGCCTGCACTGTTAAAATTGCGCGGTAATGAAAGTTTCCCACCGCTTTTGATACAATTTTTATTTCCCCCTATATCATACCGTACAAGTATATCATCCATCCGAACCAATATTTAAGGCGTTAAGTATCAACCTAAGCCTTTACAAATTAAGCGCTTAGAGCTGCTAATTCAAAAGAGTTTTAAAGAATAAACCCGGTCTAAACCGATACAGTGCATGGTGGTTTTTATTTCTTTTTAAAGTGGGATTTTCTATTGAGATACGTTTACCTAGTGTATAAGGCTAATTTATCTGGGTTTTCTAAGCCTTGGTTATCTTTAAGAATGAACCTGTAGGGGATTAATTAAACTAAAGATATATTTAAACTTAAAAAGTAATTGATTTTTTTTGCGGTTTTTTAGTTAACATGTCTATAGAAAAATACATGTTGGCTTCTTAGATATTTGAGCCTGGACAACACCTTCAATAATCACGTGGTTTCCCCTAACCCTTGCATATTCTAAGTATCTAAAGTTTTCCTCCATTTTTCTTGCGTTTTTGTTGAATTTATTTATTGTTCGACAGGTGATATAAAAATCTAGATTATTTCTAAAATTTAAATCTATATATAAATAAATCTAAGGTATATTTTTATTTAAACTAACTTAACAAAACGCACGGAAATGTCAAGCTTTAGAGAGAGAGAGAGAGAAAAAAAACCCAAAGAAGAAAGATTTTTTTTTTTGTATTTTGGAAAAAAACGTCTTTTCGATTTCTTCTTTTCATAAAATTCGAGTTGAAGATGCGAAACGTGCGGAATTTTCCAAAAACGCTATTCTCTTCTTAAGGAACAGTTAAGCACGTTTCAATCACCAAAGCGCAACGTTAATAAAGGTTCAACCTATCTTTAAATTCACCGTTTGCTTTAACCTTTGCACGTAGTACTCTTTCAGCTTGAAAAATATCCAGAGCACGAGCTAGGCACGAGGTTCTTAAAAGTTGCGCGTGCTTTTTTTGGCGGGAAGAAGGTGCGGGAGACGTAGATAGGATAGAATGATAAAGGAATCTTACTTCAGCGTGTCAATCGGAGTTTACTCAATTGGGAAAGAAGATATGATAGGATAGGGAATAAGGGAATTGGGAAAACTCGGGCTGAACTTTTCTTCTCGATTCTCTGTTCTCGAGACTCCCAAAGTAAACTACGGCAATTTTTGTGACGGTAGAAAATAATATATATATAAATCTAAAAATAGAACTCTATGGCTAAAAAAAGAAGGCGGGAAAAGTAATCAGTAAAGTGATTTTTATCGTCGTATTTCGTTCTCAAGTAAACGTGATATTATTTTTCTCGTAATTAGTTTAACACGCCCTTTTTAGGACTAGACTTTCTCCGTTCATATCCCCTTTTTGTAAATCTTAATTCTATTTCTGTCTGATGTTTGGCGAAAATGTTAGCTTTATTTTGAACATTATAAAGTTAGTTTTTCTCTCTAAACACGTGACTGGTGGATGAGAGAAGCGAGGGGCTAATCACTATCAGATTATTTGTTACACTTATTTCGGATTACGTGTAATTATTTTAGCACTGTCAAGGGCAGGGCTTTTAATGATAATTAAAGTAATCGTTTAAATGCATTAAAAGGTACATACGTGTACACTGGTTACTCTGAGTGCCGCCCCTCTCGTCCTATGTCACGTGGTTTGAGAAAAAATTTAAAATGTATTCTTTTTAAGCCTTTATTTCAGTTTGAAATTCGCTAACCTTTCACCTTCGCTAACCTTTCACCTTATCACGTGCTTTGAGGAGGCGTTTAAAATATATTCTTTAAGCCTTGGTTTCAATTTGAAATTTCGCGCCCTTTCTTTAACAATTTTCGTGTCTAGAGAACGTGTCACGTTATTGTGAATAAGGTTGTTTTGAAAACGAAAAAAAATAAAATATTTTTTCATTTTTTCAAAATAAATCATTCCCGGAATCCCAGACGAAATTAAAATTGTATAAGACAAACAAAAAATTATACGTATCTTTCCTAGACTTTATATCGTAGTTCTGATTACATTAAAATATTTTGTTCTTATAAAAGTATACAATATTATCAAGGGAAATCTTATGACGAAAATTCGAAACATATTTTGCTTCGTTGTAAATTTAAAAAAACTAAAAACTAAAATCATGAAGTTCTATTTATTCCCAGTATAATATATCATAAATATTGCATCTTAGAATATGTTTTCCAGTCTCTCCGAGTCTCTCTCTCTCGTGTCTCATGAGATGCTTTTGGGACGGGAGTTGTATATCTCGCTCCCGTCCGAAATAGTAATCTCGGAGAACATCTCCTGTATTTTAAGAAAATAAGTAAAAGAAAACTGAGAAGTTTCGACAAATATTGTGTTGGGTTGGGTTGGGGATCGTATGTATTTCTATGTTTTAACATATTCGCAGTTTCGAAGAGACGGTATTGGATGTCCCAATGGAGTACTAGGCTACTATTACTGCTACTACAGAGTTCGTCTACTCGATAAGCTCCAGGCTAGACTCTTAATTAATAATAAAGGTTCGGCATAGTTATTTATTTGATTTTAATTAATTAAAAGTTGAGAATTTTTCTGTTTCTACTTCGGAGCTAGTTTAATTTTAGAAAATTTAAGTAGTTGACGAAATAATTCGAGGGTTTGAAATGGTTGGAAAGGTCATCCAAAGGTTAGGCCTAACAAATTTTAAATATGGTCCCAAAGATGATCATGGAAAAGTTAGAGAATAAAAAAATTGTTCCTAAAAATCATGGAAAAGCTAGAGAATAAAAAAATTGTTCCTAAAAATCATGGAAAAGCTAGAGAATAAAAAAATTGTTCCTAAAAATCATGGAAAAGCTAGAGAATAAAAAAATTGTTCCTAAAAATCATGGAAAAGCTAGAGAATAAAAAAATTGTTCCTAAAAATCATGGAAAAGCTAGAGAATAAAAAAATTGTTCCTAAAAATCATGGAAAAGCTAGAGAATAAAAAAATTGTTCCTAAAAATCATGGAAAAGCTAGACAATAAAAAAATTGTTCCTAAAAATCATGGAAAAGCTAGAGAATAAAAAAATTGTTCCTAAAAATCATGGAAAAGCTAGAGAATAAAAAAAATTGTTCCTAAAAATCATGGAAAAGCTAGAGAATAAAAAAACGTTCCTAAAAATCATGAAAAAGTTAGAGAACTATATAACTAAAAAATATATTTTCCAAAATACCATGTAAATAATGCAGAAATTTGACAAAATTCTCATTTATAAAATAGAATTTACAATTCCTATGGACCATCCACTGTTTGTAGAATAGGCAAATCAATTCTTCCAAATGATTGACATTATAAAGAGGCATTGAAAACGCCAAATCCCTTTTACCTCGGATCCTCGCGTATATTTAAAAGATAAGAAGATAAATCAATTTCGTATGTACCAGAGTGAACGGAGGAAAAAGATAAAAGACGGTGGTTAATCAGTTCAACTCCTCGCGTTCTAAAAAAAAATAGCTCGCGCTCGCGACCCGACATTGCAAACTTTACCCCGCGAACTTGAGTTCAGGCTGAGGCTGAGGCTTCAAAGCCTTAAGGCTATAGTTGCAACTTTTAACGTTGTGTCACGAGACCGTACCATCCCGGATAATGGATGCGACTAGCTCCGAAGAAGATCACGGGGTAGAAGACAGAGAGTACAAGCGGAGGAGTACAAAAGGAGGAAATGGCGGGAAATAAAACTATTAAAACGTTGAGAAGAGGGGAGGGGGGGGGTTGCTGCTCGTTGCTCTTCTTGCAGCTAGGAGAAAACGGGCAATTTTCTTCCCTTCTTTCTTTCTTATTCCAGTAATCCATCTTCTTCAAGTGGGAAGCAACAGAAATCTTTCTTTTACTCTTTTTTGGGGGTTTCCAAGTTCTACGGTAAAATTGCGCAGCTAGTATACCAAAGTCCCCTACAGGGTGTTGCCTGGTGTTCCGAAGCCCATTGGGTCGTATCGGGTGCTATGGGCGATTTTGAGTTGAAAATGGATATAACTTACTTCTATCTCTATTTTGAGTTTTTGACCCAAGGGTCACTGTTTTCGAGTTATGATTTGATTTGAGTGTTTTAGGGATAACCCCTTAATTAAATTATATATAATCATTGTCTTAATCAGTTTCTTAATTAAATTTAACGGGGTCATTCGTAAAATACTCTATTCAATAACTTCTAACCGATGTCCCTTGTGACAGAATCGGTAAAGAAGTTTTGACTTAAAAATTTATCTCCCATCCATTCCACTGAAATTCGGGGTGCTATAATTGCAGTCCCTTTTCGGGAACACCCTGTATATATATCTAGTCTTAACCCCCTATTTAGTATGGCGAATTCAGTAAACTTTTAAGAAAATTAGTTGCCCCTTTTGTTGTTATTATAGGCTTAGTTCTCCTCTTTGGGCTAGATATATTTTCACTTGGAATTATTTTGGTTATACCAGAAGTTTGGGCAGATCAATTTACTCGTGTCATATGGTTAGTTAGGTATGTTTTTGAGGTGCATTATGCCATATTCGCGGTAACGTTAATAAAATGATAATTAAATGCACCCACTACTTGTATAGCCAGAATAAAACTAATAATTAAATTCTAGTTTTTAATTTTAAAGTTCTAAATTAATTAAGTGAAGAAATTGAACCCTTTGAACTATACCAAAATTTAAAAAAAAAAAAATATTTTTAAATTTAAATTTTGAGCTCTCATATATTAATTACATACCGCAATAATTAATTAAATTACACCCAATAAGGCAGAAGAAGTTTGTAATTAAGGTAAACCAGTGAAGGACTGACCTATGGTCTATCTTGAAATATGAAATTTTACCTTAATTTTTAAAAACGGTATATTTTTCCTCAATTTCCGGCGGATCGAGTTCGAGACCTGCATGGGCGGGCGGAATTACCCCCCCCCTGGTGCCGAAATTAAGGCCGAAGCTATTTTTAATTGGCTGACTTTTCGAAAGTAATTATTTTTCGATTAATATTTTTTGGCGTACGTAGCATGTGCACCTATAGCTGCATACTGATAAGGTGTTCCCAGAATAAGATCATATTTAATTTTTAGTTAGTAGTTAGTCTCTTCGAACTTACAGTGTACTACGGTATACAGCTCACCTATACTTTCAAAGGAGTTTTTGGAAAACAATCATCGGAGGTTGCATGGCTTTCTCGTTATCGCTCGCGTTCTCTTGCCTTTTCGCTAATGATCTTTTAATACGCCCTCACCTTCTACGACCTCATCCTTCTCTTTCACAATTAATTTGTTACGCCAAAAGTAGATTAATGTAAGTTTTCCCACGTTATCAAATGCCTCTTATGTTATTTGACAATGGGGCAGTCATTTAGTCTATAGAGGATATACACTAGAGGAGTGGAAAGTTGTTGTATTCAGTTCTCGTTTAATGTATTGGAGCTACTTCAGGATGTACACTTGGTTTCTTGGTAGACACGTGGTTACCTTTGTCTAAATATAAGTCTCCGCCTCCATAGAGAATATATAGTAAAGCAGACGACATTTTTCAACCAATGATATGCCTTGTACGGAAGGTAATCATCATCCAATGGTGATAAAACCGAAAGTGAATAGTAAATATTTGGTGAGATATTTATTCCCTTATGTAATGGTAAAGGATAAAGTGTTTACTCCTCTCATGCTTATCCTCTATGGAATATTCGTTGTACCCGTACTAAAGAAGTTAGGGGTAATGTTTTAAAACCTTATTTTTGACAGGGATATAAAATTATGACTTAAGCAAAACGTAATTGGCTTACAGGGAATGGAACAAATTTTCAGTGAAATTGGTTGAAATTTAATTAAGTTATTGCGTAGGTTACGTTTATCGCCGCCATTTTGTAAGATGGACGCTGATTAAAATGATATACCGACTTATATAACTTTAGGTTAATTTTCTTCCGGTTATAGGTGCGTTCAAGGGTTAACTAATAAAGTTGTAACGGGGGGAGGTAGGGCAAGGACATAATGAAAGGTATCTGTTTTGTCGTCGTTGATATAGTTTTGGATGACAAAAAAAGTCGTCGTGTGCTAGGAGCTGTCTTTAATGCTTCTTTTATCTTGCAGTTTTAATCTTTACACCCCCGTAACGAAACTATACAGTATGGAATAAGGAAGGCCAAGGCCTAGCTAGCTGCAATTAAGCCTCGGTTTTCCCGCCGTTCAACCCTCTCCCTCCCCTCTTTTCTATTGGACATCGACATCAACACGCGTGCACACGTGATTAATCAATGCTTTGGGTGGCGCGTGAAAATTTAATTTAAACTTTTGTCCATAAAGTTTTTATCTGCGGTGGGTAGATGTAGTTTTTCTTTTCTTTCTTTTCATTTAATTACGAAAGGGGGTATTGAAAGTTTAATTGGTAATTAAGGGAGAATACATCGAGATGTTATTTTTATTGATTTCTTATCGGCCAATAAAAGTTTAAACATTTAATTAGAAAACCATTAAAGATTTATAGGACCAAGGCTTAATGAGTGTCGATGGTAGTTTGTTCGAAAAACTAGTGGGAAAAGGCATCGGGTAGGACATTTTTATTGGTTTTTGGGCCACCATTTTAAAAGATGGCGGCTAATTTAACCCCAAATGCCATAAAGTCAGTCTAAAGGTATTAGAGAACAAATGTTCAGGACTTAATTAAAAAAATTATTACATCAAAAAGGGAATTATAATACTGACCCTCTGCAAGTTTTCCCCCTAAAAGTTTGTTTTTCCCTGGACACCGGAGTTCAGCAGTTGAAACATTTTTACAGGGGCTACTGTTTTGTACAAAATTCCATAAATTGAAAAGTTTTATTTGGGAAAATTGTGATAGACAGAGGGAATAGACTTTCAACCTAGAATTTTATACAGCTGCTCAACACGTGACCCGGTTTGGATTTTTATAACCGTATTGGACAGAGTTACATAAAAATATGGTATGGTGTGTCATAGAAAATCAAATCTTTTTTAGAGGATATCAAACAGGGTTCGTAAAGAACACGGAAAACAGATGAAATACCAGGAAAATTTAGTTGGTACAGCAAAAATTTGAAAATCCATTACGTGTAAGGGAAAAATCACTATTATTTTGGAAAATCAGGAGAGAAAAATCATGGAAAACTTAAACTTTAGCGAAATTAAACCCATTACCCCTAATTAGTACATGAAATTGATGCTCGTTGTACAGAAAATGTGCACGCTTAAAAACAAAAAGGAAAATTTTGGTTTTTGTAAATTTGGTTTCAACCCTGATAAAAACGGATTCAAAAGTCTGACACTCAACCGTGCTGCTCTAGGCCAATTTATTTGAAGAAATAAAATACAGTGAAAGCATCCCCACTGTAACTCTTTTACTGACAGTTCCAACTCCCAAATACAATCATAAAACTTTACTAAGACTAAAAAAAATACACGTAAAAAATAGTTTCTCGCGTCTCAGGTTGAAATGACAGCGATGAAATGACTTATCCATCAAAGTGCAAGGGTTACGGGGGAACCTGACTGCTGACTTTGTACCTATTGACATTTCAACCTGGTTCCAATAGGGTGCAAAGTTTAAAAATAAAAAAAAAAGATATAAGGTGGCAAAGATAGAGAGAGAGGAAAAATCGTCCAGATGTCATTTCGAATCTTGTCATGCCTTTCACACACTAGCTAGCTTCGCAAGAAGAAATTTTAACCCTTTTTTTTTCTTCTTCAAACGCTAGGCCTAACGTAACTTTAGGTGCCTCGTTCGTATCAACTGTTCTTTTTTTTAAAGACAATTTTATTGGAAAGAATTTTAAAATTGAGGTGACAGATTACTAGTTTTTACAGATCCTCTGGGGAAAGTTCTGTCGTTCATCGAGTTCAATTCTGATCATTTTCGAATGTCACTGTAAATTGTTCTTGTTTTTATTCGAAATAACAACGAATATTTCAAATTGTATAGCCACGTGTCTATGTACAATGTTAAAGAAGATATGAGTGCCTAGTTTTTTACGTACTGTAGCCCACCATTCTATTGGACGACACCAGAGAAAACAATCACGTGTTACTAGTCGTCCAATAGAATTGATTGCACCAACGTTATTCACTTCACAGTGCTTAGTTTTTTACGTCTTGGAGCTCACTTGTTAAGCCTATCTTTGTAGCGTATGGCGTTGTGGTAAAGGATTATATTGGATAACACCGGGGAAACGCATCACGTGGTACTAGGCGTTAAAATAGAGTACTTTATTCGCTTCACGTTTGAGCTCCAGGAATTAAACTTAATTACTTGTATTTTCTTTAATATTGAAGATAGATACATTGTAACTAACTCTTTTCGTTAAGTCTGTATTTAGTCTTAATTTCTTATAGTGAATGAATGGTTTATTTATCTTGTTTATGTACAAAGATCTCTAGCTTTAACAGCAGCGATAAGTTCAACCCTCAGAAAATTGAGCTGGTTCTTCGCTATAGAAATGTTTCCTCTGGAAGCAAGTATGCTTACAATCGTAAGTTTTAATAACGTTTTCCATAAGTTTATAAGATTTGTTCCTTCCATAAGTATGACACTAAGTATACTTAGTAATGCTACAGAAGAGACTTACAGCTCGAGATAACTAGTTCGAGAACGACGGAATCGAGAATTGAAGTCCTATAACTACACTCGGTGGTTAATTAATTTTGCAGGACTTCCATTCCATCTAGGTCCTATTTAGGCTGCATTACTAAACCTTTGACATCGCCTCACCAGGCGTCCCTCGCTTTACCTCGAATCTATGACCTACCTCACTCACTCACTTCAAAATTACAAGCTCCAGTTTCTAAGTTACCAGTGACAAACTTATGGAATGGACATATCTTATGAACTTATATGGTTTTCGGCCCAACAATTGCTTAAGTCCGAACAGTACACGGGACCAAAAACCTTTCAACTCTTCCATAGAAAAAGAAAAAAAAAACTCAAAACTAGCTCAGCGCGAACCGGCGATGTCTTTAGGAGTTATAGGACAGCCTTTGGTATTTTTATCTCTCTTTTTTTTCGTTTATTTTTTCCGTCTCTCAACGTACACTGGGACAGGAGTTAAGAACTTTTTTTCTAGCCAGCGCTGAACGCCAGCACTTTCTTTCTTTCTTCTATATATAGGCGTATATACGTCATCTACAAGTTTTTTTACTATATAGCGCTATCACCAGGGAGGGTACAAGTGTATACGAGTCTGTCATCTTGGCTGTCACCGACTATTTTTTGACACCAGAAAAAAGAAGAGGGTAAAAAAGAAAAAAAAATAACTTCACTTTTTTATTTCCTTCCCCAACTATGGTTCTATGTCGAATAGCTTCCGGAATTCGGCTATAGCTTCCGTAGAATATAAAACGCGTTTCACCCTCCCCTACCCCACGTGGTCTCCCATTCACGCGCCAATCATCTTCCATCGTTATTATGATTCTTTAGTGATCGGAACGTGCTAGAAAAATTGGCGGGAAGAAAAAAGGGTTACCCTGTGGTAGCTAGAAAAATTGGTAACGTCTGTTAGTATGATGGTTTTGTATGAAGGAACGGCCTGTCACAGCTTAAAAGTAATTCTGTAGAAGAGACGCGGTCGTGTTACGCAATGTGATTATATAGACTTTTATGATGAAGGAATTATTTTTATTATTATTGGATGCGTTAGTTAAAGGAGGGTTGCCATATTATACCTGGAAGGTCCAGGAAAAGTCAGGGAACTTTTTATTGGTTTGTTCTGAAGGGGTTGCTTCAATTATAAAAAAGCACTCCGGTTTTTATTACTCCATATATGGTAAAAACCTGGAAAACTCAGGGAAATATGTGGAAAGAAATCTGGAGAACTAATGGGGAAAAAACCTGAAAAACTCAAGGAATATATGGGGAAAACTCAAGGAATATATGGGGAAAACGCAAGGAATATATGGGGAAAACGCAGGGAAATATATGGGGAAAACGCAGGGAAATATAGGAAAAATCAAGGAATATATGGCGAAAACTCGGGGAAATATATGGGGGAAGCCTGGAAAATTCGGGGAAATTTACTATGGGAAAATACTTGGAAAACTCAGGGAAATATATGGGGGAAACCTGGGAAATTTATTATGGGAAAATACTTGGAAAACTTGGTAAATATATGGGGAAAACTCAGGTAAATCGGATTTCCAAGAGTTATATTTTAGTTCGTAACTTCGAAAGCGTATTATCATTAACGAATGCTATCAATGAATGAAATAAGAGTCTTTTGTGTTGGTAATACCATTAAAAACCCCTAGAGTAGAAATTGGAATCTATCTTTCCCTTAAAATTGATAGTCCATATCACGCTTCATTGCAATCGAACGCCAACCCGCAAATGTTCCAGAGTTGAGGTTTCAGAAGGCCTGATGCGGGCTTAAGTTTAAGTTAGATCTTGGACCGTACAATATACCCGAGGAATCTCATAGTAGGTAGGAATCGAGAACTGCTAGTTCGGAACTGAGGGCCGGGGTTGAATGTTTCTCCCAAGAGTTACCGTTAAAGATAGTGCCAAAGTTCATATACTAAAGCGGAGACGCGCGGTGAAAGCCCCAATTGGAACTAATTCTCGAATCAATTTGAAACCTAAGAGATAAACATTAGTTTCGGATATCTTTCCCTTTTCGCTTTCTCTCTCTGTTTCATGTCCACTCAGGTGGATTGAATGTGGGGAAAGGCTTAACTGACCATGACTGTGTCCTGCTTGTAATGCCTTTCTGCTTGTTCAAAGTGTCTACGTGGACAACTATACAGTTTCGTAACTAGTCCTCGCAGCTTTCTCCAATTAACGGGAGAATTCAAAGCCTTCTCGTGGCAACCAAAGTTAGCAGAGAGAGAGGGAGAGAATGGTTCTACCAAGATTACGAAGGAATAAGTGCATGGGGGGCTATACGCTATCAGAAGTTGATACGCTTTCAAAGTTATCAAGTATTAAGGTGCACGGCCCAAAGGGTTGTTGCGGTCTAACTAATAATAATAACCCCTCTTTGTTATTGCTTCTAAAAAACCACACCAGCAGTATTGGTGGTCTTGCACAATGCACATGGAAATATCAGAGAAATTCATGGGAAAAGACCCCCTGGAAATACATGGGGGAAAAACCCCTGGAAATATTTGGGAAATTGCTTTTCCAAATCATGTTGGATGAACCTTGAATACAGACTTGAGTTTGTAACTCTTCCAGAAAACTCAGTTCACATAGTTTCAAAAGTTTATTTCTTTCATATTATTTCTACTTGTTTAATTAATTTCTAGACCTGATACTACTTACTTCGCGTTTATCTACTTCTACGTATGGAATTTAGTAAAGACGCGAATCTAAAATAGCCCGGAAACAACGGATAATTACACCCTTAGGTTTCAAAACTGGCCCGTGTTATACGTATAAAGGGGAAAACGATTTTCAGCGATTTTGAGTGTGCCTTGCAGTATCATTGTTGCATTGTTATACACCTCCGCCTCCTACTTTTAGTATATCTATCTATATCGGAACGGTTTAGCCTTGGCTTATCCCTTTCCGTTAATCTTGGGGAGAATATTCGCCTAGTTCTGGAGCTTTAACGTTTCAACGCCTTCGTTATCGCACGGCGCTTTATAATTTTAGAACTCGCAATTTTAACCCCCAAGCTGTATACAAAATGAAAGGAAAAGAAACAATTAATACGAAACTGCTTGAGATGAAAATTTACATCTATTTTTCAAAGGGATGTAGACACACACACTTTTGAGTAAAGTTGTATTAAGTTTTAAATACCCACTGAGAGAAAAAGTCGTTATTTCAACTGATATGCCTTCAGTTAAATCTACAAATTAGCCTGTAGTGACGGTTTTACTGGATTTTCGTGTAGTTTTTACGCAGCCATATTTTGTTTTTATTACCGAATTATTAGTATTTGGTTATTGATGTGTAAGACCTGTAATTTTAACAGATTCATTTGTTATTTCTACACGATATTCGTAGTTATTTTTACATCAGTGTGGTATTTCTTGAAATACAGCCACAGGCACGTAAAAATAACAGGATAATGTTGAATGTACGTGGAGGCTGTAAAAGTGGAATTACAGAATATATCCCCTTTTTAACTGGTTACTTCTCGTTGTCAAAACGGGGAATTTCCTACACTCTAATTCACACATGAAGCCTGTAATTCCAACACTCATGTTTGTAATTTCAACAAACTGTTGTTAATGATTGGGGAATGCAGCCACGGGCACGTAAAAATAACAGGATAAAGTTGAATTTAGGTGTAGGCTGTAAAATTCTAATTACAGAATGTATCGCTTTTTTAACCAGTTCTTTGTCGTTCTCAAAACGGGCATTTCCTATTTGGTAATTCAGGTAGGAGGCCTGTAGTTCCAGCATGCTAGTTTGTAATTTTAACTAACTTTTTCTTATCATTGGGGAATACAGCCACAGGCACGTAAAAATATCAGGATATTGTTGAATGTATGTGAAGGCTTTAAAATTGGAAATACATTATATATTCCCTTTTCAACTGGTTACTTCTCGTTCAGAATACGGGGTATTGCCTACTTTCTAACTAACATATGAAGCTTGTTATTCCAACACTCATGTCTGTAATTTACACAAACTGTTCTTTATGATTGGGGAATACATCTACAGGTACATAAAAATAACAGGATAAAGTTGAATTTACGGGAAGGATATAAAATTCTAATAATAGAATGTATCCCATTTTTAACCAATTACTTGTTGTTTTCAAAACGGGACATTTCCTATTTAGTAATTCAGGTAGGAAGCCTGTAGTTCCAACATGCTAGTTTGTAAATTTCAACAAACTGTTCCTTATCAGTGCATAAATAATATAACCGTTTGAAAATGGTTTGTTTAAGATTTCTAAAATCTCCAAAACCCCTGGAAGGTTTTAACGACCCAAAACAGTTTAGTAAGAGTTTCACTAAAAATCCAAACCATTAATGGTTTCAATACTTTTCTTTCATTCCCATATACCTGCTCTAAAAAGGTTTGAAATTAAACCATTTAAGGCTTCATTCAATAGGGACACATCAACTCGGGATACCAAAAGTAAGACCGGCCCTTCTTGCCCAATCAGCTTTACTCCTCCACTAGCCTTCATCTTTATAAAACCCTCCATCATTTAAATGTAAAAGCCTGGGAGGAGCCTTCTTTAAGCTTTAATTTTAGACGAACAATAAGGTATGCAATTTAGAATAGGGTCTTTGCGCGTGACGTCAAGTTACCTTCCCCCTTTCCTCTCCCCTTGCCGGCTGCCCGCTCTGGCCACGTTAGGACGCCATGTTGACATCCCCTGAAAACCGGTTTTCGCCCCCTATTTCTTCCCCCTTTTTACTCTGGCGGAAACACCCTTTACAGTATAATTTAAGTTTATTATCACATACGTACTAGAGGCTAAAGCTATGCTCGGGTGTTCTTCCACTCATAAATCCGTTTTTGGTATTATTAGTGAGTATAGACATCAACAAGTTTTGACACGTTTTTAAAAGTTAAACCTGATTTCGCTAGTCATAATCATGTGTTTCTGAATACAGAATTTAAAAACAATCTAACGTTAGAATGAGAGATGAACAATTTGGAAACTGAAAATTTTCGGTTAAACCACCAAACAAAATTAATTTCAAAAACCATATTAAATAAACCCTTTTTGTTGCACTTGAACTCTTTAGAAGAAGAGAGGCCTACAACAAAATGACGGGTCACGCGTAGTCTTTCCATTCTTGGAAAAAATGGCTCCACCTTTTGATAACTCCTTCAGGGCAGAAACTGGTGAAGTCGAGGAAGATCGAGGGGCCAGTCACTCAGCGTAATCGTTGTACAAGCAGTGCTAAAATGATTACGCGTTATCTTTAAAAGCCCCGCTTTTGGCAAAGCTTAAATGATTATGCGTAATCAGTAATCGGTGTATACAGGCAATCCGAGTGTGATGAGCACCTCGAATACGATTCAATAGAGCAATACCGGCTCCGTGCCTTTGCATCTGTTCGGGCTTAGGGGATACTATAAGTTTATAAGATATATTCCAGTAGTTTGGTACTTCCTATACGTTCTAATGCTATAGCATGGCTGCATGAATGCTGTGGGCTTTTTATTTTCTTTTCTTAACAAGTTGACAAATGACAATACCAAATATCTGTATAGGGTATTTTGAGTAATTTCCCCCCCCCCTGACCCCAGGAATTCGGAAAGAGGAATTTCCAATGTAGTGCATATTCCATTTAATTAAGGGAATAGAATCTTTAAAAATATTGTTCATAGTCTTGGTAAGATCTCTGATATATTTAGCGTTGTTGGTGAATGGTGATATTATTTTTCAGATCGGAAAGGCTTTTCCACCACTTTCTCAAATAATTTTCTTCTTTCTTTCACTCAAGTTGGTTCTTTAATTTAATCCTTATTATTATAATTTGAAAATTTCTGAATATGGAACAATTACAGCTTACGTTATTAAAATAGTACCAATACCAACTTCGCCAAAGGGGGGGGGGATGAGAATATACTGATCTGAATAACCGAAGTATTTCGGAAAATTTAAACACTTTTTCCTATAGCGGTGGACACTATTGGAAATGATGAGGCGTTATTGTAAGCATAAGAATAATAGTACGATTATTAAAATATTAACAATATTTTGCTACGGAACGGAAACAACAATTTCATCTAATCATGGCCCTAAGATACGCAGAAATAATACGAAATTTAGACCTGCAAAATCCATATTTTAAAGATCAGTGATTCCTGTTAGGTATTATTTACCCCATTTTGACGATTGATAATGACTAGCCCCTCGGACCCGGGGTTTGGGAGCGTGGGGTGGGAGGGGATCACGTGGGTACTACTTTGTTCGAATTTATTTGTTGCAACACACTCTGACATAGTAACATTTGAGCCTTGAGGGAGTAAGTCCAGTCTAAAATGGTGAGACATTTTACCGGAAATCTTAAACTTTTAGTAAATACTTCAATTAAACCAAGGTATTTTCATTTTGAAGGATCCTGTTCACCAAAGAATAATTAATTTAAACATTGCCCGCAACTTCGCTCAAATAATCCGAAATTTAGACACAGCCAACCCAAATTTTTTAAACCATCTAATTTTAATGATCAACCTTGTTAACACCGTATTACCGCACACTGAAGAAGTAAACAACATCATTGGACCAGCAATTGCTCATAAAATTTTGTCCTACATCCATCGAGGATGAACTGTAATTATAGTTTGCGAATGTTTTATTTTATTTTGAAAATCGCATTTCGAACAAAAGCTAAATTCTATGTAAGGGGATAATATAAGTACTATATACTTCTGGCATTACTCACTAAATGGTCGGACATTAACCCGAAAATGCGCACAATTATACCATGAAATCTAAAATCACTGGTGAAAATTATATACAGATTTTCCAAACTTCCCCATCCCTTTTTATACTCTAGAATAATCGCAGACATGTTATCTTCCAACAGAGCCCCACACTGCCAAAGGTAGAGATCTGCCATTAAGTGGGAACTGTGGGACAAATTTTTCATCTATGGTAAAAGCCTTAAATATAGTGGCTTGAAGATACTAAAATACCTCAACATTCTAGCCCCTTACGAATTTCTAACCCAAACCCCAAACACATATCAGTAGGCATGCTAACACTGAGTGCCCCCCCCCCCCAATCCAAACAGTATGATGGGATTCGACTCATCCAAAATTTTCCACTTTCTCTCCCATCCAGCCCCAAAAGGCTGATTTACGTTTTTCAGTCTTTGCTAGAGGTTTTAGTACCAGGCGACCTCCCCTTTGCAAAATCCCCCGCGCAATCACTCTGCAGTCGTTGGCAGTTTGAAAAAATTTTCATTTATAAAGGGTTGCCCAGTTGCCCTAGATTTTTCGGACAAAGAAACCTTTTTTGCGAAGCGGCTGAGTATTAATTGGTAAGTTTAATTTTAAATTTTAAACATTTATATAATTTAAAGATATAGATCTACTTTAACGTAACCTTGTCAAGGTCTCAGATACAAATTTCCATATTATTCTTACATATCTTAACACAAACTGTGGGCCCATTAAGTTTCATGGCCTTGTTTAATTATACGTAGTAATCGTTATGAGGGTTGGGTTTATCAAAAACTGGACATATCCATTGAAGCTTCACAATGAGTATATAAATACAAAGGACAGGCCGACAAGCAAATTATAATTTCTAGTCCTGTTTTACTATCAGGAGATAACAATATAGAGTTATGTTTTTCCTATACACTGCAACGTCATAACCCTCTATCTCTTACCTTAGTGATATCCCCCTGCTAGGAGCAAATAGTATTCTCTAACACAAACTTGCCCCCGAAACAGGGGATAAACGGTTCACTCCCCCTCTCAACCGAAATTACTCTATTAACCACACTTAATAATTTTAGTGAGAGGACAAAGATTGCTAAGGTCCAACAAACATCGAATTTAACCAGAACCGCAAAACAAGACTGGATCAAATTGAAAGGTAAATAAAATGATCTTCTTATCTTGAATATCAGATGTCAGATATTTGTTATTTTTCGGTATTATCGAGGTAGTTTTAATAGGGTTTGTTTAATTATTAGTTTAAAAATATATTCTATAAGTATGAAACTTTCTATACTTCTTAACGCTTAATAGCGTTTTCCTTTGGGTCCTCGCGGAGCGCTCCCAGGGAGCAATAAAAATGGTAGTAGTAGTTTTCAGCTTCGTTGAAGACTGTTTTTGAAGAATAGGATCTCCTAGTTTTATTCCTCCATGGGAGCGCTCCGCGAGGACCCAAAGGAAAACGGTATTAGATTTACTGAGAGCAAGGCTGAGAGCTAGTTCGAGAACGACGCGAGAATTGACTACACGCGGCCTTGCATTCCATCTCCCTATTTAGTTTTTACTAAGCCTTTGGCAGCGCCTCACGAGAATGTATGACGTTGCAACTACGTCACTCAAAAACGTTTCTCAATAAAGTATGCAAGGATGATACTAGAGGCTAAAGCCTGCTATGTTATGTATAGGGTAGCCGGTAGGTTATACGCGTAACGCGTCGAATAGGAACTTGGCAGTACTACGTCATGCAACCTCACTCTAGCTTCGACTCTAGGTAGAAAGTATACCAAGAGGGGGTTAGAAGAGGGGCGGAAATAGCTTCCACTCTGCAAAAAAGAATACCAGAATGGCGGCAGGGGTGGAAATACCCCCAAATTGCCAAGTCCCTATCGCAGCAAGATAAGGATTAAGTTGTTCACTCTTAACCCATTGATGGAACTTGAAAATAGACATTTCTTGCAATATTAATATATTATTACATTATGACCAGACTTCCTTTATTATTAAAAATAGAAATATAAGTAGGCTTATCCGAACTCTTAAAATTTGTAATTTGAAAATTTGAAGTCCAAATTAAAATATATATATAAACGCCCGTAGGGTAGCTGGGGCAGGTCGCCCGAAGTGCGGCCGACTCAGCTATTATTTAAATCGAGGGGGTAGACACTGGAGAGCTCAGGTGTACAATAAGGCTTGAACTCAATGCACCGTCAAAGTTGAACTCTGCAAACTCAGGTGTGCACGGAGTCCCCGAGTGTCAGCCCCCCTCGATTTAAATATATCTAAAAATTCCGAAATATAATCGAAAGCGTGGGCCGAAACTTCAGAGGCGGGTCGTGTGAAAAACATCGCGCGCATTCGAAGGAACTGTATACTTTACTGCACAAGTATTGCTTATAGTCGACCTTGGCTAAGAAGAAAGCTAAAGTATTTGGGGTTTTACCCCTTAAAGGGAGGGTGAAGAGAAAAATTAAGTGATTTTTTTATCGATTCTTCTACCAATTGTAAGGCCAATCGGTTTAGCTAATAAATCGGGAAATATCTCCCAAAGATTTTATTAATAAAAATAGATTTAGATTTTCAATGTTACATTAAACGCAGCGCCTATAACCAATCGTATCCTGCCTTCCAGCTAGCAAAATACTCGTGGCATGCTCTTTGTCGCGCGCCACGTTTGTCACTTCGCGCGTATTTCTTATCACATCTCGCGTTATAATCTGAATCTAGTTTGATTTTGAAAATGATTCTGATATATTTCCTGAATCATTAACTAGCAAATAGGTCTTTTAATTAGTAGAAGAATAATTAAAAACACCACCTGATTTTTCTCTTCACCCTCCCTTTAATAAGAATGAGAGTGGGCAGTGTTGTGGACACTGGACAGTGGGAGTCGCACCTTCTCTGGGGCAAGGATAAGGATTTTATCCTTCTCATTTACCAATGAAACCAACCATAAGTAAAATTATTAATCATAAGTAAAACTATTAGCCATAACTATGCCATGGAAGCGATACTCGGTCAGAACCTAGTTTTATTTCCATTGTATCCCTCCTTGGAGTCCAAAGCTTTAGCGCAATGATAGCGCGCGCTTTGATCAATTTTAAAGGGGTAATATAATGAATATAGCATACATGAAAATATTTTTATGGCTCACCAAAGGGGTTCACGTTGATCCACAGTAATTTTTCCCACAGTCCCTGCGTAAACTAATATTGGCGCGTTCTCAGTCCATTCTTTAGTATATGGGGATTGAAGATTTAAGAATTTTAAAAACAGGGAGTGGCGTACTTATGATATAACCTAAAAATTTTCCACTTTTAATCCGACTTATTATTTCACTTTTCAAACCAGAATACTAAGTTAAATAATCCCAAAGACAAGTGCAAGTTCTTTCAATTATTATACTATTTTGGAATATTTTCACTCGGAATTGTACATCATTCTTATAAATAATTATAAAATATCGACACTGTGTGCTTCCCAATCTAGTTTTGGAGAAGCTATATACGCTTGAATTTAATTTAGGGATGCACCGATATTGGTATAGCCATTATATCGGCCGATACTATCACCTAGAACCATTTTTGTTATTTCGTCTTAAAACCCCTTCTAAATCAAATGATATGGTCTAACTTAAGTCCTATCTCGGTTTTTGGGAAAGGTGTGGCTCACTTGTTAAACAAGAAGTAGCGTTATAGTAAAAATATGGACCAGAAGTAACTTATTCCTTGAAAATATTTTGGTATCGGTACATCCCTAGAATTTATAAATATCCTCATCATCAGAAGTACATGAACTATAAGTATTTCCGCTAGAGTGAAAATTTGAAGTTTCGGTTCCCTAGTGGCGCCCTTCGCGAGCTAAAAGGTAATTATATCAGGGTGGAATTTTTGGGGGGGGGGGGTCGGAATGTTTGTAAGGAGGGCCCACTCTTTCTGTCGAGAGAGTTTGTTTTCGATAATAGATAGATTAAGAAAACATCCGAAAATACGCGTTCGAAAACGTGTAGGGCGAATTCGTAACATCCTTGGCGTACTGGTCTAATTTTTTAAAAGACATACGTGAAAGTAGAGAGGAAACACCCGTTTTTGAAAAAATTAAAACTTAAAAAAATTATGCTGTTGCATGTCTAGAGCGCTGAGTGTTTTCGTACGAGTTTTTCGGTCGTTTGCTTGATCTCTATATTACTCGTCACATCAAATGAAAACTCTCCTCTTATAAAGAAACGTTTTTCTTTGGGGGGGGGATGAACTAACCTCTCTTAGATTCTTCATAAGAGTTTCGTTCGGTTTTTTTCCTATTTTCTTACTAAGGGGAAACCATTACGCGGCGGCATTGTCCGTTAAAGTTTACTGGTATTGGCATAAGTTTATAATGCCTCTAAGTACACAAATACAGGTTACAACTGGGCATCTTCTGCAGGCTACTGTGACGTCAGAACTCGTATAGCGCTAAGATCCGAAGAGAGAAAATTTTGAAATTTCTGTCGCGGTGCAGCAACCAAGCGGTCGAGACCAAAAAAAAAATCATCCAGTGGAATGAAGGAAAGTTTTACGTTTCGTATAGGCAGGCACTGGGGGGGGGGGAACGAATTTTACTTGAGCAACCCCAAATCCCTCTCTGTCGTGAGATACAGGCGGTTTCAGTCCTGAAACATTCTAAAAGGGATAAAAGAAACGCTAGGCTAGGCGGTACAATTTTGTATTGAAGTTGAGGTGATAAATGATACGGAGAGAGTATAGGGTTTCATTAAAGGGAGCCAGACAAACACTATTGCCATAGAAGTGGAAGCAATATGAGTACTTAGAGGCATTATAAACTTATGGTATTGGTGATACAGTTTTCTAGAGAGACTATAGGGTTTCTTTTTTTCAGGCGGACAAGCACGTCCCTCATAGATCCCATTCAAAGTTGGTTACTTGTAGTTAATGTACTTATGTCATCATTAATATTTCAAGAAATGTCTGCTTTCCAAGTCACAACTTGGATGCTGTATTTTATATTGCTGAATTATTGTACTTTATGCTGAAGAAATACTATTTATTGACAGGATCGTGTACGATGATTTTCAAATGTTCTTTAAGTGACTGCTCATTTAAATCAAACTCATATGGCACCTTCTTCAGACACTGTTCTATGCACAAACATCTCTGCAATACCAGTTTTTACTGTGGTTTTACGGAATGTCAAAAAACCTTTTCAAATTTTGGATCATTCAAAAGTCACGCTTACAGGCTGCACAAAGAACTTTTAAACTCATCCCAGGGTGAAGATGTAGTGCTGAATCAAAATTTGCCAAGTAACTTTGCATGCACAGCGATGAATTGCGATTACCAATGTAATGATCTTAAAAAATTCTACTGTCACGCAAAAGAACATTTTGAAACTGAATCGTTAGTCGCATGTCCAGTTGAAGAATGTGTTTCTCGGAAATATAAATCTTTGAGTTCGTTAAGTTGTCATTTTAGCCGAGTGCACAAATCGCAGTACAGACTACCAATAATAAGACGAGAAAATAAAATAAATGTGGTTCTTGTAGAAGGCGATAAAAATCTGAGTGAAGATACTAGCTGTCATGCCAAAGGCGAAGATTCAGGGTTATTAAGCACGCGTGATGCTGTAAATATTTCAGAAACAGAATTAGATAAAACTAAATCATGCCATGATGAGTTTTCTCACAACCTCGGACTATTCTATCTGAAACTACAAGCTAAGAAATTTCTCCCAAGTTCTGCTGTGCAATATATTGCCGAAGAAATGTCGGATTTGAAATATTTAGAGAAACATTGCATGGTTGATAAAATCAGTTCTGAGCTCAAGAGCAGTGGGGTAAATGACGAAATAATTAAAAAGGTTCTCGGAATATGCTCTGGAGAAACTTCATTTGAAAAAGCAAATGAGAACTTTAAATCGATTCACCGAAGGCACAAGTTTTACAAAAACAATTTAAGTTATGTTCAACCAGTTCCTATATTTCTTGGATATCACAAAGGAAAAAAACAATTTTTACACTATGTGTCGGTGAAAGAATCTTTAACAGCCCTTATTTCAAACAAGGAAGTTAATAAACTGTTGATCTGCCCCAAACCCACATACGTGAAGGGTGAAAATTACTTATTGGAAGATGTTAGTGATGGGAAAAAATTTCAAAACGATTATAATTACAAAAGTAATAACAATACTCTCTATGTAGTAGCATTTACAGACGCTTTTGAAACCGTTAACGCGCTAGGCTCAGCTAAATGCATACACAAAATTGTTGGCGTTTACTACACAATATTAAACATTCCCAAAGAATTTAGATCGACGGTAGATCATATTCAGTTAATGTTGCTATGCAGAAGCTCAAATTTTAAAAATTTTGGGAGCAATAAATGCCTTGAATACTTGGTTTCCGATCTAAAGGTGCTTGAAACGGAAGGGATAGTGGTGAACGGTCAAAATTACAAAGTAGTCGTAACCTGTATTGTTGGTGATAACCTTGGTAACCACGAAATCGGTGGATTTAATATGAGTTTTTCAAAAGGTTATGTTTGTCGTTTTTGCCACATAAAGGCAGATGAGCTACATGAGGACAAACACTATCCTAGGAGAACTGTAGCAAGTTACAATAAAAATCTCGATAATCTAAGAATTAATGTGGGCATCAAAAGTCACCAAGGTGTTAAAGTAGATTCAGTTTTTAACCAGTTAAATCATTTTCACGTCTGTATGCCTGCTTTGGCTCCATGCCTAGCGCACGATTTGTTTGAAGGGGTAGTGGCCTACGATTTGCACCGTTTTCTACTATATTTCATAGGGGAGAAAAAGTGGTTTTCATGGAACTATTACAACTGGGCGTTAAATAATTTTGCTTATCAAGGGAAAGATATTGGTAATAAACCGTGTAGTGGAAGTGCTAGTGGCATTAAACTATCTGGAGATGCTTCCCAGATTTGGTGCCTTTTAAGGCTTTTATCTTTAATTTTTAAAGACAAAATAAGAGATTACACCGATTCAGTTTGGAAACTTTACTTGCAACTTAAAAAGATTGTAGAAATTGTAACGGCTCCCAAAATATCAAAGTACGAAGTAGTTTCTTTGTCAGTAATGCTTTCAGTGTATAAACAAGATCTTTTGAAGGCATTTCCGGGCTATCAACTGAAAGCCAAACATCATTACTTGCTTGAGCATTATCCAGAACTAATTTTGCAATTCGGACCATTAATTCGAGTGTGGACACTTAGATTTGAAAGCAAGCACTCTACATATAAAAAATACGCGCAAAACACGAAAAACTTCATAAATTTAACCAAAACTTTAGCCGAAAAACATCAAATTCAGCAAGCCTATTTTTTAAGTGGCTCTCCATTTCCTAATTTATTAAAGTGCTATAATTCTGAGGTTTTACGAGAGGAATGTTTTACGCTGGATTTAATAAAAAAACTTAGAAATTTAAAGATAAGAATGGAGCACACTGTATGCTCAACAAAGATCGACTTTAAAGGTACTCTTTATGAGCGTGGCCAATTTGTAGTTTTAGAAGCATCTCATGATGAAATATTATTTGGACGAATAGAAACATTGATTATTGCTCAAAACAAATCCGATGAAGTTTACATATCTGCTTCATTGTTTCGTTCTCAATATAACTGGAAGTTACATGTCTTTGAGCTATACGAGTTGAATCAAAGCCGAATTTTAAACATACTTAAACTCTGTGACTTCTATCCCTTGACATGTTATTGCATTTTCGGCCAAAAAATCATAACCCTTAAGCACAGCGTTTACCATCCTTAAATATATGTATACGTTAGGTTTCGCGTATAATTCTTATTAAAGCCGTTTCAAATTAGGAAAATTAATGTATCAAAGATCTATAAAATTATTACTTGTTAAATGGAGTTGTTTGGCGGATCTTTTTACCTCTCCTAGTGACGTATGTCACGGAGAGGTTCTGCTAGGACCGTGTCCGTGTGTGTGTGAGGGTGAGTGTGTGTATATGTCGTATGCGTGTTCGCAGTTTGGGAATCGAAGCAAACGAGTGCCCAAATTCAGGGAATTTGCAATGAAAAGAGCGTTTACGCCGATCTTTAACATCATCGGGTCTTACCAGTACTTACTGAACTGGCAATTTAAGTTAAGAATAATCCTACATCCTGCGTAAAACCCTGACTTTTTTAAGATTGTGACAATTCTAAGTAGCTATTTTTAAAGTAGTTTTCTTTCTTTTCGATAGCCT
This sequence comes from Phalangium opilio, assembly GCF_054372755.1. Taxonomy (NCBI): domain Eukaryota; kingdom Metazoa; phylum Arthropoda; class Arachnida; order Opiliones; family Phalangiidae; genus Phalangium; species Phalangium opilio. Next base: position 4,285,228 of record NW_028324151.1, read on the forward strand.
TCTTCACAGTAAAATTAAGTTGTCAAAAATCAATAAATACATACATACAATTGTTTTTCAGGATGGCTAATTGCGATGTAAAAAACTTATTAATTAAAGCTCTGCCTGGTTTGGCAGAAGGCCTTGTGCTTGAAATAACTGAATATCTGAAAAGCGATGAAATAGGGGTGGAGAAAGTTGAAGACATGAAATATATCACACTAATGGATCTCAACAAAACACCTCTAAAACCAATCCAGTCGAGGAGGCTTTTGGATTATATTAATTGTTCTTCAGAAAAAGGTTGGTATATTGGAAGGTCTTCACGAAATACTGTTAAGCGTGAATTTATCAAACTAGCACGGACGCAGTGTTAAAAATTTTTGGTCTTTGTTATTTCACCTCTGACGTTATGCCGCGCAAATATGAGAATAATTCCAAATAAACCTAGCTCTCTTTAGTCTCCCTTAGTCAATTATTACTACGATTACAGTTGGGGACCGCGTTTCAAATTCAAACCTATTGTTTCATCGACGGCTTCAGTATTATAGACATTATCAGAAGTTCATTAAATTAGCCTAGGAAGTACCCAAATTGGGGTCTGGGACAACCTTCTCTTGTGTAAAGGAACTGAAGGAGCGCGATACATTCGCAACCTCGTGGTAGCTTTTCTCAGACCTTAAATATCCATCGGAAAGAAAAAAAAACGTTTCTCCCTACCCAAGGAGTATGAACGGGAGTTTTTCGATTTCGATTTTATTTATAGACTTCTGATTTTACTTATCATGAAATATTTATTTTGGGGGTAATCTTATTCATGTTTCAATTTTAGATTTGGATATATCAACGGATGAAATGGCTTCCAATTCCAGTACCGCAACGGTAAATTCTCAGACCTTAGCTTTTTGTTTACCATCAATCACATGGTTGGGAATTAATCCAATTTTTATAACTGTAGGTATCTGAAAAAACAAACGTCGGCACTTGGTGTGAAAACTATATTCCGCGATTGGAAATATTCAATAAACAAACCCAAGCAAAGCTAACTGGTGCTGTGAAACTGTCTCCAAAATTCAGAAACATAGTAGTCAGAACTCTTGTGGACGATGCTATAAAACATTGTAGTAGACCAAGCCGAGGAGATATGCGAAAGGTCGCTTCCAAATTTGTTACTAGCTTCCCTTTCGCGATTAAAGATGAAATTGACGGAGAGGTAATTGGTTCCGGCTTCTATAGTTTTGAGGTGCAATTAATTACAAGATTGGAAAATCTCTCTCGCGAACGCGAGCAAGTGATGCCACGAATGAAAGAAATCAAAAAGAAAAAGACGCATCTGGTTGACCTGATGGCAAAAAGTGATTTTAAGTTCAATCCAGACATTAGTGATTTAGATTATAAAAAATGTGAAGAAATAAGGGAGAATTTAATTAAAATGTCTAAAGAAATGGAACCAAATTCAAATGTAGTGGAGGCTAAAATGTTGCAAAGCTATGTTCTTCAGAGGATGGATTTGAACAATGGCAGAAAAATCGAGGAAATAATCAAACTATGGCCATTTCTGTTTGAAACCTCGGGAATGAAAATACACATTACAGAACTGTTAGGGAAGAATGTTTTTCTTCTCTTTGAAAATTTTTTTACTAAAAGAAGCAACATATTTTGCTTATTTTTTGCAAAAAGCACAAAAGAAATATGCAAAAAGAGCATGGAAAAACTAAAAGAAAAGCGAGAGGATAAGATGGTGGTTGGAACTATCATAAGTTTAATTATGAACCACTTCAAAGAAAACCCTGAAATAATTTTCCCGGTTTTTGAGGTAAACACGTTTTTACGATAAACACTAGCTTAATTATCTGCACCAGGATTCCACAGGCGGTGGCAATCTTAGCCTAGATACTCCTTCAGTTTGTATTAATTACACTGATATTATTTAATCCTTATACAGCCTGGCACTCCTGAAGAAACAGTGGAAACGAAACTGCCATTACAGCCTTGCTTGGTCGTATATGGTAAGATAAAATGCTTAGAATTAAATTTTATTCGATCGACTAAAAATCTAAAATTTTTCCAGGGGAAAGCTTGCCAGAAGCTGTTGGGCTGATGCTTGCCTCTGATGGCAAAATAGTCAACAATCACGTTGACGTCAAAAAACTTGGAACTGCTCTGGCAATGCTATTTTCAACCTATTTTATTCAAAATGTTTGCTATCCAGAAGGAGTGATTTCAACAATGGAATTTTTTCAAAGGTATAGCTAATTACATAATTTAATAATAAATGCATAAGTTGATCATAACATGGTGAATCATAACTAGGGATAATGTATCTATCAATAGTAAGCAGTCTTTTTAATAACGGTTTTGAGCCTTTTTTTATCATTCCAAATGAATCAAACCGAATTTGTTTCAACATTGCATGCTCCCTTTAATGACGAAGTTTTAGAACTATTAACTTCAGGGAATTAATTATAACACGCGCTTTTTTTCTACAAAATTCAAAAATAATAATAAGGGTCAGAATATTGTGAAGACTGTTAGTAGCACATTATTCGTACTGGCACATTTATGATTATGTACTTATACTGGAATGATTCGTCTGAGTATATAATCATGTTTTATTATTAAAATTATTGTTGTTCCACATAGATTTATTGCAAAAATAAATAAAAACAAAAAAGATAATGTTCACCCAAAAGTCATTGGATTTATCAACAAAGTCTCTGAATTGGATTGGACTGAAAGTAACGTATTTTGTTGTGTAAAATTGTTAATCGTATAAACCACATAAATATTTCTTTTCTAGGTCAGGATTAAGTACATCTCGTTTATTAAAAGTGATATGCTGTGAACAATTTAAACGTACAATAAAAACTATTTGTCTCAACATAAATTTTGTCCAATTTTTTTAATAGATCCCAATTAAAACTATCATATAAATTATGTGAAATAAACTAGAGCATTTCACGTATTTTTTATTAGATCCCTGTTAAAACTAGCAAATAAGTGATGTGAAATAAAATGGAGTATTTCACGTATTTTTTAATAGACCCCAGTTAAAACTACCATGTCCTTGATGGGAAATAAACTAGAGCATTTCACGTATTTTTTAGTAGATCCCTGTTAAGAGTAGCATATAAGTGATGTGAAATAAACAGGAGTATTTCTCGTATTTTTTAATAGACCCCTGTTTAAACTACTATATTCTTGATGGGAAATAAACTATAGCATTTCACGTATTTTTTAGTAGATCCCTGTTAAAAGTAGCATATAAGTGATGTGAAATAAACAGAAGTATTTCACGTATTTTTTAATAGACCCCTGTTAAAACTACCATGTCCTTGAAGGGAAATAAACTAGAGCATTTCACGTATTTTTAATAAACCCCTGTTAAAACAACCATGTCTTTGAAGGGAAATAAACTAGAGCATTTCACGTATTTTTAATGGATCCCTGTTAAAATTATCATATTATTGTTTTGAAATAAACAGGAGTATTTCTCGTAATTTTCACTAGATCAGTGTTAAAACTACAATATAACTGATGGGAAATAAACTGGAGCATTTAACGTATTTTTTACGAGACCTCTGTTAGAACTGTCATATAAATGATGTGAAATAAACAGGAGTATTTCACGTATTTTTTACTACACTCATCATAAAACTACTTCAACTATTCAGTAAAACCGAATTAATTAGTTCGCGTAAATTTTACCACACGCTCTGTGTAAGCGGCATTGGTCCTTTTGTAAAATAGACAGGAATTTTGTATGTATTTTCTACGAGATTAGTTGTTAAAACAACACGTTTTTAGTAAAATCTACATTTACAGTTAATGTATTTAAAAAAGGATTCGCTGTTAAATTAACAGAGCTGCCTCCATGAACTTTACAGGAATTGATAATGTAAATACCACATATGTTTGGGTGTAAAAACACTATACCGGATAGGAGTTTTATTTACAGGAGAGTCATGGCTACTCTACTTCCATGAATTTACTGTAATTTCAACGGTAGTTTTTTCTCTCAGTGCCTTTGTCAACTATAAATGTATATAAGACTGACCAATATCCAGCCGAATCTGCTTTATCTACTGCTGAGACTACTATTTTTGAAAGGATATTACTCTTCAAATAGCGGGTATTAAAGGGTTATTTCCTCTATCTCCGGCCATCTTGGAAAATAGCGACCAGAAACCTAACAACCTCTCTTACGGAATAACTATGCACTTTGAGTATCAGCCAAACTTTCTTTTGATTAAAGTTGCCAAATAAGACAACCTTTTCAATATAACTAAAGATTTTACAAGTCACAACCACTTTAGAAAACGTATCTTAAAATCTAGCTAATCAGAGTAGAAAGTGTAATTTTGCATTTCGTCTATAGAAATATAGTTTTCGAATGTTTCAAATTGTTGAATAGACCTTTCGTTACCAGCTCTTTAGTATACAACAACAGTTGAATAATAAACAAAAATATGAAATCCTACAGGCTAACTAAATACCCCCCTTTTCCATCACCGAATAGACTATTCCATTAACTCTAGAAGAGAAGCAAACATCAGAGGGACTGGGGAGATGAGATCACCTTCTCGTGCATTTCCCTCGCGCCAAGAAGCGGTACCGCTAGAGGCAGCGCGTGTCGCCTAGCCTTCCTCCACGTGTAGTGAACTCGGGTACACCGTCTGGCGTTGCCTCTTGGTTAGCGTGAGGGAAATAACAGGCCCTGTTTGTTGGGCTTTGCGCTAGTAATTCATGAAATGGTCTATATAGCATCATTTCTCCTGCAAAGCGGTGGTTGGAAATATGAAAATTTTGTAAACGAGGTCTGCAGGTGTTACGGGCCTTGGTTGGTACACGTATTAGTTTAGTTGAGGGTAAAGTTCTCGCTCTCGTAGAAGCTATATAGCCTAGGCTTGAGTTTACGGGCGAATGTAATAATTCGGAGAAATTGAAATAAGGTTTTGAAAAGGGGAGAGAACCGTTCGTCCAATGGGACGGGAGGATGGAACTTAGGTTGCACGGTTTAGCGTTAAGAGAGAAAATGGCGTATATATATATATATAGTACGTTGGGATGGAGAGAGAGTAAGTAAGAGAGTGGGAGTAAATTTGTAATAAGTTTTCCTAATGTTTGCCGAAGTATGATTGTGTCTATATCGATCTTCTACCACGATTCTAGCTTCCGTAGAATGAGGGCCGCTTTCAGGTTTTCGCTTTAGGCCTGCTGGTCCGTTATTTGAAGTAAAGAATGAATTTTTTGATGTTTGAGAAAAAATCACGGAATCAATGGTGGTTTTGCGGGTGATTGCAGATGAATTTTACTTGATAAGAACTGCTTCTATATGCACAGATTTGAAAACTAGGTCTTTCCATGAATTTTACAAGAATATTAAGAAGCCTTCCATGAATTGTAATTCACGAGAAGAGATGCTTATTTATAAGACCAGAACTAATAACCTTCCCATGAATTTTAACTTATAAGAATAGAAGTAATAATTTTTCCATGATTTTTAACTTATGAGACTAGAATTAATAACTTTCCATGAATTTTACCATGCAAGACCAGAACTAATAACTTTTCCATGAATTTTACTGGTAAGAAGTCTATAGTATTCCATGAATTTTACTGATAAGAACAAATTTTAATTACTTTCCACGAACTATACTTATAACAACAGATTCTTAATTAATTTTCCATGAGTTTTACTGATAACAATGAATTCCATGAATATTTGAACCCAATTTTTTCCTTATATACACACCACTTGCAAACTTCACCCCATGAACTTCGGTCTAGTTTTGGGGCGAGAACCCGTGCACCCGTATTTCAGACTATAGTGAATTCAACTGAGACCGAACTAGGGCAGCAAAGTAAGGCAGGCAGGTCAATGGGAAGACCCTGCCGCTGGGGGATTAGAGGAAGTGGAAGTGGAGTAGGACTACCCTAGAGGAATCAAAGGGCGAAGTAGGGGGGGACAAGGGGCCTTCACCTGTCCCTATGTAAGCATGCAGAGTATGTATGCATAACATAATAATACGCTCGCAAGTCCGTGCGAGCTTTTGGACGGTGTAGGTGGATTTGCAAATTTTCGGGTGCGGTCCTTGGTCCTTATCCTATCATTAACCGTTCTGTAGTCTGCTGCCTTGAACCCCCTTACCCCTCCCCCCCCTTATTTTTACCCTTAATCCTAAACGGAACGTACATTAATCATTTTTGAAGATTTTCTAATAACTTTATATTGTATAAAACGTTTTGTGAATTTAATTTCCATTTTAAATTACAAACTATAGTTGTTATAGGAAAGAGTGGACGCCGCCATAAATATTTAGAGCTTTTACCGAAACGCCATTGCTTCATTTCGTAATTTCCATAAGTTGTTTAACGACCGGAGTATTTAAGCGCTCTGGAAATATATTGTTTTTTATTTTAAGCTTGTCTACTAAGTACTGAATCCATTTAAATCTTACTTGCTTCGGAAAATATGAATTTAATCTTGACTTGAATGTATGTATATTACAATAAATCTCAAAGAAAGGGAAACTTGAAAGATAGAGATGTATTTAGTAATCACGTGACATTAGTTTATCACTTCTGAAAGCACGCGAAATTTAAAAATAGAAAAAATAACCAAGGCTTAACGAGTATTTACAAAAGGCACGTGCGTTTTATTAAAGAGCGCGAAATTAAAAGCACGTGAAGTTTAAAAATTCAAAAAAACCGAGGCTTGACGAGTATTCACAAAAAGCACGTGCGTTTCATAAAGCGCGCGAAATTAAATCACGTGTCATTACTTTGATCAATTGTTAAAAGCGCGCCAAAAAATCCAACAAGGCTTAAGTTATTTTTCAAATTCAGTCAGAACTTTTGCCAAAAATATTAAGATTATCTTTGAGAAGTATTGGGCATAGATTTAATTTTAAGTTTTTAATCAAATCAAGTCAACTTAAGTAACGTAACCAAAACCAAAGTATCATGAAGACGTTCCCTTGAGTAACTATCATACACGGTGCATTCTCTGGATGAAATTAATTTGTGTCCCTCTCTAGCTAGACCAGCAAGTATGCACTTGGAAGCCCCGTCGGCAACCACTTAAACCTTTTCAGGAATGTCTAATCTCACAAATGTACCGTCCGCCCGTTGGGTAAAAAACAACTTGAGTAAAGCAATCTACTTTTAGTGTACGCGTATACGGGGATTACAATGTCACTTGTCATTACAACCAAAGGCAGGCTAACCTGGTATCTATTCCTGCTACTAATCCCGAGTGATGTAGAGAAAAGTGTACTTGTATATCTGATAAAAGTTACTAACCGTTTTCTATGAGAGGAAAGTTTTTTTTTTAAGCCTTAAGCCTTGGCTTAATAAAGTAAGAATTTTAAAAAGATTAGGATTGTAGCTCAGATTTAAAATATTCATATATTCCAAGAAGGAGGGGGTATAAAGCCCCGTTAATTATAATTTTCAAAGAGTATGCTTTAAGTTTGTTTAAGTAAGATTAAATTGCAAAATTTCCTTCGTTTAAAATTATTACTTTTTTTTTTCATAAGACGTATTGAATAACTTTATAACTTCTAATTAGAATTTCAATTTTCTAAATTAAATTTGTTCATTGTAAACAGTATAATTGCTCTAGGGAAATTTATTTGTGAATTTGAAGAATATAATCTAATTTTAGTGCAAAATTTAGGGTTAGTGTTACAGGGCTCGGTTTTACAGCTGCGATGAAAGGGGCTTGGTGATAAAATACCAAGATTATCAGTTCTGATTTGCAAATAAGCACAATTTCAAAATGATCACTAAAGCGGTTTAAAATGAACTTCACGTAATCAGTTCAAAATAATCTGTGTCTTTTATTAATTCGCCTTTGTAGCAAAAGCCTTATCTCCAGTCGAAAGGGTTTTTTTTATGGTCAATATCTTTATATAATGTATTTAAAACCAAAGTAAGTAAGTTAGTTTATTATCGAAATTTATCGTTCTTTTTGCGAAACTTTTGATGCGCTTGCTAGCTTAGAATCTAGTTGAATAATCTCTCATTCCTTGGCAAGCCCTTCCACCACCAGTGCACCAGCAACCAATCCATCCTTTATTCTTGAAGCAAGACGCTTCTTGCATTGCTTCTTTGCTCCGCTATATATATATATATATATATATATAAGCCTATTTTTATCAGAATTTTATTTTATCTGCGAAAAGCCACGTATAGACTATTTTCAGGGCCCTTCTTCTCTAGAGCTTGGTCCAGCCCCGCGAGTAATTCGATTTTTGTCTCGTGCAACCGTCAATAACTAAGCGCTCACGTACAATCTAGAGCTCCCATTTCCCGCGCTTTCTCTCAATATATTTCATGCAAGTTTCCCCCCCTCCTCCTCCCCTCCCAAAGCATTACATACCTAGCTCCACCTTTGTTCTTTTTCTTTACTATGTACTGAGCTAAAGTTCTGGAAAGAAGCGATATCTAGTTTACTAGGGACTTGAAGGTATAAGATGGCTAAGTATTCGCGCCGTGCCATAGTCCCAGTCCCCCTTTCAAAATACAAGGGGGGGATGTAAAAGGAGGCCGGGCTATTTCGCAGCCTCTCCTCAGTCGGAAAATATGACTGTAATTTTCGTCATTCGCGTCGCCGCGCTGACGTGAGTTTTCAAGAACCAATGAGATGCTGGTTGTAGTTTAGAGGAGGCGGGGATTAACTCCGGACCTACTATACGTTTGGACTGGAGATAAAGCTATAGTAGAAATGTGGCGAATTTATACCTTCTCCCTAGTAAACTAGATATCGCTTCTTGGTATTGGGTCAAAATGAGAAGTTAGTGAGTGTAGTAAAGGAATTAGATTTTGGTGCTCATTTTTAGGTCCTAGCTGAGGTTATTGGTATGTGTTTGGATTTTGGTCTATCACGTTCTAACCAATTACAAAACCCCTATGGCTTGGAGACTGAAACGGTAACTTGTTCATTGCACTCTAGAACTGAAATTTACTCGCTTACGAATAACGGATCCATCTTAAGGATGTAGAGGCGGAAAATAAAATAGTTGAAGAAAAAAACTTACTAGCTCCATCAAATCTTCCCTAGGAAAACTATTTCTTTCTTGCAGCTTGCAGCTGTGGGTATTGCAACTCAGAGAAATGCAATGCAACTAAAGATTTCAAGATTGAGTGAGTTACCCAGCATGCCCCACTAATTTAAAACAAAACGACGGTGTATAGCTTCACTTTGAACTTATAAATTGATAATAGGTTCACGTATTATTTATAAGTCACGTATTATTATTATTGTTATCTTGTCCACGTGGTTGATATATGGCGGGAAATTGCCTAGTTTTTCAGGAAGGGAAACATAACTCTTTTTTGTTGTTATTTACAACGTACTTAAGACTATTAAAGGAACTGCGCCACGGAATTGTTTTATTATCGAAGCACTTGTTTTATCGTAATTACTCTAATTACTTTAATAATCAATTAGAATAATTGTGTTGTACTAGTCTTAATTTATGACATTTTTCCAACTAGACTGCCATTTCTCTCCTCTTTAGTGCGGCCTTCCCATGGTTTTTCCCCATGCCATAAGTTAGGCTTAGTGATTTGCATAAAGCTCTACTGTGCCTAAATCCGTTAAAATGAGGTACGAAGACCCAAATTTCGTGTGAATGCACCTAATTACCTCTATGATATTATATTAATTATACTTATACTAAACTCGGAGCTAGCAGATGATTTTTCAATCTCTTTATACTGCCTTCAAAGTTAGGCTTAGTTATTTGTTAACAAACCAAAGAGTTCGATTCGAATTAGGCTTAGAAATTAATAATGAATCTTCCGTAATAACCTAAAGTTTGTTTTTACTAAAATATAAACTCAACTTAAAAGGTTAAACAATATCATAGCAAGAATGTTTCCGTTCGATAAAACCCTGATAAAAACTTAGTAATCGCTTTAACTTTCGGGATAACGATCTTTTGTTAGTTTTACTTTTATATCCAAGTAACTCTTAAAAGTCTTTGGACCTTTTTACGGGCGGGTTTTACCTGCAGTGTGCACTCTTCAAACATCGAAGCTCTATAGTCCTTTACCTCCCATTATTCTTTTCTTACTTAACTTACGTTTTTGGGTTGTTATTACCCAACTCTCTGCGTTACTTGGGTAACGAGTGTAAGCCGACGTAAAGCTCGGTACACACACACCGTGAGATATTCGGGCCTTTGCAGCTTGAAACTTAAGCGGAATTCAACAAGGCCCAACTGGCTTTAGTTAGACCATAAGATATGTTGGCCATAAGTTTGTCACTGGTAACTTAGAAACTGGAGCTTGTCATGAAGTGATTGCAATGAAGTAGGTCATAGAGGGACGCCTGGTGAGGCGCTGCTGTCAAAGGCTTAGTAATGCATACTAAATAGGACCTAGATGGAACTTGGTCCTGCAAAATTAATTAACCACCGAGTGTAGGACTTCAATTCTCGCTTCCGTCGTTCTGCTAGAACTAGCTCGAGCTGTAAGTCTCTCAGTAGCATTACGAAGTATAGGTATTGTCATACTTATGGAACATATCACTATAAACTTATGGTTAGACTTTGATACTGGAATAGTAACGAAGTTATTGTTTTCTGGGCCCGATACGATGGAGGGTGGGAAGTCAATGGAAATGGGGGGGGCGGCCGGCTAAAAGGTCGTAAAGAGGGTCCTTTAGAAATTGTTATTCCAGAGCTCGGAAAGTCTTAGATCTTTTCTTACTTCCTTGGGAGAAGTTTTAATTGGATTAAGTAAGACGCTGTCCTTTTAATGGGGGAAGGAATGAGCCCCAGTTGGACGTTATGTCCGTGCCCTATATCTAACCCCTTACCCTTGGTAAACGCCTTCAGGCTATACGTAACGGTATATGGCCTTACTAAAGCCTTAACTGCTTTGTATACCTTTTAAGAGTTTTGTCTTTTATATTATGACATCGGCTCCTATATTTGAAGCGAGTGGTGGTCACTTCCTGAATATGCATATGTATATATATATTTTGAAATATATTAAGTCTCAAAGTTATCAAAGTAAATGGGACAATATAATTTTTCTTGCAACTTATATACAAGGGGGATTTTCTTTGGGAAATCGATTTTGACTATAGAAAATGTAACTTCTATTTATCTCCATTTTGCCACAAGGGACACTGTTTCAAATCGAGTTAAGATTGGTCAAAGTATTTAACGAATGACCCCTTAATTAATTAAATTAGAAATAATCATTGTCTTAATCAGTTTCTTAATTAAATTTAAGGGGTCATCCGTAAAATACTATTAACAATCTTAACTCGAAAACAGTGTCCCTTGTGGTCAACAAAATGGAGATAGAAGTTATATTTTCGACTTGAAATCGTCCCTTAAACCTTAATTGCTGACCCTTTCAAAAAGCACCCTGTGTGGCGCGATATACTAAAAATATCAATAGAAAGCGTTTATTAAAATATTTATTATTAACTTTCGATTAATTCACTTCAGTTTGTATCCCCATTTGGATTTATTATTATTACCGACTTTGAACTTTCTGCGTGTGTCGTTATTATTACTGTTTGTTGCATTTGTTATATAAAGAAGCTGGGTAAACTTGGATGTTGGATGGACTCTTTTATAGTTTGAATGTTAAACTAATTTTAATAACAAGTAAGTATTGTTTACTGTTGGGAAATTATTTGGTTTACGATTTGAGCATATAATCAACTCAAAGTTATCACCTAATTTTATTCACTTAAAAATAAACTTTAAATAAACTCTAAATAAACACGTAAAACAATATAGGTTATTAATACTTTAAGGACTTGTAAGCAAGGAGCAATATTTGAAGATACGAATCTGAATTTCTTATAATTTATTCAAAATTTAAGCTTGCAATTTATTTCTGTTTAATTGTTTATGGTCAATAGTTTAAACCCCTATCTATCACACTTTACTGCCTTTATAGGCACTTAATTGCCCCGTCTGAGTACAGGGATTACGTCACACGCACGTCATCAACTCCTCCTCCCCCCCTTTTGAAAGTGGCTTTCTATCCTGATAAATCCCCCTGATGATTACCCAAGCTCTCTCTCTCTCTCTCTCTGCTCCACGTGGATGGTATTAATTATTTAATCCTCTTTTCCCAAAATACTTACGCCATCTCGCCCCCCCTTTCACTACCTTGCCAATAAAAAGCGACAACAAATTTTCCGCCCTATTTCGTCGCAATTCCCCCCCCCGGTCTGTTCCTGTAATCGAGCTTAGCACACTCGCCTATATACAAACAGGGATGCATACAGTTAATTGGAATAATTGTGCTGTTCCCATATCTCTTTTGTTAAATTCTATGCGGGTTTTGTGGGCCGGGCTTGAGAACTTTGTAACTGTGATTTCATTGGATGGTAGCAACACAGGCAGCCGGGTAGATTATTCGCCAGGTAAAATTCGTCATACCATAAGTTTATAAGTGATATGTTCCATAAGTATGACGCTACCTATACAGTTTGTAATGCTAGTCTTAGACTTCCAGCTCGAGATAACTAGTTTGAGAACGACGGAAGCGAGCATTGAAGTCCTACACTCTGTGGTTAATTAATTTTGCAGGACTTCCATCTAGGTCCTATTTAGTCTGCATTACTAAGCCTTTGACAGCGCCTCACCAGGCGTCTCTCGCTTTACCTCGAATCTATGACCTACCTCCTCACTTTACAAGCTCCAGTTTGTAACTAGTGACAAATTTATGGATCGTATACGAACTAACGGTCATATATAATGATTAGTCTAGCTAGCTCCACCCACAAAATCCGCCTAGATACGTTGAGTGAAAATGTCTACACATTCCTATTAGCTGTGTGTATTCCAAGAGCACCTCAATTTTTTTTTCTCTCTTAAATAAAGCGTTTTCCTTCACGCGAAAAAGAAATTGCCGCCTTTCTTTCTCTCTCTCCTCGCACTTGCCCAAGTTTGGCCGCCCATTCGTCCGCCCCACTATCTCGCCTATATTGATTGGCCAAGAAAAAGGAAAAACTACTACTAAGCATAGGCGCGAGATAAACGCTTAGCACGAGCGGCTAACAGCTGCCTTTTTTTTTTACCCTTGTTTTCTACGCCTTGCCTGTCAAGGAACCGCGCCGCTTTTAAAAAATGGGCGAAATTTGTTTTTTAAGTATCTCGGCGTATTATTCTTATTAGCGGAAGTAGTTTAACGCGATATTATACCGCCTAGTGGTGGTATTTGTGTCGTCTGCTTCGTTTTGCCATCATCACGGCTTAGTTTATTAATGCATCGGTGACATGACAGTCGTGATATTGTTCAGAAATTTGTATTAAATGGCTGGCGTTAAGCCTCGGTTAAGGTGGGACACGTGGTTTGAAAATATTTTTACGTTAGGTATTTAAATTATATGTATATATTTTTCTTTGTTTTAATTACACTTCGGTTTCATCTACTTCCACTATTATATTGGAAAGAAAATATGACACATTATTAGCGCGGGCTTTGTTTTAGGGTAGTCAGTCATTTATACACAATTAACGATAATCTGTTTCGAATTTATTTTTATTTAGTGTTGTTTAATTCAAGGGTTGTTTTTATTTACAACTAAAAATAGTGTATATATTTTATAGCTCAATATAGTTTGAGCGATAAGGTGTCATAGGAGGGTAAAGGTTAAATTAAAAAATCTACAATGAACCCAAGGCTATTTAAATATTTGTAGTACGTATTAGTTATTAATAATTTACCATTATTATTTTATTAGTAATTAGTAATTCATTAATTGTAATTATTTTTGGCAGACTATAGTAACAATCCGTCGCCATTGTTGTATATTGGAGTGGTGGTTAAAGTTTAAGTAATGACTACTAAGTCTATCATAAAATATTTATTAAAACATCCGTTCTTGTTGTACTACATGCCAGAATGTGCTCATTTACATTTATCATTTATCATTTACTATTTATACAATTTTCAATTAGATAAAAAAACTATAAATAAAATAGGCTAAAACGTTTTTTTATCTAATAGACAAGATAGCACAATAGGCACCTTGACAATGGAACAACTTGACGGACTTCACAGACACGTCTCTACTTGGCTACTAGAACTTTGGTAAGTGTTTTGTAACATAAATGTGATCCGTGAATTTCGAAACGTCCCTGGACATGACCAGGAATTAGCCAAGGTTGGCTTAACTAATATCCATGCAAATTACACTGCTAACTATACAACTCATAACCATAGTTGGCGCTACAAACGGAAGTTGCTAACTATAACCTCCTTCAGTCTTTCAGAGGTTTTTAGCGCGAGTGGTAGGCGCGCTCTTTGACCTCTAGGACCATGTTTAAACCCAAAGTCTTTTGTACTGTATTTCTAGCGTATTAGAAAGGGGAGGTTTTTATTGGTGGATACCGTGTGTGACGTAGAAAGGGGGGGGGGGCGGATTATTGCAGTGCAATTTCAAAAGCATCGCGTGCAAAGGGCAAATTTAGGCCCTCATGGAAAGTGCTTTTGCAAATCTAGAAAGATGTAATGCAGGTCTAGTAACTATTGCAAAGTTTCCATCTTTCCTAAATGGATCAACGCGGTAGTAGACCAAAAATAGATCATTTTCTGTTAGTCTTGTTGCGCCAAATATAGGCCTACCGCGTGTAAAAAATACATTAATTCGACAATAATATGGTAGTAATAGTTTTTTAGGGTTATAAATAATCTATTTTTTATTAAAGTTTAAAAATAGTTTATTTAATATCTTTGCGAAAATTTGATACTTGGTTGAAAATTTAATGTTACTTAAAAATAAACCCAGACTAGACTGGTAAGAAATTGGGGGTGGGGGGGGGGAAACGTTGGTTTTAAAGGGTTGCTGAAAGATGTCTTTTCTTCAACACTTAGGATCTGAATATTAATATGAACGACTTGGTATACGCGTTTATTTCAATATCCCTTTGATATAAAAAAATAATTTTGATAAAAATATTTTGGCAAAGTACTTTTTCGAACGAGAAAAAAAGAATAAGCCACAAACTGAAAGAAGTTTGATTTGGAAATCTGCCCTAAGTGAAGTGTTAGTTCATTTAGGCCTAAACCCTTTTATCCCCAACGGAGGTAGGTAAATTTAGATCCGTCCGCAGTTGGTGGTTGGTTGGCATTGGCAGTCAGTATTTGTGGAGAGGACTTACGTTAGGGTTGTTCAAACCCAAACTTATACTTACGATAATGGCACTAGTTTACCATTGGCTATATTGGTTCCTTTTACAAAATAACAAGGAATGCCATGAGACTATATTAAAAGGGTGTTTGAAGTGAAGGCATTCGGGCGTCGCCGGAAAATATTTGTTAGCGTAGAAAAAAAAAAGAAAGACAACGCGGCTTTTAATATCGCTTAAGTGTGTCCCGGATGAGTTAATTATTAAGTAAGGGTGTGTGTTAACGACTCTAACTAGGTTCGGCTAACATTTTTATTATCTCCTTGCAATTAAATTAATAGCCTTTAAGGTAGAGTATAGCTCTAATCTATTTTTATATAAAATTATGTATCGCCTTATTTCGGTGTACATGAATAGTTTTATAAAACCGAAAGAAAAATAAAACTTAATTAAACCAAGCAATTTTCATAATTTAATTTCAAAGTTACTTGGGTTCTGATTAGTTTATGAATAAATTAATTATTTAATTGGAGAAATAGTGTTATTGTAAAGCGATAAAATGTTTAATTGCTTCACTAGGTATAGTATTTAATTAAGTCATTATCGTAATTAAAACTTATATATACAGGGTGTTTCTGATAAGTCTGCAATAAATAAATTAAGGGGGATGGATGTTCTTTGGGAAATCAATTTTGACTATAGAAAATGTATAACTTCTATCTATCTCCATTTTGTTGGCAACAAGGGATCACTGTTTCAAATCGAGCTATGATTTGATTTGAGTGTTTTAGGGATGACCCCTTAATTAAATTATATGTAATCATTGTCTAAATCAGTTACTTAATTAAATTTGGGATTTAGTGTTATTGAAAGTGACCGAATATTCGAGATAAAAATTGCCCTAAATTTTGAACGACATCGTAAACGCAATGGATAAATTTTAAGGTAATATACCTAAATTACCAAAATTAATAAAAAAAAAACCCCGGTTTTTCTATTAATCTCTTCAGCATTTAACTGAATAGAAACATGGGCTTTTATTAGTACTTATAACTGTTCTTTTGAAACTCAAGTCGCTCGACGTTTAACAATCTATGACCCCAAATATACAACTTAAAAGTACCTTACATAAGTTATAGACAAACCTTTTATTTATTTAATATTTATTTCGTAAACAAAGTTACCGGCAACCACAGAGAAACAAACATTTATACACCCACAAAATATTAACAAACACACAAACAAACAGACAAAACCACATCTCATTATACACCAATAAAGATATACGTAAAAAGCTTCTCACCAGTCATAGAGAGTGTAGAAGAAAACTGGATAGGTAAATCTCAATCTCAATTTAGGAAAGGTTATCCCGAAATCCCTATCCGTTTGAAGAAGTAAAGAAAAAATAAAAACGTGATAGGGACGATGGGTGCCTCGTTTCCGGTTCCTGCCTCCTCTTAAGTGTCTAATAATAAATGCGAGAAACCCAGCCAGAACCGAGGGGAACTAACCATTCATCAAAAAGCCAGAGAGAGTAGACTAGAGAAGGTATTAGCGGGAGAAGAAATAGAAGAACTCCGGGACCAAACGACAGAGCGACCCTACGATCCTAGAAATTCCGACGGACGAACGAACGTCGATTCTTTTCTAGAGTCGCGAAAACTGAACTGCGCGCACAGTCTAGAAGACTAGAACCAAACGCAAGAGTAAATGGTATATAGTAGTGCACGGAAAAGGCAACCGCTTAGCGCAGTGCCTATTTCAGCACTGAGACTGAGAGAGGAGATTTTGCTCGGCTCATACCGCTTCTCCGTTAGAATTATCCCCCTACAATTCCCAACCGGCTTTCTCTCTCTCTCTCTCTGTCCCTGAATCTTCGTCTCTTTCTCTCTCTCTCTCTCTGTCCCTGAATCTTCGTCTCTTTCTCTCTCTCTCGCTCTCTCTGAACTGTAGGCACGCAGCGTTGTGGTGGTGGATTTTTCGCAAAATAAAGCTAGATTCATTCTGTGAAGGAAACCAAGGCTTAGCTCTAGCAAACTATTCCCCATTGTATTTCCTTCCCAAAAATACCATCCCTAATTAGACCTTAATTTAAAAGAAGGATAATTAAAATAACTATACTCCATCCAAGTTTTGCTCTCTCTCTTTTTCTTTCTATGCTGGGAATATTTAGGGTTCCCTCTGTATGTATTTTTTCTAAGCCTTGGAAAGATGGAATATGGAGTGAAATATGCTTATAAAGCGTGGGAATGTTTGGTGTGTTTATATCTTGGAGGATAGAGGTGAGACGGAGTAGAAGCCCCGCCATGTGTGGCGATGAAAGTCTCCCAGAGTACCTTGCGCACGCCCTTACTTTTGGTAGGCGATTGTTAAAAATATAAGCTATTTCTCATGAATTAGCTTTAATTTTTAAGACACAGGGGGCATTGTAGACGTTTCCGTGCCATACGACCCTACCAAAACTGGGAGGACTTTGTTGCCGTTCCGTAGATGGGGCGGGTACAGAGGCTACGTACCACTCAATCTCACCCCTCTCCTCTAAGCATAATCCCTTTTTATGAAAATATGGTAACTTGAAGTTCGACAAAGATTTTTTGTACGTATCCCCAACTTTGGAGAAGTAAAAGGTTACGTAACCCCTTGACAACGTAATTACCCATTGGCGCATGCGTACAAAAATGCAAATCTCGTATAAATAAAATCACTGGTGTCTTTGAATGTAATTTCGTCATTCTGGTCACGTGCGTCACAGACGTCTTTGACTTTTGCTTAATTTCACGCAAATAAATCCATCCAAAGCATTCCCTATTCGGTCCTTCTTGGTAAATTTTACGCGTTTAGTAAATATACCAGGGAAAGATGGGCCGAAGAGGCAATTTTCTCCTCTCCATTTGCTCCCAAAAGTTGATGCTGCTCCCTCCGTATTTCTACTTGAACCAACCAAATTATTACGCGAGAATTACTTTAATTGACCCAAGAATCTTGAAAATAAAATCTATAAATCTGGATATTTCGGGCTCTGTAACACGCGTAACAGAATTGAATAAATTCAAGGAATACCAAATAACAGAGAGCAAATATTGAATTCAAAGGGGCCTTAGTGTGACAAGGCTTAGCTCGTGCTGGGACAAGGAAATGGCAAATATTCATTCCTCCTCCCAGTCTTTATTGAATTTAGTGTTTGGTCTTTATTCCCCCCCCCCAATGGCTTGATTTTGATTCCCGATAGGTTTTGAACTGGTATGACGTAGTATGAGTCCCGGGCTTCACTAAAGGCATACCACTCAGACTAACTAAACCTTGGGTTAAATGTAAGCGGAAGATAGTTCGATTCGGGTTTGAACTGGGATGATAATATTCCTTAGTCTGTCCTCGTAATGAGAGACAATATGAATGGTTAAAGGGTTAGTGGCACACATAATACATAGTTTTCAGGCTAGGATGATTCATACCATTTACACCAAGAGACCAGTGTGCTTTTAGGACAATATGGTATGCACCTTTGTCCTACGAGTTGCCTTGTTTAATTGTGTAAATGGTATGTGTCCCCCTACCCTGAAAACTATGTGTAGATCATTAAGTGGTAAAAATTATTCAATGAAGGCCTTTAAGTAAAAATATCTTGTTTGAAAATTGAGGTTTTAAATTATCTTTGACAACACTGTGAAGAAAGTAACGCGGCTATGACGGCGGTTTGTTAAATTTCGCTTTAGTTACGTCATCACACGCGGTACGCTTTGTGGAGCTTTGGAATCGCTAAGTTCAGATGGACCAAACGCCACATGAGGCATGGCGTCATCACCTTACCCTGCAGTGAACTTTCCCCTATTTTATTTTCCCCATTTTCAAATAACAAAACTAAACTATAACTTATTGGACTTAATTTTTCACATTTTCGCGTACCCAAACCTTGTTGCGATGGATAGTCCAAATAATCGCTAAGTACTACCCCTTTAAGGCAGAATATCCACATAGCTTGAGGAGTTATGAGACCCAACCCATAACAGGCATCACCTTTCCTTCCATTACCCATAATTCGACGGATATCGTTGGTTGGCTGTAAAAGGGGGGGGGTCCCGGTCATCGATTGCATTAAGACCTGTACCTTGTACAGCACCCCGATAAATCAGAAAACCCCGATATTTGACGCCCAATTCCGTGTGGTTGGCGGGGTTTTATTTGTTTGATCAATACTGATAATTCTTCTTGCTGCACAGCCATGCTATATACGAACGAGTTGTTGTACTATATAGTATCGTGACTCAGATTCGGACCACTCTTCTTAACCCCTTCAGCATTTTCCCTTTTCCCTTTCCCCTTTTTGGAAAATTAGTATAGAAAACAAGGTCCCGATAGGTTTCATTTCGGATAATAGTGTAAGAATCCCCGGGAGAGTGGACACACACATATATAAACACACACCCTGCGCGTGTCCAGGGATTGCCCCCCAGAAGTAATTTTGAAACGTGTAGACCAGGAATCAATTTCAAAGGGAAGGACGTAATATGAAGTGATGGGGAAATTTGGGTTCGAGATTCGTCTTAATTGTTCGAAACAAATAAAGACTGTTAAGGATTGACTTTTTCGACGTTAAAAAAGGGGGTAGGCAACCCTCGGTATCGGGACGCGTACAAGGACAGTGCCGTCTATGCGCACTCTCATGATACAAATTTACTACAGTTCAGGCACCAAAAAGCGAGATGGAAGGCCAAGTTTTACCCCAGTGTCTTCCCCTCTTTTAGTTACATCGAAATAGTCTATTGAACGAATTGATACCATGTCCTTGAGAGTTGTCTTAGAGGTCATGATGACGCATTGTCTGCGGATGTCTTTACGAAACGTGTACGAAATTAACGAATACGTTTCAAGTTTGGAGGGAAAAAATTAGAAAGTCACACGTGATTTTTCAGGTTTCATCTTCAAATTAGACTTAACACGTGCAAGTTCTTTTGAAATTAAAACTTAACGTAACTAAAGCTCAGAACGTTTAGGAAGCTACAAGTTTTTCAGGTCAATTTCTTAAACATTGCGCCTAAAATTAAGACATGTCCCAGAACGGAGGAAGATGCTGAAGTATCACTTCAAATGATGACCGTTTCCCACCGAACCCAATTCGATAGATTCCTGCATCATTCTGTCGCTCGATATCATTGACGGATAAAATTGACGCATTTTGATCTTTATGTTTGACCCGCGTCCGCGTTTGCCTTTACAACATACAGCACCTTTCCTAGAGTTCTATATCCGGGGATTCAGTGAGGGGACGACGGTGAATGGTTGTGTCATTTGGCCCTAAGCCTTTTTTTAGCCCTTTTTTTTTGGTTGGAGGTTTGGGTCCTTTTTTTTAGAGGATATCTGGGACTTCCTTCTATATATTATATATTTTTTATATAACTTCCTTTTTGGTTGTATCGAACACGGGTCGATTCCAATTGCGGACCGTGGACGGACATTGGTCTCTTCCTTTCTTTCTTTATTTCTTCGATTCTTTATATTGGGAAACAAAAAGACTTAGTGCTATTGTACACATCGCCGACGACGCCACACAAAAAATGTTTGACCTTTTTATAAAATGATTTATTAGGTTTGGGGTTTTTTCTTTCGAATTCTTATTTTTTCTCGTAATGTTTTGGATGAACTATAGGTCGGTTTTTGGATGAACTATAGGTCGGTTTTTGGATGAACTATAGGTCGGTTTTTGGATGAACTATAGGTCGGTTTTTGGATGAACTATAGGTCGGTTTTTGGATGAACTATAGGTCGGTTTTTGGATGAACTATAGGTCGGTTTTTGGATGAACTATAGGTCGGTTTTTGGATGAACTATAGGTCGGTTTTTGGATGAACTATAGGTCGGTTTTTGGATGAACTATAGGTCGGTTTTTGGATGAACTATAGGTCGGTTTTTGGATGAACTATAGGTCGGTTTTTGTCGTACCGTTGTTACTAGTTGTTTGAAATAAATGGTTGGTTAAATATTTTTAAACTTAGAACGAAACCTCGTAAGGTAAATACCTTAAAATGGTCAGGGCAGAAATAGATTTAATTTTAGAAGTAGGAATGGAGAACAGAGTAATGTGGTCGCTCGTCAAAGTCCCGGAGGGACCCCCTTCCACGGGACGGAGGGGTATGAAAAAAGAGGCGGGTCATGGTCATAGCGACAGAGGTAAAAAGGAATTACGTATTTTTCGCCATCCCCGTCAGCAACGTCATCAAAACGTAGTTTAAGTGAGATAATAACATAATTTAAACTTTTCGTTACGTGTTGGAGGGAGATGGGGCTCTATACTGGGTGGTCTATGAGTCGGACTGAAGTAAATACTAATCGTTGTCCATTCCTTCTTCTAAAATGAAATCTATCCCTGGTCAGGGATATTGGCAAAATTTGGTCATGGATAAGCTGGAAAAGTCAGGGACTTTCAATATAAAATTTGCGTCCGAACCCCCTGCCCTAAGGCGACTGTCCGAACATCTGACCACCTTAACTACATTCCCCCATTGCCGTGTATGATGAAAGATATATTTATTTCTGTTAACCCCACCAAACAATACATCAAATAGCGAGAAATGATTTGACCGGAACAAATCCTTCCTAGGCTAGCTCCATCTAATTTCATCTCTCGACGTTCTGAAGCAAAAAATCAATATGGAGAAATATATACTAGACAGACGACTGACTACAAAAAGAACGAAGAAAACCCGATGTGTAGCAGCACTCTGCACTCACTAGCGTTCGTTCCTGTAAATCTGTCGGCCTGTTTATTTAACTAGAACTTCTAATATATTTAGCGAAAGAGAGAGAAAGAGATTCGGGGATTGTTAGAGACAGAACTGAGAGAGAGATGCGGATTGCCGGAGAAAGCAAAAGTCCCGCTCCCCGCTATACCACCGGAACGCTCCTCACTTGACATTGGGTTCAAAGGTTACCCCCTTGCTTATTGTTCATAGTGCAAGAGGTTAGGTGATAAGGCGTGAAAGGATTGGTTGTATTTCCTTACTCTTACAATATACGGTCTCAAAGGAACGGAAGTCGGTTAACGCGATGTTTTCAACTGCATATACCATTTCTATGTAACTAAAAGGGAATTACACGTGGGTAAAACTTCCCTTCCATTTCTCATTTTGGTGCCTGCGCTGTAGTCATTTGGATCATGCAGAGACGCCAATGTATCAACACCCTTGTATGTCCAGATACTAATTTCTGCCAACCCCTCCCCCCTCCCTTTTTTACGTCGTAAACGTCTATGATCTGAACTGAACCCAACTACACGCTTTTTAGCCTGTTGTAGATATCAGTTCTATGAACACAAGTAACTGGCAACGCTTGACGGCATACTATCTTTACAAAGATGGCGCTGTTGTCTCTCTTGAACAAAGCCGATACTCTAAGCCTCTACAGCAGACCCATACTTAGGCATTATAAGGTTATATATAATTTTAAAATTAAGATATTCGTCTAGTCCTGATGGCGTGAAATGTCTGTCATAAATTACTTTCAGCTGTTAATATTCCATTACTAAAGGGTTTAAATGGGGATATTTTGATAATTTTGAGTTAATCCCTTGTTAGGAGGGGCGGGATTTTGGCAAGAATATAAGAACGCTGCTACAGTTTGTAAACATTAGGAAGTGAACACTCAGTTGCACCACCCACCCATGCACCATCACCAGTACTCCTTTTTCCAATCCCAATCCCGGGCCTATGATGCCTGAAGCTGCATGCAGTTTTGTTGGAAGATGATAATCAAACAAAACAAACGGATCATTGATGCTAAATTTCCCCGATTTCTCGCGGCTGCTCCGCTTGCCCCCTTACATACGCCGCTGTATTTGTCAAATTTTCCCCAGGGATTGAGAGAAAACAAATGGAAACTTGAAACGCAAAGAATCGGCCGCTGCCCGGCGAAACATTTCATCAAGAATAAACAAAGTCTATCTACGAAATTATGGCTCGCACATGCAGTTACGCGCATCTTTCCTCGTGCAAAAGGCACGTTTCACGTGATCGTTGATACAAGAGGGTATAACGTTAGCAATTATGTGTAACTCCCGCCAGAAACCTCATCGGTGAAAGGCAATAGAATAGACCTTTCCGACGTAAAAAAGGAAGTAGGCAGTATAGGGACATACAAGGGATCTCTGCGAACTCTTATGATAACAAAAGACTTCAGCGCAGGCGTCAAAACGCGAGATGGAAGGTGAAGTTCTATCTACCCCCGTGTCTTTCCCTCATAGCTACATCGAAACGGTCTATTGCCATCTCTGCGCAATCTCAGAAACCCAAAAAACGCCTAGAGCGCAGGCGCCGAAAAGCAAGATGAAAGGCCAAGATTTACCCCCGTGTCTTTCCCTCTTTAGTTACATCCGAGTGGCTTATTCCTTTCTGTTATTAGTTTGTGGTTCCCTGAGTGATTAAGGGAATACAAAGTAAAATTTTCCGTTATTTAATTAGAAAATTGTAAACATTTAGAACAATAATTGCGACGTTTAGTCCTGCCCCTAGACATTTATATCGTCCCCAAATATTTTGGAGTTATATAGGGATGGTAAGAAGCTGCGTGGGATTCTTTTTGTGTATAAAGAGAGAGCTGAGCTGAGAGAGTGCCTCTCTATGCTCCGGAATTATAAATCTGTCCCGTTTTCTTCTCGGACGACATTTTTACGGCGTTATAAGCGAGGCGGAAGAACAAAACAAGATAATAATAATGGATTAGGCATTTTTTTTCCTTGTTTTTTTCTCTTTTGGCGCATACTGATTTCAAGCGGAGATTGCTATAAGTACGAAGCTACGCTCTCTATATCTAACTAGTATATTTAAGCGAGGATGTTGCATTCTGGGGTTGAAATGAATCTGGCGCAATCTTTGCGCGCGCCTTCTTCCCAAAGTTTTTCCCGCCTTTTTCCACGTTACCTATGCCAAAGGCCAGGGCATCCACACCGCAAATAACAATTTTTTACCTCGGCATCTACAAAATGAGGCCGCAACGCGATGCGAGATGCGCTGCGTTACATACCCATTTAAAGGAGTACTTTCTATGTAATTGATAGTTTAGAATAGGTCTTTGAGGGACTAAAGATATGAATAGTTCTTTCATACGTGAGACTGGGCCTTTAAAGTAACCCGTAACACGCTTGGAAGTATAGAAAAAATCCATCTTTGAGAAGGTACCCTAAAAATGTTAAGTTTAAAGTTCGTCCCAATTTGATAATTCAGTTATATGAAAGGTCGGTACGTATTTATTCTGAAATTGAAACTTTACTAGTGTCTGAATTCTCATAGTGGAATATAAGTTATTCTGTAGGGCTTCATTTCTTTGGGTTTATATCACGGCTTAAATATTCTAAATAGATAGACAAATATTTAATATTAAATACGGACGATTTATGCATGCAATGGATCTTTTAATAAATATTCCGTATAGATAGTTTGAAGGCAATTATTGCCAATCATCTTGTGACGTGTGCAATTCAATCTACGACCTACTTCAATGATCACTTCATGACAAGCTCCAGTTTGTAACCAGTGCCAAACTTATGGATGGTGAACATATCTTATGAACTTATGCTCTATCTATTACAAAATCCATGGTATGGTTGCACAAACCGAGCGAAATTTGTCCCCTTTTGAAATCTATTTTGTCTAGCTTACAATAGTAGTATGGTTGTATAAAAAATGTTTGTGGCAATGTTATATCGTCTCCTTTAAAAAGAAACACTTCTTTTTTTGGGTTTCCTTTGTATATATAAAGGAACGCTAGTCGGCGCCATCTATTGACGCCCTGATAAATCTCTAGCCTAAACTCCCTTCTCTTCCCCTGACTTATAGCATTCTTCTGGTTTGACATTATCGAATCATATTTTCTCTATAAGCCGCTTTTGTTCAGCTCCTTCCTCTATGGGGACCCCCGGTCTGGGTCGGTTAGGACCAACTTACTAGTGTGACAAGAACTGAAGAAACCTCGTAAAATCTAATGGTTTCTCTACTGCGACAACCATCATCTTGCCCCTGTTCCCGCGCTTCCCCTTTTATATAAGTTTTCTTTCCCTTTTTGCCCCCAAAAAAATATACTGGGCCTACATGGAGAACGAGATGTTTAAAGAGATACTGTGCTGCTACAAGAAATCTATATCTATTTAAATCAAAGTTCTGACTGACTGACTGATAATCAACGCCCAGTCCAAACCGCTTGCCCTAGAAGGCTGAAAATTTGCAGGAACGTTACTCATAAGTAGTAGGCGCGTATTAAGAAAGATTTTTCCATTCCGCCGCCATCTTAAAAAATGGCGCCCAGAAATACAAAAAAAAAATCTTCTCTATATGCAACGAAGTCCGCACTTTTCAAACCGATTTAACAAATATATGATTTAAGTGTTTTACATATGACCCCACGAAAGGCGATGATTGCTAATTTAATTCAGGGGTCATTCGTAAAACACTCCAATTATAATTTGTAATCGTTGGTCCAAGCTTGTTGCAAAATTACATTTTCGAATCAAAATTGATTTCTCATAGAACCAACCCACTGTAGTTGGGTCCAACTTCATTTCAGAGACTTAACAGTCATTTCATTATCACTTTACGCTTACGTATTTGGTGACGAATGAAGCAGGGATAACAAAAAATGGGAGATGCGTCGTGAAAAAATTTGGTAATCATTTCGTATAACCGAAGGTTGAAGGAAGAGGTGATATTCCCTTCAAAAAAAAAAAATAAATTGAAGTTCCGCGCCGTCAAACACGTGCCCTTGCCAATAACGCGCGGGAAAAAGAAAAAAATTGGCGCGCTTTCGTCCACGTGCATATTTTACTATTGGGAGTAGTGAGAAGAGGAGACACATGTCGCGGCTTTTTGTGACTCAATTCGACATATCTGTCCTCAGTAGAGTATTTTCTATTTTGTATCGCGCAGCTTGGGAGCGTAGAGTTCGGTTTTAGAATAAAAAACAGTTTTATATTTTATAGTCCTTGCTTGCTAAAGACAAGATGGCCCAAGGGCTGGGCCTTAATAGTAATTTTACACGGCTCACGTGACCCCCCGTATAGTTGATTTCCAATAAATCGTACAACTAAAAACATTTCTGAAACACAATCGTGTATCCCTTTAATTGCTAATAACGTCACATTTCAAATAATATTAATGAAACTAAATTGTGCACCCCACTAAAGTATAATTTTTAAAAACCATACGAATCAAATAATGTATTTAAACAAAATCCTGGATCCCCTAAACCAGAAATCACTATGACCGTAAAGCGTCCCCTCTATTTTACGAAACCTAACCTAACCATCCAGCATAATCTCTGATGTATCACGCGCACAAAGGGACAGCGACAGGGGTTTTGGTGCCGTTTCTTAAATTTTACCGGAATTAAAATTCCGTGTAAAATTAAAAAAGCCCGCGAGATTTAAACTACCATTCTTTCCTCTCTCTCCTCTCCGAGCGGGATGCCCCCTCTCCCTCTTCCCACTCTCACTAATATACCAGGCAGGCAGCGGAGCTTCGTTTCCCTCCGATCTGGGTTCCATCTCTCTTCGTATCGCCATCGCGTACGCTAGCGATCTCTCTCCCCGCACGCTTTCGTTTTCCCTCTCTCTCTCCCATCGTAAGCGTTCGTTTCGAAACCGGTTTCGCGGACGCGTCCGGGACAGGGACAGGGACAGGGACAGGGACAGGGACAGGGGTTTTGGTGCCGTTTCTTAAATTTTACCGTAATTAAAATTACGTGTAAAATTAAAAAAGAGACTTTTCTCCCTTTCAAACCAAAGTAGATTCATTTATTGCCCCGCCGTGTTTTCTACTTTACAAGATGCATGGGAAAATAGAGAAGCTCTGGAGAAAGATATACTCTCTAACTCTAACGCCACCCGCGCCAAGGGATCCTAAGAGACTGAGGAGAGATTTACAATGATTCACATAAAGAAACAAACTTTAGAATGGAGAAGAGAAGAGACGGGACACCATAGACTCTGGGAAAATATACAAGATGATGTAGACAACAATTGGGGGTATTGGTAGAGAGATAACTTTAGATCAGATCACAGTATACATAGGCAATGGTTTGTTTCTGTTTCCGGAAAATTCGCCCACCAGGGGACGCTCTTTTCCTACCCTTTATAAAGAAAGGCGTGCGTGTAGCAAATCTTCGACCCTAACTTAGGATGAATATGACAGGGTTATAATAGAGCTGTTTTAAAGGCCTCAGTGTGACGTCACACCAAAACGGTACCAAACATGGCCGCCCACTGCATGCCAAAGCTAATTAAAGCCCTTAGTGTGTCGTCACATCACAACGGTACCAAACATGGCCGTCCACTGCATGCCAAAGCTATTTAAAGCCCGTGACGTTTTATCTAGGCACTGACGTCACAACTGTGATAGGCATTATCTTTTGTTTGCCTGGAATTGATTCTGAAGTCGCAGCTAGGCAATTATTTGCGTCAAATGATTGGCTTTCTATTCACTTCTTTTCATACTTAAATAGTATATATTTAAGTCACCGACTCTTTAACCGAGGCTTAAAAAGGTAGAAACGCATTACACGCGTCATTAAACTTGACAGGGTATCAATCTATTCATATTAAATGCTTTCTTTATGAAAGATCCCCTTCCATCCCTTTTACTAAATTTGGAAAGTAATTTTTTTTCTTTTTTCTAAAGCAACTCTCTGCTCAATCAAAGTAGCTTCAACTTAAGAGCAAATTTAGGGTGCGGGAAGGGTGCTCTTAGTACAGGCATTATCGAACCCTTACAGTTCCTTTTAGGCGCGAGGATTTGAGCATGTAGAGGGGCCACCCTACTCTGGTAGCAGGAAGTGTAGGACGCGTTTCCCGTGACACTTTTGCCGGGGATCGTAAAAAATAAGAGGCGACTTAGTACCCCACAATTCTACATCAAGCAATTTCTAATGAAAGAGTATATCTGTAGGAGGGTACATGAAGGGTCGGATTCAATTACGTAGGCCTATATACAAGTTCAGTACAGGGCAAAGTTCAGACTGAAATAAAAACGTGTACTGCAGCCATGGGCTGGCTGGCTAACCTGGCTTACAACCAAGAGGCTCCAAAAACACAATAAGGATTGTAGAATTTATATATAAAAAAATTTTAAATTATAGGAAAAATAGATCAATTTATAGGACGGAATAGACCTACCAGGGTTGCTACAGGTTAGGGAGAACCTGGTCTTGGAAAAGTCGGGGAATTTCAAAATGGGCGAAAAAAGTCAGGGAATTTGAAGAATATTGACAAAGTTAGGGAAAAGTTGGGGAATTAGGTTTAAAAGGGTGAAATATCCGCGGATCAAACATCAAACGACGTTTTAGTGAGATCACGTTTAACCAGACACCAAAATCGTGGAGGTGGCTTCGTTCGCTCTGCAAAGTTTTACGTTAATTATTCAATAATGCGATTTAAACGCAAGTTTTTAGTTTAGTTCTATTTAGAATTATGACAATTGGGCCTAAAAACGTCAGGGAAAATCGTAATAAAATGTAATGGGAAAATCTGGAAAAGTCAGGGAATTTGAATCTGGTAACCCTGCCCTATGTATAGGACGGAATAGGCCAATTAATTAGGTATCCAGAAGCTTCACCTAAAACCACGATGAAATGCGCGAGTAGCACTCAAACCAAAAAACCAAAAAAAGGTTGTGCCAACAATTTTCTAATTTCACATTCTCGGAATTAAATGGGTATAGAGAGATAAACTATAGGCCCTCGTGTCTAATTCTGGTGTTACCAAAAAAGACACATTTTGGCTTTAAATGATGGCTCAGCGGCAAAGGAAGCTGGGCTATGCATTTTAAGCGGAAGAAATTATTCCAATTCCATTAACATTAACAACAACAGTAGCCCTCGGAAAGTACAGATTTAATTAGAGATAGTCTCTACTCCACTTCGTCCCAGAATGAGAGTTCCGTACAGTTCAATATTGAAACACTGGTTTTGAAAATCAACCAGCTTGGTTTATGGGTTTAGCTTTTAGTAGTATTGCACATTTGGCTTGAGAAATTAATCTTTAGACCTTTTTACGTTAATTGAAAATGCCGTTCGGCTCTCGATCCGCGCGCTTTTTCTTTCTTCCCTTATCTTTAAGAAACATTTGCGTTTTATAAGAAGTAGATTAATCAAAAGTTAAAAGTTATTTATCGCGTTAATAAATAGTAAATTATCACCTTAAAATTTTGGCCAAAGAAAATAATTTATGAAGTTATAATTAATCCCTATAACTAATACTACTACTTGAACCTTTTTAAATGGATTTTAAATTAAATTTAATTAATCTATAATATTTGAAAATAATTTAACAGGACCCTTTTGTAAACAAGAATTTTTCTCTTAAAAGGATATCCAAATAAAGCATTTATTTATTTATTTATTTATTGCCAGCTCTCTATGATAATTTATTCTTGATTGACCAGTTCATTAGAGATTGAATTGGATGACGTCAATAACTGAAAATAACCAATGAATTCGCAGCTTTTAACGTCAGCAGTTTCAAAAGCCTTTTCCCAGAAATCCTAAAATTGGGTCAAACCATAAAAATGCCACGCGTTTATAAATTTTTCTCGAAACGATAAATATCGCGATATTTTTTACAGTGATCTATTATGAAGCTTTTATATCGATTACATAAATGGTAGGTGGTGTTTGGGGGAGAGGAGGGGAGGGGGGACATTTTACGTCCACTGATTTATATCAAAATCGCTGTTGGGGGGAAATGGAGAAAATTCTTATATATAGTATTTCGTTACATTTTATTTTGAAAAAGAACCAAGAGAAAAAACATAAAATGAGATGAATGTTCGAAATTTATAGCTAGCTCATCGGCAGCTATAGCTTATTGTCCACCAAAAACGATTATAGTTTATTGCGATTTTGCACTTTAGATAAAGGGATAGTTTCACGTGATTATATGAACTGTTTCAGCTGTTATGTGCCCGATCAGGAATATATACAGTTAATTGGAATTATTATGTCCCCTTATATTTCCCATGTTAATTTCTATGTGGGCGTGGCTTGAGTACTATGCGTCACGTCTAATGATTCTGACTTCTTAAGCTTTGATTTAGTTGATTCCTAGTATCTGTATGTATTCCTGGACCAATTAATAGTTAGATAACTTAAAATTAATTAACTTCTAATGGACCGAAAGCCAATTAATGGCAAATTCTCGATATTTCTTTAAAAATTAACTGGATTTTAATTTGAACCGAATTAACACTTAAATATTTGAAGATTGATCGTGTTTTAGACTCCAGTAAATCCAATTTATTTAAAAACAAAATACCTGTTAGCAAGAGTAAAACCGTTAAAATGCAGGTTGTAAAAAAAATGTATATATAGTTTAAAATTCCACGTTTTCTTCAAATTTGTTAGAAATTTCCTTTTTTAGAATAGTGTACTATTTTACGACCGAACTATACTGAACGTTTTAAAAGCATGTCGTAAAGCAATTTTGCCAGTCTTGCTTATTTTGTAAAATATAACGTAAAGAACATTATGTAAAAAGGTTTTTTCCGTGCAACGCCGAAAACAGACAAAAGCGAAAAACAAAGTAACATTAAAGGTAGACCATAGTGTTACCAAAGATACATAGAAGTAACTGAAAGTGAGGTGGTAGGCGACGTGTTTTATGTTGCTTCAGGGCCAGCAAAAAAAAAGTTTTCACTGCCCTCCCTGAGTCCCTCTAACCGGGTTTTCTTCTTTACACTTTTGAATTTCCTTCGCAATGTGTCACGTGACGTTTCGTTTGGCCCCTCCTTTTTGCGCCGAGGTGGGTGCGCGTGAGATATAGAAAGGACTGCGCCGTTCAAGTTACCTTTCACTTTTCTTTCTCTCCCTCCGTGATTTAAGGATTTTGTTAACCTCCCCAGTATCTACCCCTTTACTTTCCCTTACGTCTATTTGCCTTTGGTTTCACGTAGCGGAATGCTTATGACAGATGATGTTAGCAACATTTTCACGCGTGCTATAGTACACCCATTACTTAGACTGGAGAAAAACGAATTTCTGAACCTGCAACTACCGCCAAAATGAGGTAGTAGTAAAGGTAGCTAGGGCATACACGTTCCCCAAAACTGAAGAACCAAAAACGTGTCGGTTTTCTTTGACACTGCATTCTTTGAATTTTACTTTTATATTAACATTATACCGAGACTTTTATGGTCTTACTGGCTATCCAAAGTTTCATAGGAAATGAATAGTCACAAAGTTCATTTCGCTGCAAGTTTGCAATACGATAAAAGGTCAAACCACCCTAAATTTGAGGGGGTCTTGCTGGTAGCCAATATGTGTAAGCACCCATTTATATTTTGGGATATATCCATGGAATTTGACGAGTACGTTAAGTAATTTTA
The DNA here is from genome assembly GCF_054372755.1 of Phalangium opilio. Classification (NCBI taxonomy): domain Eukaryota; kingdom Metazoa; phylum Arthropoda; class Arachnida; order Opiliones; family Phalangiidae; genus Phalangium; species Phalangium opilio. The sequence goes on from NW_028324151.1 coordinate 4,316,678, forward strand.
CCTTCAACTTAAACCTAGGTGCACTGTGTAGTTTAAGGTATCAAAGATAATGTATTGCCAGTTTGGGCTTTGGGTACATAACCCTTTGAAGCCTTTAAAAAAAAACTATATTGGTCTTTATATTTTATTTAGCGAGATAATTGGTTATTTATAGGTTAATTCCTAAGTATTCGGTGTTATACAGGGTGTTTCTATAGTTGGTAATAAATTGAAGGTTGTACAGTTCTTTGAGTTGAACTGACTGAGTTGAAAATTTCAAATAATATGGGGTCTACAGCATTTAGTTACAGAGATATGAGCTCCCAAACATTTAAAAAATTAGGAAATCTAACGCTTTTAGATGAAATAGATATCAAAAATATCTTACTTTAAAATGGTTCTGAACGTTCGAGCTTCCAGCGTTGTTTTGGTATTGCAACCTCTTTTTCTTTCTTCTATTCAATCAAACTTGACCCTGTAAATAAATAAAAACACATACATTTTAATAATCAAATAAGAGCCCAAAACTATCACTAGCTTATTCCAAAAATCAAAATGTCAATATAAATTTTTTGTTAAGTTGAAAAAAAAAAATTGATTTAAAAAAGGAGATTCAAGAGATTGAAAATGATGTAAGAGTATAACGCCAAAAACGTAAAATAAAAATAAGATATATAACTTTTTCCCAAACCCGAAACCATAAGTGAAGTTATACAACAACAAGAAGTACGACACTTGGGCTAGAAAACGATAACCTGACCCCCATCACTGAATCTAAACTAACCTAACCTAATTTAACCCTAATAATAAGACTAAATTTAATTTAATCTAACCCTAATCCAAAGCCTAATTCACACTCAAACACAATGGGGGGGGGGCTAAGTAGCCGTCTATCCCCCAAAAATTTCCATAGAAGTGACGGTAGTTAAAAGTTTCACACTTATTGTTACCATGTTTCTTACACCGAAACCCCTTTTACCCATGCCCAAACCCTATTCCGGAAGAATTCGATCAAAAAGCCTAAGATGGAAAGAAAAAAAAAAAAAATACAGTGATGGCATCTCCGTGGCTTTGATAGTATATTAGAGCTCAAGGGGAAGTAGTAGAGCTGCCGATATACCGTATCTCTTTGGTGATGGCGATTGAGAGAGAAAGAAAAAAGAAATAAGATATCTAAGTTCCATTTTTCTTCATCGGACGATTTTAACTCCATTTCGATCCCTGTCCGATATCGGAGACCCAAATGAAAAGACTCCATCCATGGGTCAATGTTAAAGGAATGTCTCTATAGTGTCAACTTAAAACTGGGTGTATATTTTAAATTTTGCTATAATGGCGATTAAAAAGGGGCCAAAATTTGGTAGCCCATATTTGCGTTTTTAAATTTTATAGACCACCCAATGTTCACTAACAATTTACACTTAGTTTGACCAAGAAGTGATATCTAATTTATTAGGGAGAAGGTATAAGATGCCTAAGTATTCGCGTATTCCATAGTCCCAGTCCCCCTTTCAAAATACAAGGGGGGACGTAAAAGGAGGCCGGGCTATTTCGCAGCCTCTCCTCAGTCGGAAAATATGACTGTAATTTTCGTCACTCGCGTCGTCGCGCTTACGTGAGTTTTCAAGAACCAATGAGATGCTGCTGGTTGTAATTTAGAGGCGACGGGGATTAACTCCGGACCTACTATACGTTTGGACTGGAGGTGGATAAAGCTGGAAATGTGGCGCGAATTTATACCTTCTTCCTAATAAACTAGATATCACTTCTTGGTTTGACCAAAAGAGACAAAACCCGAGCAATCTTAATATCACTTATTTTAAAGACAAACTAAATCACCACTTCATTTTTGAAAGTCACCGTACACCCGTTTGTCATTTTATTTTTTCAGTCGACCAAAAAAGAATCTTCATCTTGCAGCATCTTCCTCCATCCCTAAGGGATTGGGAGAGGCTGCTTGCTGGAAGATGAAGTTCTTTTAGCTCTAGAACTCATCATTTTTTAACATGACCCCCTATAGCAAGCTGTCATTCGGAACAAGCATTAGGCCGTTGACCTAACAGGGTTTGAAATAAAGTTTAGGAGTTTTTTTTCCTTCTTTTTTTTTCTAAGGGCCTTTTTCTTAAAACTAGTGACGTCTAGTGTCGCCGCTGTGGTCTTGTTAGACTTGACACTCGCGGCGACGGCGACGACGACGTTTTCTGGAAAAATCTCTGGACCTTTACATTGTGTTTGTGGTTTTGTTTTTAATGAAGCTCCGCCGTCTGTTAGGACTGACTGACTGGTAGGGGTAACGTTGGGATGGTTCTTTTCATATTGATCTTCTCAGCTTTAGCTAGTTCCTTGCTGTGATAATGATGGGGAAATGAAGCTAAGCCTAACTAAATTGGTAGACGCCGTTTCATTAAATGGAATTTCGGGGTCAAGGTTACGGGTTTAATTGCATGGTTATTAAAGGAGGGGGTGGGGGTTTAAGAAGAATATTAATTAGTGATTTTTTATCACTAATAAATGATTAATTATAAACTATTTCTACTTAGTGAAAGTTTCGCGATACATTTTTAAAATCAACCGGAGATAATTGGTGTATGTTTTGCTAAGGATCATGTGTATTCCAACTAGTATAAAACTCGATAGAAAAAATATGCTGACAGTTAAATTTGCTAACTACAAAATTGCATGACTTTTCCATGGGTTTTTAAGTTAATTTTCAAGATAACAATTAAAAAAAATATTCCCCGAACATAAATCTCCCTAATAATAATATTAGGGATAATTGTAAATATTCGGGACTATTTCTTAATTTCCCGGACTAATTTAAAATATTCTAAATTAATTAATTAATTATTTAAAGTTTCCTGGAATTTCCCTTGATTCCATGTACTACTTCCTAAAATCCCCTATATTTCCTTGACTATTAGTAAACAACAATAACAAAAATACCCTTTAATTGCTTACAAATCGAAATTTAATTACTTTTGATCTTAATTTATCCTGTAATCCATCCAATTTGTTGTTTTTATGTCGACCGAGTTTGATAATCACCGTGTCTCAAATTAAATTGGGATTAAATCACCGTGTACCCGAATCGAGTTACTTAAAACCTCATTAAGGTCTTATGCAATTATTTACTTATAAATACGACTCTCTTCAATTTATTTATTTTTAGAAATCTAAATTTCACTCTCAAATTTCCCCAAAGGCTAAAAATGTTTTTGCTTAGATTATCCGCGGATCCCGCGAGACTTCTTGTTCAAATTAAAACTATTTGGAATAATTTTTTACCAATGCCTTTTATCAGGAATAAATACAGCTAATGGGAATACTTGTGCCCCCGTGTATCCCAAGTTAATTTCTATGCCGATTTTGTGAGCCGGGCTTGAAAACTTACTATCCTTTGATTACACCTCATAATTCTGACGTCTTTCTAACTGTGATTTTATTAATTGCTTGGTAGTAGAGCGTGGCTAGGTAAGATTGTAGCGCGTGCGCTAGATTGATTATAAATGTGCGAGTTAAAATGATTGGTCTGGCTCTTCCCACAAAATCCACCTAAATACATTGAGATATTGGCTACGCAATGATTCCAATTAGCTGTATGCATTCTTGGTATTATTTTCTTTGAGTTCATCCTATGGGAATTAAATGAGAAAGATGCTGCCATCTATCGTGGTACGATTTTGTTTGCGAGAGACTGAGAGCTCGCAAAAATATTTTTAAGCCGATTTCGACTTTAGGGAGTCAAATAAAAACTTTTTTTTCTGTTGAAATTACTGGGGCGTATTTTCTCCGACTTGCAAAGGTCGCTCGCTCGTTCTCATTGCTTTGCTTTGGTTGAGTTTTGGGGGAAAACTATAATCAAAAGTAAATTAACTCGAAGCCAAATTTCTTCAATTCTCTAGTCGTTCTCGAACTAGCTCGAGCTGTAAGTCTCTCAGTAGCATTACGAATTATAGGAAGTGTCATACTTATGAAAGGAACATATCACTTATAAACTTATGGTAATACTTAATAAAGAGGAGACTATGACCTCCGGATTTGATAACTTTTGATTTAATATACTTTTATTGCTATCTTTGAAGAATGTTTTCGAACCTAACTGCAACATATTATCATGTAAATACCGTCGCATTTTAGAGCGTTATGGGAATAAACATTGGAAAATACATTTGACCCGCTGCATTTCAAAGTTTGGGGTTCTCTATATAGTCGGTCGGGGAAAGTTGAACTATTATTGACTGCGTATTTCATGATAGGGAATTCAAATTTTGAAAGCACGCGATGCCATTGACCCCTGACCCCGGTTTGTTTGTTTGTTTGGTAACATAACTAACGCCTTTACCCCCCCCCCTAACACCCCCTAATCAAACACGATATTTTTAAAACATGTTAATTAGCACTTGATTCCCCCTAAATTTCTTTATACTAATTGTCTTCATACTCCCAAAATTACCAATCGATACAAATTTCAAGAGATAAAAATTAAAACTTTGACTGAAAAGCAGTTTCTCTTTCATCAACTTTATTCAAAGTTTTCTACCTTCCCTAATCAACAAGATTAAACTTTGTATTAAACCATGAAGAATTCGCGATAACCAAAAGTTTAACTGGCAGTGCGGTTACCTTAACTTTAAAAACGGTAAAAATATTACACAGTTGATCGCATTCACTTCTTCATTAACGGAAACTTCACCTTCAAAATCGTTTAGATGAAAATCATTTTTCGATTGAAAGTTAGAAGGAACGAATTCTATCTCTTCAGGCTGTACCATGGATAATAAATGTTTTAAGAGGGATTTGAAGTGAGAGGAGAAATTGTGGAATTGTTATCGGCGGCGTGTCATGCGCAGTAGGGTCTACCGGATTTCTAGTACCATACAATGTCAAATCAAGGACTATGGGGGAGCCAGCGAGATCAGAGAGAAATAGGCGCGTTAACTGTGGAACGGCTTAGGTCTTGTGGGACGCAAAAAAATTGGGGAGACTGCACGCGCTGTAGACTCCCGTTAAAATAACCCTCCGCGCGTCAGAATGTACGTAATAAGGCTCTAGCTGCTCATCCCTCTTAAAACATCTAATATCCCTGGCTGTACTCACTCACTCATCTGGTGTGGGTAAGTTTTGCGGCGCTCGAGGCTTTGAAAAGTAAAGGGGATTTTTGGAGAAAAAGGATCGAGAGATGGGAGGGGATTTCGGCAAGTTAGGACTACTTCTCTCCTTTTATATTTTTGGAACTTGGGCCCTAAAGGGGGACAATCCTTGACGGCGGTCCCTGTGAGCTAAAGGACTTGGTGGAGGGACTAAGGAGAAATTTTTCTATATCTCTTGTCCCGTCATTTAATTCTCCCTCGAGACACAAAACGGAATTGAGTTAAAAAAAAAAGTACCTGAAAGAAATTCTTATCGCTTCTGGCTGATGCTATGGAGGAGAGAAACTTCAATTTTTATATCAACTTCTTCTCAAACTTGGACTCAATTTTATTTTTATTTTTATCTTGGACCTTCCCTTCATCCCAAATTTGTTCAAAATACTCTTGTTCTAACGTAATTTATTTTATTTTTGATTTTAAAAAACTAGAGATATCGGTGGACCAAGGCTTAGATGTGTAATTCCTCTAGCCAAGGCTTAAGATTAAGTTAAAAGGGATCGCGTTAGGCTTAAGTGAGTGCGCTTAGATGTGTAATTCCTTTAGCCAAGGCTTAAGAGTTAAATAGTTCGCGTTAGGCTTAACAGAGTGCTATATTTACGCATTTTGTCAGGGAGTAGTTTGACCCCTGATATTACTGAGCGGACGGTTTTCTGAAATTGTAGTTTACTGATATTCCTTCCATATGATATAGATCAGAGGCGTAGTATAGCTTAGCAGAAGCCGCGAATAAAAAAAAAGGCTGGAGACTGGGAGAGCAAGTGGAATTTGCGAAATAGATAGGAAATCCGGTAGGTCCTTTTTCCCTTTCCCCTTTGAGTTAGATCGGAAGCTGATATACATCTCTAGGCCTAGACTGCCTTTTTTCGATTGGACAACCCCCCCTCTACCTACCTACCCCTTTCTATACTAGAAAAACCCCAACGAGAAAGGATAGCCTAGCTGCAATGGTATTTCTTTCATAATATAGAAGGAAAAAAACCGCCAACCCTTAAGCCTTGGTCAATCCGAGTTATGGAAGAGCGGCGGCATTGGAAAAAAACAAGATTGCAATGACAATGCGAAAAACCTTTGATTTTTTTGACAAGGCTTAACTATAAGTTCCCAATTATCTCCTAGGATGGTTTTAATTGTCTTTTTAATTCGTGGTGAAAGGAAATAAGAGGTTTTAGTCTTGGAGGACGTTTATACTGGAGTAGAAATCATACTCTATACAGTGGTATTGAGAGGGGCGGAAATACGGGGACGTAACGTCAATATTGGTAGTCTAAATTGCATGGATTGAGCTAGCTGACGACTTCCAATATGGTGGCCAAACCCGAGGTAAGAGAGAGGAGGGTGTAACGTGACGTCAGGAGAAGGTTCTTAGTAGCAGACTACGTTCTTAGCGACCATATTGGAAGTCGTTAGCTTAGGCCATTTCATAGACCTTTTTAACGTAAGCGACAAGCGCAGTGCCTCGGTTTTAGGTTGGGCATAACCTTTAGGCGCCACCTGGTTAAAGCAACAAGAACTACTACTATTTACACGTGATTAACTAAACTAGCGTAACGTTTCCTCCAAGAGGTGGCTCCACTCAACGATGCCCAACCTTGAAAAATCACGAGATTGAGACTGAGATTTTTAGACATCAAATGAGCGTTGTTTTTCCTTCATATGCCTTTACCCAAATAAACCTTAAAACCAATGAATTTTGAGGGCGTAAAAATTGGGTAGAAAGCGCATCGCGTAGAAGAGAGGAAGAGAGACAACCCTCTCGTGTAAGAAATTTCCCGTTCTTAAACGTCTTCCGATAGAAAGAATCTCTGGTGGCGGCGTTGCACAGTCCGCGATGGATCAAGGATCTTTATATCCGCCTCTCGGATCTATTCTGACCTCCCCTTGACATTTTGGGGAACCTCTAACTTTTCCCACCATTCCTACTATATTTTTCCTATAATATTGAAATGGTGGCGGCGCCTAGCCCTAGCTAGCTCCCTCGTCCTTTATTTATGCTAAATTCCTGTCGGTCTAAACAAAAGAGATGGTGATGCAGAAATATTTTCGATAGAGATCGCATTTTTGCCTCCAGTTTTTCTATTTTTTTCTTTCTTTTCGTTTCGTTTATTCTGTGGTGGTTTGAAAGTTTTGAAAACCCAGAGCTTGCTGTCTCAGGAAATATATATTTTAGGGGAATCTGTTTACCATAAAATAGACTTAATTCGATTTAGGGTTAGAGTTTATTGTATTTTTAGGTTTCTGGATCCAAAAGGTTTAAATTTGACTTTTGAGTCCCTGTGGTTTTTGGCCCTATTGATTGATTGTTTTTCCTGCTGGATTTTTGCAATGGAAACTTTTCTAATAATTCTTCTAAAAAAAGTTGAATTAAACATCTGCGACCTTTTAGTCGAATTGGAACTCCCAAAATAGGTCAAAATTCACAATGAAATCTGGCCTATTTTCTTCAAAATTTGAACTAAAAACATGGACTTTATTTTATACGGATTTTTGAAATCGATGCCAGATCTATTTCAAAGATAACATCGCAAATACCATTAAATCCGATTAAATTATGGAGGAAAACAGAACTGAACTGTTTGTGAATGAACCGACCAACTTGTTACCAACGACCTTTTAGTTGAATTGGAACCCCCAAAATAGGTCAAAATACAATGAAATCTGGCCTATTTTCTTCTAAATTCGAACTAAAAAACATGGGTTTTATATGGATTGTGAAATCGATGATAAATCTATTTCAAAGATAACATCCCAAATACCATTAAATCCGATTAAATTATAGAGGAAAACAGAACTGAATTGAACTATTGGTAAACTAACCAACCAACTTGTAATAAAAAAATTCCTATAATATCCCAAATACCATTAAATCATGGAGGAAAACAGAACTGAACTGTTGGTAAACTAGCCAATAAACTTAATAGTTATAAAAATTCCTACAATATCCCAAATGCCATTAAATTCGATTAAATCATAGAGGAAAACAGAACTGAACTGTTGGTAAACTCGCCAATAAACTTAATTGTTAAAAAATACCTATAATATCCCCAATACCATTAAATACGATTAAATCATAGAGGAGAACAGACCTGAACTGAACTGTTGATTAACTAACTAACTAACTAACTAACTAACCAACTTGTTTAAAATATTTACTATAATATCCCAAATACCATTAAATCATAGTGAAAAACAGAACTGAACTGTTGATAAATTAAACAACCAAACTTGTTTTATTTTTCTTAGGTTGTAACAGAATTTTAAAATTCCAAGTTATCTTTCAAAATGACTCGTTACGTGATTAGCAAATAGAGAAAGAGGATACAAAAGAGATGTTAATTAACAAAGCTGCTGAGGGATAAGGCCTAACGTTACGCTACGCTATATATATATTCCTTTTCGAGCATTTCTCGTCTCTAATTAAAAGCTCCGCGTTGTCTATTTGACAATCCATTGTGGCCGGGAGCCAGCCAAGGGTTAGCAAAAGGGGGTAGGCGCCGTTGAGTATCTCGACGTACATACGTAACAAGAGTTTTCTATAGAATTACATTAATAATAACTAAGTTCCTCACGCCAATTACAAAGGATAAACGTCACTTGTAATTTGAGGGGGGGGGTGCAAGGTGGGGGGGGGAGGAAAACATTTTTGAATTTCACTTGTTAAAACGACATTATAACAAAATTCACGTTCTGTCTGTTGGGATTTGGAATAACCCCCCTGCTCTTATAAATCCTCAAGCCTTTTAATTCGTCGTTAAACAAGGCCTGCTTTAATTGGCGCGGATTTAATTAGGAATAAATTATCCTTGTAATTTTATTTGTATTTTTATGCTTAGTTTAAGTCATTGTCAATTAAATTAATTTGTAAGACTGCTTTAGTCAAATATAAAATATACAGGGTGTATTCCTATCAATAAGGATCAATTATGGGATCGAAGTTTAGTAGTCGATTTTGATTTTTGAGTCGAAAATGTAACTTATATTTGACATTTTTCCATAACTATGGTCATTAAAACAAGTTATAATTCGAGTGATTTACGGATGACCCCTTAAAATTTGAAAGACAATGATTTTTCATTTAAGGGGTCATACATAAACCGCTGTAATCATAATTTGTAAAAGGTGACCCTAAGGGCCAAAGTGTCATAGAATTTCCATTTTCGACTCAAATTGCCAATAGAACCCGATGGCGGCTTTGCCCGGATTATGGTTACTTATTGCATTATAAACTTACGGTGTCATTTTATATGAGTTTTTGATATTTGGAGGGGGGGGGGAGTTCATAAAGGTATATTTTCTTGATTTTTGTGTGACGGGGGGATGGTTGGGGGGGGGGGTGCGTTTTTCGCTTGAAAGAGCGAGTCAGACGAATCATGATAGCTCGTTTGTTATAAGTTCTAACCCCTCTTTCTCTATCTTGATCCCCCAAAAAGGGCATCGGGCTTTATATTAAAAACCTCTATTCTTTCTTTATATATAGATATGAAAGTCGATCCCTTTCTTAAAAAGAAAAGAAATAAAAGGTTCTAGGTATGAAAGGCAAATGTAAGTAAGAGAGGGTAAGGTACAACGATGTTTACGATGCGATGCTAAGTCGCGGCTTCTCTCTAGCATCTTTGCTCAACCAATCAGCTCTCTACTTAGCTTTTCTTCTCTCTCAGTAGTGTCTCTCTCGCACACGAAAGAGGTTATAAAGAGGGGGAGTTAAAGCTAGCAGCTTTGGCAAGACATTTTGGGAGTTTTTTACTTATTTATTTGTTATATTTCCTCCTGATATCCGGTTCATCATATTTCAACCAATAAGAGGGCAGAGAAAGATGAGCCCTTATACGCGAGTTTTAGTAAATATATTTTGCTTTGACTCAGAGGCAAGGCGAGCCCTCCTTACTGCTTACTCTCTTTTATTTCTATTCACCTTTGGTTGTATAAATATTTTTCTGGACAAATGAAACCAGCTAGGAGAAAATTTGAAGTTGGTTATAGTGAACGGCATTGACGTATATGACGCTTTTTTTTCCGCCCAACAAGCTTACCAGCTCGTCACCGTGTGTCACAACACGACATGACGACAAGGGTAGTACAGGTTTTTACTTCATCGCGCCCCTAACTAAGAACGACAATGGACGAGGTTAACCCCACTGGTGCATGCCGGTGGTCTAAACTATTTGATCTAAACTAACTTCAAAGTTCAGCAAGGGTATGGAAAGATAATTGGCTAAATGGCGCTGTACGTCATCCTGACCTTGAGGAAAGGTATGAAGGTCAAATGGCTAAGAGTGTTCGTAATGGGGGTTTCGAGTAAAGTTTTGGTTTGCTAGGTTTAGGATTAGGTTTAAAATAGGTTTAGTGAGGTTAGGTCCCATGATTGAAGCCCACGAAAAACGTTTTGCACTTCAATTTGTAAACTTCAAATTTCATAAGAAGTTAAGCCTAATTTTAAAATGAAAATTTGAAAAGCGCGCGTGATTTTTTTTGGTTTCGCGCCAAACATCTTAGTCCACGTGGGATTTTTCCTACCATTTCTTTCAAGGCACCATGAAACGTATTCTTTAGAGTTGTTCCCTGTTGTTTACCCTAGGTTCTTATATTCATATAGAATGTACGGGTTCACGATGGTATCAAGGGGTTGCGATAATTGAGCCATTCTCGTCTTCTATCGTTAATCATGTCTCGCCTGACTAAAACTATACTTTTGGTTGGCGTCGGCAAAAACCTTTAGGGACGACGAACTGACGCGAGTTAGCCTTGGCTCTCGCGTTAAGCCTGCTTTCGGAGTGTGTTTACACCACAACAGAGGTTAATCCGTAGCTATTTCTTTAGCCTTAGCAGATAGAAGTGTCATAACTAACCCTTGTACGTACTGCAAAGTGGGTGCTGGCTACATTTGCAAAGGAGTAAGCAGGCAAAAACCGTTAGAGAAAAGTGTAAAGAAAAAAAAAAGATTCAAGGAAAAAAAAATAAGTTTTCGGTCGCGATTAGCAGCTTCGTCTATTTCCCTTTTAGCAAAGCATAGTTTGCTGTTTTGTTGGGGGTTTTTTTTCATCGTGAACGTTTACCTTGGGTTGAAGTTATCCTTGGTTAAAAGAGAATGCTTGTACAGTTATCATGTTTACTAGGCTTTGACTTTGGTGTAATATCATCTTGAAGTACTTGGATGTATGTATGTATGTATGCTTGCGCACAAACACAGTGCTCACGCGGCCGTAGTGGCACGTTGGTATACTTTAGGGACCCATCTACTTTCTTTCCCTCCCCATAGCTGTTCTTTCTGGGTATTTTTTTCTTGTGGATTTTTGTTAAGGAACAATATTACTGCTCGACTTTCTTTGCCCTGGGGTAATGGCGCGCTAGCTAGGATTCTGTTCGGTTTTAGTTTTAGGAAGAAAAATCTTCAAGGAGAGTGGTGTGATGGAGTAGAAATTTTCGTGGGCCATGTGTGGCAATGAATGGAGGAATCCCGAAGAACCTACGCCACCTAGCGCCATTTAAAATAGTTCACGAATTAGCTTCTATTTTTAAGACACAGAGGGCATCGTCGGCGTTTTCGTACCCCTACCAAAATGCTACTGAGGATGCTGGGAGGACTTTGTTGCCGTATAGATGGGGCTGCAGAGGTTACGGTATAGGTATGGAGATTTCTTCTCCATCTCTCATCTTTCCTCCAAGAACAAATATACGGAAAAACTAGAAAAACTCCTTTTTCTGTACTGGGAATTTTCTCCGGGGCCCCCGTGATTGCAGAGAACTAACTCCTCTTTCTCTCTTTGCATTCATTTAGTAATTAATAATAAAAGTCACTTCCTGTAATTAAGAACTTTACCAGCTTGGGGAAACTGATATTAAGCCTAACTTAGAATTAGTGAGCAACAGTATTTGGTTAAAATATTCTAGGCTCTTATGTAAGTTGATAGTATTAAGCGTCTATTTACAATATTAAAGATGATATCATCAATTAGCTTAAATTACTAGTCGTCCAATAGAACTACCACTAAACTAAAGGTCGTCTGCTTCACATGTAGGCCTAATTATTTGAAGGCACACGAGTCGATTTACAGTTTTAAATTACATATGGTTAATATTATTTTAATTTCGGGTTTGTTTTCTCGTAAAACTATAAGACTACATTATAAAAGAATGTCACCATTATCTAAGAGATTTAGGTGACTTTTAAAAAGCGCGGGAAAGTATGTCACAAAGGAAAACGAAAAAAAACGATCCAGTGGCTGTGAGGATGAGAAATCTATGGTTGACCTCCAGGAAATCGCGTAGGGGTCATAATAAGGTCCTGAGAATTCCATGGACAACATGGAATGACCATATTTGTTAAATCAATATTGATTGAGTAGCTTTTAGAGTTTCAATTAAGTTTTTGCAACCGTCTCCCTTGATATTCGCTAGGCCTAGAGAATGCAGTGACGTTTGGAGTTGGACGTATAAACCATAGAGAATTATATCAGCAGGAGTGGGCGCCACACGACTTTCTGATGATTTTGGAACATAAACCCTGTCGTTTTATCTCTCTTAAACATCTCTCGAAGCAAAAATGAAACTAAAAATCCAGGAATTTTTTGGGACTGGTCCTTGCACCGCTCTTGGTGTATAATTCTCTTTGGATACTGGGAAGAAAACGGAGCTGTAACGCGCGCGGGCAGCAGCCGAGTTGAGATGATATCGATTCCGTCGACCTCTTTTTACAGTTCTGTCGTTTCCAAAAATACCATCGCATAGAGAAACTGAGAAGGAAAAGTATAAGGGAAGAAGAGGACATTTGGCCCAACCCATCTCGACCAGCCAGAACCCTACACCGCGTACGGAAGGTAACCCACTCTTGGCGGTTGGTGTCAGATAATTCTTGTCCGTCACTCCAATAAGGGTACATACCTATTTTTAAGTTAGGACGACCCACACATCACACTCACACTCATACTCATATTTACACGTGTTATTTGGTTTCAAGTAACAAGTTAACGGTTTTATGTATGCCCTTCAAATGTAAGGATGAAAATTGAGGTAAAAATTCCTCATATCTTTCTATATTTGAACTTATTTGTTGATTTCAAACTGGTTTGCAATGTAAAACTTTCATTAAACCTTTTGAACTTTAGTCTCTGGCTAAGCCTCGTCTAGATTTGGAAGTTTGTTGATTCAAACTTTCTTAAACCATTGAAATTCATCGCTGATTTCAACTTGAAAGTATACCGATTTCAATTTTAAAATATACCGATTTCAACGCGCTAAGCCTAGATTTGAAAATATACCGATTTCAATTTGAAAAGCCTAGATTTGAAAATATGCCGATTTCAACGTGCCAAGCCTACAACATTTGGAAATATGCTGATTTCAACTTGCTAAGCCTAGATTTTAAAATCTTCTGATTCATATTACTAAACCTACCTTTGAAAATATGTTGGTTCAAACTTGCTAAGCCTCGATTTCAAAATCAGTTCACCCCAACACGGTAAAACCTTATTTTAAATCAGTTTTCTTTCGAACTTACTAAGCCTAGTTTCAATTAAACATCCTTTTGAACCGCAACTAAAAATTATCTGAATAGAACCAAACTATAAGCTCGAGAAATCTGTTCGGACAACATTTTGAAATCGATTTTTGTCGTTGAAAATTGTGAGTTTATACATAAAGAGAAATTGGGTGTGTGTTTGTATATATATGGGTACACGTATCCAATTTCATTTCCTAAATACCTTGAGGCTAAAATCCACGGAGCGCCCTTAGAATCGACCATGCAGTTAGTTTTCCTAGAGCTTAAGCCTTTCCCCGAAAACGTACGTACGTCTGTCTGATGTCCATCGGAATAGGGAAAGAAAACCAAAAATAGGTCCAGTATAGAACCAAATCGAACATTTGTACACCGAGCCAGGCTGCGTAATGCTATTTCTCGGGTTGAAATTATACTAGAATCAAGGCTAACCAAGGGTATCATTTACTATAAGACCCTAGTAAAATCTCCGGATAAAAAATAGGTACGGGCTATCGAAAATAAAATCGGGGATAGAGTAAAGTTTTTCTTTTCTCAGCTTCCAATGATCCCTCACCATCCCGATGTCTTTTTTCTCTCTCTCTCTCTTGGTCCATTTTTTTTTTTTTCTTCTCTTGGCTCGTTTTTGGCCATGCCACCTGACTCCGTTCCAACCGTTCGCTTACCCGTTTCCGATAGGAAAAAATTGTCAAAGAGTTAGGGGTAGTTTCGGCAAATACCGGTGCTGTGTTTCAGTGCAAGATAGCTTTATCTCTATTAGGAAAACGAATATTCTATGCTATACCGAAGCTTGGTATCAGTAAAATGCGAGTAGAAAAGTAAATATCGAAAACTACGTTGCATCTTAGTTGAGGAGAGGACTAAAAAGGATTTTTGGTTGGTTATCTTTGTGGAATAGGTGATATTGTAGTCATTTTTCTTAAATTGTTGTACTTGTTAAAGCTTGGACATACATGACGTCATCCTCATCTTTCCCAACCCCACGTGTTCCATGTTCTATGGCGATCTTTTTGGGGACGACTCGTCTATAGACAGTTGCATTAATTACTTACAATGAAACCAACAGACAGAGGTAGGTAAGATTCTAGCCTATTCGCACTGCCTCTAGCGGCGCTTCTTGGCACGATTAAAATAACCCAAGAAGGTGGTGTTTTGCCTCTATTCTGGAATAGTCTTTATTCCTAAGATTATATTTCTTCCTGGTACAATCTTTCGGATTCTTATCATTTAACTCTTTAGATATCTAACGGAGTTACAACGTTATGACTCCAAAGGTAACCGTGTCCCTCTTGGATCGGTCTCTTTCCGCCCGGAGGAGAAATGACCTTTCTTTACGGAATGACCTTTACGAAAGTTCCCCCTCCCCCCGTTCCCTTTTTCTCTCACGTGACGGAACATGGACCTCCATTAATTCTATATTTCGTTTTACGTACCCTGCTGCAAGCCGCGCGGCCCAAAGAAGACGAGCCTCGTTAGGATCAAAAGAAAATGTGTCGCCGACGCGCGCGTCCCGATGAAGACGAGGAGAAACCTTCATTCGCGCAGCCACCAGTGCTACCACGTTACATCTTCGGGGGTAGACGACCCCCAAACCCCCACCCCTTTTATAACGGAGCTTCCTTCGATTAGGGCTAATATCATGCCCCAAAGGGAACCAACCCATAAGGAAAGCTAGGGCAGGGGCATGTAGGACATCGCTACGGGGGGCGCAACGGGTTAACACGTACCAACGTAATGGTTAGCGGCATGCCACATTTGATTATTTTTTTCGCTTAATAAGCTAGCCCTTGGCCTTTGTAACTGTGGTCGAAGTAGATTCATTGTTGAAGTGCTGTAAAATTTAGGTCAAACTTTGATTAACCTTTCAATCCATATGACTCGGATTAAAATGGTTCTCTTCTCTCGTACTGTTAAGACTTATGCAAAGACGTTAGATATTGCTTCAACGTTAGCAGTCCACCAACTATTTGGTCTGTATTGTTTGAAGTCATCTCTAACAACATTGTTGTCCACAATGGCCAATCTTAAACAAGGTGGTCACACACCAAACTCTATTTACCTCCCCCCCCCCCCGACTTTTGAAACCAGGGGGGTCAATTAACGACCACCTTAACTTCTATTTTAATCTACTTCTAACCGTAAAGAGATAGGCTATTGTGGTCTGTCGCTTTGAGAAGCTTATATTCTGATGATCCCCTTTTTCAGGCTATAGCTCGATGGAGCCTTGGCTTCCTGCATTGGGTTTTAAATGTGTGTATTTGTGATGCGGTTCTCTCGAGTTCGTGGTGGTTAGAGGGGGGCGGCTCTTTGTTTTATGGTCCATCAGCGGTTAAGAGCCTTTGGGTGTATTTCTTTACTGGGAAAATGGGGCTATATGCTATCATCGCGGTTCTTAATACCATAATTTGCCACACCAAAGAAATGATAATGGGGTACTAATATATTAGATCTACCCTTATCGATGTTCTTCATATTGTAATGAGACTATATTCATTCGGTTTATTTATTAATTATATAAAGTCGAAAAATTCATAAATATTGTGCCGGAATATTTAATTAATTAATTGGATGTTTCTAAAAATACCTTTTTAATAAGTCGGTCATATGTAGACTATTTAATTATTTCTTGATTAAGTAAGTATTTGTGGGATGGAGAAGCCTTTCACACCGAGGGGCCAATCAATCAATCACTAGGTGTCAACAGGCTTTACAGTGCTAATATTATTACAGGAACTCTCTGAGTGATTAGCCTCTCGGTTGGAGTCCCTTCTTGCAGGTTTAGTCATAAGTTTATAAGTGATATATTCCATAAGTATGAGGCACTTCCTATACTTTGTAATGCTAGAGAGTTGCTTACAGCTCGAGATAACTAGTTCGAGGGTGAACGACGGAAGCGAGAATTGAAGTCTTACACTCTGTGGTTAATTTTGCAGCAAGGACTTCCATCTAGGTCCTATTTAGTCTGCATTACTAAGCCTTTGACAGCGCCTCACCCGGCAATCATCGCTATGACCTACTTCAATCACTTCATGACAAGCTCCAGTTTGTATCCAGTGACAAACTTATGGAAGGAACATATCTTATGACAATTTTCTCATAAAGTCTGGAGCGCGTGTTGCAGGAGGAGGGGGGAGGGGATAGAAATGTTTTCCATATAAATGTGTTTTTTAATTTGTCAGGGGTTGGGAGGTTTATAGGAGGTAGCTACGCAAAAAAAAAAATAAATAAAAAAGAGACAAGGATTTATGGTTCTATTCTTAAAAGACGGCGAAAACGACGCCGACCTAGGCGACGCGTGAGCCGCTTCCCGGTATAGCAAATAAAAGTGCTGCTTATACATTTATCATCCTAGTTTCTATATCAGGGTCTAGATCTTATAAACAAGATCAATTTAAGGGCAAGGATGTCGTAACTCCCAATATTACAGAAGTAGAGTTACTTGGTATATTTCGTTTTTCACAAAAGGGCCAAAAACCCATTGTAGATAATTCGTGATTGTTTTTCCAAAACCCCATTGTAGATAATTCGAGATTGTTTTTCCAAAAACCCACTGTAGATAATTTCGACATTGTTTTTGCAAAAACGCATTGTAGATAATTTCGACATTGTTTTTCCAAAAGCCCATTGTAGATAATTTCGACATTGTTTTTCCAAAAACCCATTGTAGATAATTTCGACATTGTTTTTCCAAAAACCCATTGTAGATAATTTCGACATTGTTTTTCCAAAAACCCATTGTAGATAATTTCGACATTGTTTTTCCAAAAACCCATTGTAGATAATTTCGACATTGTTTTTGCAAAGCCCCATGTAAAGATTTCGGAATTGTTTTCCCAAAACCCCGTGATATACAAGATCATTTTGCATTTATTGTATTCCACCGAGGTATTTCTCGAAAACCCCCTGCACCATTAAAACGTTCCAAAATCAAAGACTTAAAGAAAAACCCACCCAAAACTTGAGATACAACATTAGCGCATTTCTTTGGAGGACCCAAGATGGAATCGCTGACGCCTAAAGGACTAAAGAGAGAATGGGGGATTAAAATGTATCCCCCTGGAAAAAATTTCTATGAAGGAAACTGCGGAATATATCTTTAAAGCGGAGAAAGAAAAAAATGAAAATTTTGACTGATATATGGCTAGCTTCTAGTACGTGAAAAATAGTTAATTTGCAATTCAAAATTTTTCGAGGATCGAGAGGAAGGTGCATGGTATCCAATATAGAATCTATCATAAGTTTATAAGATATGTTCCTTCCATAAGTTTGTCACTGGTAACTTAGAAACTGGAGCTTGTCATGAAGTGATTGAAGTAGGACATAGATTCAAGGTAAAGCCATGGATTTATAATAGAAGCTTACGCGTAAGCTTCTATTATAAATCCATGGTAAAGCAATGATTACCTGGTGAGGCGCTGTCAAAGGCTTAGTATACAGACAATATAGGACCAAGAAGTTATATCTAGTTTATTAGGGAGAAAGTATAAATTCACCACATTTCCAGCTTTATCTCCAGTCCAAACGTAGGTCCGGAGTTAATCCCCACCTCTAAATTACAACCAGAATCTCATTGGTTCTTGAAAACTCACGTCAGCGCGACGCGAATGACGAAAATTACAGTCATATTTTCCGACTGAGGAGAGTGTAGCGAAATAGCCCGGCCTCCTTTTACGTCCCCCTTGTATTTTGAAAGGGGGACTGGGACTATGGCGCGCGAATACTCAGGTATCTTACACCTTCTCTCTAATAAACTAGATATCACTTCTTGATAGGACCTAGATGGGAGTCCTGCAAAATTAATTTAACCGAGTGTAGGACTTCAATTCTCGCTTCCGTCGTTCTGCTAGAACTAGTAAGTCTCTCAGTAGCATTACGAAGTATAGCTAGTGTCATACTTATGGAACATATCTTATGATCTATGTAAAGAAACTGTGAAGGGCTTGGATACCAAAGGCTGGACTTTTACCTTTCTTTCGATGCGGTAACGGTTTTTACGCTTTAAATTATCCAAGCCTCCTCCTTATAGAACCGCGGAGTCTCTGCTAATATTGCAAAAGATTTTTCCTAGTCTCCTTGAGGCTTAAAAATTTGAAAATAATTATCACTGTCATGAATAATTAATTAACGGGTTGAGATTGGTCGTGGGAGTTCTAAAGAAGGATGGAAAAATCCTTTTTTTATTTTTTATTTTTTTTTGTCTTTATTCTTCGTATTAATAAATCGGTTCTCTCTAGAGGTTAATTTAGCGTGTATTTTTTGATGTAAAATTCAGTTGCCGCTGAAGTTGGGTTCGTTAGTTGTAGGGATTCTTTTAGAGGATGTTCACGGGTTTAAGCCGTAACAGAAGGTCATGAAGTGAAGGGGTTAAAACGATACCTAACCTAAGTTAGTCTATTACTCAACCTATAGAAAATATAGCAATAGGAATAGAAAGATATCTTCAGCCTTTTATTGGCTTTAAAGGGACCAATAATGGTTTCTTTCAATTGGAATTTTTGTTGATTCTTTATAACCATCTCAAAAACGAAATAAATTGCATAGGGTCTTTCAGAATTTATTGGGTAACCTTTAACCTCTTGAAGATTGATATAAATAACATTTAATACTTAAAAATCACCTTAACAAAAGCCGAAACCCATGCACGAGAGTTCGCGGCGTCACCTTTGACCTTTAATTGATCCAAATATGAAATTTTAACCCTTTGAAGATTGATATATAAATAACATTTAATACTTAAAAAATTGCCTTAACAAAGCCGAAACCCATGCACGAGAATTCGCGGCGTCACCTTTGACCTTTAACTGATCCAAATATGAACTTTTAACCTTTGAAGATTGATATATAAATAATACTTTAAAATTATGTGATAATACAAGCCGAAATCCATATAATATATAACGAGACCTTTGACCTTGAAATAACAGTGGAAAAATATTTTTGCAATGTATATTTTGATCACTTCTTTATAATCAACTTCTGATAATACTAAATTTCTCGGCAATTCAACGTAGACGTATATATATTGAAGTGAAGGGTCGAGAATGGAATGGTTTAGAAATAGTCGTATTTAAGGCGGTGGGAGGGGATGGGGGGAGGGGCCAAGGGGGACAATTTTAGATTTCCGCGTCATTTAATTTAAACGAGGTTCGGGATAAATTTAGTTTTTGGGTTGTTGGCAGTTAGGGACCATGCACAACGAAAACGCACGGCTGCAGTCCCGGATTATAACTCGCCCAATAAGACTCCCTCTATGTATACTATTTCGGGACTTAATTTGCACTGAAGTTCAAGCTACGCGGAGGGATACATCTCGAGGCAAATAACTTAAGAGTTCACTTCACTTCCCAGAATGCAATTAGGCTTGTAATACAGGGTGTTCCAAGAAAAAAGGCCCGGGTAATCATAGGATCGAAGAAGGTGAGTGGGATGGACGTTCTTTGGGAAATCAATTTTGAGTCGAAAATGTGTAACTTCTATCGCCATTTTGACCTAATTAAGGACCACTATAAACAAGTAATGATTAAAGAAACTAAAAGATAATGCTAATTAAGGGGTCATTGTAACTTAATTAGGGCTTCCCTTCAGATAAAATATCAGTGAAGTTACAACTTTTGGAAAACCGATTTCCCTGAGATTTCCAGATTTTTTCCCATATATGCAGTAATAACAATTGGAGTGCTTTTTAAAAGTTGAAGCAACCCTTCATAGCAAACTCACTCAAACCTCGGAAATTTCCCTAATTTCCCTGAATTTTACTAAAACCAAAAAAAAATCTAAATTTCCCTGAGTTTTCTGTCAACTATTTCCCTGAGATTATCAGGTTTTTCCCATAAATGGAGAAATAACAATGGGAGTTCTTTATTATAGTTGAAGCAACCCCTTCAGATCAAACTTCACTCAAACCTCAGAAATTTCCCTGATTTCCTTGAATTTTACTAAAACAAAAAAAAAAAAATCTAAATTTCCCTGAGCTTTCCAGGTTTGTATAAACCCTGGAATCAAAATTATTTTCCCATCACATTGTACTTCGATCCTACCACCATATTGTTTTTTAAACACACCCTGTATGTGCTGCAATGGTTTGAAAAAGGCATGAACCAACTTCAAATAGTACTGCATTCTGAAGCAGATTGAATTGAGTACTATAAGCTTTAAGCTTAGTATGTTCTCTCTCTCATGGGTTTCTTCTTAGATTCAAATGACCGTAACGATTCAGAATGTTTTATATAAAATGGGGGACCCTTTTCCCCTAAACTTTCTACACCAGTCCATCCAACCCAAGTTGGTATATTTCTCCACCACCATGCACCACATGCACCGAGTACGTTTTATGGAATGTCCAATTTAAAGGGCTCCTTCATTCCCCCTTTTTTAAAATAGCTAATTTAGTGAACCGTTTTCAATTGCCCATAAGGGTTATATCATCGTATATTAGTTTATATACTGCATACAGCCACAACTTTATTGCGTCGGCGCATTAGCGACCATTTTCTTTTTTATTTGGTCTCGTGCAGTTGTTTTACTTTGTTTTTTTTTATTCCAAAGAGCATATAAAATATTGGACTAAGTGTTAATTGGAAATATTAAGGAATGTAAGAAGGATTTGGTTAATTTTATAATTTCAAAATTCCCTGACTTTTCCATGGGTTTTCGCTGACAAAATTTTCCACTTTTATTTCTAGAAAAAAAATCTTAATTTTTGCAATTATAACTGACTATTACAAGTAACGTAAATTATATAAAATTCCGTGACTTTGGTTATCGTTCAAAATTCCCTGACTTTTCCATGGGTTTTGCCTAACCAATTTTTCTACTTTAATTCAATGCAAAAAAATCAGAATTTTGCGTTTAAAAATGACAAGTACAAGTACCGTGAATTATATAAAATTCCATAACTTTGGTTATCGTTCAAAATTCCCTGACTTTTCCATGACTTGTGCCTAACTAGTTTTTCCACTTTTATTCAATGTAAGAAAATCAGAATTTTGCGTTTAAAAATGACAAGTGCAAGCAAGTACCGTGAATTATATAAAGTTGCCTAACTTCTATAAAAAAATTAGAATTCCTTGACGTGTAATTCAAATTCGCTTTTATTATTTTACGTTTCCAAATCCCTGATTTTTCAAGGGTTTTTCCGGGAATCCCAGATATTACTTGTCAAATCCTACTCGATTATATAAAACCAAGTAGATCAGACTCAACCGGAAGTACCTCCGGGATTGAAACATGATATTCGGTTTAATGAATTAAGATCGAGCGCTTCTCGTTTCAAATTAGTGTAATTCAGGTCACAAATTACCAGCCCCTAAACCCCTCCCCCCAACGTTATTTTCAATAATACCATACACACGAGGCTTCTAATTTAAATTAGAGCTAAATTAATTAAACTTTTCTCCATTTTCTAGAGAAAATGTCAAGGAAAATGTCCACGACATTAAAGTTTTTCTCTTGGTATTACATATATATATATTGCGAGGTTTCATTTTCGTTTCCGATGTCACACGATTTTGGCGGTCGCGTTTCGGGACCTTTTTTTCTATTTTATTTTAATACTTTCTCTTGCTCAAATAATTTTTAATTAAAAACGGGGGTGGGATGGTGAGAAGGGAGGGGCCACGCTCCGTGGAATAGTGACGCCGGATAAATTAAGAAATTCTGTCCTCGAGCTTGAAATGCGAGGTTTCGATACAGTATGGATAAGATCAAACGAGATAAGCAATTATTTTGTCTTAAAATTCGCAAACTTCCGCCATACATTTTTTATAGAAAGTGTCATACTTATGGAACGGAACATAACTTATAAACTTATGTTACTAATAATTTCTAATTGAACACTCGTCCAACGATGTTTAATTAAAATAAATGTTCTATCTGATCTCTTCCACACTGTGTTCTTTCTCGTATTTCTTCTTTTAAGTCGAATGGAAAAATTTTAATTTGACAGATTCAATATTTGCCAAGGGTAAATTTGAATTTCGCGGCTTGTATTACGTACCAAATTAGACTTTCTACTAACGAATTTCAAATATTTATATTTAATCAAAAAGGTATTAAAAATAAATAGGCTAGGAGAACTCGCGAGTGAAGCTGGCTTATAGGGGTAACTCGTTTACATTGGTTTTCCATAGAACGCCTGTCAAAAGGCTTTCTAGCACAACACCGGTGCTCAGGGAAAAGTAGTATTCCAGGCGTTATAGGGATATAACATGTAGGGAAATGAGGTAATTCACTGAAGGGACAGATATTAAACTAATTTTATTAGTCTTGTTCGCTAAATTCGACTAAAATGAGGTTTTAATTGAGTTTAATGCGAAAATTAACGTGCTAATTTGTTAATTTGAAAACATATTTCGAAAATGGAAGTCATTCACTGAAGGGACAGATACTAAACATGATATTACAGTTTTTAGTTAAAAATAAATAGGATATTACGGTTTTTAGTTAAAAATAAATAGGATATTACGGTTTTTAGTTAAAAATAAACAGGATATTACGGTTTTTAGTTAAAAACAAATACGATATTACGGTTTTTAGTTAAAAATTAACACGATATTACGGTTTTTAGTTAAAAATAAACACGATATTACGGTTTTTAGTTCAAAATAAACACGATATTACGGTTTTTAGTTCAAAATAAACACGATATTACGGTTTTTAGTTAAAAATAAACACGATATTACGGTTTTTAGTTAAAAATAAATACGATATTACCGTTTTTAGTTAAAAATAAATATGATATTACCGTTTTTAGTTAAAAATAAATATGATATTACCGTTTTTAGTTAAAAATAAATATGATATTACCGTTTTTAGTTAAAAATAAATATGATATTACCGTTTTTAGTTAAAAATAAACATGATAATACGGTTCTTAGTTAAAATAAAATTATCTTTAGTCCATTCTGAGACGTCTTAGGCTTCTAACAAGGGTCTTTTTATATAACGGAGTCGAAGGTTGTTAATTATGGAGCATCCGCACGGTCCCCCCTCCCCCCGGGGGGGCTAATATCCTACGTTACGTACGTGATATAATTTATATTCTACGTGAGTGTGTCGAACTTTGACACCTGCGGGAAGTTCGTGCGACGATAAAAGGCCGACGTGACCGCGAAAGCGAGCTTAGCTTACCCGCCGCTTTTGCTTCTACTCCCACAATCTACATCAATGCTATAAATATATTGGGGTGGAAAAGGCAGAAGAAAAAAATCAAATAGGTATATTTTACCTTTAGAGTCTTTGAAAAAGCACACAGAGAAAAAACATATGGGATGATATATATGTCAAAAATTTATATCACGCACGCGCCCCGTGATCTCGAGCTTTATATTTTTCATCTTGAATTTAGACTACATATAAGGGTTGTTTTAATATAAGAAATTTTCTATTAAATTATGTTTGAATAACAGTAGAAACTTAGGGTGAAAAATTGAGAGAAGTCGCTAATGCACGTGCCAATATTTTTTATCTTGACTTTATACTACATATAAGGGTTGTTTTAATGTAAGAAATTTTCTATTAAATTATGTTTGAATAACAGTAGAAACTTAAGGTTAAAAATTGAAGTCGCTAATGCACGTGCGAATATTTTTTACCTTGATTTAATAATACAGTGGAAGCTGGAAGCTATGTTTTTGAATGCAAGCAATTTTGAATAAAGGTTATCTTTATATAACGGTAGACATATATCGAGATTCATCATTTCAACTCGAATCTTCACTAAAAATGAAAGTGTCAACCCATATATTTAAATTAACCCTAATTTTACTAGGTGTATGTAACTTCGATGTACAGTTGCATCTCACAGTGAAAAAAAAAAAATAATCCCAATTCCAAAATTCAGTATAGAAAAAGGGTAAAAGAAACTTAACCTAAATTCTCATAGAAAAGTCTGGAAACCCGCCTTTTGCTTTTATTGCATTTTCAAAATGAGAGCAACACGTACGGCAAAAATCGGGATTGAAGAAATGGAAATGCGCAAAAAAAGGGGAAAAAATGGTATTCCCAATGTCCCCTAACGTTTCTAGTCCCTAGATACGGATAGTTTTCCATTGAAACTGTATCTTTAACAACGATGTCAAGGTGAATTGGGATTTGGTATGTATCTGTGAAAGGTTAGATTTCTTTTTTTTTCTACAGATAATCAAAATTCAGGCAGTAACATTCGAAAGCGTGACTAGAAACGCTAAAGGGACACAATTTTGTACTTGGGCAGATGACCGGACGGAAGGTATATCCAGGGTTAGGCTTAGCGTTAAAATGGACAATGTAGATTAACCTCGGAAGTTATTAAAACCCAAAAGAATACGGACCAAATTTGGAAGACAGGGTTCATACGAACCTGGAAAACAGGGAAAACATGGAAAAATCAGGGAAATAAATAGTTGACAAAGACCTCAGGGAAATTTAGAATTTTTAATAAAATTCAGGGAAATTTGCCCTTTGATTATGTAATAGTCCTATTTACCCCTCCCCTCCTTCGTTAACATTTGATCCATTGGATACTCCATATACGGGAAAAACCTGGAAAACTCAGGGAAGTATATGGGGAAAAACCTGGAAATCTCAGGGAAATTTGTTTTCCAAAAGTTGTATGAACCCATAATTTTTTTATTTTTTTGAAGAATGAATGAATATTGTAAAATTTTTAGGATATTTCATTGCATATAACTTCGCGATTTATTTACTTTTGTTAAAGCGCTTATGTCATGCAGGTTCTACTTGTTCGTTTTTCAGTAGATTTCCACGTAATGTCCTTTTAATGGTCAGATTGGCTAGATTTACACGATGTTTCCGTTCTACGAGCAACTTTCATAATCATATTTTTTTATTTTTTATTTCGTACTCAAAGGGGTAATCCTTTATATTTGTGTATGGTAGAGTAATTGTAATGATAAATTTTACAAATTGTGCAGCCATGCTCTGCATCGTTTTGTCCTCTCGCTGGTTTCTTTCTTATTATTATTTATTTTAAGGTATAGGCCTAGTGCAAGATTTAATACAAGGGTTAATATTTAAAGAGAATAAGCCCTAATTTTTCAATAGGGCAAAAAATGCTTAGGAAAAAACTGTTAATATAAAAATAATTGAAATTTTCAAACGAACCGAAACCATATTTATAAAAATTGATGATTTTTTTTTAATAAATTTTGTAGTTTGTGTACTATATTATAGAAGGTTTAAGAAACTGACATTGTACAGGCACATCAACTTGTTAATTCGTTATATTAAATACCTGTATGTGTTAAATTTAATTTTAATAACAAAAATTTAAATGTTATCTCATGATTTATCTCACGCCTTATACTTCAAAGATCTTTATGGAAAGTTTCTTAAACTCTCTACTTTCGCAGCTAACCATGGCTAAATCGTTATAATTTCATTACGAGTGAGTTTAGGACGGTATACTATACGGTTAATTTAATTAAGAACATAAAATTAACTTCGAAAGCTAAATGCAAAAAAAATAAATAAATAAATAAATTCTATCAACAAATAATAATTTTTTAAAATTCTCCTGAAACGATCTCTCGTAAACAACCTAAGAAAGCTTAATTTCCAATACCATCCCTAACCAATATTTACCGCAAAAATCACCCATTTCCAACATTGCAATTCTTATTATAAAAAAATTCATTATAACCGCAGCCACCACAATTAATCTCTATAATATCTAAGCCTAACCATAAAATAAACCCCAAAACCAAACCAACCAACCGGATGTTAGTCTCTATTCTTTTGTAATGCTTATTTTCTCACTCATTGTTAACAATGATCAAGAAAAATATTAACCAATCGACGCGTAACGAAACAAGAATTAACCAAAAAATAAAAAGTATAGCCCTAAAACTTTCAATGTACTTTTAGGTTTAAAATAGACAAAACTCCTGTTTGTGTTAAAAAAATGTTAAAAACATTTTGAAAACAGCACGATAAACATTGCGCTGGTGTTAATCCGTGTTTTTTTCCTAACTCTCTCATTCTTTCTTTAATTTGTAAAAATCCTAACAAACATTTTTCTGACCTATTTACAAGTAACATCCAGGCAAGAGGGAAGTTCATAAAGAAGGATAAAGTAGAGACCGAGGCTTAAGGTTCATTGTTAAAAATGCATACCGAATACAAAAGAAAAGGGTAGAAATAATAGAAATAAAGTGCGTTGACTTGTTTGTAAAATTCAAAGTCTATAGTCTGGACGTCAACCGTGGCCGTGTATAGTTAATATAGCTGAGCACTGACTTTTGTTTGAACTACAGTAGATTACGTCACGTGGTGCGAATGCGAAACTTTCAAGTCTTTTTAAAGAGAGCGTGATATGTCTATACCGAGGGGATCGTTACTAAACGGAATAGACTTATTTCATTAAATTCAGAAACGAAGCAAACGCCACTTCTTCAACTAATTTGAGGGGAGTGATTAGCCCGAGGGGGTCGACGCTTTGCATTTCTGTGTACATCTGAGTTCAAAAAGAGTTCACCTTTAACAGTGCAATGATTGAGTTCAAAGCCTTCGGAACTCGCAGTTCAGCTTTGACAGTACATTGAGTTCAAAACATATTGTACACCCGAGTTCTGAAGTGTCTACCCCCTCGGATTAGCCCCTCGTTCTATACGAAAAGAATAGTCTTAGAATTTGAAAGAAAAAGTTTTACTTTAAATTTAGTTAAATTTCTTAGTTTTTTTACCGGGTTTTTTTTTTTCTTAAATGAGACAAACAAATCTGCATCAACTGTTTATGTGTACTTATGCGTACAGCCCTGAAGAATATATACATTGTTACGAGTTAAGGCGTCTGCTCGGCTGGTAAATTTAGGATGTTACTAGGTTATTTTTTGCATATGTTTTAAAAGGATGGTTTCCCTTTTTACTTTCGTGTTTTAAATAAATTAGCAAGAAAGTTAATTAAGAATTTAAGCTATAGTAGTAGTTCAGTTTGAATCAGTATTTTTCTAACATAATTACAGAGTCTGACAACACTACATTATTTATGTTAAAATCTATGAGAGGGGGAGGAATTTTTTAGCCCCCTTTAGTTCTAACAACATGTACAACACTTTTAAGTATGCATGTGTACAGCGTGGGTTGTGAAATTTTAATTTAT
The DNA here is from genome assembly GCF_054372755.1 of Phalangium opilio. Classification (NCBI taxonomy): domain Eukaryota; kingdom Metazoa; phylum Arthropoda; class Arachnida; order Opiliones; family Phalangiidae; genus Phalangium; species Phalangium opilio. The sequence goes on from NW_028324151.1 coordinate 4,344,395, forward strand.
AATAATTCCTTAATAGTTATTAAAATATGTCATATACTTATTAAGAAATTATGCAAATTTTAAAATTTCGAAAGTTAAATGCCTCGTCCTTGTAAATACTGTATATCGTATATTACCTTTACAGTATTCAAATTAAGCGTTAACTCAAGCTTTAATATAAGAATATTTTTAATTAGTTTTATATATTAAACTCCCCCTTAATTTAGGCAAGTAGTTAATTTCCTAATTAGTAACTCATTCAATTAAATAATGATAACGAGTACCCTTTATAAAATTACACGGTTATGATGATTATCTTAGTTTCAAGCGTGAATTAATCAAGCCAATAATGTTTACTTTAGCCCTTGTGACGTCACAACCATCGCGGTATCAAAGCCATCATCATTATAAAGAAGTCAATATAGATAAAAATATCAATTTCATCTTACCTTAATTGGTATTAATTAGAATAAACGTATATAGTTCAATAATATAGTCACAAAATCCGAATTAACAATCACACGCCAAAACTAATTGATGTCAAATTGTCCACTCTCTCGCGAGGCTTGAGAAAAATACGAAGGTCACGAACTCTCAGCAATCATGAAACGCTAAGTATAAATACGCACGCGCTGGGGAAACCATAAACCTCGGCGAAAAGCGCGGGAGAAATTCACGCGCGCGCTTTCCTCGTTTGGGTAGAAAAGGCGGGAAAAAATGTGTTAGAGCATCACGGCACGCGACACTATACGCAGTACCTACTACACTATCTCCTCTACCATAAGCGGCATAAAGGCGCAATTTATTTCAAGGAACGTACTGTACGCTCTCTATTTTTCATCGCTGTCTCTGAAATTTGGCGCGTGGAGGTTTAGCGCTTATGGACACGCTCTTGAGAACACCATAACCGTTTGAAAAGCAACCTCCCGCCGCTCTTTCTCCGATGTGGCCATGTATTACTGAAATTCCAAGGATATTCACAATATAGGTTGGGGACTGACAACTGTAGTTGTAATGTGTACCGTTCAAGGATGGTAAATATTAAAACAGTTGCGCGTGGTGTTGTTAATAAAGGTTCCAACCGTTGTATACTGTATACTTCCTAGTTTTGGATTCTCTAGTACTCCTACAGATTCTAATGATTCATTGCAACATTGGGTACAGAATAGATTAAACCGAAGTTAATAAAATGCTAAGTTTTTGTAATTTTATATCTATCTGTTTTTTATGGGCGAGAATGAATTAGTTACTTATAACTTCGCGTTGATACACTTTTGGGTACACTGTTGTTTTTATCGTAATGTTTGAATGTCAATTGAACCGTATCTCCCTCTCCCGAATCTCTTTCATTAACTACTGTAATTTTGTTTAACTAAATTATTTATTGTTAGTTATTCAATTTTCTTTATGGGAAATTGCTAGGAATTTCATTTCATTGTTTTTCTTTTATATCGTTGGAATTTCGGGTTGTTCAAAGTAGTCACGGGCCGAGAACTCTCGTTTACATCGTCGAGTTACTCGATCGAGTATCGATACAAGTACTCGTACCGATAATCGATTTTACTGTTAGTAAATATTCGATAAATTATCGATAAATACTCGATAAAAATAAAATATTAGATAAATAATTGATAAAAATAAAATATTTGATAAATTATCGATAAAAACTCGATAAAAAATAAAATATTCGATAAATTATCGATAGATACTCGATAAAAATAAAATATTAGATAAATAATTGATAAAAATAAAATATTCGATAAATTATCGATAAATACTCGATAAAAATATTAGATAAATTATCGATAAAATAAAATATTCGATAAATTATAGATAAATTATCGATGAAAATTATTAGATAATCGATAAATAATCAATAAATATTCGATAAATACTCCATGGTTAGCTGCTTCAGACAAGATCTTTTGTATATTGTCATATAATCATAAATAATAATCCGGTATATTATAATCGACTAATACTCATCGTTATTTTTGTGTATTATTTACTTCAACAACATTTTCCAAAAGCTTCTGAGGTTCATTATTTAGATAAGTACCTCCATAATCATTGAAGGTTTGGTGGAAAAGATGAACTCTAGGGGTTTCCTATCCCCATTTGAATTGAAGGAAGGAAACCAAAAGCGAAATTAAAGATAACATTTGCGTATAAACTAAATATATTTTTATTAATGCTTACGAAATCAGTTAAGGTCGGTATTTGTCCCGCATATCCAGTTATTAAACTACGAATTTATTTAAAGTCCTATAATTTAAATCTTAAAATTACGAATACGTAAGAAGAATGAATCACAGCGTGAAATTTCATTCGAGAGGAAAATATAACGGGGAATCTCTCTTTTGTATTTGTTTTTTAAAAATATTTTATTTAAATTTCTCCGAAATAAACGGCGGTTATAAAATATTATTATGAAATAAGGGTTGAGATAACAACAAGAGATAGGTAATCATAAACTTCACCAGCTCGTTGCGCTCGCTCCCAGTAAATTTTGGGTCTCTAGAAATGTATATTTACAAACCTTACAAGCCACAAAGAGTCTATATACCCGTATTTCAAACATGCCTGGTTGAACGTTTAAGGGAGCGTGCAAAATGAGGGGAATCTCTCTCATAGACTGACTGACTTACTAGTCGTCGACTTTTCAAGGGGACATCATTGATATTAGAATTAAAACGTTACGTAACCAACGTGGAAATGATAATGTCCTTATAGTTCTAGTCAAAGAGCTGTGCTTTATTTTAGTTATAAAGGGTTCGTATAGATATAGTTTACCAAAACCTATTTCCTAGCTGATATTTAGTATTTATTTATTAATTAATTAATCTTTAAGTGTGTTACTTTATATTTGAGGTTAATTGCAATTTTTTAATGATATTTCAAGATAATTGCAATTTTTTAATGATATTTCAAGATAATTGCAATTTTTTTAATGATATTTCAAGATAATTGCAATTTTTTTAATGATATTTCAAGATAATTGCAATTTTTTTAATGATATTTCAAGATAATTGCAATTTTTTAATGATATTTCAAGAAAATTGCAATTTTTAATGATATTTCAAGATAATTGCAATTTTTTAATGATATTTCAAGATAATTGCAATTTTTTTAATGATATTTCAAGATAATTGCAATTTTTTAATAATATTTCAAGATAATTAAGATATTTAAATGACACATCAACATAATTACGATCTTCTCTAATATTCCCCTGAGATGTTTTGATCTAAACTTCCCTACTCTCATATTCACATGAAATTTGATATCAAAAAATACTTTTCACCCTCCCAATCTTTTAGGAAATAAAATGTAAAGTGCACCTAGGCCTAAAAAGTCCATTTCAGAAAAGAGTAAAAATTTATAACGGAGAAAATATTAGCCCGACCAGCATCGAGCACTCTTAATAAAGCAAGGCCCGACTCACAAAGTAAAGCCTCGAAATTTGATGCCCAGAGATTCGAGTCATTATTATGATTGAAAAGTTGGAAATGACGCGACAGAAAAAGTAAAATTTTTGGGGGTCCCCAAATGTCAGGCAAAAAAGATTATATGAAGTTCAAACAAAGAGGGAAGTGCTCTCTTGATAGCAAAAATCGTAAAAAATGGAATCGAATGAAAAGACCCAAGGTTTTTTGTAAGGCACTTTCATTAAATTACTAATCAATTCCTGGACCGGAAGGAAGATAATAATTACAACAAAGAAGATCTCCAAATTTTAATAAGGAAAATATTAGATTAATTAATTAATTTCTTCTTTAATTTGATTTTGATAAATATGAATTGCTATGATCTATTTTAAAGTAAACTTGCGGGGTAATAAAAAGTCCTTAGCTTCTCTGTGAAGCACTGAGGAGTGGAGTACCCCTATTGGACGAACACGTCAGGTGGTATTAGGCGATGCGTCCAATAGGGGAACTCCCCAGTGCTTAGCGGGAAAGCCTAACGCGTAGTGCCATCCATTACGAAAACTTAATTGCTTGTACTTTCTTTAATATTGTACTTAGAAACATGGTTCCAATTGCTATATTCATTATTTTGATACGCTTTTTCGATTAAAATATGTATCCCTTTAAATTTTCAATATACATTCGATAAAAACCTTACTACAATAGACCATTTCGATATAACTTAAAATCCGCCTTCCATCATTGCTTTGGTAGCAATTTTCTATCAACCCCGCTTGTATATCCCGATACTGAGGATTGCCTACCTCTTTTTTACATCGAAAAGGTCTAGGTATATTCAGTTAAAACATTCCCTCTTATACCATGCAACCAAAGATGTATTTACGTACGTTGTTTACAAATAACATAAAAAGTGGGCATAAAAATCCATAATAAAAAAAAAGAATGAATATTATTAGGTCAACGATCGAAAAAATGCCTCCATCCATTATTTAATGTCCCTTAATTTAAGTGCATTTATTCAAACAGAGGTTAAGTGGATACGAAAAAATGAAATCTTTTTCTTTTTCTGTACTACTCTACTGGGGTTCACAATTTCGAAATTGTATTTTTATTTTTTATTTTTTAGCAACCTCTTCTGAATATTTCTTCTTTTTCTGATACGATTTCGAAGAAAAGAAAATCCCGAATATCTTTTTGAGTGTCCAAGTGCTTTTACCGATAAACAAATACATCATCGAATAAAAAGTGCTTGTAAATATGTATACATGTATGTATATAAGAACTATACTTGGGGGATTTTCTTTTTATTTGCTTATATTTGCCAATGGAAAAGTTTAAACGGGATATAACGGACTTTCAACCTTAGTAATCGAAGATTTTTTCAAAACAACTTTATTTTTTCTTAAGAGAAAGTAAGAAAGAAAGGATTTAGATAAAGCTTATGGCAAGAGATTCAAACTTCCAAAAAAAAAAAAAAAATACGGAGAATTAAGATATTTAAATTTTTCAAAAAGAGTACATTGAATTATGTTATTTTCGATAGAATTCTGTAACATAGTCCAATAACAGACAAATTTACATCTACATCTGTGTCAGTTCCTCATCAGGCGTCGCTCTACCAGAATCTATGACCTACTTCACTTCATTGACAACAGGGATTGATTTAATTTTAGAAGTAGGAATGGAGAACGGTTAGTATTGACTTCAGTCCGACTCATAGCGCAGTATAGAGCCCCTCCCTCCAACACGTAAGGAAAAGTTTAAATTATCTTATAGGCTCATTTAAACTACGTTTTGATGACGTTGCTGACGGGGACAGCGAAAAATACGTAACTCCTTTTTACCTCTGTCGCTATGACCCGCCTCTTCTTTCATACCCCATCCGTCCCATGGAAAGGGGTCCGGGACTTTCACGCGCGCCAAGATTACTCTGTTCTCCATTCCTACTTCTCAAATTAAATCTATCCCTGATGACAAGCTCTTAGAAGCCAGTGACAAACTTATGGAACAAATCTTAAGAACTTATGCACATACCAATATCCAAACCTCAAATAACCAAAAATAAGTCTAGACAATTTAAATAAATGTGAAACTTCCACATCACGATTTGAAAACAATTTTTGCAAATCAAGAAAATTAAAAGAACTTGGACTTGTTTCCCACGAAACACCGATAATTAATCGCTCCAATTTAGATCGTATTTTAAAAATGAAAGGAATTTTTCATCTACTCAATTGGAAGAGCGGCTAGTAGTAGTAGGTTCTAGGGGGAGCTTTAAAAGCTTTAATATCGAAGCCCATTTATCTAGTACGATAAAATTTTGTAGGTGGTGCGACCTAGCGAATTCTAGGGGAGGGAGAGGTTTAAATGAAAGCCTTTTAAAACGGAACAGCAATCATTAATTGAAGCCCCAACGGAAAAATTACCATTTTTCATTAAACTAGGGCCCCTTTTCAAATTTGAAATGTGCATGGATAGTTAGTTCTCTCTTTGTGTGTCTGAGAGCGATGTAATCTCGTGAAGGTACTTGAAAGGAAACATTACTAATATCGAATTTAATTTTTAATTTAGTTTAAAATTAAAATTAAATGTTTAATTAGATTAGATTGGTTTACTTAAAGCCATTGTAAAATAGTGCATTTTGTGTTGGAGAGAGGGCGCCATATTAAACTTAATATACAAACAGTAACCCACGTGACAACAAGGAACCAATTCAATCCCCTTTCTCCAAAACTGTGGAAGTTTAGGCTGGCGGTATAGTCTGCTACCACGAACTATCTCGTGACGTCACACCCTCGTATCTCTTACCTCGCTTTTGGCAACCATATTGGAAGTCGTCAGCTAGCTTAGGCCATAGAATTTAGATTATAGAGAGCTTTCAGATGGGATGGTAGTACGTCACATCCTCCCAAGTCTTACTTGGCTGTTCTGGTAGCCATATTGGGTGGTCTCGGCTTCATTCCTGCAGTTTAAACCCACCAATATGGGAGCGTAAATTATGTCACGAGAGTGACTCAGCTCCTCCTGCAACTGAAAGCTCTCTATACCAATATTGACACACGTCCCCGTGGCTCCGCCCCTCTCAGTACCACTCTATAAAATTCTAGTTCACTCCAGAACACTCTCTGTCATTTTAAAACTCCCTCCTGTTGCTATAGCCCCAACCACAATTTAAAAGCAAGAAAAGAAAAGACATAATTTTACCCTCGAAAATTTTAATCCTACCACCATAATTTTGAAAACGTTTTATCAGCCATTACCGCTTGCTTAAATGACAATAGGTAGCTACGAAGGTACTCATTTCCCGTGCTAAGTTAATCCGTCAGTTGGGCGAGGCGAGGCGCTCCTCATGATTTAATCCTCAACCATTTTCCATATCGCGAAACCCTTTAGTGTGTTGTTAGCCTTTCTGTCGACACTAAAGCTGTTTCAAGGTTTAGACAATTAAGAACCGGTACGTTTGTATACATTTTGTCCTCTTTACAATCCGTGTCACTTTATATTAATCCCCTACGGAGTTGTCAACGCTTTTTATACCACTGACAAGAGACTATAGGAGAAAATCAGTTAAAATGAGGTTTAGACCGCGGTGCTGGAACGCACTCTCCCATCAACGTTATAATCAAAGCTAGCTCGGTTGTGTCGTCGGCTTCATTAATACGGAATGATTATATATATGTATGGACGCACGAGAGCGCGTTGGAAAAAGGCTTAAATACCTTAATACGGCTTTTCGCGCCATTTTCTCGAAATTAAAGGACGAGATCCAAACTCAAAAAGTGTTGGAGGTGAACTGAACTGAAGGGAACAAAGATATTGACGCTCTATAAAGCACTTAGTGTAAATAAGAGGGTAAGATACCATGGGGTGCAAACTTAAGATAACTGAAAACATATAGTTGCGAAAGGAGCGCCCTCTAGGTGAACTGTTAGATAATCAATAAACTATTTTGATGTAATTTAGGCAGTAGAGAAATCTCAGTATCGGAACATACATTTTCATCTCTGCGCACTCTCATGATGCGAAAAGACCACAGCGCAGGTGCCAAAAAGCGAGATGGTGCTTAAGGTTTTACCCCAGTGTCTTTCCCTCTTTAGTTACCACTCCATCCATCTCTCCTTTAGGGTTTGCATAGATCTCGGCCTTTAAGGCAACACTGTGACATCATAGAGTCCCCTCCTCGTTACCCTTGGCTACAAAATTGTTTAAAAGCCCTCGCCTTATCGACAGTTTTCCCGGAACGTTTTAATTAATACTCAAAGTATTTCCCAAGGGGCTTAACCCCCCGCGAGGGGCTCTTCACTCAAATCTTTCAATTAAATTCGAAACTTCAAAGTTCTTTGTACGACTGTAAACAAACCTCTAAATTTTGCCGTTACACAAGTCAGCCAGATACTGTATTTTTAAGCCTTGTCGGCAGGGACATCCAAGGGGGTTGATACATTGCCTTCTTTGCCCACTATCATGATACAAAGAGACTACAGCGCAGGCGCCAAAATGAGAGATGGAAGGCGAAGTTTTACCCCGTTTAGTTACATCGAAATGGTCTATTAACCGATAGAAAAAGCAAAAAAAAAACTTTTCGATGATAATTTTGATCCCCTTGCAAGCAACTCTTGAGTAAGTATCCCTTCTGTTTGACCGATGTCTTTGTCCTCTTTGAACACGGCTCATTTCAGCGCGAGCTCGAGTCTGCGTTTGGCACGCGCTTTCCCACCTTTGACAAATGGTAAACTAAACAAAGGGCTGACAGGAAATGGCTCTAATTGTGTGTCAAAACAGTCTATTTGTGTACTATACTACACGTCTTCAATTCGTGAAATTTGATCTTATACGTATTTCGCGGCGCGTGCAAATGATATAATTTATCTTCGTAATTGAATTTCAATTATATTCCCCAAAGGGAAGATTTTAGCGACAAACGTTATACGCTTTGCGGTTCAATCTTGGTATGCAACGTTCAGAAGCCTATTTGTTTCTAAGTTACTTTGATCATAAGTTTATGACACTTCCTATACTTCGTAATGCTATGCTAGAGAGTTGCTTACAGCTCGAGATAACTAGTTCGAGAACGACGGAAGCGAGTCAATTGAAGTCCTACACTCGGTGGTTAATTAATTTTGCAGCTAGGACTTCGATCTAGGTCCTATTTAGTCTGCATTACTAAGCCTTTGACAGCGCCTCACCAGGCGTCTTCGCTTTACCTTGAATCTATGACCTACTTCAATCACTTCATGACAAGCTCCAGTTTCTAAGTTACCAGTGACAAACTTATCTTATAAACTTATGCTTTGATGTATAAAGAGTATACTGCGAGTGGATTTATATTTCACTTCATTTCGATTTATTTTAGATCTAATAAGGATGAATAAGTTTATATATATCATATATAGACAGTGGTTTAATTTAATCTAAATTAATATTATTAATATATATCCTTCAAAACCTTAATGCAATTTTGCGGATATAATTGGATATTAACAATTAGGCTTAACGTTTTGACATTTACTGACATTAATTATTCTAAAATAAAAAATAATTATAACTAATTGACATTTCCGTTTATGGTGTAGTGATTATTTGGAACGTAATGTTTAATTTTAGGCTTGGGAATTGTAATTGTATCGTGAAGGTTTTATTAGAGAGTTTTAATAAGAATTTGACCTGTAATCAAATTTTAATGCGAAGGTTGTTTTGTTTCAATTTTAGAGGCGTTTAAGATCATGTGGTTGTGGATTGCTATGAACTGTTTGTTATCAAGACTTGTATGAAAAGAGAAACCACAAGTGGAAATAATCCGAAATAAGGAATAAATGTTGATGTCTTAAAGTTTTGGGTAAGTAAGTTTGAAACACATTTTAAAGACCTACCTAATTATAATCTAACCGTATTTAAAAATACTCCAGTTAACTAACTTAAGAAACATCAGGGGGATACTTAAAGATTGTTCATATTACAAATCTTACCATCTACAAGAATTTTAGAAATTTCAACACTTAAACTAATAATAATAGAAAAATGCGAAACTTTTAGAGGTACTTATGTAAATTACTTCATCAACTCTCTTTTTTAATTTGAAAGGTAAAATTCGCGTTGTTTTCCCTAAAAACATCTTATGGTTTCCAAGAATACATAGTGTGGTACGCACTAAAGAAACTGTTCCCCTGGCAGTGGTATATACACCAATCTAAAACCATTGAAGGCATAATTTAGGGGTACGATTCTTGGGAATGCATTTAAGCAGTCGAAGAAGTAAAGAGTGTAGTAGTAGTAGTACTGGATTTACTGAAGGCATTTTCAAGGGCACCGCCATAAGCTAACGGCGTACCCTTGTTAGTGGCTCCCATCTTTAACTTTGACCGAACAAGTCCACCCAAAAAGGGCAAGAAGAAGAAGTAACCTCGTACGTAATTCATTTCACCCAGGAAACTCTATACACAAAGTCCAAGTGGAAACCTGACGTTAACAGATATTCCTTTTGGTGTTAAAAACCTTCCATGGGCTCCAATGAACAGTCCTAATGAAACAAAAGCAAGCCATACTCCGCTCCTCCTCTTGTAGATATAGATAGAGACTGAAAGAGTGCCGGGTTCCCAATTACCTCAGACACTGAAGGAATTCCCGAGTGCCTCGTATGGTATGGCATTATTGTGGGAAAGCTAACCAGGGGATCTTGAGTATTATCTACAGGGTGTTACGGACCTACAAGGGTCACGTGGTAGAACCGAAATAAAATCAGTTCTATTGGGGGTTTTGAGTCGAGATGACATTTTGCAATAAAGGACCCCGTTTAGAACTTATGATTAGAAAGTTTTAGGGATGGGATGGGGCGCCGCCATTTAAAACTTCGAAATTTCTATCACCATTTTAATAACATCCTGTACCGATACCGGACTTTCTTTTCCACAATACCATAGGATGAAGCACCCTGTACATAAAGCAAGTTTCCCGAAGCAATGTCTTTAAGACAAAACGGTCTTTTGGCCCTGACCATTCGTACTCGGTTAGCCCGCTTTTTGACAGCCTTGGTACGTATATATACATACATATATAGGAATAAGGAAGGGGTCGATCCCCCGGTCCTAATGGCGTCGTCCTCTCGCCGCGGCAAAATTCCGTTATAAAGTATAAATCTTAGCGCCTCCCTTGCTTTTAAAACGAAGATCGCCTGGGACCAATTTAGCTCTTCTTTTTTCCTTTTCTTTTTCCACTCGGTGGTATCTTGGCTGCCTTCGATTCCCTCCTCTCTCAGTCCTTCACCGACAAAGTCATTTGTTGTTCTATAGCCATCCTCCTTGGGTGGATTCTCGCCGGCTTTCTTGACCTCTGTGTGGCGGCAGGGACACTGTTCCGGAAACGATCAACGCATTCTTTGCGCCTTTTTATTGGGAGGATATGGATGGGTGTTGAAGGTCAAGTAAGAATCATTCCTACTGATTTCTGATATTGAGAATTTTATTGGAAAATGAAGAAAATAATTCCTATCACTTGGATGGACCATTTGAAGACTCTGAATAGAGTGAGTGACGCGTCATATGACCCCTAGTGCCAAGGGTTAGAAATTTTGAGGGAAATTCGGTTTTTAAAAGTACTAGCTAGCTAGTAGAGCCTTTTTTATATATGAAGTTAATTAATTATTAGGTAAATACAACCAGGAATGCATACAGCTACTAAGAATAATTTTGCCCCCATATCTCCAACGTTAATTTCTATGCGGGGCTTGAGAACTTACTACCCATTACGCTTCATAATTCTGATGGCGTCTTTCTAACTGCAATTTCATTTGTTATTAGCAACGCGAGTTCCTAGGCACGCGCAAGGTGCAACAGGCAGCAATATAGACTATAAATGCGCAAGGTAAAATTCGTCATCCATAATGATTAGTCTATAGCCCCTCCCACAAAATCCGCCTAGATACCTTGACTGAAAATGGCTAGCTACACAATTATTCCTCTTAGCTGTATGTATTCCTGATTTTAAGCGGCGTATATTGGTTGAATTGTCGCTGAAGGGGTGGGGTCCTACTTACAATTACATAAGAGAGAGAGGGAGGGAGAGAGAGTAAAGTACTTATATTTATCTACTACACCAGGGAAGCGGGGGGGGCATTCGGATGCGCCGTTTAGCTCTTTCTCCGCTTTTCTTTTTTCCAAAAAGGACTCGCTCCCAGGGCAGATGTTTGTGATCGGAATGGGAAGCCATCTATTCCCAGTAGGGCCAAATAATGGCGGCTACACTGACGTCGACTGAGATGGGAAAAGGAGAAAAAAATATATATCTATCTATCTAGTTGGAGACTATACCCCCCGCTGGTTGAGATTACTTTATATATATATATAGAACTTTTTCTATATAAGCAACCCCCACTAAGAGATACATATTCTAGATAACCCTAAAAAGCTCTCTCTTTGGTTCGTCCAACTGGCTTCGTAATGTTGTTACAAATATTCAATAAAAGTTTCAACCTAAGTCTATTATTTATAATCCGCGTAAGTATGAAACGAAAGGATAGTTTCTTTTCTCGTAGAGGAGCGTCATCTAGTGGCGGATTTGACTTAAACATAAATCATTTATTTCCTACTACTGTGATCACTATCTTTACGCTTAACCCGACTCGACAAATGAAAGGGAAATATTTTACGTAGATGGCGCCGCAGTCTCTAATTTTGTTTCCCCATAGATAATGCCGAAAATATTAGTCCAACGGTAGGCCCATACTTCTGCATTGTACAGTTATGATTCGAAACTAGTTAGTAGGTCACTTAGAGCTGGGGATTTTGTAAGTGATATGTCGTACAGGGTTCATACAACTTTTGGAAATCCGATTTCCCTGACATTTCCAGGTTTTTATTTCCCTGAGATTTCCAGTTGTAAGGCCGCCTAATAACTGCAGGAGTAGTTTTTTGGGGTTAGTACTACCGTATACGAGAATGTTTTTCTTTTTTTAGTTCAACCAACCGCTTCAGATCAAACATACTTAAAACTTCACAAATTTCCGTGAATTTTACAAAAAAATTATAAATTTCCATGAGTTTTGTCAATTTATTTCCCGGGCAATTCCAGGTTTGTATGAACCTTGTTTATAGATTCTCATAAAGTTACAAACACCTGGTGTTGTGGTTTTAGTCTAAGGGTAAAAATAGGTGAAGTAGATGTATGCTATAGAATCATCCATTATCGTATGTCTATCTGAAAATAGCAAGCACATTCGGTCGGAAGTGTGTGTCAAACTTATGGAACGTATATTATTAACTTATAAATCCCTGCATCTCTCCCTGCAGAAAACAACAGCTCAGTTTGAGAGAGATTTTTTAGGTATTCTTTCAATATCACTGATTATCCTCACTTGAGAAAACTACTTTCGTTCTTATAAGGTTAAACATTATATATTAATGCGCCTCAACGTTGTATATAAGGTACAACAGGAATGAATAGAGTATTATTTTTTAGGATGAATTATATATAGTGCCTAAGTGCACTTTAGTTTGTGAAGAGAAACCATACATGGTTTTTTTTTCGGAAATCTTTGAAAAACGATATGAACTCCTCTTATATCACTACCTCCTATATAAGAATCAAGGCCCGAGTATGGGAATTTTTTTACCTTCGAAATGAGGCATTTTAATTCGCGGGATTTAGACGCAGCGCGGCGCTCGTTTCCAGACTTTGACGTCACAGCTATCACGTGTAGACGACGCCTTCGGGTTACGGAGAAATAGCTGGGATTGTAGATAACGGAGTAAATTTGAATCTAAACTATGATAAACTAAAAATATTGGAACTTAAAAAAGTTAGTAATAATATGGGAATTATATTTAAATCCTACTGGAGAAAACACATGCACATTGAAGCTTTAAAAAATTATAATATCGAAACTATTTCCCTTAATAACCAAGGCTTAGCGTCGGCTTCATAAATAATGTCGGTATCCAAGCAGGGCCGGGTAAAACCACGAGAGCAACCCCTCAAAAAAGAGCGCTTTCCCCGCGAGGGCCGCCGATTCCCGACCAGGGTCCGATACCCACTAACGAAATGCATGTTACATTTCCCCGTCTTTGGAGTTCCAACATTTTCGATTTCTAACTCGTTCTCCTTTTCACAACAATTCTGTGAAATTTAATTTCCACTGTTTTACCATCCCTCTTTACTTTATACGACTGATTCTTACATCCCACCCACTACCATAATCCAGGCATAGTGCAAAGGCTTAAGAATCATATGAAAAAAAAAATAATTGAACAATGTTACAAAAAGATTTGATAAGACAATTTTGAATTTTAATAGATATTGTTTTTATTAAAACTTTAAAATTAAAACTGATGCAATGAGTTTTAATAAAATTATTTTTCAACTTTAATAAAACCTGTTTTTTAAGCTTGCCTATAATTATAAATTAAAAGTATGAAACTGGTATTAATATTAAACATAAAATAGTTCTAATTAACCAATGTTGGCCAAATAGTCAAAGTCATTGTGCTAATGCGAACGGGCGTGATTTGAAATAAGAAATCCTGAAACGAGCTCCACCTCACGGGGAAACCGCACAATTATATACAAGTCCAAATCCCCATCTGACGAGGGAGCATACTCGGGCCTTGATTCTTATATAGGAGGTAGTGCTTATATTTAAACATGTATATGCGAATTGCTTCAAAATGATCGAGGCTTTTGCGCATGTCCCTATAATTTATTTATTTGTCTATGGTATACGTTTATATTGTTTAGTACATCCCAGGGACCAATAAAAATCCGTTCTCAATTTGACAACCAAAAATATAACGGTATATCGAGGTTATTAATTGTGCTCTGTATTGTCAGATGCCCGCCTGCCTGGTTGTCAAAGCCCTGTCAAGACTACAAATTGAAACCGCACACTATGTGACGTTTTTCTGGCGAAAGGGGGCCCTAAATTGACATATAAATCGACAGAGTACACACTTTGTCCATAAAGGTTAGGCCTCGTTTTGGTGGTAACAATTGATATTCCCGGGTTTTGGCACCATTCGATATTTCGCTTTATATTCTAGAATTTTACCTTTCTTGGCCGTTTCAGCCATTCCTTTCTTTTACTTGTAGAAAGTTCGAAAATTGTGGCTAACACCAGAAGTATATAATACTTCTCTTCGAGAGAAGTGCACCACAGACCGTGGTAATTGTAACATGATTCTTCCCAACATCAGAACACTTAGGAGAAACAAGAAGGGAGAGCCTGGGAAGAAGCATGTTTCATACGATGATACAGAGTGCCATCCTTCTCCTATTATCCCCTTCTGCTAACAGTTAATAGCACCGTGCACTTAACTAGTTCTGAAAATTATAACAAACTAATATGAAATTCCCTGCCTTCCTTGTATGTATATTCCTGGTTTTCAGGTAATCATAATATGGCAGCCCTGTCACATTGCAACAAATAACGCATCTAATCTTAAAGGTCGTCTATTCTTGACCTTTCCTTGTTATGACCTTATTTGGCGCTACTTTCTATTATTTTTGCAAAAATTTAATTAAAAAAATTCTTAGATTTTCTTTTTTTACTTTTTCACTGTAACCTTATTTTATTAAAAGACCTTTTATCGGGTTACGTGAAAAACTGATAAAAAGAGTAAAAAATTGGGCGAGAAAAGCTTATAGGCCTAGGCATAGTGTCTTAGAAAATAAAAGAAAGAAAAAAAGCGTAAAAATGGTCAGAAAGAAGGGTGTCACTAACCAAGAACAAAGAAAATTGGAACAAAGGCGGCACAGTTGACGCCACCAATGCTTCTTATAGATTGTTACTCAAAATGAAGCTAGTTAAGTGAAAGGCTTGGATTAGAATAAACATGAGGGTATAAACGTACCTTTAACTCAATTAAATCTAATTCGTTAAACGTTCATTTCTCAAACCAACTGGAGTATATTTCTACTCTCTCTTTTTTTTAGTTTCCCAAATTAAAAGGAATTTTTCTTATTATAAAAGGAAACTCATTTTGATTTTTTTCTTTTGGCGATCTTTTCTGTCTTTTCATTGGTGCTCGAGATTCTTTATCGATTAATTTTTCTTTAGTCTTTGCCTTTATTAACGTAGAAACCAACCTTAGAAGAGACTTGCCTATTTTAACATAAAAACAATGCGAAGTGTGTAGCTATATTATGCTCTATAAAAATATATGAGTATTTTACATTAGGTGCCATTACTCTATACTGTTGCTGCAGTCTAAGGAAGGGTTATACTATAATGTAAAAACACCAAGAAAATTCTGAAATCTTAGAAAAAATTCTTGCTGGTGTTAATTCCCTTTATATAAGATTTTTTTACTTTTTTACTTATTTTATTTCAGTTAAAATTAAAAATGTTTCTTCGAGAAGTAAATTTTTAAAATATTTTCAAACTTAGTTTTAGAAATAGGTTTTTTTTTTCATATAAAACAAAAGATGACGCCGTTAATTAATTAAAGGGGTCAAATGGCGTGAACTCACGTTCGGGAAAATTAATAAAAAAAGAATAATTAAGCTCTTAAGAATTCCATTAAAAACTTGAACTTTTGCTATAAAAAACTGTCTTTCAATCGGTTTTTACTAAAAAAAATTATTAGACCTAGTTTTAGATATAATTAACCTTCTCTCTGTTCAATTTCAGTTGGCAAGCCGCAATATGTTGTATTACTCCGCATCTAAGGTTGAGGTAAACTTAGATTGCCAACTCTCCTTGAACAGGATCAAGTGTATATCCCTATCTCCATCTTGTTTTTGTAGGGATTTCAACCTCTGAATAATGGCTTCTAACGTAGGTTCTTAGGCTTATAGCGAATGATTTTCTACCCTTCTTCATCCCTGTGCTCTTTTAGATTGGCTTTCTTGGTTTTTCCCGGGCATCTTTCTAGGCCTAACTACTCTATCTCGATATCTACACAAGAAGCCATCGCTAAAAAGTGCACATCACTAGGGTTTTGTTCTTAAGGAGCTAATGGCGTACAAACATTATACGTTTCTTCTTTAGCACCCCATTTTTAGTTTTCACCAACCACTTTCTTCGACTTTCTCTGATCGTTTTAGTCAATAAGGAATCAATTTATCTTTCTAGGTCAGTGCGCCAAACTTGACACGCCAAGGCTTAGCGTCCGTATCAAGTCTAGGCCTAATTATTTTGATCTGTGGAGTTTTTGAAACAATAGGCTTTTTTTTTAGGTTTTTAACTTCAAAAGAAAACTTCAGGAAAGAGAAAGAAATACAAAAGTTTATAGATAAAGACCAAAAGTATACTCCCAGTCTTTGGTAACTTGTAGACGCCATGTAAAATGAGAAGAAGAAAACCACGACCCTCCTCTTAACCTCTACACGAACGAAAAACTGATCAATCATAGAGCTTATTCGAGGTCAAAGGTTTACAGAAACAAAATAGTACTCTATGGTGCCGATTCAAACGTTAATTCTTGGTACTACTTGAGCTAGCATCTGCTAATTTAGAAGCCAATTCACGTGCTACGGTCCTGAAATTAATCATACGCAGAGAGGGGGTCGACACTATTCTGAGAGGTAAAGGGGGGCGTTTCTCGTATTACACATCGCCAGGAAGTATCGACGAAGTATACTTTTTGCTTTTTAATCTATGAACTTTTGAGAGATACTCTAAAGTGTGGTGCTTCATGATTGGTCAGACACACTTTAAAGCGCGACGCTCGTTATGTATAGAATAGAAACAATACGTTCAATTATAAAATTAGTGACGAAGTCGCAAAATTCGGTAAATTTTCTCAACCACGACTTAAACTTTGTCGATTTCTTATAGTGAGACGAAACTTCTTCAAGATCTATCAGATAGAACCATCGAGGGGTAAAAAGAAGAAGATGTAGAGTTAAATATAATGGAAAGGATAAAACTAAAATATACCCCATCCAGTAAACCTAGGCTAAAACCATTAAAACCCACGGACTCAAATGCTATAAATGTATAAATCCATTAAAGTTGCCCTAGTGAAGGAACAAGTCACGCGACCTAATGGTCATTCGAGTCCATTGGGGTTAATGGTCTTAGAGTAGTCAACTATACTTCTAGAGATGAGAAGGCATGGACAAACAACACTCGACGAACTTTTGAAGGATTCGGGAAAAGTTAAGAAAAAGAAGTGGGGGGGGGGGCGAAAAGGGGTGTTTGAAAGCGGATAGGGGGGGAATTCTGAAAGAAAATCGAGTGAGTCTACGCCAAGCGAGCGATTCTTTTGTTCCACTTCTTGACATTTTTCTTAAAGCCCAAAAAGAAATAAAATAAATGAATTCGTCCAGGCGGAAATGACGCAACAATTATTCGCCCCACTTGATTCGTGACTTTACTTTAGTATACTTTAATATATATAGTGGACTCTCGGTGTCCGTCCGTCCCTTGCTCGCTCGCCAGCATGTAAAAACCATACACGCACGCGCGCCTCGCCTTTTGTCATACACTCAACTTTGCTAGGATATACTCAACTTCCGGCTGCAATTTTTGAAATGAAAGAACGAACTTAGCGTACAGTCCGAAAATGCGCTTTCGGCAAAACTTCAAAAGCGTTATTAAAAACCGCAAAATTTGCAGGAAAAATTTATTTAAAAATAAAGTTTATTCTAGGTACTTAACCCTAAAAATTTATTTATAAGCTTTTAGGTTCTTAAGTACACGTTTGGTATAGCCAATTGCGAATAGATAAGATCTAGTAAGGGGTCATAACGTTGATCAATTGAAATTGGGACTATTGATGAATACCACTTATACTTATGTGTGATTTTGTAATGCAATTTAAACTATTTCTACTTAAAAGTTCGATCTGTACATCATGATACTAAAAGTCCTCAAGATCGAGGAAGGAAGACGTCAAAGGTCATATGATAACGAAATTGAGGTAATAGACGTATACCATCGTAGCACCAGCTGCCATTTAAACTATTCCTCAACTTTCAATCTGTACTAACTTTAACTCTCATCATGATGAAGTAAGAGAGGACAAAGTTCATAAGACCAGTCAGCTTTTACATACACCAATGCAATTTAAACTATTCCTGCAACTTTCATTCTAGGTATTGGAATACTCTAATGTCAAAGGTCATCATGCAACCATACCGAAAAACTGTCACTGTTTCAAATACTTTCACGCTACCCCTTTCCCATTGGTTCAGACTTTTCAGATATTCTTCCATCAGTAAAGGCTATCCTTTATATAGTGAGTGGGGGTAATCCCATCAAATCGACGCCATCTCTAATCCGGGTAAATGTTTCTAGGTCGCGGCTAGTCACTTAGTAGCTAAGACTTGGGACTGTCGTTCTATACCGAAGCGGCTTAAGTAGAAAGAACAGGCTTGAGTGAGACTTTCGGCTCCGTTTGCTTCGTGATAAAACTTCCTCACGAAGACGTATTGGCATTTTGTATTGTTCTTCCCCTTACCCCTCTACCCGTTATACCCCAAAGCTGAGCCGTCCTTGGGTCGCGGTATCTTATCTTATGTAATATATATACTCCTTCAAGCCCTAAATTGTGTGTGTCTCGTTTCAAACTGAGTTAACTGTACCTATGAAAGGATAACCATGGTATAATGCGTCGAACGCCACGCCATATTGTGGATAAGACGCGTTGTATGTAGCCCCCAAAATGACGGCACGAATTAAACACATTGACGGACGCATTATTTTTTAAATTTAATCCAAAAAAAATACCAAACCAAATTTAATGATCTATTTGCGCGATATTAACCCTTTAATGAGGATGACCATGACGTAATTTTCCCCCAATCACAATTTATAAAATTTCTTAACCTTTATTGCGAATTTAGCTTCTTCCCCTCGACTTTTGTTTCGTTAAAGAAGTTCTTCTTAGAGGTATCAATTGGGTTTATTCTTTAGTATTGAATTTTAAGGTTGGTACGGAACCTTTAGCAGCACACGCGAGGTCAGTCTGGCGTGAATAGGGGGTCAGGGTGCGTGGTGGTTGGTAGCGCGTCGTCGCCCCCTATCAGTACTCGGGCCATTTGACGAGAAATACGAGGACTAACACGCGAAAAGCCCCTTGCATGCTTGCTTCTTCTTGACAAAAGGCCCGAGAAAATATTGACACAGCGCAAAAGTGTCCGAATACTTTACCTTACCTTAGCACGTTACACGCGGCGCCCAAATCGGAAAGAAGTTAGAGCGCAAAGTATGGACGAACGGTAAGGTTAAGGTAAACCTTGAAACGACCCAAGTTTCAAAGGGTAAATGTAAATATTTAGAAGAAAATCAAAATGAGGGACTTATATAAACAATTTGTTGTTGTCTAACTTAGGCTTAGTTTAAATTAATTAAATTGGTAATCTATGGTTCGTCTGATTTTTGGCTTTGAATTCGAAACAGCTAGTTCGAGAACGACGGAAGCGAGAATTGAAGTCCTACACTCGGTGGCTAATTTTGCAGCTAGGACTTCCATCTAGGTCCTATTTAGTCTGCATTACTAAGCCTTTGACAGCAGCGCCTCATCAGGCCTCCCTCGCTTTACCCTGAATCTATGACCTATACTTCAATCACTTCATGACAAGCTCCAGTTTCTAAGTTACCAGTGACAAACTTATGGAAGGAACATATCTTATAAACTTATGCCTGGTACTCTATATTTCACTTAAAATAAGAAGTTGGAGAATTTTGTCAGGCTGAGATTTAGTTGGGTATAAAGAACATTCATGAATGAGTTGATAAGACTAGAAGATCCCATGAGGGAGGGTTTGCACCGTCGACTTTCACCACGAAAATGTCATCTCTTTTGGGTGGTGCTATACTCTATGCCTTGTTCCTTTTAGTCGATCCTTTCTCAATATATATAGATATATATTTATCACTTTATCCCATTTAGACGCGGACGCGGGGCTATAGTGGAGGCTGCCAGTAGATGTCAATTACTCTCTTTACGTTTGACCGCTCCGCTTTGCTGCTCCTTTTCTCAGTAAGGACCCCCCCCCCCGAATAAAGATAACCATGCACGCTCGGACACCAGGATGAAGTTTCTATCCAAAAGGTTTTAGTAAAGCTTTCTGTGTTCTATCTCCCCCCTCCCCTCTTTGCCTCTTTCCATCTCTCTTATTGGGTAACTTCAGTCCTAATTGCTTTAGGGTGATTAGGCTCGAGTTGCTAACGAATTAGCTAATAGGATATATCTCCCCGCGTATAGCTTTTCCATTTAACCTAAAATCCAACTAAAATGACAGTTAGAGAAGGAGAAAGAGAGAATCTTGATGACGTAATTACACGTGTGTTTGTGTGATGTATCTCTTGCTATAGCTATCTTATATTTAATTTATCTTGGACTTGTTTGCACCAACTCGTATTTTAAAATATTAAAATTAATTTTGGATACCTCTGCTTTGGAGTGTTGTAACTCTGGTTCTATAAGAGATACAGGGATGTCCTTTGAGTATGTTATAGCCCTATTTCTGGCCTTTCCAATGATACTGAGTACTTGGGGGTTACGACAATCAGGGTCCGAGTAATTAAACAAAATGATCATAAACATCCTCTCAATAAAATTAAAAATTGGTTATTTACATTACACCTTGTAACTCTGGTTCTATTAGAGATACAGGGAAGTCCTTTGAGTATGTTATAGCCCTAATTCTCCTCTTTCCAAGGATACTAAATACTTGGGGTTAAAACAATTTGAAGAGGGTCATGTCGGGGTCGCCTTGCTGAAGGAAACAAAAATAGAAAATAAAATTTTATATTCCCTTTAAATTTTCCCAAATTATAAGGTCCGATAGTGTCAAAGAATTTCCTTAACACGACCAAGTATTATAAAGAAACAATATCTAAATAATTTTAATAACATTGACCTAAATATGTCTTGGCATGCATGCATGCTACAGCATTTTGATTTCACCTTGAACCTTGGCTTAAGTTATTTTTTTATTTGCGTAAATTTATTTTTTATTTAAAAAAAGGTATATTAGGCCTAGATGGAATTTCTAAGAAACCAGTTTTTAACTGAAGAGGCAATTTCAGATAAAAAAATTTCTTTTCTTTTAAAGTTTCCAAAAAAACTTTTCAATCGTAATTTTTATTACATGTAAACTGTCGGGGCGAAATTTCTGGTTTGACCACCGAGGCCTAAATCTCTACTGACCTTAAAATATTTTTTTTTCACTAGTTTTACATGAATCCCTGACTTTTCTGAGGGTCACTATAGCTATAGGGAACCTTGCGCCATCTGGTCCTTAGAGAGTTACCTGATACATCGATATATGTATTACGTAAATTTTGGAATGAGAATGTTTCGCGTGAATGAGATTTAAAATATTTATTTTTCTATCTTAACACGCTATCTGATTTCAATTCATTGTTCCTCGGTATTTTTATTGGGTTTTTTTTTCTTGCAATTTAATAATGATACGGAGATACATCTACCTGGCTAAAAGTGCACGTGACATGCCTGATAACATAAGTTCATAAGATATGTTCCTTACATAAGTTTGTCACTGGTAACTTAGAAACTGGAGCTTGTAATTTTGAAGTGATTGAAGTAGGTCATAGATTCAGGGTAAAGCGAGGGACGCCTGGTGAGGCGCTGCTATCAAAGGCTTAGTAATGCAGACTAAATAGGACCTAGATGGAACTTGGTCCTGCAAAATTAATTAACCACCGAGTGTAGGACTTCAATTCTCGCTTCCGTCATTCTCAAACTAGTTATCTCGAGCTGTAAGTCTCTCAGTAGCATTACGAAGTATAGGTAGTGTCATACTTATGGAAGGAACATATCACTTATAAACTTATAGAAGTCCATCTCCATCCCATCCCACCTAATCGAATATTATACATTCATGTTTAACCGTAATTAACCTGACCAGATTTAAATGAATTCCTTCATTATCCACTCAGGACTAGCAATCTCACCTATAAAAAAATCCTAACGTACCTTTCCACAGAAGAAGACCAAAAAAAGAGTTAAAGAAAGCGGGGTAAAAATCCGATAATTTTGTTTTTTTGGGCCTTGTTTACGAGGGGATAACCACTCCAAAGTTCCTTGTACACCGATAAAGGATGACTAGTAATCATTTTAACATGTTTGAATCAAGGTCAGTGGTTTTAAATATTACTCTTAAATCTTAATCAATTTAGTACAGTCGAAGGTCTACACCGATTACGGTGGGTGGTTGGCCCCTCGCTCGTTTATTTCTTGACGAAGTTTACTAGAAAATCCCTAACGAAGTAATATCGGCAATCGATGGAATAGAACCCATAATCGATACGGGTTTTATTTTTTTCTTTTCTTATAACAGTTTCGTCCCTAAAGACAACACAGAGCCAGAGAAAAAGAGCTTTTTACCAAGAACCCATATGAACTGAGAGAACCTTTGAAGATAAAATTGGGTTGTGCAGTGATTTCTTGTGTTTTTCATTCATTCCTATGTTCCCGGAGCATGAGCTAATGGAAAACTAACATGGTTGCCACAACATTTCACAATGAATACGTGGAAGAGTCCAGGTAGTTTAAAAAATGGGTCAAAAAGGTCATGGAATTGTCCATGAATTTTTTTTTTTTTTTTTTAATGTAACAAAATGACTGATTTTTTTAATTTTTAATTTTAACGAAATCATGGAAAAGTCAGACTTTTATATTAGTAGGGAAAGCTCACTTGGGTTTACGAAAAATTTAACAATGTGTTTTTAAACTTAACATGCTGTAAAACGTAAGTTTTGACCTAGAAAATTCACGGAAAATCACAGGAAACAACCAGGGAATTTAACTTAACATGCTGTGAAACTTAAGTTTGGACCTAGAAAATTCATGGAAAATCACAGGAAACAACCAGGGAATTGAACTTAATATAACAATTTCAACGGAGGAAACACATGGATAAAATCAAATTTTTATTGATGTAACAGATCAATAAAATTAAAGCGTGAGCTTTCGACCCGCGGGTCTTTATCAAACTAACAACCAATGAATATTATACAATATATATATTGTCAGATTAGATCTAAAAATTTTTTTTTAACCAACTAGTTTTTTAACCTCTCCCTTTAACTTAACATGCTGTAAAAAAACTGAGTTTTGACCTGGAAAATTCATGGAAAATCACAAGAAACAACCAGGGAATTTAAATCTGAAACTTTTAAAACAAATATGTCGTTCTCAGGTTGAATATGGGTCCTTTCTTTTACGTATATACGTAAGGTCTACCTAAAGAATGATATAGTTAGCTCTCTTATAGTCTTGGACATACATTTCTTGCAGACTATACCAGTTTCTGTTCGGGGCATGGTTTTTGTTTCCCTATATATATATATATATATATATATATATATTTTCTGGGTCTGTGTGCCTCTTTCCAAGCGTAACATCCCTTAATACTCTTTCTTTCTCTTTCTCCTCTCTCTCTCTCTCTCTCTCTCACTCTTTCTCTTTTACAGAGAGAAAAGAGTAAAAAGAGTAAAAAATAGCGATCGAAGTATATAGTAGTTTGTATCCCATTTAATTGGGAAAGAAAGCCGCTTCTCATTGCCTTTGTGTTTAGATACATTTTAAAAAATCTCCCCCAATTCTAAAGGAATATTGAAATGTTTACAAATAAAAATTGCGTAACTAAGTGGTACTGAGAGAGGGGAGGAGTTACAGGGACGTGACGTCAATATTGGAAGTCTAAATAGACCAATAAAAAAAATTCGCCTGTAAGTTGTTTTTCCCTTAGTAGTACTGGATTTTGGAATAGGGACTTGGCAGTACTACTTCATGCAACATCGCTAGTGCTAAAAAACATACCAGGAGGAGCGGCTTATATAGCTTTCATTCTGTTAAAAAACATACCATAATGACGCTGTAGGAAGTCCCTATTGAAGTCAGTTCGGTTCGGTTCATATTATTCTCAATATTAGTCGTTATTGTTAACAACAAAACAGTTAAGGCTTAGCACCTTTTTTATTGTTATTTAAAATGTTAATTATCAGTTTCGAAATAGATTCTAATCCTAGGACACGCTGGCCTACAGCTCGTGTTACACGACTCAGAGCTGACGACTTCCAATATGGTCGCCAAATCTCAGGTAATTACGAGATAGGATGGCGTGACGTCACGAGGAAGTTCGTAGTAGCAGACTATAGTCGCATAGGATGAAGAACAAAAAATCCTCGCATCTCATAATTTCACAACCCCTTTAAATAAAACCCCAAGCTTAAAACAAAAACCAAAAATTTGGCTGCTAAAGCCGCCTCAAAGGACTTTGGAACGTTTTAACTCCCGAGGAAATATAAATTAGACAAAGAAAGAAAAGTTATAATAAAATGCCGGCAGGGGGAGTAAAGGGGGTTGAGAAAAGGGATCAAAAAGGGTCGAGTTGGCTTGATTGCTTCTCCTCACTAATTAATCTAATTACGTCCATTTTTTCCTAACCTAAATCCCATGCAATTCCTTCTTCGCTCTTTGACCTTTCTCTCCCCCCCCCCTACAGCCAAAGCGACAATCCTAGATAGCCCCTTTTGGGTATAACTCTGATGGGAGGATTTTAGATGAACATGGACTCCATTTGTATAGTGGGACTAGATATCAATATTAATTGTTGAAATCGGTCTTCGTAATTTAGTAAAACCAATTTCCGTGGTTGATGGAAATTTAATCCCCCCTCTTACTTAACTTTAACTGCGCATGCGCTTCAGGGTTGCCAGCTAACAACTGGCTAGGGGGAAGAGATAGTCTGACGTCACGCAGCCCCCCCCCCTCTGGTTGGCATTTTTGCGCATAAAATACTGTTTCCAACCGTTAGGGGGATGAAACTCCAGTAAGAGATAGAAGGGTGTGTCGTTTCAGGGTCAGAACTGTTAGCTCCCTATTAGAGTATCTAACGCAGGTTTGGAACTGAACCGAACAAAATACTACAATATTTCCAGTATCTCTTGTAGATATCGATTGAATTGCACACGTCACAAATAAAGTCCTGGCGACACTTGTTCGCACACTAATCATTAATTGAAATTATTTATCTCTTTAACGTCGACAGATACCAGTCCCAATAGATTGTTATAGTCCTTGAATCGAAGCAAAATGTTCTTCTCGTTCCTTCAGTTGATGCTCCTCAATTCGACGTCACCCCATGCCCTCCTGGCTGGCCCCAAGGGGAAGGAAGAGGAAAAGGAGATGGGGATGAAGGAGGGGGGGGGAGTCCGAAACATGGTCAATTAGGCGATTTAATTCGAGTCGCCCCATTAATTTCTCTGGCTCCCAATTTAGACCACGAGTCTTCTCTCTGACCGCCGCCGCGTAGAACCTTTGATCTTTAACCCCGTATAAACCAGTTTTCACCCGCAATTTGCAATTCATTATAAGCTGCATGCAGTATTTGTTTTATACATTTTGTAAAACATTAATTGATAGTATAGTACATTCTTTGCCTGTAATAGTCCATAGATTTAAATCCACCTTTTTATCTTTTGATACTTTGGGAAATTGTTGGTATTAGGAATTAACGTAAAATTTTCCAGAGTTTCATTGTAAGTGGATATTTTTTTCTTTTAAATCATAAGTTTATAAGATATGTTCCATAAGTTTGTCACTGGTTACAAACTGGAGCTTGTTATCAAGTGATTGAAGTAGGTCATAGATTCAGGGTAAAAGGTAAAGCGACGCCGCCTGGTGAGGCGCTGTCAAAGGCTTAGTAATGCAGACTAAATAGGAGCTAGATGGGAGTCCTGCAAAATTAATTAACCGAGTGTAGGACTTCAATTCTCGCTTCCGTCGTTCTCGAACTAGTTATCTCAAGCTGTAAGTCACTTCTGTAGCATTACGAAGTATAGGTAGTGTCACACTTATGGAACGGAACATATCTTATAAACTTATGATTAAATTAAATTAAGAACCAATAGTTTTAAATTTCCCCAAGGTGTATTAATTAATCTTTGTAGAGATAGAAAGATCGATTTGTAACTAATATGGTTTCTCGTTTGAAATTGATTATATTTTTCGTAGACTTTTCGCTATTTTTAGACCCTAATAGTAACAACAAAGAAGGCTAGCTCCTTTCTATTAAAATTACCAATCATTTTAAACCTTTATAATAATGAAGAGCTATGAAGATGAATTTAACTTTTGCCAACAACAGAAAGAACAATTCCAGTCTAATTTGCACGTGCAGAGTCCAAACAAGAGTCTCGAGTTACAGATAATTGATACAACAATTAAACTCAATTTACCTCGTGCGTCACACGTGGGGGGAGGGGAAGGGGCTCAATGTACGCTGTACATGTAATAAATACACGTAATCTGTACTCGAATTACAGAGAATCTGGGTTTAATTACCCCTAGATACCTAAAACTAAAGTTAAAGTTTGACAAGACTAAATTCAAGATTTCAAGTACAAATATCCAAAACAAAAGACTAAACAAATACCATGGATAGATTTAATTTTAGAAGTAGGAATGGAGAACAGAGTAATCTGGGCGCGCGTCAAAGTCCCGGACCCCTCTTCCACGGGACGGAGGGGGGGGGGTATGAAAGAAGAAGCGGCTCATAGCGAGAGAGGTAAAAAGAAATTACGTATTTTTGGCCGTCCCCGTCAGCAACGTCATCAAAACGTAGTTTAAGTGAGTCAATAAGATAATCTAAACTTTTCGTTACGTGTTGGAGGGAGGGGCTCTATACTAGGCTATGAGTCGGACTGAAGTAAATACTAAACGTTCTCCATTCCTACTTCTAAAATTAAATCTATCCCTGCATAATACTCGGCTTTTATAAACTGAGGGGTCACCCGTAAAACACTAACAATAACACCAACATCTTGTTTAGGGTTCCCATAGAACAGTTTCCACTCAAATCTCCCCATAAAACTCGCTGTACTTCAGCCCCTACAACCACGGTAACCACCTTCCAAATTCCATATTTATTTTCTATTATAAACAATACCCCTTTCGGATCCTTTTCACGCCCTAATGGCTGTCTGCATCCACTGGCGAATTTTGGCCTCGATTTTGGCACCAAAAAAACAAAGTGCCTTTACTAATTAGGCTTAGCTCTCGAGTCGTACAATCTAACCAATGAGATTCTTATTAATTTTCACCCAAAAACAATATTGTTTTCCGGCGGAAAGCTACACAATATAATGATGGATAAATACGATTAAGCTAGAATTGGGCGGGAAGAACGTTACTAGACCTCCAACGGAAGTTATAATGGTCCCTCTAATAATTCGTGTTTCCTAAACCTGAGCTAACTAGACACACCATATCAATCTATTATAGACGATACCATAAGTTCATAAGATATGTTCCTTCCATAAGTTTGTCACTGGTAACTTAGAAACTGGAGCTTGTCATGAAGTGATTGAAGTAGGTCATAGATGTAGGGTAAAGCGAGGTAGGCCTGGTGAGGCGCTGTTGTCAAAGGCTTAGTAATGCAGAATAAATAGGACCTAGATGGAAGTCCTGCAAAATTAATTAACCACCGAGTGTAGGACTTCAATTCTCGCTTCCGTCGTTCTCGAACTAGTTATCTCGAGCTGTAAGTCTCTCAGAAGCATTACGAAGTATAGGTAGTGTCATACTTATGGAACATATCACTTATAAACTTATGTCGATACCGATACGCATCGCCGCTACCTTAATCGATAAATGCTAATTTATCCTGTTCGATCAATTAACGAACGAACCGAACGGTAGCGATTATATACGACGTGAATAAATTAACGAAGACAAAGCTAGGGGAAACTTAGAGGGATACAGTATTATAGTATTGGTTTATTAAATAGGTCTTCACGAATACGGCTGTATTTAATACATGTATAATATTATGTATGCATGATTGTATAATTATACGCGTCTAAAATTAAATAATAGTTGAAGTTAATTTCTAAATTCATTTAATAGGATGGAATTAAATTTCCGTGATTGTTTGTCAAGGGGTGGAGAGGGGGGGTGGTAAAGTGTATAAAGTCTCTCGGTGTTTCGAAATTCCCTGAATTTTAAAGGGTTTTCCATGACTTTAAAGCCATCCCATTTCTCCTAACCTATTTTAATAGGGCTTTTGGTTATTAGCAGTAAAGAAATTCGGCATTGCCGTTAGGATATTTTTAAGTACTACTTTTCTGGCCGTCATTTTGAAATCGAAATCAGCAACGTCATTAAACAGGTACTGTACATCAAATGAGATATTTTAAAAATGTCCGTATATGCATTAAGTGGGCATACATGGATGGTTATTCATTCATGTTTCTTTTAAATAAATAAGTAAATAAATTCCAGGTAATACTCAAGGAAATAGACCTTTTCGGCGTAAAAAGGTGGTAGGCAATACATTGCGATCCGTCTCTGAGTCAGCGCATGCACTCTCATGATACAAAAACACTACAGCGCAGGCGCAAAAAGCTAAGTGGAAGGCAAAATCCTACCCTCCCCCCGTGAATTTCCCCCATAGTTACATTGAAATGGTCTATTATTGAGGCAACGAACGAAATTCATTATAGATAAAAGCCTTAATCAAGAAAACTAAAATGTCTTTTCACACACATCACATCACTTTTCGTTTAATTAATTGCATGTAATACGATTGAAAGGCGGGCGCAATGAGGATATACTAAGTACACGAGAAAGATTGAATAATCAATCTCCACGCTTTTAACAGCGTTAGTTCTATTTGATTAAACGATCTCCATCTTAGGGAAGCTGGGGTTGTAAAAAAAGAGTCGCTTCCCATTTTCATTTCCTCGAGTTGTTTTTTTATTGCCCACTTCAGTTCCCCTTATAGAATGGACTATAGGGACAAGGGAGAAAGGTCAACCATTTCGACGACCTCTTACCATTTTAACGCGACGAGCAATGCACTTTCGAACTTGGGCCGATTTTTATTGGTAATCTTTTATCGGTGGAATTAATTCCACTATACTTGCCAGTTTAATTACGACTAACTATACTTAAGTAAAACCAAGAAGTAATATCTATAGTTTATTTGGGAGAAGGTATAAATTCGCGCCACATTTCTACTAGCTCCTTATCTCCAGTCCAAACGTATAGTAGGTCCTGAGTTAATCCCCGCCGCCTCCAAACTACAACCAGCATCTCATTGGTTCTTGAAAACTCACGTCAGCGCGGCGACGCGAATGACGACGAAAATTACAGTCATATTTTCCGACTGAGGAGAGGCGGCGAAATATCTCGGCCTCCTTTTTACGTCCCCCCTTGTATTTTGAAAGGGGGACTGGGACTATGGCGTGCGAATACTTATAGGCGTCTTATACCTTCTCCCTAGTAAACTAGATATCGCTTCTTGTTAAAACTTAACCCTTTTCAATAACCATACACGATTAAACAAAAAAAAAGAATATTTTAAAAAACGGAAATATGTATTGGTATTATCATAAAATTTAATTCAATTACCGTTCCAATGACCTCGTTTATAAATTGTTTTTAAACCAGTAATATTTATTACGATAATATAAAAACTTTTAGCGAATCATTACCGAAAACCGAAATAAAATATACGAGCTGAGTGAAAGAGAGAAGGTATGTATTATGTTTTAGAAGAAAATCATTTTGCGAACACCTTACGTCATGGATAATCTTTAGTATATAAAGCCCAAGAAAAGACAGGGGCGAGTGAGGAGGCAACGTTACTTAAAATGAGAAAGTGAAACATCGCGAGTTCATTCCAGTCACGCAACACTCGCTACATGCGCGATCTTACAAAGAGTTCATAAACTAGAGTACTATAGTTTGGACCTTGGGACGTTTTAGGTTAGGCTTAGCGGTTTGGATCAATGTGGTAGCGTGGGAAATAAGGTGGTGGCACAGGGCAAATGACCAGTTTAAAAATTAAATCGGAGGGGGGTCACTAAGAAAATTCAAGGGTAACCAGAGTCCAGACATTAACTCAAATATATTAATTATCCACTTCTTTAGTTTAGCAGACAACGTGCCTTGGTCAATGGTCATGGACCAGTTATTTACTCCAGACCAGGGGGGTTGCTGGCCTAATGTCCAGTTGAAAACAAATCCTTATTTCCCACCCTGCACTGGGGGTTGTTATATGGAGTGTTACTGAGAGGGGGAAGCTATTGTCTGCTAAAGCGTAGTTCAATCATTCAGCAAGGCATGATCGAGTGAGCTATGGCTAAAGAAAAGGCGATAACGATGTGGTGCCATCTCGAGAGTGTCCGAATAATTGAAAATTTTCAACATTGAAGTCGTTATTTCACAAGTCGTTATTTCACTCTGCGCCGACTATAGATAAGGTAAGGGAAGCTTATACTCATTTTATCTACTCTTCATGAAATACACGCTTTGAAAATATCGCGGCCCATCGTTGTATTATCTTTATCCAGCAAAATGACGTCCACAAAAAGGAAATTGGTAGGGGGGAGGGGAGATACGGGGTAAAGAATGACCCCTTTTTCGATCCCTTCTTCTTCTATGGCCGTCTTTAATTCAACTAATATCAAGCATTTAACTCTAGAACTTCATTTTAAAATTCCCAGACTTTTCCATTATAATTCCCAGACTTTTCCATTATAATTCCCAGACTTTTCCATTATAATTACCAGACTATTCCATTATAATTCCCAGACTTTTCCATTATAATTCCCAGACTTTTCCATTATAATTCCCAGACTTTTCCATACTATTTCACACCTATTTTCAAATTCCCTGAAATTTCCATAATATTTCACACCTATTTTGAAATTCCCTGACTTTTCCATGATCTTTCCCACTCATTTTCAAAATTCCCCGACTTTTCCATGATCTTTCCCACTCATTTTCAAAATTCCCCGACTTTTCCATGATCTTTCCCACTCATTTTCAAAATTCCCTGACTTTTCCATGATCTTTCCCACTCATTTTCAAAATTCCCCGACGTTTCCATATTTCCCACCCATTTTCAAATTCCCTGAATTTTCCATGATATTCCAAGTACCGTGTCAACCCTGAATATTTTACTAAATCACAGCAAGCTCTTGGATCTTCTAAAATACCTAAAGTCGAACTAAGCTCCCAAAATATTTTTCTTTCACATGTTTCTTTCAAAAAGTAAAAATATATCTGATTATTATCAAGCTATGAACTTAGATTAACTCTTTTGTGGAGGATGAGTCAGTTGGCCACGTTACATTGTCATAGCCATCTGTTAAAAGGTTAACTTTTTATACCCCCCCCCCCTTTCTTTATTTGAGTCTATAAAAGACACCCGAAGATTTCTTAGGATCACGATATGAACCCGAACCCAAACCCCAAAACAAAAATGAAATTGCATTTTTTGCAAAGGAACCGATGACAAAAAAATAGAGGCAAGCTAACAAAAAGTAGTTCACCGAATCACCCCATACCGCGGCGACGGAACTTTTACCACTGACTGGCACCTCTTGGTGAGGTTTTATACTCCGTGGGTCGTGGTCGATTCTGGTGCTAGAGTACTACTAACCAATGGGGGGGGGGTGGAACCCGAGGGACAAAAATACCAAAGTCGAAAGTAGGATTCTCTCTTTTTAGGGGCGTGTAATATTGTTCGCTATAAATCACAAAGAAAATATATAAGAATGGTGGTCTTCTTGCCAACTTCTAAAAACACTAATGGGAAAATCGATATTTTTATCGTTCAATACGAGGCTACGATTGTCATTCGTTTTGAATTCAAAATTGTTTTATTTTTTTTAGGTTTGAACCCATAATTTAAGAACTAAAAATATCCTTTGAAGTTAGGGGCTAATGTCCGATTACTCGGATAGTAACGAGAGGTAGGACAGTTGTTTTGATAATTGGTTATAAAACCACCACGTGGGAATATAAATATCTCATTGAAAAAACCGGTTTTTATTTATTGAAGACACTCCGTGAAAACTACATCATGGAAAACCGGATTTTCTCCATGAATTTTAAGGTACTCAAAGACTACAATTGAATTGATGCCGCAGAAATTATCTAATAAACTTATGTTTTCGTTTCCATCAAATATTTTTCAAATAACTACTAAAAATTAGCATAATATTAATACTCTATTTGTGGCTTGGCATGTCACTCTACTGAATAAATTTTGGTGTTATTGTATTAATGCCTCTCAAACACTATAATTAAAATTGTTTACTAAAATTCGTACGTGAAAATTATATTTTAAACGTCCATTTTATTATTATTATTATGTAATTTACTAATAAAAAATTACGACCATAAAAATATCTATCAAAGATAAAAAAATTCTAATATCTCGTAAACTTTTGTGAAACAATAACGTGTTATTCTCATATTGGAGACGGATGTGCACCTGTAGGCCAATAAAAATTGTAAAAACCCATAGAGAATAGTACGTTTTCCAGGTATTATCTCTGAAGTCATTTCTCTAGACTTGGCAGGCAGTTAAAAAAAAATAACCTCCACGTTTAAAAATAAAAAAAAACTGAAAAATGTAGATAGCCCAAGGTTACCGTAGGTTAATTTCTTCGTATTTTACTGTCCGTCAACCCCTTATACCTTTTTTAAAGCCAGCACCGATAACTTAGGTCTGAATCCCAGAGATAAAAATAGGACCGAGGCTTAGAAGACCATCGGTAATTTTCAAGAAAACCGCGGAGATGCTGCGCGCCGAACGCCGGGAGCCCGGCGAGTGAAAGTGGGCGGTTCGATTTACCGAACGCTCTTTAAGCCTAAACAAGGGACTTCGCGCCTCCGAAAATGACATAGAAAATCGTAAACACTTACCCTAGATCTATTAGGCTGACCTCTTGACCTTCCGATAAGTCTATCAGTCCTAAAAAAGCTCCAAAAATGTACATAACAACGCGAACGCGTTACGTGTCGCGGACATTTCAGCGCAATTTTTTTCCCGACAATGCACCTGAGGCCAAAATAAAAAGATTCTCCCCCATACTACGCTACTAGTAAACGTCATCTCCGGTTTAATAGGATGCGTCTGCTTTTATCAAACTTGTCGATCGCGCCTTCTATTAAAAAAGCGTTATAACGAATTAATAAGTATTATTTATACCATTATTTTACTAATTATAATTGACTATTATTAGTTTATAACAGTTAATTTTATTTTAATGTTTTTATGTTAAAAAATTGGCTTAAAATAAATGTATAGATGGCGCCAATGTAGACGCGCGGATTCTGAAATCTCTACGTCATATATTGTACCTCTACACTACGAGAATACGACCTAGTTTCTTTGGGTATTAATTTTTATAATAAAGGATTAATTTTTATTTATAATCAAGTTAGGCTTAGGATTAAAATAAAGATGGCGCGTGGTTACTAAATTTAAATAATCGATTTTACTTGTACACTATTCTTTATAGAGACTCATATGTGGTGTTGTTGATTGAGCATGGCTCAAAAAAATAGGGCATCTCTCTCGCTCCGCTCTGAAACAGTTTTCGCGCCATTATCCACATTTAAAATTACGTGACCTCGTTTGGCCTTCTTACAGTCTAAGAAAGGGTGAAACTGTGCTATATGCACTCGAGGAAAAAACCGGTTTTTAACCTTAAAATAGTCTACAAAAGAACTAGGTCTATATTTTAGATTAGTTAGGCCTAATTGTAATTTAAGAAGACCTAAAATTTCCATAGAATATTGGGTTTTTATTAAGGAATTAGGTCCCTTTCAAGGCTTCACTTGTATATAGTACAAGGGGTCGGACACTATTTTTATATAATTGCAGAGAGGTTGGCCAGGAAATCATAGAATTTTGTGTTAGTGTTAGGGTTAAGGAATGTTTATCATTTACAGCTTAAAACACAGGTTTTTCCCGGGAATTTCCAAGCTTGTACCTTAACATATCCATATGGTACAGTACATCCAGGTGCAACTATTGTATAAAGCCTGAAAGAACCGCGCGGGAGTTTCATGGGCCATTTCTATGCCAAAGAGGCGTAACTACATTCCATGGGTTTAACCAAAGCATTCACGAAAGAGGAAAATTATGTAGCTTTCTTCTTTCATAGAAATGGTCCATTCGTTACAGCCTTACCACGTCATCGCCCTTACCCTAATACATACCATATGGTATTCGTTAGTTAAGTACTTAGTCAAAAATTAATGTCAAAATTAATTCCATTTCAACATGGTTGTACTAAAAATAAACGCTTATATTAAGGAACAATGACTTCTAGAACAATTTACAACAAATATGAATTAATTAAATCCATTCTTGAAATGGATGAAAAAAGATGTAATCAGCTCCCATCGCTTTTGGCAACCGGTTTCCTTGGTTGGAAGATGTAATTTGAACCCTTCTGGGAAGTGAAGTTTTTGAGGAAAAAATATTATCAAGTTGAGGCACCGTGACGTCACACGTCATCGGTACGTCACCTTGCTTAGATAATACATTCATAAACTTTCAGTCTTAGTTTGCGTGAAAATCGTTTCAGGAAACGTCCAAAAACAATACGAATACGAATGCTAAGCCTAATTTATTCTAACATCTCAGTGTAAAAGAAAATTCTGTTTTTCAAACTTCAAAGTGACATTTTTTTATTAAATTCTTGGTTATAAAGGGAAGAACACCTTATATTTTTATCGAAAAGGAACAGTACCTATTTTTTTCCACTCGCATTCTATTTAAGGTAACTGTCCCTTTATAATTATACCCGAATTGGCATTTTTCCAAAACCCAGTAAATGTTTACTTTATTCGAATCAAGGACAAACCAATCATCTTCAAATGGTTTTTTTAATATATATTTTCCCGAATGTTAGCCTTTCCAAGATTGTAACTTGAATATAAGCTACTAAAAAAGGTGCAATCTAGGAAGGTATAACGTTTCCATATAAAAATACTGAGTTTGAAGGAATTTTTAAAGAACTTTCAAGGGTGCGAAAGATACCTATGAATTATTTAAATATTTTCAAATATTAAAAACAGATTTACAGACTAGGGAATAATTTTCATGTTCTGCAAGAGTGCAAGAAATTCCAGCCACGTGGTGAAAGAAAAATACGTATTTTCTGTGTTGGTTTCGATACCTTTCTAGAGTGCAACAGATGCCATAAAATTAAGTATAATCAGTTTATTCTTAAACCCAAAATACTGAAGTTGCAACCTAGAATGGGGTCGAGTTATCTAGTTAAATACCCCGTCACTTGATACCTTCCAAGGCTGCGAGCGCTAATAGAGATTACAATCTAAACATATTAAGCAGTTAACCAATAGAACCAATTATTGAAAATGGCGCAATTTTAAACCAAAATCCCGCCTTCCTCCAGCACTTTTCATCCCTTCCAAGATTGCGACATATTAAAATAACCATATAGTTAATCAAGCTTTAATTTGAAACCAAATTACAAAACACGATTAGATGTATCTTAAAACAATAAGGTTAATCTTAATTTTGATCTAATTAATTTTAATCTAATTAATAATAAGATTAATTCTATGAGTGATTCTAAATATTCAAATTAACCCTTAAATCTGCAACATTGAAAACTTGGCCATTTAAATCTTTAAAAGTGACCGAGATAAAATTTTTAAGTTGAAAACCAAAACAAACCACTTCAGAAATCGTTGCGATTCTAAGGTTTCTTATTAAAAATAAATAGCGCTAATCCCTAATTAACTTTAATTAACTAATGTAGAGGGAGCATAATCGAATCTTATTTTCATTAATAACTTAATTTTTAATATTAATTTTACTCTATTCTAAAAATAATTCTATCATCCGAGAGTAGGTAGTTATGGCGTCCTTTCCTCAAACTGAATTTTCATCTCCAAAACACATTTCGAAAATAACACCGCGTTTGGGTACAAAATTACAGCTAATTACGTCTATTTTATGCCTAACTTTGGTCTTAAATACCCGGAGCATCCTCGTAGATACATTACTACATTTGCCCACGACTTAATTCACTTTAATCATGATTAAAACGGCATTAATTCAAAGTACTTAAAATGGCGCGCCTTTGCCAAAAATCGAGCTTGGTGAGATTTTTGGACGAGAAGCGAATGGCCTCCTTTCCCGAAAAATTCTGTAGCATTCTCGAGCTTTAATACCGTTTAAACACCCGTAATTAAGCCTAATTTCACCAGGTTTTGACTTCAAAATTAATTCTACATTATTAACTAATCATGGCTGAAATTTGGTAGTCCTAAACTTAATTAAAATTAAATTTTTAAATTCGTATTTATTCCCATACACAGAAAGCTGGGAGCCTTCCTAGGCGTTATTTTCAACGTTAGGCTTAGCGCTTACTAAATCTTAATAATTTATTTCACCCATAAATAATGCGATTAAAAATCTGAAAAAAATCACAAATATACTTTAATTCTTGTAGAATAGGCCTGTATTTTTATTTTAAGCCTAAACTTAATCTAAATTTGTTAAAATCACATTTAAATATGTCTATGGGTGGTAGCCCTAAGTCAGTCAGTGTGCTTACACGTCCGTCTTTAGAAATTATTTTCTAATACACCAGTACGTATGACACCGGAAAAAAATACACGGTTCGAACCGTCTGATTTCAAACTTTAATTTAATACCCATATTTCCTAGTTTCCGATTATAATTAAGTACTTAAATTTAATTATAATCGAAACAACGCGTTTCGCGAAGGTCGATTAGTATGTTCCGATGACTATATCTCGGAGAGTATTTGGGTTAGAATGTTGAATCTTTCGGAGATTATAGATTAAAATGTCGTCTTTCGATTAAGATAGGTCACGACCCGGTCAGTTAATTATTAACGCCTCAATTAGCGGTTCTCCGTAGCGAGGAAACACATCGAGGCGCGAGCGAACGAAGCGAGAGAGAAGAGATCGCGCGAAAAGTTTTATACATCGTGTTTGCCTGAAGTCTGACCGCTCGTATAAAAGCGCCGAATCCTAGCGGGAGAAACTCATAACCGTTCTCTCTCTTGCCGAGTCCAGACCGATCCCGAATCTTTTGCTGTTGACGTTTTGAGGTTGCAAATCGCAAGTACTACTTTCAACCATGTCTGACGAAGTTGCTGTTGCTGCTCCCGTTGCCGCTTCCCCTAAGGCTGCTGCCAAGAAGGGCAAGAAGGCCGCTGCTGCTAAACCAAAGGCCGCGAAGAAGGCTGCGGCCCCAGCTGCCCACCCTAAGATCGCCGTTATGGTCAACGCGTC
This sequence comes from Phalangium opilio, assembly GCF_054372755.1. NCBI lineage: Eukaryota > Metazoa > Arthropoda > Arachnida > Opiliones > Phalangiidae > Phalangium > Phalangium opilio. Next base: position 4,381,815 of record NW_028324151.1, read on the forward strand.
CATCTCGACCCTCAAGGAACGCGGAGGATCTTCTCTTCAAGCCATTAAGAAGTACATCGCCGCCAACTACAAGGTCGATGTCGAACGCATGGCGCCTTTCATCAAGAAGTACTTGAAGAACGCCGTTGAAAATGGAAGTTTGGTCCAGACCAAAGGAAAGGGTGCCACCGGAAGTTTCCGTTTGGGTGTAGCAACCAAAGGAGAAGCCACCGAGAAGAAACCCAAGGCGAAGAAACCCGCCGCTTCTAAGCCAAAGGCTGCCAAGAAAGCTTCACCAACCAAAGCCAAAAAGACCGTTGAGAAGAAGGCCGTCAAGCCTAAGGCTAAGGCTGCCCCCAAGGCTAAAACCGCGAAACCCGCTGCCGCCAAGAGCCCCAAGAAGAAGGCCGTGCCCAAGAAGGTGAAGGCTACCAAGCCCAAGTCCCCCAAGGCGAAGAAAGCGAAGTCCCCAGCCAAGAAAGCTGCCGCCAAGAAGTAAAAAAATTTGAACTTTCAAAAAAAAAAAAAAGTTTTAAAAAACGGCCCTTTTAAGGGCCACCCAAATTTTGAACTATTGGTTTCGCCCCTAAATGTATTGTTTTAAAACCTCATTCCCATCAGTTCCGGTGAGAGAAAAGTTTACAACTTTTTAAAATCATAAGGTGTAAATACTGTAAATATTGCCTACTATGTAAGCAAATCAAGGTTAATAATCACAAATTATCAATGTCTTGAAATAAGACAATTTCATTGTATTTATTACATTATTCATCATTAAAAAGAACAGATTTTTATGGAAAAACTTTCGTTTTTATTCAAATTAGGCTTATTCTTGTGAAAGCATATTTTTCTGTCAGCAAACATAACGTCCAACTAGTTGCAGCAATGTGGTGCCTAAGTTTAGTTTTAATTCAAAATTTTGGGTCAAGGGTTTACTGAAATTCACTCTAGGTACAAGCTTAAACATGTCAAAGGTACAAACATGGCCCCTGCCTTTAACCTTAGTATAAACTTATGTTGAAAAATGACATTACTTGGCACGTGGGTTTTAAAAATCAATAACACGAGGAAAAAACCCATCACTAGAATGCAACGGTTGAGATAAGACATATCTTACAAAATACTTTGCGTTGAATTTGGCGGGAAGATACCTAAATGTACATTGTAGTTTCCTTTGGAGACGGTCCACGACTCCACGAAATGGTTTGACAATTTTTCCGCGCTATCTTGCTCACCTCTGATTGGCCCGAAATGGCGGGATCTCATTGGGTAATATTTCGCCGTTTCAAGTCGGTGAAAATTTAAGCTCCGAGATTTTTACCTCTCTTATTCATGTCATTGCAAGTATGCAGTGAAAGGGCTTATTTGTAAACATTGAGAGAGATTTACTTTCGTGGAATTTTCTCTTGAGATGATCTTAGAAATAACATTTGTTAATTTAATAGGCTTATATATTTGCAATTAACTTTTACCATTTATCCCATCCACTCTTATTAGTGTGCATATAATCTGGGTATATTTTTAGTCCGCATGATTTTAATTTAATCCCGATTTTGAATTAAATTTTGCTAAGCCTTGGCCCGTTGCAAATTCCGGCGAGATTCGTGTGACAAGTCTACACAACGTTAAATTAGACATGCTTTCAAACCGAATATTTGTCTTTTAAAAATAGACGAAAACTGCGAAATAGGCCTAAATCACGTTACACCTAGCGTGCCTAGTTCTCCGGCCTTCGGCAGTGGTTTAGGGCTATTATTTTTTGTCTTCAAAAATAGTAAATTCATTTTTAAATATACTGTTTTTAAATATACTGGTCTAAAAAAAATCGAAAAATGTAAGGCCTAAAATTTAAAAATATTATTTTGTAAAACACAGTTAAAAGTATAATGTTATTTGCATTCGAATATGATAAGGCTGAAGCAAATAGCAAGTTGAAAAACCACCTCTGTAGATTCCGTCCGCGCGCTGACGTCACGCGCCAAACCCTATAAAAGCGTAGGGTCTGGCGGGTTGAGTATCATTCTTCTCTCTGCTCTCATCGAGTACAGACGAGCGATATTCTCCCAGCTTTCGTTGTAAAAGTTAAGTTCGCACTTCTAAAATGTCCGGAAGAGGTAAAGGAGGCAAAGGATTGGGTAAAGGAGGAGCCAAACGTCATAGAAAGGTTCTTCGAGATAACATCCAGGGAATTACCAAGCCCGCCATTCGTCGTTTGGCTCGTCGTGGAGGTGTAAAACGTATTTCCGGTTTGATCTACGAAGAGACCCGTGGAGTCTTGAAAGTTTTCCTTGAAAACGTTATCCGGGATGCCGTAACATACACCGAGCACGCTAAGAGAAAGACCGTCACCGCCATGGATGTTGTTTACGCTTTGAAGGTAATTATGTTTTTCTAATTATTTCTCTTAAACCTTTAGTTGTGTTTAGTCTTTATTGTAATTATGTATCTAACCCAAATTGTCTTTTGTTTACTTACAGAGACAAGGCCGTACCCTCTATGGATTCGGTGGTTAAATTTCCTGCTATCTCCCGTTAACAACTAAAAAAAAAAAAATTTAAAAAAAAAACGGCCCTTTTAAGGGCCAACCCCACATTTTGATATAGAGGTTTTATCTCAAATGTATTGTTCATACTTATTTTCATAACATTCTCGGTGATGTAATGGTTTATTTTGACTATCAACATTGGTAAATTATTGAACCGCATTTACTTTCTCCGAATAAACTTTATTTTGTACGTTCAAGTACTTTTAAATCCTGTTGTCTTTAATAATTGAAGTAGGCTTATAAAACAAAATGATTATGTTAGTCTAATCAAAGTTAAATCCAGGCCCCCAAATTACATGATATTATTACTAAGCCTCCTACAGCGCTAGAATAAATAACATTCTATGATTCCTGAGCTTTATATTCGTATTTAAAAGTTCTAGAAACCTTTCGTGTTATGGGCCAAGGCTTAGGTATTTAGTCTTAGAACCATTTAGTATACTGCAGGGTTCGTATGAAACCTGGATAAGTCGGCGATATGTAAAATAGGGGGATAAGTCAGGGATTTAAAAGTTTTTCCTAAAAAGTCAGGGATATGTTAGGGATTTTGTTTGGTATTTCAAACCATGCTTCGAGTAATCCTAAATATAGGCCAGGTGTCAAAAGTGGGCTTTGGTAAATACCTTAAAATGGCCAGGGATATTGCGAAAATTTGGTCAGGGATAACTTGGAAAAGTTAGGGATTTTGAATGTAAAGATTTCGTACGAACCCTGGTATAGAACCTTAGGCTTCATGGATATATCACACCTTTAAAACGCATGACATTTATTCCTTTATCTACCTGGTTTGTGAGAATTTCAGGCAAATTTAGTGGAGGGGAGGTGAGTGGTACAGTACGAGCGTTTGGGACGTAGAATTTGAAGCATATTCAGAGGAGGGGGGGGAGGTGCGTAACAGGCGCGTCGAAAGAAAAACAAATTTGCCTCAATTTCTACCAATTCTACGTCATTAGCGAGCTTGTACCCCCAACCAGTCTGGGAAATAAAGATATTTCTAAACTATTCCTTGGGACCACTGACCCCCCCCCCTCCTAGTGTCCGAAATAAATTGTTCTCCGGACTAGTCCCAGCCTTTGTCCTCCTATATATTTGCAATTATTGAACTGGTTCCTTGGACCAGTAACCCCCACTTCTTGAACTGGTTTTGGACCAGAGTAAGTGTGCTATTTCCCAGACTGTCTCCAACCTCACGGATTTTTATGACATAAATGTGGTTAAAATCGAATTGCCTTACCGAAGGCTACAGTAATATATCCATGAAGCGTAAGCTTCTATACTATATCCATGGACCATGGAGTTACGTAGGTTTGTTTTGACCAAGGCTTAACCGTTTAATGTAGATTTATCAACATTTTTGTTTATTTTCCCACGGTAAACTTAACAGTTATAGTTTAGACATGAAACCCACGAAATTTGCATAAAAGATAATACATTCAATTTAAGCAACTGGTAGAAAGATAAAATTAGTGGTGAACTTTGAGAATGGGAGCTTGACTAATCGTTATCAAAGTTCAAGATATATTATTCACTCTTTTTGTATCTTGAAATATTTGCACTAATCTGTTAGCCTTTGATAAAATAATCAGAATTATGAAAGAATGTCACGTTTGCTTTGCAGTCCATGTGCAGGGTTCACACAAACATGGTTAGATTAGTAAATAAATTAAGAAATAGATCATTTTTACTGAAGCTAAAATCTACATTATTTGTTAATATTTATTTTCTTAGTGTATGCTTATTCGTTCAAAGTATACCCATTTCGAAAATTCAAATATTAATTAAGTGTTATAAGCTTAAAATTAAGAACGAGACCAATAATTTCGGACTTAAATAATTTGTTTTATTAGGACGTTATTTTTTTTCCTTAAAAATACCAGACATGATGAAATATATACACTTTTTTTATAACATAGGAAAAAAGCTGATGGTTTTTCTTTTAAATCACGAATTTATTTACATTCTAATAATAAAGATTTTTTTTGTCTTAATACGAACGCGAAAGCACGAAGATATAATATAATGTTCGGGTGTGTCGATGAGATTTTTTTTTTTCCAAAGAGACGGAAAAGTTCTATTTACAGCGCCTAGACGGAGCCACCTTATTTCTTCTCGGTCTTCTTGGGCAGAAGTACGGCTTGAATGTTCGGCAACACGCCGCCCTGGGCGATGGTAACTCCCGCTAAGAGTTTGTTCAACTCCTCGTCGTTTCTAATGGCGAGTTGCAAATGTCTCGGGATGATTCTGGTCTTTTTGTTGTCTCTAGCCGCGTTTCCCGCCAACTCCAACACTTCAGCGGCGAGATACTCCAAAACCTTTTAAGAACAGAAAAATAAAACGAAATTTTCGATTAGGCTTAAATCCCAAGGCTTAAATTTGGAATTAAAACTGACAACGCGACGGAAATCAATAGATTAAAACTTACGGCTGCTAGATAGACTGGAGCTCCGGCACCAACTCGTTCGGCATAATTTCCTTTACGCAAAAGACGATGAATACGACCAACTGGAAATTGTAGTCCAGCCCTGGATGATCTAGTCTTCGACTTGGCCTTTACCTTTAAAATTAGTTATAAAATTTAATTAATTGTTAACTAATTAACAACGAAATTAAAGATATAAATACCTTGCCCCCTTTTCCACGACCGCTCATTATAAATTTATTAAAGTTGGGAAACTTGTAGACAACAGAACTTCTCTCGCAATGAGAGATAGAGAGTAGATTTGAACATTTTCCGGCCGCAGCGCGTTTATATACCTCGAGCGTTTGCAAAAGTCGACTTGAAACGAACTTCCAATCAGCGCGCCGCGTCTCTAGATGCACGCGTTCATTGGTGGAGAGATAAAATATACTTAGGGAGGCAGCTATAGAGTAATGGCAGCCCTCTACCTTCGACTGTATTAAGCTCTATGGGGAAATAACATGGGGTGCCATTAGTCTATCCCCGAGATTATTTAATAGACAATTCCATTAATTTTCTCTACATGTAATTAATTAAATGGGGGAAATCAGAAAAAAAGCCTTATTGGATAAATATATTGATTAAATTCTAAATGATTTATTCTACTAAGCCTATATCGAATATATTTTTGTCACAAAAGTTGTGTTGAGTTCAATTTTATTGTCCAAACATTACTTATGTATAAAGCATCAAATACAGAGACTTTAATACGCTTTAATATTATTCGAATGCGAAATATTGTTCTATTGTTTGAATTACATTTTCAGCAATTAAAAACTCAATACATATGTTCAGTTTTAACGGAAATATTGTTTGATTTCCTAAAAAATATTGTTGCATTATATTTGAACTTTGTACAAACGTTTATCTGGATAACCTTTGTAACTAAAACAACGGGCCCCACTCCCAGTTAAAGCTGACGGGGAACAAGAGAGAGGAAATTGATGCCTCTTGCTAGGCGAGCGCCGTGATTGGTTCAACGGACGGAAAATTTAGAGAATCGCGCGCTGGGATTGGACGGCCGTCTAGAGATTTGATTCGATCGTAGAATGTGGTTTCAAGCACGAGACTCGACATAAAAAGGTTTTGGAGGCAAGGGAGCGTATTCATTTCTACGGAGTTCGCCTTTCCTCTAACATAGTACAGTTGCTAGGCGGTCTGTTCCTGAACCTTTGATTGCCGTTTCGACGTCACCATGCCCCCTCAACCTTCCGGAAAAGCTGTGAAAAAGAGTGGGAAAGCCCAAAAGGCCGTCAGGGCCGACAAGGGCAAAAAGAAGAAGAAGAGGAGGAAGGAATCTTTTTCAATCTACATCTACAAAGTACTTAAACAAGTACATCCTGACACTGGTATCTCATCAAAGGCTATGTCCATCATGAATAGGTAATTATAAATCGGGTTGTTTGTGTAGATTTAGTGTTAGATTCATTCCCTGGTTTCTGATGTACGATAGTGTACAGTTTCAGCCTTGTATCGTTTATTTTCCTTATACATGTAGAGGTATTTAAAAATAGGCGCAATTTCGATCAGCTGGCGTGGAATTTCCCGCCTTAGTTGTTCTTTTACCCGCCACGTTTCGTTGTTTTTTATGATCACAATAGGCTTAGCAATGATTATTACGTCATTCCGCATTAAAATAAACGCCCTGAATTCTCTTTTACAGCTTTGTCAACGACATTTTCGAGCGTATCGCCGCCGAAGCTAGCAGACTAGCTCATTATAACAAGAGATCGACAATCACATCTCGGGAAGTACAAACTGCCGTCAGACTTCTATTGCCAGGAGAGTTGGCAAAACACGCCGTATCAGAAGGAACCAAGGCCGTTACGAAGTACACCAGCTCGAAATAAAAACACACACGGACATTTCACCAGAACTTTGTGGTGGTAAATATTGAATCAACATTGTCCCCCGTGAAGTTCAAATTCTAATATTTCATCAAAATATAAACAATTAAATGTTCGTGACGTGTTTTAGATAAAATTTCTTAATTTTAGTGGTTTTTTTTTTGAAACATGATCTAAAATTATTGTACATTAATTTCATATGTAAAACTGTATAAAAAAAACCCAACTAACATTGTATTTATAATTGTAAAAAAAAATCTCGAAAAAGACATTAAACACACTTCGTTTTGAAATTCTTTATTGTTATTTGTACAAGTGTAAGCCTAAATTTTCAGCCTCTATGCGTTATCAGGAGTTTATTGAACTTTGGGTATAGTATGCATGGCGCTTGTGGCAAGGCCCGTTTCCGATGTTCGACCTTCGCTTTCCAGTTTCAAGATAATCTGGTACGTTAATTTAAAATTCCTCTACTGTAGTCTGGCTAAAAACCAGTTTATCTTCATAATATTTGGTTACGTAGTCAATCTCCCCTATATGGAAGTTACAGGAGGTTCAGTCTAGTTGTATTATGCTATTCGCGTCACAGGGCGGGCTATTTTTTACCTGTGGTCTGTCTATCTTGTATTCTGGTTTTTTCATGCCTCCATAATTTCGCGCGAAACTTTTACCAAAATAATTTTGTGTGGGACTAGGACCGGATTTTCAAGAATTTCGCTTTAGTCAAAAGGTTAAGCCCCGAATTTTAAATTTCTTTCACAAACTGAACTCGTTATAATTGTACCGGCTTTTAAATAATGTCCAAAATGTATTCTTTGGACTGTGGTACTTGAATAACTTTCAAATTTAATTACGTTAAAGTTAACTTAGAAACTCGTGTGAAACATTACGTAAAAATGGTAAGCCGAGTCAGTCCGCCAAAGACCCAAGTGGTATTATTAAATGACCATTACGTCAGTGTTTATTTTTCAGATTGTAAAATCTAGTCTAACTAAATGACGTCATGTACTGTTTTCGCGTTTGCCGTAGACGTTTACGGCTAACCTGTACGGCCCTTTTGACCTTACCGGCTTTGATAACGTTAATTACCATTCTGTTCCGTCACAAAAAGCCAGATGGAGCAGACGACACTGATGTCATGCGAATTATTCGCGAAACTAATTTACAGAAAGAATACATTGACAAGAAGGGTATACACGTCATAGTTGGACATTACGTAGGGAATGAGTTACCGTGGGAAACTGGACCCAATTTAACGCAAGGTAATTAGTGAAATTTATTTAATAAATATTAATTTTGGTGTTTATTCATTTATTCAACTTTGTTCTTCGCAATTTTTAATTTCAGAGATTTTGGACAGAAACAATTATTCACCTTTACCAAATGCGGGCGAAAAAGGTCAACCGGTTCACGTGGGACCGCACGAAAGTAATAAGATGAAAGCTTTGTTCAGCATAAATCGATTCAACATACTGGCTAGCGACAGGATATCCCTAAATCGTTCTCTCTTGGACGTGCGAAAGGAAAAGTAAGTACTCGTACGAGGTATTTTGGGTTTTTCAAAGGAGGGTGAAGCGTCGTGCCTCCCGTAAAGGGACGGTGAAAACCAAGGCTGGATTTTTGTTTTCTTCAAGACAGGGTTGCCACAGTAACTAAAATCCCGGGAAAGTAGGGGATGGGTTGTCAGTTTGAAAATTGTCATGAACGTCAGGGAATTTCATTGGTTCGGTAATTTTCCTATAGTAATATTCTGTAAATAAAAGTGGGAAAATTACGTCAGACAGTCAGGGATAAGATGGGTTATTTTGAAACCCCTGGAAATTACTTCCGGCGGATTTCAAAGAGTAGATACCATGAACTTTCAGGTTTTTAACCCCTTTAAAACGTTTTAAATTATCTATTTGCTTGTTAAAAAACATTTGCACCAAAAATGCGTGATGATTTTGTTTTATTATAAAAGATGCCGTGGTTTGAGTTATCCGCCAACATCGGAACTTCCCGATACGAGCGTCATTATTGTGTTTCACAACGAGGCTTGGTCTACGCTACTGCGTACAGTACACAGCGTCATATTGAGATCCCCCCGACAACTGATACGAGAAATAATCCTAGTGGATGATGCCAGCGATAGAAGTAAGTCCTGAAAACCATTTCCCGTTCGGCCTTTCTCCAAGCTTTCAAAAAATCGATACGCATCCCTTGACGCGCCGCCGTTGCCTTGGGAAAGAGACCGTCGACGGACGCGCGTCCCCCCTGGTGTGTCCTCCCCTATTCACTATTCTCCCTTACGAAAAGGCATCGACGCGTCATGCGCTGAACCGGAATTTTCGCGTCACCACCAACGCGTCACGGTAATCTACCCTCGGCGTTGCGAACTCTCGCGATTGTAAAGCGAAGACCACTTTTAGACCGGCGTCGCGAGGTCTACCAGTACCGCATTGTTTATTCCCGAGTTTTTAGGCTTAAAAGTAGGCTTAACTACTTGTATCCCGCGTTTAAAGATAATGAATATGTCTAAAAGATCTAAACATAAACGTGGTTATGACGCAACGGCCTTAAGCGATACGACGATAATTCCACCTTTTCGAATCAAGAGAGAGGCGGTAATGGCTGAGACTCAGTGCCAGAAGAGGAGAGATAATACCAGCCCTGGTGTCGAAATGCAAGCACCGGCTTCATCTAAACAGCGTCAAAGTGAGTTTTTTTTCTTTTCTCTCGTTTTTGCAGCGTGGTCCGAATAACTTAAGTCACTTGGATAGGATTGTATTTAGCTTCTATAGTTTGGAGTAAGTTTAAAAGGTCATGGAATAGAAAGAAAAATTAACCCTAAAATGACGGGGAGATTTAATTATCAATTTGATCATTCGTCCAACCCTTGAACCCCAAAATATTTTGTAATTTTAAGGAAAGTTTTTGTGGGAGGGTAAGGTGGGATTACTATCTTTGTCCGATACATTATCATTAAGGGGGATTGTTCTGCTGCTTGGTTCTCATACCATGTTTAGCAAAGGCAAATAGAATTAATAGTGAGACACGTGGGTTGATGCAGAGCCGACTCGATCACGCATGGAAAAATCGTGATGGAGTCGGCTGTGGTTGGCGCCGAATTCAAAATCTAGTTTTGAGACGAGTTCTCTCAGGCTTGTTTTATTTAGTGATCCTTTTTTCTCCTCGACGATAATAGTTAGGCTTTTGATTAATTTGGGGTTTCATGGTAAAGTAATTGGGTTTTCCCGCGTTTTTTATCGAATACTTGAAGGGGGGGGCTAATTGCTTTTGCGTTGGCTGAGAGACACGTGACGTCGTTCTTCTTAGTGCGACGTCACTTTATATTATTTTATTTGCCTTTGGTACTAGGTTCTAGTTTACTTGTCGCTTTTTTACCTATTGAAGTTTAAATATCATTGATTTATGTTATTTTAGATGGATTTGATGCTGGTTTAGCCGTGCAACTCTACAAAAAGCCAAAAATAAACAACAACAACAAGGTTGAAGAGATTTCCTCCTCTTTGACTGACGAGGAATTTTCGAATGATGACATATTCAACACATTCCTGTTTCACGATGACCCTGGACACCGTAGCCAAGCGGACAACGTCTTATCGGTCAATTCAACTCCCAAGGACTGGATCTCGCTATTTTTCACAGAAACCGTCTATGAGATGATGGAGTGCAAGGGAGATTGGGATCAGTTTGGTGGATCGACAAAGGAATCCAAAATATACCTAGCTTTATTGCTGCAAATGGGTGCTGTTAAGTTACCGGAAATGGTGCAGTACTGGAGTACTGATCAGACTACGTTTTCTTCCAACTTATGGTTGGATAACATGAAAGTTGAGGATTTCTTCAAGGCCATACGATGCGACAGTGACTATTGCAAAACCTTTATCGAAGCCATCAATGGATCACTCGAGGAGTTTTGCCACTCAAGAATTGAATACAACAATAATAAAGAACAGATCTGGAGGGGTAAGGTAGCCATAAGACGATACTTGGACGCGTCAAAGTCGAGAGTCGAAGCGTCCATCTACGTTTTGACTGACGATGACGGACTAATATTGAAGATAATTCACAAAAAGGAGTCTGAAAGAGCCAAGAGTGTCGACATTATCATGGATTTGTTAAGAAAATCGTGCGGTTTTGGGAGGTTGTTCAATAGATGTGACGTGTACGTTGGCATGGAGTTGGCCGTGGTCTCCAAAGATGTCAATACCAAAGAAAAGAGAAGAAGCGACAGGATCAACTCAGTCTGGAAATTTATAGACATTGAGGTCAAGTCAGTTAAGGTCGGAGACGGATCAGCAACAGGAGGACAGAAGGAACTTCTGTTGGTTAATTTAATCAAAAATCGCGAAGCCATGGTTGAATTTGATGGCTTGAACAATGTATTTCTAACCAATGTCGATTTTGGTAATCGTTGTCGCAATTGGTCTAGACTATCTTGGCGGTCGCGTATCATCATTGACGTCATAAATTTAACGGTTAACACTGCCTTTATTCTCAACTCGAGGTTCTCACATAACGAGGACAGTTTATTGGAGTTTCGGAATGACTTGATCCAGTCACTATTAGTTGAAGCGTTAACCCCAACACCTGTAGTTGAAGAAGAAATGATTGATAGTACAACTCTATTTCTTCCCTACGCGGACCATAACAGTTTTAATCATCATTTGAACGAAATCGTGGAACAGGATGGTCCCATGGAACCTATCGCTGTTTCACCCCAAGACGTTATGTCCATCGAGCATGTTGGAGACAAGGATTTGAGGTTGAATTTGCCCGCTGATGGACACGATTTGATTTTTATTTCCGAGGAGAAGCCAAGACCCAGGAGACGTTGTCGCAGGTGTTATAAACGCGGTGTTAGGAAAGAAACCAGTTATATGTGCGCAGCTTGTCCGGGACAGTATGTTTTGTGTCCAACGTGCCACCCTGAACACGTAGAAGAAATTAACGCGCACCGCTTCTCTCGCTAATTAAAAATGAAAAATTACCTTGTAGTTCCTTTTGAAATAAATTTTGTACAAAGAATTTAAACAGTATTTGTGCTTTTGGTGTAGGCTTAATCTTAATTGGTAGCAATTAAGGTACATGAAAATCTTATCAATATATTCCTAGAATTTCTAAAGAGGCCGTTAGAGGACTACGTGAAGAAGTTACCAGTGCCTGTAAAAGTCGTTCGGTCACTTAACCGTACTGGCTTAATACGAGCGAGGCTCTTAGGATGGAAACGGGCCACTGGTCAAGTCTTGACCTTCTTGGACGCGCATTGCGAATGCTCTGAAGGATGGTTGGAACCGTTACTAGCCCGAATCGCGCAAAACAGGTAAGACCATTGTGTGTTTGGGATGGGAAACGCTTTTTGTTTACCGTTGGGGATGGACACACGCATGACGTAGCAAGACCAGGATTTCTGTTGCAACTGCTATACATAATGAAGCGGCATTCTCCAAATAGGACGCGCGTTGTTTGTCCAGTTATTGACATCATACATGACGAAACGTTCGCCTACATTAAGAGTTTCGAACTTCATTGGGGTGCCTTCAATTGGGAACTTCATTTTCGCTGGTTTCCTATTGGCGAAAAGGAGTTAAGAAGAAGGAAGGGCGACGTCACACTACCGTTCAAGTAAATATAATGCTTAATAGTGTTCTACCACGAACTATCTCATGACGTCACACCCTCCTATCTCTTACCTTGGTTTTTGGCGACCATATTGGAAGTCGTCAGCTCATGCAGGCCATACAATTTTGACTATAGAGAGCTTTCAGATGGGATAGTAGTACGTCACACCCTCCCGATTCCTACCGCTTTTCTGGTCTCAGCTTCATTCCTGCTTTATACCCACCAATATGGCAGCGTAAATTATGTCACGAGAGTCAGCTCCTCCTCCAACTGAAAGCTCTCTATACCAATGTTGACGTCATGTCCCCGTAGCTCCTCCCCTCCCAGTTACCACTCTATATCTTCGTGGACGTTTGGATATTAATCCATAATTATGTAACTAGGTCTCCTGTCATGGCTGGAGGTCTTTTTGCCATCGATAGGAAGTACTTTGAAGAGATGGGAACGTATGACGAAGGAATGGATATTTGGGGCGGGGAAAATTTAGAAATGTCTTTCAGGGTTAGTGACTTACTCGAGGCTTATTGTAACCAGTAAAAAGTGAACTTGCTGTGCGTCATCATAACAGATATGGCAGTGTGGAGGGTCAGTAGAGATAGTTCCTTGTTCTCACGTTGGCCATGTTTTTCGACGTTCCTCGCCCTATAAGTTTCCCGGACATGGTGGAATTGGGTCTATTCTCTATTCCAACTTGGCCCGAGTTGCCGAAGTTTGGATGGATGACTACAAAGATTTCTTTTACACTTTGAACTATGGTAAGTAACTTAAGAACAATCCTTTAAGGTGAGTATGTGTACTTTAATTTATTACGCAAATTTAGAAGCTGCGAAAGTGCGTCCCAATTTAAATGTAACTAATCGTTTGAAACTACGAGAAAGGTTAAAGTGCCAAAATTTTAAATGGTATTTGGACAATGTCTGGCCGGAGCATTTTTTACCAACAGAAAGCCGATTTTTCGGAAAGGTAAGGCCCACGTGCACGGTTTGATTTTCGGAAGTTATTTGGGAAAAATTTAAAAATACGGTTTTAAAAACTATGCCTAGTAGATTAGAAACGAAGAAAATTTAAAATGTATCAATCGGCCCTTGAGTAAGACGGGTGTCAGGCAAACAGTAGGCAAAGTACCTGTTAAGGAATGCGTCATTGAAGTTTACCCGCAACAGGTACCGGAAGTTTAATAAATAAATAAATAAATGTAGTAGGCCTAAATTATTTTGTTTTGGGTATAAAGTGCTTCGTTTACACCAGAGAGGGTAAAATAATGTCCGACGAGTCAGTTTGCTTAGATTCTCCGGAGGGAAAAGTAGATACGAATGTTGTCATGTTGGCTTGCATTGAAATCAAGAGACAAAACTGGAAATACGATCCATGGGTAAGTAAATCATTTTGTGTAAGTTTTATTGTGAACTGAATATAATGTGCAATGTAGAAAAAAACACTTCGTCACCAGTCTACTAATTTGTGTCTGGATTTACCAAGTAAACAAAGCCCGGATGGCTTAACTCTACAAAAATGTAACGGTGGACGATCTCAAGAATGGGTTCTCGAACCCGTTGAGTGGTCGCCATTCGAATGGAAGAAACAATCTAAAATAGGGCGTTAAGTAATATTCGACACGTCTGTCGTGTTTACGTCAGAGGACACGTGGGTAACGAAAGAGAAACAAACGCGCTTTGATAAGGAGAATTTGATGTGTACTGTTCAATAAAGATCATTTTTTACGTTTTAATACTGTATCATGTTTCATGAAGTACGAAAAGTACTACCGCGCTCCCATTTGGTTTGTGGATCTATTATGCCAATGAGGATTCATGCTATTGTCGCGCGTCTATTGGGCTAAAGGTTAGTTACAATCATATACTTAATAAGTTAATAAGTACTCCGCGATTAACGTAAATAGCGACTAGGGTAGGGATGGCCTCCATTTTTCAAGATGGCGGCGGATTACAAAAATATTTCTTAATTATCATCTACTAGTTAAGAATAACGTCCCTGCGAAATTTCAACTTCCTAGGTAAAGCGGTTCGGTCTGGGCGTTAAATTATAAGTCAGTCATGATATAATTGTGGATGGAGCTAAAAAGGAAGTGTTAATCTTTCCGCATTCCCAAAATAGGCGGCTTCTTTGGCGTCTGTTTCCGGTACCATTTTTCCGCATTCTCCAATCTGTCTGGGGAATACTAAATTCTTGGGGAAAACCCTCCTGAAGGTGGTTCCCAACCCGTTGGTATGTAGTATCTGCACTGTTAAAACGGCATCCTTGAAGTTTAGCGAGTTTCGCATCTGGGAAACCCCACCGCGTCGGCGCCCTGTCTTCAAAGGTGCCGCTGAGCGCGCGCGTTCCCTCCGAATACCGTGGAATCCCTGTGGAGTATATATTTGGAAATATTGTTAGTTGACCGTAAAACCCTATAAGAAGTTGATGATTTAGGCCTTCGCGTTAGAGACAAGTTTAACGGGAATTTTGCAAATAACAGTATTTTTATTTTTTTTTATATAAAAATAATAAATTTTTATCGTAATGGTGGAATTCATAAACGTCGGACGAAACGAAATTTATTACTATTATTATATTGCGCGCAACTCCCTGCCTTTGTCTGTACTAAATAAGTGTTCTGTTGCACCCTGAAAAATTAAAATGCTAAAAGCTCATTTTTTATTTGTTCGCCTTAATTACTTGACATGGATAAGTTTTTACGAGAACATATTCTATACAATTTCGTACGTGAAAATTTAAGCTCAATTATCTCGAAACTCCGATTTATAGCCGTTTTTGTTGTAAAATTTCTAATCATAACGAATGTTTGAACTACGCGATTAAATCCCAATTTCCCATATCGATTAAACTTAATTTGAAACTGCAATACGTATGATAATTTCTACTTTCTGGCCCTTTGTGGGTTTGAAAAAGTGTCACGGATTGTGTATAAATGCAGTTTTTTAAGGACTGCGAAGCAAAACTCGTTTTTGTATATTCTATATATACACTGTTACAACATATTAAATTGCTAATTAAAGCATTCCATGTATTAATACTAGTGTTTATGACGATAATGAGTTAAAAATGAACTTTTCTAATTTCAAAGAAAAATACAAGCATCTGCTGTATTATGAGCCAATTCACGTCTTCTTCCCAGTGCCAAGCAGAGGGGACGGGGTCGACGCCATTCAGTGATAAAAGACAGCTTCTCATATCACACGACGCGAGCAAGTTTCAACGAAGTTTACTTTTTGTTTTTATATCTATATACTTTTGTTTATACTTCACAAATGTACTATAGAATAAATAAATTGTTCGTCGATTTAATGAATCTCAATTTTATTCCTTAAATTCTTGTCAATTAAGTTACAGGCATATATAGAATTTTAAAATTGATTAATTAGATTAAAATGGATTGGGAATATGGATTAATTAGAGGTTCCCGGTAATCACTTTAGCACTGTTAAAGGCAGCGCGTCGAGGGGCTATTCACTAATGAAAATTTTCTTTTAATGGTGATTTTTATTCATGCTTTAAAAAAGGATAGGGTTTCATTGGTGATTTAAAATGTATGGGGATTAATGGTTGCGTCTGCATTACGAGTAATAATCGAGGGGCTACTCACTAAAAACTAGCTAGCGATTTTGAACGGGATTGGGATTATGGGTAACTTAGGGGCTACGGGTTAATATTATTTTACCATATACGTAGTTACATATTTTCTGTCATCAAAAACATGATAAAATTCTGCTAGACATTCGTGTAAGCAATAGATAGTTCATAAATTGCCGCTAGGGGCGCTGTATACGTAGTTACGTATTTACTGACATATAAACCATGATAAAATTCTGCTAGACATTCGTGTAAGCAATAGATAGTTCATAAATTTCCGCTAGGGGCGCTGTATGCGTAGTTACGTATTTACTGACATCTAAAACATGATAAAATTCTGCTAGACATTCTTGTAAGCAATAGATAGTTCATAAATTGCCGCTAGGGGCGCTGTATACGTAGTTACGTATTTACTGACATCTAATACATGAACAAATTTGCCGCTAGGGGCGCTGTCTATATATTATATAGGCCTAACGGTGTGTTCTCTTATTTGAATTAGCGCCCACATCACACTTCGAAGCGCCCCCAACGACGGAATTTACTATAAAACTCGGACGCCACTTGTGCAGATTTCTTTTCTCTCTGCGCTCGCGACCAGTCAACATCGTTCCTTGATCAGCTCCACGTAATCCTGACTTTCGAAGGCAGTATTAGATGGAAAGCCACGTTTTACGCCGATGTTGGGACTAGACTCTAAGCTCTCCGCCATTGAATGTCCATTGGAACATTGAAACCAACAGGAAAGGTTAAGCCTACTACGGTATGTGTGTTTAAGGCTTTTAATAATCCAAAGCCATCCAGCTAGCATTTTATTATTTCATTTAATCCTAGAGTTTAAATTATTTAGGTAGAATTAATTGTTAGTTAATTATGTTTATTTATTGAAAATTAAGTACAATATGAAGAAATTTCCAGACACGAGGTCAGTTAGACAAGGCTTAATTTAGAACATCTTAAATCTAGTACTTCGGCTTATTTTAGGGGAAATTAAATTCCACATTTATGTAAATAATAAACCTCGACTGTTTGCAAATTAGGTCTCATTTAACGGCGCGAAACTAAATTAAGTCTCGAGTATAGATTTAACGGGGCGAGACTAAGTTGCACTAGGCTGGGCTAAACCTTTAAAGAAATTTATCCGGGCCTGGAACTAATCTCTAAGCTTTTACTTTATGCCGGCATTTTAATTTAAGTTAATTTACGCGCAAAAGTTCAAAAATACCCTCGTTATTTTAAATATTTGAGATTTTAAAATATCTTTATGGCGGTATTTAATACTTTAAATTAATTAGGGTTAATTGATAGTAAATTATTGTGAATTAGTGCAAATTAAGTTATTTTAAATATTTGAGATTTTAAAATTTCTTTATGGCGGTATTTAATTAAATACTTTAAATTAATTAGGGTTAATTGATAGTAAATTAGTGCAAATTAAGTCCTTTTAATAATCCTATTATGAGAGCCGTGAACGCAAAGTTAAGGCTTGAGATTCTTAATTTTTTCTTAGGGGAATATTTTACTTAGCTTTTTCATAAATTATTTTAATCTATGATTCTGTTTCCGTAAATCATAATTTTGCTTGGACCTTAAAGCAACCCTTAATTCTGGTTTGGAAAGGGTTAAATATTTAGTGCGATTCTTAAATTTTTCTCAAGGGAATATTTTCTTAAATTATTTTAATCTATGATTCTGTTTCCGTAAATCATAATTCTGCTAGGACCTTAAAGCAACCCTTAATTCTGGTTTGGAAAGGGTTAAATATTTAGTGCGATTCTTAAATTTTCTCAAGGGAATATTTTCTTAAATTATTTTAATCTAAGGTATTCTTTCCTTAATTATTATTTTGCTAGGACCTTCAAGTAGCCCTTTAATTCCGATTTGGTAATGGCTTAATATTTAGTGTGATTTTTATGGGAATATTTAACGAAATATTCCTTCAATAATTTACGGAAACATTACCAAAGTTTAAAATATTTTTTGTTAGGACCCCTTTAATTCTTACTAGGCAATGACTTAATATTTGTTATTAATATATTTTCATTTTTAGATTTGACTGATTTTCTTGGACATTCTGTTGCTGGTAATTCAGAGACGTTTCCTAGTAGATGATTTCAACCTTTGATAAACTCTGGAGTTCATCCGCTGTTAGAGACGCTCATTCCACTTGACATCTTCCTTGGATTTGCGATACAAGATGTTTTCAACCTGATGTGGCCTTGCAACCATTCTCTACAATTACTGGCGATGAACATAACCGAATCTAGAAAAATTCAAATTTTTATTAGAATTATACTTGCAACTACTTAGTTTCTTTCTACGCGTTCAAACTTCAATTTACGGCACACTTTATATTATTTTTTGTTGAAAATTTTTGTAAACACCTGATTTTTTTACTTTGTTTAATAAATTTTGCCTTAAACCACGTTTTTTGTTTTCTTGGAAATTATTTGATTAAGAGGGAAGGTTTGAATTTTTTAGCTCTAAACAGATAGCCTATTTTTGGGGACCCTCTTTTAGGCTTCTTTTAGCTTATATAAGAAGCTTAAATGATAAAAGGATCGATTTTTTTTAAAAATTAAAAAAAATAAGCTTAATTGCTTAAAAAAGTAAAAAAAAAGCCTAAAAAGGACCTCAAAAATACTACCGTAAGTCGAGACCCTAAAAAATTCAAACCATCCCTCATATCGAAAGTATTTCAAGAAAACAAATAACGTGAGCCAAGGTAAAAAGTTTTTATTGAGAAAAAAACGATTGAGGTGTTTACAAAAATTTTCAACAAAAAAATATTTAAAGCGTTCCATAAATTAAAATTTGACAGCGTAAAATTAAAAGGGGTAGGCTAGTTACCGTTTAAATTTAAGAATAAAATTGAGTTAATTAGCGGAAAAACTTCACGGTCCAATCAGTTTTAAGGCCTCGTGTTTCGAAAATCCAAGAAAGATGTCATCTGGAATGAGGGTCCTTAACATCGGATGAACTTCCAAGTCTACTTGATAACGTATCTGAATGACCAGCAACAGATTATCCAAGAAAATAATTCGTGTCTAAAAATTAAAATAAATTAATAACAAATATTAAGGCTATGCCAAATTGGAAATAAGTGCTACTTTTAGCCTAATAAAATAATAATTTACCGAAATAATCCCATACATTTAAACAATTAGCGAAATTCTGGCGATATATTGCTATGAAATTTTTTTAATAATCTAAGCTAAATTTCTTAAGCCTTGTTCAAATGTCTTAACCTCGTGGTCGTGGTTTATTTAATTTTAAAATTATTATTTAATAGACTGAATTTACGTAAATAATAATAATTAACTGCCTGTTTCATTAAAACTACTGAATTTATTAAAACAATAAGCTAATCATTATTAAAAGGCTTACATTTGCTGCGCATTGAGAAGTTTGTTCATTCCAACACGGCCTTGCTAAATTGACTCCAAAAGAACATTCAATGGCGGATAAGGGCTCTAGATTCTGGATTTATTCCTCGACGGCGAAAAGAAAAATGGCTGATCGTCGGCGAAGGGCCTGATTTCCAAGAGCAGCGCATGGAACTATCCTGACTCCACGATGCCAATCAAAGAAAGAAATTTCGGACGGTTGGTTACTCAAGAACAAAGGTCTCTCCCGCAAGATTACAGCCTCGTGGTGTTAAAAGCAGACGACACTAATTGGTATAAATCCAACCAAGGAGTAATACCGTTTTTCCGTTGGCGTATTCCATGGAGTAACTTTCTTGGAGCGAAAATGAAAGTTTCCTTAAAATTCCATAAAATTTGTCTTCTTTCTTGGTGCTGTTACGGTGAAAACAAATGGGCTTGACACCCACAGGGCCGGAAATGAGAAAACTTTCATATAGAACATCTGTCCCCTCCTTTGACTAGAAAATTTATAGGACCTTGTCCACTAGTGTGTGCAAAAACTCTAGTAGAACCACAGTTATGAACCCGCAAAGTTGGGTGTAATTATGGTGGGATGGGGGAGGCAAATAGGACCATTACATACTCAAAGGACATCCCCGTATCTCTAGTAGAACCAGAGTTATGAACCCCCAAAGTTGGGTGGAATGCTATTCCTATGGAGGGGGATATGTTTGTGAACATTTTGCTTAATTACTCGGCCCCTGTTTGTCGTAACCCTGGGTTTCTAATATGGTTGGATGGGGGGGGGGGTGCAAATAGGATTATAACATACTCAAAGGACAAAAAAGACTAACTCCTTTGACTAGAAAATTTATAGGACATTGTCCACTAGTGTGTGCAAAAACTCCGCGTATCTCTAGTAGAACCACAGTTATGAACCCCCAAAGTTGGGTGTAATTATGGTGGAAAGGGGGGAGGCAAATAGGACTATAACATAGTCAAAGGACACCCCCATATCTCTAGTAGAATCAGAGTTGTGAACCCAAAAAGTTGGGTGGAATGCTATTCCTATGTAGAGGGGATATGTTTGTGAACATTTTGCTTAATTACTCGGCCCCTGATTGTCGTAACCCTGGGTTTCTAATATGGTTGGATGGGGGGGCAAATAGGACTATAACATACTCAAAAGACAAAAACGACTTAACTCCTTTGACTAGAAAATTTATAGGACATTGTCCACTAGAGTGTGCAAAAATAGTATCGCGTGTTCATGGTTAAGCTATCAAAACTTTGGGAAAATTTATTTAGTTTTTAAAAATAGTATGGGACATTTTAAAATGTTGTGGCATGTGCTTATTTCCGGCCCTAGACACCCATATTTACACCAATAGATTTGTTAATTGAAAACATTTTAGAGAACTACAGTTCTGCCGTTAAAGGTTTTCTACTCGCTTCAGTTAAGGGCAATATACAGCCAATAACCAAAGCAACAAAAGTGCATTAGTTATTTAGAACTATGGAGTTCCAAATAACTACCATTATGTTTGGTAACCAATATATAAAATCAACTAAGGCTATGTTTTCTTCAAACAGACAATGGTAGCAATTAACAAACCTATTTTCCACTTGTAACTCTTAATTCCCATTCGGTTACGATAAAACTTTGGTATTTAATTTAAATTAGCCCTTAATATATAAATAAATTATTTACCTGCAAAGATCTCTTTAGCTACCGAAAGAGGCAAGAGCTTCCTTGAATCCGTGATTCCGTGGTGTCAACGTGGTCCCTTAAGCCTTGGTAATAGTAGCACCAGCTGGTGTCAACGTAGTCCCTTAAGCCTTGGTCGTAATTAACAGATGTATTTGGCACGGTTGACCATAAATTTTCCACTTGAAACGCTTAATTTTCGATCGGTTGCGATAAAAATTGGGTATTTAATCAAAATTAACCCTTAAAATATAAATAAAATCAAAATATTTACCAGCAAAGATCGCTCAGAAAATCACAGCATCTAGCTCCCACGGAAATCGCCCCGAAAAGAACCCAGAATGAATAGGCTTATTGGGTGCAAACATGGACCGCTAGATGGCGCTGCTGAAGTTAGGCAGACTTCAAAATATGGCGGGAGCGTGCGTTTCAATTCAATTTTACTGTTATTTTCTAATAAAATAATATATAATATTTTCTATAAAACAGCATAAAACACAATAAAACAGCATAAAACACAATAAAACAGCATAAATACACATTAATATTATAAATATTTATTACCTTTCTAAATATTTTGGAAATCTGAAGAAATAATTGTCACAATTAATTCTTGAATTGTCCCAAGCACGCGTAAAGCTACTTACCATGATTACTGAAGTGATTATGAATGGGAAAAGAAATTGAGTAGAAATAAATTAATCAACAAGATATTTTTAATTACTTAAGACTTAAAGATTTTGTTTTATTTTTATAAAAGTATAGCATTATACAAACACTTTATAATCATCCCATTAAGTTTTTATTTAAATACAACCTTTATAAAGGCAACAATTAAACAAGTATGAGAGTTAATTGACTGGAAGGATGAAATTAATTAATTAAACTATCTAGCAACATATTTTTTTATTAAGACGCTGTCACGTTGGAATCATTCCTCTATTCCTTTTGCGATCAGCCTGAGCTTTTCTATTATGGTTTCCATAGGCGCCCTTATGTTGTTCCTTTGACCTTCGAGCGTGTAATGTCTTATCATCTTGTCCTTGACCCTTAGGTTTACCCTGAACGTTTGTGAACTCCTTTTTAGGTTTATTAAAGTCCTTTCCCTTTCTAAATCCTCCGCTACCGGCAGCACCTCCAGCTTCACTGGCATCGTTGGACCTAAATTTTGCTGCTCCAAAAGAACTGGAGGACTGATGAGTGTCCGTATTACCATTCTTTAGTGGCTGTTGACCTATTTTGTGGTCCTGCTGATTGATTATTTAATTTTATGATAAGTAGGTTAAATTTCGTAAGTTCAGTTCATTTCAGTTCCTAGAGAAATGAAATAGCCAAATGAATGAGGAAACAAACTCTACTTACGTAATTAGGATTTGTGGGAAGTTCATCTTCTTCATCTATTTCTTCCTCATCTTCTTTAGTCCTTAACACTCGGGGGATTGTGAATTTCCTAGAACAATTACTTAATTTAAATCTTAAAGGATTTAAACTAATTAAAGAGAGCAAATCTTAAAGGATTTAAACTAATTAAAGAGAGCAAATCTTAAAGGATTTAAACTAATTAAAGAGAGCAAAGCTTAAAGGATTTAAACTAATTAAAGAGAGCAAATCTTAAAGGATTTAAACTTAACTAATTAAAGAGAGCAAATCTTAAAGGATTTAAACTAATTAAAGAGAGCAAATCTTAAAGGATTTAAACTAATTAAGAGAGCAAATCTTAAAGGATTTAAACTAATTAAGAGAGCAAATCTTAAAGGATTTAAACTAATTAAGAGAGCAAATCTTAAAGGATTTAAACTAATTAAGAGAGCAAATCTTAAAGGATTTAAACTAATTAAAGAGAGCAAATCTTAAAGGATTTAAACTAATTAAGAGAGCAAATCTTAAAGGATCTAAACTAATTAAGAGAGAAAATCTTAAAGGATTTAAACTAATTAAGAGAATAAAAATAAGTTAACATACTTTCCAAAAGCCACATCATCCCCAGGAGCTGTTGCATCAGCCCAAGCTGTAGTAGTTGTATCATCGTAAGTGTCATCATATTCGTCATCATAAGTAAACATGTCATCAGTTGCAGCTTCAAAGTCATCCTGTCTTTCTGTTACCGTAATTTCGAATTTTTTGTAGACTTCCTTGGCAGCGAGAACATCTTCTTTATCATTGAGTAACGAAGAAATGTCGCGATGTCCCGTCTTCCTTTAATAATAAATTAATAACAATTAAAAAAAATTAGTGAACAAATTTAAATTACCCATTATTTTTTGTTTGCTATTTTATAAAATAAGAATCAATTAAACTTAAATTACGCATTATTTTTTGTTTGCTATTTTATAAAATAAGAATCGACTTACTTTCCTTTATGAATTTTACTCGTGTCAACTTTCTCCCTGGAATAAACGTCAAATTCATCTCCATCAAAAACATTCTTTCTTTCTGATAACAATCCAGTGAAGGTTGGTTTCGATTTGGCAAAAGATGAAGTTTGTTTTGGTCTGACACTTGGCCTTTTAATTAAACCAAAAAATTAATTAACCATCCCCAATTAATGATTTAGTTCAAAACTGATCACAGTTTTAACTAATTAAAGTTAATTACTGGTAAACTGCTGAATTTCGATCTAAACTAGCGAGGCAACTTGGAAGACTATTTTCTAATAAAGCATTGATAACTTTTTCCGATTCAAAGTTATAATATTCAAGGCACGACTGCAAATGTTTTGAAATTAATTAATTGTTATTAATAATTAATTAATTAAATAAATTCAATTAAAAACCAAACAATTTTTTATACTCGAATAAATCCGCGTCCGATATCAGGAAAGAAATCCTGAATATTAGACATGAGTGATTCTAGTTCAACACCATCAACTTGAACTTGCGGATTTGCCGTTGCTCCCAATAAAGAGTAGTCCTCCGTGAGTGACGCGCTTTCCTCAGCCTAATTAAAGGGAAAACTTAATAATTAAAAATATATCTAATTAAAGCAAGGAATAGTTCAGGTAACATAACTGATTATACCTTAATTAAAAGAACGGCTGCTTTTTCTAACTATAATTATTATTATAACTAAATATTAATTAAAAAAAGTAAAATAAATGATCTCTCATTATTAATTAGTACATTTAATTAGTCTTAAAAACAATCAAGGTCTACTGCGCCCCCTATTGGATTAGTGGCGTCTGCTAGCCCGAACCCTTACCTCTCTAAGCCTGTAAGAATTCAACCAATGGCGTATGGGGCAGTTGATTTTTTTAAGACTAATTAAATGCACTAATTATTTTGTAATTAGAGATCATTTATTTATTCCTTTTTAAAAAGGCCATTCTTTTAAGGTAAAATGTTACGTTACTTGAACCTTTGTTTTAAGCTACACGCGGACTTACTTTTGAAAACTTCCGCTGTTCCTTTTTCTTTAAAGCAAAATAGAGCGGGCTAGCTTCATTTGTATCTGACTTTCCCATAATTACTCTAATACTATTTTGTATAAATGATGTCCTAGTTTCGTCTCTAATTATATTCAAAGTTAATTAATTAATAAATTTAAACAGATAATAATTATAATTGTACCCCCCCCCCATATAGTAGTAAAATTAAAGGACTATACACTTACACTTGACATTTTGTTTGGCATATCATATCAACATCATCCTCAAAAGGAAAATTAACTTCATAATCACAGATAAAGCTAATTAAAAATAATCCTAATTATTATTTACAATGTTAAATAACACTTCAATCAGAAAACATTAATAATAATTACCTTTTTTCACTCAAACAAGTGCAGAGAACTTGGAGGAAATTATCAACGTTCACTTGGTTGTCATTTGAACTAAATATTAATTTGCAAAAGAAATAATTAAAATAGTTTATTTAAATAGAGTTAGTTAATTTAATTGTTGAACTGAACTGAACTGAACTTAAAAAAAAACTGAATTACTCTGAGTCTAGGATTGGTTGCAGACAAGTTGAAAATATGATATCGCGGAATAGTTTCAAAATTGACACTTTTGCCATTGAAATTCTATTTAATAATAATTTGGCCATTCTAAAATTAAATTAATTAATTTTAATTTGAATTAAAATTAATTATAATTAATTCAAAGAATGAGGTATTTGAAATACTTTGAATTTTGGGGTTCATTTTCCATGATTCCTTTCAGATAATCTTCCAAAACTGGGAAAACCTTTTCGTAAAACGCGGCTATTCTGTAAATGATTAATAAGGATTAACTAATTAACTAATTAAGTCGGATTAAAATAAAATAAAATTAATATCTGACCTAATTTCAAAATTATGGCCGCGAAAAGTACTAGAAATGGTGGGAAAAACATCTATTAAGGCACCAATGGTCATGGAAATTTCCACCACATCCATAACCGCTTCTTTAACATCTTTGAACTCGCGTAATGCAATTTTGGCTTTTTCTTCTCTGGCATTGGGAGATTTTAGTTCAAACCAGTTCTCTGAATTGCTTTTACTCGATAAACCAAGACTGACTTCTATATTTTCCAATGTCTAATAAAATGACCAAGAAATATTTCAGTTTCTATTTTAATTCCCCTGAATATATATTAAGTGAATTTTCCCATGAATATATTTTTCTAGTAATTTTCCCATGAATATATTTCTAGTCATTTTCCCATGAATGTATTTCTAGTACATTTTCCCATGAATATATTTCTAGTCATTTTCCCATGAATATATTTCTAATAAATTTTCCCATGAATATATTTCTAGTCATTTTCCCATGAATATTTTTTCTAGTTATTTTCCCATGAATATTTTTTCTAGTTATTTTCCCATGTGAATATTTTTTCTAGTCATTTTCCCATGTGAATATTTTTTCTAGTTATTTTCCCATGAATATTTTTTCTAGTTATTTTCCCATGTGAATATTTTTTCTAGTCATTTTCCCATGTGAATATTTTTTCTAGTCATTTTCCCATGTGAATATTTTTTCTAGTTATTTTCCCATGAATATTTTTTCTAGTTATTTTCCCATGTGAATATTTTTTCTAGTCATTTTCCCATGTGAATATTTTTTCTAGTTATTTTCCCATGTGAATATTTTTTCTAGTCATTTTCCCATGTGAATATTTTTTCTAGTTATTTTCCCATGAATATTTTTTCTAGTTATTTTCCCATGTGAATATTTTTCTAGTCATTTTCCCATGTGAATATTTTTTCTAGTCATTTTCCCATGTGAATATTTTTTCTAGTCATTTTCCCATGAATATTTTTTCTAGTCATTTTCCCATGAATATTTCTAGTCATTTTCCCATGAACATATTTCTAGTACATTTTCCCATGAATATATTTCTAGTCATTTTCTCATGAATAAATTTTTCAAGTCATTTTCCCATGAATAAATTTTTCTAGTCATTTTCCCATGAATAAATTTTTCTAGTCATTTTCCATGAGTTGCAAATGTCAAATTGTCTTTTTAAACTAAAAAATTTTTTTTCTAGACTTCCCCTAACATTTTTGGCCCTTTATTAAATTCCCTGACCCTTTATTAAATTCCCCCGACTTTCCCTGGCCCTTTATTAAATTCCCTGACTTTCCCTGGCCCTTTATTAAATTCCCTGACTTTCCCTGACCCTTTAGCAACCCTGTTAATATACCAAAGAACATAAAATGTTTCCCTTACCTTAATAAAACCCATAATATTGGCGTTTAGATCATCAAAATATTTTGGCTGAATCGAGAAAACATTATCAACCATCTTATTCAAGATCGCTTGATTTTCCCTTCCATATAAAACGCACAAATCCAAAAGTGTAGGAATGTCAAACAAATATTCATCGTAAATAAGATCACCAAATACAGGAGGATTTATATGAGCATTCTAAAATTAATTAAAAAACTAAGTAATAGTTAAATATAATCAAAATTAGACACCTACCTTTGATTCTTTATAAGTAGACATCCTAACAAAAATTTTAAAGACTAAATCATGGATTTTTAACCAATCCTCTTTGACCTTTGACCAAATGGGATGTAAACCCTGATCTTCCATTGGATTATACAAGTCGTAACACCTTGGAGCGTTACATAAATAGGACTGAAGGGTCTTATGTACCGAATCATCGTAAGTCACTTGAGACCAAAATCTTTAATGATAAGTAATTATATAATATATACCATGCCTTAATTAATTAATTAATATCAAAGATCTTACTTGCTATGAGGTAGTTGTAACAACCACTTCAGGTTTTTTATAATGGAATAAGTGGAACAAAGCCATTCTTCAATAGCAGCATTGGCAAATTCAGCCGCTACTTTATATCTGCTAGGGTGTCCCTTACCATTGTGATCGGAAGCAGTCCATAAAGGTGGTGGGGTGTATGCTAAAAAGGTTTTTTTCGTGACAAATCCAGCGTGCTATAAAGTATCATAGGTTATTTATAATTTATCTAAACTTAAAAGGTTTAACAAACAAAGACATGCGCAAGTTCTAGTTACCAAAGCAGGAACTTTTTTGATATTTCCTTTTACAGTTTTAACTTCTTTAATGATTTCGTCCAGGGCAGGACCAGTAAAACCCTGGTTATATTTAAATTAAATGTCATTAATATATTAGACTTAACTTAAAAAAAAAACATAAGGGTTTATAAATAATAGGGAAATTTTGGCCCCAAGTTTCGGTTTCGATTTGGGGCTCTAAGCCTTGGCTCCTATCAAAACAAAAGTACACATGGCAAACATTTAATGATATTAAAAGACTTACGATAGAATTACGGCGTTCTTCGCTATTCCTTCTATTAGTTGCCATGATATTTTATAACTTAAAATAAATAATTACTACGGTATTTAGTTTTTAAGCTATAATAACAGATTTTTATTTCTGAAAAAGGAGACAACGTCGATTCGTCTTCCGCTGCTCCACTCCACTACTCAGGCTGGAGGATTGAACCCAGAGCTGGGCCGGCTCTGAACTGAATTGATCCCTCACCATGGAGCAGTATTAAAGGAGACTCAGCTAAAATAAAAGAATTATTACCGAAACTCTCATTTCCACTCTGGTAAAACTACTCCATGGAAAATCTACTAATATTATAGTTGGTCTTGACCAGGGCCGGAAATAAGAAAGATTTCTTATAGGACATGTGTCCAGTGACCCCCTGTTTGACTGGAAAATTTATAGGACATTGTCCACTGGAGTGTGCAAAAATAGTATCACATCTCCATAGTCAAGCTATCAAAACTTGGGAAACTTTATTGGTCAAACTGTCCAGTGACCCCCTTAGTTTTTGAAAAAAATATGGGACATTTTAAAATTTTATTGGATAATGTCCAGTGTCCTGTGCTTATTTCCGGCCCTGGGCCCTTGACTGCAGTGAGCGAATCAGAAGAATGAGCCGCGAAAATTTAAAAATATTTTTGGTGGCTGTTTGTAGAGAAGCGGCATGTCCCTGCTTCTGACTGTATTAGCCTCTATGACAATATAGCGAGGAGTGCCAACTTTCCATACTGAAAGTTGCGCTATCCTATTTCAAGAGATCAAACTATAAGATGGTGT
Source organism: Phalangium opilio (assembly GCF_054372755.1). Lineage (NCBI taxonomy): Eukaryota > Metazoa > Arthropoda > Arachnida > Opiliones > Phalangiidae > Phalangium > Phalangium opilio. The sequence continues at coordinate 4,410,455 of NW_028324151.1, forward strand.
GACTGACCCTCCCACAAATCGTGTTCATTTTGGAAATAAGTTAAAAGTTTATCGGTATATTTCGTTTTCAGCGCACGTCCGACCAAAACAAAGAACTAAACACTTCTTACTTTACAAACCAAGTAATTTAAAAAGGAGGGCGTGAGAATGTTTTATCTTAACACCACCTGCTCCTTGTTCAAAGCAGTTTATAAAGAATAGTATGAGAATATTTATGTTTGAGACCATCTGATCTTGTTTAATATTTAATACAATGTAGCGTATTTCTTCCGTGAAATCCATTTTCAAGTGGCATTGAAATGCAAAATCAATTTACGCAAAGCTTCTTACCACCGAATTAGGCACAGAAAGTGGAGAATTTTTTGGAATTTCACCAGACCTTTTAGAAATTACCAGAGACTCGGAAAGGCTTATGTTTATTTTTAAATGACTTACCTTATAGCCGGTTTCCGTATATACTCACGGTATTTTTTGTCATTAAAAACATTCCCACGTACATTCTGAGAACCCATAGTCGTTCGATAAAATTATAGATTACATTACTTTCGCACGAAGTCATTCGTGGACGTGAACCTGAATTAGTAATGCTAGGATACAAAGAGACACAAACCTTTGAGGTTAAGGCGAGGTTCGAAAATTTACTATTTTCAATAAATACGTAATTGAAAGTTTGATTTACAATGGTTGCCGGAAACGTGCATCTGATCGTCGCTGTTGAACAAGTAAATATATTTTTTTTGTATGTTTTTAACCACAATTATCATTGAAATCGTTTTTGAGGGCATCAATGGTTTCTTGGGTCACCGGGGTACCGTTTTAAAGGTTTTTAAGATCCTCAAGGTTACCTATAAGGCGTGGTATTTGGGGTCATCGCGGTTTTAAACCGAGGTCAAGGAGATTTTCAGCTCCGGCCACTAATCAGCTCTTTCATTTCTTTTGTTTACAGTGGCTACCTTGGTTGAAAATACTCGAAGGTCCAGATAAGAAATTGGAATTAAAGGGACCGATGCGAGAAATATTGGACCATATGTCGACTCGCATCGGATTCAACTATACTTTGAAACAACCTTTTGATCGCAAATGGGGATCGAAAAATAAGGACAATAATTACACAGGAATGATGGGAATGTTGGAGAGAAAGGTGATTTTAGTAAATTGATGATTAAATAAGGTAAAATTCACGCAATTACGTGTATAAAGGAAGCTGATTTAGCGCTGGGACCCTTCGCCACAACCGAAGAAAGGTTCGAAGTGGCGCATTTTTCGCCACCAATTTATTTGGATTCTATCGCAATTTTATCGAGGCAATCCATCTCGAAAGGTCGAGCGTTTAATTTAATGAATATTTTTACTTTAGAGGTGACATATTGGGTTTCTAAGTTGTTTCTTTTTCACTTTTACTTTAAAAAATTACGTATTTTATAATTTATAAGCTCTGGATCGCTATAATTTTCACGTTGATGGCTGTGTGCTTTGTGGCTTTTCTCTTAAGGATATTTACCATTCCGAAGTATTCAATTTCAAGAACTATTGTTCAACTCTACTCATCGTTACTTGGCCAAAGTGAGTACCGAATACAAATCCCCTTTAGACTTTGAACCACGCCTCTCCCTGGTCACGTGTCAATGACGTATTTCAAATAAAATTTTACCAACCCGCCGATGTCCTTGATACAGACCCCTTAATTATCTTAACCTAGGCATTCGACTACCGCGTCAAAGTCACCTTAAATTACTCTTCGGATTCTGGTTATCTTTCGCCTTACTCATTTTAATCTGTTTCAACTGTCAAATCCAGTCAAGTCTCGTAACCTTAACGGCAAATAACATACAAAACTTTAATGACTTGATTAACACTGATATGATTCCCATCATCGAGTCTGGAGGTACGATCGAAGCGATAATAGAGCACGGCTCTGACCCCACGTCAATCGGTGTACGCCAACGACTGAACTCGAACCCTGACACCAGATTGACTTACAGAGATTTGCAATCCGAGCCCACTTTGATCAAAGTCTACCGACGATCCCACGTCATCGTAACGGAATCCTCAACCGTTCGATCTATTTTGTCAATTCAGGCGAAAAGGGATCGCGTTGATGCTAATAATGATCAGGAAGTCGATTGCGATTTTCACGTCAGTAAAGAAGCCTTTAATTTTTTCATCTTGGCAATGGCCGTTCGAAAGGATTTGGATATTAATTTGAGACGGGAAATGAGAAATAAGTAAGATATAATCAGGGATAGATTTAATTTTAGAAGTAGGAATGGAGATCAGTTGCTTTGGGTCAATTATTTTATAGATAGTGGGCAAACAACTGTGGCATTATAGTATTTTCTGCATTAGATGCTCCGATAACAAATTACTGGCAGCCCTGAAGTTAAGAAGCGGGGAAGGAAAAGTATCTAGCCCCTTTATAGCGCATTATCTAATATGCTAGAAAACGTTAAGCACGATACTTTTGCCATAATGGTGGGAGATCTTTTGTTGATAACGCTAGCAAAAACGATGTAAATTTAGATTTTATTTATATTAATGCAACGAATATTGCATGGCTTTCCACAGGACTGCAATGATAATGGAAAGTGGCGTAGTTATCCATTGGTTAAAGACATTCACAACCAACGCTACGGAGTGTTTAACCAGGGCTGATGAGAGAGTGGCCAACCGTGGCAAAAATGATCCAATACCGTTGAAGGCTTTTCACTCAACATTCGTGCTATGGGTTGTCGGAATGTTCGTATCTATCATGGGATTTGTCGCGGAAAGATGCCGTTTACCGTTCAGGTTGAATAAGGTCGAAGTTGCTCGAAGAAAAACGAGTAATTCGGAATCGGATTCCAGATGCAAGAGCGCAATTAGTTGCACCAGCGTTTTATCACCTGATTTCGAGATTCAACACGCGAAAACTCCATTCGTTTCGAAACAGAATTGACACGTTCCGTGTTTGAAGACTTAACATGGTTGCCACGAAATTTTCAGATTCAAAATCCATGACTTTTCCATGTTTTCCTTGATTTTTTTCTACGATTTTCCCTGACGTTTTTAGGCCCAAATATTATTGTTCTATATTTCGGTGTCTGGACCGTCAAACGTGATCTCGGTAAAACGGCGTTTAAATTGTTACCCACTGCATGACTATGTTGAAATTCTTATAATTCCCTGACTTTTCTCTAACCTTTTTGAAATTCCCTGACTTTTCCAGGTTTTCCCTTAACTATGCAAAAAAAGTTCATGTAAAATGCCTAATAAAATTATTATATTACAAATGTTTTGTTCTAATACATGGCATTAAACTATTTTTCTAAATTACTAGCTTCATCCAAGTTTGCCATATTTTCAGCAAAAAAAAAGGGGCGTAGCTTTGTAAAGCAATCATATTAAACGTGTGATAAAACATCGCGTAACTTCAAACTAAAACCATAAGTTCATAAGCTATGTTCACCATAAGTTTGTCACTGGTAACTTAGAAACTGGAGCTTGTCATGAAGTGATTGAAGTAGGTCATAGATTCGAGGTAAAGCGAGGAATGCCTGGTGAGGCGCTGCTGTCAAAGGCTTAGTAATGCAGACTAAATAGGACCTAGATGGAAGTCCTGCAAAATTAATTAACCACCGAGTGTAGAACTTCAATTCTCGCTTCCGTCGTTCTCGAACTAGTTATCTCGAGCTGTAAGTCTCTAGCATCACGAAGTACAGGAAGTGTCATACTTATATAACATATCTTATAAACTTATGTTAAAACTAACATTACTTGAAATTAATTTACTCTTGAAGAAAAACACACGTTTTTACTTTGATCGCTTGGTGGTATATAAGTAACATAAATTGATTTGCGTAGGCCCTATTTACTTCTGGCGTAGGACAATAGCGTGAGAAAGAAAAACCGATAGGAAATTTAGAATTTACAGCTTTTCTAGCACGTGAAGATCCCACGGTAATCGATACCAAGTATCTATTTCTAACACTTTCTTTTGTGTCTCTAGATTCTGGACTACTACATATCAAACCAAATTAAACCTGTTTGGTCTAACATTTTCATCAAGATTTTAGTTAAAAATGGTCTTGAATATGGTAGTCACGGTTTTCCAGGTTAGATTTAAGTGTTTATTAACTATTATTTTACTTAATTAAAGGGATAGTAGCGTATAAAATTTATAATTAAATTTTGGATCCAAACATTTTTTGTTTTTCCAAATGTTTCGAGAGAAATATTTATTGAGATTTAAATTATCTTTTGGGGCATATTGAGGAAAATGACACAGTTATGACGTCGATTTGTGACTTTAGTTAGACCAAACGTCAGTCGTGAGCCACCAAAATGTGACACAGTTACGTATGATGTCATCAACTAGTCAGCCTATTTAATTTTCCATTTTTAAATAACAAAGCTAACTTAAACGCTATTATTCCGTTTAAAATTAGTAAGAAAAGTTTGATTTTATCGCTTAGCTAATTTGCATTTTACAGTGGCTACCGTGGTTGGAAATACAAGAACACGATAATATTACAAGCTTGAAAGGTCCGATGTTTAAAGTTTTGCAACATTTAGTGGATAAAATAGGTTTCAAGTAAATACCGTTTCTGTTACAATTTTAAATTTAAAGGGATGCACCACGCGTCGTTATGTAGGGGGGGCGTGTCTAGAACTATATTTTGAAGTAGTAGTGGGGGTACTATTTCCTGGAGTAGTGATTGGGTAATTTCACGTGACTGTAAGCGTAAAACGGCTCACTGGGAGGATAGATTCAACGGAATTGCCGATGACCCATTCAAAATAGACTTTGCGCGTAAAAAAGGGGTAGACAACCATACAAGGGATACATTGCCGTCTCTGCGCAGTCTCATGGTACAAAATGACTACAGGGCAGGTGCCAAAAAGCGAGATGGAAGGCACAGTTTTACCCCCCTGTTTCCCTCTTAGATACATCTATGCAGTGATAACGCTACGAAATTCACGCATGCCCATTTGACCTCTATTTGATATAGGCCCCGCCCCTTAACACATTGTACATCGCTTTAAACATTTGATTTTCACATCACATTTCATTACATAGTTACACGATGAAGAGACCACCCGATCAACTATGGGGTTACGAAAATTCGGACGGAACGTTTACTGGGATGATGGGAATGTTACATAGAAATGTGGGTTAATCATTCTTAATTAAACTTAAGTAAAAATTATTTCTTTTTTTTTTAAAGGAAGCTGATTTAGCTTTGGGTCCCTTTTCCTACTCTCAAGATCGTACAAAGGTCGCCGTCTTCACGAGTCCAATTCACATGGATTCGGTCGTAATTTTAAGCAAGAAATCCGCAACCAAAAAGATGCAATTAAAGATTTTGAACATTTTCACTTGGGAGGTTAAAAATAAAGTTTTTCGTTCATTTTGGCTGCACGATTGCAACCCTTTTTCTGATATAACTAAACCAGGGATAGATTTAATTTAATTTTAGAAGTAGGAATGGAGAACGGTTTGTATTTACTTCAGTTATTCCGACTCATAGACCACCCAGTATAGAGCCCTTCCCTCCAACACGTAACGAAAAGTTTAAATTATCTTATTGGCTCACTTAAACTACGTTTTGATGACGTTGCTGACGGGGACGGCGAAAAATAGTGACGTAATTCCTTTCTTCCCCTTCCCCCCGTCCCGTGGAAGGGGGTCCGGAACTTTGACGCTCGCCCACATTACTCTATTCTCCATTCCTACTTCTAAAATTAAATCTATCCCTGACTAAAGTATTAACTAACTCGTCATCTTTTTTAGTTGTGGTTATCTTTTTTCTCCTCTTTCATTTTCATCTGTTTGGCTTCCGCGGTTTTGAGACAAATCCGGCCACCGAAAAAGACAGTTTGGAAAGCTAATTTCATGTTCTACACTACCTCCATGGGTCAAAGTAAATTGGGGATGCGTAAAAATGTTTCAATAATTATATTTGTATTATTATATTCTAGGCGTAGCGATTATACCAAAAGAAAATTTCTTAAAAACGCTGTTCGCGTTTTGGCTTGGACTTTCAACGCTAATGGGGCTTGCATTTAATTGCCAAGTTTTATCGAGTTTAGTATTATCGCCCGAGAAAAACTGCGATTCGTTGGAAGACATTGTACAATCGAAAATGATACCGATAGTCGAAAAGGGAGCAGTTATAGAATCAATATTATATGTAGATTTTTCTATATTTAACGTTAATCTCATCATAAGTTCATAAGATATGTTCCATAATAAGTTTGTCACTGGTTACAAACTGGAGCTTGTCATGAAGTGAGGGAGGTAGGTAAAGCGACGCCTGGTGAGGCGCTGTCAAAGGCTTAGTAAACCAGACTGAATAGTGAATAGGAAGATGGACTGCAAAATTGACCGAGTGTAGGACTTCAATTCTCGCTTGTCTTTCTCACTCGAACTAGCTCGAGCTGCAAGTCTCTACCATTACGAAGTATAGGAAGTGTCATACTTATGGAACATATCTCATAAAATTGTGACGAGACTAGAGTAATGTCAGTTCTACATACGCAAACGTCATACCCTTCTATCTCTTAGCTCAGTGTCATCCCCCCAACCAGGCGCGTACAGTATCCCCTCTTACAAAAGCGCGCCTAGAGGGAGGGATACACAGTCTACTCCCCTCTCTACCGACGCTACTCTATTGTCAATTGGTCTTTAGCTCAAAATTGACGTAATTTTCAACGGTTTTGATTTGTTTATAGCATTCAGGCGACGAAATGATGCAGGAAGTATGGTCAAAAATTAATAATGAAGGGGAACGCTTAAGCATAAACGAACTGCAATCTCAATCAACACTGCGAAAAATCTGCTCTAAAAAACACGTAGTAATCACGGAAAAATCAAGCAGCATGGCTTTAACTAGTTTAGAAAACAACACGGAAAATTGTAACTTTCACATCAGTCAACCACTGTCAGTTGGAAATTTGGTTATGGCTATGACAATGAGGAAATACCTCGATAACGATTTAAAGAAGGAAATAGTTTTAAAGTAAGATTGAAGATAGATCAATATTTATCCGTTTACAAGTATTTTTCACATTACATAGAACATCATCCCTAATGCAAAGTGGTTTGGTAGCTAAGTGGTTAGAAGAATATACCTTGACTTCAACAATTACTTTAAACTCTGGCTCAATACCTGACCCAATTGGCCTCCTTAATGCCATTACCATATCGGCATTTGAAGAGACCTTCACTGCTTGGTTAATAGGCCTTTCAATCTCTTTCTTATGTTATGTGTTTGAGCTCATTATTTATCGGGGTTATTTACTTAAGTATTGTTACTATAAGAAAAGATTACGTCGTCGTGAAAACCGATTAAGCACTAATTAATTTAACACACTAATGACATTTAAATTTTAATCTATTTTATGCAACAAAAAAACTTGGTTTCTTACACTTTAGTGTAATCTTCAACTAATAAATTTTTAAATCTTCTTAATTTAACAATAATCTTACCAGAATCCGTTTGCTCTATCTTGTTAATAACGACTCTGGCAACTTGTAGAAATTCCGGATTCAAACTTGAAGGGCCAATGATTAAATCCACTTCATCTCCAACATGAGCTTGGTAGCTTTTTTTCAATGCTTTTTTACCATTTACATAGATTTTAGAGTCATAAAACTCCTCTTCTATCTTAGCTTTAGGAATTCCAAGTCCCGCTTTTAATACACCATCAATTCGTAGCGAATTTAAGTTCGCGTTTATATCTTTGTAGTCTTTCACACCAGGAAGTTCATCATCTTGGGCTTCATCTTGATTTTCATCATCTGATTCATCATCACTCAGGGTGTCAGCTCTTTTCGAACTGTTTTTCCCTTTTTTACTTTTAAAACGAATAAAATAAAGTTGCAGAGGCGGCGAAACAGTAGTCGCGTTAAGCCTATTTTGATCTATTTTCATCATCGCGCAATTAAAGGCGCGACAAGGCCTAGGCAAAATGTTCATAGTGTTTTCAACACTTGAATATCGGTTAACTTTCGCAATTAATGATAGCCTACAGTTTAAACTGATTACTGAACGCATTTTTCCAAATAAATTTACCGCCATACCGATTAAATTCAATTAAAAACTTATTAGATACCGGATAAACGCGCACGTGACTTTTGACGATTTAAATAAGAGCAGCGAAAAAGTAGCAGACGTCAAAGTAGACAGCTTTAAACGATGAAGAGGGCTGTCCATAATCAGGCTGGGAAATAGCACACTTCCTCTGGTCCAAAACCAGTTTATTAATTGCTTGGACTAGTTTTTTAATTCAAAAAGTGGGGGTTACTGTTCCTCGGGACCAGTTTATTAATTGCAAATCTATTGGAGAACAAAGGCTGGGACCAGTCCGGAGACCAGTCCGGAGACCAGTTAATTATTTCGGGGACTAGTGGGGTCACTGGTCCCCAAGGTTCGTAAAGAAAGCGCTAGTTTAAAAAATATCCTTATTTCCCAGCCTGGTCCATAATAGGGAATGCTTTAAGGAGCCCAAGCAGACGACATTCTCCACACGGTTTTGTTTGTAAAGTTTGCCGGTACAAATACAACTTTGTTATTCAAAATAATAGCGTTTAGTTGCAATATTTTTGCAAATTATCTATTAAACATGGCTGGAGAAGTAATTGTAGATGCTTTACCATATATTGATCAAGGTTATGAAGATCCAGGTGTTCGGGAAGCTGTAAGTTTTAGTTAAACATTTTCGTTGACCAAGGCTTAGGGTATAAATTAACGTTATGTTATTGTTCTTGAAGGTTTTAGCTATGGTTGAAGAAGAGACTAGAAGATATAGACCGACTAAAAATTATCTAGAACAATTACCACCTATAAATATGCATAGTTTTGAGGTAAGATTCTGACAGAGAATTAATAAAATCACTTTTATTGAATGATCTTGGAAACACTGATTTGATAGACAGAAACTATGAAAGCCGAGTTTGAGCGGCTTCAAGCCAGACAACCAATGGAAATGATGAGTATGAAACGTTACGAGCTACCTCAACCCCCAGCTGGGAAAATGACGGACATTGCAGCTTGGACGGAATGTGTAGAAAATTCCTTGGCTCAATTAGAACATCAAGGAACGAGAATTGCTAATTTAGAGTTAATGTCTATGTATGGATGCGAAGCTTGGAAAGGATATAACAATCTTCTGGGTCAAATGATGACTCAAGCTCAAAAGCAACTTCAGGAGCTGAGAAGACAAATCCAAGATGTAAATTGGCAAAGAAAGTCCAAACAAACCGAAGCTGGGGAAAAGTTATACTCGTTAGAATCAAGGTATAAAAATGGTCCTTCCTTGGTAATAAATATTAAGTTATTAATTATAATTAAAATTTTATTTCAGTTGGGTCGGTCTAGTCAGTAAAAACTATGAAATTGAAAGAGTTTGCGCTGAATTAGAAAAAAGAGTCGGGTTGCTTGAACAAGAAATTCAAAAGAAGAAAAAGAAAACTGATGATCCTTAAAATATTTAATTTTCATATATGTATTTTAAATAAAAACTTTTTTATTTTAATTGAGGAGTCTTAATCATTTGGTATTCTCTATTCCGTCAATTAGGCAAAACTAATTTCACTGGGAATAAGCTGGGAATAAAATTATTTCTTGGTAAAATCAAAAAACTGATTTATGTACTAAGAACGTCAGATCGTAGCTTTAGCCTCTAGTACCATCCTCGCATACTTTATTGAGAAACTTCGTCTGCTTAAATTTTGACTCCACCCACAAATTTCGATCTCTAGAAGTAGCTATATATACAGAATTTGTGGGTGGAGTCAAAATATAAGCAGACGAAGTTTCTCAATAAAGTATGCGAGGATGGGTAGTGAATTTGCTACGTTCAACGTTCTTCTTACATAAATCCGTTTTTGGTAAAATCCAATGAAGGAATAGACACAAGTGTAGGAACCTTCTAAAAATGTCCTCCTGAATTTTTAGGGGGGGAGGGGGGATGCTAGGAAAATCATTGCGCAATGCGCGCGTCGAATTCAAACAAAAATTAAACACGGGAGAAATGATGGCACAAACAAAAATCAACATGGGAGAAATGAAGGCACAAACAAAAATTAACATGGGAGAAATGAAGGCACAAACAAAAATTAACATGGGAGAAATGAAGGCACAAGATTTATAAATTCTTCGCTGCTATTTTTCAAACCAGTCTATTAGCTACCTTAATTAAACCAATAATATAATCAATCAACAATAGGTAAAATTTTGTTGTACTACCTATTCATTACATTACATTATATTATCGACTTATGCCTATATATTTGATTTGTACATTGTCACCAGTTGGTATGGCTTGCTACGTTTTAAAAAGTAAAACAAGCCGGAAAGAACACCCAGTATAAAAAGCATGGCAATGATAACACCAATTATGATAACGTGCGTCTCTCGCTTCATCCGACCCTTCTTCATCTCCCCCTCCGAAAACGCGATCGGGTTCAGTTCAAATTGAACTATATTAGACACGTTCCCTTCATTTCCTTCCTCATCAAAGTACTTAAGTCCAAAGTAAAGATGAGTCACATTTTGAAATGAATCCTTGGGAAGTGACAGAGATATTTCCATTTGCGTACCGCCTTCCACTGGCAATAAAGTACCGTTAAGAAGGGACTGTGCGTTTATCTTGGTCTGTTCGGTGAAATGAAGACTGAGGTCGTCTTGTAGAGAGGACACGCGTAACTCCAACAAATCGGCTGAGAAAAACATCATGGAGGTTAAGTACTTCAGGGTACTTGACAATTGTAATTTGGAATAAGTTGGCCTTACCTATCCCCTCCCACAAATCGTCACCAGCCGCAGTCCAGCTCAAGGTGAAGTTAAACCCCTCATCGTCTCTGGTTACGTTGGAAATAGTCAGGTCAACTACAGTTGCCGGTGGTGTTACATCTTTTATCAGCAGAACAGAAACTATATTGGATATGTCTCCCTCGTTCTTGGCTTCGTCAATGTACCTCAACGCGATGAAAACCTGTTGTATCGCGGCAGTTGACGTTGCGTTATCACCTCTCTCAACAAATAGTTCTTCCGGAATAAGGAGAGTCGCTGCCGTTTGGACACCACCTTCCGTGGGAGAGATACTACCCTCGAGAAGGTATGAAATATTCGCCTTCCACTGATCCTCAAAATTTTCAAATAGGCTATCATGGTTGACGGACAATGCAATTTCGAGACGGCTCGCTGAAATATTTATACTAATTTAAAGCGACGTTTCAATCGAATTCGAAGAGCCCGTTCACCTACCGTTTCCACTAAAGAAATCATCTCCGGATGCCGTCCAAGTCAAAGACACTGTTCTGACACCACGTAGGAATGAGGAATTTTTCACGTCTAAATCTACAACTCTAGCTGGTTTGGTTGTATCCGGTAGATTAGGGGACCAGTTACGAACCACAATGACGCCCCCTTCGGACAACCGTTCAAACATGGAGTGCATTGGTACCATGTCATAGTCTTGGACATCGTCGGTTGAATCTATTGATCTTTTGCCGATTTTGTGTTCTTTTCTAATTCTTACATCTGACCCTCCAAAAACTTTGGCAGTAAACAAGTAACGCCCATTGGCGTTGAATTCGGTTAAAACACCAGTGTAAAAACCATCATCCGCAATACTGTCTCCCCCTGAAGCAATATATTTATGAAGTAATTAGATTTAGAAAGAGCCTCGTCGAGTTATACTTACCCTTGCCATCATCCGTCAAAGGAATCTCTATTGTGTCATCGGGTCCGTTAAACAACCCCGTAACAACACATCCGAGAACGTGTTGTTTTGCTTTATATATTTCGGCGTAAGCTTTGACAATAGTTTTCTTTCGAGCAAAATCAACATCAAAACCGTTCAAAAACGCCTTAACTATCACAGGTTTCACTTTGGAATCGGCGGGTGCTGATACCAAAAGTAATGAAATATCAACGTTTTCCGTGGGTTGCTTGCGAACAATGATTTTCCAAATGCCAGTCTACGATAATTATCACTGTGAGATAAAATGTACTTCAAACATAATGGTATCACTATACCTCGGCAGTTTCAAATTTATATTCCACGTGCTTTTCAGTGCCGGAGAATTTATCGCTGAACCGATCGAATTGTTTCCCAGTCGGACTGACCAGTTGTATATCAGGCCGGACATTGTAATTCCAACTGAAGCTAAAAACGGTATTCTTTCCAAGGTCTGAATCTAACGGAACGTCCAAAGTCAGTTCTTCGGAATCTCTGAATACCAATTTCTCGGATTTCACCTGAAGAATATTACTTAAGTACTTCGTGTTTGAAATGAAATATGTGGCCATACCTTCTGAGGTTTAAATTCAATGTCGGCTTGGGAAGCGGTAGCTTCCAAAATCTTGAAAGCCAGCTCGTCCACATTTGCTTCGGCGCTTTTTATGTCTTTGAAAATTGTAGCGGTTCCACCAGTCATAAGAGCCACTTTCTCCAACTTTTCCGAGGCATTAGTGCCATACGCTATGACATTCACCACAACCCCTTTCCGAATGATACTGGGTAATACAGATTCAATGGATGGCTCTACATTCTCTTCTCCGTCCGTGACCAAAAGTATCACCCCACCTTCCGCAACATCCGACGACAGAAGAACCTAAAACGCATTAAGTTTTTCTTTTACATTATGAAAACTCCAAATCTCAAAGTATCCCGTACCTCCAGGCCTGTTTGTAACCCTCTTCCAATAGCAGTAGCACCTCCGACTTGACTAGGTAACTGACTAGCTATAGCTCCTCTCGTTGCATTGGTAACTTTGGTCATCCTTTGCTTAATTATGGCGTTATTACTAAAAACAACAATACCCAACTCGCTACCATCCGGAGCAAATTTCAAGACATGTCTCGTTGTGGAACGATGTAGTAGTTGTATAGGAACCCCCTGTAAAATTTAACACACCTTAAATTTTTTCAAGGATCGAAGATGATTTTACGGATTAGGCATCTTACCTGCATGCTTCCTGATATGTCAAGCACCATTACGGTTTTCCCGCTAGATTTTACTGCGCGCAAGAAACGGAATTTTGGTATCGTATCTCTTGGAACTACTGAAGGGGGTACTCTATAAAATAAGTAATACAGTGTCAAAATTTATTCTAATTATATAATGTTGTGAAAATATACTCATTCTTAAAGTCGTCGTGGCTAGTGATAACCTCCCAAGTACTTTTAAATTGACACTTCAATTTATGCAGATTATCCGCTTTCTTGTTGTGTTGGGTTTCGTTGCAGAAGGAGTTTATCTACTCCAAATAATTTTACATTCTCATACCTTTTTCGAAGTACTTTGGTGAACTATAAGTACTTACCGAATCGTACGCGGTGGAGTACATGATTGAGGCTTCATCAGTGACGTAAATGCTATCAAGTATCTTGTATACGCAATTCTTCTCCTTGGATGGATCACATGGCATATTCTGTGCCAGGAAGTCACCCACTGAACCAATGTCTTTGGTACATGTCGAGGGATGAATCTACATGGCTCAAATCATCATTAGAAATATATATGTATATTTAATTAGACAATCTTACATTTCCTTCATCTATATAGTAGGTTTTTAAACGCGAATCATCTCTCGCAGCTTTAGGAGTAACGCTCTCGTCAAAGACCCCGTACCTGAACTTTGCCCATTCTTTGACGAACCTTTTATCTGCAATTGAAAGATAATTCAGATTGATTTTTTTATAGCATAAACATGTCGGTGTACTTACGAGGATGACCGTTGAGGCTTATATAATAGGGGTCGTTCATATTGAGCAAGTAATTGGGGGTCAATTCGATTCTTTCACCGGGTTCACCGCAATCTCCTGGTTGAACGGTTAATGGTTCGTCGTTTTCTTTATCGGTTATGATCACATGGCCATCCTCGGAGTAATCCTTCAGAGTTGCCGCGTATTGCGACTTAGGTGACCATGATGATGGAATAACCACAGTTACTTGTTCAAAGTAAACTGTCCCCTTGGTTGCAGTGTACAAAAAGGAAGAAGCGTTGGTCAGAAGTTCCTACAAATGACAATACAAGAAAAAAACATGACAATTACATAAATATGAATGAAAAATTATGCCACTTGTCCATTTTTTTCTTTGCCACACTAAAACTATATTTTTTCGTGAAAAAAAAAACTCTTTCAAATTCCAATCAAAATATTAAAGAACAAAAATGATTACCGTAATTGCTGTCAACAATCTATCATCTTCGTCAACTTCTTTTCCGATAGCCACGACAATATTTGAATATCCACCATCTATAGATACTGATATAATTGCCGAATTCCCCAGTGACAGGCACAAAACGAATGTTGTAAAGATCACCGCATTCATGTCTCTATTAGCTGCCAATTAATCTAGAGTTTTATTTCCACTACTCGGCTCCGTTTTAAATTATCCCTTCGGTTTTAGTTATCGAAACTAAAGACCGGTCTTTTATCAAGGTTGCCTTCTAATTTGATGAATAAGTATCACGTTTCGTGTGTCATTTCCTTCTAGCGAGGCAATTTTAAAGTAAAACCTTTGAAGAGCCTGACGGGTAATTACTTTAACGTTACTAACTGTTACGCAATGGTTACGAATTTAATTAAACAAGTAAGGTCTTTAATGCCGCCGCGTTGAATTTTGATATTAAGACATTTAGGAACTGCGGACGTTAATTTATTGCAATTTGAATATCGAATACCTTCTTTAAGACTGATAAAGAACGCTTTATAAATTTTAAAGGCTGTCAAGTTATCAGTTAAAGTTCAAAACGTGATTTTAGACTAGAGGGTTTAAGAAACTGAAACAAAAACTTGTACTGAAATCGTCTGGCACATTATACGCTCCCCACTGTAATTAACTTTTTAGTTTTAGTTACGTATTTGTCTAAAAAATTATTTAAAACTAAAATTTAAGAACTTAGTTACGTCTGGGATAGGAGACGTTTTTGTGCACATTTTTTGTTGTAATTTTCTTAAACTCTCTATTTATGGTACACCTACGCAAGTAATGCATACGCTGACAACTATTATTCATTATCTGTACACCGGTGTCTTTATAATAAAGGAAAATAGTTACGAGTACAACCAGATAAATATAATATCTATTTCTTATCACAGATACTGACTATACTTTAAGTCTAGCCAAAGGGAATTGACGATAAAAAATCTTATATAGTTCTAAATTAGATTCATAAAAAAAAGGTAAGGGTATACGGCTTGTTGAAAAAAAAAATAGCCGAAAGGGTTTTTAAGACATTTTGAAAACATAGCATTTTAACCCATAGTTTCTGTGAATTGAATTCAACAATATCCCTTTGCATTCAAGTATGATTCAAGGGAATTCCCCCCCCCCCCCAAAAAATTCTAAAATATTTAACTTCAATAACTTATAGATTTTCACGAAGTCTTTATAATATAATAGGGAGTGGCTCAAGGCTTATATGATGAAGTATTATAATTTCAAGTGAATCTCACAACTTCAGACGATTTATTAAAATATGCTCACGAATTCCTTAAACATTTATGCGAATTCAGTAAAAACTGTAAAAATTCAGTTTATTCATTCAGAATTTGACAAATTCAAAGAGAATTCACATAAAACTGTGTGTTTCAGGAGGTTAAAACCATTGGAAGGAAAAACTGGGATTTAATATATGTAGATATAATCATAAGATATGTTCCATAAGTTTGTCACTGGTTAATAAGAACTTGTCATGAAGTGACGTAGGTGAAACGTATAATAGATTCTGGTGAGACGCTGGCAAAGGTTTAGAACTGACTAAATAGGTATAGATGGACTGCAAAACCGCGTGACGTTCTCGAACTAGCTTGAGCTGTAAGTCTCTAGCATTACGAAGTATAGGTAGTGTCATATTTATGGAACATATCACTTATAAACTTATGATGATATCTAAGCATTTGATTTGTACATGGTCACCCGTTTATAATCATGGTTACGTTTAAGAAAGTAAAACAATCCAGCAAGTACACCTAACATAAACACTATCGTTATGATAACACCAATCGTGATTGTCTGCCCCTCTCGCTTCATCTGACTGTTCTTGATCTCCCGACTCTCCCCCTCCGAATACGCGATCGAGTTCAGTTCAAATTGAACTATATTAGACACATTCCCTTCATTTCCTTCCTCATCAAAGTACTTAAGTCCAAAGTAAAGTTGAGTCACATTTTGAAATAAATCCTTGGAAAGTGGCAGAGATATTTCCATTTGCGTACCACCTTCCACTGGCAATAAACTACCTTTAAGAAGGGAATCTGCGTTTATCTTCGTCTGTTCGGTGAAATTAACAATGAGATTGTCTTGTTGAGAGGACACGCGTAAGTCCAACAAATCGGCTGAGAAAAACACCATGGAGGTTAAGTACTTTAGGCTACTTGATAATTGTAATTTGGATTAAGTTGCGCTTACCTGTTCCCTCCCACAAATCATCACCAGCCGCTGTCCAGCGCAAGGTGAAGTTAAATCCTTCATCGTCTCTGCTTACGTTTGAAATAGTCAGGTCAACTACAGTTGCCGGTGGTGTGTCATCCTTTTTCAGCAGAACAGAAACTATATTGGAGGAAACGTTGGTCTGAAGGTCCTACAAGAGACAATAGGAGAAAAAGTATGACAATCACCAAGATATCAATGGAAAATTAAGAAAATTCAATTTCCCTTTCTAATAAATTACCGTTTTTGCTGTCAACATGCTTTCATCATCCTCAACTTCGTTTCCGATAGTCACGGCAATATTTGAATATCCACCATCTTCCGGAAGTGAAATAATTTCCGAATGTACCAGTGAGAGACCCAAAAGGAGCGTTAGAAAAATCACCACATTCATGGCTCTATTAGCAACAAATTAATTTAGTTTTAGTAATCGAAAATGAAGTAGCAAATTATCAGATAAACTTCAAACGCAATTCTAGAGAGTTTAAGAAAGTGTAATTAAGTTTGTTGCGCTAAAACGTCTTTGTCATGTTCTTTGCGTTAAGTATATTTTGCAAAATTAAAATTGTAGAGCACGAGTGCGAGGGCGTCTATCTCGAGTAAATATCTTACCTCTAAGGTAGTAAAAGTTCTTTTAATCGGGTTTTAGTCCATATCTATAACTCTCTATTACATACGCCCGCAATAGCAACTAATATTTATTATCTGTACAGCGGCGTCTTTGCAATACGGAAAATAGTTTTTTCCCATACATAAAATATCTATTTCTTATCACAGATAGTGACTATAAGTCTAGCCAAAGGTTTTAATAATTATATCGCTGACGATATAATTCATAAAAAGAGGTAAAGGTATACGGGATGTTGAATAAGTAGTCGAAATTGTTCTTTTAAGACAAGTATGTAAAACAATTGTATTTTAACCTATCGACTTAGTTAGCATACATTGATCAAATAAGATCATGATGATATTGGAAGGTTATGATCGAGTCAATTGGTTTCAGTGGCACCGAAATTTTTTTTTCACGTAGGCTAAAATTTAGGTGCCCCCTGGGCCTGAATTTCATCCCCAAAAATAGGGGGTTCCTTTGACTAAAAAAACATTTCTTCTACATGTTTACCCCCATTCGTCGTCACCGATTAGTTTATAAAAGGAACGTTTTGGGGAAATAAATGATACTAGTGATCAATTTGAAATAAAAGTATTTAATTTCCAATGAATCGTTTAAATCGTCTCACAACTGAACAAAAGTATCCTTGGCAGGGTTCCACTTTTAGAACCGCAGTTTGACTAGCTTCACTGTCCAATTGCGATGCCCCTACGGCTTTACAAATATATGAACCAGCATCACTGGGCTGGACATCCACAATCTTAAGCCTTCCGCCTTCTATATTAGCCCTCGTGGTCATTGGGTCTCCATCTGCCCTTAACCATTGAACTTGATATCTTTTTGGACCTTCGTCTCGACATCGGAAAATGGCGTTACCTCCTTGACATTTATACAGGCAAAAACCAATTAAGTTTAATATTTTTAATCTAATTTTTTACCAATCAAGAACTAACCCTGAATTATGGATTGTTCACCATCATAAACCTTTATATTCACATTGGAGACTCTATTGGGGTCATCTGCAGAATGGAGACGAGATTAGTTATTAATTAAGCCTATTTATGGCCAGGGATTTGAGGTTTTACCCATAAGAGGAGCGTATTTATATGGTGTAAAAGGGGACGGTGTTGTGGTGATTCTTTCTCTGTTAACTGGTGTGACGGGCTTGATAGGCCTTACTGATGTCCAAGGACAATACAGTTCGTCAGAGTTATCAGAACCGGGACAATCTTTACGACCATTACAGCGTAGATTGCGATTGATACATTTGGCACTACGACACTGAAAAGTGTTGGGTGGACAGGAAACTAACCAAAATACAAACATGTTATGATAATGTCAGTTGAAAAATGAGACATGATAAGAAGTTACCAGGAAGGACGCGTAGTTTGGCTCTCTTTTTGTACCCTTTACGGTTCGGAGCGCCGACCACGTGACAGATATAAATGCCACTATCATGTGGTTGGGCATATCTAATGGTTAACTCTCCCTGATGATCGCTGGTGAGTGATGGTAAAGCGCGGCCATCCTTACGGGCCCATTTCACCTCAAGTCTCCTCTTACCCTCATCCCGACATCTAAAGATCACCTTCTGTCCTTGCAAAACCGTCTGGTTTTTGTCGTATATCCTTACATCTACGTCTTTATCTGAAGGTTCAGATTTTCTTTCGTTACTTTTTAAATTTTACAAATCTGATGGTTTTATACAATCATACTCGTGCATTTTCCATTGGGTAATGGTGAAAATGGAGGTCGACATTTGCAAGAATAAACTGTAGGGTTTGACGGATTAATTTCGCAAAAGGCTTTCTTTCGCTCGCAAATTTCTTTGCCCTTTGCTTGGCATATATCTGTTACGAGTGTCAGTTAATTTTTTGTTGTAAATAATGCATTTTAAGTATATTTAACCGATGTACCTGCACATGCGCCATTTCTATCTCGAAATAGACCAATCGGACAATCGCACGTGAACCCGTTTTTGTTCGTATTATCCAATACGCACTTGGCGTTTTGGACAGCGCATTCTTTAAAACCTCTAGCTGCGCACGCGTCTGGTAGAGATGGAAAAAATAAATAAATATAAAATCATGTTCATGTTCAGGGGCACTTGATCAACGCTACTTTTCTATTTTATGAGATTTAACATTGAGTATTCGTACACCTAAGCTTTCAGTACGTTATCAAACGCTTGAAGTCTTACCAACACAAACTCCCTTGCTATCCGGATATGTATTGGCAGGGCAGTTGCAACTGTAAGTTGAAACCTCATTCGGGCTTACAGTACATACGGCGTTCAAAAGTGCGCAGACTTCATCGCCAGTACTTTGGCAAACATCTATGGAAATTTATCAAAATTTAATCAATATTGGTGTATGGTATAATCTCGTCGCACATCTCCAAGTGTCATCGTGTCGCTTCAACGTATGAACCCTATTGACCTCAATAAGCTAAGACACATTGTAAAGTTATGTGAAACTTACCAACACAAGAACCAGTGGTTTTAGATTTGGAGTATCCGTCGGTACATTGACAGTCATACAATAAAGGGTTAGACTCGTCTATTACGCAGGTAGCGTTCAATTTTGAACACTCTTTACTTCCATTAACAACACAAACATCTAAGCAACAAAACACGTTATTCATAAAAAAAATTTTAAATTATAAGTTTTTTCGCCTCAACCATACCAAAACACAGGCCATCAGCATCTAATAGCAGACCATCAGGACATTCGCACTTGAAAGTTGATGGTTCAACCCCCAAAATGCAAACTGCGTTCTTTTCGCTACAAATTTCGTTACCCAACAATTCGCAAGTATCTACATTAATTCCAGGATAAAATATCACCATCAAAGATTATAGGTTAACAACTAAACATACCCGAACAAATATCTTCCTCATTCTTTTCCAGACCGGTGGGACATACACAAGAAAATGATGATGGGTCATCAGACTTGACTTCGCAGATTGCATTAGACTTGTTGCAGATATCGTTACCCTTAATCGTGCATGCATCTAAGAGATTAATACTTAATTAAATGGTTCAGGACCGTAGAAATCTAGTAATATATACCCGCGCAAACTCCGTTGTCATCCATCGTGAATCCTTCATTACATTTGCAAGTGTATTTGGAACTATCTTGAGACATAGAACAAAAAATGTCCGTGCATTCGCAACTAATATCCAGAACACAATGCGCGTTATTTTTGGCGCATATTTCCTTCCCCTCTCGTTCGCAAACGTCCTCGCATTTACCGTTTTCACTTAAGACCAATCCCGGGTAACACTCACATTTATAAGTACTGTTATCGGAAGATTTGGGGACGCAAACGGCTTTAATGTCGGAACAATTATTATTTCCTTCGATTTCGCATATATCGACGCACTTCGAATCGGAATCAGGGAACAAACCAATGGGACATTGACAATAGTACGTTGAGTTATTAGTTTCATTAACGTGACATTCTGCATTAAGATTCTGACATTCAATATCCCCTTTCGCTTCGCAAATGTCGCCGCAAATGCCATCCTGATTTTCATAGTAACCAGCTGAGCATTCGCAGTAAAATGTAGTATTTTCCTGACTCGATACGACGCATTCGGCCTTAAGCTCTGAGCAGGCATTATCTCCCATTGTTCTACAAATATTTTCGCATGTTTGGGTATCATCTTCGAACAGCCCAACGGGACACTCGCAGTAATAGGTTGAGTTATCAGTTTTATTAACACGGCATTCAGCTTTGCGATCCTGGCATTCACTGTCACCTTTCACTCGACAAATATCACCGCATGTTTGGTTTTCATCTTCAAACAGCCCAGCGGGACATTCGCAGTAATAGGTTGAGTTGTCAGTTTCATCAACACGGCATTCTGCTCTAAAATCCTGGCATTCACTGTCACCTTTCACGCGACAAATATCACCACAAATTCGGTTTTCATCTTCAAATAGTCCGGATGGACACTCACAGTAAAAGGTTGAAGTATCAGTTTGATTAACACGGCATTCTGCTTTACGACTTTGACATTCACTGTCACCTTTCAATTCACAAATGTCACCGCAAATACCATCAGAATTTTCGTAGAAGCCTTTTGGACACTTGCAATAAAATGTAGAATTGTCCTGGTCCGATATGACGCATTCGGCTTTGAACTCCGAGCAGGATGTGTCTCCCTTGAGTGTGCAGATATCGACGCAAATTTGGTTGTCGTCTTCGAAGAGTCCGATGGGACACTGGCAACTAAAGTCGCTCTTGTCCTCGCTGTTCAAAATGCAAGTGGCGTTCTTAGTAGAGCAGATTTCATCACCAGCAATTTCACAGCCATCCAAACACATGCCGTCCATATCAGGCTCAAGCCCTTCGAGACATTGGCACGTGAACGTTGAATTGTCTTCTTCGTTTAAGGCACAGCTGGCTCGTAATGTTGCGCAGTGATTATCACCAATCAGCTCGCAAGAATCCACGCATTTACCTTCGTCGTTAAACGTAAGCTCAGATGAACACAAACAAGTAAAGGTTGAATTATCCTCGTCATTTACGTGGCAGTTAGCTCTTAATGTCGCGCAGTGACTATCGCCTTTTAGTTCACAAATGTTGGAGCATCTATCATCATCGTTGAAAGATAAACCAGCAGGACATAGACAAGTGAAAGTACCATTGTCCATCTCGTCCACGGCGCAAATAGCATGACGATTTTCGCATATCTCTCGGCCTTTTGTTACGCAAATGTCCGAACATATACCGTCCACGTCGAATGTCAAACCGACTGGACACTCGCAAACGTATGTTGAGTTGTCAGTTTGATTAAGGTTGCAAAGAGCGTTGACTTGAGAACACTCTTGGTTACCAATTAATTCGCAAGCGTCAACGCATGCACCGTCATTATTTTTAGATTGTCCCTCGGGACATACGCAATGAAACTGAGATTTATCAGACTGGTCCACGGCGCAATTTGCTCCAAAAACAGCGCAGGCAACATCGCCACCCAACTCACATGAATCTACAATTAATTTTGACATAAATTTTATTAATTGCAAAAACAATATGATTGACCTGTACCTTTTCGAGGGATACAACTAAAAGTTATATTTTCAGGTTCGTCTACTACGCAATCTGCATCAGAATTTGAACAAAGGTGTTTTCCTTTAGCTGTGCAAATGTCTTTAAAATAATATTATACTTTAGTTCTTACTCACTTTTTATTTAACTAAAATAATTCATTCACCTGTACAAATTTCACCCTCGTTTTGTAAAGGTATCCCATAGGAGCAGTTACAAATATAACCCGATGATTTTAAAGTGTCTAAGACACAAAATCCATTTAGATCTGCACATTTGTTGTCCCCTTCTCTTTGACAAATATCTATAATTACACAACTTTTAATTAAATTTCTTTACGTTTCTTCTTCTAAAATTGTAATTACCCAACGGTTTTACGAAAGACACAGTAACAATGTTGGACACATCACCCTTATTTCCAGCCTCGTCAATATATCTTATTGCCAAGTAGTTCCGAACGTTCGGAACATTAGCAGAAATCAATAGGTTCACCATTTTAACCTCACCAGGGTTACCAGGAACCAAATCACCATCCAGAAAATCAATTTTAAGTGATTGATTGTCAAAATGATCAATAAGGTCGTCGATAACGTTGGACATTCTCATTTCAATGCTGGTAGCTTTTTTAAAATAACTTTGTAAGTTTTAGGACGAAAAATTTAGTTTAATTAACTCACCAATTTCATTAGTTAAATCATCTCCGGATTCAGTCCAAGACAAGGTCACCCTTTTGGCGTCACCATCCCACGTATCATTCGTTAAACTCAAATCACTAACCCTACTGGGTTTCACTGTGTCTTTGATATTAGGTGTCCAATTACTAACGACAATCGTACCAGCCTCTTCGTCTCTTTCAAATGGTCCAATAAATTCTTCTTCAATTATTTCATCATAATCTTCGTCAACATCTTCATCAGATCCGGGAACTATTTCATCACCATTCTCATCCGTTTCTAGTGGTTGAACCGTTGTAATCACATCGGTTTCATCGTCAGGCGAATCATCTGGAAGGCTGAATTCTCGAGTCACGTCACCATCTCGCTCGGATCGATTGGTTTCAACAGGATTTTCTTCGTTTTCATCATCATCATCGCCTCCCGCTACCAACCATTCAAAGGCGACGTCGGAAGACCTTTTTGGTCGTTTACCACTCTTGGTCCTACGTGTTTTGTACTTTCGACGGAGTTTCAAACTGGCGCCTCTTTTGCTGCCAGACACTCGTGCTCGGACAGTGTATCGACCGTTACCCGTAAAAGTACTCACAGTTGCTGCCCCTGTGTAGAGACCATCATCCTCAGTGGTATCCTCTCCTGCAAGAAGGAAATTTAACCTAACTTTAATTCTTTGTCATCAGATTCAGAACAATATTGTACCTTTTCCATCGTCAGATAGTCGTATTTTCTTGCTGCTTCCTGGTCCCGATATGATCGCCACTACAGTAGCGTTTAAAACAGGCACATCACTCTTGGTGACCTTGGCATAAATCCGGGCGAAGCTCTGATTGGCCACAGGGTCAATCTCGACACTACTCATCCAACTCTTAACTCTAACTGGTTGTTTTCGAGGATCTTTTGGTTCTGAGACTAAAGTGAAGGTAATGTCGGGATTTTCGTCGAGTCTTTTGCGAATTACGACAGTCCAAGATCCCGTCTGTGAGTTGAAAGTCGTAAGTTCAGATTATAATAAAAAGCTGGTCGCTTTAACTGAATGTTCACTAACTTCGGCATCCGGGAATTTGTATCGAATTTTATTTTTTTCTTTTGCGTAAAAGGTCCCTTGACTCTGCCAATTGTAGTGGATACCGGAAGGACTGATAAGTTCTATTTCTGGTGAGACGTCGCGGGTCCATGCGAAATAAAAGACAGTGTTCTTTCCCAGCTCGTGGTCAAGAATCACTATGTCTTTCGTTTCTTGGGTGTGCAAAATGAAACCGCTGCTCTTCACCTAAAATATTATCTTAGAATTAGGGTCGCTTAAAACATTTCTCTGCAAGTTTTGACTGAAATTAAACGACTTACTCTAACTGGTTCAAACTTAACGTCGGCTTGAGCCGTACTGGCTTGTAACAACATATCGTTGAGTTGCTGTGTATTGGCCGTTTCAGCATTGGTAATATCGCGAAAGAAACTCGCCCGGCCACCTGTTTCCAAGGCTAACGACTCTAACTTTTTATCGGCCTTGTCTCCGTAAGCAATGACCGAGATTACCACCCTTTCCTCCAAAAGTGTCTCCCTTACGTCGGCAATTCTCGGGTCTTCGTTTTCTTCACCGTCCGTGATCAGTAACAAGACCCCTCCTTCAACCACTCCAGACCGTTTAAGAACTTCAAGTCCCTCCAATAAGCCTTTACCAATTGCGGTACCGCCTCCATTCGCCTCAGTGGGAATGGCCGCGGCTAATGTTTTACGGGTAGAGTTGTCCACTTTGGTCATGGGGTGTGTTGTCTTGGAGTTAGTCCCGAATACAACAATACCTAATTGACTACCGTCTGGGACAGATTCGAGGATGTGACTGGTAGCAGTTTGGTGCAGTAACTTAATTGGAGCTTTATTGAAGAACTAAGTAATTTATATTAAGCGTTAGACCCAAATTTGACTAATTCAGAAACTTAAGCTTTGATTATGATTTCCGATATTTCAACCTTTTGACATCATTCTATTTATTCAGACCAAGAACAATTTAGCTATGAACTTTAGTGAATAATAATATGACCTTTACAAAGGTAAGGTCAATACTGGAACATCATAATCCTGGCTTGTGTGATTATTGAAACTTACCCCCATACTGCCCGAAATGTCTAAGATCAGAACAGTTTTGCCACTATCTTTGATGGTTCGGACGAAAGTGAAATTTGGAACAGTATTTCGTGGTCGAAAAACGCTGGCAATTCTATAATTAAGACAAATAAAGTACACCTTACGTTATTTATTATCCTCATTTCAATTAATTAATATTAACAATAATAATGATTAACTTACGGAACGGTTTTAAAGTCCTTATGAGAGCTTATAACGTTCCAAACACTCTTGTAACCACACACTATGTTATGTTTGTTAGGAGCACGCCTGTTGTGATTTTTGTCGTCGCAAAACGTATTAACCTGTTGGATGATTTACTTCTTTGAAAATGGTTTTTTTATTTCGAGTATTTAAATACTTAAACTTACCGAATCAAATGAGACAGTGTACATCAGGGAAGCATTTTCACTAACGTACTCGTTGTACATACGATAGTAACAACCAACTGGATTCACATTAGGGTCGCAAGGTAGACCTCGCTTGTCAAGGTAGAAAACTTCTTCGCCCATTTTAGCCGTGCATATGGAAGGTACTTTCTGTATAAATATATAAAATGGGACACAATGATACCAGTTCCCCCAGATTCCTTATTCAGAAGTATATAATACTTCTCTTCGAGAGAAGTGTGCCACCACAAAGCGGGATAATTGTAACATGATTCTCCCAACATCATTTAAACATTTATTAGAGCAAGGTTACTAAACCGAATCACCCATACACGATAAATAGTTCCCTCGTCATTACTCTATTAGCGCTTAACTATATGCCAAGGCGCATGCATGCGCTAGTGCGTTTCTGTCCCATGTCAAGACAATCAAGGTTTGTGGGTTGATTGCCGAGTTATAGAATTCCCCCTAGCCCAATAGAAGTTTGATGAGCGGGAGAGCGAACAAGAAGGGCTCCATCGCCTAGCAAGAATAATTTTACATAACTAAATTATTAAGAGGACACAGAATGCCATCCTTCTTCAATTATCCCTTTCTGGCTGTATGGGTATTCTTGATAACATTAGCACTAACCTTTCCAGTGTCATCTTCGTAGTATCTGCTAAACCTTTTATCTTTCTCCATCTCTTGCGTGACAAACTCTTCGAAAACACCGTATCGAAATTTGGCCCATTCTTGAACGAACCTTTTACCTTCAATATTAAGGTAATTAAAATTTTATTCACCATAAAGTTAAAAACATGTTAGCTCTAACCTGGAATTCCGCTAATAGCGATGCTACTTTTTTCCTTCATGTTGCGCAAGTAATTGGGCGTCAAATGGATGTTTAAACCTTGTTCCCCACATCCTCCTGGTTGAATGGTCAATGGCTCATCCGTGTATTCCAACGAGGCCACCACGATATCGGCGTCTTTCATGTTGTTTTTCAACGAGCTTTCGTACTCGGGTTTATGAGTCCATGTCGATGGTAAGGCAATAGTCACTTCTTCGAAAAAGACAGTGCCTTTCGTGGCCACGTACAAAATCTCCGAGGCTTCCGTCAGTAGTTCCTGTAAATTATTCAAATTTTGAAATTTTGACTAATATACTAAAGGCCTTTGATTCATTTAGATGAGTCAACTTGAGTTGAGGAAACTACTTGGGTCGTGTGAACGGAAGCTAGACAAGTTGAATCACCAAATTTTAAATTGAACACTGATGAATTTTTTCTGACTGAACTTTTTGACCCATCTAGTTGAGTCAAATGTTGTATCGTCTGTAAAGTCCTTTAGTTAAATAGTCTAAATGGTTTTTGGTTTGAACCAGCGCAATTAATCAAAACGTCCTATCTTATATTTTACCAATTTAAAGGCACTTTAACATAAAAATATATATTTTAAACCGTGGTTGAGAGAAACATTAAATAATGTCTCTATCATGTGCTACAATTTGGGTATTCCTTAATTAAAAACTTCACACATTTGAAACAGGAATGCATGCAGCTAATATTAATCCTTGTATAGCGGATTTTGTTTTAAAAGCTAGACCAATCTTCATGTTTGAGGAATTTTACCTCGCTAATAATCCATCTGTTAACTAAGAAACTGAAAGACAATGGTTTCTAATTTAATTAAGGGGTCATTCTCAAAACACTCCAATCAAAACTTGAAAACGGTGTCCCTTAGGTCAAAATGTCATAGAAGTTACATTTTCGCCTCGAAATCGCAAAAAATTAACACCCCCTTAATTTCTGCGTACCCCAGATATGTAAATAAATAAATAATTATTTATTTACCTTAATATGATTGACAATATCCTCATCTTCGTCCACATCTTGATCAATACCTATTATTATCTCCGAATAACCACCTTCGGGTGACACTTGAATACGGGTAGCCAATGTCCATTGACAGCACAATAACATTAACACACCTAACGATTGGTAATTCATTTTTGCGGTTATCT
Source organism: Phalangium opilio (assembly GCF_054372755.1). Lineage (NCBI taxonomy): Eukaryota > Metazoa > Arthropoda > Arachnida > Opiliones > Phalangiidae > Phalangium > Phalangium opilio. The sequence continues at coordinate 4,437,737 of NW_028324151.1, forward strand.
ACAATTCAATTTTACAATGACACAAAGTTCTCCATCGAAAGGATATATTCTAAGAAACCAAAACCATAAATGTACGCCAAAAAATCCTCACAAATAATTCATACAAACTGTTTTTCTTTACAACCAACCCGCGCTCTAAGGAAATGAACTCGTGCCAACAAACGAAAGCTAAGAAAATTTTTTTCCAAAACTTCCCTGTTACTCAACTGGTTAGGCTAATCACGCATTCAAAAGTGTGAGCGCGGTTTGATTGGATATCGTAATATTAAAACCCCAAAGGAAATGAGTTACATCTTGAGGTGTAATATCTGCTAGTATATTTAATTAATGTCTTCTTATTTTTCTAAGTTCACGTCACTTCTGCATGCCACCGCCTGCACTACCGAGAACATGTGGGTGGAAGTCTGCTGCTATCAATTTCCCGGGGGAAGTCAAGGCGTTTTATTGACAAAAGAAAAATTACCAGAAAAACGGAACTACGTTAAGATAATATGGTTAACGAAGGTTACGAGTCGAACGAAACTTCCGAAAGACCGACATACTATCTTCCGCAGACCCTGAGATGTTTTTTGTTTCACTTTTAATGTAAGTTAATTTCGGTTAAATTTAATTAGTAATAAAGATTAACACGTCGCGGCGACAATTGGGTTATTTACCAGATCGAGTTTTGTATTTCAAAGAAGATTCCGATATTTATTTTTTATTACTGGGGCGATTCAATATTGTTGAGGAGTTAGCTCTAAAGCAATACTTAACTTTCTTATAACTCTAGGCCTACATAAAAAATTTATTTATTAATTTTTTGAAATATCAAATGTTAAGGGTTTATTTTATCCGAATGCCCGAGGTGTTGGACACTAGCAATAATTACGGTGTAATATTTTTAAAGATTTCTATTTGATTTTTGATGTTTTTTAGGTAAGGTTTAATGAAATTTCGAGTGAAGTGTTAGATTTGATTTTAATTTTTTATTATTTTGAAGATTTGGTAAATTTTGGGCCAAAATGTAGAGGATTTTCTTAAGCGTCTGTTACGTCCCTCGCTTTTTAATCTTTCGTTTATAGCTCTTCCAAACTGATAACAAGATAAAACGAATACACAAAACCCTATCTGACCCTGATTTCCTATTTTTTTTAAATAAACTAATATACCGCTGATAAACGGCGAAATTATGATATTATCTAAGTTATGGCTAGGCTGCATGTAAAGTGACATTTTTGGGGGTTTGAATGGAGTATAAAGACATAATTAGTTAAGCCTAATTAGAAATGATGGATGGTTGACTTGTTAATTGAGTTACAGGCTCTGGTGTAATGTTTTGCTAGGCTACAAAATTTAGGACCTTGGTCTTTGGATGAAATTATAGGTTAAATTTTATTGTTACGTCCTTAATTGTTAGTTAATTAATTGTAGTTTAGTGAAATTCTACTAATATCTTTAATTTAAAAAAAACCAATTATAGTCTCTAAGCACCTTGGAAAGCATGGTATATGAAAAGTGATTCATTACACATTTCACGAAACTGAGGCAATTTTCTTAAAATAAATTTTTTTTAAATTTTTTAATGGCAACCCCAATTAAAAGATTCGAAGGCGAATGCCAATTAATATTCATCGTGTTAAATAATCGTGTCTCGAAATCTGATTCACTTTGCAAGGATAATTTCAGGGGCGTATCGAATTAAAATTTGTTTAATTAAAATAAAAAACCTTCAAACCTTTGACTTACAGCATTTTATCTTCAAAGTTCCAACTGTCAAATTTCTTGTAGATTTCTGAACTTCGTAAGATGAGCGAACTCCGCGTCTGGCAGTCTAGGATGTAACTCTAGAACTACTGATAAAAAGAATTTCCCACGCTAGGGGTAAAAACAAGATTAAATTACGCAAGCATTTTTTAATTATAAAAAAATTTACATAAACGAATATTGAGATAATATAAACTCAATACATCAGGATTACGGTTATGTACCGAGTTGCACTCAATAATATTGGTACTGGGATTAAAAAGAATATAGCTAGCTAATAAAATTATCGATTTGAGTTTAAAATGTTCTATGGGCCGCCCTAAACAATTAAATTCACAATAATTAATTGTCTTTCAATTTCTCAATTATATTTATGGGGTCAACCGTAAAGCCCCCCAATCATACCTCGTAAACAGTATTACAAATGTCATATAGAACATTTTAGACTCAAAATTGAATTCCCATGAAACACACTGTTACAAACAAATATACACGAAAATTCCGTTGAGAAATTATAGAAGTGACACAAAGAATTGTTATTATAGGGTGATGATACTGTCACAGTGAAGAGGGGTAGATAAGGATAACACCTGTAGACACAAATTCGTGGTGACGGACATTTCCAAAAAGAAAAATAAATATAAGGTCTTACGCTACATAAAACTGTGGCCCGACATATCATAAATAATTCAATATATAGCAGTTAGCTAACAGTAACATGGTTTATATTAAGATGTAGCGCATTAATGACTTCAGAACAGTTTTCTTCTATAGCTAATTAAACTATTATATCACGTATTAGCTTTAAAAACCGGTCGGTCCGCGTTTGTTTAATCTTTACACGTAAAGGGTTAATGTTCAATTGGCCCCGCCGCAACCCTGAGGAATTTGAGAAAAGAAAAAAATAACAGACATCGATATTTCTTAACTGAAGAATAAGGCATAAAGAGGTCAAGGTGGGAAAGCACTCTTTCATTGAATTTTTAAACTCAATTGTTATAAAAATTAACTCTTATCTAGATTTAAATATTAAATTAATTCCATTTATCGGCCTTTGAACCATTTCCATGGATAAAATGATTTTATCTCGAGGTTGAGTTGACCTTACGGAAAATCGTCTTAAAACGTTGCTCAAAATGGTTTTCATTTGCAACATCGCGAACTTTGAACCTACAAGAAGGCGGGGGCGTAAAAATAATTAAGTTTTTTAAGAATAATTTGTAATTTTTGTTCAAGCACACTTGACAAAATAGAGAGAGTGTAGGCGGACTAATATATAACTTTATATCTAATCGGAAATAAAGTAGTTTTCGTCAACAGTGATTGAACAAATGTGGTACAGTCACATTCGAGGGACTATATGTATATAATGTTTTAAAGGTTGTAATTTCCAAAACAATGCTTTGGTTCATATTTGTCCCTCGACTGATAAATAAACCTCTTCGATGTATCCATAGGTTTATAAGATATGTTCCTTCCATAAGTATGACACTACCCATACTTTGTAATGCTAGAGACTTACAGCTCGAGATAACTAGTTCGAGAATGACAAGCGAGAATTGAAGTCCTACACTCGGTGGTTAATTAATTTTGTAGGACTTCCATCTAGCTCCTATTTAGTCTGTACATACTAAGTCTTTGACAGCGCTTCACCAGGCGTCGCTTTACAAGAACCTTTGCCCTACGTAACTTCACGACAAGCTCTCAGCTTATGGAACATATCTTATGATTTAACTAAGAGGGAAAGACATAGGGGCCTTCTATCTCGCTTATCGGCGACTGCGCTCTAGGCGCTTTGGGTTCAAAGAGTGCGCAGAGACGGCAAGGGATCAACCCCCTTGTATGTCCCGATAATGAGGGTTGCATCGAAGAGGCCTATAGAAGAGGTGACGTCAACTTACCAGGACATCCTCTAGGTCCGGCGGAAAATGCCAAGAACGCAAAAGGATCCAAAGGAGGATTGGTCCCATTCTGAGAGAACCTTTCGGGGTTAAATACTTCCGGTTCTGGATAAATCTCGGGATCTCGGTGAACTTCGCTGATTAACACGCAGCATGTCGTGCCCTTCAAGATCCTTTTATTACCTATATTGGTTTAAATTGAAGATTGCAATTTCTTAATACGAGTGTCTGAATTAATTCAAGAGGTCAAATTAATTTACCTATAGTTAAGTCCTCAACGATTTTACGACCAATAACTGGAATCGGAGGGAAAAGACGCAAGGTTTCCTGTACAAGAAATTAATTGGAGAAACTGATAAGAATACCTAATTTTAATCTTAATCGCCTTGAAGCCAAAAACCCCCAAGTGATTAAACTACCATAAGGGAACATAATTTTTAAGCAAATTTGACCTAATTCCGATTGGAATTCATTTACGTTACTAAGAATATGTATATACTACAAATTCTAAGCTCAACCTCGTGACCGTCAAATTGCGGTCATTTTTGACCATTTATTTACCATAATCAATTTAATTTCCTATTAAACTAATCAAATCTACAACTAAAAATTTTAAATTAAAATGCCATGCTGACCTCGTTACATTTTATCAGACTTTAAATCAATATTAATTGATTAATTTTCTCTGCAAGGTGTTCTAACGTACCAAAGACTAAAGGTACGCAGTCGCCAATATTCTTAGTAACGTGAATGAGTTCTTAGAAAAAAATACTTCTGACATTCATGTTACATTCAAACGAACCTTAATGACGCATTCCATGTACTTAAGTTGTTTGGTACTTGCTACAGTAACGGGAAGGCTCAAATCGGAACCAAAAACCAAGTCCAGTTCATCGAAAACTTTGCTCTGAATGTCTTGGTGTAGGCCCAATAAGTATAAGGCAAAACTTAAAGTAACGGCCGTAGTGTCGTGGCCCTGAAAAGATTGACTTTCATTAATCGACCCTACCAAGATAACAAATTTAAAGTAACTTACACCAAGTAGAAAGACTTCAATCTCATCTTGAACGTTCTGCAACGTAAATGACTTTTTATCCAAATGCAGTTCCAACGCCAAATCCAGAAATGGTAAGCTTCGTTTGGTTTGACCGATGTCCACAGGTATGTTATTGTTTTTCAACGACTCCCGACGAAATATGACCCTTTTTAATCTTTCCTTTATAATCTGAAGAACAATTTACCTTCTTATAGTTCTAATTCTGTTTATTGAATTTATGAAACAACTTAATTACTTTCTCGGTGAAATTTCTGGTATGAGTAATGGCTTGCCTCCATAGTTTACCACGTGACGACATGAGAAACATTCTGTCAGACCATAACCAACACCTCGACATTCTGTCGACGCATATTGAACATAACCTAATTAAAACATAAATTAAGAATATAAATATTTCGTAATATTCGCAAACTAGTCACTATCGGAGCGTTACGCCCAGACAGACAGATAATTTAGCTTACTTGTGCAAGCTTTTGAAGTACGTTGAATTTTCCTCTTCTTGTACATGAAGCTGTATTCCCATTGCCGTTTCTAACACACACAATTTAATATTTATTAAAACACAATTTTACGATAACGTTTCAGCAGGGATAGATTTAATTTTAGAAGTAGGAATGGAGAACGGTTCGTATTTACTTCAGTCCGACTCCCAGTATATAGAGCCCCTCCCTCCCACATTTAACGAAAACTTTAAATGATCTTATTGGCTCACTTAAACTACATTTTGATGACGTTGCTGACGGGGACGGCGAAAAATACGTAATTCCTTTTTACCTCTGTCGCTATGACCCGCCTCTTCTTTCATACCCCCCTATCCGGGGAAGGGGGTCCGATACTTTGACGCGCGCCCACGTTACTCTGTTCTCCATTCCTACTTCTAAAATCAATCTATTTCGAATTTTTATAAATGTCATAACAAAGGATTAATGAACTAAAGATAATGGTTTCCACTCACCACAAATTATGTCCAAGGTACAGTAACTAACAAGGGGCAAAAAATTTACGGGTTCACCAGCGGTTTTTGACAATTTCTCAGCTAATGTCAAAGATTGTTCTTCAAAAATATCTTGGTAGGATTCGATGATTTTGGGGTACATCGTTGGAGCTAGAAGTTTCCTATGTCGCCTCCAAGTTTTAACATCACTGATCGAAAACATTTGAAATGTTGTAAACAAAGCGTCCATGGCAATTTTGCAAAAACTGTAAACCAATTACATACCTTGTAAGCAATCCGTTACGAAGCCACAGTTTCATAAAAGAATACTGAATAGATTTTTCAACGTTTTCTTTGCATTTCAACAACGACTAATTCAGTACATTAAACCTCGTGTTAATTAGACACCGGACAAGTGGTTAAAAATTAAAATTAATTAAACTTACTTTGACGGTATCCGCTTTTGTCAATAGAACAATTGGACTGATAAAAAGCCAGAATTTAAATAAACCCTCACTTCCGAAAATTTTATTCAAACCAGGGAACACTTCCGCTACGGCTAAAATAATTTCAATATTAACATTTGAATTATAAAAAATATTTACATAATCATACATATAACTTACCAACGCAAGTATTATGAAACGGCGTTCTAAAAGCAAATAAATGTTGCAAAAACTTGAAAGTTGAGAGTAGAAAGTTTCCTTCTATACCAGGTATTGTTTTAAACGATTCTTTAATTTTAAGGGTTTCTTTAATGAAACCAAAAACGCAAATAAATGGTGCGAAAACGCGATACATTATGTCGTGCATCCTTCCGGCTCGAGATACAAAACGTTATAAAATAATAATATTGAAAAGAACCTTTTAAAAGTGTTACAAAAACACTATTACCGAAATTGTGAATAACCTCAAGATTTGATTTCAAGGGCTTCAACACAAAAACTGTAGGTATATCCAATTATTTCACGAAATCCTTCGAAAGGGAACTAAATTACCCGTGGGTCAGTACGTGCTACGAGATTAAATCCAGATGATTTCTCAATTATCAAAGGAACAGTTTGGGTAACATAATATTATACCTTAATTAAAAGAACAGCCATTTTCTAAATATAAAAGAATTAAATATTAAAATTAAAATAAATGATCTCTTATTACAAAATAATTAGTACATTTAATTAGTCTTAAAAATAATCAAGGACTACTGCGCATGCCGCCATTGTTTTAGTGGCGTCTGCTAGCCAGAACCTCTTACCCTATCGTATTGGTTGAATTCTAACAGATAGAGAGATAAGGGTGGCTGATGGCGCAGTTGTCCTTGATTGTTTTTAAGACTAATTAAATGTACTAATTATTTTGTAATAAGAGATAAGTTATTTTTCTTTATATTCAATTCCTTTTATATTTCGAAAAAGGTGGTTATTTGGTTATTTTAAGGTGTAATGTTATGTTACCTAAACTTTTCCTTTAACGAATAAAGACTTTCTTTCTTTACAAGTGTTGAGTACTCTAAGGTTTTTTTTTTTTTGATTAAAAACCCGATAATTCAAAGAAAAAAAAATAATATTATTTATGTTTTTTGAATTCTTTATTTTTCGCCCAATTTATTGCGTATCAAATGGTTTCAAAAATTATCGAATTGATTTAATTTAAAACACGAATGATTAATTATGCTTTAGAATAAGTATCATACTGATTTAATATATTACACGCACTCCCTCCCCCCCCCCCCGAATTTCTTATATCACGGATATTTAAACACTAATTTCCATGCGATCCTCATTATATGTCATATGGAATTTTTATGTAAATTTAATATCTATTATATTAATGGGACGCCAATTCGATAAAAACTTGACGCTTTACCGCGTTTAGCACCGAATTCTTTTTCAATAACTTTTAAATACAGGATCGTCTTATATTTATTTTTTAATTGCTGGGTATTTTATATTTAATGTTGCGAGTCCCTTCCGATAATTAGTTCTAAAAATAGACTTATTGGGAAAAATTAAGGAGAAAAAAAAAACAAAGATTATTTTCCACTTAACTTTGTAATATTACGAAGAAACCTACGCCTTTTATCACAAAATGAGGTGAAAACAAATTCTTTATTAGGAAACAAACATTAAATATAATAGTACACTTATTTAAATTATAATACGCTATTCATCTTGAATTGATGATGTAACACACACAAAAAACGTATGAGGTATATTTCGTCGTGACTTCAAAGGCTCACACAAAAACAGTATGATTTCTAACTTATGGAACATGAACTTATGTTTCTATGAATGCATCTGACATTCTGAAAACGATTGTTGTTCAAGTTGTGACAAACGCAGGTCAAATTTACAATGGGCTGATCATGCTTCAGAGAAAATACTACTTAAAGATAGCTATAATTCTTCAAGATCGAGATTTAACCTTGACCCATATTCCACCCTTGGGACTAAGCACCATATCAAAACCTAAGAGCATTTTGTCCCTCGGAATATCCGAAGAAACCGTGAATCGTCTTAAGATTGTACTAAGAACGACTTTCATTTGTAAAATGGCGTATCTGTAACCTTTGGAAAAAAAAAAACGACTGACTAATTAGGGATTATGATTCAAGACATTTACTTGACATTACAACGTACCAGGACAGCCTCTAGGTCCCGCTGAAAATGCCAGAAACGCGTAGGGATCTAAATTATTTTCGCCATTGGACAAAAACCTTTCAGGTTCAAATGCTTCGGGATTGGTATAAACATCAGTATCCCGGTGAACCTGAGTGACGCCAATGACGCAGTTCGTCCCGACTGGAATAACTTTACCGTCTATTTAAGATGCATGGAAATTACCTTAATTGAAACACCTATAGGCAATGATTAACTTTTAAAGGTTAAAGGTCAAACCTATAATTAATTCCTGATCCAAAGTTCTTCCTATTACGGGAACAGGTGGATACAACCTAGCGGATTCTTTAATGACGCATTCTAAGTACTTTAACTCTTTGAGTTGTTCCAATTCAATCGGTACATCAGGATCATTACCAAAGACATCATCCAGTTCTTTGTGAACTTTGTTCAAGGCACTCTTGTTTTGACCCAAGAGGTATAAGGCCCAACTCATTGTCATGGCTGAGGTCTCGTGTCCCTATATTTAAAATAATTTCTAGATTCGCTGAGGAATCGTGCACTATCAAAAAAACTAACGGTACTAAGTTGCGGGAGTTTTCACCAACGAAAGAGATTGCTAAGCCTAATTTCATTTGAAATGAGAAGTTTGTACATGCAACAAAAATGATTCAAGCAACCATTGAGTTACGTATATTCAATTCACTAAACCAAGTGGAAAGTGTCATGATGAACACAAAAGTAAGATAGCGAAAGTTGTGGAACTTATGCGCTTCTTTCTACATTCAATGCACAACCTTTTACATGATGTTCTGTATCGGTAAAAATTGGTACCTTAATTCTCTGACGAAGGCAATCGTTTTATTATACACGAGATCAGGGAGAGTAGAATGAAATGCAGAGTGCAAAGTAAAAATTACCCCAAGTAGAAAAACTTCAACTTCATCTTGCACGTCCTCTATTGAGAAACGTTTATCTTCCAGATGCAATTCGAGCGCTAAATCCAAGAACGACAAATTCCTCGTCTTGCCGCCTTCAAGGATTTCCTTATTTTCAATATCATTGTTATTAGCGAATTTATCTTTCAATAGTTCTCGTTTTCGTTCCTCGATTATCTTGAAAACAATATCTTTCATTTACCACAATGAAATTTTAAATTGGCGTGTAACAAGAAAACTATGATTTTAATTACATTCATGGTGAAGTTTCGGGTGTAATTGAGCGCTTTGCTCCATTTCCGTCCTTGCGGGAACAGTTTAAATAACCAGTAGGGCCAATACCAAACTTTACCAATTCTATCAATGCAACAGAAGCTCAATCTACGTGCAAAACGTGATGGAAAATTATTATAAGTAATTTTATGGACTCTTTTAAGAGTGAATGGTTTTGGAATACTAATTTGAAACGTTTTTGATCGTACGTGTGAACGCTATCTAAGTAGATAGAATCTTCCATTTTCTGAAGGCCTAGTTGAACCCCCATAGCCGTTTCTGTGGTAAAAAGTTATAGCTTTTAAAAATGTGGAATTTTTATATCTATACGTAACGACTGAGTCGAATTGCTTTTTAACATGTATGGAGAATTGTATGGAAATCACGTTAAAATCGGCATAATTTGCGAATTAACTATTTGCATGCTATTATAAAACTTTGAAGTTCATGAAAATCAAGTCTTTTTCAGTTAAATAAGATGCCAATTAAGAGTTTTTCATTCCGAAATTTAGTTTAAACGAGCCTAGATCATACAATTAGACATATTTTTAACGACGTTTAAGCATAAGTTTATAAGATATGTACCATAAGTATGACTCTACCCATACTTCGTAATGCTTACTTAGAGACTTACAGCTCGAGCTAGTTTGAGCGAGAATTACTAAGCCTTTGACAGCGCCTCACCAGGTGTCGCTTTACGAGAATCTATGACCTAACTCACTTCATGACAAGCGAGTCTGTAACCAGTGACAAACTTATGGAATATATCTTATGAATTTATGGTTAAAGGCATATTAACCGAAACTTCTTTTTACAATCGAAGTTTCGTAACTTCAAATTTATCTACTTCGGACTAAATATTTTGATAAACGTTCTCATTACTTTATATTTATGATGGGAAATTAATGATAATTAAAAATGACTTGATTTTCGAATCAGTGTAAACCTTGTAATATAAATAGTATAACCCTTATCACTTTACCTATAATAATATCAAGTGTACAAAAACTCATGATATCAGCGGCGTTTATAGATTGGTTTTGCAAATCTTTCAGCTTATTGGCTAGGACCAAAGCTTGCTCTTTGAAAACAGGCAAGTAAGACTGGATTATTTTGGGGTAAACAGTGGGGGCTAATAGTTTACGATGAACTCTCCAAGTCTCTTTATCACTAAATGGATAATTGCGAAGAATTATAAATTTAATAAACTAATTAAACCTTGATTTTTTAATAAATAAAATACCTTGTTAGCAAACAATTTCTTAACCAAGGCTTCATGAATATATATTGTGGAGATTTCGAGACGTTTTCTTTGCATCGTAACAAAGCCTATATTAATTATTAGTGTTTGATTTAAATGAAACTATATTTCAGCATTAAGAAACGTTCGTTATTTTAAAATCCAGATTTTCTCAGTTTCAAAATTAATAAAATATTTTAAAGTTTGTAACCTTAACTGTGGAAGCTTTACTAAGTAGTACACACTTGACGTTGAAAAACTGAATTCTGCTTATGCCACTGCCACCGGTCAAAAAATGCATTCCATTCAATATTTCCAGGGCAACTATAGGTATAGAATCCGAAATAATTAGCAAGAAAATTTTGCAGGGCTCCCACACTATACTTCATGTTCAAAATTAAATTCAAAATCTTACTTGTAGTAGTCCCTAGCTTTCGACTGTTCCATAATACCGGATTCAACACCTCGTAAGTACAAGTCAAAAGATATTTTCCAAAACTTGGAATCGAAGAAAACGAACAATTATCAGCTTCCGAATCGATACTAGATTTATTTGGCAAAATCATTTTAAAACACGATAAAACGTAACTTAAAAGATTCCATAATTTATCCAATACACGAATCAAAATCATGATATTGTCTTTAAATATTATATATATCGAACCCGCGATGTTAACAATCGATCAGCTGGTCGATAATCGATGGAGGTTCGATATAAAATGAAGCCTTGTCGTTAAAGACGGTAGTTTTTAAATAATTCCATTCGATTATTCACGTTACTTTCACTATCAACCAGACAAGACGCACGTGGGGTCACCACGTTGTCGCGTTCAATTAGTTTCCCCTTGTTATATAAAAAAGAAAAGAAAAAATGCCAACCAATTGGCGAGAAAAAAGGGGTGTTAGATTATTTGCAAAAATTTTAATGAAACAGATCACGTACAGGTAGTTTCCAATGAGAGAACATCGAATTATTCCCAAGTTTCTTTAATATCCTAGCTAAAACCTTCCCCGAATTATCTTTCAATATAATAAAAATAAAATACCCTAAATTATTTAAATATCTCTTTTTAAGAAAGATTTTCACTTTCTGGAAATCCTTGTAATTTTTAGTCTATAATTCTACGAAACTAAAAAGTAATAAATTTACCCAAATTTTATTATACTTCAATCAAGAAGTGATATCTAGTTTATTAGGGAGAAGGTATAAGATGTCTAAGTATTCGCGCGCCATAGTCGCAGTCCCCCTTTCAAAATATAAGGAGGGGGGACGTAAAAGGAGGCAGGGCTATTTCGCCTCTCCTCAGTCGGATAATACCTAATTTTCGTCATTCGCGTCGCGCTGACGTGAGTTTTCAAGAACCAATGAGATGCTGCTTGTAATTTATAGGCGGGGATTAACTCCGGACCTTTGTTTGGACTGAAGATAAAGCTAGATTATAAATGTGGCGAATTTATACCTTCTCCCTAATAAACTAGATATCACTTCCCCTAATAAACTAGATATTGCGTTAGATAAGTGGCAATAAGTCGCAAGATGACTTGGTCCAATTAGCTAGCTGAATAAAAGCTAGCTGAATATCACTTCTTGCTTCAATATTATTCAATAATTGCAAAATGCAACGATATATAACTAAGATTAAAAACATCCTACAACATGATACTGAATTCTTAATTTCTTTAGACCCAAGGTGCTGGAAAATCCCTGGTTACTTAATAAACGCATTTTGGAATCTGACCTACAATTTATAATTTAAAGTCTCTCCGTATGTTGTAATTGTTACAAATAATTGAAGGGGATTTTTTTCTTCTTAACAACATTTTCCAAAGTTTTTCAAGTTAAATGTTATTGATACTTTCGGTTTTTAACCCTTTTTAAACAGTTTATTTGGGGATTTATTTATTCTTAATCGTCAACGCCCATCGTTTGATCGCTTATTTTATATACAGGGTGTTTCTAATAAGTCTGCCATTAATTAAGGGGGATGTTCTTTGGGAAATCAATTTTGAGTCGATTAAGGGGTCATCATTAAAACACTTTAATCTTAACTCGAAAACAGTGAGGCAAAATTGCATAAAGAACATCCATTAAATTTAATTTATATGGCAGACTTATCAGAAACACCCTGTATACACGCATAGTAACCACAGGCAAGGGCTACACGTAGAAGTTACCAAGGATTTATGTGTTTGAATATAAAAGAAAATGTATAAATCTTCAATAAATAAAAAGTTAACATTTAAAACTTCGATCAATAATGAACCTATATACTTTTTAAATTACAATTACCGAGATGTTTTTCTAGTTCACAAATAGTTAGGTCTTATCGATTCTCTTATCGTATTTCATTGTTATTCAGATTCATATACTAATTTCTTAGGAAAATTTCAAAATTCGACTCATGTTATCAATACTGTAAGGCAAGAACCAATAGGGAGCTAACAGCTGGCTAAGGGGAAGAGATAGTCTGACGTCACGCAGCCCCCCTCTGGTTTGCATTTTTGCGCGTAGAATACTGTTTCCAACCGTTAGGGGGGATGAAACTCCAGTAAGAGATAGAAGGGTGTGACGTTTCAGGGTCAGAAATGTTAGCTCCCTATACAATAACAGAGACCATATGAACGGCAGCTACCTTAGGTTTCAACGAGCTCTCTTTTGCCAATATGGCAGTAATACCACGTGACGGAACCGGGATAGAGTAACAATAGGCGACAAAAACCCGAGATCACGCATGGCACTACAGCTATATTTTTACCTCTAAAAGTTATCAGGCCTTAAATGGGTTCTTAATTATGTATATATTTTTGTATCATAATACTTTTAAGAGCTATCTAATCTTATTTAAAGGCAACACCTACGCGCACGCGCTTTAAGAACTCCAGATAACACGACATTACCTTATCCCCTACCTAAGAAAAACCACTGTTTCGTTATTAAAACAAAAATTAGCTAAGCCTAATTTGCAAAATGGCAGCAAAAATGAAACTCCAGTCAACCGCTATACTGACATTATTGTTAATGACAATATCTTTCACATCAGGACGAGATGAAACTTACAATATCTGTAAGTATCAAGTTACATACAGAAGCCATTTTCGCTTTACAAAATTTCTTACGAACTTTGCGGGCCAGTAATTTTCTTTTGTTTTTAAGTAATTAGATACTTTCAATGCTCTTCACGTTCGCTCCTAAAAATCACGTATCAGTGACTAAAAGTTTGATTAATGTAGATTCCGAAGTAGATTCACATTTGATTAAATGTTGGGGAGAAGTCCACCATTAGTTCCGGGGAAAAACAACCAGGAACATAAGGAATTGCGGGTAGCAATATGCGAACCAGAAGTTTTAACCCCCTTCACCCCAACAGCTACGGACGGCTATTAACTTTAATCTACACTTTCACGCGTATTGTTTTACAGAAAATGGACATGGTTCGCTGTCCACTGGTCCATGAATGATACAATGTATGAATATAAATTAATGTCTATATCTTTGACAGATTTTTTGAACGAGTTTTGCACCGAATATTACGACGAAGCCTATCAAACGTTCATGCCATTACCAATTAGCGTAAAACACCCGGAACGTCCACCGCCCCTATCGACAGCTTTGATCACATGGACCAAATCGCATCGTCACACGGCGTTCCAAAGGAATTGTTCCCTAGATATTACTCGAACCAAATACCAATCTGAATTTGGGGAGTTTCGTTTAAGAATTACGGGAGGCGTAGAATCGACAAAAGACACTGGTTCATGCAAAGATTACGTTGAGGTTGGTCAAGCGGGCTATTTTAACCAATAGTAATGTGTTATTTGTTTTTGTTGTTTATACAATCGTTATTGGCTCCCGTTCAAGCTTGAAACCCCCATACCTATAACGTTGCCTCTGTACCATCACCTACGGAACGGCACCGAAGTCCTCCCAGCATCCTCAGCGATTAAGTAGGGTCGTACAGTACAAAAACGTAAAGGTCGCCCTCTCTGTCTTAAAAATAGAAGGCTCTAGTAGTCATATAAATACAATGGCGCTACGTGGCAGCACTTAACAATCGCCTACTAAAGGGTAGGAGCGAGCTCAAGGTACACTGGGAGAGTTACGGTGGATTTCGCAGGTCGTCCATCATCATTACCGCTCCATCTTACCTCATTTCTCCCATGTTGAAGTAGCTGTTTGACGTTGATAACTATATGTTTCTCTCTTGATTCGAACTGTGCAAAGTACTTAATAGCAATTAACAATATATTGATGTTTACATTTCACAGGTTTCAGTCGGTACATTTAACGACACCAAACCTATCTTCAACAGTTGCAAATCTTTGGTTGATTTCTCCTACATAACCACTAGGAACGAGATAATACGAATTAGATCTCAATCTAGTAAAGATTCACTTGGAATTCCATTCACATTCGTAGTTACCGCGGTTAGGGAACAAAATAACACAAATTCTAAAGGTAACATACCTTACCAAGAATACATACAACTAATTAGAATCATTGTGTTACATCCATTTTCACTCAACGTATCTATAGGCGGAGTTTGTGGGGAGAGCTAGCTAGACTAATCATTATGTATGACGAATTTTACCTAGCGAAGCACCTTGAAGGCGCTCCTGACCTCGCGTTGATTACCAACCAATGAAACTACAGTTAGAAAGACGCCATCAGAATTATGAGGCGTCATACGGATTGTAAGTTCTCAAGCCCGGCCCACAAAACCCGCGTAAAAATTAACATGAGTGATATGGGTGCACAATGGTTCCTAGTAGCTGTATGCATTCCAGACCTTACGGAAACATTTTATATCGACACCTGACGTTATAGGTGGCTGTGGAGACTTATTCACGTGCCAAAACGGACTATGCCTTAACCCAGGAGTAAAATGCGACGGTCGGGATAATTGCGGCGATTTCAGCGACGAGGGACAAGAGTTAAACTGCCCACCAATCGAACACGATGACGACGACCATGGTAATATGATAAAATGCAAAATAATGAACTAATTCTACCCCAAACTAATTTATCGTTACTGGCAGATGAAGGTGCCAATTGGATGCTATTGGGAATTGTCTTGGGAGGATTTGTTATAGTATTCTTGACCATCGCAGCTGCCATCATCTTTATCGCTGGACACTACAACAAGAAGGCTAAAGAAAAGGTCATGAAAGAAGCCCAAACTGAAACGGAATACCCCGAGAAAGGAGCCGCTATTCCTTTAACCGAAAGATTCGAAAACGAAACCGACGTCAAAACGCAACAGTTTGAATATAGTGAACCTGCCAATGCCGAAGTTGAAGCCGAAAATCCGTTGTACGAATCGGCTGACAGTTCATTGTCATCAAATAAAGAAGAAAAATAGGCCAAATATCTTGACTATATTTAAATTTATGGCCTATATATGAAACTCTTTTGAAAAACGGCTTTGGACTACGCGATTTTTTTTTTACAATATTCATCAATTTGATTTGTATCACAGCAAACAGTGGAAAGGTTTCATGTTCAAAAAGGAATACATATAGATTTGTTCTACTTCGAATCTGTAAGACGTCATAGAGCCCATACCAATATCTATCTGATTGAAGGTAAAGGGAAGGGCTTAAAACTTTGTTAAACCGTTTGCTCCTCCTTCCTCGCGTTTCATTGGCTATTCACCCTAGGTAAACTCATTCACACAAAGCAAAAGATCATGCACTTGATAGGACGATAGCTACACCAACGTCACTCGGCTTCTAATTTCATATACATTGTGTGACGTCAGGGGTGACAGTTTCTACATGTCCTCCCCTTTAGTTCAAGCCGAAAGGCCCAGAAAATTAAAAGTTAAATTATGATTCCAAGTAGATTAAATCTAAGTATTTCTGATTCAAACTATAGGAAAATCGTTGAGCGCCAAAGGTTCAGGAAAAAATGCATATTCTCAGTGAAATTTATACATTGCTATTGCTTTAGATATCCATTATCTCTATTGCAATCTTAAATCGGTATAAGTTTTAAATTAATTTTGAAGATAATATTTATCCAAGCAACAATATATATATATATATACATCTAATTTTATTTGATAAACAAAATCAGTACGAAATTATCAGTATGATTTCGGGTCAAAGATTGCGTGAGCTAAAAGTCTAAAACAATTTTAATTTCTCTAATCAGTACGCGGGTTCAAAACTCCAAACGATGTTAAACTGTCGAGAACAATGAAGCTAATAAATTTTGGTTATGTACTGTTAAGTTGCGTTTATAGCGTTCGTTCATCTTATCCTAAATGTAAGTGTCTCAGAACTAAAAAGTATTTTATCAGAACTTTTACATATTCTTAAATTCGTGAAGTAGAATATAGAACATAATTAATTAATTATTCGTTATAACTGCATTAAAATTTAGATTACATGGACGAATTATGCAAAAACAATATTCATAACATAACTCTAAAGGATCCAAACACCCTTTACGAATCAACTGCCGTTATAAAATCATCACGAAGCCTGGATTACCCAAGAGGTTTATCGTGTAAAGTTACCATTTACCCGCCGCAAGACGGTGACTACGGTTTAGTAGCTTCAATAGAATATTTAGGAATGAGATTGGAAAGACTCAGTAATGAAAGATGTATGGACTATATCACGGTAATTTTTAATAGTACGGTAGTAGCACGCACGCTTCAGTGAATTAAAGTGATTAGGCCTAATGGTTTGATATTCTTAGATATCATTATGGGAAGGAGTTGGTTACGATAAAGTGTATCAGGGATGTAAAAGCTTGGAAAAACAGTTTTTCACTGACTTAATTCCCAATAAAGGCGGGATTCAAGTTGACATGAAAACTGCAATGGATATAGACCCAATTAAAAGGGGGTTTGATTTGACTTTAACGGTGTTTTCCAAAGGTGATTGTGATATTACATAAACTTATATAGCGAATTCCATCGGTTTTACCATAAGTTCATAAGATATGTTCCATAAGTTTGTCACTAGTTGCTGAGAGAGCCATAGATTCGAGGAGAGGCGCTGTCAAAGGCTTATTTCAGACTAAACAGGAAGATAGAAGTCCTGTAAAATTAACCACCGAGTGTAGGACTTCAACTCTCGCTTGTCGTTCTCGAACTAGCTCGAGCTCTAAGTCTCTAGCATTACGAACTTGTACAGGAAGTGTCATGCTTATGAAACATACCTTATAAACTTATGGTTTCACATATTCCATGGTTCGCATGCTCGGTCCGAGTTTTGCTCAGATGGAATTCGCTGTTAATTAATTAGTAGGTTGATTTAACTAGTGTGTTTGAAAGTTGCATCGCAAATTTATATAACTTTTAGAGCAATTACACCGCGATCAGCCGTATTTGTTTCAGTGTGATAATGGGAACTTTATTACGAAAGAAGTTATCTGTGATCGGAGATCAAACTGCGCAGATGCTAGTGACGAGTTCATGCATGGTGGAGCCAATTGCAGTGCGTATTACTAAAATTTCTGGGCGTTTCATTTCTAATGAATCAATTCGATTTAAGAAACGCAAAGGGCTAAATTCGCTCTGATTCTCGGGACTCTATTCGGTGTGGTGTTCGTAGGAGGAATAATAATCATGTATTGGAGTAGAAGGTCCAGATTGCAAAGAAATCGTGTTTTGATCTCGACAGTTAGTAATGGCAGGATGTCTCAACCTACTCAAACATACAGAACACTGCCTTAATACCATATGCTGGAGTAGTAATCTCGATAACCTAACCGTAATATACCGACTGATAAAAATGTATATTTTAATAAAATTTTTGGTTTGGAAAAAGATACGATTTGTTTCTTTATTGCTATTTGATAAGGCAAATTAAAAATTATAGCTAATATTAAAGACAAATAATTAAATTTTGAAGTGCCACTCTTAATGGTTTCCAACGGTATGTTAAAGCCTCTGTTGGGGTAGAAGCGGCCTTACTATAAGCAACTTGGTAAATTCGGTTGCCTACATTCGAATAACATTTATTTGCCCATAGATAAATCGCTTTATCGGAATTTGAGATAAATGTTAGATTAAATCATACAATGATATGGAAAAGTTGAAATAATATACTACAATTGGTTTGCGTTTCAACTATAGCCTTGTAGAAAGATGAGACGCTTTTTGCTTCAAGCGTTATGCCTAATATGGTTGGTTCAACTGAGCCATGGAATCAAGACTTGTACGTATACAATGCAGAAGTTTCATTGGTGGTAAGATATGTTCCATAAGTATGTCACTGTCTATACTTCGTAATGCTTCTGAGAGAGTTACAGCTCGAGCTAGTTCGAGAGAGAACGACGGAAGCGAGAATTGAAGTCCTACACTCGGTGGTTAATTAATTTTGCAGGACTCCCATCTTGATATTTAGTCTGCATTACTAAGCCATGAACAACGCCTCACCAGGCGTCCCTCGCTTTACCTCGAATCTATGACCTACCTACGTCACTTCATGACAAGCTCCAGTTTGTAACCAGTGACAAACTTATGGAACATATCTTATGAACTTATGATACGGTAATAAATTATAGACCCCATATTTAGATTACATGGATAAATTTCCGGAAACATATAACTTTGAAATCACTTTACGCGACACTTCTTACAATGATTCAGCAATAATCATTAAAGGTACTAATCAAACGTACCCGAACCAGGGAAGATACCAATTAACAATAAGGCCACCAAAAAATGTCCATAAACGATGTGGTCTAGTAGCCACAGTACAAAGCTTCAATATTGGTAGGAGTAATTCCATCTGCACAGATACGCTTAAGGTACAATGTGTTTCAGAAATTTGAAATGCTTATTATGCGTTTTCGAATTACTAAATTAAACTAACTATTGTATTATTTAAATATTACAGCTTTTTAACTCCAGTTATCGAAACGTGCCTTTCTTCTGGAATTGCACAAACATTCCTATTACATTCGCGATTGAAAACCTTTTTCAAGATTACTTAATGATACATTTGGATATAGGTAGATTACTCACGACAGACTTTAAATTTGAAATGACCATTACAACATACAGGCCTTGTGCATGTAAGGATTATAAGGTCACAGGGGGTTTTTTAACATGAATTAATGAGAAATATTACAATATTTATAGTGCAACAGTTCAAGAATTGGTATGAATTCTCTTGCCAAAATTATGAATGCATCAACAAAGACTTAAAATGCAACGGCAGAAATAATTGCGGAGACAATAGCGATGAAACTAAGGAAACCTGCTCAAAAAGTAACTAATTAACAATTTAGGCGTACGGTTACTTGAGTCGTTTAGTGCTTAGTATTTATTTATCGTTTACCAGAAGTAGGATATGACACTCTGTATCCTCCTAATACTTTAGTTACGTAACGCGATTCTTCCCGAGCTCATACACTCTTTTTTGTTCGCTCTCCCGCTCATCAAACTTCAGATGGGCATCGCACCGTGCTAGGGTAAATTCTTTAGCGGTTTGGTACTAAATCCTCAGCAATCAACCCACAAACATCGTATTGACGTGGGACAAAAATTTAAAACTGCGCCTTGACAAATAGTTAAGCTCTAATGAGGGAATTTTTTTATCGCGCATAAAATTCAGTTTAGTAACCCAGCAACAAAGGTTCTGACCTCTGACGTTGGGAAGAATCATTTTAGTACACTTCTGTCGAAGAGAAGTTTTATATACTTCTTTCTAGAAGTCATGAAATAACAATTTTAATCAACGACTTTTAGGTACGAGACCCATCAACATCGGAATGATCTCTGGAGTTGTGATAACCATCATCGTCGTTTTGCTAACTTTTTACATTTATGTTGGAATGAAAGTTCTACAAGGAAGACCAACGGATACCACCGGCGGCGTTAGCGTATTCGCTATCACCGTCAGTGCACGCACCACAACAATTACTCCTTTACCCTCAACGACAAGTTCAAGTTTAAAATGATAACGGGGAATAACCCTTGAACTATGACAAATTCGAATACATATCGTTTTCAAATCTCATAGATTTATTTTTTTTATTAAACACTGGTTTATATGGATATAATTAAGTTTTACCATTATACTTGTACACTAATCAACACTTTACATAATCGTCTATGGATGGGCGGGGATGTTATTGAGATTTGCGGTAATTGGTACACTGACTGGTAAGTCGATGTTAAAAATGATTTTTCTCTAATTACAAAGGTCATTTCTGCCTTTTTTTCTGGTTCTTGCTGTTGTATTTATTAAAGTAAACAAATAACCTGCCTTCTTCATCTACCTGGTTTTTGTAATAAGTGTATTTTTATAATATAGTGTTAATAATTAATAAGTGTTATTTCAATTAAATATTTCGTTGGAAAAAGATAAGATTTGTTCCTTGATTGTTATTTGATAAGGCCAATTAAGAATTATAGCTAATACTAGAAGGGGAATAATTCAATTTTGCAGTGCCACTTTCAATGCTTTCCGCAACGGTATCATTACCCAATGCCTCTGTTGGGGTATAGAAGCGGCCTTACTATAAGCAACTTAGTAAATTCGGTTGCCTACATTCGAATAACATTTATCTGCCCATAGATAAATCGCTTTACCGGAATTTGAGATAAATGTTAGATCAAAAGTAGATAGGGGGAAAGTAAAGCTCGAGGATGATCCTCCACCTTTGACTGTGGGTTTCCTCTATGTTTAGAAGCTCTCTCTCCTCTCCCTTACCCCCTATGCAAGTTAGCCAATGACGTTTGAGAAAACACTACTTTCGGTTTGATTAAAACATACAATGATATGGAAAAGTTGAAATAATATACCACAATTTTTAGTTCGTGTTTCAACTCTAGCCTAGTAGAAAGATGAGACGGTTTTTGCTTCAAGCGTTATGCCTAATATGGTTGGTTCAACTGAGCCATGGAATCAAGACTGGTACGTATACAACGCAGAAGTTTCATTGAAGGTAAGATACGTTCCATAAGTATGTCACTTTCTATACTTCGTAATGCTACTGAGAGACTTACAGCTCGAGCTAGTTCGAGAACGACAAGCGAGAACAGTGGCGTCGCTAGGCCTTTTTTTGGGGGGCTATAGCCTCCCCCCCCCCAAATTCCAAAGTTAGCCCCCCAAAAAAATCCGTAAACCCCACCAAAAAATTGTGGTTAGCATCCTGAAATTCTTTGGCAATATATAAAAAATTAAATTCATGCAGAGATGAATTTCAATATCAAACAGTACAATTTTGAAGAAAAGAGCAGATGGAGACAAGTAAAATGATTCATGTTCTTTCGAAGGGAGTTCCAATAGTGTGGACTAAAAGCTAACCAAAACTAAAAATAAGCTTAAGACGAGTGAAAATCCTTCATAATCGGTTCCGTTTTTATCAATAAAAGGCTGTATATCTTTAAAATACGAATAATTTCATGTTGACACAAAATTACGTAGTTTTAAAGGTCTACACATTATCCAATGAACCCATTATTATGCAATTTTTTTTATTAAGTTCTTATAATAACTAGTTTGCCCAGATTTAGCTCCCCCAAATTTCAAACCCTAGCGACGCTACTGAGCGAGAACTGAAGTCCTACACTGGGTGGTTAATTTTGTAGTTCATCTTCCTATTTAGTTTGTACTAAGCCTTTGACAGCCCCACCCGGCGTCGCTTTACCTCGAATGTATAACCTAAGTCACTTCATGAAAAAGCTTTGTCCACATTGAGCCCCGGCTCGCGTGTTCGCGCCTTATATTTGCCCTACTGTTCAGATACACGCAATTATTTTTCTTTTCCTATTCTGAGAGCCAATAAATTTTGAGAAATCATTGCGCCATCTACGTTGACCATATTTATTAATAGTGACTCGACTGAGCTGCACGCTGCTTCCGCCATTGTGAAAAAGTGATAAAAGCGAAACTAATCGACACCCTCCACACCCCACCCGTACTCTCGTCTGTGATTGGTGCTTTTCTCGCGAAGGCCTAGTCGCAAGAAATTTGCATCTTCGCGACATGAGGACGCAAAGTAACTAAAACCCAATTTGGACAGTAGAGCGATATTGCAAACAAGCGAAGATGCGAACGCGCAAAATGTGTCAGTCTGGACAGGGCTTAACCAGTGACAAACTTATGGAACATATCTTATGAACTTATGATGCGGTAATAAGTAATAGACCCCATATTTAGTTTACATGGACGGATTTCCGGAAATACATAACTCTGAAATCACTTTACGCGACACTTCTTACAATGATTCAGCAATAATCATTAAAGGTACTAATCAAACGTACCCGAACCAGGGAAGATACCAATTAACAATAAGACCACCTAAAAAGGACTATGAACGATATGGTCTCGTAGCCACAGTACAAGGCTTCAATTTCAGAAAGAGTAATTCCATCTGTACAGATACGCTTAAGGTAAAAATTGTCTATTTGAAATGCTTATTATGCGTTTTCGAATTACTAAATTAAACTAACTATTGTATTATTTTAAATATTACAGCTTTTTAACTCCAGTTATGGAAACGTGCCTTTCTTCTGGAATTGCAGAAACATTCCTATTACATTCGCGATTGAAAACCCTTTTCAAGATTACTTAATGATACATTTGGATATAGGTAGATCGCTCACGACATACTTTCAATTTGAAATGACTATTACAACATACAGGCCTTGTTCAGGTAAGGATTATAAGGTCAAAGGGGGTTTTTAACAAGAATTAATGAGAAATATTACAATATTTATAGTGGAAGAGTTCAAGAAATGGAATGAATTCTTTTGCCAAAATTATAAATGCATCAACAAAGAGTTAAAATGCAATGGCAGAAATAATTGCGGAGACAATAGCGACGAAACTAAGAAAACCTGCTCAGAAAGTAATTAATTAACAAATTAGGCGTACTTTACTTGAGTGGTTTAGTGTTTAGTAGATTTTATCTTTAACCAGAAGGGTATAATAGAAGAAGGATGCACTCTTTATCCTCTTAATACTTTAGTTATGTAACATGATTCTTCCAAGTGTCACCCTTTTTGTTTGCTCTCACGCTCATCAAACTTCAGATGGGCATCGCACCGTGCTAGGGTGAATTCTATAACTGTTCGGTATTTACTAAATCTTCAGCAATCAACCCACAAACCTAGATTGTTTTGACATGGGACAAAAATCCACAAGTGCATGTAACTTTGCTCCAAATGTTCTAGTGTTGGGAAGAATCATGTTACAATTACCGCGCTTTGTGGTGCACTTCTCTCGAAGAGAAGTTTTATATACTTCTGCTTTTTCTTTCTAGAATTCATGAAATAATTTTAATCTAAAACTATTAGGTGTGACATCCACCAATATCGGAGTCATCATTGGAGTTGTGATAACCATGATCGTTTCGGTACCTTGTTACTGGTATATTCGAGCGAAAGTTCAACAGAGAAGGAGACCAACCGGCGAAGTTGTCGTATTCACTACCACCGTCACACGCACCACAAGAATTGGTTAATTACTCCATACCTTCAACGACAAGTTAAAGTTTAAAATGATAACGGGGAATAACCCTTTAACTATGACAAATTCGAATAAATATCGTTTTCAAATCTTATAAATTTATTTATTATTTATTAAACACCGGTTTATAAGGATATAATTAAGTTTTCCCATTATACTTGTACACTAATCAACATTTTACTCTCACTTAATTGTACTTTACATAATCGTCCATTTATTGGCGGGGATGTTATTAGGATTTGCGGTAATTGGTATACTGATTGGTAAGTAGATGTTAAAAATTATTTTTCTCTAATTACAAAGGCCTGTTCTGGTTCTTGCTGTTGTATTTATTAAAGTAAAAAAATAGCCTGCCTTCAAGATCTAACTGTTTTTGTAGTAAGTTTCTTATTTTGACACAATAATTCATAGCTGCCATTAATGTCAGTTATATTTTACGATTTAGTCTTTCGAAGGCTTTGTTATTCCTCGCGTTTATATTTAGCTTAGGAAATTATTAAAATTCTTTAATTTATATAATAGACTATTTCATTAATGCCAGAAGAGAAGGAAACACCACTTGGGTTATTTCCCAGGCGCCACGAAGCATCGCTAGAGGCAGTGCGAGACGGCTAGTCTCCCTCTGCGTGAAGTGAACTGGGGCTCCCTCTGGTGTTGCCTCTTGGTTAACGCGAGGGAATTAACCCTGTGTGTAATTACTGGAAAAGTCTATATCGAAATGTTATTACGATTTTATTAAAATTATAACAACTGAAAATTGTTCGCGATAACATACCGTAACTTTGAAACCGTTTCTAATTTAATATTTAGGAACATATCAAGTTTAAATTTTACGTAGAATTATTTCACAAAATTTATCTTAATCAGACTCTTATTTTTCGTAAGAACCGAGCGCGGATTACTTTCGACTTTCTAAATGTCATTTACATAACTCTATTCCAATATAACCAACCACAAGGCTCGTAAGGTCCAATTAGGGCTTTGAAGGATCAATAAAGACGTACAGTGAACCTTAGCCACACAGAGCAATAATCCAAATAACGCTAAATCCTTATCTTTTGTTGAAATTTATTATATTTGAGATTAGATCGGAACTAACGAGAAAAAGAATTACATATTTTCCCTGAAAATTAATTAAAGCAAAAATGAAACAAACTACTGTTTCAAGAGAATATGGTTAAGTCATTTGCATTGAACAGTTGCAAAAAGTACTTAAAATGTGGTACTTTATTACACAGCATCGTCGGTTTTTGATATGGATTTTATGCTTGATATCGTTTACGCAATTAAGTACAGCGTACCGAACATGTAAGTATGAACTTTCAAATTAAGTTTATATCTTTATAAATGAACAAATTAACTGTAGATTATTTGGACCAATACCCTGTCAAACAAAATGCGAAGATTATCACACTTAAAGATACAGATTCAAAAGATTCTTCCATAGTTTTAAAGGCGTCTAAGAAAAGTTTTCCAAGGATTGGGACGTACCATTTAATAATAAAACCCCCGTACGGTCAATACGATGAAGAACTGAATGGTTTGATATTTACAACACAGATGTTTAACTTATCCAGAGACAGACCCTATTGCAGCGACCACCTCAACGTACGTACATAATTTCTAGCGCGTATTAAGCTTTATAAATAATTTAGTTAAAAGACTGACGATATTGTAATGGTGTCAAATACTTTCATTAGAAGTATATAATACAGAGTGTCATCCTTCTATTATCCCCTTCTGATGATAGGAATTAGCTTTATGCCAACCCGTAGACCTTTAGTTGATTTCCTATTAACATAATATTTGACCAGGAAATTATAGAGGTGACCCAAGGAACCCTTATATCCCAGTGTTCACGTGCCCAAGGTGATATGTGTGGGTACTTTAGTAAGGTTTGTACAATGTTGACGTTAACCGAAGAAAGCTCTTCCCATATCTATCAGCATCATCGTAACCCACAAATTCCTTGGTTCATCTCTATAATGTCTCGATTTAATGTCAGAAGAATTTTACCTAAAACTCTCTTATTTGTAATTTGAATGTAAAGACCCATAAGACAAACAAGGGTTATATTTTACAGATAGTGAAAAGGTTCGATTCTGTTAAAGATATTCACTACCACGGATGTTTGTCAAAACCGGACTCATTTGTAATTGACGAGTATCAATCCAACGGTGGAGAAGTTAGTATATTTCTTGAGCTGGACATTGGACACAGTCAAAATAAGCTGGAAGGCTTCGAAATCACCATCACAACGCTGCGACGATGTGGCTGTGAGTTTATTATTGCAATAAGGAGCTCGACCCCCCCCCCAATGATATCGAAATAAAAACCCGCCTTTTCTTTCAGTCCTACACGTAGAAGGTCCAAGACATTACGAATTTCCTTGTTCCAATGGAACGTGCATTTACAACGCCTTGAAATGCGACGAAAGACAAAACTGCGTGAATAACACGGATGAATCTACTTACACATGCACAAGTAACTTTACTACACATTAGAGCGTTTTGAAACAGGCTTTTAAATCATCTATGTATTAAATTACTAGGGTCCTTAAGTTCGTCGAGAATTGGCATCATAGTGGGAATCCTAATATTCGTTTTCATACTGATGGTCATTGCTAGCGTTATTTACCGTAGAAGCACACCACGAGAGACGATAAGCGTCATCTCCATGCCTACCACGAGAACTGCAACCAGACCACCGACTCAAACTCTTACTCAACCATCCGCGCCTTGCGTACACCATGATCCAACTCAAATGCCCCAAGTTTGGCGATGGACTAATCCTTACGCGCAACCAGTTCCGGACAAAGGAATGTTGAACGATTTACCACCTCCCTATGATTCTGTTGTAAATAGTAATGATAGAAGTCGCTATTAAGTACACAAGTTCGTTATTTAATTCAAAGAAACAGTGTCGATTATATCGCAATTTTTCAATTGACGTTTCTCCTTAAAGGAAGATTAACCCTTTCATTGGTTCGACTGTACGCGCTTTGAAAACTTGTCAACAAGGGGTTGAATTATCACGCAATATGACTTTGATTCGTAAAATGTAAACAAACAAATAGAAGTAGAAATATTGGGCAGGTATAAGGTGTTTTTTACTTCATTTATAACGGAAATTACTTCAGATTTACTGTAATGTAAAACCAGATATTTATTTTGAATAAAAATTACTATTTCCGGTACAATTAAGTACTGATAAACAATGGGTAAGATCAGAAAGAGGGTATACTTTTAAATCTCCAGAGAGAATAGTTTCATTGATGTGACACGTAAGTAAGTGACGTAACTCTTGTCAATTCCATTTATATTGTGAAAGCCTACATTAGGTGGCAGCGTAAGTTCATAAGATATGTTCCATAAGTTTGTCACTGGCTACAAACTGGAGCTTTTCATTACGTAGGCCATAGATTCTGGGTAAAGTGACGCCTGGTGAGGCGCTGTCAAAGGCTTAGTAATGCAGACTAAATAGAACCTAGATGGAAGACCAGCAAAATTAATTTAACCGAGTGTAGGACTTCAATTCTCGCTCGTCGTTCTCGAGCTGTAAGTCTAGATCTAGCATTACGAAGTATAGCTTGTGTCATACTTATGGAACATATGACTTATAAACTTATGATAATGGCTTTAATGTCAAGTTTAGGTACGCTATGCATTACTAGAAAGGTTCTACCAGCAATGAAAAGTTTAAACGTTTTTTTCCCTCCAAACCGGAAGAGAATATATTCATGACCTACTGCTATTTGTTTCCTTGATCGAGTCGGATAGGCGAAGGCTACAGTTTCGCATAGGACACGCCCCTCTTTGAAGGTCACGTAGTTATGGCTAAAAAGCATTTCGAATTAACTTAAATAAATACTTTGCCTAACCAGGAACATATCTTAAACAAATAAAAATAAAAACAAATTGCTATTTGAGAGGAACTATCTAACAGGATGTTAAATTTACTAATAAATGTTTGCATTATGAATTTCACTGATATTGCGTTAAGCAGGAAAACACACTATACAGTCTTTATCAGTTCTTCGAAACCCTTACACTTGCAAAACACACGGGTTTTCCGACAGATTAGATACGATATTGTTAATGAATAGACGTTAACCGCTGAACAGAGTAATTTATAGAGACCAAGGCCTAATCGTAATTAAAATGGGAAGTATTTCTATCACGGTTCTAATTACTTTATTAGTTCAAATTGTCCACGGATATCAAGTATGTAAGTAAATTCAATCAAACTCATTTAATCATGTAATAAGTTAGATTAGAATTTAACATATTGCGATGTACGGGAAAATCTACCTCCTTTAGATCAGCTATAACATAATGTATAACCATAAGGTATAACTCTTTAAATAAGTACGCGTCTCCTTAATGATATTAATGCGTGATATAGTCAGGTAAAGGTAAATATTGACATCACAGGACACGCCCCCTGTGCGAAATAACTCGCTGTAGCAAATATTCTTTCCAACTAAAGTTCCACAATAATGTATGAAGTATTATACTGTATGGTTGTTACCAATATAACATTCTTCAGAAAATACACGCCTTGCGTTCTGAATGTTTATGCTTTCTGATTTATTTGAGAATTAATTTTTTATGTATTTTAAACGACATTTTATCGAATCAATCTATAAATTTTAACGAGAATACATACAATTAATTGGAATCATTACGTCCCCATGTATTCCATTTTAATTTCTATGCGGGTTTTGTGGGCCGGGCTTGAGTACTTACTATCCGTCACGTCTCATAGTTCTTCGTTAAGGTCTTTCTATTTGTGATTTAATTGGTTGGTAAACGCGAATTTAGGCGCACTCAAGGTAGAATTAAGAGGCAGCGAGATAGATTTTTCGCGAGGTAAAATTGATCATACATAATGAATAGTCTAGCTCCTCCAACTTAATCCGCCTAGCTACGTTGAGTGAAAATGTATACAAAATGAATCCTATTAGCCGTATGCATTTCTTCTTTTATGTAATCAGACGATTGAACTTATCTTTACAGATTATATATACGAAGATACAAGAAGTGTAACGCTCGGATTACCCTCATCGA
This sequence comes from Phalangium opilio, assembly GCF_054372755.1. Taxonomy (NCBI): domain Eukaryota; kingdom Metazoa; phylum Arthropoda; class Arachnida; order Opiliones; family Phalangiidae; genus Phalangium; species Phalangium opilio. The sequence goes on from NW_028324151.1 coordinate 4,466,953, forward strand.
TGGATTCCACACTCATTTTGAAGCCTATGACAAATTCCAGAAAAGGAAGATACCAATTTACCATTAAACCGCCCCCAAAAAAATCGGATTTTGAAAATTATGGTTTAGTAGCAACGATGAAAGATCTTAATCTCAGACAGGATGGTTACACCTGTATAGACAATTTGGAAGTATGACGTTGATTTTATCTATTAAAAATGTCAAGGATTAATTTATCGAAATATTTTTTTGATTTGTTTGTTTTTGTTTTTCAGATTTGGAAAAGTGAAGACTACCTGAATCGTGCAAAAAAAGTTTTCAGCGGTTGCCGTTCATCAAGTTTCACAGTTGCGCTTGATGCAGCATTTAGCTATGACGACGACAGTCTGACTTTCAAACTGGACGTAGGAGACAGTTACAAAACCTTTAAAAGTTTCGAAATTACCGTCACAGCTGTTAATAAATGCGGATGTAAGTTAAATGATAGAATTAAACAAAAATTTATAACGGAAGTTCCATAAGGAAGCAATCATATAAGTTTATAAGATATGTTCCATAAGTTTGAAACTATACCTAGGCTATACTTAGTAATGCTACAGACTTACAGCTAGAGCTAGCTCGAGAAAGACGGAAGCGAGAATTGAAGTCCTACACTCGGTGGTTAATTAATTTTGCAGGACTTCCATCTAGTTCCTATTTAGTCTGCATTACTAAGCCTTCGACAGCGCCTCACCAGACCTCCTTCGCTTTACCTGAATCTATGACCTACGTCACTACATGACAAACTCTCAGTAACTCTTGGCAAACTTACGCAACTTATCTTATGAAATATGGTTATACTTGTAATGAAGATCGAACACTCGACAACTCTTGAACTCATTGTAAATTGTCTACATTGAATAATTTCTTAAGTATTTGTATTAATATTTTTCAGTTGGAACATTAAAAAAAGGCCATGAATTCTATTGTTCGTATAATAAATGCATATATAAAGAACTTAAGTGCGATGGACGCGACAACTGTGGAGACAATGAGGACGAGAGCGATAGTACTTGCTCACCTGGTATTGCCAAACATTAAGCCTAACGTGATATTTTAGTCTAATAATAATATACATTTTTTGTTTGTCCTTTTCAAGCTTTAAAAGGTTATCAAATTGGAATCATAGTGATAGTGGTATTTTCCATCTTCGTTACCGCAGTTAGCTGTTACATGCGACATAGAAGGAGAAGTCCAGGCCTCGTGACATTGACCATTCCTGTCACTTCGCAACAACGAGAAATAGTACCAACACAATATTCAAATCAACAAGGTATATATCCTGTTCAACCATGGGCCACTAATCAACCTCCTCCTCAAGTACCTCAAGGACAATTACCTCAACCATGGACCACTCCCTATCCCCCGGACCAAGAGACAAATGCACCGATGAACCCGCAATATTCAGAACCACCTCCTTCCTATTTTACCGTTGTCAATTCTAACACAAACCGCTATTAAACCAACATGTTAATTTATTTATAAATAATATTTTTTTGGGCATAGAATTATTTATAAAACTACAGTCTGGAATGAATCATATGTATAATTCAACTGGGGTTTTTTGTCATCTGGTTGAACTAAGTGGGAGGGGCAAAGGAACAAATTTTACATTCCACGGTTTCTTTAGATTAATTCCTCGTACAAACGAACCGTCTTGAATAAGAGCCTTTTACGATAATTGAAGTACAATTTTCCTAATTCTTTAACAACTTTCCTTTAATTTGACTACATTTTACTGAGAGGTGATAATTCTAAGTATTATTTATGAATCCTGGGCAAAATTAAGTTCTTGAACTATTGAGTAAGATTTATAAAATATAACTTTTCTTTTGAAAACCAGTGAATCATTGAAAATACTTATAATCAAACTTTACAAAAACAAAAATAAAAAAGTTTTATCAAGAAGGTGATGTCTAGTTTATTAGGAGAAGTATAAATTCGCAGCCACATTTCTATAGCTTTAACTCAGACCAAACGTAGGTCCGGAGTTAATCCCCGCCTCTAAATTACAACGACCATCTCATTGGTTCTTGAAAACTCACGTCAGCGCGACGCGAATGACGAAAATTACGTATTTTCCGACGTAGAAGAGGCGAAATAGCCCGGCCTCCTTTTAAGTATCCCCTTGTATTTTCAAAGGGGGACTGGAACTATGGCGCGCGAATACTTAGGAATCTTATATCTTCTCCCTAATAAACTAGATATCACTTCTTGATTTTATATTGGAAATAAAATTGCGTTTCATTTTTCTCTTTAAGATTGAGCATACGATGTTAATTATTCACGTATCACAGTATCGTAAAACAGGACAACAGTGATAAGATTATCAATGGCTAATCAGGAAATTGCATAGATAATAGCACTTTGGAATGTCCGTCTTGCCGTAGAAGCTAGCGCCGAATGATGTATTGCATGATGATTATTAAACGCGTCATATTGATAACGTGATAATCTAACAACACCTTTGGTTTTACTTAAGCTGTTTAAGGCTGCAGCTTCTTAACGCGAATCGCCCTCGTCTTTCCCTCGAATATACAGTAATCTAATAAAAGTGACTGCAGTTTCGATAATGAAACGAAAGTTCAATAGTTAATTCAATTATGGAAATTGCATAAACCCGGGGAAAAACCGACCTTAATAATTTAAACCCTTATCTTTACGTATCAGATTTGCAAAATTATTCATACCGGATCAGAAACAGATTAGACAATAAGGACTAAAGTAATAGACCTCAACACTTTTTAAAAGAACAGCTTCATAATGGGACGTATAATAGGCCCAAGTCTCCCTATAATTTTATATCGATTAATTTTAATAATTTTGTTTACTGAAATAACTCATGGTTATAATACATGTAAGTGTGAAACTTAATAAGAGATTTTAAAGTGTCATTAAAACGAAACCGCGAGGAGAAAATTAATAAACACCCTCCCAAAGTGGAAATGAACCATTGGGACGGTGACCCAAAGTCGGATATTCAAATTCACTCTGGGGTTTTAAATAATTTTCGCCTCAGGGTTTAGTAAATTAAACTGATAAACGGACCCTACGTCATTTAAAAATAGAAGCTAATAATGATTAAGTTCATAAGATATGTTCCATAAGTTTGTTAATCTCTGGTTACAAACTGGAGCTTGTCATGAAGTGAAAGAGGTAGGTCATAGAATCGAGGTAAAGCGACGCCTGGTGAGTGAGGCGCTGTCAAAAGCTTAGTACAGACTAAATAGGACCTAGATGGAACTCGGTCCTGCAAAATTAATTAACCACCGAGTGTAGGACTTCAATTCTCGCTTCCGTCGTTCTCGAACTAGCTCGAACTGTCTCTAGCATTGGTAGTGTCACACTTATGGAACATATATAAACTTATGGTTATAGATACGCTGGTTTCTAAGCAATCTGACCTCTCTCCTTTCTAAGCTTTCTAATTCTTCTCTATACTGCTGGATCAATTAATATAAGTGTGCATTAATTTCAGATTACATGGATGAATTTGACAGGATAGATTACGATCTAACACATCCATGGAGAAAGAAAGACAAAGCAAATTCCGCAGTCATTTTAAAAGCCACAAGCTCTAACGAAAATCCCGAACCGGGCCGCTATAAGTTAACCTTTAGCCCGGTATCTCTTACTCCTTACGCCTTAATAGGAACAGTATCGTACATAAATCTCAGACAAATAGAATCAACTTGCCAAGATACACTGAATGTATGAGAGTTTGAAATATTTCTTGGCCGAGCGTGCAAGAATCCGCTTTTATTTTTAAACTAATTATTTCAATACTGATTCATACGCACTAATTGACAGATAACAAGCGTCAGATATGACAGGCAGAACCTAATTTTCAGTGGTTGTCAATCGAATTCATTTAGCTTTGAGGCTGATCGAGACTCAAGTAACGGCAGCTTGTTTTTCGATCTGGATATAGCAGACAGTTCTAAAATATTTAAAGGATTTCATATAACCGTCACAATTTACAATCCCTACTGTAAGTTAAACTAAAACTTATTTTGTAAGTCAAGAATCCACATAAGTTATTTCCGGTTCCATTTGGCGTTGTCATTGCAAATGTTTAACGACCCAAAGTGAAAGTATGACGAGACCTTAGAACCTTAAGATAGATGTTCATACGTTCTCATGTCTTATATGAGTTCTATTTTTTATATAACCAAAAACTGGAGGCCTAATTCTTCACAGTTTTGTCGTGCTTGTTTACGTATTGTTAATGAGCACGTCTAAGGACGAGGATCGGACAGACCAAGTTCAGTTCTCAGTCAGCCCCCTCTCAAAACCGATACCGAGCTGTATCAGAGTTCGGCACATGCGCAGTCGGTGCAACAGAGAGAGAAAGAGTTTGGGCTGTGCCATTAAAGTTACCTTCCCTCTTTGACGCTCCTTCTTAAACGTGCTCACTGGTATTGTGACGTTTCGTCTCGTCGGATTTATTCGCAAAATAGAGCATTTTTAACAGAAAATAAACCATAGATGTTAGGTAATAATTTCTCAAATAATTTCTCAGGTGATTCTGATTCAGTGCCGGATTACGAATTTGAGTGTTCGCCTAAAAAATGTATTGATAAAACCCTCGTATGTGATGGGACAGACAACTGCGGGAACAACGCGGACGAAAAGGATAAGATATATTGTTTGACGGGTAATGAATGCCAGAACTGATTTGAATTGTAAAATTTGACTGTTGACCTATTTTAAATTCAAGGTGTAAAGAAGAGTCTTATGATATTCCTAATATGCCTGGTATTGTTAATCGTCTTATACTGCTACATGAGATACAGAAAAAAACGTGAGCTACCGTACATTCCTCGGTGGATGAAGTGCTCCAACTGTCGAAATCGCCGAGAATCACCTCCTAGTCAAACGGAAACGAGTTTTACTCAACCAAATAGAGCAATAATCGTGCCGCGGCAAGAGATTCGCACCGCAATACCACCCCCACAACCACGACGAACCGAAGTACCACCACCGCAACCGCCTCGAACCGAAGTACCACCTCCACAAGAAACATTTGGATTCCAAATAATTCCTCCATCAGTTCGAATAGAAATAAATCAAGTGATGATAACTACATCATATCAAGATGCACAAACGGAACCACGTCAGGCCCTACCAACGGCACCACCTCAAGCGCCACCTATGGAATTCCCTGCACAACCACCCGTAAGCCCAGAATACTTTCATGACCCACCACCCTCTTACGATACCGTGGTTAATAGATAATGCTAAATGCCAATCACTTAAAGTGGAAAACTATTTGGTACAAAACGGTGGACTTGAAAATTTAATGACTTCAAATGACAAGCTTTGAATTTTAAGTTTTGTGCTTTTTCCCGCAGAAATAAAGTACTTTGCTTTAGCGAAGTATAAGTAGGCCTATATTACGCCATCTATTACTTTTGATTTCAATCTAAATATATTTAAGTTGAATTAAGTGTTTGTAACAGTTTAATAATTAAAAAAATCAGTTTAACTTTATATCTCACAAAGTGTTCAAAATCGACCCAAAATGTAACTGTATTTTTCGTTCTTCATATTCAGTTATACTAAAGAAGATACGTTTACCACCTCAACATGCAACGATTTAACAATACGACTATTTGAAAACCTCCAGTCCAACACAAAAGTTCGATCCAAAAAACCAAAACCGGTTTATCAACTTTAGGAGAACTTCAAGAGCAAGTTGTAGCAAGCAACTCTGAAACGAAGAGTAACAGCAGCTTTGTACCTTTGATAATGTAAGAGACTAAGTGCAGATAACACGGGTTATCACATGTCAAATTTTACCCTGTATTTCACAACGAAACGAAACAGTTGTCACACGTCAAATTTTACCCTGTATTTCACAACGCGTTGCCTACGGAATAAGAATTCTTATTACGTAGGCAACGCACAACGAAACGAAACAGTTTTCCACGAAATTCAGAATTATACTGGTCCTAAAAAGAGTGAACTTTTCTTCAAAATAGAGGATTCAGTCGGCATTCCCAATTTCGAATTTCGACAGTGTAGAGACGTTGTATATAAGCCACGGAATATCAAATTTCATATTATAATTTGTTTGTTTGACTTTGTAATAATAATAATAATAATAATAATAATAATGTAACCCTCAGTAGAATAAACTTAATTCAAGGGAATAATTTCCCGAGGGCCATAAAATAAATTAGGACAACTTACAGTAATATAATTATAATAATAATAATTAATAATAATGGATACAACAGAAAACTATAAAGGTATTTGGCTACCAGAGGATATCAGCCTCAACTCCACCTACGGTTTTATTTAGGACTGTTCACGAGCCGAGCTGAGCGAGCTTTTTAAAAGCTCGGCTCGGCTCGAGTCAAAAAAACGGCGGCTCGGCTCGACTCGAGCCGAGCTGGGTCTTGGCTCGGCTCTAGCTCGGCTCGGCTCGAAAATGATCGAGCCGAGCCGAGCTGGCTCGATTAACATATACATGTTTAAAAAAAATTGCTACTACCAACGTCAAACTTGAGAATGACTATAAATGCCATCCCATGTTTAGGAATGTAGTGGTTCAGTAAAACCCGCTCTTTAAAATATGCTCAAGGTTAGAGACGAGAGATTTTTCCCACGCTTTATTTCATGTAAAAATACAACGGAACGCTATTGGTGGAGAGAATAAAGACTAAAAGGAAAGCACTATATCAGTGACTAAGCTCGCGAGCCGGCTCGCGAGTCGGCTCGGCTCGGCTCGACCATAAAAAAGCTCGCTCGTTAATTAATCGAGCCGCAAAAGTGGCGGCTCGGCTCGGCTCGAACTCGGCTCGCTCGTCACGAGCCCGAGCTGGCTCGAGCTCGTGAACAGTCCTAGTTTTATTACTTCTTTAGAAGATTTAAAGAACCCAGGTATTTAAATTATTATAAAATAATATTGCACCTAAATCTTTAAGATACAGTTTGGAAGCATTTTCGCAGGGTCAAATCAACTTTTCATGATAGTTGATTCCAAAATTATGCAATTTAACCCATGTTCTAAAAACTTATGTAAAATAGGATATATTTTTACCGTCAGGATGTTTTGTTTACTTCTCAAGCCTACATTTTATTATAATATGACGTGATTATCAAATTTAAAACCATACAGCTTGTCTCATACATAAAGCCGATCTCAAAATGTTGCTAGACTTTTGGTAAGCAGTTAGTAAGCTAAGAGACTGCAGAGAGAAGGCTTGTAGCGAGGGGGTAGACGCTCTGGATCTCTGTGTACACCTGAGTTCAAAAGAGTTCAGCTTTGACAGTGCATTGAGTTCAAAGTCTTCGGAATTCACAGTTCACCTTTGACAGTACATTGAGTTCAAGACATATTGTACACCTGAGTTCTTAGGTGTCTACCCCCCCGGCTTGTAGTTCAATATGTATTAGTACTTGACAATCTTGCCGGATTACGAATTTTCCTGTTCGTCTGAAAAATGTATTGATAAAACCCTCGTATGTGATGGGACAGTAAACTGCGGGAACAAGAAGGACCAAAGGGATAAGATATATTGTTTGACGGGTAATGAATGCCAGAACTGATTTGAATTGTAAAATTTGACTGTTAACCTATTTTAAATTCAAGGTGTACCGAAGAGTCTTATGATATTCCTATTATATCTGGTATTGTTAATGGTCTTATACTGCTACATGAGATACAGAAAAAAACGAGAGTTACCGTACATTCCTCGGTGGATGAAGTGCTCCAACTGTCGAAATCGCCGAGAATCATCTGCAAGTCAAACGGAAACGAGTTTTACTCAACCAAATAGAGCAGTAACCGTGCCGCGGCAAGAGTTTCGCATCGCCATACCACCACCGCAACCGCCTCGAACCGAAGTACCACCACCGCAACCGCCTCGAACCGAAGTACCACCACCGCAACCGCCTCGAACCGAAGTACCACCACCACAACCGCCTCTGTCGAATCTAATATTCGAAACCTCGCTTTAATTACGCAAAACGTGCTCCTTACTTCACATTATAAACTTCTACCGTACAATTCTAAATTAACAAGTGTTATTCTCAAAGATTTCTATACAACCCTTTCCCTTTTGTGTAAATTGAAATACCTCTATCTCCGTAAATAGCCATCGCTTATAATCCCTTTCAACCTCTGACCTTTTACAAGCACACGTGCAAAACCAAGTTCAAACACCTTAACTTGTTTCACCTCTGACCTCGCCTGTAAAAGTATAAAAACTCGCCTCTCCCACTATTTCGGCACTATTTGGTACGAAACGGTGGACTTGAAAATTTAATGACTTCAAATGACAAGCTTTGAATTTTAAGTTTTGTGCTTTTTCCCGCAGAAATAAAGTACTTTGCTTTAGCGAAGTATAAGTAGGCCTATATTACGCCATCTATTACTTTTAATTTGAATCCAAATATATTTAAGTTGAATTAAGTGTTTGTAACAGTTTAATAATAACTAAACAAGTAATAAAAATCAGTTTAACAAGCCGATAATTTCAAAAGTGTTCGAAATCAACCCAAAACTGTATTTTTCGTTCTTCATATTCTGTTATGCATACTAAGAACATACGTTTACCACCACCATAGAGACTATAAACCCCAAGGAGTGGAAGGAATGCCTCAACTTGTTGCCCCTTTTTTCCTGGTACAGGGCGACTTCCGCTAAGCAAAATAAACGGACCGGAAGCTCTCATGTACCAATTTAGGAGCAACATCATCATTTTGCGCTGCCACTCCTTGGAGTTTATAGTCTCCATGCCACCACAACATGCAACGATTTAACAATACGACTATTTCAAAACCTCCAGTCCAACACAAAAAGTTCGATCTGAAGAACCAAAACCGGTTTATCAACTTTAGGATAGAAAGAACATCAAGATCAAGTTGTAGCAAGCAACTCTAAAACGAAGAGTAACAGCAGCTTTGAACCTTTGATAATGTAAGAGACTAAGTGTAGATAACACGGGTTGTCACACGTCAATATTTACCCGGTATTACACAACGAAACGAAACAGTTTTCCACGAAATTCAGAATCGTAATGACGTCTTCTCACGACTGGTCCTAAAAAGAGTGAACTTTTCTTCAAAATAGAGAATTCAGTTGGGAACTAAGTCGGCATTCCAAATTTCGCATTTCGACAGTGTAGAGGCGTTGTTTTTAAGCCACGAAATATCGAATTTCATATTATAATTTTCTTGATTAACTTAGTAATAATGGATACAACAGAACACTATAAAGGTCTCTGGTTACCAGAGGAGGTCAGCCTCAATTCGACCGACGGTTTTAATACTTATTTAGAAGATGCAAACGATTCAGGTATTTAAATTGTAAAATAATATTGCACCTACACCTTTAAGATACAGTTTTGAAGCATTTTCGAGGGGTCAATTCAACTTTTCATGATCATAAATCATTTGATTCCGAAATTATTCAATTTAACCAATGTTCTAAAAACTTAAGTAAAATAGGATATACAGGATTTTTACCGTCAGAATGTTTGGTTTACTTTTCAAGCCTACATTTTATAACATGACGGGATTATCAAATTATAAACCATACAGCTCGTCTCATACATAAACCTGTTCCCAAGAGACTGCAGAGAGAAGGCTTGTAGTTCAATATGTAATAGTACTTGACAATCTTGGCTAACAAAGGGTTTGACAACACTGCATTGAGATAGGGAGGGGGTATTTTATAAAGCCCCATTATTGAAATCTATCTCTACTTAATGTCAATAAAATCGGTTGATAAGTTGGGATATTACTCCCTATCATTGCTGAACACCATTTTCCAAGATGGTCGCCTGACTAGTAGTGTATAACGGCCGTTTAACATGACATGGCTCAATTCTTATTTACAGTTTCTGGATATCATTGGATATGGATAATAATCGTCATTAAACTGGTACTGCTGTCATTCTACGTCTGCGTTCGACTCACGAGAAAACCTTGCCAGGATATGATGATGCCGCCAATGGTTGTACCATACGGACGAATGACGGATGTAACATCTAACAATGGTTCTAGTGCACCAACTCAACCGTCAGTTCCTCCACCACCTTACTCTGTATGAAACTGACTTTAAAGTTTAATTAAGTTTCATTAACTGTAACTAAAGCAACAATGGCAGCAAATCGTTTTGAAATATAAACGATAATTTTTTTAACCAAAGTATTATTAAAAGAGTGATATTTATGTGTCAACCGTTCATGTTAAAACTGTAAGAGGTTAAGCAAATTTACGCGTACTTGTGGCCATTATTTATGTAGAACTAACTCCAATGCACTGTTGAGAGTGGCCACACGTACACGTTGAAGTTGCTTAACCTGTGATTTTTTTCAGTAAATGTAAAAGTGTAGCTAGAAGAAATTAAATGCGAAGTTATAATAAAGATACCAAATTTTTAATCTTTTACTAAACTTGGCCTTCATTACAAAATTTAATGAAACCTATTTGGTACAAAGCATAGAGCAGGAAATAAAATGGGATTCCAATGGAACAGCCCTATGCTTTGCATTAACCCAGGACCAACTCCCAAATAAGATTAAGTTCCAACCTCTGCATGAGTTACTATCGTATGCACAGTTCCCAAATTTGAGAAAAATAATGGATTATCTAAAACAAAAATTATCCTGCCGATTTCAAGCCTAATATACATATAGAGTGCAAGTATCTTATTGAGATAAATAGATATACCCATATTATTTACATATGTACGATCACAGAGAGAAATTATCAGCATGCACAGTTATCTATATATATATATATTGATAGTATTGTATTGATGTAAAATTCCATGAAAGAATAACAGCCTGGAGATATAAAACTAGGGATACTTCATTTATCATTGCATTGATGCCTCCTTATCATTCTTATCGACGAAATTGATTCTAGAAAGCTATCATCAAGAGTTTATATAGTATAGACATGATAGTGAGTTTTACATTCGGTACGTGTGTAGTTGGGTTACAGAATCGTAAAACGATTGTTTAATCAGCCTTGTTTATTTAATCCAAGGATATATCAACCTCTTATGAAACTAGCGTAGTTATCACATCACATCACATTCACTCTACTTAAGCTTAGCAACGCCTAAGGACAAGATTCTAAACATGGAGAAGACCTCAATTAAAATTATTCTAATACAGTCTATCTTTGTGATTTTCTTAAGTCAAATCAGTCATGGTTACAGGACTTGTAAGCGGCAGAATTCTTCCTAAGTACTTTAATCTATAACTAAAGAACCGTTTTCCAGACTATTTGGAGGATTATTCTGAAGAACAAGACATGACTATCTCGCTAGGTCCAACTTCGAGTAGAGACTCCTCAATTATATTAAAAGCTGCTAGAAATAAATTCGCAGACGCCGGCGAATACAAGATTACTGTCAAACCGGGTAACGTCATGCTAGGTATCGTTGTAACGTTGCAAAAATTGAATCTGAAGAAAAACATTGGCTCGGATTGCAAAGATAAATTACAAGTAAGCCGTTATCGTATGAGAAAATAAACACCTAAGTTTTCTCGCGTCCTTAATGTCAAACGATGAAAATGTTTTGATTGAAAGGTATGGAAGACGAACACTTTTGGCGAAGTTTTAATTTACTCTGATTGCTCAGAAAAGAGGTTTCCTCAGTCATTAGTGTTGACGCCCCCTTTCGAAACTGCTCTAACTTTCAAACTAGAAAAGAAGTCAACATGGCTGTTATCCGGTTTGGAAATAACCTTAACCAGTTTCACAGCTTGCCCAAGTAAGTACTTCATACATTAAAGTTTCAAAACTCCAATGATCCTTTTAAAGGAACGAAAGCACATTATGTTATAGCAAAGGTTCATACATAAATCCAAAAAGTATACTTCGTTCACAGTTCCCATGCAGCCTTTGGCAGTAGGCGACATATTACATGAAAAGTAACGATCCCCCTCTCAACCTAAACAAAACCAACTAATCAATCAGACTAGAGGTTTTTTTATTTGGGGGGGGGGGGTCAAAGGTTTATAGAATATAGTACTCTATGGTGGTGATAAAAACGTTAATTATTGGCACTAGAGCCTATTCACGCATGTTCCCTGAGCTACGGTCGTGAAGGTAATCAATACGCAGAAGGGGTTCGACAATATTCTAAGAGGTAAAATGGGTTTTCTATTACACGGCGCTACACACTTTGTGTTTTAATCTATGAACTTTCGGTTATTAGGACGCGAGTTGTCAACTACTAGGCCTAAATCGAGTCTTATACTTTGTTACATAGCTCCATCTTTCGCAAAGTCCTTTGAATTCTATTGTAACGATCATAGATGCATCAACAAGCACTTTAAGTGCGACTGGAGGCAAAACTGCGGTGACGACAGCGACGAAACATGTTCAAGTAAAAATAACCATCAACAAATTAGGCCTAAGTCATCTTAATTAAATTTAATGTTTCAGTTAGGATGAGCGGCTGGGGAATCGCAGCGATTGTTATTAGCTCAATTATGCTCTTTAGCTGTGTCATAGTTTGTTGCAAACGTTATCGCCGTAGGAGACAATCCCGTCACCAGCATGACGTCACAGTTTACGGAAGCCATGCCCCTCCTCCACCACCCCCGAATTACACGTACCCGCCAAATCCTTATCCGGTACAACCCCAATTTCAACCTCAACAGCAACCCATGTATCAAGCCGGTATTGAAAACCCAGGTTACTACCAGCAACCTCCACCACCTCCTTATTCAGCGCCAGAAAAACCTTACCATCCCTAGTAATTTACTAATATTTATTTATACATATAATTTCGTAGTTATGTAAATTTTACTATCTAATAATAAACAACGGCATTATTGAAAAGTATTGTGATGGACGTTAGTCATAATATCGTAAAGTTTTGCGTAAAATTTCAATTTGTCAAAGGCTGCCTAAACATAATAATAATAATCTAGGCTTTGTTTTTCTTTTTTAATTTGGAAAATAGCAACATAATAGCAAGTTGAAAAAAAACTAGACTTTGATAGAATAACTTTTCAAAACATAGGAAAAAAACAAACCCAAACAAAAATGGTATTTCAAGTACGTAGAGTAAAGATAGCAGGAATACAAGCAGCTCGTGGGAATCATTGTGCCCCCATAAATTCTATGCGGGTTTTGTGGGCCGGGCTTGAGAACTTACTATTAGTCACGTCTTAGTTCTGACGCCTTTCTAACTGTAATTTCATTTGTTGGGAGCAACGGCAACGGCAGGTCAGGCGCGTGAAAGTTGCAAGGCGCAGCTAGAGAGATCACATAATTAGTCCATAGCTCTTCCCAAAAACTCTGCCTAGATAGGTTGAGTGAAAATGTCTACAGATTTATTCGAATTAGATCTATGTATTCCTGAAGATAGTGATTCCGCGCGATTGCATGGATATTTCTGGAGAAATATTGGGCTAAAAATGTTTGAAACAAATGAAAATAGACTTTAGTTTCAGTCGTTTTGACTGTTGATGCTTTTGAAAACGTCGTTTTATTTGACGCAGATACGATTTCCAATGTCTTGCGAAACCCAGCTTTTTAAATATATCTATTTCCGGGTAGCAACCGCGTTAAGAATAAATAAAACAAATTAAATGGAGTGGATATCACTGAAAATACAAATAATTCTAATTCCGTGCATAATTTCATTCTCTTTAATTCGAGAAAATAGAGGGTGTGAAACTTGTAAGTGAAAATATTTAACCATTTTAACATAATTTATTACCATATACCGACTGCGTAGAATAAAATCCATGATATAAATGGCAAATAGCAATTATGAAAATTACTTGCGCGGACTGTGTTACAGACTACATGGATGAATGCCCAAAAATGAAAAACGCAACAATTACACTCGGTGCAACGGCAAATGGAGACTCCGTCGTTATCTTAAAGGCTTCCAAACATGAACTACCACATTTGGGAACATTCGAAATTGCAATAAAACCAAGTAATTACAAACTAGGCATCGTGGGAACCTTGGGAAAATTCAATTTCATAGGAAATGAAAGTTCAGTGTGCCAAAACAAACTACAGGTAAATATCCTGGACACTTGCACTGACGGAGTGAAAGGATTAAGATAGAATAAGCGGTATTGGTAATGATGTCCATTATAACCCTGGCTTTTGCACTTAATCAAGGAAGAATGGAAGATGGTTTACGATCTTGTCTTTGGCAGGTTTGGAGTCAATGGAATACGTTAAGCAACATGACGGACGAGTTAATTTACTCAGATTGCTCCAAAATTAAGTTTCCTAACCCGTTGATATTGCAGCCTTCCTTGCAAGAGTCTCTAAAATTCATTCTTGAAATAGTTAATTCATCCATCGCCGTGCAATTTGAAATAACTTTAACAAGTTTCAGAAACTGTCGACGTCGCATGGGACAGAGTAAGTTTCGCAATTTTGCTTTGTTCCATTATGAGAAGTAAAAAGGAGTCACTTTTCGAAGACACTTGTACAACTGACATTAACTTAATTGAAAATACTTCACGAGGCCGGTCACCTTCGCCTGGACTTCACACGAGACTTGATTGCGAAGACCTTTACGTGAATTCAAAATAATTTGTACATTGGACTTCGAAATGTGACTAACTATGAAGTTGCATGCACACCACGTGTTTAAAAATACGGTACCGAAACAAAGATAACATATTTTATTTGATGAAATCTACTGTAAATTTGATTGACGTTGAAATGTTACCAGGGAGAGGAACAATTAAGTCATTAACAGGTCAGACTGTAAAAGTAATTCTAAACTTTCGTAACTACAGGTTGCATCGACCATAATTTTGTTCGAGATGGGAAGCGGAAGTGCGGTGACAACAGTGACGAACGTAAATTTCCTTCAATGAAAGATAAACTTCAACTCCCACCAAATACCATAGCTTTTTTAGTTTGCCTAGGCTTTTGGACCATTTTCGGAATCACGATGGGCTGCATAACCTTGGTATATTCGTGCCGGCTTGCATATTATTTAAATCGCAGATGCGTCAACCCAGTACCCCAACCTCCTCAGAATCAACCCTTATATCAAGCACATCTAGACATTCCACGTTATTATGGCGCTTAAAGATTAATTTAATTAAAGTTTTATACTAAATTTAATAAGTTCAAAGCGAAATAATGTGAGGAAAGGATTAAATTTCGAAGAAATTGTACGTGTTTTTAAACGCTACTTGCTATTTAACCAAACCCTATTCTCTTCCATCAACAAATTAATTATTAATCCAGAATATTTCTTTATAATACGAAACTTTTATAATTAAATAAAGTATAGTAATAAATCAATATTTCTAGGTTAACTAAGGGATGGTAAAGTGTAAAACCGTAATTGTTTCCTCGTTAATAATTGACATTTTCGGTTTGTAGAGAAGATCCAAAGTTTGATTACTAGTTACAAAGTTCACATATAGAAAACCCATGTTATTCATATATACCTTCATTTATACGAAAAAAAGAACATGTAATGATTTATGAATAGACCATTCAATTAAATCCTTGTAGAGAAAGCAACACCTAGGCGAGAGGCCATCCACTTGAGTTAATCCCCTCGTGCCAAGAGTCGACGCCAGACGGAGCCCGAGTGTTCACTAAAACGAGACCTGAGGACAGCCCACTCGCGCTGCCTCTAGCGCTCTACCCGGCCCCCTGTGGTGTTTTGCTTCTCATTTGAAATTAATGTAATGGTCTATTCAACACAAAAACCTTAATAGTTACGGAAAATTGTGAATATTCAAAATTCTTTGCGTAATGATAAAGTAATTACTAAATAAATTCAATTAAACCCTGTCCGAACTTTATTTATTAATTAATTTATTTAGTCTTTAAATAAACCCAACAGCGCATGACGTCATATACCTTTTGACACAATTCACATCCCCCTTTATCGAACCTCTAAAACGTGCTAGAGCCAAATAAAATTGGGAACGGCGGCTTTCGATTCGATCCAGGAAACTAAAGGTTCATGCAGCATGCAACGCAACACAACCGGTTCTAATGACGCCCGAAGAACTAAAACACCCCCATGCAGTGGGGCGTTGCTCTTTGATAGAAAAAAAGAATGAAACCTCCATGCGTATCGCCAAATGCTCATTACCCGAAGTACGATCAAGAACCCATATAAGAACTGAGAACTTTGAGAAACAGAATTGGGTCGTGGTCTTCGCACTACATCTTTGTCTTGAATTAAAGGGGAGGTGCAGTAACCGTCACATCTGACGTAGCTACCGACCTGTGTCGCGACTCCCATGGCCTATGAGTGTCGAACCCGAATGTGAACAAGTTCTCTTTGCATGTTCTGAACGAGTAAATCTAGGGTCGACGGTTGTCCTATATATGTGAACACTATATATATGAAACACTAGGAAGGATCGAGGAGCGGGTGGTTAAACAAAGATTTAAGCACTTCCCCTTATCTTCAATGAGATATTGCTATGGGCTTTATGGCCTCTTAAAGGTTTCAAGTAGAAGAAATCTATGTTCTTGTAGGGACCGAGTTCAAAAAGTGAGATCATGGAACCTTAAGCTGATTGTTCATAGGTTCAAAGTTCTTAAAGAGGTTCTTAGTATGAAATTTTTTCTTTAAATGTGTATGTTGCCTTACAGGCGTCAGTTCTAAAGAGTTACATCAAGTTAATTACTTCTGGTACAGCGATTGATTTATTTTAACTCTTTTCTTTTTACACAACTGTGTGTAATAAGCTGGTGAGCCGTTCTCGCTCGTAGAACGAGTCATGTAGTGGCGCGAATTTCCTTAAAGTCGCGTGTATGCGTTTGTACCTACATTCGTCGTTCGTATACGTAGGTATAACGAGAATTTTGTTCTCCCCCAAACGAGAGAATCACTGATGTATAACAGCTTTATTTGGTGGCTAAATTTAATTCAGTAACGATTGAAAACTTAAAACGCGATAACTAGGCCAAGTAACAAGGACTAACATATCATCATGAACATCTGCATAGTTAAATACAGTGTTTTGTTTCTAATAATACAGATTTGTTATGGAAAACGATTATGTAAGTCTGTTTTGATAATTAAACTTCGTTGTGTAATTCTAGGGTAGAAGGTTTTGTTGACGTTTATTCGTCAAGGTCGATTTCTAAAGAGTTTTAAATGACTTTTTTAGCTAAGCCTAATTAGGGTTAATTTTTTGTATTCGTGTACAGATTATTTGGATGAGTATAAGACGTCCAAAAATAAGACTATAACTTTAGAATCGTCAAAGTCAAAGGATTCCTACGTTGTTTTAAGGGCTTCTGATAATTCTTCACCCAAGGAAGGTGATTACGCCTTTAGTATATTGCCACCGGATGGAAATCATAGGATTTTGGGAAGTGTTATTTGGTATAAAACGCCTAGAGAAGATCCGAAAAGCGAAGACTCCATACAAGTAAGACCAAGTTTTGAAATTATAGTTAAATTATGGAAATTTATTTCGCTTCGTTTGTGACTGTTGTTTATATTGAATTAAACGCGGTTGTATATTTAAGTCAATAACAACTAAAGTGCTACTTGATTTGGTCTGAAATTATTCCGTTGACTTTTGGAATGATAATATAATATCTGGAATATATTTAAATATAATGTAGATCAGTAAATTTATCTAGAAATATTTTATATCTCGCAATTTAAAAAAATTCCATAGTCAAGCGATTGTAATAAATAGTTTAGTAAAAATATTTAAGGCTTTAGATTTAGTCTACACGGGTAATTAACTAAATACACAAGTAATTTAAATATGTATGTATATACGCTTGATTGTTCGATTTTTCCAAAGCACAAGGAAGTTAATGGAATAACTTGATATTTCGATTTTTGAATATCGATTTGATTTAATTCAATTAAATTTAAACAATTTAAATTTATGATAATAGAAATTACCTGTTAATTTCCTTGACATACGGGAAAATTACGTAACGAACGAGTAATAAAATCATGTAGCTTGGAATCCCGTCTTAATTTGACTGCTTGCGTGGTGGTCTATAGAAAGATAACTAACATGTTATGAGTAAGGTACCGAGTTGAAGTTAATTTCACCTTGGTTAGAAGTTGTTGAAACGACAGGTTCTTAGTCATTGTGGGATTATGCGGGGGTGTTAACCTACACTTAATTCTCTTTCGATTGGCATAACGATAAAGTATTTTTTTAAACCTTACAGATAATCAGTTCCAATGGTAGCAAAAATAACACCCACTACTCGGGGGACACGAAAAACATGCCTCGCTCCTTTTACATGGACGAAACTGCGGGTTACAACCGCCTAATCATCGAGCTTAAAATCAAAAATTCCAGGGTACTTCGAAAGTTTGAAATTGTCCTGACAGCAGCCAGAAACTGCAACGGTAATGTCCTCATTCATCCGTCAAAATCGCACCACACAAAACTAAACCTAAATCTTTCAATTGCAGGCAAAGACAATAAGGACGACTTCGCGTGCGAAAACAGTTATTGCATCAACGAAGATTTGAAATGCGATCAACGCAACAATTGCGGAGACAATAGTGACGAAGCTAAGAAATGCAAACGCAAGCGTGTAGAGTATGGCTTCACTTCTTTCAAGATCGGAACCCCGAAAATTAGCTGGATAATTGCACTCGTATTCCTCACTGTTTGCGCGGCAGCAATTGGTTTCTTCTTTTACCGTCGAAGACGAAACGCTAACTCGGGTGCACCTGGAAGTGGGACAAGTATTATGTCCGTTCTTACTGGGAATAACCAGAACGCCTACCCCAAACAACCTGAACAACCTCAAACGTGGACTACCTCATACCCTCAAATGGGACAAGTCAATAACGCCTATCCTCAAACTGGTAATCCTGCTTATCCTGTAGCTGGTAATCAAGGTTGCCCTCCTACGGGTAACCCGGGTTATCCCGCAGCTGGTTACCCTGTTTACCCACCACAAGGAGGACAAGTCAATCAAGGTTACGCTCAGTCACCACCTCCCTACAACGGAGTACATCCCCACTAAAATGTTGCCAGTAGAGCTTTACAAAAAATAACTGAAATGTTTTAACTAATTCTTGTATAAAATATTAATATTCGACATGTCAAATACAAAGTTTGGCTTGTTAATTTTACAATTGTGCCTTTTTTAAAGGTGAAATCAATTTGAACACCGAATTTTGTAAGCTAAGTTATCAAAAACAAGGATAACTATAAAGTTTTCGACACTATACCTTTAAATCCGCAATACCTTTGCATTGCAACGCAAATTAAATAAACCGTCCATAAAGGTGTTTCACCTTTTATATATAAATATAGATTTAGCTATGTCACAAAAGAGACATGTTTTGTATATTCAAATTTAATAACCAAATAGTCAATGAAACTTATACACGCAACACACTAACGTCAGAGCTTTAATTTTAAAGTTAATTCTGTAAATACTTGTAAATTTCTAATAAAAAAATTAAATAAAACCTAATATACAACGTCATCAATCTGACTAATTACAATGGGAAATACATTTCCCGCGAAAAATGTAATTGCAAACTTCCTTTGTTACAACGAGCAAAAATGGGAAAGTGATTACTGAATAGGCTAGGGCTCAGTTTTATCAGTAAAATATAAAAAGGCCCTCTTACAACAAATGCCACAAATGCTTATTACCTAATCTGCCGCTTAAAGCTTTTTATCTCGGGACCGGCTACAGGCACTTGTGAATGTGATAAATTCATTTAAAGGTTTCAGACTTGCAAAAGAGTATAACGAAATACTAATGAAAATTCGTATTGTCGGTGAACTTACGGTTTGTTAAAATATGGATACGTTACTATGGAAATTTGCAGCTCTTTTGCTACTAGTTCAATTGGTCTATGGAGATCGTAAATTTTGTAAGTATATTTTATCATTGAAGTCTATGAGTTACCAGGTGAACAGTTCCAGAGATGAACAAGTGTTTCAAGAGGAAATTGGGTCATCCTAATGGGTGTGGAATTTGAGCATCTATTAATGCCCAAGTATGGGCTGCTTTCGAGTACAATAACTCAAATTGTATTTACCTATTTTGAGTTTGTTTGACTCAAAAGGTCACCTTGGATGTTGACACCGACGAAGCGACCGTGACCACAACCATTACTTCAATCCCAAGACAATCTAAATACCCTACCACATCGTACGATGTGGCGGGCTAAAATCTTTCAGACAAAATCTTGCATATCAGAAGTTATGGTATGTAAAGTTTGATTACATTTTCAGATTATTTGGTCCAACAAAGATCCAACAAATACAAAACATTGGATAAATCATCGAGTGATGATTCGTCAATAGTATTGAAACTGTCTGACGGTCCATATCAAGAAGCTGGAAATTACAGCTTTACGGTTAAATCTCCCGATTCCCGATATCGTATCATAGCTACTGTCCAATGGTTGGATACACCCGAGGAAGACAACAAATCAGACGATCAGATTAAAGTAACGAAAACAAATTAAATTATTTAAAAATGAAGTCTTAATAGCTTTTGAATGGCAGATAATCATGGGTACAGGCAAATACAATGATACTCGCTACGCTGGGGATTCCAAAGAAATGCCATCTCATTTTTACGCCGATAATTTGGCTAATTACAACAGGATCGTGTTCGAACTAGAACTTAGGTCAAGACGTAGAATGAGGATGTTTGAGATCACTTTGACAGCGGCAAGAAACTGCTACAGTGAGTTTTGCTAATATGTTTGGATTTTGAGTTCAAATACCATCAACGTCGTGATCACTTCCATTTCAACCATTAGCCTAAGACCTTTGATTTGTAGATACTATCCAAATTAGTGAAAGCTAGGTATTGATTTGTCTATAATGGGCCAGTAGTATAACCTTAGTTCAAATTCTAGACAACCCCACTGATGACGAATTCGCATGTTCAAATCTATATTGCATCAACGAAGACTTCAAATGTGACAAAATCAACCACTGCGGGGACAATTCTGACGAAGAGAAGGGAGTTTGCTCGGACAGTAAGTCATTCAGTTAAAACATAATACTAATGTCACTTCTACCAGAAAACTGATAAACATTTTAAAATTCAAGGAGGAATGGTGGTTGGGTTCACTATTGGTGGAGTCGTTATTCTGGCCATCATCGTAGTGGCGTGTTTCATTATTTTACGTAGAAGATACGGAAGGAAAACGACAACTGTAGTCATTCCACCACAAAATCAAGGATATTCTATACAGGAATCTGTCCCATTGAACATGCAACAAATGCCCGTACAAGGACAATATCCGCCAGCTCCTTACCCTCAAGTTCCTCAACAACAGCCATATCCTCAACAACAACCATATCCACAACAACAACCATATCCACAACATCCTCCCGCTTACTCAACAAACTAAGTCAACAATAACCATCCATAATTGTTAAGTCATTTAAGAATGTTTTTAAAAAACCATTCAAACAATATGTCATTCCTCATCATTAACATTTAAAATTGGGTTATAGCTAATTGGTGATTGTGTCGCTAACTAAACCGCTCTACAAAACAAAACGAGATAAGCTGTTGTGTGTATAAATCATTCCTTAAATACTTTGTATTAAGAGGATATTCTTTGACCATGGGTCAAAATACTCGAGCTACCAAGATTTATGGTTAACATTATATTAATTCTGTCTAGTTGTTGTATAACAAATTGGACAGTCTCTAAAATTTTGTAAATAAGATTTCAATCGTAAATATAGAACACCAAATCCAATATAATCGTGTCAATCTTGTTTGAGTTTCTCCATCAACTTTTTGATAGCATAAACTACTAGCATTTAATGTAGCGTCGAATTAAAAAAATAAAATGATAAAACGAAAGCATAAGTCAATTACGAAAGTCCTTCGTAAGTGAGAAACAAAACAGTAATGAATGATAATTAAGTCCCGGCCCAAACTGTTTTACCTATAAGTTTAAATGATAGTTTTGTAACTGTTAATCAAGAAATATTATCTCGGGTAATGGTGGCCAGAAAACGCAATCAAATCGTGATAACTGTATAACTTCCTTGTATTATAACCATTACAAGTGTCTTAAAAAACCATAACCCTTGAAACCAGAATCAATTTCAAGGTGAAAATAATTTTAGGAAACTAAGCTTTATCCCACATACAGATTAAAACCCCCTAGAGGTGTCACTGAGTACTTAAATATATGAAGGACATATTTTTAAATCAGAAACAAAATTACTCGTATATATAGCAAGTCGGTTATAACCGATAAAAACTCTAATAATTTTACGACACGTACTGTACAAGAGATAATGAATAATCAAGAATTAAGATAAAAAAGGAGCCCTGGCAGCTCTATTGACAGTCAATAACAAGACACTAAATATGTAAGAAGCTTAAAGAAAAATGTACGTCCATCAATTAGGAATTTTAGTCTTCCTAATTAGCCTAAATTTTACCGTCATACAATGTTACCAGTACCGTGAGTATTAACCGTAAAACTATGACGCGTCTAGACACCATTACGTAACAAATCTGGGTTCTCTAATAGATTACATGAGTCGATTTCCGGGCAGCCAAGGTAGCACTAACGCGATTAGGCTACAATCGCAAAACAGCCATTACTCCGGAATGGTGTTAACCCTTGCCAACGGAGAGTATCCTAGGCAAGGGAAGTACTTTCTGACCGTGTTGCCACCCACAACGGTGCGTCGTCCCAATGGATTAGTTGGTTCCGCGCAGTACTTTAACCTCAGGAAGACACCTCAAGGAGAATGCATTGATAAATTAACGGTACGTCATGGGATATTATGCATGCTACCAGAAGTATATAAGAAAGAAGTGTACCACAAAGTGGGCGGGGTAATAGTAACATGATTCTTCCCAACATCATTGTACATTTGAAGCAAGGTTTATTAAACCGAATCATATACGCGATAAATTAGTCCCTCATCATTACTCGAACTATTTGCCAAAGGCGCATGCGCTTGTTTGTGGGTAGATTACTGAGGTTTTAGTAACAAACAGTTATAGAATTCACCCTAGCACGGTGCGATGCCCATCTGAAGTTTGATGAGCAATAGAGCAAACAAAGAGAGTTAGCCTTGGAAGAATCATGTTACATAACTAAAGTATTAAGAGGATACAGACTGTCATCCTTTTTCTATTATCCCCTTCTGATATTACGCAATAATTTTCAATCTAGGCCATAAAGGGGAAAATTAGATAATTGAGCCTATTTATAATTGCGAAATTCATAGATTTGTAAACACTTTGGTACGCTCTAATCTTGTCTTTTATTTTGTCTCGCATGGAAAATGGCCGTATGGTACCCATACTTACGCAATATAGGGTTATTATTCAATGTTCTTGTAATGTTGATTAACTTTCTAACCTTTGCAGATAAAAGTATGGAACGGTTATGGTTACGACACCGTGTACAATGAAGAATGCCAACCAGAAACATTGGAGATATTTAACACAAAGTCTAACAATGACAAAAGGGGCATACAAATAGAGTTAGAAATTGGAGAAAATGACGGAGTCGGAAAAAACTCTGGCTTCGAGTTTACTTTCACGGCGTTCGGTGAAAAGTGGGGACTGTTCGGTGAGATGAAGGAAATAATCAAGTATTGAGAATTTGTGGTCTAATCTATTAAGTATCGCGATAGAGCAAAGCTGCGAACCGGCCCGTTACGACTGTGTTGATTTCTGCATTTACGCCAACTTTCATTGCGACCGAAGAGTCAATTGCAAAAATGGCCGCGATGAAAGCAATTGCGACCCAGGTACTTAAATCTATTCGCATCGCGTCATTTAAAACATAAATTGCAAAAATATTAACTATTATCGCACCATTTAGATTCAAATGGTTTGCGATTCATCATATTTCTGGCCGCTCTAATGATCGCAACCGCTATAATGATGACAGCTTGTCGCAAAATAACGTGGGGGAAACTGAAATGTAGTTCCGCATCTTCGGAAACCACCTCAACAACAACTAGCAACTTGGTTGAACGACAACGTCTCGCGGAACCCGCTGTATTATCACTGTTGACCCAAATACCCAGAGAAAGGCTCAATTACTGTAGCAATTACCAAGACCCACCTCCTCCGTACAAAGAATTGGAAACTCCCCCACCACCCTACCCCGGAATTGTAGATAATTCGTCGACGGAACCCATTCAATTGCATATTAGTATCAGTTTACCTAATCGGACGCCCTAGTTTTCCTTCTTGCAATATTTTACAAACATTGAATTTAAAACTTAGTATAGCTCTTCGTTGCCCTAATATATTCTTTATACAAAATCCCCATTTTAGAGCACTTTGAGCGAGTCCCATCTTTCCAGTGGACGTTTGTCAATGGTTGAGAGCCCTTTAAATTGGCTACGACCGACAATTAAACATTTGTCAGTTATCTTGGGTCATTAAGAAATTTTAACATATCTGATATATCTATATTATACTTAATTTTTCTTCCTCATTTTTGATATTAAAATATTTTTCATCTCAACTGAGCTATTTTTTAATTATAGAAATAAAATAAAAATTTAAGCCTACGCTTTTCAAGGAGTCGCGTATTCCTCCATGCCATATTTTATAATAATTAAAAAATTAAAATCCTTTGCCTAACCCTCGTTGGGTCACCATTGAATTCTTGTGGCGTAGTACCACAACGATAACATTTGAAATCCATGTAGTAGACCAAATAACCAACTAGGCATTGCTGATACGAAATATTCCCGAATAAGTATTGTTTAAAACAACGCGATAATGAATGTTCTTCCAATGTCCCACAGAAAAAAATAATTATTAAACGTTGAAATGTATTTCAATTAAATGTTAATAACTTAGAAACGAAACTAAATGATAGCAGCTGCACATTGGTATCATGGAAATAGAACAACGGCACAACGTTGTGGCTTCCGACAAAGTTCCAACGCGATAATGAGACAAGATGACGTCACATGACCCACGATGCTCAGTAAAATGCTCAGTTTATTCAAATAATGCATATGAATGGACTTTGGCATCTCTTTAGGATACCAGCGGGAATATTTTTATAGACCCTGGCACAGTTTGGGGAAGGGAATACATTTCATTTACATCCCCTACTATTAAAAAATGCTTTTTAATTTGGAATGACCTTGAAACATTAGATCCTACGTCCCCCCCCCCAGCGAGGTCAGTTTCTCATCCCCTATGAAGGCTTTTTAAATGATTTTTCAATTTCCAAAGGACAAAAAAATTCATTCGATGTTTGATTTTATGTATTTTTATTTTTTAAAACTGCTTTTCTATTAACAAATTATTATAGACAAAGAATTCGTAAGATTTTGACCTATTATTTTGGATCGTTTTAAAACGTCAAAAAGTCTAATTTTTTACGCTTGATTTGTGACTTTGCGTGTGTGAAATGGGGTTAGATTCGATATTGTTTTAAAAGTACAAAACTGAGCCTATATATTAAATATTATAGTAAACTTCGAATATCGAGGTTTTAATTTTTAAATTTTATAATTTAATTTAAGCTTATGATTTAAATTAAAGCGCCATCTGATGTCAAGTGTTATATTGACGTCATTCGTGATGCGGTATTGCTTAAAATGTCATTAATTATACAGAAATATGGTTAGATTAAACCCTTCCCGAGATATTTAAGGAAATGTGAAGATATATTTTTAAATATTTAAAGATAGTTTTTGTCTTTTCTTTAATATTATTAAGAGAGATTTAGGTTTTCATTAAATGTCAATGCATAAATAAATTAAAACATTTTTTACACTCATCGGTTGGTCAAAAATACAATAAATACAAAGCTTATGATTGAAATTATTGTTATGATTATTATAATAATAAAAAACAGCAAGTAGACTAGGCATAAATGTTTCTTTTTTTCTTCTGTAAAAAAAGGTCACCAAGGCTTAGCCGTTCATTCAATTTCGTGACGTCAGAGTTTACACTTTGTCTGATCTGTGGTAGGCTGATAAACGACGCAGTGGCCCTGGACAAATGTCCAGTTAGCAGGGTCAATCCCTTGTGGCCACTTGATTAATTAAAAACGTTCAAAGGCTAACCATTTTAAGTAGCCATTGTCCAGTTTTTTTATCGAAGTGTTTTTGATCTAGAGGGCGGCCACATGTCCAGCTAATTTTTGAAAAATGCGTCTGCAATTTTATATTTTATTGGTATTTCCCACGGAGTAATTTTATGGGAGTGAAAACTAAAGTTTCCTTAAAACTTCAAAGATTACAATATCTCTTAATGTTATGTGGAGACATTTCGGGAGCGTAATTATTGTCCATTTCAATATGTCCATTCAAATTCTACTGAATTATCCTATTTGTTCAGAAAAGGTCCATTGTTTCTGGACCAAAACATTTGATCCAAGTTTGATTATTGACAGCCTAAAATTTCACCGTCAAAGCTAAGCAGAGGACACTATTATGTAATAAGTATTCGGTCTATTATTAAATATTTCCGTAAGAGGGGGTATGTGGCATACGTATATTGTTAACGTATTTCCTGGAATGTTAGCCATATTTAATTCTTATTTAAATACGTAAATAAATTTCATTTTAAAAACTGCTGTCATTTAACAACTCCGGTCTTTGCAATATTAAATGAATATATTTTTTTTTAATTATTTTGATGTCCGTCATTTTGATTCGACGACGAGTCCCGGCGTTTTCATTGGACGATCGCGTCATACGTCATCAATGAGGGTGTGTTATTTACTCGATGGTTTGTTTGTTTGTTTGTTTGTTTGTTCTACAAGCTCTAAAAACAAAACTCTGGGTGACTGTAATAATTTATATATATATTTAAAAAAAAACCCAAAATGCTGAATCGGTACGTAAAAATGTTTTCACTCTATCTACAACTCCGGAGCTATGACGCGGTTATGGTTTTCCCGCCATTAACTGTTCCTTAATCATCATTATTAACAGATTTCAAAACAAAACTACTGAAAAACAAATTTAGATGAACACCGTTTTTCTAATCAGTTTCAAAAAGATGAGCTACATCGGCGAACGATGATTGGTCCGAGGGGTTTAGTTTTTTACTTATTGTGGACTCGGTCAGTTTGTTTTACGCCGCGCATGAGCAGGTCATCGCTGATATGTCGTGAAGTATCAGCTCACTTGCTTCGCCGTCTTCATCCATGTATTCCAAATGCAATGGTACAAAAGACGTTGCAACACAATCCCGCTAAACAGGAATAAACGTAACAATTAGGGCTACAATTTAGACATACCCCTATTGGACAATACATCATCTCATAATCTTAAACCTCACAACACCAAAAGCTTAAAACCCTTTAAGTTCTAACAAGAAGTGATATCTAGTTTATTAGGGAGAAGGTATAAATTCGCGCCACATTTCGAGTTCTTTATCTCCAGTCCAAACGTAGCCTGTCCGGAGTTAATCCCCGCCGCCTTTAAATTACAAGCAGCATCTCATTGGTTCTTGAAAACTCACGTCAGCGCGACGCGAATGACGAAAATTACAGTCATATTTTCCGACTGAGGAGAGACGAAATAACCCGGCATCCTTTTACGTTCCCCTCTTGTATTTTGAAAGGGGGACTGCATGGGACTATGGCGCGTGAATACCTAGGCATCTTATACCTTCTCCCTAATAAACCATATATCACTTCATGGTTCTAACTACTACGTTTGAAATACCCAAGTTTATCCTTCAAATTAATTTAAAGGTCTGTATGAAGAGATATACCAAACAAACCCTTGATTTCTCTAATTTCATCTAACGCGTGTAAAAAAACAAGATGCGAGAAAAGAAATTCTAGGAATCACCGCATGACAGTGGCTATAATTAGTCTCGCCGGTAAATTCGCGTTACGCGTAATCTTTAAAAACATCTCTCTTTGCACAGTTTCCAGCGTCGCTTGTGTTGTGACTACGGAAAAACCGCGACATAACAGGAGCAGCGCGACTTTTAAAATTTGCTGAGAGGGTGAAAAAATACACCGCGAAAGAATCAGACTACATCTTTTTTGAAAAGGGTGACCCGCTTGCCAAAAAAACAACAAGAGACCCTACCCCGATTGCGAAAGCGTCTGACGCAAGTTTTTGTATAAAAGTAACGAGAGTTTAGTCTAATTTACCAGTAATCTTGAAACGTTACCGTGGAAAAAATTTACTGAATAATAAAAACAGTTGGGGTTTCCATAAAGAGGTGCGATGGGCTGATCTAATATTTGGTGCTTTCCAAGCATATGATATGTATTGCTGCCAGTTAAAGACGCACTTCAATGTTGGGAGTGTGAGGTACTCCTGTAAGCCAAGCTTCTGGGCGACAAAGTTTGAGGGAATAAGACACTTGGTGGCGACTGCCCCATGGTCGCCGGAGGTAACTTGACCCCATTACGCCTTCCGTCACCTCCCAAGCGTACCTCATTCCCTGTCTGATTAATCGCGTCATGAAAAATAACTAATCTCATCCTTACCGAGGACCCTTAAAGGGACCCTTAATAATGAACGCACTTGACAATTCATGATTGAAATGAATGAATTCATGAAAGAGTATGTACTATAAAATCTCTCCTTGTTGATGAAATCTAAGTTGTTCCAGAGAAAAAAGATGTGATCTTGATTAAGTACTCCCCAAACGTGGGATGGGTGAGATAGTAAATTAAGAGATGTAGGGGAGAATAAAACTGTTATAAACACTTCCACTGTTTACTATCGCTCGAAGGTGGCTGCATGATACTTTCACGTCTCGGTCGGCGTAAAAAGGAGTACGTTAAGAAAAAAAAACAGTTTGAGAGACTTAGTCTCATCATTCCATACCCAAAAACCCGGTCTAGGAAGATCCAAAATTAGTCGCTCAGACACCCAAATAAAAGCTTTGCCAAAAAAAAAAAACCTCAACTTCTAAAGGACCCGGTCCCGAACAACACTTCCGAGAAAGTCTACCCAAGCTCGCATCGACCTCTTCAAGCGGAAAATCCCGCGAAAAGTTAAAAACAACTCTTGAAAATAATCACGAGATGATGACGCACTGCGCGTTCCGTGGCCCAGAAAAACATCACTTAAAAAAACAGTGTCTAAACTTACAGTTTCCAAATCCTGATGCGTCCTATGGTCCTCCTCTATGCAAGAACCCGAACAATAACCGACGTTGACACCTCCTTCCGGGTCTAAAGCCATGTCCTCTAGTCCCAAATCTAATTGACAAAAATAAAAAGACAAAGGTTCGTAAAACCTTCGGTTGGTTATAATCAGGCCACGGTGGTTGAGACTAACCTTTGTAAGTCACGTAGATGCGTTTAAGACGGCACGCTCTGTACCAAGCTGGCCTAAGGTACACGGTACCGGCGTGCCTTTTTCTGATGGCCCTACTATCGGCACCGGGGGTTTGGTTAGTGTTGAGTGAATCGGGGATGGAACCTCGATGGCCTGATCGAGGACTGACTAGTAATTGGGCTGTTGGTGTTTGCTCGCGTGAGAATTCCCTCGTTTGAAGGTCAAGGGTCGGGTACGTCTCGTTATCGAAGAGAGATGACTCGTTCTCGGCCATGTCTGGATGTATTTCCAGCAAATTAGGGAAGGGCGGTTCCCGACCGGCTGCGCAATGACGCCAACAAAAACGTGGACAGAGAAAAAGGGAAGCACAAGGAAAGCGAGGGATATGACGTCAATTTATTAGCTCAGTCACGTTATCACAAGCAAAAGCCAATTAACTAACGTATTACTGTTTTAGCTACGAGTTAATTAGGCCTAAAGTATATTGAACGTATACGAATCAAAGCTAAGCCTTTGTCCAAGAATGTCTTAACCGATATTAATGCTTTCGTTAGACGGGTCAACCCCATTCCCAGTATGGTAATCAAGTTGCCTAGTTAATGTCGCTTTATAAATTAATTAGCAATAATTAAAACAATAAGCTGACGAAGTGAAAACGATAATCAAACGAATGATAATGTCATAATGAAAATGGGAATACTTACAAGCATTTTCGGAACAGTTCATGACTCGGAAATAGAGACTGGGATCTAACTTGGTTCCGGTATTGTCTTCGACTTCGATATCCAAACCAAAGTTCTTGTGTCTATTTTGATACCAATGTAGGACGGAGGGGGCGATATTCAGTTCGATCCAACCTTCCAAATCGGCGGCTATCACTCGGGAATCGATGTACCGTTTCTTTTCTAAATCAAGATGAACCCATAAGACTTAATCAGGGAAAAATAGAGACGGACAAAAATACAATAGGAACTTTAAATTCTACATACCTTTACGATTAAGTTTCATTGGTTTGGTGAAATAGTACACGGAAACGGTTAAAGTTTGAGCTGGTATCAGGAAGGATGGGTACGATGAAGGGATACCGCCACAATCGACGCAGTTGGACTGTTGAGCCTCTGGACTTTGAAACTTGTATAGTCTCAATTTCGAAGACAAAATACTGGTTTCTGTCGTTTGCGATGGTCTCGGGAAGATTATGGAGTAGTACAGATGCATTGTTCCGGGTGCTTCCCAAAGACTTCTCTCCGTATTGTTCGGAAGTTGACCTTTATAGGGTTAAAGGTCAAAGTTACTTAACTTGCGGACTGAAAAAAGGAAACTAATTTTATTAACTTACATGAAGGATAGAAACTTTGAAATCTTTCGGCGTATATTTGATTTGATCTTTCAGCCTCATTATGTCCGTGATTTTGATGGCGTAATTGGCGCATTCTCTCAAATATTTGAGCCATTCGTTGCCTTTCTTCTTGCGAAAATAGTGGCGATGTTAAATTACTTGTTCTATTGGGAGTCACTTGAAGACGTTGCAAAATTTGGGCTTGAATCATGAACAATCGTTCTTGCTTTTTCCTAAATTACAAGAAATATAAAAAATAAATAAATAAATATTCCATTAAATACCTAAAAAATAAATCAACAAACAGTTCTCAGATTAACAGACAGACCAAGAATTAACAGCCCCGGCGAATAACCCCGCGACCAGACGCCGTGAAATTTTTATTTGTTAAATGACTTAACGTTCAGACAAGTGGTAAACATAAATAAACAACACGAACGATGTAGTTTATAAACGTGTATTTTTGTACCGATTCCAAATTAGAACATAGAGTTAATGTTTACGCCAATAAGGCTATAAAACGGCGGGAAATATTACGGTCCTGGTAAAGAGATACTGAAACGCGATACTCTTAAAATCTAATATACTTGGAAGTACGGAAAAATGTTCGTTCACGCGGCCACGACATATTAAGTTTTTTATCTAAATTATATAGTGTTTATACGTTTCACTGTCACTTCAAAAGGACTTGAGGGAACTATACAAATACCCCACGTGTCTAGTTACAGGGTCTGCTTTGTTTATTATTTACTTTCGGTTCTAGACTATGTCTACGGAAAAAGTAGACGCGCGTTGAAAAGTAAAACCGTCCGTCTAGAGTCAAGTGCCGATTCATCATTGTCAAATTTTTTGGAGGGTCGTTTATAAGACTTCAATCTTAAATATACCATTGATACACCTATTTCGCCATAGAGTGGCCTTGATCTTGGTAACGTGATACGCTTATATTAATGCAAAATGAGCTGATAAAATTTGCGACGTAAGATTATACTATGACGTCATCAAACAGACGGCTGATTGTTCTACGCTCCAAAGTCAAATGTTTTAACGCGGTTCATTTAAAGTAAATTAAATCTAAATGAAATTTGGTAAGATAATTGGTTGTCTAAGAGTAAATTACGATAATATAATCAAATGCGTCCGTTCATATTAATGGGGATAATTTTAATAATTAAAATTTAATACCTTCTCATTATTAAAACACTTTTATTGATCACAAGCTAAGCTATCCGGTGTAACCCGGGTGTTTTAATGGATTGTCAACCGAGAAGAGTTGCCTATAGCTGACACTAACTAAGATACACACATGATGTTGTTTTCTTGAAGAAACAACTTTCAAACTCATCAAAACATGCTTAAAATGTAACGGGTCTATAGGATATGTCGTTATTGACAGACTTTTAATGGCAAATCTTGTAGTGAACTGAATCAAACCACTTCTAAAAACCTTTTCCCTAGTGGTACCTGGTGGTACTGTTATCAACCACAGCAGTTTGGTCCAATTAAGAAATTAACGAATTGCGACTCAAGTGGTTCACCAGAAAATTCTAATACCGATATTATTAAAATAATTTTACGCTACTAAAAAGAAATTGATTTAGACTAATTAATCCCAGACAGGTTTAAAGTTGTCAGCATTAGTCAAAACAAATTAACGTTAAACAAATTTTATTATAATGTTAATAGGTAGGCAGCAACGGCTATGGTAGTGGTCTAATTTCAATTCCGGAAATAGTCTGCTATGAAATTTAGAGTGGAAACATTCCAACCAAGATTTATACATTCCGTAATCGTTTCCTAATTTTCAACCCATCTAAAAAAAAATAAACCCAAAAAAACAACAGAAGTGTTTCGCCCTTGGTTGAACGTGTTGAAATTTGAGAATACAAAGTCCAACCCCAAATTCTCAGACTATGTTTTTATTAAACGATTGAAAAATATGCCGTGATTTAACTCCATAACCCCGTCAAAGAAATCAGGCTAGACTTTGGGAAAATTCTTCATTCGTCCTCGACTCACTCGACTCCATCTAAATGGCAGGGTGTTAGGTTGAACCAGCACGGAAAAACAACTCTAAGAACAGATGTCATTCCAACTCGAAGTTATCAAAATTATAGAACATTCCATTAATTACTTGGAGGGAAGCCGACTCGCGCTGCCTCTAGCGGGTGCTTTCTGGAGTGAATGAAATAACCCAAGAAGGTCACCTCTCCCCTGCCCCATGTGGTGCTAGCTTCTCCTCCGGAATTAATGGACGAACAAACCCTTGTAATGTTTTTATTACTTCGAGTTAATCTGTTTGAATTAAATCGGTTTCATTCCGACATAAAAACGGCATATTTCAGTCTTCAAATAAAATTCCCAGACTATACTAGAATAATACTCTATTAAATTTCTTATATCCTCATTCTACTGTATATTTCATAGGTCAAATTTATTTAATTTGACTTATTTTTTTTTTTTTTACCGAAAATCCGGGGATTGTTTTACCTACACTGATGGAAAAGTCGCGTTCATACCAAAGCAATAGAATTTTAAAATATGGTTAAAAAGCTTAATTGTATTATTGCTAAATAGTATACAGGGGGTCATGCCTAAAGCATCTTCTCTAATTTGTAACTTGTTTCGGGTTTACTTATTGCAAAATGGAGATAGAAGTTACATTTTCGACTTAAAATTGATTTCCCATAGACTCCATATTCCGTTTTAGTAAATTATCAGTCCGCCATTTTCCAACATGGCCGCTTATTAAAAAAGAAAGCTTTAAAAGCAACTTCAATACAAAACCAATTTCAGTATCTTAGGTCATGGGGTTCTGGAGATACCACGAAGAAATGTTTTTCACAAATATAAATATATATTAAATGATTTAAGTTCAGATATAATTTAAATGAGAAAAACAGGATTATTTAAATAATAAGAGTCACTGTCGTCTGAGATTATGGGCTGGGAGATAAAGGGGGAACTACTTTTTGGCGACAGTACAAAATTCCCTCGCCTTGATTAGTGTTGTTAGGTAAAAGGCGTATCGTCTGAAAGGCGGTTGCGTGTTATTCGATAAATGTTTATCTCATTCATATCTAATTGGTTCAAATTTTCAACCAATCAGGTTTCGAATATCACCATTAAAAGCAATCATCGAAAAACATTTGATCCGGATTTGCAAAACAGCAAAGTTAATTTTAAAGAAAAATATCCTAAGGCCTTTAGCGACAGGTTTTTTTAATCGACATATTTTTGATAAATAAATAAGATATGAAAATCAAGTTTTTTTTCTCAATTACCTCATTTTAGCCAATTAACGTAACATAATTAAAATTTAAATGTTTATCGTGTTTAGGAGGTTCAAGGGAATATGGTAATTTATTTAATCATTAGTGATTAATTTTAATTATTATCATTTAAACATCATATGGCGCGTGATATGTTGAAGTTTAAGTCGAGGGTTATTTGCACTTCCGAGAAAACATTTTCATATATTCTCAAAATTTCAAAAGCATAAAAAAACATAATCTATATGGTACTCAAATTAAACCTTATTGAGATTAAGATTTCAGTGAATCATAATGAATTGCATAAAAAATTCTTTTAATTACCTAATGAGTTTGTTAAAAAAAAAAGATTATTGCTAAAAATAAGAAAATTGCATTGTTTAAAACTCCGTTTACAAGTAAAAATTTTCCATTTGTTGCTAAAAACACTGCTTGATTCCTGAAAAACCGTTTTGCGCTGTGTTCTAACATAACAATCCAATGAAATCCCTATAAAACCATGTAATTAACATAAAAACCGTTTTGAGCTGCTAAAAATCCAATGAAATCTCTAAAAAACCATGTAATTAACATAAAAACCGTTTTGAGCTGCTAAAAATCCAATGAAATCTCTAAAAAACCATGTAATTAACATAAAAACCGTTTAAAGCTGCTAAAAATCAAATGAAATCTCTAAAAAACCATGTAATTAACATAAAAACCGTTTGGAGCTGCTAAAAATCCAATGAAATCCCTAAAAAACCATGTAATTAACATAAAAACCGTTTTGAACTGCTAAAAACCCAATGAAATCCCTAAAAAACCTTGTGTAATTGCTAAACTCTAGGCAAATCATATTCAGACTACATCAGACATCTTTGATCTATGGATTAATTGGAAATAAATTTTGTTTCCATTGAAAATAATAGATCTTCTTGGTCCTAGTAAGTCCACTTAGATTTACTTCCTTTCCGCAGTTTTGATGGAGCGAAATAAAATGATGGGCCATATATCTCTTTTAGCTTGTAATGTTCAGAATCTACTTTTTTTGAGGGATGGCTGGCAACTCTGTTATTATTACAGTCTAGCCGGTATTATATTCACATGGCAACAGTGTTGTTGAGAAGGTGCCAGATATTTCAATGGATTGTTGTCTACGCAATAAGCAACAAAATCTCGGGAGCGCAAAGTGTTTCCAAAAGTTTTACTGACTGAGTAAAGCAAAAGATATAATCTGTCTCGCGCGGACCTTTCTCTCCATAGCTTTGAAAATAGAAAAGAAAAGGTAATTCTGGCCTATTCAAGGGACTAACCACTCTGACATTTCTTGTACATTGATTTAGTCCTCATTTTGCTAGGCGAAAAGCTACCTATCAACGCCTGATGATGAAGATGTATACTTTTCGTTCAGTGGTTTGATATTTTCAACATTTATTATAAAAAGGATGGTTAATTTGATCTTGTGGCAATGTTAACAGGGCCATGGTTGCCGCAAGTCGTTGCAATTAGAACATTTAAAGTGATGAGTTACGAAGTCCGGTGACCAATGAATGTGTTTCATTTTGTTTTTTCAATTAAAGATCTCTCTACTAGCGCCTGTAAATTCTGTACAAATTATACCTGCATAACATCAAGGCGTTGGGGAGAAGTAAGTACCCAGGCTGATTTCTACAGCAAGAAGACTTGAATGAAACGCGTCAATAGAGTGGTTATTCCCTCGGCCTGATCTCGTTCATTGTATACTGTCTGGCTGCGAAGGATTTCCTTCTTATTAACCTTGTCTGGTGGGCCAAAAAACGTATTCAACTTGAAACTTTATATCACTCTTGCGACGCTTTTCTTACTTTTAAGTCTAGCCGCGCTCAATTCGGCGGAAGTTTTAAGCGAAGCTTGACGCTGCTTCTTTCTATAGTCTACAATCCAAAGAAGATACTTTCTTGCATTACACAAAGTGGTGTCGCTACTATAACGTAACAACTTAATCTTTCGGAGAAATTTCTTTTTTAACTTATTTTTTTGTTGTACCACGGGGCTATGGACCTAATACGGCCTTGCTCCAGGTTGGAAACTAAAGGAGAATTTTGAGAAATGCCAATTTTTGGGTCGGGGTTCAAAAACCCACGGATTATCGGGCATTTCTTTGCGATTTTTCTTTGTAAATTAAGATATGACGTATCACCTATCACCTATACGTAAACTTTAAATTAATCACAATTTCTTAATTATGGTCATTTTATATCTCTATTCGTAAGTGGTGTTCATCTTAGAACTGATCAATAATAACACGAGTGTGAAATTGACAATTATTGACTAGATGTACTGTCTGGAAACATTTCGGGAAAATTGCAATCGAAAAAGGCGTTTTCCATAATTTGGCCAACGTTAATTAAAAATTTCCTCAATTTTAAATATCAATAAAAACACATCGATATGTTTAAGTTAAAGCTTAATAGTAATGAAGAATGAGCGCTTGTCTGGTATAACTGAAGTACTTTACATTTAAATTAAGTTGAAATTAACGCCTATATTTATGTCTAATAAAAGCGGAACACCTATCATCCTGTTCAACCGCTACTTTAAATGCTAAGGATCGAACCACTTTGAAGTTTGAACACGTGGTATACTTTTAACATCAGAACTATAAAATGGTAAGGTTGGATGAAACACTTCCACAAGTTCAGGAAAACCAGACTCGTGTTTAGTGTTAAAGACTCCATAACCATAACATAAACTATACATGTGAGAAATGAAACGAAAAAGTCGTACGAGACTAAAACGTTTTAGCGCAACAGAGACAGGCTTAAGTCGCAGGCACCCGTTAATTACTACTACATCGTACCCAAAAACATCCATATATAATACACATATCCGTATAGAGCATTCTGTAAATTTTGAAGCCAGACAACAAAGAGGTCTTGTGATAATCGGTGGTACTGGACCAGCCTTGACCCCTCCCCGACAACCCCAGCGGCAACCAAACTATATTTTCTCATTTCCCAGTCCGACACTATTTTTTCATTCCACTTTGAAATATTTCGCTTTTAAATTATAAAACAAAGATGTCAATTGTTGTATAAAAAATAAAGTACCCCGACTACCGCGAGTGTTATGTATTTCTTTCGCTCTTTTTCTCTTTAACTCTTTTCTTGAAAGGCATCATATCAAAGGGGTACTCAAGATATTTAGATATTTACGCTCCATTTTGAATTTGTGAAATTTAGCACGTGAGGTTTGATCAAAATTGCGCGTGATGTGACAATCGTGGCGCGAGACATAGAGCATGCCACGGGAATTTTGTTATTAACCTGAAGGCAGGGCGTTACGCGATTGGTCGGAGGTACAAATTTCAAATTAACTATATGAAATTTCATTAAATAATTTGAACTTTATAATCATTCGGAGATATTCTTCGGATGTTTCACTATGTAGATTGGTATTATAATTGATAAAAATCATTAGAGTTTCCTTTTCACCTTAGGTCCCTTTAATTAAAAAGGGTATATTCTAGTTTAGAATTAACTATACTAAATTAAACGTAATTTAATTGAATTTGAATATTTTTTTAAAAAAAATAAATATGAACAAAATCACGCAGATATCTTATAAGGGTAGGCCACAGACTATTTAGTTTATAGACTGGAAACTCTCCCCGGTTTCAATTCCACCGGGTAGATTAGCTTAAATTGAAATATCAAAAGATATTTAATTAAACTTTTCCTGACAAAAATTTCAATTTAAAAACCATACAAAAAATGGTCGTTTTCAAGAAGATTTTTAATTCCAAAGTCTGTTAGAGAATTTAAGTAGCCGCTTTTTACGACTCTGGAGGATGGAGAGAGGTATATATTTATATAACATATAGGGATGGATGAAGCTTAGGAGAAACTCCCGTCAGCGAACGGCAGCAAGAGTAATCGGCTAGTGAAAATTTATGGGTTATTCATTCCTCGTTTTACAACAAGATACTTCATGCTCCTTCTTGTTTTAAATCAGTGTGATGAGTATAAAAGGGTTGTATTTTTTGGTGGTTTTGTGGTTTTAAATATAAAATCATGGTTTATTTGGAAAAGTCTAGGATTAAACGCGAGGAAATTTTTGATTTTATTTTGTTTATTTTTTGGGAGAGGTTAGGAAAGACGGCTTCCAAGTTAAGTTAAAAATAAATAATTAGAGTTACATTTTATATATTTCCTAAATTAACTGTAAATAAGTGGAATTTTATGGTCTAATGTTGCGTGTATTTTTATACCCCTTTTTAGTCTTAATCTTTCAATTAAGGGCAAATAAGTTCGATATTAAAGCTATAAATTTTGAAAATTTAACTCAATATTAAATGAATCTGTTAATAAATAAATCTTTAGGAATAAAAAAACCTAAATTTGTGAATAGCTATAAGCTCGCGTTAATCTCCTCCTTTTTGTTAAAATTTTAAAACAACGCGTGTTTACTAAAAACTTTACTATAAAAATCATTTATCAAGTTCAACACATGCGCAACCACTCAATCTGATGATGATTTTCTTCAAATCAACATTTCAATTCACTGTGCAATATATTTGCCTACAACGTTTAATTTCTAGGCCTTAAGAAAGAGTTAAGTTAAAACTTAGTGTTGCCAAACGATTTAAATTTTAAACGTTCCTTAACCCTATTTCATAATAGGTCTACAAAAAAGCAAAAAAAAATCATGAACAAACTCCAATGTACGATAGATATGATATCAATTGTATTCCAAGAAATAAACATATCAACGAGGGTTGAATAAACAACAAACAACATAAAAACCACCACCCAACATCTCGTTATACCAAACCACGCGAATATTAAATTAATTACGCGTAATTAAAAAATAAATAAATTAATCTTACCTCGCTCTGTATCTTTGCTGGAGTTGAATACTGCTGTTATCATTTTCCAAATCGCTGAATCGGGTATTAGAAAGTGGCGCGATGGAGATGCCCCTTGATTCGTCGTAGGTCGAGGAAGAAGCGTTTAAAATGCGTAGAATTGTGGGTAAAATGACCGCGTGGGTGGCGTTTCTCTCGTCTTCGATACGTAAAATGGTCGTATCATTGGCCCCAATTTGAACCCGAACCTCCGTTTGACCTTTGACACGTTCCATTATACAATAAATAAGGCATAGCCCCAAAAAGAGTTTCGCTAAAAAACCCATAATCAGGAGGTGTTTCTTTAAATTTTATCTTTCTATAAAAAATATATATAGTTTTAAGGTCTATATAAAAAAACAACTTGAGTAGTATAGTTTGTGATACTAAGAGAATAGTAGTACCCCGTTTGGTTTAGCGGGAGAGAGCTACTATGGATTTGCCTCTAGCTTTTCAAATGATATCGTAAAATTTCGGTGCCTACTAGCGTTTATATAGCATCACGAGACCAGAGAGAACTTTACTCCACCTCCTCTTGAATGAAAAAGATCACCAGAAACGTTGGGGGGATGGGATCTTATCGGGTGGGAAAAGATACCCTCTTCACTAAGGACTCCCAGAAGAGAGAGAGAAA
Source organism: Phalangium opilio (assembly GCF_054372755.1). Classification (NCBI taxonomy): domain Eukaryota; kingdom Metazoa; phylum Arthropoda; class Arachnida; order Opiliones; family Phalangiidae; genus Phalangium; species Phalangium opilio. The sequence continues at coordinate 4,506,263 of NW_028324151.1, forward strand.
GAGAAAGAGAGAGAAAAAGTTAACTTCGTAAGGATCATAGATGGAAAACTCTACTAAAACTTGTAGATGGATAAAAGTTTTCTCTGGAATACAGAGCGGAGAGCGGTGTGCGTGGCTTCCTTCACTATATAGTGTAGTATACGTTAACGTTTCGCAAATTTCTTAAAGATCGTTACGTTGTGAACATGCGCAGTATATACATACACTCCTACCAATAGTGATTGACAAATAATTACGGAAAAATTTGTATATATATATATGTTTTTTATTCCGTAGCTATATCTTTTTGGGTGGGTTAATAGGTTAGAAATCTTATTATTTCATCAAAACATAAGTTTATAAGTGATATGTTCCATCCATAAGTATGACGACACTACCTATACTTCGTAATGCTACTGAGAGACTTACAGCTCGAGATGAGTAGTTCGGGAACGACGGAAGCGAGAATTGAAGTCCTACACTCGGTAGTTAATTTTGTATGCAGGACTTCCATCAAGGTCCTATTTAGTCTGCATTACTAAGCCCCCTTTGACAGCGCCTCACCAGGCGTACGTCGCTTTAACCACAATCTATGACCTACTTCAATCACTTCATGGCAAGCCCCAGTTTGTAACCAGTGACAAACTTATGGGGAACATATCTTATGATCAAACCTTATTAAACTAAGATAGTAATGTTTTTAGTAATTGCTAAACGCAAATAGGGTTGCCGCAAATGTTTTGTTTCAACACATTTTTAATGTTTTTTCCTGACAGTTCAAAGGTCTTTTTCCCCAGTTTCATTTGTGGAAAAGTTACAACGCTGCTTTTTAAAATGACTATAGTAAAATTAGCTTACAAATATATTAGTTCAGGTTAATGCTAATACTAGTAGAGTAAAACTAGACATTTCACAACAATTTTGTAGATCACTGCCTTTCCAAGGCTTAATTCCAGGTACTCTAGCAACCCTATAAAGGGAACGGGATAGACCTGTCTACAATAGACTATTCTATTATTACTTGCAGAGAAGCTGAAGGAGGCTAAGCGTCTCGCGCTGCCTCTAGCGGTGCTTCTCTGCACCAGGGAAATAACCCAAGAACCCAAGAAGACCCATGATCTCCACTGCCCCTGTGATGTTTGCTTCTCTACTATAATTAATAAAATGCTCTATATTGTTACATTAGGCAACCCCCATTCGTTTCATTTCAAAAGGAGATCAGTCCACACTAGGTCCATAACGAACGTGTTGAGATTATATCGTTTTAGAATGAGGTGCAGTACAAATTCACTGTATCTTTTTGTTAGGGCAACAGGCCAGCCACATTATCCAAAGTTTTTCAAAAAAATATCTGTCTATGAGTTGTGTTAGGGGTTTCGCGCTTTTTTTTAAATGGAGCTAATAGCGTAAGAGTCGGGGAGGAGGAGAAACGTGACTTTCCCCGGGGATTGGGAGACGTTTTGGTTCTTTAAGTTTTTTTTTGGTTTTGAAAAAAAAAAAAAGAAATTGGCCTACCAGACAGACTTACACCTGATTCTCTATCTCACTCTTACTCTCTTTTTTTTAACTTTTTAATTTTTTTTTTGGGCTTCTCCCCCTCTCTCTAGGATCAAGAAAGAAAAATGTTCCAGCCTCTAATAGTCCCGGAGGCTAATCCCGCGCCAAAAAGGAGAAATTACGTCGTATCTCCAAAAATCAACAGAATTTAAAAAGAGAAATTTATACAAATTATCGTAACTTAATTCAACATCATTTTTGGTCAATATTTTCAAGATCACTTTTGCTTTACTTAATTTGTGTCTGGCGTATTTTTTAAAGAAGTAGAACAGAAAACTCGGTCTAGGTTTTGGTATATACAGGGTGTTTATGATAAGTCTGCATACCATAAATTAAGGGAGCTTATGTTCTATGAGAAATCCATTTTCGAGTAGAAAGTGAATAACTTCTATCTCCATTTTGTTTGCCACAAGGGACACTGTTTTTAAGTTATGATTTGATTTAGGTGTTTTGGGGATGACCCCCTAATTAAATTATATATATAATCATTGTCTAAATCAGTTTCTTAATTAAATTTAAGGGGGTCATCCTTAAAATACTTTGACCAATCTTAACTTGAAAACATTAAAATTAAATATTGCCTAAATCGAGCTAAAGTTCCATATCAAAGTAATGACGTATCAACTCTCTTCCGTTTTACAAAGTCAAAAAACTGCAGTCCTCTGAAGAATTTACAAATAATTATGCAACGCAATAAAAAAAACAAACAAGAAAATTTGATTGCCCTCACATGACCGAATGTTTTTCTCTCTTTATTGCATATAATTAATTACGAATACCAAACCGTACATTGAGATTAACCCAAGGTCCATTTAACCGGCATAAGTTTATAAGATATGTTCCTAACATAAGTATGACACTACCTATACATCGTAATGCTACAGAAGAGACTTACAGCTCGAGCTAAATCGAGAACGACGGAAGCGAGAATTGAAGTCCTACACTCGGTGGTTAATTTTGCATGCAGGACTTCCATTTAGGTCCTATTTAGTCTGCATTACTAAGCCTTTCACAGCAGCGCCTCACCAGGCAATCATCGCTTTACCTCGAATCTATGACCTACGTCACTCACTTCATGACAAGCTCCAGTTTGTAACCAGTGACAAACTTATGGAAGGAACATATCTTATGAATTAATGATAACTTGAGGTGTCAGTCATAGTTTTTTTTTCATTCGAATTTCAACATTATCAAAAAGTTGTTCTTCCTCATTCATTTCCTACACTAGATAAACGCGACGAATTGTAAATATTTTGATCAGGACAGAACAGAGCGATCCTTATCTAAGAATTGTCCAATAGAAATTCGAGTTACTTGAGAAAAATAACCGCGATATAACCCCGTGTACCCTAGACTCAACCCTTTCAGTTTCGTCCAGGTTTACCGAGTTAATTCTGTGGAAACTGTATTCTTATTAAAACCTATTATGCACTGTCTACCTCCTTTCCCCGTCTTCCCATTCATTAATCGAGTACTATTAAACAATCTCTAATCTTTAGATTAAAGTATTGACGTCACAATTGACGTCACGAGACGTACGCTCCAAGCTATTATCCATTTATTTTCCATGAATTCTTGGAAAGGGCCAAAAGAAAAAAAAAATTTGGCAATTTCTTTTTTTAAAGTATCCGATTAAATCAAGGGGCAAACCGCTTTCTAATTATTTGTACTAGTACGCCTCAATTAATTTAACCATTTAGCCGAAGGCCTATCATTATATTTGGTAATTGAAGAATTTTATGTTTTTTTCATAAAAATATCATTCGATATTTTGTCAATGATGCCTTTAGTAACTCTTATTAGACCTAAGGTCAATATTACAAGTTATTTTTAGAGACATTACGATATTGCGTATAGGTTCTCAATATTCACTAGATTATACTAACATTTTTAACCGAAGTATATGATTGTCCCTTGGTGAGAAGTGTCCAACTCTAACAGAAGGGTAATAAACAAAGATGGTGGCCTTCGCCCCTGTGCGTTGGTTTTTCAGCAGATATTTAATGGAATGATCAAATCTATTTTCAAAGCTTCTTCGTCATTTTAAGACAAATGCATTAACTCTGTTCTACCAGAAACGTACAAATGTTGGGGATGTAAAACGCGGTAAGACAAGTGTTACGCACTCAGGTTACCTTGATGTATAGTCAACAAACTCATACTATAAAGAATCATAACAAGAAAGACCTGATCTGACTGCAAAACATGATAAGGAACATTAAATTTAGTAAGAATAGCGAAGAAAATATAGAAATAAAAGGGCACCACCAGAGGTTTGATGGAGCTCTGAACAAAGGCGGACTGGAACTTCTTTCAAAGGTACCGCGACCCCAAGCCTCCGGTGGCGTTCTTTAAGCATTAAGAGTATTATAGCGGAATATGACCCTTGTCAAAAATAGAGCATGTGTTTGACCACTTGATCTCTTAAGGCGGGACAGCCGGACAGTATGCGGACAACAAAAGACGTAAATTAAGTAATGGTTTTAAACAAAAGAACTTTAGTGGATTAGTAACTACGAAGACATCTCTAACGTCTTTGCTTCCACATATATATCGTCCGGATGTTTCGTCCTGCACCACCCAAGTTTTCAAAAGGTGGGTCTCTAGACACGATGGTGTGAGCATCCCCTCGGAATGAACTAAAACTTTGAAAACTCAAAAACTCCATATATTAGTCTCGTTATTATCTTCCTTAGTCTAGTAATACCGGTATCGATAAATTTATCTTATAAAAATATTTAATATTGTCTTCATCAGTGACACCACAACCCAAACGGTCATCGTACCCACTTAAAGTACAGATATACATTTATTTTTTTAAAGATGTTTTTCTAAAAGACTTTTACCAGTCTTTTTCTTCTATTTTTAACAAAAGGGTAGCCCGCGCGCTACTTTTCAACTTCTATAAATATCCCCTGCACAAAAAGAGTCATCTTGGAACCGTTTAGACCCATCCATGTTTTGGAACACGTGCAATTTCTTTTTTTCTTAAAAATTGCATTTTATTTATGGTTTGAAAGAAACACCTTCCCTCCTCTACCTTTTGGACCTTTTCTTACAGAGGATAGTTTATGGCTACCTGGACAGGAGGATGTTTTTTGGTCTAATTGGGCCAGGAAAAAGAAAGTGCTAAGGTATTAGGAACGTCCACGCGTTTGGAGGCACACGATGAGATTTATAGCACATGATTCTGTCGTACGGCGCGATCTGTCGCCTTCATGGTTGCCGACGGCCGCCTAGAACTCTTCGAAATTTGGATAGAGCAAGGGCTACGACATGGATGCATGCAGTTGTCCATTGTTAGTCCTCTGCTCGGTTATCTGTTCTCCTTAAAACCTTTTCGTTAATGATCCTTTTAAGACGGTTTCAGCCAAGTACATCGTCCTGTCGCATCCTAACAATTCTTCACACCTTAATACCTGTCACGTGTCACGTGCAGTCATTTAGCATGGAACACTTTGATTTCCCGCTTTTTTTTACACCAAAGGGTCTGCCTTTTATAAAATTTTTGCCTTAGAAACATCGAGAAAATGACCCCATTAACCTTTCACGAAGTTAAGTGTAGTATTCATTAAAGTTCACGACCCGAACAGAGTTTCCCTACCGAGTTTGCTCTTTAAAAAGACCTAGTATAAACGTTTTCTGACAAAACTTACAATAGACTAAGCCACGTGACTGTATAGTTATAATACAATTGGCCCAAGCTTAAAAAAGCGCGCCAAGAAATAAGGCGCGTTCAAGGCAAATTGAAACCGATTCGGCTTCAAAGAGACTAAAATTGTATAACTTAATTGGTACCAGGTGTAAGAATATGTGATTTTGAGAGTGTATACGTGCGTAAGTTTAACCTTGAAAATGAAGTCAATAGAGGGGCGTGGTTCCTTCCCAAAAAATAAAAAAAAGAAAGATCTATTTTGGGTATAAAACTATTTTTAAGTAAAGGGCTTACAGAGCGCAAACAGGAAGCCATGCTTTGTATGAATTGTAAAAAAGCGAACTTTAGAAATAGCTCCGATTCAAAAGTAACCTTTTTGAGATTTATAAATGGTCGCGCATGCTTGGTACCGCAACCTTACCATCTCCTCCATAAGTTTGGGTCTACCGCCCTGGCATTCTCTATGGAGAGACAAAATTGAATAGGACGCTGTGCCATCTAGAGGCATAGTCTACTGAGACGTATTGTGGGGTGGCCCTACCTCCCACTGTAGGAGAAAGGGGGTTTCTTCTTGTCACATGGGTTACGGTTTGTATATTAAGTAACTATTAAACGCCATCTCTCCAACACAAAATGTACTATTTTCAAATATAACCGCTCGTACTGATTTTGCAACTACAGACAACAGACACGGTCGTAGCAAAAACTTACGAAGAATATTACGGGGTTGCTTAGATTCGAATAAAATATATTTGCTTCCATTCAAAATATATTTTATCAAATTTATTTTGTTGTCTACGAGCCTTTACATTATATGTCACTCCACTGTACCATTGTCAATGGTGCATTTTACCACTGGAATTGGCAATATAATGCAACAAGTTGTGGGTGGATATAGTTATACGGGCGATCTCCCAAAATACATCTAAAGATTTCCGAGAAAATAAATTGAGATCTTTTCAAGAAAAATAGGTCTAAATTTAACAATGTATCAAAAGATGGAACTTCAAACTTAAAGAGAGAGTGATACTATGTATAAGAAAAGTATTTCTTAGACGATTCTTATTTGGGCTACAGCCACTATTATTAAATTTAGAACGGCTATTCAGGTAACTAGACAGGAAGTGGGGCTGGGTTCCTGGAAATCCCCTGCATGGTAAAAAAAAGAAAAAGGTATCTGTGGTCAATAACATTGGAGCTAGACTGTTTTGACTACATGTCCATGCGCTCGGATCCCTGGCGGCAAGGAGCTCGTGCTTCTAAATATAAGAATGTCTACGACCAAGGTTTTTGAGGCTATACAATCCCCCCCCCCCTAAAAACCAGAGCTACGAAGGTGGCGAACTGTTGACCCGTGGTTGACCACAGTCAGAATGTTTATAAAATGCAAAACTTAAATTTCCATAGTTTATATTGGACGGTTTGAAAGCTAGTCCCCATGGTTTTACCAAGAAGTGATGTATAGTTTATTAGGGAGAAGGTATAAGATACCTGAGTATTCGCGCGCGATGGTCCCAGTCCCCCTTTCAAAATACAAGGGGGGACGTAAAAGGAGGCCGGGCTATTTCGCAGCCTCTCCTCAGTCGGAAAATATGACTGTAATTTTCGTCATTCGCGTCGCGCTGACATGAGTTTTCAAGAACCAATGAGATGCTGGTCGTAATTTAGAGGCGGGGATTAACTCCGGACCTACTATACGTTTGGACTGGATATAAAGCTGGAAATATGGTGAATTTATACCTTCTCCCTAGTAAACTAGATATCATTTCTTGGTTTTACTATATTTAAAGACATCCCATGACTAATCATAGCGGCAGTTAACAGTTAGACAAAACTTGTCTTCATTTAACCTTAAAGATATGATGGGGTTAAAACGGTCCTTAACTTTGAACGTGATGGAATTTCAACCTTGATTCATAATACAGATAAGAGGGCAACAGCCCATGAACGTAGTTAGAAAGTGTCGCATGCATGCACGCTCTGCCTTATCTGGTATTTTAAAATTAATTACGAATGTACATACTGTAAAAAAAAACATTTGTACGCTAACACTTAAAGAAATGTCTACCAAATAGGTTAAAATAAGACCTATAGTTTAAGCAGACGATTAAATACTAAATTTTATTGGTTCCGCAGCATTTAATAGCTTCACACTGAAGCCTAACGTGTAGGGGTAAAAACAATATGAAATACAAATTATTCTATGGAAACTTCGGAGAAAAAAAAATAAATAAGCCTATATTTTTAAAAAAGTTTCATTGTTTTAAGTTTAATGGTTGGAAGAAGGGCGTCGTCTACTACATATTTGATGGACTAAATTAAGTTGAAATTAGGTATTTAATTAATAATGGGGTATCCTTTTAAGGGTAAACGTCGCGGTGCAGACGTTTTGTGGGCTTGTTGTGATGGAAAAATCAGATTGAACGGGGGTCTTAAGACGGTCTAGACGAGAATTTCCGGAACTTTGAGGAATGGCCGGTGCCCCCAATTTATACCAAACCTGATGTCTATTTAGTTGGCGCGTACAAAGCGGGGGTTCAACTTCCCCGGCCGTCTCCCCGCGCAAACCGACAATATAGTTAAGATACGTTATAACTTGGTAGGTTCAAAAGTGGTCCGAGGTTGGTACACGTCGGAGGGACGCTTTTGGGATGAAAAACACGCAGACAGACTAGACCGATTTGTCCCGTCGCCTGCCTATCTGCTACGTACGAGAGAGTCTTCCGATACACGCCAAACTTTGCCGTTTGACTCTCTCGCGTGAGTTTTAAAACTGTTCGCGATTAACTGATGTAAAGGGAAGGTGAATTGTAAAAGAAATCGGTCTTGAACTTTGCTGACAAAATAATAGACTTCTTTCTGACTTAACACCCCAAAATTGGGCATGGTATTTTCCCAAAAATACACCAGTATGTCTCATAAATTTTAGGTATCCCCCTGGGAATAATACAGCCCAATGTTCTCAGCTTTTATACATGTTCTAGCAGGAGTGTATTTCATGGGAGTTAATTACTAACTAGCAATGCCTGAAAGCTCCCTATTTTAGTACACACCTGGGGGTTGAAATTGTTTCCACCTTTTTGAAGTCGAAAGGCGATGAGATAGACCTTTTCGACGACGTACAAAGGGGTTGATACATTGCTACCCGTGCTATAAGTCTCTAAGCCCTCTTATGATACAAAAAGACTACAGCGCAGGCGCAAAAAAGCGAAATGAAAGGCAGTTATATCGAAATTGTCCATTAGAGAGGGAAAAATATTTGAAGGGTATTGGGAGAGGCTTCTGACGTGAACTTCGGTGTGAATTATAAGCTTCTGATTCTAAACTAGGGGACCTTGGGTATATTACCCCGTCTTCACTTTGACATAAGTACACGGATAGGATGTCCAATCACAATTTTCGTAAACTCATCTGATTTCAAATTGAAATATTAAAGAGAACGGAGGCGATATAAATCTATTATCAATTTGAAAAACCACACTGTCAATATGTCAATCAGTTTAATCATGTCAAAGGAGAGAAACGTAGACCAAACTCATCAAAAAATACATAGTACATTTAAATTGAAAGAAATATTTAAATATATAAAAACAAATCGAACATTTTTCTTTAAGGTTTCCGATTAATTTTATTTATTTTTTTATATTTACGGTTCTTTGAATTTTCAATTGAAAAGGCAAAGACCGGCAAGGCTTAAACGCATGGGCGGAAAAGTGTGTTCAAGATTTTGAAAAAATACAAGGGGGGAAATAAATATGTATGAATCTAAAAATAACGTATAATCTTGGATTGAATGAAAAATTAACACACAAATTCGATGATCCCTACTTCATTGATAACTAACTATGAAATAGGGCCTATATCTATTTATTTTTTTATTTTTTATTATGATACGCGTGGTGAATGAAAAACTACGAAAAAAGAAGAGGCATTTTATCGCTGAGGGTTATGACATTTAATTCTAACTTTCTCTGGAAAGATATATTCGATTCTTGGAAATCATCGTTTCGGAACTAACGTTTTTTCAGCATTTTTACCAAAGGGTGTGCGAATATTAGAGGACTTTCAATCTACCACATTTGATTCGAAATAACGATTAATCGAATTTGCGAAATTCTAAAATGAATGATTTCAGAACAAAATATTAACTTATCAATTAAAGTCAAGAAGAAATGATTTGATGTGAAAATGTTTTGAGAAATAGTCGAATAAACAAATGATTTTTGAATCGATTAATTGTTTAAAAGAAGATCAATCAAAGTTTATTTTTTTATCAACCGAAAAGTTGATTATTGATTAACCGAATCGGGTTTCAAAGAAGGATTTGTATTGGAACTACACTAAATCATTATCTGCACACCCCAGATTTTTACCCTTTCCCAAAATTCAATTCGCAATTGTAAAGGACCGGGGAGAAAAAGTGCCCAAAGGAAGAAAACATCTTGAAGCGCAACTTGTATAACCTTGTTTACATCTCGTGAGACTTTGTTTTCTCGGAATTTCTTCTTAAATTATGTCAATTCGGCCTTCGAGATTTGAAATTTAGTATCAAAATAAGCCTTGTTAAACCGTAACTTTCTTTCAAATTATGTTTAACATTATTGCGACAGTTAAAATTAACTTTATTGCGATTCAACTTTCAATATGGGATGTAGTGTGGTTGAATAAAACTATGGTTGGTGACATTGAAGTTTTTAGGACTTATTTCAGGAAATTCTATAAAGAAAATAAAAATATGGCAAGAAAATTCGACAGTATGATAAAATGAACAAGATTGCCAAGAAAATTCAAAAATAATTTTGAATAAGAAATTTGCAATTCATGGTCTATGCCAAGAACCCAAATAAGAAAACCTAAGAACCTACAAACATAGCATTGCGCTGTAGGGCGCGCAGTGCAAAAGCATGAGTTCGTTGAAATTCTCCCAAGTTTTATATTGATTCTTGCCTATACTCATTTACACCCTACCCTAAAGAAAAAATGCATTTCAATTGGGAAAATAAAGTTTCATAATTTCCTGAATCTCAAATTAGCAACTGAAAACCCTTCCCGTCGAAACTGCGTGAACTGTAAACATGTTTTTCAGTCATCAGTTCCGAGTTCCATGCCAAGAAACTATATTTAAATTACCATGAACTCTCAAAATAGAAAAAAAATATTGTCCTAATATTACTTCCTTTTGATTACTTAGACATCACGTCTTGGAATCAAGACACTTTAACCATTAAATACGACTTAAGCTTTAATTTGTTTTCAACTTCTTAAGTTTCAACACTTAAGAATAATATAATTACGGTTTAAAATAACTCTAAAAAAGTCTTCAAGACATAAACAAGCGATTAAAAACACGCTAAATCATAAGTTTATAAGTTCCATAAGTATGACTTCGTAATGCTACTGAGAGATTTACAGCTCGAGATAACTAGTTCGATTGCGACGGAAGCGAGAATTGAAGTCCTACACTCGGTGGTGGTTAATTAATTTTGCAGGACCAAGTTCCATCTAGCTCCTATTTAGTCTGCATTACTAAGCCTTTGACAGCAGCGCCTCATCAGGCAATCATCGCTTTACCTCGAATCTATGACCTACCTCACTCACTTCATGACAAGCTCCAGTTTGTAAGTTACCAGTGACAAACTTATGGAAGGAACATATCTTATAAACTTATGGCTAAACGTAACAAGAACCTGGCGAGACGACGATGACGAAACTTAAAGAACGCGTGGAATTTCATTAATACTTTACCGCGAAAATAATCAGTTCGTAGAAATAGTCTCCCCGTATTTTTTAATTGCCTGCGAATTTACTAATTTAGCCAAAAGGCTAAAACTTGATACAATTTGGTGGGGATCAGACGTTTTTATAATTTTCCCTTTTTTTCTCCCAGACTTCAAAGGTTTATAGTTATACCTCTCCCCTAAACCCGATCGTCGGAAGACATCTTTCAAAAACTGTATTTAGTATATATGATCTTAATTACGTTTTGTTCTAGCCGCGGGATTGTCTAGGGAATTTCATCCTAACCTAAAAATAGACATAATTCCAATTAATCTTGGTTACAACAGTTTCAACGTTATTTGTTGAAATTTAAATTAATCACTTAATATTGCGAAGTTAATTTAGCTACTAAACTCTGTATTATCAACCCATATCCATTGCATTTTTAGAACAGACCTTTTCAACGCAAAGAAAGAGGGTAGACAACCCTCAGTATCGGGACGTGCATTGCCATTCGTCTCTGCTTACCTTCATGATACAAAATGACTACAGCGCAGGCGCTAAAAAGCGAGATGGAAGGCAGCGTTCTACCCCCGTGTCTTCCCCTCTTACTTACATCGAAATCTATAATCTAGGAGGTTGAATGGTCACCAAGTACATAAACCGAGGTCATAACGTCGCGTAATAGGAAGTTAGTCCAAGAAAAAATTAACCTTCAGGACAGGCATATAGGTAACATATTCCTAATGTCGCTAATAAATTCTAGAAATATTTAAGTCTCTCTGTTATTCTTAATTTAGTATAAAGAATGTTTTTGCTTATTTTCCGAAACATAGCAATCGTGTATAAATTAGAGCGTGTATTTTAATTTCGACTCGAAATTAACTACGGATCTTTTGGTCATTCGGTACCAGGTTAAGTTGATAAACTTCATTCACATTTAAATTGACGTTTCAAAGTAACTGGAGAGCGCGACTTGACGAAGTGATATAGCTTTGATGAGATAACCCGCCTTTCGAATTTAAGTATAGGCTGCCAAACGCGGACGAAATAGCGGCCCGCTCGAAAGAACTCCGTTGATTGATTTGGGTAATTAGTTTTGGCAGTCAGTTGACATTATCGTACAGTCTATCTTTGGTATTACAAACACCTCTCTCTCTTCTTGTCTGGCCCATCTTGCCCCGTAAAACCAAATGTATATAGGAATAACGGAAAGTGAACCAGAAGAAGAGTGTAGGCGATGCTTGATACTCATTGTCCCTGAGCAAAAGAAAAAACATTTATTGCGGTTTTTGTGGGCCGGGTTTGAGTACTATCCGCCACGCCTCATAACTCAGACGTCTTTCTAACTGTGATTTCATTGGTTGGTATGCAACCCGAAGCAAGTTGCAACGCGCTGCGAGGTAAAATTTGTCACGCATAATGATTACTCTAGCCTCAGACCACCTAACCATGGACAAGCAAAGCCATGTTTAACCCGCGTTAACAAATGGCAATGCGTAGCACGCGCCCTCAAGCGTCTACCGACCGCAATTTATCGCCGAAGTTTACTATTTTGCTAGGGTTTGATAATAAACTTGCTACACCCACCGCCACAGGGCTAGTGTCCAGCGCTGGTTGCTCTAAGCAAACCTAGCTCCCTATTCAATTGGCTGTCCACGGTTAGGTGGTCTGAGGTCTAGCTCTTCCCACAAAATCCGCCTAGATATGTTAAGAAAATGGCTGGGTACACATTGCTTTACGTTCGTTCTATATGCTTTTGATACAGCTAGTATATATTCCGCAAAATATTAGGCGCGGATTAGGTTTAATGTTCCCCAAATTATATTTTTATCCAGACAGATTCTCAGACGCAGTTATACACGCTGCTGCTGCTGGCTACATTCGGAACTCATTAATTTAAAGTCACTTTTGATTGCGAACTTAAACAACCAGAAAAAAAAATATGTCTCATTCGCGTAACTGTATGTTTACATCTTTTCCAGAATATCTGAAGGACGAAAATTTGGATACAGTGAAATCATTCACGAGAATGAGTTGAGAAAATGTGCTCAGTGGGGTCACTTCCAAGTTTCCCCAACTCTTTAAAGGATTCGAGTTACAATTCTACCCTGGATTTTCTAATAATTTTTTGGGTACCTAATTGCCAAAAATTTATATAATTTTTCACTTTAAATTAAATAGTAGGGTAAAAGTCTAAATATAGAAAATAGCATGGAAGTAGGATTTGAATAAAATGGTTTCCTGCTGAACTTATTTTTAATATTAATGGTTTCAATGTAAATTGGTTGGGGTCTTAGGCATGGATGCGATTGGTCAGATGTCATCACGTGATTAACCAGGAAAGGAATGAGGTTTACTTGTTAGGTGTCGGAAAGGGTGGTAGGGTCAAGACACCACCAGCAGACAAAGGGGTAGTCGGTACCTTTAGGGACGATCGCCAACATGTGTCGTATTCTTTCAAACTTTGTCGCACAGAAACTTGGCTTACAGGAGGTAGTGCGCACCACACTTCCGACTTGTTGAACTTCTTGCTCTGAGCACGATATTTCATTAGGTTTGCAAAAAGATGTTCTGATGATGAAACGTTGCTAGAGAGATCGTATAATAGACCACTATCAGGCAGACCATAACCCTACAATATTTTCCATAAGTATGGGTCGATTGATATTCGCTAAGAGTTCCCTTCATTAATGAAAGGGTTGATGGGAATCTCCTGGCGACATATTTGCCTAACCGTAACCCGAGTAGACCAAGTATAAGGAAAAATCACAGTCTGTTCTGTTCCGGTTTCGAAGGTAACCCTTTAAACGAAGCAAGATAATGGCCGAGTAGCGGACGTCTCGAACTCTCGAATGGACAATACATATACTATAACACATTCCATTAATTCCAAGAGAAAAGCTAACACCACAGGGACCAGCTTCACCAGGGGCGTCTTGGGTTATAGTTCTTTTTATATAATTATTAATAAATTCAATGATTTCGTAATATTTTTGTTTCTATCTCGAAAAATACGTTTAAGGTCAGGAATGAGGTTATATAGGACGCCTGGGTGAGAATAAAATTTCTCTTAAATTTTTAAAAAGGCGCGCAACTTAAAAATAAAAAAGCATAAAAACAGCAACTTAAGTCTGTCTGGAAAATATAAAATTTCCTCAGCCCTAGACGCGTTTTTATGTTTAATAAAAAATTGTTTTGGAGAAAAATTGAAATTTCCACGACACGCAGTCCGTCTGGAACAACTTTTTTTTTGTGGCTGCGGTTTTCTTTCTTTCTAATTTTTTTTCTTAAGGTTTAAGGCTTGAGCCAGAAAAATAAATCATATGAAAACTAGTGTATAAATATTTGTAACGACGGGCCTAAAAAATAGTCGAACCCCTTGCAGACTAACGCGAGACATCGAAAACTGTCTGCAATTTTTTGGCTAACATCGGCACAAAAAAAGCATGCTGAAAAAAATTGTTGTATACCCAAGGTCATTCTTTTGTTACCCATGTTGGTAACTAGTGTAATTTTTTTTGCACAACTAAAGGACACATTTAAATTTGTCACCCATAATCTCGATGACTGATATTTGTCACTTTAGACTGAATCGACAAGCCTTTCAGTCTGTTGTAGATAACGGTTGAATTGCACGAGTCACAAATGACTTTCGACATTTGTGATCTGCTGCATGCTATCCATGGAGGGTTTTCTGTTAGTGACAGACACGGCCATAATGGTGGGTTGCACGCGCGGGAAAAGCTGAAATCCACCAATATGGCTGCCAAAACCGCGTGGTAAGACCTAAGAAGGTGTGACATCCACATACTGTATCAATAGCCCCAAATGAAAGCCCTCTATAGATCCTTGTCTGCCTTAAAAGGGTCAATTAACCGGTCTGAATTTTGACCATTGTACAACTCAGTTAAATCTATACAATTCTGTATTTTTCTGACCCCGTCTTCAACATCGCGTGTTGAACCCCATATTACCAAAAATTGAGTGGAATCATTACTTCTAATACGAGGAGGATTGAAACCATTTACACCAGGAGACCAATCTAGTCAATAATGCAATTTGTCCGCGAAGTACCATGGCCTCCTGGTCTAAATGGTATCAACTCTCCTAGTCCGAAAACCATGTATACTTATTTCATTCTAACCTATATGGCTGTCTGGTCTTTTAGCGCTAAAAAAAACCCACCCAAACAAAGATATAGACTTCTTAAGTCTGCCCCGACAAAACCAAAAGAAACAGGCAATCCGAATTTTCACCCCTGGAGGGCCAAGTAAACCTCTCTCTCTCTGTAAAGTGCTAAATCGTTCCTTATTATCATATGGGAGGCCACTTTTACCAGCCGGTAGAAAAAAAAGACCTTTTTTAATTCTCAGACAGAAGGGGGGGAGGGGGCTAAGTAGGGGGCCGGAAATCACCACCCTGGGGTCAATACCGATTCACCGATCAAATATTTCCCCAAAAAATTCTCATTTACACTGTAATAAAATTCATACCTTAGGGTTCAATTATACCATCTCATTAAAAGATAAAAAGAAAATATGTATATATTATCGCGACATTGTAGCAATATTACTCATGTCAAACTGATTTTCAAAAATTGCCATTAGCCATTTCGTATTCTTATATAATTTGGTTCAAATTAGTAATTTTTCGGAAATATTGGGTGATTTCCAGAAATCCTAAATTTAATTTTAATATACCCCTCATGTGATGACATATTTTGGGACGAGGTGTGTGTGACAGAACGCTCTTCTGTCCAACAATACCAATTACTTGGCCCATACATCAACCACAGAAGGGGGTAATAGAAGGGTGGCACTCTGTATCCTTTTAATACAAATAGTTATGTAACATGATTGCTCACAAGCTTACACCCCATTTTATTTGCTCTCCCGCCCATCAAACTACAGAGATGGGCATCGCACCGTGCTAAGGTAAATTCTATAACTGTTCTGTACTAATTCCTCAGCAATCCCTTGACGTGAGACAAAAACGCACAAACGCATGCGCCCTGGCAAAAGTTAAGCAGCGCTAATAGAGTACTGATGAGGGAACTATTTATCGCGTATGTGATTCGGTTTAGTAATCTTGTGCACCCCAAATGTAAAATGACGTTTAGAAGAATCATACTTTGTGCTTGGTATACTTCTCTCAAAGAGAACTATTATTTACTTCTGATCAAACCCCATACGGTGACTTACCTTCCATCATTTACTTTCCTAATTAATCACGCAATTTAACCCTAATCAAATCCCAATATGGCGGCGAGCTTAGGCACCATTTTACCTAAGTTGTAAGCCTTCAAAAAATAAATATGTATTCTATTCTTTAATATTTATTATCTCTTTTTAATTTATTTTCTTCCAAGTAAAATACATTTAATATCAGTCTTTTAGTATCCCATTTGTTTTTTTTTAGGAAACGATATGCCTTTGTATATTTTAGAGGTCATCAAAAATTTTACACAAGGGGGGGGTCAAAAGTTTGGCAATATCACAAATTTACTTCATATATTTGACTTGGCGTTTGTTCCTTAAAGACAATTATAACAACAACCTGACATTAGGATATAAAAAGGGGCCAATTTAAGTGTTTATACAACATCTAAAGCGTACACTTCAGATTTCGAACCACAAGGCAAATTTCACGAAGTTATTTCAATCGATATCAGTAAGAGTTCTTAAACATTAAAGGGGAGGTTAAGGTTCCCTATCATTTCCCTGAAAATAAGACTAGACTGATTTCAGCGCCATCTATTAAGTTAAAATATTATGAATTCGTTTAATTTTATTAAACCGCCATAAAAGAAATTATTCGTGCTATTAACTCGATATTAGATTATTAAATAAAAGGGGTTGATATTCTTTATTATATTAAATAGTTGTTTGACTAAAGGACCACCACACGGACCACCAAATCCCCCCAACCTCCCCCTTAAAATATTTACAAACCTTTCGGCCTTTCAGCGACGCTGGCGCCATCTAGACTCCGAGACGTGCTATGCTTTTAAAATAATTATTACATACATAACAAAAATAAATATATCGCGTGCAAATAATTAAAATAATTGTCCATTTCTTCAACAATGGCTTAAAATATGCTTTCTTTTTTTTTTTGGTGATAAGATTTGATAGATAAGAATAAGAAAGAAAGAAATAAGTTTAATTGAGAGAGCCGCTATCCATCATGTTCAGATGAGCTTCTTCGGGAAGTGGTTTACGTTTAAATTGTGGCATCGCTACTAAGTATCCCACAAGAGCTCCAAACGCGACAATACAAAGCCCCAAAAAGTTCACCAGCGTTGACGGTGGTTCCCTTTTAGCCCATGTTCCACTCAATCCACTTTTATATAATAATGAAATTACAGAATCAATAAGTTGATTTGATTATAAATTAAGTTATTGATTAAAACAAAAGTGGATGAGAGGGAAAGTATGACAATGGCCATAGAGCCTGTGTTAAAAACCGCGGACATCAAAGTTTCGCCAATAACTATTTAGTTTACTAGTGACTGATGGACTTGCAAACTCGCGACTGAAAGTAGTTCAGACATTTATGCTCCTTGGTTTAACCATAGCACACTCGATCACGCGCATCACGACGCAAGCTGCTCGCGCTATAGCTAAATTACCGAGATTTATTTTAAACGTATCTAGTTTAATGCGCTCTTCTATGGCTTCGATAACCTTACTAAAATCCACATTATACCTTCAAATACCTTTTAAAACATTACCAGCTACTCTGTCCTGACTACAAACACAAATCGAGGAAGTTCTAGCATACACAATAGCAGACGACGGTAACCGCGAATTAACACAAGACCTATTTTAACTTTTTAAGGGAGTGAACAGGCCCAGTATAGCTACGCCAATAAAACGGTCAACTACAGCGAAACTCTGATGACGAGACTTTTGGCCATTTTCATACTTTTCCTCTCATCCACTTTTGATTAAAGTAATTAAAAGTGAAGAAGAAATCCTACATGGTCCATATAAGTTTCTCAGTCATTCCTGTTAAACAGGAAATAATCGCCATTGCGAAGATCAAAATTCCAAAAAAGATATGGAGTGGCAAATATGCGCTTCTTAGCGAACGAGATAATCCCGGAAAGAGGAAAGATACAAACCCAAAGACAAACTTAAATAATAAAGTATTAAATCATTTTTAAAACAATTCTGACGCAAACCCTGATAAACATTTGATATTAAAATATACCTGCATCGAAAACAAAACTACTGTCACTATACCAATCCAACTGTGAAGCGAATACAAATTTGGTATCGGTGGATTAGCGTAATTGTGTGAATCAAAGACAGCTTTTAAAGCCACAATAGCCAAACAGAATGCAGCAGTGTGCAAACCTCCATGAATCAATTTCAATCGGAGTTTAGAGGTGTTTTTCAAGATACGATAAACCAAAATGGCTAAACGATGTATTAGAAGGATTTTGAAATCGCTCGTTCCTTATATGTAATGGTTAAAAACTTCTCTCACCATCTCCGTAAAGAAATACCATCCCCATAACCATGAACAACGGATGATAGTTGAAATTTAGACCCAGACTGGATTGCGCGAAACCTTTCATGTAATTTCCAGTCCAGATCCAAACAAGAACGATGCAAATGACACCCAAGATTTGGGAAATTGTAAATCCAATTACAAAGTGTACTCCTACACTAGCATTTTGAGGTTCTTCAAGATCCATAGTGGTTGCTGGCTGGTTATTAGTAGGATTTGTACCGCCACTTTCGGCTTGAACTGTGGTGGCAGATAACGGACTTTTAATATCTTCTATAATTAATCAGGGGCAGGGCAGGGGGCATTCAACTACAATATGGCTACAGTTCAAAACATTACCAGAAGGACGTTCGGGAGTAACTTTGGCCATGGATTAAAATGTTTAGCACAAAAATTCACGAGCGGATAGAGTGGATAAACGCAAAAGCAAGCACAATAATAATCTACATGGTAAAACAAGTAAAACTTCAAACTCATCCTATTAATTATTCATTATACAACCAAGGCTTAACGAAAAACGCTCAAAAACATGAAAAATTGATAATGTCAAAACTTTTAAACCATTCTAAACTATTATAAAAGAAGTAATATATAAGACTTACATAACTGAAGCGACGCAGTTACATTTCGCTAAGTAAATCGCGAATGTAGTTCGTGAATAATATTTGTGTCAGTTATGCAGACACGGACACGCTAACTACTAACCCTAACTAGGATGAATAACACTTCATGCAACAGGATACGAAAGTTTAACTTGCGCTTGCTTGTGCCTGATTTATACCACTTTTAATTAATTTTATATGGTTATTACATGCAAAATAAGTCAAAAATAACGCTCAGCCAACAAGGAAACTCGGAATAAATTAATAAGCATTGTTAGTTATATATTAATAACGCATTCAAATATCTCCTCCTATGATCAGTATTATCATTATCCTCCTGGTAACACCTGTACTAAGGGGGGTGGGCAGGACCGTGAACATAGAAAATATTACGACAACGTCAACTTAAGCTCAAAGCGGGTAACAAAGGATGGTAGTAAATTAAATTTGACAAAGGAATCGTCTTACTAATTTAATAAAAATTTTAAATTAAAATAATTACCAAATCTCGTTGATGGTATATTTGATGATTTCCCCTCCATTTTTAATTAAAACTTAATAAATCACAAATGAACTAACTAAGTAACGTTCCTAAATTAATGAATTGCTATAAATGCAACGATGTACTGAGCTTTGTACCTGCGCAAACATTAAAATTCTAACCTGTAGTTAATCTAGTTTTATACCTTTCAACACTTACTATGATTCCCCCAATAACTGTCACGTGATAACGCGCATATTCTAGTGTCACGTAATTAACTTCAGTCCCGTGATTCCTTTCTCAAAATATAAAGTTTGATTTTTTATAGGTTTTTTATGTTCATGAATCGTGCTGAAACAGTCACGTACACATAAAAAACTAATCGCAAAATTTAATCAACAAACGGTGATTGATTGGATAAAAATGTACCTAAAATTAGGGTTATGAAGTCTATCATGGAAAGTAATAAAATTTCCATGGTGTTGAACACTTTTCAAGATTCAAAGATCTTTAAACGAATTCATCTCTCAAATTTCAACCAAAACATAATAAAACCCTTTAATTACTTAGTCATGCGCTTCAAAACTAGAATACTATTATCAGCGTGGGAATAAGAATTTTTTTATTCCAAACTGGTCCTCCGGATTCGTTACCCCTTGTGTCTTGAATGATTAAACTAATCCTTTATGACCACTTCCCCTTACCCTATAGATGTATTTAAGTTGAAATTTAAATAGTCCTTGGGCCCAGTGAGGTTCGGGGTTTGTAAAAAAAGTGGTCCAACGAACTTATAAACTGGTTTTGGGCAAGTAGACTTGTCTTATTTCAAAGCCCCCTGACCCGAACATATTATCTAAATTTTATAGCAACATAGGTTCTGTCAAAATTAAAAAAGCCCTACTATGTTCAAGCATAAGTTCATAAGATAATGTTGGCCATAAGTTTGTCACTGGTTACAAACTGGAGCTTATCATGAAGTGATTGAAGTAGGTCATAGATTCAGGGTAAAGCGACGCCTGGTGAGGCGCTGTTAAAGGCTTAGTACAGACTAAATAGGAAGATGGCGTCCATCTTCCTCGCTTGTCGTTCTTGAACTAGCTCTCAGTAAGTCTCTAGGATTACGAAGCATAGGAAGTGTCATACTTATGGAATGGAACATCTTAGAAACTTATGGTTCAATGGTTCAAGGAATACAACTCGTAACCAGTGACTGAACTTGATAATTGGCTCGTTGAGAGATAATGTCTAATTAATTTGTCTCGTGGAACGATTTACTCTTACTCCAATTAATAGACACCGTAAATTACGCGCAATGATAATTCCCTTTTCATTAATAGATAATCGATAGATTATCAATTAAATATAAACAATACCTGGACAGATAAAGTATAAGGAGAATTGCGAAAAAATGCTCCATCACTCTAACCTTTCTTAAAGTGATAACGATAGTTACGAAAATTAGCTAGTTTCATTGTATTCAATTTAACCCAAACCGAAATTCGCGCAACGGAGAGGCAACATAAGTTTATCAGAGCCTAGTAGCAGAGCTGCATGACCATGACGTTGCCTGTTACAAAGTCTGGAGTCGGACGGTCTTAGTTAGTTTTTTGGCCGCCATTTTAAAAGATGTTGTCGTATTCAAACCCAAAAACCCATAAGATCTAATGAATCAATATACTAAATATTAGTTAAATCTTTCGATACGTTATTCCATAAGAAAGTTTATTTTATATTATTTCCCGCCATTTTCCATGATTGCAAAAAGTAGTACAGTACCGACATTTCAGCTTGCTTAGTAGCATAAGTTTATTATAAGATATGTTCCATAAGTATGACACTACCTATACTTCGTAATGCTAGAGACTTACAGCTCGAGCTAGTTAGAGGGAGAACGACAAGCGAGAATTGAAGTCCTACACTCGGTGGTTAATTTTGCAGGACTTTCATCTAGCTCCTATTTAGTCTGCATTACTAAAGCCTTTGACAGCGCCTCACCAGGCGTCGCTTTACCTCGAATCTATGACCTACCTACGTCACTTCATGACAAACTCTCAATATCCAATGACAAGCTTATGGAACATATCTTATGAACTTATGTTAGTAGTAAAGCCAGTGGTTTGAGCTGGGCGTTGATTATCAGTAGTTTAGGACTTTAACTCATACAAACTTATGGTAATACTCATTTTCACCTTTCTTTTATTTTTTGGAAAATTTAAATTCAACGTGAACCAAATGTATAAAAGTAAAGCGGTTTGGACGAGGTGTTGACTATCAGCCAGTCAGAAGTTTCACTTCTTAATTAGCCGTAGGCGGGTGCGGTACAATATCGCTATCAGTTTTCTTATTTTTAAAGAAAGACTAGGTACCAATTCAAAAAAATTCAAACTTGGATTCGAACCAGAACAAACAACTTATATAAGCATGCTGCGTGCAATGAATGTCAAAAGCGGATAAGCATAAGCGGTAGCTTTCCATTCCAATGGATATATTTACCTAATTCTTGAGATCCAAAATTATGGGAAACTAAAGAACCATATGCTAGAATAAGGACTCTAGACTCTAGAGATGCGAAAGCGGGTTTCCTCAACAGAAACACGAGTTATTTGAAATATACAGGGTTTGTTCTCGAAGGAAGGAAGTACAGGGGTCAAGATTATTGATTTTTCTCGACGAACCCCTAGATTACCGAGATTAGTTCGTTTCATAAGGATTCCGCAGTAGAGGTTCATGCATAACCAAGGATGAACTATACTATGTACCCGGGAACGTACTTAAAATCAATTTATGTTCTTTACAATGAAATTAAATCTAAGTATCTTTTTTTTTTAAACAAACCATAATTAAGCCTCAAAATCTTGTAAACAAAATTGGAAAGTAATTTTCGAACATCTAATAAATGATTAACTCGGTAAAAATCCCTATTATCGAAATACAAATACAGGATACAAAGGTATGTACCCTCCATGTTATTCTTAAGTTCCTTTGGGATGGTTTGATAAAACAGTATATATTTACTGCAAATTGGGATGGGATGGACTCCGCGTTATGAGGGATAAAAGCAGAACCCAAGAATGCGGGCGGGAAAAAATTTAGCGCCATATGATATCAAAAAGTCTAGATGATTAAATTTCTCCATATATATATTTTCTGATATAAAAATAAACGAAATATTTTAAAACGTCTCATTATCTAAAGAGAGTCCTTAATTAATAGTCCTTATCAAGATGTTCACATTAATCCAAGGCAAAGGGATCAATGAAGAAAATAGGCCAATTAAATGACTAAAAATATAATTAACACTTTTTTAATTTCATTTTATTGAAAACCAATATTTTTTGGGTGACGACGCATTTACAATTAATTATTTTAATTAACATTAAGTTGTATTAAAGGAAATGAAATAAACAAAAACAAAAAATTGTTGTGAAAATTAAAATAATACTATTACACACAAAGGGGCTGAAAAAAACAAAACAAAAAACAATACTTAAGTTGTGTTATTATTTTATTAATTAATAATTATATAAGAAAATAATGCCCAACAGTTTCAGGTACAAATTTTTAAATCTCATATTACATTAGTGTTTTTTTTTTTTTTTATTAAGATCTTACTTAAGTTTAAACTTTAAAGTTAATTATTAAGGTTTATTAATAATGTTGGTTGGGTTCTCGCTTGAAACATTTTTTTTTTTTTGGTAATGACGGAGCGAAGTTTAAGTTTAAAGGGTTTAAGCTGCAATTTCCTTGTTATCGTTTCCCTTTTCTTCATCAGTTTTGTTGTTAATGATCAACTGGTTTTCATTTCCATTAGTATCAGCATCAATAGACATATTTTGAACAGCGGTAGTGGCTAATTCCTCCAGGGAGGCTGGATTCTCGTCAGTTGGAGTGACATCGTTGCTGCTGTTACTTTGGCTTGAATTAGCAATTTTATTCTGACGAACTTCCTCAACTCGTTTAATTCGTTCGGAGACTTTCTCTTGCAATAATTTCAGAATAATGGCTCGATTTTCTTCAGCCAATTCCAACTTTTTGCTTTGCTTCTCACGGAGTTGCTCCTTTTGATCTTCGTTAAATTTACGGATTTTTTCAATATGTTGATCGTGTTCTTTCAAACGTAATTGCAAAGCTGCAATTTGAGCTTCACGGACCTCGGTAGCGTGTCCAATCTTGCGTTCAATGCTATTCATCAATTCTTCAATCTGAGATGAAACAGTTTGACGAACTTCTTCAACGTGTTGCAAAACAGCTTTAACTTTATCTTGTTTCTCTTTAATCAAAGCTTCACGATTTTCTTTATTAGCTTCCATCTTAGTTTCGATGGTTTCTTTCGTGCTTTGGATGAAGCTCTCGAAATATTCTTGTCGTTTTTCCTTAGCTTCTTGGATCTTGCTAAACTTCTCGTTCATTTGGTTTACTCTAAGGTTTTCCAATGACTGCCTTCTTTCCAACGCGGCTTTAAGCTTGTTATCAATATCCTCAACTGTTAGGGGCTTAGACTCAACAGCGGGGGAAATGGCACGCGCCTTAGGTGGGGTAGCGGTCATTGGTTCCGCTAAAATCAGCTCAAACTTAACCCCTCCTTTAGATTCTTCAGTTGCTTTGACAGAAATATCTACATTCTCAATTGAAGCCATTCTCTAATTTTAAAATTAAACGTAATTATTCAAACTAATATTTTATACAAAAATTACGATTAAGCCTAAACCTGTCTATAAGAGTAATGGCACCTACTTGCCTTTGACTGTATTACGCTCTATGGGTAGTTAACATGGAGTGCCACTACTCTATTTATTCTTTAGTCTAAACGTTACGTTACACTTTAGTCTAAAAGCCTGGCTGCTAAAGGTTATGGCACCTACTTGCCTTTGACTGTATTAAGCTCTATGGGTAGTTAACATGGAGTGCCACTACTCTATTCTTTAGTCTAAAAGCCTGGCTGCCAAAGGTTAGGCCTACTAATGACATATCGTTTAATACTCTAAAAATAAACTCACCAATTTTTAGTTGTCAAAACAATAAGGAATAATCTCTTCAGAAACTATTTTACAACCAATAATTAACTCTGAATTAAATTAATTATTTTAAAATTATAAGTCGGAGCTCAGACAACTTTTGGCCTCTTTGTTACGAAAGGTTATCTTTGTGTCGAACTCGAACACCAGACAGGGGCCCAGTGGGAGTCAGGAGGTGAAATAAAGTCTAGCACGCGCAAGCCTAGCAAAAAGCGCGCCAAAAAGGACAAAACAACTAGACTTTTGGCGCCATCTATGATTTTCGCATTTCAGACTAGGAGGATTGATACCATTTACACCAAGAGGTTAGGCTACTTGGCAGACAAATTGCGGTACTTAGTAGTTAGGCCTCCTGGTTTAAAAGATATCAACGCTCCTAGTCTAAAAACTATGCATTTTGTTCCCGCCAAAAACGTCTAATTTACCGTTTATATTAGTCTGAACCCGGTTGGTTGGCTGGAACATTTTAGAAATTAATTTCTTTACCAAAAAACACTTTTATTTGATGAAAAACTAATAAAACAAATGCTACAAATATTAGAAAAAACTGAGAACAATAAATGTTTATAGAAAAAAACCCCTTTCAAACCAAACACATAAATATGGGCAAATATTTGACTAGAATATCATTTATATTAACTGATTACGCGCGAAATTAATATTATTATTACGACTTGTTTATATACATTTTAAGCGAGTTTTAGTGCATAATATCATTGGATTAAATTAAATAACACGTACTAACTAATGTTTTAAGTATTTAGTATAAGCTTATAATGTAAAAATTGTGCAATTAACCATGTTTCAATCTAAAATTCTGCAAAGGCTTAGTTACTTTCGTACTATATTCTATTATTCTTTCAATAAATATATAGGTTTTTTTTTTCCTTGCTAGATCTTCGCGAGTTTTAAAAATGTTCCCTCCCTTTTTACCCAGAATGCATTGAGATTATTTACTCTAAATAGGAGTTTCACTAACTTTTTCTGTTGAATAACAAAAATATCACAAACTCGGTCTGCATCCTGCAAAAAATGTCCCTCCTACATGGTTAGAAGTTGATCATCGCGATCCCTGTCCTCATTTCGAGGAATATTTTCATTGATTCCCCTATAAGCATTTTGTTCCCGTCTTCCACCACATCGGCAAACAAAATCACAACCATCCTTTAAATGATATCAAAAATTATGAATTAACATAGTAAGTATGGTTTCTGATATCACCCCCAATATGGCGTCAATTCTTTTTTTTTTTCTTTTTCTACATAGACTAAAAAATCTTTATTTAAACTAAGCAGACGACTCTTATCCACCATCTTGGGGTAAAATTAAAAGAAATGGAATAACCTCAATATGTCCGTTTTTTTATCTGTTTAGACATAGCCCACTCGATCACGTGCTCCATGACGCAATCACGCAAACTGTTAGCGCGAGTAGCTTGCCTCGAGGAGCGCGTGATCGAGTAGGCTATGGTTTAGTCTAAAAAACTCCTTGTTCAAAATAAACAGACATCTTGGGGTAAAATTAAAATAGAAATAAGTAAGGCAAACTAACAGCTTGGAGGTTGCCAAAGTCCTTCCAAAAGGAATAATTTGGAATTTGTTCTAAGCCTTGGGCACCAACGACAAATCGTCGGTAGAAAAATCCCAGTAACAAATAAAATCCAAATCCAGTGAAAACACTACCCCAAAATAAATATTATATACATTGCCGTTGTTTTTTAACCAATAAATCTCGAGAGACTTACAGAATACAAAATATGGAACCAGAGCTTAATTTTTCTTCTTTTTCAGCACACGCTAAACTACTTCCAAATTCAAACCAATAAAAGCAATGGGGAGATTCCATGGCTAATGTTTCTCCGATAACTCTCAAATCTTTCTAACATATTTTAAAATATATTTACTAATAGTAATTTTATTCCCTATGCATGTGCCAAGGCATAAATGATACATCGTCTGCTTCAGAGTGGAAAATAATACCAGATTTTGGCTCTGAAGCAGACGACGCATCTTGACTCAGAGCTCTTTAAGCCTTGGTAAACGCATGTGCCAAGGCATAAATGATGCATCGTCTGCTTCAGAGTTGAAAATATTACCAGATTTTGGCTGTGAAGCAGACGACGCATCATGACTCAGAACTCTTTAAGCCTTGCTAAACGCATGTGACAAGGCATAAATGATGCATCGTCTGCTTTAGAGTCCAAAATATTACCAGATTTTGGCTCTGAAGCAGACGACGCATCTTGACTCAGTTAGAAAAAAGCTCCTTAAGCCTTGGCACGCGCATCGGGAATAGGGTGGATTGAAATTGTTGACTAAAAAGTGTAAACTAACTCCAATTGTTTCAGGATCACAAACAATCATGATATTAGCCATTCTACTTGAATTGTTGCATACATTTGTGTAACTATCGCCACCAAAATAAGTCAAAAGAAGCCAATTGGCTAAGAAGAAATAAAGACACATAAGCATACTCAACATAATCATCAAGATTATGACAGAGCTTGCTTACTCCCAGCAATGATTTCTGTATTGTTAAATCTTCCCAAAGTGTAATTTTCTGATTTGTTTGAAAATTTGTACTGTACCACCCCTGAATTTGTTAGAGCAGGGTCAGGACTGGCACATATTCCTATTTTGTATAAAAATTCCTCTTTTCCTTTGTTATTATACTCAACAGCTTCAAGTCTAAAACATGAATAATTAACAAATTACACCAGTAATTTGTTGTTTTTGGGGTAAATATCTGCTTACGTTTTGCCATATAGGGGTGCCAGTCGTTTTAAAAGAGCCTGCTCGGTTTTAGGTGTGTTTGCGTGAAGTGTGCATTCCTGTTGACTTCCGTGAGATTCAACAAATACCATGAAAAATATGAGACATAAAGAAATCATCTTATTTTTACACATAACTGTGTTGAGAGAGAGACTTATTTTGATAGTCATGATCTAAAGGCTTTATCACCCCTGAATCATTTAATTTCTATCTTAAAAACTAAAATTAATTCTCAATGAAGATGCATTTATCAAATTTGTATCGAGTAACCCATAGCCATAGCACTACGTAATATGCATTATTGTTTACCCCTGAAATCTACACTTTCCAGCATTAGTTTCGGTATATGCAAACATTGCACTGAACGCACTACCCCCCTTCCTTTCCCGCCAAGCCGCCGTCCCCATTGAGTTGAGAAAATTACCACTAGAGTGGCCTTTCATCCGCAAGGATGTAGACCAAAATGAACTCTATCACGCGCTTGTGGCGCCATCCCGGTGCAAAAAAGGGAACAAACAGAAAAGGCGGGAAATTTGACTAATTTCAAGAATACATGTTAAAGGCGGAAATTTAAAGTTCGTTTTCGAGATGGCGACACCATCGTTTGATAAACTTGGTGCCTGTCCGTCCGTCCCATTGCTTTAAAAGTTGTCCCCCGTTCCCCCAATAGGCAGCTTAACGCAAATTTGTTTGTTGTTTGGTACATAAAGTCATAGTTTGACTTTTGAAGACCGCCTTGTCTTATTGGTTATGATTATCACAGTTATTGTATATAAAAGTAAGAAATGCATACATTTGGTTATAGGTATCACAGTTAGTTGTATATAAAGTAAAAATACACAGAAGAAAAAAAAACAAAAAGAGAAAATAAAACATAAGGCCACTCTAGTGGTAATTTTCTCAACTCAATGGCCGTTCCCGCGGACTGCTAAGTCACGGAGTCACGTGACGTCACGGTACAAAGATTTTGTATAAAAGGTTCATGACCCCGAAAATAAGAGCGTTCGTGATTGACTGAAATCACAAACTCGGATAATCGTAATAAAATATATAATTCCTTATTTCCCAGGAACATACTACCTGCCAGTAACTTTGGTTACAAAATAAATATTTTTACCTGCTTCCAATAAATAAATAAGAAATTTCAATATTAATCAAGATAAAAACCGGTTTCTAGGTAAGTGAACGCACCGAGTAAAAGTAGCTTGTCAGCTAGCTACGTCACCACGCCTCTGCGCTCTGCTAGGCGCTAGTAATCATATATGCTAGTAATAGCAATCTTCTATTAATAAAAAGTTTGGAAAAATGGCAAGCGCTATGGTTATCGAACGCGGTCCGATTTCAACTGGTCACAAACAGAAAGAAATAGAAATGATAAATCAAATTGGTAAATATTAATTAAGTTTCGATAATTTAAACAATTTTTCCCCAAAACCGCTATTTCTTTAACTCTTAAACATACTAGAAAAGTATTACATTAAATTAGGCCAAGGCTTCGCAATTCTAAACTGCTTACTCATTTGATATTTCATTCACAAAAGCAAATGCGAATAATTTTAAGCCTTTGAATTTCAAAAATCTTGTTAAATGTCGGAGATATTTTCTAAATTTCAACAAATTACTTTAGCCGAATTTCACGATGAGGTTTTGGACGAAGAAAACATCAAAATTAAAGAACAACAGATATTGGATTTTGGCAAACAATTATGCGAAAATGGCAAAGCGGAAGAAATGGCTACGTTAATAAAAATATCCCGGCCTTTTGTAAATCGAATAAGTAAAGCTAAAGCCGCTAAATTGGTACGCGCCTTAGTTGACATGTTTTTAGACATGGAAGCCGGTACTGGTAAAGAGGTAAGTTAAAATTAAGGTTAGATCTAAGAGCATAATCTTAAAGGGAACAAAAAAACAAATTATAGGTCGAACTTTGCAATGAATGCATAGAATGGGCCAAACAAGAAAAGAGAACATTTCTTAGGCAGTCTTTAGAGGCCAGATTAATCGCTTTGTATTATGATACCGGTAAATACACAGATGCCCTACAATTAGGCAGCACGCTTCTTCGTGAACTTAAAAAACTGGATGACAAAAACCTTCTTGTCGAGGTTCAACTATTGGAAAGCAAAGTCTACCATGCCCTAAGCAATTTACCCAGGGCCAGAGCCGCTTTAACATCAGCGAGAACAACGGCCAATGCCATTTATTGTCCACCCAAACTTCAAGCAGCCTTAGATTTGCAATCTGGTATCTTGCACGCTGCAGATGAAAGAGATTTCAAAACAGCCTTCTCATATTTCTACGAAGCTTTTGAAGGATATGACTCCATTGATAACCCCAAAGCATTAACCGCCCTGAAGTACATGTTGTTATCCAAAGTCATGTTAAATTTGTAAGGGAAACCACGAGCTAATTATTAATTAATTAATTAATTTGGGATTAATTAAAACAAAAAAACACTAATTTGTAGACCGGAAGATGTTCATTCTATTATTTTGGGCAAATTGGCATTGAGATACGCGGGTAGCGAAGTTAACGCTATGAAAGCCGTTGCCCAAGCCAGTCATAAAAGATCTTTAGCTGATTTTCAAAGCGCATTAGTGACTTATCAAAAAGAATTGGTTCAAGATCCAATTATTCAAGCTCATTTGGATAGACTTTACGATAATATGCTTGAACAAAATCTCTGCCGTATTATTGAACCTTACTCCAGAGTTCAGGTTATTAATTAAAATAAAAGGAATTAAATTAATTTAATTAGCTTATTTAATTTAATTTCACCTTTTCTTCATTTAGGTTGAACACATAGCAAAAACTATCGCACTTCCAATGGACACTGTTGAAAAAAAGCTATCTCAAATGATCTTGGATAAAAAATTTAATGGTAATTAATTCTAAGTACTAATTAATTAATTAAGATTTTATTCCAGATTTTAGGAGTTTTTTTTAATTTTTTGGGGGTCAATAGGTATTTTAGATCAAGGTGAAGGTGTGCTCATTGTATTTGAAGATACAGCTGTAGATAAAACTTACGAAGCTGCGTTAGAAACAATACAAAGCATGGGAAAAGTGGTCGATTCTTTATATCATAAAGCGAAAAAATTATCCTAAATAAAAGACTTAACAACTATAACTTTTTAACTAATTTGAATATTTGATAAAAATGCTAAAAATAAATTTGACCTGTTTCTGTTTCTTTTTCTTTTGGCCTATAAAATTGTTTGGAATAAAAAAAACAAAAACCACAAATAAATAAATAAATATAAAAAAATCTCTTCATATTTTTTTTTTCTGCCTTATTTCATTTAATAAAAAACTAAAAAAGCGCTGTTTGAATTTTTATTTTAAAATTTGTTAAGAAAAAAAAAATAATAAAGAGAACTTATTTTCGTCTTTGAAAGAATGATAATGGGGTTTTCTTTTAGTTGTTATTAGAAGTCTATAGTTACTTAGCATCTTGGTAGAGTGGTAAGTATTAAGGACTAGACCATCTTAACTAATTTTATTTATCATAACAATTAAAATAACTAGGCCTATATTTGTATAATAGTAAAAAATAAAACGATGTTTTTCTTACCAATACCTTATACTGCTGGTCAAAAAAAGGGAATAGACAGTTTTGATGAAACTAAGATAAAGAGGGAAAGACATGGGGGGTAAAACGTCGCCTTCCATCTCGCTATTTGGCGCCTGCGCTGTAGTATTTTTGTATCATGAGAGTGCATGCGCAGAGACGGGTGGCAATGTATCAACCCCCTCCCCCCCTGTATGTCCCGATACTGAGGGTTGCCTACCCATTTTTTACCTCGAAAGGGTCTATTTGCCTTCCTGACCTGTGCAGAATAAATAAATAAATAAAGAAATACACTATTTTAGCTATTCATGTCAGTTATCAGTCATGAATACACATATTTTGACAATGAATATCCCAGCTATCATCTGTAAGTCATGGGAGGGGTCAAGATAAGACAGACGACTGGAACTGGAATCACTAAGAACTCTACATGCATTAAAACCTTAATTATAGCTTAAAAAAAGGTTCAATAGTCATGGAATTAAGCCTAATATTGGCCCTAAAATTTAAGTATTTCTCAAGGACAAAAGGTCTATAAAATATATCAAAGAAAATGACACCCTACGACGACGTAAAAGTGAAAGAAAAAAAAAACGTTTTTAGCCCCAAATTCTACTGTCAAGGGATGCTATTCCATTTAATCAAGGAGTATTACTACTTCATATTATAGAACGTTGATAAAAAAATATATTAATATGATGAGTAAGCTTTGGGAAGATTCGCCTAAGGGGGACCTTGTTAAAAAGTTGTAGCTAGAAAAAGGGCAGGGATAGATTTTAAACCAATGATTATATCGTTAGATGACATCATGGATCTAAACTAACGCATGGGCAGACTAAGCCGAACCTTTTCTCTCTCCTAGATCCCGTTGCCATGGTAACCCCACTTCTCCAGAGAAATTTTGATACCCGACTAAAATATACAGCGTCTCGACTACATGGATTTTAGAAAATTGAGAATGAAATCAATTCATATATTTTAAAGGGATTTTGACAGTTCAATGATATCTAATCTTTTGAGGAGAAC
Source organism: Phalangium opilio (assembly GCF_054372755.1). Taxonomy (NCBI): domain Eukaryota; kingdom Metazoa; phylum Arthropoda; class Arachnida; order Opiliones; family Phalangiidae; genus Phalangium; species Phalangium opilio. The sequence continues at coordinate 4,538,159 of NW_028324151.1, forward strand.
CAGGCCTGATTTAAATTGTAGAAATTGTACTATAATCAATTCCGAATCATGGCAAAGGTACTGTGTAGTTAAAAGTAAGGCGATTACGCATTTTCAAGGTAAAGAGTTTTTTGATTGGTACATGAGCTTGAACCCAATGATAGTTTACAATGCTTAACGCCTGTATAAATGTTCTACCCGCTGCACATTGGTGCTAAGAGGGAACTTTACCCCAAAACATAAATAACACATTACATTATTAAGTTATAAACACCAATCGAAAGAGCTTTCTACCAAAGAATAATGTTTAAAAAGAGGAACCCATATAAGAACTGAGAACGTATGAAAAGCCAGCTTAGGTTTCTACCAGCTGACAGTCGTACACTGTGGGAGGACTGGAAATAATGGATGAAAAACCGATATCGCTAACCTACAGCCCAATTGTATCTCTGAGTTATTGTGAAAAACGATAGCCCCACGCCTAACCCGAAAACATTGAAATTCGAGTCGCTGCATCCATCGAAAAAAAGGGACATATCTAACAAATGAAAATATAGACGCCAAGGCCTATTCATTTACATTTAATTTTTCAGAGCTGTGGCGAGAATCGTTCAGTGAATAATTTATGAGTTGCCCAGGCCGAATTTCTCCGTAATATACGGTCGTGTTCCCTTCTATTCTGTAAAGATGAGACTACCTACTTCTAGGCCTCTCCATTTGATCCCTCTCTCTCTCTCTGAATATTTCCCTTGGACTTGGGTTGGAGTAAGAAACTGCAGCAACATGCGTAGCCTCAAAGCTAAGAGTCTGTTCTTATCAACTTACGCTTATCTATCGACAAATTCAGGAATACATTTCCCACTTTATCGTGACGTCACACCCTCCTATCTCTTTCCCAGCTTTTGGCGACCATATTGGAAGTCGTCAGCTCAGACCACACAATTTGGACTACCAATAGACGTATTTGCCCGTAGAACTGAAGCGGTACCAAACATGGCCGCCCACTGCCAAAGCTAACCTCTTACGTTTTTACCTAGGGACTGACGTCACAACTGAGATAGCTCTATATTAACGTCACGTCCCCGTAGCTCCTCCCCTCTCAGTACCACTCTATTGAATAAGGGGAACTTGACGATGGTTTCCTTGCAAACCCAGACGTTCGCGTTAGAATGGTTAGAGTATAGCCTTCGCTGGGTTAGTTAGTCCACTGTCCTATGGTTCTGGGTGAGTCGTTGCTAGGTTACGGTCTATATTGAATCGCGGAACAGCCCCTGAGATTGGCCCATTCAGTGGTTGCGCTATTGCAGGCTTTCCCTTCAGTCTCTCCGAGTGTGGAGCGAAGAGAATCGAAACTAGTCGTTCGCGCGTATCTTTCACCCTCCTTTACCAGAGACGAAAATTTTTCGATATCTGGTTGGATCTAGGGTTAGTGGACGACGCGTACGACTCTCGTCTCTCGCCCCTACGAAGCTTTCTTCACTCCGCTGCTACGGCATTTTCGGTGGTGCCCTTTTTCCGCATTATCGAGCAGTCTCCGAGAGTGACCTTTAAAAAATAATGCTCTCAATATACGACTAAATTCGAGTATTAATCGTACAAGTACCGATAGAGTTGTTCGTTCGTCACTTAAAAAATGATAAGTTTGACTGACAAAACTCGGGATTGTTTCGAGAAAAAGGAACGATTTCTTTAAAGGGAAAATTACAAGCCAAGGGGAAAAGGGAAATGACGTCGCGAAAGTTACGTAAAAGCTTCGGTTTGTTCGTATTCGTGGGATAGCACCCTTCCACCCCAGAAAGGAAAATTCCTACGTGGTCTTTTTTGGGTAAGATTATATTATATTTCACTTTGATTGAGTGTCTGTCTCTTTATTTGTTTCAAAATGTATTCCGTGTTAACGTAAAGTATGAACCTCCGATCGTTCAAATTTCAAATCGAAATCGTGTTTTACTAAGTATTTTTAGCACGAAAATTTATGACGTCATAGTGTGTCTGACCGCATAGGGTATCCCTAAAAAATCGACAACAGCTTGGATTATAACCGTGTTTTCGGAATAAAATCCAATTAGACATGAAAAAATGTATAAGTCGAAGTTGTCAATCGATCTAAATTTGCGATAAGAGAACTTCCAAGATATTTATTATCGTACGAAAATTGCCACGATATTTTTTAGAATATATATTAAGCTCGAACCAATATTTTAAATTCCCACGCTTCTGTTTGACTATCATTAAGATTTTTTCATTGATATGTTTTTTTTTCTTGTTTTTTTTAATAGAGTGCATTGTTTTATTAATTCAAGATTTATTTTAGGATTTTCCATATCAAAGTTCAAATACCATCCTTGTCTAAATATTTTTTTAGGAGTTATCAACTTGAGACAACTTTAATTTTATTTAAATATATTTTATCTGTAATGTCAATATTAGGTCTATAAATAAACTTTTCATACTTTACGTTAATAAACGCCAATATTGAAAGTGGTAAATGATTGAATAGCATATTTTAAATCAACAGAACCGCGCCTTCTCGATAATTTCGTATCTTCGTTAAAGTTTTCGTAATTAGAAGATTTTACGAGAGGTGGCCATAGAAAATCCCACGAGGGACAACAACTTCCGTTTTAAAGTTTAAAGAAACTAGACGTATCACGCGTAAATTAACGCGCCATTTTCTTTGTCCAAAACGTCCTCGAGTAAGACCGTCATAATTCCTTCCACCACCGTCACCGAGAGTAAAATGGGCACCGTGTTGAGTTTCTCGCCCAGGGACCGGAAACCGGCGTACGGCGACTACAACCTGAATAGCTTCAACTACGAGCAACTCAACAATGTCAAAAACAAGGAGAAATCGTCGGTCAGCGAAAAGCTAAACTTGAACATAAACAATAATAACAACCACAACAACAACCACCACCACCACCAGCACCACAACCATACGAACGGGGTCCTGCTCCGCGATGGCAAAGACGTCAACTCCGGGAGCAAAGATGTCGGAGGAGGGGTTGGCGGGGTCCTAGGGTTAGGGCAGCAAGGGGACAGGGGGAACAACAATACCTTGAAAAAACACTCCCTCTTCATCAACGCCCTCAGCTGGAAACACTTCAACGTTTCTAGCAAGAAAAAGGCGGCCGAGAAGAACAAAAATCAACAATGTCCTCCGTCTCAACAAATCCACAATCAGCACCACCTGCACCATAACCAGCGTCAACCTTTGGATAACATAAACTCGCTGGTCGACAATAACCGCAACATACAGAAATCCTTGTCCTGTTACAACCTAAAAGGGAATTCCACCAGCCCCGCTGATAATCGACACTCCGAGAAGAATGGCGGACTCCAGCAAAATCAGAACAACTACAACCACTTGGTCGTTACCTCGTCGACGGGTAAAGCGGCGCCTCCGCCATTGCCCCCGAAACCGGCCATTTTGTCCGCTCACGGTCTGGTTCGAGTGCCGCCCGGTACCACTCCGTCTTCGCACCACCATAACGTCTCCTCCGTCGGCACGGTCAACGGAAATATCACCACTACCACGACCATTACGTGCGCCTCTTCGGCTTTAGCGGCAGCCGCGAGATCGGCCAGCGTTCTACCCAGCCCGCGCAAGAAAACGGTCATCCAAGCGTCCACGTCGGAACTGCTTCGTTGCCTGGGCGAATACTTGTCGCGCAAGTGCCGCCGTCTTCACGACTTCCAACCGGGCGACGCCGTGCTTTGGCTCAGAACTGTGGACCGGTCCTTGCTCTTGCAAGGCTGGCAAGACATCGCGTTCATTAACCCGGCCAACGTCGTCTTTCTCTACATGTTGATCCGCGATCTCGTTGCCGAAGACATTGACAGCGAACGAGAATTGCAGGCCATGGTGCTGACCTGTCTCTATCTCTCCTACGCCTACATGGGCAACGAGATATCCTACCCGCTGAAACCCTTTCTGGTCGAAGAGGACAAGGAAAAGTTCTGGGATCGTTGCTTAGTCATCATTAATTCCCTCAGCGGAAACATGCTGAGGATTAACAGCGAACCCAGCTTCTTCACCGAAGTCTTTACGGAGCTAAAGGCTTGCTGCTCCCCCGTTATCTAAAAAAACACAACCTAACCTAATCTAATCTATTCATAGATTGAAAAAATACAACGTTATTACTTAGATATTATTATCCGCAATATCTGAATTACCAAAAAAAATGGGGATTATAAAGTGATTATAATCTGATCCACCATCTTTCTCACAAAAGTCAACAATTCTTTCTAATAGAAAGAATTCAAAAAATACAGAAAAAAATTGATGAAAATCAACCCATCCAGATAAATAATACATTAATTAAGAAAAAAACAAAGCCAAAATAACGAGTTTATCTTTAAGTTATTAAATGGGGGAAATGTTTAAAATTAATATAAGATAGTGTTTCGCCTAAAGTGGATTAAAAAAAGGCCAAAAGGGTTATTATTTCAAACCAAGAGAAAACAATCATGTATTTATAACAAAAAAGAAAAAAATACTTAGAAAATCTTCCGTTAAACTTATGAGATAATGCAGAACATTTTAATTTATATTATATTGATATAAATATAGTTATTTAAATAAATTAATTAATTAACTCTCTCCTCCCTGGAAAATTAACCTCCCACAAGTTAAAACATCTTATATTTAACCGAAATAAGAACTACACATAATCAGAATCATAATAATAAATTTACGTTACTGTAAATAAGTTGAAAAGTAAATTGAGCGTGTCTAGTTTCTCAGACATTTTGAGATAAGTTTAGGAAAAAGTCAGAATTGCTTTTCAAGCTGTCAGAACACTCAGAATTCTTTGAAACTAGACGCAAACTCTTACCAAGAAACCAAGCATAAAATACAATAAAAAAAAACCAAACAAAATAAACCTAAAGAAAAATTCAAAAATGTCTGACATTCAGATGCAAAAAAAAAAAATTAAAAAATATTAGAATTAACCAATAAATACATAAAAACAACAAAGATTGATACAGGTTGTAGAGGCGATATAGTTTTTAGTAGCGTGTAGTTTTAATTGAAAAATGAATAATTAATTAACGTAACTAAATAGAAACAAACGAAAAAAACAAAAACAAAAAAATGTTATAAAGTAGTCATCAAAAAAGTTGCGCGAGTATGGTCTTGTTCTTATATAAAAATTATCACAATTTAAACAAAAAAAAACCAAAGGGATTTGTGAAATATGGGGATTGGAACAATATATGAAAATATTATAAATGTTTTTGATACGGTGTGATTGTAAAGATGAAATAATATTGAAAAAAATGCCAGTGAAACTATAAAATGATGGGGTGCTAAGACAATTCGAACAAGCTGATGATTTAGATTTTTTTCAAAAGAAAAATAGGGTGTTATTTTATGGCTAAGTGACGTCATATATTTAAAATTTGGCAATTCCTCGATATCAACTACAATTTAATTACGAATTATTATATATGGAGCATTTTAATTAAAGAGTATAATAATTTAGATTGCGATCTTCGGTAAATTTCTTAAATTATTATAATATCAAGTTATAAAACAAGAAAAAATCTCTTTCAATTATAGTATATGGCTTCATTAAGTTCCCAATTAGCATTCTCTCATTGAATCTCATTTTTCACTGAACACAATAGAGACTAATGATTGATTTAATTAACTGTTTAATTAATTTTCATTCTACCCCGTGTAAGATATTTTTTTTATTAATTTTTGTCATAACTTAATACTATTTTCTCAATATATTATTAAGCGAGCCCCTGTAAACGAGCTTTTCCCTGAGCTTTGGTGTGCAGCGTGTGAAACATTTCTACAGGGGCTATAGGAAATACACGTTATCATTTCACCCTGTTTGTTAGCTTACCCTTATAACATAATATTTAATATTTTTGAATTAAAATGACTCCATATATAATACAAGTAATTTTTTAATCGTTAAATGACGTCTCAACTGCCATTAAATCCCTATAGCTTTAAATAAAAAAAGCTCAATCCATCCCAAAATAATTCGCGTTTAAAAAAAATAAATAATTAAAATAAATTATTATTCGGCCGATTGTGCAATGTAGACTTAAGGAAATACTCCCAAAATAATATATATATACGTATAAATTATTAATAAAATCACGAATTTATCAAAAATAATAGCCGGGGTTTGTGGAAAATTTCAATTTCAATAAATAAATAAAAAGGTAGAGCGAAGAACTGGCATTAAGATTCTAAACAGATCGCATTGACGGAGAAAAGCAGTGAAGGGGGAAACGTAAAATTATACATCTACCCATAGCATACGAATAATTCAAGGCTAAGGCTTAAGTTTCGGGAAATCAAAGCGTTAGAAAAGAGAATCTAGAAGCCTCTAGATGTAGAGAATACTCGGAATAGCCGGCAGAAAATGGCGGAGAAGGGTCTCGTATCGATCCCTGTAAGGTTCCAAAGAACCGCTTACTACGCAGTCGCCGCTTGGCCAGCCAGAAAGTGACGTATACGTCCGACAAAATGCATCCGCGAATCGCCGATGAATACCGTTGAAAGCTGAAGATTGCTTTTCTCTAGTGACCAAGGCATAGCGCCTTTTCCTTCCCGCTTTTCCCTTTATTAACAAACTGATTATTTAAAGAGAGAGATGAGAAATAGGCTTAGGACTAACGAGAGCCTCAGCTCGCGCCTAAATTCACAAACCTCCCACGAGGAAGAAGGCGGGAATCAAAATTGGGAAAAGGGAAAGCTTGAATTGAAATAGTAGAATTGTAAAGAGACGGGAGGGCGTTAAGCCTAACGATTTAGCTTGGCTTTTCGAGGGAAAAGTCCCATTAGTAAACTCGCGACTCTAAGCTTTACTTGCCGAAAATCGAAATAACCCTAATCAAATATGTCTAACTTCTTAATGACAGAATTGGCTCTACCTTGTTTTTCTATTTTTAAGCCTATTTTTCTGTTTTAAACGAAACAAACACGCGAGCAAGCTCAATAATGTAACCTAAGGTTCCTTGTTTTGAGTAAATTTTAAGCCTCGTGCAATATTTTACACCGCATGTTCATTTAATTAATTCGTTTCGAATTTAATTTAAACTTTCACGAATACATATTACTAGCCTGTTAAGCTAATAAAATGTTCTTGAAAGATATTACTAAATTCTATAGGTTTTAATGGGTAATTTTGTTTAAAGTATTCATAATAGTGTTTTAATATTATATTTTTGGGTTAATTATAATTAAAAGGTCTACATAATATAAGCCCATAGGACTATAAAATTAAAATAAACTGATAAAAGATTTAATATACCGCAATTGCAAAAAAGAAAAAAGAATTAAATAATTTTATATGTTTATAATAACTAATAGCTTCGAACTGTGATTTTAATTTCCCTAAAAATCGTAACCTTTCAACACAATTTTTGCAATTATTAATTTTTAAGCAAATGCCAGTTCCCACGTAATCGTAATTTGGATGGTGGTCATTTATAAAACTGTGATTTAATTTTATAATTTTTGAAAAATGTCGCTGTTTAAATTCAAAAAGGTATTTTAAAAAAAGTTGGGGATTTGGAAAAATCTACAAAGCTCGAAATCTGACAATAAAAGATTTCGTTTTTGTCTCGTGATAAATATACCATAAATTAGAGTTTTCGTAAATATATTTGGCCTTGCAGTTTGTTCGTCCGAAGCCTTAGTGCCCTTTGATTTAACTAAATTAAACTAAATATTAAGACAATTAAGTTCGTCATATATTTTGTTTCTCGACTAGATTCCTCTTTATAGATTTTCCCTGATTTAAATTTTCCCTTTATAAATTCTCCCCGATTTCGATTCTCCCTTTATAGATTCTCCCTGATCTCAATTCTCCTTTTATTTATTATACGATTTCGATCTATTTCGTATCAATTTAAAGATTTAAACGTGATTTATCCAAATCCGCAACCAAACCAACATTTATTAATCATTTGCTCTTGTATCAGAAACACAACATTGAGTCACACCCTACAATTCGAAAAACTGATATCCGTGACCCTATAACCTTTAGAAGAGTGGACATTTTTTTAGTGATAGCCTGTACTTGATTTAGAAATAACTCATACCACCTTCACGGGGGAAATAAAAAGGGTGGAGAAAGGCATTTTCAGGTACACTCTTAGGGCGTGGTAGTAGTAAGAGGGATCGCATCTGAAACTACACATATCCCTCACTCAACGCGGTATATTACCAATGGCAAATAGAAAGAATAGGAAGTAAAAAGGTAGGGAGATTAACGAAGCCTCAGGCAGGGCCCAGTATTACGTTTACGACGCGAGTTTCTTTGGTCGACCAATCAGAGCTCTGCTTTGTGACAATATATTTCCATTACCAGGGTTAATACAAATTTAGAACAACCGTTTTCCCTAAGTTTTCCAGGTTTTTCCCCATATATTTTCCTGAGTTTTCAGGGTTTCTTCACCATATATTTCCCTGATTTTTCCAGGTTTTTCCCATATATTTCCCTGAGTGCTAGTATTAATACGCGAGTTCTCCCCGCGGTGGGGCAGTAAATACGTTCTACCCTATCTCATAGGCAACACTCTCGTTACTGCGTCACTTCCCATAACTTCTATTTGCCATTGATAATACGTTGCTTTAACGATTTTGTTTTTAAAAACACTGTTACGTATAATAAATGTGTTTTATTTTAAAGTGAAGATACACCTTATATCCTCATAAACTCCGCCTTTATTGTAGGAGTCAGTTCTAAGCGATCTAGTGCAAAGGCCAAAAGATGTTTTTAAAAAGAAAGGATATTTAAAAAGTATTTAAAACGGAAGTTGTGTATAATTACTAATTAAATGATAACGATGACGACGAGGAAGAAGAAGCCAAACAAAAAAACATTAAATTAGATATTAATTAATTAATTCAATTAATACGCGAATATTTATCTATTATTTTTTAATCAAGTACAAATTAAGAAATTAAAAGTTTTAGTGGTTATTTGTACCCGTGATTAGTTAAGCAGTTATAGGTATATAATTATAGATATGGAAGTGATTAAGTAATTAACTAGTAACGTGACATTGTTAATTGAATAGTTAATTATGCATAGCTCATTAACTATTGTAACTTTTAACTAAATAATGAAGGAGAAAAATTAAAATTTCAAGTGTAATTAACAACTTTTAACTAAAATTATTTACCTCATATTAATTAACTTAATTGATTAATTGAAATAATTTCAACTGCAGACTTGAAAGGGATGTTTTTCTTATTTAAACAGTATTTAAATGTGATCTTTCAAAGGATACAACTAACTACATAGTTTTTAATTAAATTAAATAATACAGCATTCACTTGATGTTAATTAAAAAATTAAAATTTTATGTCACGCTTCTAGTTAAAATCACTTCCAATATTAGTTTGTACTAAAATAAATTGTCAGCCAATTATGGTTGTGAGTAGATAATTAAACATATTAATTAAATAAAAATTAAAACTGTATTAAAACGAACTGTGTATGATAGAAATCTGTAAAAAAAAAATAAAAACTATTCCAGCCCATTTTTGGTTAAAAAAAAAACATGAAAATGCTCAGATTAAAAATTTCTCAGAATAAAATTAAAAATTAATAAAAATAAAATAAACATATTATTTAATTTAATAAACCGCGATTATTGGGTAAAATATTTTGAAAAAATATTTGAAGTATTATTGTGAATACAACGTAAAAAAAATGGTCCAAACGCAGGTTATTACGAGTGAAAAAATAAAAAATAAGAATATAAATTGTAATATTTCAACACTTAGAGGTAATAAATAAATAAATAAACAACAACAAAAAATGTTCATGAAAAAACAGAAAAACAGATAAAGGTCATGCCACTTGTATATTAAACGAAAGCTGATGAAAATGGAAGAAAAAATATGTAGAGAAACGATCTTAAATCGATATGAAATAAAAAAATATTGATGAAAAGATAAAAGCAGAATATGATAAAAAAAAATATTGTTTATCGAATAACGGAGATAACGACAAAACATTTTCCTGGTATACATATATACATAAATATATAATCTTTTTCTCCCTGTCTTGAGAAAATGTGTCTTGTACAAATACAAAAAAAGGTTGACATTAAAAATGAATCTTAATATATTATAACTATTTTGTATTTATTTAATTATAATAATAATTATTTACTAGTTAGCTATATTCCCACATTATTCTTATTTATCCTTAGTACCCTATTTCCACATCATGCTTAATCGTCCTTGATTTAGCGCTTTACATAAATTTAGTTCTCAGTAATTATTTATAATTTGAAGAAGAGCACTCACAGGGAAGCAAGCTTACAGGGGAAACTCTCCCATGTATTTTCTACCAGCGCCTGTAAAAGTGTTTCACACGCTACACACCGAATTTCAGGGAGAAGCTAGCATATAGGGGCAAGAAAATTTTAAAACTTCTAATACGGAATTTTACATAACGTTCATAACGTCTAAATGTGCTTCAAATATAAGTATATATGGTTTATGTTACAACACACTTAATGTTTACAAATGTTCAAAAATTCGAATTTACTACCACTCAGGAAGATTAGTAATAAAACTAAGTATTATTTCATAAACAAAAATAGGAAAATTTCAATAAGTAAAGTATTATTGATTTCCATTAATAATTGATTTTCACACCATTTTTAAAAGAAATCAATAATGTCCAGCCAGCCAAACTTAGTTGGCGAAAATCTTACAGTCTAACACATTGGGTAACCTAGACAACGGCTAATTTCATATAAAATACTTGGCTATATAAACATACCGTTAATTTACCCAGTTTAAGCAAAGTACCAAGGCTTAGGCATTAGTCTGTACACGTTTTTACGTAAAAAGGTGTTTCTTAAAGTTCCTATTATTACGTTTATAAACAACTAAAACATATATTAAGTCTAAATAGGTCAAAACGCCCATTACCGTGGGAAAAACTCCTTAAACCAGCTAGGGATACAGAAAGTCCAGTAAATGGATTATAAAATTAAAATAACCATCGCAAGAATTCCCGAACCTTATAGTTTCCTTAATACCTTTGGTAATGCCCTTATATTGTCTGTGTGTTTTCCTCTCTACCATCCCTAAGGTTAAACGGGAATAAATCGAATGAATCCCTAGCCTGAAATTAACTCTAAAGGTCCCCAATAGAAGATATAAGAAAACGTAGAAGACGCCTTGCGGTCGTTTTATTATACGCCTGACTTGCGTACCCCCCACCCTTTTCCCGCTTAGAAACATCTCAGGAAGAGATGGAACCAGGAACCAAGGCTTAAAGTAAGTTTCAAGCTAAAACAAGCGCGCCTTGAAATAGCATGGTTTAAGCCTTTGACTGTGGTACAATCTCGAGTTTACGTTTTCGTCAGTTTAAGTCTTCCGTACGTGTAATGGTAGACAATTCACGAGGTACCCTTAAAGACGAGGAATTCCCAGTGAGAGATGAACTATCAATTTTAATATAAGAAAGGCAGCTTCCCCTACATTTATCAAGCTGAGAGAAACAAGATGGAGTGAGCGAAGAAGACCGAGAGTGGAGAAAACGAAGCGATGCCACCATGGGGGGGAGAAGAGAGGGCGGTCTCGTTCCGCCCCGCTTAACTCTATACTATTCTTGCGTCATTCGGAGCTTACATTGCCTGTAAACGTACAGGGAAAGTATTAAATGCATAGGGTGATAGAGTCAATTCTGGTTGACTTCCGGTATATTTTCCCCCATGCCACCAATTTTTAACTTTCCCGCGTTTTTTTCCCACTCATTCCTTTTGTAGGAATGTATCCTTAAACATTGAAATTGAACAAATATACACAAATCTAAAAAAGGCATTTTTATTCTTCTCATGAAGTGAGGGAGGTAGGTCATAGATTCGAGGTAAAGCGAAGACGCCTGGTGAGGCGCTACTGTCAAAGGCTTAGTAATGCAGACTAAATAGGACCTAGATGGAACTTGGTCCTGCAAAATTAATTAACCACCGAGTGTAGGACTTCAATTCTCGCTTCCGTCGTTCTCGAACTAGTTATCTCGAGCTGTAAGTCTCTAAGTAAGCATTACGAAGCATAGGTAGTGTCATACTTATGGAAGGAACATATCTTATAAACTTATGATTAAAGTAATAGTTTCAGAGCAATTTGTCCACATTCCTAGCAAAACTTGATTTCGAAACTAGGTCTTTAGCTTCTAACTTATGGGATCTGTACGAAGCACACACCCTTAGACGCAACTTTAGTATGGTTCAGTTATTATATATAAATATAAAAAAGTATTATTATTTTTTTCTCTAGCAAGGACATCAATCAAATGAAGAAGGATATCAACTATGTCGAACAAAACTGTACGTTCAGTGCAATTTTACGGTAGAACCACAACAACTACAGTCTTATGGTATATTGGTCCATTGGTCCCAGATCGATGTTGGCTACGAACAAACGAACCCCATCACCAATGGAACAACTTGTTCGGCTTGTTCTAAGATCAATAAAGGTCACCCGGAATTTAGCTCAAGAAATTCTATTTAAAGGCAAAATTCCATAGGGTGACTTTCATTTCAAGCTTCCATCTTAGAGTATAAGGGCTCGTTTTCATAGGCGCGAGTTGCGTGAAAATTTCGAGCGAAAGCGGAAACGTTTGAAAAAAATACATTACCGCGCGTATTCAAGCTCGTGAAGCGTGAGCGTTTTCGAATTTTCTAGCTTCTATGAAAACGAGCCTTAACTCCGGCTGCCAACTCGTGACGCAATAAACGAAAAGCTATTGGCTGATCATGGAATAAAATCGATGAACTAAAAATGAGGGTCAAATTCTTCTGGAAGAGAAGTAAAACCATAGAAATATAATTTTGTTTTTTCTCCCCAATGGTGAGATGAAGAAAAAATCAATCTACGCCAATATGAATTCAGGAATTTTTCCAAGGAAAGTTATCTTAGCCCGCATATTAATAATATCAGAAGTAGGATAAGGGACTAGAAGTAATAGATCCTGTCACTATAGTGAACAAATTTCAGGATTTTATGCAGCTTCCATGGCGCCTACACTACTGAGAAAAAAATTGGTCGAGTTCCAAGAACATTTCCTACCCCCTTCCCCTCAACCTAAAGCCGCGGAACACGGACGCCTGTGCTTGAATCTAATTCGATCGTCTACCACCGCGAGCGTCTCACGTTTTGGAGGGAAAGTTCAGAGAAAACCGCTACCAGAGGGCCAACCGTTGGTGTGTTATCAAGAATATTCACTTTCGCCAAGTGAAGAATTTGGTTAGCTCAGTACTTCTAGTCCCTTATCTTACTTCTGATAATACGTGAGTGTTTAGCAGCATTCATATGTCTATGGAAGGTTCGAGTTCTGTAAGAAAACTATACATTAGCTAACTGTATTTACCAAGGAGAAAGAAAACCAATCTTGAACAAGCTTGACCCTTAATTGCAAAGTTTTGTAGCGGTTCACTAAAATATTCATGGAGGAAGAGAACTAATTAATTTATCAATACCATAGCCTTAAAGGCTGGCCGATATTTTTTTAATTAATTTTAATTTCCTTTTTCTTCTTCTTTCATCTCTAACAAGAACGGGATAGATTAGTGGTTCAATTTATTACCCCTACGTCAAAGTAAGAAGAAGAAGAGATCCTGAGATATTGCATGCAATTTCAAAAGTAAGAAAGGCAGCATTAAAGACCACGAGCTCCAATTAATCCTTTCCAAACTATTAGGCTCTTAATTTGCGTATTTTATTAAGTGGTTGAACTTACAAACGAATTGCGTGCAAGGGGGTTTTCTTCGAACCCGTTTTTTTTACGGTAGTTACGCCCTGATTTGTTTAGAAACTTCGATCCAATTTGGTTAGCAGTCGAGTCCTTTAAATTTAAAATGGATTCCAGGAATGAATAAAAAAGACTTAAGTCCCTAGAGATTATAGGAAAGAGACGTTTATCGTTTTAAAATGGGCAAAATTTTGAATTTATTAAAATGACCCGCATTACGTGTTTCGAATATTTAGAATTCAGGAATGCATACAGTTAACAGGAATAATTGTGTAGTCGGCATTTTCACTCAAAGCATCTAGGAGGAATTTGTGGGAAGTGCTAGACAAATCATTAACTATGTATGACGAATTATAGATCGCCTGTTGCACCTGACCTCGCGTTGCTACAAAGCAATCAATTCATGATATCACAGTTAGAAAGACTCCACCAGAATGATGAGGCCTGATGGATACTGCTCAAGCCCGGTCCACAAAACCCGAGTAGAAATTAACACGTTAGACATAGGGAGATAATTATTCCAATTAGTTGTATTTATTCCTGAAAATCTTGCATTTTGGTTTTTTATTGTTTTATTTAAATTGAAGGTTTTGAGAACGTTCTGGGTTATTTTGGTTTTTCCAGGTTATGTCTCTTGTTATTTGAGGATTTTATGGGATTTGGAAAGGGTTTAGTCTATTTTTAAAGTGCAGTAGTAAACATACTTTATTGGATGTGTGCACGTGACCTCGATCGATGTCTTTATAAACTACTAGTATTTTCCTTATTTGAAGTAAATTACTACTGACAGGAAATTGTAGAGGTGACACATGGAATCCTTACCTCTCCTCTTTTAAAGTGATGAAATTTCGATATGTGAACGGATACTATAGTAAACTCGAGATGCTTGGCTTCTATGTTGACGTTAATATAAAGTAACAAGATGATAATAATTCCCGGTGTCACCTCTACAATTTCCTGATTTATTTTTTATTAATAAAAGACGAATTTAGAGAGGCTGTGTTAGATAACAAATTAAGATTAAATTGGACAGACTGGATGATGTACTTCAGTTTCTAGATTTCCACAAACCAATCACGGAAATTTAACTCATCGCAACAAAACATTTTCCAGACAATATTTATCAGAGTATATACTCTTTGAGCTGCTTAGAAGTGAACTAAATTCCGCTTCCGCATTCCAAAACTGATTTTTAAAAGAAAAAATTTTTCGCGTACAAGTCCCTGAAAGGTTATATACGCCAGACTTCAAAAAAGAAAAAGAAATAGATCTAAAACTTTGTTTGGAATTTAAGGTATTTTGGGGTTAACACGCTAACAGCCAGTAAACAGTAAACAATGAACGCAATAAAAAGAATTATCTCGTCGGGAATAATATATTATTAATCGCACTTTTAAAATGTTATCAAGTATTTCAGAGTTTGGTTTGTAATTTTTCCAAAAAACATGAAACAGGAACCTTGTCATAAACCTCAAATAAAACACGAGATTAAAGTGAACGTGAAATCTTTATTACAAGAGATATTGGTACGCAAGGTTACGTCTTAATTGTGTCGCCAAAGAAGTTACGAATGACCACTTAAATTTAATTAAGAAACTGATTAAGACAATGATTATATTTCTAATTTAATTAATTAAAGGGGGTCATCCCTAAAACACTAAATCAAATCATAACTCGAAAACAGTGTCCCTTGTGGAAAACAAAATGGAGATAGCTAGAAGTTTTCTAGAAATTTTCGACTCAAAATTAATTTCCCAAAGAACATCCCCCTTAATTTATGGTATGCAGACTTATCAGAAACACCCTGTATATCCTAACTTCTAGACAACCAATTAGTAAATTAATTATTTCATTTGACAGATCTTACAGATAAAAAACTTAGTAGGCTTAAACTCTGTCCTGTTCTACTATAATCCATTTGCAATGACACAAATTCAAGAGAAGCAAAAACAAACTTAATCGTGTATTGAGTCAGTCAGTTACCCTAACACGAGGATAAATACAACAAGCTATGGGCAGTTTCTGATCAATTTTGTTGACATCAGTAAATACTGACAACTGCTAGCACTTATCGAAAATGTCAACACCTTTTTACAATCTCTTTAGAAGGTAAAGAGAACAAGATTTCTAAGTAAGTATAAGCAAGCAGCATCTTCCTTTTCTTTCTCATCCCTAAGGAATGCCTCCATAAAAATATATCTTCCTTCTCCCACTACAGGATAAATCTTATGAAAGATTCATTTTATTTCTACGGAGAAAACATCCCATCAAGAGTTTCTATTTTTAAACTTCATCCTCGAGGTCAAAATGTACAGTACGACGACTGAGTATCCTAGCCGCCTTCTGGGTACAAAATGTCTCCTCTTCCTACGCATGCGCTGATTCGTACGCCTTCCTTATTGGTTGGTAACTCGGGGGATATATATATATTCCTTGCAAGACTTAAAGAGATTCCAGATTTTCTCTTCCCCCCAAAGGTTTTAATCAAATATAAATCCCTTTTCTCTCTCTGGTTCTCCTCCAAGGCTCGGTGTATAGGCTAGTTCTTATTTTTTTTAAAAAAAAATTACGCCGAGTATTTCACCTTAGAAATTTGCAAAGATAGTGAGTGAGTGAATTTAGAAGAGACTTTTTGGGTAAAATATATATGGAAGAAAAGGGAAAGACCTAATGGTAGCAGCATACATACGCTGAGAGCGTTGCATCATTTGCATTTAGTTGGAAGTTGTTCAAAATTCCTTGATTTAGTTTTTGGGGTACTTGTCCGTGAAATGAAACTTCTAATGTGTTTCTAAATTCACTAATTTAAGAGTATCTTGAACTTAATGGAGCAGTGATTTTTTTGTTTTATAAAACCAGCTTTGCAAGTTGCGCCCTTTCAAAAATTCACAGAACTTCTTCGGCATAACACAAATTGTGCCAATATTTGTAAATTCTGTTAAGAATGCATACAACTAATAGTAATCATTGTGGCTGCAATTGCATGATAATTTCTATGCGGGTTTTATGGGCCGGGCTTGAGAACTTAGTATCCGTCACACCTCCTAATCCTAAAGTCTTTCCTAGGCGTCCTTACTTCAACCATACGTTCATAAGATATGTTCCTTCCATAAGTTTGTCACTGGTAACTTAGAAACTGGAGCTTGTCATCAGTGATTGAAGTAGGTCATAGATTCAGGGTAAAGCGAGGGACGCCTGGTGAGGCGCTGCTGTCAAAGGCTTAGTAATGCAGACTAAATAGGACCTAGATGGAATTTGGTCCGGCAAAATTAATTAACCACCGAGTGTAGTTAGGACTTCAATTCTCGCTTCCGTCGTTCTGCTAGAACTAGTTATCTCGAGCTGTAAGTCTCTCAGTATCATTACGATGTATATTTATTGTCATACTTATGGAAGGAACATATCACTTATAAGCTTATGCTTCAACTAATACACCTTGAAATGCATGTTACATTCTAAACGAAAAACTGTGGGGGGGGGCGAAGTCGGTAAGAAGGTACTAGGGAAATGAAATGTCTTATCTCGCTGAAAGAATTTAATAATCTAAAGTGTTTCTTTTTTTTTTTCTTCTGTTATACGAAGAAGTAATTACACCAAAGAATAAAAGAGTTAAGCTTTTCTTCTCTCGAGGCCCGGACATTCCTTCCTCCTTCCTCCCCCCTTTATCATACTTAATGCTTGTTTAACGACCGTTCAGATTTAAATAAACATGATAAAGAAAGGGTCCCGGATTAATTTGAATACTACGTATATACCCACTGATAACGAGGATGCCGTTCTCTCACTCAAAGCGTACTTAACGAACGAAACGTTTCGTTCATTAATTTTTTCTCTTTAACTAACTTTAAAAGAGAGACGGAAAAAGAAGGGCTTAAGTCATTCTAAAGTTGGATGGTGTTGTTGATCATTTTAATGTTTGTTTAATTTACCATAAATTAAATATATTAATGGATTTCGATTGAATTTTTTATGTTAAAATAAATCTATTAGTAAATTTATGATAGGTTCTATTATAGACTGAGGCGTAATTAAATATATTTTTCAATAAATTAAATATATTGTTTATCATTTTGAAAATAATGTTCTGGGCTATTTTGATCTTAAAACAAACAAAAAATGGTTTGTTTATATTTAAAAACATTAGGTAATTCTGATCTACACAATTGAAATATGTGCCAATTGAATTTTGCCTTAGATCAGAGGTGGATTAGGCCACCTCTGCTTAGATATGATAACCTCTGACCTAAAACTGGGCTATTTTTGACGTTAAAGTTGCAAAAAGAAGTTCAATTCGAACAAGAAATGGTTTGTTTATATTTAAAAACATTAGGTACTTCCGATCTACACAATTGAAATATATGCCAATTGAATTTTGCCTTTGATATGATGACCTATGACCTAAAACATCTCACGCTACATATCTGAAAATTGGGCTTCGGAACGGGAAAAGACCCTTTATTCCAAAATACGTTTCTTTCAGAGGGTAGGTGATAAGGTTTGGTTATGTAGGTTTGGAAAATATCAACTCTTCGCAACAACAAGAACCTTCAAAATGACATGTCTTTAATTAAAAACGTAATTATCGAAGTTGGTTTCGAGTCATCGCCATGACAACACCGCGTTAAAACGACATTATCTATTATCACATTTGACGTACGCTACAACAAAAATCTCTATACGTTCACTCAAATTCATTTCTGAGCGACATTTTAAATGTTTGCTCTAATTAAAATCATTCAATTTGAAGCTCTTCATCATCACCACAAAATTAATAAATAAAACACGGATAAACATACATTTGATCTTTAGAATTCCTCTTAAAACTGACGTAATAAATAGCATCCTCATTAGCGCGAAACTGATCCGATATACCCTAGTTTTCACTAAGGTACACTTTCTCTACATACATATACCAAAACCAAGAAGTGATACCTAGTTTATTAGGGATAAGGTATAAATTCGCCACGGTTCCAGCTTTATCTCCAGTCCAAACGTATAGTAGGTCCGGAGTTAATCCCCGCCTCTAAATTACAACCAGCATCCCATTGGTTCTTGAAAACTCACGTCAGCGCGACGCGAATGACGAAAATTACAGTCATATTTTCCGACTGAGGAGAGGCTGCGAAATAGCCCGGCCTCCTTTTACGTCCCCCCTTGGTAAAGGAAAGGGGGTCTGGGACTATGGCGCGCGAATACTTAGGCATCTTATACCTTCTCCCTAATAAACTAGATATCACTTTTTGACCAAACTAAATAAAACCCTATGCCTACGTAAGGTTTAAAGGTTATTGCCCTATTACGAAGGTTATTAGTACTTCCGATCTAACGACAGGAAAAATATTATATTTCGGATTGAAACCGTCTAAATGCACTCAATTAGGTCTTTATTTATTAGGCTTTTAGGTCCAACCATCGAGGGAAATTCGCGACTAACTACCTAACAAAAGAGATTACGATTTTCACAGTAAAACAAAAATAAGAATTAAATAAAATACACGAAAGGTCAATAGACGCAGCAAACTAAATGCGGATCTTCCTTCCATCGCAATTTAATTACAATCCCATTCCTCTTAATCCATCCACGTTCTTTAAAAATTTAACAAAAAAGGAGTTTCTATAGGCCTAGACTCGCAGCAACTGGATAGAAGTTTTGAGAGAAAAAGAGAAATTTGTAATGTTTCTTGGGAAAGAGATAGAGAGAGAGGAGTAACAACCGAGAACGGATAAAAATAGATGGGAAAACGCGGAGAGTATATTAAACCGAAGTTAAGAATGACAATTTGTTTCCATCCTAGACTCCTAGTAGTTTTCATCCTTCTTATATTATCCCCTTCTGATATCAAGCTACGTTTCCTTGAAAACTTTGGGTTGATAAACTTCTGGTAGACGTATAACGTTCATTCGCGTGGAATCATTGAATGAACCGAAGGTCAGGTGTTAAAGGAACCTTTTGACTTTACCTCATCACTTTCACGAACTCCATTAACTATATGATGGCGTACAAAAATTGATGTTGGTGTTGCTGTTCCGGAAAAGCGTTCTCTGTGGAGTCTTTTTCGGGAGCACATTCCCCATGATGCTATATAGCCAAAAGCTATAGTACACCGAGCGATCGAAAATGGGTTCAAGCTCGGCCCCAACCCCCTTTTTCTAAGAAAAGAATGCATGGTTCTACGTTCCGAAGAAAGTGATATCGAAAAGTTTTAATGTCACCAGGGCTGCAATTGAAATTGTCATTTATCGAAAACTTGGTTGGAATCCTTCTCGTTTTCAAAGAAAAAAACAGCATACGATGATAACCTAAATCATATTCGACGTCTGTCTGCTAGAGTTTCTGCATCGAGTTCATCGTTCCCAGGGCCAGAAATAAGAAAACGTTCTTACAGGACACGTGTCCAGTTACCCCCCCCCCTTGACTGGAAAATTTATAGGACATTGTCCACTTAAGTGTGACAAAATAGTGTCGCATCTTCGTAGTCAAGTTATCAAAACTTGGGAAAAATTTGTTGGTTTTTCAAAAAAGTTTAAAATTTAATTGGACAATGTCCAGTCAGTGTCCTCTGCTCATTTCCAGCCCATGTTTTCATACATCACCTTATAGACTCTCTTTAAAAGTCAGGGGTCAAACGGAGTCTGCTGTTGGACCACCTCAAACGATTTCTTCTTAAGACTAAAAATTGATTGGGTATGTTGACAACAAAGAAGATAATGGCTTCAAACAATACGGACTGGTAACTTTGAAGCCTTATCTAGCGTCTTTGGATTAACATACCCTCCCGGATGTTCCGTCAAGGAGCAGAAAAGGGTCATATTGAATTACACTTTCTATCAAAAAAAATATCGTAACCCACAGTCTGGACTATATACACCATTAAGTTTCATATCGTCAGAGACGACTTTTTTTGGTGCGGACCACGACCCCTTTGAAAGTGAATGAAAGGATATATAGAAAGAAAAATCGACCGGAAGAGAGTTCGAACGAGCGCTAAACTAAATTTTCACGTTTTTTCTTCTTCCTTTCTCTCAGCACGTCTCTTTTTTTCCTTATTACTGCCTTTACTTCCGTTTCAAAAAAAGGGTATCATTCTTTGGTTGCCCTATATTTCTCCCTTGGTGCAGCGCTAGTCTATACTTACTTACTCCCCTCTAAACGAAACAACTCTTCAGACACACGACCGCGCGGTCTGACTCGTAAGTGGTCAGCGGTCACTTGACCGGAAGGAGAAGAAGAACGAAGGTATTAAAGTACTTCTTACATCATCTCTAGCTTCATTTGTTTTGAAGCGTGCGCTCCATAAGAAAACACGCTAAGCCTCGGTCTTCACGTACTGTTAGACAAGGCTTAGCGAAAATGTTTAGTACAGAACCGAGTGAAGAAAAATAGGTGATGTCAGAAGTATATAATACTTCTCTTAGAGAGAAGTGTACCACCACAAGGCGGGCGGGGTAATTGTAGCATGATTTTTCCCAACATCAGCTAAAACATTTGGAGGAAGGTTACTAAACCGAATCGCATACGTGATAAATAGTTCCCTCATTATTACTCTATTGGGAGCATGCGCTTGTGCATTTTTGTCCCAACTGAACTCAAGACGAGGTTTGTGGGTTGATTGCTGAGGATTTAGTACAAACAAACAGTTATAGAATTCACGGTGCGATGCCCATCTGAAGTTTGATGAGCATGCAGGAGAGCAAACAAAAAGGGCTCCCTCGCCTGGGAAGAATAATGTTACATAACTAAAGTATTAAGAGGATACAGAGTGTCATCCTTCTTCTATTATCCCCTTCTGTTGGTGTTTATTAATAAAGAAAATGTAGGTCAACTAGAAGTATATGGTCTACAAAAGCTGTGACGTCAAAGTATAATTTGTCATTAACTTGGGAACTAACAGCTCAGAGCAATCGGAAATGGAGCGAGAAACGAACAACAAATTTTTTGATGGCCTTAACTATTTTATACCTCACTTTTCTATGACAGTTTGTTGAAGATATTATTAACAACGAAGCTACGTAAATATTAGCGAACAATTTTCTTTAACTCTCTAGGGCTCCTTATCTTCATTTAGTCATAATATTTTCACTAAAATAAAATAGTAAGGAGGTCACCCGCAATTACACCCACTAACTTAAACTTCTCTTTAAAAATACGCGCATTTTATACAATACGAATCTCGTTTCCTCTTACCATAACTTATTTGAAACAAGAGATACAAACCCTAAAATATGTAAATCCTTTAGCTCGAATATGTATGTAAATAATTAACTCGAGGGAACGCGATTTTAACTTCAAGACAATGCTTTGTACCTCAACAACCTTCTTCAGGAAATATAAGGTTTAGTCATTTTTTCCCCATGAATATTTAATTTCTGAGGTATCGTCCACGTGCAGCTAGGAGTACTTGCAACAAAGGTATAGTATTATCTCAAACCTAAAAACCGCATGCCAGTCGGTGCAGACTTAGTTCATCTTTCAATAACTGAAATTTAAACAAGATGCCAGAATTGTACAGGAAGTTTGGTGACGTAAAAGTTTGGTTTGGAGGGGTAACAATCATAGCGGATATTGGAAATAACTAATGGGGAAACTCGAAGGACGGAATTTTAGAGAGACCTATTCCTCAAAACGAACCCAGAGCCAGGGTATGACGTCATAAGTTCCATAACTGACCAGAAACGTTCAGTGAATACTAAAATGTATTTTGCTCTAAACCTACTTTAAGTGATACTGTTCCTTTAATCAAATTGTTTAGAAGAAATTGGATAGAAGTTGCTGGAATGGGAGACTAACACCGTTAAGACTAACTTTAGGATTATTTTCTTCAAAAAAAGAAGCAACCGCAGTTAGGGCAGTCACCGAGAGCAGTTACTCTTTCCCATCCTTCTGATTTTCTGTTACATTCCCTTTCAGCTATCATCAAGAACCCATAAATGACCAGAGAACGTTTAAACACAAAAATTGGGCTCTTGTGCTTTGATCTGTTGGTCCCAACTATTTTCAGGTGAGTTATCTCATTGCAAGCAACAATATCGGCCAGCGCAAAGTAGGAATATGACCTAAGATAGTTAGTTAATGATTCATACGTTCTCAAGTCTCATGTTAGTTCTGGCTATCATCGATTCCAAAGACCGGCTTCCATTCCCCTAAATCTTTTCTTCTCCGTTAGGAGGCGCCTTCTCCCGTCGCGAATGAGTTTACGTTGGGGTGCAGATGCGTCTAACGACACTACACTCTCCCCCCTGTTAAAGATAGTTGAAGTAATTTATCTAAAACTGTAACGACAAGCGACAGTTTACCCTGAAACTTCATAAGGAAGCGGGAAATCTCAATACGGATGTAACGGGTACACCATCGCCAGTATTGGCTATCATTTGCCGGATATTACGTAGTAACTCTTCATTTTTATCCAATTTCCAAGCGAGCGAGCAAACCCCTGCTTGCCTTCGAAGTATCACAAGTTTATAAGATATGTTCCTTCCATAAGTAATGCTTACTTAGAGACTTACAGCTCGAGAACGACGGAAGCGAGAATTGAAGTTCTACACTCGGTGGTTAATTTTTCAGGACTTCCATCTATAGGTCCTATTTAGTCTTGTACTAAGCCTTTGACAGCGCCTCACCAGGCAATCATCGCTTTACCTCGAATCTATGACCTACTTCAATCACTTCATGACAAGCTCCAGTTTCTAAGTTACCAGTGACAAACTTATGTAAGGAAGATATCTTACGAACTTATGGTAAGGTATTATAAGAGGAGTGAAAGTTTTGTTTCCAAATCTCTTCCATTTCCTCTCGAGTGATTCCATTGCTTATCCTTTTGTTTCCGAGCTAGCTATTTTGTCTCGTACGTCCTCGACTTACATCCTGCTCGCGTCCTATTCTCTTCCGCACTTTTTGACCCGAGTAATTTGATAATTTGATTGTTGGCCAGCTCTATTCAATTTCTATTTCTGTACACGGCTTTTGTTTCTATAGCTCTAGTTCCGCTTATTACTCATTAACAACGACGACGAAGACAATGTGACCTTGAATTGAATTCTCAAGGGGAGAAAGATTTATTTCCGTAAATAAATTTCTCGGAAATATTGTTAACTATAGCTAGGATACCCGGCTTTAACGGGGTGGTTTGAAAGACTGGACAACAGGAAGAGTTTCCCATCAATCTATAAGACACGTACTAAACACTAAATTAGCCTTTGAGCTCCTCAATATCAAATATCCGCGTGACGATGTTTTTTTTTAAACTTTCAATTTAACTATTCTTATTTAACGGTTAATCATACTCTAAAATTTTACGGGTCTAGAATAGCAGGTTCTTTATAGAAGCTTAAGGGATATAGTTCGTCCTAACCTTGACCAAAACCCAATCAAACCCCTTCTAGTTAACCTGCCCCCCAGTGTTACTCATATCAATCACGCAGTTTGTTCAAATTTGATAACGAATTATAATTGTCCTCAAATTTGGAACAACATCCAAACGATCAAACAACTTCGCTTTGATTACGTAATCATTACCGATTACGTTTAGTAATCAGCCTCTCTAGTCAATGACAACAACCATAACAACAAATCTCCATCGGATTATCAAGAAAAATAAATAAATTGAGAAAACAATCGCTTCGAAATACTCCAATTAAATAGGTTTTATTTTTTTCTGAGCCAAAACCTAGCAGGCAGCAGTTAAGTATTTATCACGGGCTTCGTTTGGAAATTCCAGGAAAGCCCGAGTAGATGATTAGGAATTCTATTTTGCTCGGTACATAGAAACTCGATCGGAGCTCCGCGTTTAGTTTCCACCGGTTTCCACGAAGCACCGTACCACGTGAGTAGATAACCGAGGCCTAAGTAATCGTGTGTCTAATTACCGTGGGAGTTCCTGCTGCATTCATTATCCGAATTAAATTAGAATAAGCCTAAGGCGATTCGAGCCGTAGACGAGAAACAAGCTATTTATAGAACGCCAATACATTAGCGCCGTGTGCCGCGTGAGGATATATCTCAATTATATTCATCAAACTCAGCGGTAATTTCGCCTTGAAATCTCGGTACAATGCTTGATTGCCTATTATATCCAAACAAGAACCCTTACGTAAGACCCGAGATCGAATTAAAAGCCATTTAGATTATCATAAGCTCTAGGCCTATGTTTTTAGTGGGTAGCTTACATTACAACCTTATTTCGAATTTTCCTGATTTTCACTGATATTTCAACCTTAATTCCAATTTTTTTCTAATTTTAACTGTTATTTCAACCTTATTTCTATTTTTTTCCTGATTTTAACTGATATTTCAACCTTATTTCTATTTTTTTTCCTGATTTTAACTGATATTTCAACCTTATTTCTATTTTTTTTCCTGATTTTAACTGATATTTCAACCTTATTTCTCTTTTTTCCTGATTTTAACTGATATTTCAACCTTATTTCTATTTTTTTTCCTGATTTTAACTGATATTTCAACCTAATTTCTAATTTTCCTGATTTTAACTAATATTTCAACCTAATTTCTAATTATCCTGATTTTAACTAATATTTCAACCTAATTTCTAATTTTGCTGATTTTAACTAATATTTCAACCTAATTATCAATTTGCCTGATTTTTAACTAACATTTCAACCCTTTTTTTCAATTTGCCTTATTCTAACTTTGATTTCAACCTTTTTTTCTAATTTTTCTTGTTCTACCTGACATTTCAAGCTTTTTTTTAATTTTCCTGATTTTAACTGATATTTCAACCTTATTTCTAATTTTCCTCATTCAAACTGATATTTCAACCTTATTTCTAATTTTCCTCATTCAAACTGATATTTCAACCTTTTCTTTCAATTTTCCTGCTGATTTTAACTGTAACTTCAACCTCATTATCAATTTACCTGATTTTAACTGACATTTCAACATCATTATCAATTTACCTGATTTTAACTGACATTTCAACCTCATCATCAAATTACCCAACTTTTCCAGGTATTCCATGCTTTCCAAATAACATACAACCCTTATAAACGTTTTGAATACTTGACGATACAAATACAGAAAAAACTAAGTTAAAAATGCGTAACATGACTTATGTACGAGAGAGTGGAAAACCTAGATAAAGTACAATTCAAAATGCCCAGTACAAAATATGTCTTACACAATAACCAAAAAACCACAAGAACAAAAAAAAAAAAAAGGTAACGAAAAAAAGGCGGGTACGTCACAGAAGATTAAATGTAATACACGAGTTAGGTTAGACGATACCAAAAATGGTCTCCTCTTTTCGCTATAAATCATAGGTAATGTGACAGATTCATAAGTCTTTCCTAGAATCGAGTTCCCTGGTTTCAGATTTTTCTTTCTTTTAACCATAATGTAGTGGTTCAAGCTTTTATAAAGCACCTAGAAGTCATTTTTGTTATCTATTACGTAAGTAAAAGCTGTAATACTGATTCATCAATGTTCAGATCACGGCGGTTCACCTACGAAGCTGAAACTTTTCTCGAACAAACATACATTACTCTTAACTATCAGGTACTCATTTAGAGATATTTTTCAAATAAGCAGCCATCTTAGAAAATGGCGTTCAGAAAAGTAAACGAAAGAACCAGACAACATATCGTCTAACCACTTTGACCGTTACTTCCGGTTTAACTAAGCAGCTCAAATTCCGTGAAATCGTTAATTCCAAAAGAGTACCTAGTCGTTTTTGCTAGGTATGGTTATGTAACACACTTAGGCACGCGATCATGTTTTGTTCGTTTGTTAGTTCGTTAGTGCTGTTAGTTTACCTAGTTATGTACACAAACCATCGGATCATCTTGTTTGTTAGTTAGTGTTATGGGGTACATAGTTATGTACACAAACCGTTGGGCCATCTCGTATATTACCTTAATAGCGAGTTAGAAAACATGGATACTGTACTTCGTTAGCTCACGCCCTCGACAACCCCAACCACACCTAGCTGATACGAAAATATTAATTTACGTGACTTGTATCGGGATAATGAAAGCGAAACAAAAAAAAGTAAAAAGTGAAGAGACACCTAATGATCATACGGGAATGTATAACTATAGGCTAGGCATATCTCTACTACCGTGTTCTTCCGTTAGTTCCTCGAATAACCAGTTTTCCGTTGAACTAACACGATTAGACATGTAGTCGCGTAGCTAACACTCCAAACAAGAGGATCAAGCCCTACTAAACATTTTAGAATTTACAACCCTTCCTTGCGACAAGTACTTACACAACAAGTACTGCTCATAATTAATTTATCCCTGTTCCAACCACCAAAAGAAGGTAACTGTAATGGCGACGGTTTGTTTCGGTTTAGGGTTTGTTTCTAAATTATTTGAACGGAAGATGGCGCTACAGGAGCCAATAGGTTCTATAATCGACTGCTTTCCTACATGTATTTCAAACAATATGATGGTCCGACCCTTTTTACACCTACAAGGTGTAAATTTCACGAAATACAAGCTCTACAAGCAGGTGTTTAATAGATGTATCCCAATTCATTGCATCCACACCTTTCCAATCTCTAGATACCAACCCACCACCCAGCCAATGGGTATCAAATTGATACATTTCCACCCATACATTACTATGAAAAGTAAAAAAGACAAAAAAAACTTGCAAATAAAATAATAAGGTGCAAGATATCTTGTCAGCATCATGAATGGCTAAATGACCTTTTTTCCAACCCTGTTGGTTTGTGGGTATACTCGGTAAACTGTACAAGTATAAACAAAGGCGTTGCCAGCTTCCTATTTTTTTTATGAAGGGGGTTCTACGTATCCCGGGAGAAGACAACTCGTTAAGGGAAAGCAGTCCAGAGAGACCGGGGTCATACGCGGGTCAGGACTGGCTGAAAAAAAAATGATGATAGCGCTAGACATTAGTTTCCGGGGGAATGTGGTTATCTCTTCTAGTTTGAGATGACCCTATCTGCCCCTGATGCTCGGCGAGCAAGAAGAGCAAAAAAATATATATATAAATGAATGGTTTTGCCATCGCAGCAAATGAGGTACACGTTTATACGTAATAACTTTAGGTGCTGATATAACTATAAATCATCCATCGGTGGGCTTCCCCCATAGCAAGTCATCAACTTGGACTTGGCGATAAAACATGTACGTAACTTAATTATAATTAAAAGTTCACGCTGGCAAGACAATTACAATAGTTTGGGCGTAACGAGTTAGGCTCAATATTAGCTTTTCATCTTGAAAAATGCTGAAAAACATGTGAGTTGGTAATTTAGAATTCGTAATTTGACAATGATAATTTGCAGATAAATTGTATTATATTATATTATTATAAATTACTGACAGTTGTTTTATCTTTCCCAAAATAACTCTATAAACTACTTATCAGAATACCTTGAACCAGTTGGGAAATTGTCATCCGTAAAACAGAATGAGAGAAATTTAAATAAAATCATACGATGTGACTAAAAAAGGTTTATTGGGTCTATAAGAAAAAGTCTAGTGATATCAACACAAGATATTTCAAGTTCAAGCGAGATAAATCACACGTACTTTTTAAATTTTCATTTCAAATTAGTCTCAGGTTAATGTGAAATTTAATTAAAAAAAATTAAATTCCACAAATTTCTCGAACTGTCAAATTAAAATGTGAAAATAGGGTAATTTAAGACCAATATTCTGAACAGAAAAAGGAGCTGATAAAAATACAAGTTTTTATACTTTTAAGAAATTTAAGCCGAAACTTATTTTCCGGTTTACGTTATCAGATAATTTAATTTTTATTTGCACATAAAAAGTAAAATTTGAATTAAATTCTAATAAATTTTATTTCTATGAAACGTGCTCTTTGAATAAGGTTTAATCAAATCAACTACTCTGCATAAATTGAGGACGCGGGCTCGCAATCTAACGGAAGCTGCAGTTTGCAGTTAAGATAATTCTTAAAATCACCCGTTTTCAATCACAATACCAAGACAAGGTCAATGAAATTAATCAATTAAAGCACGTTGATGAAAATTATTAAAAAAAAAACCCTCAATATTATAATTAAGCAGAACTTATTCCAATATTCAAAATATAATTTAACCTCATATTATAATAAACCATATAAGGGTACGTGAAGGAAGCCTTAAAAACTGACGCCACCCCCCAACTCATTTTAAAATATACAATTTTAAAATAGTGTTAAGCCTACAAACACACTGAAACCTCTTTCTGTATAAAACCGTGCTAGGAGAAATGGATGGCAAACAGTGAAGATTTCAGATTTGGAAAAGGAAAGTGTGGGAGGAAACGCGAGCTTCCTTCTAAAACGCAGCACCTCGCGTCCAAGCTTACGCAGGAATTTTACATCGCATCTCTTCTCCCTACCCCTATCTCTCACTCGGAACGGAACAAGACTGGTGAAGTCTTCCCTTCTCCCGAAAGAGGATGAGGAGAAGCTGTGGATGAGAAAAGATGGAAAAGGCGTTTCCATGACAACCACATAGATTCAGGGACGAAACGGAAGACTGATGGGATAAAACAGAAATACATCCATGAACCCTGGAAGGATCCGAACCAAAATCGAGGGGCAGCTCACAGATTTAAAGGGTCTGTAAAGAGGCATCTGTGAGTGTGATAAAATTATTTGAAATACGTCATGGACACTTGGCAGTACTAAAGAAAGGCGTGGTTCAAACAAACTAAGTTCGATTTATTTATTTTAAACTTTACCATTTCGGGTTTGGGGAATTGACACTGCAAAAAAAAAAAAAAATAAGGACTAGATGTAAAGTCCAACAACATATGTTGTAGTCTTTGGATCATGGTGTCACGTGGTGCCTGTGACGTATCCATCCACCGATACCTTCTTTATAGTCCCTTGGTGGACAATGGGCTCTATACATAACCTAAAAACCCATTAATGAAAAGTTTGACAAAATCATACAGAAGATGCCATATCTTGAAGAACCGGTTGACGTTGTAAACGCTGTATTTGAACACGTATCTAACGAAAACGGTGTACGCATTGTGATGCGCACCTCGCCACACGTCCCTAACATTTCGTTCGTTTTTTGTCATTTTGAAAACCCCATATTTTTCCCAATTGGCCAAAAATTGAGGCTTCGTGTCGAAAGAAAGCGATTCGCATTTATCTTTACCCCACGCAAAGCTTTACCATCTATCCCGGTCTCGGTAGTCGGTACGCGATAGAAGAACCTAAAACACCGTCATTGGATCATGGTCATGGTGTCCAATTCAAATAACGTAAAGGGTACCACCAGTACCATTGTGAAAATATAAGTTTGTTTCACTAACTTTCAATCATTGTACGACAGAATTAAATAACGTTTACCTTATAAAATCCAAAAATAGATAGATTTAAATAAACATTTACCGGTGCATAATTTCGAAATAAATTACGTCTTAAAACGTTCTCTTGTTGTTTTGTTTAAAGGGAACTTTAAATAATAAAGGAGGGATAATAAATTATGTATAGGGGAACGCATAAAATTGCAATTGATTAAATTTCTCCTCAGCGTGGGGGCTGGAATTTCAATAAAAAAAATAACAGTAATAAAACAATATTGATTAAAATAATCGATTCAATTTTGAAGGTAGTTATAGTTATTTCAAAGTTAAACTTATTTTAAATAAGGCATTTTTGGTCACTAATTAATTTGCTGAATATTAATATATTAAATTTTTTGAAACGAGTTAATATAATATACGAGTTCTCCACTAGATGGCGTTGTATAAAATGTCAACTCAATCAATATGAAAACAGTATTTCTTTACCACTACACTCTTCTCTAAATATTCAGTCACACTTGATATAAATGCGAAAGTTGAGGCGCATTAACACATAATGTTAAACCTATTAGAAAAGAAAGTAGCGTGTATGGTTTCAATATGGTCACGTTTTTCACGCTGACGTTGGTGAATACCAGTGAAATATTCCATTTCACCCAAAATCATGATCTGATAATGAGCGGAAAAGATAATAAGGTCTCGAATAAATCTAATATTAAAATTTGATAACGGATTGTCAAATTCTCGATAAACATATTTTGGTAATTAATAGAGAGCTCAAGACACTAGAGAGTTTAAGAAATCAGCCGAAAAACGCGTGTGACGTAAGATTAATTTTTTTTTCATACAAATATGGCGTCTAAAAAAATCGCATACTTTTCAAATTCATAATAGGCTTGAGTACGTTTAAGCTCTTTCGCTAACCGAAAACCGCGTGAAATTCTGGACGTGATCCGCATTTTAATTTTCGTTCAGTTCAAGTTTTACTTGTCCTCGTTAAACCTTGCTTGAAAAAGGAAACTGAAAAATACGTGTGGGATTTTTGTGACGTTAACCAAACTTGAATTATCTAAGGCATGATGGGATCGCCTTTGCTCCCCCCATCATCCTTGAAATACCTTAAATATAGCTAAAGAGTCTAAAGAGAAGAGAGATTTTCGTACAAGTTTTCAATTTCTTAACATTTCTAACAAGAAAATAACGTACAACGTTCGATCTAGATCCAGATTATGTCAAACTTGACATTGATTAATTAACAATTTATTTTTGCAGTATACTCTATACTTATGGGCCTGGTGATTGCTTTATAATAAATACTACTTTCTTTCTTACGAGAAATAGCATCGAGTATACATACGTCTCCAGTTAACTACATCAAGCACCCTCTAATTTCAAGATCTGGAGAGCCAATGACGTCGATTAAGTGAAATAAGCCACGCCTTTTCCAAGCTCATATCACCAGCACGATGAGATCCTGTCCTTAGCCATTGCAATTTTATATCACGTGTGGCAATTAACTTATATAATTATTGACATATGATCTATAAGATTCTTTATTTTATTTATTTTCAAACACACGGATGTTAGAAGCTGCATGTTGCCGTTGGTAACAACTTTAATACAATGTATCTAAAACACGTCAATAATGAAAGTTGAAAAACCGAGTAGTTTTTACGGTTCTGATAAGATCAAAACCAGTTTTGGTGCAAAAGAGGGTTTAACTTGGATTTTCGATGACAAGTAACTCTTGAAATTGCCTATGATTTCTTTCACTATATATGACCTACGTTAAATTTAATTAAAAAATTATTTTAAAGTCCTAAGGTCTACACAATTTATTGAAAGGTGTTATTCAAGATCTGCACTTCGAAACACAAAATCAGGAAAATTTAATCCTCTGCCTTGGCTTGGAGGAGGGAAGTTTGATACTGGAGTGGTAAAGTTGGGGGGGGGGGGGGCATCCGTAACTGTTTAAAAATCCCAGCATGCTTTTCAAGGTCGGAAATCATTAAGCGCAGCACTCCACCTCTCGGTGAAAATATTTTACTAACTTAGTCACGTGTAAATAGTGGGTAGTTTTTGTCGCTATAACCAGGTGGCACCTAAAACCGGTGTATGGGTAAATTTTACAGCCATGCATGGGAAAATGCCCTCTCGTGGTAACGCTACTCCAGTATAAAACATCCCTTCTCCAAGATATAAGCAGCTATAGAATATCCAGACGTTTTAACCGATAAACGTGTACTTCAACGTGAAGCACGACCCCAAATGAGCTATTATCAAAATTATTCACGTACTAGCGTTTAATTAAAATCAATTCATTATAAGCCTATTAGCAGTTATTGAATCTTTAACACGTCCTAGTTATGTCGCTTAAAGTCATTTTAATTAATACTTACGTAGTTTTCAGACTAGGAGAATTAATACCATTTACACCTGGAGGCCGGCAGTCTACTTGGCGGACAAAATGAAGCACCAAGTAGCCTGGCCTCCAGGTGTAAATGGTATCAATACTCCTAGTCTGAAAACTATGTATAAAAAACCAAAAAAAAAAATATGAAGCTGCTTTTATCTTAAAATGTGATACTATTAATAATGACACCTGAGGGGGCACACACTATGGATATCCTACATCCGAATTGACAATTTCTACCCATTATAGGGCCTACGTACTGTAGGAGTTGTCCATAAGTAATGAAGCCTTATATAAGTGACGTACTGGGGAGGCGATACAATTTAGGGGGCAATAAAGTATTTTTGTTTCAAGTCAGAGTACATTTGCACCACCTGTAAGGTGATCTTACGTATAGAACGGTATTCGAATTTTAATGTAGAACGTGTACTTCTAAGCACTTTGGCGTCGGTGAAACCGAAGTCATAGTATGGCCTCTCATAGGGAGAGGGGGGAGTGCAGGAACGTGGAGGGTCAAAATAAAAAGAGGAAAAGATAGTGATTAAAGTAGTACCACGTGTTCGTTTCTATCCCGAATAATCCCCCATTCTTGAAAGGGAATCCAAGAGGCGAAGACATCCTTTTTTCTTATTTTTAAGTTGGTTTTAGTTTTTAAAAAACTATCGTTTCATGATTGAATTTAATTCAATTAACTGTTTCGCATTATGTGATGGTGATCATGATTGTAAAAAGTAAGTGCAAATTTTCATGGATTTATGCGTTTGTTTTTTAACAGATTTTGGTCGTAATATGCTTCATATTCAAGCCTTTGTTTTACAATTTTAAGACGTTTCTAGAATAGATAACGCTTTTCGGGCATAGTTCACATTTTTTGGGCCTCTTTTCAAAGTTTCTAAAGCATAGTTCGCGCTTTTCGGGCATCTTTTCGAAGTTTCTTAAGCATAGTTCACGCTTTTCGGGCATCTTTTCGAAGTTTCTAAAGCATAGTTCACGCTTTTCGGGCATCTTTTCGAAGTTTCTAAATCATAGTTCACGCTTTTCGGGCATCTTTTCGAAGTTTCTAAATCATAGTTCACGCTTTTCGGGCATCTTTTCGAAGTTTCTAAAGCATAGTTCACGCTTTTCGGGCATCTTTTCGAAGTTTCTAAAGCATAGTTCACGCTTTTCGGGCATCTTTTGAAATTTTGAAAGCATAGTTCGCGCTTTTCGGGCATCTTTTCGAAGTTTCTAAAGCATAGTTGACGCTTTTCGGGCATCTTTTCGAAGTTTCTAAAGCATAGTTAACGCTTTTCGGGCATCTTTCGAAGTTTCTAAAGCATAGTTCACGCTTTTCGGGCATCTTTTGAAATTTTGAAAGCATAGTTCGCGCTTTTCGGGAATCTTTTCGAAGTTTCTAAAGCATAGTTGACGCTTTTCGGGCATCTTTTCGAAGTTTCTAAAGCATAGTTCACATTTTTCGGGTATCTTTTCGAAGTTTCTAAAGCATAGTTCACACTTTCATACTTCCTTTTAAAGAATAATTCTTGTCTAAGTTATTTAAATCATAGTTCAAACTCTTCGTACTTATTTGCGAAGTTTTCAAATGGATAAAATTATTCAAAAAATAAATAGCCTTAGAATATTAGGGCAACACCTTGCAAAAAAACGTGCGTGTTATATAACATTTTCGGGATGCGTATAATTATAAACGTGAGTGTGCTTTTATACTACTTTGAAGGCATGTGCGATTCCCACATAGGAGAGTTGGAGATATTCTCTAAATAACACTTATAAGTGAGACAAAAATATATTTTTTTAATTTTCTCAAAATCGAACCGGTCGTGATAAAAATCTTTAAGTATCTACAGATTTATAATTAAGATTACATAAAATAGCCCTAGGAAAATTCTATTTCGTTCCATCGTTTAAGAAACAGATTGATTTATCAGTTAAATTTACTACAACACCGTTAAACAGGGTGAAAGGTCTGCGAGAATTTATGGGGTGGTTTCAAATCGAAAATGTTTTATGATATTTTGAAGTCCAGAGGCCCCACCTTTTTCGAGTTATGTTTGGAGTGTTTTACCTGAACAGACAATGCTAAGGAGTCATCAGTAAAACACTCCGACGTTTTCGACAAGTCGCCTATTTTCGAACAGATACAATTTGGAACATTTTTCTTAATATTGTCATAACTTAAGTTCGGGTGCTTTAAATGAATGTTATAAAGGCTCATATTGTAGATTAAAAATTGGGCTATTCGCAGAAATCAATGATCACGGGAAAATAACGACCACAATTAGCATAGAACTCCAGTATTTTTGCATAATTAAAATTTACCAGAAATAAATCACCCATAAGGCAACGATAAGCTTATGGAAACATTTTAATTGTAAATTTCTCTCCAACGAAATAAGACCCAAAATTAATTCAGAAAACTCCATTGGAATATAAGTCTTAATAGCCTATATTCAGAAAATAAGGAATACCACCAAAATTTGGTTTTAAAATACAGGATTTTGCTATAATTTTGTACAGTTGTCTAGACGGGTTTACTAAGGGATAACCACTCCCAGCGTTTAGGTTTTTTTCGGGGTTTTTTCACCACGTTTTTGGGGGATAATTAGGATCCTGTCGTGTCACTTTTAAACATTTAATTGAGGTGTCTACCTCTTCTCGCGCAATAGTAAATATATGCAGGCTTAAAAAAATTCATACGTGATTTCCAATAAATTTTACACCTTACTAGAAGTAAATGCACGCGAAGTTATTTTGAAATAAATCTATTTGATGGTCAATTGTTGGGGTTTTGGACAAAATATAGTCCCTTGTAGATATGACATGACACCCTTCCGTAATTTTAAATGAAAAAATCGCACGTTTTAATTCATAGTCATGGCATGATTTTTGTATAAAATATCAATTTGCATAGCTTTGGTTTGATTGGTTTTTAAACCAATTTCTTTTGTAAATTAATAATTTTATTTTTATAACATAATTATGGGTGTTTGAAACATAATTACATGATTTATTATATTTTCAGGTGACGTTTTTTTGAGTAATTAAAAAAAAGCATGGGAATTAGGAGAGCTTCAGGTGACGGCGAAGGGCGATCGTCGTTGGACCAAGAGAGTTTGGACTTACTATCATTCCTGCCACGTCGAGGACGTTTACCATGGTCTCAAAGACTCAGTTACGGTGTCGGTCACGTCCTGAACGACCTGACGGCGTCCATCTGGTTCAGTTACCTGATGGTCTATCTACAGTTCGTCCTAGGGTTCGACACGTCTTTAGCCGGTCTAGTTCTGATGGTGGGCCAAGTGGCGGACGCGATAGCCACCCCTCTGATTGGATACGAAGGGGACGCGGCGGGGGGAAGCCACCTTTGCTTAAAGTATGGAAGGCGGAAATGCCTACATTTGATTGGTGAGTTGTCGACCCTAGCTAACCAGGGCGCTTTATTCCTATATACATATATACAAATCGATCCCCATGCAGCACCCCTCCGACCGAGGTCTCCCCATACAAATACATACGCCGAATTCAGCCCCGCTTCTATGTTATAGGGGTTTAGGGGGAATAGACCCTGGCTGCTGGTACTTGGGCCCGTTTTTTTTTCCTCTCTTCCTTTCTTGTCAGTTGGTTTTTAGGCGGAGATTTGTCCGGGGGGAGGTGGTACGCCAACAACACTGGAAATTGGTCTCCGAACCGAATTACCCCCCAAAAATGAATGAATAGGATGAGAGTTGGGAACGAATATCGATGGATTATTACGAGTTTGTCTCATGGAGCGATGCAGTAGAGTTGAACCGGTACGCCATGAAGCATCAGCGGTGGATTAGGGGGAATGCCAAAGGGTACAGAGGAGATTTTGACGTAATTAAATGCAAAGGAATTATAGAAACTCGCAAGGTTTTGTTCATGTGGTTCAGTTTTACAATACGGAGTTTGATTGAATTTAAATATGACAATTTACATCAATGAGAACCATAGAAAGAGGAGTAGAAAGAGCTACAAAAATATGTTTCTACGTATCTTTATTTAATTAACTTTAATTAAGTCAACTAAAACCACCACTTGTTTCGGTTCCAAAAGAAAATCCACAATTTCCATATTTTAAAGTATCAATTAAGTATAAGAGATGGTAAAGGCAGGCGGGTTAGTTAGTTCCGGAAGTACTGCAAATCCAAGTGGGACAGACTTTTGGCGTCTCGCAGTTTCCCGATAGAAGTCGTTAGGTTACTGAAGAGAGACTTATACAACTTCAACGCAACACACGCACAAAGCGGTGGTGGTAAAATCCTCTGAAACCTCTCACACAATCACAATGCCAGTTTGAGTCTCCGAACCCAGAGTTAGAGTTCCCCCTCTAGACCCAAAATCCCTTGAGGCGTTCTAGGGACTAGGGCCAGGGATTATTGATGAAAAAGACTGAAGAGAAGGTGGATAGATGGCGTTAAAATCATCCCGAACGCGGCACTAGAGGCCTAAGGCTTGTTCTGGACAATGTCAAAGCGAAATTTATCCGGAAACGTTTTGGGGGTGGTTGACACTTTGACATGTTTATGACGAGCTAACCAGGGCCCCTCGTCGAATACAAACTCTCCGTCATTTGGAACCAGGGCGCGTTAAGGAGGGGTACCGTAGTATACGAATCCGTATGTACCACGGATCCAAGTACCACAAAAAGGTTGAACAATTATTCTCACCATTGGCTGGCCAGTAATAAAATCCGAAACTTGTGGGCCAGAAAAGGTAGATTGCGAGAATGAATTTAATTTGAGCGGACGTTTCGAGGCCACGAACGCGTTTTAAGTTACTGAGAAGAATAATGGACACGGGGAAATTTAACACCTTTAAGATAGACTAGATTGGGAAATGGTAATTCGATATAATCTATATGGAAGTTAAAGTTATTATCTTTCAAAAGTACCCC
Organism: Phalangium opilio; assembly: GCF_054372755.1. Lineage (NCBI taxonomy): Eukaryota > Metazoa > Arthropoda > Arachnida > Opiliones > Phalangiidae > Phalangium > Phalangium opilio. The sequence goes on from NW_028324151.1 coordinate 4,575,480, forward strand.
CTCTTAATATAATCTTGTTCTTAAGGTCGTTAAGCTTAAATATTTCTTGAAGTTGACGACAAATTAGTTGATTAAGCACCACAGAAGTGGAATGAAAGATAAAACGTTTAGAAACTCGTTAGAATTATAAGGATAGCGGCATTTTGATTCAAGAGTCATTGCCGGCACACCGATGTTCTGAAATGCGTTACCGAAATTCGATATTATTGTTAAAATATTTTATAATTTTGGAGTTACGCATATAATATTGATAAAAGAAGTCACGAGACGATGCATGGAGGCTTTAAAAAAATTCACGTGATTCGTAAAGATATCAGTTAATTTCTCAATTAAGAGCACGCCTAAATTATTTAGAATTAACTATGAATGATTAATTAGTTATTGCTCTTGTACTAACTCTAATCATAAGTTTATAAGATATGTTCCATAAGTATTCGTAATGCTAGAGAGAGACTTACAGCTCGAGCTAGTTCGAGAACGACGGAAGCGAGACTTGAAGCCCTACACTCGGTGGTTAATTTTTCAGGACTTCCATCTAGTCCTATTTAGTCTGCATTACTAAGCCCAAATTTGACAGCGCCTCACCAGGCGTCGCTTTACCCTGAATCTATCACCTACGTCATTTCATGACAAGCTCTCAGTTCCCCTCTTAATTCTCATCACCCTTCGAGTTTAGAAGGGGTAACAATTTTCAGCCCCCTCCCACAAGTATAATCCTACTAATTATTGTAACATCGAAATAACTTCAGGTAATTATAATTTTTCAAATATACAGGTACAGTGGCTGTGATTATTAGTTTCCCATTCATCTTCTCGGGATGTCCCGGATGTCCGGGTCACCCGTCCAACATGGGCATGTTCTTTCTATTAATTCCTCTCGTCTGCGTGTTCCAATTTGGTTGGGCAGCGACGCAAGTCGCCCACTTGGCTCTCATACCCGATTTAACCGAAGACGAAGGCGAAAGAGATTTACTTAATATAATTAGGTTCGAGACAAATTATCTAATTTCTCCGTGAATTAAAATTAATTACAACGCGCGCGCTCGCTTATAGATACTCGTTTGATGTGATCGCTGACGTAATGGTTTACGTGGTAGCTTGGATGGTATTTGATTTCGTTTCTACGGGTCCGGCAGATCAAGATAAGATTGGCTTTGAAGATGCGGGAAAATTCTTGGTAGGCGTATAATTTTAAGCAACACCACAGGGCGGGGGAGGTCATTGCCTTCTTGGGTTATTTCCCTAACGCCAAAAAGTACCGCTAGAGGCACTGCGAGTTGGCTAGCAAACTAGGACTCCGTCTAGCGTTGCCATGGAAATAACATAAGAGGGCGCGGTCTCCGCCGCCTGTGTGTTGGTTTCTTTCTCTACATGTAATTTCTGGAATGGTCTACTATATTTTCACTTTAAAATTCCAGTTAATCGTATTGATAATCACAATTGCCGGGACCGTTTTTTCGGTCATCTTTCAAGTGGGTGTCAAAGAAAAACCACGTCCTACTCGAATCCCTTGGAGAAGGGAGGATGAGGAACCATCATCCAGCTCGTCATCTTCCAGTAGCGGCACTATCGCCGGCATCTCTTCCAGCATAATGACATGGAGCGACTGGATGAAGGAGCCCAAATTCTATCAAGTAGGCCCCCGAGACTATATAGTCTCGTATACAACCTCAATCTCATTAACTTTCGGTACGGGGAAATTTTAAACCCCGTTCTCCCGTTTAACGCAAATAGATCGCCCTTCTGTACACAACGACGAGATTATGCCAAAACTTCACGACCGTTTTCATACCACTTTATCTACAAGAGTCTTTAGGAGCCCATCAGGTTGGTAAAAGCGCCACAAACTGAGTTATATAAAGAGTGCTTCGGATCAATTAAAACACCCAATGGGGTTCTACCATAAGTTTATAAGATATGTTCCATTAGTATGACGCTACCTATACTTCGTAATGGTAGGGACTTACAGCTCGAGCTAGTTCGAGAACGACGGAAGCCAGAATTGAAGTCCTACAATCGGTGGTTAATTAATTTTCCAGGTCCTATTTAGTCTGCATTACTAAGCTTTTGACAGCGCCTCACAAGGTGTCACTTTAGCTCGAATCCATGACCTACTTTAATCACTTCATGACAAGCTCTCAGTAACCAGTGACAGACTTATAGAACGTTCTTATAAACTTATGGTTCTGCGGAGATGAATATATTGCACAAGCTAGTTTAGGGGAAATCAATTTCGAATCCCGAGTTTTTTTGATTCAAACCACGATAACGATGTGAAATTTATAAACTTTGATTATAATTAGGATTTAATGGCCAAAATTCCGCTGGTGATTAACTTGAGTGGGTTCGCCGCGTCTTTGGCTTTAAAAAAGAGCATTGGGTGCTTTGGAAAAAAGGTAAGACTAAAAGAAACCCGTTTAATTGAAAGGCCCATGCACTGCAATATAATTAAATTTTATGAAATTTCGAATAAAGAAGATGATTAATTCCTCTTGTACAAAGTATTACGCTGACCATAAAAGTGCAATTTTTTAGGCTTCCTACATATTGGGTGTGATATTTGGAGTTGCCGGTTGCATATGGATTGGCCTGGATCAGGGTTACCCATTTTGCGCCAGGGGTATTTACGGTGTTGCCGTTTTAGTGGGAATTGGTTCCTCAGCCATGGTAGTCTGTTCTCTATCTTTCGTACCGGATTTAATAGGCACAAATGTTGTAAGTATATATGAGATTAAACAGGAATAATAACAACTAATAGGAATAATTTTGCAACCATATATCCCATATTGATTTCTACGCGGGTTTTGTGGGCTGGACTTAAGAACTTACTATCCGTCAACCCTTTCTATAGCTATAATTCACATGTTGGTAGCAACACGAGGTCAGGCGCGCTTAGAGATAAGTTATTGGCGAGGTAAAATACGTCATGTATAATAATTGGCGTAGCTCCTCTCTCAAAAACCGCCTAGATACGTTACTTGGAAAAATGGCAACATTAAGATTCCTATTAGCTTTATGTATTCCTGGTTTAGACTATATAAAAAGATCTTCCCTTTCAACCTACACAATTATAGGAAAATGGCGCCTATGTCTATGGAGTCATGAGTTTTTTCGACAAAATGTCAAATGGACTTGGTGTTTTGCTAGTTCAGTATCTTCATGGGTGAGTGTTTAAAAGTAACCCTTGGGTTCCATCAACATCGTTTAATTCACCATGAACCTTTCCACTTTACCAGGGTTTACTGCAACGACAACTGCATATTTTTCTACCGTTACGTCTTAGCTTGGGGTACCGGAGGAATGGCCTTATTTTCAGCAATCGTGGTTTTGACAATAAACTCGAGGACACTCTCGCACCGATCCAAAGGAACTGCGAGTAAGTTGTTTTTAAGGATTTATTTAAAAAACCATCACCCATGAACTATGACAAGATAAAAAACGTAAGGCCTTGGTATACCTGTCATTCTGTCCTACGTTTTTTAATGAAGAAACGTGACTTGAAGTTAATTATGTTGGGATTAGGGAGCTGTTCTATACGAGTTCTTATTTCACTTATTTTTGTTTTTGAGTTTGGAAAAAACTTTTGTCTTTTTTGTCCGCGATCAGGATGTGATAATTCAGGGTTTTGTAATTAGGGATGTATTAGAGATAAACGGACAGTGAATTTGGAGTAAGTCACCACCCAAGGACACTGTCCAACTTTTACATATAAAGTTATGCACATGAAGCAAAAATTAAATCGGTATAATTTAATTGGCTTAAAAAATTTGATATGCGCCTTGATTAGCCAATGAAAAACTGCGGTTATGAATGTGACCTTTCGGACAGATCAAGGCGCTAAAGGACTATAAAAGCTGAAACTACACTCTATAGATATTCTGCGGACAAAAGTTGCTGTGCTTTTGCGAGTGAAATTCAACGGCTATATACATTGATTTCAGACTAAGAGAATTGATACCATTTACACATGCAGGAGACCAGGCTACTTGGTAAACTGCACTTTGTCCGCCAAGTAGCCTGGTCTCCTGGTGTAAAAAAATATCATTCCTCCTTGTCTGAAAACTATGTAGAGTTCTGTTCGAGTAAATGTTTCACGCCCTTAAAGCGCATGCGCGATATCTATAAACCTAATCTTGGTGCATGATAAAATTTTACATAAAAGTCCATGTTGGAATACAACGTAATCAGAATTTTCAAGCACTTTCATGAAAGAAATCATTTAATAAATTGGTTTCGATTAATGTTTTCAATTAGAAAAAGGTTTCTTTGGGTGTTAAGGTAACACTTAAAAATATATGATTAGAGAGTAATTACCAAAGTTTATCACTCATAAAAACCGGTTATCGATACTATTTATCGGACCGAGGTATTAAAAAATTGAAAAATTCAAAACACGCTTCGGAAAAAAAAAGTGAAAAACGGTATTTTTTCGGTAGTTTTTTAAGGTCTTGACAACCGTATGGAATATTCCCTTAAGGAATGGAAAAATTTCTCTTTTTTAAAAAAATTAGAGGCCTCTACTTGAAAAGGTGCTTTTTTTTATTTTTAATTAGTATTTTTTCTAAAGCTTCACCCGGCCGCCTTAGATGTTTTTTACTGATTACCGAAAGGTGAAAAAAAATTTTCAGTAGAACGACATAAATTAAGGTGTAATTTTTACCTCTCCGAGTGACGTATGTCACGGAGAGGTTCTAATTTCGACGTGTCTGTGTGTGTGTGTGTGTGTGTGTGTTGTGTGTGTGTGTGTGTGTGTGTGTGTCTGTCTGTTGTTATTGACTTACACCCCAGGGGACCGTGTTCGCAGTTTCCGAATTGAAGCAAATGTGTTCGCTATTTCCGGACCGTATTCACAGTTCCCGGAAATTTCAAAACTTGAATCTATCCACAAATCAACTGGCCACTATTACTTCATCTGACTAGTCAATTGTCTATTCTACATGAATACCAATCTGTACTTATTGGCATCAAACACCACAATTTTGTGGTCTTTGTCCATTCCACATAGACACCACTCTGTACTTACTGGCTTCTATCACCATCATTTTCTGGTCTTTGTTTTTGTCCATCCCACATGGACACCAGTTTGTACACCTGGCATCTAACACCACCATCTTCTGGTCTTTGATTTTGTCCATCCCACATGGACAGCAGTCTATACACCTGGCTTCTAACACCACCATCTTCTGGTCTTTGTTTTTGTCCATCCCACATGGACACCAGTCTGTACACCTGGCTTCTAACACCACCATCTTCTGGTCTTTGTTTCTGTCCATCCCACATGGACACCAGTCTGTACACCTGGCTTCTAACACCACCATCTTCTGGTCTTTGTTTTTGTCCATCCCACATGGACACCAGTCTGTACACCTGGCTTCTAATCCTTAAGGTTAAGACATACGCGGCGATCGGCCAGGGTTACGAGAAACGTCCGGCCTCCCAATGGTGGGGCTTCCACCAAAGGTTCACGCAATTGCGCTGTTCTTATCCATAGCTGCGATTCGACACCCTTATATACTACCTATTTGATGAAGGCGAAGCAACGGGCGTATGCTTCATTTCAAACGCCAATATTAGTCAAGTCTCTCAAGAATGTTTAATTGTTCTTTTTCAAAACTATGTAACGCTCAATAAGGCGAACAACTATCGAAGAAAATATTTAATATTAATTATATTTATTTTAATATTTAAGATAATCATGTCTCTCAACTCAAAATTAATACGGAAAGGGTAAAACAGCAGTCTATGTGTTTGTCTATATGTGTCCGTCCGTTGTAACACTAGTGCGCTGCGTTAGAAGTTCGTTTTGTTTTGATGTGTAAAGAAATCCTTCAGAACCTTAATATTTCCGTTTTCCATAATATAAAATGAATATGTGGAAATATTTTTCGTAATTATGATGCATTTAGTACTTTTGTAGCTTTAAAGCTCCGTTTCATTTTGATATTCCAAAGATTTTTTTTAATATTATTATTTAAAATGGATGTTTATATATTACTTAAGCTATACTACATCTGTTTATAGCATAATCCTTTCTAAAGTCACAGTGAATACAAGCTCAACGCTGCTATGTTGGTCAAATGAACTCTTATTTGTCAATAGGCCTAGTGAACCAAAAAGTAAACGTTTGGGTTTGGTTTTCGTTTCTGTATGCAGAGACATTAACGGTTCAGAGTGAGCCGAAAGTTAAATACACTTTTAAATAATTAGGCTTAGATTTTATAATCATGGTGGAAATCTGGGCCGCGTTCAGCAGAGCCCAGCGCTGCTAGCAGTGTCCTACATAACGGGATTTTGTTTTTGAATTTTGACGTCACGGTGCTTAGCGCTGAGCTAGCGCGGTCTTCAAAGAAAATAGTCGGCTTTTTGGGTAACGTGACGTAAAACGCGTAGTTCTCAGCTTGGCGAAAAAACCATGGAGGAATTAATACAAATAGCTTTATGGGACTATAGCTATTTAATTGGCGTGAAACTAGTTGATCACGCGAGAATTTTAAGAGATATGTTATTTTCTAATTTTAATTATAAAAGTTGTTATCTATCTCTATAAATATGTTATCCTACAATTTTTGTTAAGCCTTGGTACCTTGCACGCTTTATTGCGCTAGCGTCATTTATAAAACGCCGATGACCGGAGAAAAGCTATGACGACAGAGCTCACCGGTAAACATTTCCAAAATCCGCTGTCTTTTTTGGTGAGCTCTGCTGAACGCAGCCCAGACCAGTGAAAGGTCTGATCGTAATCGGATAATAGCTTCGTGTTTTCATGCTTTTTATGGTACGCATTTACTTTCAGTGTGTGTAGCCACAAATAAGCTTTGGTGTTATGTAACGTTAAGTCATGTTGTTAAACTAAGAAAATCGTTGAGGTGAAACGAGAGGATAGTGTTTACATGCCAACCCTGTTGTGAATATGGCTTTGAACATAGAGGGCATACAGTTGAGGAGTAGAAAATTGGGCCTTTACAAACACGTAAAGGTAATATCCCTCCAAAGTTTTAACTCTTCATTTCCCGTTTTTCCCCCATCGGATGATTTTAATGTGTACAAGTATATCATTATTGGATGTAAAATGTCGTCTGATTTACAGTAAATTTGCTATGCTTTGTATACTGCTTTAATATTTCATAAATTTTAACTTAAGAAACATTTCCATATCTGGGTAAATAAGTTTGTAAGTAGTCGTCTTGACTCGGAGAGGTAATATTTTGGTTTTCCCAACTTGTTAAGTTTTAAAGGGAGGGTGAAAAGGAAAGTCAAGTATCGATTCTTTATTAACGATTCTTCTACTAATTATAAGACCAATCTACATATAGTGAAACATCCAGGAAATATTTATCTCCGAAGATTTAAATAAAATTCAAGTTAGTTTTATTAGATTTCATAGATTATTTGAAATTAGCACCTCCGACCAATCGCGTAACGCCCTGCCGTCTTGTTAAGAAAATTCATCTCGGAATATTACGTATCCAGTTGGAACAAAAAATGGCAAATTCCACTTAGAGCTTATTATTCTAAATTATTCAATACTATTTCTCCCATTCACGGAAATGGCGAAAAAATATTTTGAATAATAACAATAGTGCATTGTTTATTTATATACAGGTCACGAAACAGAAGCTAAACGCTACGATCGAACCGCGATGGAAACGGAAGAATTTAACAAACGAATTCGAATCCAGAGAGGTACGGATATGGACGATTCAACGTACAGCGAAACTAAACCCCTATTAAGATAATTATTAAACAAGGGTGTTGAAAACTCATAAATTAACTAAGGATGATTAAAGAATTATAGTCCATAAACATACCTCATATTTTTAAATCATTTAACTCACTGTAGATGGATCGACATATAAATATTGTATTTGCATTAAAGTATTTTCGTTTTGTTTATTTTAATGTTATGTTTACGGTATAAATATTTGACTTTTGCACGTGACGCGTCAATACCTATTTGATAGGTATAGAAAAGTGTTCCAAATGAGAGCTTTCAGTTGGAGGAGGAGCTGAGTCGGGTGACATAATTTACGCCGCCATATTGGTGGGTTTAAAGCAGGAATGAAGCTGAGACCACCCAATATGGTGGTCACCAGAACAGCCAAGTAAGACTTGGGACGGTGTGACGTACTACTATCCCATCTGAAAGCTCTCTATTCCAACCAAGAACCACCAACCGTGGATTACTTCCTTTGAGTACGTAGGCCTAGTGACATCTTTTAGAAAAATGCCAGACTAAATCTCACCCTCCAATGCCCTCCCTTTTTTAGCTCATACCAATCTTGCTGGGGATTCCTAATAAACCATTCTCTATCCCCAGTTACCCATATTTTCAGTCCCAAATGACATTGACTAAATCCTACAATGTCTGCAGATTTGTCTCCGTTGCCATGACAACGAAAAAGCCAACAGTGGGGAATATCGTCAATAGAACAGGCGCGCGAGAGAGAGATTGTCAAAACTCTTACCCCACCCTCCGAGGAAAGGGACATAATACACTCAATAATACTGAATAGCTTACAATCACGTTTGTAGAATATCGTAAGTATCCAACGCCTCGAAAATGGGCCCCTCTCCGCGACGTTGGCTTGGCCTTCCTGGCCATGAAGAGAAAACCAAATACCGGAGAAAATGGACCGATTTGGCGGGAAAAAAAGAGGGGGACATCAAAAAATGGGGCTGATAGTAAGTAAAAAGGTCGCTATGGCGGTATGTGAGTCTATGGGTGCTGGTAAAGACCCAAAGCGAAAAAAAACCTGAAGGTTGGTTGGGTCAAATGCATCGATCAACACACATTACAGAGGGGAATCGAAATTTAGTTTGGTTGGATAGGGTTTAGACCTTCAAAAATTAGTCCCAAATATAGTAGTTTTTCTACTGTAAATATGTTTATACGGTTTACCAATAAAACTGCGAAGGTTAGTTAGACTGCTCTGTTTAACAAGGTAATTAGTTTTCTAATAATAGAAAGTAATAATTAAGGATGTATGTTGGACTACGAGAAAGGCTGCGTTGCGTTAACTAATAACTAAAAATGAAATCCAAATTAATTAACAAAATCCCACGGAATTTCATTAATTACTTGAAAGGGGAGGCCGCAATCTTAAGTTATTTCCCACGCGCTAACCAAGAGGCAACGCCAGATGGAGTTCACCCCAGGTTCACTGCACACGGAGGGAGGCTAACCAACACGAGCTGCCCTCTAGCGATGTTTCTTGGCGCTAGGGAAATAACCCTACCCAAGAAGGTGGCCTTCCCCGCCCCCTGTAGTGTTTTCTTCCCATCAGGAATTAATGCAATGGTCTATATATAATTCTTCAAGATAATAAATACATTAAAGTTATCTGGCTTATAATTTTACACCAAATTTATTATCGGTCTACAGTTCAGTGCAGAGATGTATTCCGTCACCATTTCCAGACTAAGTGTTAAGGTGTCGATCAAAACTATAAATTAAACCTTCTAAAAATAAACGTATAAAGCAAAATACATATTCTCGTAATGTTTACTTTTACTAGTAAATTAAACCAATACCGAGAAAGCAAGCCAGTCAATTTCAAAGTCCCTTGAGGTTTCGCAAGCCCCTAACATGATTGGCTGTTCTAAAATAGGGTAATTCCGCAATACCAAACAAACCAAAACAAACGCCAAGTTTTTAATCCAACTTACGCTTACGTCAATCGCGGGCCCGCGCTGAAAATCAACCAAGCTTACAAAGAAACCTACTATCCATAGTATGAAAACCCCCATCGTGTGCTGATGTTATACCTGGAATTATAGATTTATACCGCAAAACTGTGGGGGGAAAACAAAGGGGATTGAATTTAATGCACTTAGAAGCTATTTTCGTTCGAGTTCAAGCTTGCTTAATATACGTCCACCTTTCAGGCTTGCCTCGAGTACCGAGTGCAAGGAGGTGAACCGGAGAGAGTAGCCGTAGAACACGGACAGAACCGGACAGAACACGTATGTCCGTCACCAGTCATTAAGAGTTTCCCGCCAAAGGAAATTTCGCGGTTTTTTTGGAAAGGAAGACACTCGAGTTGCACGCGACTACAAAATGTAGGATTTGCATCGCAACCAATGATTTGGATTGTAAACGTTCGATTCGATTTGAAGGAGATAGGACAACGCTGCCGATCATCAACCCGCCCGTTAGACAAGCCAACAGAATCGAATCGGATAAATATATCGAGGTAGGTTGGAATTTGGAAAGCCTCTTATTGAATTGTCCCTTGTTTGATTTAACGTACTTATGAAGAATTAGGGCGGTTTATATTATAAGTCATTGATACATTTATTATATTATATTATATGGTTTATAAATTTGTATCACATGTAAATTTGAATAACTTTGGCTTGAAAATATTTAAATTGTATATGACTAAGTGGTTATGTGTCATTATATACTTTTGACCCCTTATCAAATTGGTATGACGCGAATTTGCAAAATGTAAAACAGACCAAGGAGGTATAGTACCAAACATTCCTAATTTAATTTGTAGTTTTGTCGTGTCTAAATATTTGCGAATCTAGTTTCAATCAATTTCAAAATAATTGCCTCTAATGGTGATTGATTCATTTCTGTGAAAAACATGCATATTTACAGGGTGTTTATGATAAGTTTGCCATAAATTAAGGGGATGTTCTTTGGGAAATCAATTTTGAGTCGAAAATGTAACTTCTATCTCCATTTTGTTTACCACAAGGGACACTGTTTTCGAGTTATGATTTAGGGATGACCCCTTAATTAAATTAGAAATCATTGTCTAAATCAGTTTCTTGATTAAATTTAAGGGGTCATCCGTAAAATACTATGTACAATCTTATCTTGAAAACTGGACGGCAAAATGGAGATGGAACATTTTCGACTCAAAACAGCCCAAAGAACATCCCAGATTTATCAGAAATTAAATCCATTTTCCAAACTTGATTTCTTTTTTCTAAATTCAACTTAGAAAATCCTTCAAAATGTCAAAAGTTAATTCACGCGTGCAGTACAGTACAGACGTACAAAAAGCGATTTTATGTTTAGATCATGAACAAACACGTTATGCACGAAGGTCTATTAATAACACGTCATGATGTTGAAATTCATTTCGTGGAAATAATGCTACCCTGCAGGGGTAAAAAGGTTAAATTGGTATTCATGAAATAGATAATTACACTAAATCACTAAATGCCGGGTACCATAGTAACCCTGTAATCCTCTCCATAAGTTCGCGTCTACCATAAGAGCCTATTGTCTATGAGAGAGAAAATTGAGACTGTAACGCCATCTACGTTTAAAAATAAGCGCCTCAAAACTGAAACAGAATACAGACTTCAGTGTGCTTTTAATATCTTTGTCCAGTCTTGTTACGGGTATGGAGATAGAGGTAGGTTATGATGGTTTCTGGGTTCTCCGACAAATTTCCCGTCAGGAGACGCCACTCTACACATTTAGGAATATCCTTTAGATCCTTACTTATGGAGAGAATTTTATGGAGTTATGGTATAGGACATAATAAAAATTGTCCCATATTCATAAAATGTTTTATGTCAGTACGATATAACTCTTCATCCGTGAAGTAATAAATAATTCATATTGAAAATAACCCCCTAAGGTTATTCAGTTCAGCTTCCGAAATTGGGCTTTTAACCAAAACCAGTATTAACTGCAGGCTTTTATTGCAATGATTAAATAAAATATTTAGCAGTAATAAAAGCATTTCATTTTACAACCTTTATACTAACATTAACTCGCTTCAAACCTTTACAACCGTAACTTCGCGTTACATCAATCATTGGGTGCTTTTGGGTCAATGTTTTAGTCTTAGTTTTAATTAGACGGTAATAAAATTCATTTTGCAAGCGTAATTAAGTAAATAGATATAAAAAGGTAAGACCCTGAGATGGATGAAAGCACAATATGATGATTATAATGAAGAGTATAATTTTTCTCAACCTTCTTGATCAACCAATCCGTCGACAGTACGTGCTCACTATCTGCTATTTCAATTTGCCTTTGCTAACATATTTACAATTTCCAATAATCAATTAACATGAAAATATAATTAACTCCAAGAATTAATCCGAAAATCATTCTCCCTTATTGATATAAATAAAATACCTTCAAAGAGAAGCCGCCTTACAGGGAAAATGTTTACAATGTATTTTCTATTAACCCCTGTAAAAGTGTTTCACCCACCGTACATAAGTTCACGGGGTAAAGCTACCATATAGGGGCAATGTACAATTATATAGCAAATCTGGACCAAAATGACCGAAATTTACTTTGTAGATGAACTTGTTTATTATTTTACACGTTTTCTCAATTTAAAAACTAAAAATTACATCATTGACCTTTACTTTAACCAAGGGTCCGTACTTTAACTGATCATTGACGTAGTAAGGGTGCATAACTTTTAACATTTGAAGTGTTTACCTCTCTTTATATTATAAAACTCTTCTTGTTTGAATTTGAATATTTTGATTCCACCGAGCGAAGTTGTCAATTTGATTAAAATGGCAATTTGACAACTATATCGAACATGTCAAAACTTTAATAACTTTGACATTGTTTTTACGGAATAACATTTTGAAGATAAAAACATCCAATATAATTTTGACGTAAGACTAATCAAACTTTATCAAAATAGAAAATTTATTTTGATAACGCAATATGCAAAACTTAATATAATTATCTGTCGCAAAACGAAATTGTCTCTTGAACAGCAGACAGTTTTGGAAAAATATCTACGCGGCAATACTGAAGACGTATAGGAGGAGGGTTTGCCCGTAATTAAAATCGATAGGCCTTGACCAGCAATAGACAAAAGACCCCAGAGTTCCTTCATTGGTAAGGCGTGCATGCAGCATGCGATATCTCGGTGGACATGGGGGCGTGCGCGGTTTTGTGTACCGTTGTCACTTTAGCGGGTGTTTGTGAAACCTCTACGCTCAGTTGCCAACATTTACTTCATTATTACTAGACTGAACGACAATAAGTATGCCGCTAAATAAAATAAACAATTAACGTTTTAATTGCTATAAACATTCCTATGTTTTCAGGCAAAACAAATTCCTTCCTTACGAAGTTTAGAATTAGAGCAGGGATAGATTTAATTTTAGGAGTAGGAATGTAGAACCTTTAGTGTTTTCTTCAGTCTGACTCATAGCCCAGTATAGAGCCCCTCCCTCCAACACGTAACGAAAAGTTTAAATTATCTTATTGGCTCACTTAAACTACGTTTTGATGACGTTGCTGACGGGGACGGCAAAAATACGTAATCCTTTTTACCTCTGTCGCTATGACCCGCCTATTCTTTCATTCCCCTCCGTCCCGTGGAATGGGGTCCGGGACTTTGACGCGCGAGCCCAGATTACTCTGTTCTCCATTCCTACTTCTAAAATTAAATCTATCCCTGATTAGAGCAATGTCATACTTATCGTCAAAAGGTTACTATTTATGGAATATTTCAAAGTGCGTCACGAAAGAAGTTTAACAAAACTAAGAGCGGCTGGGAACCAGAACCAACTTAATTAAACAAGTATAATTTATTCCACGAAGTTTCACGGTCAAATTTACAAGTGTTATCAGTTAGAAAGTAAACTTTTAAAAATGAACCTTAACAACACGATTTATGTATTAAACTAAAATAAGTGTGTGTTGAAACATGTACACCTTCTTCAAATCTGACCTTAACTAAAGAGAATTATAGTTTAAGGCAATTTTAAGCAAGCAAGCCTGCAATTTAGAGGCAAGTTTCGCGCCATAAAGGTTTGTCAATGCGTTTTTCGGAAACATGTTGTCGCGAAAGTCAGCATAAACTCTAATAACAGAATAAGAAAAGTTGAAAATTATGGTCTTCAAGAATGTTAACAGACTGTTGCATAACCCGATACATCGTAGTTGAGGCAATTTTAAAAGAATAGTTAGGAAGAAAATACTTATACTACAGACCACCAAATAAATTATTTACCATCGCGTGTTTACCTTATATTATGCAAATATTGCAGAAAATTCATTATAAAGTCATCAATTTATCAACGTACCTAGGCTTTCAAAGCTCAAAAGAAACAATTACGAAATCAAATATACTAAAACCTTGAAAACAAACGCCAAAAATAAATTGCGTGATTTCAAACAGAAAAATATTTGATTTAAAAATAATAAGATTTAGTTTCGTACCGAGGTGTTGGACAAATGCCAAAAACTAACCTTTTTAAACGAGTTCATTTAGTATAGCAAAGTTGAAAGGTATAACGATTTGGTTTCAAAATACCCATAAAATTAAACCGGATAAACCTAAAATAGTTTTCAATAATTGGAAGATTAGCTAGTAAATTATTTACAGAACTGAATAAAAATTATTACTCGCGTGCACCATTTTTCGTTATTAACGCTTTTGCAACATGAATTTTCAAAGTATATACTCATCTCCCCTTACACCATAAATAGTTTGACGCAATGTCCTATAGTCGCGAAAAAGATTGGACTACTTTATCGCCTACCTAAATCAACATTGGGTATCACTCCGAAATAGCATTTAGCTTTAATGTCACTTCCGACTGACACCAAAAGGAAAGAAACTCCACAGGTTGCATGCAAGCCGCGCGTCTCTAACTTCCGATCAATATTTAAGAAGGCAAAACCAGCTTCTTTATTTGCCAGTTGGACTCTTATAAAGAGAGAGAGTGAGGGGAAAACAACTGCATTCGGTTGGTCGCGTTAGTAACAACGCGATTTCAAAACGTTACGTTACAATTATGGCGGCGAATACAATGGAGATATGAAGTAATTTCGAGGTAATTAACCATTTAAAGCGTTTTGTTCTGTCTCAAGTGACGCTCGAGTTAAGGTGTACAGCCTGGTTGGTTCAAATTTGATTTCCCAAAGAACATCCCTGTTCAGAAACCCCCTGTATAATCTTATTAACGCTCATTAACCTATGGGAATGTATAATTTCGATTTAAAACTAAGTATAACATTTAATGAAATTCCTTAATTACCAGTAAAACATTATTTCCGTCAACGAAACTTGTTATTTGTGTCAAAGCTTTCGCGGAAACAGTCCCTAGTGAGGAAAAGTCAATTAGTAACTATAAACACAAAGTGGAAAAATATGATTTTAGAATTGCGATAAACTTGGCGATCCGCAGTTTCCATGCAAAACCACAAGAAATTTTGCATAAAGGCAACGGAATTTAAGTTACTTATGAGCTTTGTCCACGCAACATAAATGTTTTGAAAATAATTCTAAGGTCAGGACGAACATTTAATAACTTGCCAGAAACAGTTTGTTTGCTATTGCGGCAATGTTTTCGCGTTGCTTCGTTCAATTGACTTTTATAAACCATCATCATTACTATATAGACAAACATAACCTTTATTATTTTGGTATTGAAAATAATTTCGCCTTTGGTGGTTATTTTAATCTCCTTCACGATTTCGAAAATATTGAGTCACTTTTGGGCTTTGCCATTATCATTATCATTACCATAACCCTACAAAATTTACACGAGTACGGGTTTGCCATAGACACCCTGTCCAATTGTCCATGCGATATGAAATTGAACAGAATGCAGCGCCATCTTTGTTAAAACATATGTCCTCTAAAACCGAAAAAATATAGAGGCATGGCCTGCCTCCATTTGATTACCTATAGTCGAGTCAGTTTGCAATTAGATATAGAGATCACAGTATCGTTTTGAGCCAAACTTACGCTTACGTCATTACGTAAGGGCAAATTATTCATAGAAAATGCAGGTTAATAGCAAAGGTACATAGATAAAAAACCAAAAGTATACTTTGCCGAAGCTTGATCGCGCCGTGTAATATGAGAAACGCCCCTTTAACTCCCAGAATAGTGTCGACCCCCCACTGCGAATGTCTATGCGTAAATAGGCTCCTGAAGTGGCAGATGTTAGTTCTAGTACCAAGAATTAACGTTTGGATCGCCACCATAGTCAAAAAAACTCTTCTCTGATTGGTTCGTTCGTGTAAAGGTTTAGAGCAGGATCGTTCTCTTCTCATTTTACATGGCGTCTACAACCAAAGAAAGTATACTTTATGGTTCTATCTATGAGCTTTTGCTAACAGCAATTTTATCGCTTTATTTTCATATTATCATTACTAGCTAATGAGTTTAGATGCTATGATAATTTAACACAGCATATCTTTCAACATTATGGGATATACAGTTAAAGGCCAGTCGAATCTCTGTCGTTATGGTAACGCGCGCCTATATACTGGGGTGCGGCCTTTTCCATTTGCGATATGTGGTAAACAAAACATAGTAAGCATGGAATTGGAATCTTACAACGAAACCAATCACTCACGCCATCCGAAAAAGCGGGTCGAATACAACCGCGCGACGTGTGCTTCCTTAAATCGAAAACAAAAAGGTTTCTTATGGGAATATAAGATTTCCGAACGAGGTCAATAAAGAAAGGAATTTATTCACTATATTTAAAGATTTTTCAAATTCGATTGTATAGTTAGTTGTTCAGACGTGACTTAACACAGTCGCATATTATAAGATGATTTTTGAGCCATGATTTTGAATACTAAAATAGTAAAGAAAGTAAGAAATACCGAGTCAAGAATCCTAAAACGTTTCATGTATCGTCTGCTAAAGTATAGCTCACTCTATCACGCGTCAGTAAGGTATGATCCAGTGAGCTATAACTAAAGAAAGGTGATAGCTAACGAGGGTGGTGCCATCTTGACACTGCCATAAGGAGTTTTTTAAAACTGAACCCGCGAATCTTTTTATGTAGTCGTTGACACGTGTCAAATTAAGCTATTAGCAAAGCGACTTCACTGACGTGAAATTAAGATGTTAGTCTAATGTGAATGGGCCTTAACGTTAAAAACTTAAAATGTTTTTGGTTCTTAGTTATATCGAGAAGCGATATCTAGTTTGCTAGAGAGAAGGTATAAATGCGCCACATTTCCAGCTTCATCTCCAGTCCAAACGTATAGTAGGTCCGGAGTTAATCCCCGCCTCTAAATTGCAACTAGCATCTCATTGGTTCTTGAAAACTCTCGTCAGCGCGACGCGAATGACGAAAGTTACGTATTTTCCGACTGAGGGGAGACGAAATAGCCCGGTCTCCTTTTACGTCCCCCCCCCTTGAATTTTGAAAGGGGGACTAGGACTATGGCGCGCGAATACTTAGGCAGCATCTTATACCTTCTACCTAATAAACTAGATATCACTTCTTGGTTATCTAGATATCACTTCTTGGTTATCTAGATATCACTTCTTGGTTATCTAGATATCACTTCTTGGTTATATCGTAGGGCAGATCTGTTGTATCTCGCTCAAATATTAATTCATACGCTACAGTTTTCCACTGGTAAACAGCGGGAGTCAATAAATATGTTTTGAACAACCAAAACAGTATGAAAATACCTTACCAATTACTAGGCCTACTAATTTATTTATTTATTTATTATTATTATTATTATTCTTTTGGAACGAGGTTAAGTTACTAAACATAGCTACATAATTCTTATTGTTTTTCTCATTTCTCTATTTTCCCATTATCCCCATGAACTTTTCCCCATTTCGTCTCTTCCATGAAAAAAAAACGAACGATTGGATCGTAACATCGCTTATTTCCCTCCCTTGGCCGTCCGTGGGTCATTCCGTGCCGGCTACCATTACGTCGATATCGGGGGCCGCGGCGACAATATACAGCTGGCTTTTAGAATAGCCTGGGCGGCCGCAGCTTTGGCAGAGCATTTGACCATTCCAGCCGCAATCAACAACAAGACCAAGAACGACCACTTCGATCGAAGCTCCCCCTGCACTTGTGCTGAATCGACGCCCAGTGCAAGAGAAAGTGGTCCCGAAGAATTCGAGGCCGAGAGGTCACCACCAAATTTCATAAAAGTGGCGGCAGGCTTAGGCCGCCAACCTGGCACCTTTCTATACTGCATGGTACTTTTGGTAAGTTTGATTTATTTATTTATAGAGTTTAAATTTAAAAAATAAACCTTCTGAATTGGAGGAGATGTTGACCATGTTTTTGTTTTTATTTAACTTTGTTAATTTGAAATTTTTTTACAGGATAGCGCTACTAGTAGTGACGTGTGTTATCGTGGCAGTGGCAGTGGCGTGCGTACTGTGCTGTCGTCGCAAGAAGAAAAATGCCGCCGTTTTCAACTTTGCGCAATCCATACCGGCGGCCGTTCTCAAAACAGGTGAGAGGTCAAACCGGGATTATTGAGCCTAAGACCATTAAACAATGTGTTTAATGGTCTTGGATTAAGCTTGATATGGTTAACATTATATGGAAGCAGCCTTGATAAAAAAGGGGAAGTGTAGCTTGTTTGAGCGAGCTATGGGGCGCTGGAGTTTGAGTGTAGTTTTGAGCAAGATATGGGGCGCTGGAATTTGAGTGTAGTTTTGAGCAAAATAGTTTGAATTTTAATGTATTTGAATGTAGTTTTGAGCATGTTCGCTCTGGAATTTGTGTATATAAGCTCACTGAAACAAGCTCAAGTCGACAATGTATGAGAAGTTGTTTATAACCAAAGCCTTTGCAAATATTCATTATTTCATAAATTCGTACAATTAAGGTACTTGAATAGTAATAGTATCAGTATACAGTATTCGATTTTTTTATTTCGCGTAATCCATATAATTGGGGTAATTGATCCATGGAGGCGTATATACCATAGTGGTCAATGGGAACCCGGAAATATTGATAAATCAAAGCCAGTGACCCCCTGAATTATCAATACATACACCTGAACCTAACTACTATACGCTATAGTCATTGATTTCAAAAAAATAGAGACAAATCTATAACTATACGTTCACGTACACTTTTTCAGGTCAATTTAATAAATTATGTCCGAGAATTATATGCATGTTCGTGGAAATTTTTCAACTTATCCAAAAAATAAAACCAATAATAAAAAAAAACTGAACTCCATTTTCCCACGCGTGCCTTAAAGACATCGATCAAGTCCTTGCACCAAACTTTCCTAAAAAAAAGAAAGAAAAACACTCTTCCTTTAGTGCATGCCTTTCACCGGTTTAGTACAGAAAAATTCGGTTCTTTAAATCAATAACTAAAAAGAATTTTTATTTTCTTGTAATTCCATCACAGCCAAAGACCCGCAAGGCATTATCCGTCCGGACGTGATGTTTTACCAAAAAGCGGTGGCTCGAAAAAGGACATCGGACAGCAGCAAAGACGGTGGAAGCGGCGCCGGGAGCGGAGAAGATTCATACCCGTACGAGGCCAACACCGACTGTTGCAGCGAACCGGTCAAGTCCTGTCACCGGGACGCCATCATAGAGGAACTAGCCTTACAAGGCGCAACGGGAACTACGCCCGAAGATCGTCTCCTAGCCGCGGCCATCGCCCCGTTCAAGGTTTGCAGCAGACTGACCACGCCGACACGTCCTTTGACCCCGGCTTATCAACCCTCCCAACCGGTCACCGTCTCGTCCGTAAGGATAGTAACGGGAAACGGAGGCGAGATAACCCTACCACCAGGATACGTCACCTACACCAGAGATACCAAAAACGGTCGGTAATACAAGGTAACCGTGGAGGTAGTAAGAGACGGACCATACAGGTCAAGCGAGCCGCCCATTAAGAATTATAAATGGAAACAATATACTTTCATTAAAATTCTAGCGACTCGAGTGATTAATTAATTGACCGTTTGATATGCAGGGACAATAACAATGGTGGATCGGATTAGTTACGGTCAAAGAACAATTTTTTAAAACATGTTAAAAATATAATTAAACCATTCTTTATATCGTATAAATAAAACATGATTAACGGCTATAAAACAAACTTAAATTAAATTAAATGAAATGCGTATATATTTTTGCTTAACCTAATTACGATATTAAATTAATTATGAAATAATTAAAGTAAAAAAAAATAAATAAATCCCAACGAATAATTTAAAATAATTAACGGTACCTGTAAATTATAATTATGACACTGCATCACTGTGATTGCTAATTACCGAATAACATTTCGGTGTACATAAGCTATAATTGTATATTCCTATACAATACTGTATTCCTGCATTCACGTTAAATTTATAACTATGCGCTTCAAATAATATACAATAAAAACCAATATTATTTTAAATTAATAAATAAGATCTGACATTAATTTAATTTAATTACAATTAAATCGGATATCAAATAGGGCTAAAGAAACATTTAAAGGCCTTCCAATTAATTATAAATCCGTGGGTCAAGTCAAGTATAAATACACAAATGTGACATTTTTAACTTGGTTTTAGCCTTTTAGGCGATCATTTTAAAAAACAAGTAATAACTTAATACTATAATCATAATCAAATGTTATTTAACAGCATAAATATATCTATATATAAATATAAATTGTGTATTTAATAATGTACAATGCACAAACAAACAACCCGTCCTAAATAATAATAATAATAATTATACAAAAATCGCGGTGAATTGTGTACGAACTATACAGGGTGTTTCTGACAAGTCTGGTATAAATTAAGGGGGATGTTCTTTAGGAATCAAGGGCCACTGTTTTCGAGTTATGATTTGATGAGTGTTTTAGGGATGACCCCTTTAATTAATTAAATTAGAAATCATTGTCTAAATCAGTTTCTTAATTAAATTTAAGGGGGTCATCCGTAAAATACTTTGACCAATCTTAACTCGAAAACAGTGTCCTTGTGGTAAAAAAAAAATGGAGATAGATAGAAGTTACATTTTCGACTCAAAATCGATTTCCCAAAGAACATCCCCAGACTTAATTTATTTATCAGACTTATCAGAAACACCCTGTATACACCGCGAGTGCCTTATATGAAAAGTTGGGGTGTAAAAAATGCCGTTCAAAAGTATATACACTAAATAATAATAATAATCAAAAACTCGAGACAAATAAATAATGATATATACTTTTAGTTCTTGATCGCGACATGAAAGCGACCGAATCCAAGGTTGATTGTTAAAAATAAAATAGATCAATACCACCTTTTAAAGGCGACACATGCTTGACGTTGATTCAATGTTACGTGTACGTCAGTCAAAGTATATGTATGGCAAAAAATGCAGCCATTAAAAAAGGGACAATAAAACGCGCTGTATACTTCTTCAACTTTTACGTGTACCGCGCGGGTATTTATATTTTTAATCGTTATTAAGTATATGTACTTATGTTTCAAAATAAAAACAATATTATTAAAAATAATATATATAAAAAAAATTAATTAAAAACTTTTACTCGCTATACCAGGAACAGATTTAATTTTAGAAGTAGGAATGGAGAACAGAGTAATGTGGGCGCGCGTCATAGACCCGGACCCCCTTCCACGGGACGGAGTGGTATGAAAGAAGACGCTGGTCATAGCGACAGAGGTAAAAATGAATTACGAATTTTTCGCCGTCCCCGTCAGCAACGTCATCAAAACGTAGTTTAAAACTGAGCCAATAAGATAATTTAAACTTTCCTAACGAGTTGGAGGGAGGGGCTCTATACTGGGCTATGAGTCGGACTGAAGTAAAAACTAACCGTTCTCCATTCCTACTTCTAAAATTACATCTATCCCTGTTATTAAAAATTAACGTGTTTTCAAGTTTAAATTCCACCTAAATGTTATTACTCTAGGTAAATTTAAACTTTTCGTTACGTGTTGAAGGGAGGGGCTCTATACTGGGTGGTCTATGAGTCGGACTGAAGTAAATACTAACCGTTCTCCATTCCTACTTCTAAAATTAAATTAAATCTATCCCTGGTATTAAAAATTAACGTATTTTAAAATTAAAATTCCACCTAAACGTTATTACTCTAGGTATTTAAAGTACTCTATTTTTGCTCTAAAAGTTCCTTTCCCTGGAATGCTTTCACACAAGGAGGATTGACACCATTTACAACTGGAGACCAGGCTTCATGGTACTTCACTTTGACCGCAGAGTAGCCGGGCCTTCTGGTGTCAATGGTATCAATATTTCTAGACTGAAAACTATGTATAAACCAATCGTGCTTGGGAATAAACATCCCAAGGTTGAACCCAAAACGTCATAGTATGTATTAATCTCAAAGTTTCGCAACTATGGTATTAAATATCAATATATTTAAGCACGTATAAAAAGTGTAAATTTATATTAAGGTTTCGAGGATTGGCAACAGGAGCTTTGTCACTGTTAGAGCGCAAAAAAAAACGTTTTAAATATCTGAATGGGAAAAGAAAAATAGAAATCTGTCAGGCGATGTCTGAAAAGGCATGCACGAACAACAAGACCCTGAACTGAACAAAAAAGCTCTCAACCCATAGAAACTATTTTAGTTTAAGAATTGATTGGAAATATATAGAAGTTGATTAAGGAGAAGTGATTAAATAGGTTAGTTTATCTCTAATATATGAACGCGATGTTCATTTATTATAATTATTAATTGATGTTTTTCGCTCGCAAACTTTGACCTAAATTCAACAGGTCAAGGGTTATATACAAATGATAGGCAGCTCGTATATATACAGGGTGTTTCTGATAAGTCTGCAGCCATACATTAAGGGGATGTTCTTAGGGAAATCGATTTTGAGTCGAAAATGGATAACTTCTATCTCCATTTTGTTTCCTACAAGGGATACTGTTTTCGAGTCAAGATTGGTCAAAGTATTTTAAGGATGACCCCTTATATTTAATTAAGAAACTGATTGAGACAATGATTTCCAATTTAATTAAGGGGTCATACCTAAAACACTCAAATCATAACTCGAAAACAGTGTCCCTTGTGGCAAAATGGAGATAGAAGTTATACATTTTCGATTCAAAATCGATTTCCCAAAGAAAATCCCCCTTAATTTCTGACAGCAGACTTATCAGAGAAACCCTTCTTGTTTTATTATTATTAAAAATATTCAGTTGAATTAACTATAAAGGTAAGAAATGTTACAGAAACGTAAATAAAAATAGTACATGAATTCTGTTGAAAGCGGAGCTATAAGTTTGCACTTTGCAGCTCGCGTTTTGCACGCAAAAGCAATATAGTCACTAGAGTTACGGTCCTTCCAAATTAATGGAAAGTAAGTTTAGTTTAGCGTGCAGGTATCCGCCTTTACATTCCATAGGTCGTTTATAGACATTCCTCTATTTGCGAAAAAGGTTTTAAATGCGCAAAACCCATTAACCCGCATGACGCGCAAACACCATTAAACGATTTAACTTAAAATGTAATGTTAAATTTCACGACTACGATCGAGCTTCTTAAGATTTAAGTGCAATTTATTCGATTATGTAAACCCCCAAAAATGGTCAAATTTCGTAACTGTCCAGTCGCTCAAGAGAGAGTTCATATCGGCGAAATTTGCACGAATTTAAATCTAAAATCATTGGAAAACCTTATGTTCTTATAATCTTATTACACTAAGCATGGATTTGTGATTTGAGGGAGCTTGACATACCAGAAGAAGCACAGATAATCACTGCCGTCCCCCATAAGTGACTGACTACGTAATTTACAATGACCTTCACATACCAGAAACCTATAAATCTCCCACATATCAAACGGTCAGAACCGTATTTTTGAAACGAAAACGTTATAGAGCTTTGTCTAAAGTTCTAAACTGACACGTATCAATCAGAAATTGCGTGTTATGACAAAATGTCACGTATATATTACATACAGGTTGGTTAGCTATTTGATTAGGACCGATTCTTTAATCTATCTCTTTTTGTCACAGTTCCCAAGCAAGTGAAGTGCAGAGGATGGTGAATCTCCTTATAATGAAGAGTTTATATTAACTCCTGTCTTAGATGGTATTTTTAAATCCTCAGTTTAGGTTGATGGGTAGAAGCTACTGGCCCTCTTCGAATATCTAAGCCACCCTGCATATAAATGTCAAGTGTATAGTAAACTATACATTACGATTTACGAACTAAACCAAACACTTCCAACATAAGTCACAACTCCGCCCTCTGCATTAAAAGTTTTCGTTTTTGTCCTACAATTTCAGAGTTGAACGAAATAAATATAAGTTGTTGGGCAATATGGTATAGCCGCATTCACGAAACCGGATAAAATTGGTTTTACAAACTTACGTAATTTACAGTTCAACTTCATTCAGTCAAGTGATTAAAAATACCATACCAATCTCATTAACATAGATGTGCAGATTACATACTCTCGACTGACTTAGAGTTACATTAGCTCTTGCCAGTCATTGCAGATGCATGTACCCCGAGGAGGTAATTGTACATTCTCCCTAATTACTTTACATTATTTACTTCCAATAGAAGATCTAACTGTACCTTTGATATTTTGTTCGAGGGTAAAATATACGAAACAAACCCCTATAGTCCGGGCATCGATATTCTGCATGCAGTTCTCACGGAAGTTTGAGGCAAACAAAGCCGGATACACACTTATGGCAATTGCAAGTCAAGATCGTGCATGCACGTGTGCTTGCAAGCCGATGGATGGTATTCTTTAGCGTGCGGATCCACCTTTAAACTACAAAAGTCTTCGGGGCAAAAAAACAACACTGTATATACATTGCAAACATTTCTATATCGATTTAGCAATCACTCAAAAATATTCTTTTTCCCACCTTCGTCTTTCCTACACGGGGTTTTTCACAATAATGTTTTTAATTATTTATAGAACGGAAGTTGTCCTATGACAAAGCGAGAGAGAGTGAGAGTGGAAGCTTCCCGATATGTTGGACTATAAATCAATCGACCGAA
This sequence comes from Phalangium opilio, assembly GCF_054372755.1. Classification (NCBI taxonomy): domain Eukaryota; kingdom Metazoa; phylum Arthropoda; class Arachnida; order Opiliones; family Phalangiidae; genus Phalangium; species Phalangium opilio. The sequence continues at coordinate 4,600,181 of NW_028324151.1, forward strand.
TATTCGTTTCGTTTCAATTTAGGTTGGATGTCAACAATAGCTGTCAAATATTACACGTCAAAGTTATGGAGTTACGAAAAAGTGAAGCCTTATTTTTCCGATAGTTAAAAATTTCTAATGTAAACTTTTCGTTACTTTAAAATCTTTTTTCCGAATTGATGGCTTTGCTTTGCCGATTTTTCTACGGGAAGCATGGAGGCATTAAATAGGAGTTGAAAGTTGTAAAACAATGAAATGAACTAGCTGGGACCACGACTCTATTATCCTAAAATATTACGCTGTAGATTAAAGTTTACTCAGAGCTACATTGAGGAGTCGAATAGATCTGAAGATGCCGTTAAATACTGAAGTATTTCACATGACTTCGATGACATTGTATTTATTTAACATTAAGGTTTTCTATAGATTGTGTGCCGACAAGTGACATTGCCAGTCAATTCAACACGTACTGAAAACCTTATAGGATTCTGTTCGATTCAGTGATCATTCAGTTCCAAAGCTATGCATACAGGAGATGCTCTAATAAAAAAATTACTGGCTGGCAGCCCTGAAGTACGGTTAAATTTAAGAAACAGGCGGAGGAATATCTCCAGTTCCGTTAGCGCACCATTTACGTTTTATACGAGAAAATAGTATGGGTTTAAGTAGCACAAGGTTATTTTCAGGAAAAAACAGCCTTCCATTTGAGCATAAGTCAAAGCTACCTTGGCTTCAATGTACTCGATATCGGAGCACGCCACCAAAAGGTATTTAAAAAAAACGCAACAAAAACATTCCCTCGTTAGTTCAGCAGAGCGTCTAGAGATGGCGCTGGGTTCTCGTAGTCTCATTGGGTTATCATTGATCCGTTTTAAATTGCTTCGTCACGCCCTCGTTAAAAACGCGTTGTTGCTCCACTATACCGTCCCCCTCACTCTCTTCTCCCTCGTCGTCTGTGCTTTTACAACCCCGGTCCTGTCGTCCTACGAGACTACAAAGTCTCATTCCCCTTGGAGCAAAATAACGCAGCTAGCAAAACACTAGCGCCATTAGACTGGTGGCGGATGTCGGCGGAACTATAGACGATAAGAGGAACAGAGAGGGGAAACGAGCGCGGTTATGTCACTACAAGCATCTTACCATGCACCCCTGGACTATAAAGCCCTTTTCATTCCAGCTCCCCTTGCATGGCAACCCGCGCCTCGAGTTAGGCAACCGAGGTTCTCAAAATGCCCTCAGAGGCAAGGGTGCCTCATACCGACGTGGCCCAGACTATTTCGAACACACTCTGCACCCCATTTTTCCACCTCACTCCTCAATACACCCAACTAAACAAGTTGGCTAAGATACCAATTGCGTTTAACTCACAATCATCAAGATTTAAATTTTTTTAAACAGGACAATAATGACAGGGTTCTATTCTGTATTTACTCTGATGATTCCAGAGTGGAAGGCATTATTGTGTCATTGTGTTATTGCCTATGTAGCACTGTCAAGAGCCTAATTAACACACTTAGGATAAGTTTTTGCCGGTTTTTGCGCGATTAACTGTAGCGTTTAGAACTTCTAATAGAATTTATAATTTTCTCTTCAAACCACATTATGCACCTAATTGACCATATATTCACAATCGAGTAAAGTACAGTAAAATAAATATAAGCGTGCAATTATAGTATTTACAGATCAACTTCACCAACGTAATATTCCTCTTAAGGCCAGCTCTCTGAACCACGGAAAAAATTGGGGTCAAAAACAGTAGGGATTCATTAAGATCAAAAGACTGGACGATCAACTGAAACTTTTCAGATTGTTGTATGTGGGCCTCAATAACGGTTGAATTGCACTCACGAATGACCACTGCAACTGAGACCTTCATAACAATTAAGATTGTTGACTATAACGCGGCTAAAATATTAAAATGAATTACCCCATCTAAATATCCTCCAATCCATCGTTACAAGGCGGGCCTAAAAAAGTCGTATAAATTGGTGGCGTAGGGGAGGAAGGACTAAGCCGCATCATGAAGAGAAGAAAGATTTAGGAGCCGTCATGTTGAAAAGGAGAGAGAGCCCATGCAGCACGCGCATGCATACCATGGCTCGATACTACGCTCTCTCCATCAATGCAGCATCCCTGGCTCTTTCTCCTCATCCCATACATATTCTCATCCGTTTCTCCACTCACACTCTCTCTCTCTCTCCTTGGAGGAAGTAGGTTAGAGCAAGCTCCTCTCTCTCTATCCACTGGGGAAATTTGGGAGCATGCACAGCGCCGTGCCGTATCTAGCTATAGCAGACTGCAGCAGTGTTTACTGGGAAAAACTTTCAGGGGCCCATGCAGTCTAGCTAGCTATCGTCGTGGCCTCAGCCTCTTCTTGGCCTCCATCTTCGTCTCCGATGCCAAATCATCCGTTGAGAGCAAGGAAGTAAAAGAAAAACACGTAAACAAGTTTTTTTCTTCTGGACCCGGACCCAGGAAAAGTCGACATTGCACCCGCCCCAATCAGGAAAAAGACTTATAAAAATAACCTTCTTACAAACTTAAATCAGGGAAATTTGAAAATAAAATGAACTAATAATAAAACAAGATTGGTGGGACTCTGGAGATATTTTCATCCCTCGTTGTATTACTATACTCACCGTGTAAAGTGCCAACTAGGTCTTGGAGTTTGTGAAAACGTCGAAATAGTCCGATTTCAAAGTCAAGAGAAAGATGATTTTTGTTAAACCTGATTTGGACCCGTTTTCTATGGCTTTTTCTCTCTATAAATAATAAGATAATGTTTAATACTGATTTGTTTGCTTCATTTTCAGGGGAACTGCGGAATATCTCGAAAATTAATCAAGGAACTTGAATCGTAAAAATCCGTAAAAACCTTCTCTAAGTTTCTTCATTATATTATAGATCTTCGTGTATTTGCTCGTCATCGCTGCGGTAGAAGAAAAATGCAAAAAGGGTACCGAAGGCTCGAAGTTCAATTTGAATTTTGTTTTGAAACTATAAATTCAGTTAAATGTATACACGTTCGTACGAGAGCAAAGGTTTACGATCACCAGCTCTAAGCTGTTCTAATTCTAGGGCCTACCAAACTTTGAATTAGAATTTTTCAGGCAAACAAATAAGGGGGTCTTTAACACCAGAACTTACACATAAAACCGTGGAATTCTATGAGTATTGAAGAGTCTACCACTAAATGAAAACAACTACGTTATTGCAATAATGCAAAGGTAAAAAATATATGGGTTATAAGTTGAGAGAGAACTTTTTATGCTCAAAAAGGTCAGCACTTCGAGGTTTAGTGAGGTTTTAGCGACCCAAAGATTGGAATAATTTTAAGAAAATTTCAACAATTTTGGGCAAATATTCGCCAGTTTATAAAGTGACTCAACTGATGTTTACTTAACAATATAAGTGATATAATCACAAATAAAAATACCGACTGACCAAGTAAAACATGTAAATCAAACCCTACTCCAAAACAATCACTAAGATTAACCTCAAAATGTACTTCTACCCTTCCGTTTAACCTAGAAAAACGCTAATATTCCATTTGGGAAAAATAATTCCTTTAAAATCCTCGAATTTCCCTTCGACTCGACCTTAATTTAACCCTCATTACACTTTAAAGCCCACTTCAAATCCTCCTCCATGTACATAAGAGCTAGGAGTTAATTAAATATGCTAATTACATAAATAATTAACATTCCAATTAGTAGATGGCGCTGCCAGAGGCCACCCCACTATACTAAATTATAAGTTTACTCCCAGAGTCCCAGCTTCCTCTCAATTTTAGCGCAACGATGTGGTGGTGGTAGAGGAAAATTTCGTCCTCAGGCGAGCTTGGCTAGATCCGACAAAATCCTCAACCATTAGAAAAGGGCCGAGATAAAAAGAAACCCTGAGATAAAGAACACTACAGTCGATAGTTACAACGCGGCAAAACACCGGGTAAATTCAAAGGCACGAGGTCGTGTTTATGGTTCCTCTAAAACTACGCCGTGTCCACTGACTACGGATACGAGGGAAAGGTATAGGGTAATACATTAGAAGTCGTGCGATTAGTTTCTCCACTCCCTAGAGAAAAATAAGAGGTGGAAGCCGTGGAAGAATTGAGCCCAACCGGGAGGGTGGAAAATTAAGGGGTATTTTGGTGGTAGATTCGAGCCGAGAATTCCATGGGCTCGAACCCATATTCTACGCTAAGTAAAATAAAGGTTTCATTAGATGATGGTTTGAACTGAAATGTGGTCTACTCTACAAAGTGTCAGAACCGAGATACAACGAGACTACGTAGGGGTTTATCGGCGAGGAAATTTTAAATAACTCAGTAAAGGTACAGAAAGACATCATTTGATGATTCGCATTATTTCCTTCATGTTGACTTATTATTATGACACCCAGCATGAACAAAAATCAATTTTGACAGGGCTCACTATATTCCAAATTAAGGTACACGTTTGTACGGTCATAAAAGGTAAACATTGGTTGGTACACCCAAAAATTCAGTACCCTAAAAAACAACCTTATCAAATTTGCCCACCCATCCTCCTTCAGCTACCCTTACACCAATTGCAAACTCCAAGTGAAACAAACTCGAGATAAAAGCTATATAATTTCATCTCATAGTAGTTTTCAATATAGCGAAACCGTACGCGGATTAATATTCGATGTTAATTCCAACGGCGATAAAAGCAGTCCCCGCATACTACTCTTGAGTATCAGGAGTATATATATAGATTCAGGGGAGGTAGAGAGAGCCGAACTGGCTGGTAAAAGCTGTTTTGCTTTCCCCCTTTTCAAAAGGGAGGGAGATAAACGTACTTATAGCTGACTACACTTTTTTTCCATGAGAGGTAGGAGAGGGGAGAGTACATCAGAGAGTTTATTTATCGCACCCATCCAATACGTTCCCTCACGAAGTACTACGAACTCCCCTTGACGAGGAAAATGAACTCGCACCCGTAACCTAGCAACGGCATTGACCGGCCTCGGTGACACGGTTGGCAAGCAGCCAGGAACGTGATGGAACAACGGATTTCGAGTTACCGAGGGAAGGAAGTGAGGTGTAAACAACTCATGGACGGATGGTAGAAGATGAAAATTAGGGGGCATCAAATAGGGAAGGAACCAAAGATGAAAAGAATTATTTTACCCTCCTTTCATACATACACTACATACCGCCACGAAAGAAGAGTGTCCCGAAATGAAAAAAAATAGACTTAATTATATAGAACTCCGCAAAAGAAGAGACACAGTGTGCCTTGGAGTATATTATGCTGCCAACTCCTAGAAGACGTTAATGCTAATCTTATCTTTTATATACATTTAAAAAAAATATATAAAAATTCTGGGCTTTTCTTCAAAGTGAAGTTAGAACAGTTGGTTGGTCCATGAATTAAATATATAATTTTTTTTTATTCTTACTTAAAATCGCATCTGCAGTTTTTTCTAGTTCTTTATATAAAATTAAATTCTGTGTTTCTAGTAGTAGTAGAGGCTTAATTTAGGACAGATAAGTTAGTAACGTTGTGAGTTGTTAGCCAAGAGGTTTTCTCTTTCACGATTTATTTTAAAACGGAGCCAAGGTTCTTTAATTTTTTTTTTTTAAAGAAAGGCAAGGTAATTTTAATTTGTATTCATGAACTAAGCGTTGTGGTTGTAGCGACTACAGCACACGAAGGGTTTATCCACTAAACTATTAACTATAGGGTTACGGGAATTCGCCTTGTAATCATCCCATATAGTCTAGACAATTCATAGGAGTGGTTACTCCCTCAGTTAGACGTTACTTCACGATTATTTATAATTACATTATTCGCGTAATTTGCATAATATACCGTCGTGCCTCTCAAGGTTTAACCTTAAGTACATGTTTTATACAAAATATATTTCATCCCCAACAATTGGCGCAAAAATTATTAGAATATACGTAAAGAGTATAAGATTTCAGCGTTTAGTTTAATTTGAATAATTAATTCCTGTTAGGTAACCTATTTGAGACGGTAATCTGAATAAAGCATGCAGAGATCAAAGGGTAATTCAAAAGGTAGCCAACGAAACAGCTAGACACAAAGAGCTATAGTTATGGCGGTTTATCTTGAATAAATTGATTCGGAACTACAGTTGAACTGCTTAAACAAACCCCCAACTAAGACGCTAAAACGTAACAGGCAAATACAACGCACAGTGTCCAATATATACAGTACCCAATTCTTCAGAACATGCCCCAAGAAGCACATGCAGTCCCAATGTACAGAAACCATCCACTTCTTCCTTTCCCATTGAATTACCTCATTAACTTTAATAAATTGAACAATAACTATATCTTTTAAGTATATACCAATACACTGCACCCTATATCATTCCTCCACTCGTCCCATACACCCCCTGTGCCGTTAACAATAAACCTCGATGCTGGTATAAGTATAAGGTTCAGAGAGCCACAGCGATCGATCGATCGCATGCCAGGCATGCTGCACCATAGATATACCGGCACATACTTTATTACCGATGATATTTTCCTTGGCTTTTTATGGTCGTCTATTTCACCCTCTTCTCCGAAGAAATCGAATAGAGATCCATAAAACTTTATATGCCCATTAAAAACGAAAAGCGGAACGCTATGCTATTCTCGTATCAGATATCACCAAGACACTTCATGGTATTTGATATTTTAGAGTTTTCGTTAAGGTTTTCATGGAAAATGGTTCTATAGGCTATACATCCGGATAGTGCATGAAGATAAGATCTTTAAATACTAACCAGGAATTTAATCAAGTCTTGGCTCTTTCTGATTACATTGGAAACTTAGTCTTAGTCATATGACACGTAGATTTGTTTTTATAAATTAAACTATCATTTCAATTTCAATTTTGCGTTGTCCTACTTAGCCACCTTTAATTATTATAAGTCGATTATTATAATTATTATAAATTATAAAGGGTAAGGGATTCCCTGGCGCATCAGGGTGAGTGCCTTGTTTCATGGCGAGACATGTGTCGGGTTTGAACCCTGCTAAAGTATTAAAAATTGTTAAATACAATTAAAAACAATTTCCATGAGTTTCGAAAATGCTATCTCGCTAACCCTAACTCAAACCACGAAACTCTTAATGCTGTCAGCTAACCCTAACCTAAACCGCAAAGTATAAGTATTAAAAATAAGGTTCTCTCCACTCAAAATATGAACGGTTACAATATCGCCTCTTTTAATAGAGCCTTAACAATTACTAACTATTCTCGCGTGATTTTTAAAGATACCGGAATGTATCACCGTATATAAAGACGAGTCCAATTACACTAACTAAAAAAGAAAACCTTAACAATACCACAAGATATATTGTACTCTTACACATCGAAAGCGGAAAGTGCATGCAAGCATGCATGCACGGGACTTGAGAACTTTGGTGTATAGTGGTGAGTTTTATTAAACCCACCGCACGTTTACGAGTTTATCTCGAAAGCTGGGTAAGGAAATCTTGAAATGGTTGGCGCCGACAATCCTAGAATGAGTCCTCAATTTGTCTGTCTTTTATACATTCTATCTAGTTAGGAGATTTTTTTTTAAAACGCAACAATTTCCATATATAGTAAAAGAAGCGTGCTCAGAGTCAGCGAGCACACACACACACGACATCGCGTTTCGAGGAACGCGTTCAAGCGCGCCGTCATCAATTTAGCATCATCAAAAATAGTCGTCATTTTATACGTTTAATGACTGTGATGTAAAGATAGTTCCCCTAAACAAAAATGTATATAATCGACAATATAATACATTTATCTTGTTTAAAGTCTAATGGCGTTTTTAAGTGACGATTATATTTAATTTTACTTTTTAAGATTGTCAATTTTATTATATACGGTGCGTGGAAGTGATAATTGAACGTTTGGATAAAGAGTGTACGAGGCCCCAAGATCGACCATATCCTTAATTCATAGTAGATCTAATGTATGTTTTTATATAGCGATTCAAAAAGAACGGCATAAAATAGTTCGTATTGATTAAAAATAGAATGGAATTATCGATTAAGAACTTGAATGAATTTTAACGGTCGTAAGTTTTACAAAGATACCGGTTGCTCATGAGGTATAGCGTGAGATTTAATAAGTTTAGCAGGCGACTCATGAAGAGGCAGCGCAGCAGGATATTCTTCTGAGTAGACTAAGACCCCCCTCCAAAGTATTTTTATCTGGTTACTATTAATGTACAACCTCTAAAATTAAGTTTATCATGAGGTGCCACGATAATGTGGTCTCCAGATTAGCAGACTGATTTATAGTAAGGGACTATGGGACGCAAATACGCTTTGACCTGTAAGGAAAGGGACTATGGGACGCAAATACGCTTTGACCTGTAGGGAAAGGGACTATGGGACGCAAATACGCTTTGACCTGTAGGGAAAGGGACTATGGGACGCAATTACGCTTTGACCTGTAGGGAAAGGGACTATGGGACGCAATTACGCTTTTGCCTGTAGGGAAAGGGACTATGGGACGCAATTACGCTTTGGCCTGTAGGGAAAGGGACTATGGGACGCAATTACGCTTTGGCCTGTAAGGAAAGGGACTATGGGACGCAATTACGCTTTGGCCTGTAAGGAAAGGGACTATGGGACGCAATTACGCTTTGGCCTGTAAGGAAAGGGACTATGGGACGCAATTACGCTTTGGCCTGTAAGGAAAGGGACTATGGGACGCAAATACGCTTTGACCTGTAAGGAAAGGGACTATGGGACGCAAATACGCTTTGACCTGTAAGGAAAGGGACTATGGGACGCAATTACGCTTTGACATGCAAGGAAAGGGACTATGGGGCGCAAATACGCTTTGACCTGTAAGGAAAGGGACTATGGGACGCAAATACGCTTTGACCTGTAAGGAAAGGGACTATGGGACACAATTACGCTTTGACCTGCAAGGAAAGGGACTATAGGACGCAGCGCTGTGACCTGAAAGTTCGTTAATATGCGTGCCAAAGAGAAAACAACATTTGGTACTCACTTATTATTTGACATCCCGATGAACTCGTAGAGCACCGTAAATAGCGTAAAATTCAAAAGTAACTATTGAAACGCGACACGAAGTTCGCGAAACCCGATTTAAAAATAGCGCGAAAAACTACGCGTTCGGGAACCATAGTGACGTCATTTAAAGATTGTCAGAATGCGGGCTGATTTGGTTCCCGCGATCCTCCGTGCAGCTCGGTTGTGCACTGGACCGCTAAATTCTTGATCCCTCGATGTCCAAACTTACAGGCCCTTCTATTCCGTCAGTCAGTCAAATAACAAACCTGAAATTAAAAGAAATTCCATTTATAAACTGAAAATCATAAGCATAAAGTCAATATGCATAAATTTGAAAATTAAGCGATCACCCAACAAGATTCTTTAGAAAATTAAATTAATCCTTATCATCGGAAGCTAGCCATAGGAAAGTAAAAGAAACAAACGTTATACCAGTTTGAAGGGAAACAGAATTTTGGAGCTAACCGCAACATTTTGGTATACTTATAAAGGCTCTCGGATTACAACAAGCTTCTTTCTAGCAAACTAGTTCTGTACAAGCGCAACTGGTAAAGTTGTATCAATCAAAATGTTAAATCACATAAAAAGGGAAATAGTACATTTGCACACAAGTTTAATATTAGAATCAAGCAAATTCTACAGTGCATAGGCCTACGGAAGAAATTTTACAAATTGAATCTTTTAATGTACGATCGGGTATCCCATAAGCTGGTTCCCTTATAATACCCATTACGATAACTGGAGGATTAGCGAATACTTTCAGCCCAAATGGCGACAGCGGTAGACAATGACCATGTTCCCCCGGCACCCACCCATCAACGTTTCGAGAACCATAACGTAGGAAACAGTGTAGACGCGCTGTTCATCGAAAGCCGATATCCAAGCTAAGGCAACGCGGAAACAAAAGATTATGTCCTCTGAAAAACCCTTTATAAATGGAGGAAAAATAGGCGTCGGGACCGCAAAAACCCCGTCAAGAGTCGGTCCCTTTACCCCTTCAAATTATCCACTCGGTCGACTCGGGATTTGCGGTTCGTGGATAACGGAATTAATCCCTTCTAAGAGATACTCTAAATAGCCTTACGAGAGCCTAGGACCAAGATATAGGTTTTCCAAATACAAGCTTCCAAAAGAGCTTTAAAAGCCTCGGAGCACCCCTAGATGGCGTTAGTACCGTGTTAGTCTTATTGGTTAAATTCCGAGAATCTATAGCCATAGCTACGTCGTGCTTTTCCATAACGTTACCGAGAGAGAGAGAGGGAGAAGGGGCCTCTTCGCCCCGTTTGTAACGTCGTCGAGGTCTAAGGTTCTCCCAACCACACTAGGAACCCGTGGGAGGGAGGGGGGAATAGATTGATCACGGGAGGGAGATGGGGTGGTAGAAGAAGAGAAGAGGAAATCTACTAGTAGAGGGAAAAAATAGAGGGAAACTTACTCCCCAACTCAACTTCGTTCCCTCTTGGAAAATGGAATCATCCAGAGTAAGGAAAAGTTGGGTTACGAAGCTGGCCTTCGCGCTTTGAATGCGAGATGGAAACCCGGAATGGGGAGAACCGCATAAGCAGGTACATTGAGGGGGGAAAGGCTATTTTCCCGATAGCGCGTGGGGAAGAATGGAATACGGGCATGTGAAAATTTCACGTTATAACGAAGTAGTTACGTCTACGGATGAATTATCTAGGTTGTGCTTGCTCAGCTTATTTTTGGTTACCTTGTCTAATATATTTCTAAATGGTATGGTAATATCTTCGCGGTTCAAGGCATTATGAGAGAAATAAAATTCGATGCCAAACAAGCAAACGATTTTGATCATCAATGAAGTGGACAACGGTCAGCAGTGAATTAATACGTGAAGGGGTATTAAGGTTTTCAGGGGCTCTTTGCTCAGCTTATTTTTGGTTACCTTCTCTAATAGATTTCTAAATGGGTATTATCTTCACGGTTCAAGGCATCATGAGAGAAATTATATTTGATGCCAAACAAGTAAGCGATATTGACCATCCATGGAATGGACAACGGTCAGCAGTGAATTAATAAGTGAAGGGGTATAAAAGTTATCAAGGGATCTTTTTGGCTGCAGACTTAATTTAGTAGTTTTAACGGACTCATAACAGCAATAGCCATCACCTCTAAACAACAGTGAAACACGCATTAAGTGGTCTAATTAAGGCTGACGTTTACCCCACCTATTAAGACGAACAAACAAAGGAGGTGACGAAAGGGGAAATGCCGCCATTAGAAGGGGTAATCCATTTAAGTTCCCACTTCCACGTATGACCGCTTTATACTCATTCTAAAATTACCCTAGAATAAAGGCGCCCCAGAAGGCCGGACTCCATCGATGGAAATATGAAACCGTGTTCGTCTTCGTCACCTGATGATGGTTTGAGATAACCTAAACCTAAACTTTCGAAACTTAAATGTTCCCTGAACACAATCACACGCTTGCCTACGGAAAACTCCAGCGGGGAAGTTGCACTTTTTGGACTCTTCCAACTGGAGTGGGACAAAAAAATGTATATATATATTTTTACCCTCGACTGGATCACGATGGCGCGATGGGCTATAGCCATCCTCGACAGGTTATTAAAGATAAACTATAGGGCATATACCCCCTCTAAAATGTGTAGAGCTATTTGGAGGATCGAGTCAGGGCATGGCATATACTAGTGCAAAACGTTTATTATTATTAAAAGTAATAATAGGAAAAGATTGGTAGAGAGGATAACGGATAATTAAATGGAAGCGGGAAATACCGCGTTTAAAAAACATGCCTATTAAAACAATATTTTTTGGATAATAGTGGCTTTTTTTAAAAAGAGCTATAGACTAAAAATTAAGTAGCAATTTTGGAAGCCCATTTATTTCAACACCATGTAAGGGAAAATTATGATGGATCGAGACTCGAGAAAAATACGCAGGCGAAATTAATCCTAATTATTTTTAAATACTTAAACTACAAGGAATTAAACAGAATTTTATTTTAATAAATATTCAGGAAAATTTATATTAAAAAAGGGACTGTATATGGTTTAGTTATTTTTCTAAGTAAGTTAAAAACAAAATTACTTAAAGATTTAAAATTTTCATAATTGGATTTGTTCAACCAATCCCGTGGGAGTAGGGGGTTCTGGCTTGCAGACGCCTCTAAACATGTCGAGGCAGTAGTCAATATTGTTAAGACTAATTGAATGCTAATTAATTTGTAATAAGAGATCATTTATTTCTTTTTAAAATTGAATTCTTTTTTTTATTAGATAAAGGCCGTTCTTTTAATTAATTTATAATGTGTAGATCTGTAGCAACATAATAAAACACAAATTTCCATTCATTTCAGCTCCACGATGACAACCCGGTCCTAGAGGAAAAGATTAAAAGAACGGCCTTTATCTAATAATAAAAGGCATTCAATTTTAAAAAGAAATAAATGATCTCTTACGATAAAATAATTAGCATTCAATTAGTCTTAAAAATATTGACTACTGCCTCGACATGTTTAGAGGCGTCTGCTAGCCAGAACCCCCTAACCCCACGGGATTGGTTGAACAAATCCAATGCGGGTTCTGGCTAGCAGAAACGGCAAGGCAGTAGTCAGCGTTTTTCTTTCTATTTTTAGGTATTGCTTGAATTTTTCTTTAAATTCTAAACTAACCTAACACGCTCCACATTATTCTATAAGTGAGATAGGCTCCGAAGCTATGATTTGTTTAAATGATTTAATTTTTGGTGGCTTAAAATCCGCTAAGTGGGTTTTTAGCGTTGGATTGAAGTACAAAATTGCATAAAAAAAACAACCCTTTCCAAATCTGTCAGTAAAAGTGGTTACTCAGATTGCGTCAATCTTGAATCTATACACCACACATTTATCGCATCACCGCGAGCAAAAATATACATATAAATTTTAAATAATTTTTTTCGCATCACCCAAGGCCTCGAAGTTGTCTGCCACGCGACCAAAAAAATAAATTCTATCTTTAAAATAGGGCAAAAAATAGTTTTAAAGTTAAATGCCAAAAGTAGTTTCTCCTTCGGCTTTTGAAAAAAATAAAAAACCGAGAGAGAGAGAAAATTAAGTAGGGGAAAGCTTTTAGAAACTACATTTACCAAGGAGAGGAAAATTGAGACCAGAAGTTCATAAACCAAAAAGAAAGAAAAAAAAATATTAAAAAGTTGTTTGTGGAGCCACGAGGATTTGTGACAACGCGGCATAGCTCGATCTACGAGGCTAGGATAGACGGAATTAAAGAAATTAAAATTTAGGGCACGTTAAATGTTAATGCAAAATAAATGGTTGTCGTCGTTATAAGCGAGGGAAAAAGTGCATTCCCTTGTTTAACGACGACGTACCCCTTAGTTTAGGTATAATTGAAATGTTAAGTGTGTTGTTTTAGATTCAGTTTATGATGTTTGAATAACGAACCCCTACTTTCTAGTAAGTTTACTTTGTCCATGGTTAGGAATTTTACAAATAAATAGTTTTCCATTATTTGCAAAATAACTAGACTTTTCCTTGATATTGACTTTTTCCCAAAAAAAATTCCTGATACAAATTTTCCTGATATTTCTTTGACTTCTTTCCCAAACCAAACCAATTTTCCTGATATTTCCTTAACTTCTTTCCCCAAAACCAAACCTATTTTCCTGAATTTTCCTCGACTTCTTTCCCAAACCAAACCAATTTCCCTGATATATCCAGGCCTCAACTAAATTTGCATACATGTTCATGTACACGAACCCTATGTTTCACGCTCCGATAAATCGTCTTTTACCATTATAAATAAACCAAAACAAAAACGCAAAAAAAAAAAACAACCTTTCTTTTCCATTAAATATTTTGTAAGAGATCAACTTCAACAATCAATCGTCGAATACAATCAATTCATTACTCAAAAGAAAAAATATGGGAAACGTTGGGATATATGGCATATAGCAAATGGGGTCGCTCGAAACTCGCCTTTCGACAACCTACATCGAGTTTTATACCATTACGTAAGTAAGAGAGAAATAGGGTTACATATACGCGAACAATCGGCAAGCGCTTATTGAATTGTCAAAATTTCAGAGAAATGTTATTAACTCGTCCTTTCGCCATGCACAAAGGGGGGAAACACGCATCATAAATTTAAAATTCCCATGAAACGTTACGTACGGTATATTTCGAATCAATCTACAAGAGCGGGAAACGCAAGGAACGATGGGGATTCTCAGGTTTAACGGGTTAATTCGGCGAGAACAAAACGCACTAGTGTTTGAATTGAAGTCAGCGTAGGTTCCAATTATACGCCCGACAATCAATTTAAACTAAACGAAAAAAGATGTTATAAGTAAATAAGACCCAAAGGAACTAATAACATGTTCTTGACGCGTCGTCGTGTTATACTTGTAGAATGCGTATTTTGAAGCGAAAATTCGTCTAATAATCTTTGTTTTAACACTGATAACGTGTTTTACAAAGAGCATTTTAATATTGAATTCTTAGTTCTCAATTGGAATAAATGCATAGTTTATTCGAATTTTTTTCACTAAAGAGGTTAGAGAAAATTCAGGGTTTTCAGTCAAAGTATACCGATTTGAACCGAACTGCTATTCTTTATCTCTGCAGTCTCTTGCCTCACCATAAGTTTGACAACACTGCCTTAAAGAATTTAGACCACGTTTAATGAAAATTATATCATAAATTAAGTGTCACGAAGTATTCTAGGATACGGTTTTAGGATCATTGCCTGTCAATATTCTTAGTTAACGTGAATTAATTCTTGCAAGTCTTATAGTTAGATGCAATCTACGGTAACACCTTTTAAAAGCCACCTGAATTGCAAATCAGGCGCAAGCTACAATTAGGCCCAGGGTGAATTGCCCCAACTCCGAAAACCGAGACCCGATGTGATAAAAATGTTTAATTCACCAAATAACCTCCTAATTACAATTACAATCCCTATCATTTCATTTCACCCGTTTAATTGGAGTTACAACCAAGCTATAGTATAGCTAGAAGCTACAGAAAATGAGATCTGTAAGAACCGCCTACTATCAAAATTCCAGAGACAGGCGCGCGCCAAAAACGTGTTATATAATCAAAGGCACGAGGTCCCTAACGGCGGCGGCAGCATTCAGTTCTTCGCGCCAAAAACGTGGTGGTGCCTCTGCAGAAAAACAAGTTGGTTTAATCACGACGAGTTTACGGATATGATACGGTCAGTGAGCACGCCGCGGCAAGTGCTCGTCCCATTTCCCGCCAACAAGGGTTCAGAGAAAACGAGCTGCTCGGCTCCCGCAGACAAAGGGGAAGTCAGGCAAAAGGGAACGGCAGTTTCCTAAGGCTTCTCTTTTCCATCCTTTGCTTGAAAACTCAAGGGGGGGGGGAACAAAGGCCTACCTGGAGAGTCGAACGAACCCCGCTTTAGACCTATACGAGATTGGAAGAGGGTTTTAAGGTTTAGCCCCATTCCCCTTATAGTATACCGGAGCCTAGGGACAAGGGACGATCGCTATAGGGGTCCCATTTATAGCCCCTCTCCGGCCGTTTCCAGGGCAACCGAGGTACTTTCTCTCTCTCTACCAGCGAAAATATCATTTCCACTAAAAGCCAAAACCTCGTAAGATTAAATGTAAATGTAAAATTAAGACAATGTTTGAAGGCTTAAATTCGTTTCAAAATGGCGAGACGCTCTAACCAATTCGAAGCATTATAAGGAAAAATATCTTAACTTAATCTTTGTACAAAAGCCTAATTTACTTTTTAAAGGTAAGATATTAGACTAAATTAAAGAGTTGCCACAGCCAATCAGAACAATAAATAGAATAGAAATTCATGGATGTCTAAAATAGGTTAAATTTTAAAGTAACCCAATGCGTCAGATTCAGATCTAGCTGGAGAGTATGAATTATTTTCGAAGATGTTAAGGGCAAGTAGCTGGTAACTCTATTTACGTGCAGTGTGCTTTCAGGGTGGACTGTAGAAGAGGGGGTTTGGCGGTCTGTATCTCCATCTAGGTTCTCGGGAAATTTTTGCTCACGCGCCAGTGTTTTTGCTGACGTGCAAGTAAGGGCAAGGCGCGCTAGGGCTTGGTAGAGAGAAAAGTCCTGGAGCAAGAGAGTGTACAGTTTGTGGAGAAAAATCGATAAAAAACAAGGGGAGGGTAGACAGCTGGGAAAAGTTACTTAGGGGAGTATTTAGAGAAGAAAGCAGCGGGGCCTGGGTGAAGGGTGAGGGGATTTTGGAAGTGATGCGGGCAACCATTCAAACGTCGATTTCAGCTGGCACGCGCCATCTACGCGAGCTTATACAGCTAGGAGGGCAAAATGCGTAGGGACTTTAAAGATCACTTTTAACGAAGCGCGAGGGGGGGGGGGACGTGAAAAAATTAACAGGGCCTCATCTATAAACGAGCTGTGGATCCGCGTTATAGATACCCTACAGCTTATTTCAATTTGGGAGAGTAAAAAAGAATTCCACCACACTATCACGGCCACGGTATCAACCGTCGACAACTCTGAGGGATAAGTGCAGAGAGGTGTCTCTCTAGAAGTGCATGGTGCTGTACATATAGGGTACTCGTGTGGATTATGGGATGGGTCTCCTAGGAAACACGCTCGCTTCAGACACGAATGATGTAACGAGTATAACTTCAAATGGGACTGAATTAGACACAGTTTTTTGTGGGGTCATCATAGCATTCCAAGTGACCGTTTGAAACCTCGCATTACTTAAAATCTAATTACGTCTTTATTGACTTATAACAAGAAGTATATGACTTTGTTGAATGCATAATTATTTTAATTCCGAGCGATGGAAACTAGAGTTAATTATGATAACCACACAGGACAGACGCTTCTTTGTCGGACATACTTAGTCTAGCGACTATATCGTTTCTCTAGTACACAACCAGTCAGATGTCGACACCAGAGTTGAGTCATCTCAACAAATAACAAACAAACAGCCGAGAAATTGCGTTAAATAATAAAAGAGAAAAATATAGCGGTTAAATTGGAATTGACTGAAATTTAATTCGTAGTATACATTTAAATGGCGCCAACATTAACATTCTCGAATAAAGGCGCCTTTACCGATAAATTAGAAAACCCAGCAGCGTCATCATAGTAAGCTGCAGTGTACGGCAAATTACTTGCACGAATTAGAGTATGGAGTATTATATGGCGTGAAATTGAGACCCTATATAAAAAAGGTCAACCAACGTTTGTATGTATACGTGTACCAAGTATCGGAGGAAAGTTACGAAGGTAAATTTGAATTGTTTGTCAATTTGGTACGCTTCTCTCGCGTCCCAAAAACTATATATTCTTTAGAGTATAGGGAGGCAGAATTAAATCGCGGTTAATTAGGCGTCAGGAAAAAAAAAACAAATCCTATTATACTCTCTGTGTGAGAGACAGGTGTTACACACCCACACACCTATAGCCAAAATGAAAATAAAAGCCTCCGCTATTCCGATTACAGAAGCGGCGGAGGGATAAATAAGCTACGAAGTATATATACGAACGCTGCATGCTGGAAAGAAGCCAAATTTTCATTCCTTCCTCCGACCTCTACACCAAAGTTCTAAACGACCTCTTACTCTTAGTTATTATATCCTAAATGCAGACAGAAACGTTACGTATGCATCAACCATTATTATTATTCTATCTTATACGAATGCGCAGCGCATCTACTTTGAATTCCGAATTCAGGGTTGCCAGCCCAGCCAGAAAACACATTTACTAATTTTAAAATTCCCTGATTTTTCCAGGTTTTCCCTGACAGTCTAAAATAATTATTTCATGACCAATTTTTGTCACTTTCATTTGTGGGAAAGTCTGCAGGAAAAATTTATGGGAAATTTTGCGTTTAGAAATGAGTATTATGAACTTATAAATATATCATAAGTTCATCCGATATGTTCCATATAAGTTTGTTACCATGGTTACTGAGAGCTTGTCATGAAGTGACATAGGTCATAAATTCGAGGTAAAGCGATGTACGCCTGGTTTTGGCGCTGTCAAGGGCTTAGTAATGCAGACTAAATAGGACCTAGATGGAAGTCCTGCAAAATTAATTAACCGAGTGTAGGACTTCAATTCTCGCTTGCCGTTCTCGAACGAGCTCGAGCTCGAGCTATAAGTCCTTATAAGCTGATGATATATTAGGGCATGCTTGTACAACAACATGACAATACGCCAACATTTATTCCTTGAAGCTTAGTACTGTGGCAACCCTGGATCATATACTTTGAATACTGAATTACTGCCACAATGAAATAAATAATTGCTTCGAAATAATATTTTGGATCAAAGTTGATAATACACAACTACACTAATGGAAACTACGGGAATACTAAAATTTGACCCAGAATTATAGGGTAACCAGTACATCATAGAAACGATCGCCGTATGTAGAGGTAAACTATAAACGCGGTTATTTTAATTCAAAAATAGTTCGTCAAAACGCTTAGCAATAACAGCGTTTCTATTGGTATGTCACTCACTACCTTTAGATAAATTCTTTATTTGGACAGGTGTTCTAAGATGCTCGTTCGTATTGATATCGAAAATGGATCAAAATACCTCTATATGAATCGGACAAAGATGGGCTTTTACCATGATGTAACAGTTCACCACATTCAAATTAAAAATCACAAATTACTCTGGATTATTCACCTCTTGTTGGAAAAGGGTCTTGGCAATTCGGGGTTAGCTTAAACCCTTGCCCCCATTCATGTATGCTTATTTGGCAAAATGGTAGGGCCACTACCGATGCTTTTTCTGGGGTATTTCTGCTAATAATTACTGGAATAGTCTATGGTTTGTACAGTTTTCTTCGAGGGACTAATCACTCTCAAAATTACCTGTACACCATTTACGCCGAGTGGCAGTCCCCTCTGTTTTTTCCCCACAAAAAAAACGTTGCGAAAAAATTCCTAATCTCTCCGCAGCAAAAACATTTTTGTTTTTTTGGAAATAAATTCAACCTTTTGGGGACTAGGCCTAAGTACCAAAACCCAACACCACCCCGTACCGTATATAACCAATGATGTCTGACACGAATCAGTCTGACTAATCTACACAAAGATCTTCGGTAATCACGACACAAATTGCCCTTCAGAAACAGCGCCATCTAGGAACGTTTAACACGTACGTTTCCTCTACACCGTGCTACCATAGTTTATCGTGGAAAAACAAGCTCTTTTTTGGGGGGAAAAAAAGGAATGAAAAAAAAAAGTAAGAGAGAAAAGGTTTTGAGGGAAAAAAACTACCCTCAGCGGGAGACGAGACGAGTGTGGAGATTTGGCGTCCCTAATAAGAAGGCAACGGGAGTTAGTGTAGCTTTTTCTACGCCATACCATATATATATACTGGCGTAGTTGTAGCGCTATCGCCTACTGTGGAAAATAAAAAAAAAATATTGTATATTCCCTTCCATCTCCGCTAAGTTCCATTCCCTCCGGTTTTTTTCCCTACAACAGAATTGCATTAATGCATTTCGTCTGTTTGAAGGCCAGAGATTTTTTTTTATTTCGTCTCCAGGAGCTCTCTCTCTCTCTCTCCCCATAATCGCGCCCTTCGAATTATATCTCCTGGTGACGTCGAAGTAGCGAGAGGTGGAAAAGCCATATCGTTTTGACAGGGCAACGCGGTTGGCTGGAGACCCAAGTGATATACCCTTGTACGTACGTAGGCAGTGACGTAAAAAGAGAGCTTGGACTGCTTGCTTGGTTCCGGATTTAACTCTTGAAGCCAGGGATTTCATCATTATTTGTTACGATGACTGATGAATTCGTGCTTGAGGATGTAACATTACACCATGCAGGGACGGAAATAAGCAAATTATTAAACTATGGGGGGATATTAGAAAGATTTCTTCCAAAATAGATTAAATTATTCCGAAGAGATATGTATAAGAAGCTATGGATAGTCTGCAGACAAACGTTGACCAGTCATTTGTGACGTGTGCAATTATTTAACCGCTATCTACAACAGACTGAAAAGCTTGTTGTAGTCTGATCTATTCAGTGATCATTAACTTAGTTCAAAACCTGCATGAGATACTCAGACAAATTACTGGCAATCTTGAGGGGCGGTTGGAGTTAAGAAACTGCGGAGGAAATTTCTCTAGCCCCTTTAGTGGCCACTGGTCAATAATATTAAAAAAAATATCATAGCATCTAATCTAACCATGCATTGTTTCGAACAATGTACAATATTTGTGGCCGAATCATCAATTACTATTATTAGGTTGTGTACTTGCGTTCAATTGTTCCGAGGAACAAAATTATAGCATTGAATCCACCCACACAATTGCTGAATTAAAATTGCCGGAGTTCTTACGAGTGGTACAGAGTCGTTTAGCTCGGTTTATCTAACTGAGGAGCAATAGTGATTTTCAGTTTTTCACTGAACTGAGGGTGTAGAATATTGCGTCTAAAACAGGAGTCAAAATAAACTCCGTTTTATAGATGGAAATGCAACATAAGCAGTTCAGTTCAGTTACGGGAGCTTCTATTGAAGTCCACCTCAAATAGCTGAAGTGTCGCGTTCAGCTAACAATAGTTGAACAGGCTTTCCCGACGTTGCACATAATGAACAGATTATATCCACAAACACGTGAATAACAAACAGCTCTAAATAATTAGTAAATGCCGAAATAAAACCATAAGTAGCGAAAAATATTATAATGATAAAACCACAATCCCTGGTAAACACATTTTTCCTCGTAAAATCACTTTAGCGATACCAGGCCTATAGAGTTTTGAAATTCAAATATCAGCACGATAAACTCGATATTTACAGTTTAGTCATCATAAACATATTTATATTTACAACGGAAATAAGCAATGCGTGGGAGGTAGTACTGTTAAAGCGTAATAAACAAAGCTTGAGAAAGATTGTTCGATATATTTTCTTATAGATCTTATCTGAAGAGCTTGGCGGCAATCAATAACAAAAGAGAGCGAGAGAGAGAAAGAGAAGGAGAGAGAGGGAGAGAGAGAAAGAGAAAGGTTTCTCAATTTTCCCATAAGCCAAAGCTGCCGTTTTATTTGGAAAATTTCGAGCCTTGTCGAAAAGGGGCAAAAATCGATATATCCCCAGCAGCAATTCCCTCTTAGCGAGAGAGAGCCAAGAGAGCGAGGCTTCCTCCTCTACGCCTATCTATCTATTCCTGTACATGGCCGAGTACTGTATTTGGCACGAGCGAGAGTTATAAGGCTGTGTCGCCTGAGGTTCGAGAAGAACCAAGAGCTGCATGCAGCAGCCTGAATCTAGCCTCGTCTGAATACTAGTGGGTCTAAAGACTGATGCCGGCGTATCACCCTCGTCCATGCCTCCTAGCCCCAGCAGCGTCTAAGTCCATAAATCCCCCATTTTGTCGACAACCAACGGCCCTAAAATCTAATAGATGTGTGCAGAAATAAAAGTTTTGAGGGAACCGGATATACGTTGGCTTTTGGCAATGCCATGGGCGTAATTGGATTGGGGTTTTTTCTTCCGAAACTGCATGCGGCTTCCATTGGTCTTGTTAATACTTATTAGTTTGGTCAAATAATATTACAGATACAAAAAGACTTTTAACAATGTCTAAAATACATTATTGTAAGAAGATTTTTTAATTAAAAAACAACCTTCCTTTTCTATTAGGAATAGCTTCATGAAATATCGATGTAAATCACATGAATTTAATTTTGGGAATTAAAGTATCTTAATTCTTAAGTCAGCAAAATGTCAAGTTTCGGCCCCGAATGATGCACTAACACAACTATATCGAAAATCAAAACGAATGGAATGATGTTGGAATCTAACTTTGGTTTTAACTTTAAAAGTAACTGAGGTTGACAGGCGCCCAAGTGTTATTCGTATACAATAACTTTCATACAACGCTGAATTTAAAGTGAAATAAAAAGCCTATTTGTCCCTTGAATCTCTACCGTCCATGCATGCACAATCGAATATGAAAGTTCGCAATCAACTTGTTTAAAGGGACTCCAAAGAAGACAGCGACGGGTATGGTAAAAAGTGTTTGAAATACGTCACAGACCCCACGTGACGCCAAGATCCAGAGACTCCGTATGGAGTGGGATAGGAGACCTATATAGTCGGTGTTTTCGTGAGATTGCAGCGCCATTTCCCTGAAGTGTTATAGTTAAGTTTCTTAATTTGAACCACGCCTCTCCTCGGTCACTGGTCTCTGACGTATTTCAAATCATTCTTACCCGCACCCACCTTTGTAATCCCTTTAGGTACATATTTTAAGGGTATAGGTCATTCATGGCACACTATACTAGCCGATAAACATTACAAGTAACCTATCCACAAGATGCGAAATGCAGCTTGCAATAACAATCGCAACCCACAATATAGCCCTGAAAACATTCTTTTAACCAACCACAACTTTCATTAAAGACTAGATTACCTTGGTCTCGTGAGCATTGTTAAAAGAATATAATAAAACTTCGTGATTTAAAGTCTAAATTATCCAATTCTATTAGATTATTAAAGATTGAATCATTCGAAAAAGAGATTTTTCAAATTCCCCATTACATTACTTTAGAACGGGATTTAGCTAGATTCATTGGGGGGATTTAATGGTATAAGGGGTTCTTGAGTAAGATAAGAGAGTAAAAGACCCATAGCCCAAGGCTTCATATTCGAAATTAAGACGATCGAGCAACGGTTTTTCATTTAGCGGTGACGGAAACGTGTTTGGGGTGCCAGAGCCAGCTTGTATTAACGAAAATGATTTTTAAATATAATTCATTCGAGAATATGAAGGAGGGAAACCGAATCGCTTCGAGGGATTGTTATAACTTTAAAAAAACGTTCAAGTGTCCACGACATGATTTTCCGTGAGGCTGAGAAGGTTTAAAGTATTATGAATTAATGTTGCTTAATTGCCTTTCAATATTATTTAACTATCACTTAAATTCATGCTTATAAATTTGTTGAAACGTTGTAATTAAGGATCGAGTCAAATATATCTCTATTGTTTCTAAGGGCTGACTTCGATAATTATTTGTTTTTA
This sequence comes from Phalangium opilio, assembly GCF_054372755.1. Classification (NCBI taxonomy): domain Eukaryota; kingdom Metazoa; phylum Arthropoda; class Arachnida; order Opiliones; family Phalangiidae; genus Phalangium; species Phalangium opilio. The sequence goes on from NW_028324151.1 coordinate 4,623,193, forward strand.
ATTGATAAGAATTATAGAAGTGGTCAAAGATTTTTGGAGATATCACAGGTCAGAACGCAAATATGTCATGAATATAAACAAATTATTGCATTTTTTTCTGAATTGTTCAAATCGAATTTTTAAAATGATGAACAAACACGTAAGCAATTGAATGTAAAAATATTTTGACGAAAGGGAATTTAAACTTGGAATTGCACCAGCATATTGATATTCTTCATTAAATTCCATATTTCAAGCATTTCAATCAAACTATAACAGTTCCAAGTGAATTTTCAAAACCAAAAAAAGGAAAGAAATTTCACTGATATTTCCGGGTTTTAAATAGAAATTTTCGTATAAATTTCCTGGAGTTTATATGGCTGTTACCCGCGGCGTCATTATTTTCACGTATATCAAACTATTTGAGGAGCAAACGTCGATAAAGCAACTATACGAACGCTTTTTTTCAGTACTCCTTATACAAATATTAATATTTCGAATTTAAAACTTGTTTTTATCAAAATAAAATATAACCTATGTGTGGCTTTGTATTAGGCCCTAGTGAATACATTTTTTCACGATGTAACAAACCATTTGCCGAGTGAAGGCCAAATATTGAAATTAAAGTTACTAACTTTGTTTTCAAATAAAGCATAGCTTAAAATACTCAGGAGTATACTGTAGCTATATTCAAATTAGTTGGCGAAGTTATGGTAGTTGGTGAAATTAGTTGTCGAGGTTATAACAGTTGATGAAATTAGTTGTCGAGGTTGTGACAGTTGGTGAAATTAGTTGACAAAGTTATGTCAGTTGGTGAAATTAGTTCTCGAGGTTGTGAAAGTTGGTGAAATTCAACATCGAGCTTACACGGTTTGGTCTAAAGGCGATTATAACGAATGGGGAAGTTCCCATTGTATCTAATAGCCTTTCGACCAACATGATTTACAAATATTGATAAATATATCCAGATCTAATTGAAAACTTGTTTTTATCAAAATAAAATAGAGCTTATGTTTCTCAGGCCAATGATAAATATATAAATTTATAAGCGCAACAAACGAAGTACATCTATTTTCCTGTACACCGTGCAGGTCCGGCCGAAGTCTCTCGGTCATCGTGGGGTAATATCAATTACATGTCATTGACACTTTAAACTAACCACAAAAAAGAAAGAAAAAAACTGGCTTTCTATATGCAAAGGGAGAAAAAGTTACGTAGGAAATAAAAAAAAAAGAAATTACGCAAGCTATGCTTGTACCGGCTCTGGTCTGCGCGCTCTCTTATGTAGGCCGCGACTTCTACGGTTTTCTAGAGAGATTTTTTCTTTACTTTATTAATATTTAAAAAGAAAAAAATGAATTGGCTAACGTTGCCTCAATGGCCTAAATGTTACAGACAAACGCGGAAAACTATAAGACATTTCCATTTATCTATGTTCAAACAAGAAACGTTTCCTCAAGGGATACTGACACTGACAGTATCTGTCAGTATACGTTTCATTAAAATTTTATAGTTGTAAGGATAAAACATAATCCTCTCGTGTAGCTAGCTAATGATATGGTGTATTAAATATGAAGTTATTACGTAGAAAGACAGGGTTTTTTGAAAGGTCTGTCAGAAATTAGGAGAGAGGGGGGTGTTCTTTGGACGTTTTTGAGTGGAAAATGTTCTATGGTATTTTACCCTAAGGGTCACCGTTTACAAGTTATGATTAGAGTATTTTAGGGATGGCCCCTTAATGAAATTATAATCGTGTTTCAGTTTCTTGGGTCATCCGTAAAATACTCCAAACATAACTTGAAAACAGTGGACCGAACACCAAGATGTCATAGATGTTACATTTTAGACTCGAAATCGTTCAAAGAACAAACCCTTAACTTATGACAGACCTTAAGAAAGGTGGAAGAAATTTACATCGTCGTGAGTTTCATTATCTTAATCTGGTCGGCATTCCCCAATATGGATAGACTTGCATTAAAAAGCTTTCTTAGCGAGCATCAAATACTTGTAAAACAAATCCCTCCTATCATAAAATAAACGCAATTTTCCCCCAAATATTTGCACCAAAATTCAACGGTTTTGAAGCAAAACTATCGGCGTTGAAAGATGCGATTAGTGAAGTTAAATGTCGATGGAAAACTATGACGTAGAAATCAACGTCACACAAAGACCTAGTTACTTCAGTAATCATTCCCATACTGTCAAATATTTGTTTACTTTTAAGGAGTTGGCTATATTAAGTTGTTTTTCTATTGCTTCAAGTATAAACTATGCAATTCCGCTATAACATTTCGAGTTTCGCGAATCAATCCATTTTTCAAGGCATTAACTGACCTTAATCTTTCGTTTTTTGCTATTTATTTATTTATTTACTTATTTCATAACGTTTTAGACGGCCACAATTTTCGAGGGGCCAATAACTCATCGTAATGATGTACATTTGACCGTATACAAATACTAGGCTACAAACAAAAGAGAGAGAGTGGAAATACGGGAAGTTATTTGCTAAACGCGATAAGATTAAAACCCCCGGCGCTGTACAGAGCGTTAAGCCTAATCACATGATAAACGATACTTCGCTAATGACGTTGTACACTCTTATACCTCCTTCAAATCAAGGATAAATAAAATATTCGAATCGTACTGTGTTTCAGATAATAACAATAAAAGAAATACCCCTGCCACTCGTGACTCAAACATGTAAAATGTTTGACAAAAGGGCAAAGGCTTAAGTTTATAGTTTTCATATAGCGAAATCACAGACAAATCTAATTGTTCTAATTTATCAACGATTCATTTGAATCGTTTCACGAGTCTGCGTAAAATAAAACGAAATAATGGCTCACCAATGAAGATTACGTTTCCTAAGCCTTGGTCGAGTACAGGATCTTTCATAACGCTGTATTTAAAGGTGGAATTCATAAACGTCGGACGCAAAGCAATTTAGTACAGGCGAAGGCAGGGCGTCGTGCGCAAAAGAGTTCCACAAAAATCTAGTTGTCTGGTTAAAAATGGATAATTTAACACGAAAAAAATTTAAAGACCATTTCTGCATGCCGGTTGCCGAATTACGGAGGTATATGTTACGATGTGGCCAACTATAGCCTACTCGATCACGCGCATCACGACGCGAGCTGCTCGCGCTGTAGCGCCAACTTAACTTAAAACGCGCCAAAAATCAGAAAACGTTGAGACGTAATTGGCTGAAAAATGTCTACACGTGACTGAATACCCGTTACGACGGTTTTAAACGCTTAGCAACATCAGAAAAATGTTATAGAACTTCAAATTGGGGCCCGAAATAATTGTCTAGAAATAAAATATCGTTCTGACGTTTCTTATGTATGTTTTGTCCTTCCGATGACAAATAAAAGTTGAAAAACAATGAAAGAAATAGAGAGCAAAAATGGCTTCCCCTTAAATATTACTCCGAAGTACTCCGGACAAGTCACGAAGGCGTACGTTGGGGTTTCCTCTGTCTGGGGAATATTAATTTTGGTTTCGTTGGTCCTGCTTCACGCGAAACATAATAACGTTGGGTATAGTATTTGACATCCAGCGATATTTGCCTAATTATCTGTGTAGTGTAGGCACTAACAGACAGACCCCAGAGGTATGAAATATTTCTTAGAATCGAAACAATGGCTACTTGGTTGCCGAGAGTTCTTGTGGAAAAATGTGGAGCTCTACTCTACTGCAGAGTCTGTACCCCGGGCCTGCTCCCCCTATGGCACCTATAGGAACCCCACGCCACATCACGTGAGTCCCGTGATGGAATTTCCTGCACGGGACCCCAAAGAGGACGCCAAGCCATATCCCGTAAAAAGTTTTATATTGAGATAGAGAGAGAGGGAAAACTTGGCGGCCGAAAAACTAAACTGAGAATCCGCCATTGCTCGCTGGGCGCCCATTTGCTAGCTCCCTCCTCGCAAAAGCGATCCGGGTAACTAAGCACGTGATCGTATCTAACCATTGGGCGTGCAGGAGAGAAGCCGACGCGCGACGACCTCCCCGAGTGCTGTGCCGTTCCCCCCGTAGAACGCTAGCTTGCAGGGCTCTGGAAAAGGGGGGAGCAACTCTAGAGAGAGAGAGAGCTCGGAGGCGATCCACAACCACGGTTATCCAAGCGGCGATATACGGCTAGCAACGGTGAGAGAGACGGATCCCCATCGAACTCGGCAGCAGCCAAGCCAAAGCTACAGGAAAAGCGAGAGAGCGCCGCCGATCCAACCAAGGGCCAAGGCCTGTTTCCAGTCGAGAAATTTGAAAAAGGGCTTCCAGATTTTGCTCGTCACACCTTTAATTTTGGTGCCTGGAGGTCAACTCAAGGTGAGTTTGAATCTTTGAAACCCCCTCTATCTGTCTGTGATCGTGGACGGGGTCAAGGGGTCTCTGGTTTTGCACCAGGCCCGATTTTTCGCGAGGGTAGGTCGAGCAACGGGCGTTCTTCCATTAGAGAAAAGACAACATGGCGGGCTTCGGAGCTGCAAGAGAGAGAGAATTCCAACGCCGCGGCACCTCAAAAATAAGCTCTCTTTCGTCCAAGACGGCGCCTTTAGGGACCCTACAACCTTTACTCCGGGTGCTCAAAGTCTCCCTGATTAAGCACCCACCGTCGTCCAGGCCCTAACTACCCAGGGGTCACCTCAGAGCGCGTTTAATCCAGGGGTTAAATTAGGCCGGCGAATAGGGCTTTTCAGCTAGCCTGGCGCTGTTTCGTTGCCTGTCGTAAAATGCACGACGTGGCGCGCGTTCGCGGCGTTGGGACTCGGCTCGCTGTCCAAAGGGTTTTGGGTTCATAACTCCTAAACCCTTAAGGTCAAGGAGTTGAAACTTGGGGAGGGGATGGGCCAAATGGTCTCCTAAAAGGGGTCCACGTCGCTGGAACGTAACTTAAAGGTAAGTGGCATTTTTAGCCAATTAAGCCAAGAGCGGGTAGGTTTCCCCGATAGTGGCGAAACGCTACGGGAGAAATGGTCTACCTTCTCCATCGATTACCGTTTAACCCCTGACATTTGGGGGTTAAGTCGGTTTATGACTGTATAGTCTACAATGTTTAGATTACGTCACAAAAAACCACGAATCGCTAGAGATAAGCGGTGAATCGCTAGGAACTTAGTTTGGGGGAGGTACTGAGTCGTATGCAGATGAAAATGTCGTGCCTGCTGCGGCGGCATCTCGGCCCTCGGTTCTTGTAGAACTACGCTGTAGCGCAGGAGCGAGAGCACCTCGCTCGCTTTCGCGTTTGCCTAGCTGATGCTGCCTGCTACTAAATCGCTAGGACGTTTCTTCCTAGCCGCCATGGCGCGGAAGGTTATCGCTTTTTTATTTTTTTATTATTTTTCCAAGAGAGATTTTTCTCGACGCGTCGTCTCCTCCATATTAGTTTTTTTTTTTTTCGAAGTCGATGCCGATTTCGGAATAGACATCTATGATGATGATTAAGTATAGGCGCTAACTTACGCGTTACCAATTCAGTATAATACAACAGCGAGATATAAGTATTAATTGACCTAACAGGCGTCTTGGGTCCAAAGAATCGTGTGGATTTTGGGGATTTAAACATAGGCTCCTTGGAGCGTTAATATTTCTCAAAAGCGTGTAATAGACCATTGTGGTCTCCATGCACCTATGCTTTAGTAAACTCGAAGCCATTGAGCGGGGAGTTAACTAGTTGAAGGCCCTGGACAATAATACACGTCATTGCATGGGACCTCAAAATAAAAACCCTTAAATATCGGGCCCTGATTATCAGCCTTTAATTTTAAGCCAAGGCCTGTAGAAGGGCCTTATTTTGGTCGATGTTTTGTAAAACATTTACGGGCTTGTTCTATTAACGATAAATTTAAAAGGCCCCGAGCATTATCCATTTAATTTAACCGAGGGACTGCAGAAGGGCCTTATTTTGGTCATGTTTTGCGGACCCTTAACAGGCTTTTTCTATAAAGGCCCTGAGCCCCAGCCATTTAATTTAAGCCAAGGCCTGTAGACGTGCTTTATTTTGGTCACGTTTTGCAGAGCATTTACGGACTTGTTCTAAATAAACGATAAATTCAAAAAGACATCTCCGCCTAAATACTTCTTATTGTGAAATAAGTAACTATAAGATATTCTATGCGAAAAGTAAACTTTCTTGTGACAAAAAAAAAGGATATCAACTCCGCGAAATAAGATTCTCGAGTGCCTTTTGAAGAGGCCGCGGAATGATAAGCAGACGACGTTATTGGGCTCTTCGGGGCAATCCCCATATGACCAAAAGAATTCCACGGTCTTTACAAAAAAGAGTAAATAAAAATGCAATAAAATTTAAATTTTCCATTTCTTTAAATCCATTTCTAAAAATATTTTCACGATAATCGGCGGTTAAGTGTTGCTTTTTATAATACTTTCGCAATAACGTTCCGGAAGTTGAAATCTCTTAAAAGTATTTCTAGAACTTGGACACAAATCGAAACAATACCGGAAACTTCGAATGCATGCAGCAACATCCGCCGAAAAATAAAAAATAACCATTACTAATCAAGATATAATAAGCCATATCCTAAACATTGCCTCGAAATTCTACTTATACAGCCACTCCCCTTAAATTATTCAATTTAGTACGCTTATACGAAACGAGTTCAAACAACTCTCTAACTACTAAACAAGCTCACTGTAAAATTAAATAAATTGTATTTAATTTAATTTATGAGTGTACTCCATCATTCTGGCAGTTGTCTCTCGACGTAAAAATTTACCGTTCAGATAGATAGATAGATAGATGCTTATGTAATATTCATTTTTGGGTATCAGGAGACAACTTAATACAGATAGGTTGAGAAATTGACCGCAAAAACGTGTAGGCTGCTGTGTAGCGCGGCTACCCTTTGATGTTCCGAATTTCAGTTTTTTTCCGTTCAATCGAAATTTAAACAACTTATGGCCTACTTATTATTAGCCTAGAATAATTTGAAAATTAAAATCGAATTAAGAACCACGTGCCATTTTTTTCTCGCGCCAAATTTGAAAGATCTTATACGTATTCAAGTTAAAAACCTTAGCGGGCAGTCGCCAATAGCGCCTAGACTTGTACAAATTGTACTTGAGTAAAGGCCCATTGAGACAAAAGTAAAATATTACGTTACCGTGGGTCTCCTCGTTAATTTCATTTCAGTCGCGTCTGTAGTCTGTACCTTCATTTCACTGTTCAGACGTAAAAGCAGACGACTCAAAGCAAGTCGCATATATGGCGATTTCTGAACCAAGACCTTTTGAATACTAAAATAGCCGAACATACAAAATGATTTGAAAAATACCGCGCCACGAATTCTAAAACTTCTTTTATATCGTCTGCTAATGCGTAGCTCACTCGATCATGCGTCAGTAGGCGTGATCGAGTCTGCTATCTCTAAGAAAAGGCGCTAACGAAGGGGTGCACTATCTCGACACCCAATCGAATCTTTTGCTTAGTTGTCACGTGTCTAATTCAGGGTGCAAAGCGACTTCACCGACATGAACGTAAGATAGTCTGAATGGACCTGAACACCAACACGTTATAGGAGAAGTATCACTATAGACTAGTCACTATAGCAAAGTTTACAATCCTGTATCATGAATTCTTTAAAACTATATAATAATTACTTTCAAAATTCAGTTGTAGAACTTTAGAAATAGGCACAATTCAACGTTTGAAATGTTGTCAACGGAGTTATATAAGTAGACCGCGAGTCCGCGACTGTTACAAAACCAGATTTTCCTCGAGCAGAGCTGGTCTGTTACACACACCTTTATACAATTGAACTTGATTATAGAGTTCAACCAAGCATATTCTGTCAAACTACTTGTATACTATAATCTTTACCGACACGAGACGCAAACTAAAGTTTTGAAGTTTAAGATTAATTGCTCTGTCACTATATACTAAACTTGAAAAGAAGTATACCTAGTTCTTTACAGACATACTTTGTTGAATATAAGAAGTTAATAAAACCAAGAATTCATACACGTTATCCTAAGAATATGTAGAGACTTATAAGTTTCTAAACCCTAGCTGCATCTCAGCTCCTCAATCTGGTCATGTTTCATATTTAATATTTAGTAATTGAACTATTTTTTTGTTGTTACAAATTTGCAAGTCCTCTAGAATAAGGACCTATGGTGTCTTGAGTAATTAAACTATATCCCAGGGACCAGTAATAAAGTGGCCCAACGGAATTAATATACTGGTTTTTGACTTGGTAGACTTGTCCTATTTCGAAGCCCGAAAGTCCTCTAGAATATGGACCCATGGTGTCTTGAGTAATTAAACTATATCCCAAGGACCAGTAATAAAGTGGCCCAACGGAATTAATATACTGGTTTTTGACTTGGTAGACTTGTCCTATTTCGAAGCCCTAAAGTCCTCTAGAATATGGGCCCATGTGGTGTTTTGAGTAATTAAACTATAGCCCAAGGACCAGTAAGTGTCCCTTACTCTATGTATTTAAGTTAAAATTATTAAAGTAGTTATTTGGTCCAGTAATAAAGTGGTCCCAACGGAATTAATAAACTGGTAGACTTGTCTTATTTCGAAGCCTGACTGTTACAACAAACATAAGCGGTCGAATTTTTCCTACAAAGCACATACCCGAAGGTATGGTACAATTTCTTATAAGTAATGCGACCATATTCTTAGTAATGTTAATGAATCCTTGATCATAATACAAATGTCCAGCTATAGTTAAAGGTTGCCGGGAGGCATGGCTTTATTATTAGTAGGTATTTTGTTGTTAGTATATAAAAGGTAAAGGATGGCGGCGGTACCGGTACAAGCCAAAAAAGAGGCAGGTAATTCGGGACACGCGCGCTCATTATTAAACGCGCGAGTCCATTTTTCAACCGCGGCTCTTTTTGACATTTTGGAGTCAGCCCGGTAATCGATCTACTTCACGATCATACATTTTCGATTTCTAGTGGCAGTGGCTGGCAGCGTCGGCGCGCGCGTACATATTCAAACAAGGGATACTAAAATGTCACTGTAACGAGTAGCACTGGAAATATTCCTCACAATGATAGAGAGATACTTATGATATCATATTTACTTATGATTTTCTTCTCAAATTTGAATTATGTTTACCCGATTGTTGGGGTAGTTTTTCCCGATGAACATCCCCCTTAATTATCAGAAACACCCTGTATAATGCACCACGTGATTACAGGGCCTGAAATAAGAAAAACATTCTTATAGGACATGTGTTCAGTGACCTCCTGTTTGGCTGAAAAATTTATAGGACATTGTCCACTGACTGGAGTGTGCAAAAATAGTGTCGCATCTCCATAGTCAAGCTATCAAGACTTGGGAAAATTGATAGTTTTCACACATGGAGGATTCATACCATTCACACCAGGAGGCCAAGCTACCTGGAGGACAAAAGCAGACCAGTTTTTGTCCTCCATGTAGCGCGCCCCTGGTGTAAATGGTATGAATCCTCCATGTGTGAACACTATCTATTGGTCAAACTGTCTAGTGACCCCTTAGTTTTTGAAAAAATTATGAGATATTTTAAAATTTTATTGGACAATGTCCAGTGTCCTGTCCCGTGCTTATTTCCGGCCCTGCCCGTGAAATCACCATTGAAATAAAATAATATCGAAACACTGTAAGGAATTGGTCATGCTTTGAAAGCATATTTATATTTTTTTTCAACTTTAAAAGCGATCTTACGATACTTTTAAGTATTTCTTTAATAATATCTGCGCGAATATAAATTGGATACGTGACACATTTCTTTAATCATTTTACTTAAGTTTTTTCTTATTTCTTTTCTGCATAGCTGAGCCCTTCCAGTTAAAGAACACCCAGGGTTTAAGAAAAACTTGTACATTGCTAACGTCAACCCAATATCGACTTCTTATCTATATAGCTAGCTTGCTAGGTATATAACTTTGTATCTTCGCATGCATAGTTTTATATTTTTTGCGGGCAAAACAGTCGATATTGCATGGTACACTGGCAAAGTCGCTTCGTACTTTTTCAAACTAATGCCCCGAAGAAATATCGGTATTATGTTTTGATAGCGACAGACATGAATGAAAACTAGAAAGTGAGTTAGGCTAGATCCCTTTCAAGTTCTTTTTTTAAAATGAAGAAATTACATTTGCCTTTTTTGGGAGACATCGTGTTTTAACATGACGTAAACTCGATCGTAAGAGCAGAATTATGTAATACTTCTCTTCGATAGAAGTGTAACTACCACAAAGTGGGCGGGGTAATTGTAACATGATTCTTCCCAACATCAGAATTAACATTTATATTATAGCAAGGTTATACCAAACCGAATCACATACGCCATGTAAATAGTTCCCTCATCATTACTTCCTCTATTAGTGCTGCTTAACTGTTTGCCAAGGCGCATGCATGCGCTTGTGTGTTAATTTTTGTCCCATCCACACGTCAAGACAATCAAGGTTTGTGCCTGGTTGATTTCTGACTTGGGATTTAGTAAATACCAAACAGTTAAGGAATTCACCCTAGCACGGTGCCATGAGCATCTGAAGTTTGATGAGCAATAGAGCAAACAAAAAGGAATCATGTTATATAACTAAAGTATTAAGAGGATACAAAGTGTCACGCTTCTTCTATTATAACCTTCTGGTAATAGTAACTACAGAGTTTTCAGAAATTCTGGACAAACCACAGATTGTGTGTAGTTTTGGAGATTTTGAAGATGTTAGGGAAAATACTATGGATTTCGTAGTCACGGGCGCTATAGTATAGAGAGCTTTCATTTGGAGGAGGAGCTGAGCCTCGTGACGTAATTTACGCTGCCATATTGGTGGGTTTAAAGCAGGAATGAAGCTAAGACCACCCAATATGGTGGTCACCAGAACAGCGGTAAGACTTGGGAGGTTGTGACGTACTACTATACCATCTGAAATCTCTCTTTATACTCGTTTGTATATCGAGTAACTCGATTAAGTATCGATTTTTTTATAACAACAACCCTACACACGTAAGATCTTTCAAGTTTTGCTCGAGAAAAATGACTTTACAATTTTGCAAAGCTTAAATTTTATAAATCTTGTCAAATTTAGCGTAAAAAGAATTCATAGATACAACTTTATAAATTCAAGGTGCGAATTTAAAATTAATAATGAAAAGCCGGAAGAGAAGTTGAGAATCGAGAAATCAATAGATCAAACTGTATATACGGGGGGATTACGAAAATACAGGGGAGGCAGCAAAACGGCTTGTCATTGTTGATGAAAGGTTAAAAATATTGCAAGCGGCCAACACGTATGTGCGCTAAACCTAATCTCATCCATAATAAGGAGAGAGAGAGAGGACTCGCCAAAATAGACTCAAAACAGAAGTGAATTAACTCGACGTATTCATAATTAAAACCAATTTTTTTCTTTCTTCAATGACTCCGTCGTCAATCAGTAATCGAAGGGTTAATTATATACGTTAAGATTTTATGTACACATTGATTACGGATCATCTGTTATAATTGAAAGGAATCGTTTTAAAGACTGCCAATGTACAGGGTGTTTTTGATAAGTCTGCAGCCATAAATTAAGGGGGATGTTCTTTGGGAAATCAATAAATTTAGAGTCAAAAATGTAATAACTTCTATCTATCTATCTCCATTTTGCCACAAGGGACACTGTTTTCGAGTTATGATTTGATTTAGGTGTTTTAGGGGTGACCCCTTAATTAAATTAGTAATCATTGTCTTAATCAGTTTCTTAATTAAATTTAAGGGGGTCATCCGTAAAATACTTTGACCAATCTTAACTCGAAAACAGTGTCCCTTGTGGTAAACAAAATGGAGATAGATTGAAGTTACATTTACGACTAAAAAATGGATTTCCCAAAAAACATAAATCTCCCTTAATTTATTTATCAGACTTATCAGAACCACCCTTATGAGATGTTGCCAGCTAGTCATTTGCAAGTAAAATTCAATACATCCTTGTTACTTTGGATTAGTTTATTTCTGTTTGAGAACCCAAGATAGCTAGCTATAGAGCCGCTGCACCATAGATTTAGCCGGCTTGTATCCTAAAGAGAGATCCGAGTGTGTATGTCTGTCTATGTGTTTGAGAGTTATGTTTTTTTATTTTTTCTTTCTTGGGTACTGGGTAGGAGATATTTGGTGTGGTTGACTCCGGAGTCTTTTGGCTGGCTCTCCATGAAGAGACCGAGCACTGCGCCGTCTCAAGGCAGGCGTGAAAACGTGACCGCCGACGAACTTTTATTTCGTTTTTTACCAAATATTCCCATTCCCAAAAAAAATCTTCCACAAGTCGAACCCACTCCCTCCCATCTCTCATGTCTCGGATATAAAATAGAAGTTACAGAAAATTTCGACTGTACGTTTATATAAAACCGTTACCTTATAGGAACTTGCAACGTTACCTTTAAGATAAGCTACGGAATATCGTGGTCTAAAATACTCGGTCATATCCTTTGAAAGGCATAAGTCATATTTATAAGATTGATTAGGGTTTTTGGTTTTTATGAGAATGTAATTGCAGAAATGGTTTGACTTGAAAACCAGTAGCAACTAGTAGCGCCGGGCTAATCACTCTTTTTAAGATTACACGGGTAACGTGTAATCATGTTAGCTTTTAAAGATTAAGTAATTTCGCATAATTACCTAAATTGCTTGTATAATCGTGTACACCTGCTTCTGAACAAATTGATTAACGGTACGTTCGAATACCATGCTCTATACTGTGTACAGTAAATTAGACTTCAAAATAGGCCAAATTTTCATGATTAAATGCTAAGATCTTAGTGTTTTTCGCAATTTGCATTTCAAATATTTACATCTTGGCAGATCAAAACTGCTTATTCAATATATAAGAATAATTAACAGGCATAATCACTCTCTAATCACACTGTTATACTGTATACAGTCAATTAGACCATAATAGGCCAAATTTTTCATGATTAAATGCCTTATCTTATAGTGTTTTTCGCAATTTTCATTTCAAATATTGAAATCTTTGTTTTTGCAAGGTAAGGTAGCCAAAATAGCAAATCAAAGCTGATTATTCAATATATATGGAGGATTAACTCCGAGGGGTCGGACGTTTAGGAAAAAGTGTACGGGATTTCGAAATCCAATTTGATTTAGTCGGATTTCATCGGATTTCATTTGATTTCATCGGATTTCGTTTGATTTCGTCGGATTTTGTTTGATTTCAGTATTCGATAAAATCCAATGGATTTCATCGAATTTTGAGTTTTTTCCGTGATTCCGTTGGATTTTGCTATTTTTACCGTGATTTCGACTGATTTTGCGATATCTCCCTTGATTTCGTTGGATTTTGAGGTTTTTCGCGTGATTTCCTCGGATTTTGAGATTTTTCCCCGTAATTTCGTCGGATTTTGTGATTTCTTTTGATTTTGGATTTCGTGAATTTTGTAATGGATTTCATGATTTATTTACTGATTTTGCTTCTGATTTTGTGATTTCGCTTCTGATTTCGTGATTTCGCTTCTGATTTCGTGATTTCTTTGTTGATTTTGTGATTATTTTTACTGATTTTATGATTTCTTTACTGATTTTGTGATTTCGTTGCTGATTTCGGATTTTTTGTTTGATTTCGAAATCAGCATTGATTTCGGATTTTTTAAATTGGATTTCACGGGTAGCGTACGGGATTTCATGAATGACCGACCCCTCGATTAACTCTCATCATAATCACCCCTAATCACAACGATTCAAATATAACCAACTGTAGCCACGCTTGTTTTTCGTGTACCGAGGCTTCACAAACAAACAAACAGACACACATACATATCAGTATCGCATAACCTAGTGTGGTTGGTTATAACATAACCAAGCGTAGCTAAAAAATATGCCCAGAAGCGTATTATATTCTCAATCATTTCATCCTCACTTTAAGGTGTCTTCATTAAGTCGGGACAGGGACATAGTCATTTTAAATGAAAGATTAATTAAATAAGTTAAGGGAATTAAACCATGTACAATATCGCAACAATTAATTCAACCATGCGCAACAATTACAATTGGGATTTGATTGACGTTTGAATGAGAGAAAACATTTTTCTATATAGGGATAACTCTCTAGTCGAGATTCAAACAAAGTTTCACTCGCGAACGGTTCGTTGACTTACTTAATTCTAAACGAATTTATACGAAAATTGAAGAGAGATCGCGGCAAAAACTGTCGCGTTTAAGTATTTGTCTTCTTACTTATAGCAGCTGCAGTTTTTTTTTCAAAAAAGCTAAGCGATATTCCATTATTCCAAAACCTTATAATATTCAAAACGTCTATATAAGAGTTTTCGAACAACACAGATGTCTTTTTTGAACAGTAAGAGACGGCCAATTATATTTATATAGGCTATTTTAATATACGAAAGAATGGCGCGTGCGCTCTAAGACTTCTTCACTAAATAAGTAAAGTATGGAGCGTGCGTTGAAATAAAATGACGAAACCTTGTTAAGGGCTAATTTAGTTCAGCTTGTACTTTTTACCAAAAACGTCTATCCTTTAGTATCATCCCACACGTTGGGAAAACCAAAAAAAAAAATAAAGTAAAATTTGCATAATTTTAAAAGCATTTTATAATAAAATACGATATCATCGGTAATATAATATCCAAATAGTTTTAGGAAAGAAAATTAGGCAATTTAATTTTTTTAAATAAAGAACAATGCTTTTTTAAAAAGATATTTCAAGTTTATTCGCGGTTTAATTAGGAATTAAGTTGAAACTCAAGGAAATTCATTAAAATTGCAATTACCCTGCCTTCCACTTAATTAAAACAATCCACCCAAACGTATGTATTTTAAATTATGATGGAAACTATATAGGAGGTTTATAGCATTGTTTATGGACGGGCAGGTAATTTTATAGTGGCCACGAAATACCTTATATTTTTTTTTAATATAATTTAAAGCCTTTAAGCTAAGCGGGTACTGAATTTTAATGGATAGCGCACGCCATGGCGTACAAACACACATAAGAGCGCCATTGTTTAATAAATTTGTAATATACGTGTACGTACCCCTATCTACATATCTATCTATACACGTGTTTTCTAATAATTCTTTTGAGGCCTCGATATCCGTAGAACACGAGTTCATTTAAAAATTGTTTGCATGCATGCACGGTTTATTACACAATTTGTAAGCGAGTTTTCAATACGTAATAATGATGTTTGAACAAGGTTTTGATATATATATAAAGGTAAACAATGTAAGAACCGTTCTACAAACCATAATCATGATGGCGTATGTTATGTTTCAGACCCAATTGAGAAATTAAGAAATAATAATAATAATGAAAAATTTAATGACGATCGAGTCTCGTGATGATATTGACGTATACGTAGGTTTATTTTAAAGGATTTGTAATTAAGGACCGAATCGATTAATTAGGGAATTAACTCGATGTTAGTTTTAAAATAATAAAGATTGACAGTATATTTAAAATGATCGTAAAACATTTGACAGCATAACGTATAAAATTAATGAAATAACGTCAGTTCTTTGACATTAATTGGAAAATGTTGAAAATAAGTTAATTCTGCAGTTTCATATTTGGAAAACTCGTGTTGTTAAACGATATATAGTGTTCGAATATTAGAAGTTTGGGAATAAGTTGGAAATAATTATGAATTTTGGCATTACTGAAACGTTAATAAAGTTGGAAGAGACCAACACCTATTTGTATGGAAATTGCCGTACCGCTGACGAAAGAAATAAGTATGGTAAATTTCAGACCAATTGGTGAAACTGGGAGAAAGTAAAATTATAATTTGGAGTTACTCAAAGGATAAAGTTGGAAGAGACCAACACTTATTTCTCTGGGAATCGCAGTACCGCGGACGAAAAAAATAAGTATGGTAAATTGCTAGACCAGTGAAACTTCGAGAGAGTAAAATTATAATTTGGTGTTACTGAAACGAAACAATAAAGTTGGAAGAGACCAACACTTATTTATTTGTCTGGAAATCGCGGTACCGCGGCGAAAGAAATCCAGTAGTATACAAAAGAGTCTTTCGCGCCAGTGACACCCTGTTGACACCTGACACCCTGTTGACACCTGACACCCTGTTGACGCCTGACACCCTGTTGACGCCTGACACCCCGTTGACGCCTGACACCCTCTTGGCACCTGACACCCAAATTGGCGCCTGACACCAAGATGGCGTCCTCACGCCAGATGGTACTGTTGGTACAGTTGGCGACTGACACCGAATTGGCGCCTGACACCAAGATGGCGTCCTCACGCCAGATGGTACTGTTGGTACAGTTGGCGCCTGACACCGAATTGGCGCCTGACACCAAGATGGCGTCCTCACGCCAGATTTTTTGGCGGGGAAAACCAGGGGAAAGCTTGACACCATGTTGACTTTGTGAATGGCGTGGAAATTTTCAATTTCGGCGTGGAAAACCAGGGGAAAGCTTGACACCAAGTTGGCGCCGTTGCCGCTGTTGACGCCGTTATCACTGAAGTCGCTTCAATCTCCCCTTTGACGCCAGATATTCAATGCGCGCCTTATCCTTATTGACTTTGATAAGGGAAAACATATGTTAGGCTTAAGACTAAGCGCCATATTTCCACAACTTCTCCTGAAACTAGAATTCAATTATGGCGCCAGATATTTGTGGGCGCCTTATTGACTTTGACAATGTGGCGGGGAAATACGTATGGAAAAATACGCGACCAATGGGGGTAAATAAGTGTGGGGAATTTTTCGTTTTCAATGGCGTCTTCTTATTTTCAAATCAATACGTTACACTTATCTGTCTAAAAATATCTAGGTATATTGGCTCGAATTTCTTAAATACGGCGCTGGAACCGTTATCTTAAATAGTATCCCTACACCTGCTTCAAATAGCGTATCATTAACGTAAGCCAAAACAGAGACGTACAATACAATGTGTTTGACCTAAAATATATTATTGGAATACACTATGTTAGGCTTAACATTTTTAACGAAGTAGGCGGGGAATATGAACGGAAAAAAGAGTGTTCGGTTTTCGGATACGACGGTGTACGTGATTCCTCAAGAGGACAGGGTGAACCATGAATTTCGTAACCTGCAATGGTTTAGAATGCAATTAAAGTGTAAATACGAATACATATTATCCCCGATATTGGAGTTGAAAATTGAACTTTTCGCTAACCCTTGTCTTACACGCGACTCGAGGCTTTCTACGTCACGTTAACTTTCGACAACGTGGTGGGAGGGGGAAATTATATATGTTAGGCTTAGAGATTAAGTGTCATATCGTCGTTCGTCAACGTGTTTGAGGATACCATGGTAAATACCCGGGTTCAGAGCGTCACGGTAAATTCCCGTTACGTCGTTGATTGAGAAAATACACCCATCATATCTTGGGTTATCGTCTCGCGATAAGATCCTATAAAAGACGCGGTAGTTTAAAAGATAAGTCATTTTACGACTCTTCAAGCTTTTCACCCCAGCTAACGATATCCACGTGTCATCACTTAGAAATGGACTCAGTTAAATTGTAAGTATGTTCTTAACAATATAGTTAACCCTTGCATGTCCATTTGTATCCAGACTTATAATTAGAGTATTCGGTTAATTTTTTCTCCATCAGGGACGGATCAAAAGCGTTCTCCGAAACTGACAATACGCCGGACACGCCTTCCTGTCCTATCTGCTGTAGTGAGGATGGTAGAATGAATTCACCCATTACTTTAGAAGCCGCCGTTAGACGAAACAACTTAAGACGAATTGAAAAATTTGGTGCTATCGGATGGGATAAAGATTACGGAAAATCCGAAAGGACTGCAGATCCCGAAACGGGGGATTTACTAATAAACCCCATACCGAATGAAGTCTATAATGTAGACGATGGTGAAGGTTATATATGGCAATACGTTAATGGCCCTAATATAAATTTTGGTTTGAAACACTTAGCGATGTACAGATTACTAACTTCTACAGTACAATTACCCGCAGGGTCATTAATTGACATGTATGCTAGACAGTTTCCATGTATCATAAATAAGAAGACCCATCAATTCAAATTGGAAGAATTTGCGGGAGATACTATCCTCGAATTTCCCGTACACCTCACACCACACAAAATGTACGGAATGCCAAACCCAAATATTTGCCATTTAGGGAGTTGTCACCCCCGCAATGAGGGGGAATGTAAATTTCGCACCTTTTATTACGGTGGATACGAATTTCATTGTCCATATCAGTACTTGAGAGTTCTGAACTTAGCTCTTCATATGTGTATGTTTATGGTATACAAAACTAACAAAACCGTAAGGAAAAATTATAGTGATGAAAACGACCTAGCTACGCATTATATATTCAAGGCCCTGCAGATTTGCAGGTTAGCCAAGTGTCTGTGTGATAACACTCACAGTTTAATGTTTCACGAAGTTCATTATCACATGAGATCCAATGACGCGAATAATTATTTCGCGAATAAGTATTTCGCAGACTTTCTTTAACTATGATTACCCCCGATCGGTTAAGCGAGGGAGTATAGTGTTTCAATAAAACGTGTTTGAAAATGCTGTGAAATTAATAGTTTAAACGATGTTAAAGCGCGAATAATAATTTCGCGAATAAGTATTTCGCAGACTTTCTTTAATTAATAAAACGTTTGTAAGTTCGACATTTTGTAGGCGAAGCATAGTGTTAAATGCTAAATAATATTTGTAGAATCTCGAATAAAAAGAAAATGGTTGAATGATATGGGTTTCTAATTATTTTACGTAGGTTTAATATAATTAATATTTTAAGCCCATTTTAAAACCTTAAATTTTGGCCATTTATTTAATTTTCAGCATTAATTCACATATCAAACGATATATATCAATAATAAGTACATCTGACATCACTAAAATACAATGAAACCCGGGAGTATTATTCACACGTACCCATCTCACGGTCCATGAAATCTTGTACATCACGGTATTCTTGGCTTGTTAAATCATCCATCTCGTCGGAATCTGGGAAATGCTCAAGCATGTGGATGTTCAAAACATCAAGGTCGTCAAACCATTTATCGCAGATGTAACAAGAAACTTTCGGAGGCGGTGTGTCAGGCAGCGTGATGACATCTGGTTGGTCATACTCTTTAATCGCAGCGACACACTCAAATCGATCCATGAGATCATGTAGGGTCTGATTTTCCTGGTCTGTTAAGTCATCGAGGGTAAGGATGCAGGAATGCGACGAGGTAGGAGGGTTGTCACCGGCAGGACGGAAAGAATCAGGAACAAAGGGGTATGCAACCCCAGACGTCACCTTAGACCCCTCAAGTCCATCCCCTTGGGCTGAAAGGACATTTCTATGGTCGGGTATACAAATAAACGGAAATATAGATTAGAATGGTGGAATGTTATTACATCATACAATTACACCTTAACTAAATATACCATCACTTACTGTACGTACTTGAAAATTATTAACTTATTCGCTATTTCACAGAGTAGCCCGTCTAAAATAACGAAGTTCCTCACACTAACCCCAATCAAACCCCACATCCAATAACCCCTCATGAAATTCTACACACTAAAAACCATACCCATAAATTACTAATAAATTATTAAGTGAATTCTCTAAATATAAGTGTAAAGGGATGGGTATACATTGTTAAGAGTATACTTACAATTTAACTGAGTCCATTTCTTTGGGTTAACACGTGAATTTCGTTAGTCGAGGTAGAAAGTTTGAAGAGTCGTAAATGACTTCTTCCTTTGACCTACCACGTCTTATAAACCATCCGTTTTATCTTAGGTTTCAATTATAATCGAATAAATGCACGTGGGGAGAGGGATTGATTTATTCGCAATATTTGTTGTGTTTCGGAAATAAGATTTACATCTTGCGAAAAACGTTTTCAATCAACTTAACCACACTATTGTTTACTAGACATGATTAGAAGAAGAAGAACATTTCCATTCTTTTTATCTGATGTTTAATCATGCGCGCGGGAAGAGGGTTTGATTTCTTCGCAATATCTGTTTGTTGCGTTTCGGAAATAAGATTAACATCTTCCGATATTTGTGTGCTGTTTAGGGGAAACATATATTTATGTTCAAAAATTCACTATTTCTGTTCAAAGTTTCACTATTTCTTGTCAAAGTTTCACTATTTCTGTTCTATGTTTCACTATTTTTGTTCAATGTTACACTATTTCTGTTCAAAGTTTCACTATTTCTGTTTAAAGTTTCACTATTTCTGTTCAAAGTTTCACTATTTCTGTTCAAAGTTTCACTATTTTTGTTCAATGTTTCACTATTTCTGTTCCATGTTTCACTATTTATGTTCAAAGTTTCACTATTTATGTTTAAAGTTTCACTATTTATGTTCAAAGTTTCCCCCAATTTCTGTTCAATTTCTCCCTTTTTCTGTTCAAACGTCCCCATTTCTGTTCAGACATTTCTGCGTGGGAAGAGGGATTGACATCCTCGCAATATCGGTCTGTTGGAAATAAGATTAACATCTTTCGAAATTTGTGTGGTGTTTAGGGGAAATATTTACTTACGCGTCGAAAGAAATTGTAAAATGTTTTTCTTTTACATCAATACGAAATATCTGTCTTTCTAAACTAATTTGTTCATTCAGCGTTGATGGTAAATATGGAGATAAGATTTAAAATAGGCCTACAAATAATTAAAAATTAGCTTAAAATAATAATTAATTCAATTCTCAGAAACATATATACTAGCAGCAAAGGTACCCGGCGTTGCACGTGAGCCCATAAGTCCGTCGGGGCGATTTAATTACTTTTGCCGAAATTCTACATCGCTTTACTAATTTCTATGGTTTTGAAATCGAATTTCAAAGTTCCATAACTAAAATTCTAATGTGATATAAATGTGTTGAATACCTTATTAGCTAATAATGTATGAATTCCTAGAATATAAACGTCTTACTCCTAACCGGGATACATTAATTTATAATTTTAAATTACTTTAGTATTGCGAGATTTAGAACTCTTGATAAATTCCTAATCCTACTGCAAAAGTTTATATCGAAAACGATTTTTCAAGGTGAAAGATACGTAGTGTAAAATGGATGACCCCGGTCATGAGATTGGTAGCCCTGACACTTCCATCCAATGTCTGTGGTAAATCATATTCTATTGAAAATACGCGTGTCCATCTGTTTTTGCATTGGAGTTTTTCTGTTCCAAAGTGGTTAAATGATATTTTGAAATTTCAACGTAAGATCGAAAAGACGATGATACTGATAAAAGAGATGCGGAATTATTAGGCGTTGCACTTTATAATTTATCATCAATAAAATTTCCATTTATCGAACTGATAAGAAAGTGTGTCTTGAGAAGATCTTTACTGATAAAATAAACAAACTGGGATAAATTCTGCGTTCAAAGCCCTGGTTTATATTGCAAACAAGATTAGCAATTGTTAATTGCTCACCAATGAGTTTTGACTAGTATTACGTGTCTAATGGTCTCCTCGAAACGTCGTGATGTACCGAGGTTTTGGTTATGATAGTATTAAATCACGATTGAAATCAAATGGGTTTATTTCTTGGTAATCATCCACATTTGTTGCGTTAATGAACCAATTACTGTTAACATTCGTGTGATCAACATTCACACACTGTTGAGATCCGCGAGAAGTATTTATATTCTTACAAAATTTATATAAATATTAAACACATTACTTACAATTGTACTTTTGTCATTTCATGAACGTTCAACTGCTTTTTAGTTCCTTTGAATGTGATTTGAACCGCATTTTAGTAGTTTAACAAAACTTTGATCCACTTTCTTAGTCGTATTAGTTCGCTTTCAATTGAATTCTTTCATTTCACATCAGTTTCATCCGAATTTTAGTAGATTAACAACACTTTCGACCACTTTTTCGCCATTCAACTTCATTATCTGTTTTATAATAGTCATATATTAACAATATCGGATATATTTAAGTCGAATAACGAAACGTTTACTAAACATTTAGCGAAACTTTAACCAATTTTAGTGTTTTGCCGATACTTTTAATTGAATTATAGACATTTCATGACACTTTCAACCGCTTTTTTAGTTTCTTGTGAACAAAACTTTATCGAAATTCAGTCACTTGAAAACGTTCTCTATTACGTAAATACCTATAAACATATTAGAAACCAAACTGCAATAATATCAAAACATAAATTAATGTTAATGAGGAGATGGTGTTTCATTGATTTTCTTGTATTTAGTCTGAACTTTGAAATCATCCATTTTACACTACGTATCTTTCACCTTGAAAAATCGTTTTCGATATAAACTTTTGCAGTAGGATTAGGAATTTATCAAGAGTTCTAAATCTCACAATACTAAAGTAATTTAAAATTATAAATTAATGTATCCCGGTTAGGAGTAAGACGTTTATATTCTAGGAATTCATACATTATTAGCTAATAAGGTATTCAACACATTTATATCACATTAGAATTTTAGTTATGGAACTTTGAAATTCGATTTCAAAACCATAGAAATTAGTAAAGCGATGTAGAATTTCGGCAAAAGTAATTAAATCGCCCCGACGGACTTATGGGCTCACGTGCAACGCCGGGTACCTTTGCTGCTAGTATATATGTTTCTGAGAATTGAATTAATTATTATTTTAAGCTAATTTTTAATTATTTGTAGGCCTATTTTAAATCTTATCTCCATATTTACCATCAACGCTGAATGAACAAATTAGTTTAGAAAGACAGATATTTCGTATTGATGTAAAAGAAAAACATTTTACAATTTCTTTCGACGCGTAAGTAAATATTTCCCCTAAACACCACACAAATTTCGAAAGATGTTAATCTTATTTCCAACAGACCGATATTGCGAGGATGTCAATCCCTCTTCCCACGCAGAAATGTCTGAACAGAAATGGGGACGTTTGAACAGAAAAAGGGAGAAATTGAACAGAAATTGGGGGAAACTTTGAACATAAATAGTGAAACTTTAAACATAAATAGTGAAACTTTGAACATAAATAGTGAAACATGGAACAGAAATGGTGAAACATTGAACAAAAATAGTGAAACTTTGAACAGAAATAGTGAAACTTTGAACAGAAATAGTGAAACTTTAAACAGAAATAGTGAAACTTTGAACAGAAATAGTGTAACATTGAACAAAAATAGTGAAACATAGAACAGAAATAGTGAAACTTTGACAAGAAATAGTGAAACTTTGAACAGAAATAGTGAATTTTTGAACATAAATATATGTTTCCCCTAAACAGCACACAAATATCGGAAGATGTTAATCTTATTTCCGAAACGCAACAAACAGATATTGCGAAGAAATCAAACCCTCTTCCCGCGCGCATGATTAAACATCAGATAAAAAGAATGGAAATGTTCTTCTTCTTCTAATCATGTCTAGTAAACAATAGTGTGGTTAAGTTGATTGAAAACGTTTTTCGCAAGATGTAAATCTTATTTCCGAAACACAACAAATATTGCGAATAAATCAATCCCTCTCCCCACGTGCATTTATTCGATTATAATTGAAACCTAAGATAAAACGGATGGTTTATAAGACGTGGTAGGTCAAAGGAAGAAGTCATTTACGACTCTTCAAACTTTCTACCTCGACTAACGAAATTCACGTGTTAACCCAAAGAAATGGACTCAGTTAAATTGTAAGTATACTCTTAACAATGTATACCCATCCCTTTACACTTATATTTAGAGAATTCACTTAATAATTTATTAGTAATTTATGGGTATGGTTTTTAGTGTGTAGAATTTCATGAGGGGTTATTGGATGTGGGGTTTGATTGGGGTTAGTGTGAGGAACTTCGTTATTTTAGACGGGCTACTCTGTGAAATAGCGAATAAGTTAATAATTTTCAAGTACGTACAGTAAGTGATGGTATATTTAGTTAAGGTGTAATTGTATGATGTAATAACATTCCACCATTCTAATCTATATTTCCGTTTATTTGTATACCCGACCATAGAAATGTCCTTTCAGCCCAAGGGGATGGACTTGAGGGGTCTAAGGTGACGTCTGGGGTTGCATACCCCTTTGTTCCTGATTCTTTCCGTCCTGCCGGTGACAACCCTCCTACCTCGTCGCATTCCTGCATCCTTACCCTCGATGACTTAACAGACCAGGAAAATCAGACCCTACATGATCTCATGGATCGATTTGAGTGTGTCGCTGCGATTAAAGAGTATGACCAACCAGATGTCATCACGCTGCCTGACACACCGCCTCCGAAAGTTTCTTGTTACATCTGCGATAAATGGTTTGACGACCTTGATGTTTTGAACATCCACATGCTTGAGCATTTCCCAGATTCCGACGAGATGGATGATTTAACAAGCCAAGAATACCGTGATGTACAAGATTTCATGGACCGTGAGATGGGTACGTGTGAATAATACTCCCGGGTTTCATTGTATTTTAGTGATGTCAGATGTACTTATTATTGATATATATCGTTTGATATGTGAATTAATGCTGAAAATTAAATAAATGGCCAAAATTTAAGGTTTTAAAATGGGCTTAAAATATTAATTATATTAAACCTACGTAAAATAATTAGAAACCCATATCATTCAACCATTTTCTTTTTATTCGAGATTCTACAAATATTATTTAGCATTTAACACTATGCTTCGCCTACAAAATGTCGAACTTACAAACGTTTTATTAATTAAAGAAAGTCTGCGAAATACTTATTCGCGAAATTATTATTCGCGCTTTAACATCGTTTAAACTATTAATTTCACAGCATTTTCAAACACGTTTTATTGAAACACTATACTCCCTCGCTTAACCGATCGGGGGTAATCATAGTTAAAGAAAGTCTGCGAAATACTTATTCGCGAAATAATTATTCGCGTCATTGGATCTCATGTGATAATGAACTTCGTGAAACATTAAACTGTGAGTGTTATCACACAGACACTTGGCTAACCTGCAAATCTGCAGGGCCTTGAATATATAATGCGTAGCTAGGTCGTTTTCATCACTATAATTTTTCCTTACGGTTTTGTTAGTTTTGTATACCATAAACATACACATATGAAGAGCTAAGTTCAGAACTCTCAAGTACTGATATGGACAATGAAATTCGTATCCACCGTAATAAAAGGTGCGAAATTTACATTCCCCCTCATTGCGGGGGTGACAACTCCCTAAATGGCAAATATTTGGGTTTGGCATTCCGTACATTTTGTGTGGTGTGAGGTGTACGGGAAATTCGAGGATAGTATCTCCCGCAAATTCTTCCAATTTGAATTGATGGGTCTTCTTATTTATGATACATGGAAACTGTCTAGCATACATGTCAATTAATGACCCTGCGGGTAATTGTACTGTAGAAGTTAGTAATCTGTACATCGCTAAGTGTTTCAAACCAAAATTTATATTAGGGCCATTAACGTATTGCCATATATAACCTTCACCATCGTCTACATTATAGACTTCATTCGGTATGGGGTTTATTAGTAAATCCCCCGTTTCGGGATCTGCAGTCCTTTCGGATTTTCCGTAATCTTTATCCCATCCGATAGCACCAAATTTTTCAATTCGTCTTAAGTTGTTTCGTCTAACGGCGGCTTCTAAAGTAATGGGTGAATTCATTCTACCATCCTCACTACAGCAAATAGGACAGGAAGGCGTGTCCGGCGTATTGTCAGTTTCGGAGAACGCTTTTGATCCGTCCCTGATGGAGAAAAAATTAACCGAATACTCTAATTATAAGTCTGGATACAAATGGACATGCAAGGGTTAACTATATTGTTAAGAACATACTTACAATTTAACTGAGTCCATTTCTAAGTGATGACACGTGGATATCGTTAGCTGGGGTGAAAAGCTTGAAGAGTCGTAAAATGACTTATCTTTTAAACTACCGCGTCTTTTATAGGATCTTATCGCGAGACGATAACCCAAGATATGATGGGTGTATTTTCTCAATCAACGACGTAACGGGAATTTACCGTGACGCTCTGAACCCGGGTATTTACCATGGTATCCTCAAACACGTTGACGAACGACGATATGACACTTAATCTCTAAGCCTAACATATATAATTTCCCCCTCCCACCACGTTGTCGAAAGTTAACGTGACGTAGAAAGCCTCGAGTCGCGTGTAAGACAAGGGTTAGCGAAAAGTTCAATTTTCAACTCCAATATCGGGGATAATATGTATTCGTATTTACACTTTAATTGCATTCTAAACCATTGCAGGTTACGAAATTCATGGTTCACCCTGTCCTCTTGAGGAATCACGTACACCGTCGTATCCGAAAACCGAACACTCTTTTTTCCGTTCATATTCCCCGCCTACTTCGTTAAAAATGTTAAGCCTAACATAGTGTATTCCAATAATATATTTTAGGTCAAACACATTGTATTGTACGTCTCTGTTTTGGCTTACGTTAATGATACGCTATTTGAAGCAGGTGTAGGGATACTATTTAAGATAACGGTTCCAGCGCCGTATTTAAGAAATTCGAGCCAATATACCTAGATATTTTTAGACAGATAAGTGTAACGTATTGATTTGAAAATAAGAAGACGCCATTGAAAACGAAAAATTCCCCACACTTATTTACCCCCATTGGTCGCGTATTTTTCCATACGTATTTCCCCGCCACATTGTCAAAGTCAATAAGGCGCCCACAAATATCTGGCGCCATAATTGAATTCTAGTTTCAGGAGAAGTTGTGGAAATATGGCGCTTAGTCTTAAGCCTAACATATGTTTTCCCTTATCAAAGTCAATAAGGATAAGGCGCGCATTGAATATCTGGCGTCAAAGGGGAGATTGAAGCGACTTCAGTGATAACGGCGTCAACAGCGGCAACGGCGCCAACTTGGTGTCAAGCTTTCCCCTGGTTTTCCACGCCGAAATTGAAAATTTCCACGCCATTCACAAAGTCAACATGGTGTCAAGCTTTCCCCTGGTTTTCCCCGCCAAAAAATCTGGCGTGAGGACGCCATCTTGGTGTCAGGCGCCAATTCGGTGTCAGGCGCCAACTGTACCAACAGTACCATCTGGCGTGAGGACGCCATCTTGGTGTCAGGCGCCAATTCGGTGTCAGTCGCCAACTGTACCAACAGTACCATCTGGCGTGAGGACGCCATCTTGGTGTCAGGCGCCAATTTGGGTGTCAGGTGCCAAGAGGGTGTCAGGCGTCAACGGGGTGTCAGGCGTCAACAGGGTGTCAGGCGTCAACAGGGTGTCAGGTGTCAACAGGGTGTCAGGTGTCAACAGGGTGTCACTGGCGCGAAAGACTCTTTTGTATACTACTAAATCCGTATGGTAAATTGCAGACCAATGAAATTGAAAATGGGAGAAAGTAAAATTATAAATAAGCCAGATCGTATACACATTTCATTTCACCTGCTGTAATCAATGATGATCTAATTAGACGATAATTATAATTGATATCTTGCTCATGTCTAATTTTACATCTCCTGGACTTTCATACGGTCCGCAGTTTAGTATACACCACTGATTTCTTCCGACGTTTTACGATTTTCAGACTAAATAAATACTGCCGATATTTATTTTTTTAACACCGAATTAAATTATTCATATCTCAAAATTCAAAACCGAATTTAAAATTGAATGAAACTGGTTTTATGTGTATTAAAAACATCATCAAAGCATGCAGCGAGCGTCGACACGCAATGCCAGGTAATAAATAAATAAATCCTCGGATAATTATTACACATATATATCCACCACGTTTTTCGAATAATTTTTAACATTTGAGACACCCCGTCGATTATAAATATGGCTAGACAAACCAGAATATACAACTATAATTAATATTTACAAAACTAATTAAACTATGTATGTAAAAGTTAATTTGCGAGTAATAACGCGAGAAAAATTAACTAACAGTATTAAATTTCGTTCAACGAGCTTATTAATAATATCATAAGTTTATAAGACATGTTAAATAAGTATGACACTACCTATGCTTCGTAATGCTACTGAGAGACTTACAGCTCGAGATAACTAGTTCGAGAACGACGGAAGCGAGAATTGAAGTCCTACACTCGGTGGTTAATTAATTTTGCAGGACTTCCATCTAGGTCCTATTCAGTCTCCATTACTAAGCCTTTGACAGCGCCTCACCAGGCGTTCCTCGCTTTACCTAGAATCTATGATCTGCTTCACTCACTTCAAAATTACAAGCTCCAGTTTGTAACAAGTGACAAACTTATGGAAGTAACATACCTTATGAACTTATGTTAATTATATTAATAACATGTATTTTTATTTATGTAATTTTCTAAACCGTGTTTCTTCTTTCACGTGATTAGTGGCGCGTGGGAGGTTTTTTCTTTTTTTAATGATAAATTAAAATGTCATTATACGCCCAAGGATTTTAAAGAAAAGGTTACGAGAGTTTCATATAGTTCATAACATCAGACAGCCAGCGCCTCTAGCGACGACAATTTTTTGCTAAACTTGTAGGCTCACTAAATTCGAGACAAAATATGGCAGCAATATTGGAAGAGCCAGGGAAAAAGCTTGGCACTGGGAGAAAGTGTAGAAGGTTGTGTGTCCAAAATCTTCATCGATTTTTCTTTTTTTCTTCTCCACAATCTCCTCCTCTTTCCTTTCTTTCTTTCATTCTTAACGGTCTTACGCGTGTCTGAATAACGGTTTTAGCACAAGCGCGTTTCTAAAGGGACGCTGAAATAAATTATAGATTGCTAAATAATAAATAAGATGGTTGTTCTTTTCGAAGCGGTTCAGATTGCGTTGCGAACTTGAAGGGATCCTCCGGATCATATTTGTTTATTTTTAATCGAAAGAGCTTATTTAAATAATGAATTTATAAATTGAACCATGTTTCTATCTGTATTATCAAAGAAGATATGAGTGATTGAAGTTTCCGTAATGGACGCTACGCGTTAGGCTTCCCGGGGAGTGCCCTCATTGGATGACGGATTCGTCCAATAGAGGCACTCCCCAGTGCTTTGCGGTAAAGCCTAAGGAGTAGTGTCCATAACGGAAACTTAATTGGTTGTATCTTCTTTAATATTGAAGATAGAAACATGGTTCCAATTAAAAATATTCATTATTTTATACACTTTTTCAATTAAAAGTGAAAAATTCTATCCCGGAGTATATACCTTTAAGGATAACAGTGGAAGAAGCTTCCAATTTCAAAGAAGCTGGGCTTTAAGCCTGGTGGACATGTGCAATTAAGGCCCTAA
Organism: Phalangium opilio; assembly: GCF_054372755.1. Taxonomy (NCBI): domain Eukaryota; kingdom Metazoa; phylum Arthropoda; class Arachnida; order Opiliones; family Phalangiidae; genus Phalangium; species Phalangium opilio. The sequence continues at coordinate 4,652,337 of NW_028324151.1, forward strand.
AAATTCAATTAGCATAGAGTTCTTTATAGAGGTCCTTATTATATTTTAGAAACAAATGTTATGGTAACATTGACGTTCTTGTAGTTGTAGATACGCTTTCCCTTTGCATTTATGCATTCGCCATAACTATAACGAATAATGTATATGCAGATATGAACCAGAAATAAGGAATATTGACGTATTTTAAGACATGCAGCAATATGGTCAGTCACAGCTACAAGAGTTTACAAGTTGGGAAAACCAAAATATTACCTCTCCGAGTCAAGACGACTACTTACAAACTTATTTACCCAGATATGGAAATGTTTCTTAAGTTAAAATTTATGAAATATTAAAGCAGTATACAAAGCATAGCAAATTTACTGTAAATCAGACGACATTTTACATCCAATAATGATATACTTGTACACATTAAAATCATCCGATGGGGGAAAAACGGGTCATCGGCGTTTTATAAATGACGCTAGCCTAATAAAGCGTGCAAGGTACCAAGGCTTAACAAAAATTGTAGGATAACATATTTATAGAGATAGATAACAACTTTTATAACTAAAATTAGAAACTAACATATCTCTTAAAATTCTCGCGTGATCAACTGGTTTCACGCCAATTAAATAGCTATAGTCCCATAGAGCTATTTGTATTAATTCCTCCATAGGTTTTTTCGCCAAGCTGAGAACTACGCGTTTTACGTCACGTTATCCAAAAAGCCGACTATTTTCTTTGAAGACCGCGCTAGCTCAGCGCTAAGCACCGTAACGTCAAAATTCAAAAACAAAATCCCTGGGCCGCGTTCAGCAACGCTGGGCTCTGCTGAACGCGGCCCAGATTTCCACCATGATAATAAAATTTAAGCCTAATTATTTAAAAGTGTATTTAACTTTCGGCTCACTCTGAACCGTTAATGTCTCTGCATACAGAAACGAAAACCAAACCCAAACGTTTACTTTTTGGTTCACTAGGCCTATTGACAAATAAGAGGTCATTTGACCAACATAGCAGCATTGTGCTTGTATTCACTGTGATTTTAGAAAGGATTATCCTATAAACAGATGTAGTATAGCTTAAGTAATATATAAACATCCATTTTAAATAATAATATTAAAAAAAATCTTTGGAATATCAAAATGAAATAGAGCTTTAAAGCTACAAAAGTACAAAATGCATCATAATTACGAAAAATATTTCCACATATTCACTTTATATTAAGGATAAAGGGAATATTATGGTTTCTTTACACATCAAAACAAAACGAACTTCTAACGCAGCGCACTACTGTAACAACGGACGGACACATACAGACAAAAACATAGACTGCTTTTAACTCTTTCCGTATTAATTTTGAATTGAGAAACAAGATTATCTTAAATATTAAAATAAATATAATTAATATTTAATATTTTCTTCGTTAGTTATTCGCCTTATTGAACGTTACATCGTTTTGAAAAAGAACAATTAAACATTCTTGAGAGACTTGACTAATATTGGCGTTTGAAATGAAGCATACGCCGGTTGCTTCGCCTTCATCAAATAGGTAGTATATAAGGGTGTCGAATCGCAGCTATGGATAAGAACAGCGCAATTGCGTGAACCTTTGGTGGAAGCCCCACCATTGGGAGGCCGGACGTTTCTCGTAACCCTGGCCGATCGCCGCGTATGTCTTAACCTTAAGGAGTAGAAGCCAGGTGTACAGACTGGTGTCCATGTGGGATGGACAAAAACAAAGACCAGAAGATGGTGGTGTTAGAAGCCAGGTGTACAGACTGGTCTCCATGTGGGATGGACAAAAACAAAGACCAGAAGATGGTGGTGTAGAAGCCAGGTGTACAGACTGGTGTCCATGTGGGATGGACAAAAACAAAGACCAGAAAATGGTGGTGTTAGAAGCCAGGTGTACAGACTGGTGTCCATGTGGGATGGACAAAAACAAAGACCAGAAGATGGTGGTGTTAGATGCCAGGTGTACAAACTGGTGTCCATGTGGGATGGACAAAAACAAAGACCGGAAAATGATGGTGATAGAAGCCAGTAAGTGCAGACTGGTGTCTATGTGGAATGGACAAAGACCACAAAATGGTGGTGTTTGAAGCCAATAAGTACAGATTGGTATTCATGTAGAATAGACAATTGACTAGTCAGATGAAGTAATAGTGGCCAGTTGATTTGTGGATAGATTCAAGTTTTGAAATTTCCGGGAACTGTGAATACGGTCCGGAAATAGAGAACACATTTGCTTCAATTCGGAAACTGCGAACACGGTCCCCTGGGGTGTAAGTCAATAACAACAGACAGACAGACAGACAGACAGACAGACAGACAGACAGACACACACACAGACACGTCGAAATTAGAACCTCTCCGTGACATACGTCACTCGGAGAGGTAATAAAGAATTAAAAGAAGAGTTCTATTTACATTAGGAGAAAATGGGTCGCGTAGTTAGAATCATGTTTTGCGAGTTAAATGCTGCCTCAATAGTTACAAACAAACACGCAGACAATGAATGCATCATTATTGGATTGGTCTCTCTTAATATTATAATAAATGTATCAGGTTCTTAACATTTATTTTATAAAAAAGAGATTCATCCTAATATAAACAGAGGGCCCAGCCAAAAATTTAAATTCCTTATACAAAAAATAGGAATTTTTTCCGGAATTAAAGGATGTTATAGGAGAAAAAAATGTGTTTTTATAGGAAATTATAGGAATAACAAATTGGATTTTACTTTGAAAATTCAAAGGAACTTAATTAAAATATAATATATAAAAAAATCCTGAGCAAGCTCCGCAATTTCGGTGTCTAGTCAAATAAAATGTGATCTCAATAAAAGAGCTAAAATTTGATACTAAACTATAGAAAAACATGGACTGGAAGTCAAAAATATAGGGTATTATAGCACCTTTTCATGAAATTATATAGGATATTTTCAAAAATATAGGATTTTATAGGAATTATTAGACCGCTGGGCTCCTAGAATTCATAAACTGAATTCTTTCTCTTTCCGTTTTAGGGAACGCGGTATCGGAACGTGCTCTCGCATGCACTTTTTAAAGAAGCACATAATATAGGAAACTGGCGGAATGCATCTATATATGCGTACATATAGGCGCACATATTCAAGGTTGTAAAACCACGGGACGCTCGCTTTAACATTAGCGCTGAGGCGGGAATATAGTTGGTATAATCTCAAATTTCTGTCCCGCCAAAAATTCTTCCTCCCAGTATAGTATATAGGGTTACGATGTGAAATTTGCTTTTTTAAAAAAAATTATATATATTTAACCGAGGACATATAAAGTTTTAAAGAAATTTAACGAAAAACGTGTACGAAAATGAACTTCTTGTTGCGACTTATCTTTCAATCTCCGTATTTTTTTTTCATGAATTCTTCATTGAAATTACGACTTTTTTCGTATACTTCATACAAGTTCTTGTTAATTAAAATTTAAATTTTCTCAAATTCTTCAATTTAATCTTTGAATTCTTAATAATTGGGATGAGAAAATGAATGCTAATTAAATGAAAATTTGTAGAAAGGCAAGGTTATTTATTTACTAAATAGCAAAGACGTGGAGAGAGAATATTGTTACCTATTATTCATTTTAATATTAATATTAAAATTTTTGACAGTCGCGAAGGAAGGTTTGACGTCATGCATTTTAAAATAAATTTAAAATTATGCGAATTCCGAGTTCTATTCGAGGCACCAGCCAATCAGCGCGATTGAAGTTACGCTACAGTTTTGTCTGTATACTATAATTATTACGCGCAATATTAAAAAACCCTACCATTAACAGAGTTAAAATTATTACTACACATAACCGTAACCTGAGATTTGTTAGGCTCTCTGATCTGTTATTCAGACGTAATTTTCTTATAATTAAATAAATATAACATAAAAGGTCACGTGCCCTTGTTTCTTACAATTTACAACAGCATTTAGTCTTAATTTTAAAAAGTATAAATCTCATTCAATGTACTGTAAAAAAGACTGTTTATATCCTAGACTTTATAATAATTGTTTTTCGAAAAGAACTAAACGGTTGTAAAGAATTCGGTGATTTATAGCTACAACAAATCTTCGTAAATATGCAAATGAGACTACTACCCAAATTGTTTATTACAACAGGATTTAGTCTTAATTTTAAAGAGTAGAACTAACGACTGTTTCTATTAGACACATGAGCTTGGGTTATGTTTTTTTTTTTTAAAAACAAAAACGAAATGGTTGTAAAGAATTCGGTAATTTATAGTTACAAATATGCAAATGAGATGCATACCATTTTGATAGAGAGGTATAGGGCTTACGATGGCGGTTTGTCGGGCCCGATTCTTATACGTTTAACGACTTTTGAGTGAAGAAAACCGGTTCGTCTCGCTCTCTCTCTCTCTCTCTAGCTAAACATGGATGGCTTCCCCATTTTTTATTCTTTTCAACAGTCAGTATTACAAACATGAAGAAAACGATTTTTTTCACATCGCTGAAAAGTTTTTCCAGGTATATACAGGGTGTTTCTGATAAGTCTGCATACCATAAATAAATGAAGGGGGATGTTTGTTCTTTGGGAAATCAATTTTGAGTCGAAAATGTAATACTTCTATCTATTTCCATTTTGTTTACCACAAGGGACACTGTTTCAAATCGAGTTAAGATTGGTCAAAATATTTTACGGATGACCCCTTAAATTTAATTAAGCAACTGATTAAGACAATGATTTCTAATTTAATTAATTAAAGGGGCCATCCCTAAAACACAGTCAAATCATAACTCGAAAACAGTGTTTTAGGGATGACCCCTTAATTAAATTGGAAATAATTGTCTTTCAGTTTCTTAATTAAATTTAAGGGGTCATCCGTAAAATACTTTGTTTGGCCAATCTTAACTCGAAAACAGTGTCCCTTGTACAAGGGAAAAATGTCATGGAGAAGGTACTCAAAATCGATTTTCCAAAGAACATCCCCTTCTTAATTTATGGTATGCAGACTTACGAGAAACACCCTGTATAACCGAATGAATTCTGGTTTCCCTGGTATTAACTTTCGTTTGAGTTATAGTGCTTGGAGAAGTATTTTTTCACGCTAACCCGTTAAAAAAGTAGTTAAATTAGCGCCAAATTCCTTTGCGTCACAGTCAAGTCAACGCCTTTGTAATATCTTCTATTCAAGTGAATTATTTTGTAAAAACAAGTCATTTTAAAGACGGTTAGTTAATTAAATGAGATGTGAAGTTGTGTTAAAGATTAATATCCTAAGCTCTATCTAGTGAATTATTATTATACTTAAAGTCCGTTTAAAGGATTCATTTGTTAGTAGGAATTGATGTAACTTCGTTCCAGTTCTACCATGTTTTCTTACGTAACATCATTCATCGTATCTTTTCTTTACCAACGTTAAAAGCATACAGAAAGGTTCTAAGTCATTATGGCTTCGTACAAAACTTTCAGAATGGAATTCCCTGACTTTTCCATGATTTCTTTGACCATATTTCACGGACCATTTTTCAATATTTTCCATGCCAAAATATAAATTTTGAAGAAGCTGTATGGCTGTAGTGTATACTCGCCATTCAATCCGATTTTTCAATTTTCCTGAGTTGTTCTTGACCTTTCAGACTCATTTTCAATTTCCCTGACCAATTTTAAATTTCCCCACCGTTTCCCTGCCCTTTCAAGCCAATTTTAAATTTCCCCGACGTTTCCCTGACCTTTCAAGGCCCATTTTAAATTTCCCCGCCGTTTCCCTGCCCTTTCAAGCCAATTTTAAATTTCCCGACGTTTACCTGAAGTTTCAAGGCCCATTTTAAACCTCCCTGACTTCTCCAGGTTTCCCAAATCCTGTACAAATACGCCATTATACTAGGCCTATATCGCAACTTGAAAAAGAACGAGCCAATTCGTGTCTACAAATTTAGACGCCGCCAACCGTCGTTATTTTCCGATAAAAAAGAAATGGCTTGCTTCTCTTATCTTTTATCTCCTCGAATACGTAAGAAAAATTGATTAAGGGGCGAAATTTGTCAGAGAAAAACATCCAAATTAATCCCCTAGAGATAAAGAATCGACGTCTAATCAGCCCACGGTATAGTTACATCTTTTTTTCCTTCAATAACAACTATATTTCACCCAACGAGTTTACGCAAAAAAGCCATTCAAAATAGAACGACGCGGGGAGGGTGCAGCTGATTCGATTTAAAATATAAAGAACACGATTCGTGGACTGCACGATATAGTTTTCTTTTTAATATTAAAAATAAGGGAAATTAAAAAAAAGGAAGAAGAAAAGCAAATTTCGAGTATAACCGTATACTTTTTGACTTCTTCCTTTTCTCGCTTCCCCTTGGGCGGCCAAGAAACCAAGATTCGATAAGAAAGTCAAGAGCTGCACCGCTTTTGCTTTCGCTTTTTCTTTCTTTTTATTATTATTACAAAGAGCTCGTTTCTTCGAGCTATTTAGGCGCAAGAAACGCGCCATCTGTGAAGAGATTCTTCTGAGTTACAGACATTGGTGTAGGGGAAAGTATACGTAATACGTGCGAGTGTGTGTGATCTGAATTTCAAAATATAGTAACTGACGTATATATCGTTTATATCATTTCATCGTTATACCAACTATAGAGATAGAACCTTAAGCACAGGGTTCGTAAGGAACCTGGTTGGTTTACCTGGAAAAGTCAGGGATTTGGAAAATGGGAAAGACAAGTCAGGGATTTTAAAGTTAGGCTAAAACGTCAGGGATATGTCACGGATTTTGTTTGGTATATCAGAAGATGCTTCGAGGAATGCTATAAATGTGGGCCCAGGTGTGATGAATGAAGTGGGCTCTGGTAAATACCTTAAAATGGTCCCAGGGATATTGGCAATATTTCGTCAGGGATAAGCTGGAAAAGTCAGGGATTTTTCAATACAAAAATTCTGTCCGAACCCTAATAAGGAAAACATGGTTTTTCTATCAGTTTCTCCTACTACCCAATGCTCTTCAAAAATCTCTCAAACATTCTAAGTTGATTCCATTTTAGGATAAGTTCGAAAAGGACCATATCTTTTTAATATTTTAATATAATATAGGCGGCCAACGCTTAAATACCAAAAAATGATAGAAATAGGCCGTAACCAAAAGTAGAAAAGCAAAGCCTTCCGCTTGTTCATGCCTTGCCATCCTCAAAAGTAAGGAAGGAGACGTCATGCAGCAACCCGAAGAAGAACTTTTCTTTTACAAGTCACTGCGAGAACTCGCGTGTTGTAGCTTGTAGGGGAAAAGAGGAAGACATATCCGTGGCTCAGGCAATGGCGAACTAGAAGATAGTTTGGGCGCTGAACGAAGGAAGAAATCTTTGGCAAAGAAGCTAAGCTAGAACTTTCGATCCAGGCCGCAGCGCCACCACGAAACGTAAAAACAGTCCCTCCTCGTACAAAACTGCCTGCAAAGTTGGCTCGATACGTAACGCAACGCCATGCCATGAAGACTGAAGAGAGTCCGATTCCGCCAGGATAGGCCTAGTTACCAACCTACAAGACACCCACCCTATATACTACGTCCTTATCTACAATTTTTTTCTAGAGGATTGTTACATCAACGCGGGGTGTGAGAATGATTGAATGTCAATGTCAGGACATGGACTGACACAAAATTTCCAGGCGATAAGGATGCCTTTTGGCGTAACGCGTCGTTGATTTAAACTTTCCCTTGGGGACAAAGGTTATTCCAAAAAACACATGAGGGGGCAAATTTTACATTATACAGGGTTTGTACACGACCTGTAAATCCTGTAAAAAGTCAGGGAAATTGAAAATGGACATAATAAGTCAGGGAAAAGTATATTGGAGGGAAATTTAAAGTCTGGATAACAGTATAAGGGTGACCAGAAAATGTGTTGTCTGAGATTTGACCAGAGCCCCAAATTCACGGAGCTCAGCTTCTCTCGTTCCGGTTATTTATGCTTTGCTTATATAAAGTTAAATTTAAACGAAATAGTTATTTTTTAACAATAACTCGTGCAAAAATGATTCAAGTGAATTTACATTGGTTTTCACATGTTCGCCATGTATGTTATTGCAAGTGGTCAGGGAAATTTGTGGAATTTAGTCAGGGAATAACCCTGAAAAGTCAGGGAATTTCATTCCAAAAATTTTGTACGAACCCTGCATACTACTCGGATTGATTAGGTTCTATTTTAGATTATTTGAAAATTTAAATATTAATAAAGTCAAGTATTTGCACTCTTGGTCAACGCTAAAATCCCTCGCTCATAAAGCACCGAAATTATATAGGGTTATAAAATTGAATTGACAAATATTTCCGCAATTTTGTCAAGGTCTTGTAAACAAAAATATAGAATAACTAACTTTGTTTGAATTTTGATTAAATTTATTGTTATTTGTTTTTTGACGTGCGTTGAATCACTTAGTTTTTCTGAAAACCACGTCATAAAATTTGAATTATTACTTATTACTTGTAGTTCTTTAAATCATGCTTAAAAATAATTTACGAAACGCTTCCATGATTTCTAAACATTTTAAATAAAAGAAATAAAAACAATTTGAGAGGGTAACCAAGTAAATCCTTGTATGATTTATAATCTCCTGTTACGCTATTTGACAGTTTGAGGAAAAGAAATCCTGCCTCGTGTTTACGGAAAAAATAATTTAACCCATCATTTTATTTAAAGAAAAGAAAATGAACGTGAATTAATTTCTTAATCTGTCAATCCAATGACGTCCGTATACAATTTTCAGCAAATAAATTAATAAGATCCTGCTGCTTACGAAGAGTAAAAATTACATTTTTAATTATCATGATAATACCAGAAGTATATAATACTACTCTTCGAGAGAAGTTTACCAACCACAAAGCGGGGTAATTGTAACATGATTCTTCCCAACATCATTCCCAACATTTTGAGTGCATAAGATTACTAAACCGAATCACATACGCGATAAATAGTTCCCTTATCATTACTCTATTAGCGCTTAACTATTTGCCAAGGCGCATGCATGCGCTTGAGCTGTTTCGTCCCACGTCAAGACAATAAAGGTTTGTGCAGGGTTGATTGCTGAGCATTTAGTAAATACCAAACAATTATAGAATTCACCCTACCACGGTGCCATGTGCCCATCGATGAGCAGAAGAGCAAATAAAAAGGTGATGAGCCTGGGAAGAATCATGTTACATAACTAAAGTATTAAGAAGACACAGAGCGTCATCCTTCTTCTATTATCCCCTTCTGGTATTACACTGCATCATTATTGCCGCCTTACAAATTACGTTTAAAGGGAAGTCAGCGAAGGCCGCCGACTCTTTAGCCACTGCGCACTTGAGTATTCGCCACAAGAAAACGAAAAACCACGAAGGGAGCGAGCGAGCTATAGGGTACCCCAAAAAATCCAAACAAATCGTAATGAAGCGAACGAAAAAAGAATTCAACTAACGATAATGAGTCACGTACGTTACGGAATAATTTGCGGTGCCAGGCTTTGGAAGCTGTAATATAATTCTTTAGGGTTTAAGACCATAAGTAAAGCCTTACTAATTAAGAATGTAAATTACACAGAAGTTATAAAGACTCGTGACGTGAAACGTTTTGAAAACTTCTATTCAGGAATCAGGATATAATTAAAGGCAAAGTAACGAAAACGGGCGACAAAATACGAAATGATGGATATGAAGTTTTCGGACTGAATTTACATCTGACTTTACTTGCTCTCCCTGAGCGTTTTTCTTAAATTTCCCTGACTAAATTTACATGCTCTTCATGAGCGGTTTTCGTTAATTTTTCTGACCAATTATCACAATTACCCTGCATCAAAAAGGCCTCGTCAATTTGACCTTAATTCCTTGGGATCGCGACATTTAAAAGTCTTGCTTAGTTAAAGCAGAAGCTATTGTTCCAAAAATAACTTTCCCTAACGTTTTAACTCCGTTTTTAATTACCCCTGACTAGCTTTAGCCTTTAATGAATCCCTTATCAAATTCCCAGGTTGTGTTTAGAGCTCTTTTGATCGTAAAAGATTAATTTTTCCCATCACCGTAGTAATGAATTATGAAATTAATTTCCACTTATCCCATCGACGAAAAAATCGTCTCTACCTTATTTTTAAAAATACTGAAGAGGTTCTCGCAAATACGGTACAATCTTCCAGCATCAATTATCAATCTTAAAATGGCAAAAATATTTTAGTCAGAAAAATGTCTTACAAAGATCTCTACGAATCATGTATGCATGGGCGTGTGAAAAGATGGGAATTCTTTTTTCTCGAGTCGGGATTCCCGCTCGGAATTCCTGAATTCGGGTGAAGGAAAAAGGAAGGAAACTAAGGGTCCCTCTCCCGCCCTTCTTGACACAAAATTCTCTCGTCAAATCCCGGTTTATAACCATGGCGATGGCGCGAACTCGGTACTGTACGAGACGCCCTAGGTCTCTTTTTTTAGAATTGGGAAATCCGACAGGATGAATGAAGGAAGGGGAAAAAAAGATTCTTAGGGGGGGTCCCGCTTTTCCCTATCTATGGTTCGGAACGTTCGACCTTTTTTGAAAGGTACCGTATGGACCACCGATAAATAGGAAGGGGTATTTCTCATTGATGTAGCCAAAGGGTCAGGCATTATAGTTTTGGGAATAAGGTTTAAGGTCAAACGTGATTTATACGGTTTTTGGGAACATATTTTGTAAAATCGAAATATTTGCTACGAGAAGCTCAAATGGAAAACTATATTCAGAACGGGAAATAAAGACTTTCCACACAATTCAACCTGCACCCAAAATATTGATCGTGAAAAATCAAGGTTACGGCTTGCTTTACGCTCGCTACGTACTTCGTAAGGTGCTAGGAGAGGTTTTACGATGAATAAATTTGAATAATACACAATTTTAACATTATTTCCACGTATGGTAAGTTTGCCATGGCGCAAAAACCCTAATAGACTCTATTGTAAGGGTGTATTTGAAGTAGATAAGGTTGGTTTATTTGCACACCTATGCTTTCTCTTTCCTTTATTGGCCACCCAATATTGACGTTCGTAAGAGACACCTTTGAAAATACGCCTTAACATTCCGTTAGTCCTTGATGTCTACTAGAACATGGATGGGGTGAAACTTTCCTAGAACCTTTTTCCGGCAACAACCCAACGAGGCCAAGGATCTTTATTTCCCAAAAGACACGCTGTCCATCAAGCTTGATTCGGACACGGGAGTAGACTAATCTTAACTTTCTTTCCCTAGTCGCAAGTACCGCCAGAGTTCCATAGCTATTTCTGTTGCCAAATGTAATGTAGCAATAGCAAGAAGTCTACCATCACCACAAGAAAAAATATTCTGATGAAAAGACTAAACAACCGTGAGAAATATTGAGAGAGAGAGAGAGAGAGAGAGAGAGAGAGAGAGAGAGAGAGAGAGAGAGAGAGAGAGAGAGAGAGAGAGAGAGAGAGAGAGAGAGAGAGAGAGAGAGAGAGAGAGAGAGAGAGAGAGAGAGAGAGAGAGAGGACTGCAAGTTGTATAGAGATAAAACTGCTTCGAAAGAAGATGGGCTGATGGGAGGGAGAGCGTCAGAAATTCAGAATTGAAATACTGAAAACCAGAAGATGACGCTAAAGGGGAAGACACGGGGGGATGAAGTGAGGAAGAAAATGGCTCTTAGTCTTTTTAGAGTCAGAAGAACCCATAGTGACGTGGATGGCGTTGGTAGTGGCGGAATATACTTCAACAACGTCATCTGTAGGCCAGGGAGATCGCAAAAAAGGAAAAAATAAAATTGGGGTGAAGTTTTTGGTTTTTTTTCCATCGTTGATGGAAAACTCTAACCAAAAGGGCGAGGGAGGGTTTTGTAGATTTATTCCGCGTGGTGGCGCAGTTCTCGGGCCTTGGTTAGTAGCCAAGGCCTAGCGAGTAGCGCACCTCGGAGGCTCGTAGACGGAGAAGAGGAAAAGTTTGCTCGTGATAAGGAACAGAGAGGTTGTTGTAAAGAGGGGGTTTCGCGGATCGAAGCAGCAGTGAGCGAGCTAGCGGGGATGACCAGCCTGCGGAATACGAAATGCGTCTATGGCGTGCGCTTTCTCCGTGTGTACACGAGGCGTGGCTACTGGACCGCCTTGTCTCTAGAATCGGGGGAACCTAGGGAAACCCAGGGCTTGTCAAAGAGGGTGCAATTTTTTTTCTCTTCCCACTCTGAAAAACTCTCCTTTTTTCGGGGTGGTTGAGAGGGACCCCACTATGAATGAAAGAGAAAAAAGGGGCTAATAAAATGGGGGTTTCCCTTTTATCCCATTGTCGTATTATGATGGAGCTGAATCGAGTTGCTCTAGAGGAAACCATGGAACCAGAGCAGAGCAGAGAGAGAGCTCCAGTCACCCGATCCGATCCAAGAGCAGAAATACGCTACACCGTCCGTGCACTCACGCGATATCCCGTGTACACCTAATGTTGACCGGTGCAGGGAACAAGGGGGCCCCTTACTTACGAGTGACTAGGGTGGAGATTGCCTCTGCTTCTAGCGCAGCTAGGGGAAAGAGGGTGAAAGGGCGACGCCGCCAGCACCACCACGTTTTAATTCACTTAAAAAGATGCAAATTTATACGGACGCGTGTGGAAGAATGTGTGGAAAAATATACGTGGGTTCATGCATGCCTGTTAGGGGGAGGGTAGAGTTTTTTTTAAGGGGGAGGGGTGTTGTCATTACGTGAGCTACCTTCTTAATGGCTCTTTCAATCGCGCGGTCACGATACCGAGCGAATCTTATACGCTTCCAGCTCGCCAGTTAGTTAGTTTGTCAACGCTTAATTGCTACTGATCCTTGACTCTGAATGACTTATGTCGCTTAATTAACAACCGGATTTATTTACACAGTTACGACTTAATGTAGGAATTATGGCTGCTGTTACAGAATAGTCACCGCGGCGTGTTATTGCCGAATAACTTGTCTAATTGTATGTCATAAAAAGTTTGTTTCGATCGTTCGGATGTCTAATTGCCGATGTGATTTCTTGAAAGGGTTTTTACTTTAATTCATTAAAATTTAATTTTGGGGCTAATAACTCGGTTTTTAAAATTATAAACCTCTATGTCTACCAGTTGAGTATCGGAGTTCAAGTAGGTTACATGTAGAACCACGTGTAAATCACAGAGAGAAAAGAAAACAAATTAGGACTGTTCTCTGCAGTTACATTTTGAATTGTCTGTGACCACTTTCATCTTTACCAACTTATCTATCTCTCAACTTTACCCTCAAGTGCACTAGCTTAATACGTTTGAAAATACGACTTAAAAGGCATACGAGTTAGTAGCAAATGCAAGAAACTGCAATACGCAATAACTATTTAAAAAATCCGGCTTGGGAAGTAATTGAAGAAGAAACATATTAAAAACTTGCAATATCTTTCGTAATCATCGTTGAAAAAAATGTAAATTACTAAGCAATTGAAATAAAGCGTATAATCATTTATCCGTTAACAAATTACCGATTAGATATTGGGAAAAAAATTGTTTCGTAAAAGATACGTCGAGTTATCAATTTGCCATATTGAAATCAATATCGAATAGTCAATAAGAGATGACACGATGTCGAAACCATGTGTGCATAATAAAATTCCGAGTCTCAATATTTATCTCGCATGCACTATCAAACAAAATGTCTTTATCTTTTAAAAATGGTAAAAACCATTAACCCACTTAAATTGGCCAGCCAGACTAAAATTGAGATAGAAATCTCATTCTAAACCTTCTCAAACTATTATTATTAAAGTTTTATAAAACAAGTTGTTCGTACGAAGAAAAAAATTATATATTCTAAAAGGCGATAATTTAGCTTAGCTGCTAGTGTTAGTAGCTATGTTCTCCGGTGTACATGATTAAAATGCTAGTCATCATCTGATCCGCACTTAGATGATTAAAGTAGAAGGCCATGTTTTATTTTTACCGATGTAAACCTTCATTAACTATAAACGTACGCCCAACTAAGGTGGGGACTAGTTTTTCATACATTTTTTTTTTTTGTTTTCTATTTAACGACGGTTAATGATTTGAAGTAAGAGATCGTGAATCTCAGACTTGATAAATTCTTTTAAAGGACAATTAGTAACTGTTTAAAATAAAATATAAAAACTCCCGGGTTTTTCGGCACCATTTATATCGCGGCTCAAATCTGCAGGGGAGTTTTTTTCTTGGATATATTTATGAATGTATAACCCTTCCCTTCCCGGTTTTTAACAACCATGACAATTTTAAACCATTAGCATAATCATTATTCGGTTCCTTTTTTAATTTTTTATGAAAATTATACGTAAAAGTAAAGGGGCGGATGAAGAAAGAAATTCGTACTATTTTTATCGCATCTTTTACTAATTATAATAATATCCCCATCTTCATCATGAAACACTCCGAAAATGAACGATGTGAGTGATAAAAAATAAATTAAAATTAAAACAGATTTATATTTCACCAATACATTAAAAGTTGCACCTTCTGGCTAGCCAATCACCTAATGACATGCCTTCAAGCTAACAAAATTCCTTTACCACGCTTATTATCGAAGACAATTTAGCGTGATACGTAATAATAAACTTAGAAAGTGCTCACGATTCTGTAAATTAGTATTTGAAATAAATTAATACTTCAAAACTAATCAATTACTTATCTACGAGACCCCATATAAGAAAAAATAGGACCACCACTCCGATGGAGGCAAGAATCACTAGTTCTACTTCGCAAAATAAGCTTTTAAAATTGCGGCATGCAACGGATCATCAGTTATAGCACATGCGCACGTGTTTAGTCACGTTAATAAAATCAAGTCCCGAGTTTTGTACGTTCATATGCGGCCATTATATGATTTTCCTTTTTGTTTAATATCTCGTTAGAATAAAAAGGGGCCGTGCTGTATACTCACAGTGCTTTGGAAGCTTGTTCCGCATATATAGTTTGCTCGATAAATTAAGCATGCAAGAAACGCGCAACCCGCCGCCGTGGCGTGTTCCCTCATTTGTCACGACATGCCTCTAGTCTTGAAGGCCTTCCGTTCTTCAAACTCGTCGAGGCAACCATTTATTTTTTTATTCTTCTTTCTTTTTCATCATCATGATGCAGCATACATCATGCGTCCCTTTTTTACTTCTTTACACAGCCTAAGGACTGATTATTTAAAGGGTAATGAATAGCGTGCTTATGATGTTTGAACTGCATGGTATCTGCTGGTTGTGAATGTGATGTGTGCGGCGAAAATTTTTTAAAATTACCGCATGTTTTTACGGGTTATGCGCGAGATCAAACGTATTAGTATTACATTGATGAATTATATCGAACTCAAACCCATGCATGTTATTGAAAGATTTGTTCGATTTGATGGCTTGCAGTTCGAAATGATTGAATTCTAATGGCTGCTGATCAATTTCACTCATTTGTCCTAGCTTGAATTGATCAGAATTAAAATTAACTACCGTTTAGCCTAAGGTAATCCAAAAAAACCTCAATTTACAATCGTAATGAAATAAAATTTCAATAGCGCAAAATGCGTCAAATATAACTGCAATAGACAGTACATAAAGCAATTAGTTTTTTTGTCATAGCTAATTGGACCAAGTCATCTTGCGACTTATTGCCACTTATCTAACGCCTTTACAATGCAAAGAGGGGTGGTGGCTTGCCCCCATGACACAGCTAACCGACAGCGCCCTATACTAACTATTACCGTTAACCTCTGCAAGTTTTGATGGAAAGGAGAAACCGGGTTCCACACGAGATTACGTATTTAATTCAGGATGTTTAAGTGCGGGTCTTATACACCCAAGTTCAAGCGCGTTTAAAGGTTTTGGCGTATGAATACTCAATGTTTAATCTCATAGAAAAGAAACAGTAGGGGTCAAAAGATCCATCCATGTTTTCTCACAATGTCCCCATCATCACGATAACAACAAAGTGAACCATCTGCTTGCTTCTATATTTCTTTCAATACAGTTTTAACCTTTCAATCGTTAAAGTATCAGCAGAAAGATAACGTGTATTACGGTGCAACTGATTTAGACAAATGCGTATAATAGGGGCGTCAAAAAAATTGATGATTTTTCGAAGTGAACAAAAAATAAAACCCAAACGGTCGACCCTACGATAATAATATATCGTTAGAACAAAAATGGAAGAAACGTCAAAAGAATTTTCGGAAATTGATGATACTACACCTATCTTTTTATAAACAATTGACGTTCGCGGGACTTAGTCGAGGGGACAGTCACTGGGCCATTGTTCTAAATTTAACGATCATTACACTTAACTAGCAATACATGAAATCTGAGAGTGAAGTGCCCCTCGAAGTAAGAGGACGGAAGAATAAACCTTGCACGCGAATTCGCCGTTGGTTTGCCAACTTGATATTCCCCTACAAGCAGTAATGGCACCACCTATCCCCAAAGAAAGAAAAACCCTGCACTTTTAACATGGATTGCCTCTTCGCTGAACTATCATTATTCAAACCATTTTTTTTATATATATAAAGTTTTTGTAGAGGTCGCTCGGTGGTTGCGGTTGTTTTTCTTCAAGTAAAGAAAGAAAAAAAAATGCTTTTTCATAACGGAGTGCCTAGAATATTTCGGGCCAATTTACGAGGCTATAACAGCGTGAAGACAATGGTTCTGCCTTTTTTAAAAAAGGGGGGAACTCGCTACGGTCGCCGTGATAGAATTACGACAGCCCCTAAAATTGTGACAGGCAAACGGGCGCCATGATAAAAGCAGCTGAAGTATTTATATTATTGTACCAATTTTCTTTCCCATGCGCAGATAACTATTAAATACAATAAAGAAACGGAGAGCTTCGTTAAGTTCACTGTATCATAAATAAAAATGGAAAATGCTACCCCTAATTTCCTCAACATTGTAGTAGTGAGAAGTATAGGGAAACAATAGGGACCAATTAAGTACATTTAATTAAATTTTGATTTCAGACGTTTTACTCAACAGTGATACTATGGTCAACACAAAATGTGAGGGTCTATACACACTACGTATGGTGTAATTGACACAGTTCGTAATTATGACGTAATCGTAGCGTAATCTTGATGGTAATCCGCGTAATCTTTAGGCTCGTACAATCTGGACGTACTGCTTCGCGTTATCCCAGTAATCTTCTGCTGGTAATCAAAATTGCGAAATCAGTTTACAGGCAAACTCTTCGTATAAAAACTTCAAATAACTATAAATAGCCAATAAAGTTGAGTTTCGCAATCTTTCCCATGCAGTGAGAACAAATGAAACTATCTTTTAAGTATCGATTTTTCGGCCTCCTCGTCACTTTTCACACTATAACTCTAGCTGTTTGACTTTCTTTCTACGTCATTCTAAGGATAAGCTTTGGCGCCCTGAACGATTACAGGCGCGGCTTTTATTAAGGTTAAAGCCCTATGAGGTCTCTTTTCATTTTAAATTCTGCGGTTAAAGTGCAATTTAGTCTCAAAGTCTAAATGTTTTTACATTTTAACGTCGAAGTGTTATTGCGGGAAATAGAAATAAAGTCCGAGATTTATGAGCAATAAACAAATAAGGGGTTCGAACGAATCCGTGGGAAAATGTTTTAAATAACCTATAGAAGTCCCCTCGACTATAAGTGATAAAAGTATTTTCCGAAAAAACCTTTCAGCGAGTTGTTGCAAATGCGAAGCAGCGGTAAAACTTATTTTATTATACGCTAAAATGTTATTAAAAGTTCTATTTTCTGTTTCATACTCATAAATTTAAAATTTTAAACATGAGTCAGTCCTAACTTCTTAATAACACGACACTTTGAAACTTTAATCTCCCGGGTTTCGGCACCAATTATTTTTCGGTTAAATGATACACGTACTTTCAATAATTAGAACTTTCTATAATAAATTCGTAAGCGCTCTTTTAAGCGTTTAATTATAAGGCAATAATCAAGCTTTAAACTCGACTCTTCCCTCCATCTTAATAACTCGAAAATTTGAAACTTTAATTTCCCGGGTTTCGGCACCAATTATATCTCGAGCAAAATGATACAACAACATACTTTGAATAATTAAAACTTTCGTTATTAAATTTGTACACGCTTTTTAAGCGAAAACAAAGCGTTTAATTATAAGTTTGACCTTGGCTACTATATATATATCGGAGTTTGTGAAGTCGATGTTGTCAATATGTAGGTTATCACGTCAAAGGCTTAGCACAGTAAGAAAACAGCGGCGTATATCCAATTCTCGTGTTAATTGTTCTCAAGACATTACAAAGAAAACTGTACGAAACAAAACCTTTCAATATAAGACCAGTATAGACGTCTTTATCTATCGTAAAACGTTTATTTAGTCGGTGCATGCATGCAAGATATAAATTCCCCTTTTACGAAAAAGACCTAAATAATCAAACGGAAATCAATCCCAGAAGAGTCTTCGTGACAAGTCTCAATCTTTGCCTATCTGTCTAAGAGCCAGGCATGCTAGCTCCCTGTATAAAATATTATATATATAAAATTCTCGGAACTTCGCCGGAGTTTTTCGATGATAATTTTAGCCCTGCTTTTATATATGAGGGTTTCTTTCCACGCTAGCACGCCCGGCGTCCGCGACTACTAAACTAAACTGGCGCAGAGTGCTAGAAATCCCAAAATGGGAGGCTGTTTTTAGAGCTGTCAGCCTAAGGCCATTTTCATTTTTACCAAGAAGAGAGATCGGTTTTAGCACACAAGGGGAATCTCATCTCTACACTTTTTTAAATATGGTTATTCGTTTAAATTGAGGGACTCTGCATGGTCATAGATTATTACATCTTCCCGGCGAAAACTTGGTGTGTGTGTACTCGAATGAGATAGAGTACGGCATGCAGTGTGAGAAGAATTAAGGCCTTTGGGGTTTTCCTACCAGCAGTAATTCGAGTACGTCGATCGTCCAACACGTGTAATTTCTATCTATGACTACTTGGTGGCGTATATTTTTCCATTTTATTTCAGTTTTTTTCACTGAAAATCGCGTGAAGAAAATATATACCCAACGTAAACTCGAACATCTGCCCCGGAAAGCGTCAAAGAGATTGCACGGTCAGCTATTTGCGATTGCCCGTTTGTCAATTTAGTTTTATATTTCATCGAATCATGATTTTGAAATAACAATGCTATATAATTTTGTAATTATATCGGTGAAGTAAATAAACTCGTGGATAACGCGTATTCTTTTTTAAGTATGGCCTTTTCCAAACCTGCCTAATAACTTGAAAAGTTTTCACTACATTAAATATTAAGCACAAATATTACAAACACGTTTATTTTTCGTGAAATATCAAACATGAAAGGATGATTTAATAAAAAAAATTAGGCCTAAAGTCGGTTTATAAAATCGAATTTCAAACTATTTCGAAACCGTGATTGGCTTGTACCTAACTAATCCAAGGCAAACCAGCGTGTTAATTAAGTTTACATTCTGAATTGAACTTTTGACCCCTTTCGAACCCGTATATCAAAACCCCTATCATAAGTTGCAGTGTAACAATGTGGGAAAGATCGAACTAACACTTTTATTTCGTCTGAAAACCGCAAAACAGGCAACAGCAAGAAATCGGTATATACTAAACAAAACAGCAGATATGAGGCTAAGCGTACAATTATAGCAAGACCGTAATAAGAATTAGTTTGATTTAAATTTAAATTTCTTACTATCCATTTAAATGAAATGGTGAAATCAAAGTCATAATCTTGTTCATTTCTAATTATTTTGATACATAGTTTCAGTAGCTAGTTTAGTTTACCAATTTCATCCATCGGCAATATTGCAATAATCACACAAAATAAAAAATTATAGTTTGATCTCTTTCACGCTCACTGCACGCGTATTGTACAATATATTATAAATCTATCCTTCACTGTACACGTACGTCCCAAATCCATTCGTTATATAAAATCAAGGCACTATACACTACACGACACGACAAGTAAAGGTAAAACTTTTGATAGAAAATTATAAAATATACCACCTGTTTTTATCATGCGCTTATAATATATAATATATAATATATAATTTACAAAAATATAGATTCAAACAATAAGTAAGTAAGTAGGTAGGCAGACGGCATGCATTAGTCTTAATAAACGTACATACGTATTAACAGCGCGCATATATCTCGCGCGCCTACGGACTATAAGTTTCGCGCCACGCAACGTGCGCCAAAGATTATCTAGATGCACCTGCGCATGCAGAGAGCTGAGCCCTCGTTGTTTCTTTGTATTACGAGAAACTTCGATACAGAAACCATATAGGAGAGGCTGCTACACTAGAGAGATAGGCCTGGAAGAAAAATTAATATTTCATTTTGCCAACAACCTGTTTCGTCGTGTGCATTATGCCAGCTATGGCGCGCGGCTTCGATTTTATTTTTACTTAAATAATATTATTTTCTTTTTCTCCCGCTTTTTCTTTCTTTCTGGTGTACCTAAATATTCCAGTTTTGGATTTTCACGCGCGCATGCGATGCGCGGATTTCCTTTCCCGCCAATTTATGGAATAATAAAGGAGGCTATGTTCGGTGTCGGTACAGGCTGAGAATTTTCAAATAGAAATAGGCTTTTAAAGGGAAAAGGGTTGGAAATATATACAAGTTTTTGCCGAATTTCAATACGATTTTACTTGCAGATATTTTTCACTTGTTTTCTTGGGGGGCGAGAAAAGGTGTATGGATTCATTTCAATTTCTGTAGCTGGAGGGCTTGGTTTATCATGGTAAGAGAGTTGGAGAATGGGATTAATTGCAAGGGAAATTCGAAAGAGTAGGCTTAATTGCAAAGGGAATTCACTGGAGTGAGATTAATTGCAAGGGAAATTTACGAGAGTCGGATAAATTGCAATGGAAATTTACGAGAGTCGGATAAATTGCAATGGAAATTTACGAGAGTCGGATAAATTGCAATGGAAATTTACGAGAGTCGGATAAATTGCAATGGAAATTTACGAGAATGGGATAAATTTCAATGGAAATTCGCGAGAGTGGGATAAATTTCAATGGAAATTCGCGAGAGTGGGATAAATTGCAATGCAAATTCGCGAGAGTGGGGTTGATTGCAATGGAAATTCGCGACTCACGATAGTCGGATTAATTGCAAGGGAAATTCACGAAAGTGGTTATAATTACAAGGGAAATTCACGAGAGCGGGATTAATTGTAAAGGAAATTCAGGAGAGCGGGATTAATTGTAAAGGAAATTCACGAGAGCGGGATTACTTGCAAGGGAAATTCACGAGAGCGGGATTACTTGCAAGGGAAATTCTCGAGAGCGGGATTACTTGCAAGGGAAATTCTCGAGAGCGGGATTACTTCCAAGGGAAATTCTCGAGAGCGGGATTACTTGCAAGGGAAATTCTCGAGAGCGGGATTACTTCCAAGGGAAATTCTCGAGAGTGGTATTAATTGCAATGGAAATTCACGAGAGCGGGATTAACTACAAGAGAAATTTATGGATGTTAATGGTTTATAAATTCAATCATTTCAATTAACTTCCATCGTTCAAAACAAATAAAAAGGTTTCCTAATTGAAAAGGCTGGAAAACATAAGGTTATCCACCCCATCCATTTTTTGATTAAACCATTCAAACATGAAGAGTTTGTCAATATCCCATATATTTTTTCCCTATTCAATCCATATTTCCACATAGACACACACACATCCCTTCCGCTCGATTAGGTTTTTTCCATATAGGTGGAGTGGGTGCCTTTAGAAAATTCTAAATTTTGAACCTGGGGATATTAGAGGAGGGTGTGGGGAAGGGGTGTAGTCGATCCCCGATGATTCTGAAGTTGATCCGATCCCCCTCTTTTGGGAATCCGATAGGATATGCGCGCCATAGCGACGCTCGTCAAAAGAGAAAGAGAGACATTACCGGGGGCCTTTCCGACGGATCGGAGGAGCCCCCCCCCTTTTTTTTGTACCCGCTAAAACCCCGCGTGCTACGCATTCTCTAAGTTCTAAGCCTACACTTCCTTCTTCGTCGAAACTCCATGATCGAGGTACTCCCATTCCCCTATAGATGTGTTTCCCAATAGGCCTGAAAGTAAGGCCTATGAGGTTTTTATTCCAGAGCTCGGCTCTAACAGTCTACTTTTCGCGCCGCTTTTGCTATAGATTCCTGTCCAGAAGGCGCTGGGGTGAGTTATGCCCCCATACTCCGACAGGGGGCGCTCTGGTAGCGCAAGAGACCCCTATTTTTGTAGAGTTAAAGGGCGGGAATGCATATACGAAACAGGCTGGTTACTGCAGGCGTTATGTTATAATACTGCATATCCATGGATTGCTGTCACTATAGCTAAAGGCGAAGAAGTTGAGTTGTATTTGTTGCTGTTTGTGTCGGCATGAAATTTTAGGTTTCTGTAAACATTTTTAACTGTTAGTCTGTTGATATGTACTGTTTACAGTTTACGATAGATGAAAACCGTATTAAATAAAGGTTAATTAACTGAACTAAAATTACGCTAATTCCTCAAATTAGTAATCTAGGCCCATGAATCAATTCAGATGCAAATTGATGTGATACGTGTAACAAGTTTTGGAGAGGATAAGACCCGTGTAAAGGCAGCCAAACATACACTAAAGCCATGGAATGGGTCTATTTGATAACGAGTTAGCGACTAATTTCTCTTTGTTAAGCTAGATTCTTGTAAGAATTAAAGCTATTCCCGTAGGTTCATTCACGTATACATGCGAATCAACAAAGAGGATGAACTGCAATTTTTATAATAAAAAGAATATGATAAAGTTAAGTCGAGTTCGCGGCGGCGGTGAGAGAAAAAAGATGGTCTAAAAGGCACGTTCTTGTTTCGTAACAGTAGGGTGTAGATAAGCGAGAAAGATTAGCATCCCTTTCTCTTTTTCGGAAGAGCCAAAAGAAAGAAAGAAAGATGATGATGATGAAAGCACGAAAGAATAAACTATCTCTTCATGGTATCTGTATCTCACTGACTAAAGGCGCCTGCCACGTACCCCCCAACTATAAGGTTTGTTTGTCGGAATTACCAAAAACGGACAGAACAAAACGTTCAGACAGAGCGTATAGAACGAACTTGTGTGTTGCCAATTGCCGTGGTTTATGAAGGGATGATGCGCCTTTGTGTAGAGGAAGGGTTGGTTTACGAATGTCAATTGACATGGTTCGACTACTATAAATGAAATACACATTTGTCAGTCGGTTGGTGACGATTTTGTGGAATTTGTAGAGTATTATCGAGTCGGGAAAAAATGAATATTGACAAGCGTGTGAAGGAGCAGTTATTGGTGAATATGAACGGTGCAGATATTGACGAATGTTCGGAGGATAAGTTATTGGCGAATGTACGAAAGAGAAGTTATTGGCGAAGAAATTAATGATGAATGTGCGAAAGAGAAGTTATTGGCGAAGTAGTTAATGACTAATGTGCGAAGGAGAAGTTATTGGCGAAGAAGTTAATGACGAATGTGCGAAAGAGAAGTTATTGGCGAAGAAGTTAATGACGAATGTGCGAAAGAGAAGTTATTGGCGAAGGTGATGATATTGACGGACATCAAGTGTGAAGACGGCAAAAAGCAGATATTGAGTATGCGAAGGAGCAGATATTAACGAGTATACGGAGCAGACACGAACGAATATGAGAGAAGGACAATATACTTTTACTGTCAAGAACCTCCTCTTTCAACATCCTTTTACCTCATAGGATGAAAATAAACGTTCCAGCAGAAAAACTAAAAAATACAAAGACGAAAAAGAACAGTAAAAAAAACGTAAATTTTCCTTTGTAACCAAACCAAATGGCAATTTCGCAAGATCCACGCAACCCCTGAAAAGACGCTCGGCGCTATTCTTTAATAGGACCCTTCTTCCTCACACACACACACACACATATATATTCACTTTCTGGATCCAACAAAGATACGAACGAAGGAAAGAAAGAATCCATTTGCCCATTTTTGGGGGGAGGGTAGTAAGTAAAGTGAAACGACGTCATTGATCCTCGGTGAACGCGCCCTCTGCCTAAATTCGTCCTCTCTGCTGCAGTTCAGAACTCTAGGCTCTAAGCACGAAGCTCGGGTTCCTCGCTCCCCGAGGCTGTCGAAACCGGAGAACTTACTCTCTTTCTCCCAAAAACCTGAACACAACCTCCCCTGGATATTTGGTAGTGGACTATTCCCTTATAGACTCCGCCGCATTCCTCCATCTCAGGCTCGAGATCTCGAGCTGGCTGAGCTCGACGCTCGCAAAAGCGAAGAACACTATTCCAGAGTTGCGCCCCGTAGTGGCCGGTAAGGGCGAAAGTTTGCGATAGCGAGAACGAATTTTCGGGCAAGCGGGAATCGTGCTTCTCTCATCCCGGAGCTAGCTGAGCTCGGCTTTTACCAGCGGATAAGAGAGAAAATAGAGAAGAGAGTGAGTGAGAGAGAGAGAGGCATAGGCTAGGGATTTTGAGTCCGGCGTTGAGCTTGATATTTTGAAAGTAGTTTCGCGTGAATCGCGTTCATTTTGAGAGAGGAGATAGAGGAGAACCCCCTCTCTCGGATATTTCGGAATCGCTCGAGGGACCAACGGCGGCGGCGCTTTTACAGGGATCAATTCCGGCCGCTTCCACGTTTCTGTACGATTTTTTTTCTTTTTCATTTATTATTTTGTTGGATGAAGTTCCCCCTCGTGGATTATAATCTTCGTTTTTCTTGAAAAAAATATCATCTCCATCGCATTTTCTTTCTCTTTGGATTACTTTTGGATGATGTTCATCATTTTATAGTGTTTGTTGCGCGTGGTGATTTTAAGAATTAAATGATTTATTCGATTGGTGCGGTGCAGTGCGTCTCTTATGTGGAAAGTGATTAAAACCTGGTGCTGTGTTTGTGTGTTTCTTGAAAGTGAATTTGTGATGACTGTAACAACAAGGGTTGAATCTTTCTTCTAAATTGGATTTCTGGTGGTGACAACGAGTTTGATATACCATCATATGATTCAGTTTATGTTTCATTATGAAAAGAGCTTAAGGCTTGGTTGGATGTTTGTAGACGAAAGTTTATGACGAAGGCTTAAAACAGATGTTAGAAAGACCAATCTTTATAAACTTGACCTTTAATCTGATGACAAGAGGTTAAATCAGTTGCCAAGAGGTTAAATCAGTTGGCCAGAGGTTAAACCAGATGACAAGAGGTCAAATCAGTTGGCCAGAGCTTAAATGAGACGATAAGAGGTCAAATCAGTTGGCAAGAGGTCAGATCAGTTGGCCAGAGCTTAAATCAGACGACAAGAGGCCAAATCAGTTGACAAGAGCTTATCAGACGACAAGAGCTTAAACTGCAGTTCTGAATGCAAAATCTAATGTCCCAAGCCGAAAACCTCAATGGATTTGAAACCACCACATTGGATTACTTCAAAATACCATAATTATACCTCCTTCAAACATAACAAATATTGCCTTAACAAAAAACGCGTATAAAAATTCTTATAAATCATGGTGTTTAATTTTAAAGTACAATCACTCTCAATGGATTAGGTTTTCAAGTAACCGAAGATATTCAAGAAAGTGCTAAGAAGAAAACCCCTTTTGGATTACGTGTTGTGCAATTTCGGGCTTCAACTTCAGTGAGCGTGCGCCTTTGTGCAAACCAACATTGTGTTTAAAACATTAAAAAAACACACACAAAAAACAACCCATCAATAAAAAAAGTCCAACCTCCCAAATCCTACGTGAACGGGAGGTCCTTATCCTCTGTCACACTCCAAGTATTAAGCGAAAAAAAGAGAAAAAAATACGGAATTTAAAATAAAAATCATTCCAATGTCACTCGTATAAAAAACGTGGCCCAGCAGCTCCATTAAAAAGTTAAAAAAGTTTTTTAAAAAAGATACAACCTCGAATTGACATTATCTTGATATTTAATCTCTGGGAATAATTTTAACCGAAATACTTGCGCACCCTTGGATATATATGTCAACTCGAGTCACTCGTTAAAAAAACATAAGAAGAAGAATTTAAATTTAAGGATTATACGCTAAATTCCACGACACAAAATTGCAAACTTATAGCTGCCATGTTCAATAAATTTTTCCTATGAAGTTAGACTATGAAAGATTTTCCCCAAATAAAGGTAATTACGATTAAATTAAACTAAATTTTGGTGCATGTTTGTGTGTGCATGGTTTTCAAGTGTTTATCACGATGAGAAAGCAGTATGAGCACTATGATTATGTTTTGGAAAAATTAAGGATTTAGGTATCGTTATCTTGAGGGAAATTATACAATTAACCAAACAGAGTCATAAATTCAAAGGCAGCCATTTTAAAAAATGGCGGTGCATATATTGAAACCTGAAGTGCAGCATCCCTAATGACAGTGGTTGAAACACGCACTGTACAAAGGAAGGATTTTATATTTTTGGCCACCATTTTCCAATATGGCAGCGAATGGAAATAGAGAGTACGCAAAATACGTTAGTTAGTCCAAGCCCCATTATGGTTCACCGGTAGAAGTTCAGCAAAAATTAGAGGCGTCACCTCTGCCATTCCTCTCTCCACATCTCTACTATGTAAGTGATGATACTTTGCGATGTGGGCGTATAGTCTAGTATAAGCTCGTAACAGTCTGTCCATGATATGACGTCAGTAAAAAGGGATACGCTAGCTACAAACTTACGTAAGCAATCATCATCTCTGCATGCAGCCTAAATATTTCCCGTGTCACCTTGACATATAACTGATGTCACAATTAAATGGACCCATGCAGAATCATTACCTTAATCTCATCCCTTAAGTCAATATTGACAAATTTCTGTCATTAGATTATTACTAAAGATAATTAAAACTGTAAAATGAACATATTTTCTCTGTAGAACAAAAATTAACAAAAAAAGACTACATGAGCTTGAGTTAAATCAGTCATCTGCTCTAAAATCAACGCACGCATACACTAGTCTCATCGTGATAAATACTGAGGTCTCTGTGATTTATAACAAGTACTCCTTTGTTTTGTCTCTCCCTCAATTCCCTTCATAACAAAAAAAAAAACCGTGTTGTCTTTCGTCCCACGTTCCTTTCTATGTTTCATTTTCGTATATATTTTTTGTTGCTTGTTATGTCACGCATGTTCGTACATACAATACCATGGGAAAAACTATTCCCCTTCCCTTCCCTCCCCCTTTTTCATATGGCAGCAAAAGCAAGCCCCTTGAATGAGAAAATTCCGTCAAAAAACCCCTACGTAGCCGAGTTCTCGTAGCCATTATATTATGCGAGCAAAAACAATTTCGTCATTATCCATTGTGACGGTTGGCTACATTCTGATCCCAGTCGGACGATACAAAAGCTAGCTTTTTTCTTTATTTTTTGTAGTAAAACTTAGGAGTAACATTCTTTCCGTAAGATCTGATAGAACGAGATAGAAAATTATACCCCCCCTGTACGTTGAAACACGCGTTTGTTTAATGTATCCATGAAAATTACACTTAATTTGCCTGGATGCTGAAAAATAAAACCATGATATAGTAAAATTTAAGGTCTTTGATTTGGAAAACTTTCGTCTTGATACTGAATATTTTAGCGATTTGGGTGTTTGTATAAAAAGGGAGTTGCTTCTATGTAACAGACGCGTCATCCGTGACGTTAAGCATCACGTGACACCCTTCTCGCGAATCACGACGGCGTGACTACCACGTGACGTACGCAGTGACGTTTCAGGTACAACGTAGTTGCAACTTAGCGGACTTTCAAGGAATTATTTATTTTCACTACAAGAAAAACTGTTTTAGATTAAACTAACTAATCAAATCGTCTTGTGCATTTTCACACGTGATTTAAAAAGTTTTCCATGAAGTAGCGACTTTGAAAAAAATTCCGATGTTGTTCAATATTCATACGAGGATTAAATAAACTGATGTATTACTCTACAAGGACGGCGGTAGTGTATTTTTCCAGTCATTTACGATGGAAAAGCTATATTGTGGAGATAATAGGAAACGTATATAGTAAACCAAACCAAGCATTTCGAAGGAATTTCAACATCAATTGAAGAGATTGTGTTTGAATGTTTGATTAGCGTTTGAGTGTATGAATTCAACTGGAAACTTTTGCCTCCCCCACTACACCTACTATCGTAGTCTTTCGTTAGAGAAGTGGTTGACTTTTTAATTGTAGAAATTTATTCGCGTATTAGCTATTAATTTCATCAATTTCCGAAAGGCACGGAAGATGATGTGTCTAGGAGAAATTACGTCGTATTTACTTCAAATATGAATGTTTACCCAGCAAATAAACACTGGAACTGTAAACAAATTATATAATTGACCACAGAAATGCATTTTTAACGTCAGATAATCCTGAATTTCGAAGTCTTATTTTCCATACGGTTTTAAGTCTAATATTATGGATTTTCATCAGTATCCCTAAATCATGGATGATAGTATACGTAAGAGAAAATGCGTCGTTTTTACGTCAGATACGAATGTTTTCACAGCAAATAAACACTAGAACTGTAAACAGATCCGATAATAGACCACAGATCTTTAACATCAAATAAACCTGAATTTCGAAGTCTTATTTTGCATACATTTTAAGTCTATAATATTATGGATTTTTTTCTTCGAGTTCGAATTTTCGTTTTCTATTCGGTGTGGCTGGCTGTAAATAGTTTTATTCCATCAGGCGAAACGGAACGCTTATAACGAAGTAGATAGCGTTGAGGAAAGAAAGCGAGAGGAGAGAGACCCAAAAAGGGAACTTGAGGAATAAAATGGAGAAAACTCCCTCCCGATCGAAGAAAAGGAAAGTAAAAAAAAAAAAAAAAACGGATAAAAAAAGACGCCATCGACCCTAGAAAACGTCTTGGTAACGCGCCACAATAACGTTGGGAGCCATTTTTTTCTTTTCAATTCAATATTTTTTCAAGTTTAATCTATACTGAGCATTACCTTGGGTCACCGTTTATTTAAGGGTGGTATCAAAATAGTGGCTTCCATGCCTTCCATTCGGTAAACTTTCAAGACGACCGAATATCACGGACGACCTTCATATTTTTTTAGTTCTGTATTTTCAAGTTTAGGTGATAGTTTGACAAACATGGCGCGGTTGGCACCCATGACTTTCATTTCAAACTTGGATAAAATATATATTCCATAAGGTCATTTTCCTCGATTTTCGAAAGATATCCTTAAAAAATAGCGAGGGGATAGACGCTCTGGACCTCTGTGTACACCTGAGTTCAAAAGAGTTCAGCTTTGACAGTGCATTGAGTTCAAGCCTTCGGAACTCAAGTTCAGCTTTGACAGTGCATTTGAGTTCAAAGCCTTCGGAACTCACAGTTCAGCTTTGACAGTGCATTGAGTTCAAAGCCTTCGGAACTCACAGTTCAGCTTTGACAGTGCATTGAGTTCAAAGCCTTCGGAACTCACAGTTCGGCTTTGACAGTGCATTGAGTTCAAAGCCTTCGGAACTCACAGTTCGGCTTTGACAGTGCATTGAGTTCAAAGCCTTCGGAACTCACAGTTCGGCTTTGACAGTGCATTGAGTTCAAAGCCTTCGGAACTCGCAGTTCAGCTTTGACAGTGCATTGACTTCAAAGCCTTCGGAACTCACAGTTCGGCTTTGACAGTGCATTGAGTTCAAAGCCTTCGGAACTCACAGTTCGGCTTTGAGTTCAAACCCTTCGGAACGCACAGTTCGGCTTTGAGTTCAAACCCTTCGGAACTCACAGTTCGGCTTTGAGTTCAAACCCTTCGGAACTCACAGTTCAGCTTTGAGAGTACATTGAGTTCAAGACATTGTACACCTGAGTTCTCAAGTGTCTACCCCCTCGCAAAATAGACGCAGTTTCATCCGAAATTTTCAGCACATTTGTTGCCACTGCGATATTATTTGTCTAAGGTTCGAACCCACCTAAACTCTCTGCCTGGACACACCATTATGAAGGTCAAAAGATATAATAAAGGTGGCGGGAAAAAGTGTAGAACCATCAGCCACGGGAGGTTTACACATTTTAACTGAGACGGTCGTAAAGCATGTAGCCATCCGTTTTCTTGTATCATCAGTATACCATGGGGACTATTTTTTTACGACTTTTGTCGCGAAAATACAAGCAATAGCGACCCCGTTTTCGACACGCACAATGGCCATGAAGGGAGGTACCGATCAGTCAGTCAACTATCGTATTTTTTACTTGTTTCTCTCTGATAGGACAATTTAGGAGGACAACGCCATCCATGAAAGACCATAGAATTATATATCTTTTGTTGCGATGATGGTGAGAAGCCAAGAGACACTCCTTTACCGTCATAAAGGGGGCCAGGAGAATGGTCATTACTGGGGTGATACTTGTTTGAAAGGCAAAGGCCTAAAGTATACGGAGTTCTAAGTTAGGAAATTTAAAGAAGGATCCAAGATATTGTGGATAGTTCAGGGGGTCCATGGTCTCGAAGCTTCGATAGAATTTGAAAATAGGTAGGGATTCAAAACAAGTACTGGATTGGTAAATCAATCAATACACCAGAAATAATTGCAAATCTGCTCTGTCGTCGTCTTTGTCATGAAGGACCCAAACAAAACTTGATAAAAAACCACGACGCAACGCGAGTTATCTCGCCCCACCATTTTAGCAAACCAAATCTTCATTAATATAATTCCAAGTTGGGGCCTCTCGCGTTAATTCCAAAATGATCTTACGATCCTGGAACAATTAGTGCCGCGACGCCCCTGTAGCTTTAATTTCAACCCCAAGACCGCGCGCTATAGCTCCCGCATGCACCGCATTTCGCCAATTACTCCAAGCTAGCTTTTAATGAATCTTTTCAAGCCCCACCAGATGTCCTTGCATGTGTTTAGTCTACAACCATCACCCTATCCATTGAACAAAAATACGTGCCTAGAGGCGCCGGAATTACTATAGAATAAGGAGGGGGACTAGACTAATACCATAGCGGCGGTTCCTATCATTTTTTTATTTTTTTGACATCGTGCGCCTTTAATACTACTGTAAACCCGAGTCTTTCCCGACGACGGGATAAACCGTGGAGCCAACCTTCCGCGTCATGCTATGTCATTGACGTAGGAGTTTTTTCATCCCCATATAACGGAAGTAAATTAAATCGAAGCAGTGCCGTCATAACAACCATTACACTTGGCCTCGTATACACCCAATATTCCTTGTAGAGAAACCAACACATAGACGAGAGGTAACCCTTTCCCCAGGCGCCTAGAGGTAACGCCAGACGGAGCCCAAGTTCCCTGCACGTGGGAGGCTAGCTAACTCGCATTACCTCTAGCGGTGCTTTTTGGTGCGAGGAAAATAACCCAAGAAGGTGACCTACCCTGCCCTTGTGGTGATTGCTTAGAACTCTCCTGGAATTAATGCAGTGGTCTATTCAATTAAATATACTTGAATCATAGGGCCCCTGGGCAAGTACCCATCTATCTGATCCAATGGATAAGAAAGACGTTCCTGTATCTAAGCTCAGAGAATTAGAACTCTCAAAAGAAGATTGGTTTAGCTTAGCTTCCGAATTTCATAGGCTTAGTTATTAACTTTGAGTTAATTTGTATCTAGATAGTATACGTTTAGAACGCAATCGTCATCTGGGGTCCCGCGAGCGATGGCACGTTATCGTTCAACTCTGTGATTCCCAGAGCCAACAGCACATTTCATATCGTATATAGAAAAAAAAGGTTCTTGGCGTGTTCGGCACGCTTGCCCGCACCTTTACAATGACAGTACACGCTGCGCGCTATCCTTATTCCGGTGCAGTGGACGGCCGCGTCAGGATAGGTTCAACCTCAACGCGTCAGACTTCGCTATATAGCTATAGCAGCACCTCGGTATCAGAGACGACGTACCCCACTCACTCTGTACTACAATATATACAGCTAGACTAGATATGGGAATGGGCGCGTTAGAGACAGAGCTGACTGATGGAGACGAGGTGATTTCTGACGTAGAGCGTATACGTCATTTGAAAATTTATTTCAAGCAAAACCCACGTGGATCGAGACGTTTCTGGTAAAAACAAATCAGTGAAAGACGTAGTAATTAATTTTGATTCGACATTGAGTTTTTAACCAAGTTGAGGAATAATATTATAACAAGGAAGGACCCTATGGACAAAATCTTCTTGACCAGCACTATAAACGTCGTAAGTGGTCAAATAAAAGTAAAAATATTAGGGACTTCGGTTCATTCTGAATTTATCCACAGCTTCTAACTCGTTTTAACAGAAACCGCATAATTTTCTAATTCATCCACTTTTTGGAGCATGCATTCTTGGCATACTTTAAGCGAAAAACAAGCAAACCTAACGCCAATTAACGTCAGACGTCAATTGATTGCTTTAGACAATCATTTCCGTATGCCTTGTCTGCCACGATGTCGCGTAAATTGCTAATCAATCTGAACGTCAAACCATTGAACTTCGACGTCACGTATTTCGTTCTTTGCGCATGAGCAATAATGGCTTCAACCCCACCGGATTAACCAAACACCACCACAACCACCAATATTTCAAGTATTCTAATAATTTTAATAGGTATAATTATTTCTTACGTCGCTATCATCAAAACAATTTTCCGCATCAATGGATTCAGAAATCAACGCGAAAGTATTATAAACTTCCTTATTTGGGAAAATTAAAACGTACGTACGTCGTAACTCGAAATACGTGGTTTTTGCTTTAAGATCGCGATTTAATTCTATGAGTAGAAGGAATAGTATACGTTCATACAAAGTATTGAAGTAGGAGGGGTTGGATTGGGTTCTCTGGCGTCCGCCATGCACACCATAATGGTATATTGGGGGGAGGCGGAATAAGAGGGGCCCCTTCCGACGATGATGATTAGGAGCGGAGAGACCGAGACACGGATCTGCAGGCTGCAGGCAGCAGCAACTGTAGGAGCTTTATATACACGCGCAGGGGCACCCAGACTCCCAATAAGGTTAGGTAGGTAGGTAGGCAAGCGGATAACAGAACAGACATGACACGAGCACGGGCGAGTTGCCCTTTGATACTCCCGGACCGGACCGGCGCCTCGCCGTAGCAGAAATACATCATCAGCCAGCACTGCAGCATATAGCTTCAAAACATTTACCCCCCCCCCCCCTCCAGCCCTTTTAACTTATACTACTATATAGTTTAAGGAACTCCTTGGAGAGAGATTGGTAAAGAATAGGCCAGGGATTTACTATCTTCCCCAAACTTACACGAAAAAAGGTCAAACCATGAAAGGTCTCTTTATCGCGTCTAGCTGCATGCTAGTGGGAATACCCTACACTGAATCGTTGTGGCCTGCATGCAATCATGGACTTAATGTTCAAAATAACCACATGGGTTATGGGTGCTGGTTTACAAGGGTTTCTCGTGGTCAAGCCAAGCAACTGAATCGTTGTGGCCGGCATGTATGGACTTAAGCTAGATTCCCACTCGACCGAAAACACGACGGAAACCCGGCAGAAAGGGGTTCGACAGAAAAATCTTTACGCCGAGCCCGACGGAATTACCGTTCGGCCGGGCGTAAGTTGTGTTCTATTTTTTCGGTCGTGTTCGGCGTTACGCCGGTGTCTCAGCCAATGAAATGATCCCACTGGCTACGTCATAAATTAAAGTGCGCACGCATACGCGAGATAGCCGGCATTTCCTTGAGAGCTATCATCACAATAGAACTTGGTGACCAAGGCTTATCGCAATTCCCAATCATGCCACCAAGAAAGAAAAGTGAAGTTGTAAGTAAAAAGAGATTAGAGGTTAACAAAGAAGATTTTATTGAGGAGGTAAGGAAATATCCGTACTTGTACGATTTGAGCGACAAGTGGTACAAAGATACGACTATGAAAGACGACCGCTGGAACTCTATTGGTGCCCTATTTAAAATATCTGGTAAGCACACTTTTGATTTTACCTTCCTAAACGCCATTTGAAATGTATGAATATTGAAATTAACTATTCTATTTAAAAGGTGTTGAGGCTTACAACACATGGAAAGCGATAAGGGACCGGTACAGGAAAGAAAAAAAACCTATTGATATAGCGAAAAAAAGCGGGGCTGGAGCTGAAGAAATTACACAACCAAAGTGGAAGCTTTTTACTATTCTTGATTCTTTTTTAAAACAAACCATGGAATCACGAGAGTAATCCTACAACCAAACGGCCTTATAAGTTACATGGGCTTCCAAGAGCTGTTAATCACAATAACCTGCTCATAGAAGCCTTGTGTTATTACATTAAGATAAATTACACTTAAACAAATATTAAATTATAATTTTAAATTGTTATTTTGAAGAACATCAACCAATATTGAAGACGAATCTAGTCATTCTCTGGCCTCAAGTAGTTCGTCAGTTGCACCGGTCAGGGAAGACTGTCAGGAAGAGGACGAAGAGACAGAAGAGTCTCAAGATAAAATGGCAACTCAAATATTCAATTCTATTGAACATTGCTATGACAACATGTATGTTGGTCTATATTTAAACGGTATGTTAGAACTAACTCGCATCTGAGACTTTTATTTTGTCAGTGATTCGTCAGATCCAGATGATGACATGGCATTGAGTGCTTTCGCCAAAAAATCAGGCGCCGTTTCAACTAAACCTGTTGGGTCCCCAAAACTGCAGGGCAAGAACGACATTGATGTACCCGCAAAACACCCAAACTCTCAAAGGAAAAGAAAACAAACTGAGATGGACATCAAATTTGATAAAATGTTAAAATTATCTGAGAAAACCATTTATGCTCAACTAGCCTCAACTCAAACGTCTGAAAAAGACGAAAGCTTTTACTATTTCAATAGTTTAATGGGCAGATTTCGTATCCTTTCCAAGAACGATCAAATCCAAGCAAGATTTGAAATAGAAAAAATATTTTATAATTTGGAAAAACAATAAAGTTTGATTATTCTGGTTAATGAAATAATTGTTCCTCATTTCTGGCTCTAAAAACAGTTTCTCATTTTCTTTATTGAAAGTCATCAAAAATAAATACGTTAAAATCTTTGCCAAGATAGAAAGAAGTTGTTTTGCCTATTTATGGTGTGACTGAACCTTTGGTTACACGTTCCACTTGCCACGACACTTTCCCTTCGTTACATAAATATGTAGCTAAAGTATCCCTAATATTTCCTACATTAACACTGTGCCGGTTTAAATGATGAATGTTATGTCGAGGTACGATAGCATTTGCAGGTCCTATTTCAGTTCGCCATTGTCCAGGGATGATTTCACCATTAATTCCTTCTCGATCAACGTAGTTTGTGGAGGGTACATACATTTTCTGATCTTCGTTTTTCAAAGACTCCTTTGTTATTATGAAGTTATGTAAGCAAATTGTGGCTTTGATTATTTCGTCTATATTTTCTGGCTTTCCTTGGATGGTTTTGTGAAATATCCTCCACCTGGCTGCATAAATACCAAAAGTATTCTCGATAATTCTTCGCGCACGGCACAGACGATAATTAAAAATTCTTTGAGTTAATGTTAAACCTCTCCTTCCATAAGGCCGCATTATGTTCTTGTTTAGAGGAAACGCTTCATCCGCTGCGATGAAATATGGAAATGTTTGATTTGAATTTGGAAGGCATTCTGGGTCAGGAAGCGAAAGCAGCCCTCTACTAAGCATTATTCCAAATTTGGATCGAGAAAAGACCCCTCCATCACTCTGGCTTCCAAAAGCACCAACGTCCACCATGGTGAACTTGTACTTTGCGTCGCATAAGGCCATGAGAATTATACTAAACCCTCCTTTATAGTTATAGTATAATGAACCACTTTTGGCAGGACATTGAATGTTGACGTGCTTGCCGTCAAGGGCTCCGACACAGTGCGGAAGATTCCATCGAGACAGAAACTCACTGCTTATAAGCTTCCAATCTTCAGGCGTTTTGGGTACCGTCAAGTAGATTGGTGAAAGAACGATCCACAAGGCTCGGCATGTTTCATTAACTATCTTGCTAACTGTACCGGTCCCAAGTCTATAAGCGAAGGACAGACTTATTTGCATGTCGCCACTTGCTAGATATCTGATTATTTATAAATGTGAAGATGATTATAAATGTGTTTTCTAATGCATGATAAATTAACAACCACATCACAGTGTTGGCACCAAGGAAGTAGACTTACTCCACCATGGTACTGGGGCCAACACTGTCAACTTGTCAAGTGTCAAATCAATTTTACCTTAACGTTAATGAGAGCTTTTCTTCAGGAGTTACAGATTTGCGAAACCTAGAGTCAGGTTTATAAATAAGAGGTCTTACTAATGCAAGAAGCTCATCGAACTCATCTCGATTCATTCTAAAGAACCTATTAAAAACATGATATTGAACATAGGCAAACTAAATTAAACACTAGAAATTATTAAGCCAAGGCTTACTGGAAATGTTTTTGGCTGTCCAATTCTCGCATTTCTTTGACTAAAGTAGCTTGGTAACCTAGCTCTTGGCGCCTTTTAAATATATCACGTACCCAAAATCGTCTTTCCTGACTCTGACGATAGCTTTTATACATTAAATAACTAAGTAATGTATAATTACAAACACTTAAAATTCTCAGTGTGTCGCTACAAAACTCAGATTCCGACAGATCTTCCATATTTAATAATTTTACTCAGAGTGTGAAATAGATGTCGTTGAAAACACTCCCATCTGTCACGTGATCGAAAAATATCTACCGCCGAACTCAAAATTCAGTCGTAGTGTGAACGGTCTACCGCCGGACGCCGGCGTAAGTTAAAATTTCTACCGTCGACTGCGTGATTTCCGCCGTGTTTTTTCGGTCAAGTGGGAATCTAGCTTTAAATGTTCAAAATAACTGTATGGGTTATGGGTGCTGGTTTACAAGGGTTTCTGGTGGTCAAGCCAAGCAACTGAATCATTGTGGCCGGCATGTATGGACTTTAATGTTCAAAATAACTGTATGGGTTATGGGTGCTGGTATACTAGGGTTTTTTGGGAGTTAAGGTGCAGGGACATGGGTAATTGTCTAAGAAGTAATTGCGTGTTCCCATGCGTGGAATGGTTCCTTTCCGTTCAAAACGTTTTCACTCATTTCATAAGAGACTTCAAGTGATTTGACGACGCGATGTATACTCAGCTTGGGTTCTCATATAAATAAAATATATAATCACAACCAACTGTTGCAATAACTAATCAAACAAGGATTATATTAAAATTTAAAACTGCAGTGTCTTCACTATATGAAAACACTCATCTTCTGAATGCATATTATTTTCTTTCCATTTTAAATTTCAAATGTAAAGTGAGTTTATCCTTTCATGGAGGAATTAAGCTACCTTGCCATTTAACTATAGTAGAGAATTAATTATTTAGTGAGGAAGTAACTCATTAAAACAGTATAATAACCACAAATCCAAGGGTCAAAGTTCAATCTGAATTTGGGTAGCTCGTCAGAAATATCATGAAGAATTCAGAGCACACGTCATACCATAACTTAACCCATCCGAAAAGTTAATAAATCGACTACAATTAATGTTTCCAAATAAATTAATTAAGCGGGTTGGGGACCGTATATACTATAACAGGACGTTACCCCCTTCTTCAACAAATATCCCCGCCCTAAATTCAGGAAATGAAAATAGCTCTCTCAACGTTTATTTCCGCAGGAAAACAACTGGTCCAAGCTAGCCGAGTCCGTCCGCGTGGCATGCCTATAGTAATAGCGATCCCTATATATAACCGATAATAATAATCCATACACCAGCACCAAACATAAACGCGTTAAAAAAAGGGTATAGAAAATAAAATACATCCTATACATTAACGAAATAAAACGCTCGCATGGCCAATTTCATTTCACCAGATCCGACCATTCCAGAAAATAAATAAATACAGCGTGTTTCTGATAAGTCTGCATACCATAAATTAAGAGGTATGTTCTATGGGAAACCAAGGGTCACTGTTTTGATTTGAGTATTTTAGGTATGACCCCTTAATTAAATTCGAAATCATTGTCTTTCAGTTTCTTAATTAAATTTAAAAAAAACCTATCTTAACTCGAAAACAGTGGCCATTGTGGCAAAATGGAGATAGATAAAAGCTACTCGACTTAAAATCGATTCCCCAAAGAACATCCCCCTTAATTTATGGTATCCAGACTTAAGAGAAACACCCTGTATATCCTTTAATTTATTAACCAGTCGCGTCTCCATTTCTAATAAATCCGTCCAAGCAAGAAGTAGGAATAAAGACGGGAAATAGGCGTGCACGGCGAAAAGACTTCGTGATGAAAACCATTAAAAATACGTAAGGTCTACGCTTCAAACCTATTCGGCGTATCAAAATGGACCAAACTTCGAATCGTCTCGACAGACAAGGATGTTTCTATCGCCGCGTAATCCAATAAATCTCAAGGTGAAAAAAATAACGAGGGAAATCAACTTATAAGCAAATGATATGCAAGATGGATATATATATATATATATGTTTTTTTTCTTCATCCATGGTTAATATTCCAACCACATACTTTCATATAATTGACGACTCTTACAGTAGGGTTCATGGGTATTTTGCAAGACAGCGAAAGCTAGAGTGGAAGATTACGACGCTGTGATAAATTCGATATACTTTTGAAAATAGTCGATGGGAACTGCGCGACGTGTTGTATTGATAAAAGCAGGAATGCATACAGTTATAATAGGAATCCTTGTGTGTTTGCCATTTTCACTCAACGCATCTAGGCGGCGGATTTTGTGGGACGAGCTAGGCTAATCATTTTACCGGGCGAATAATCTATTTTGCTGCGAGTCTGAACCTTGCGTGGGCGCCTAACCTCAAGTTACTATCAACTACTGACATCCTAGTTAGAAAGACGTCATTATTATGAGGCGTTCTCAAGCCCGACCCACAAAACCCGCATAGAAATTAACATGGAAGATATATTTGGGTGTAATGATTCCAATTAGCTGTATGAATTCCCGATAAAAGTAAAAGCATTAGTATCTAAAAGAAAATACACCTAAGGGACTCGTGGTCTTCGTATAAACGAACCCCAAAATAAGTTCAACATCAATGGTAGTAAATTCCATATGTTCTTTAGTAAAATATAAAATATATCTTTCTAAATCATTAACTTTAAACAGCTATTAAAACGATCTAAGTACAGCCAAAGAATGAAAGGAATCCACCGTCTAACCTGAACTATAAAACAATACCTTGGGCCCATCATTAATTAATTTAATTTTAATTATATCGGGTTGGTAATATGTATTTCCCATCCCATTCCTGTTGGGCATGATTTAATTCCTTCGCTACATCTAAACCGATAAAGACCTACATTTCTCTACTTTTTCTGACGGATTTTTCACTCCTTGGCCGGGTCTTGAAGAAAACCGCGAATGCCTCGGCGTCTAGAACTCTAGAATGCCATAGCTACATTTTTTATGGGTTCACGGTGGCGCGTGCGCCGTAAAGTAATTCATGGATGACGTGAATTCAAACCACGCTCGTCCTCTCTCTCTTCTCTCGCTTCGGAACAACATTTGGCGGTGGTATGGAAGCAGCTAGACAAACAATGGATAAAGAGAGAGAGAGAGAACTACAGAGAGAAAGAGAGAGAGAGAACTAGAGAGAGAAAGAGAGAGAGAGAAAAGGGGGAAGACCCCGATAAACCGAACCGAAAACCTCTATCTCGTTTCCAACACGCGTATATTATATTATAGAGAGAGAGACTCATATCTTACAGCTACCGAGGAGAGTGTTAAGATAACTTTGTATACTATGGGATTATCTAAAAAGCATACCGATATGTAGACTGTTGTTTCAATAGGGGAACACCACAATGCCAAATGCGGCTTCTAAAATGTGTCATCATTATTTTCCGGAAGCCTAAACTGTTTAATTAGCAATAGGGTATTGTTTAACTCACAATATATGATCGCTGTTTACGAAATAACTTGGGGAAAATTTGATTCCAACGCGACATTAACGTCCCCAATGGCGACCTCGCGCCTGTGCGTTGGTTTCTCTGTTTGTTATAAATGAATTTGCCTATAGAGATTCTTGAAACTTTTCACAGGGTTGCCACAGTACCTGGAAATCCTTGAAAAGTCAGGGAATTTGAAAAAGGGTGTAAAAAGTCAGGGAATTTCCGTGGCATACTGACTTGAAAATGTGTAGTCACAGCCAACTAGACGCACCAGCTCAAATACGGGACAATGATAAGGTTCTATAGGCCTACATTAACTGTTTCTGATAGTTCCTAATAAAGTTTTATTAACTACTACATAGTAGTTTCAATTAAAAACTATGATTAAATTAGTATAATTGTAGGTACTAAGCTGATGATAAATAAGGAATTTTTAAATGATGGATTCTGACTTTTCTGTTAGTGTAAATTTCAAAATTGGTCAAAGAAATTGGCTTTAGATGGTCAGGGAAAACCTGGAAAAGTCAGGGAATTTTGAAATGAAAAATCTGTGGCAACCCTGTTTTCAAATATTCAAGATGCATGGAGAAATTCCGGGGACTCTACTTTCCTTTTTTTTCATCCAATTATCAGAAGTGCCGCGTGAAAAACGATAGATTAAATCCCCTAAGAACCTTATCGATGTTTTTCAAGACGAAAGTGTACCTCAACCAACGTAAGAAAACCGCACCATCATTGGAATGAAAACGTGGCGCATATACCCTCAAAGTCAATTACCATCTCCAGATAAAAACGGCGAGTAAAAGAATTTGCCTGTTTTTGTCGCTTGAGGGGAATTTTGGGTAGAAAGCCTTAATCCGTTTATCCGAAGAGCAACGCAGCGCAGCGCAGCAGCTCGGCAAAAAGGAAAAAGTCGAATTTGTTTTTGCGCCCCCAAGACCTTGGTCGTAGTGCCACTGCCAGTGGCACCCTTTTGGCGTTAATCGAGTTAGACACTTACCCCCCCCCCCTGGTTAATCAGAGCCCCTAAAACCCTTCGTGTAAAAACGAAACGACGACTTCGGACTTTCGGAGATATATCTATAGTTGTCACTAGTGATAGGGAAAGCCTGCAGACGCATTAAGAAGTCTACACCAGTCAGTCGAGGGCAAAAAACCGCGAAAACAAGTTACGCGAGAGCGTAAGGGACCGCGGTAACATGATCATTTAGTAGTTGGTATCTATATGAAACGGGTGGGTGCATTTGATTGGGTAATTACTTTAAAGAAAATGAATGAAAACTAAGGCAAATCCTACCGTGATTTGATTCGAGATGTGTGTGGTTGAAGACTAAGTCCTCGACCAAGGGTTGAATTACATAGCAGCTTGGTTGGTCAACAGTTTCTTATGAACAAGTGTAGGTTTTATGTTTGAACATGCAATCCATAGAACATTGTTGAACGGTTTTCCCTGAGAAAAATAATTAACAGTTAGTCCATATTGGAGATATGAAGTAACTACTCACTTTTAAATGTTTCAAGGCGCCATGATGACTTGATCTTCAGATAGCCAGATTAGGGTAAGGGACTATGGGACGCAGCGTAATGGCTTGAAAGGGTAAAGGACTATGGGACGCGCGCTTTAACCTATAATGATAAGCCTGTAGGAAAAGGACTATGGGACGCAGAGCTTTGACCGTAAGCCTGTAAGGATAGGGACTATGGGACGCAGCATTGAAAGGGTAAACGCAGCGCTATGCAGCCTGAAATTTCGTTAACGCGCTCGCAGCGTTTAGTTTAGTACTCACTCGTTTTTCGGCGTCCCGATGAACTCGTAGATGACCATAAATCCGCGTTGATAAGTTCAAAGGTTATAGTTGAAACGCGTCGCGAAACCGAAAGTTCACACAAAGTTCAAGTAACCCGCGAAACACTACGCGTTCAGGAACCATAGTGACGTCATTTTAGAAGATGCTTTGTGATATGGTTCCCGCGATCCTCCGTGCAGCTCGGTTGTGCACTGGACGGTGGACCGCCAAAATCTTGATCCCTCGCCGATGACCAAACGTGGCCCTTCCAAGAAATTCCCATCGCCGTGACATCATCATTCAGAAGTGAAATAACGACCTGAAATGAAAAAATATATATTTCATCAGCTACATATTATAATGACAATTTCAAATAAATAAATTAGGAAATTTAACGATCCCACTTCAAACTAATTACCTAATTCAAAACAAAGATTAATTTAAAATTAATTAGCCTTTTCCTTATCGGAAGAAGCCATAGGCTTAGCGTGGGACACGGACCCCATGGCAGAGTCGATGGGCCCCCCAGAGTCCCTTACCCCCAACGAACGTCATCAAGACAATTACTCGTACGCAGAACGTAATTCTTTTAACAACAAGTAGACATACGGGCCAACAGGCATCAATCCCTGGAAAATAAGACCCCTTAGTTTGTGAGATATATTATATGAGCGTGCGCGCCATCAAGGGGAGTTTAATGGCCATCTAAGCCCATTTTTAAGGATGGGTAGAGAATCATGGGCGGAATTGGAGGGCGCGTGAAGAGAGAGAAAGCCCAACGATAGATCCGAATGTGCTCCATGCAAGAGTAATATACGAGATATCTGACATTGACCGATCACCGAGGACTCGATGCCAGCCGCGCTCTCTGTTAGCGACCTCTGCAAAAACAGAGGGGGGAGGGAAAGGGAGTAACGCTTTATAGCATCTATAGTATAACCAGCGTCCATCTTCGCTAGCTAATGGATAAAGTAAGAAGTATAAAAATCCAAAGTCATCAATTGCAGAGTTTTCCTTATTTTTCTTTGCAAATACCCCATTGGATCAGGCTTGTCACCAATTTTTCACTTCAAATCTCGCTGGTTTTTCTATATTTTTTCTGCAAGTCTAAAGTTCTTTTACAATTTTCAATAGGTAAAAAATTTGGAAC
The DNA here is from genome assembly GCF_054372755.1 of Phalangium opilio. Classification (NCBI taxonomy): domain Eukaryota; kingdom Metazoa; phylum Arthropoda; class Arachnida; order Opiliones; family Phalangiidae; genus Phalangium; species Phalangium opilio. Next base: position 4,695,088 of record NW_028324151.1, read on the forward strand.
TTTTAAGCAATTAGTTCATACAGAAAAATTACCGAACCAATATGAAATTCCCTGACTAAGTGATCATTTTAAAATACCGTGACTTTCAGGGACCATTTCATAAGAAATAGTTGTGATAGAGAAATTGCATCCCCCGTTTCTTAACTTTAACTGGGCTTCGATCAGGGTTGAACCGTTGAACAGAAGACAAGCTTTTCAGTCTGTTGTGGATAGCGATTGACTGGCAACACTGGCCTGCACACATATCTATTTCATAAGGAAGGTCAGGCCCTTAGTTTTCCTTTTGTACTTCTATCCCAAATACCACGTGAGACCCTTATTTTTATGTTCTTATACTGTTTACAACGTATATAGAAATCTCTTTAGTATTTGATAACTTCGGACGTATCTATCTCTGATGAGAACCTTCTTTGTTGGGATTTGGGAATAGACGAATAGATAGATCCTTTACGCCCTGAAAACTAAATGACAGGGTTTGTATACTGGCGATGCTGCAGCGAGAAATGCGCTCGTGGATGGAGGAGACTAAATTACACAGGGTTATATTATTTTCCAACCCCATAGTTTTTGATTAATAACTACTACTGGGGAAATTATCCTCCAACAGTTGCAGCTAGTCATGACTGGAATTTTGTCAGGCGTGTATGTATGTATGATGGAGTCAAAGGGGGAGAAGATTACACGAGTTGAACATGTACCGTGATTGCAACTTAAATAAGAGAGGCTGTATGTAGTTTTAGACAAATAGGTCAACTGTATTAGGCCGGGTTCATACATACAACTTTTGGAAAACCAATTTTCCCTTACATTTCCAGGTTTTTTCCATATATTTACAGGTGCAAGGTAACCTAGTAATTGCAGGAGTGTTTTAAATGTTTACTCTTAGCAAATCCCTTCAGAGAAAACTTACTCTATCTAGTCTCACAAATTTCCATGAATTTTACTGAAAATTATAAATTTTCCCCGAGTTTCCCCTGGATTTTACTGAAAATTATAAATTTTCCCCGAGTTTCCCCTGGATTTTACTGAAAATTATAAATTTCCCTGACTTCTCCATGAATTATACTAAAAATTATAAATTTTCCCGAGTTTCCCCTGAATTTTACTAAAAACTATAAATTTCCCCGACTTCTCCCTGAATTCTACTAAAAATTATAAATTTCCCAGAGTTTTCCATTAATTCTACTAAAAAATTATAAATTTCCCTGACTTCTCCCTAAATTTTACTATAAATTATAAATTTTCCTGAGTTTTCCATGAATTCTACTAACAATTAAAATATTTTTCCCTAAATTTTAGTAAAAAATATAAATTTTCCTGAGTTTTCCCTGAAAAATAAATATAATAATTCGAACACATTTTCATAAATAATTAAAATACAAATTACGTATCTATTTTGAAACCAGTTTCATTGAACCCGCAATCAAATCGAATTATATACCCCCCCCCCTCTTTTTACCGGAAAATACAACATTATTAAGCTGAAGTTTTTAATTATAAGAAATTGATTGAACGATAATGGTGAAAATGAAAATGAAACATAAAAAAAATAAATCTTGAAAAAAATCGGGTTAGTAGCCAAAAGTACCTGGTGATTAATTTTTTTTTCTAATCTCCCCAGTCCCCACCTTTCGTAACATTTAATTTCCTAAATGAAAAATAATTTTTCAAGTAGCAGTCAGTGGTTAAACGAGTTATTTGAAAACCTTACTACGTATTTATTAAACCCATATATTTTTTTTTGGCGGGCATAGGTATAGATTTTTAATTGAGAGATCTCCGCGGGCCCATAATCATTCCCCCCATAATCATTCATCAAAGGTTTTTAGATGAGAGGTAAAAAATTAATCAAATTATTTTCTTTTAATATACTGTATATAAAAATATTTAATAAAGAAATTAATGATGAATTATATATTGGTAATATCTACAGAATGAGACCGAAACTTGGTCAAGTAGAAATAATGGAGTGTTTCTATAATTTTTAAAAATATTGAATTAAAATGCAAGTCTACGTTTTTGTTCTTAATGGAAATAAGAACCGGTTTAAAGTACTTTCAATATATAATACATTTTATATAATTTCGGCACGTAATTGAATTGGTCCTGACAATTTTGTGGGCCAACTTGTTCTTTTAGGGCTATAGAAAATTGAGTAAATCAGAAGCTTGGAATTCCGGATTATTAAATCTATAAATATGGAAGGATTTAATCACTCATGTATGGAATTCCATGCATGAAATTGGCGAGAAATGTTCTTGAAAAATCTCGTGAGATTTTGCATCAATTGAAATCATTTCAAATTCGGAATACCAACTTTAGATTCTTTCAAAACTAAGAATTATTTTAAATTAATACTTGTTAATTGGATACAATTAAATTCGACCTAATACAGGATGGGGTGTTTCTGATAAGTTTGCCATAAATGAAGGGGGATTATGTTAATTCTTTGGTAAATCAATTTTGAGTCGAAAATGTAACATCTATCTCCATTTTGTTGCCCGCAAGGAACACTGTTTTTGAGTTAAGATTGGCCAAACAAAGTATTTTACGAATGACCCCTTAAATTTAATTAAAAAACCGACTAAGACAATTATTTCTAATTTAATTAATTAAGGGGTCATCCCTAAAACACTCAAATCAAATTATAACTCGATTTGAAACAGTGTCCCTTATGGCTAAGAAAATGGAAATAGATAGAAGTTACTACATTTTCGACTCAAAATCAAAATGGATTTCCCAAAGAACATCCCCCTTAATTTAACTTATGCCACCAGACTTATCAGAAACACCCTGTATAATTAAGAACCCAATAACGAAGCTAATTCACAGTCTCAAAAACATATATCCAAACATAGTAGTGTTTTCTCGAATTCGAAATCATTCCTTACTCAAAAGAGTAATTCTTTTCAAATGACTTTTAAGAAAAAAAAATTAAATAGGCTAATCACCCCTAGGTTTGATTGAGTGGCAGCTAAGATCCGCCCATCGCTTATCTCTTGGAGGAGGGGAGGGGAAGGACAGTTAAATAAAAGGACTCGTTATTTACGATAAGAAATGGCCCCCTGTCTTTTCTAAGTCCCCCTCTTCTTAAAACTTTCTACGTACAACTTTCCCTCTGAGATATCTCGTTTATTTTCCATATCAATTAAAAAGAAAGAATGAAAAATAAGCCTTCACTCTTCGGATTAGAGAGTCGAAAAAGCAAACTTTTTCCGTGTTTTAAAAATATTGCCTCTGTTGTATGGGGCAAGAAAAAAATAAAAAACTAAATATATTTTACTAACAATGGAGTTTTGTGTTCAAGTGAGTTACTGATCAGGAAATGATTGTTTTTAAAGGGAGTATAAAGCAATATTAAGTTCAATTTTTAGGATATATTCTCCAAGCTAGTCAATGAATATGGTTTATATCTCCTTTTTATAGTTCCAATTTCAAATTATTCAAATGTTCTTTTGAACAAATAATAATAAATAAATAAAAGAGAAATATTACGATAACATTTCCTTAATATAAAGTTGATGAATTTTATTTAAATTCAACTTTTGATAAATATTATAAAATAATTTACTTCCCATAAAGCTCTAGGCTATGAGAAATGTTTATTTATTAAATACCAGGGCCGTCGAGAGAGGTGGGCAATTTGGCCTGTTTCCCCTGGGCCCGTACCTTCTAGGAGGCCCGGATCTTGATGGGGGCCCGCCATTTCGTCAATTTTACTGGGCTCCACAAACTTTCTCGACGGCTCAGCTAATTATCAAAATTAACGGGTTAGCGGCTCAATAATTAGATTGGATTTCGTGTTAATTTCAAGCAATTCCTTGAGTGATTCATGTACTCCATGTTTCTACCTATTACTTTCTATTTAGTACTGATTCCATGAGTTTCCATGGACGATTAGTATAGTTCCACTACATTCCCCAGGCCCGTAGCCACGGGGGGGCACCAGGGGGCAATGCCCCCTCAAAAATATATCCTGCCCCCTCAAATAAGATTTCGGTTTGCCCCTAAATGCCCCCTAAAAATTTTCCAATGCCCCCTTATCAAATTAACTTTTTATTTTGGTACACAAATATTAAAACTATTTAGAATGTATATCAACATATTTTAGACTTTATTATCTTTATCTGTGTATATTCCTGATACACTTGAATTTTTTTTAGCTTTTGTCGTTATCCTTGATATATATCGCTGGTTTTGTCATCCAGGACCAAAATATTATGTCGGGGTACAGCGAGGGGTCGGGCGTTTTGGAAAAAGTGTTCGGGATTTCGAAATCTAATTTGATTTCTTCGGATTCCGTTTGATTTCAGAATTCGATAAAATGCAATGAATTTCATCGAATTTTGAGATTTTTCCCATGATTCCGTCGGATTTTGCTATTTTTCTCGTTATTTCGACGGATTTTACGATATTTCCATTGATGTCGTTGGATTTTGAGATTTGTTACGTGATATCCTCGGATTTTGAGAATTTCCCCTTGATTTCGTCGGATTTTGTGATTTCTTTGGATTTTGGATTTCGTGAATTTTGTAATGGATTTCACGATTTCTTTACCGATTTTGTGATTTCGCTTCTGATTTCGTGATTTTTATGTTGATTTCGTGATTTCTTAGTAGATTTTGTGTTTTTTTCCTGATTTTTTGATTTCTTTAATGATTTTGTGATTTCGTTGCTGATTTTTTATTTGATTTCAAAATCAGCATTGATTTCGGATTTCTTAAGTTGGATTTCACGGGTAGCGTACGGGAATTAATGAATGACCGACCCCTCGGGGTACAGACTTACATTTGACGCCTCAACAGCGACTTGCGAAGTTGCGAGGCAAGCTTTTCTTGCCCTACTCGCGTATTTTCACTTTAACGACGAGCTATGTCACTTGAAAGAAATCTGACTTGAAATTTAGATTTAGAATTGTTTATTAACAATTTATTTTTTTAAACTTTTTAAAAAAAGTTTGATTTTCAATTGTTAAATGAGTGTCAATAATGAAATACCTGCGGAAATATTTATTGTCTGACATTTTGATATTTATGTTATTCTACAAAAAAAATTCCATTTGCCATGCCCCCTCACAGAAAAATACTGCCCCCTCTGCGTAACGTTTCTGGCTACGGGCCTGACATTCCCCGACATATATTTTAAACTATAGCCATTTCCGTCAAGTACATACCATTAACCATCATTTACAAAATTCCCTAAACATTCCAATCGATAAGGGACAACAAGTAAACCGTCCCAACCCCACACACAAACTGCGTACAGAAAAAGACCCCACCAATTCTGTTATCGGTGAAAAGGTCACGAAAGACGAAACTGTTTCTTGGAACCAAAGAAAACTAAAAAAAGGCGGCAAAGCATTGCGGTAAACTTAATAAACCCAAGATAAGTCCACCACCACCACCCATAACCCGCGGTAAACCCAAGATGAAAACAACCAGAGATAACCAACCAAGCAACCGCCCTGAGCAGGCTTCACTTCACTTTCCCTAATACCTTAAAGGACCCTGAGGGAACCCCAAAGACCATAAAGGGGTGGAAGAGCCAGAAGCACGCATCTTAAGCCTTGGTTTGCGAAAGAAGCAAAGTAATTTTTCCGATGCTAAAATCCCACCTGTCTCCTCTCCCCATTCACAATTTTTTCTCTTTTTCTCTCTCTCTTTTTCTCTCTCTCTCCCTAAACTGACTCCAACAAGCGGTTGAACAAATTATCCCCAAGGCAAGGCAGAAGCGCGGCCTGCATGAAGAGGAGAAGGGAACCAGGTTGCGAGTCTCGACACACTGACAAGGATGAAACATGGATGGGGGTCAACACGTTTACGGGGCAGTAGGGTGGCCAAGTCAGGAGGAGACTGACTGACTGAATACGCCGCCGTATTTTATTGTTCCTGGGAGGTTTTTCTACCCAGGGAATCCCCCAGTGTGGTGTGGTGGTTGATGGGGAGTACACACAGAGACCTTTTTCTTTTGTACGCAGGAAGGGCAGGTGCCTTCATGTTCATTCCGGCGCCTGCTAAAAAACCCTTTGCGTTCTATAGTGTGTCCTTGCTAGGTTATTATTGGGTCTATCAGGGAAATAGTGTTATAGATTTTTGTTTGATGTCTATGATTGGTTCTGTCAGGAAAATAGTAAGGGATTTTGGTCTATTGTTGTATTCGTCAGGAAGATAGTAAGGGATCGATGGTCTATTTTTATATTCGTCAGGAAGATAGTAAGGGATTTTGGTCTATTGTTGGAGCCATCAGGAAGTAGTTTGATCTATTATTGGCTACGTCAGTAAAATACTTTGGTCTATTATTGGCTACATCAGGAAAATACTCGGAGTTTTGGTCCATAAATGGGTCCATCAGGAAATAGTTTGATCTATTATTGGCTACGTCAGGAAATAGTTTGGTCTATTATTGGCTACGCCAGGAAATTACTTTGGTCTATTATTGGCTAAATCAGGAAAATACTTTGGTCTATTATTGGCTACATCAGGAAAATACTTTGGTCTATTATTGGCTACATCAGGAAAATACTTTGGTCTATTATTGGTTACGTCAGGAAGATACTGACTCTTTGGCCCATAATTGGATTCATCAGGAAAAAGTTCGATCTATTATTGGCTACGTCAGGAAAATGCTTTGGACTGTTATATTGCCTTAGGCGTCCTCGAGTAATTTTTTTAACTATAACACCATTACAATCCTGACTCAGAAATGGCTTCTGTGAAGACACACGCGTTTCTGCTATATAGTGGCCACGGTTTAACCCATTATTCCCATGCATTGGTCTTTAACATCAGAGACCGCGCGCTGAATCACTGAACCTTCCAAACGAAAAAGCGGAACACAGATCGATCTTGGGGGAACGGCCACCACGAATCAGGAGGGAGCATGGACGCTTTTAAAAGGATTGCGTACTTTAGTTTTGGCATCGACGCGCGAACCAAGAAAAGATTTTAACCTCAAAACCTCCCGCGGGCATTCCGCCACTTTGAAAAGCCCGTCTCATGGTTATTATACACAAGTCTCCAACAGCCAAGGCCCTTCCTGTTCTATAAAGTCTATTCTGTAGTTCACTGCCACGATGCATTTGGATGAATGGTTGTGTGGAAAAATCGGCGGGTGGTTCCCTAGCCTATTTTTTGACGCAGCGGAGACGACCGCTTGAAAACGCCTCGCATCGTGTTCTTTTAATATTAAATTAGAAGTAAATGAACGTGGAGTTGTGGAAGGACTTCCTTAAATCATGGAGGAAGTGTTCATTGTTTAAAGGTCACACGGTTTCACTTGGTCATAGCTTGTCCGAATGCCAGTCCAATTGCGACCCCCCGAGTCATTAGTCCACTTCAATGGAATTAAGAGAAAAATGCTCTGTGCGGTAAAACTTCGAGTTCCATGTTTCATTGTCGCTTTTCGGCATCTGCGCAGTAGAGATTTTGTGTCGCGAGAGTGCGCAGGGACGGCGATGTATCTAAACGTCCAGATACTCAGGGTTGCCAACCCAACCCATTTTTTCCGTCAATAGACCATTCCGATGTTGTAGAAAGAAGGTAAGCTACCCTCAATATTGGGACATACAAGGGTGTCGATACATTGCGGTCTGTGCGCACTCTCATGATACAAAAAGACTATACAGCGCAGGCGCCAAAAAGCGAGATGGAAGGCTACGTTTTACCCCCGTGTCCTTCCCTCAAAGTTACATCTTTGAGCAGACGACGCGATCGAGGATGAAGTTCCATGGAACTTTTATACGTTCTTTATCCAATAAGATTATAATATTCACAGTTTGATTTCACTTATAAGGCAAAATTTCCTAAGCGTAACTTCGACTTAATACACCTCTGATAAAAGTACCCACGTTGTATGCCGCTATAATGTAATAAACGCGTAGCCAAGCGTTTGTTTGCCGACTTTTCTGACATTTTGCTTCACGCACTGATGAGCCTTAATATAAAATACATCCTTGCAAAGTTAAAAAAATCTTATTTCTTTCGCGAGTTTACTAAGGAATTAAATACGGTTGTACTCGGCCCGGGAAGGAATAATGGAAGCCTGTCTATTTTCCTTCCATGCATGCCACGTATGGCGGACGTTCTTCTAAAAATATATGCCAAAAGGGATTCCCTCTCCACTCCGTACCCTATAGCGCTTCTCCGCCTTGTGTTTTCATAGAGGTCCCTGTCCCTAGTATCAAGATGGTTTAGGTTTTTTTAGAGAGGGTGTTACGGAGTGAGTGTCACTTCGAAGATACGCCTGTCCGCCCCAAGAGATCCAATCTTGGGATTCAAATCAAAGAGAGAGATAGAGAAAAATAGGGATGACGTGGTGTACATTTGAATTACCGGTGTTTTACGTTATAATTTCGAACGAGAGCCTCTTTTTAACTTAGTGTAAGACTTGTAGGATTGATACCATTTACACTGCAGGATGCACGGTTAATTGGTGGATAAAGTGCAGTGCAAAGTAGTTAGGCCTCCTGGTGTAAATTTTATCAATCCTGAAAATTATGTATTTTATTTGAAAAAGAGTTCTTTGTGTAATTTTAGTGCAAAATTCACTGTCAATTTTAGCTCAAATTTCTACTGTTCTGAAAAGAGTGGCAATAATTTTTAAAAGCTTATTTAAAGGATGGGTGAAATGGAAAATCAATTGATTTTTTAAAATCGATTCTTCTACTAATTATAAGACCAATTTTCATAGTGGACCATGAAGGAAATATATACCTCCGAATGATATTAAAAATTCAAATTAATTTTATTAGATTTCATAGATAATTTGAAAATAGCACCTCCGACCAATCACGTAACGCCCTGCCTTCTTGTTAGCTAAATTTACGTGACACGCGGAACTTTCATCAAATCTTGCGATAAATTATTCGAAGCTTACTTCCAACATTGAAAATATGATCAAATTTTTATTTCTCTTTAACTCAACCAGTTAATAAATAACTTATTTCGCAAAACTCAACCTCATATTTCCAACAAAAAAAAAAACGATTAAACCTCCCAACTTTATCCATTAAAACTTTAATTATAAATCAATCTAATCTGGCGCTGTTAATCTATCTACCCTTTAATTACTAAGTTATAAATGTCGACGTATCCCACGTAAATGAAATGATTAAACTGCGTGTCCTCGAGCCCCAGAAATCAAGCCCTACCCTTTAGATATTATCGTAACATAAATTACCTTTCTTTGAGTAATTGACTTCCAGAATAATTTATAAACAAACCCCAATACGAAACTACAGTGAGTTTAACGAGAGGCAATGTACTTTGCTGTGATTTAAACATTTAATTTTACCGATGTACCAACTTCATTTTGTGACATTTCTTAGTATGCGGGTTATTTCTATTATGAACTTAAGCTAGCTTCTCATTTACATTGGGCACTATATCTTATCTTTTTAAACTCCCCACTGGTTCATGGGACTTCTATATCATTCGAAGATTTTTCTTACAAGAAAACCGATTGATCTTTCGGACCAATCGGGCCGGAAAGAAGGAAGGAGACCACACACACTTGGAAATATTATTCGTGGGGAATGTTTCAATGAACACAAAGGCAGGGGAATTATATATATATATTAGGAACACCGGCACTATAGGTTTCATGGTATTAACCTTGTTTTAGAGGATGAAATAGCCGTGAAAAGCGTAAAAGAAGTTCGATTCCGCCCCATATAATCACTTTCGCTTTTAAAAGTTCGCTTTTCTTTTGGTCCTCAACGTTTTGGTACCCATTTATTCTTTTAAATTGTAGATTAACCTGAAGTTATAGGAGGGGAAAATCATTATCCAAGCTGTATCGTAAAAGAACTGGTTTTGTGAAAACAGGGCTGTTGAAAATGTGAAATTGAAACAGTATAGTTTTTCAGTGGAAGGCTGTGAAAACAGTATAGTTTTTCAGTGGAAGGCTGTGAAAACAGTATAGTTTTTCAGTGGAAGGCTGTGAAAACAGTATAGTTTTTCAGTGGAAGGCTGTGAAAACAGTATAGTTTTTCAGTGGAAGGCTGTGAAAACAGTATAGTTTTTCAGTGGAAGGCTGTGAAAACAGTATAGTTTTGCAGTGAAAAGTTGTGAAAACAGTATAGTTTTGCGGGGGAAAGTTGTGAAAAGAGTTAGCTTTGCGGGGGAAAGTTGTGAAAAGAGTATAGTTTTGCAGTGAAAAGTTGTGAAAACAGTATAGTTTTGCAGTGAAAAGTTGTGAAAAGAGTTAGTTTTGCGGGGGAAAGTTGTGAAGTTGTGAAAAGAGTTAGCTTTGCGGTGGAAAGTTGTGAAGTTGTGAAAACAGTATAGTTTTGCTGTGGAAAGTTGTGAAAACAGGAGTTTTTCTGAGTAGATTCGTGATACAGTTGTAATTTTTTGAAACAGGAATTTTTCTAAATGAAATTTGTTAAATTTTAACTAAAATATGGTTTCTTAGGAGGAATTTCTCAAAAACCAGAGTTTTCCTGAACCGAAACCTTACTACTACCGCGTGGGCTATTTATGAACTTACATTTAATCAAGAAATAGAATTTTAAATACGATTTAATCTCCCTTTTTTTGCCGATTGGCAAGAGACCCAACCCAAGGCGGCTTCGGCGGGTTGAAATGGGCTGGGGCTTGAGTGATAGGAATAAGTGCAACAGAGCGGAAATAACGGCGAGACCGGGGATCCCGATCCGATCCAAGCAACCAAACCCAAGTGAACGCGTGGCTTCCCTTGAAGAGTACACTTCTTCTAACTATATACGTACACCGATAGTAGCCATATAGCTATCCCAAATTATAACCAGTCCTAAGTTGCAACCTAACCCATACATACAGCAGGACGGGATGTGATCGGGGCCTTAATTCTTCTACACCCAAAGGGTCTCCTCGGCGCGTAGACCTCCAATACATACATGGAGTGTTGATACCATTTACACTGCAGGATTCCAGACTATACTTGGTGGACAAAGTGCATTACCGAGTAGCCTCATCTCATGGTGTAAATGTTATCAACACTCCTAGTCTGAAAACTATATTGTATAATGTAAATTAAAGGTGTACATTCGGAACGGTGCAGCGGCGCTTGGTGAATAGAGCCCGGCCATTGTACGGATTAATTCTAGCGAGGCCGACATTTAAATAAATAAAACTTGGGTAAAAAGGTTTCATTTATTTATGTTTTTCGAATTGCGATAGCAGAAAAAAAGGAAATGAATGTATTTCTAAGGTCATTGAGTTTAGGGTGTAATTTCATCCAATTGAAGGTTAAAACTGTATGCTTTTTCAGTATAAAGGTTCTTTATATCTGACACTATATACAGGGTGTTTCTGATAAGTCTGCATACCATAAATTAAGGGGGATGTTCTTTTGGAAATCGATTTTGACTATAGAAAATGTAACTTCCATCTATATCCATTTTTCCACAAGGGACACTGTTTCAAATAGAGTTATGATTTGATTGGAGTATTTTAGGGATGACCCCTTAATTAATTAAATTAGTAATCATTGTCTAAATCAGTTTCTTAATTAATTTTAAGGGGGTCATCCGTAAAATACTTTGACCAATCTTAACTCGAAAACAGTGTCTCTTGGGGTCAACAAAATGGAGATAGATAGAAGTTATACATTTTCTATGGTCAAAATCGATTTCCCAAAGAATTTCACGTTGAAATACCTCAATCAAGTGACGTACGAAAGACGATTTCAACCGCTTCGGGCCAATAAGAAGAAGAAGGGGTCTTCCCCATCCCAACACCAAGTTATTATATCGGTTATTAAACAAGCAGAGCGAGCGTGGCACCGTTTTCCAGAATTTCTCACTCGTCGAATTATCATTGAATCAAAAAGCCCTTCAAAACCCTATACGTTAACTATGCACCACCAAAAATGCCATAACGAATTGACTTCTAACACTATACTCGTAACCCTGGTAACCGCGTTTAAACCTCAGTGCAAACCAATCATGTCATTCTTCCCCAGTTAAGTATACGTATAAATAGCGTAAGCGGCGGCGTTGAAAGGGAGAAATTTTTCTCGTACTGTTGAATGGAGAGAAGAAGATTTGTTATATAACCTGGAATTCATTCTCAAGTTTAAGTTGAAACGTCCATAGAGGTTTGCTATCACGTATCACCTTAAGCTGGTAGTGAAGCGAAAGGCGGCCTTTGAAAATTTTTACGCTAATGATCTTAGACTTAGTCTAAGCGGGGTTCGGGAGGAATAGACGTTTAAATTACCCACGGGGTGAAATAATAAACGGCGGCGGCGGCGGCTTTCTTTATAACCAACTTAACAAGACGGAGATTAGGTTATTTACTACTATAAAAAGGTATATTACGTTGGGTTGAAACGTCAGTTTAACTTGACGTTATACGCAAGAGTTTAAAAGTTGTTAATTTTAAACAAATTTTACGCCGATTTTAATTGTTACTGAAGTTGTTAGGGGTTTTATTTTTTTATTTTTATGGGATTAATTCTTAAATTTAATATAAGTTAAGAAGTAAGGCTTATCGCGAGATCTTTTCAAGCAAGCGGGATTTAATCTTTCTAATTAATTTTATGTTTTTATAAAGCGACTTTTTATTTATTTATTTTAATCAGAATATTGAGAATAACAAAAAATTAAATTTGAAATTAAAGTGTACTCGCCCATCGTAAATAATATAAATAATTGCTTATTTGACATATGTCATAACAAATTATAGTGAATTTAAATAAGAAGTTTAATAAACGATTTCTGGCATTTAAAAATGTTGATGATCAAGAACCGAGTTTTATAAGAATCGTTAATTATTTTATCGTGCAAAGGGTCGATAATAAAATTTTAATCGAAATGACATAAGTAAAATAATTCGACGTAAAAACCTTGGATTATTCTTCCCAATAGCAAGGTAGATAGATTATGGATATTAAATTTGTAAAATCACCAATTTATATTCAAATAGTTATTGCTTTGTAAGTAATTAAAAATAATCACTATATTTTAATTGTATATCGTCGAACAAAAACGAGCTATTTCAAAGAAAGTACCTGTAAGACTATAAAACTTGCCCTCGAATATAAAAATGGAAAAGATTTTCGTCCGTAATTTGAAATTGATATAAAACAACACGCTCCTGGACCCTTAATTGGTTGCTAATCATATTAATTACCCCTAGAACCAAAATTAGTTACAACTTATAATTACGAGTTAATTAGATCTCCCTCCAATTCTTCTAAAAGCCTTGAAAATATATTCACCCCATATACAGGGTGTTTCTAATAAGTCTGCCATAAATTAAGGGGATCATGTTATTTGGGAAACCGATTTTGACTCGAAAATGTAACTTCTATCTATCTTCATTTTGTTTACCCCAAGAGACACTGTTTTCGAGTTATGATTTGATGGAGTGTTTTAGGGATGACCCCTTAAATTTAATTAAGAAACTGATTTAGACAATAATTATATATAATTTAATTAAGACTCATCCCTAAAACACTCAAATCAAATCAAAACTCAAAAACAGTGTCCCTTGTGGCAAAATGGAGATAGAATTGATTTCCCAAAGAACATCCCCCTTAATTTTTGCCAGACTATCAGAAACACCCTGTATAACCCTTTAATTTAAATTAAAATTAAATAAAACAAAGGACAAAAAAACCACCCTTAATTGTTTCCCAACGACGAAAATAAAAGGAATTTACTCATTAAAGAACGAATTAAAATAAAAAAAAATAAGAAATTATTTTTCAAATCCTCTAGTTGAAATGAAAAATGAAAAATAAATTAATTCCTCAAGGTTAATTCTTTAGCAAGCTATAACGATTACTCTCTTTGGTTGGCGTTCTTGATTACAGTGGCGCGAGTGAGACCTGATGTGGAGGGGCTCGCCTTTTTACTCGTGTTAAAATATACGGTATCAGCCCGAAGGCGTTCTTCATTTCGCGGTTTAATAATTGCCCTACCATTGGAGAAATTTCTATAATTTCCTTGGCTTTTTATTTTTTTTTATTATTTTTTAGACAAATGTAGTCACTTAGCGCCTTAAATGGAAGGGACGAAATTAGAACAATAATAAAGAAATATGAAATTCAATATTATACACGGTGTTTCTGATAAGTCTGCATTAATTCGTAGTAGCAGACTATAACGCGTCATACAAAGCTTATATGCGTACATTTCTTAACAATAACTATAGTAAAACTGATCTAAGGCTCCGTTGACATTTGGTTGGATGCATCAGTTTATTTTGAGGTCCCATCCACTCTCTCTAGAATGGAATGTATACTTTTCAAAACCCGTGAAAGAATAATAATTAAGGAAAACTAAAACGCCGGCACCCAAACGGCGTGGAGCCCTCGCGATAAGCTAAGTTTGGCTCTCCCCCATCTATTTTCTTTTGTGGGTTGTTTTGCTGGGGAAAAATGGGAGGCTTATAGTATACACTCTGGGGATTATACAGAGCTCTCTCGCGTCCGTCTCACTTCCTCAGATATTTATCATCAGTTGTTGGAAGTTTTGGGAGTTCTTCCCGCACTCTCAAAGTCGAAAGGGAGCGGGAAGTTAGTTTCCGTGATTAGTTTTTCTTGTGGCTGCTTGCTTGCAAGGAATGAATCGCCTTTTGTTTCGACAGTTTAGTTTTCTTTTAGGGGGGATCGCGACTTCTTCGGATGGGCTGGAATTTTCTAAGAAGAATTCCTGGCATTGCATTTCGTGTCTATACTTTGGTTGGTTTGCGTTTATTGGCTTTTCTTCACTCATAGAAAAAAATATAGGGAGCTAACAGTTCTGAGCCTATAAATCGTCACACCCTTCTATCTCTTACTGTAGTTTCATCCCCCCCCCTAACGGTTGGAAACAGAATTCTACGAGCAAAAATGCCAACCAGAGAGGGGCTGATCAGTGACGTCAGACTATCTCTTCCCCTAGCCAGTTGTTAGCTCCTTTCAGCCTTAAATTTCTTCTTATATATATGCTATAACGGAGCTGCCGGAATATTTTCAGATAAAATTTCCATATTGTTTCCCCTTGTAACAGGGTTGCCACTCTAAGTTTACAGATTCAAATTCCTTGACTTTTCCAGGTTTTACATGATCCATTTTTAACGATTTTCCCTGATTTTTTTAGGCCCAATTGTCATAGTCCTAAAACTTAGGGCGATCAGCTAGGGCAGCTAGTTAGCTAATTGATGCTCGAAGGATTGAGGAATGGATCTATAACGTTTCAGTCTGTCTGTCCCCCATCTACATGACGGCAACAAAGTCCTCCCAGCATCCTCTTTGGGCGTTTGGGTAGGGTCGTACGGTACGGACACGTAAATGACGCCCTCCTGTGTCTTAAAAATAGAAGCTAGTTCTCGTACAAATTCAATAGCGGTACGCGGCAGCACTTAACAATCGCCTTTTCCGAAGAGTAGGGGTGTACATGCGCAAGGTACTCTGGGAGATTTTCATTGCATACCGCAGCTCCCTACCCATCATCATCCTTACCACTCCATCTTACCTCTTTCTTTTCTCCCGGCGCCAGGCAGCCCATGGCTATACTTGGCAGCGTGTCCCCGTTAGAACAACTTAAAACCAACCTCCCCTTCATAATAATTCCACTAATTTTGACCTATTTCTCAAACACATATAGAGACATAACTTTCCAGACGGGTTACACCTCTAAAGTCCCGCAATTTATTGTGTAAAAAAATCAATACCCGAAACCCGACTAAACAATTATAGAACTACTACAACAGAAGCCTTCATTATAGAAAACAAAAATTCCAGTCAAATCAGGTTGAATCAACAAAACTACTCAGGCTCGTACGCGTTTGTTTTTATTGTTCTAAATAACTTTAAAATTCCTCACCATACCACACCTTATATAACACCCCTTAAAAAGCGAGATTAGCCTTGCGTATCAAAAATTATCGGTTTTAAAAAGAAAGAGGCCACGTGCAATAAAGATGTAGATAAATAAAAAAATAAATAAAAAGAAAAGTTGTATTTAAGGAGATGGAGTCTTAAGAAACAAGTTTTTATCTGTTGACACTTCCCACCACCAGGCAACGCCACTTGTTGACCGTGTTAAGAAGAAACAAGATGGCCCAAGGGCTGGGCCTTAATAGTAATTTTACACGGCTCACGTGACCCCCCGTATAGTTGATCTCCAATAAATCGTACAACTAAAAACATTTCTGAAACGCAATCGTGTATCCCCTTAATTTCTAATAACGTCACATTTCAAATAATATTAATGAAACTAAATTGTGCACCCCACTAAAGTATAATTTTTCAAAACCATACGAATCAAATAATGTATCTAAAACCAAATCCTGGATCCCCTAAACCAGAAATCACTATGACCGTAAACCGTCCCCTCTATTTTACGAAACCTAACCTAACCTAACCTAACCATTCAGCATAATCTCTGATGTATCACGCGCATGGTGCCGTTTCTAAAATTTTAACGGAATAAAATTCCGTGTAAAATTAAAAAAGTGCAGTAGTGCACGAAAATTATCATCTTGTTTCCCTTCACTCAAAAAAGCCCGCGAGATTTAAACTACCTTTCTTTCCTCTCTCTCCGAGCGGGATGCCCCCTCTCCCTCTTCCCCCTCTCACTAATATACCAGGCAGGCAGTTCTCTCTCTACGCGGAGCTTCGTATCGCCACCGCGTACGCTAGCGATCTCTCTCTCTCATCGTAAGCGTACGTTTCGCGGACGCGACCGGTTTCCCTCTCTTATCGTAAGCGTTCGTTTCGCGGACGCGTCCGGCACAGGGACAGGGACAGGGACAGGGACAGGGACAGGGGTTTTGGTGCCGTTTCTTAAATTTTAAACGGAAAAATTCCGTGTAAAATTAAAAAAACACGTTACCAACCACCGTTTGTACGGCCTCTATGCTATACTTATATAGTATACAAGAAATAAAATCTGCGGAACGATCTTTTGGCACGACCTTTGGCATAATAATTCAAAGCCTTCTCTACAAGGATTGAACCATAAGTAAATAAGATATGTTACTTCCATAAGTTTGTTAATCTCTGGTTACAAACTGGAGCTTGTAATTTTTGAAGTGATCATTGAAGTAGGTCATAGATTCAGGGTAAAGAGAGGGACGCCTGGTGAGGCTCTGCTGTCAAAGGCCTAATTAGTAACGCAGACTAAATAGGACCTAGATGGAATTTGGTCCTGCAAAATTAATTAACCACCGAGTGTAGGACTTCAATTCTCGCTTTCGTCGTTCTCGAACTAGTTATCTCGAGCTGTAAGTCTCTAAGTAAGCATTACGAAGTATAGGTATTGTCATACTTATGGAACGGAACATATCTTATAAACTTATGATTGAACGTAGAGGGAGAGGGAGAGAAGTTTAAAAACTTGCCAAATCCTTCTTGGGGACCTCGGGAACATGTCGGAAACTCGTCAGTCAGTCTGTCTATAAGGCAACTATAATAAAAAGAGACCCTTTCTTCGCTCGCGGCTTTCTCTGTCACCTCCCTCTTTCTACTCGGGTTTTTTCCCTGATAAGGGAACCAAGGGAGCGCGGCACGGCGAGCAAGTAGCTGAACCGAGCTCAACAGATTGTCATTCAATATAGACTTGATCCCTTGTCCCATCTCTCTGGTCCCATCATCCATCGTTATACCAAGGAATTTTCAACTTTATTTGATACCAAAGTAAAAGGCAGTAGGAACGCTATTTCATTGTCAATTCTTCACCGTGAAAAACAGCTTTCCATACATATCAGGGTGCGTTCTCACCATCACCAGTACAAGATAAACTGGGAAGCCATCCAGTAAAGGCAGTTTCCCCGGTTCCCTCTGTATTACGACCAATAGAAACGTTACAGACGCTGCCATGGCGACATTCCGGAATCCCCCACTCGTCTTTTTTATTAAATTTCCATGAAAATACGTTTTACGGGAGCTGAATTTTTGCCCCTTCCTTGGGCCGTGTTGGGGTAACTAGGGGTTGCCTTTGGGCTTCTGTTGCTACGCTGCCGGGGCTGGAAAAAATAGCGTTTCAAATATGCCACAGGGATTTGGTTGGCGCGGGTGAAGTAGATTTGGGCCTAATCCCAAACGAGAACATATATATATATTTCATATCTGCAAAGGACCGTACCGTACCGTGAATATTATATATTATATCCAACCATGGCAAAGCGGATGGTGCAGACGTATTCTACTCCAGAGATTTCTGAAGGACGCTAGCTAGTTAAAGTATGACTGACACGTCGTGACGGCGGACGACAGTCCATATATATTTCTTTTTTAACTCGCCCCACATGAGTCAACAATAACTTCATCTAAGATTCTAATAATATTTGCGGTGTGGTGGTGGTATTAGGGGAGAGGCCATTGCTGTATTTTGGGGTTATTACAACGAGTTGTCGTCTGCTATATAGATAGTATAAATAGTAGATTGAAACGTCGTCGTGAACAAAGGGGACCAAAATTTGAACGCGAACGTCGAGGAATTGTTTGAATGAGAATGAAGTCTCGATCTAGACGTTTGAGGTTCAGGTGTGCGGCGGAATAACCTGTAATAGATAGTTTCCAATAGTCCGCCTATAAGCTGGTCAATTGTAATTCCGAGGGCGGTAAATAAAATCCGACGATAAGAAATGTTCTTCGAAACAGGGACCAAATTTCGTGCATGGCAAATGAAACGGGGACTCTTTCATGTCAACCATAAAGGCGGTTTCATCAAAACATATTCAGGGTGTTTCTGATAAGTCTACGATTATGACGCTCTTAGAAGGTTGATGATGTCTTACTCGACACACTTAAATATGTCCTTGTTTTAGGGGCCAAATAATTTTCGGGGGCCCATATCTCCGAAACTAAATGATGTAGACACTTAATCCATTCAGTTTGATCCAAGAACATACCCTTTAATATACCTTTTCAAGGGGGTTGATACCTTGCCATCTCTGCACAGTCTCATGATATAAATAGAGACTTCAACGCAGGTGAAAAAAAGTGAGATGGAAGGCATAGTGTCTTTCCCTCTTAGTTATGTCATCCAAATGGTCTATTAATGGCAGAATTATAAGAAAAACCCTGTACAAAAATATCTATTTTGGATTTAAAGCAAAAATTGCTATTCATCGCGGCCGATTTTGTTAACAGTTACTATGCACGTTTCCAAAACTTAACCATCTAGTAAGTCCTTCAACAACGCAATGCAATCCTTTCAAAAAATAAAACTAGAGTAGTAATCCATCATGTTGTATATCCAGTTTTTCAAAAGGAAAGGGTTGTCCCCGCGGGAGGGCTAAGTAAGTGTCAATATAAGGGGAACAGTCCAGAGAAGTTACTCAGGTAAAGGAGACCCCGGTCCCCTGCCCCTGGTTGGCTATATAGTTCAAGAAAGCGCTGTTAAACTGCAAACTGATGGCACGAGGTATATTAGCTCGGGGGGGGGGTACATAATAGTTTGCAGGTGCGCTGGAATCTTAGAAAAATTCGCAAGAAATTCTGGAGAAAAAACCCTTTGTGCTTATAAATAGAAATTGGCAGGTAGTTATTTATGTAGTTCGAATATTTTCCACAAGGACACTTTCGTAGCTAGGGTTACGGGTCAAACGGGGCATGCGTGGACTCGTCAGAGGAGCGGTTAACCCGATAAGAACCTACAGATTGCTGAAACTGTCTGCAGATAGTCACAGTGCGCTAAACAATTTTGTCATCGTATAGTCAGTCTAAGAAATCAGGATGCGAATTTTAAGCGGAAAAATTCATCCATGTTCAGTTGTTTTAAGTAAGATATTCCACATATTATTAATACCACAAAGAGGGGTCGTATCGAAACCCTGGTGGCTTCGTGACCCTATCCCTGGAGCCTTATTAATTAAATAAATATTGAAAGATAAGATATAAATGTGCTTGCTCTATCATAACAAAACACTTTTAAATATCTACTATAACCGCGCACGATGTTAAATTGTTGCATAGATATTTCCAGAAGATATTTTAAATCCCTTATCTTCAACAACGCCGAGATTATCAGTGAGTCAGAACTCAGCCCTGAATAAGTTGATATCAAAATTATTTATAGAAGTTAGTTCGTGGTATTACGAGCGCCCACCTAAAAATGTTAATATCTTTTAAAGTATCGGTCCCATAATTAATCTGGTGGTACCAAAATGTTCCCTTTAATGTGTACTACAACCCCATTACCTTAAAAACCCCATAACAATACCGTAATTATCATAATTAACCCGCGTTCAAAAGTATGCACAAAATTCCTCCCCTAGCTGCGTGTCTTAGCCGGGAACATTTGTTAATATCTTAAAAACTACGCGTCCCTTTGACTTTCTAAAGGTATCAAAGGCTTCTTTACAATGTGTACCATACACCCATTACGTAATTAAGTCTCCTCCAATCACGTGTCTTAATGAAAAATCGTTTTAATTTATGTTTTACAGGAGTACGAGAAGCGATCGGTCCTCAGCCGGAGCTCCCTCCGAGCTGTCACGGTCGAGACTCGGTCTCCCTTCGGCTGCCTTCGAAGAAGGTCGAGGCGGTAGCCAACCAGACTCCGGCTTCAAAAGCGGCGGAGACTCGAATCGTCGACGACCGAGAAGAGTCGTCGTTCGTTTTACCGAAGAGAGAGATTTTCGTGCCGCGGCAGACGACGCAAGGAGCCGCCGCTAATTCCTCGGTTGCCAACGGGGCGACCGATCAAGGCGTCACCATGAATCGAAATTCGCGCCTTAAACTGACGGAATTGAATACCAACATGACCTGCGTCTTATGCCAAGGATATTTTATAGACGCCACAACTATAGTAGAGTGTTTGCACTCTTGTAAGTACCCATCTTAAATACCTTTACTTATTTTAGTCAGAAAGCTTGCTAAAACGTAAGTTTTTAAGTCCCAAGAACTGCATGAGGACTATTCTTTCTTTCTTATGGTTAGTATCTAGCTTAGACAAAAGTAGATTAAACGCGAAATTATCATCAATCATACAAGGATTCGGACGAAACTTTTATATGGAAAATCCCCGACTTTTCCAACTTATCCCTGGCCAAATTTTGACATTATCCCTGACCATTTTAAGTACGTGTTTACCAGAGTCCATTTCATGATCACACCTGATGGCCAGCCCATATTTAGCACTGCTCGAAGTAATCATGGTTTGATATACCAAATGAAATCCCTGATATATCCCTGACTTTAGGAAGAAACTTTAAATCCCTGACTTATCCCTGATTTTTTCCCCCATTTTCCAAATCTCTGGTTCCGTACGAACCCTGCATGCATAAGACATTTTAATTTCTTCGAATTATAATTTGCAAGACTTTACAATGAATGTCATTGAAAGATTTTCCTTGGCTGTTATCAAGTTAAAAGGGCTTAGTAAGTTAAATACTTGCCGGGGGTTGCAATGTTTGATCAGCCCGTGTCGTAAGGTTAGAGCGACTTGTGGAAGGAACCCTTTCAAGTTCACGCTTGCTTCGCGTCCAAATCTATTTTTATTTAATACCTAATCAATTGCAGATATGCATTGCGCTTGTTACAAGCCTGCTCGAGGCTCGAACTCCATAAGTACTTAAACTGCTATGGCATAGCTAGTTTATCACGCCTTTAGACGTATTGGCAATTGAAGCTTTTCGTTTTATAGCGAGCTAACAGTTCTGACCCTAAAACGTCACACCCTTCTATCTCTTACTGGAGTTTCATCCCCCACTAACGGTTGGAAGCAGTATTCTACGCGCAAAAATGCCAACCAGAGGGGGGATGCATGACGTCAGACTTCCCCGTAGCGAGTTGTGAACTCCCTATTATTTTATAAGCTCGGTTTAATCAACTTCTATATCCAAAAAGGAATTATATTAGAAATAGAAAACGTAACTTATATAGTTATTGATGAACTTGTATTATTTAAAATAAACCCCAGAAATTTCTTTAGATATACAGGTTTCAAAACGATAAACCAAGCCGCTAAAAGTATAGATTAAATGGTGAGAAAAAAAAGGCCAAATGTTATATCAACTAAAGTTTAAGTTCGAGTATACATGTATATATTGAGGGCCCCGAATGTTTATTTAGCTTTTCAAATTTCGAGTGGAAGCTTTTTTCTTTTTTTTCTTCTTCCATCGACATTTTCTAGAAAAAGAGCTTAAAGAGATTCACGCTGCTATTTCTATTTCGGAGAATATAAGAAGAAACTTTGGGCCAAGCGATTGTTTGATGGCTTTTAGAGTAGAGGCTTTCTATATATATCAAAAGGGCCTTTTAACCTCAAATATAAGCCAAGTGTCGTTCGTCTCCCCCCTCCCCCCGGGAGCGTGCGGGCGCCTTATAGCTGTTTTGTAGAAATATTTGTTGAATTATATGATGGGCATATGTACTATATGCAAGACGTTTCACACAAGGCCCATTCAGAAGATTACGTTCACGTTGGTCGGTTAAGTCGCTTAAAAAAAGGGGTGTATGGAGTGGTACTAATAGGGGAGTAGCTACGGGGACGTGACGTCACTATTGGTATAGTCTAAAGTGTATGGCCTGAGCTGACGATTCCCAATATGGTCGCTAAAATCGAGGTATAACTTAAGAGATAGAAGGGTATGACGTCACGAGAAAGTTTGTGGTAGCAGATTATAAGCAACCCTCCGTATCGGGACGTACAAGAGGGTTGATACATTGCTATCCGTCTTTGAGCACACTCATGATACAAAAAGAAGACTTCAGCGCATGCGCCAAAAAGCGAGATGAAAGGCAAAGTTTTACCCACGTGTCTTTCCCTCTTAGTTACATCGAATTGGTCTATTATATAGACACGTGTCAACGACTATACGCGGGTTTACTTTTGAAAATTTTTGGCAGTTTCGTCGGGCAGTTATCAAGATGGCACCACCTTCGTTAGTTAGACCATTTTCTTTAGCCGCATAGCTCACTCGATTACGCCTTACTGACGCATGATCAAGTGAGCTACGCATTAGCAGACGATATTATGAAAACTTTTAGGATTCTTGGCGCGGTATTTGTTAACCATTTTGGGTTCGGCTTAGCGGCTATTTAAGTTTTACGTCGTCTGCTCTCACGTCTGAACAGGGAATGAAAGTATACCGCGACAAGTACGTAAGATTTTACTGTAGTTTGAATGGGCCTATAGAGATTTATATTTATCAAGAGTTATTTTAGAATAAACGTGATGAGAATTCGTGTTATTGTTTACAAGCTAAATATTTATTTATTTATTTTTATAACTTAAATATTTATTTTTATTTTCCATTCAACAGTTTGCAAATCTTGCATCGTCAAGTACTTGGAAACGAGCAAGTTTTGTCCCATTTGCGATGTACAAGTACACAAAACGAAGCCGTTACTTCATATTAGGTAAGTTTAAACTCACGTTATCATTACTTTAATTAAGAAAAAATTCTTTTATCAAACCAAAAAGTTCATTATAAACTTTAATCTTTAATCCTGCACATTCCACAAAGTGGCAAAGGGTTACTTTCCCTTTAGAAAAGGCAGGTTACGTTCCTTAAATTCGCCTTAAACCATTAACAACCCCAACCCTTATATTGAATTTAAAATAAACTTGAATTCATAATTCAAAAAAAAATAAATAAATTCCTTCAACACAATTAATCATCTCATTCAAATTATTTCTCTTGAGAAACTGTGAAATTCAGCACTTAAGTCCCCCCCTCCTTTCTACATCCCTTCTTAGATATAAAAGTACACTAATTATAAGTTTCACTATAAATCATTCAAAACAGAGCGCGGTCTTAGCTTATACATATTTTTCAAACTAGAAGAATTGATACCATTTACACCAGGAGGCGAAGCTAATTGGTACTGCACTTTGTCCGCCAAGTAGCCTGGCCTCCTGGTGTAAATGGTATCAATCCTCCTTGTCTGAAAACTAAGTATAGCTCTCCGAAAAAAAAATATCACGTATATCAGAATAAATCGTGACCTATTAAATGAGAGAGAAAAAAAAATTAAATATAAAAAGAGACCCGGGAATAAACACTCGAATCATAAATCCTTGGTTTAAATTATGAGCCAGAAAAAAAAGTGGGTGGGTTGAATGTGTGTAGTCAGAAGCTTATAACCAGTGGCACGCTTCATCTCGAATTAAATTTGATTTGGCGCGAGATTTGATTGAAAAATTGCGCGCGATGTGACGACAATAGTGGCGCGAGATACAGAAACATGCATAAGTTTATAAGATATGTTCCTTCCATAAGTTTGTCACTGGTTATAAACTGGAGCTTGTCATGAAGTGAATGAGGTAGGTCATAGATTCGAGGTAAAGAGACATACGCCTGGTTTTGGCGCTGTCAAAGGGGGCTTAGTAATGCAGACTAAATAGGACCTAGATGGAAGTCCCGCAAAATTAACCACCGAGTGTAGGACTTCAATTATCGCTACCGTCGTTCTCGAACTAGTTATCTCGAGCTGTAAGTCTCCCAGTAGCATTGCGAAGTATAGGTATTGACATACTTAAGGAACGTATCATATAAACCTTATGCTAAACCCCTTATTAAAACTATATAAGTTATACAGCGTCGAGCGCGGTCAGTACTTGGGAGGGAGACAACCAACCCATGGTTCGAATCCCGCCGGGGACGTTTAATATATATTTAATTTCTATTATTTTCCTTAATTAATTTAAAACATGTGCAAGATGCAACGTTACAGTATTTGTTTATCGTTCTAATTTAATAACTCCTTCGCCCGTCGGTTAGGGGCGCCACGTACAAATCACCCTATCACAAACACGAAGGGGTTATGAAATTTCCGAAAGCGCAAAAAGTTGCCTCGGAGTAGTTTAGTCTAAGATTATTCTAAATACGTAAATTTTGTTGACAAGAAGGGCGTGGCTTTATGCGATTGGTCAGTTTCAAATTCCAAATCATCTGTGAAATCTTAAACTAATTTTAATTTTAAAATCAGGATGTTTCGCTACACAAATTGGTCTTATAATTAGTAGAAGAATCAATATAAAAAAATAAATCCATCCTCCCTTTAAACTGTAAAATAATACGAGTCGTTTTACAAT
The DNA here is from genome assembly GCF_054372755.1 of Phalangium opilio. Lineage (NCBI taxonomy): Eukaryota > Metazoa > Arthropoda > Arachnida > Opiliones > Phalangiidae > Phalangium > Phalangium opilio. The sequence continues at coordinate 4,720,049 of NW_028324151.1, forward strand.
CCCTTTAGGGAAAAAAATCTTAAAAAAAAAATTAAATAAAAAACTCCTTGAGTATTCAATCGGCATCCTACGTCGTTAAAACCGAAAAGATAAAAACCTTTTTTTTTTCTTTTTTTTTTTTACTTCATTTTCATTTAAAGTCTTTTCTCTTCCTTCTGTATAGGTACGTTCAGCATTTATAAAAGTGTGTATAGTCTAGCCTAGTGTAATAAAGTGGGGCTGTAGGCCACGTACAAATCCCAGATAATAGTGTACAGAAAGATATAGAGGGGAGAGGTGTGCAGGGGGGGGGCTAAGATAAATAGGTGCGCGCCAAAGCAAGAAGCCTGCGGGAAAAAAATCGAGTAAGGAGGGAATGGAATAATTCAAATTTAACTTTAGGGAGGAAGCTATGTATACTTTTGCAAGAAGGAGAGAGAGAGAGAAAAATAAAAAGAAGTTAAACCTGGTTTTTGTAACGCGTTTTTAAAAATAAAAGAGGGAAGTGTGTTTCCAGGGTTTCTTTTTCTTTCTCTCTTTCTCTCTCTCTCTCTCTACACTGACGCTGTAGAGAAAATAGTATAACTGGAATAGAAGGTGCCGCATCATTTCTACGTGTTATTATACACGGTTTATTAGTTCTCATTTCGTTTCCTGTATCTGATTGGTTGTAGCGTTTTCTTCCATAGAAATTCAATTATACTTTCTACAATTTCTTAATACGTTCCCGACATTTCTGTCAATTAATTTCTTGATATTGATTGAGATTTTCGGCAAAAGAGTCTATTGATAATATCATAACTTTATAAGATATTTTCCATAAGTATGACAATACCTATACTTCGTAATGCTAGAGACTTACAGCTCGAGATAACTAGTTCGAGAACGACGGAAACGAGAATTGAAGTCCTACACTCGGTGGTTAATTAATTTTGCAGGACCAAGTTCCATCTAGCTCCTATTTAGTCTGCATTACTAAGCCTTTGACAGCGCCTCACCAGGCGTCCCTCGCTTTACCTCGAATCTATGACCTACCTCAATCACTTCATGAAAAACTTCAGTTTGTAACCAGAATTTACAAACTTTTGGGGAACATATCTTACTGAACTTATGATAATATATTTCCTCTTACATTGCCAAACTATTTTCTACCTCAAATAGCTAAACCGCGGACTGATTAAAGTTTATAGAACAGGTATAAAAAATACCAAAGCACATTGTTTTAACAATACACGTATAAAGGCATTCCTCTAACGCCTAACGCGTTAGGGCAAATATTATTACATTATGCTTTAAATAAATATGCGGGAGAACATCAAAAGACAAACGCGTGTAGCTGGGGTAAAGCTGTGTTTTCCCAACGGAGAAAAGATCAAAAAGATATTAAAAAAATGATGGGTATGATCATGATGAGAGTGCATAGAGATCATCCCCACCTGTTAGTCTGCGAGGGAAAAGAGGGATCAAGAAGAAAGCCTTTCCTTGACCCCCCCTCTCTCGATCTCCACTTTTACAGGGTTCATAGAAACCTGGAAAACTCGGGGAAATAAATAGGGAGCTAACAGTTCAAACCCTGAAACGTCACACCCTTCTATCTCTTACTGGAGTTTCATCCCCCCTAACGGTTGGAAACAGTATTCACGCGCAAAAATTGCCAACCAGAGGGTGCTGCGTGACGTCAGACGATCTCTAACCCCTAGCCAGTTGTTAGCTCCGGAAAACTAAGGCAAGTCGTCGGTTTTCCAAATGTTGTATGAACCCTGTTTTATGAACGCTTGATGAAAATAACATGTACTGTTGAGAGAGAGAGAGAGAGAGAGAGAGAGAGAGAGAGAGAGAGAGAGAGGAGAGTGGGAGGAGAAAATATAGATTCTCTCCTTAGAAAAGAGCGGGAAATAAGAGAATTATAGACGCCTTTCCCGCGCGCCACTGTTTCCCGCCAAAAGCTTATTATTATTACTAACATCGGGGATGAAATGGCAAAAGAGCATTCAAATAATAGCTCACAAAGTGCGCGAGGCCGGGGCTTAGAAGTAAAATAATGCATACCTCCAAATATTATTCTACTCAGGATACAATGTGGCTTAGCTATTCGAGGAGGGATCGTACCTTCTAAATATTGGTCTTTCTCGTCAAGAAATTAGGGGGGAGGGAGAATGTTCATTGGACGATTTCGAGTCGACAATTTTAAGACCACCCCATAATTTCTGACAGAACTTTCAGAAACACCCTGTATAGAGACTAGATTGTAGAAACTAAATGGTCCTCCTCGAATAGCTAAGCAACCCTTGTAGATAAATGATGATGCCCGTGTTTTGAAATAACGTTTATCTCAGCTAGGGACATATTGAGGCTGACATTATTTTTCTATATATACTGTTGTGTATAATTTGCATGGAAAATATAAGAGACACCGAATTTAATCATATTAAACGTCACGCTTTAAATGTAACTAACATTCTTCGCGACGCCGAGGGACCAGTCACTGGGTGCACCACAATTATTTTCCAAAATTCCTTTACATATTAAATAAAAACCCAACCCATTCAATATGAAATCTCACTTTTTCACTGTGACTGATATCAACGTATTAATTGTATTATCAGAAACATTTAGTATCAGGCGCAACCTCACGTCGTTGACCTTTAAACTAACCGCCACGTGACCCCCGCACTCTCTCTGTGTCCCCGTCTACTCCCAGAAGGAGTGGGGGGGGGGAGAAAAGGTATTATATACGGCGCGTGCGCCGCTCTATTCTGTCGAAGATTGCTTTTTATCGATTTTTAGCTAAAAAAAAAAAGGAAAAAAGCACGAGCGGTTTCAGCGCGCGCTGCCGAATCTATTCGGTTACCTACGACGCGTTCAATAATAAAAAAAGCGCGGGAACTTTACCCGCCATAACACACCTGTATATATATTCCAAAAGAAGAACGGGTGGCACGTGCGAAGGGTCGGACATTAGTCGTAAATTACAAAAAGAATATGAATTAAACTGGGAAAAATATGAAAATCCTTAGTGGAATTAATGGGAAATCATAACGGCAAAGTAGAATCAAGAAGCGATATCTAGTTTACTAGGGAGAAGCGTTAAGATGCCTAAGTATTCGCGCGGGCCATAGTCCCAGTCCCCCTTTTCAAAATACAAGGGGGGACGTAAAAGGAGGCCGGGATATTTCGCCGCTTCTCCTCAGTCGGAAAATATGACTGTAATTTTCGTCATTCGCGTCGCGCTGACGTGAGTTTTCAAGAACTAATGAGATGCTGGTTGTAATTTAGAGGCGGCGGGAATTAACTCCGGACCTACTATACGTTTGGACTGGAGATAAAGCTGGAAATGTAGCGCGAATTCATACCTTCTCCCTAATAAACTAGATATCACTTCTTGGTAGAACAAAACGTAAAGGCAAATGTCCGACAACTCCATGACGCGCTATATCCATAATAATAATGGACACACGCGGCATAGGGGGGGGGCAGAAAAATGGGTGCTATAGGTTGCTAAAAATTACACGGTAGCTTCGATGTCGGCTTTAGTTAGATATACGTAGAGAGGAGAAGCCCGGACCCTCCCGAGGCAGTTAGATTATGGGCGGGGCCCCTTTTTAGTTATGGTTAGGAGCAAAAGGGAGAGAAAGAAAGAGCTTTAACTAATTTCATTGGGTAACTGGCGAGAGAATGTTTTACGAACGCGAACCTCGTAGTACCCAAGGTCAAATAGACCGAATAATTTTATCACGCCATAGTACTGACATACACACACTAAAACGTAATGCAATTACGACGATACGGGATTCAGGTAAAACTTCTCTCGCCGAGGTCGCGGTCTCGCGTTGTGCAGCCTCCAAACAGTTTCTCCAGCCTTGCCTTGAATCTATTTTAATATTATTCATTTTTAAAATGGTATGTTCCCCTTAGGGTTATTGAATCAATTAAGCGTTAGGGTTAGTCAAAGATACGCGTGTTGTTTTAATTATTATGTTAGGTTAAAAATACCACACCGTAGGAGGATTATTTTACAGTTTGATTTGGGTGGAAACGGCAATGCGCGACTCATTCTAAATTCTACAAGTTCTTGTGAATTAAAATAAAAGATTGCGGAACGTGTTTATCGGTTAGTTTTGTATTTGATAGCAATTTGGCGCGAGAGTAATAGCACGTGCTTTTAAATTATGGCACGAAAAAAATAAAATCACACGTGCTTTTCTTAATATTGGCGCGAAAAAAAAGCACGTGTTTTTCAATTTTGGCGCAAAAAAGGCACGTGTTTTTCAATTTTAGCGCGAAAAAATGCACGTGCTTTTTAATTTTGGCGCGAAAAAAAAATCACACGTGCTTTTCAATTTTGGCGCGAAAAAAAAAAGATAAATAAAATAAATCGCACGTGCTTTTCTAAATATTGGCGCGAAAAAAAATCATACGCTCAAATAAAGTTAACTAAATTAAAGTACTAAAGGTTTCGGGTTTATACGTCAGATTTTGCGGTTAGTTGCTTAAAATTAAAACAAACTCATTTTAAAACTTCGAAATGGTTTAGATACAGCAGGTTTTGGATAACCCTTTACTTTGAAAATACCGTAATCATCGTCTAAAAATAATTCTTGACATACGTTTATAAAATGACATGATAATTACTGGTTTAGTAAATAAATAAAGGGGTTTGGCTGAATTCCCTCCTCCTTCGTATACTACAGAACACAAACACGGTTGTTGTCACGTTCAGCCTACATCTAATTAAAGCGTAACTTTAACGGTTCAGCTCCAAGGTTTTTCCGGCATATAATACCGCATTGAATTCAAAGAGAGAGAGACTAACTATTTAAGATTATTTTTCAAGTCAAAAATGTCAATACCACCCACGAAGACGAGGTTTCCTCAAATTTCCCCTTTACCGCTCCGCTCTTTTCAAATTAAAAATAATCCCTGAAAATTCTCGGAAATTCTCTAGGGAGTGAGTGAGTGCGGCATTTAATTAGCAAGTATTAGCTAGCGGAAGCGACTTAATTCCGCCCGCGCCTCATTAAGGTAGGCTTTCTCGTAATTAATCCTTCTGCGCTATATATTATATACTCGAAAATACTTTGTTTCATATTGAACTGAAGGATTAAATTATATTTATACTTTTCCGATTTCCAATTTGTAAGACTGAAAATGATTGGTCAAGCGAACAAACAAAATTTATGTCTTAGTTGTTTAATTAATAATTATTGTTGGTGGAATCAATTAATCTTCTAACATATTCTGTATTTATAATTTAAGTTAATAAAGAACATTTCTATCCTTAACAGATCTGACAAAACTTTACAAGACATCGTCTACAAACTGGTACCAAAGGCCTTCATTGACGAAATGAGAAGACGTAGAGAATTTTACGAAAAACACCCGGACGCTGGTAAGCCTAACGCTCTGGCCTCTTAACTAATACCATGATAAGTTCATAAGATATCTTCCATAAGTTTGTCACTGGTTACTCAGAGCTTGTCATGAAGCGATGTAGGTCATAGTTTCTGGTATGGCGCTGTAGAAGGCTTAGTACAGACTAAATAGGAGCTAGATGGAAGTCCTGCATGGAAAATTAACCACCGAGTGTAGGACTTCAATTCTCGCTTCCGTCGTTCTCGAACTAGTTATCTCGAGCTGTAAGTCTCTCAGTAGCATTACTAAGTATAGGTAGTGTCGAACTTACGGAACATATCTTATAAACTGATGATAATACGTATTCCTTAATCATCTCTAACAACATTACGACGCAAAGGCTTAGAGAGACTAGCCTCTAAGTAGGCCTACATTTTCCCTTCAATAACTTTCCCGTTCATTAGATCCCACGTTAGAAACACACTGCAAAGACTGTCACTAGATCCATGTCCATGTATACACGCACGGTGTAGTGTAGCCTCCCTGCAGTCCCGCTCTAACATACCATGATCCATAACCCTAAAGTCCAGGCCGGGGGAGAGAAGAGGGGGAAGCACTCAGACTCTCACTCTCCCCTCCGTGCAACTCGATTTACCAAAATATTCCCATCGTAACGTAAAACCAAAGTACCACCACCCGGGCGGGTCCTTTTACCGAGATATCCGATGGGAGCCATCTAGCGCAAAAAGGTTTTCCCCCCATATCATTCCCGGTCTATTTCAAGTGTAAAGTACAGCGCGTACGACGTAATCTTCCGCTGTCCTGGTAAAACCATAGAAGGCCATTATTTGACGCGAATTTTTACAAAAATGGTATTGTTTACCATTGGACGCGATTAAGAGAGAATGTCCTTCGTAGAGGAACACGGGAGGGCATTGGACGAGATTAAGGGACAATGTCCTTCGTAGAGGAACACGGGAGGGCATTGGACGAGATTAAGGGACAATGTCCTTCGTAGAGGAACATGGGGGACATTGGACGCTATTAAGGGACAACGTCCTTCGAAGAGGAACACGGAGGATCTTGGACGCGATTAAGGGACAATGTCCTCTGTAGAGGAACACGGAGGACATAGGACGCGATAAAGGAACACAGAGGGTCTCGATCTTATAAATTATTTTGCCCCTACGTACATTATTTTCCCTGGATAGTGGACATCGTTGCGCCACAGTTGAGGCTCTAACCAATCTTCAAACGAGACTAGTTCGTTAGTTAGTACTCCGAGTTATCTCTAAATAGGTTAAACCAGAGAAATTAGTACTGGGAATAGATGGTCCTGCATTGCACGTATTTTAGGGGCTTTTTAACTACAACTCCTTTCGTTTGCGACTGTCTCTGATTAGTCGAGTTATAGTTCTGACACTGTCGTAACCGGAAATGGATGGAGACCGCTTTTGCTTTTAACAAAAACATTGTACCCTAGGTACCATCTATTCCAGGACTATTTTCTCTTTTAAACAATCCAATACAGAGATGCGCCCAGATCTTCCCAACATGGTAACCTTCCAATGGCACTCCCCTGGCAAGCGAACGAACCATAACAATATCCCCAGAAAATTAGTATAGATAGAGTAACTTTGGGAGCCGAGATAGTAGATGGAGATATAAAATGTAAACGGTTGCTGGTGAGGCCGAGATTGTTACTTTACTCTTGAGGGACTCGAAAAGGGAGCGAACCCCGGGAACGGTTTAGGAAGGAGAACCGTTGCCACCAGGGTGGGGGGAATAGTGTAGGGGGTTGCGGCCTCTGTGGTTTCACATTCGCGAAAAAGAACTTAGCCTCTTGCGGGGGACGACGACGCCCGGAAAAAGAAAGCCTTTCCGAACGCACGACGAGTGCAATGCTTACCCCGGAAATGGCTGGTCTCGTCCCCTTAAATTTTCGCACGTGCTGAAACGTCGGTTACGCCGTCGATACCGAATATCCTTCCTTCTCAGTCATTGAAGCGCCCCCTATAACCCGGTTGTCCACGTGACCCTACGTCCGTACCGCCGGGGGTCGACGGAGAGGGTATCTCTATCTCTTAGTCCGTATCTCTTTTTTACACCCACTGGTTTCACTGGACTGTCACTGGCTGTACAAGTATTAAACCAAAGTTATTAAGTAATAATGTACATAGTATGGGTGACTACAATGTATACAAGTCCCGCTTCTCAAAATCATGAAGCAAAAATGACGTTACTACTCCAATTAGGACAGTAAAGAGTGGCTAAGTATTAGAGGACATAACAGATAGTCTCTAGGCTGGATGCAATCACTCCATAGTGCCCAGTATGATATTTACAACTCTAGATCTCGCACTGTCTCCTAGCTTTTATGATCAACCAATCAGAGCAATTAGGACACTAAAGAGTGGCTAAGGTAATAGAGGACAGTAACAGATAACTCTCTGGAATAGATGTAATCATTCCATAGTGCCCAGTATGATATTTACAACTCTAAATTTCACGCTCTATCCTAGCTTTTATGATCAACCAATCAGAGCTCTCTCTACTTTAATACTTCGTTATCTTTTTCCACTGTGACTCTCCTACGTCACCGGAGCTCTCCATACCACAGAACCACTTTCTGCCATTTCTACAAGTTTGCATTTGGTACCGTCCGTTACACGCTGTAGAAATAAGTGTCCTCGATTATCTAATCTACCCTACCCTAACTAAATATTACCCGAAAATTTAATTTCTTCGGTTTAATTTAGTTTCATTTGGGCCATGGTTAAATCTATACATCCAGGCACAAGGAGAATTTGGCTCGCGGTGCGGCCATCAACTTGGATACCGCGTTCTTCTCGCGTGTCCCTCCGCTATAAAACATGAGAGTTAACACCTGACGTCACCCGTTTGTCAATTGATTAAACGCGCTTATTTTTTTGTCACATTGGGTGGTGGTTTTTAGAGGATGTTGGGAGGTTGTCACACAAGGTTGGAATGGAAGAGAACGGGGAATTCTAGTTCTAATTTGGGGAAGATTTATGACGCTCAGTACATACAAACCGCGACTAAAATGCTGTCTCGTTATAAAAGAGAGCTGTTGGATTGGATCAAGTTGAACAGCCTTTACGCTATAAATTACGGTATCATCAGAGAAATTTTCGCTTTTAATGAAGAGCTTGGAGAAAGAGAGAGAGAGAGAGAGAGAGAGGGGAGACGCTCAAGTATTTTGGGATTAGAAACCCAAGAAACCGCGGAAATTTTATTAAGAGACCACCCAGGTATTTACACTTTAGTTAGGTGCATGGTGGTTTAAAGTTGAACTCTTATTTCACGCCACCCGAATAATGCCTAAAGGCTGGCTAAATGGGAGAACTTTCTTTAGTAACAACCCCAAAAAATTGCAAAATATTCATTCCCAAATTGCAGTTCATTATAAAGATGGATCTAGAAGGTGCCGAGGCAAATTCGAGAAAAGAGACCATTTCATTAATTACTTGTAAAGAAACCAACACACAGGTAGGGGGAGGCTAGGTTATTTGCCTCGTACCAAGAAGCAACGCCAGGCGGAGTTCACCCGAGTTCACTACACGTAGAGGAAGGCTTGCCGTCTCGTGCTGCCTCTAGCGGTGCTTCATAGCGCGAGGGCAATAACCCAAGAAGATAAACGATCTCCCCGCCCCTGTAAAGTTTTCTTCTCTTCTGGAATTAATGAAATGGTCTATTTCGTACGCTCTATTAACTGCAATAAATGCCTTAAATGGTAGTTTCTATACTCATGGTAAAATTGCTCAAAATTCCCACAAACACGACACATTCTGATTTTAAATCCAATCACGAAAAGAAATTCCATTAACTAAATAGCCAAACCCGAGGGGCCGCTCACTCAGCGTAATCGCTGTGTACACGCCCACGGCTGTACTAAAGTGCATGGTAATCTTTAAAACCCCTGCCCTTGCCCATGTTAAAAATTATTACGCGTGATCTGTGTAAAGGGAATTTGACAGTGATTAGCACCTCGGCCAAACCATGGAGTATGTTTTCATTACTAGTCATACGCGTCTCATTTAATAGCTGTCAATTAATCGTGCTTGCAATTCTAATAGTTTCATTAAAGAGAGAAAAATATGAACAGAAAAAGAAAACAGTTAAATAATTACAAACGTCTAGACTTTAATCGGCATAACAAATGAAGAAAAGTGGTGGTGGCTCCATGGCGCTATGACGAGCTTATAAAATAACACCAAATGAGGTCCTGGACCTTCTAAGTGAATTAAAAACAAGATTTTGTTTATCCAAGTTGGTTGGATTCGTAAATAAATTCTAATTTCAACTAGCCCTGAATCGTTACTCAATGTGCTAACGGACTATAACTCAAAATTCAAATTTCAAAAAAAGAATTTTTACGTAGCCCTTAATGGTGGTATAAGATTTCTAATTATTCCGCCACGCCGATTTCGTTTTAAAAGTCAAAACTCAGACGAGATCGAGTCAGCTAGGGCAGGGGTGCTGTTCTAGTTAAGGGATTCATCCGTGCGGTCTTAATGAATGCGGCGACACGGACTTCGGAACGTTGGCTTTTTTCTATCTTAAAATTAAGGCCCACTCAGACCAAAGTTAAAAGTTCCCGTCGCTCGCCTCGTAAATTTCGATTCGGTCGCGTCGGTACGTTCATTTAGCTGTTCAGACGTCAGAGGAGACGATTTAAAACTAGTCGCATATATGGTGATTTTTAAACCCAAGTCTATTGAATACTAAAATAGTTGCTTATCCAAAATGACAAAAGTACCCGTGCACGCCAAGAATTCTAAAACTTTTCATATATCGTCTGCTAAGCGTAGCTCACTTGATCACGCGTCAGTAAGGAATGATGGAGTGAGTGAGCTATGGCTAAAGAAAATGGAGTTAACGACTGTGGTGCCATCTCGACACAACCCGACGAAACTGCAAAAATTTTCAAAAACTAAACCCGCGAATCTTTTATTTAGCCAGTTGTCACGTGATTATTAAACGAGCAAAGCGACTTCACCGACGTGCAAGAACGTAACATTTTAGACTATAGTCTGAAGGGACCTTAGACTCCACCAACTAACTACACCCATGCACCAACGTCACCATCCCACGCGATATTTTTTTTTTTTTTGTTAGGGGGGTGGATCGAGATGAGCGGAGCAGCGTTAGTGACGTCTGTTCTCGTTAAAATTGTGATTCCCTGGATTTGGTTCAATTTTTTTTACAGCAGCTTGACGCGGGGAAGCGAAGGGGCACGTGGCGCTTGTTATAGGAATTTAAACGAAAAAGGACAGATAACTTTGTCACTCATTAATAAATGACATTTAACTAGTGAAATCATTTCTCTTTCTATGTCTTACTCTTAATTGTTAGAGGAAACTAGAAAAGGATTAGAGGGGCAAGGATTTTAGTCGGAAATTGAACATGCGCTGATAAATATACTTAGTATAAAGCATCTCCCATCACTCATGAAGACAAAAAACAATAAAAAAAATACCTTTTTTTCAAACACATTTAAATAACAAAAAAGGCTTTAGAAGTCGGTCGGAAATTTCGCAGGTGAGAGTGAACCACACCTCGCAACATGTAATTCCGACACACTTCCCCTCCTGCAGACAACTCCATTGAAAAACGTAACAATACTCACCCAAAAAAAAAAAAAAAAAAAACACCCCAACCCCAAATCATGGGTGTACATAGCATAGACGGTATCACCCATTAAAAAAATATAGTGGTATCCACCTAACATTATGTTTGGGTTATTCAATACTAACAAAAGATTCTCTCTTTCTCTTCCTCCCCACCAATATACAGGTCGTCTGACGTCACCGGAGGATCGGGGAGAATGCGTAGAGCAAAGAGTCATCTACGATCCTGATGAAAACATCAGCCTCTCTTTGGAATACGGCTACGGGTAAGTCCCTTTCCTTCTTTCTCTTTTTCATTATTAAAGCGTACCATATAAATAGGCAGGGGTAATATATACTTTAAAATGCACGCTTTCAGCTTTCGAGGGTTGGCCCTTGGTGTAGATTTAGGTTGAAAATAAGTTTATGTTGTTTCAATTTGAGAATTCAATACTGTACTGAGGTTAGAACGTAGATTTAACGTAGGTGTACGCTATTAGAGGGGGTAAAGACTTATTGAATTATCAGATGCATTTTCATCTTGGTATGAACTATAAGTTATAATGGTAGCTACTTCAAAATGAGTTTCGCCGTCCTCTTTAGCACGATTTTTATTTTTTAAAGTATATGGTTTTGTAACACGTGGAAAAGTCATTACGTGAAAGGTTACGAGGGGGGTTTTAGGAGCGTGGGAAAATGATTATACAAATAGAAATTTGGTATTTTGATTGAAATTGGAATGAAATAATTAATTTACAAATTGGTTGTCTAGAAGTTTGAATATACAGGGTGTTTCTGATACGTCTGATAAATAGATTAAAGGGGATGTTCCTTGGGAAATCGATTTTGACCATAGAAAATGTAATAACTTCTATCTCCATTTTGATTACCACGAGGGACACTGTTTTCGAGTTAAGATTTGATGGAGTGTTTTAATTAAAATGAGAAATAATTGTCTTAATCAGTTTTTTAATTAAATTTAACGGGTTCATCTGTAAAATACTTTGACCAATCTTAACTCGAAACAGTGGCCCGGATGCCCTATTTTGGCCTACAAAAAAAAACCTGATAAAAATAGCAGTGTAATCTTATTATAAACCTGTAAAACTTGAACAGGTCTGCAACCAAGCCATCTAGTAGCCTTTACCCTCATTGCACGCTCACATTGAACACAAATGAACTTCAGTAACTTACATAAAAGCCATCCAAACTCAACAGAGAGATAGAGAGAGAGAGTGGGCCCCAAAGTATAATAAGAGTAATAGAGGAGGGTAGAATAAAAAAATCTCTCCCTGCCATTCATACATACAATCAGGGAAAAACCTAGCAACGAACGAACGAACGAATTCATCCCGTGGTGTATAGACTCGAGATTGTTCAAAAAATGGGGTACCCCCTAACAGGGTAAGGGCACCTCCCTGCCTTTAAAACTAATATAGATTAGGGCGGAATTTGAACTTGGTGCCGAATCGTTATCCCCGATCCCGACGTGACAACGCAAAAAAGGAGATTTAAAAGCCATTTCATTTTGTTAATGTTTTCTAAATTTGATACACTTGTTCCTTACAGAGAGGGGGGGGGATTTTTTTTATATATTTTGAGGGGTTGGGTTACCGAGGTGAAATCGTGACATACGCCCGTTTACTAACTTAACCGGAAGTAATTTTCTTCTCGCTTTTTATGGTGTAAGGTAAGGTAAGTTTAAAGTTAGGGCAATGATAAAGAGGAAATGTTTTATCAGAAGTATAATATTTTAGTTATATTTATGAATAAGTGTACTCGGAATTATTAAATATGTTTCAAAACGACGTATTTTGAAGTTAAACGCGATGATAGCTTGTAATATTTTATCAAGAAGTGATATCTAGTTTATTAGGGAGAAGGTATAAGATGCCTAAGTATTCGCGCAGACCATAGTCCCAGTCCCACTTTCAAAATACAAGGGGGAACGTAAAAGGAGGCCGGGCTATTTCGTCCCCTCTCCTCAGTCGGAAAATATGACTGTAATTTTCGTCATTCGCGTCGCGCTGACGCGAGTTTTCAAGAACCAATGAGATGCTGGCTGGTTGTAATTTAGAGGTGGGGATTAACTCCGGACCTACTATAGAGCTATTTCAGTGAGGGAAAAATTTCGTCTGCTACGAAAATTGGGCCTGCCTTTGAGTGTAGGGCGGACATTTTATGAGGGTTTTCTCTATGGGCAAATAGCATTGGTGACGTAGCCATTACCCCCTCTGAAATAGCTCTATACGTTTGGACTGGAGATAAAGAGCTGGAAATGTGGCCGCGAATTTATACCTTCTCCCTAATAACCTAGATATCACTTCTTGGTGATGGTGAAAATGAATGGAATTTCTCGTATATATTCAGCATTCTTATTTCAAAATCTGTCTGCATCACGACTTCTACTATGGCAGCTGCAGCATTTAAACTGATATTTAAACAGTTTCCAACTTAATACGTAGATAAAATATAGTTAAAGAAAATTTTTAAAAATCACAAACTTCGTGCGTGTTTCGTTCAACCCACACAAACTTGCACTTTCGTTAAGATACCGTGAAGCGGGCAGTCAGGTATATAACATTCTTAAATTCCCTAAATCCATCACAGCGGGGAGTCCACTGCATTACCTAACAATTCACTCGATGAAGAAAGCCAAAGTGAACCAAAAGAAAAAAAAGAAAAAAACCTCTACTAGCTATCAATTCCAGGCTTTAATCTTCAATTAAGGGCCCTTCCAAAGTTCCGTAGACTGCAGCAGTAGCTCCCTCTCTCCCTTCCTTCCCTAAGGCTTAAAAAACTCCCTCCTTGTAATGGGGTCGACTCAAAATGGCGCAATTTTCACTCTCCATTTGTTAGCTAGCTAGATACTAGCTCCTAGGGCCTTAATGGCGTCTTAAAGTGAAGGTGAACGGTGCAGAGAATTTTATCTATACCCTATAAAAAGGTCACCCTGAAAGTGCACGATGCAGAAAATTATACCTCTATTGACCATCAACTGGTAACAAAAATAATCAGGGAATCTGCAGAACTTTGGGTCAAATCTACGCAGTATGCAGCTAGTTAATTCACGTGTGCAAATAAATGTTGCAAGTCATTTGTGACGTGTGCAATTCAACCGATACAACAGACTGAAAAGCTTGTAGTTCTTCTATCCGATTCAGTCATGTGCAGATAAAATTGCCATCATTAAGTATTTTAATATCATGTGACCAAAGAACCGCAAAGTTATGGGGAACGAAATATAATTTGTTTATTAAAACTAAATTAATCCGCGGATAGACACATTGAATTATCTCTTATCTTTAGAATCTGAATTTCGATCTCCCTTTTGAAACGCGATAAGACCTGGGTACCCCCAAAGTTTCCCGCCACTACGACATTCTATTCCACAAATAGGTATCAATACAAGACCCTTTCAAGCCTTTAAAAGCAATGCCTTCCTTGTTGAAGTTCAAATAAAAAAGAAACCGTTTGAACAGGGTTTTCCATTCCAATTCAAAAGAGTTTACTCTTCTTAAATCCATCCATTTCTATTTGGGGATGGGGATGCTGGGGAAGACCAAGAGCAAGCGAGAGTCGGAGGAGAAGGAAAAGGGGGAGAAGAAGATTTAGATAGAAGTTGAAGAACTAAAGTATCGAAATAGAGATAGGGACATAGATTAGCGCCAATGTGGCACCCTTCTCTAAAATAAATTGAAAACCAGAGAAGATAGTAGAGACATGGTTCATACAAACCTGGAAAACCTGAAAAAATCAGGGAAATAAATAGTTGACAAAAACCTCATGGAAAATTCAGGAAAATTTCGTATTTTTAGTAAAATTCAGGGAAATCATGGAAATTTGCGTCAAACAGGGGCCTAGTAATTAAGCAATATGTTCGTGAACATACCCTCCGTAGGATTAACATTACACTATACTTTGGAGGCTCGTAACTCTGGCTCTACTAGAGATACGGGGATGTCCTTTGAGTATGTTATAGCCCAACTTGTCCCCAATCCAACCATACTAAAAACTTAGGGCTACGACAAACGGGGGCCAAGTAATTTAGCAAAACGTAAACAAACAACCCCCTCCATAGGAATAGCGTTAGACTATACTTTGCAGGCTCGTGACTCTGGCTCTACTAGAGATACGGGGATGTCCTTTGAGTATGTTATAGCCCAATTTGTCCCCCATCCAACCATACTAAAAACTTAGGGCTACGACAAACAGGGGCCGAGTAATTTAGCAAAAAGTAAAGAAACAACCCCCTCCATAGGAATAGCGTTACACTAAACTTTGGAGGCTCGTAATCGTAACTCTGGAAAATTCAGGGAAGTATGTGGGGGGAAAAACCTGGAAATCTCAGGGAAATTTGTTTTCCAAAAGTGGTATGAACCCTGAGAGAGAAGAGTTGTGGAGAAGGTGGTGGTACACCCAGGAGGCGCAGCACCCTATAGTACAGCACAGCATACAAAAAAAGAAAAGAAACCCGCAACAACCCTCGAGTCTGACGGGGTTGAAATGACACCTAACTGCGTCCAAATTGCTTTCGATATCAGAGAGAGACGCTCCTCTCCTCTCCTCTCTGAAGAGGAGTCTAGCTATAGCCTCCCCCCTCCTCCGAAAACCTAACCTATCGATCGATCCGTCAAGGGGAAACGGGCGGGGGAGGGGGGATGCTTGCTTTCCTTGGTCCGTACGGGGAAGAGACTGCGCTCGCGAGGAAAGCTATAGTTTAGGGAAGTAAGGAAGGCGACGACAGACGAATTGCCCTCCATTTCCGACGTTTCTTATTAGGGTTCTTTATAGATAAAGGCCAAGGCGACGCGTCGACTGCCAGCCCTGCCAAAAGGGGGGGGGGGAACTGATATTGTGGCTTATAAAGCGTATTATTAAACAGCTGGGGTGTATGGTGTATAGTATTATTTTCTTTTCTTTTTATGTAACAAGTGCCGGCCCAAATTAGAAAAGTTTAGATAGAAATTGTGTGTTATTTTATTATTACTTTTTAAAATGCTATTGGGGAAACCCCATTTATTGATTTAATATCACTATGGTCGGGGTATTTTAATCAAATTCCCTGACTCTGTTGAAATTCTTAAAATTCCCACACTTTTCCCGGACCTTTTTGACTTATCTCGAAATTTCCAGAGTTTTCCCTGTCCTTTTGGCTTTTTCCCTGACCTTTTTGACCTATTTTGAAATTTACTGACTTTTTCCTGGCCTTTTTGACCTATTTTGAAATTTCCTGATTTTTCCCTGACCTTTTTGACCAATCTTGCAATTTCCAGACTTTTCCCTGACTTTTTTGACCTATTTTGAAATATCCTGACTTTTCCCTGACCTTTTTGACCTATTTTGAAATTGCCTCACCTTTCTCCGACCTCTTTTGAAATTCCCTGACTTTCCCAGGTATTTCCCTGACCCTTACCAGTAGGGGGAGAATCTATGTTCTCGGACAACCTGCTGCTATACTTTTAACATTAGCAGCACCTGCTGCTATACCTTAACATTAGCTGCATCAACTGCTGCTATACTTTAACATTAGCTGCAGCAGCACCTATACTTCAACAATCAATCGATGGTATCGCAAACATATTTTCCATAAAATTGTTATCTTTCCTACATTCAAATTTCTTATCTTATCTATCAAACCTTCATCCCCTTCACAAAGACGTAGAATTGTTATAACCATAACGAAATCATTCACCTTATATTCTATGTTATTCGGGGTCAGTGAAAAGCAGTTACATCACGACCTTCAAACTAGAATAATAGTTAATGCTTAGTTTAATGTATAACGGTATGGTTTATAGCAGTGCAACGTATATTATTGTATACATCTATCGAGGAAAATAATTAGTTTTAATCATATTTATTTAATTATTCGAAAAGTGGTGAATATTAAGATCATTCTAGACTATTTGTTTACACCCTTATCAGTATGATTTTTGACGAGAAATTCAAAATCATGCTAAATCTAATCGGTTCAGTTCCGAGTTTCACCTTTATCAGTAGTTGAATATCGATTGGGAAATTTTAAAATGCTTAACATAGACGAATCATATTCAGATAGATGTAACATCCGGAATAAAAAACAATATACAAATATCAGAAATCATAATATATGTAAATCAAACACCCTAGTATAGATCCACATCAGAAGTGTCCGACGGACCATATCTATTCTATTATTCCAATATTTACCATTCACACGCTATTTTCTTTACCCATTTTTGGGGGGGTTGGGGGGGGGTTTATGATGAGTCATCCTTATACCCCTTATCTTTTAAGATTAAGAGCTATTAACCAATGAGAAGCCTGCTCCAGTTCTAGTTCTAGTTATAGTTTATCATTATCAGTATCAAATGTTTGAGGTGTATGTAAAGCGATTGATTAGGGTGTTAGAGATCATTTTCGTAAGACACGAGCTATCGACAAGTCATACATACATTAAGGAGATTAGAGTTTCGTTAAATCAGAAACTTTTACCCAATTTAAAATGTTTCATTGCGATAAATGTGACGCAAAGTTTCCCGCTAAAAGAAGTCTACTGCAGCACATACGTTCGCTCCATGAGAATATAAGGTTCGCGTGTGTTCAATGTTCGGCATCATTTACACGGAAAACCAACTTAAATAAGCACATCGAGAAAGTGCACGGTCTACCTCCTGGAACCTCTGATACCCCGCAAGGTATCTCTCTACCTAATCCGCTCACACCCGCCGAATCGGATCCCAACACCCTCACCCATTCTCCACCGACCTCTAACCAATCTAGGAAACGTCGCCATTCGGGTGGCGATTCTGCTACACCTGTTAAACGTCCATCACCGTTTCCAGAACCTCGAGATGAGTGGGAGGAGGTTGAAGCACTGGACGATGCCGTTTTCGCTGCCCGTGCGACCCCGAGTGGGGTGGAAACAGACGCATCAAGATTAATTAACAGTCACACCGAAGCTATTTACGGGTATATCGAGAAAAAACGTGAATCAAAGAAAGGAGTGAAATGGTACCTTGTTATTCGTGCTCGCTATACACGCTCCCTGGCCAATATCGACACCGTCGTCGAAGCTCTACCATATTTTCGTGGATTCACCTACGCTACACTAAGTTCTGATGTTATTCGGGATCAGATCTCAACCTGCATTCAAAAAATTGAGCAATCCATGTCCGAATATGAAGATAAGGGATCTGGATGGGTGTTAGATCGAATCGAATTTCTACAATTAAACATTATCGCGTACTCTCCACTGCAAGGAGGATCATACATTGAATTACCTCAATGGATTGCAGACAAGAAAGCCGTCATTAATATTAAAAACGACGACGACCGATGCTTTCTGTACTGTATTTTAGCTCAATTACATCCAACTAACATTCACCCTGAACGTGTTAATAAATATACGGAATTCGCCGAGGAACTGAATTTAGAAGGGATATCCTTCCCCTTTAAATATGATTCTAACAAACTGAAAAAATTTGAGAATGCGAATAACCTCTCGATTAACATCTTCGCCGTGGAAAAAATAATTTTCCCTATCCACGTTAGTGAAAACAAAGTAAAGGCGGAAAGACAAATCGATCTCCTATTACTAACCTGTGGTAAGAAACAACATTACTGTCTGATTCGAAGTTTAAGCCGGCTCTTAAGCGATTTGACTAAAGATTGTCGTTCAACATTCTACTGTCGCTATTGTCTACACCGTTTTTCCGGTGCCAACGCTAAAAACAACCACAGCAAACACGTGAAAGATTGCAACGTCCACGGACCTCAACGTATTGAAATGCCCACTGAAAACCCCATTTGTAGATTCACAAAGTTCGGATGGTGTATGAGGGTTCCATACGTTATTTACGCCGACTTTGAATCTATTATGCCTAAAGTCGATACCTGCCTGCCCGATTCGACACTGTCATCAACTACAACATTAGCCCATCACATCTCTTGCGGTTTTTCATATGTGGTGGTCGGCCCCGGCGGCAAGGCCAGTAAACCGGTTACGTATCGAGGAAAAGATGCCACGAAAGTCTTTTTCGATAAATTAGATGTCGAGGCGAAAACTATTCAGGGTAAAATAGCCGAAAAACTTCCGCTGAATCTATCAAGTGAGGAGGAAAAGACCCACCGAGAAGCGTCGACCTGCTATCTATGTGATAAACCCTTCACATCGAAGGACTGGAAAGTTAGGGACCATGATCACTACTTGGGGATGTATCGTGGAGCGGCACATAATACCTGCAACCTGAAACTGAAACCGCCGAATCATATTCCCGTCTTTCTCCATAACCTCAGCCGCTACGATGGGCATCTTCTAATGCAGCAGATCGGACTAATCAAAAATAAAAGAATCGATTGCATTCCGAGCAATAGTGAGACGTACATTTCCTTTTCGCTGGGACATCTACGTTTCGTCGACTCGTTTCGGTTTTTAGCTGCACCCCTGGAAACCCTCGTGGGGAACCTGGCTAAAGGAGGCTCCGATAAGTTTCCCATTTTAAATTCCGTGTACAACCCTGATGAGGTCGCCCTACTGTTGAGAAAAGGAGTCTACCCCTACGATCTCATGGACAGTACAGAACAATTCAACCGAGAGCAACTACCCTCGAAGGACAGCTTTTTCAACATTTTAACTGATACACCCATCAATGACAATGACTACGAACATGCCCAGAAGGTCTGGGAAACTTTCCGGATACGAAATATGGGAGAGTATCACGATCTCTACGTCACCGCCGATACTCTTCAGCTGGCTGATGTCTTCGAATCATTCCGGAACATTTGTATGAACTACTATAAATTAGATAGTGCTCATTCATATACGAGCCCGGGTTTCGCTTGGGAAAGCGCCCTCTATATGACGGGGGTGGAGTTAGATCTGCTGCTAGATCCGGATATGCATCTGATGATCGAGAGAGGGATTCGCGGCGGCGTTTCCATGATTACCCACCGTTTAGCGACAGCCAACAATAATCTCTTTCCCGATACATATGACCCAGAAAAACCCACGACCTTCCTGACATATTTAGATTGTAACAATCTATACGGTACAGTCATGATGGATCCCATGCCGATGAGGGAATTTCAATGGAGCAATTCCATCCCAATCGAGGATATACTCAAACACCCAGATGACGATAAAATCGGATACATTCTCGAGGTCGACTTGACATACCCTGCATCATTACATCACGATCATAATGATTTACCTCTGGCACCACAAAAGCGGTCTGTTGTAACCTCAGAGTTGTCGAATTATACGAAGAAGCAGCTAGAGCATTTGAATATCCCGCTGAGAGACTCCTTACCGAAATTGATCCCGGATCTTCACCCTAAAACCAATTACGTCGTTCATTACCGTAATCTGCGGTATTACGTCGAGAAAGGGATGAAAATCAGTCGAGTTCACCGAATTCTATCCTTCGAGCAGGGAACTTGGCTCTCCGAGTATATCGCCTTCAATACAGAAAAAAGAAAGATGGCCGCCAACGATTTCGAGAAGGATTTCTTTAAATTAATGAATAACGCCGTCTTCGGTAAAACGATGGAGAATTTGAGGAATCGAATCAAGTTCGACCTAGTTCAACACCCCAAATTAGCTATTAAGAAAGCTAGCTCTCCAACATTCGAAAAATTCACCATTTTTCATAATGATTTGGTGGGAATTCACTCAATAAGAAAATCAATCACCTTGAATCGACCTATATATACCGGCTTCACCATCCTGGATCTCTCGAAGCTACTGATGTACCGGTTCCATTATGACACCATCCGAGCACAGTACAACGATAAAGCCAAACTTCTTTTCACCGATACGGACAGTCTCACGTATTACATCGAGACGAATGATTTATACAAGGACTTGGCTCAAAAAGCACACCATTACGATTTCTCGGGGTACCCCACCGACCATCCGCTTTTTAGTAATGAGAATAAAAAGAGTCTGGGGAAATTCAAAGATGAGTTAAACGGTCTACCTATCCAAGAGTTCTGCGGCTTACGGCCAAAGATGTACTCCATTCTGTCTGCGAATGGTGAGAAGAAGACGGCCAAGGGCATCTGCAAAAGAGTTGTGAGGAAAAGCGTTTTTCACGCTGATTACCGAGATTGTCTCCTGAATCGGAAAATTACCACTGCAGAGATGAATCGCATCGTCAGTGCAAAGCATAATCTCTACACAATACGGCAAAACAAGCTATGCTTGAACCCATGCGATGATAAGCGCTACATACTTGAAGATGGAATCACGACCCTTGCTCATGGACACGTTGATTTACCAACATAGACCCTCATCGAACATAACTCTTGCTATTAATTTATATACATTTTTGAATATATTCTGTATAATTTTAGTATAATTCATAAATATTTGGTTCATATTTATATTGTTTTAAGTGTTATTAAAAGTGAAAATTAAAGTTAAATACATTATTTTAATGAAAACCTGACTGAAAATTTCTTTCCTTTAAAATGCGTCTTTATCGTAAAATTCTTATCTCCAGAATCCTCTATCTTATCTACTAAGCCTACACTTTTTTCAGTGAAAGCGAGCGCCAAAACCCTCTAATGTTCAGGAAGATACGATATAATGTATGTTTTGATATTATCGCAGTTTGGTTTCTAATATGTTTATAGGTATTTACATAACAGAAAACTCTTCAAATTACTGAATTCCGATTAATTTTTGCTCGTAGGAAACTAAAAAAAGCGGTTGAAAGTGACATGAAATGTCTATAGTTCAATTAAAAGTATCAGCAAAACACTAAAAATTGGTTAATGTTTCGCTAATTGTATAGTAAAAGTAACGTTATTCGACTTAAATACATCTGATATTATTAATAAATGACAATTATAAAACAGATAATGAAGTTGAATGACGAAAAACTGGTCGAAAGTGTTGCTAATATACTAAAATGCGGATCGAACTGATGTAAAATGAAAGCGCTCGATTGAAAGCGAACTAATATGACTATAAGAGGATCAAAGTGTTGTCAAACTACTTAAAGGTGGTTCCAATCGCATTCAATGGAACTAAAAAAGCAGTTGAACGTTCATGAAATGACTGAAGTACAATTGTAAGTATTGAAAAAAACACCAAAAAATAGGTTTAAGTTTCGTTAAATGTCTAATAAAGACCACACTATTCCACTTACATTATTTGTTTACATTCTTATCAGCATGATAAGGAGTGCAAACCTAGTTTGATTTCTAATATATTATAATCATTTAAGTAACAGAAAGCCCCTTCAAATGACTGAAATGCGGTTGATTTAGTTCGTATGAATCTAAAAAGTGGTTGAAAGTGTCATGAAATAACATGAAATCCTTCGGTTGAAAGCGAACTATTATGACTAAGAAAGTGTATGGCTATCCGACGGCGGTCATCACGGAGGAAGACGTGGGCCCAATTCAGAAGGCGATTCTAAGGGCGCTGGATGGGATACCTTCGGGGAGCCCTCTACCGCGCCTTGCGAACTTTAGCCTGACGACCGGGGCCCTAGTATACTCCTGTGAGGATTCGTTCACTGGGCAATGGTTGAAGGACAACTTAGCCTACTCGGTGGTGGGGGATGCGGTGCTCTCAGTAATGAGAGCTAGCGAACTCCCTAAGCCGTTTAAGGTAATGTTCCGCACCAAGGACCAGATCACCAAGGAGCCGGCGGTGCTGTTTCGGCGCCTAAAGGTCCTTAATGCAGGTTTTGCCACTGAACGCTGGAAATGTATCCGGACGTACGTGGACAGGGCCGTACGGTACTGGGTACTGCTAATTGATGGCTCCTCATTGGAAGCCATTAAGAATGCTGGTTTCGTGGGCTATACTGGAGTGGACAAGGGTTCCTTCAAACTCCTTCAGAACACGGAAACCACTAAAACCACTGTAGCCGAGTCTGCGGCGGGGGGTGGGACTAGCGAGATGGGGGATCTCGCGGAGGAGCTCTCTGGTGTCGCTCTAGGCACAGAGGGGGAGGGGGGGGTGGCTCATTCGGAAGTCTGTTCTTCCATGGATGAGTCCACCCTACTGGAAGAATCGGATGGGACCCTTCGGGGTTCAGCCGATGAGCGTCCTAGTGGTCCTGGTGAGGGGGAGGATCTTGGGACTGGGAGCTCGCCTGTCGGGGGGGGAGGTGCCATTAGCCCTCTCGGGACCGATGAGGTGTAGCTAGGTCCCTTCTGAACCCCTCTCTTAGGGACCATGGGGACGCTACGTGCAATTCAAATCAACTTGCACCACAGTAAGGCGGCCTCTGCGGTACTCTGCAGGAGGTTTGCTATAGAGGGTCTTGATCTGGCCCTCATACAAGAACCGTGGATTTGCCATGGCAAAATCCTCGGTCTTGACGCGGCGGGGTCACTATTCTATGACCAAACTGCTGCTAGACCTAGGGCGTGTATTTTGGTTCGGAGGGATCTTTGTTGTATCTCTCTACCGCTGTACACTTCCCAGGACACGGCGGCCGTGAATCTAGTCCTGGCCACTGGGCATGCCAAGTTGACTATCACGGCTGCCTCCGCATACTTTGCCCACGACGCGGACTCTCTCCCGACAATTGAGGTGATCAATTTGGTCAATCAATGTGAAAAGAGAGGGGACAAGCTAATCATTGGCTGCGATGCCAATGCTCATCACATCACGTGGGGCAGCTCTGACTGCAACAAGAGGGGTGATGATTTACTAGAATATTTAGTTGGTTGTAAACTCTATATTCTTAATCAAAACAATGAACCTACTTTTGTTACTTCTAATAGAAGGGAGGTCATTGACCTCACGCTAGCCACAGAAAACCTCGTGTCTTCCGTGTCTAACTGGCATGTGTCAAATGAACCGTCTCTGTCGGATCATAGGCACATCTGCTTTACTGTCGCGATTACTTCTGTCCCGGCGGGGACGGAGATACGCAACCCAAAACGGACTAATTGGGCCGGCTATAGGGAAGACCTAATCCTACGCTACGGAGGGGGTCACACTCTTAAACTTACTTCACCTAAGGATCTTGATCGGGCTGCTGGTGATTTACAGTGCTCCATCATGGAGTCGTTCCACCGGAACTGCCCACTTAAGACCGTCAACCGCTCGAGGCTTGTCCCTTGGTGGAACGCGGATCTCAGCCGGCTTCGTAAATACACGCGCAGGCTCTTTAACAAAGCCAAGCGCACGGGTGACTGGGCTGGATACAGGCAGTCCCTTAACGCCTACAACAGGGCCATTAGAGCTGCTAAGAAGGACTCCTGGCGGACCTTCTGTGAGCAAATCTCCAATGTCCCTGCCACGGCTAGGGTCATGAAGATTCTAGCGCACGACAGCACACATCGACTTAATGCTATTAAGCTACGGGAGGGTGTGTACACTAAATCTGGGGCTGAGACTCTCAAGCATATGCTGGAGGTCCATTTTCCTGATTCTACTTTTATTAATCCAACAAACCCTGACTCTCTCTACCCTGTCTTGTACAGGGCTAAGAGGGAAGACTGGCTTGTAGCCAGACAGGTTGTCACGATTCCCAAGCTTCGGTGGGCTGTCAACTGTTTTGAGCCCTACAAGTCTCCGGGACCCGATGGGGTCTTCCCTCTGCTTTTGCAGGAGGGCTTAGACCACATCGCCTCTCCGCTATGCAAGATCTACAGACTTTGCATTGCTCTCGGTCACATACCTCGTGACTGGAAACGCTCTAGGGTCATCTTTATTCCCAAGCCCGGGAAGGCTTCCTATCTCGAGGCGAAAGCATTTAGACCCATATGCCTGACCTCCTTCTTCCTCAAAATTCTGGAGAAGTTGGTGGACAGGTACATCAGAGACGAGGTACTTTCGGTAACTCCTCTCTCTTCTTCACAATTTGCCTACCAAAAAGGCAAATCCACTGAGACGGCCCTTCACGGCCTTACGAATTGCCTGGATAGGGCATTCGAGTTTCAGGAAATTTCACTGGCTGTCTTCCTCGATATCGAGGGGGCCTTTGACAAGGTCTCTAGCTCGGTTATTACTGAAGCTGTTGAGAGATTTGGCATCAGCGCCACTCTTGGCCGCTGGATCAAGTCCATGCTTACCGACCGCGAGGTGTCGGCGTCCCTCCTTGGGGACTCTCTAGGGGTGACTACCAGCAGGGGCTGCCCTCAGGGTGGAGTGCTCTCCCCCCTGTTGTGGTGCCTGGTGGTGGACGAGCTCCTGGGGAGGCTCGGGGGTGCTGGGGGCTGTTGCTGCTTCGGGTATGCGGACGATGTAGCGATAGTCTTTACGGGGAAGTTCCCGGATACTGTTACCGCGCTTATGAGATCTGCTCTCTCTAGCGTGGAGCAATGGTGTCAGGCGGTTAACCTCACCGTTAATCCTGATAAAACTGTCCTTGTTCCTTTTACGAGGAAGAATACTAAGGATCTGTTCAATGATATCTCTTTCTTTGGCCAGGTCCTGACAAAGTCCTCCGAGGTGAAATACCTGGGGGTGACTTTTGATTGTAGACTCACATGGAAGCCGCATCTTGATCGGTGTATTAAGAAGGCCAAGATGCTCTTCTGGAGGACCAGGAGCTCTGTCGGCCAGACTTGGGGCCTCAACCCCAAGGCTGTACACTGGCTCTATACTGGGATCATCAGACCCATACTATCTTACGGGGCACTTGTCTGGTGGACAAGGGTCCGGCTTAAGACGGTGCAGGCTGCCCTGCGCAAGCTTCAAAGGCTTGCCTGCATTGGTGTTACGGGGGCCATGAGATCGACCCCAACTGCTTCCCTGGAGGTGCTCCTCGACATGCTTCCTCTTCATCTCTTCATTGAGGAGGAGGCTGTCATGGGAGCCTACAGGCTCAACATTAGTGGCTGTTGGGTTCCAAGACTTTGGGATTACAGCCATACGAAGCTCTTTCGGGAGTACGCCGCACTTGAGCCGTCGCTTACGATGTGCTCTGACAAAACCGTCACCAGTTTTGATTTCACTAAGCCATTCAGTATCCACTTCCCCAGTCGGGCAGAGTGGACTAACCTGCTGCCTCTTGGCACTGGGGGTGAAACCATTTGGTTCACCGATGGCTCCAAGACTGATTCCGGCGCTGGCGCCGGCTATTACTGTCAAACCACAAGGGTCGGCTTTTCTGCTTGCCTGGGCACCTTCGCTAGTGTGTTCCAGGCTGAAATTGCCGCGATCTGTTATTGCGCAGATTACTGTATTAACAAAGGGTATACCGGACGGACTGTGAGAATTTATTCTGACAGTCAGGCTGCCCTGAACGCTCTGAACCAGTGTCAGATTTCTTCTCAACTGGTGCGTAGCTGCCTCGACCTGCTAGCGCGACTGGCATCCTGCAACAGGGTTCTGCTGTACTGGGTGCCAGGGCATAGCGGATATTATGGCAATGAGCAAGCCGATAGATTTGCGAAAAGGGGTGCGGAGGCCAAGCTCTTGGGGCCGGAGCCGGCCGTCCCCATCCCCTACAGGCACGTCAAACGGTGTCTGCATGACAGGTTGACTGTCATACAAAATCAGCTCTGGCACAGCATGGAGGGCCAGAGACAGACAAAGTTGTTTGTCGATGGTCCCTGCAGGTCTCGTGCTAGGGACCTAATTTCGCTCGGCAGATGGGATATTAGGCTGGCCACCGGTCTTTTGACCGGGCATTGCCGGCTTAATAGGCACCTCCATCTGATGGGTTTTGCCGACGACCCTCTCTGTAGGTCGTGTCAGGAGATGGAAGAAACATCCGCCCACGTACTTTGCGAGTGCGACTACTTCGCCTCGCTTAGATTAGAATATTTTGATTCACACACCCTGGAACCCTCGAGGGTCTCCTCTCTCACGGTGGAGCGAATTCTTAGCTACGCTGCAGCTACAGGCCTATTCAAGGCCTGATTACGAGGATGCACAATATGCCTTTGGCATCGGTGCTAGGGCGCGTACCCTCCTCATCAACAATAATAATAATAATAATAAGAAAGTGTATCAAGATGCAGTTAAACTAGTAAAATGTTGTTGAAAACGTCGTCAAACGAATAAATTTCAATGAAAAGTAACGTGCAATGAATCATAATGTAGATAAGAGTTACGTCATTCGCCTAAACTACACTTGGAATATAAAACAATTTATAACTGTTAAGTCACAACCTGAGCGGTGAAGGGACGGATCTCCGAATTCTAAGACCGTAGGGGGCGCCGCCACCCACCTTTTTTTTCAAAAACGCGCCCCCTATGGTCTTAGAATTCGGAGAACCGTCCCTTCACCGCTCAGGTTGTGACTTAACAGTTATAAATTGTTTTATATTCCAAGTGTAGTTTAGGCGAATGACGTAACTCTTATCTACATTATGATTCATTGCACGTTACTTTTCATTGAAATTTATTCGTTTGACGCCGTTTTCAACAACATTTTACTAGTTTAACTGCATCTTGATACACTTTCTTAGTCATAATAGTTCGCTTTCAACCGAAGGATTTCATGTTATTTCATGACACTTTCAACCACTTTTTAGATTCATACGAACTAAATCAACCGCATTTCAGTCATTTGAAGGGGCTTTCTGTTACTTAAATGATTATAATATATTAGAAATCAAACTAGGTTTGCACTCCTTATCATGCTGATAAGAATGTAAACAAATAATGTAAGTGGAATAGTGTGGTCTTTATTAGACATTTAACGAAACTTAAACCTATTTTTTGGTGTTTTTTTCAATACTTACAATTGTACTTCAGTCATTTCATGAACGTTCAACTGCTTTTTTAGTTCCATTGAATGCGATTGGAACCACCTTTAAGTAGTTTGACAACACTTTGATCCTCTTATAGTCATATTAGTTCGCTTTCAATCGAGCGCTTTCATTTTACATCAGTTCGATCCGCATTTTAGTATATTAGCAACACTTTCGACCAGTTTTTCGTCATTCAACTTCATTATCTGTTTTATAATTGTCATTTATTAATAATATCAGATGTATTTAAGTCGAATAACGTTACTTTTACTATACAATTAGCGAAACATTAACCAATTTTTAGTGTTTTGCTGATACTTTTAATTGAACTATAGACATTTCATGTCACTTTCAACCGCTTTTTTTAGTTTCCTACGAGCAAAAATTAATCGGAATTCAGTAATTTGAAGAGTTTTCTGTTATGTAAATACCTATAAACATATTAGAAACCAAACTGCGATAATATCAAAACATACATTATATCGTATCTTCCTGAACATTAGAGGGTTTTGGCGCTCGCTTTCACTGAAAAAAGTGTAGGCTTAGTAGATAAGATAGAGGATTCTGGAGATAAGAATTTTACGATAAAGACGCATTTTAAAGGAAAGAAATTTTCAGTCAGGTTTTCATTAAAATAATGTATTTAACTTTAATTTTCACTTTTAATAACACTTAAAACAATATAAATATGAACCAAATATTTATGAATTATACTAAAATTATACAGAATATATTCAAAAATGTATATAAATTAATAGCAAGAGTTATGTTCGATGAGGGTCTATGTTGGTAAATCAACGTGTCCATGAGCAAGGGTCGTGATTCCATCTTCAAGTATGTAGCGCTTATCATCGCATGGGTTCAAGCATAGCTTGTTTTGCCGTATTGTGTAGAGATTATGCTTTGCACTGACGATGCGATTCATCTCTGCAGTGGTAATTTTCCGATTCAGGAGACAATCTCGGTAATCAGCGTGAAAAACGCTTTTCCTCACAACTCTTTTGCAGATGCCCTTGGCCGTCTTCTTCTCACCATTCGCAGACAGAATGGAGTACATCTTTGGCCGTAAGCCGCAGAACTCTTGGATAGGTAGACCGTTTAACTCATCTTTGAATTTCCCCAGACTCTTTTTATTCTCATTACTAAAAAGCGGATGGTCGGTGGGGTACCCCGAGAAATCGTAATGGTGTGCTTTTTGAGCCAAGTCCTTGTATAAATCATTCGTCTCGATGTAATACGTGAGACTGTCCGTATCGGTGAAAAGAAGTTTGGCTTTATCGTTGTACTGTGCTCGGATGGTGTCATAATGGAACCGGTACATCAGTAGCTTCGAGAGATCCAGGATGGTGAAGCCGGTATATATAGGTCGATTCAAGGTGATTGATTTTCTTATTGAGTGAATTCCCACCAAATCATTATGAAAAATGGTGAATTTTTCGAATGTTGGAGAGCTAGCTTTCTTAATAGCTAATTTGGGGTGTTGAACTAGGTCGAACTTGATTCGATTCCTCAAATTCTCCATCGTTTTACCGAAGACGGCGTTATTCATTAATTTAAAGAAATCCTTCTCGAAATCGTTGGCGGCTATCTTTCTTTTTTCTGTATTGAAGGCGATATACTCGGAGAGCCAAGTTCCCTGCTCGAAGGATAGAATTCGGTGAACTCGACTGATTTTCATCCCTTTCTCGACGTAATACCGCAGATTACGGTAATGAACGACGTAATTGGTTTTAGGGTGAAGATCCGGGATCAATTTCGGTAAGGAGTCTCTCAGCGGGATATTCAAATGCTCTAGCTGCTTCTTCGTATAATTCGACAACTCTGAGGTTACAACAGACCGCTTTTGTGGTGCCAGAGGTAAATCATTATGATCGTGATGTAATGATGCAGGGTATGTCAAGTCGACCTCGAGAATGTATCCGATTTTATCGTCATCTGGGTGTTTGAGTATATCCTCGATTGGGATGGAATTGCTCCATTGAAATTCCCTCATCGGCATGGGATCCATCATGACTGTACCGTATAGATTGTTACAATCTAAATATGTCAGGAAGGTCGTGGGTTTTTCTGGGTCATATGTATCGGGAAAGAGATTATTGTTGGCTGTCGCTAAACGGTGGGTAATCATGGAAACGCCGCCGCGAATCCCTCTCTCGATCATCAGATGCATATCCGGATCTAGCAGCAGATCTAACTCCACCCCCGTCATATAGAGGGCGCTTTCCCAAGCGAAACCCGGGCTCGTATATGAATGAGCACTATCTAATTTATAGTAGTTCATACAAATGTTCCGGAATGATTCGAAGACATCAGCCAGCTGAAGAGTATCGGCGGTGACGTAGAGATCGTGATACTCTCCCATATTTCGTATCCGGAAAGTTTCCCAGACCTTCTGGGCATGTTCGTAGTCATTGTCATTGATGGGTGTATCAGTTAAAATGTTGAAAAAGCTGTCCTTCGAGGGTAGTTGCTCTCGGTTGAATTGTTCTGTACTGTCCATGAGATCGTAGGGGTAGACTCCTTTTCTCAACAGTAGGGCGACCTCATCAGGGTTGTACACGGAATTTAAAATGGGAAACTTATCGGAGCCTCCTTTAGCCAGGTTCCCCACGAGGGTTTCCAGGGGTGCAGCTAAAAACCGAAACGAGTCGACGAAACGTAGATGTCCCAGCGAAAAGGAAATGTACGTCTCACTATTGCTCGGAATGCAATCGATTCTTTTATTTTTGATTAGTCCGATCTGCTGCATTAGAAGATGCCCATCGTAGCGGCTGAGGTTATGGAGAAAGACGGGAATATGATTCGGCGGTTTCAGTTTCAGGTTGCAGGTATTATGTGCCGCTCCACGATACATCCCCAAGTAGTGATCATGGTCCCTAACTTTCCAGTCCTTCGATGTGAAGGGTTTATCACATAGATAGCAGGTCGACGCTTCTCGGTGGGTCTTTTCCTCCTCACTTGATAGATTCAGCGGAAGTTTTTCGGCTATTTTACCCTGAATAGTTTTCGCCTCGACATCTAATTTATCGAAAAAGACTTTCGTGGCATCTTTTCCTCGATACGTAACCGGTTTACTGGCCTTGCCGCCGGGGCCGACCACCACATATGAAAAACCGCAAGAGATGTGATGGGCTAATGTTGTAGTTGATGACAGTGTCGAATCGGGCAGGCAGGTATCGACTTTAGGCATAATAGATTCAAAGTCGGCGTAAATAACGTATGGAACCCTCATACACCATCCGAACTTTGTGAATCTACAAATGGGGTTTTCAGTGGGCATTTCAATACGTTGAGGTCCGTGGACGTTGCAATCTTTCACGTGTTTGCTGTGGTTGTTTTTAGCGTTGGCACCGGAAAAACGGTGTAGACAATAGCGACAGTAGAATGTTGAACGACAATCTTTAGTCAAATCGCTTAAGAGCCGGCTTAAACTTCGAATCAGACAGTAATGTTGTTTCTTACCACAGGTTAGTAATAGGAGATCGATTTGTCTTTCCGCCTTTACTTTGTTTTCACTAACGTGGATAGGGAAAATTATTTTTTCCACGGCGAAGATGTTAATCGAGAGGTTATTCGCATTCTCAAATTTTTTCAGTTTGTTAGAATCATATTTAAAGGGGAAGGATATCCCTTCTAAATTCAGTTCCTCGGCGAATTCCGTATATTTATTAACACGTTCAGGGTGAATGTTAGTTGGATGTAATTGAGCTAAAATACAGTACAGAAAGCATCGGTCGTCGTCGTTTTTAATATTAATGACGGCTTTCTTGTCTGCAATCCATTGAGGTAATTCAATGTATGATCCTCCTTGCAGTGGAGAGTACGCGATAATGTTTAATTGTAGAAATTCGATTCGATCTAACACCCATCCAGATCCCTTATCTTCATATTCGGACATGGATTGCTCAATTTTTTGAATGCAGGTTGAGATCTGATCCCGAATAACATCAGAACTTAGTGTAGCGTAGGTGAATCCACGAAAATATGGTAGAGCTTCGACGACGGTGTCGATATTGGCCAGGGAGCGTGTATAGCGAGCACGAATAACAAGGTACCATTTCACTCCTTTCTTTGATTCACGTTTTTTCTCGATATACCCGTAAATAGCTTCGGTGTGACTGTTAATTAATCTTGATGCGTCTGTTTCCACCCCACTCGGGGTCGCACGGGCAGCGAAAACGGCATCGTCCAGTGCTTCAACCTCCTCCCACTCATCTCGAGGTTCTGGAAACGGTGATGGACGTTTAACAGGTGTAGCAGAATCGCCACCCGAATGGCGACGTTTCCTAGATTGGTTAGAGGTCGGTGGAGAATGGGTGAGGGTGTTGGGATCCGATTCGGCGGGTGTGAGCGGATTAGGTAGAGAGATACCTTGCGGGGTATCAGAGGTTCCAGGAGGTAGACCGTGCACTTTCTCGATGTGCTTATTTAAGTTGGTTTTCCGTGTAAATGATGCCGAACATTGAACACACGCGAACCTTATATTCTCATGGAGCGAACGTATGTGCTGCAGTAGACTTCTTTTAGCGGGAAACTTTGCGTCACATTTATCGCAATGAAACATTTTAAATTGGGTAAAAGTTTCTGATTTAACGAAACTCTAATCTCCTTAATGTATGTATGACTTGTCGATAGCTCGTGTCTTACGAAAATGATCTCTAACACCCTAATCAATCGCTTTACATACACCTCAAACATTTGATACTGATAATGATAAACTATAACTAGAACTAGAACTGGAGCAGGCTTCTCATTGGTTAATAGCTCTTAATCTTAAAAGATAAGGGGTATAAGGATGACTCATCATAAACCCCCCCCCCAACCCCCCCAAAAATGGGTAAAGAAAATAGCGTGTGAATGGTAAATATTGGAATAATAGAATAGATATGGTCCGTCGGACACTTCTGATGTGGATCTATACTAGGGTGTTTGATTTACATATATTATGATTTCTGATATTTGTATATTGTTTTTTATTCCGGATGTTACATCTATCTGAATATGATTCGTCTATGTTAAGCATTTTAAAATTTCCCAATCGATATTCAACTACTGATAAAGGTGAAACTCGGAACTGAACCGATTAGATTTAGCATGATTTTGAATTTCTCGTCAAAAATCATACTGATAAGGGTGTAAACAAATAGTCTAGAATGATCTTAATATTCACCACTTTTCGAATAATTAAATAAATATGATTAAAACTAATTATTTTCCTCGATAGATGTATACAATAATATACGTTGCACTGCTATAAACCATACCGTTATACATTAAACTAAGCATTAACTATTATTCTAGTTTGAAGGTCGTGATGTAACTGCTTTTCACTGACCCCGAATAACATAGAATATAAGGTGAATGATTTCGTTATGGTTATAACAATTCTACGTCTTTGTGAAGGGGATGAAGGTTTGATAGATAAGATAAGAAATTTGAATGTAGGAAAGATAACAATTTTATGGAAAATATGTTTGCGATACCATCGATTGATTGTTGAAGTATAGGTGCTGCTGCAGCTAATGTTAAAGTATAGCAGCAGTTGATGCAGCTAATGTTAAGGTATAGCAGCAGGTGCTGCTAATGTTAAAAGTATAGCAGCAGGTTGTCCGAGAACATAGATTCTCCCCCTACTCTTACCAACCCTGTTACTACCTCGTACCCAACCATTTCTAATTACCAATTTAATCCTCTCACAAACAAACAAACAAACCAACACAAATATAAATAACCCTTTACACACTGAAGTCAATTTAATTAACAAAAACAATTAAATTTTCATACTTCCAGCACGAATCAAAGGCCTGAAACGGAGGAACAACTCCAAGCCGCGGAGAAAGAGACGGCATCTGATGATAATGTAAGTCATAACAACAATAATAATATCAAAACAATAAACCTCTTTCAAACAAGGGAAGATTTCATCCTTTCAATTAATTGTTAATGACTCGTAGAAATAAACCTATCATTTTCCAACTCGCTCTTAACTTGGTCCCCCTATTTTTTCTATATTATGTCTTTAGGCTGCTAGTCGTCGATTCTTGCTGTGCAAAGCAGCGGTTCGAGTGGCGCATATGAAGAAACTCATTATCATGAAGTACGATCTAACGCCCTTTTACGAGGTCAGTGTCTCCCCACCGCGTTTTAAATGGTTTATTTATTCAAATCACCTTTATGGAAAAAAAAGAATAAAAAAAAATATGCATATACCGTAGGCATATTTATATTTCTAAGCTCGCTTAGCGGCTGTGTATTGATAAAAGGTTTTGAAGGTTTTTTTACAACAATCTTTCGTTTATTTACAAACGCGTAGGTGGACATAATGTACCTGGAGGAATATCTTGAAGACGATTTGTCCCTGATGGATATTGCCTACATTTACTCTTGGAGAAGGGTCAGTATCCTATTAAGTTATATTTTGTTTTTCTGATCAGGGACTATTAAAAAGTTCGTAAATCCAAGACATGTTTTTGACTTGAACAAAGTGGGGTCCTATACTGTTAGACGCCGATTGTATTCGGATGACAAAAGCCAGAAACGTTTCTAGGCTTCATAAATATGAACTAATTAATTTTGAGGCATAACTGTATAAGGTTTAAGGTTTTCTTTACAATAAATGTAGGCTTTAAAGGTTTTTGTCTTGGGATAAAATTAGGTGCATTATACTTAATCGAAAACCCCCATATGTTTGTTTTATTCGTTCAAACAGATTGGTCCAATGCGATTATTCTACCGAATCAGGAGGAAAGTCAAACCGATACCCCAACCTCAATTACAACCGGTCATAGAAGAAATTACGGAAAGCGTACCGGCTAGCCACAGTGGCGGCGTTGGTACTCTACCCGCAATCCCGGAAGAGGAACCAGAACCCATGGAGGTTGAAGAATCCCCAGTAACTGTCAAAACCAAGATGAAAATCCCGCAACCACCAATCCTGGTCAGCGCGTCGACTAGTACGGAGCCTAAAATGAGCAAGTCGAGTAAACGTTCGGCCTCTACGTCCTTGGTGCAAACTTTGACCATAGTTCCTCCGGTTAATCCGGCTACCGTGAAACGTTCCGCGTCATTGGATGACTCGAACGGTGAACCGCGTACTAAGCGACTGTGTTTAAAAGTGGCGGTGACGGACCCTTCTAAGTCTCCTTCCAATTCTTCGCATCATTCGCCGTCATCCGCGTCAGTCACTTTCGCGTCACCTTTATCCAGCCCTTCTACGTCATCTTCGACAACGTCCGAGTCATCCTCGGGAAAATCTTCCAAACATAAACACAAGAAGGACAAAGAGGGCAAGAATAAAGAGTCGAAGCATCATTCGAAACACAAAGAATCTTCCAAAGAGTTGCTTAGGATAAAAGAGTACCTGAAGGCCCAAGAATCGGGTACTAGAGTTAAGGACAAGTCATCTCGCGAAGGTGGTAAATCCAAGGAGCATCACCACCACCACCATCATCATAAGAACAAGGATGGTACCAAGGGGAAAAGTTCCTCAAAGACCAAAGAACCCAAGATAAAGGAAGGCATCCCGAAGCTTAAGATGGCTACGAAACTAAAGGACATGCCCAAGTTGACAACGCAAACGGTCAAAATCAAGGACATGCCCGAATTTAAACCAGTCGAAAAGGAAGTACCAGTGGTGGCCAAAGAACCTCCGATAAAAATTAAGGAGATTCTTAAAAACAAGGAAAAGTACAAGGAAGTGTACACATTCACGCAAAATCCTTCAAAATCCAAAGAATTATCCACCGTAACGAAATCCAACAAGGACTACGTCAAATACCGCGAGTTTCCAAAACAACCCAAAGTGAAAGAGAAGAAAAAGGACAAGTCTCACAAACAGAGACGAAGTTCTTCAACCGCGGCTCTCTCCCCCAGTCCGACAATGGAAGTTACCGTCACTAAAACCTTTATTCCTCCGGTAGAACAACCGGTACCAACCCAAAACGCGCCAGTGCCCTCCGTTACTCCCGTGGTGGAATCGCCGATACCCGAACCGATTGTAACGAAACCGACAAAAACGGTTGAAGAAATTGTCGAGAAACCGACAGAAACTGTGTCTGAGAAACCGGCCGCGGATGAGACCATAGTAAAAATTACAAGTTCAACCTCAAAACGCGAGAATTCGTGTAAAATTAAAGTGGCCACCTTAGTGATACCGGGTTTTACGCCTAGTAGTGAAAGTCCTTTGAACAGTAGAAGCCTCCCAACATCGCCACTGTACTCGAGTTTAGCCCCGCCTGATCAAGTTCAAAATTCGGACAATCCTAGTGAAGTTGTTCCAAAACGACCCTCGTCAACTCCGGCAGCAATCTCCGGCCCGGAACCAGTTGTAAAAGTGAAAGAAGTAAAACCTGAAGAAAAGCTTCCCGAAGACCCGGATACTAAAGCGGACAAAGACGACGAAGCCGAAATACCGGATGAGGCAGACAGTGGACGCGGTAGCGACTTCTCCAGTCGAACCGAAGTCAGATCCAGTTGCGACGATGATATAGGGTCGCCTTCACCCACCACGGCTACGACACCAGTGTCATCGTCAACCCCGATAAGCGTACCGACAACGTCACCGCCAATAACTATCACCGTTACCAAAACATTCACTCCACCGGTTGAAACCGTCATACCCAGAGAAACGGGCAGCCGCGCTAAAATGATGGACGATTTGTTTGAAAGCGCTAAAAACGAGGCCTTGAGTCGTAAAGCCGTCGTTGAAGTCAAGAAATACGATGATAATATGCGCCGCGGAGACAAGTTCTTAAGCGGTAACATAAAAACCTACAGCAAGGCCAGTTACTTGACCAAAGAAGTGGTGGTTAAACCGGCGAGTCCTAACGTGACGCTTAACGCGTCTACAATCCCCAAGAGCGTAACGGAATCGGTCAGGGAAAGTCAACCCAAACCGATCGAAACGATCCGTATCAATTTGGAAAACAACCAGATTGAGAAAGTGAATACGGACAAGAAGATTATACTTCCGGAAGTGGTGGTTACCAGAAGTCCCACGCCTAGACCACAAACGGTTGACAGTAAGGCTTCCGTGACGGAAACTAAGAAAGCCACCGAACCAAGTACAAACAAAACCACTACCACTACGAACTCGTCAAATAATAACGGTGGAAACAACAATGGCGGCGATAAGGAAGAGTTTGTGAAAAAGGCACCGGAAAGCAGCAGCAGCAAACCGGAAGTGGTACAACCGCCGCCACAACACAAAACAATCACCATATCTATTAAAACCCCTTTATGTCCGACTGTCCAACGAACGACATCATCATCTTCATCTTCCGAGGACAAAAACGCGCAAAGCGTCCGCAGTCCACCTCCCCCAGTAGCTAGTCCCAAATTGGCCGAACCTCCCGTTGCCGCTGTGGGCAATACAGTAGCTTCCGCCCCATCGGCCAGTCCTCCTACCACGGCGTCCTTTCTACAACCTCCGGTTTACCATTCCCCGCAACACAGGAATTCCTCGGGGTCACCCCAATATCATATTTACAACCCTCATCGCCAGTTCTCGCCTCCCCAACAACAACAACAAAGCGGTCATCACCACAGTGGCGGTGGTAAAACCGTCAAGAGCAACAAACCGCAATGCAACTCTTCACATCATAACAACCAACCCACGATATTACCCTTGATTGTTAAACAAAATTCTCATCATACGGTAACTAACAAGAACATTAGCGGGGTTGAACGCAAGCGTAAGGAACACTCGCATCCTACTCCTTCAGCGTCATCGGGGGCTTCCGGTTGCGGTGGTAGTAACAGAGCCGGGTCACCGGCTGTATCGCGAATACCCGAGCCAACCAAAGACAATATAGGGGCGTTGGACTTATCAGTCGCTTCCCGTCACGATCGCCCGGTTACGTCTATCCCAAGTCGTCAAAGAAATTTAGTCGCTAACCCACCAGTCTTGGACAAACATAGAATCGCCACGTGTTTGCAAGCCCCCAATAAAGTTCCCTCACTTAAAATCATTACGAATCCGGTAAACCAAATGCTAAGTGGTACCAATACTCCCTCGACGTCATCTATGACTATGACGTCTTCTACAAGTATGAACTTGAACTTACCAGTTACGTCATCTTCATGTGCATCATCGTCATCCTCCTCCTCTTCTTCTTCTAACATAGCGGGTACCTCGTCATCCATGATGAAAAGATCCGATCCCTCGCGAAGTTATCACCATCGTAGTAGCGGGAAAAACTTAACGGTTATAAACCAACCAGGTGGTGATATCCCAAAATTGGTGATCAAATCGATGCCCACTGATCATCACGCCCATCATCATCATAACAGGTCCTAAATTAAATAGACAAAAAAAACTGCGTCAAATGTTGGTCTAATAACACTTTATCTAGATTACCTAATTTCCTAATTAACCTAAAGACGATCCACGTAAAAGTGACTAATTGAAGTTCGTGTCGCGCTGTGTTTAGGCTTAAGAAAACAATATAGCCACTAGTAAAACTAACTTGTGCCAATTGCCTGAGGTTTCGTGCTAATTTATGAAGAT
This sequence comes from Phalangium opilio, assembly GCF_054372755.1. Classification (NCBI taxonomy): domain Eukaryota; kingdom Metazoa; phylum Arthropoda; class Arachnida; order Opiliones; family Phalangiidae; genus Phalangium; species Phalangium opilio. The sequence goes on from NW_028324151.1 coordinate 4,758,176, forward strand.
TTATTAAAATATTGTAAAAAAAAAAAAAATTTTAAAAATGCGGTTTGGCTTTTCTCACAGAAGAAAATTGATTAAAAAAAAAAAGAAATCGGTTGAAGCCGTGAGAAAATTTAAATATCGAAAATACATTATCGATTACGCGTTAACGTGTGGACTTCACTAGCGGAAAAATCGATTATTTCTCTTCGAAAAGTGAACTTGAGTATGTAATGTATTTATAGCGTTTGAAGTTTTAGTACAAAAACAATTTGGTTCTATATATTTCTTAATTATTCTCTAATTGTAAATATTGTCACCTCGCAAAATAATATTAAATAAAAAAAGGGAATTAATAGCAATTTATAAATGATTGTAAAGCTATTATAAAGTTCCAGATTTCTCGAGCTATTAGATAAAGATAAGTTTAAAATGACAGAATTTCGAGTAGAAATTATACTGTATAAAGTAATGTTTAATTAAACAATCCCGGTTGGTTTAGATAAACGGTTCCTTCAGTGTGAAGAAAGAAAAATTAATAATAATTCTTTTAACACTAATTTTCACTCTTATAATTTCACGTGCCATTTTATTTTTATTGATTAATTAATTTTAATCGAAATTAGGCGATTAAAACTCCCAAACTCTCTCTCTTTCTCTTTGACAATTATTTGAAAAATATGTGAGGGTTAAAAAAACGTAGTCGCACGTGGAGGTCACGTGTTCACACATACTAATTTTGATACCAGTCTTTCAATTATTTAAAATTATACAAAAAAAAAAAATAAAAAACCACACTTCTTTCAAAATATGAAATTTCGATAGTATGTGCCTAATTCATAAAACTAATTAACTAACCGATGCCCAAATATTTTTAAACATAGCTTAATAGACTCTTAAGAATAAGAAATCTCCAAAACCTTTTAATAAATAATTCTAAAAAAAAAAGAAAAACTTCAATTCAGGCTTATTTCACAACAAACTAAAAAACTTCTGTTAACCTGAACAATAATTAAAAATAAAAATTAACATAATTACGCTCTCTAAAACAATAATTAAATCGGATACACAAATTGGGCACATAATTGATTTATATAAAACCTATTTAAGGATATAAATAAAAATACGGCTTATATCCGTTTAAAAAATATAAAAATTTAGCGGAAGTAAAAACAAAAGCGGAAGTAATGAAGTAAGTAAGAAAGTAAGAAATTTAATCCGCTACGAGAATTATAAATAGATAAAAAGTATATGTATAGTTGTTTATGTAATTTAAAAAAAAAAGCTTGAGACTTGATAAAAAAAATGAAAAATTTTTCTGAATTGAAAACTTTGACAGAGAAGCCATTTAAAATTTTATCTTAAAGGTACTGGCTTCGTGGCGTTGGCTGGGGTAGCTCTCTAAAAAGGGGGAAATAATTGTCAAAAATCTCCCTAATTTAATCTTTTTCCTTGTGGTTTTGTTTAATTGGAGGGTATAAAGTAATAAACAAAAACAAAAAATATGTTGTAGGATAGTTTAAAAGGGGGCGAAGTATAAAGAAAATAACGCCGCATTTTTTGTTGTTCCAAAGTAGAAGAACCTAGTCCTTTATAATTATAATTATTATTATTTTAATATTTCGCGGCCTTTATAGGAAATATATATTGATTATATTAATTCCGCCGCGTACGAAAAAAACTTTTTCGAGGAATTCTCGGACCCCTCCTCTATTGTTTAATATTTTTGTTTTTTTACGATAATTACTGTAAGACCAGAAAATTTATCGTTTGTTGTAAATAATATTACCGTAGAAATCTTATATACGTATTAAAAAGAGATATTGAAAATAAAAATATGGCTTAATGTTTTATTAAATTTAAGCCTATATTTACATAAAGGGTGTTTCTGAGAAGTCAAAATCGGTTTACCAAACACCCTGTATACCTTTGCTACAAGAAAATATAAAAAGTCAAAACATGATTCGCAAATTCAAGTAAGTATTCTGGAACCGAAGGGCTACCTGGAAAACCGGTTGGATATACATAAAATCACGCGTTTCAAGTCTCACCATAAAAATAGCTAATGTTTATGTAAGTACTATAGTTCAAGTTAACTTGATAAAACTAGCAAAACTGACGGCGTATCAATACACAATGTTAAACCTCATAGATCAGAAAGTAGCGTAGCTCTACAGTGTTACCGAGTAACCGAACACGAGTATATACATGCAGTTATTTGCGAACGATTATAAAAACAAAATGTGTTGGGGGTCGTTAATTTAATCAGGTTTTATCAGCAGCGGGGGAATTCGTTTTGCCTCGTAAACGTTTTTAAATCATAAACTAGAAAATAACAAGCCTTTATCTAGTATATTCAATCTAGATTATTATTTTAATTAACTGATATACTCGATACTATGTTTCATTTTTTTAAAAAGATAAAAGTTATTTATTCTTTAGCTTATTTAATTAAAAACAATATTGTTGAATTTGATCGTAACATATTGGACTGGAATTTTTCAATCAAGGTGATCGAGAAAAATTCAAAAGTTGAATGAAAGAAGGTTAGCCACATGAACCCGATCCACAGTCTACGAGCATAAGTGGATTTTTACGCTAAACTATTACTATTAAAGTTTTAGTTAAAAGCTCTCAATTTTCCATCGTTTTCTCTCTTTGTCGGTTCAGGCACACTTGATAAATGGTATAATGTTCAGTAAGTGCTTCTGAACAAGGGTTTTCATAAACCTCTTCCTAAAGCCGTAATCATAACCCTCTTTCTAAAGCCGTAATCATAACCCTCTTTCTAAAGCCGTAATCATAACCCTCTTTCTAAAGAAGTAATCATAACCCTCTTTCTAAGACGTAATCCTAACCCTCTTTCTAAAGACGTAATCCTAACCCTCTTTCTAAAGACGTAATCCTAACCTCTTTCTAAAGCCGTAATCCTAACCTCTTTCTAAAGACGTAATCACAACCTCTTTCTAAAGACGTAATCCTAACCCTCTTTCTAAAGACGTAATCCTAACCTCTTTCTAAAGCCGTAATCCTAACCTCTTTCTAAAGCCGTAATCCTAACCTCTTTCTAAAGCCGTAATCCTAACCTCTTTCTAAAGACGTAATCACAACCTCTTTCTAAAGCCGTTATCACAATCTCTTTCTAAAGCGGTATTCAGAACCTCTTTCTAAAGCCGTAATCATAACCTTAAAGGCCCAAGTTAAATTTGAATCAGTTTGAAACTTGCACTTAATTCTTCTTTAATGCCTTCTTTCTCAAACTCACAAAGGTCCTATAAGCCCATGACACTTCCGCTACTTGAAAGCGTCATTCGGGTGAACATTACCACGGAACATTCTGGTTAACGGCACCTTAGGTGCGCGCGAAATTTGGGGTTTAGGTTAGGTTATGGTCTCGCGCACTTATAGCACCCCCAAATGTCAAACTGAAACACCCAAAAATGTCCTCTTCTCCGCGCATGCATGCAGCCCCTTTAAAATTAAAAACATTATCACCACGCGGAGTTAATTCATTTACATTCATTTAAGTGTACCAACACTTAAGTTCCCACGGTATTGGTATATAGAAGCCCGGGCCGGGCTGGACCATTCCCTGATCAGAAACATATATAGGAGACCAAGCTTGGGCTCCAAAATTTGGAGGGTTGTCTAAGGGTATCGTAAATCAAGGTTGGTCCGATGAAAGAGATGGAGAGAGAGGGCCAATATAATAGGACTGTTTCCCCAAAAAACCTAAACTTTTTGGGTTTAAAACCGCTGTATTTTTGGGGATATAATAGCCCATGCAGAGAGAGGCGAAAAGCAGCCTTCTCGAGGGGTAATAAAACGGTTGTAACGCGGGCCGCCAAGTCGAAAAGGGGCGGATCTTCTTCCCAATTATCGCCACCAACGACGAATTAGCGGAAGAAAAAAAAAACAAACACCCAAAATTTTGCAAGAACCAGGGAAAGAAGCGTGGGAACATTTAACATACGTTAAAGAAAAAACATTTAAGAAGATAAGGGCAAGATAGGCGATCGATGCGGATGTAGTTAGTACTTTGGAATATACAGGGTGTTGTAACTAAAAAGGGACCGAAGGGAAATCAATTTTGAGTCGAAAATGTAACGCAGGGTTCATACAACTTTTCCAGGTTTTTCCCCATATACTTCCCTGAGTTTTCCAGGTTTTTCCCGTATATGGGGTATCCTATGGAGCAAATGTTAACGAAGTTATGAGCCTCCAAATTATAGTGTTATGTTAATCCTATGGAGGGTATGTTTATGAACATTTTGCTTAATTACTCGGCCCCTGTTTGACGCAAATTTCCCTGATTTTCCTTGAGGTTTTTGTCAACTATTTATTTCCCTGATTTTTCCAGGTTTATTTCCCTGTAACGTCTATGACAAATTTTGACTCCAAAATGTATGTTCTATGTTCAATTTTGAGTCGAAAATCATGTAACTTCTACGATCATGTTTAAGTCGAAAATGTAATCTATGTTGATGAGGAATTATTAGTGTCATTGTTTATGAATATTTTTAATCGCCTTCAAGAAAAAACTGTTATCTATTATTAATCATTTTGTGAAAACCTTTATATTTTGAATATTTTCTTTACTTTGTGAATAGTCCCTCTTTATCCCCGCTGAGCCCCCAAAAAACCCTTTCAATAGATCTAAACTCTAGAATTCAATAGGTTAATTTCCGTAGCTAAAGAATAAGCACACGTGCAAGAGAGTTCATCGGACCTCACCTCGAGATGGAAATTTACCGCAACCCCACGCGAGAGGAATCTTTTTGAGTAAACAACTGGGAGGCTCCGCTGAGTAAAAAAGAGAGATTACAATTTTAACCCTTTTATTACCACTTCACTTTCAAAACTTGTACGGGAAAGACCTCGCTATACTAGCAGGCAAGGAAAATAAATTTAGTTGTGTTTTTTTGTTATAACTCTGGACTTCTTACTTTACTTGTTAAAACTCGACCTTCATCTTCGAACCAACTCTTGGTTTAGTGACTTAAATAATAACTTAGAAACCTTGTTTTTCGGTCGGCAAGGTTTTAGTGCCAAATTAGCTCTCCCCCCTTAAAACGAACTATTTCTCCCCCACAATCTAACCTCTATGACCGATTTTGCCTTCCTATAACGGACATCCCTAAAGAAGTTACGATTAGAGTGTTTTAAGGATGACCCCTTAATTAAAATAGCAAATCATACATTGTCTTTCATTTCCATATTTAAAATAATTTACCGGGGGTCATCCGTAAAACAATCAAATCGTAACTTGTAAACTTGGGGCAAAATTTTAAAAGAAGATTTTCGACTGAAATCGGCAACATATATCCCACTGTACTTCAGTCCAATACCCAATACCACCACCCTTTTGGTAACACCTCCCTCTTTGAAGTGTTCACATATGGTAAAACATCCGAACATTTCGAATTTCTTTAAGCGCTCTTCCTTATATATGGGATTAATTTAATAAGTAGGGGACCAACAGTGATAATGAAGGAAAGAGACACCCCAATTATGGGGTCATAACCGAAAAAGTCCCTCTGTAGCTATCATTTAATGCTAATTGAAAAACAGCACCAATTTCTTCGGCTAATTTTGAACATTGCACGAGAAAAAACCCGCAAATATTTGTCTAAACAATTCCAATAAACAATACAGAACCCTAATATAAAAAACCATAATTTATTCAAAAATAAAAACGATGCCTCCATAGTCAATTTACCAACACCCTAAAACGCCAAATAAAAAAAACCAAACCCAACCAAAAATTTAGAAAATGGCGCCCATACTACATAATCTATAAGCGTAGAGTTTTCGACGGTAATTTTCCCTACAAATCTCGCGGCGATCCGACGCATTTAGACCCGGTGAATCGTGCCAAAAATCTCCGTCAAACAGGGCTTCCCAATCCCAAGTTTCCCCCAAAAAAGAAAATGGCCTAACCAATATAGGAGAGGAAGAAGGATAAGGGGGTGTGTGGAGGGGGGTAAGAGAGACTCAATCTGGAAAAGAGCGCGTGGAATTTTTGGCGCGAGAATAGCGCGGGAGAACCTAGGCTAGGCTAGGCTACGCTAGAGAGTGGTATGTATGGTAGAATGCGGCGGTTGCTAGGCAACCGTCAATGAGCTTGAAAGGGGGGGGGGGGAAATAAGCGGGAATTTCTGCGACGTAACTCCCTTCGGCTGGCTGGCTCCCCTGTTTACCATGTTCGCGAGACGTGATTAATGGAATAAGGGCGATAGAAGGGAGGCAAATCGGATCAGTGGAATCAAATCGCCAACGCCATCTATCTTCAATCTTTAGTACTTTTTTTATTAAAAAAGGGCTAAAACCGGTTTATTATAATATTGGCGCAAAAGGAAAGGAATTTATGGGTCATAAATATTATAATGACGAAATTAATGTATTTTTTAAAGGGAGGGTGAAGTATTCCAAAATAATGTAATACCTTAAAAATACCGATTTAGGTTTATTATTAATTAAAAGGGCTAAATCCTAATTATAGTCTAACTATTCAGTTATAAGGCATTTGTCTTAATTCCCAGTCAAAAGAAAAAATGGCTGACGCATATGGTGACGTCTTGGCTATGACGTGACATAAAAATTGCGCTCACACCAATTCGATTTGCATTGATTAAAACTATAGGTTTTTTATTATTTATAAAATCCAGTGTGACCTAAAATCATCTACAACGTAGAATGGCGCGCGCGGGTATAGGCTACATTGGCCTACTTTCGTAATAAAGTATTTTTCCTCAATTTCTCCTCAGCGAGTTACATGGTGCCGCCATCTGTAAGAGGGTTCCTGAAGTTACCGTTACAAAAACGCTAAGCCTAAATACAGTAACGTCACCACCCGTTAACTTCACATAAACACTAAAGTTATCAAAGGTCAAAAGGTGACGTTACTAACGTCTCAAGACTGCAATAATTACGAAACTTAGTATAAAACCATCTGAAGAAATCGCGATATTGTTTCAAGCTAGTTTACTCCTTAAAATAGGCTTAGCGACATCCGATACGGATTAAAATACAATGAAGTATTTGTTTGTAAACTGCTCTTGAAGTGGGAGTGGGAGAGTTATGGTTATCTTAACCTTAGAAAAACATGACCGCAGTTTGAAGCACGAGATCTATGGTACAGACGGACGCTAGAAAACCCGTGCTGCCTCTAGCGGTACTTCTTGGCGTAAACTAAAATAACTAACATCTTCTACTAATTATTTTACTATCCGAATTAGTCTATTGACATGAAAAACGCCTACAAAAACAAAGGATCTTTAAAAGTGGCGGGAGAAAAAACAACCCCATGTGCTTCTGCATTTTCATTTCAAAATTAAGCTCAGCAGTTCATGTGAAATTTAAACTTAACGAAATTAAAACTTGTGCAAATAGTCTTGGGGATCCTCACGCCTTTTTCCGATAAGTTTCAGAACTCTCTATTATAGGTTCGGCTTGCAATGAAGCTTCTATGTAAGCACCGATGTATGGCAGGTATAACACTTCTACAGGGGCTGGTAGAAAATACCTTAGATAGTTTGCGCCTGTAAGTGGGCTTGCCTTCACTCATAGCAACTCCTAAAATATCCTAATTTTTCATCATGAATTTTACCCCTTTTCAAGCAATTTTCGCAGAATGTTTGCTTTAAAACTTATAAGCTATAGTGCTTAAGACACTAAAATTGTCATAGAAAAAAATTAATTCAGGACATATAAATTTTATAATCTAATGAATTTTGCTAGAAGCAAGATGAAATCAGGCGAAATAGTTAAAGACAAAAATATATTTTCCCTGATTTTATATATTGTGCCAATTACGTTTAAACAAAAATTATTGCAAATTATAACCGACTAAAATTGCAAACGTAAAATTCAAAATAATTCCATAAAATAAAAAATACTATAAAAACCTCAATTTTATAACTAAATTACTAATTAAATCAAATGTGGCGCGGACCCCAAAAACCAAATTTGACTTTTTTTTTTAAAGAAAGAAAGAAAGAAAGGGAAGGCGGGTTTCTCCTGCGTCCTCCCTTGGAAGAATTTTAACCGAGCTAGAGACGTTGGTAAAAGAAATAATTACGAAGCTAGTACTTAAAGATAATTAGAACCTCTGCAGGTTCCCCTATATAGCTTCTTTAATGGGAATGCTAAGTCAATGATTATAGAGTATTTATTAGTTAATGATACATATTCCCTCCCGCTTTGGTGCTGCCTTGGGTAACGTGCAACGTCCCCGCGGGGTTTAAGAACGCGGCCTCGGCTTTTTAATTCGGAAAAACTTAATATAAGAGTTTCATGCTAAATAGACACCAATAGAAAAACCATATAAGGCAACTCAACTGCTATATTATAATGATCCATAGCCTCTGGATAAACGTCAGCCAGTGTAATTTGGTTAATTTAGATTTTAGTGTTTTCTTTAAGGCATTTATTATTGCGAGGATAAAAAAAATCGTAAAATAATGAATGTTTGAATATTTCAAATTGAAACCACGCGTATATCCACAATAACAAGAATTCATACACAGATTTATTTTATTATTATTTTTTTTTTTCAATTCTCCTGGTTTTTCCCTGACAGTTTAAAGCCATTTCCCAGGACAATTTTCCCCCGCTGCAGTGGAAAATTATAAGAATATCGTGGTTAGAAATGACTTGTTTAATGAATTAAATGTATAAATATATTTGTTGGTGCTAGATTTATTACGAAACTCCTTGAGTTTCACGACAATATTCTAAAATTCCCCTACTTTCACACGACAATATTCTAAAATTCCCCTACTTTCACACGACAATATTCTAAAATTCCCCTACTTTCACACGACAATATTCTAAAATTCCCCTACTTTCACACGACAATATTCTAAAATTCCCTGACTTTCCTCTACAATATTCTAAAATTCCCCGACTTTCTTCTACAATATTCTAAAATTCCCCGACTTTCTTCTACAATATTCTAAAATTCCCCGACTTTCCTCTACAACATTCTAAAATTCCCCGACTTTCCTCTACAATATTCTAAAATTCCCCGACTTTCCTCTACAATATTCTAAAATTCCCTGACTTTCACACGACAATATTAAAAAAATCCCTGACTTTCACACGACAATATTTTAAAATTCCCTGAGGTTCACACGACAATATTAAAAAATCCCCTAACTTTCACGAAAATATTAGAAATCCCCTGACTTTCACGAAAATATTAAAAAAAATCCCCGACTTTCAGAAGACAATTCTAACATTCCCTGAGTTCTCCCTGATATTTCTCATCCATTTTTCAAAACCCAGGAACTGTGGAAACCCTACATATTTATTTATTTCATTAATTATTTATTTGCTCCGACTTAAACCTGACAAATGTCTTCAACTTGCCCATAGATGACGCCTTATCCCATTACAATATTAAATATAATTTTATATCCCGGAAAACACGACAGGAACTTTCCAAAAAAAAAAAATAAATAAAAAAAAAACACTAATCTAAAAATACAAATTTATCCTTGACATTTAAAAAAAAATAAAAGTTTCACTTTCGATTTTAAAAACAGCGCTTTCGCTTTTAGAGCTCTAAACCATAACATTACGGGAGTCTGAGCGCAATGGACTCTTCCATGGCCTTCAAAGAATCAAAACCCGAGAACTTCCTTTTCATTGCCCTTCAAAACTACAAAACATTACCATAAAAATCGAAAGTTTCGTCGGAAAAATCTAAAAACAAAACTAGGTGATGACCGTTCGCGCTAAAAACTATTTATGGCGCGCTGGAGCGAATAGTCTAATGACACCTTGTATCAAATAATCGTAAACCGTATAACGGACAAAGGAAACGACCTGCCATTCCCCCATTTACAAGTACAACAAGTTCATTAAACCTAGATTCGCACTTATGTATATAACATGGTTATATTATAATCCCGTATATTTTATAATATACACATATATAGAAGAGTCGGGTTGAATTAACTAGATCTCGGCCAATGGGTTAACGTACTTATCTCTTAAGGGTACTGAATTGTAAACACCCCTTTACCCCGATCACCCAACCATATTTACCCTAGAAAAACGTGTATTTTTAAAAACCAGAACAAGAACAAGCCTCTTTATAATAATAATAATACAAAAAGGTAAATAAAGGGGTTATTTAAGTACAAAAGTTCAATGAGCGCGCGTGAAAGCGTCAATATAATTGTATAGAGAGCGTTGAATTCAATAATATTGTACGAGTCCATTTTGAAATAAGGATGAAATGGGGGTGGGAGAGAATTAAGTTATTTTTAGTTAATAATTCTTTGTGGAGTTCTAAAAAATGGGGAAAGCTGTACTGAAGTTAATTAATTATAAAAGGAAATTGATAGAATTGTGATAGCCAATCAGGGACAGTCTTAGACCAAAGAATGTTCCATTATAACCAAAATTATGGGACAGCGGGACAAGTGAAAATTCAAAGATGGGGGAACTTATTTTTGGAATATAAGAAAACCTAGGAAAAAACTGGTGTTATAAAATTATAAAAAAAACAATAGGGAGGTAACAACTGGCTATATGGAGAAGAGATAGTCTGACGTCACGCAGCCCCCCCTCCTCTGGTTGGCATTTTTGCGCGTAGAATACTGTTGCCAACCGTTAGGGGGGATGAAACTCCAGTAAGAGATAGAACTTAGGGTGTGACGTTTCAGGGTCAGAACTGTTAGATCCCTATTGTAAGAAATGGGCTTCAAAAATAAATAAACCAATTTAGAAAATTAAATACTCGATATTCAAATAAGAAGTATAAACCGTGTTTTCTAGTGGTGATTTAAACCTCACCAATATAAAAGATAAAGGATAACTTCGCAGATTTACTAGCAAAACCACACCAGGGATGATAACATAAACTGAACTGAACTTAAATTACATTAAAACACGCGCAAATAAATTAATAAATAAATAAAAATTCGGGGAAAAAAAATCCCTCTCAAGAACAAACATAATTTATCAGCGATAACTTCCTATAATCCAATAATTATTAACAAAAATTGTTAAACCGACGAAGCTCCTTGACCCCCTTTTTAATAATAAAAAAAAAATAATAACGGTGATGATATATAGCTTACGAAACAAAACAAAAAACCTAACAAGACCTCTGCCATTTTAACAAAAAGAGGGAGAAGAAGAGATAGAGAGGAGTGTTCGTGCCTCGTGGCGAGATAAAACATAAATGTCCTCGCCTACTTAACTACTAACCCTTTTAATCCCAAAAACTAAAAAGAAGGGGTGATAGGGTTTAGGAGGCAATTTTACCCCATTCATTTACTCCGAGCACCCCCCTCGCCATAACATAAACATTTAAAACTTCGACTCGTTCATTCGGGTATAGGCGAGAAAGCCAAGGCTAAAGTCGACGTATCGCGGAAGTGAAGAGGTAGAAAGTAGGTGACGAGGAGCTTGCCGCCGACGAAACTAGATCACTCGGGCTCCGTTCTAGGTCGAACCGCGGAAGAGACGCGAAAGAAAAGCGCTCCGAGGACGATTCGAGCATAGACGGCCAAGGCTAAACTACGTCGTTGGGAAAGTTGGAATTATTTTACTTTCACTTTTATTCGCCTTGACCGTTTTTCCCTCATTTTTCCCTCCTCGACTGATGGCACTGCTCATTCCCCTTCTACCCACCCACCCGACCTTAGGGAAGAGACTGAAGAGCCATTCTACATCCCTGATTGGTTTAAAGACACTTCTTCAAAATGGGATTATTCTGGAATATTTTCCCCCTATTCTATTTGTTTTTGAATTAAAAATAGTAATACGGAGGAAAGTTTTAATACGAACTTAGTTAGTACACTTTCTATTTATATGGCTGATTTTACTGGCTATTTATACTTAGTATTAGTTTTCAGGGCTAGGATGATCAATACCATTTACACAAGGAGACAGACCACAGTTTACTCGGAGGGCAAAGTAGATAATTTACACATATGGAGGATTTATGCCATTTGCACAGGAGGCCGGGCTACCTGGAGGACAAAAACCCGTCAGCTTTTGTCCTCCAGGACCCCAGGTTGCCCCCGGCCTTCTGGTGTAAATGGTAGCCATCCTCCATATGTGTAAATTATCTATAGTCTGCGATTTTGTTCTCCAAGTAGCGTGGTCTCCTTGTGTAAATGGTATCAATCCTCCTAGCTTGAAAACTGTATATAGCATGGCTTCTTAACTTCCTAGGGGTTATTAGGGGCAAATCCTTGGGCAAATCACTATAGAAATCAGATTGCGCAAATGATGTTAAAGCACTGACAGAAGTCTAAATAATTTTCAGTGAAATCGCGTAACTGTATTGTCAATTCTCTCAAAATATGAAGTCCTGATAATCTTGCGAATTTATTTGCAAGTGCAAATCGTATTCCTTCAGGCCTTCGTAAGTTAAAGTTCGGTATACATATATGGATAATGTGCTAACAAGTGTTGCCAGTCATTTGTGGCGAATGTAATTCACTTGCTACCTACAACATGCAGACTGAAAAGCTTGTAGTATTCTGCTCGATTCAGTAACTGCTATCATTCATTTCTTAACCCTATCCAATAAACCCCCCCCCTTAAAAATGGGACCTGCCCAAGTAGGCCTAATGTCTCCTTAAAAGATAGACTCTTCCAAAGACTTTGAAAACCTCCAACGTCACGTGACCATTCTGGGGCAAATTAAACTTAAACGACCTCGCATGGTATTCTTACCCCTATCCCCAGCCCTATCTAATAAAACCCCCCTTAAAAATGGGACCTTCCCAAGTAGGCCTAAAATAGTACCTTTCCTTTAAAAATAGTCTCTTCCAATGACTTTGGACACCTACAACGTGACCATTCTGAGACCGAGCAGATCAAACTTAAACGACCTCGCGTGGTATTCTTAACCCTATGTTGACCCCTATCTAATAAACCCCCCTTAAAAATGGGACCTACCCAAGTAGGCCAAATGTCTCCTTAAAAAAATAGACTCCTCCAATGACTTTGGAAACCTCCAATGGGTCCATTCTCTAGCAGAGCAGATAGAACTTAAACGACCTCGCATGGTATCCTTAACCCTATCCTCAGCCCTATCTAATAAAACCCCTCTAAAAATGGGACCTTCCCAAGTAGGCTAAATTACTAGTACCTTTCCTTAAAAAATAGACTCCTCCAATGACTTTGAAAACCTCCAACGTGCCCATTCTCTAGCAGAGCAGATAGAACTTAAACGACTTCGCATGGTATTCTTACCCCTATCCTCAGCCCTATCTAATAAATCCCCTCTAAAAATGGGACCCTCCAAAGTAGGCCTAAATTGCTACAGTACAGTACTCTTCCTTAGAAAAAATAGACTCTTCCAATGACTTTGGAAACCTCCAATGGGTCCATTCTCGGGCAGATTAAACTTAAACGACCTCGCGTGGTCATATAGAGATCTCATTTCGACTACAAAAATAAAACCATGTCAAAAAATATGCCAATGAGCCGCTCGGTGAACGAAGGCGACGTCCCTGAACCGAATTCAACCGATCTATTAAAACTAAAGCGGCGATATGAAGAAAACTAGACCTTGACACTGACCCCGTTTTGCTTGTAAAAACACCCTCAAAACGGCGGCCGGCACGAGCCAAGATGATTCCCATTGTTAACCCACATCTCTTGAAAAGAATAAAAAAATGAATGCTTTTAATATAAATCGATGTTCCAGATAAGAGAAAGAAGTCAACATAAGCTTTAGAAGGGCAGAGACTCAGAGAGGTAGAAAATACGGGAACTATATCGAGGGCTCGAAGTTGGCCTTGACCACGCTACACTAAACTAAAGAAGCCATCATTATTAAAACGGAGGGGTGGCCGCGTCTATTTGAAAAACGGGAGAATTTTGAGAGGAAAAATTCCATAACTAACTTAAAACCATAAACTGTAGGGGGGGGGAACCAGGAAAGAACTACTCATCACTGTTAATATCATAAGTTTATAAGTGATATATTCCATAAGTATGACACTACCTATTTACTTCATAATGCTACAGAAGAGACTTACAGCTCGCGATAACTAGTTCTAGCAGAACGACGGAAGCTAGAATTGAATTCCCACACTCGGTGGTTAATTAATTTTGCAGGACCAAGTTCCATCTAGGTCCTATTTAGTCTGCATTACTAAGCCTTTAACAGCGCCTTACCAGGCAATCATCGCTTTACCTCGAACCTAATATATGACCTACTACAAAAACTTCAAAATTACAAGTGACAAACTTATGGAAGGAACATATCTTATAAACTTATGCATATATAGTTATAACAGTGAGTTACTACGTCTTTGCCATAATTATGTACGCATCTTTGGATCATTCCAAAAGATGGTTTCGTCTATCATCACCCCTTCTACACTTTAAGCCTAGGTTATTTACGAGGAAAGAAGACGAGAGAACTAGATAATTTTGGAGGACAGCGAGCGACGACAAACGGTCAGTGTCTTCCTTACGCGTGCCAGCCAGCCTAGTACACCTTAGTACGGCGGCCGTCCCCGAATTGAAAGCCTCGCCAAAGCAAGGAGAAGGATTGTAGTAACCCATTGACCGAGTAAACGCCAAGAGAGGTAAAGTTACCCAAGGGAGAAACAACGAACGACTCGACGATGAACGAGCAGGCGAGCGAGAGAGAGAGAGAGAGAGGCGGCGAGGCTTAACGGTACGGCGCGCTCAGCCCGGCTAGACACGTGACGCTACAATGAACTCCCCCAACCTAAATAAATATAGGCACACACACACTCGTCGCGCGGGGATAAAATGGGCGGATTATAATTGATATTTGTACGAGGTTATTCATTTTAATCATGAATATTGAACTGAAAATAGCACTTGGCATGTTTGTAAATGGGGGTATTTTTCATACACTGTGTTTGAGTTTTACATTTTAGTATGCCTGCACCGAAAAGATTGAAAAAGTTGAAATATTTCATTAAATTTAAACATAGATGGCGTGCGCTAAAGGGTTCAATACTTCTCAAACTGATGGGTTTATTTTCATGGGGTCATAGGTCAGAATTTCAAGGCTTTTAAATGTTTCTTTTTAATAATAGTTAAACATAGATGCCGTAAGCTAAAGGGTTATATATTTCCCAAACTGATGGGTTTATTTTCATGGGGTCATAGGTCACAGACTGATGGGTTTATTTTCATGGGGTCATAGGTCACAGGCTGATGGGTTTATTTTCATGGGGTCATAGGTCACAGGCTGATGGGTTTATTTTCATGGGGTCATAGGTCACAGACTGATGGGCTTATTTTCATGGGGTCATAGGTCAGAATTTCAAGGCCTTTAAATGTTTCTTTTTAATAATATTTAAACATAATGGCGTGCGCTAAAGGGTTATATACTCCTCAAACTGATGGGTTTATTTACATGGGGTCATAGGTCATATTTTCAATCCTTATTAAATATTTCTTTTTAATAATATGATGGATATGGAAAAAATACGGTGCAATATTCGTGGTAGAATTGAATAAATTCATGATATTAATAAATGACGGCTTACAAAGCGAGCGAGTGAGAGAGGGAAGGCAAGAACCATATTAAACATCCTTGGCATCTTTCAAGGTTAGAAATCGAAAGTCATTTTGATTCCCCCCCTCCTTACGATGCTTATATGAATGTTATCAGAGTAGTGGGGCACTGGAGTTCCTTGGACATAACCCAGAATATCTTTGGAGGACATTCTCGGGCCGGTGAAGGGCATTTAGGGGATAAAAAACGCTAAAATAAAGCTATAAAGTGTACCACTAGTATTATAAGGTCAGGGCCGGTCGTACCATGGTCGTACGTACAACGACTGATCTATATTTGTTTTAAAAAGGCAATGGCATATTACCCTATTTTTATTATTATTATTTCCTTTTAGGAGTTAGGTTATTGTATGCCAAGAGTAGGGTTAGGTACAAGGTGGGCGAATAGCGTTACGTCTCATTTTGTGTACATAAACTCGGTTGACTTCGTTTTACTTTGAGACCTAGATTTAAGTGTCAAGATTATAGGTTTTGAGTTCTTAAGTACATTGGGTTCCCGCGGTCAAGTGAAAACTACAACGAGGGTACTATACTTTCACTAAAATAAACGTTACGTCACGTGATATATAAGTGGGACGATATTTTAAATACTAGAGTCGTGCTTTTTGTTACGATGTAAGATAACGAACGGAGTTTGATTATGACTGGGTTTGGAATAAAAGTTTTATAAAAGAGTTTTTAATTTTGAGTGAAGGAGGAATGCTATAACCCACCAATATGGCTGCCAGAACTGAGGGTCTGACGTAGTAATCATCCATGAGACCGGCATAGAGTTGCATGATAACCTAATCTAAAACTAGCCCTAAATGAAAAAAAAAAACACCTAATCATAGCTAAAATAATCCGGTATAAAGTCTACGGGTCCCTCTTATTGCCTAAAACCTTTTAGTTTTGATAAATAAATTATAATAATAAGTATTCTAATTTGGAATAAAATATTAAAAGCCTATAACAAAATTTCATTACGACTGCCGCGAACCAGTAATGCACCCTATGACTCTCACTCTTCGACAATCCCCGCCCCCTTTCTTCTTCAAAAAAATTTAAAATGGCGTAAATTATTTCTTCCTTGTTACAAAAAAAATTCTTGACTATTGCAGTCTACAACACCCAAATCCAGGCCCTACGAGATTCAATCACGCTTAATATCTATCCATCACGGAAGATTATAATGATAATCAATCAAATTAACTAGAAATAACCCCTTAAATCAATCATTTCATGCGAATAAAGCCTTCTATCACGTTAAAAGTTAACCGGCATGACATGAGTGAGTGGCTTCCCGCGCCCCGTCCCGTCAACAGGTTGCTAACCCTAACCCCCATCGCCCCCAAACTTAAATCACTTTCAATTGTCAAAAATAATCCGTTCTACTGTAAATAATTAATGAAAATACTTAGATTACTTACATTTAAAAGGTTGTCGAAACAGCAATCCATTAATTGGGCACCAAAATTAACACAAAACCGTAAATTAAAAATTCATTAACCTCGTCGACCTTAACAAGTTCCCACAAACAAAAACCACTTAACTTGGGGAGGACGAGGGAGGGCGGGGTTGGCGCGAACATGGGCGCGAAGTGAGGACGACTCGCGTTGATGACGTCATAATTGCAGATTCGAATAATTTTCATATTTTAATAAAGAAAATGAGTTATGATTAGGATTCAAGTAAAATTTTGGATCAATATGTGAGAAAGTGTGATTTTTTTTTGGTTCCAGAACTTCCAGTAACATGAAAAAGCTAGGCATGTACTATGAAACCCAAAAAAGGGTTTGGGGTGCCCAAAAATAATATTGGCAGTTTAAATAGTATAGCACTCTATATCCCCATAAGTTAATTATGCTGATTAATTAATAATGATGTCTGTTAATTAACTGGCCCTTAAATTATCACGCGGCAGCAAAAACATTTGACAGATGAAGGATAAACATCGGAGCACATGGCGGGAATCCATGCCGCCATGGAGTAATAAACCTAAGCGCCAAGGAGCAATAAACTCATGCCCCTGGAGTAGAAATTGGAAAATAAAATAAAAAATTACTTTTAACGGTTGAACTATTTTTTTAAAATTAACTATAATTAATAATAATTAACTCTTTACCATACAGGAATGATAATTTTTAATAAATTCCTTTTTATGCAACTTTTTTTTTTAAAGATGTACATTCATTGTGCCATAGACCAAGGTCAAAACGAGGGTTCAAGGGGCCCAAGGGTGATACTTAGGGTTTCCAAACTGCATATACTTATTCATAGATATACAAATTACCTTTGTGACCCCTTTTGACCCTCCTTATGACCTTAGAATATGGTTTTTTTACAGGCACACGCAAAGAACGTAAAAACAGAAACATTTGTTCAAGTGAGAGAGAGAGAGAGAGAGGAAATTTCAAAATTCAAACATGGGCGTAATAAATGTAATTAGAGAACTGCATTTTCCACTCATTACCCTAACTTAATCCACCTTATTCCCTTTCGCCGGAAGTTAGGCTTAGCTCGGGATTCATGGGGGTGAATAACAGGAAGAAATTCGTCTGTCGTCTGCTACATAAGCCAAAAATATGTACTGTAGCAGACGACAGACAAATTTATTCCCGGTACTCGCCCCCCCATGAATCCCGAGCTAAGCCTAACTTCCGGCGAAAGGAAATAAGGTGGATTAATTAATTAAACATATTTACGTCATAGTTAATGAATAGATAAAGCGTTCCCTCTATTAATAATTAATTAATTATAAAACAATTTGCGTAATAAAAATTAAACCTACTCTACAATTATTATTATTATAATAATTTTGTCATAAATTATTTATTACAAAGATGAAAAATAATTTAAATTTAAATTTCACTAATTAATAATTATTATTTAATTAATTTTGTTGTAAACATTCAGGAGAAATTTTCATCAGATTTGTAATTAATTAATTTTGGTTAATTAATATCTTTCTCTTTAGGAGACTTTTTTAATTGACTTTGTAGGCCTAGAAAAATGGTGTAATAATTGTTTTTATTTATTTTTTGCAAAATGAAAAAAGAATAAAATATGCTTAATTAATTTCAAATTTGTTTATCATTAATTTCAATAAAATATGCTTAATTAATTTCAAATTTCAAATTTGTTTATCATTAATTTCAAATTTGTTTTCACGTAGGCAGCAAAAGTATTTGCATTAAGTGGATGGAATAATTTTACCATAGACTGTTAAAGATGAATTTAAAAATGCTTTGTTTTGGTAAAAAAACCTCGTATATTGTTTTTGTATTTTAATTTTTCTTCTTATTAGTTTTAACGGGAAATATCTTACAAGGGTTGTTGTTTCATTTTGTATCATTTGTTTCTCAGAGTAGAAAGATTACTCAGTATCGTGAATATCTTTTAATTTTCAATAAATTATCCTTATTCTCAAGTCAACTAATTTTAATTAGGAATTAATTATTTAAGACTTAGTGGATTGTAATTAATAAAATTAAGCTCTCAAAGTCCTCTAAAAGCTTTTTGGAAAAAGTAATTAATGACTCACTATGGGGGTTTTTTTATTTATTTTATCGGAGCTTCATTTACCCCTTTCTTTAATTAGCCACATTATTTCTTTTGGGGTTTGATTTAATTATTAATTACTACATTCTCCATGATGATTTTATATAATTAATTAATTTAAATATAATGGTCCAAATTAATTAATGTATTGCGTCCTCCTTTATCATGTTTGTTTATTTTTAATGTTACTATTTTTTTAAACTTTATGAAATTAAAAAAAAAAAAACTTAATTTTTTTTATTGTAATACTAAACCAATCTGAATAAAGAAAAGAATGATTAATTAGTTAAGATTTTAATTTAAATGGAGTTAATTAGGGTATTATAATTACTTACCTTTTCCGCTGGCATCGGTGGACACCTCCAATTGTAAAAGTAGTACTGTAAATTTCCATCTCCGATACCGAATTTTAATTTCTCTAGAAATTCTTTGTTGTCCATCAAGTCTAAGGCATTAAAAACGTCGTAGCCATCCTGTAATGTAAATTAAGAATATAGGATAATATAGGACAGATTCAAATCAGGGTTCATACAACTTTTGGAAAACAAATTTCCCTGAGATTTATGGGAGGTTTTTCCCCCATATACTTCCCCAAGTTTTCCAGGTTTTTTCCTATGGAGCAAATGTTAACGAAGGAGGGGGGGGGAAATAGGACTATTACATAATCAAAGGGCATCCCCATATCTCTAGTAGAACCAGAGTTATGAGCCTCCAAAGTATAGTGTAATGTCAATCCTATGGAGGGGGGTATGTTCACGAACATTTTGCTTAATTACTCGGCCCCTGTTTGTCGTAGCCCTAAGTTTTTAGTATGGTTGGATGGGGGACAAATAGGACTATAACATACTCAAAGGGCGTCCCCGTATCTCTAGTAGACACAGAGTTACGAGCCTCCAAAGTTGGGTCTAATGCTATTCCTATGGAGGGAATGTTCACGAACATTTTGCTGAATTACTCGGCCCCTGTTTGAAGCAAATTTCCCTGCCTGATTTCCCTGAATTTTACTAAAAATCCGAAATTTCCCTGAGGTTTTTGTCAACTATTTATTTCCCTGATTTCTCCCGGTTTTCCAGGTTTGTACGAACCCTGAGTATTTTATATGAATTATAAGACCAAGTAATTAATAAAAAACTCTGTGTTAAAAATAATAATAAATAATTACAAGTTTTGCAACTATAAGAGCATCTTGAATAAGATCAATAAGAGGAGTTGCATTATTGACTGTATAGAAGGCGTATGCGGCCTTCAAAGACTTGTAAGAAGGATGGTGCATGACAGTAGACGGTAGCGTGTAGAAACTGACAAAGTCCGTCACTTTCCCTTTTTTCTGAGATTGGATGAGATTTATATCAGACATTGCCTGAAATCTCTTGAACAAATGAATATTTACCACAACTACAAAACTGTCTATCACGTTTTGTTTTGGCATAAACCAATGAGCGAATTCTTCCTCCGAAAATACAGGCACCAAATCAAATTTATCCAGATACTGAAAGAAAAATGTGTGTAATTTGTTTAATTACCCTAGAACCATGGATGAAGGATGCGCGTGAGGAAATTTGTTTTCACGCTATAGGATAGGCAACTCCCTATCTCGGACGACAGCTTATTCTGTATATACTCTGTTACAACATCGGTTGTCAGCACGCGCAAAGCTATTTCTCTATGGAACGTAGCTTTGTACGTGCTATCAAGAGACGAAAAACTTCCGGATCTTCAGGATTAAAAATATCCGCGAGTCTTTTAGCTCAAGTGCACGGACCTCTAGGCCTTAGTTTCAAATACGTGTGAAATTGCCTACAGCCTACTACACGTATTTGAAACTAAGGCCTAGAGGTCCGTGCACTCGAGCTAAAAATCTCGCGGATATTTTAAATCCTGAAGATCCTGAAGTTTTTTGTCTCTTGACAGCACGTACAAAGCTACGTTACATAGAGACCTAGCTTTGCGCGTGCTGACAACCGATGTTGTAACAGAGTATATACAGAATATTCTGTCGATCGAGATAGGGAGTTGCCTATCCTGTAGAGTGAAAACAAATTTCAAGCTCACGCGCATCCTTCATCCATGCTAGAACTGTTCATTTCTTTGTCCTAATTACCTTCTTTAATAGATTATGCGCCTCTGGAATATCAACTAACGTTAGGGGTCTGAAACCTTCAGTTTTTGTTGCTTCAGGAAGTTTATAAAGCTTCAAAGTTCGTTGCATGGTCATATTACGACTCAGGTGTGAGAATTTAACTTCAATAAGTTTACGGGGATTGAGAGACCGATGCCAATAACGGCAAGTTCCAACTGGTTTGGGTAAGACTATGCCTGCGGTGTAAACAGCTTGAAATATTCCTTCTAAATTGACCCGTCTAGTTATTTCCCTGATTAGAACCGGTGCCACGCGTTTGGACCTTAGTTTCTTGTGTACGCAAAGGAAGTTAATTTCTACCATTTTCTGAACTCTGATTAGTGATTATCAAATCAGAAATATCAGTTAGATAAGTGGGGATTTAGTTAAAACAGCCAGGGTTCATACAACTTTTGGAAAACAAATTTCCCTGAGTTTTCCAGGTTTTTCCCGTATATGGAGTATTCTATGGAGCAAATGTTAACAAAGGAGGGGGGGGGGCAAGGACTATAACATACTCAAAGGACATCCCCGTATCTCTAACATAACCAGAGTTATGAGACTCCAAAGTATAGTGTAATGTTAATCCTATGGAGGGGGTTGTTTATGAACATTTTGCTTAATTTCTCGGCCCCTGTTTGTCGTAGCCCTACGTTTTTAGTATGGTTGGATGGGGGACAAATAGGACTATAACATACTCAAAGGACATCCCTGTATCACTAATAGACGCAGAGTTACGAGCCTCCAAAGTATAGTGTAATGTTAATCCTATGGAGGGGGGTATGTTCAGGAACATTTTGCTTAATTTCTCGGCCCCTGTTTGTCGTAGCCCTACGTTTTTAGTATGGTTGGATGGGGGACAAATAGGACTATAACATACTCAAAGGACATCCCCGTATCTCTAATATAACCAGAGTTACGAGCCTCCAAAGTTGGGTCTAATGCTATTCCTATGGAGGGGTTGTTTGTTTACGTTTTGCTTAATTACTTGGCCCCTGTTTGTCGTAGTCCCAAGTCTTTAGTATGGTTGGATGGGGGACAAGTTGGGCTATAACATACTCAAAGGACATCCCCGTATCTCCAGTAGAACCAGAGTTATGAGCCTCCAAAGTATAGTGTAATGTTAATCCTATGAAGGGGGTATGTTCACGAACATTTTGCTCAATTACTTGGCCCCTGTTTGACGCAAATTTCCCTAAATTTTACTAAAAATTCGAAATTTCCCTGAATTTTCCCTGAGGTTTTTGTCAACTATTTATTTCCCTGATTTTTCCAGGTTTTCCCTGTTTTCCATGTTTGTATGAACCCTGTAAAAGTACGAGTGTACGATCCATACTTTGAGTATATCCTAATATTTGCAGGTACAGCGCTAATAAATCCAACTAGTTTGCCACTTTTGACTACGCGAACACCACAGTGCCATTGTTTTTGCCAACCAGGTGGTTGCAAAGCCCTGAATTAAATACATTGACGTTAAGTTGCCAAATGAAATAAAAGATTAACACACTTTCTTACCATTTCAAAAATTCAGGAGAATAATCAAATCTAAACATATTATCATCATCTTCTACGTAATTTTCGTTCAGAAGAATATAAAGTTCTTTTAACTACACCAAAAAATGATACTAGTTAAAAAGTTGGCCTTGAAGTAATTAGTTTAGAACTTACAACTAAAGGTTCATTTAGATCTAATGTTTCCCAATGGAAATCTGATGGTAAAGAGTAAGGTTCTTTACGTATTTCATCTACAGGTTTTTCTGTTTCAATTGCCTCATTGGCAGTTACATCTTCGTCTAATTTAGGAACAGGTTGAGTGTCCCAAAATTCAAAGTGTTTTCTTAAAGCTTCATCTCGCGTTTTAGCGGGACCTTGATGCATAGAATTTAAATTTGCTGCCTCCATAGCTTTCTATAAATGTCTAATATTGTATAATCTCCCTTTTTAATTGTGTCTACGCAATAATTTACTTTAATTTCACTAATTTGTTGTTCTAAAACTGATTCAGAAGTTTCATCTTCCGTGGGAGGAGGTTGCTTCTCTTTCTGAGCCTTTTTCTTTTTATCGGACCTAAATAACCCATTGTTGAGCATTTTTACGATTGTTTAAAGTTGTGACAAGGAAGTAATTAACGCAATTAACCCCTAAAATCATGACTATACAGATTTAAAAGCACTTGGGCGGCTCAGGGAAGCTGTGGATAGGGCATAATGATTGCAGCGTGTTATAGCCAAGGCTTAGCATTTCGTTTCTTCTCTTCGACTTTCTCTAATATTCCCCATGCATAAATTACACAAATAACTTACGCCTTTTTATGTTCGTGGCTCTTTTTACGTCCATCATTCTTTTCATTTGAATTTACTTTCTCCTTTTCAGTATTTTCGGCATTAGGAGCTTCGTCAGCCATTACAAAATAATCGTCGGCGCACGGTGACGGTATAGGTAAAAAAAATCAACTACCGACAGCAGACAGCCTGCCGACCAATAAGAGGCCGTTATCGATTGAGTCACGTGACTATAAAGTTAACCAAGGCCCGGAACGTGGGAATTTTAAGGCGCAAAACGCGAAGTGGTTTTAAGCTGATATTACTCACGTTTAGTTTAATGATTTCGCTTCCATATCGTTGTAGAATTATTAAAATACCTTAAGTACATTTTAAAACAAAACGCAACGTATTTATCTAAAGACAACAGCATTATTTTAATCATGATAGTAGATTACAACTTAAAGTTGACTTTTTACCATGTATTGTAGGAGAAAAAATAAAAATTTCTTATCTTTACACTCAACAATTTCTCAAATATAACGATTTCCTATGAGGGGAAGGGGGGTTTGTCTAAAAATGGCGGTTAGTGGTTATATATATATATGTATGTATATTTATATACTCTTAAAATGACCAGTCATCAATCCGCTAGTAAATAAAGCGCGCGAAATTTAACGCCTTAAAACCGGATATCCTGGAAACATAAAAGGATACACGATACTATATCCCTTTTACAGAGAGTTTTATATAAAAGTTCACTGACCCTAAAATACTTCATTTCTTAAAAATTTATTATGATTTTTCTATACTATATATGCGCAACAACAGTGTTTTCAATAACGACGTGCCGTACGTTCAGGTCCTTAAACCGGTGTCCTATCGGTTCAGTACCTGAACAACGTAACTTTCAAATGTTCAATCCCATAAACCACCCAAAAACCACCACCCAACCATTAAATTAGCCTTATTCCTGATCAGCGCCACCTACCCATAGCGGCGACTTTGAGAACTACTGTAAGCGGCAAGCCAATCAGATGTCGCTAAAATCTGGTGACGTCACTGACGGGCACTCTCGGGTCTTACCAAAAATGACGTCACCAGATTTTAGCGACATCTGATTGGCTTGCCGCTTACAGTAGTTCTCAAAGTCACCGCTATGGGTAGATGGCGCTGATCAGGAATAAGGCTAATTCCGGATTATTTGAAATAAACCTTTTCGAAAAATACTGTATACATTCCGTTTAACAAACATACGATTATCTTTCTTATCTTAATTAACCTTTGACACTGTTTTGAATTCTTAATTTAAAAATACAGTATAGGTGATAATATGCCTATATTTATATTTTGATCAAAATTTGGATTCTCCAATTTCGTCTATATCACTAATATCCTCGTTATCCAGTGATGAAACGTCAAAAGTCAAACTTTTCTTCAATTTTGGGTCCTTCACTGGTTTTTTTGTCGCTTGTCTCTTAATTGGGGAAGCCGATCTCCCTTGGCTATCGCCTATACTATCCAAACTCCCAAAGCTAACCCTACTTTCGCCAGAATTGACCCGCTTATCGTTGAGCTGAAAACAGAAAGGGTTAAAACATTTGGGTTAAAAAAGAAGAAAAAAATAGATTGATCTAACTGTAATAAGGGATAGATTTAATTTTAGAAGTAGGAATGGGGAACAGAGTAATCTGGGCGCGCTTCAAAGTCCTGGACCCCCTTCCACGGAACGGGGGGGGGGTATGAAAGAAGAGGCGGGTGGGTCATAGCGACAGAGGTAAAAAGGAATTACGTATTTTTTGCCGTCCCCGTCAGCAACGTCATCAAAACGTAGTTTAGGTGAGCCAAAAAGATAATTTAAAACTTTTTGTTACGTGTTGGAGGTAGCTGGGGCTCTATACTGGGTGGTCTATGAGTCGGACTGAAGTAAACACTAACCCTTCTCCATTCCTACTTCTAAAATTAAATCTATCCCTGCTGTAATCAAGTGTCGAAAGTTATAAATGTAAAGACGTTGATGGATTTATCGAGTTTAGCCCATAGCCCTATAATTCTTTGCAGAAGTACGAGTCAAAAGGATATTTGCTACTAGAACACACCATCTACGACAGAACCATACTTATGGAGAGTATTATAGAGTTATGGTTGAACTATGATCATCTAAAAGGCGTTCCTCTAAATCTGATACCATCTGGGCACTGGGCAGGGCCGTCGAGAGAAGGGGTAATTAGGTCGGTTTTCCCGGGGCCCATATCTTCTAGGGGGTCCGCAATCTCTCTCAACGGCCCTGCGTCAGGGACAGAGGTTACTCAAAGGGTCGCCAGTTAGATATTCATGGTTAAGAC
Organism: Phalangium opilio; assembly: GCF_054372755.1. Classification (NCBI taxonomy): domain Eukaryota; kingdom Metazoa; phylum Arthropoda; class Arachnida; order Opiliones; family Phalangiidae; genus Phalangium; species Phalangium opilio. Next base: position 4,783,954 of record NW_028324151.1, read on the forward strand.
TAATAAATTCACGGTGTAATCTAATCGTGATCCATATTCGGGGTTCTACAATAAGGTTTATAAACCGTGCCTCTAAAATTTGAAGAAATGTGATTTCTAGAACTATTGTAAAAAATCTGAGAGAATTTTCACCCAAATTTTGAGGTCAACAATGGATAGGTCTATTCAGAAACGTTTAACAGTTGACTTCTGGACTTCGGGAGTCCCCTAAAAATTGTTGGAAATACTGTAGTCATAGTGAAGCCCAGATTTATATTTTTACTAATAATTTTTTATACCCATTTCGTTTCGTAAAATATTTCATAAAATAAGGGGCAATTCAATTCAAGATATGTTCGTATTGTTTAAGTTCATTCAGTAATGCATACAGCTAATAGGAATTATTGTGTACACATTTTCACTCAACGTATCTTGTGGGAGGTGCTAGACTAATCATTATGTATGACGAATTTTACAACGCGAATAATCTATAGAGTAATGGCAGCCCTCTGCCTTCGACTGTATTAATCTCTATGGGGAAACAACATGGGGTGCCATTAGTCTATCCTTACTCCCACACCTGCTACCAACATAGATAATATACACAAGGATCGGAAGGTATGCCATCCGTAGTGTATCTCTCTTTGCCGCGCCTGTGCGGGGGGGCCGCACGCCAAACTTCTGCAGTTGACTTCCGCTTCTGCGCAGACGAGGTCTGCCTGCTCGTTTTTCGTGCATGACTCGCCGTACGCATGCGCTGATTTCCGGAAGTAGAACCTACCCAGTTTGTACAAAGCGCGGCAAGGTCTCCCCCGACCTTCTGATCCTGGTGTTTATTATCTATGCTACCAACTAATAAAATCACAGTTAGAAAGACGCCATCAGAATTATGAGGCGTGATGGGTAGTAAGTTCTCAAGCCCGGTATACCCACAAAACCCGCATTGAATTTAACATGGGGGCACAATTATTCCAATTAACTGTATGCATTCCTGGTTCATTTGATATACTTTTAGGTATTCGACGGGAAAAGTTGCATTTAATCAATATAGCCTACCTTTCTTTTGGTTTCCTCGGCTTCACGGCCCTTTTTGGATCTGATAGAGGAAACCCTTGATCCTCCAGAGGCTATCGTGTTGGCCCGCTCCATTTTGGACCCAGTGGATTTGCCACTCATGATGGAGCGCCTCCGATTGGCCCTTTCCAACAAATAGCTGATAGTCTGGTCATTGATGGGACTGGCAGATTTGACGGGGGACATGGGGGAACCGGAAACCTTAGCGTCGCCGGGCAAATTTAGGGATTGACTTCCGGTATTCATGCGCAAGTCCTCGGTGGAGCTGGATGGACTACTACCGAGACTACTCATGGCGGCCAGGGTCAACCTGCGGGCTCGCAATCGACGCGCTCTCAAATGAGTCAACAACTCCTGGTGGTCATCTTCCACCAAATTAGGGTTATACTTGAAATGGAGCTAAGTAACAGGGGGTCAAAGGTTAACCCCCATTCGACGTGTCTTCCGTTATAATAAACTCACTTTATTATAAGGATTGTTGTGCAGGGCTTTTTGAAGTAACTTTCCAGGGTCATCTTCGGGGGGTGGACCGCTTGATGTAGTGCGCCTGCGCAATGAAGCGATGGGTGACACGATGGTATTCCTTCTTTTAGGAGTAGGGGGAGGAGATTCTTGGATTGAGGCTTTGCGATTTTCTAAATTTGGCATGAAACATTAAATCAATGGTAAGAACTAAACTTAACGAATTTCACATGGGTGATTATAAAGAGTGGTTTCAACCAGAATTTGCAACACAAGCCTTTAGGTACAAGACAAAGTTGCGTCATTTTACCGAGGGGTTGGACACTTATTTTTATAAACGTCTAACGTCTGTCCATCTCAAGAATACGCGAGTACACTGCCTAAACTATTTTTCAATGCATAATTGGAAATGGGTCCTCAAATTTGAAATAAGAACAGTCAAGAAGTGATACCTAGTTTATTAAGGAGAAGGTATAAATTCGCCACATTTCTAGCTTTATCTCCAGTCCAAACGTATAGTAGGTCCGGAGTTAATCCCCGCCGTCTCTAAATTACAACCAGCATCTCATTGGTTCTCGAAAACTCACGTCAGCGCGACGCGAATGACGAAAATTACAGTCGTATTTTTCGACTGAGGAGAGGCTGCGAAATAGCCCGGACTCCTTTTACGCCCCCCCCCTTGTATTTTGAAAAGGGGACTGGGACTATGGCGCGCGAATACTTAGGCAACTTATACCTTCTCCCTAATAAACTAGATATCACTTCTTGGTACAGTATATAGCATTGCAAACTCCGAGAGATAATTGGTTAGTAATTTACCTCCGTTTTCAAAACGAACGTGCTTTGCTAAGGTTAAATATGTTTTAAAGTGTTAGTAAGAAAATTAGTTTTTTTTTTCATAACCAAATTAACTCATTATAGTGTTAGTAATTTAGTACACGATTATAAAGAAAAATAAATTAATAATAAATATAATTCAAAATTACCGGACTTATCGACGTTCAATTTGTTATTTACGTCATTCTTGGTGGAACACGTGACACTCAACATGTCATCGTCTTCCTCTTCTTCCATATCTTCCGTTTCGCTTCAAATTGAATTAAAAAAAACACGTCACCATGACGTCACGATTAAAAATTAAAATTAGATGTTAAATATTAATTACTCAATTAATTTTAATGGTTGATTCTCTTCAATGACCGTCGCGGGTCCGTATAAATGAGCAAAGTGATCTCTATTATAATTAAAATATATTTCGATTCCCATTAATTATAATTCAATTAACTTAAACCAGGGAAAGATTTAATTTTTGAAGTAGGAATGGAGAACAGAGTAATGTGGGCGCGCGTCAAAGTCCCGGACCCCCTTCCACGGGACCGGGGGGGGGATGAAAGAAGAGGCGGGTCATAGCGACAGAGGTAAAAAGGAACTACGCATTTTTCACCGTCCCCGTCAGCAACGTCATCAAAACGTAGTTTAAGTGAGCCAATAAGATAATTTAAACATCTCGTTACGTGTTGGAGGGAGGGGCTCTATACTGGGTGGTCTATGAGTCGGAATGAAGTAAACACTAACCGTTCTCCATTCCTACTTCTAAAATTAAATCTATCCCTGAATTTAGTTAAACTTACGCCAGAACTAGTTTGGTATAAACTCTAGTCAAGGCGTTTTCGTTGGTCTCTCTCGTTAGCCATTTCTTCAAATATTTCTCATCGTAATAATATAACACGTGCTAAATATATATATAGAAAACTAGGCTTAGCTTTTTTGAAAAAACAATCACGTCACTTCCGGTCAATTCAAATGATCGTAAAACAACGTACCGTCCAATAATTATCTCCGTGACTTCCGGTTATCTCTTCAATACCCGCCATAACACTATCGACCACCTTTGTGTTAATCTCGACAAACAGACAATGTTTTTGTCCAGTTTGAAGACGTATTTTCAACAAATTAACCAAGGGTTTGATCGTGCCACCCTAAATCAGGTATTATCATCAAAATCATTCAATGCCATGAAAAGCCTAGAAAAACCTCATCGCCCATGAAACTCTCAGGGTGTACAAAGCAAACATTCACGTAAAGACCCTATAGCCCCTTACACCGGAAATTAGGGTCTGAATACGTGCTAGTTTTCTACTTTGATTGAAAATCAGAATTTGCTCTTTACGAAGATTAAGTAGAAGAGCGCGGAAAGCTCGTAAAATGAAGTAGAGAACCGTCTGTGTTAATACCACCAAAGGTTCTTAGATAAAAACATAAAAGTATACTTCGTCGAAGTTTGCTCGCGCCGTGTAATATGAGAAACCCCCCTTTACCCTCAGAATAGTGTCGACCCCCCATCACGACCGTAGCACAGGGAAATTTCGTGAATAGAGTAGTGTCGGTAGAGAGGGGAGTAGACTGTGTATCCCTCCCTCTAGGCGCGCTTTTGTAAGAGAGGATACTGTACACGCCTGGTAGGGGGATGACACTGAGCTAAGAGATATAAGGGTATGACGTTTGCATACGCAGAACTGACATTACTCTATAGGCACAATGCCGATGCTAGTTCTAGTACCAAGATCTAACGTTTGGATCGCTAGCTTAGAGTACTATTTTCTATAAGCATTCGACCGCACTAAAAGCTCTTCTCTGATTGGTTAGGTCGTGTAAGGGTAAGGAGGAGGGTCATTTGCTTCTCATTTTACATGACGTCTACAGCCAAAGGCTGGGAACTGTGAAGGAAGTATAGGACATACTTTTTGGCCTTATCTACGAACTTTTCAAGTCGCTAAAACATTTTTTTTCCTAACCGACCGGGTTCAATAATTCGACCCATTTGAGGTTAAAGGTCACCCCAACCCAAAAGTAATTGTACTTCAAGCTACGAACTTCTAACACCATAGAGAATCAGAACGGACTTTATTTCTCGCAATAAACAACAATACGAGCATAAGTACCTGTATGAAAACCGTGAAGAGAACAATAAACAGGGTAGAGGTGACGAACATATCCTTATGAGGAACTGTCTCTTTGTCCAACATGATAACGAGAGAAAAGGCCACAGCGCCACGAAGTCCACCGTAACCCTAAAATGTATGTACCACAACGTATTACGCTATCGATTCGTGAACCATTAAAATTGTCTCCGTATGGTAGAGGTTTCATATTGGCATTTCGGCAAATGGATTAAGTTAAGTCGAGGCGCATATATAGCGTTTGTTAGAAACGTTATATAACGTTAATTTTTTCACCAGAAGAAAATCATCGAAAAAACATATTTAAGAGTTTAAAAATAGCAATATTTAGTAATTTCAAGAAGTGATATCTAGTTTATTTAGGGAGAAGGTATAAATTCGCCACATTTCTAGCTTTATGTCCAGTCCAAACGTATAGTAGGTCCGGAGTTAATCCCCGCCTCTAAATTACAACCAAGATCTCATTGGTTCTTGAAAACTCACGTCAGCGCGACGCGAATGACGAAAATTACAGTCATATTTTCCGACTGAGGAGGGGCGGCGAAATTGCCCGGCCTGCTTTTACGTCCCCCCCCCTTGTAATTTGAAAGGGGGACTGGGACTATGGCGCGCGAATACAAAGGCGTCTTATACCTTCTCCCTAGGAAACTAGATATCGCTTCTTGGTAATTTCTATGACGATGTTTTTGAAAAGTTTTTTGCTGAGATTTCGAGTTTTATGACAGGATCGTGGTTTTTGCGTCGCCAAAGCGCCCAGCAGTTTTCTTATAGGATTTATAAAACCCAAGAGTGGGCGAAATATACTACGAAAATACATTACAGTATCATGGCAAAGGACATGAAATGTTTAGGGATAAAAGGTAGGTTTAAAACTTTAACTCTAAGGCCCATTCATTCCTTCTTTACATGAAATACCGCTTTAATTTACATATAAATGTTATTTCAATTGATTTAAGTCCGTATTGAAAGTCTAAAAACGTCTCTACCTCTAGAGTGAGGGGTGGAACATTAACGGGAAAATGGGGAGTAATGGATCTTAAACAAAGGGTGGGACACTTGCTAAAAAACTACGACTTCATAAACAAAACTAATATTAAAATATTCTATTTGAAGTTATAATTGATGCAGTTCTCAGGGAGTATGAGAGTGATTAGCCCCTCGGACAATGATTACATTTAAACCTCAATAGATTTACAGGGACTATTAGAGTGATTAGCACCTTGGACAGTGATTATACTTAAACCGCAATTAATTTACAGGGACTATTAGAGTGATTAGCCCCTCGGTCAAGGGTTAAACTTAAACCGAGTATGAGAGTGATTAGCCCCTCGGACAAGGGTTAAACTTAAACCGAGTATGAGAGTGATTAGCCCCTCGGACAAGGGTTAAACTTAAATCGAGTATGAGAGTGATTAGCCCCTCGGACAAGGGTTAAACTTAAACCGAGTATGAGAGTGATTAGCCCCTTGGACAATGATTACAATTAAACCTCAATAGATTTACAGGGACTATTAGAATGATTAGCACCTTGGACAGAGATTACATTTAAACCTCAATAGATTTACAGGGACTATTAGAGTGATTAGCGCCTCGGACAATGACTAAACTTAAACCGCACTCGATATACAGGGAATCTCAGACTAATTAGTAACAAGTTTCAAATAACAAAACCTCGAAATCCCAAATTTTAAGCCTCTCTCTCGAGTATCTTTTGAAAATAAGACGAAAATAACTTCCGTTTATCCCTTAAACCAGTTCCTCGAACAAAACTTCAAAGAAGATTTTAAAACCCACGTGTCCAATTAAGGATTTCCTTTAATTAAAAATAATTACTCACCATAATAAACTGTTCTTCTAAGTTAATCCTCCGTATTCTATCAAACCTATTCGCCAGATAAGTTAAGAGTAATACACCTGTTCCGAGAAATTTAGGGTAAATTTTAATTAGATGCTCAACATGATAGAGATATTCCGACAAAAAAAATGTCAAGACTCAAGAGGTTAAGTTACCTTGGAGGAAGGAGATGAGATGGAGTAGTATTCTAAATAGGTAGCCTTTGTACCTCCATCTACGGGACGGCAACGACCCACGAACATAACTACTCCATCTTATAGTCTCTCTCCTTCATGAAGAAGTAGTAACTTACCAGCAAAACGAAATATAAGGCACAATAAGGTTGACCAAAGGACAAACGCGGTGTTCCACACATGCTGGTCATTGACCAGTACCATACCCAGAAAGAGGAAAATAACCGTATCGCATACGGCACTATTTTCAATTAAAGGAAAAGAAAATAATTCATTAATTTATGGCTGCAGACTTATTTCAGAAACACCCTGTATATGTTTTTTTCCCAATGAAACTAACCTTAACATTTTACTAAAATATTTGACTGTAGTATAGGATTTTTGGGAAATATTAGGCCAGGCGTACTGAGCTTGGACTAATCCACACCCAATTATACTGATCAAACGAAACAAAAAATCAAAAAAAAAATATTAATCCAGTAATGTGAATAGCCAGCCACTCTCTGGGGAAATTAACCAAATTGGTAAAAACAAAACACACCTGATAATTCCCGAAAAATGAACCATTTCAGCAAGAAGATACGAAGCGTACGCTATCCCTAACATAGCCAGAGGTTCCACCACTATAGACACAAATTATATATTAATAGCAATTTATTATGTGTCAACCTATCAACCGGAATGCATACAGCTACTAAGAATCATTGTGCTCCCCCCTATCTAACATGTTAAATTCTGATGCGGATTTTGTGGGCGGGCTTCAGAACTTAATATACGTCACGCCTCATAATTCTGATGGAGTCTTTCTAACGCGAGTTATTAGGTTCGCGCGAGGTGCAACAGGTAACGAGATAGGTTAATCGCTATAGGTAAAATTCGTCATACATAATGTTTAGTCTAGCTATCTCTTCCCACAAAAATCCGCCTAGATACGTTGAGTGAAAATGGATATAACACAATAATTCCAGTAAGCTTTATGTATTTCTGCAGCGAGCCATTACAAACAAAAGTAAATTAATTGGAAGAAAAGGTTAAGAAATAATTTACAATTATCATTAAGTACTTAATTAGGTATGCGCGCAACCCTTTGAATTTAATACAGAAAACCCCGCAAGAACTTTATGCCAAAAAACGGTTACCCAATTCATCAAATATTCATAAAATAACTTATATTCCAATGGAAAATATGAGCTTTATGAAATTTTCTCGCATAATATAACTTATGTAACATTAACGTAATGAAAAAACATTAAGTTCTGCTTCATCTAATTTGCCTAAAGTTTCTCGCATAATATCATTTACGTAATATTAACGTAATGAAAAAACATTAATTTCTGCTTCATCTAATTTGCATAAAGTTTCTCGCATAATATCATTTATGTAATATTAACGTAAAGAAAAAACATTAACTTCTGTTTCATCTAATTTGCATAAATTAGAGATAAGCGTGTTATGACGTGCCAAAATTATCATTACCTCGAACGTTATGAGTATTTTTGGTGAGAAGAGCCGTCAAAGTCCCCATCAACAATCCGATGGCTAAACCTCCCAAACTGACGCAAAAGAACGAAATAACACCCAAGCCCAACTATATAAAATAAAAAAAAACAAATAATTAAAAATATTAATCAACGCCCTTTTGTTGTTGTCATAAACACCCGGTGGGATTCTATGACCATAAACAGTCAATATAATGAAGAAGATTAACGATTGTCAAGTCAGATGAATGAAAAAAAAATAATAATAATAAAAATATAAAATGAAATATAAACACTGGTAGACAGCTTTTCAGATGACATTGATGTTCAGCGGGTGAAACATTTCTACAGGGGTTGTATTGAAAATACATGGGATTGGGTTCGCCTATAAGATGGCTTCACCTACAATACTCGAATGTCGATAAAACTTGTTTCTCAGCGATAAAATGTTCGATTTCGAAAATTCTTTTCTTTTTTTTTTAAATGGTAAGGGTGGGATTCTTTCTAACCAAGGAATAGACTATTCCATTAATTACTTAATTAAGAAGGTGGTGTCTGGAATTAATTAAATGGTCTATAATTTCAAACCTTACAAAAAGAAAAACAAACACTAGTTGTTAAAGAAAATCGAAAATTAAATATTCAAATTGAGACTAATTTTTTTAAAGAAAATATTAGAAAATGATTGTACAGTTTGTTTAAAATCAAACAGGGTTAAAGTTAAAGTTCAGCTAGCTACTTGGACCAAGTCATCTTGCGACTTATTGCCACTTATCTAACGCCTTTACAGGGGGGGGGGGTTAACTGAGGTGAGTATTAAACGTGCTAGAGCAGAACACGAATATTTTAATTGTTTTCTATTTTTATTACGAGATTTTGTGAAAATCTTAGAATTCAATATTTGCAAATTTTTAAATATATGGAAATAATTTGGTTGAAATTGATATTTTTTTTTAATTTAAAAAATTGCTCAAAAGCTAATTTAAAACTGAAAAAACAATGCGAAATATATAGCCAATATTACAACCCGCGTTTCAGTTTAGAAATATAATCATCTAGGGCATATTTCCGATTTATTTTTCCACGTAATTAGGCCTAGCTTTTAATTTAAAATGAGCTCAAAAAGTGTCTTCACTAAAAAAACTGAGACATATTTACCTGTCCGGCAGTAACTGAGTTTTCGGCTGCTAATGCAACCATCATCGTATATAAAACGACTGTAACAGCGTCTAAAAAATATAATAAAAAAAAAATACCCAGAAAAATATAATTAATAACTTGAAATTCTCTAGAGATGACAAGAAACAATTAATAATTATAAATCTTTTTAATTTTGTCTAGAGTTCTAGACACGTTTATACCGTTGAGTAAAGACTCCCCAAAAACGAGAAAATAGAGGGCTTTGTGAACGCCAACTTCTTGGAATATCGCCAGGACCTTTTTGAAAAGAGAAAAGGCGGGAAAAGATGAAGAAAATAAGAAAAAGGTAAAAATAAGAAGTTTTCATCTTACGTAATTTTTCGTTTTCAACTTAAACACGAAGAAAGATAGACGAGGTTTATAAAAGAAATTTCCTTACCGCTACTGGATCAACGGCGGAGATAAGGGCGCTAAAAATCAAACATTCTAAAGCTCCTAACGTCAGAGGACCTAAGGCGCCTAATTCCGAAAGACCGTATAAAGATGGACCTTAAAAGTAAAAAGGGGGAAATGAATGTAATTTTCTGATTTAATTAAACCTTAAAGGGCTATTTTTTTCTTTTTTAATTGAAAGAGCGTATAAAATAATTAATATCTTAATTGGAACCATTTTTCTATCTAAAATATTAAAGAAGATAAGAGTGCTAATTCGAGGGGCCGTTCACTAAGTGTAATCGGTGTACCAGGCTGTACCTTTGTCTGTACTAAATTTATAATGTGTAATCTTTAAAAGCTATGCCTTTAACAGTGTTAAAATTATTACACGTTATTCGAAATTGGTGCATATACGCGAAATTTGACAGTGATTAGCCCCTCCTGCTAATTGTTTACAACGCGTGTCTAATTGCTATGACTAATCGGTGAGTTTTAAAAACTCTAAGCCTGGTAAGTTAGACAACTTTTGTTAAGCTATAAACTCAATTAAGAAAGTTAATATGATTAAATAAATAAAAGTTGAAATGAAACTACGCCTATTTTCAAAGTCATTAATATTTATAATTTAATTATTTTGCCTCATTTAAATTAAACTAAACAAGGTAATAAAGAAAACTTTCTTACCAATGGCGAAGCAATTGAGTAACGTCCCCTACAGAGAACGAAAAACAACAAGAACAATAATTAAAATTAAATAAACTTATGCGTAATTAAAAACTAAGTGCTTTAGGTATATAACTTTCATTTGCTCAATCCCTATCTATTTACGACTAAAAAATTAAGTAGAAATCTAAAGCCACAGAGGCATCATCTAAACTTCTACTCCTCGTGCTACACTTCATAATTCTCTCTGATGATGATGGGCAAAAGTGACATCAAGAAGTGATATCTAGTTTACTAGGTAGAAGGTATGAGATGCCTAAGTATTCGCGCGCCATAGTTCCAGTCCCCCTTTCAAAATACAAGGGGGGACGTAAAAGGGAAACCGGGCTATTTCGCAGCCTCTCCTCAGTCGGAAAATACGTAATTTTCGTCATTCGCGTCGGGCTGACGTGAGTTTTCAAGAACCAATGAGATGCTCATTGTAATTTAAATTTAGAGGGGCGGGGATTAACTCCGGACCTACGTCTTTTGGACTGGAGATAAAGCTAGAAATGTGGCGAATTTATACCTTCTCCCTAATAAACTAGATATCACTTCTTGTGTGTGATATATAAGGTTCGAACTTCCTCAAATTAGTCAGAATAAATAGAGAATTGGTACTGGGCTTAGGGCGATGAACAAATCATTAAAAAGGAAGATGTCGTGTTGTACTTACCACAACGGCGTATAATAGAATAGTCCCCAAATTTCCAAAGAAAGCCCTGTCATGTAAGGAATAGGCCGACTCCAGGACGATTCTATCGAGAAAGAGAACAATAATGGGGGCATTGATGTACCTATAGCAACCAGTACCTTGGGAACTAAGAAAATGGGAAGAAAGGCTATATAGTTCATAAGATATGTTCCTCCATAAGTTTGTTCCTGGTAACTTACAAACTGGAGCTTGTCGTAAAGTGATTGAAATAGGTCATAAATTCACCTTCTTAAAGCGAAGTACGCCTGGTGAGGCGCTGAATATCAAAGGCTTAGTAATGCAGACTAAATAGGACCTAGATGGAAGTCCTGCAAAATTAACCACCGAGTGTAGGACTTCAATTCTCGCTTCCGTCGTTCTCGAACTAGTTATCTCGAGCTGTAAGTCTCTCAGTAGCATTACGAACTATAGGAAGTGTCGTCATACTTATGGAAGGAACATATCTTATAAACTTATGATATATGCAAGGAGGGGGGCTGAAGCGACAGGTGGGTGTTCGACGGAGATTTTGCACCGCTAAATCGTTCTTCTTTAAGTATATACGCGTTCCCAAAAGCCTGAAGGTGGCACGGGAATTTTCTCCGATCAATAAACTCATCTTCTCCGGGGAAACTTCGCGTACAAGTTCCCTCGAAAAATCTCACAACTCCCCTACCCATCCACCCTTCTTTCCCAACATTACTAACCCTCTCAGATTGGCTACTACCCTATACAGGGTGTTTGTGAAAAGTCCATCAATAATGAAAGGGCGTATTTATTGGGCCATTTTGAGTCGAAAATGTTCTATGACATTTTGCCGTCCGAGCCACGGTTTTCGAGTTATGATTTGAATATTTTAGGGATGACCCCTTCATTAAATTAGTGCTGTCTTTCAATTTCTTAATTAAATTTAAGGGGTCATCCGTAAATTACTCCAATCATAACTTGAAAACAGTGGCCCGAACGGAAAAATGTCATAGAACATTTTCGACTCAAAATGGCCCAATAAATACGCCCTTTCATTATTGATGGACCTTTCACAAACACCCTGTATAAATTCCAGATTTTAAAGAGAGGATGAACTCTACAAATCGAAAAAATCTCAGCTATTCTCACGATTCATGAAACTTAAATCTTGGCCCTTCATGGGAATCGCCCTGCACTGCAAATTATAAAAGCACTTCTGGATCACTAGGGTACACTCTTAGTTCACTCGGAGTGGTCCAGGAGTGATCTCATAGTGTTTCGTTTGTGTGAACTAGGTTTAATAGAAGTGATGCAACAGTGTACACTTGTGAAGTTTTGTGATCTATGAGCTTTTTATAGTTATTAGCCTGTTACTTTTGGTGGTATATAACAATCCTTCTTGTAATAAATGAGCAAATGTTTCCAAATACCAAGACATTTTATGATTCAGAAACCTATGTTGTCCTACCTCGACGTGGGCGACCCCGACTTGTTTTGTTTTGGGGATACCTTGAGTAATATTTTACCCCATATGAACTTTAATGGTCCACACAATTAGAAACAATATTGATAAAAGGCGGAAACGATAAATAAAATATGATGAATAGAGCTAATAAAACTACGCATAAACAACCCTTAATAATAATACATTAAAGTCAGTAAGTATAAAGTCTTATCTAAGGGAGATAGACCGAGCTATTCGTTCCTTGCATAATTTCAGAAGGAATTTTAATTGTCCATGAGATTTAAATATAAAAAATGCCCAGGGGCCCTTTTTTCCTTAAAGATTAGATTCGCGCATGGACGGATTAAGCGGAACTTTGTCAAAGGCTTCAGTGTATGTAAATAATGAAGCATGAGGAAGGGGTTGGGAGAAGGGACAAAAAAGGATCATTATGGACTTACGGAGGTAGCAGGAAGAGAAAAAACGTTCTGGAGTCGAACTGTGGAAGCAAATTTTCGGAACCCGTAGCGCTACGTTCCCCATCAACCAGACAAAATAGCGGGGGAGAGGAGGAAAGTTAATAACGAGATTAATTAGGATTAATTATATTCCAACGTAAGACAAAAAAATATGATGTAATATAAAATACTTAACAAAGAGAGAGTGAAATGTCGATACTGCTATTATATTAACCTCATACACTGATCCAAATTTTCCTAGCCAACATTTTGGTGACTCAACTCATCTATTCACACGATCCAACTAGTTTATTCAACTCGAGTTGACCCAAAAAGCTGAGTCAAAAAGTTGGATCGTCTGAATCTGAAAGACCCTTTGCAAATAAATTAAAACTTTTCATCAATCGGCCTCTCCTTATTAAAATTTTCTCTGTAAGATTCATACGTTATCGGGTCGATTAATGGGTTCTTGATAGAAGCGGAATTATGTCGTGAAATATTCAAAAATAAATAAAATATACTAATTTCTAAATAACTAGGCGTCATGAGGTTCACCTTCTAAACGCTCTGATTGATAAAAGAGATTTATACTTTACACTCAAAGTATTTCACTCTCCCTTTAAAAGTTAACATAAGCTCAAAGAAAAAACATCAAGACTCACTATAGAATGCTCCCGACGGCGGTTCCCAAAATAATTAAAAGGCTACGGGATTAAATCTAATGAATATTAATTAAGTTAATTGGCTTAATCTAATTAACGCGGTTATTTACCATGACTCTGGAACTATGGAGGATAGAAAGTCCGCGTGATGATAACCTATAATTAAATAAACGCCGCCTCATAAGCCCAACAGTCAAATAATAATTAAAAAGCGGTCAAAAGTTCAAAGGTCACCGACCTATTTTACATAATCCGGCTGTGATAACGAAGGTAGTATAGATGAAGGGTGTTTTAACATATTCCCAACGCCATTGAGCCACGTGAACCCCGCCGTGACCTTTACGGTGTCCGGAGTGGGTGTGATTGTCCGTGTCGTTCTCGGGTGGTGACCACATGCCCAACGTCGGGTCCACCGTTGTTGTGCTTTTAGCGTCCAGTGTCGTGGAACGTTCCGTCTCGACTTGGCGTTTAGAACGTGGGTTGAAGGTCGCCACCTCTGGGATTTCAGGGTCATCGTCGTACGCATCTGAGAGCGGTAGAAGAGATACAGAAAACGGAATGAATTAAAAGTTAATTGGCTAAATTTATATTAGGATGGGCTTATTTAATTATATAGAGAACGTGTTGCGGAAGCCGCCACGCCCCTTGACCATTAAAGTGAAGGTAAACTATTACATTTATTTCTGAGTTTGTCCCATAAACGTATTTCCTGTAGGCCTAATAATATTTGTTTAGATATAGCCTACTTCTGTATTAAAGTTTGTTTATTTATTAATGAATTTTTTAATTCATAGCATGCTAGCTTTCATATTAAATTAACTGACGAAAAAAACCAATTTTTTTTTAATTCAGTTACACTCTCTTTCCATCCATTTTAATCTGTTAATTCGTAACAAAAGAAGGCGTGGTCAACTAGTATCCTACAGAGCGTGACAGCGTGTCAGAATACTGATGGGTACGTGATATGTTTCATTAATAATTAATAAAGCGAGGTGGCTTCAACCCGTCCCTACCTCGAGTGGAGGAAGACAAAGGAGTGGTCTCTTCGTCGTCGGAAAAGGATGGAGAGGAAAGTTCGTCAGCTCTCAGCGATGGAGGAAGTCCGTCGGCGATCAAACCGCACAGGAAAACAACGAGGACGATTCGAAGGAACAAGCGGATGCACTTCGAACTAGGAGACGGACAGCACCACGCCAGAAAACGTGATGGTATGGTCGGCATTAGCCAGCCGCATTTAGATTCTTCCCATCGGAACCCGCTCCAGCTATCGTTCAAATCGTACTTCAAACACAAGCAGCCTCGCACTGACCCAAGGAACTGCAAAGAAATATACACATATATTGATACAAAGTTTGGAAACCTTTCACTATGGTGGCCCCCAAAAAGGTAAATAGTCTGCTACCACGAACTCTCTCTTGGCGTCACAACCTCCTATCTCTTACCACGGTTTTCTTAGACCATATTGGAAGTCGTCAGGGCATACAATTTAGACTACCAATTTGGACGTCACGTCCCCTTAGCTCCTCCCCTCTCAGTACCACTGTTAAGCCCCTCCCAGTTAGTTCAGCCTCTATGATGAGGTAAATGGTTACGAGGAAGGGCTCTTCATAATAGCGTTTTATTTTTCAAGACATGTTTTAAAGAACAGCGACTATTTAGTATCGTTGTCATTGAAGACAATAAATTCACTCTTAATACTTGAAGGACAAGTATAATTAAAAATGCACTTTTCAAATTCAATTTAATGACGTAGGGGGTGTATATCTCTTTAAAATAAGACAAAATTCGTTGATATTGGTTCACAACACCCCTTAAGATAACAATTTTTGTAATAATTCAAATTGCACCCAAAAATCGTTTTGATATTCGAAATGCGAGGAGGAATTAAAAAAATTTCTTTCTGTTTTAACTGAGCGTTCAAAAATCCCTTTAACTTTCAATCTTAAACTCGAGGAACCAAAAAAAAATCAATAACACATCTCAGAATTTGAGCATGAACTACATGGAACAATATCCAACATTATTTCCGAGATTGAATTCACTTACCAACCTAGCTTTAGCAATTGCAATCACATACACTGAAACCAGAGCCGTCGATATATTACTAGAGCTCCTTCAAAATAAATATAAAAATAACAACCGAGTATAGCAGCTCGTGTATGTGACACGTGGATATAACGTCGGCACGTTTAATCAATCAAAAAACTCTCGGCTGCACACACAACGAACCGTTTTGTTTCAAGACCTAGTTTCTATGTACGAAAAATAAATGGTTTCAAAGCCAATGAAAACGACCTGAAACGCAATGCTTTTAGACAGTCTAGCCAAGAAGTAATAACAAGTTTACTAGGGAGAAGGTATAAATTCGCGCCACATTTCTAGCTTTATCTCCAGTCCAAACGTATAGTAGGTCCGGAGTTAATCCCCGCCTCAAAATTACAAGCAGCGTCTCATTCGTTCTTGAAAACTCACGTCAGCGCGACGCGAATGACGAAAATTACGTATTTTCCGACTGAGGAGAGGGGACGAAATAGCCCGGCCTCGTTTTACGTCCCTCCTTGTATTTTGAAAAGGGGACTGGGACTATGGCGCGCGAATACTTAGGCACCTTATATCTTCTCCCTAATAAACTAGATATCACTTCTTGGTCTAGCTATAACTTCCTTTATTTTGGGTTAAGAGTTAAAAGGGTAAATGTAGAATGTGAATGCATTGTAGACATTCAAGTTCATGCATAACACGAGTGTATATACTCTTTGTAGGGCAAAGCACGATTAAACTATGATTTCGAACAATATTAGGCTAATGGTGTTTACATCTATATAGCTCTTATATTCAAATGTCTAAAAATAGAACAATAT
The DNA here is from genome assembly GCF_054372755.1 of Phalangium opilio. Lineage (NCBI taxonomy): Eukaryota > Metazoa > Arthropoda > Arachnida > Opiliones > Phalangiidae > Phalangium > Phalangium opilio. The sequence goes on from NW_028324151.1 coordinate 4,800,298, forward strand.
AGCATAAGCTCTCTAACTTTAATAATCGAAAATGTAGTCGACGTATAACGAACGAACGCACTAATGTATGAGCAAATATTGTACAGAGAGAGACAATGTGACATTATACTAAAATCGCCAACGGTATTAGATCTTATCATACACTCCAAAATGGGTAATAATAGGACTAAAGTACATTGGGTTCTATTTGAGTTGAAAATGTAACTTCTATCTATCTCCATTTTGTTGACCACAAGGGACACTGTTTTCGAGTTAAGATTGTCCAGAGTATTTTACGGATGACCCCTTAAATTTAATATAGGAAACTGAAAGACAATCATTGCTAATTTAATTAAGGGGTCATTCCTAAAACTCTCCCATCATAACTTATAATTTAAGGTGTCCCTTGTGGCAAAATCGATCATAGAAGTTACATTTTCGACTCAAATTGATTTCCCAGAACCATCCCACTGTACCAACTTTTTAGGGGCACACTGTATAAGCCTGCAAACTTCGATATTTGTCAAAACTTTAGTACAAGTTAGATAAGCCAATATGTATAAACACCAAGAAGTAATAAACTAATGTTTTAGATATACTCATCCGATTCGTTTTTCGTGCAAAACAATCGTATATGATTTTTATATAATAGACATGTATAGCTCAAATCGATCAATACGCGGCAGTCTAACTACGACATACGTTGAACTTATGGTCAAACCAAGTTTAAAATACGAATGTTTTGATGTTAAATTTGGACGAGAGATCGAAAAATTGACCAATGATAAACCGTTTTCCCGCACGCTAACAGAAAGAGCTTTGGTGCACGTGACTTACCCAAAACAACCTTTTTTTCCAAACTAATGGTGATTTGATAATATCACATTTTATACCGAAATATCAAAAGTCATCATGATCGGTCTGGGAACACTGGAATTCACATTTTCGCAACCCATTCCGGCATTATAATACAAAAATATATATATATATATATATATATATATATATATATATATATATATATATATATATATATATATATATATATATATATATATATATATATATATATATATATATATATATATATATATATATATATATATATATATATATATATATATATATATAAATTCACTTTATCAAAATGACCTCTGACTTCTTCTCTGACTAAACAGGCATACACCTTTTGCTGAATACTGGCATTATACTATCAAAGAGTTATAAACTGAAGCAACGTTTTTCTATTTTTGTTCTACCCCATAACCAAAGCAACCTGTAATAGGATTTAAACAGTTTTTATGGCTTTCATTGAAGGTGCCAAGGCGACAGGATATAAAAACTACTCCATCAAATTCAGTCTCAGAATATCTTTCCCTTATACAAGCGACACAAAAAAAAGTAGAAAAAAAAGAGTAGAAAAAACGCCAGTGAAGTTTCTTTACGCTTAAATCTTTCATAAATTTTTAAAGGCACGAATTTCGGTGGAATATTTCGTTTGTTATAAATGGGCGTAACGTCGATTCTCATGTATCGATGTGATAAACAAAGAATATATTTAGAATTTTAAAGTGAACGTGAGTGGTATGTCACACCCTCCTAAATTACCACTGTTCTAGCAGCCATATTGAGAGCTTTCGTTTGGGGGAGGAGCTATAAGATTCGTGAGATAATTTACACGGCCATATTGGTGGATTCAATGCAGTAGGAAAGCTGAAATCCAGAATCGTGGTAAGACATAGAACGGTGTGACGTTCTTCTTATCCAACTGAAATCTGTTTTTATTGGTGGATTTCAGTTTTCCTCTTACATTCAATCTATCAGTATGGCCGTGTAAATATATCTCTAGAATCTTAACCCCTCCTCCAAACCGAAATCTCTTAGACTCAAGTAAAATCGACTTCTATGAAAATTTCATTATCCCTTTAAAATATTTAAAAATCCGCGTCTCTCTAATCTCATTTGTCAACTCTGAATGTGACAAAATTAATGTCACGAAATAAATTTGAGATGATATAGAACCGTTCGAACCTCTTGGCGCGTGCGCACAATGGGTCATTATTTAAATCAGAACAAACGATCGTAATGACCTTGACCCCAAAATGACCGACGGCTTGAAAAATGGGCGAAGTTTTAGGGTTAGAGTAAACTGCGTGCTGGACTCGATGCTGGTCTTAAATAAAGGGCGGGAAACTGCAAATACTGTTAACACTTAGCTAAAGGGAACATGCCTGCGTGTTTTATATATGCTGTATAAATACAGTATGACATCGTAAAATATGTATCGAGAGGGTACAAGTATACATAGTTTTCAGACTAGGAGTATTGATACCATTTACTCCAGGAGGCGGGGCTATTCGGTACTGCACTTTGACCGCCAAGTAGCCTGGCCTTCTGGTGTAAATGGTATCAACCCTTCTAGTCTGAAAACCATTTATATATATAAAGAATCATTAGATTTTTTTGGCGAAGATTGCCTTCACACACACACGACACTATGTTGGAAAAGTCCACTACTTCTTAAACAACACGAATTAAGAATTGACTACACTCGGTTACTTTTGCAGTCCATCTTCCTGTTTAGTTTGTACTAAGCCTTTGACAGCGCCTCACCAGGCGTCCCTCGCTTCACCTCGAATCTATGACTACGTCAATCACTTCATGACAAGCTCCAGTTTGTAACCATTGACAAACTTATACAACATATCTTATGAATTTATGGTCATACTAACAATTTGCAAGAGGTCAGAACGTTTTGCAATCAAAGCGGACAAAAATACTTTGTACTTTACATATCCTCAAACTACACAATGCCGTTTTTTAATTGTCATTTAAATGGAGTAAATTAACTGGAGTAAGAAAGAAGGTATCTTTACATTGTAACTAGGTCTCCTTTAATATTACTATATGGTAGCGGGCGGACAAGCTAAGACAGTGCGAATGGAGCTCTTATTCGACAAATTTCTGTACCGTGATTTGTACAATAAATATATATATGGAACATTGGTTCATTCGGTCGTAAATAATTTCTGACTTCAGATCTTTCTTTTCTTATTTTATATAACTTGACTCAAGGTTGCGGCTTTTTGTTAAGAATCGACTTTTCCTGGCAAGAATTGATTCAAGGAAAAATCAAAGATAGTATCGGAAGAAAGGTACTTATCATAAAGGGATAATGAAAAAGAAAGGGTTATGAATGCAAAACAGTTAGGAAGGCGTTATTTTCAAAATCAATTCTAGAGAGAAGAGAAGAAAAAACTCTTTAATAATAGTAATAATATAGCGCAAGAATATCATACTCTAATGAAATATAAAATCGAAAAGGATATTTGCTAAGAGATGGTAAAAGAATCAATACGAAATATCATAAGTTTATAAGATATGTTCCTTCCATAAGTATGAGTATGACACTACCCATACTTCGTAATGCTAGAGACTTAGAGAACTAGTTCGAGAACACTCTGTGGTGGTTAATTTTGCAGGACTTCCATCTAGGTCCTATTTAGTGTGTACTAAGCCTTTGACAGCGCCTCACCAGGCGTCCGTCGTTTTACCTCGAATCTATGACCTAACTCACTCACTTCATGACAAGCTCCAGTTTCTAAGTTACCTGTTACAAACTTATGGAAGGAACATATCTTATATGAACACCCTTAATTTATGGCAGACTTATTAGAAACACCCTGTGTATACTGGACACAACGTTTTCCTATGCTCCGAATATTTTTTTTTAAAGGCTAGCGGAAACATCTGGCCAATTGGAGCGTTATCTAAAAGTGCGTAGCTGAAAAACAAAGAGCTTTTAGATTTAGGGAGAGAAAAAAAATTAAAAAGAAATCACTTGATAAAAAAATGCTTCCGAAAGTGGTGTTAATGGTTTGCCCTCGATTTTCGGTGCATATTAAGAACACACTCTAGAATCTCGCTAGAGATACGATCATTTACTTTCTTAAACAAAATAAAAACCCTTAAAAACTCCTCGAGGTTTTTACTGAAAGAGAGAGAGAGAGAAAGAGTGAGAGAGAGAGGGAGAGAGAGCAAATTTGCAAGGCGTATGCATTTGATTCCATTTCATTAACCACATGAACGAGGAGAGAGAATGCAAAGAAGAACTTAAATCAGAATTTATGTAAGAGATTTCTAAGTCACTTAAAGCGATTACCTTCAGAAGGAACGAAACAAGGTAAAAAGAACGCGTATAGAAACAGTCGGAAATCTAATCTAGAATTTTTTCTCTCTTACTTTTTAAATCGAAAGAGCGTATTAATTAATGAGTATAGCAATTGGAACCATGTTTCTATCTACAATATTAAAGAAGATACGAGCAATTAAAGTTCCGTAATGGACACTATGCGTTAGGCTTTCCCGCGACGCACTGGGGAGTACCCTTATTGGACGAATCCGTCAGGTGGTACTAGGCGCCTCGCGTTGCTACCAGGCAATGAAATCACAGTTAGAAAGACGTTAGAGTTATGAGGCGTGGCAGAAAGAACTCAAGCCCGGCCCACAAAACGTGCATAGAAACTAACAGAAGATGCTTGGGTGCGCAATTATTCCTATTAAATGTATACATTCCCGATGAAACTTTGTCTAAAATTTGCTCAAACTAATCTGAGATTTTACGAAGAATCTATAAGACGACCACAATCAAATCTGAACCCTGCTTGTAAAGTCATTTGTCACTATTAAGCATATATTGTATTTCAACCACATTTTGCCGTATCACTATCACTTAAGTTTCTCATCGTTGCAGCAGAAAAAAAATGCGGAAACCGAATAAAATAAAAAAAAGACATCATCCTTCAATATAAAGTATAAATAGAATTCAATACATGCCAACGCTTAATCGGTTCCGATTATTTTTAATCAAATTTGATAGTATCATCATTCGTTGGCGAAGAAATAGCATTCTCAGCTGCTATATAAGCTGCATTGTTACATTGTCAAAAACATCCATAACGTAAAGTGAAAAAAGGGTTGATATTTCCGGGTCTTCGATCATGGGGTTTTATTAAAAAAAAAAAAAAAACCCCAGCCCACAGCAGAGTTTTATTCGGTTTTTAAAATTTAATAAAAAAATTCTTAAAATTTTTCAATTTTCATAAAAAATAATAAATATTATTAAAACAATGCTATTGAAGTTGAAACAATAAATCTCTTAAAATAAATTATTTTTGCATTTAAATTCATAATAAATTTAAGATTTTAGTGATGGGTTTTTTATGGCGGGTTAAAAACCCAATAAAACCGCTCGTGGGTATTTTGAGCAGGGTTTTTATGGCGGGTAAAATCCCAATAAAAGCGCTCGTGGGTAGTTTGAGCAGGGTTTTCATGGCGAGTAAAAAGCCAATGAAACCCGCCCGTGGGTATTTTGAGCATTTTTTTTTGGATTCGAACCCTGTATTCCCTATTTTCCATGTTCCATCTTGAACTTGGGTCTCTGCAAATTACAATTCGACACAAACACTGACGAATCACGAAGGAAAACCTCAATCAAACATACTGGTTGCCGTTACAACTCCAAGGCGAACTTTTTTATTATTATTATTTATTTATTTTTTGGGAAATACACTCGGCCTTTACTTCATTTTACCTACTGCGCAGCATAGGCCTATCTATCTTTAATATTGAAAAATGACGTCAGTTTAAAAAATGGAAAGTTATATTATACGGGACGTAGAGTTTCCGAGAAGCGAGCCAATATTATTTTGGGCTCGGAAGTTACGCGCGCTGTGCAGAGCGCCTGCAAAACATTATACCGACGTCACCAGTCTGGTTGGAGCCCCCCATAGAAATAGCGTCAAAATAAGCGCCTAGATTACATACCCCTACACATACATATATATATATAGGTGGAAACAATAATATTATCATTTTTTGTATTATCTTATAAGGCAATACCATTGCCGAGGCTTAGTTCTAAACAGGAATTAGGACTTTAACAGGAAAGACCAGTGTAAAGGATGGTATATGGTCTTACCAGTCCGGAACCGCTAGGGTATCCCGAAAGAATATGAATTTATCCTATTTTCTTATGAATATCTAACGACATATAAGATATGTTGGCCCTAAGTTTGTCACTGGTTACAAACTGGAGCTTGTCATGAAGTGATTGAAGTAGGTATAGATTCGAGGTAAAGGGACGCCTGGTGAGGCGCTGTCAAAGGCTTAGTAATGCAGACTAAATAGGAGCTAGATGGAAGTCCTGCAAAATTAATTTAACCGAGTGTAGGACTTCAATTCTCGCTTCCGTCGTTCTCGAACTAGCTCTCTGTAAGTCTCTCAGTAGCATTACGAAATATAGGAAGTGTCATACTTATGAAATATGTCTTATAAACTTATGGTTAGACTAATACAATTTATCTGTGTTAAAGCTTGCCCCAAATTAGATATACCGTTTATAAACGTTGTCCATGCACTAGTCAATAAACATGTTGTCTACAATTTCCATGCCGGGTTTTACCAAGATCAATATTTACGTGTTAAATGAGTATGTTCATGATTATACTGTAGAAGTATATGGTGGACCCGTCAGTTCCTCAAGGGAAATCAGCTCCCCATATTCAACGTTCTATAGCTTGAATCTTTTATGCCTTGACGATGCTATTCAGGGGAGATGGTCCATGTTAATTTATGGATGCCAAAAAGTTTTATACCGCTAGTCCGCTTCGAATTGGGTTATGTAAGACGGTATACGTAATACCATGGACCTTATAAACCCTATAAGAGAAAGGAAAGAAGTGGGAGAGTGCTTTGTCGATACAAAAGTGAGCTGTGTTTCTGATAAGTCTGCTTACCATAAATTAAGGGGGATGTTCTTTGAGAAATCGATTTTGAGTCGAAAATGTAACTTCTATCTATCTCCATTTTTGCCACAAGGGCCACTGTTTTCGAGTTAAGATTGGTCAAAGTATTTTAGGGATGACCCCTTAAATTTAATTAAGAAACTGATTTTGACAATGATTTCTAATTTAATTAAGGGGTCGTTCCTAAAACACCCATCAAATCATAGCTTGAAAACAGTGGCCATAATATGGCAAAATTGAGATAGCTACATTTTGAACTCGACCAGTATTTCCCATAGAGCCATCCCATTGTGTTTCGGACCTATGATTACCCTTTTCGGAACACCAACACACCCTGTTTATAGGCGTAATCCAATATATATGCAAAATTGTTCGCTAACTGAATTAAAACATGAAATTCCGATTTTTTTGCCATTCTGATAACTTCCTTAAATGCAAAATAGTACGAAATTCAATCATCGTATCTTTAAAAACATTCAATGCTTTATAATTTCATTTTACTTTTAAAATTGAATGCAATTTAAAGACAGATGAACATTTTCGGTTCACTTCAATGCTTGCTCTGAACAATAAATAGAACATAAGTTTATAAGATATGTTCCTTCCATAAGTATGACCCTACCTATACTTTGTAATGCTTCTGAGAGACTTACAGCTCGAGATAACTAGTTCGAGAGCGACGGAAGCGAGAATTGAAGTCCTACACTCGGTGGTTAATTAATTTTGCAGGACCAAGTTCCATCTAGGTCCTATTTAGTCTGCATTACTAAGCCTTTGACAGCGCCTCACCAGGCAATCATCGCTTTACCTCGAATCTATGACCTACTCCAATCACTTCATGATAAGCTCCAGTTTCTAAGTTACCAGTGACAAACTTATGGAAGGAACTTATCTTATGAACTTATACTACAATGCTTGCTTTGCGTAATAAATAGAGAAAGTTGCCAAGAAATTTAGTGGCAAATCCGCCAAGGCCTAATCCCGATAAGATGGACAGGATGCCTCGACTGCAATAGTCCCGACAACGTTTAAGCCTGATCCTGATGGTGAACGTGATAAGGGCTGATCCACCAAAATTTAAATCCCCGACTCTTTGGAGACTTTGCTATTACAACAAGAATCAATAATCTTGCTTCTATCTTTTCCTTTTTTATTTCATACTATTATTTGCCAAAGGAGGAAACTCTTTGGATTTTCTTCGAAACATAATTATATAGCGTAGAATCAAAGATTGAGAAGAACGAAGAATAAATATGATTCAAGCGAGTGGAAAATTTTCTAGATGTCCAAAAACCAACCGGCAATAGATAAAGCCCTAAGTTTATAAGATATGTTCCTTCCATAAGTATGACACTTATATACTTCGTAATGCTACTGAGAGACGTACAGCTCGAGATAACTAGTTCGAGAACGACAAGCGAGAATTGAAGTCCTACACTCGGTTAATTAATTTTGCAGGACTTCCATCTTGGTCCTATTTAGTCTGTACTAAGCCTTTGACAGCACCTCACTAGGGGTCACTTTACCTCGAATCTATGACCTACGTCACTTCATGACAAGCTCCAGTTTGTAACCATTGACAAACTTATGGAACATATCTTATACTTTAGAACAGAACATAATGAACTAGGCCTAGTGTTCAAAATTTCATACAATTTCGTTGAAATTCACAGCGCCAGAAAGAAACTTTACGCATAGACACGAAAAAGAAAACTATAGTATTTGAGCCGCTTAACATCCTGCTGAGAACCAAACCGGTTTCTAAAGGGTAATTGGGCGCGAAACCATATAGAAGTCACCATCCCACCACAGACAATCCTTAACCCTAAAATATATTTCATTCTGATTTTATTACTTACAATATAAATTTCAAAACCCCAAGGTCTTCTTCTTCTTCTTCCCCTTAAGAAGTATTAAACTTGATTTAAACATCCAAAGGAGAAGATGAAATGTAAAGAAAAAGAAGGTGAAGGTTAACGTGTCTGCATGCTGCTTTACAAAGGAAACAACATCCTTTTAAAAGCGAAATGAATATAGAAAACCTCGATGAGAATTGCTGCGAGAAACAACAAGACACTCGTTAAAAACGTGGTACATCTTCCGCTGGAAACTATGTTCTAAGTCTCTGATATACAGGAACTGAACCTAACCTAAACTTATCGTTGTTCCGTTGTTATCAACCGTTTGGCAAATGAAATAATTGAATCAAAACTAAAATTAAGCCTATAAAAATGAAAGTTTAGAAAGTTCTACAAGTTTTGAGAGAGAGGTAATATATGGAGAAAAGAATGCACGTTTCATTAAGTTTAAGATGATTAGGAAATTATCTGCTAATTAAAGAGGATTAGGAAATCATCTAATATTTAAAGAGGATGAGGATATCATCTAATATTTAAAGAGGATGAGGAATTTATTTACTTTCATACCAAATGAGTGTTAGTTTGTTTTCTAAATTCTTGCATACGGTGTTTATCAAGTTTCGAAGTATTTCTCAAAGTATATAAAAACAATATAAAAGTATATACCTATATAAGTATTATATCGCGTGAAAAAATATTTGTTTAAAAAGCTTTCTAATTTACAAAGAGAATTTTTTAACCTGAATATCGTTTCGTTAAAGAATTCCTGGAAAGTTTTGCTTGAAATCGATTTTCAATTTGAATAAGTTTTTGAACCCAAAAGTCACGACAAATATCTGTTTTTGACAGCAGATATTTTAGCATCATGGAAATAAAAGAGAAAATAATAAAAATAATAAAAATAATAAAAAAAAACATTGCATATTTTCATTTACAACTAAACCGAGTTTAAATGATACGCAAAATTGCTAATAAAAAGAGTTTAATTTTGACCAGAAAACACGTGTAAAACGTCATAGCGCTCTAGACGTTTCAATTTCAAATGGCGCGAGAATAATCACACGTGCTTTTCATCTTTCATTTTTAAATTAGGCTTAACTCTTGTGACATTTGCGACGCTTCGACTTCGGGTATTAACACGAAGCTCGGAATGTCCAGGGTATCAAGTTTTTCGGTCAATTTTATTAACTTTTCGTCGTCAAACCTTCATAATCTCTCTTTGAAGCCCGATGAAATCGTGACAGGGTGAAACGAATGACTTAGAAAAAAGTATTAATTAAATCTTGTATATTCGACTTTTAATTAAGCTAAATAGCTTAACCCATCCTATTCAGAAGAACCAGCTGTCTCAGCAGCTGACTCTATCAAGCGAAAAGAACATCGCTAGGGCAATAAGCGATTAGAAAACCGTAAACGTGCATGGCCACTTTGTACCGACTAAAGTAGGGTCAGGGTTGCTACCGATTTTCTATATTTCAAATAATTCCCTGACTTTCCACGTTTTTTCTGACCATCTTAAGTCATTTTAATCCCCAGTTAAATTTTATATAAACAAAAAATCAGAATGTTGCCAGTAATTTGTTATTAGAGCATCTCTCGGGTTTGGAACTGAATCGGGCAGAATTACGAGCTAGATAGAGGTTGAATCGCACTCACAAATACCTGGCAACACCTGTCCACACAATCTATACGAAAATTTCCGAAATAATATACAAAATTTTTGGAAATTCCATGACTTTAATGAAAATTTAAAAATTCTCTGCCGTAGGTACACATTTTCAAAATTACCGCGACTTTCCAGTTACTGTAGCAACTCTGACATTTGTAGATGGTCAGAATTAGGTTCTAATATTGAACAATACAAAAAAAAACCAAAGTGTCTATGCACAGCCTGATAACTTCTCGGTTGGCCGAAGTCGGGAGCAACGGGGTGAGTGACCGGTCTATTATCGACACATAACATGTTTATACTGACAAAATGCCACTAGCTATACATGTATATTAATGAACTTTTCACATGAACAAATGTCACTTAAAAGGGAGAGTGAAAAGGAAAATCGATTCTTCTACTAATTATATGACCAATCTGCATAGGGGTCGAAACACACAGGAAATTCATATCTCGAAACTATTTTAAAATTCAAATTAGTTTAATTAGATTTCATAAAGATAATTTAAAATTTACACTTCCGACCAATCGCGTAACGACCTGCCTTCTTGTTAATTAAGAAAATTGGGTAACTGTTTGGTAATTTACAACGGCAAATTACGGCATTGTAAAATTACGGTATATGATATAAACAGGGATAGATTTAATTTTAGAAGTAGGAATGGAGAACAGAGTAATGTGGGCGCGCGTCAAAGTCCCGGACCCGCTTCTACGGGACGGAGGGGGTATGAAAGAAGAGGCGGGGTCATATCGACAGAGGTAAAAAGGAATTACGCAGTATTTTTCGCCGTTCCCGTCAGCAACGTCATCAAAACGTAGTTTAAGTGAGCCAATAAGATAATTTAAACTTTTCGTTACGTGTTGGAGGGAGGGGCTATATACTGGGTGGTCTATGAGTCGGACTGAAGTAAATACTAACCGTTCTCCATTCCTACTTCTAAAATTAAATCTATCCCTGATATAAATCAGTAAGTTATGGCAATATTTTTTTAATTCACCGGCACATCTGTTCCATCGCAATTACTATTGACGTATAGGGAAGGTATGTATAGGTATAGTAAAAGTCGTCAAACATAAATTAATGGTGTATATAAAGTAAATCAATGTGCGTGATTAAGCCAAGGCCGAATTACGGACACACGCTAACAACCAACCACAAAATAATGGTGTGTTAATTAAAAGGCCAAGTACCGAAGTAGGCATACCTTTCGTTTTCCCCGAAATCACTTCCTGGTTTATTTTTTTCTTATACTTCGTTTCTTTCTTTAACCTAATTAAACTAAGATTGATCTTGGTCCTGCGCAGTTATAGCAAATAATGACGTAGGGTTTTCGGGGCGACCCTCAAACACGTGCCAAAAAGATTCAATTTTCATTTTCTTTTTCATTCGAAGATCGTTTCTCTAACTCGAACCACACGGTTTCTAAATACCAACGACGCCAAGTTCGAGTAAAAGTAAAAGGTTGAGCATTTTTAACAACTTAAATTAGATCGTGGAAACTACGGAATGGATCAGTGTATTCGAGAATTGCTTTTTGCTATACACGTACCTGTAAGAAATGCATTATTTAGAATACCTTTCGTGTATTATTATACCGCGCGTAACACTGCGGCGCATTTATACAGGTGTATAGACGCAAGCAAATAAATATTAATATTTTAGTTATGTCTAACCCGTACTATGAAGGGATTTATTTATTTAAGATTATATTTTTCATCGGTTATTCAATTCAAGTTCAAGGACCCTTGTACAAAAATGAGCAGAAAACCCAACCTTCCTAATAACAATACGGTCAAGGGTGAGATTATAAAACTCAATGCTCTATTTAAAAAATGTCAAAATCGGGCCTTCAAGGGTCAACCTTACAAATTTAGCAGGTGAGGGCTTCATGGAAAATAACCCCTTTGACGTGAAGCCCTGCCCCATCCTTTGAAATCAAACTAGTACATCCTTTCCAAAGACGTAGTCCATCCAAGCCCACCGAAAAACCCTTAGCGTCACTGACCGCTATAAAGATCATGCCCTTTGAAAGGGCAGAAAATAACCCGTTAAAAAAGGGGGAAAGAAGGAAAAAGTTCACTACAAGCGGGAGGCTGGGCTAGTCCAGGCTGAGAAGTAAGGAATTTTTTTAAAATGTCCAGTAGAGCCAAGCACTTTTAATTGAAAAACTGGACATTGGTCACTTAAAGTGGTTAACCTTGGATAGCTTTTGATTAATAAAGTGGCCTTGCTAGTCCAGGCAGAGAAGTAAGGTGGACATGTGGCCGGTAGAGCCCCAACACTTTTAATTAAAAAAACTGGACATTGGCTAGTTAAAATGACTAACCATGGATAGTTTTTAATTAATAAAGTGACCAAAGGGCTAGTAGACCACCAAGTAATTAATTAATATTTAAACTGGCCCGGTGGACATATCTCAGCCTGGACGAGTCGACTCGCGGCGCCCTCTAGCGGTACGTCTTGGCGCGAGGAAAATAACCCCCAAAACAAAATAACTAACTGTAAACGAATAGAGTGCTGTCAGAAGCGCCGGTGTGACGTCACCCATGCTGTTCTCCCATAAAGAAAAAACGGTAACTGTCATGGCCGCCCATTGCTAAATGCAGACTCGTGACGTTTAACCTTGGATCTGACGTCACAACTGACAGCACTCTATAGGTAGATTATATTCAGGGGGAACCTTCATCCAGGAAACATTCTAGAATACTATATACATTAGAGATGGGAGAGGAGAATCGTATATACGTTTTACACAAATATTTTACGGAAGGTTTAGTTGCGGAGAGAGATAAAAACCTTTTTCTTAAAATAGATTAGCTTCCCCGAGTCCTCCTGCATGAATAGAGGTATTATCGAGGGTAAATACTATATTTTCTTAAAAAAAAAAAGAAGATAACTTTAAAACTTGTGTAGAGTATGAAAGACACTGCCGGGTCCGCGTTTGGCACCCTTACGACAAGTAACAGAGTGTATATAACACCGTGAAGGAAACTAAACTTTTTAGCAGAAAAATTACGGAAGCCGTCACTCCGCGACAAAATACAAACGGTTCCGTTAATTCTAAAGTAAATAACCCTAAAGTTATCAATTTATTATGATCCTTAACTAATTTAAAGGCCGACTTCCAGCGAAAAGGGTTGGTTCTAGCAAAACTGGAAACCGAGCATCGAGACTAACAATGGAATGGTGCGATTTTCGAATCCCCTCTGGGGTAAACGTTGTAAGGGTTCTACTAAATTCGGGAGGGAAAAAATTTAAAAGGATTTCTATTGTTCATCTTCAGTTCTCAAGAACCATTTTGCATACACTTTTTGCTGGATGTCGGCCTTTAAGTAATGAAATTTGTCTCTTTCTTTGCAAAAATCCCGTTTGATATTTTGTTCACAATTCAAGAGCTAGGAAGGTACAATAGATACTTAAGAACCAACTGGAATTAATGCAATGACAGAGTCTGCCAACGAATTCAGTATCTGACCCTTGACCCAATATAGGTCAAAAATTCATAAGAATATCGCGTTGTTATGCCTAATTTACACGCTGTTTTGTGCTTCATAATATGTTTAAAAAAGCCTACTCTAAAATGTTCTAGTTTATGAACTTAACAAGAGTGTTTTTATCATTTTTAAAAACAGCTCTATAAACTCCAACTTCGCGTTTATCTATTTCTGGTTAAAACCGTGAAAAAAAGTTGAAAAATGTTGCGAGAAACATACTCACTTTAAACACAAAATGTAATAGAGAGACTTCGCAAGTAAAAACGAAAGTTCGAACAGCTTTTCCCCTTTTCTTATGAGAATTAAGGATTTAGCAAAACGGTCTTTAACAACAACAACTCAAGAAAACTTCAATAAATAACCCTTTGAAGAAACAAAACCAAAATAAAAAGGGTTGCGAACTGGCGGAAGCGATTCATATATCCAACACATCACACATTACGTTCCATAGCTGCGCGAGTGTTGTGCAGAAAAACGGCGTTAGGAATGTAACAGTTGTACGAAACTTCGCATGTATACGCGCGAAACACGTATAAAGATTAACAGAGAGAGAAGAGAGAGAGTGTAAAACTCTTGACTCAACAGAACAGACTCTATAGTCGTTTTACCGAGGCGTTTTACTCCGTAGCTGAGATCCAGAAAACAAACCGCCAAAAACTGTTTTTGGCGCTACTTTGCACGTGCGCGCGGGCCGACGATTCCTGAGTCCTGGTGGTGGTGAAGAGCAACGTCATTCTCAGTGGCGCGAATTACATTTGGTTGCTTCTGTTGGTTCGATATTGTACGCGCGGAGAAACCTATATAAGCCAGCCACCAGAGTCCATGCTGCGTTGCCACCAACGTCATGTTTCAAAGACGTCAACCGCGTCACAAGAAGTTTAGGGAACTTTAGGCGCGTTTACGTAAAAAGGGCGGGAAAAGTTATTCCATTTCTTTCTACTGTCTTCGAATCTGTCATTTCCTCCTGAGATGATCTATTCAGACATACTGTCCAATATTTTCGGAGCTAATTCATGGTTTGACAGTGATAATTGCTAGGGTGACGGTGGCTTCAATTTAAGAGTAAATCAAGACAGAATAACGACGCTGGTGGCCCATATTCCTAGCAATTCTCCGCATATTGTTCAAACAACGAAGCCCAAGCAATTTTCCCTGATAACCTATTGCTGTTTGCATGCTAAGTAGTTAAACTTGTGTACCAAACATACTTAGTTTGAATTTAAAAAAGAATTGAGTGAGAATAATTTTTCTTTTATAATTATTTGGTCCACGTACCAAGGACTCAGAGACTGTTTGTGCACGAGACAGGTCTAGGATAAATCATATATGATCGTTATGTTTTTGTATAGCATAACGTGACCTAAGAATGTGGGTCAAACAGAGTTGCGGACCGACTTAGCTTGCTTTAAATAATCCATAAAGTGTTTTAGAGAGGAAATATGCAAATTGTCGGACACTTTCTTAAAAATATCATAAACTTATAATGCCTAAGTATTGGGTTTGCAGTAGGGGCTTCTAGTATATGGTCCATGAGACACCAACGCAAACGCCCCCTATACCGTCATTATAAAATATATGTGCCCATAGCTAATGTCGTTTTCGAACCATGTTTATGAAAATAATACAACTTTTAGGCATTATTTTAAAGATAATTAAACAGACTTAGGCCTATAGCTTTGCCCCTAACGCCGGTGCAAGGCAGAGAAAACAACATTTGCGTGTGCAGACGTTATACTAGGCGAGAATGCTAAAATTGACCTTCAAAAACTGCACATACTCTAATAAAAGTTTTCGCCTTCAAAATTAATTAAACCACCGAAACAAATATGGCTTTTGTTAAGCATAATATCCGCCTTCGGAATCACAAAACAATAAACTTTCGAGTTATTTTTTCATTGTTAACTTAATAATTAAAAAACCCGAAACATTGAGGGCCTCGAAAATTTTTAAATATTTGATTTTAAATATATATATATATATATATATATATATATATATATGTTTATTAAAATTATACTCCTTCAGTGACTTGGACGATACGAGGTGACGAAAACCCCGATCATTACCAAGCTACCAACAATCTCAATAAAATCTTTATTGCTAATGATTATTTTTTTTAATTTAAAATTGCGTATTTTGAAATAGAGCAAGCAAACTCCGCCTGACTATAACCAATAAAAAAAGATAAGCCAATCAAGGGCATTCATTGATGATGACGTCACAACGACCATTACTTTAATGTCAAAAAGGGGGTCTCAAAAAAATAATAAAAAAAACCAGTAGAAGTAGACCAAAAGTAGGTAGATGTACACGATTTGGTATAAGGCATTTTTCTTAACCTATGACCTTTTCATCCCTAAAGTTCAGTAGAAAGATATTCTATCTCGTCATTATCGGAAGAAAGAAGGACGTGGCCTTTAGGAGGGAGCGTCGCTTCCCTGAATCCCTGTCTTTTAAGACTATACGGACACTTCCGCTGGAAATAAAACTTTCTTTGGATGTGTGCCAAAGGCACGGTAACTAGACTTTGAGTCGGTCCCAAATCCATTTGCAAAGCCCACAATACTACGTCTATGGCCTCGAGTTTCTTAAATTTCTAGGCAATATCTATCAAAAACTTAATTGGATTAATGGTAAATTCATGATGAGATAGATGATAAACATATATATTGCTGTAATTTGCCATTTTTTTTTTAAGAAAAAAAATGGCCCATTTTAAAGCGATATAAATTGGTACAGAAATTCCATGAACCTTAATTTGAAGACATTTAGTTTCGAAATAACTCATTAGGTCGTTCAAAACTACGTCATACTATTTCAGGAATCTCAGCTATTACGTCATTCAATTGGTTATATACATGTGTGGTCATTATATCTGGCAACAGACCATTAAAACCTAGAGAATCATCCCCGAAAAAGCAAAACATTCGTTAATAGCACCAGGAATGCATACAGCTACTAGGAATCATTGCGCCCTCATATCTCCTGTTTTAAATTCTATGCGGGCTTTGTGGGTATACCGGGCTTGAGAACTTACTACGCGTCACGTTTCATAGTTCTGACGGCGTCTTCCGAATCCTAACTGTCGTTTCATTGGTTGGGTATAACGCGAATTCCTAGGCGCATGCGTAAGATAGAACGCCCAGTGAGGTAAAATTCGTCATACATAATGATTAGTCTAGCTAGCTCATCCCACAAAATCCGGCATATGATTCCAATTAGCTGTATGCATTCCCGATAGCACCTGCTGCAAAAACGCGTGTATGTGAGAACATACTTCAAGTTTTAGAACGATACTTCGATACGAAAGGAGTGACCAATATTTCAGTAATCCTATATATTTAAAGAAGGTCAATAGGTCACACCTGGTCCCAGGAGTGGTCAAACGTTTTATACTTTTACACCGTATCCGTTCCATTTATACAAACAGACGAACGACCGAAAAATAAAAATCTTTCTAACGTTGGTTTTCTAAGAAACTCTACGTGAGCAACCAACCAACAACATAATGTTTGAATTTTCAGTGATTTCTAGAGCAGGCTATATCGGATTTTCCCCCATTTTTTCGCCGGAAGCGAGGAACGGTAGTTGTACAGGTATAACGGATACCGGCAACGGAAGTTTGCTCTTTTCAACGCTGCAGACTGCAGACTGCAGCCATCATGGGATAAATAGGCATTAAAAGCTTTTGTGTGTGTGTGTCTCTCTCTCTCTACATTCATGCAATATCGCCTATTGGCGTACTCGTTCTTAAGTTGAAGGGCACTGGAGTAAACTGCTTTCTTCCGATATTTCCAACCCCAATAGCAAATCGATTTGAAATACAATACAATACAATAATACCCAAAGGGAGCCGAGACAGTCGCGCAGACTCGAGTCTGTCTCTGTCCCATGAAAAAGAGGACAAAAACTATGTAATAAAAATTCGGGACTTGTTTACCTTACATTTATGCAAGATGTGAACAGTTTTTTTTCTTTCTTCTATATTATCTTTTGGGGTTTTTTTGTTGTGAGTTTGGTACATAACGGGACTGGGACAGGTAATGTCCCTTAACATCGCTTGTATTTACTATACATTTACTTTCTTATTCTTTGGGAAGAAACGTTTTTAAAGAAAATGTGAATGTACGCTTATCATCACGCTTTTTCGGCCACTGTTTTCGAGTTATGATTTGATGAGTGTTTTAGGGATGACCCCTTAATTAAATTAGAAATAATTGTCTAAATCAGTTTCTTAATTAAATTTAAGGGGTCATCCGTAAAATATATTGACCAATCTTAACTCGAAAACATTGTCCCTTGTGTCAAACAAAATGGAGATAGAAGTTTTCTATAAATTTTCGCCTCAAAATCGATTTCCCAAAGAATATCCCCCTTAATTTACTTATCAGACTTTTATTTAGTCAACTTTCATCAAAAATACTTTACTTCAAGTATTTTATTTTTCCATTATAAGTGGTTTTATTTCTCAACATTTTTCAATTGTTTTGAATCAAATCTCTGATCAGATAATCTTATTGCAAATGGATTTGAAAAATATAATTTAAAATAAAAATAATAAAAACAAACTATTTTTATCCCTTAATATAATGGAAATAAAAACAGGCGCTGTCTGCTACCTTTGAAATCTATTACACATAAGTTAGTTACATAAATAAAAACGTTTTGTCCCACGAGAAACCAACTTATGGCCGGCGCTCTGATCTACAACATTTTTTTACCTCTTTTTCAAAGAAACCGAATTATTAAATTATTCAACATTAAATCATCCTCTTTTTATGTACCGCATTCGCGAGCAGATGTTACGAAAATTACAAAAAGGGAGTGAGTAAATCGAGAATTTCGAGACAAATCGACCCCAAAAAGAAAGCCACCAAATTGGAGCATTATATCATCGGACATTATAGGGAATACTTTATAAGCTCGGATCTGAGACAAAACCCAGAATTATTTATTTATTGTTTTAAACTATCGAGTTAAAACTGTAACTTCGCAAAATTGATAATAAAAAAATGTATCATAATAGAAAAAATTTATTTTTGTCCTTGGTAATATCCGGCTTTGTTAACTAAAATTCAAGGATAATTAATACGGAGGTCGCGAGCAATAGTGTCATCAAAGGAAATAATTGGCAGTACTGTCTAGCTTCTGTCAGTTTTTTTTTTTAATTTAAAAATTAAGCTTTGTCTTCCTTTCCATGGCCATTTGGGATACGTGGACAAAGCCCTTAGTTGGACGTACTAATAATTGCTGATATGTCTTACTCTATTGCTCCCTTGTTTCAAGGGCCAATCAATGTTTGGAAACCAATATCACCGCAACTAAACGCTGTATACCTCGTGTTATTTGTCACTAGCTTTCCCAACTTGTTTCATATTAAACCATAAGTTTATAAGATATGTTCCTTCCATAAGTATGACACTTGCTATACTTCATAATGCTACTGAGAGACTTACAGCTCGAGATAACTAGTTCGAGAACGACGGAAGCGAGAATTGAAGTCCCACTCGGTGGTTAATTAATTTTGCAGGACTTCCATCTAGGTCCTATTTAGTCTGCATTACTAAGCCTTTGACAGCGCCTCACCAGGCGTCTTCGCTTTACCCTGAATCTATGACCTAAATAGCTCAATCACTTCATGACAAGCTCCAGTTTGTAACCAGAGATTAACAAACTTATGGAAGGAACAAATCTCACAAACTTATGCTAATAGTTATGAAAGGGTTTTCTGAACTATAATAAATGTATTCTACAATATTTGATGGGTATTGACTAGTAGAAAATCCATTTAGGCCCGATTAGTATACGTGTTTTCGGGCTGCATAAAAGTATATAACGAAATAAATATATCGAAAATCAATTTTGCGTTCGCGATCCATACAGAAAAAGTTTTGTAAAATGTCATTAAGCTATAGGTTCCCTTCTTTGGGAGTTTGGTATTAAAAATAGATTTTCTATTATATACCATACTTGTCTATAATGTATCCATACTTAAAACTTTTTCAAAAAAAACCTATTAAACCCAAACCGTAACCATAACATATTGACATATTCGTTTCAACGACCACTGTTTATGTCATAAAACAATAGTACAAGTGTACACACGATCGGACAAAATGGTCCTTAATATTCCGTAAGCAGCTTGAGATCTTTTTCAAAGTACTTTGGTTGGAGAGGAGTATATCTTTTTACGGATATCCTCGATCGCCATGAGCCCATGATCTCCGAAGTGGGTCACGAAGACCAATAAAAAACCATCAAGTACAGGACGGGGTTTTTCAAATATATAGTATAAAATATACAGCCTTAATAGAAAGAAAGTTTCACGAGTTTCTAGGCTGATATTCTGCGGGAAGTCAGCCTTTATCGACTTAGAATATAAGTCTATCATATTCTCGGTAAGTATGGGCCGAAAGGAAATTTGCTAAGAGCTCGAGTTCTTTATGAAAGTGTAGAGGTGCGTCTCGTAATGGCTGATTTGCAGTTAACAGAAACCATCGCCTACCATTACCTCTATTTTCATCAGAAATCTGACTCGACTAAGGACTAAAATCACTGCAGGCCCCGCCTCTATTCTGAATTTCTGACTAAAAATGGATACATAGTTTACACGCAAGGAGGATTCATACCATTTGCACAAGGAGACTAGGCAACTTAGAGTGTAAAATAGCAGACGATTTTACACTCTAAGTCTTTTGGTCTCCTTGTGTTAAAGGCATGAATCCACCATGCCTGTAAACTATGTATAAGAAACGTTTAAACTCAGATGGCGCTGTAGCATGCGCAAAAAGCTCACACGGGAGGCTCATACTTATGCATTATACAGTTATGATTAGAAGTTGTACACTGTAAAAAAAAATGTGGCGGAAACGCTCCTATAAAGGTATTTTCGACCCCCACCCCAGACGTACCATATAAGGTATGAATTCGCACCCTTCATATAGGGTATTAATGTGAACCCCTAGATAAGGGGCGTTTTTTTATACCATTGGGTAATTTTTCGCTCCTTAATAGGTACATATTAGTAACATAGTATTTGTCTTTGAAGCAACAGAAGGGAATAAATATGTACCCTTCTTGAGTGATTGGGGTATAAATAGACTCCATATATGGTGCTTTTCCGGACAACAACAATTTGAATTAGGGGTGCGAAAAAGCGCCCTTTCTCCATTTACGGGTGCGTTTTCAGACCATTAAAGGTATTTTCTTGGATATCAAAAATTTGGCTCAGGGGTGCGAAAAAGCACCCTTTCTCCATTTAGGGGTGCGTTTTCAGACCATTAAAGGTATTTTCTTGGATATCAAAAATTCGAATTAGGGGTGCAAAAAGCGCCCTTTCTCCATTTATAGGTGCGTTTTCAGACCATTAAAGGTATTTTCCCGTACCTTAAAAATTTGACTCGGGGGTCCGAAAATATTATTTTTCTCCATTTTAAGGTGCATTTTATTACAATTAAAGGGGTTTAAAAGTTTGAGCAAGGAAATGTGATTATTTTCGACGAAATAGTTTTATAGCCATGAGGTATCTATTGTGATAATTCTTTAAAAGAACTTCAGTGTATAGTTAACTTTATCGGGGTCAATTAAGATTCGGACTAAAATGCTTTAACACTTTGATTTATTTTTAAATTATTTATACTTCATTAATAAAAATTAAATTTTTATTGAACAAATAGCTACTTTAAAGCCTATAAATTAATTTCACACTACAATATAATTATTAGAACATTAAGCTTAAACCTGATAATCTAAATATTTAGTACTATGAAAAACTAAACACTTACCAGAAACTATTTCTTAAGAAACCAGATATTAAAAAACTAATGATATCTCACCCCTATATAAAAATTTAATTAATTTATACCATAATTAATCTTCTCTAGTCAAATCAAAAACAAAGATTTTTAACAATATTTTTAGAAAAAAAATATTTGATTAAAGAAAGATGACTTTGTTACATTTGTACTAAAATTTCCACCACAGAAACAGATATTATAAACCGCTTGAATAGTTGGTCGACCTTTTTTGACTTAATAAAGATTATTCAGTCGAAGTCATCACGATTAATATAACCCTGCAATGAAAATATTATAGAACTGATTTAAAATTATCTTAAAATATCAAACCGCCGTTTTTAGACATTTTCAAACTCACATTTAAATTTAATCCTTTCCTGTTACAACACTCTAGAACATTACACAACAAGATTCCATTTTAAAGGCATGATGTTATGACTGCTATTTACTGTATTTTTTGTAAGCATTCCATGAAATTTTACATATCAGGTTCATACAAACCTGGACATGTCAGGGAAATAAATTTTTGACTAAAAACTGAGGGAAATTTTCAGTAAAATTCAAGCAACTTCGTGAGGCTAGAAGATTACTCCACTCTAAAATACATCCTGAAACTATTACTCAAAAAAAAACCTGTGGAGTTATTTGGTGGTGCCAGAGAAATATATGGGGAAAACCTGGATTTGTCAGGGAAAACGGGACTCCAAAAGTCTTATGGATGTACTTACAACTTACCTAAAACTTTATCATTTTTGACCAAATACCACAATTCTTTTCATTGACATCTTACGTGGAAAATACCTAAATTCATACCAACCTGGGTTTCAGCTGTTTCAAAATTTCACATCACTTAAGTTGTGATTCATGAACTAATCCATCAGTAATGATTTTTTGTAATGCTAAGTGTAAACGGAAAAGTTGCCTTCTGATGGCTGAAAATATAGAATAAATTAAAATTAACTGGCCAAAGGCTTGCCTTACTTTAAAGGATGAGATCCGTTAGTCAGAACTTTAGTTTTTATGGCTCCTGATTCAAACAAGTCTGAAATTGGAAACATTTTTAAAATTCACACAGTTTATATTAATGTATTACACATAATTATTACCTTGGTTGGACTTGTGAGCGTAACTAATTTTCAAATGGACGTAGTCGCTTAAATGAGTGTCGCTAAGCCTAGTTTGAAATTTTTAGGGTTAAAAAAATATGGCACGCGACGCGCGCGAATTTATTTCACGATGGCGCGTGCGCACGTGACTTTCAAGTAAAAAATTCCTTTTGAGGTATAAATAAACACCCTCCACAACATAAAATATTTACAAATGGTACAAAAACACACCAACAGAGAACCCTGAGGCTTGTTTTGACACCCTATAGGGTTAGAATAAACACCTTAAGGTGTTTTTTTAAGAAAATACCTTTAAGGGTACAAATACACCACATCAAAATCCAATTTTTTTTTACAGTGTAATAAGATTAAACAACGTTTAAATAATAATAAAGTTTGGGTAAAACAAAATATTGAAGCAATGATCGATCTGCATAGGCATTTCGAATAACTTTTGGGTTATTAAAAGGAATGTGAAACGCCGCAATAATCGGTTTCTGAAAGTTTGGTCATAAATTAAGCAGAGCTGTGCTAATTAGCTGACAACTAATTGAATTAGAATTAGCAATTAGGGAAATATTTATGAACTAATTAATTAGTAAATTAGCAATTAGAGAAATATTTATGAACTAATTAATTAGCAAATTAGCAATTAGACATAGAAACTAATTCAATTCAATTAGAAATTAGACATTTATTTATCAAACTAATTAATTAGAATTACTATTTTCTAATTAAGGTAAAAAAGAAACCATAAGTAAACATAAAAGTTTAGAAGTGCTCATGGGTTTAGTACTTTGGTGATGTTTTAATGCCATTGAAAAACGGGTACGGAAGCCATGAATTATTCTCGAAAAATGAGACAAGCCTCAAGCCTTCCGTCATTTTAAAATTTTTCTCATTTCTTCATTTTCTTGCCACAGTACCTATAATGGACTCCTGAGTAGTAAATACATGCGCACTGCTATAAATTCGAGTAGGTAAAACAGTCGAAATTTTGAAATGGGGCAGTTGCGAACTACGAAATTTTCTACTAGTACTAGTATTCTCTCATATTTGAGGAGCTGAAAAATTTAGAGTAGCACTAAGGTTTTCTCATCGATATAATAAGGCTTTTTCATATTCAAATAGATGAATCAAGAGTTAATTCCTCGATTTTTTACAACAAATTGGCGTAAAAGATTAATTGAAAATCCAATTGGCTAATTAGTTAATCCTAAATCTAATTAAATTTTAATTAGATAATTACCTTTCCGATTCATACTAATTAATTAGAATTACTTCTCAATTAGCACAAGGTAATTAAAATTCAATTACCATTTTCAATTAGTAAATGTTGCTAATTAATTAGAAATTCAATTAGCTAACTAATTAATTAGCACAGCTCTGAAATTAAGATAGGGTGGGTGTTCTTTGGACGATTTTGAGTCAAAAATGTAACTTTTATCTCCATTTTGCCGGACGGGTCAACGTTTTCAAATTATGATTGGAGTGTTTTACGGATGACCCCTTAATTAAATTAAAAATCATTGCTTTTCAGTGTCTTAATTAAATTTAAGGGTTCGTCCATAAAATACTCCAATCATAACTTTGAGCAAAAGGCCATAGAAAATTTTCGACTCAAAATCGTCCAAAAAAATCTTGCTCTGCATGGCCAAGATTGGATACGTTTCACATTTTCGCATTTCATTGGTCAAATCAAGCCGCTCAAGGACTATAGTAATATTAACGTGCCATTAACAGGTACATGCATTAACCTTAAACCAAGAGCTATAGCAAAGATTGTGCAAAACAAGACAATAATCTTATAACCAAAATATAAAGATTAAGTTATAAAAGTTCTTTCACGTTTAAGGCTAACAAGAATTGACATCATCCGGTTTAGAATTTCGCGCTGTGGAAGGCAAGATTAATAGGATTAATAGCTTTTAAGAAGTTTGGGAAGAGAAAGGCAAGAAGAAAAAGAAAAGAAAATTAGTACAATTGAAAAATGGATAGAGATGGGAAAAGATTCGAGAGAAGCGTGCTCATTTCAAAACCCAGCTTGAAATGACACCAAGTACAAAGCTACGTTTCGTATTATTTCTATCTACGTGTAAGAAGGAAGACCATAGCCTCTACAATCGCTGCTATTTCAAATTTATATTAGGAAAGTGAAGGGTAAAATACAGGAAACTATTTCGGCACTCACTCTTGAGTACTCTTTATTAAATTTTAACCCTCTCTCTATTGGGGTAGACTCTTTTCCGCGCCAAAACGTGGCCGCAACCATTGGGCAATAAAAGGCACCACGCCGCACCCCTCACCCAAAATCGCGCAGTCTAATAAACGAACGCCATCTATTGAAGTTTAGTTAAAACTATCTAATAACCCATTTATATCGTGTTATTTATAAAAGTGAAATGTTTCTCTATTTCTAGCATTTTTCTTGACGTATTTGTTAAAATTAATTAAAGAAGTGAGATCGAGTAATAATTATTTATATTTTGTCTAAAGATGGCACTGTAATAGTATAGGTGAAGACTTCATAATTTAACCAAGGAGGATTAACGAAGTTGTAGAGGAACCATGATAAATAAATATTAGGATAATGTTAATAAAATATATTAAAATTACTTTAGAATGCGCTAGAAATAAATATGCCAAATATTTTAATAAAAATCCACCCTTTGTATAATTTGTTAAAACACCACAAATCAAAGTACAAATATTAAAATTTTCTGTGTACATTGTTTTCAAACTAGGAGGATTGAAATCTTTTAAACCAGGAGGCCAGGCTTCTTGGTGGAGAAATGCAGTTACAAGAAGCCTTACCTCCTGGTGTAAATGGTATCAATCCTCCTAGTCTTCAAACTATGTATTTGATTAAAAATTGCTGGACATATATACTCAATGATGTGAAAAATGAAAGAGGAGACAAAATGTAATTTGAAATGAAAGGCAGTAAAGCCGTTATGGAATCTCAATATGCTATTTACCAGTGTCATAAGTTTATAAGATATGTTCCTTCCATAAGTATGACATTTCCTATACTTCGTAATGCTAGATACAGTTCGAGCTAGTTTGAGAACGACGGAAGCGAGAATTGAAGTCCTACACTCGGTGTTTAATTTTGCAGGACTTCCATCTACCTATTTAGTCTGCATTACTAATCCTTTGACAGTGCCTCACCAGAATCTATGACCTACTTCAATCACTTCATGACAAGCTCCAGTTCGTAACCAGTGACAAACTTATGGAAGAAACACATCTTATAAACTTATGCAGCGGTATTTGTATGTGGCTTTAATAAAAACCACATGTTATAAATAAGTAGGGCATTTCGTCTGAATTAAAAACAATGAAGAACAATACCTTAATTTATTTACTAACGTCCTTTGCAAGCAAGGAGGGGCAATGAGCTAAAATAATTCAATGACGAAAACAGAAAGACTAAAAAAATTCATAAGATTTCATTTACATTTGACCCTCTCTTTAATAACGCTAAGTGCAACCGAACGAGGATATTACCCTAACGTACCACCCTATCTCTACCGTTCATCGCGTATCGCGATTGACATTTTGTCTATCAGAGGCATCCCTGATAGTTTTGGATTCGGATGACGACCTCTGATCAACCTCCAGAGACAACAACTGCGTGAAAACCCCTCGGAGAGTGAGAACCCATTAATTTAATAACTCATTTTGCAAAAACCAATGCGAATCCGCGTGGTGTCCCCCCCCAAACATCCCTCAAGATTACGCGCTTAGCTAAAAATACAGAAGAGTATTTTTATACAGGGTGTTTCTGAAATTAAGGGGGATGTTCTTTGGAAAATCAATTTTGAGTCGAAAATATAATTTCTATCTCCATTTTGATACAAGGGACACTGTTTTCGAGTTAAGATTTTATTTAAGTGTTTTAGGGATGACCCTTTAATTAAATTAAATTAGAAATCATTGTCTAAATCAGTTTCTTAATTAAATTTAAGGGGGTCATCCGTAAAATACCTTGACCAATCTTAACTCGATTTGAAACAGTGTCCCTTGTGGAAAACAAAATAGAGATAGATAGAAGTTACATTTTCGACTCAAAATCCACTTCCCAAAGAACATCCTTCTTAATTTATTTCAGACTTATCAGAAACACCCTGTATAAAATAAGACCTCGCTCTTAAAACCCCAAAATATTTTTCACAACTGAATAATCATTGTTAAAAGCAGCGGAGAGAAGAGAGAAAAAAATAAAAATAGTAAGAAATCTAGGGATGCAGAGAATAATATTTGGTTCAAGTCTCCTAACAAGCTTTTTTCTGTAAGACTTCCAATAATTTCTCCCCTTAAAACACAATTTTTTACGCAACCACTACTGTTGAGTCTGTGACAAGGATGAACAGTACTGTTAACAAGAATTTATTTAATTATTTGTAAAATATTTAACTGTAACTTATAATTATATGTTTTTATAATTAAAAATCTTATTATTAAACAGGGGCGTTTCTGATAAGTCTGGATGGCATAAATTAAGAAGGGGATGTTCTTTGGGAAATCGATTTTGAGTCGAAAATGTAATAACTTCTATCTATCTCCATTTTGTTGGCCACTAGGGTCACTGTTTTTCGAGTTATGATTTGATTTAGGTGTTTTAGGGATGACCCCTTAAATAAATTAGAAATCATTGTCTTGAATCAGTTTCTTAATTAAATCTAAGGGGTCATCGGTAAAATACTTTGACCAATCTTAACTCGAAAACAGTGTCCCTTGTGGAAAACAAAATGGAGATAGATAGAAGTTACATTTTCTATAGTTAAAAATTGATTTCCCAAAGAACACCCCCTTCTTAATTTATGGTATCCACACTTATCAGAAACACCCTGTATAAATAAGATTAGAAGAGCTTGGACTGGGAATCAATTAAGATAAATAACACCCAAGTTATTGGAGCATCATTTGTTCTAATCTTAAACAGCTCTTTATTATATAACCCCCTTACCCCCTTCAAAATATCTTTGCCACTAAAAGACGCATACTTATGTTTGTCAATGACAGACAAGATAGCGGATCAGGAAAATCCCTAATTTTTATCTGCTATACCGATTATACAGTATCTAAATCAGTTATAACTTTTCGACAAATTCTTTTGGATTATCAGAACATAATGACGTATAAAAAAACCCCATCTTTCATTCTTCCACAGAAGAGCTAGTCGCGCATCCCACATCCTCTGCGTGTTGTTTCACACTATGCACCTTTAACATTCGCCGGGAAAACTGAGGTAATTCATCTTATTCACGCAACGATCGGTACTACATTTTCTATCAGAATTAGATGCAACAAACAGCCTAGCGCAAAAGCGCTGCTGTCATATAACCCGATAGAGTTTGTGACTTTGGAAAAATACGCGCACGGTTTTGATAAAATATCATCGCATATTTCACGTACCTTGGCCTATATTTACAGGTAAATAAAACTAAATGAGCCTGTGAATTTAGGAGGAAAAATAATATTGAATATCGCGTCGTTTTAATATGGATAGGGTTAAGTTATTATTCGCGTTAAGTCTATTATTGTGTGTAACTAATCGCGTTACGCGTGGCTTCGAATTGACATTACTGCACACAAATGATGTGCACGCGCATTATGAACAGATGAACCAATACGGGGGGAGATGTCCCCAAAGTGAAGCAGATAAAGGGGGATGTACAGGAGGAACCGCTCGATTGGCTACAAAGGTAAATTTGACCTATGAAATTTAAAATAAAGAAGAAACAGCTACGCGTTTTTTCTCTCTGGCCTTATATTGTTTAAGGGGAAAAATAATTTTATTTAAATGTTTCCTTATCGGCAATTATTATGGGGTAAAATATGTAGAAGTTTATCTATTCAATGTGTGTTGCAAAAGAAAAGTTTTTAAAGTATTATATTTTAAAGGGAATATTTATTTGTTGCTATTATGTATGCTGATGTTAAAAATTCTAGCTACCTTTTAAAGTGATTGCTTATAATATAAAAGGAATATAAAAGTATTTGTTGCTATTATTTATGCTGATGTTAAAAATTCTAGCTACTTTTTAAAGTGATTGCTTATAAATTGCGTTTCAAGAAAATTGGAAAAAAATTAAGGAAAAAAGAGCTTAAGCCACTACCTCTGCTACTACATGCTATGACACAAACTAGAGCGTGTGTTTGCATTTCAAATATCAAAATAAACTCAACTGCAATATGTTTTATAAAGTGGGAGGAGAGAACTGTATAGGGAGCTAACAGTTCTGACCCTGAAACGTCACACCCTTCTATCTCTTACTGAAGTTTCATCCCCCCTAACGGTTGGAAACGGTATTCTACGCGCAAAAATGCCAACCAGAGAGGGGCTGAGTGACGTCAGACTATCTCTTCCCCCTAGCCAGTTGTTACCTCCCTATTAATAAATAATAGAGTATGACGTTTCAACTTTACTATATAATTGACCTATGACCTTGATTTGCTAATTTAATAATTACTTAATGGCATGTAGTTTAATTACGCTTAAAACACGCAATTAATTAATTAAAAATTTTGTTTATAATTTAGGTGAATGAAATTCGGGCCAATAAGAGTGAGAAAAATGTGCTATTTCTCAACGCGGGCGACTATTTTCAAGGAACATCTTACTATACTATTTTCAAGTCGAATATTACTTCCGTTTTTGTTAACTACTTGGGTTACCAAGCTATGGTAAGCGTATGATAAGCACAAACTGAATAGGGAAGATAGCGTACTATCATCATTCTGAGCCACTTAAGTTATCATATCACGGACATTAAGATAACCTCTTTCATACCAACTTAATTCAATATATTAAGTAAGATCAAAAGGAAAGTGACACAATTTTAAACTAAATTATCGTTTTCTTATCACTAATTTATCTTAAAACATATACTGAAATTCAAAACCAACCTTTTAAAGCCCATTAAAATTGTTAAGCCTTGGCTGTAATAAAAAATATTCACTTTACCTAATAAAAATCCATCGCCGTTTTTTCCTAGAAGTATTCCACAAATAATATACAGTCTTGGGCATATTTTGATCACAAATTCAGTATATTTTTGGTCATAAAACGCGATTATTCATGCACTTTCAAACGATACTTCAACAGAAATTCGCGAACTCTTTTCAAAAACTCTCAACAACATCCGGTTTCTGATTTCCGATTTCTCATTTCTCTCTCTTTCGTCGCGCATGCGTAACGCACGTGATCGTTTTGAATTTTTGGCGCGGGCGTGATAGTGAATTTTTGAAGGCTTATTTTAGGAGTTCTACTAAAAATCAAAAAATTAATATTTTCTAACCATTTCAAGATAATATTTTTAGGTAAACTATTCCAATTAAATAAATTTTGATTCACTCAGTGTTTGGGAAATCACGAATTTGACGATGGCGTCGAAGGACTTGTCCCATTCTTGGATGAAGTTAGTCTTCCCGTTTTGGCTTGCAACATTGACGTCACCAATGAACCCAGATTACAAGGGAAAATTGGTTGCTCTACCACGTTCAATTATACCGAAAACGGCAAGACTGAATATATTGGGGTAGTCGGTTACCTTACACCTGAAACCAGTTTCCTCGCTACTCCTGGTAACTCAACCTACCTCAACACCAAAGACTTAAATTAAAATACTTAAAGACCTGAATTTAAATTACAAGGTTCTACGGTTAAATTTGTGGACGAAGTAGAGGCTCTAACCCCAATTGTCCAAAAATTAAAAGATTCTGGAATAAACAAGATAATTGCGCTGGGACATTCTGGTGTTACGAGGGACCAGGAAATAGCCCAAAAAGTTCCTGGAATTGACATCGTAGTTGGAGGACACTCGCATACATTCCTATATACTGGTAAATGTACTTATGAAGATAATAATAATTGTAATTAAATTTAAACGCAATTAAGGTCCCCCTCCATCATCTGAAAAGCCACAAGGACTTTATCCAATTGAGATTACACGAGGGGATGGGTCCAAGGCACTTGTCTTACAGGGTTATTGTTTCGGCAAGTACTTGGGATACCTAAAAGTCAATTTCAAGGATAATGGAGACGTAGACAGTTGGTCCGGTGATCCGATACTCTTGGATAACAGTATTGCTGAAGGTATAATTTCCAACAACCAGTTCTGAAACACTAGAACTGCAATAATTGCGCAATTACTTGCAGATCAAAAATCCTTGGAAATTCTGGCTCCGTACAAGGCCGTTGTAGACGCGCAAGCAAAAAAGGTGGTTGGACGCACGGGAGTGTTACTACGAGGGGAAAGAACGATCTGTAGGATGCAAGAATGCAACATGGGTAATTTCTTAACAGACGCTGTCGTGTCTCATTTCCGGTTGAAGAATTTCGACACCACCGGGAAGAGTGCAATCAGTATCAGCATATGGAACTCCGGTGGAATTCGAGCTTCCATTGACGAGATTATAAACAAGGGTAAACTGTTCCCTTCCTCATACTTAAATTGCGGTAAACATAAGCCTAATTTCATCTAGGCAATATCACCATGGAGGATGTGACAACCGTGGCGCCATTTGGCAACACCATCGACTTGGTCGTACTACCCGGCAAAGGTGTTCGTGAAATAATGGAACATTCCGTGGCAAACTACGACCCAACTGGGATGAACCCTCCAGGAGGATTCCTACAAGTCTCAGGTAGGTTGAAACCAAGGTCAAAAGTTCACCGCCATTCCCTAAGACGTCCTTTTTGTTTTCAAAGGGATCCAAGTCCAATACGACTTAAGTCAACCTCCCAATCAAAGAGTGGTTAGTTTGAAACTTCTATGCAATGAATGTAGGGTTCCTAAATACTTCGATGTACAAGATGAGGCCAATTACACCGTGGCTATACCAACTTACACGGTTCAAGGTGGGGACGGATACACCAGTATCCAAAAGTACGCCCTAGATATACTACTATCAGGTATTATGTAAAGTTAACCAAGGCTTAGCGTAACTTTTCTTAAACGGGACTCTTGGTTGGGTTAAATATTTAGGGGACTTGGACACGGACATCATTGTGGAGTATCTTCAAAGATACAGCCCGGTCTTCACGCCTGTTGAGGGTAGAATACTTTTCGTCAATTCAACAAACTGCCCTAATTCGGGGTCAAAGGTAATAACTGACAAGTTTTTGGCGACGATTTTCGTCGCGATATTTTTGTTTCAAAGCAAATTTGTAAAACACATATTTTAACTAATTATACATATTTTTTTTTAATTAAAGCATGTATAAAATCAACTGTATTAAAATATACATAATTATCGTTTTATGTATATAACACGATATAATTCAGAAAAAAATAAAAAGTACTTTTTCTGAAATAGATCAATCGGAAGTTATTTGAGCAATTTTTACTTCCTCTAAAAGTCCGCCTGGAAAAAAGTTAAATTTAAATTTATTTTTTTAAGTGTATTGCACCCGGCAACGTCTTATTTTTGTCGCGATAATTTTAATTAATTTCGAGACTAAACCGAATTTAACGAAAAACATAATGACTATTAAAATACTAATTATTGAGAGAGTGGCGTGACTAGCCTCCCAAGGTCGAGGAACTTTCATCAAAATAGTTCGATATAATTCATGAACTTCTACCGACGTTTCAATAGGCGTAACTTCGAACTCGCCGCAATATCCATTCAGTATAGGTTTAGTTTCAATACCTCTTCTATACGAAATTCAAATGAAAAATAGACAAAATCAGAAGGGGGTAATAGAAGAAGCGTCACACTCTGTATCCTCTTAATATTCTTTAGTTATGTGACATGATTCTTCCCATATGAGGGATCTCTTTTTGTTTGCTCTCCCGCTCATCTAACTTCAGATGGGAAACTATCGCACCGAGGGGTGAATTCTACAACTGTTAGGTACTAATTAAATCCCCACCAATCAACCCACAAAGCTTGATTGTCTTGACGTGGGACAAAAACGCACAAGCGCATGCATGCGCCTTGGCAAATAGTTAAGCGCTAATAGAGAAATGATGAGGGGAACTATTTATCGCGTATGTGATTAGGTTTAGTAACATTGCTATAATAAATGTTTAAATGATGTTTGGGAGAATCATGTTACAATTACCCAGCTTGGTGGTACACTTTTTTCGAAGAGAAGTATTATATACTTCTGACAGAATGTACTTCCGCAAATAATTATATTCTGCATAAAATGAATTCTTTTTTACCTGAGCATTCTACATCTGTGTCGATCTAGCCTGTTTATGGCATCAGCAGCGGTTGTTTTCGTTGCGTTGTACCATAAACGTTCAGCTACGGCGGAAGCCCTGGGCCTAAATTTACGAACAAATTAATCTGTGCGTTAATTATGCCATTTATATCTTATTTAAACATACCATAATGTCTCCAATAAGTTGTTATTATCAATATATTCAGCCCATAAACAAGCTTCTCCACCAAGTACTTGGTTACGGTATTTCATATCTGTAGAATAGGTCAAAGGTTAGGTTATAAATATATTACATCTCGAGACCCTCCTTATAAACGATAAATCACAAACAATAGACCCTTTCAAACACCACAAAGATGGCAACTAGATCCTAAGTAATAAAATAGATGAAATAACTTCAATTTAAACAAATTCACCATCAAGAAAATCAGCTGGGTCGCATTTATAGTATTGGATCCAATCAGGTCCGTAGGAGATTAAATTCAGATACCAACATGCCGATATAATGACGTTGTAGCCCCTTTGTACAATAGAATTGGCTCGAAACGCGTGAGCCGGCTTCCATACTTCAATTATAGCGTCCTTACTAACCTGAAACAGCCAATGAGTTCGAACTCAAAGATATGCATGTTATATTTGTAAAGTGAAATAAACTTACATTCACACCACCTTCTAAAGGATCTTCCCAGATGACGTATTTATATCCCAAATCATTGGCTATTTTCAAAACTCTTTCGGAATAATACTCGTGTAAATCCATAACGGATTTCATACCTTTAGCCTGAATGAACTTATTGATATCTGGATTTGATGCCCTGTTATTGATATTAATTGTAATTTGGGCATAGGTTCAATTTCTATGACCAAATTTGAATCGATATACCATTTCCAAGGAGCAGTATTTATTGAACTTTCCCTCTCACTCTTACCATAAGTTTATTTTAAGATATGTTCCATAAGTATGACACTACTTATACTTCGTAATGCTAGTGTTAGACTTGCAACTCGAGCTAGTTGGAGAACGACTGAAGCGAGAATTGAAGTCCTACATTCGGTGGTTAATATTGCATGCAGGACTTCCATCTAGGTCCTATTTAGCCTGCATTACTAAGCCTTTGACAGCGCCAAAACCAGGCCTCCCTTGCTTTACCTCGAATCTATGACCTACTTCAATCACTTCATGCGCCAAGCTCCAGTTTCTAAGATACCAGTGACAAACTTATGGATGGAACATCTCATAAACTTATGCTCTCACTCCATGGAAAATGGTTATGGAAAACTAGATGAAACTTGCCAACAGTTAAGGTTAGTTTCGTCCATCCCCAAATGAACGAAATTGTCTTTGAACAAACCGCGGAATTCTTTTAGGATCGTCTTGACGAAATCGTACGTTTCTTCCAAAATGGGGTTCAAAACTTCGTCTTCGGAATATTCGTCTCCGTTTGCAACGTGAGCTTTGCCATCGACGTAACATGGTGTGATTAAGTCTAAAATTTAAATAAAAATAAAATTTCAAATCTAAATAAGTCATTTACTCTGACTGCGCTATTAGGTTTAATATAGTTTTAAAAATTCCCTATGGGTAGAGAGAAAATGTAACGTAATATTCAAGTAGAACGCTGATTGATAGACCAAAGAACAGTCGTAAAATTTATCATACAGAGAATGTTGCCATAGCCACACTTTCTGTTAGGTTTGCCTTTGCTAATATTAACTGGTACTATACCATTAAAAATTTACCATGATAAAAATCACGGTAATTTTGATACTTTACAATAATATTTTAGGTAGTGTACAAAAATATATTCATGGATTCTACTTCGTTGATTGTTTTTCGATTCAAAAACGTGCGTTCCAGTTTTATTATTTACATATACTTCATTGGCGGAAGCGCTAATATACGAAATGTCATAACTTTGATATGAAAGTTCATTAAGTGAAGTAAAACATTTCTTCAATGGTAAAGGTACGGTACAAATGTGGCCTACATTTATAAATTGGGATATTTGTACAAAGTGACAACTGATGTATAGATGCGTAAAGAACCATGATAACCTGTTTAATTCTTTCTTCTTCTACCCAAGTCATTTTAATAATTTAATAAATTAAAAAAAGGCATAATTACTAGGAAATGCGTTTCCAATACTATGGGTGTGACTGGGACTGTCAAATTCAGGAATGACTCTTATTCCTACGAATTACAACGTAACAATAAAATTAAAATCACTAAACGTTTCTAATCAATAATATCTTTGATTAATTACCTCTCAATCTGGCGTAATTTATTATTCCCTTCACGTCATCATGCGTATATATATGTTTTTGAGTATAAGCGCCCTGAAGGTAGAAAAATATATATTTATATATATCTTAGAGGAAGGAGGTGAGATGGAGTGTTAAGTTTTGGAGCGTTGCAAGTATAAATAAACTGTTATTCATCCCTGCTTCTTTTAAATATATTAATTCCTGATTTCACTTACGAGTAGACTCAAATTCGGGTAAATTTGACTTTGAAACGGGAAAGATTGATCGTCCACAATATGCCAATGGAAAACATTGAATTTATTGTACGCCATAGCATCCTTGGATTGACAATGAAATTCCGGCATCAAATTTATTATACTTTATTGGTTAACAATAGACAATACGGTCATAAAACTTACCAAATTGCTTTTTAGTACATCTACGGATATATAATGCCGGCTCGTATCCAACATAATTCCACGATGAGAAAAAGCTGGCCTGTCAGTAATGGTGGTTTCATTCACAATGAGCTAATAAATATTCAATGTTAATTTACATAAAATTAAGAGAAAATAACTCAGTAAATACTAACTAGTTTCAAAGTTTCGTTATAGTAAATCAATTGGGAAAATGTTTCCAGACCTATAAGTGAGAATTAAAGTGTTTCTAAATATATATATTTACGAATTAAAAATAGTTAATTAAGATTAAATATCATGATTAAATTTATACCTCTTAATGCTCCCCATACGGTTTCGGATGTTATTTCGGCATACGGATTGAGTGGGAAAATTTTCACAGAATCTAGAAAATTAAGTCAGTTCTTGAAACCCATATCCTGCATAAATTAAGGGGATGTTCTTTGGGAAATCAATTTTTTATGTTACATAATGGTCTTCTGATAATTTTGTAAGAAAAGATGGTTATCTCAAAGTTACCAAAACCAGGGATAGATTTAATTTTAGAAGTAGGAATGAAGAACAGAGCAATGTGGGCGCGCGTCAAAGTCCCGGGCCCCCTTGTCCGGGACGGAGGAGTATGAAAGAAGAAGCGGGTCATAGCGACAGAGGTAAAAAGGAATTACGTATTTTTCGCCGTCCCCGTGAGCAACGTCACCAAAACGTAGTTTAAGTGAGTCAATAAGATAATTTAAACTTTTCGTTACGTGTAGGAGGGAGGGGCTCTTCACTGGGCTATGATTCGGACTGAAGTAAATACTAACCGTTCTCCATTCCTACTTCAAAAATTAAATCTATCCCTGCCAAAACTTATTCCTATCCCTATCTAATTCATTTCCCTTTTATTAAAACTTACAACTTTCATCATCATTCATCTGTGGATATCCGCAGTGTCCTAGCTTTGGGTCGTAATTGTTGACAATGACCTTTAGCCCCTGCAATCTTTCAAATTGTTGCTCCCCCTCTTGAAGCTTCGACCATTGAGTAGGTCCATCTAAGAACAATAGTTCCTTGTAGCGTTTCAAGGCTTCCGATATGATATCGCAATCGATCGCCTCGCTTATCAATCGGAAGTTAGCTGGGTTTAAGTACTTCCGACTCCAAAATAGAATTTCTTTGTTAGCGAGAGGCCATAATGAGCCCGGATAATCTGGTCGAGGTACCCCGAAATCGAATTCTCCGTTCTGAGAAATAGTGATGAAGTAAAAGTGTTTAAATTTGGTTTACAGTGCGGAGGTAAAATTCGCTGCCATCCTTTGTATATAAAACCAAGAAGTGATATCTAGTTTATCAGGGAGCAGGTATATATTCGCCGCATTTCCAGCTTTTTCTCCAGTCCAAACGTAGGTCCGGAGTTAGTCCTCGCCTCTAAATTACAACCAGCATCTCATTGGTTCTTAAAAACCCACGTCAGCGCGACGAGAATGACGAAAATTACAATCATATTTTCCGACTGAGGAGAGGCGAAATAGCCCGGTCTCCTACTTTTACGTCCCCCTTGTATTTTGAAAGGGGGACTGGGACTATGACCTGCGAATACTTAGGCATCTTACACCTTCTCCCTAATAAACTAGATATCACTTCTTGATAAAACCCTGTGATGATAACCCTCCTTACAAAGACGGAAGAGTGTTAATATATACCTCTATACTCTACCGCACCATGTCATAGTTTTATGTTATTACTCCTCGCTTTTTAGCTTAGTGTTATTTTGATTCCTCTGTGTAATTTTATAACACCTGTATAACCTAGCAGGTGAACTGTACAGTATGTTGTTCGATACGGTTTATGAAAAGCTTTAATTTCAATTAATTTAATTGAGATTTCCGTTGCCTACCAACTCTCAATCAGTTTGTTTGGCTAGGGATATGTTAGGGTTTGTTTGGGTATAGAATTAGTGGTTGGTAACTGGTTAGGTTAGGTTAAGTTAATTTAGTGTAGTTTAGATTAGATTAGATTATGTTCAAATGGGAGGGGTTAGGTTGACATCTTCTGCTCTTAGTATTTTTTGACAGTTTCTATTTATTTTAGTTTTCCGTCATCATAAACGCGATAACAAAGTTCTCTTAATCGCGTAGGCTGAAATTCAACAACGTTTATCTGTAAGTGTAAAGGTACTGCATCGTTCTAGAGTACTTAGTATGCCAAAACTTCAAACGAAAATAAATAAATTATAAAAAAATATTACAACAAAATTTAAAATATACATTTTTTTCTGGATATCTTGCGAAAACCCAAGAAGAACTTTGCAAAAACTAAAGATAGTGGTGTCTGATGACACATTCAAAAATAAACTCGACTTTGGTGCAGCGTACGATTGGACCAGCCGGTTTATAGTTATTTAAAATAAAGAAAAACATAAAACAATGAATCTTACCAATAAGGAATGTCTTGGTTCTATAGGATACAATCTCCCAAGGACGATTTTACAGTTGTAGAACAGAAAGACGATTAAAAAGACACGGATATAAAACATGATAATAACGATATACGGGATTGAACCGGCCTGGTTTGTCACTGGAGTAACGCGATATGCCGTCGCGTTTTACCAATATATTTTAACTCGTAGATTTCCAGCGTTTCCCGCGTGCTTTATACCAGTTATTCAGTTTTATATTCAAAATCCCAAAACGCGCGTTACGTGTTTACGGGGTAGAGGCTTCAATCGGTTTTCCTCCACAAACACGCGGCGTCTACAGTACAAATGAATTCAACAAAACAACTGCGCAAAATCGATGTAATGTTGTGACAACGATCATGGTTTTTACTTGACAAACAGAGTTTCGTGTCTCCTAATGGAAAATTATGAACTTTATCAAGTCATGGTAATTTTTAATTATATTTTATCATTAATTACATACCACATGATTTGAATTTTCCGGAGACTATTTGTTGCGACTACAGAGAGGGTGAAAGAGAGAGAAAATTTTATCTGAAAATTCACAAACGTTTTTAGAGAGGAAATAAAATGAATGTTAAATAAAAAATATCTACTCTATCAATGAAACGTGCCTTCCTTTTTTATCAAGGTATTGTTACAACTATTAGCGGAAGTTTGTAAAGTAAAGTAAAAGTGTACAGTCTTCATTTTGAACCGTTGTAAATTTTATGGCGCGGTTTTCAGGAAGTTATTTAGAGTTGGAACAGAACAGAAGGGGAAGTTTAACCGTGAAATGGTAAGTAAGTAATGGAGGTTTCAGTTTCTACTTCCGTTTTATTAGATATTGCTTTTTTTAAGTTCCGGTTTACTATAACACCATAAGTTTATAAGATATGTTCCTTCCATAAGTTTGTCACTGGTTACAAACTGGAGCTTGTTATGAAGTGAGGGAGGTAAATTATAGATTCGAGGTAAAGCGACGCCTGGTGAGGCACAGTCAAAAGCTTAGTAATGCAGACTAAATAGGAACTAGAT
This sequence comes from Phalangium opilio, assembly GCF_054372755.1. Classification (NCBI taxonomy): domain Eukaryota; kingdom Metazoa; phylum Arthropoda; class Arachnida; order Opiliones; family Phalangiidae; genus Phalangium; species Phalangium opilio. Next base: position 4,839,308 of record NW_028324151.1, read on the forward strand.
GGAAGTCCTGCAAAATTAACCACCGTGTGTAGGACTTCAATTCTCGCTTGTCGTTCTCGAACTAGTTCCCTGTAAATCTCTAGCTAGCATTACGAAGTATAGCTAGTGTAATACTTATGGAACATATCTTATAAACTTATGATAACACGCATTAACTTAATACTAACGGAAGACCCTATAACTTAATTTAATAGAAAATACAATTATAGCAATTAGAGCGCCGAGAATAAACCATAAACCGGAAGTACTTCTCTAAAACTTGGAAATGCCCTTTTATAATATATTTAATATAATAATAATAAAAGGCTAACTTTTTCTCTGATTGGAAACTTTAAATGCTACAATTATAAAAGTAACATTGATGTTATTAACAGCAGCGCAGTTAAATATTACTAATAATAATATTTAACTTTAATTGTACTAGTAAGTTTAATTAAAAACAATCAATAAAGATTCATAGAAACGTTTGGAAACAAGAACCAGGTGTACCTATAATATTACCTACAAGATGGCAACCCGATCCTACTAAACGTTAATTAGGTCAATATCTTACTTGTTAAATCTTGCTTAGAGTTGCTTTTACGTCCAGTTATTTACTTTAGTTCCTAACAATAACCGTACTATAATTATCAAGCTGTCACCATTTAACTTCTTTCCCCAACCATCTCAACACGCGTTGAGTTCTGAAAAGTGGTACGAGACAAATTTGGACTGTTTAAAAACAATTTAAAACGAATTATTAAACATAACGTCTTCTCTTCAATCCGTTACGCGAATTGAAGAAAATAAGCGAGCGCCAGTAACCGTTACGCAATCTGAAGGCGGTGCAAAAGACAGTGAGCGCCAAAGAAAAATTGGGGTGTTTTTACAAAATTATTACGCAATAGAAAGAAAGGTACATAATTATCAAGAAAAACTGGAAATATTTACTACCTTCGTTCGTTATACACGTACGACCGAGATATTTTATAATAACTCTAGAGTTGAAAAAAAAAATTGACCGAGAAACGTCTATATGCGAAAACGTCTGGCGAACCAGACGTAAGATCTTTCAAGTTTGGCGCCAAAAAAATGACACGTGCTTTTCAATTTTAATTTCCAAATTAGGATTAACACGTACAAATTCTTTTCAAATTTTGGCTGAATGAAATGGTAGTGATTCGATTTAGTATCCTTGCTTCAAATGATCTGATGTTGGGAAGAATCATGTCACAATTTCCCATCCCGCTTTGCTTTGAAAAAAAGTAGTATATACTTCTGATAGTATTGAAATTTTGATCTTGCGTTGGATATATTTGGTAAGTCCTTACTGACTGACCAATAATCAAGGCCCAGTCCAAACCGCTTTATTTAGAAGACTGAAAATTTGCAGGGACGTTACTCTTTAGTAGTACGCATGCACTAAGAAAGAATTTTTCCAATCCGTCGCCATCTTGAAAAATGGCGGCCAAAAATGTAATAAAAGTGTTGCAACAGTCAGCTCCGGATGCCTTTTCTCTTAGTAACTCTACATGATCTTGTTTTTAAGCCATGCAGATTGACGAGATTAAATAATTAAATGTTCAAATATAAATTTTTAATTAATTAAATACCAATTCTTGGAATGTTTATTTTATAAAAATTGGTTTACAACTTTATGGTATATGGTATAAATAGGATTTGTTGGTATAATCGTATTATTTACAAAATTAGATATCATTGGTGGACCAGCCCTCTTCGGGCCTGGTACACCTTCCTAAATGATAACATCAATACTGCCTAATACTACCATCATGACCTACCATATCTCGCATCTCTTGCCCGGATTCATTTCTGAATCCTTTTCACATTGAAATACTTCGGCGAACTGTTTAGTATTTTTCAAGGGTATCGTCGCTCTGTTAACAATTAATTAATTTAATTAATCTGTATTAATTAAATGAACCTTAATTGATTTGAACATGTTCCTCATTTACCTGTACATGCCAGGACTGTGAACACCGTAATTAATTTGTTCTTCCAAAGCAGCCTTACGGAATTTGGTACACCAAACCTACGGACAAGTAATTAGTTACTCAAAGGAGATTGGCCATAAGTTACTAAATATGGTTTTAAAATTTTTTTAATTACCGAACCAGCTCCAACGAAAAATAATTGTCTGTCATCCAAGTTTTCTAGACCTGGTAAAAGCGCCTCTTCTCTAGCGTAGGTCATATAAGCCTGAGATCACAATTAAGTTATTAATTATTATGTCTAACTATAGTAATAGACCTTTTCGGTGTAAAAAAATGGGTTGGCAACCCTCAGTTCCGGGGCATACATGGCCTTCCGTCTCTGCGCACTCTCATGATACAAAATGACTACAGCGCAGGCGCCAATATGCGAGATGGAAGGCAAAGTTTTACCACCGTGTCTTCCCCACTTATTTAGGCCTACATCGAAATGGTCTATTGAGTTAGTCCGTCATGGGATGGGCTACATAATGGCAGGTGTCGGGTATGAACCCTGGATAGCTGTCACCAATCATTTTCGAAAGGTGAATTTCTGTCAGAGCGTTACTAAACTGGGTCTTTTCTAAACTCTATCAAGGATTAAAACTAGGTTTAACATACCTCGTACGATTCCCTAATTCCACCGTTATCCGCGATATTTTCTCCGATGTATTGATCTCCTTTCAACTATAAACAAAGATAAAGATGAGTTTCAAATCATTACATGTCATCCAATCGTCTAGGTGTTCATGCTTTTATAATATCAATTCATTTCATTAAACTTACGTTAAGTCCGGTTAATTCGTCCGTAATTTCGCTGTACTGATCAATGAAGCATTTTTTCTTGTCATTAAATTGCTGCAATGTTGCTTCGCTCCACCAGTTATTGAAATTTCCGTCAGCGTCATATTGGCGGCCCTGGTCATCGTATCCTATAAATATGAATGACACCGGAAGTAAATACAGGGAAGTACGTATCAAAGGGGTTTCGCGAGGCGTCGAGTTATGGCTTTTTTGCGCCATCCCAGAATTGCGCTTTTTTTGGCGCGAGTTCGCGGATGAATACACTTCCCCGAAACTGACGATAATACAGAACATGTTACCAGTTGTTATTCCGCAAGTTTTAAAGAATAAATATCACTTTTAACAAATCTAGTACAAATAACATCTAGCAGAGTAAGAGGTAAATATCATACTGGACACTACAGTATTGTTCTTTCTGATTATTTCCATTCACCATTGATTATAATATCTTACCGTGCGTAATTTCGTGTCCGATAACGTAACCAATAGCGCCATAGTTCAAAGCTCTAAAAGATTTAGAAATAGTTTTAGCAAGAACAGATGTAAGACCTCAATAGTAAAATCTTAGAGAAGGGATGTTTATACACCGATGGGCCCCGACTATTAGAAATAAAGTCATTTCAAATTACCTAAGACGTTTCTCTTTGTAAAACGGTACTTGCAAAATACCAGCCGGGAACGCTGTGAGGAAAAGTCAAAAGTGATGTTTAGGAAATGACTATATAATATTAACTTGCAGACTTACTAATTCCATTGGCACTTGGACTGTAAAAGGCGTTTACGATGGACGCTGATGATACCCATCTAAAAATGAATAAATTATAAATTTTATCAACCGTCAAAATGTTAAAGAACTCAATAATTACTCTGATCTGTTGTTTGGTTTAGATAATTTATCCAATACTTTTTGTACGGAGTATCCATAAACGGTTTTGATGTTTTCCAACATGTCATTAGTTAACTCGGCGTTCAACTATGGGTTTGAAATCAATAGTTCGATTACATTGGGATAATCATCAATTGATTTCTTATAATATTACTCTGTAGTATTCATTCAATTTTTCATCGTCCATTGACCAATCGGGGTATCCGATGTTTTCGTTCATGACATCCAACTACAATATTACAGTCGTCAGTTGATCGCCATTAGTGACGTCGTAATAGTTACAGTTTACCTTTAAGTTGGCCGCTACTTTAGTAGCATTGTCCATCCAATCGTTTCTCTCGACTAAACCTCTGAAGGCATTGGCTAAGTTCTTAACCATTTCTTCCAGCTGAAATTGGAATTTTTAGTACTCAAGCCTAATTCACAATTTGTCCAAAGCCTAAATCTTACGTCTGATTTGGCTTCTTCGGTAAAATTAACCGCGTCAACGTAAAGTCGACCGACAGCGTGATCAAAATGACCGTTAACCAAATCGAAGCATTTTTCTTTGATTTGCGTCTGTTTCTGGACGCCACTGACCACTTTGTTGAACTCGAATTCGCGTTGACGGAATTCCTTGGACAAGTAAGGTGCGACGGATTGGACCGATCTTACGCGCATGTAGTTTTTAGCTTCCCTGCAGATTGATTTCATATCAACTACCATCCTTGGAATAGTTAAAACCAATCCAACTTACTCGTCATATTCATCGATTCTGGCGAGAACTTTCTTAAGATACTCCAACTCCTTGACAATAATGATGGTGTTTTGATCAACTGTATAGTTACTGTTTCCTTCAATGTTAGCCTTGATGAATGATTGAACATCAAACTACGAAGAAAAGGAACGTGGTGTCTATTAATTTTTCTCTGAACACTAGAACTGTTATATCAAACTTTTACTAACTTGATTATTGACTTGAGAAAGATTTGTCTGCAAATTTTCAATGGTCATGGGGTTATACCAAGTACTCGCGTCTCGTCTGGCGACAGGGTCTCTCGTACTTTGAGCCAAAAACTTTTCAAATTCTATTATGCCTTGGATGGCTTCCTCTTCGGCTACACCTAAAGGATTGGCACAAAACCTTGTCTCCAAGTAGCAGGCGCTGTCGGTAATATACTTTTTATAAGCACTCATCTTGTTCTTGTCAGATTCGGTGGTTTCATTTATTAGAGTTAAACGACCGACAGGGAAAGAAGATTGTTGATCAATCTGATTTTAAAGAAAGATAGATAGACAAACGCTTCATTAGTTGAGTTGAAGTCGAGGCACACTTTAAACCGAAGTTATTTTCTACCCCATCCAGAACTATTTTGGTTTGGAGGTTGAAATATTGTTCCATTTCAAATTATGGTTGATAACTTCGGATTAATATAGAAAAGGTGATTTAACAGTTTAACGTACGTAGATAATATTTTCTTGGGTGTTTTTGATATCGGCTCCAATTTGAATGGCGAAAATGAAACTAAAACCAAATTTATTGGAGACTGTGGTCATGATATCGACCCATGATTTTTCAGTTGTTTCATACTGCGCAGCGGATCTAACCTGCCGATTCAAGGGTTGGTTATACATAAATTCTGCAGGGACAGGGTCTGGACCAGGATCTGGACCAGGGTCAGGGCCAGGTTTTGGATCAGTAACGGTGGTAGTTTCAGATGGTTCTGTGGTGGGTGGACTGGTCTCGGAAGGTTCTTTGGTGGGTGGACTAGTTTCGGAAGGTTCTTTGGTGGGTGGACTGGTCTCGGAAGGCTCTTTGGTGGGTGGACTGGTCTCGGAAGGTTCTTTGGTGGGTGGACTGGTCCCGGAAGGTTCTTTGGTGGGTGGACTAGTTTCGGAAGGTTCTTTGGTGGGTGGACTGGTCTCGGAAGGTTTATTTGTGTTGGGTTTTGGTGTGCTATCTGTGTTTACCGGTTCCTTGGTAGGGGTTGTGTTCTGTAATACTGGTGTGGTCGCATCTGACGAATCTGTCTCGCCAGTAGTATCAGCAACTGTGCTTTTGTCCGGACCAGGTTGGACGGTGGTACCATTGACTGAAATAATTGTCTCGGTACCGCTTACATCCATGAGGAAGCCACGTAATTGTCCTTTCACTTTCTCTTCCGCAACATTTTCTGTAAAAGCATAATAAAATAATCGATGTTATTTTGATTAACAACTAACAAAATGAGGTGCACAAACCGGTATCAATGCAAGTTTTGAACATTTTCCTCGCGTTGTAAATGGCGTCTTTGGTCTCGTTGTCTGATAAGATTACGTCTAATTGGTCGATACACGTTTTTGACAAATTAACCCTCAAATCATTGAAAACGCCCCAACTACTCTTGTCTTCCGGTATTTCGTTCTTGCTTTCCCAGCCACCACAAACGTAACCGTAAAAGTCATCGCAAGGGTCGATGGTAAGGTTCATATTACCCGTGTAAAAATTCGCTAAATAATTACGAAACATACAGTAATTACCATCACCACATTTCATTAGGTACAATTACATTCGCAATCGGTACAAACCTGCGGATTGACATTCTTCACTGGTACATAGTCCCACAGGTGTGGTACTAGGAATACCTGAAGGTGTTGCTGAAAAGTTTCAAATACAGTTAGAAAATTTAAAGTCGCTGTGAATATTGAGTAGCAGCGTACCATCGCTAGAAGTGGGTGTACTAACTGTAGCTATAAATGAAGCAAAAACGGGATTAGTAATACTGTTTTAAAAACAACCGAATTAAAAGTAGTAGATCACAAACTTGTAGTATCGGAATCCGTTTTAGTTTTTCCAACGGCAACTGCCAATCCTATGATTAACCCAACACACGCTACTCCCAAAAACGCTGAGAAAATAATCAATTTCTGTTCCAATCCAGATTTTCTAGCCCAGCAACCTCCCTTTTCCCTTAAATTTACGTAAAATTGAATAAAAAATACCAACCAAAACTTAATTTAATTAGACTCACGGGTCGGTCAGGTAGGACTGACTATCCGCTACTCTCATAGACATGTTGGATCGTCTGTAATAGGCGGCGAAATGAAAGAATCAACTTAATTTAAACCGTTATCTTTAGGAATAAACCTAAGATTATAAAAAGGTTTTGGTGCATGCATGCAGTTCTGGGATTTATTGGGTTTATGACGCGGTGACTTAAGTACAATAAGGGGAGAAGGGAACGCGTGATATTGGGGGGCAATAAAGGTTACGCCAAGTTTATACCTATATAACAATCTTTCAAGGATTTCTTTAAAATCCCTGCGATAGAACGGATTCAAGCAAAATTTAGAACTCGGTTACTGAAATATTTATGACCCGGTGTAGGCGTCAGATGAAACAGTGTGACTCTTTTACAACATTGATTGTTGGTCATAAAACCACTTTTTATCTTTAAACATTTTATTTTCAGAACAATGCAGTACGTTCCTTTGGCGAGAAAAACCGCCCTTCCACGTACAACAATAAGATCAAAGTTGATTTTGAATTCTTATCGAAAGTCTCGTGGTTTATTTCGTGGTTCCTTTTAAAAATTCTTCGTAACTTTAGCGATTGGTAATCACCAATTAAAGATAACTATTTAGCAAAGTGTACCTTGAAAAGTACAAAGACAATGCAGTGTCATTGCACCGATATTATTCAATGCCAACTATTTCGTCTTAAATAGTTTTAAATATAGTTTATGAGCGGCTTGGGAACGGTTATAAACTGTAGCAGAAGGGGATAATAGAAGAAGGATGACACTCTGTATCCTATTAATACTTTAGTTATGTAACATGATTATTCCCAGGCGAGGGATCCCTTTTGGTTTGCTTTCCCGCTCATCAAATTTAAGATGGGCATCGCACCGTGCTAGGGTGAATTCTATAACTGTTTGGTACTATATCCTCAGCAACCAACCCACAAACCTTGAATGTCTTGACGTGGGGACAAAAACACACAAGCGCATGCGCATTGGCAAATAGTTAAGCGCTAATAGAGTTATGATGAGGGGGAACTATTTATCGCGTATGTGATTCGGTTTAGTAACCTTGCTATAATAAATGTAAAATGATGTTGGGAAGAATCGTGTTACAATTACGCTTCTCTCGAAAAAACGTAACGTCCAAAGAAAATTTGACCTTCCTTGTTAAACGGGTTTGGTGACTGGTCTAGGCGTTAATTATTTGGAAGTTAAGACTTTTCCTTATAAGATCACCGCGTATTAACATTAAGTAAATAATTAAAATTCTTACATGTTTGAAGTCTTGTCAATTTAGTTCAGGTGGTTTTCTACGCAGTTTCGACTGTAAAACCGCCTTAAATCTAATCGAAATACAGTAATCTACCAACTTTTAATAAAAATAATTGCTTGAAATTAAAGACCTTTACAATTCAAATATACCCACAGAAATAACAGAGTTTGAGATTTATATCGCGGCAACTTTGAGAGCTCTGCAAATATTTCTAACTTCAACGGTTAACTATTTATTCCAGTCTCTGATAAATGATACTTGTAGTTTTACAAGTCGTTACGGTTTAGACGAGTACTTCAAGGATATATTTTTAACCATACATACTGTAGGTGAAACCTTAGATTGCGTTGCGAATTTTAGCCGAAACAGATTGTTACGATCAATCGTTGGATTCTAGCGTTACGTGAAGGGAAGTAAAGGGGTCTCCCTGCCTTTTATTGTAGTCTAAGTTCAATATGAATATGAAAAGAAGGGGATAATAGAAGAAGGATGACACTCTGTATTCTCTTAATACTTTATTTATGTAACATGATTCTTCCCAGGCGAGGGATCCCTTTTTGTTTGCTCTGCCGCGGATAAAACTTCAGATGGGCATCGCACCGTGCTAGGGTGAATTCTATAACTGTTTTGGTACAAAATCCTCAGTAATCAACCCACAAACATCGTCTTGACGTGGGACAAAAATCCACAAGCGCATGCGCCTTGGAAAATAGTTAACTGCTACTAGAGTAATGATGAGGGAACTATTTATCGCGTATGTGATTCGGTTTAGTAACCTTGCTCCAAATGTTAAGGGACGTTGGGAATAATCATGTTAAAATTACCCCGCATTGTTTTACACTTCTCTCGAAGAGAAGTATAATATATTTCTGATATGATTCATAGGTAATACACATCTGTTCCTGTGTTATATTAATTTTGTTCGAATTTCGTGTTGTTCAGAAACACGCGAAACAGCGGGTTTAGAAGAAACTACGTCAAAGATATTGGGCCATAACATCGAGGAACGTTTTCATGCGTCAAGAAACAACGTCAAAGACTCTTGGCCATTACAAGAGTAATTTTTTCATGACGAGAAAAGATAGTTCTTGGGTTCAAACTCTTCTCGGAATGGAAATAGAAATTTATTATGGACATGACCGCATCCTTTTAATTCCAACGAACGTCATTTAGCGTAATTAAGCCATAATTTAATTAGGCTTATTGCGACACAATACGAATCTTATCTCGTTATAAACGGTACCATAAGGACAGGCTATATTTATATTGGTTTTATACTCATACTGTATTTACCTGAGGAGAGGTGTATTCTCCGACAGTAAGTCTTGGGTGGGAGTTAGAGCCATCGACATGGTTGCGTACAGTTTATATCAAACGGATTCCCATAAGAAGGCCCTTATCTGTAGGCGAACTTTGCTCTCTTTATTAACTTCAGGGCCTCGAGTATCTCTTGTTTATATAATTAGTGTAAGTACTTTTGGTAATGGTAATACAGATATCAGGATTTAAGATTATTGCATTCTTTCACTGAAATGTAGGAATATTAGGTTCTTGATTAGTACATAAAACCAATTAGTCAAACACCTTGAGGCCTAATATTTTGAAGTATTTTGTTTGTTTTGTATGTAAATAATGTTCAATTATGCAGATTAATTTCCATCTCTCCCTGTAAGCTCGTTTTGGGGCCCCTCGGAGCTCGGTTTTTTAAAAAGCTCATTCCAGGGCCACCCTTCAAGTAAAATCATGAACGCTGGATCTCTAAAGGGACCGGAAAACGCCCGCCTTCCACTGTACAAACCGATTCCTCTCTAGCATAGCATTGGGGGGAGGAATGGGGGCTGTCAATTTGGGAACACTCAAGGCCATTCGGTCTTTTGTGCTTCTTCAAAAACCTATTGAAAAAAATTTAAACGACCTTGGCCGTACCCGTTTTTTTATTTATTTTTTTTACAAAGCAAACGTGCTATAGAGAAAAATCTATTCCGTTTACCAGTCCCTTTAGAGATTCAGCGTTCATGGTAAAATAAGCGTTTTACAGCGAGAGCAGCTTGCGTTGTCGAGTGCGTGATCGAGTGAGCTATGTACAAAGTGTGGATACGTCTACTCAAATATTGCTCCATGGTGAAAGATTGTTAGCAGCAGCCAATGAGAAGCGGCATCATTTTGGTGCCAAACTTTCAAATTAAGAGCGCCCGCTGACGCTTTGGTCGAAAATACTTTACGTTTCGCGAATAATTAATTTAATTACGTTTTATCATTATAATTTATAAAATTTGTAGCGAAATTAGAACCACGTTGGAATTATTTCTACAAAGATGTAAGTTGCTGTATAATTTTGACAGATTTAGAGCCTCTAAACTCAAATAAAAGTAGGCCTAGCTTATTGTAGAGTTGCTTAACGGCTGTATGGTAATTAATACTTCACAAATTACGTTTATAGAACTCAATTACACCCCTCATTTGTCCCTCAAAGCTACCCAAACAGCTTAAATTGAGAAAAATCCCCACTAGAATAGGCCTTGGACTCATTTTTTTCAATCAAACCAAAAAATACACAGTAATTTTATTTTATTTGACAAATATTTATTTCAACAATACAAATAAGTAGTGCCCAAGGTTTACTGGTTCACTGTATCATTCCGCGTATTCCTTGAACAAGAGATAATAGATAACTTCCCAGTTCTTCATCCTACAATTATAAGAATAAAATTTCGCCAATGCATCAGTGAACAAGTGGCCTACATTTCAGAAAAAATCCATTTTTCTACGAAAACTGTACAAACCTGATAAGCCCACGATACATAAACATTTTTATTGTCATTATCTGTGGTGTCCACTTTAATCAAAACAGACATAACAGCAATGGCTCCATCAGGAAGTAATTGAATGTTTTTGTCCTTCAATTTACTTAATATGGAATATTTCCATAATATTTGTTAGTAACTTAGTAAGAACTTTCCCGTTTCCATTCACCTTATTCCCGATGCGCGCGCCAAGGCTTATGGCGCGATTCTAAGACTGAAGCAGACGACGCAGATTTGTCAGTTAAAAACGCGATTTAAGCCTTGGCCCACGGGTCGGTATCCGGAATAACTGAATAAGGTGGCAAGGCTTATCACGCACTAATAATACTGAAGCAGACGACGCAGATTTGTCAGTTAAAAGTTTAAAACCACGATTTAAGCCTTGGCACACGCGTCGGGAATAAAGTGGACTTGGATTCAATTGGCTCAAACAAACACCTTTTAATTCTTTGATAAATAGAGTCTGATATTTTTGAAGCTGTAGCTGTTGTATCTTCCATACGAACAGTACATGTAAATCTAATTTGATGACCTACAATACCAGCTTCATCCATTGCTTTTTCTGGTTCAACTAATTTGATGCACTTAAATGTTTAAAATAGTTAATCTAAATCCCAAAACGAACCAATATCAATCCTAAAATGGTTTCTAAAGTAATCTAAACAGAACAAACTTACATTGTCCTCCATAACCAAGGCACCATGTAGTGTCTTGGGTCTCTTGGCATCGGGTTCTAATAAGTTTTAAACCAAATATAACTACATTTTACGCGTCCTAACTCAGGGTTCATACAAACCTGGAAAACAGGGAAAACCTGGAAAAATCAGGGAAATAAATAACCTCAGGGAAAACTCAGGGAAATTTTGAATTTTTAGTAAAATTCAGGGAAATTTGCGTCAAACAGGGGCCGAGTAATTAAGCAAAATGTTCGTGAACATTCCCTCATCCATAGGATTAACATTACACTATACTTTGAAGGCTCATAACTTTGGTTCTACTAGAGATACGGGGATGTCCTTTGAGTATGTTATAGTCCAATTTGTCCCTGTTTAGTTAGAGTTCAACTGCAACTAACTTAGATGATAAGCCTACATTACGTCACAGTCCCCCATCCAACCATACTAAAAACTTAGGGCTACGACAAACAGGGGCCGAGTAATTAAGCAAAATGTTCGTGAACATACCCCCCCCCCCTCCATAGGAATAGCATTAGACCCAACTTTGGAGGCTTGTAACTCTGGTTATATTAGAGATATGGGGATGTCCTTTGAGTATGTTATAGTCCAATTTGTCCCCCATCCAACCATACTAAAAACGTAGGGCTACGACAAACAGGGACCAAGTAATTAAGCAGAACGTAAACAATCAAAATCCCCTCCATAGGATTAACATTACACTATACTTTGGAGGCTCATAACTCTGGTTCTACTAGAGATATGGGGATGTCCTTTGATTATGCAATAGTCCTATTTGCCCCCCCCCTACTTCGTTACCATTTGCTCCATAGGATACGCCATATAGGGGAAAAACCTGGAAAACCCAGGGAAGTATATGGGGGGAAAAACCTCCCATAAATCTCAGGGAAATTTGTTTTCCAAAAGTTGTATGAACCCATAACCATTATCTTGCTTTATACATTACCTGCATTAATCATTTGACGTTTCAAAAGACTCAATGAGATATCAATATTAATTTCAACATTAGTTTTGATGGTGCACGTTTCTCCATTCGCGGGCATATAACATTCAACTCCAAACTCTTTTTCAATTTTCTTTTTCAAAAACCCCATTTTGGACCCTTCCCCGTGAACCAGGAGGACGTTTTTAGGTTCGCAATGTTGAATTAGTTGCATGATTCCCTTAGCATCCGCGTGTGCACTGAAGGACATGTACTGGACTGACATTTTGACCTCCACAGTTTGACGGTTTTCAAACTCAATTTTTTTAGCTCCACCCAATACTTTGTGGCCAATTGTTCCGGCTACGCAGTAACCAGGCATAATGACCTAGGAAATAATGTTATTATTGTGAAAAATAATGTTATTATTATGAAAAATAATGTTATTATTATGAAAAATAAATTAAATAATGTTATTATTATGAAAAATAACGTTATTTATTTTGATATTAAATTGGGAAGGAAATTAAATTAATTAATTAACTACAAACCATGTTGTTCTCGTTAGGGGCCCATTTTTTAAAGATTTGTAAGGAAAGACCAGCATGAAGCATTCCAGGGGTTGCAAATACAACCATAGCACCGGGGTTATCAATAAACCCCCGATCAAAGGGCTAAAAGGGTTAAAATAAGTTCAAAAGTTACGGAAAATAAATTAAATAAATAAATATTAAATTTCAAAAATTAAATTACTTTTATGTGTTTGAAATCAAACATATTTCTTTGAACAAATGTTTTCCGAATTTTTTGATTAGTCCAAGTTATGAACATCTTGTAGTAATTTGTGGCCTGTAATTAATTTACACTATACTTCAGAGGCTCATAACTCTGGTTATATTAGAGATACGGGGATGTCCTTTGAGTATGTTATAGTCCTATTTGCCCCCCATCCAACCATACAAAAAACGTAGGGCTACGACAAACAGGGGCCGAGTAATTAAGCAAAACGTAAACAAACAACCCCTCCATAGGAATAGCATTAGACCCAACTTTGGAGGCTCGTAACTCTGGTTCTAGTATATATACGGGGATGTCCTTTGAGTATGTTATAGTCCAATTTGTCCCCCATCCAACCATACTAAAATCTTAGGGCTACGACAAACAGGGGCCGAGTAATTAAGCAAAACGTAAACAAACAAACCCCTCCATAGGAATAGCATTAGACCCAACTTTGGAGGCTCGTAACTCTGGTTCTAGTATATATACGGGGATGTCCTTTGAGTATGTTATAGTCCAATTTGTCCCCCATCTAACCATACTAAAAACTTAGGGCTACGACAAACAGGGGCCGAGTAATTAAGCAAAACGTAAACAAACAACCCCTCCATAGGAATAGCATTAGACCCAACTTTGGAGGCTCGTAACTCTGGTTCTACTAGAGATACGGGGATGTACTTTGAGTATGTTATAGTCCAATTTGTCCCCCATCCAACCATACTAAAAACGTAGGGCTACGACAAACAGGGGCCGAGTAATTAAGCAAAACGTAAACAAACAACCCCTCCATAGGAATAGCATTAGACCCAACTTTGGAGGCTCATAACTCTGGTTCTACTACAGATACGGGGATGCCCTTTGAGTATGTTATAGTCCTATTTGTCCCCCATCCAACCATACTAAAAACTTAGGGCTACGACAAACAGGGGCCGAATAATTAAGCAAAATAGTATAAATAATATAATATTAGTATAAACTTATTTATTTATACATTACTTTTTCCGTTAATCCAACTGCAAAATATATGGGAACTTTGAGATTCATTCTTTCCCAATATGTTTCGAGTAAAATGCACAATTCTTGAGCTCTTCCCAGAGCAAAAACTGGAATTAATACCTAAAAGTAATTAAGCAATACTCTTTTAATTAGTAATTAGCGTCTAATTAATTAAATTATAACTTACTTTTCCTCCCCTTTCGATACAATCATGAACTTTGGTTAAAAAATCCCGTTCTCTACATCTTTTAGAATCTCTGATAGTTGTCGCGTACGTTGATTCTGTTATTAGTAGATCAGGTCTACACCTATCAATCCAAGCTGACCCCAAATGACGGTCGGGTGTCATATTATAATCCCCCTATGGAAATTTGAATTTGGGAATTTTCCATCCTTACAATGCAAGTTTGAAGAATTAATTTGATTCCTTACTGTATAAACAACTGATTGCGATCCAACTTTGATATGGAACATAGCAGCTCCTAAAACATGTCCAGCGTAATAAGCTTTAATCTCAAGTTCATCATCTACTTGTACTGTTTGATGTAAATTAACAGCGATAACTTTCTTCATGCAATCTTTTATCATTTGTGACGTGAAAAAGTTTGTTTCTCCTTTTCTATCTACCATTATTTTACGATAATCTTCCTAAGTGTTGCCAGATATTTTATTGAGATTATTTTAATTAAATAGGCTTTCTACTTACCAATAGAATTGGGCAGATAGCTTTAGTAGGATGTGTCATGTAAATAGGTCCGTCAAAACCAACCATTTCTGACATATATGGTAATGCTCCGCAATGATCCAAATGAAAGTGACTTACTATAACACAATCAAGGTGTTCGCTAAGACCACCTTCTTGAGCGATATAGGAAAAGTCGGGGAACCTCCGCTGTATAGATTTATATATATATTGTCAATTGGTTAATTTTAATTAATTAATAAGTGTTTAAATGAACATAACTTACATCATCATTATAACCCATGTGCATTCCACAATCCATCATAATATTTTTTCCACCGATTGTAAGCAGGATGCAGCTTCTACCAACATCTTGCCCGGCTCCTAAATATTTAGGGTTAATTTAAAAATTAGTAATATTTATTTAATTAATTATAATGAATTAACACGATTTACCCAAAGGAGTCACTTTAATTTCCGGCATGCCGAGGCTTAAGAAGTTCGTATTCGTAGTAAGCAGACTACAAATTTAAATGCCCAATTTTTTTTTGGCTTGCATCCGAGGGGGCCGTCATTCAGGGCCGGAAATAAGCACAGGACACTGGACATTGTCCAATAAAATTTTAAAATGTCCCATAATTTTGTTAAAAACTAAAGGGGTCACTGGACTGTTTGACCAATAAATTTTCCGAAGTTTTGATAGCTTGACTATGGAGATGGGGTACTATTTTTGCACACTCCAGTGGACAATGTCCTATAAATTTTCAAGTCAAACAGGGGATCACTGGACACATGTCCTATAAGAAATTTTTCTTATTTCCGGCCCTGCCGTCATTACTCATGAGAGCGTACGAGATTTGAAATCATTCTCGATTTTGATGATTTCATTGATTTAAGAATGATTTGACTGATTTGGAGCCGATTTGAATGATTAGGGAGTGATTTTCACGATTTTACGATGATTTCGATTCGATTTATGTGATTTGAAGGATTTGGAAATGATTTGAACGATTTGTATGATTTGAATGACTGGTGACTTAACGAGGATTTGAATGATTTGTCGAGGATATGAATGATGTGGTAGTGATTTGAATGATGTGGTAGTGATTTGAATGATTTGCTAGTGATTCGAATGATTTGTCGAGGATATGAATGATGTGGTAGTGATTTGAATGATTTGCTAGTGATTCGAATGATTTGTCGAGGATATGAATGATGTGGTAGCATAAGTTTATAAGATATGTTCCATAAGTGTGTCACTCGTTAATGAGAGCTTGTCTTGAAGTGACGTAGGTGAAACGTCATAGATTCTCGTAAAGCGACGCCTGGTGAGGCGCTGCCAAGGGCTTACTACAGACTAAATAGAAGGATGGACTGCAAAACCGAGTGTAGTCAATTCTCGCGTCGTTCTTGAACTAGCTCTCATTAAGCCTCTAGCATTACGAAGTATAGGTAGTGACATACTTATGGAACATATCTTATAAACTTATGGTGGTAGTGATTTGAATGATTTGCTAATGATTCGAATGATTTGGTAGGGATTCGAGTGATTTGCTGTTGATTTCATTGTGATTTTAAAGGGGCTGTTCGGACAGTGGGACAAACGACGATCTTCCTCATAGAGCTTAACATAGCGGGTGGGTAAACAAGATGGCCCCGGCCATATTAACGTTTTGCCTTGGCTAGCTAAATTTATTGTAAGGTGACCCCGGCCTATATACTTTACGGTTATTTTTTCTTTTAATTATCAAATATCATTCCAATTATGAACAAAAATAATCTAGCTTGATTTTGGGTTATAGATTATGAAACAAGTAAATAACCAACTTCTGTCCTATGAAATGGAACAATTTTCTTGATATTTTTGTTGCAAACCTAATATTTGTGGGATAATTGATGCGTTTGGGTACTAAAATTATTCATTGATTGCACGCTTATGCAATATGCAATATGCAACAAGCGCTTAGAATTAGCCCCGAGTCATGTTCTCTTGAAACTTGAAGCAATAGAAATGAAGTAATTTGCATAAGCCCTAAAGAACAACGCTAGACGGGACACGGAAACGGATGGTGGAGATAAAGATCCTTTTTGTTTATGATGTACTAAGCGTTAATTAATCAGAGAAGCTGGAACCGAAAAAACTTACAAAAATCTCATAATATTTGTGCCAAAAAAGTTAATTTAAAAACAATTTTATATATTTTAATTTAGTATAAAACAATTTTAGAACTAAAAATGGGGTTGACGGGACGCCCAGCCTGCCAGCCAGGGTCGGACCAATACTTTTCCGAACCTCTAAAACGCGCGAAACTAAAAACTTAGTAAGGAAATAATTTATAAATAAAAATGTGGTAGAAGGTACGCCCAGCCTGCCAGGCAGGGTCGGACCAATACTTTTCCGAACCTCTAAAACTCGCGAAAGTAAAAACTTAGTGAGGAAATTTTTCTCAGATTCCGCGCCTAGAACGAAAAGTTTCACTAGTGCCATCGTCCGGAGAAAACGCGAAGCTTGATCTAGGTGAAACAAAAATGGCAGGCCTGAGACCTGTAGCATCAACGGCAGTGTATGTGACGTTTAAACTTATAATTAAGTGCCTAATGAAAATTAGTACTCGAAATTTTTTGCAATGAATGAACCACAATTTTCAGAAGAGAATATTTTCAAAAATGGTAAGTGTTGAAAACCTAATCACCCTAATATTAACCAGATTAGTTATGTAAACTCTTAAGCCTTGGTCATAACACGAGTATAAAATTGGTCATACTGTTTTGTTTTGTTTAGTACCTGTTGCTCTCTCTCTCTTGTGAAAATTGCTACGAGTATTACACATATTTTCCAAAAGATCCTACTGAAAAAATTCGAAAAGCTCTTCAGTCAAACTTTAAGGGAAATGAATTCACACAGTATGGAATTATAAACGAAAAAAACTCTTGTTGCTTTAAAAAAGAGTCTAATTTAAAAGTAACGAAGATTGGTTTGAAGTCAACCCTTCTTATCGATTCTTGGGGTGTTCCCCTGACGGTCTAGTCAACGATAATTTGGTCGAAATGAAGTGTCCAGTCATTGGTGAAAAAGGAAACTTAGAAACAGTCCTCAAGAAAACTCCTTACGTAATCAAGAAGGACAGAACATTTTCTTTGAAACCCAAACAAATGTATTATGGGCAAGTGCAACTTAGTTTGGCCCTTTTAGGACTTCAAAGTTGTCATTATGTAATTTATTCAAACTGGAAGATGATTGTTTTGTTATATGTGCCTAAAGACCAAAAATTTATTAACAATCAATTAACCAAGATTACAAATTACTTATTTCAAAAGGTTTTTTTGCTTATTTTAATTACTACATTCCAAATTATTTGAAATGGAAAAATAATGGAGCAAATAAGGCTGAAGTGATATTTTTAAGTTCCTTAAAATGTGATAGAATCTTACAAATTTATTAAATAAAATTGTTTTACAAAATTTCACGAGTCTTGGGTGCATTATTCATTTGCATTTTTTTTCACGGGTTTTAGCAAGCTTGGGAACTGCGTAAGAGTTAATTTAAAATGATTTGAGGTCTGAACTTTACTTATTCCAAACAAAGCTGATAGAGCGGTGAATGAAATGCCAAGTTTTAGTTTCATGAGTGTCAAAAATACCCTATCTCGAGACTCGTAGTTTCCCCCATTCTTGGCCCTCTCTACCTTATTTGTCCATGAAAAAGGGGTATGAATTTACTGTTAATATTTTTAATGATTGCATCAAATAGACCAGTACTCTTTAATCCTGTTAATGAAATTATAGAGGGGGCATTCAATATTCCATTAGAAGCATTAACATAACATGTATGATTTTCCAAGGTGTTGACCATAATGCATTTACAGGGTTGCCACGGAATATTCAAAACCAAATTCCCTGACTTTTCCAGGTTTTCCCTGACCTTTTTCTGAGATTTTCCCTGACCTTTTCGGCCGAAAGTGTAAATGTTTACAGCACGTTTTAAGTGGTGCTTATAATTAAATAAAGTCTCTACATTTAAGTTTTCCAATGTATTTTTCACACCAAAAAGATTAAGAACCATTTTCACCTAAATGATTAAGAAAAATTTTATCTAGGATATAAATAACAGTCTGAGAGATTTCTTTAGAGAGCATTAACTTTACAAAAACAATTCTAGACATTTTTTAGGATTGCTCTAGAGTTCACTCTGTGTTAAGAGAGGATGAGAAGAAACTTTCATTACTCTTTCAATAAAGACTTATCCCCAGAAATTTTACCTACTAAAATAAAATTCCCTGACTTTTCCCTGACTTTGCTGAAATTTTTCAAATTCCCTGACTTTTCCCTGACCTTTTTGGCCCATTTTCAAATTCCCTGACCCGTGGCAACCCTGATTTATCATTGGGGTTTGGAGTGGTGCATTTGTCGGTCGTAGTTTCCTCGGTAGTTTGTTGAACAGCATCAATCCCCAATCTTTCAGCTAGAATTTCTGCGTCTGCTGGTCCATTTATTTCAGCTGTTTCACTTGCATGCAAAGTTGGAGATTGTGAGAGCTGATTCCTTTTTTTTTCAGTCTTTCCAATCTCCCATTAGCCTTGAACTATTGTTGTTGATCATGTTTCCTTAACGGGAGTTTTTTGGAAGGAACAGCCAAAGGTCCAAGTCTGGGAGGGTAACTTAACTTATCTACAATAATAACTCTAATTATAATTGGTTTTAAATTAATATTATACGCTTAAAACATACCTGAATGTTCATATTTCGGAATGAAGGGAGCAGACAACCATGGACTTGGTGTGTGGTTTACCCATTTTTAAAGCTATATCCCATTGTTTCGACAATTTAACGTCGCGCGGAAATTGGTGAAAGCGGACACCTCTCATTATTTATACACCCATACACGCTGCAGTATTTAACCATTGTTTAATTACGTTTAAATAAACAGCAAATCTGACAAAAACTAGCCAAATTATCGTTGAGCAGATAGTTGAGTTGTTGATTTAATTTTATAATTATCTTTGAGCAATTCAATTTAATTAACTTTAATTAAACCATGAGTATGTTGATTGCGTTTGTCATTAATGGTATCGCCGGAATCAAGTTACATTTAAACACCTGATTAAACTAATCATCGATCATCCACCTTGCAATAGGCAGACTAGACGGAGTTCGCAAACTTCGCAGTCTATTTATGACATCTCATGTTGCCCTCTATTGAATCTCTCAACAACTATCGTTAAATTTATTACTTAAATAATATAATTTTTTTTAAATATAATAATCATATTAGCTAATTATAATTATTTAACTTTAAATGAGTATGTTTCATTGATTTAAATCGCATTGCTAAAAATTATTGGCGGGCGCTAGGCAGTCATTCTCTCTACTCTCTCTCCTCTCCCACTTACAAAATCCAGCCGCAGCTGGTTGCCGCGCGTCGGGAAGGGGAGGGTGGGTGGGGATCCACAAACTTCTACCTCTCTCTACTCTACAGTCTAACTTAACTCGGGTTTTGTACTAAGCAAGCGTGGCTTCGTGGTAACGCGCTCGCTCGGCCGTCTTCACTGACGTCTCGTATGGATTAGGACATGGCAGGTTCAAACCCCGGCACCGACGGGAAAAATAATTTCAATTGAAATTAAATACGTTACGCCACCTATGAGGTGTAAGGTGAACTACGGATGAATTTCGAGTCGAAAATTCGCGGGAAATTTGAAATTTAAAAAGTTTATTTATGAAGAATCTTATTATGCGGTTACACCAAATCCAGCCAGCCGTCCAGCCAACAGAGGGCGGAACAATAGTTTTCCAGCTCTAAAGAGCGGCAAAACTAAAAAGGAGAGGGGGTCGGACAGCCCCTTTAATGATTTGATGATTTCTTGATTTGACTGATTTACGATTGATTTCACTGATTTGAATGATTTACTAGCGATTTCACTGATTTGTGCAGCGATTTGAAGGATTTGATTGATTTCATAGCGATTTTAGTGATTTTCTAGATTTGGGAAGTGATTTATGTGATTTTCTAGATTTGGGAAGTGATTTATGTGATTTTCTAGATTTGGGAAGTGATTTATGTGATTTGAATGATTTAAAAAACCAGGTGTAAGAGATTTGAAGGAGCGACGGCCCCCTCGCTTGCATCTCTTTTTAAATTTTCCATGGAGTATTAGTATCGGAGTAAGAAGTAAACGTTACATTAACGTGCATTCAGTGTACAAGGAAGTCTCACTTATTTCTACTCCATGCTGGCAAATTGCCATCAACCAATAGGAACGGGGAAAACTTTGCAAAAATACGACTCCATTTTCCAATGTGTTTTTGAAGAATACTTTCGTCTCTATTTTAGTGTAATTATCATGAAAACAATTATTTAAATAGTCTGACACTAACAAATTAAAATGTGGAAAGTATTGAATTCAATCCGAAAACCTTACAAAGGAAACTATGGCTTATTTTATAAGGTAAAAGCAGTAAAAGGCTAAAAATATTGCTTTATTTTGACCAAGGCTTAACACGCAATTTCGATTTTGGAATAAAAAGTTGCTTTCGAATTTGATTACATATACCTAATAATAATTAGTAATATTGGTCAATTGTTTTAAAAGTCTTTACGACACGCACATTCCTCAACTTTACCGCCAGAATGGGTGGCTGTCACCGAGAAAATACTCAAAGGGAAGGGTATCGATACCTTAATGAGACCAACTTCGGAGGGCATAACCTTGAAACCATTATATACAAAAAATGATACGTTAAACATTGAAGATGAGCTACCAGGTAAATTTCCCTTTACCAGAGGTCCATATCCAACTATGTACGCTCAAAAACCATGGACTATAAGACAGGTTAGCATTTGTTAAACTTAACAAAGGTATTTGTTAAAATTTGACGAAGTATGGTATGTAGTATGCTGGGTTTAGTACTGTCGAAGAAAGTAACAAGTTTTACAAAGAAAACATAAAGATGGGTCAACAAGGCTTGTCAGTTGCGTTTGATTTAGCTACTCATTGCGGGTATGATTCTGATAATATTCGAGTCAAAGGTGATGTTGGTATGGCTGGTGTCGCAGTTGATAGTGTAGAAGACATGAAAGCATTGTTCGATGGTATTCCACTTGATAAAATATCAGTTTCCATGACAATGAATGGGGCAGTTATTCCAGTTCTAGCCATGTTCATAGTAGCTGGCGAGGAACAGGTAATTTTTGGCAAATGTCCAATCCAAAATTCCAAAGCAGTTAATTACTATACGTAAGACTCAAATCAATTATAGGGTGTTAAAAGAGAAAATTTAAGCGGAACAATTCAAAATGATATTTTAAAAGAGTTTATGGTTAGAAATACGTACATTTATCCTCCTGAACCTTCCATGAGGTTAATAGGAGATATATTTTCCTTTACATCAAAAGTACGTTTGTAATGTAATACAGGGTTCATACAAACCTGGAAAACAGGGAAAACCTGGAAATATCAGGGAAATAAATAGTTGACGAAAACCTCAGGGAAATTTAGAATTTTTAGTAAAATTCAGGGAAATCAGGGAAATTTGCGTCAAACAGGGGCCGAGTAATTGAGCAAAATGTTCGCGAACATTCCCTCCTCCATAGGGTTAACATTACACTATTCTTTGGAGGCTCATAACTCTGGTTATATTAGAGATAGGGGGATGTCCTTTGAGTATGTTATAGCCCAATTTGTCCCCCATCCAACCATACTAAAAACTTACGGCTACGACAAACAGGGGCCGAGTAATTGAGCAAAACGTAAACAAACAAACCCCTCCATAGGAAATGCATTAGACTATACTTTGCAGGCTCGTAACTCTGTGTCTACTAGAGATACGGCGATGTCCTTTGAGTATGTTATAGTCCAATTTGTCCCCCATCTAACCATACTAAAAACTTTGGGCTACGACAAACAGGGGTCGAGTAATCAAGCAAAATGTTCGTGAACATTCCCTCCATAGGATTAACATTACACTATACTTTGGAGGCTCATAACTCTGGTTCTACTAGAGATACGGGGATGTCCTTTGAGTATGTTATAGTTCAATTTGTCCCCCATTCAACCATACTAAAAACTTAGGGCTACGACAAACAGGGGCCGAGTAATTGAGCAAAATGTTCGTGAACATTCCCTCCATAGGATTGACATTACACTATACTTTGAAGGCTCATAACTCTGGTTCTACTAGAGATACGGGGATGCCCTTTGAGTATGTTATAGTCCTATTTGCCCCCCATCCAACCATACTAAAAACTTAGGGCTACGACAAACAGGGGCCGAGTAATTGAGGAAAATGTTCGTGAACATTCCCCCTCCATAGGATTAACATTACACTATACTTTGGAGGCTCATAACTATGGTTATATTAGAGATACGGGGATGTCCTTTGAGTATGTTATAGTCCTATTTTCCCCCTCCCTCCTTCGTTAACATTTGCTCCATAGGATACTCCATATACGGGAAAAACCTGGAAAACTCAGGGAAGTATATGTGGAAAAACCTCCCATAAATCTCAGGGAAATTTGTTTTCCAAAAGTTGTATGAACCCTGTATTCAAACGTGTAGGTTAGCATTCTTGCTGATGGCCAAGTATTTTTTGTAGGAAATGAAAAAATTTAACTCAATATCCATATCAGGCTATCATTTGCAAGAAGCGGGAGCTAACGCTGTATTAGAGTTAGCCTTTACAATTGCTGATGGTTTAGAGTATTGTAAAACTGGTATGACGCTAACGGAGGTTTTGCCGCGTTTATTATTAACTTAATTCAGTCATCTTTATCCAGGATTGAAATCTGGTTTAACCATTGATAAATTCGCTCCTCGTTTATCCTTTTTCTGGGGAATTGGAATGAATTTCTATATGGAAATAGCAAAAATGAGAGCCGCGCGTCGTTTATGGGCGCATTTAATCAGAGAGAACTTTAATCCAAGCAGTGATAAGTCTCTAATGCTTCGAACACATTCGCAAACTTCAGGGTGGTCCTTAACTGAACAAGATCCGTACAATAATATCATTCGTACTACTGTAGAAGCCATGGCCTCCATTTTTGGAGGAACTCAGTCTTTACATACCAATTCTTTTGACGAAGCATTGGCTTTACCGTCAAAGTTCAGTAGTAGAATCGCTAGAAACACTCAAATCATATTGCAAGAAGAAACGGGAATTCCACACGTAATTGACCCTTGGGGAGGATCGTATATGATGGAATCCTTAACCCAAGAAGTATACGATGAAGCTAAGACCATTATTGATGAAGTACAATCAATGGGTGGAATGGCCAAGGCAGTTGCCAGTGGTATGCCTAAGTTGAGAATTGAAGAATGCGCCGCTAGACGTCAAGCCAGGATTGATAGCGCTCAAGGTATGATCAGTTATTCCGTTCCAGGGTTTTAACCTGAATGTCGGGGATTCGGAACATTGTGGTAGAATGTCGGGGATTCGGAACATTGTGGTAGAATGTCGGGGATTCGGAACATGGTGGTAGAATGTCGGGATTCGGAACATGGTGGTAGAATGTCGGGATTCGGAACATGGTGGTAGAATGTCGGGGATTCGGAACATGGTGGTAGAATGTCGGGATTCGGAACATGGTGGTAGAATGTCGGGGATTCGGAACATGGTGGTAGAATGTCGGGATTCGGAACATGGTGGTAGAATGTCGGGGATTCGGAACATGGTGGTAGAATGTCGGGGATTCGGAACATGGTAGAATGTCGGGATTCGGAACATTGTGGTAGAATGTCGGGGATTCGGAAAATTGTGGTAGAATGTCGGGGATTCGGAACATGGTGGTAGAATGTCGGGGATTCGGAACATGGTGGTAGAATGTCGGGGATTCGGAACATGGTGGTAGAATGTCGGGGATTCGGAACATTGTTATAGAATGTCGGGGATTCGGAACATTGTGGTAGAATGTCGGGGATTCGGAACATGGTGGTAAAAGTCGAGGATTCGGAACACCTTAATATCGTCAGCAATATTGGCATAATAAGCGGAAAAATGAAAGTTATAATTAATATTTCAGAGGTTATTGTCGGCGTAAATAAGTATCGTTTGGAAAAGGAAGACCCAATTGAGGTTTTAGTCGTTGATAACTCCATGGTTAGACAAAAACAAGTAGCCAAATTAGAACATATCAAGAGTACCAGAAACAAGGATAAAGTTGAACAAGCTTTAGCCGCCATAACCGAAGCTGCTGCTTCGGGAAATGGTAATATACTTGGTCTGGCGGTTGAAGCCGCGAAAGAAAGAGCTACAGTTGGAGAAATAACTAGCGCCATGGAAAAGGTTTATGGCCGACATATAGCAGCCGATAGACTCGTGTCGGGCGCTTATAAGACGGAATACGGAGAAGACAACGAGCTTTTAAAAGTCATGAAGAAAGTTGATGAATTCGTGGACATGGAAGGTAGAAGACCACGTATTTTAGTGGCTAAAATGGGACAAGACGGCCATGATAGGGGTGCCAAAGTTATAGCAACTGGTTTTGCTGATTTAGGATTTGATGTTGATGTCGGACCTTTATTTCAAGTAAGTACTTAATTGTTTGTAACAAAGCAAGGGCCAGATTAATGGCTTTATGTGGTTCGGTCGGAAAATGCATTAAAGGGACTGTAAAGTAGGCATCGGCGGGTGGGTAAAAATTATTTGAAATACGTCAGAGGCACGTGACCGACGAGAGGCGTGGTCCAAAGAAGCTTAGTTCGTTTTATGTCGAAAACTACCACTTCATGGAATTGGCGCTGCTATCTCGCGAAAAACAAGGACTAGATGTTAACTAGTTCCACTCCATGAGGAGTCTTTGTATCTTGGCATCACGTGATGTCTTGTGACGTATTTCAAATCATTTTTACCCACCCACCGATGCCTTCTTTGCAGTTCCTTTAAAGTAGGTAGTTAATTACGTCATGTTGGGGTTTTTATCATTATAGACCCCGGAAGAAGTAGCTCAACAAGCTGTTGACGCTGATGTCCACGTTGTAGGGATCAGTAGTTTGGCTGCTGGACACAAAACACTCATTCCTGATTTGGTCAAAGCTATGAAAGCAATTAACAGAGAGTAATTAATTAATAATAATTATACAGTAATTACCAGGAACTAGACAAGACAACCCTCCCGTCTCCTCTCCCTAACAACTGAAACAATTACTAATTACGAACTGCCTTAGTTCTGTTGTACCTGGTCGGATTGTCCTTGATAAACTAATTCATAATTTTAATTACAATTAAAATAATTATTTCTAGGGACATTATTGTGATAGTGGGAGGAGTTATTCCACCTCAAGATTACGATTTCTTGTATGAAGCTGGAGCTGCAGCTATATTCGGACCAGGCACGAGGATTCCCGATGCCGCTGTAAATGTCATAGATTTAATAGCCAAAGCACGTAAACTTGGTAATGGTACAAAACAACAAATAAAAGTGTAGAGAATATAAGTAATCTCAACCCCCTGGCTGAAAAACAAACTCGGTTTTATGGAAATGGGTTTAAAATGGTGAGAAAAGTTAGAAACCCCTCGCATATTTAACTTAAGTATCTTCCAAATATATTTAAAATATTTTTATATATTGTTTTTGTTAATAAATAAATAAATAAATAAACACGTGTATTCCTAAAGGGCTTTTCTTTATTGTTCAATAATAACTTTTGAATTTAGCCAACCAATTCTGTTTTGTTTGCATTGCAAAAGATGGAAAATAAATATATAACCAAGAGTGAAACCGTATGTCGATGCAAAGGAAACTTCCAGTAGCGGAAACTCAAAGATTATAACAAACACGTTACATAGTTTTTAAAAAAAAGAAGATTCCTTAATGGATTAACCGGTAATTGCTGGTGGTACATAAGTTAAAAAAGGTTTTACACGTTTAAGTTTTTGTTTTTATCAGAAGAGGTTAATTTGTTTTTGTTTTGCGGTTATTACAATAATCCAATTTGTTACTTTTTAATTAATTAATTTCCTAGGTTTTACAATTTGGAATAATTAATTTTTTAACAAAGCGTTAATTAACTCCGTTTAATTTATCCATTTCTTTCATTATACGTTTTCGTAGATGTTCTTTGTAACCTAAAATATCACTCTTCCATTTGGTGATAGTTTGATTTTCGCAAACCCAGATTTCCTTCGCTACCTGCAACGTAGAAAAGAAACGAATGATTCATTAGAGTTTTGATTTAGAGTTTTTTTGGAGAATTTTGCTGCGTTAATTACTTGGCTAATTAGCCTAAAGTCGTGACTAACGAGGACCATTCCTCCTTCAAAGTCATTTACAGCTTCGGCTAAAGCGTCAATCGTTTCCATATCCAAATGATTCGTCGGTTCGTCAAGTAATAGCAAATGCGGAGTTTGCCACGAAAGCCAAGCAAAAACGACACGGCATCTTTGACCGTCTGATAATTGACGAATAGGACATATTTGTTGGCGACCGGTTAAACCGTAACGTCCAATAATCTTCCTCATCTCTTCCTTTTCCTTGATGTCAGGGAAAGCCCTCATCATGTACTCCAAAGCTGATACATCGAGGTCTAACAATTCATGAAGATGCTATGAAAGAAACATTTTATCTTTAATCCTTTTAAATTAAATATAATTCATTAATCATCCTTTGATATTAACCTGATGGTATCGTGCAATTCTCAAATGAGAATGTTTTCTAATTAAGCCATCAGAGGGTACTAAATCACCGCTCAGTAGTTTTAATAAGGTTGATTTTCCGGCACCATTTGGACCGACTAATGCAACGCGAGTATCTAGATCAATACCGAATTCCAGATTTTTATAAATCAATTCCTGAAAAAAAAATGGAACGAAAATTAATCAATTTTTGAACAATTTCATCAAATTGAACTGTTCATTTCATACCCCCTTGTCGGTGTAACGAAAGCTGACATTCTGAACCATGATAACAGGAGGGGGAATATCTCCGCATGAAGGAAAATAAAAATTAACCACCTAAAGAACATCAAATATTAATTAATTTCTGGGCAATCTATCTAAACTTAATTAAGAAAGTCATTTACTTTATCACTTGACACTTTCTCAGTCAATCCGGCCGCAACCATTTTACCCAAAGTTTTCTCTTTACTCTGAGCTTGCCTAGCCAATTTCGCGCTTCCGTGACCAAACCTGGCGATGTAATCCTGAAAAATATTAATAATACTTATCATTTTCTTAACAATTATTAATGAGTTAAGCTATATTTATTCAATTAATTAAGTAGAGTCAGTGTTTTGATTCGCTTCAAGGGTTTTAAACATGATGTCAACGTATGAGCGAGACTTTTCAGTCTCTAGCTCAATCAACACTTTAATTCGGCCTTTTAGGTCATCATTCTCTACTTTAATTAAGATTAATAACTTAATTTAATTAAAACCTTCCCCATAGCAATATTTGCGTTAAGGGAGAGTCAGTGTTTAGTTCGCTTCAAGGGTTTTAAGCATGGAGTCTACGGTTAGAACGAAACAAAATGTATGTCTCAAATTCTAACCGAAGACACTTTAATTCGGCCTTTTATGTCATCATTCTCGTCCCAACGCTAATTGCGGGGTTTTAATGACGTCGTTGGGATTATATTTACCTTCATGTGGGCAATTTGGGCTTGTTCCCATAGATATCTCTTGGCCTGATTTTCTTGAAGTTCCATTCTTGTTCGGATAAAGGCATCGTAGTTACCCTTAAGGTTAATTAAAATTCAACATTTCTATTAAGATTTAAACCCTAAAACTGTCGAAAATCGTTATTTTAACGTACTCCGTAATATTTCAGTTTTCCCTTTTCCAAATGAATGATATTAGTGCAAACACCATTCATAAAATCTTGAGAATGAGAAATGATCACCAGGATTCTCTTGTAACTGTTAAGGAAACGATTTTTTCAGAAATACTAGAGACACTTGGGATGTTATTTTGTTTTCTTTTACGTTTTGAGCTCTTCCTCAAGCCAGACGCAAGCGTCTAAATCCAAATGATTTGTAGGCTCGTCTAGGAGCAATAAATGAGGGCGAACGTATAATGCCCTAGCTAATGCAATTCGCATTCTCCAACCACCAGAAAAATCTTTGCATCTTTTTTGTTGCATCTCTCTGGTGAATCCTAAACCGTGTAGAATGTAAGCGGCTTTCGCTTCAGCTTGGTCAGCCCCAATTTCATCCAAACGTTCGTAAATATCCATTAGCTGGTCTTGAGATTCTAAATAAGTTATTACGCGGTTTTAAGATTTGTTTGCCTTTAAGGACAGTAAAGTCGGCCCCGTCAAGGACAGTAACGGGGCCCCGTCAAGGACAGTAACGCGGCCCCGTCTAGGACAGTAAAGGCGACCCCGTCTAGGACAGTAAAGGCGACCCCGTCTAGGACAGTAAAGTCGACCCCGTCTAGGACAGTAAAGTCGGCCCCGTCAAGGACAGTAAAGTCGGCCCCGTCAAGGACAGTAAAGTCGGCCCCATCAAGGACAGTAAAGTCGGCCCCGTCAAGGACAGTAAAGTCGGCCCCGTCAAGGACAGTAAAGTCGGCCCCGTCAAGGACAGTAAAGTCGGCCCCGTCAAGGACAGTAAAGTCGGCCCCGTCAAGGACAGTAAAGTCGGCCCCGTCAAGGACAGTAAAGTCGGCCCCGTCAAGGACAGTAAAGTCGGCCCCGTCAAGGACAGTAAAGTCGGCCCCGTCAAGGACAGTAAAGTCGGCCCCGTCAAGGACAGTAAAGTCGGCCCCGTCAAGGACAGTAAAGTCGGCCCCGTCAAGGACAGTAAAGTCGGCCCCGTCAAGGACAGTAAAGTCGGCCCCGTCAAGGACAGTAAAGTCGGCCCCGTCAAGGACAGTAAAGTCGGCCCCGTCAAGGACAGTAAAGTCGGCCCCGTCAAGGACAGTAAAGGCGGCCCCGTCAAGGACAGTAAAGGCGGCCCCGTCAAGGACAGTAAAGTCGGCCCCGTCAAGGACAGTAAAGTCGGCCCCGTCAAGGACAATAAAGGCGGCCCCGTCAAGGACAATAAAGGCGGCCCCGTCAAGGACAATAAAGGCGGCCCCGTCAAGGACAATAAAGGCGGCCCCGTCAAGGACAATAAAGGCGGCCCCGTCAAGGACAATAAAGGCGGCCCCGTCAAGGACAATAAAGGCGGCCCCGTCAAGGACAATAAAGGCGGCCCCGTCAAGGACAATAAAGGCGGCCCCGTCAAGGACAATAAAGGCGGCCCCGTCAAGGACAATAAAGGCGGCCCCGTCAAGGACAATAAAGTCGCCTTTAGGTTTTAGTAAAACATACCATCATCATGATACTGAGCTAATTCTTCAGCCATTTTCTCTAAACGATTACGTTCTTGATCAACATCAAGTACAGCTTGTAAAGCGGTCTTTTCTGAAGGTGGCATTTCACGAGTTAAATGATAAATATCAATTGAATCTTGAATTGGAATTTCTCTACGCCCAATTGCGGCCAAAAGAGTTGATTTTCCTACATGGATGTTATTTATATTTACCGGTCAAGCCATTATTCTTAGCATCGTGAATAGTATGATCTTACCACTTCCATTAGGTCCCACTAAACCATACTTTCTTCCGCAGTTTAATTCCAATTTGGTATCAGCTAAAAGCTCCACACCGTGGAATGTGATTGAGAAATTCTCAATTTTTGTATCACGAGATCTAGGATGTACGGCTAATACTCCGGTACAGGCTCTAGCTTGGGCATTCAAATCCATATCCTCTTGAAGCTTCTTAACCAAGGCCGCTTCTTCACCATCGGGAATTTTTCCGTTTTCAGTAATTTCTTCGTCGCTATCTTTTGGATCGGCTCCATTAGTTTCTTCTTTGGTTAAGGGTTTCTTTTGTTTGGTTTTTGCCGCTTCCTTTTTCTTAGCATCCCTACGTTTTTTTGAGTCGGAAGGCATGATTTTCGGCTAAAATTTAAACGAATCGAAAATATATTTAGTATTTTAATCAAAATTAATCCAAATAAATATTTTTTGTTTGAACAGAATACTCCGCATTACACGTAACACTATTAGTCACTAATAGCGGACCCTGAAAAAAACTACATAGCAACTAACCAAGGCCTAACATTTTTATTTAATCTTTGAGAACTAAGTTTAATTGGAAAAGAGCCGGAAATAATTCCTAGTTAAAATTTAAACGCTTACCTTTGGTTTTAGTTTTCCTCTAGATTAAAATTTAATAAATAGAAAATTGGTTAAATTAATTATTATTTGTGAACATGTGATTACGACGAACACGCTACAATGCGGTTCGTCTTTGTAAAGGAATGAGTTTCCGGC
This sequence comes from Phalangium opilio, assembly GCF_054372755.1. Taxonomy (NCBI): domain Eukaryota; kingdom Metazoa; phylum Arthropoda; class Arachnida; order Opiliones; family Phalangiidae; genus Phalangium; species Phalangium opilio. The sequence goes on from NW_028324151.1 coordinate 4,870,350, forward strand.
GAACTGGCAGCAAAGAGAGTACAGGGGAGGAGTGGAAAGAGGGGCAAAACTTGTCTCGCTTTTCTACCGCGCATCTTCAATGCGCAGTACCGAGGCATTTCCGTTTGAGACATTAAATGGTATCGTAGGTGGCGCTATTGAGCCGGAAACTCCCTCGTACCGCTAGCCTTGCCGCTAGTATAATTTAAGCGAGACATAACTATTTACGCTTGTGGAGCGGGGGAGCTTCCACTCCTCCCTTATATTCTCTGTGCTGGCAGCACTTGTGGCGAATGCGGAAATATACAAATTATTTTAAATTTTAATAAATGCGCTAATTTAGTGAAAAATACACATTGAATTACAAAAAAATTGAGCTTAAATTTTAATCAAATATTTCGTTTCATAATGTATTAAATATAAAAAAGCATTTATTTTAAGAGTTTATTTGGCGCGGTTTTCATTTTCTAGGCTGTGATTGGCTGGTACAAATCACGTGATAATCATTCTTTTCCGGTTTTAAAAAAGTTGCAAGTTCAAACGGTTTTCCGCGGTTAGGTGATGAACTGAGCCATAATTCCAACTTGTTAATGAATTTCATAGAATTTTCTGTTTTGTGATGAAATTTTAATGTGAATTAATACATTTAAAGTAAAGATAAACACGCTAAACAGAAGTTTACGTAGAATAAAAGCTAAATTCTTCTACAGTAATAAACAGAAACTCTGTACAGTGTGAACCATCTTTACGAGGACAAAAGGTGAATTTCATTGTCTTCAAATAAAGAGAAGAAATGGACTGTTACATTACTATCCCAAATTTATAACACTAAAGAAATCAAATTTATTGTTATTACAGCTGGGAAATAACCTTCAACAATTAAAATTGACTTCAAGGGCATGATGAGCACCAATAGTTCACCCATGTAATTTTAAGCTCTCAATACTCGATTATGGGACGATTCACAACTATAGCAGAATGGTTAAGGAGATACGTAAGTACTGAAAACATTCTTTTTAATCATACAATCAAGGTTTAACAATAGAGAAAATTGGCTTAGCGAATCTCAGTATTCCTAAAAGCAATTTAGGTCTCCAAACACCCTTTTATCATTCTTTGTTTTTATGGTGAACGCAAAAAATACATATAGACATATATTTCTACCCTATCCTCTTTGGCCCTAATGAACAGTTTGATGAACGCGGAAAAACTTAATTAGCTGTTTCTTTGTTGATGGGGGATGGAGGACCCCAAAAACAAAAGCATAATTAGCCCCTACTCGTCAGTGTCATTACCCGGGTTTTAATAGGTTTCGAGGCGACTCCAAATTAGATTAAAACATATAATGGATCTATTTCTACAATACATCGTCCCCACTGTTGAAAAAAAAAAAGAAAAAAAAATTAAGGTTACAGTCGATGGAGTTTGTTTTTAGCCTATAGGCATTGTGGTTTTATTCACTGTGATCACGAGTTATTGTTCTAATTGACACAACTTTGCTTAATTAGAGTACTTGTCCTTGAACAGGAATAATTGTCAAGTAATTTAAGGGCTTCTATGGTGCCAATATAATATATACCATTTCGATGTAACTAGAAGGGAAGGGCAAGGGGGTGAAAATTTGCCTTCCACTTCGTTTTTTGCGCCTGCGCTATAGAGCTATTTCAATTAGGGGGAAAAGGAGAGCTTTTGAGGCGTGGTTTCGCCAGTCCCCGCCTAGGAGCCATATTGTGCGGTAAATTTAGCATAGAGTTCTTCAGCGGCCCGCACGTAGGGAGGGTGAAAACCGGCTCCGTTTATTGGCAGGCCCAACTGTGACGTTTCCCCCCTTCAACTGACATAGCTCTATAGTCTTTATGTATTATGAGAGTGCTACTATACTCGGTTTTGCAGTCCATCTTCCTATTTAGTCTGCATTACTAAGCCTTTGACAGCGCCTCACCAGGCGTCGCTTTACCTCGAATCTATGACCTACGTCACTTCATGACTAGCTCTCGTAACCAGTGAAAAACATATCTTATAGACTTATGGAACCTAACTCATAAACTTATGGAACATATCTTATAAACTTATGGAACATATCTTATAAACTTATGGAACATATCTTATGAACTTATGATAGTTCTTATATAACACTGCGTAATAATTAATTGGCCATGGCTTTCTAGTTTGCAAATTGCTCTTTTGAGAGAAACTGTTAATATTTTATTTTACTTAAAATCAACTATTCAACTTTAAATGAAGATATACCTACTTTTCCCGTTTTTAATTACCACTAAAGCCCAAAGAGATCACTTACATCTCTTTTAAGAGAATTTTGCTATGGTTCGTTAATTCATCGTCGATCTAAGTGGCTTTTCATATATTTCTATTTTTCCCGGCTCAAGTATCTCTATTTAAATATGTAACTAGAGTACCTGACTTTCGCGCATCTTTCACGTAAATTAGGCTTAGGTAAGAACAGGGATAGATTTAATTTTAGAAGTAGGAATGGAGAATAGAGTAATGTAGGCGCGCGTCAAAGTCCCGGACCCCCTTCCACGGGACGGAGGGGGGGGGAGGTATGAAAGAAGAGGCGGGTCATAGCGACAGAGGTAGAAAGGAATTACGTATTTTTCGCCGTCCCCGACAGCAACGTCATCAAAACATAGTTTAAGTGATCCATTAAGATAATTTAAACTTTTCGTTACGTGTTGGAGGGAGGGGCTCTATACTGGGTGGTCTATGAGTCGGACTGAAGTAAATACTAACCGTTCTCCATTCCTACTTCTAAAATTAAATCTATCCCTGGTAAGAATAAGTCAAGCAGGACTCCCGATATACTCCTTTTTTTGTACTCTTTACGAGTGCACGTCATTACGCCTTTGCCCATCAAAGCAAATCTAAAATTCGCCATCTATTATTTATGAAGTTAAATAAATCTGGTTTGTCCATGTTGAGGATTACACTCGGATCCTAGTTAAGAACGGGCTACGTTACATCTTTTCATTGACAAACCCCATTTAACCAGACTGTAGTTATCAAACTAAAATTAAAGCGTTAGTTACGATACCCCTTGATGATTTCCCTACAAAGATATTTAACGCGTTGAAATCGGAGTCGACGACACCGCACGTCGAGGTGAAAATATTTTCTATCGCATCCCCTCTCGGATGGAGGAGATGATGCAACTCTTCCCATCATTTATTCATTAGTTCGTATTCCGGGGTGCATTCGTAAGATTCTTTTGACCTCAATAACATCTTGCAAGGTCCCAGAATCCCCCCCCCCGTCTTCTTACCGGGAATTTCACATCGTAACCCCTTTAGGCATGATTATGTAATATATTAAAAAGGAAAGATACCGAAAGGGTATATACGTCAGTCATCCGTGAACAAGTTTAAATTGAAATTTCAAATTGATCACTTCATCGACTTGTTTTGACAGTTTTAAAGACTGCATTAACGATTACAGAAATGAATCAAATCTGGATTAGTAATTTTGTAGACACCAATACGAATATTACATAAGGGAAACAAGTACACTTCCAGGGGCAAGCCCCCTTTGGGATAATTTCCCTCACGCCAGGAGACACCGCTAGAGGCATGACCGAGTTAGTTGGCTAATCTCTCTTATGTAGTGAGCTTGAGCTGCCTCTCGTGGCGGAAGGGAACTTATGCAGCATGGATGCGAGGCGTGCCCCTGAAAGTTTGCATTCGTGTTGCATTGTCTTAAAAATTGCTTTGCAAAATTTGCCTCATTCGATATCGTCTGTTTATTTGATCTTGCGTTTCTTTGTTTCGTTTTGATGATGACAAACATCATTTGAATTTGAGAAACTAGACGGTATCGCTCATTTTTCTAACCCAGGACAAAATCAAAATCAAACGCTCGCTTTTCCTGATAAAGTCTAGTTTTTACGCTGTCTATCCCATCCTCATCCATTTTGAACTTTCCCTAGCCAGTGCAATTAAGGTAGCAAGAGTCATAATTCATCTTTGCTTCGCGATTCATGGCTATCCTTTTTGAGCGTAAAAATAGATACGAATCTGTCGCGAACGTCCTCCATGGAGTTCTTCCTCTGGTTCTTCCCATCATTTTAGGGTTAAGATCCACGTAAAGGGATTTATATCTCGATGCTAGTGTTGCATTTGGAAAGGTTTTGGTGTAGGGGGCTGGCAAAAACTCTTTTTAGACTTAGAAGTCTTGTTTTTTGTTCTTCTTCCATCTTTTCATTTTCTGCAAATTTCGAGTCGATTCCCTGCTCTAGTTCCGGCACCAATCCCCAATTTTACTTGGACTTTGATGATAGCATTTGTGATTGTCTATAGATAATGTCTGTTATCGTCCCCGGAGGCACCCCTGTGAAAATATAGTTATACCCTTTCTACTCTCTCAGTTTCCGCGTCCCACCAGAAGAATATAATACTTCACTTCGAGTGAGAAGTGTACAAACCACAAAGCGGGCGAGGTTAATTGTAACGTGATTCTTCCCAACATCAAGGTTACATTTGGAGCAAGGTTACTATAAACCGAATCACATACGCGATAAATAGTTCCCTTCATCATTACTATATTAGCGCTGCTTAACTATTTGCCAAGGCGCATGCATGCCCTTGTGCGTTTTTGTCCCTCCACGTCAAGACAGTCAATGTTTGTGTTTTGATTTCTGAGGATTTAGTAAATACCAAACAGTTATAGAATTCACCCTAGCAGGGTGCGATGACGCCCATCTGAAGTTTGATGAGCGGGAGAGCAAACAAAAAGGGTAATTCCCTCGCCAGGGAAGAATCATGTTACGTAACTAAAGTATTAAGAGGATACATAGTGTCACTCTTCTTCTATTATCCCCTTCTGTTCCCACCTATACGAAGGAATCTATTCGTTCCATGGCTGGATTAGATTGAACCGAGCGAGCTTCCACCGTAAGATTAAATTAAGTGTTACTGGAATTGACATTGATCAAGAAGCAGCTGTCTGTAATAATTTTATTGGGTATCATTTCTAGGTAGTTCAATTTTCTCTACTTTTTCATTACATTCCCCAAAGTTTGTAACATCCATGGTAAAAGCGTACGGTTTGTTTCCTATCAAATTGATCACCAATTTTTGTCGAAATTAAGTTCTTACTTCGAAGTGTTTTTTATAACGGAATGAGTGAAGGGGTTGCACTGTACCAAGAAGTAATATCTAGTTTATAGGGAGAAGGTATAAGACTCCTAAGTATTCGCGCGCCATAGTCCCAGTCCCCCTTTCAAAAGACAAGGAGGGACGTAAAAGGAGGCCGGGTTATTTCGCCTCTCCTCAGTCGGAAAATACGTAGTTTTCGTCATTAGCGTCGCGCTGACGTGAGTTTTCAAGAACCAATGAGATGCTGGATGTAATTTAGAGGCGGGACTTAAATCCGGACCTACGTTTGGACTGGAGATAAAGCTGGAAATGTGGCGAACGTATACCTTTTCCCTAGTAAACTAGATATCACTTCTTGACTGTGCTTAAAAAGGAAAGGTTTTTTTTAATCTAGAAAGAAATATTTGAAATTCCTTTTGAACTGCTCAGTTTTTATTATTAATGTTTTATAAATCCCAAGTTTGGAGTTTAAGATTCGGAATAAAACTGCGACTAAGTTGAGTAAAACCCTTTTTTGTCTTTGGGGGGTGGGGCTAATAAAATCAGGAGTTCAGGAAGGTGTTGATAAAATATTTAAAATCTCCATCCGTTTCGCTGGGTTAACCCTCGAGGACATGGAGGTTGTAGGAACTAGATACAAAAAAATGAGTCCTTGATTTTATTATAAAACAAAGAAAACTAAAATTTCTTTAAAATACTTTTGAATTGAAAAAGCAAAAAAGAATAGGGTGTATGAAATGAACCAAAACTGGCCCTTACAAAGTCACACAATTTCCCCAAAAATATTATACCAAATTAAAAATATTCTTATTTCCTAGAGAATATTTTGAATAAAAAAAAATTCCCCCCATAATTAAAATACATAATCAACTTCAGAGAAAAAGGGCGACTGCTATGTATGATTAAGTGTTTGTCAAAACCAATTTGTTTTCGGTTCTAGACCCACCAACCAGCTCCCCTAAATCACAATTTTTTTTTGTTCCGGGAAAAATTGTAACAAATAAATTTTCGCGTAACCTAGACGTCTTAATTAATTACTAAGCTCGCGCTATTTTATATAAATATAAAAAAAATAAATAAATTCGTCCCTCATTTTCAAGCCAATAATTAAGACTATTTTTAGAACATCCTTAAATCTAGAAATACAATATTTGAAGTAAAACGCAATTGATTTGGACGATTTCACTAAATTAGTGCAGGGCTCTATAACATTTATTGACCACTAAAACCAGAAAATACTTAGTCCCACAGTGAAGTAATTAGCTTTGCACACTTCTACACCCATTTAATTAATAGCACACTGATCGATCAATCGAAGAATCTAGATAAGAATGTATGATAAACATCATAATGGGGGCATGCGTTCACGAAAAGGTTACTTCTATTTATTAACCTTTAAGTTAGGCTTTAACCTTTACCTTTTTTTAGTAAAAAGCACTTTTGATTAAATATACATACTGGTTACCAAAAAATCGTAACCCATTTTTATTAAACAACCCTCCCCCCTCCCAACGACACTTTTTTGTAACACAAATTTGTCAAGTTGTCGTTTGGAAAAGTGCTTCTCTACCCACATAACTATGATCAATATAACTCTATACTAAATACGTGGGTAGAAAAGTAATCCCCCGACCTTTGCAATGGTATCAAATATCATTGACATCCTGTGAAACAAAAGGAAATATTAAACCCCAAGCCTTTGCCTATTCAGAATGTAAACATCGAACCGTTCCGTTTGTTGTGGTCCTTTTTGGCCGCGCGTAGATTGAGTGTCCAGCTTGCTTGTTTGCGCCTGTTTTAGTACATCGCTGTACTAACTAGTTGAGGTGATACGTTTCATGGCTTTCAATACCATTTTCATTATTTTCTACCGTTTATCTCATCTTTAGAATGCAATTATATGAAATCAGCGATATTTCCAGCCAGGGGTCATCCCAACTCTAAAATATGTTTTTTCTGGTTCACAAAATTATACACGAATTTGGGTTAAAAAAATGTCTACTAAATCTTATTTTCGAAGAAATTTACTTTTAATTAGATTACCTACATTTTTCTAATATTTTAGAAATATTGAAAATTGTAAACAGATCGATATTTTTCACATTGAAACCTCTCAAATACTATAGATTATAGTTATTTAGGAATAGATAGTTTTCCTCCACTTGGAATCTTTAACTTGCCATTTTCTGCAGACCTTTCTGCTTGAACTAAAGGGGAGGAGATGTAGAAACCGTCACCCCTGACGTCACACCTAATGTATTTGAACTTAGAAGCCGAGTGACATTGACTTAGCTATCGGCCTATCCGCGAAGAGCCCTATTGTAAAGAAGTTATATCTTTACGTTGTGTGAACGAGCGAGTAAATAGCCAATGAAACGCTAGGAAGGGGGAGCGAGCGGTTTAACAAAGTTTTAAGCCCTTCCTCTTGCTTTCAATAAGATAATTTGTATGGGGTCTATGACTTCTTACAGATTCCAAGTATCTGTATCTATTCCTGCTGACATACATAGTGAGCTAGGAAGGCTCTCTAATTTATATTTTGGTTAGGACATTTTTTGTTTTGCCAAACGCTATACCACGATTTGTTTTGCAATCGAGGGGAAGCCCTTTTAAGAGAATTGGATGCTATTTTTTTTTTTTAATCTTTCCATTTTTTTTTTATTTGCTTGTTTGTTTCTGAATCTTGGCGTCAGGCGTTATATTTTACTATCGGCCTTGCCTTCGAAAAATATGCTAGATACGAGAAGACAGTATAATCAGGGTTGCTTCAAACCTGGAGGCTGGAAACCGGGTTAAAATATCGGTGAAATCGGAATTATATAATACTTCTCTCTATTATCCCCTTCTGGTGGAATATATATATTTTTTTCTAGAATATTTAAAACGTTTTGTAAAAATATTTGAAATCAGGTGAAGTCATGAGGCTTGAGTAAGGTGATTGCTTCAATAACAAAAATAAACAACAACACTTCATCGGATAGGGGGGCTTGAGGTAATTTTGCACGGAAATCTGAAATAATTTTTCCGAAGGTTTTATGAACCCTGACAAAGTGTAAGCTCCGTTGAAAATCGCGGCGAAATTTGAGAGTATTAGTGCAGGACAACGTCCATTAAGGGTGAAGTAACGTTTACATAAGCAGGCAGTTTGATAGATTTGTCGTCGCGTTTCGTATGTACCAATCCTTTTCAATGCTAAGATATACGTACTATTTATAAGCATATTATCTCTAATATTAATATTTAGTCGTGACGTCATAAAAGTGTCCAGAATGTCGCTAATATACAGGGTGTTTCTGATAAGTCTGCCGTAAATCAAGGGGCGTGTTTTTTTTGGGAAATCGATTTTGAGTCTAAAATGTAACTTTTATCTATCTCCATTTTGCCATAAGGGACACTGTTTTCGAGTTAAGGTTTGATAAGTGTTTTAGGGATGACCCCTTAATTAAATTAAGAAACTGATTGAGGCAATTATTTCTAATTTAATTAAGAGGGTCATCCCAAAAACACTCGTCAAATCATAACTTGAAAACAGTGTCCCTTGTGGCAAAATGGAGATAGATAGAAGTTACATTTTCCGACTCAAAATCGATTTCCCAAAGAACATCCCCCTTAATTTATGCCACCAGACTTATCAGAATCACCCTCTACCGTTTTGCGAAACTAGCTCATTTTAGTTATGCGGGTTTAATAAAGTCCCCAACACTTTATTTAATATCAAAAATAAGCATAATCTACGGATATCCTTGAATAACACTTACTCTTTGGTGTCTTCAAGCATACCGTGAAGCAGCGCATTTCCGAATTACTATTTTCGTTCAATCTTAATTCACCCAAGCGTGTAAATCCAAGAGTTTGTCCGTTGTATCGTCGCTTTTCTAGTGTTTCCGGTTTCTTAGTGAATGTCCCTTCCGGTATAGTTGGTGTAGTGCCGCGTCGCGTTGGTATCTTCCTACGTTACATCAATGTCAGAAGTAAAACTGGTATCTTTTAGGAGAATTTTCTTTTTATAGTCTATTAGGATAAAAGGCTCAGTCTCGAAATCCGTTTTCTGTGTAAGACATCTTTTTTTCTTTGTCCAGTTGAATTTACATCATACTCTGATTTTATGTAGGTCAATGTTGACTCGTGACGCCCCATTTAAAGGGAGAATGAATTCGTGCTTATTTGAAAGAGCGTGTAAAATAATGAATATATAAATTGGAACCATGTTTCTATCTTCAATGTTAAAGAAGATACGAGCGATTTAAGTTTCCGTAATGGACACTACGCGTTAGGCTTTCCCGAGAAGCACTGGGGACTACTTCTATTGGACGATTCCGTCAGGTGGTACTCCCCTAACGCGTAGTGTCCATTACGGAAACTTAATTGCTAGTATCTTCTTTAATATTGTAGATAGAAACATGGCTCCAATTGCTATATTCATTATTTTATAAACTATTTCGATTAAAAAGACCACGTGACGCCACGGTCTATAGACTCCACGTGGAGTGGAACTAAACACCTATAGCCCATTCTTTTCGCGAGATTGTGACTCGCTCCAAGTGTTAGTTTTCGAAATAAAACAAACTAAGTTTCTTTGAACCACGACTCTCCTCGGTCACGTGTCTCTAACATAAGCCAATAATTTTAACCCACTCGCCGCATCTAACTTTACAATCCCTTTAACATAGTTATGACTTCACCATACTTTTTATAAGAATAAAAAAAAAAACCTTTATTTTATGTATTTATAGAAAAAACACGAGAAATATTGCGCACATGGTTTTTTTTTCGTCCAATTACATTTATTGCCCACGATTTATTCGCGTTTCTTCTTTCTGGGGTATATCGAATTACTTATAGCGTATTAGAGGAATGAGGCGACAAAATAGTTTTGTACCGAAAAGATTTCATCCGATCCTACGCGATTCGATAAAGGACCCCTACCCTTGCTTTTTCTTTTTTTCAATATCATCAGAATGGGATAATAGAAGAAGCGTGACACTCTGTATCCTCTTAGTACTTTAGTTGTGTACCACGATTCTTCCCAGGCGAGGGAATTACCCTTTTTGTTCGCTCTCCCGCTGCTCATTAAACTTCAGATGGGCGTCATCGCACCGTGCTAGCGTGAATTCTATAACTGTTTGGTTGTACTAAATCCTCAGTAATCAACCCCCACAAACCTTGATTGTCTTGACGTGGAGGGACAAAAACGCACAAGCGCATGCGCCTTGGCAAATAGTTAAGCAGCGCTAATAGAGTAATGATGAGGGGAACGATTTATCGCGTATGTGATTCGGTTTAGTAACCTTAATTGCTCCAAATGTAAAATGATTTTGCGAAGGGTCATGTTACAATTACCCCGTCTGCTTTTGTTTTTGTTACCCTTCTCTCTCGAAGAGGAGTATTATATACTTCTGATATTATCTGCGCGAGGCTTTCTTTGTTGCGGGTTGGAACGCGATGCAATGTGGTATGTACATGCGGCGGGCGTAATTTGGGCGCCTTTCTCAAAGTTGTTCAGTCTCTTTGATGTCCGATGAATACACCGTACACCATTTCGTGGCTATTGAGGATCCTTGGGTTCACTCTTCCTGGATCGGGTTAATGAGCCAAGATGAGCGTCTCTAGCTCCGATTTTAGGGATACTCGGACGGTCCTATAAGAAGCTCCCAAAGATCTCTCTCTTGTCATTCTTCCTTAGATTGTCTTCATTACGCTTCAACGACCTTCATCCTCGCCTTCCAACACTTGGAGCTGCTAAGGGTTGACCTTTTAGTTTTTCGTTGCTTTGGCTGAATTGGGTCTCACCGCAACATTGTCGATTTCAGTATACAAGCTCTTTCGCTCGACCTCTTTTGAGCTGGGCCTGTTATTGCATTGCGGTGTTTTATTTTTGGCTAACACCTTTTGATCCGCGTGATTGGAAGATTTTTTTTGTGGATCTTTGTTAATAGGTCAATACCCTTTTTGTGAATTTTTATTTTCTTCTGTACTTACTAGGGATTCTACTTCTTGTTTATTGTTAATTATGAATGTATGATTAGTGTCTCTCTTGAGATTAGTTTGGGTATATACGTAGGTTGTAAATAGTTAGGGTTAGGGGAAACCTGCATGGGAAGTTAACTTAATTTGAAAACATCTGACCATCAGAGAAAAAAATGTTGAATTTCTGAGTGGAAACAATATAAGGTCAGGGATAGATTTAATTTTAGAAATAGGAATGGATAACGGGTAGTCTTTACTTCAGTCCGACATGCATAGGTCAGTATAGAGCCCCTCCCTTCAACACGTAACGAAAAGTTTAAATTATCTTATTGGCTCACTTAAACTACGTTTTGATGACGTTGCTGACGAGGACGGCGAAAAATACGTAATTCCTTTTTACCTCTATCGTCATGAACCGCCTCTTCTTTCATACCCCCCCCCCCTTAACGGGGAAGGGGGTCCGGGACTTTGACGCGAGCCCAGATTACTCTGTTCCCCATTCCTACTTCTAAAATTAAATCTATCCCTGATAAGGTTAAAAGGGGAAATCGCTAGAGAAAAGAAAGAAAATTATTTTAATGGCCCATGGGGGGATCGAACCCACGACCTTCGCGTTATTAGCACGACGCTCTAACCAACTGAGCTAATGGGCCTTGGAATTTCTTGAATTTATTCTTATATTTAACGCCAATTTCTTTCTTTGTTTTCCTTATATTTGGAGGAAAAATTTGGTTATATTTTCTTTGTAAAGGAGGATTGATACCATTTACACCAGGAGACCAAGCTACTTGGCTTGCAAAATGCAGTGCTCACCAAGTAGCTTCGCCTCCTGGTGTAAATGGTATCAATCCTCCTAGTCTGAAACTTTAAGGGATTTTTCCTTGACCTTTGAAATGATTTCGTAATAAATCTAGGGCTAATTCTAAATTACTTATTTGATTTACTGGTTTGTATCTAGATTGTTAAACAGCACTTATCTTAAAGTGTACACCACCATTATCTTCTCATTGTTTGAATTCGCCATCAAAAATTGCAAAAATGCAAATATTATATTTAGGCCTAACAGAAACACGCGCTTAAGATTTTGGCTTGAATCCAAATGCTTTCAAATTAACTCGGACCATGTCACGCGTTCAAACCGTGTCATTGAAAATTTTCTAGTAAACACAGAGTTTTATAATAATTTTTTTGGCTTACTTCTTCCCGGCTTTTAAAATATTTTAGTTTTATTCCCTTAATTAAGATACGTCTTCCTCAAAAATGGCTTAGAGAGTTTTGATGTCAAATAGCTGATTTGACTGTATGCAAATTTTTCTATGCCGAGCTTGGACTTTCTTGAAAATTTACGGATTTTATTACGGAAAGCCATAAGGATTGTCCTAACTTTTTAAGGTTTTGTTTGAGAATATCCGGGTTAAATGGAAGTTATCAAATGAAATGGATAGCAAAGCGAGTCGGTAATTTACGAAATGCAGCTGTAAATTATTGTAGAATTTTTACGCTAAGAAGCTTACCTACGCAAGGACAAATGTTAGCTTAAGTTCATACGGTTCCATAAGTTTGTCACTGGTTACTGAGATCTTGTCATGAATTCATGTATAGGTAAAGCGATGATTGCCTGGTGTGGCGCTGTCAAAGGCTTAGTACAGACTAAATAGGAAGATGGACTCTCTAGCATTACGAAGTATAGGTAGTGTCATACTTATGGAATATCATATCTTATAAACTTATGCTGTAATTAATATTAATTACGGACAACGCATTATTAAATCTTAGTTTTCCCCTGAACTAAAATTGAATTGAATGCTGTTTTTAAATTACTCTAATTTCCCAACTGAAATCATTTATATAAAACCATAGCTTCGACTTCATTTACTTCTAGTGCATTCCATATCAAAATAGAAGTTCATTAGTTCACGTAAATATATATTTTGGCGAGATAATGTTTTTCGAAAGGAAAGGGGTCAAATAATTTCGCATTTAATATACTTTATGTTATGAACGTCTAACTTGTCAATTTGGCTTCCTTGTTAATCTTAGAATTTTTTGGCTGACTCTTGGGACCGGCATTACGTGATAAAATGTTTGGTTCGAAGCACGTCGTCATTATATGGTCGCATTTTTTAACCAAAAGAAAAAAAAATTATAAGAAACAACTTTTCAAGGTTTTTGATATTGTAAAGCAGCTTATTCATAGTCATAGAAATAGTTTAGTATTCTTTGGAATAAAAATTAGTCCTTTAGATTAAGCAAAAGAAAAATTTTCGAACTATTTTAATGTTTCTTTAGGAAGAAGTTAAAGTTTACTGGAAGTGGAGTTCATTTTGATTTAATAGTTTTTATAATAGGGCGAAATTAAAACTTACTTAATGGGAAAAGTTACGCAATATTCAAATGATGTAAAAATACCGCCTCCTTCCTTATGAGTCTCGTACATTTCGACCGATTTTGCTGACAAAGGTCTGCTGGGTAATACGCTGTCATCTTTTAAAATGGCGACCAGGAAAATGTCCAAAATATACTAGCAAAGAGCTAGCAGTTCAATTTTAATCAGTATACTTGACTAACGTGGCAAAGAGAGGGCCTGGCAACACTGCACTGAAGTTAAAGCTTGGAGAGAGGGGAGGAAACTGTAGATAGGAATAGGAAGAACAATAAATTTATTCGTTGTAGTCTTTTAGCGGTTTGGAAAAACCAAGATGCTCAATATAAATAAGCTTAATTTCAAAAAATGACTGAAAATTTTCGTACAAATTCCTGAATACCTTTTTTTCAAACTTTATTGCGAATATATAATAATCAAGTTTTACAACGAGTTAATCGTAAATTTGTTAATATTCTTCGTAATTTTTATAATATTTTAAAAATCATGAACCGATATAGATTTTAGACAATTTTATTTATTTATTTATTTATTTTTATTTTTTTTAACTTAAACCTTAATTTGAATAACAATAATAATTAAGAACCCGAACCATAAAATACATAATTTTCCGAAATCCTCGGCGTCGCTATAAAAAATCAAATCAAGGACCTATATAAAACTATAAATGGATACAAAAAAAAAATCGTATATACTCAAAAAGGAAAAATTTGAATAATTTATCTCATTTTTGCCACGATGGCTTTCGCAATAATTCTTCATTAAGGAAATGTTCTTTGGAAGGTCGAGGTACTGTACCACTCCGTCCCCTCCCTGTCCCCTTTTGGCGCCTTTTTCTTTTATATTTTTTCGCGCGCAAAACTTTTTACTAGATTAATTACATTTCCCGCGTTTTCCCGAGATGAGCGTAGCGACGCGAAAGAACTCGGAAAATAAAGAGAAGAGTTTTTATCTTTTTTTTTTGGTTTTGGTTCGAAGGTGGTATGGTGGAGTGGCGTTGAAAGTTGAGATCTTCTTATATTTATATATATATATATGTATGTATAATCAAATTCGGAATTTTAGAAATAGAGACGATCATATATATACGAAGAGTAATCACTCATAAAACGTTTTTGACTTAAATGAATGAATGAACGAACAGAAAGGCCGGTTTATTTTTCTTTTTGGATTTTTCTAGAACATCCTTATTCCTTCATCTTTCTCCAACTTCTTATTCTTCTTCTTCAACTTTCCATTGGGATTTCTGTAATTGAATAATTACTTAGTGAATTATATGATTTAATTTATAGTCGGCGTAATGATGTAGCTAGAATAGGAATTCATCAAGTGTTTTAGAGAGAGTTCAATTAAGAAAGTTATAGTAGTTAACGTGTTGCGTTAGATTTAATTAATTCCGGACTTGAATTAAGCTTTATGCAAGTTCTTGTATTTGAGTTAAGTTTAATTTTAAATTTAAATTTAAATTGGAAAGTGAGTATTATACAGGGTGTTTCTGATGAGGCTGGTATGAATTAAGGGGGATGTTCATTGGGAGTCGAAAATGTAACTTCTATCTATGACATTTTGCCACAAGAGACACTGTTTTCGAGTTAAACTTATTATGATGGTTGAAATAGTCTCTATATTACCCAACTGGGCCGATCACATGGGTCCCATATAAGTTTAAGAATGGTTGTTATTATTCAGCCCCCAAATACCTTAATTGGACCCTGGTCACTAATACTAACCACGCAACCAAACTAAAGTAATTAAAATACCCATTTTATCTCCTTTTGGGAAACCTATCGATGTTGTAAAATCCCTAACCAATTATAGACCATGTTTCTCTATAAGTTTGTCACTGGTTACAAACTGGAGTTTGTCATGAAGTGACGTGGTCATAGATTCGAGGTAAAGCGACGTACGCCTGGTGAGGCGCTGTCAAAGGCTTAGTAATGCAGACTAAATAGGACCTAGATGGAAGTCCTGCAAAATTAATTAACCGAGTGTAGGACTTCAATTCTCGCTTCCGTCGTTCTGCTAGAACTAGCTCGAGCTGTAAGTCTCCAGCATTACGAAGTATATATAGGTAGTGTCATACTTATGGAAGCAACATATCTTATAATCTTATGCTTTAACCATACCTTTATAAGCGATCAGTGATTTGGGGCTGCCGCTGATTGGTGGGAGGAGGAATCGTGGGAATTTTCTGGCACTATGACTTGTTCCGGTTGTACGACGGACCTCTTTTCGATGGCTTGGTGGCGTCCGTATCCTCCGAATTCAGCTGGGGCTCCGTATTCTCGGCCGTCGGGAGCCAAGTCCAGTAGCTAAATACGTAGATAAATTTAAGGGACATACAAAATTTATTTATAGATAATTTTAATCTAGTTCTTAAAAGTTGATTAAACGACTCTTAACTCTCTCTCTCAGGCAGGCTTTAAGAGAAGTGGATATACTTAGCTCTAGCGGTCTTTCATTAGGCTTAAGTTAAGAGGTTGTAGATGCAACGACCGCTGCACGGACGCGGGCCTTTCCGCTCATTAAGTAAAGTAGGCTTATAATTAAGTCAAGAACCCAGTACCCGGTGTAGCATCGCATCCTGAGTTCTGACCTTTGATCCCTAGCTTGTTTTAATACGAAGTTAAACATGCCTTTTATAAGACACTGTAGTGGTATAGTATAATACCTCTGACGTAGCTGGGGCTAATAATAAATTTTGAATACTGGAATTTAGAGATAGACGCTTAAATTTTCTTTATTAGCATACTATATGCAGGACTATAATTTAATTCAGTGATAAGCGTGATTCCTTTTTAATTAGGGCTTCTTTTAAACTTGTTTTAGAAAAATAGGCAAAATAGCGGAAGAGTGGATCGATCGTAAATTGGTCTATTTTTCTCAAGATGTTCGATTATTATGTAGTGATTCTTCTACGGAAAACATTTTTATTGGGGGTGGGGTGGGGGTTTCCAAGAAGCGATATCTAGTTTACTAGGGAGAAGGTATAAATTCGTCACATTTTCAGCTTTATCTCCAGTCCAAACGTTAATCCCCGCCTCTAAATTACAACCAGCATCTCATTGGTTCTTGAAAACTCACGTCAGCGCGACGCGAATGACGAAAATTACGTATTTTCCGACTGAGGAGAGGCTGCGACATAGCCCGGCGTCCTTTTACGTCCCCCCTTGTATTTTGAAAGGTGGACTGGGACTATGGCGCGCGAATACTTAGGCATCTTAAACCTTCTCCCTAGTAAACTAGATATGGGTTCTTGGTTTTTCTATAAGAGTATTTGGGAGCATCCTCTTTTAAGTTTATCACGGATGCTTTTAATCTACTCAAGGGGGTTTTACTTTATAAGCTTTTCTATTTCATAAGTACTTGGCAGCTTCTTACCTTCACCTATATTAGACTCTACGGGAAGATAACATTGAGTGTTACCGCTCTATTTTGGGAAAACGCTAAATTCCCTTAAGTATTTTATACACATAAAGGTAAAAGCCTTCCTTCTCTTGTATACAGCGACCCCTATATTTCGCTAATGGCTTTTTTTGTAAAACCATTAGAGAAACTAAACTATACATGTGGGGCTGTTTTCCAAGTATAGTGTATTTTTATTGCATAATCCTGATTGGAGAATAGACCTGTCTGTTTATAGGGCAATATTCGTTAATTTTTTAGTCTATTTCTTGAATTTTTTTTAGTACTAGGGCTACCAGCCCTAACTTGGAACAGTTCTAATTAGGAACACTTCTCTTAAAATCGTCATAACTTGAGTTTGGTAGCTTCAAATGAATATTTTAAGGGCTTATTTTGTAGATTTAAATTATGTCTATTTATAGAACACGGTTTCAAGACTCTAACGTAGATTCTAGAGGAGATAGAACCATAATTAGACACCCTTATATTTTGAGTAATTAATTTTAACGAAAATGCAGTGAAATTTCTCCCATTGGTCTAAGGAAATAAGCGCTAACGGGCAATAGGAAACAACTAGGCAGAACCATGTTGATCAGTCGTTAATTGCTACTTTGTACCCTGTATAATTCATAAACTTTAATTATGATAATCTTAAACGTATAGTGTATGGCTATGGAAGCTTTGTTTCCATGCAATAAATTCGGCTTTTGAGTCGTCAGTCCTCACCTACAGCTCTCCTATTTCACTATATGTATGTTATTCCGATTTACCCTTTGATGCCACTCTGAAACGTAAATAACAACTTTACAATGTTTTGATTATGTATCGAAAGATACGCTATTTGTTGCCTTTGATGAAACTCCAATACATAATCATTTCACAACTCCGGAAAGGTTTTTCCAAAATATTTTGGGGTAGTATTTTTATGTTCCTTTCAAACAAACTTTTCTTTACAACGGAATAACGATTAATCTTACTCTCAATTTAATCGTAAAAGATGAAATAGTCGTCCTTCGTGAATGGAACTTGTCCCCCTATCATCATACTTTAACCTTAATCAAAAAGATGAAAAACATTCCGTGAAAGGATAAAAAGCATCCCGTGTCTTTTCATCACAGATCCACGCAGTGCAATCTTTTCTAAACTTCTTCGTTTCCCTTTTTAAAATGGGAATCCAAGGACCAAGTTCTTTGCCACGCAACAGCTAAGTGCTTAATGTTCATTAATATAAATCCAAAATTCTAGACTATAACCAAGAAGCGATATCTAGTTTATTAGGGAGAATATGCCTAAGTACTCGCGCGCCATAGTCCCAGTCCCCCTTTCAAAATACAAGGGTGGGGGACGCAAAAGGAGGCCGGGCTATTTCGTCCCTCCCCTCAGTCGGAAAATATGACTGTAATTTTCGTCCTTCGCGTCGTGCTGACGTGAGTTTTCAAGAGCCAATGAGATGCTGGTTGTAATTTAGAGGCGGGAATTAACTCCGGACCTACGTTTGGACTGGAGATAAAGCTGGAAATGTGGAGAATTTATACCTTCTCCCTAATAAACTAGATATTACTTCTTGGTATAACCTAACTCTTTTGAGATAGAGGGTTGGATTACACTGGTCTCTTGGCCCATTAAAACAGTCTTATTTATTCTGTAAAAGAACACTATCTCTAGCTGGTTTGTAAATGGATATTCGCTCAGATTTTTCTTAGACTTCTGTCTGTGTAGTTTATTCCGTTTTTCTTTGGGATGGTCCGAGCTGCTCCAAATCCCATTCACCCAATGTATTTTAGAATGTTCCCAGAGGGGTTCTTAGAGCAGCACGAAAGAAGCAAGCGCGTCATTAGTCTTAATGCATTCTCTAGACATGGGGTTGGTCTTGGGTCTTCTTCTTCCAATTTTATTTTTTAATTCTTTACGCTAATAGCTATTGAAGGGCGCTGTGTTTTTAATCTACTATTGCATATTGAAATAGTCTATTTTAGATTTAATATTTAGGTCAGTTTACTTTAACTATGTTATGTTAATAAAGGGTTGAATGACATGATAATTTCAATTTTCCGTTTTTGCATAGACTATTTCCATGGAATTATTTATTATTGCTGCACATGGTTGGCAAGTTTTTGCCAGGGATGCCCCCTCCCCAAAAAACGGTCTAGCGACGCCACTGGCATGAGAAAATGCGAGTGATTAGCCCCTCGACACGATTTTATTGTTTATAATGCAGACCTTTCAGACCTTATTTTTCCCTTAAAGTGTTAGAACTCTCTCTCTCGTCTGTATAAAATATTTATGTCGCCCGCGCTGCGTTTAACTTAATTTCCAAGAGAAAAAGGTTTTAGATTTTTATAGTCGAACTTGACTCTCCTGGCGAAATGTTTCTCTTTTATCTTTAATCCCTAGACAGTCCGTGATTGGGAGGGAAAAATGCGCGGGCAAGAACTTAAAATTTCCGTTTTCGAGCTATGGGACTTACGCTTTCTTATTACGGAATAAATTGTTACCTCTTTTATATCTTTAGCTTTTAAGGCCGAATTTCAACGAAAAGGGTTTCAGGGCGAACTGAAAAGCGATCATTGAATTAAGCATGGGTGAAAATGCCGATGCGTATAATCAGAAGGGGATAATAGAAGAAGGATGACACTCTGTATAATCTTAATACTTTAGTTATGCAATGTCATGATTCTTTCCAGGATCATGATTCATGCACCTTTTTGTTTGCTCTTCTGCACGCTCATCAAACTTCAGATGGGTAACTAAGTATTATATACTTCTGTAGGAGCTCTTAGATTTAGACTAAGTATTAGTCTTTATTAGAAATACTAAGGCAGTGATAAAATTATAGCATCTTGCAATACTAACCTTTCGTTAATAAAAACTGTTTAGACTGTTGACTCGTATATAGCTGCCAAGCTCTTCAGTATTTTCCAATTTTCCTATTGGTCAATACTGGAGTCAGGATCTACCACCAACGCGCGCGTATCTCACTATCTTTTAGAAGCACCCTCTTGAATGTAATTAAGGCAAAAGCCGAGCCATTATCATTAACGATCTTTTATTGTAATTCTTATTAGAGAAGATACTTAAAGAGTCAGAACAAAACCTTCGCTTCTGGTTAAAATCACTCAACTTTCGTCTTTCCCTAAGTAACCAAAATACGTGGTTTCGGCTTTAATTAAAAGGAGTCTCGATAGTGGACGTTTTGAGACAAAGGAATACATCGGAGAGAATCTTGAAAGTTCCCTATAGCTTAAGAACAAATTAGAGGGGACGCGAAATAGATCAAACTTAAGTTATCAAACGCCACTATAACAGGGTTCATACAAACCTGGAAAAATCAGGGAAATAAATAGTTGACAAAAACCTCAGGGAAAATTCAGGGAAATTTAGAGTTTTTAATAAAATTCAGACAAATCAGGGAAATTTGCGTCAAACAGGGGCCGAGTAATTAAGCAAAATGTTCATAAACATACCTCCCTCCATAGGATTAACATTACACTATACTTTGGAGGCTCATAACTCTGGTTATATTTTTATAATTAGAGATACGGCGATGTCCTTTGATTATGTAATAGTCATATTTGCCCCCCCTCCTTCGTAAACATTTGCTCCATAGGATACTCCATATAGGGGAAAAACCTGGAAAATTGAGGGAAGTATATGGGGGAAAACCGGGAAATTTCAGGGAAATTTGTTTTCCAAAAGTTGTATGAACCCTGACTATAGTGCTAAAACCCTATAGAACCTCTCAAATATTTTGAAGGAGCGAGAAATACAGGGAACCTTGCAGAAGTGTACAATACTTTTCTTCGAGAGAAGTGTATCAGCACAAAGCGCGGTAATTGTAACATGTTTCTTCTATTATCCCCTTCAAGTTATACATATTATATTTACGCCTCAGATTTTAGTTGTTGACATAAAGTGCACCAATTTCAATCAGAAGTTACATAACCCTATATGGGATTTTGAGACTTATATGAAAACGTAACCTAGAGTAGAGTTTTTAACATTTATTATTTAAAAATGTGTTTCGTACTATTCCTAAGTCGTATATCAATTTAATATCTTTTGAACTAGGGCAAAAGATATGTGTTAGAGGCAGAGCGCCAAGTTTCCTACTCATAAATCTGGAAACTTTGTATTATGATATAACTTATTCTCAAAGGAGTAATTTTTATATCTTGGGATAAAAATATACAAAAGAAAATACGAAAATTCTCGGCTCGACTTTGAATCTCATCTCTCTTTCAAACGTGTCAAAAAAATGGATGCGGATATTTTTTTTTTGCATTCTAGTCTAAACTGCGGTAAAATCAAGAGTTGATAACAATTAGAGAGTGTTATGGTCTATTACTTTTTCCATCACCCATATTTTTAAGCGCACAGACTCTTTCGTTTTCCATTGGCTTTTCGGAATACCAAATTAGAGCTCTTCTGGGCATGCGTGAAATTCGTAATTTTATCAGTGCATTGGGATTTAGAATCACCATGAATTTTCAATGTATCTATCGGCCGAGTAGTGTTACACGCTTATTGTCACGTGATATTACCCAATCACTACTCAGGGAATTATAGTAACACTACTACTTCAAAGTATAGTTCTTGACACGCCCCTTCTGTAACGCGTGGTTCATGCCTTTAAGGTAGGATTGTTACTCTCTGCTAATGGACTCTTGCACCGTACAGCTAAAGTTTTTGGGGACTTTATCTAGTCCCCTTGGTGCATTATGAAAAATGAAAAACCATATTTTGAGAGATCTTCTTCCGTATTACCTGATTTGATATAAAAATCAGTCTGCGGGGTATGGGTAAAAACAGATGCTTTCAAATCATTTTACTTTTACTCCCTACCTAGATCTTTTATCCTTGCAGGGCATATAGGCCTAGCTCAAGATTTATGTATTTTAGATATAAGATATTGACGATGCCCCATGAGATGATGAAATGAAATATGAGAGTTATTTTCAATTTCAAGTTTATCTTTTTCCCTTTTTTTAATGAAAAAACTTAGTTGGAAATCTATTCGCATTATAGCTATCTTCAGTTAAGATCAGTTCTTACTTTGATGAGAAATTTAAAGGAGTTTAGAACTTGTTTTTCAAGCATACATCACTTCAGTCAGGGCATGCTTGTATGGGAAGTCAACCCTCTTGAATTTCACCCCAAGTTGTTAATGGTAATAATTGAATCTTTTGGCCACGCGTGCTGAACTTTTCGACTCAAAGATCAAAGGTTTTCAAGAACTTCCGAACACTTAACGCGTTTTAAGGAAGTTTCGATCTTAACCAACCCTTTCTTTTCAAAAGAAACATTTTCTTATACAGGGTGTTTCTAATAAGTTTGGCATAAATTAAGGGGGGTTTTCTTTGGGCCATTCTGAGTCTTCTACCTCCATTTTGTTGGCAACAAGGGACACTGTTTTCGAGTTATGATTTGTCAAAGTGTTTTAGGGATGACCCCTTAATTAAATTAGAAATCATTGTCTCAATCAGTTTCTTAATTTAATTTAAGGGGTCATCCCTAAAATACTTTGACCAATCTTAACTTGAAAACAATGGCCCGGACGGCAAAATAGAGATAGAACATTTTCGACTAAAAATTGCACTTCAGAAATACCCTGTATAAAGTTAACTTTTTCAAAATTTTAATAAAACTTATTATCGGTAGTTGTAATAAACTAATTAAATTACCTAGAATTTAACAAATAATTTGGACATTTTTTTATCTCCAAAATTTACTCCTAAAATTTCTTAGGGTCAAAAGGTCAAGTATATAAGCGACTTCTCACTCGCTACTGAAACGTTTCGACTTATCCCGCGTCGAATTTCAAACATAATATTACGATAAGGAATCGTAAGTGTCCATCATATCTTATACTTACCACTTTTAGAACCTCCTTCATTTGTTCCCTCCTGGATTCGTCAGCCCTAGTTGGCAAATAACGTCCCTCGACGGTGTTCCATGCACCGCAGTAGACAATGATAACCAGGACAGCGAGGAAGGCGATGTTCGAGATTGAAGTCACTGTTAAATGACAAAACAAAAACCGTTAGTTTTCTTTCTAAAAATAGAAATTTTTTGACGACAAAAAACAAACTCGATCCAAACCATCGCCCCCGAGTTATATAATAGACTATCAGCACACTGAGCCTTTATCAGAACAATTTTTATCAGACTATAACAAAGAGCTTCTGTTGGGCTTTTCCGATTTCATTTTTGGTTTTCAGTTGACCGACCGAAACTTCATTGTAAGATAAGATTTTGTTCCAGGAAAGGGTGCATGACCCGCGCTCCATTCTTTAAGAGATAGTCAGTTCCACCTGTCCTGTGTTTACTCCGAATAGTGTCCAGCGGCTTGTTACACGACATATAGTGCTGGGTTATACCGTATTTTTCAAGGAATGTCCTGTACCAAAATGTCATTTTGCGCCGCCTTTTCCATCACTTTTCTTACTCCTTCAGAAGTGGTGTTTTGTTACACGCGGGGTAGTATTTGATAGATCGTATATAAAGTTAGGAATGAACTATACTAGAACGGGTGACAATACGTGATACGTTAACAGTACTTATTTCAGAGTTTTTATTTACGTGGAATCCCTGAAAGACCCGGAAGTAAGGGATAAATTGGATAATAACAAAAATAATTCTTTTGCGAAAATCGTATTTATTTAGGCAGGGATTTAGGAAATTCAAATGTTCAAAAATCATTGTTAGAAAAAGTGTCCAGAAATTAATCGACAAATGAATTAAATAATTACATATAAGAATATAGTCGTAATAATTAATAATATATTAATAGAACATTCGTCACAGTACGACTTCTATGACGCCTACTTTTCAAGTAAAAAATGTGTTTTATTGACAGTCCTAACTTGGAACAGTCAGCTCTAAAATGGAACACCCCGTCCCAAACTTAGAACAACCTGTGTTTAATTTTGAACACCCAAAAATAAGCGTGAGAAGTCCAAATTAGGACCAATGTGGGTGAATTCAATTTGAGATTCAAAGACAATTAAAATAATTTCGGGAACTGATTAATTCTGAAATCTTCAGCTCTCTTGGTGGCCAAAACGTTTTTAAGTTTAATACGAACGCGACTGACTATATACAGATCAGTTGACACGAATATCCGAGTCACTTAAGTTCTTTCGATTTACGGAGTTTATAAAACTATGCTAAGACTTTTGCTCTACAGTTTCCTCCTCCTCCAACTCCCTTGCAAGTTTCGAGTGACTGCTTCCCTAATCCCGCACACTTAAGGCCCATTCAGACTGAGCTAAATCGTACGCCAAGTTGTTAATTTCGTTTAGGTAGCATAGGTGTACGTTCAGACGTAAAAGCAGACGACTTTATATGGTGATTTTTGAGCCAAGACTTTTGAATACTAAAATAGCTGCTCATCCAAAATGAAATTACAAATACCGCGCCTAGAATCCTTAAAATTTTCATACATCGTCTGCTAATGCGTATCTCACTCGATCACGTGTTAGTAAGGCATGATTTAGTGAGCTATGACTATAGAAAAGGTGCTAACGAGGGTGGTGCCATCTCGACATGTACTAAAATGAAAATTTTCAAAACTAAACCCAATCGAATATTTTACGTAGTTGTTGTCACGTGTCTAATTAAGCGTGCAAAGCGACTTCACCGACGTGCATGAACGTTAGATTCCAGTCTATAGTCTGAAGGGGCCTTGAATCGCCCCTTTAGTTCTTTCTATATACTTGGAAATACTTTCTTGGAAGATTGATGAATTCTGTTTTGGTGGCCCCTTTTGCTCGCGGCTTCGCTATACGTCGCGGTCCTTTCAAAAGTCTTTGAAAAGGATTTGCTATTGCAGCCTCTAGACCATCCCTCTGCATTTTAGCCAAATTTACATAGGGAATTCGATACGAGTTACTTGAGGTTTATAAAATACAAGATATAACGAAATTCCCGTGCCACTTTTTAGACTTCTATCGAGCAAACATACATACTCTTATAGGGTATAAGATTATATTGAAGAATAAGCTACTGCAGTGCAAAGATGGTTTTAAGGTAAACAAGTTATCTTTCACTCTCTAGATAAAATCTAGCGTTGAAAAATAAATGAGATTCTGATTCTTCGATTGAATGTAATTTTCGAACTTTTTTATGTGGATTATTTGTACGATTCCACGTGTATTTTTAATTTGCAATCTTGGAAAGGGTTAAAATTATGCAACAGGGTTTCTTGTGTACTGATGAATCCATGTCGAATTTTCGCAGCTTATCAAGGTTGAATTTAACAAATAATCTAAATTGATTTCTGTAGTTTGAAAATAAGTAAAACGCCTTACGTTTTTTATTGAAACTTTTTTGGGATATTGACTTTATTTCAAACTTAAGAAATCGGCTCAGTCATACGTTAATGTTACAAATTTATTACATTTTCCAAAGGGTATTAGCTTGAAATTTGCATCTACTTCGGAAATTAATTTGCTCCTTAAGCTCAACTATACAGGGTGATTCTGAAAGGTCTTATCTCATGGTTATTACAACCCTGAAGGTTGAGGGCAGGTTGAACTAGAGAGTTAAACACTCGGTAGCATTGCGACAGAACTATCCCAATATCGGATATCATATCATATAAGTTATTGCCTGTCATTATCCCTCATATATTTTGTTTTACAATCCACGAGGACGTCCATGAGCCTGAGGTTTGTTCCTTTTGCAACGAATTTCCCGCCATTTCCTTTAATAAACGCCAACGCCGTAAAGGACACAAGGAAAAATATCTTCCAGGCAATCCGGACTCACCGGAAGCGCATTTAAGTGTGGCGCCCGCCCAACGGGACTGGCAAGATTCATGATAAGAGACCCGGCGTTATTTTTCTCTATAGCGACACTAGAAAAACCCCCGGACCCCGGACTGATAAATGGGGAGTGCGATAAAGTTTTGCTACTGTCCACTTTATAGAACTAATAGCCATAACCCGGGGTCTTAAGTATAAGGCCAGCATTCACTGCTACGTACGTTTATACGTTCTTATTTCGCTAATTCAGCATTTTCCGCCCTTTTTCTCTATTGGTTCTGATTGCATGAACATACCATAATTCGCGAATTGATGTTAGACTCTTACTATATCCATTTTTACGTCCCTCTTGGTGGTGCCTACTGCGGTTTCATTTTAGTTTTCTCTATTAAAGGCCGGGAAATAATCGTGGGCTACTGCAGAGATGTCTGTATTAATTTATATCGAAATCCATACAAGCATAAGTTTATAAGTGATATGTTCCATAAGTATGACAATACCTATACTTCGTAATGCTACTGAGAGACTTACAGTTCGAGAACGACGGAAGCGAGAATTGAAGTCCTACACTCGGTGGTTAATTTTGCAGGACTTCCATCTTCCTATTTACTATTTATTCTGCATTACTAAGCCTTTGACAGCGTCTCACCAGGCGTCTTCACTTTACCTCGAATCTATGACCTACTTCAATCACTTCATGACAAGGTCCAGTTTGTAACCAGTGACAAACTTATGGAATGAACATATCTTGTGAACTTATGCTATGACTTTATGACCCCGTTTCTTAAATATCAATTAATGGAAATAGACTGATTTCAATTTATTTGTTAATGATGCAAATAGTGTTCAAACGGTGTCAGTGTAGCTCGCGATATACTCAGGCTCTTCTATATACTTACACAATCTGGTTATGTTTATACTTTGCAAGGAATCCTGCGTTATATCAAAATAATTCCCCACAAATATATCAAGTCTTACAATATTTTGCAGTAGATACTGACCACAACAAGCTTATTACGAACGGGTTTAGACAGGAATGCATACCGATAACTGGAATCATCGTGTAGACATTATAAAATTAACCAGATGAATTAACTTGATAAATATATTGCAATTCAAACATTTTTAATTTAAGTTATAATTATGTTTTGTTTTTCTTTTTGGAAAAATTCTAAAATTTTATACAAAGTCCTCACTTCTGACAGTTGAGAAATTCTTCTCTTTATACATATTTTTTGATTGATTTTCGCGATATTCTGGTTTTAACAGACAGGGTCTTGATTTATGTCTGCGGGGTGCGCTTTGTGATAGAATCAGATATCTCTTTTTTCGTGTAAAATAAAATACGTATTTTTTGGAAGCAAACAACTCTCTGATTTAATATTCAGGTTTAAAATATAAAAATCTAGAAATATATTTTAGATTCAATTTATAAAATGAGGCGATGAATGCCTTTCTTGGCCTAACGAAAAAGGAGGAATATTTCCGGGATATGTAAATTAGATTGAATAATATAATATCGTTTCGTATGAAAAAAATGGATGAGAATAAATAAATATATGGAAGTTTTTATCGCTCGAAACATTCTGTTTCTTTTCGTCTTTTCCGAGCGCCAAATGGATCATATAAGTCTTGCCTGTATGCAAATTAGGTTTATAGTTTGAGGGCCATTTTGAATATGGGAAGGTTTTTGCCTCCCCCTTGCGTTGAAATGGTTTAAAATATAAATTTTATATCATTTATTCTCCAAAGTTTTTATTTGGAATTCAAGAAATCACTCACGGTAATAGTTTCCAATAATTACAGCCAGAAGTATATAATACTTCTCTTCGAGAGAAGTGAACCAGCACAAAGCGACCGGGGTAATTGAAACATGATTCTTCCCAACGTCATCAAAACATTTAGAGAAAGGTTACTAAACCGAATCACATACGCCATGTAAATAGTTCCCTCATCATTACTCTATTAGCGCTGCTTAACTATTTGCCAAGGCGCATGCGCTTGTGGAGTTGTGTCCCACGTCAAGACAATCAAGGTTTTTGGGTTGATTGCTGGGGATTTAGTATCAAACAGTTATAAATTTCACCCCAGCACGGTGCGATGTTCATCTGAAGTTTGATGAGCAGGAGAGCAAACAAATAGGGTGAGCCTAGGAAGAAAACCAGTATCTGATTCCTGGTAGCTGTATGCATTCCTTATAATGCAAATAGTCTCAAATTCCAATTTCACATCTCGATATTAAATTTTTAGATGTCGTAAAAATTTAATAGCTTTCGTAATTTGTTCATTATTACTTTGGGTGGGTTTTTGCATAACTAAGAAAGGCTTACAAATTACATAAAGGATCCATGCTGGTACTCGCACGGTACAGCAACAATTATTCGTCTTGAACAAAACCTTTTATTGTTTAAATTAGCATATTTCAACTTGCTGCCATCCTCTTTTCTTTCGCGTTCTTTTGTATTTGCCTTGGAAATAAATTTTTACTTTCAAGGATCGATCGAGTCTCTTTTAAAAAATAAGACTAATTTTCAAAGAAAAGGTTACGTTTAAATTTCATTTTCTATCTGAAAGATTTGCATTTAAATTGAGATTTTACACGACAATTCCCGAGTCTCTTTTTTTGAGTAGATAACTTTAGAAGACATTAATAATAAATTGTAACGCGATATAGCGTGAGTAAAGTGAAAAGAATAAGAAAAAACGCGAGATTCAATGAGATACGTTAATGAAGAGAATTTAAGTATCTGATCAATTGGATCTTCCGTGAAGTGACCTTGGTAAGGTAAAACCAATCCATCTCGAAGGAGTAATATAGTTTAGGGTTGGTAATTATAAAACCCTAATGCTTAAGGTTAAAGACTGTGACGATGTGACATAGTTGGTTGTATAAAAGAGGAGGAGATTATAGAGAAAATTTAACCCTCGACGTCATTTTATACATCATCTCACTAGAGCGAATGAAAGCCGAGCATTTCCTTGAACCGTAGCCCACTCGATCACCTTAGCTGCTCAAGCATAAAGCGTGATCTAGTGGGCTGATGCAAGCAGGTTGTTTGCTTTTCGCAATCCTGCGACGCCATTAGGCCTTGACTAGGTTAGTTTATTCACATTCATTTTAAAATCTAAGTATAAGATAATGAATGTGAATCAGTGTTCAGTTTAATATTAAAGCGTAACTTTCTCGCTTCCAAAAATTCGAAGGCCAAGGCTTAGACTAATCAAAGCGAATACTACCCTACAATACATCTAGGTCACATGACTTAGAGACCATAATATTTTCTTATAAAACCTGCAACTATTCCCCATATTCTCGTAAATATTCTTTGGCCTGGATGGAATAGATTACTCGAAGATGAATTTGATGAAGTTGTTCGTCATTGTATCTCTTAAAAGCCCTGAATTTTATATGTCCTTTTCATGTTCGGTTTCTTCCCACCATTGTTCATCACCCTTTGGGAGGTTTAAAAAGTATATAGGCCTTGGCTATAAGAACATTAATGACTCGCTGTCGACGTTGAAAGAGCATTTTAACACGCGCTGCTCTTTAAGTCTTGTCGTTTTCTTATCATGGCCGCACTAAGCTCGTTAAGAAGGATCTTTTTTTCTTCTTCTCTCCTTCTACTTTGGCTTTCAACCAATGACGAGGGCGTCTTAGCTTAGGGCTTTTTTCTTTTTCCAAGCTTTGGACTGAGATGCGCTAATTAAGGCCTAATTTGACCTCGCTGTCACTTTTCTACTTAACAACTTCTCGCGCTGCAACCTTTTTCGCTCGTATTAGTGACTTTAGACGTTCGTGATTAATTTGTGAATGTTGGTGAAACTACCTCCCTTTAGGTCCAAACACAGAGAGAATTATTATATTGTTAGTAAGAGGAGTGGAAAATCGTGTTGTCTTTCTTTAGGTGGAAATTTCTGTTTAAAAGGTTTTTACCTCTCCGAGTGACGATGATTTTAGGGATAAAGTTTCTTAAAACGATTTAACTAGAATTACGGTAAATTAATATCAGTTATATTTATTTAATTATTTAAGTACCTTTTAATTGCGTCTCGACTCGGAGAGGTTTATTTTGGTTTCCATTGCAACTTGTAAAAAATCTACCTGACCAATGAGAGCCCTAGTTTTAAATCCCGCAATAAGATTAGAATTTATTGATATTAAAGTAATAAATTTGTGTATGTTTGGCATTTTAAAATTTGACCCGGAATGCATACAGCTAATTGGAATTATTGAGTAACAATTTTCACTCAATTTTATGTAAGATTTCTTCCTTAAATAAATACATGGCCCTCTTTAAGATTAAATATATATCATTTAAGAAAAGCTATTTAAGCCGACTATAATTCAATTAACCCTTTTGCCTCGAATACGGGTTTTCTTTTCTCTTATATTATTATTATTTTTTTCTTACGATGTATTGTCCCTTAGAGGAAGCGAAAAGTTTCTCGCGGCTCTTAAGAAGGCGGCCGGCTTTTCTTTCAAGTGATTTTTCAATCAAGATAATCCCCTTTTGGTTTGACACTTATAAGCTTTGGCAATATTGGATTACGTTTTTATTGCTTGGTTTAACGAGATATTTTAAACTTTTACTTTCGTTACGCTGTCTTAATTAACAAAGGTTTTTTTTTTAATTATTGCAGATTTTTATGGATGACGGAAGGGTCTTGTATGGTTTTAATAAAATTTGGAGTTTTGAAAGTTTGGGTAAGTCAATTACGTAATTTATAAAACTTTTAGGGTAAATCAATTATTTAATTTTTAAACGTTTCATTGAAATTTAATTAGAACAGAATTTTATAATACAAACTAACGTTAATTAATATTAATCGCGTTTATAGTTTTAATTAAATTTATGCGTAGTAGTTGAAGGACTGCTTAATTAACGCGAGGAAACAATTAACTACCTCACTTTTAATCGGCATAATTATAATATTAACTGCACTAATGGTTAAAGATAAATTAATCATCTGATTAATTGAGATATCCGCATATATTATAACCATATAATATTTTTAAGTATTGGTCCGCCTTAAATTTCACAATTAAGAAAGATATGAATTTTATATTAAAAAAAAATATATTTTTGTATCGTACACCGGTGTATTGCGGGTAAAGGTTTTACAGGCGCTCGTAGGAAATACATAATCGGATTTACCCCTGCAGGTTCGGCAATTGAAATTTTGATTTTAAAATAAATTAAGCTAAAACAAATTAAATGGAGACAAAACAGGGATCAAAATACTAATCTGAATTATACAAAATACAGAAATACTTATTGGGATACTAATATCAAATGTTTTTCCAACAATGGGTCGAATCACTCATTCATTCATAATAAAGCTGCACTAATCGTTTAAGTTATCATCTGATTAATTTGAGATATTTGCACACATCGCAAATATATAATGTTTATAAGTATTGGTCCGCCTTGAGTTTCGAAACCAAGAAAGATATGAATTTAAAGTGAAAAATAAAATTATATAGTACACACCGGTGTATTGCGGGTTGGAGTTTTACAGGGGCTGGTAGGAAATACATTATCGGATTTACCCCTGCAGGTTCGGCAATTGAAAATAAATTTCGTAATGAAAAATATTAAGATTTTGAATTTTATAGTTCAACTTCAAAAGTATTATTTAATAATAATTTTAATTTTTAATAAAAACTATTTTAAGATTTTCTCTAAGCAGCAACTTTTGAATTCGCGCAACTGCTAAATATAAATAAAAACCCAATAAAACCCGGTAGACATGGATTTTTTTCGAACCCTGTTTCCAACCTATACTTATCATAGCGTATCATAGCTTTATGATATTCGAATCGTCTCTCTAATAAGCCTTTAACTAGCGTTAACTAATTACTATGACTCTATATAGGCATCGATCAAACTCGACGCAAACTGTGTAAAGTCGCTAAACAGTGGCCTTTGATTATAAGGTTTCCAAGTCACGGTTTAGTTACTGTGTATTAAGAGGGGCCCCTGATAGATTTCCGCCCCCCCCCATTGGGAGATCACCGGAATCCCCAAAGCCCGATGGAACCATAGAATCTCTCTCTCTCTCTCGGTCCCTTGTTACAGTATATACACTTTCCGAGAGTTTCAAATCCTAATATTTGCGACATCCCGTATTTACTAACCTTATGTCCAGCTATAGAGAGTTCTATAGCTTCACTTACACCAACAAAGTCATTAATTAAATGCTTCCAAACTCGGGCGCCCGCCCGGGACAAGGCCTATTATTTCTAAAAGGTGTTTGTTTGAATTAAAGACGCCTGAATGAACGTTTGATCAATTAGTAAACATGATCGTGACATATCCCAGGGTTCGTACAAACCTGGAAAACTAAGGGAACTAAAAATTTTACGAAAACCATATGGGCCTAATAGAGTATGCTCCATTTCGCCATAGAAACAGGCTTCATACAAACCCGGAAAACAGGTAAAACTCAAGGAAATAAATAATTCACAAAAACACAGGGAAATCTCAGGGATTTTTAGTAAAATTCAAGGGAATCAGGAAAATTTGTGAAATTTAAGTAAGTTTTTTCCTGAAGGGGTTGCTTTGAATAACTATAAAACCACTCCCGTTGTCATTACTCATTGTATGGGGAAAAACTGGAAAATTCAGGGAAATATATAGGAAATCACCTGGAAAACTCGGGGAAATATGGGATAAAACCGTGAAAACTCTAGGAAATGTATGGGAAAAAACCTGGGGAACTCTGTGAAATATATGGGAAAAACCTGGAAAACTCGGGGAAGTATATGGGAAATAACCTGGAAAACTCGGGGAAATATATGGGAAATAACCTGGAAAACTCGGGAAACTCGGTTTTCCAAAGGTTGTATGAACCCTGTAAATACCCTTTTAAGTTAAGTATTCGATAGAAAACGGTTTATAAGTAAGGTAAAGATTTTAAGGTGGATGTTAACAAGGACAGAATTAATTCGAGCAATTGAAGTATCTTGATAGAGAGGACAGAGATATGAAGATTTATTAAATTTTATTAACGCGAATATATCATTAAAAATTTAAAACCTGCTGTTAATGGAGAAGATACGAGTCTTATTTCTCTAAAATTTGCATTTAATTTATTTCGTAGCCTGAGGGTTAATTACAAGGTAGCTAACTTTACGCATTAGGGTATTTGCATTTCAGTGTAAGGGGGTCATCCATAAAATACTTTGACCAATCTCAACTTGAGAACAGTGGCCCGGACTGCTAAATGGAGATAGTAGTTACATTTTTGACTCAAAATCTATTTCCCAAAGAACATCCCCCTTAATTTATGCCATCCAGACTTATCAGAAACACCCTGTATACGTTATTGCATTAATAAACGACAGGGTATTTATCAAGCCTAACTCTCAGGCATCTTAAGTCCCCGTCAAACCTGTCAAGAAATTTTAACTCCTTAAATTTTATATTTAATATTTTATATATTAAAACGCCTGGTTTTCTGGACAAATATTTTTATTAAACCACTCTCGTGGAATAACACGCGAGATAACGTTTAAAATTTACGGTATAAAGTTTAGATAGGGTATACAAGGCCTAGGCTATACCAATTTATAAATTGCTTGATTTGCATATCATAATCAAAGGATCTTTGAGGATTTTAGAGATGTGATGGATTCGCAAATTATAGCGGCGCTTTACTGTTTTCCGGAGGTAAACACCGTATTAAAGATCACAACTCTCTCTCCTTCTCTCTCTCTCTCTCTCTCTCTCTCTCTCTCTCTCTCTCTCTCTCCAGCTTCTATTACAATAAATAATTATTTCGATTTTACAAGCTTTTAAGCTCCTACGTCTTTACGTCTTTGTTCGTTTCAAGTAGTTTATTGGTGAGTGATTTTCAACCTCATCCTTTCAGAGATTATGATCTTAACCCAGGCTTTGACTTATCTGATGTTAAGACCATAGCCTGTAATTGGAATATTTTAGTTTTAGGTTCAGGTGAAGTTCAATTGGTTCGGGATATGGTTCTTAATGGACTGAGATAAT
The DNA here is from genome assembly GCF_054372755.1 of Phalangium opilio. Lineage (NCBI taxonomy): Eukaryota > Metazoa > Arthropoda > Arachnida > Opiliones > Phalangiidae > Phalangium > Phalangium opilio. The sequence goes on from NW_028324151.1 coordinate 4,903,963, forward strand.
TGGGACAAACGTTAATGGTTTTGTTGTTCAATTTTAAGAGGTCAGGTACTTTGATATTTTGTTGGTAAGTAATTTTCACGTGGTGATTGGGAAACAAACAAAATACAGAAGATAATTTGTTGTTAATTAATTAATTTATTAATGCAGTTAATTTGCATTATTTCACCTCGGGGAATTCCCATTGAAAGCCATCAATGCCAATTTTAAATGCAATTAATAATAATTAAATTTTAAATTGAGTTTTAAGTTGTTTTAAGATTCAATGGACTTCCATTTGAATTTAATCAAACTCTAAAGTTAAACTTTTACAAAATTATCCTGGGGATTTTTCAAAAACAAACTTTTCCTATATTTTCATACCTTAATTCAAATATACCTGAAAATATATAAATAATTTTTACAGCCCTTCATATTTTAATTAGCCATTAACTTAATTGATAATTATACTAAACTATGGTGAGAGGCCATAGGCTATTTTTGGGAACAAAGTTTGAACAGAGTGGTTGGTTTAGCTTCATAGTACAGGTATTTACCATTTTTAAAATTTATCATAATTATATCACTTGAGGCAAGACTAAGGACCCCGAATAGCAAACCCATTTAGTATATTTACTTAATTTATAACGATCTGAAACTACTCTCTAACTCGGTAACGAAGTTAATGTTTGCCATTCTCTTCTCCCCCTCCCTTCCATTTTGTATCTACTAATTATTTAGGATTGTTATCTAATTAAGGGTGTACAATTAATTTTAATTTGTAAAACTGGGTGAAAGATCTATCTAATAGCCTGGAGTACTTAGAATTAGAAGGACTGCTTATTCCAATTAATTGGTAATTACATTATATCGAGGTTAATTTAATTAGTTTTAATGCAAGGTTTAAAATAGGAAATTAATCCCTTGATAGCGATGGTTTTGTGATGACGTAGAAAGTATTTTGAAAAATAATATATAGTAGTGAAGCAAACTTACAGGGGTTTGAGAAAAGCACTATTTTAAGCTAAGCGCCTGTAGAAAGGGTTTTCCCTCTGAACTTTGGTGTTTTCATCACAAATTAAAGGGGATGCAATTCGAGGTTTATTCGAAAACTTATTTCTTATTTAAAAGTTTAAATTAATATTTACCTTATATAATTTAATTAAAAATACATTATATAAACATTACTTTATTTCACTTAACGACAACTCTAATTTAAATATAGAATTTCTCTTAACAAGAAAGTTTTGAAATTTTGAGATAAATTTGAAATGCAAAACTTTTCGTCGTGTTAAGGGGCCACCCGGTTTAGTTTACTCGGCGACATATCATTGTTATCTCTTAGTTTAAGAGGAGCTTGAGATGTTAGGACTGCTTTCTTTTCTGTGTGATTTAACATTACGTATTAAACCGCTTAGGAACTTCTGCTATTGCAAACTGAACTTGATTGTTGGAGTAAGAGTGTATGGAGTTAAACCATTTTAAAAGTTTCTTAATAAAATCATAGCGCTTAAATATTTTATATGGGAAAAAAATATAAATGTTTTTCGTTATAAAAATGCCTTAATTATTTATTACTATTAGTAATGTTTTTTTTTTTTAATTTCAACCAACCTTTGAAGGGTTTAGTTCTCTTTGAACATCTCATAGTGTATATATTGGAAATTATAGCCTTTCCAAGAATATTACGCATTATACAGGGTGTTTCTGATAAGTCTGTATATCATAAATTAAGGGGGATGTTCTTTGGGAAATTAATTTTGAGTTAAAAATGTAATAACTTCTATCTCCATTTTGTTGACCACAAGGGACCACTGTTTTCGAGTTAAGATTGGTCAAAGCATTTTACGGGTGACCCCTTAAATTTAATTAAGAAACTAATTTAGACAATAATTTCTAATTTAATTAAGGGGCCATCCCTAAAACAATCCAAACATAAATAACTTTGAAAACTGCGACCCGGGCGACAAAAATTTAATAGAAGTTACATTTTTGACCCAAAATCGGACAGTTTCAGAAACAATTTACACCCTGTATGCCCACACAGAAGCGTTGCTAACAAGCCAAGGGAATAGAGGAAGCTAAGCTATAGGTAGTAGACGAAAAATGTCTAAATTAGTGTTCTTTAAGTTTCTCTTTCGCTTGAGAACTCACTCCATATCTCTTCCTTCTCTCCTGGGGCAAATATATATTTCTCTCTCAGCTTACCGTATATCTCTAAAACCTCAGCAGCGTTTTTCAATCTTAGTTGCTACCAAAGACAAAAGCTACCTTAATAGTTTTCCAAAGGGATTATATATATCCTCTTTTTCTTATAGTTTGTAGCCTTATTCTTGGGTTTATAATACCTTGAGAACATAGAGACCCGGTGCAAGCTTAAGTTATTAAAATTTCACTTCACGAACACTTGCTAAAATATATTTTCATAGTCGTTAGTTTCAATTTTTTGGCGCCGGAAAATGTAGGTTTTATAATAAAAATTTATCTTTTTGAGGATGAAATAGACCTGGTGCGGCGGCTTTAATATTTTATCTCACAGCGCTCTCGTAAATTTTGAGGTATAGTGGAGATTTAGAATATGTTACAAAAAAAATCTTTCTGCACATGGTTATCTCTTATCAGGAAATATACAAAATATACTAACCTCTAAATAATTTATTTATTTTTTAATTTTCAGTCTAGAACTCTTGAATTTATTTATTTATTCTTATTTAATTATTATTATTATTTTTTTTTTCAATTAATTCGAAGCCTCGTTTTCACCTGACACTTTGAACCGTTTTTGAAGAATAATGATTGAATTTTCTTATAAAAAGATCTCTGTTTTTAACATCTGGAGACAAATATTACGTTTTTGACCTTTCCCAAACGGTTTAAAACGGTGGTAAAACCATTTTTTTTGCATTCAATTCATTAGTTTATTAATAATTTTAACCACGGTGGTGGGTTACAAACGTCCATAGGAGAAATTAGTACTATTTACTGTTGTAAATTACCAAACATATTCCAAATTTTGGCATTCCGAGTCAAAACCTTTTTGAGTAAAACTAAGTGTACTAAACTGCCAAAGACTAAACTTACCCTATTTATTACTTCAGAGTTTAGTTTTTCCTTAATTTCCCATTAGTTAGCGTTATTTAAAGCAACTAAATTAGGTATAAAGTGTTTAAAATTCAAGGTGGTTTAATATACTACAAACCCGTAAAAGAATAAATTAGCATAAATTACCAAAAGAACGGTAATTTTATTTTTCCCAAAATTGGAAAAGGTAGTTTACCCTTTTTAAAAATTAAGATAATTTCGCATCTCTAACTTATTTCTTAGACTATACGGTAAAATTCCCCATTGAAAACGAAAACCATTTACAAACAGAATCACAAATTTCAAATCACGAGAAAACTATTTATTCAAAACTTACTCTTTTCGGATTTGGTTCTAGTAGCGATCAAGTGTTTCCAAAAATCGGAATTCAGGAATTTGAGTTTAGTAAATTTAATTTGGGTGAGGGTCGTAGTTCGTTTAAACTTTAGTTAAGTTTAAGTATAACTTCTTAAAGACTGGGATTTGCGAACTTGAATGGTACTATTACGGTGAAGAAACAGCTAGGGTTGTTTCGCGCTCTTGGTCTCTTTCGAATTTCGCTCCTTCGGTATCTAGAAGTTGAGTAAGGACCTGGGACCCGGATCGCCTGACTTTTATATCCCAGGAATCTCGGTATCCCCCCCCTCCCTAAAAGTTGAGGAGGAAGTTTTACAGAGTAGCTAGCATCCGTGGATCGTCAGAGGCTGAATTAAAGGGGGGCGGGACTACACCGTAACTCCTCCCAATGGATGTATTTCACTGTCTTCGTTATTACTTATTGTGTGGGCGAGCTAGTGATTATGATCACACTGTATGCTTCGATCGAATGATTTTTTCAAACAGTGGAATTGAAGCTGGAATACTTAAAAATTAAAGATTTAATTGAATAAATACTTAACTGATAATAGAGTAAGAGAAATAGAAGAAAAAACAGAGCAGCCATTTTTTAAAATGGCCTCCGATTTTCGAACAATAAAACTAGCTCTACTAGAGGATATATTGTGAACCTTATATTAATATATTTCAGTGAAATGTTTAAAATGAAGGCAGTTAAGAATTTTTGTTTAATTTTTCGGTCGCCATTTTCCAATATGGCCACCGATTAAAGCAAAAGTAATATATAGCTTCTTTGTAGGATATAGTTACCCTGATTTCAAAATTTCACTCAAATCGGCTGAAATTTATGGGCCCAGTTATCGTTTAGGAAAACTTTGTTTATATTTTATGGTAGCCATTTTCCAATATGGCCACCAAATTAAAACCAAAACCTAACGCACTTTAAATTTTGACATAATTACCCTGCATACTCAAATCGGTTCGAATTAATGGGCCCAGTTATGTCTTCAGAAAAATTCACTTTCTGTTAGTGGTAGCCATTAACCAATATGGCAAATAATTTAAAACCAAAAACTACTATGCTTTACCTTCTGATATAATAACCATGTGTACGAAATTTCAGTAAAATCGGTTGAAAGTAACAATGATTGTCAAGTAAGAAAAAAGAATATATCAAACCAACGAACCATAAATTTTGAATTCTCACTAACTCAATGTGTCCGAACGTAACCTACTCAATTAGAATTCTTATTTGCGTAGGCTGCGGTCCTAAACAAGGACAAGGGTTAGAACACACAGGAGGCACCTTAACAAACTTGCGCATTATGATTTGCTCACTTTAAATGACGTCATACTATAAATCGGGGGTCCGAATGGAAAACTTTGGCGTGCGGGGGTAGAACGTGGCGGCAGTGTGATGGTGGATGAGGTCCGAAACAACCAAAAATATCTTCCATTGTATCGTAACAGTGTCACTTTGCCCCAAATCTCGGCTAAATACGTGGATAACCCATACTTACGTGGTAGTGTTAAGAGACATTTATTGTCTGTATGGGTACACGCTCGTCTCAGGACGCCATCGTGTCTGAGTTGTTCTTTTTGGGTGATGTTATGTTTGGCCAAAGCGCTGCGCGGGTCTTCCTCTCTTGAACATCAATGGTAACCGAGTTCTCCCCCCCCTTTCACCCCTAGATAGCTGGCCGGCTACCATTTTAGCTAGATTCTATCTTATAGTCTCATCGATTCAGCTTAAAGCGGTTCCTCTTTCCATTTTAGGTTTCATCAGGAATACATACAGCCAAAAGGAATCATTTTCGCAACGTATCTAGGCGGATTTTGTTTGAAAAAGTTATGTATGACCAAGAACTGATATCTAGTTTATTAGGGAGAAGGTATAAGATGCCTAAGTATTCGCGCGCCATAGTCCCAGTCCCCCTTTCAAAATACAAGGGGGGCGTAAAAGGAGGCCCTGGGCTATTTCGCTACACTCTCCTCAGTCGGAAAATATGACTGTAATTTTCGTCATTCGCGTCGCGCTGACGTGAGTTTTCAAGAACCAATGAGATGCTGGTTGTAATTTAGAGGCAGGGATTAACTCCGAAATAAATAAATACGTTTGGACTGGAGATAAGGCTGGAAATGTGGCGCGAATTTATACCTTCTCCCTAATAAACTAGATATCACTTCTTGGTATGACCTTAAGTTCATAAGATATGTTCACCATAAGTTTGTCACTGGTTACAAACTGGAGCTTGTCATGAAGTGATTGACGTAGGTCATAGATTCGAGGTAAAGCGACGCCTGGTGAGGCGCTGTCAATGGCTTAGTGCATAATAATTATAAACGTATGGCATGACGAATGTTACTTCGCGAAACTTCCATCTCCCTGCACATTGCACCTTTGTGTAGAAATTCACGTTGGAGAAATTGGGACATAAAGATTCCTATTATGGCTGTATGTATTCCTGGTTTGATAGACATTTTACATTTTTTTGTTGTGATACTATCGTTTATTTCGATTTCAAATGCCCTATCTTCTTCGAGAGGGACCATTTACATGGTTTTAAATATCGCTTTAATATGTAAATTAGATAGATTTTAATGTTAAGTCTAGTCGAAGTGATACTTAAATGCAAGAAAGAACAAGTATTTTACCTCGTACCAAACATATTACATCAAATTGTTATTTGAAAAACTCAATGTATTTTCACATCTCACGAGATAGGCGTTTAAGTGTTCCTTAAATAACGATAATTTTCAATTCAAGTGAGATGGGAAGGATTAAATCGTTCAATAAATAATTCCATGACAAATTGGAAAATGATTTTAAAACCAATATGATAATTTCCATCAAGATTTGTTTGAATTCTTAGTTCTAGGATTCGACAGATGAGTAAACAACATTCTACTGTTTTGTGAAAGACCTCACTCAAAACTTCGAAATGGAATACCAAAAAAGGGTTATGTTTCAATCAGTTTACTATATCATCCGTCATTAAATCCATTTTCTACTTGAAATATTTATTTCATTAATTAATTAGAATTAACACGAAACCAACTGACTTCATTTACCAATTAAAATAAATCATCCTAAATATAGTTGAAATCATATTTCCTTAAAACGCGTGGGAGCCAGCCAAGGCCCAAGTCCCTTTTTGAGGCAATAGACTATTCCATTTATTACTTGCAGTGTAACCAAAACACAATTGCAAGAAGCAACCCCAGTTGGAGCTAGCCCAAGTTAACTACACACATGAACACACTAGCCGACTCGCGCTGCCTCTAGCGGTGCTTCTTAGCCTTAGGGAAATAACCCAAGAAGGTGATCTACCCCTTGAAGGTGTTTACTTCTCCACTGGAATAAATGGAATGTTCTTTATGATATAGAGGTCAAAGTTCAACTATGTCGCCTTTATTCGGGATGGAAAAAAAAGGGTTGAGATTCACTTTAGCGCCTCGCGTAAATGAGCCGTTGCCTGTTCGAACATTTAAACTATCAGCGAACAAAGAGTTTACGTTTTATAAACCGCATCACACCCCCTCTCTCCTCCCCTCCGTTCAGATCGAAAAATCTAGAGAAAATCTTGAACTAGAAATATTTTTCTCCGATAGATTTTTGCCTTTAGATAATCCTTCAAAAAGGCCCTAAAGAAATGCTTTTCTTATCGGATTTTTTCTTTTTTTTCTTCTTATTTACGGATTCCGTGCCGTTCTGATCTTTTCGATCTTTATGCTAAAATCTGACGTTCCTTAATTGAAGTAATATGACGCTTTTTAATTGCTAAACGTTTCCCCAAAGTCATTTATTTATTTTAATTTATTTTTTTTAAGTCTAGTGATTTTGGGGAGTCGGAAGAAATCCTATTCCGCTTTCTAACTTAATTAAAGATATTTTAATGATCCGTGGTCTTGATGACCTAAGATATATTTGAGGTCAAAGGCTATAGCCTAATTCAATTGACACATTTTTTCGCGCATACAGAAGTATAGTCATTTTAAATATAAATAATTTTAACGAAAACACCTATTTCAAAATGATAAATGGAATTGACAATACATGCCACTGTTTTCGAGTTATGATTTGATTGGTGTTTTAGGGATGACCCCTTAATTAATTAAATTAGAAATCATTGTCTCAATCAGTTTCTTAGTTAAATTTAAGGGGTCATCCGTAAAATACTTTGACCAATCTTAACTTGAAAACAGTGTCCCTTGTGGTCAACAAAATGGAGATAGATAGAAGTTACATTTTCGACTCAAAATCGATTTCCCAAAGAACATCCCCTTCTTAATTTATTTATCAGACTTATCAGAAACACCCTGTATATCCATCCCTACGTTGTGATCTACGCCTTTGTTTAGGACAATCGTTCTATCTGGAAACTTTGGTGACGGAAAACCATAGTTGTTTAAATACTTTAAATGATGAATATCTGATTTGCCTTTGTGTTTGTGTCTGAAGAAGTTATATATTGTGTAGAAAGAGAAAAGAGTCAGGAAATAGGCTATAGGGTAAAGGCATGCAACCCCCAAAATAACTTTTCATCCTTTTTTGGTCATTGATAAGAAATCGCTATTGTGTTTTTGGAGTAAGAAAATCGCTGGTGTGGAATTCCGTTCAAAAACTGCGCGGGTTCCGCCACTCGCCACTCGCCCCTCTTAACTCTCTCTCTCTCACTCTCTCTCTCCCTCTCTCTCTTACTAACTTCCTTGTTATCCGATTTGTTGATGGTCTTTTCGTGCTGGCTGCAAGTGAAGACTCGCGCGAAAAGTTTGAAGCTTTCAATTATACAGGGTGTTTCTGAAAAGTCTGCATACCATAAATTAAGGGGGATGTTCTTTGGGAAATCGATTTTGACTATAGAAAATGTAACTTCTATCTATCGCCATTTTGTTTTCCACAAGGGACAACTTTCGAGTTAAGATTGGTCAAAGTATTTTACGGATGACCCCCTAAATTTAATTAAGAAACTGATTTAGACAATGGTTTCTAATTCTAATTTAATTAAGGGTCATCCCTAAAACACTTAAATCAAATTATAACAAGAAAACATTGTCCCTTGTGGCAAAATGGAGATAGAAGTTATTACATTTTCAACTCAAAATCGATTTCCCAAAGAACATCTCCCTTAATTTCTGATAGACTTTTCAGAAACACCCTGTATTGAGACTAAAGAAAACTTCTGAGCTCCGATATTGATTCAAATAGAATGGTTTAGCAGATCTGAATCTCGCTATTATTATAGTAATTTTCGATAAGTTGCTAAGCGGCCTATTTGAGGGTGCATGGGCCAATTAGCCTTATTCCTGATCAGCGCCACCTACCCATAGCGGCGACTTTGAGAACTACTGTAAGCTGCAAGCCAATCAGATGTCGCTAAAATCTGGTGACGTCACTGACTGGCACTCTCGGGTCTTACCAAAAATGACGTCACCAGATTTTAGCGACATCTGATTGGCTTGCCGCTTACAGTAGTTCTCAAAGTCACCGCTATGGGTAGATGGCGCTGATCAGGAATAAGGCTAATTGTTTCTATAATCTTGCTGTTTTCTGTAGATCTTCGTGCAGATTTGTTGTGGCTTCATGCGTTTTCCTCTCAAGTCTCAATTTCCGATATGTAGGCGTCTTTTTCGACCCTCGATCTCATTGGTTGAAAGAGAACAAGACGTTAACTTGTAATCCCATTATGTTTATGGTGTGTTATAGTTTAAATAAGTTTGGGTAAAGGCTTGGTTAGGTTAGGTTGGAAGGATTGTCAAATTATCGTTTCTAGCCTGTTGATTATAATATCAAACGGACGGGTATTAGGTGAAAAATTAAATAAATGAAAAAGAAAACTTCATCCTTCTCTCATTCAAGCCAAAGTTAGCATCAAAAACAAAGTTGGATTTGACAAAAAAAATATAAATATATTTGAAATTGTAAAAACGGCGTTAAAGTTGCAATGCTTTCTAAATACATTGAGTGGCTTTGTTTGGCATAAACGTGCCTTTGAAGTATCGTGTTTTCAAAGGAATTTTGGGTTTGAAATAAGCCAGTCAAAGGGGATGTACGCCTAAAACAGTACTGGCTAAATATTTTACGATTTTTTCAATCGAAGATTTATTGGAACCGCTATTTTTCGCTTTGATAGTTATTCCCAAAATGCGTTTTATAAAATGTGCCAACGAAACGTAGGCATAGGCAACCTTTTAGGAGATTAGTTTCACCGTTTCGGTTCTCGCGAAAATTATTTTACGGAGTTTTATTTTATTTATTTTTTTTATCCACCATATTTCTTCTTTTTATTTTCTGAATAATTTAAATAATTTCTTGAAATTTTAATAATCAGAGTTTGGATTAAAAATACCTCCGCTTCTTTCGTTTATAAATGTTTAAAATATATATTTAAAAAAAAGTTTTTCGTTCTTGTAAACTTCTTAGCACTATTTAACCGATATATCCGTTTGGTCACTCCCAACTTGTTGTTGTCCCATTAGCTTTCGTCGCAGTCATTTCCTACCCTAAAAGAACATGTTTTCCTTTCATTTCATGTTTACTTACTGCGAAACAAAGCCGACTTTTCGAAAGAATTAAAAACAACAGAATAAATAAATAAACCTAATGCATTAAAGTGATAGTAGCTTACATATTAATTGAAATTTAAATTCAAAATTTGTAAAAATATAAATTATATATTTTGATGTTCAAATAAATAGTCTTTAGTTGTAGCATATCGTAAAGAAAACGACACTGTTATGACGTTTCCTTTTTTGCTCTAGTTACTGCAATCGTTACTACTATCCCTTTAATGTAATTACTACAGACAAATGGGGCGACCTTTGTTAGAAAAGGTTGAACCCGTTAATGGGTTCAGAAGCTGAATACCCTTTTTATTCACTTGTAGATTATATAGCTTAGGACTAATTTCTTTTATATTAGAATTATGGGATGCGATGCTCTTTTCTGGCGTCATTTTATTGCATTTTTTACCTTCCCAAATAGACGTTGATAAAAACGAGAAATACCTTTTAAAGGTGTCAAGAAATCAAGCTGATTTTAAGGAAAATATTGTTTGCTTGTTTAAAAATAATTTGTGTATAATAATGATTATTTCAAATTAGAATTACCTATTCATCTATCCACAATATTAAAGAGGTTACGAGTAATTACGGTTTGTTACAGGGCCTATGCGGATGACGTCAGAGGTATGCAGTTTCTAATACAGTCTCATTAGACCCCTGACGTCATCATCTGCTTCACAGAATGGCCAATTAAATCTTAGTTGCTTTGTATCTTCTTTAATATTGTAGATAGAAACGCTGTTTCAATTTATAATATTCATTATTTTATACGTTCTTTCTAATTTAAAAGAAATGTTCAATTTATTTAGAAGTATCATGAATCTATTAATTAACGAAGAATAGTTCAAAAATAGTTGGTTTCAGTCTCCCTTTGTAAGGTACTTAATAACGAGCTAAATTGCAGCTGGAAGTTATTTTCATTTTGTTGTTGAAGTGTAATGTACTAAACGATACGACTTTCCTATTATTTCGCTTTCTTTGTCCTAAGAGTTATTTGTTTTATAAAGGTGTTATTGTCTCTAAGTCAAAGAACTTAACAAGGCTCCGTTATTACCATTTTATTTTATTTATACAGGGTGTTTCTGATAAGTCTGGACGGTATAAATTAAGGAGGATGTTCTTTGAGAAATCGATTTTGACTATAGAAAATGTAACTTCTATGTTCTATCTCCATTTTGTTTACCACAAGGGACACTGTTTCAAATCGAGTTATGATTTGATTTAAGTGTTTTAGGGATGTCCCCTTAATTAAATTAAATCATTATCTAAATCAGTTTCTTAATTAAATTTAAGGGGTCATCCGTAAAATACTTTGACCAATCTTAACTCGAAAACAGTGGATGTCCCTTGGGTAAACAAAATGGAGATAGAAGTTACATTTTCTACAGTCAAAATCGATTTCCCAAAGAACATCCCCCTTAATTTATGGTATGCAGACTTATCAGAAACACCCTGTATATGTAAGAAGAGAATATCGAGTCTTATTTTGAAGTCGTTTTAACTTGGAAATAAAGCAATCTCGAAATGGATTTGAAAAAAAAAAAAATAAATAAATAGAAAGGTTTGAAGTTTTAACTAATCCCAAAAAAATCTATTTTTAATGAATAATTGATTAAAAATTAACTCAAGAGATTAGATACTTCAGGTTGATTAAGGAATGGAGTTCTCTATGAAATTATAAATAGAACCTTTCCAATGTAATTTAACCTTTAAAAGCGAGGTCTAAATCAATAAGATATTGATATTTGCGGGGTAAATAGAATATTCTAAACAGAAAATACGTTGTAGCAGCACGCGGCAGACGTCTTTATATATTTAAATATCTGGGAATATATATATGGCTTTTAACTTTAAATTCCTTCAATTTATATCATTTCGCTCCTCTCTAAGGAGTTTCCTCTTTCTATCCCTAGGAATTTTTGTATCGCCCATTTTCACTCCATCTATGAAATCATAAGTTCATAAGATATGTTCCTTCCATAAGTTTGTCACTGGTAACTTAGAAACTGGAGCTTGTCATGAAGTGAGTGAAGTAGGTCATAGATTCGAGGTAAAGCGAGGGACGCCCGGTGAGGCGCTGTTAAAAGCTTAGTAGTGCAGACTAAATAGGACCTAGCAAGATTAATTAACCACCGAGTGTAGGACTTCAATTCTCGCTTCCGTCGTTCTCCCTCGAACTAGTTATCTCGAGCTGTAAGTCGATCTCTAGCATTACGAAGTATAGGTAGTGTCATACTTATGGAATGTGCCTTTTGATGAAATCTGAGAAACTGAAAGCGACAAACCACGATGAAACTATAGTTAAGCCTTGCTATAGTCGGTCCTGTTTAATATGAAACAAAATATTTCTAGTCCTAACGTTTTTTTTTTACAGTTTTAGAGAAAATACTTTGGTTTATTTATTTTTTTAACTTTTCGTCGCGAAATGGTTAAAATTACTTAAGGAAAATATTTTCCTTATATTCCCAATCTTTTTGAGAGGCTTGGCTTGATCCAAAAACTCAAAATTGAATGGTAACTAAGTCGCAAAAAGACTGTAATATTTTTATGTTATTGCCAAGGCTCCAGTATGTCTTTTGAACACGCGTTTTTGGTTAAAATGTTACTTGTACATAGTTTTCACTTCCGAAATTAATTTAATGGTCTGTAGAGGTTAATAAGTTTAATTTCAAAAGTCATGTGCTAGCATTACACATGAGAGCAACTTCCTGAATATGGAGAAAGAGATAATATTAAGTTACCAAAAATGTTTAGATCCGAATAAGCCTGCTGCCCCTTCGTGGTCTTTTGGCCAAATGGTAGTATAACGCCTCCACGGATTTTAAAACGTTTATAGTCGTTTCGTATAGTAAACGAGGTGGGGAACACGATGCCGTCAAAATTTTTCACCGCAAATGATTTTTTTTTAAAAAAAAAAAAAGAAAAAGGTAGCACATATTACTTATGGTTGTTTTAATATTTGATATTTGGGGCGCATACACTTGTTTAGATTATGTTTGGGATATTTTAGGTTCAGGTTAGGTTAGGTCAGGTTCAGGTTAGGTTAGGTTCAGGTTAGGTTAGGTTAGGTTCAGGTTAGGTTAGGTTAGGTTCAGGTTAGGTTAGGTTAGGTTAGGTTCAGGTTAGGTTCAGGTTAGGTTCAGGTTAGGTTCAGGTTAGGTTAGGTTAGGTTAGGTTAGGTTAGGTTAGGTTAGGTTAGGTTAGGTTAGGTTTGGTTAGGTTAGGTTTGGTTAGGTTAGGTTTGGTTAGGTTAGGTTTGGTTAGGTTAGGTTTGGTTAGGTTTGGTTAGGTTTGGTTAGGTTTGGTTAGGTTTGGTTAGGTTAGGTTAGGTTAGGTTAGGTTAGGTTAGGTTAGGTTAGGTTAGGTTTCTATTAGATTTGTCCTTTTCCAAAATATTGCAATTTTCATAAAAAAAAAAAAAAAAATTCAAAATCATTTGCGGTGAAAAATTTTGACGGCATCGTGTTCCCCACCTCGTTTACTATAGGAAACGACTATAAACTTTTAAAAATCCGTGGAGGCGTTATACTACTATTTTACCGGTCTTTTTAACGGCTCCATTAAAGGAGATCGTTCTTCACAATCTTAACATAGACCTAGCCACCTTGGCGACGTTGTTAATATGATAAATCATACACAATTGTGAAGGGAAATAAATGTAGTCACGTTAAACAATTGATTTTCTGTTTAAGACGTAATTTAGTCTTTAGCTCAACATTTTATTGATTCGTCTTTCTTTACCGTATTTTGTTTTATTGCGTCCCCATTCTTTCCTAAACGACTTTTACGACGACTTTTGCGTTGAGGGAATATTATAAAAGCATTTCCAAACTTCAAAGGCCAAGTTTTGGAAATTAAATTGGTGAAGTGTACATTGACTTAGAACTTATTAGCGAAATTAGGGTCAAAGATGAATATATTACAAGATGCTTTTTCGCCGCTTTTGTAAACACTGTAAAAGGTGCAAAGGAAAACCATAGGGTTATAAGTTCTTTACGCTTCTAGCTTCTCAATTCATGCAAAAATAATTTTCTGACGCTTTGCGTCAACTTGAATTTTGGAGTTTTGCGAAAATCTTTTCAAATATTAAAATTATTCATCCGTGAAAAATTCGTTAAGGCTTCACTTTCCTTACTAAAGATAATAATCTAGTCGCATAATGGACGGCTTTAACTTTTAAGTAAAAATTAACAAATAAGTTTGACATATTAAGTTATAGTTAGAAGTACTTAGTATTTTTGCTATTTTTATTATTTGAATTTAGCGCCTCAAGAAGCCTGAGACACAACAACCAATCGAAATATCGATCCTGGATTCCCAGGGATTCCGGATGTTGGCCAATGAACTGCAGTGCCGGCTTCCGTTATGTAGAAGCAGACGATTCTTTTAAAATTTTCAAGTTTGCACGGTATGGGTATTATGTGTTGTTTACCAATATTTTAGTTGAAATTAATAGTAATTTAATTAATATTAGTGATAATAACCGTGTTTTAGTAATGAATTGAACGTTTAATTTCTGTTTAAAGTGCTGTTTTCGCGAAACTCCTATGGAAAATTCGTTAAAAGTTGTTTTTCATTTCAAATTAGCCAAGGCTTAACGTACGAAGATGAATGTTATTACGCGATTTAAAGGTTTTAGGACTAAACATACTTACGAATTAGTTAGATATTTATACCTTCCCGCGAAGGACGTTCGTAAGTTATTTCTGGACTATTTTGTGAAAGAAAATGGACACACCTTTATACCTTCAAGTTCTGTCATTCCATTTAATGACCCATCACTACTGTTTGTTAATGCAGGAATGAACCAGGTATTCTAATGATAATTTTGAACTTAAGGGGCATCTTCGTCAATATTTAAATACTCTTCCATGTTATAACTACCTAGTTTAAGTCTGTATTCTTGGACCAAGTTCCATCAGGCACATGGCTTCACTCTTTAAAGTCTGCCGCTAATAGTCAAAAGTGTATTAGAGTTGGAGGGAAACATAATGATTTAAGTGTAGTAGGGCAAGACGTTTACCATCATACCTTTTTTGAAATGCTTGGCAATTGGTCTTTTGGAAAATATTTCAAAGTAGGACAGTGGGAAGTTGAATTGTAGGCCAGAATTGTTGTTAATTGGGACTTGCCTTTGTCAGAAAGAAGCCTGCACCATGGCATGGCATTTACTCACTAAAATTTATGGTCTTCCAAAAGAAAGGCTTTATGTTACTTATTTTGGAGGTGACGTGTTGCAAAAATTGCAGCCTGACTTGGAATGTAAAGATGTCTGGCAACAAATTGGGTATTTTTGAATTACTTCGATACTTTGTTGTCATTGTAGTGTGTAGTTCCATTCCCTCAGTAAAAATTGGTTATATTGGACCCATTTATTGTATTAGCGTTCCAGAGGATCGCATTTTACCATTTGGAATGGGTGACAACTTTTGGGAAATGGGGAAATGTGGGCCATGTGGCCCTTGTACTGAGATTCATTATGATCATAACCCTTCTAATCCCATTATCGGTAAAATGCGAGTTAATACAGGGCGACCAGACATGACAGAGATATGGAATCTAGTTTTTATTCAGTACAATAGGTATTACGTTCTGGGGTTTCACAGTGTCAACCCAAAACTAAAGTTCAAACGTAATGAATAGGCTTGAAAATGGTGATTTACAATACTTGAAAACGCAACATGTTGATACTGGGATGGGATTTGAAAGAATGACGGCTATTTTGCAAAATACTGTATCGAACTATGATACTGATTTGTTCAAACCCTTGTTTGATGTCATTCAAAGAGTAATGATCTAATCAGAAGTAGATTAACTTGAAGGATTACCATAATATAGTGTGCTACCACGAAGCTAGGGGGGGTAAAACTGTGACGTCAATATTGGGTCCCGAATTTGTATTGCCCAAGCTGACGACGTCTCGCGACTGCCAATATGGTCGCCTGAAAATAAGGTAAGAGATAAGAGCATGTGACGTCACTACAAAGTTCGTGGTAACACACTATCAGATATGTTGGTAAAACTTTGGGTTTATCTACAATTGTTGTTGTAGATTTTTGATTATAATATTGGGTGTTTGGTAGAAAGGCAATATAAAACCTTATAAAGGTGCTGTTGGAGCTCAACCAGGGTCAAAGGTTGATTCAGCTTATAGGTTAGTCGCTGATCATTCTAGAATGATAACTGTTGCATTGGCTGATGGTCTTTTACCAGATGAAGTTGGAGCTGGGTAAAAAATTTGCTTTTACCGTTGACAGTAGTAGTGTTTTTGGTAGTTAAAGGTTTTGAGCTGAACATTGATTAAAACTTTACAGTAATATATTGAGGAGGGTTATTAGAAAAGCGTTGTTGACTAGTAAACTTGACTTAAATGGCTCTAAAGGCCTTTTAAGTGACTTAGCAACGACTGTCTCGAACGAACTTGGGGAAACTTACCCCGAACTTATTAAAAATTTGAAAAAAGTTAAAAATATTATTTCGGAAGAGGAAGAAAAATTTATTAAAATTATTGATAATGCCATTAATGTTATGAACAAAATGGTGGCAGCTTCGTCTAGTCACGTTTTTTCCGGTAAAATTTAGTTAATTTAATTTAAGGTAATTAAGTTTTGTAATAAGTTATGAAATATAGGAGAGAATGCCTGGAATTTATTTTTCGTACATGGTGTTCAGGAAGATTTAATAGAATTGTTGGTTTCCGAACATGGCCTTAAAGTAGATTGGGAAACTTTTCAGTTTCTTCGAAATGAAGAAAAAGTACGAATCTTAATTAAAATATGTTGAGGGGTTTTCGTAAAAAAAGGTCATAGGACCAAAGTACGGTGGGTTCTATTGGGCGACTTGGAGTCGAAAATGTATGTGTGTGACATTAGTCCCTAAGAGACACGCGGTTTACAACATATAATAGGATTGTTTTGGGATGACCCCTTAATTAAATTAGGAATGAATCATAGTATTTCAGTTTCTAACTTATTAAATTTAAGGGGTCATTCGTAAAACATTCTAATCAGAACTTGTAAACGGTGTCCATTAGGACAAAATGTCGTAGATGTTACTGAGCTCCCACTATGTCTCTAAAAGTCCGTATTTTGCTACAAGGTCCTTAATCTATCCTAAAATCGGTATTTAGTCCTTTAAATAACCCTATTTAACAAAAACCGCAGAAAGAGGCATTTATTTAGTAGTTAGTCAAGGGGAGTTAACGGTTTCTGCAAAGAAGTAACGAAAACTCGTCAGTCCAAACAAAAATATCTGTAAAAAAGAAGTCCGAAATAACTTGCTATTTTGTTGAAAATCGGAACAAATTTCAATTATATTATGTTCTTAACTTCAACTGATACTTACAAACGTGTCAGTTGATGACATTTTTATGTATTAAAGATGATATTTTGTTTTATCAGTGTTTGGTTCCTACTTTCAAAATTTTATGTCCCTATTTTTATCCTAAAAAGTCCCTTTTTCCCCTATTTATTTTTGAGATTTTGGGTGACATTTTCGACTCATAATTTATTTCCCATTGAACCCGCTATACTTCGTTCCTATAATCACCCTTTTACGGAACACCCCGCCTAATTAACTTTAATTAGCATTCTTAACAAATTATTTTAAATTTTAATTCAGAAAAAGAGCAAAATGATTAGCGATATTGATCAAATGAACTCATTGCGAACAGTACTTATATCTTTACTCAAAAACATGAATCTACCTGCCACTGACGATCGCGCTAAATATTCTTACGCATTTTGCGATAACAAATACGTCTTTGAACCCCTTAAAAGCAAAGTATTGGCCATAATTAAAGGCAATAAACTTGTCGAAGAAGTTAGAGTTGGAGATAAATTTTCAGTCGTTTTGGATAAGACAAATTTTTATAGCGAGGCAGGAGGACAAGATGGTGATAAGGGATACATTGTTAAAGATGTAATTACCAACTTTAGTCTAACCAAGAAGGGATATCTAGTTTGCTAGGGAGGATTTAAGATGCCTAAGTATTCGCGCGCCATAGTCCCAGTCCCCCTTTCAAAATACTAGGGGGACGTAAAAGGAGGCCGGGCTATTTCGCAGCCTCCCCTCAGTCGGAAAATATGACTGTAATTTTCGTCATTCGCGTCGTGCTGACGTCAGTTTTCAATAACCAATGAGATGCTGATTGCAATTTATAGGCGAGGATTAACTCCGGACCTACGTTTGGACTGGAGATAAAGCTGGAAATGTGGCGAATTTATAACTTCTCCCTAATAAACTAGATATCACTTCTTGCTCTGACTAAATGGCCATTATTTGACGAATTATTTGTCGGTTTTAGGATACAGTCTGTTTTATTGGTGACACCCAAACAATTTCTGATTATGTTTTACACATTGGAATGGTTGAAAAAGGTGTTTTAAAAGTTGGTCAAGAAATTAATCTACAACTTGACGAAAATCACCGACGTGGTTGCATGTTAAATCACACCGCGACGCATTTATTAAACAAAGTTATTAAGGAAACACTGCCCAATTCGATTCAAAAATCTTCCAGCGTTAATTCATCCTATTTTAGATTTGATTTTACTTGTAAGGTCTGTTGTCGTATTTTTAATTAGATTAGGTTAAGGGCAATTTAATTTTTAATTCGTTTGTCTCTCGCTTGATTTCTAAAGGGTGGATTAAATCACGAAATTGTTACGAAATTAGAGGATTATTTAAATCAAAGCATCAAAATGAGTTTACCAGTTGAACGAAAAAATCTTACGTTTATCGAAGCGCAATTCGAAGATAATTTAATTATGATTCCCGGTGAAATTTATCCTGATGTTGTTAATGTTATTGTGATAAAACATCCGAAAGATCAGCAGTGGACTTCAAAGGAGCTCTGTTGTGGAACGTAATTACATTTTTTGATTTCATTATTATTTAGAGATGTGTGTAAATGGATGTGAGGGAAGTTCAAAAGGGTCACGAGTGTTCGTGTTGTTTTAGACACGTTTATAACACAAGTCACTTGGAAAATTTCGTTATTGTTGGGCAAAAAGCCTTATCGCAAACAATAAGAAGTATTAGAGCTATGACAGGTTCAGACGCGAAAAATGTTATGGAGGAAAGTGAAAAAGTTCACAATGTCACAAATGAATTGCAAAAATGTGTGGAAAATTTGAAAGAAGCAAACGCGTCAAATTATGACGAATTTGAGGCGAAATTAAAAGAAATAAGGAAAACTAGATCGGTTAGTTCTATTTCTATTATTAATTGAAACGGGAAAAAATATTCTGATTATTGGTTATTTCGAAATAGTTACTTAAAAATGTCACAATCGCCTTACGAAGTAAAATGAAGATCGAAGCTCAGTTAGAAGAATTAGAATTAAAGATTAATAGTTTAGTTAGAAAATATCATAAAACGATGTTTAACGAATTGGTAAGTTAATTTATACGAAGTTAATTCAGACTAGGAGGACTGATACAATTTACACCCGGAGGCGAAGCTAATTGGTGATGCACCTTTTTCACCAAACAGCCTGGTGTAAATCCTCCTTGTCTGAAAACTACGTATTAATTTATTAAACTTGCGTTAATTACGTTTTAAGTTGAACGAGGAATGGAAAATTATCGAAGATAACCACAAAGATAAAAATTACATTGTTTCAATTCTTAAAACCCCTGGAAACGAAAAATTCTATTTAAAATATTTAAATTTAATCGACAATCAAAAGCCAACGTTAATCGTATTTAAAGGGGAGATGGGTAAAATGTGTTTCTACGCTTGGGTCCCAAAGGTATTAATATATTTTGTTTTCAAACTAAGTTACAGTAATTGATTTTAATCTCTTGAAGGAGTATTTGAATAAAATATCAGCCGATTCTTGGACAAATACCGTAAGTTCGTCGCTACAAGATCGCGCGGTAGCTAAATTTAAAGAATCGAAACAAAGGTCTATGGTAAAAGGATCCATAGAAAAATTGGAACCGGCTTTAGAAACGGCAGTTAATTATGTAGAGAATAAATTAAGAGGTTAGTGAAGTGTTTTATTTTTAAATTTTGGCCTATTTTATTATTAAGCCTATATAATTAATTAACTTAAATTAAATTAAGTTTGTCCGGTGGAAATTATTTTTTGCGAAGACAAAAATATTGATCAAATTCTAAAAACTTTTATTTTTATTTAAAAATGATCCACCTCCTCATGGAATTATTTATTTCGTTAAATATACATAAATGTCTGCCTTAATACACTATAGTTAAGTTAGTTTACATAGTATTAATATCACTGAAATAGAATTGAGCAAATTACATAGAGCCTGAAGTGTTTTTTGTTTATTTTATATATTGTTGTTGGTTACGATTTGTCCTTTTCCGTAACGGGGTTTGGAAACAATGGGTGTTCTTGCGGGTATTCTTGGGGTAGTGGCGAATAACTGGGTTCCTGGGGTGGTACCACAACCGTACTTTCCAATGGCGTTGGATAATTATAGTTTGAATATAGTGTCGAAACACTGGTACTGTGGGATAAATGTCTCTTTCGCAAACAATAGCATACACCCACTATCACAAAAATCACTAGAAAACCGCCAATTACGGCTCCAACCAGCGAACCAATATTGGTCTCTGAAAAAACAGAAAGTTTATGGTTTGTATAAAGTCTTCAAAAAGGTGAGAATTTTGTTTAAACCCTATTTGGTAACGTTTCTTAAATTTATTGTCTGTCAATATGACTTTTAAAATGCTAAAATCCTCTTGGTACTAAAGCTAGTATCTGCCACTTCAGGTGCCTATTCACGTCGCGTTTTCCCTGTGAAACGGTCATGCGCAGAGGGGGTCGACACGATTCTAAGGGTAAAGGGGGTGTTCGCATATTGCAAAGCGCGAGCAGGGAACAAGCTTCGACGAAGTATACTTTTTACCTCTCCGAGTGACGTATGTCACGGAGAGGTTCTAATTTCGACGTGTCTGTGTGTGTGTCTGTCTGTCTGTCTGTCTGTCTGTCTGTTGTTATTGACTTACACCCCAGGGGACCGCGTTCGCAGTTTGAAAATCGGAGCAAACGTGTTCTCAATTTCCGGAAATTTCGGAAATTGTATTACACTTGCAGGCTATTACTCCATTGCCTGTCTAACACCACCAGCCTCTGGTCTTTGTCCATCCCACATGGACACCAGTCTGTACACACTGGCCTCTAATCACCACCCTCTTATGGTCTTTGTCTATCCCACATGGACACCAGTCTGTACTTACTGGCTTCTAACACCACCATCTTCTGGTCTTTGTTTTTGTCCATCCCACATGGACACCAGTCTGTACACACTGGCTTCAACTCCATCATCATCCTTAAGGTTAAGACATACGCGGCGATCGGCCAGGGTTACGAGAAACGTCCGGCCTCCCAATGGTGGGGCTTCCACCAAAGGTTCACGCAATTGCGCTGTTCTTATTGTCCATCCCACATGGACGCCAGTCTGTACACCTGGCTTCTACTCCATCATCATCCTTAATGTTAAGACATACGCGGCGATCGGCCAGGGTTACGAGAAACGTCCGGCCTCCCTAAGGTGGGGCTTCCACCAAAGGTTCACGCAATTGCGCTGTTCTTATCCATAGCTGCGATTCGAAACCCTTATATACTACCTATTTGAGTAAGGGGAAGCAACCGTCGTATGCTTCATTTCAAACGCCAATATTAGTCAAGTCTCTCAAGAATGTTTAATTGTTCTTTTTTAAAACGATGTAACGTTCAATAAGGCGAATAACTAACGAAGAAAATGTTAAATATTAATTATATTTATTTTAATATTTAAGATAATCTTGTTTATCAATTCAAAATTAATACGGAAAGAGTTAAAAAGCAGTCTATGTTTTAGTCTGTGTATGTCCGTCCGTTAGTGCATCGCGTTAGCAGTTCGCTTTGTTTTGTGGAAAGAAATCCTACAAAACCTTAAAATTTTGTTTTCTCATAATGTATAATTAATATATGGAAATATTTTTCGTAATTTCGATGCCTTTCGTGGCTTTGTAGCTATAAAGCTCTGTTTCATTTTGATATCCCAAGAATATTTTTTAATATTATTATTTGAAATCGATGTTTATATATTACGTAAGCTATACTACATCTGTTTATAGCATAATCCTTTCTAAAGTGATTTCAAGAAGAACGCCACTATATCGGTCAAATGAACTATCATTTGTCAATAGGCCTAGTGAACCAAATAGTAAACGCTTGGTTTTCGTTTCTGTAATGCAGAGACATTAACGGTTCAGAGTGAGCCGAAAGTTAATTACACTTTTAAATAATCAGGCTTAGATTTTATAATCATGGTGGAAATCTGGGCCGCGTTAAGCAGAGCTCAGCGCTGTTAGCAGTGTCCTACAGAACGGGATTTTGGTTTTGAATTTTGACGTCACGGTGCTCAGCGCTGAGCCAGCACGGTCACCAAAGACATTAGTCGGGTTGTTGGATAACGTGTCGTAAAACGCGTAGTTCACAGCTTGGCGAAAAAAAAACATGGAGGAATTAATATAAATAGCTCTTGCTGATTCTGATGGGGCTATAGCTATTCATTTGACGTGAAACCAGTTGATCACGCGAGAATTTTAAGAGATATGTTAGTTTCTATGTTTAATTATAAAAGTTGTTCTTATCTATCTCCATAAATATGTTATCATACAATTTTTGTTAAGCCTTTATACCTTGCACGCTTTATTGCGCTAGCTTATTTTTAAAACACCGATGACCGGAGAAAAGCTATGACGACAGATCTCACCGGTAAACGTTTTCCAAAATCCGCTGTCTTTATTGGTGAGCTCTGCTGAACGCAGCCCAGATCAGTGAAGGTCTGATCGTTATCGGATTATAGCTTCGTGTTATCATGATTTTATGGTGCACGTTTACTTTCAGTGTGTGTAGCCACAAATAAGCTTTGGTGTTATGTAACGTTAATCGTCATGTTGACAAACTAAGAAAATTGTTGAGGTGAAACGAGAGGATAGTGTTTACATGGCAACCCTGTTGTGAATATGGCTTTGAACATAGAGGATATACAGTTGAGGAGTAGCAAATTGGGCCTTTACAAACAGATAAAGGTAATATCCCTCCAAAGTTTTATCTCTTTATTTCCCGTTTTTCCCCCATCGGATGATTTTAATGTGTACAAGTATATCCTTATTGGATGTAAAATGTCGTCTGATTTACAGTATATTTGCTATGCTTTGTATACTGCTTTAATATTTCATAAATTATAACTTCAGTATTTGTTCATAAAAAAAGAATAAACATTTCCATATCTGGGTAAATAAGTTTGTAAGTAGTTCTTCTCTTGACTCGGAGAGGTAATATTTTGGTTTTCCCAACTTGTTTATATCTATGAACGTTTGATACAATTTAATTAAACTCGAAATATTATTATTTTAATATCTATGGAAAAATAGGAATAATTTATATTATTTAGGTTATCTTAAATTTTTCTCCCGATTCGAGATAACGCGATTCCACACATTAATCATCGTCTCACGGTTAAATAATTGATAAAGTACACACTTCACTTAAAACACTTCAACTTGTTTTTGAAATAACTTAATGAGTTGTTATCGGGATATTTCCAATGTCAGGAAATCACGTTTTCGTCTCAACAAACGTTTTCCTGGCCTCTTTCTCTTGCCTTAACCCCTCAGACAAATTTTCTCTTTCAATGGGAAGTACTATCATAAGTTTATAAGATATATTCCATAAGTATAACACTACCTATACTGCGTAATGCTAGTCTTAGACTTACAGCTCGAGCTAGTTCGAGAACGACGGAAGCGAGAATTGAAGTCCTACACTCGGTGGTTAATTTTGCAGGACTTCCATCTAGGTCCTATTTAGTCTGCATTACTAAGCCTTAGACAGCGCCTCACCAGGCGTCGCTTTACCCTGAATCTATGACCTACTTCAATCACTTCATGACAAGCTCCAGTTTGTAACCAGTGACAAACTTATGGAAGGAACATATCTTATGAACTTATGATAAACCCATTTTACTTCAATCCAACCACCCTCCCTTTTTGCAACAACTTGTATGGTCACCGAGAACCGATATAAGGCACTCATTACATGGCAAACTGAACATGTTTATGTCAAGTATATGTACGTACTTCCCCAACACATTTCATCAGAGGCATCGCCACAATTGTTTTTCAAATCGCAGGTTAAGGCACTCCAGATATTTCTCCCATTACTGCACTGAAACGTGTCTTCCTCGTAAGCTATAAATTAAACGCTCTTAATTGCCCGCCGTTTATAAAGATAAAGAAGATAAATCTTATCTTTATACAAAGAAAACACAAAATGTTTTTCGCTTACACTTTGAGTACTGGGTAAGGATGATCTCGAAATTATGATTCTGAACGGTCGAGTTTCGACCGTAAATCTGTTTCCGGTAAAACTCGATGACGAGTGGCGTCCCATTGTCGTAAGTAGCCAGCTGAGTGCCCTCTTTGATACACATTTCGACCGACGTATGACCACGATAACCAATCTGAAATGGTCAACGTAAAATTTAAGAGGTAGGCCTATATGCAAAATACATCAGTCCAGACAGTTTTATTGGGGCACGATGCTTCCAATTAGCTGTATGTATTCCTGTTATAATACATACGTAAACTAATATTTAATCCTAAAACTATTTAAAAATACCGGATAGAACCCCCTTTTTCCAGCTAAATCAGTGTTCTTCCAAGGTTATGAAGTAGAGGTGTAGTAATTCATTGCATCATTCGTTTGCAAATGCAAATTAAACTGCGCGTACAATTTTCTACACTTACACCCAAACCCAGTATCTAATTTGATCTCACCTAAAACTAAGCCACATTTTCAAATTTTGGACCTACTTCGTCTTCCCATCTACTCACTTTAACATAATCTTCGCACTTTAGAAATGAGTTAGTTCTAAGGTTTATTCGGTTGACGAAGGCGATTATTCCGTAGCCACGTTCTGGTCTGATGGTTATCTTGCATTCCCGCGTACTTGTCCGATAATGGTCCGTGTTTGTCGCTTTAAGTATCTTCGCAGAATGTTCTTGACCGTGCAAGTACATGTAAACTTGGTTGTTATGCTCGTGGCATAATGAATCGGCGGAATCTATAAAAAATGATGTATGCAAAATTAGTCCAACTCAAATTCAAGAAGTTTGAAGTAGACTTGTAGATTAGAAACGTGTATTAAGTCTATTATTATATCAACTTATCGCCCGTTTTTGGGCAACACCGAGAGAAATTTGAGTTATGCTTCATATGCTAAGATTTGTTAGCCGATACGTGAAGTATACAGGGTGTTTCTGAAGGTTGTGTCAGAAATTAAGGGGGAATAGATGTTCTTTGGGAAATCATTTTTGAGTCGAAATGTAATAACTTCTATCTATCTCCATTTTGCCACAAGGAACACTGTTTTCAAGTTATGATTTGATGAGCGTTTTAGGGATGACCCCTTAATTAAATTAGAAATCATTGCATTGTTTTGCCATCCGTAAAATACTTCGGTCAATCTTAACTTGAAAACAGTGTCTCTTAAGGCAAAACGTCACAGAAAATTTAAGACTCCAAAGAACATCCCCCTTAATCTCTGACAAACCTTTCAGAAATTCAAGAATACGCAATACGAAAATTGCATAAGAACCCTAGCTGTGATTCGCGTTATATCATTTTAATATCCCTTGATCGCGTGAGAGGTTCAGGATAGGGTCACGAATCGCTCGACTTATATCATTAAATACATACATTGTCACAAACCACCCACGAACAACACGTAAGCTTATATACTTCGAGGTAATTAAAATAGAAATTAAAACTCACCTGGAAAATCCAAGTAATGATAATGGCACAACGCAATCCCGATACTTAGGAAGTAATTCCATAAGAACACCACGTACAACCGACTCATTTTTATGACGATCAACATAATTATTATTTATCTTTATGTCTGGTGTAGTATTTCACTGCGCGAAAAAATCAAAAATAAAAATCCACTAGCAAACACCCAAATCTTAGTCCTCAATTTTTATCAGATTATCGCACGCCGCTCGCTAGTTTCTCAATCAAGACGTTATAATATCTCTTATCAGAACTTTGCCTTCTTAACTTTTTTCAAGAACAAAAAATAGTCCACTCTAATTCGCTGTTTTATTTAATCTCTCATGTCCAAACGTTGTCACGTAGAAGCTTGTAGAGGTTTCATTTTAAATAATATCATTTGTCATTTACACAAATTAAAAACAGTTGATCTAATTAATTAATTATTCACGTATTCAGTAGGTTTAATTTTAGATTATTATTATACTGCGCGGTGCGTGGATGCGAGACACTACTAACCTTTCTAGTTGAGGTCGAGGAACAAAAATGAATGACTAGAATCTTTTTTAGAGGTTACAGGCTGATATTTCAGAGTTGATATTGAATGCGACAAAAGGTATACTGGTATATGACACTGAGTCTTTAGCAAAAATATAACACGTGTTTATAGATATGTACCTTTTTATATATCCGTATGTTGATGTACTTGTAAACCACCGTTATTTTAGTTGCAGTAGTTGCGGAGTTAAAAATTGATATTAGATTTTTTATTATTAGTTTCGTTTTCATTTTTGATAGTGTCAAGAATACCGTTTATTATTATGGTTTCTTAATTTCACGTGATTATTTGTTTTTTTATTTATTTAATTAATAAATCTAGTATTAATAAAACAAATCGCTTAGCAACGACACTATAATAAATAACAACGTCTTTCATTAAGCCTTTGACGATAAGTTTTTAAAAGAAAACTTTTGTAATATAATTTATAGAAGTATTTTTGCAAACTTATCTGAAGTACGTGGATTGGATTTTTTTCTACACCGGTTTGTTTAAAATTAACAATTAACGATTGAATACTTAAAAACGTTTTGTTAATTAGTTAATTTACATATTTTTTCATCTCTCTCTATCTTTTATTTTTAATTCTTGAAATGTACGTAGCGCTACCCCTAAAACAAAAGTAACTGAGGGTTTTAAACTCAGGTATAGAGACTATTAGATATTTTTCCGCGGTCTACAACATCGTGTGGGTTTGATGTAAAGGCTGTTTTTAACGTGTTAAAACGATATATTTTGATGTCAAGTGACGTTGGTGACGAGTATAGGTGTTTTGGCGACGTTTAACGTCTACATGCTAGCGTAATATGGGTCGAGACATCAGTTGCCAAATTTATTTGGGATTTGGGAGAGACAGCTAAGGAGGAATCGAGAAAGAGAGATAATAGTAAACGAGTATAATGTCTTCTTGTAATTGAGGCTTTTACAAAATTTACAGAGTTCTATAGAGTTTTATTGTCGACTTTGCCAGCAGAAGTCCCGTACTTGAGGTTTAAATTAAATTATTCCCATGATTACCATCGATGAAGATTAAGCGTCCATGTTTTGCTGTATTTTTGAGATATTTCTGATCAGGAAACAATGTACATTTCCTGTTCCATATTTGGGTTGGTCCTTTTATTAAAATTTAAGGGTTAAGTAACGCGAGAGTTCATTAGAGTTGAACTGTTAAGCCTAATTTATTTCTTGATGCTTGGAGGTATGTTGTATACGTAAGCACATTCTTTAGTATGATCTTTAGTATAAATTGACCATAGGTAAGATGGAATAATGGAGGAGAGAGGTGAAATGGAGCAGTAATGGTCAAGGGCCATGCACAGCCGTGAAAGTCTCCCAGAATACCTTGCGCACGCCCTTAAGTAATTGGATTGTTAAGTGCTGCCGCGTAGCGCCATTTGAAGATATAAATAAATTCTCATGAATTGTAGTAGTTTTCGTACCGTATGCCCTACCAAAACGCCACTAAGGCTGCTACTCCATCACACCGCTCTCCTCCAAGATGAAATTAGCAGACGATCTTGACCGACTTAATCCACTAGTGAAATAAAGTTAGACAACCTTGACCTGAGCTGCTTTTTTTCTAATCCAGATAGCGCTGAACTGAATTTAAAATGACCAAACTAGTGACCATAATATTGGGTAAAGTATATAAAGTAGATTTGAACCACCGTTTAAAGTTTCATTACTTTGGCAAAATTTTGCATATCTTAAGCTCCAACTAACTCTTAATGTTAATTAATTTCGCCTGAGGTTAAAATACAAATTTTAAAGACAAGTCAGGGAATGATTTTCTTCAAGAACAGGACTTCTGTTAAGTCTTAAGACTTTATTGTTATGGCTTCCTCATAAGGAGGAGGTGCCGCGTCCTCATCAGGGTCTGGCGCCGTACCTTGGTACGGTTGGTAACCTTCATTTTGATAATACGGGCTGTAGGGTGGGTTAACTGGTGACGTAGAAGCCGGTCTTCTCGGGTCGTTAGGGATTTGGGCGGCGTTGTAGGAATTACTGGCGTGTAATTGACCTTCAACAGTCGATATTCGACTTAGTTCTCCCGGTAAAGTGCTTGGTCTGTTTCGACATTTGTAGATAGTAATCGCGGCGAGTAAAATCAAACCGACGAAGGATGAGAAGATTATGATTATAAGACTGAATGTTGATAGACCCGGATCTTTAGGTTTTTTGGAATTTAATTCAGCTGGACATTTGTCTTTATTTTCGTCAGAGTTGTCACCGCAGTTGTCGTGTTTGTCGCACTTGTAGATAATTGGAATGCAGTACTTGTTGGAGCATTCGTGGAATTCTGTTGCACGGCAATTTCCTAGAATTTTTATGAAATGTGATTTTAATATTTGTCATACCAATAGACCATTTCATTGGTTACTTGCAGAGAAACCAACAACACATAGGTTGGGTTAGACCCCCCTCTTAGGTTATCCCCCTCGCTCTAACCAAGAGGCAACGCCAAACCGAGCCCTAGTTCACTAAACTCGAACTGCCTCTAGCGGTAGTCCTTGATGCGAGGGTAATAACCCAAGAAGATGATCTCCCCCGCCCCTGTGGTGTTTGTTTTCGTTTCTGGAATTAATGGAATGACCTATGATGTACCACAGCAGGTGGTGTTTGTCAGTTTAGCGTCATATAAATTGATCAACAACAAGATAAAACCCGTACTTGCACCCTCTCTTTTTGTATGGCTATGAACTCAAACTGAAAAGGAATTCATACAGCTAATAGGAATCATTGTGCCCCCATATCTATTACGTTAATATCTATGCGGGTTTTGTGGTCCGGGCTTGAGAACTTGTTATCCGTCACGTCTCATAATAATGACGTCTTTTTAACTGTGATTTCATTGGTTGGTAGCAACGCGAGGTCAGGCACGCGCAGTGAGATATATTATTCGCGAAGTAAAATTGGTCATATATAATGATTAGTCTAGCTTTTCCCACAAAATCCGCCTAGATACGTTGACAAAATGGCTGCTATACAGTGATTTCTATTAGCTATATGTTTATCTGGTCATACCAATAAAATGCTGCTGAACGTACATACCTGATTTTTTCACTGCTGTAATGACAAATTCAAAATTGGCCTTTTCATCAAAATCTTGCGGACGTGTCACCGTTTGAAAAGTGATTTTCAAGATTTTTGGACCCCGTTTCTCTGAAGTATGAAATACTTTGGCTATTTCGTTTTGAGAACCGCACATTTCCACATCGTCACCGGGTTCAGCGAGTCCTTCAAACTATTAATAGTTAAAAAACAATGTTAATTTTGAAATGAAAAACTGTGACAACCCTGGATGAAGTTTTATATTCATTAATGCTTAGGTACTGTACTTCTATATGATCCTGGCATTTTCCTCGAATCTTTGGTATATTGAAATAAGCCACTGAAACGAGCATGTCATAACCGGGTTGGGCTATCACGGTTAAAGCGGTGGTCTTTTTAACTGGACGGTAGGATTCATGTTCGGAACCTTTAACGATGATGGCCAAATTTGGTTCACGCAATTTTATCGTTCTCAAATTAGTTATTGCGTCCATGTGATCTGAAGAAATGAAGTTTAGTTCAAGATTCAGAAGCTCTCTCTAGAAAAGGTACAATTAAACTTACAAGTTTCGTAGCTGCTACCGGACACAATGGTAGCGGCCAAAATGGTCAGCAACACGGAGGTCGCCATTTTACCTCCCTTCATATTTAACTAAGTTCTAATTTTACTCGCACCTAATGACTTCACTCATTGTTTTCCCTAGCTCTGTGATTGAAATGTAGTTTTCATGTACGTCATTCGATAAGATAAGTTGAGATTAGATTACCTTAATTTTAGATAAAAGGTGTACGCTCTGAATTGCGTTATATAATTTTCATAGGACATGTAGCGCTCGGAAATATTCTGTTGCCGTTTTGAACTTAGTTGCGATTGCATGGCTGGCGAAACAAAACTTTTCTGAGTTCTTTAAAAGTTAAGATACTTTTAAAATCGTCGGCGTAATTTCTGACGCAAGAAAACGAAATGAATTTTTCAAAATTTTCCTAAAGCAGAAATGAATTTATATGATTTTATCCTGAATATTGTTGTTCATACATCCATTCACATTTCGTTTCAACTTACGTCATAATAAACGTTTTTAATCTTATTAAAAAGTTTTTTCAAAGAAAGATAAATTTTGATGGTTCAAAATGAAGATATAGTCATAAGTATATAAGACTTCTCTTCGAGAGAAGTGTACACCACGAAGAGTACGTGGTGATTGTAACATGATTCTTCCAAACATCCCTTAACATTTGGAGTATGGTTACTAAAAGGAATAACATACACGATAAATAGTTTCCTCATCATTACTCTATTAACGCTTGACTATTTGCCAAGGCGCATGCGCCTTTGGATTTTCGTCCCACGTCAAGACAATCAACGTTTGTGGGTTGATTGCTGAGGATTTAGTACACCCAAACAGCTACAGAATTCACCCCACTGTGTGATGCCCATCTGAAGTTTGATAAGCGGAAGAGCAAACGAAAAGGGTGACCTTGGGAAGAATCACGTTACATAACTAAAGTATTAAGAAGATACAGTTTGTCATCCTTCTTCTGTTATCCCCTTCTGATATAATTTATTTGTTAGTTGCGTGAGAGTTTTGATTGATTGAAATATTCATGAGATAATACGAACCACATACAAATAAACTGTTTCACTAACAGCTGAAACAGACAACCAAAAACAGGTTTCTATAGAAATGCGGTTACCAAGGAAAAGAGTTGTTTAATTATGCAAGAACGTGAAATCTTTTCCTATTATAAAAAAATTTTATTTAAAAAGTAAAAATTCACCTTAAGAGACTTTTATTATACAATTGTATGTATATTTTAGAGTAAAACAATTAAAATTGTCAATTGCAGCTTGACAACCGCGTAATATTTTAAAATGTGTAGCGTAACGTGGAGAAACGTTTAAAATATTGCACCCTTATAATTTCAATTGGTCGCTGGACACAAAGTAACCGGACTTGGAATCGATTCATTTTAAAATTGTTCAGTGGTTTAGCGGTCGTGTCAGGACTACTATTACTGCTAACAACCGCGTAATGTTTTAAAAAAAATATGTCACGTGACGTATAAAGTAACGTATAAAATCCTTATAATTTCAATTCAATTGGTCGCTGGACACAAAGTATCCAGACTTGTATCGATTCATTTTAAAATTATTCAATGATTTCGCTGTCGAGTCATGACTACTATTACTGCTGCTAACGCGAGACGCGTCATACGGTGGTAAAACTACAAAATCACCGGGACAACGTTGATAATTTTGGTTGTTACAAACCACGTGTTTACGGCAGATATCCCCGATAATATTACTTGGAGTTGTGTCAATGTGGTCGTCTTCCAAAAAAGGTTGTTCGTGTGGTCTATACGGAGCTAATTTGGATTTTCTTACGTAGGCGAAAGGGTTTACGCAATGATTTTCGTCTGGTTCTGGGTAATTGAATGCGTTTTTGATGAGCATTTGTTTAGAGACTCGAAATATCGGCCGTTTCAATTCTTCGCGACGCGCTTTAAGTCGCTCTAATTTGGTTCCTGGTGGGGATACTCTTCTTGCCTATTGTTTAATTTTAAAGGGTAGACGGCCGTTTGAAAAGAAAAGTAAATAAGATTAACAATGGTCAGGGATAGATTTAATTTTAGAAGTAGGAATGGAGAACGGTTAGTATTTACTTCAGTCCGACTCATAGACCACCCAGTATAGAGCCCCTCCCTCCAATACGTAACGAAAAGTTTAAATTATCTTATTGGCTCAGTTTTAAACTACGTTTGGATGACGTTGCTAACGGGGACGGCGAAAAATACGTAATTCCCTTTTACCTCTGTCGCTACGACCCGCCTCTTCTTTCATACCCCCGTCCCGAGGAAGGGGGTCCGGGACTTTAACGAGCGCCCAGATTACTCTTTTCTCCATTCCTTCTTCTAAAATTAAATCTATCCCTGGCCACAGCTACCCTACAGCGCCCTATACTAACTATTACCATTAAAACCTATAAGGAAATAATTTAATTTACTTACCTCTTCTCGAAATCTGCTTTTCAACCACATAATTCTATTCTTTTCTACTTCGAATTTGAAGTGGTTTATCAAGGCGGCGTGGTTCATTATTGGCGGCACCCTATTCAGGTCAATTGGAATTTCTCCACTTTTCGCTGTAACCCATTCCATTATCAATTCACTCGTTTTCTTTGACTCCAATGTCGTCGCATCCTTCTCAAGTTGAACACCAACAATCTTAGGATTAGAGTCTGCCATAATTGAACAGGAAACCGTCATAATTTTCAATTAAACTAAAGTGAATCATGTATTTTCACAGTTGCAAAATAGTAATTTTAGACCAGGTTTTTTTAAGGAATCAATGTTTTTAATGAGAAATCAAAAATAGCCTTCCATTGGGTGCACATGGAGTAATTTTAATGGAGTGAAAATAAAAGCACATTTAATTATTGCTCCATGGAACATTAGTAGCAGCCAATGGAAAACGGCCTTACATTACAATCATACTTCAATTTGATTACATTTAATTGAAATTAAACTTAAGAGGTTGGGAGCTTATGGGTGGTAAAATAGATATTTGAAATGTAAACATGAAGCAAAACAGCGGTCTGCTTTCATCCTCGTTGCAAATCAAGGACAACTTTAATACGTAGGTACCCTGCGGAAATCAGTTAAAGTGATTTCAATATAAATTATTGCATGAGATACTTGATATTCTCCTTGTTTTCGCATTAAATACAGTACTTACAGCTGGTATGAACCAGATGGGACCCGCTTTTATAAGTGAATAGGTATTGTTAGCTTTCAGTGGACATTTCAATGTATTCTTGAAGTCTTCGCAGGCATTCGGTTGTACCAAAGCCAATGGGATAAAGGGAAAGTTGAGTCCGGGTAAGATGGGTTGAAACCAAGCCTTCGATGTAACGTTGACACAGTTCCGATCTAAGGGTACACAATGACAAATACCATTTATTCATGTACTGAAAATTGTGTTGGTAAAACGCCAATCTTTATAAGGCATGGCGTCATTTTAAAATTTTTACCACAGAAAAAGGTGATGTTCATTCGTTGATCGTTTACGCTCTGAACTACGCATGGTGGGTTAGGTGGGCAACTTCCGGCAACTGCTAATGGCGGTTTCGCTGTGGTATCGTCTGTAACCATAATTAGAAGTTAAGAAAGAAATATGAAATTACCACGGTCGTCATTTTTGAAAGTCGCTTAATTTATGGACTCAAATTTTGGGGGTTAAATGATCAATTAGTCGAGTTATAAAATCAAACAGAGTTCACAAAATTTAATTACCGTTGATTTAAACTCAGTAATTTAGTTATGTAACTTACCACAAGCTTGAACTAAGGATCGTACTTCGTTATTCTCCAATTGACAATTAACACCAACTCCCCAAATTAAAAATAATCCAAAGCTAATCACAAAGGTCTGCGTCATGGCCATTTTACTCAGCGTGCTGTTTTAAATTTGCCTATATTCTGTTCGAGATCGCGCTAAACAAATTAAGAATTCGTGGAAGAATGGACATTGATCTTGTTATGATACGCGGACAATATTTTTATTACTGATAATTGTTGATGTACAAATAAGTAAACATTTCTCAAACCACAGCGGAATTTTACCCTTGCGGTGGGATTGGTTGATTAGCAGGAAAGCCTTGGATCGGGGGCATGGCGGGCTGGGGGTTTGCGGGAAAACCTGGGAATCCCTGGAAAGCTGGGGCTGGGGCTGGAGCGGGAAAACCGGGAAATCCCTGGAAAGCCGGCTGTGCTGGAAAACTGCGAACCTCAGTTCCTCCAGGAGCTGGAAATCCAGGGAAGGTCGCTGGTGGCAATGGTTGAAACGCAGGCATTTTGGGCATTTCCGCTGGGTCCACTTGAAGCTTAAGCTTGACGCACATTACCTCATCGTTCGGAAATGAGCAATTAGGGCCAAGTGCAGCTTGCCATCCTGGGACTGATTCGCAACATAAACGAACGAGCAGCTGAAATTCCATCTGTAACGTAATGACGGTAATGGTTTTGAAACCAGTTGTAATCACAACAAGGTTGTGTTAAATTTTAGTTTTCTTACTTTGGTTACGACCAATGGCATCACTTGTTCATTTTTTTGTATGCTTACTGTTTGACCAGGTAGAATAGGACATTTGACTCCTTGAGTGCATAAATCGATGGGTCCTGGTGCCACTGGTAAGAAGTTGTTACCAGTCAGAGCGCTAGAGTATTGGGCCCTCATGGTCAAGGACGCGCAAGCCCCTAATTTGGAATTAATACGGGATTATTATTTAATGAGACCATATGTTCATACGATATGTTCCATAAGTTTGTCACTGATTTGTGACAGCTTATAATGAAGTGACGTAGGTCATAGATTCAGGGTAAAGCGACGCCTGGTGAGGCGCTGCCAAAGGCTTAGTATAGACTAAATATGAAGATGGAAGACCTGCAAAATTAACCACCGAGTGTAGGACTTCAATTCTCGCTTCCGTCGTTCTCGAACTAGCTCGAGCTGTAAGTCTAAGACTAGCATTACGAAGTATAGGTAGTGTCATACTTATGGAAAATATCTTATAAACTTATGGTTTGACTCTTTTAACTTACCCGGGATTATATCTATTTTCATTGAAACGTTGTGCCCCACTTTGACGTTACAAGTTCCATCGCAATGACTAGCTTCCAATGCAAGGGGTAATTTTGACGAAGCTGGAATGACCAACTTTAACTAGAACGTCTTAATTTTCACCCCCCCCCCAGTTTCGTTACTTACCCACGCACTTTTTTATTCCTTTAGCTTCAAGTTCTTTAGCGATGTCCTTTCGACCTTTAGGGTCATTTTGTCCTAAAGCTACCCCAAAGAGACTATTGAAGATGTAAAATAACGCGATTAACTCGAAATTCATTTTGATTATTTTACGTTTAATCATGGTGTAGTGAACAATGAAGTTCTATATATGTTTAAAGGAATTTAATGAAGTTTATTTCGTATGTAGTAGGTAGACTTTGCAATGTTTACTTATAATAGAAAATCCAAGGTTCGCTTACACGCGTACATTTACAATTAATTTACAAGTTATTTATTTAAAAATACTAAAATTCAACCTTAGATGTTCCATAAGCCAGTCTAATGTAGGATTCTACTGTAGTTTCCCAACAATAGGTTTCCAGCCACTTATAGTTTGTAAAATGTAATTAGAATGACGTTATAAAAATCATTTATAGACTTTGTTTACAAGAATTTATCACCTTTGTTTACAAAAATTTATCAATTTTGAACAAACTTCGTACTAAAAAAAGTTATCAATTTCAAACGAATTTCTTATTAAAATATTGAAATTAAAAAAAAAACGTAATCGAAAGGTCAATTTGCAAAACAAGGAAAGAATGGTAAAGAATAATTGAAATTTATTTAGATAAACTTCCGGGTTTGGAACTTTATCAACTGTTCAAACTTCCGGTAAATCGACACCTTCATAAAGCTTCATGGTTTGGCGGTAAATTTGCATGAACCTCTTTTGTTCCTGCCTATCTCTGGCGTCTTTTGAGCAATGCGCCAAGAGAACGGAGGTTTCGAGGACCAATGGACTTGCCGGAACTTCTTTCAAGCATTTCAACGTTTCTTCACCCATTTCTAGGGCCAGAGGATAGTTTGAGATTTTGTAGGCCATTTCACAGACGTTGAAATACGCCACAGCTTTAAAGACGTCACTGTACTGACTAGGTTCTTCGTCGCCAAGGTCCGTTACTTCTTTCAGGTGCTCGAAAAGCAATTCCAAGTCTATTGGACGATCGGTAAAAATTTTACTAGCAGAAATGAAATCTAGCAGCCTGGTGATAGCGAATTCCCTTTTCTTTCGCATCTCTTCCGGTATGGTGGTTTCATATTGGCATAGTGGACATGGGCAAACGACGTCTCTCATCTCTTTCAACGTGTTGTGGCGTTCGGAATACATCTTAGCTGGATCGACGTGAGCCATGATTAGTTCTTCGCCCCGTTTGAGGTCTCTCAGAGCACGAACTATCAGGAAATCTCCATTTACACGCCACAAAACGTTAGCCTCGATGCAATTGTGCTTGATGAAGGATGGCAGGAAGAAGAGTCCGTATTGCGAAAAGATTGGAGGAAATTCTTGGCATGCGAAGCCATTGTACTTAACAATGGCATCAATTCTGGGTTTGTCTATCTCACCGTAATTGTCAAGGTATCCGTATTTCGGACCTCCATACATCTGGTAAACAGTCTTTCCATCGAGAGTCTTGTCATTAAAACCGTTCTTAACACCTAAACTAAGAAGGTAACTCATCGGATGTTGTTTATCAATCCATAGACGCCCGTATTCGTAATTGAAGGCGTATTCGTCACCAACTTCCGGAATGACGATATTCAAGGAACGGGTCGCGAGAACCAAAGATCCCGCTTCAATATCCTGGTTAATTTTCAATCCTTTTCGTTCTCTGTTTGTGAAAATTAATTCTGGGCGTTCGAAGATGGTAACCAATTTGTCATAGTCAGCGTAGTTATAGCGCGTCCTTGAAATTCGACTCGAGTACAAGCGCAAGAAATCGTACTCCCCCAATTCCCGTTGCTTCAGTAACAACTCTGTGTGGTTCATTAAGCGACTTATTTCCTTGCGAGCTGTTTTGGTCTCGAATTTTCCATTGTCCAGTCTCTCCTTCAAGTAATTTAAACTTTCGTCGTATCGTTTTTGCCCGTTGAGAGATTTCGCCTTCCTCGAAATGGCTTTGTAATTATCCGGCTCTTTAGATAACACCTGATTACAGTCTTGTTCGGCTTTAACATACATGCCCATAGCTAAATAGGCAGTGGCCCGGTTAACCAAGAGTTCAGGATGGTTGGGGAAAATGTCGAAGGTTGCGTCGTATGTAATCAGAGCCCTTCTGTAGTTCTTCTTGGCTAGCTCTCTGTTACCTTCTTCAATTCTCAGCCTGAAGTCTTGGTAGCGCATATCAATAAATACTTCTTCAACATCCGGACTGTCTTCCGTTATTTCGGGTAAGGGCTTTTCAAATTCTAAGTTACTGAAGATTGTATTCTTCAAATCCGTACCGAAGATGAAGAAGTCTTCTAGGTTTTTACAAATTACTTCATAGAAATCAAGTTTCGTAATGATCTTGATTTTTGGGTTTCTTACGGTAACAACGCAACCCACGCATAGCAAGTTCTGCACGTCTTCGTTTCTGCTCAAAAAATTGCATATTCTGACTCGAATTGCCAAATCACACTGCGGATCCTCAGCCAAAAAGATAACGCAGGTTTTCCCTTTGTTCTTGCAACAGGCGTTTGTCGTGCTTTTGAAGACAAATGAGATAACGCGACAAAGGAGGTATTTACTCGCTAAAACCCTGTCGGGGTTCTGAGCTAGGGTCAAGATGTCAACTCTATCAGCAGTTTTGAAGTTTTCTTTCTTAGTAATATCACGACTCGGTGAATGTGGTAGAAGATTCGACGCGGCTGAATGTTCCGCGGTAACGCGACGTTCGAAACGGTTCACCAAAAATATAAGAGAAACGCGATCAATGGACATAATAATGTCATTGTCACTGACGCCCTCCAACGCGTATTTTTCTGAAATTTCTTCCGCGGCGGTGGCCATTTTATGATTCCAGTACAGCGATCCGCAAATTGAAGGCTGAACTAGTACCTTTGAATTACACTGATGTTAATAACTTCAATTTTGCCTTTCGCAATATCTAACTTCATATTTTTTAGCAAGTGCAAACTCCTGATTAAAAAAACGAGTATAAAATACAATCATGAACTGTAACCATTTTGAATTTGCCGCCTTGGGACATCAGTTTTGTATTTTTTTTTTGTGGTGGTTGGTGGGGTAAGACCAGGGTTGTTCATAAGGCACTAGCCAAGGTATTTGACTACTAAAAGAAATCGGAATCCGGGGGGGGGGGGTGGCTCACTAGTCAACTTGACTAATGAAAGAATATGCTTATGTACAGCCCTAGATGAGACCCTGAGAAAGGCTTAGTCGCGGAGTACATGTAGAGGTCATTTTGAATAAATTTTTTTAATGAGTTTTCTTGATGATATCAAAAAACTGCCCTCGCAGAAAGCTTTAAGAAAAGTAGAAACTAAAGTTCAATTTATAGATGGTAGCTTTGTGACTGAGAGAAAATCAGCTGATGGAAGTTTTGTGACCTCTAATGTTGAATCTGAGAAAGGTCATGGCTTTGTTGTTGACCTAAAACCGGATATTCAAATTGGGCGCGTTTTACCGGGGCTACTTTTAGGTCTGTCTGTCATCTCTTTGGAGGTTTTGTTTTTATTCAACCAAGTCTTAAAATCAATATGACGTAATTTCAAAAGGTTCCCAAGATGTAGCCCAAGATGAACTTCTTTTGAAACAAAATAACATAACACACATTCTGAACTGTTCTGGAGTCAAATTAAGCCTAAATAAAGATCTCAAGATTAGAGTTAAGACTCTAAACATATTAGACCTTCCTGAAACTAAAATTGACATATATTATGATGAATGTTTTGAATTTATTGATGAATCTCTTAAATCAGGGTGTGTTTTAGTGCACTGTAATGCTGGTGTCTCAAGAAGCGCCACCATAATCATTGCTTACATCATGAATAGATTAAAATTAAGTTATGAAGAAGCGTTTAACAAAACTAAAGAAGCTAGACCCTCAATTTGTCCCAATGCAGGCTTTATTGAGCAACTGAAACAATATGAAGTTTTCAATTCAAAAACATGATTATTTAATTGATTTTTCTCATTTAATTTAAACAGACACAAATTAAATATAATTTATTAATAAAAGACTACATTATTATTATTAGTCTTCTTTTCTTGTGTTTTATTTCCTATGCTTTTTATAGATGATATAATAATTTCTTGAATGCTGTGAGAAAAATAATTAATTAGAAATTTAATTAGTGTTTAAAAGTGGTCCAGGGAATACTTACTTCTATTTTAATTTGTCAAATAATGATTTAGAAACACAATGATCCACACAGTGCAAGAAATCATAAAGCTCCTCAGTACAAGTTTCACCCGGTTGACCTTCACCTGTAATATATAAGGTACATCATTTTTATTAGTTTTTAAGACTAACCTTGCGTGATTTTTTTGCATAATTAATGTAAAATTTAACTTACCGGCGCTTAATTTGGCTGCACATTCCTGCATACGCTCATTTAGTGCTACACATTTAGCTTCCTCAGCACACTTTTCCTTCAGTTCAACTTGGGGATCGATCAAATCAACCTCTTCATCTTCTACTTCGGGTTCTTCTTCCGCTCTAGCGGAGGTTAGGGCCGAAACTACGGGCTTTTGGAAAACCATACTTAAATCTAAATTACTAATATTCATTTAGAACTAATTAAACGGTAATCAAATCAACCCCGGCGTTGAACAAGCGAGGATTTCAGAGATAAGTCTTAAGCCTAAAACGGAACGGAGAAGGTCAAAATATGGGATCACCGCTAGATGGAGAACACTGCATTACGGCGTCCTCAAGTTGCTATGGAGCAATATTCAAGGAGTTCTATTCAAATGGAAGGCACTTTTAAGGAATCTACATTATCACTCCAGTAAAACTACTCCATGGGCAACTCCAATGGTAAGTCGCATATGCCGAACTGAACTGAACAGACTCGGTTATACCGTTATGACTGTTATCACTTTCCCCTGCGCTTTAAGGTCGAGTTGAACAATTTTGTTTTCAAGTTCTACTTGATTCAAAGATTTTGAGATTATGTCAACTTAACTGCATAGTGGGCTAGATATTTGTCTATGGGGGTGCATTTTTTTGTTTATTTGGGCGCCATTTAATTTTTAAAGCCAGAAGGGTAGTTTACTCGCTTGTGCGGTGTGTTTCAAGTTTTATTTAAATTATTCAAAAGACATGTCTGTGTTAAATTGCAAGAAAAATAATTATCTGGAATTACTAACGCGTCACTTTACAAGAAATCATTCCACATGAGATAACGGAAAATGTCTGCGCAGGTAAGAAATCATTTTAATTTCACTAACAAAGGCTTAGGTAGTGTTAGGGTTAGGCCTATCATGGATTGGAAAATTTTGTAATGGTTTCCTTTACCTATGAGCTTGTACAATTTACAATGCCTATAGACCTACGTAGAGATGGGATTTTAATCCCTTCTTAATCCAATAAGGGAAAACCCTAACGAAATCACAGTGTGAGTCATGCAATGCAGCTTTTATTGAAAGGGTTGTGTAGTGTAGTGTTGCAGGACCTGTAATTAAAGATACAGGGCTATTTTGGTGTTCTTCTAAAATCCCAGATAGAATTGGGGTTTAACTTTATCTTAGAAGACTTTCAGAGTGTTTGATGCTCCCTATCAACAAACTAGCCCAATTTTATATGCAACTATGCCATTATTTAGATCACAGGAAGCCATTGATTGCTTTAGTAGTTTTTAATATATTTGATTGATGTACTATAAACCCCTGTTAGTAACAGAAGCCTCAAACATTCAA
The DNA here is from genome assembly GCF_054372755.1 of Phalangium opilio. Classification (NCBI taxonomy): domain Eukaryota; kingdom Metazoa; phylum Arthropoda; class Arachnida; order Opiliones; family Phalangiidae; genus Phalangium; species Phalangium opilio. The sequence continues at coordinate 4,944,807 of NW_028324151.1, forward strand.
AAGTCATTCTTAAAATATACCTGTATGATATTGACACAGAAATTAGTGCATATTCATTGTTCAAATGTTCCACGTACTTGACAATAACTCTAACTAAAAGAGCATAGTAAACTGAACAGTATTTAAATCTAAAAGAATGAGGAAGTCAAAAATAGAATGTTGTTGGTTATAGTTTTAATATGCCCTGCTCTTTATCCATGTCCCTCTAAATTTACCATCAACCCATGGCTTTATAGCCAGCAAAGGGTTTTAATGGACTGGTGAAACTGAACAAGGTTATGACCTTTGTGAAGTAGATGTTTTTTGATTCATTAAGCTACCTGTCCTAGTTAGAAGTAAACAGGTACATGATAAGGCTGAATTATAATTGTCAAAATGTTGTATATAAACCCTGCAATCTGCATGGCTGGGATCAGACTTATCAACATTTAAGTGATAAAAATATGCATTGAACAACAGTTAAAACTCCTCTATTGTGTTGCCCCCAATATTTCTTCCTAGTATTTTTTTTATATATATAAAGGAGTGTCCTTATCAGTTATTCGTAATCTATTATCAAAGCTTTCATAACTAACGTTTTAACATCCTTTGTCAAAAATAACCTCTACCTTAATACATATACAATAACTTGAATCGGAGTGAAAGCTGGCTGGGTTATACAACTCCCGGAGTCCCGGTTGTTTTAAAATTTACTCTCCGTCACTCGGTTTAGAATTCCTTTCATTAATAGAATTTAAAACTCGTTACTTTCAAGTATAAACTATCTTAAAAGGGGTTGTGAATATTCAAATATATATTTTTTTTAAAACAAGAACTGAAATTACAAAGTCTAGACGAAAGATGGTGAGCTAATGTCATTTTTCCCCCCTCTGTGTATTTCAACTAGAAGAATTTCACTGTAGATATTTCTAGCGTACGCGAGAGCTCAAAGAAGCTGAGCATATTTGAGGGTGTCGTTGTCTCTTGACATTCCTGCTCATAAAAGTTTTTTAGAAAAATAAAAAAAAAAATAAAAATTATACCTCACCCTCTCCGTTGGTACTGCAGAAGTGTGCGCGCGTGTATCTTGCCATTTGTTATTGTTGGAAAGGTTTTTAAGTTTTTAACGTACCATTATGTTGCCTGGCTAAAGCTTTGGCAAAATGTCAAGGTAGCTAGAGAATAAGAAGTATGGTTTTAGCATAAGTTTATGAGATACGTTCCATAAGAATGACATTACCTATACTTCGTAATGTTAGAGACTTACAGCTCGAGCTAGTTCGAGAGAATTGACTACACTCGGTGCTTAATTTTGCAGTCCATCTTTTCATATTTATAGAGTAATGTCAGTTCTACTATGCAAACGTCATACCATAGAGTAGTGTCGGTAGAGGGGGGAGTAGACTGTGTATCCCTCCCTCTAGGCGCGCTTTTGTAAGAGGGGATACTGTACGCGTCTGGTAGGGGGATGACACTTAGCTAAGAGATACGTAGAACTGACATAGTGACATTACTCTATTCTATCTTTTAGCTCAGTGTCATCCCCCCTACCAGGCGCGTACAGTATCCCCTCTTACAAAATCGCGCCTAGAGGGAGGGATAAACAGTCTACTCCCCTCTCTACCGACACTACTACTCTATTCTATAGGGAGCTAACAGTTCTGACCCTGAAACGTCACACCCTTCTATCACTTTCTGGAGTTTCATCCCCCCTAACGGTTGGAAACGGTATTCTACGCGCAAAAATGCCAACCAGAGAGAGGCTGCGTGACGTCAGATTATCTCTTTCCCCCTAGCCAGTTGTTAGCTCCCTATATTAAGACTTTGACAGTGCCTGACCAGGCGTCGCTTTACCTCGAATCTATATGACCTATAACCTACGTCAATTCATGCATGACAAGCTCCAGTTTGTAACCAGTGACAAACTTATGGAACGTATCTTATGAACTTACGTTTTTAGTATATACACATCTCTGTATATGACTGTAGATTTTTGTAAATTGTTTAAAAAGAGGGTGGCCCTCTGTCTTTCGTCGTTGGTGCTGGTGCTTTTGGTAGAATACCCTTTACATAAGTACACATCTAAATATAGTCAGTGGCACAACCTACTTGCTAAGACGAAAAAAAATAAGAAATATCTCGCCCTCTTGTTGAACGCTTTGTTAGTTAGTTGTGGGAGAAGTGAAGAAGGTACTAAGCTTTTTTTCATTAGCGAGCTAGTGACTCGGTAGATCTCTCTCGCTTAAGAGGCTGAATTTTGATACCATTCCAGACTCCGATTCTTTTTACCCTACGCGTAAAAACCACTACTGCCAGCCTCACTCTTAAGTTTTTAGCTAAAACTGTAAGTAAAATGAATGATTACCACCACGCTTTTCGTCTTCGAAGTGCCATCCGCCAATTTGTAAAACTCTCTTAATTGATTACAAATAATTACCGTGGAATTTTGACGTTTCTTTTACGCTTTTTTAACCACTGAACGGATTGCTAGCTTGCCAAAGTAATTTATCTTATTTTTCGGTTGTATGTTTGATATTGCCTAATTCCTTTGGGGTGATTTTGAAATAGCTTACATGTTTTGAACTAAATGTATTAATATTTCTAACTTGTACGTACACTCGTGATTTGTGTGCCGTGAAAGACGTAGTTTATTTTTTACGCGGTACCCCTTTGAAAAAATGTCCCAAATATTATATTGCACGTAAAGTTTTATCTGATGTGATGTCAAACGTTCCACCGAAATTTGGAATAACTGATGGGAAATCGCTCAAAATATTCCATAAAATGTGCAGCAATTTTTAAGATAAGTTGTTTACCATAAAATAGAAAAAAATATTGACGTCTCTAACTATTAAAAAATGTAAAAGTGCTCGTATCAAAGATCCACTCGTGATTATAATTTTCAATGATAGAGCTAAACGTGTTGTCCTTTCAATTTTTACTGATATACTTGAGTAAATTTCTAGTCGATAGATTTTTCTACTGTTAGAAGAAGTATATAATACTTCTCTTCGAGAGAAGTGTACCAACCACAAAGCGGACGGGGTAATTGTAACATGATTCTTCCCAACATCCCTTAACATTTATTATAGCAAGTTTACTAATTACTCTATTAGCGCCGAATCACATACGCCATGTAAATAGTTCCCTCATCATTACTCTATTAGCGCTGCTTAACTATTTGCCAAGGCGCATGCACTTGTAGATTTTTGTCCCACGTCAACTTCGTCAAGACAATCAATGTTTGTGGGTTGATTTCTAGGGATTTAGTACCAAACAGTTATAGAATTCACGGTTTCACCCTAGCACGGAGCGATAGTTACCCATCTGAAGTTTGAGCGGTAGAGCAAACAGAAAGGGTACGTGAGCCTGGGAAGAATCATATTACATAAACTAAAGTGTTAAGATGACCAATACAGAGTGTCATCCTTCATCTATTACCCCCTTCTGCTGATAGTTATAAAGTCTATAAAATGCTTTTCAACGAAAACTGTGGTATTTTTTGTACCAAAATCGAGACTTTGCAGTCACTTTCGTGAAACATGTTATTATTTTCCGAAAGTTTAAGTTATACCCTTCTATTTTCATTCTCAAGTACAATTGAATTGCGAAAGTATTTAGAAATATATATCATTACAATTTATTATAGCGCCAAAACAAATTAAATACAGTAATTTGCGTTTGAAATACAGCCAGATTAAATTCCTTAAATCGAGAATTTATAAACTTAAAACAAACAATATTGTTTGTTATTTATCGTTTAGGCGTCGCAACCTCAACAAACTCCTTTGGAAAAATTAAAGTCTTTCGATAAACGTGGTCCAAGAACGGTGGTAATACATCGCGATAGCGGAGGCTTTGGCTTCACTCTCCGTCATTTTATCGTCTATCCTCCAGATAGCATAAAGGTATCAATCGTTCCTTTAAATATATACTTTAAGTCACTAAGATATCCATCCCACCCACTAAAATATACTTAACGTAAATTCGCATTAAGCAGAGCCGCTTTTATCCTGGCACATTGCGCTTAAAATAATTTGACTCTCTTTTTTTTAACTCTTTTAAAAATAAAAACGTTATTTATTTCTTTCTTTCTTTCGTTTTCCTTCTTCTCCAGAATCAGTTGGCAGAAAACCAAAGTGGTGAGATAATAATTTTCTTTAAAAGACTTATATTTATTATTGCAATTATATATATATATATATATATATATATATATATATATATATATATATATATATATATATATATATGTATAATACCGCGAGTCTTGAGTGAGTGTACATGGTTAGTTGAAATATTTTTCTTTCACTTTTTTCAATTCCCGGTTTTTTTTGGCGTTTCTTTGGTACCTTGCTCCAAAAAAAGATAAAATTCCTTCAAAGATTTCATTGAGTTATAAAATAGACGATTTTTGTAAGATAATTACTTTCATTTAATTGATATTATAATTATTCTGGTTAATTTACCCTTGGACTTATACGTTGTAATAACCGATTCTGACGCATAGTGCAGTTACTAGCTTTGAGAAGCCCCTATCCCCATCCCCATGCCCATGTCGATGTGCAATTGCGAAATTGCATTCCTAACAGATTCTGGCTCATACCCTCAGTTTCAAATGAAATGTTACATGTAATACTTAGCATAAATTTAAAATGCCTTGAAAGGTCACGAAGAATTCTTCAGAAAGGCCTCTTTGAAGTTGATTGAATTGGTTCAGACCCATGTCCATGTGCAATTGCGATATTTCGTTTCCAACAGCTTCTGTCCCATACCCTTAGCTTCAAATGAAATGTTACATGTAGTACTTAACAAAACAAAAATTGGTTTGAAGAGGTCGCCAACAATTCTTCAGAAAGACCTCTTTGATGTTGATTGAATTATTTGGTACATACCCATGTCCATGTGCAACTGCGACATTGCGTTTCTAGCAGCTTCTGACCCACACCCTTAGCTTCAGATGAAATGTTACATGTAGTACTTAACACAAAAAGGAAAATTACTTGAAGAGGTCACGAAGAATTCTTCAGAAAGACCTCTTTGAATTTGAAGTTGATTGAATTATTTGGTACAGACCACGAAAACGTTCCCGGACACCTACTGGAAAGTTTTCAATTAAAAAGTCCAGCAAGGGTTAATTGACTAGATAGAAATCGCTCGAATTCGTTTTAAGATTTATAAGATTTAAGTTTCTCTTCGTCCAAATTCCCACACTTTCGTTTTAAACGCTTTAAAAAAACAAAACACAAAATTGAACAACAGACCAACCATGGCAATCAAACAGTACAGACGCGATGGATACCATATTTGTTCGGGAAGTGAAAGAAGGGAGTTCCGCTCACGAAGCTGGTCTAGTCACGGGCGACCGAATTATTACAATTAATAACCAAACAGTAACGGGCAAAAGTTACGGCGAAGTAATTGATCTCATACAAAACAGGTTCGTTACCGAAATGGAATGATTTTTTGTTTCGTGAATCTCTTGTCTTTGAAAGCATCTTTTATAATATCTGACTTTCTTCTCTCAAAATTGCCTTCTTTAATTATAATTAATATACTCTAATTTTTTCTTTTTCCGCGCATGTTTTGGCTTTAAATAACTTCATCTTCTTGACGTTCTATAATTATTTTACGAGAATAATAAATTTAATTAACAAAGTAGTATACATTTTGCACGTTTTTGTTGGTTTTTTTCTTCCATGTTATATAAAAAAAATTCGATTTTGGGGGTCCGTAATAGTGGAAACACCTTACATTTGCTTGTTGTTCCTAAAGAAGATGATATCCTACAACTGGTGAGACGGTCCATTTAAATCTTTTTGGTTTTTAATTTTAATTTAATTTCATTTAATTTTCGTTTCATTAATATTATTAATTTTGTCGTAGTTTGCATGCACGAATTAATTTTAATTACGTAGAGGTGTAGGTATAGGCTCAAAATGATATGATATGCAATTGAAAGTAGCTTAGCGAAGTTTGTTTATTAATATTGAAGCGTCTATGGTAGTATTTTTTAGTTATATTGATATGGCTAGAAGAAATAGGGAAATTAAAACGTTTGTATTATCGAATTTGAGAATTGAATTGGAGAGGAATTAAATATATTTTGAAAGTGTACGGTGAACATGCCTTAAGTGGAATAGGTATTTTTTTGGTTTTTGAAGCTTAGGCAGGGTTCGTACGGAACCTGGATATCCTGGATAACCTGGATAAGTCAGGGATATGGAAAATAGGGGAAAAAGTCAGGGATAAGTCAGGGATTTAAAACATTTTCCTAAAAAGTCAGGGATATGTCAGGGATTTGGTTTGGCATATCAAACCATTCTTCATGCAATGCTAAATATGAGCCAGGTGTGATGAAGTTGGCTCTGGTAAACACCTTAAAATGGTCAGGGTTATAGGCAACATTTGGTCAGGGATAACCTGGAAAAGTCAGGGATTTTCAATGTAAAAATTTCGTACGAACCCTGTAATAGGGAAACATTGGGATAATTGAGTGAAATCATCACGGAAAAGTGTGTTTAGATGTATTTTCTTTCAGTACTTTTCGGGTTCCGCTTATCAACCGGTTGATAGACCGTACGAAACGCCGGAATATCGCTCTCTTCCAACCTCGCTCTATCAAGGTAGTCCCGCGGAACGTCAAAGGACTAGTTCGGCCTCTTTTAATAATACGACAAATTCGAGCGAACCAATTTACGCCAAAGTTAACAAGGCGAAAAAAACTAACCGAGTTCAATCCGATTCGGTTTTAGTAACGAAACAATTGGATATTAATAAAACGAACTACGTTAAACCTTTAAACTATCAACAACAAAGTGGTAGTGGTGCGCGAAAATCATCAGTTAAGGACATATCGGACTTACGCGGCGGTACTCCTAGCTACTCGACAAATAGTACCTCGTCTCCTTTGAGTGATACATTTCATCCTAGTGAAATTTTAGAAGAAGTAAATAAGCCTTTCCAACATTTTAACAACTCTACGGTACCACCTCCTCCACCTAGATCCATTCATAGTAGCGTTAGTAGCGACGTGTTTTACGATAACGACGTTTTAGCGGAAAATGGTAGTAGCGCACCCATTAACCCCGCAGCCACAACAACGAGGTACCCTCAACAACAACGCGATGGAATTACGAACGCCATCGTGGCTCGACCGCATAGGTTCCAAGATACCTTCTCTAAACTCCTCATTGATATGTGGTATCCTCATAAATCTCCCCGTCGACATCATACGCAATCTTTAAGCTCGTACGACTCGATTAATCAGCAGCAACATCATAATCATCAACAACAACAACAACCGCAGCCATATTTTTTACCAGATTACACGAAACAGTCAATCAGAATGTCGTCAGATTCGGTTAATGACCAACATCACCCTCACCATCATCGACACAAACCAGGTTTTGGTTCTTTACTTACAAAAACAATGAAGGCCTTTATACCGGGTCAGGATTCGCATCGACACCATCATCATCACCACCATCACCTTGATGACCACGCGGGGTCAGATCCGGAAATGTTCGCGGAAGCCTCGCATTCGTGGCATCAGGATAAACATCATCACCATCCCAATGGACAAAGCTCTCGAATGACTCGTAGCGAACCTAATGGTTACGGTAACGCCAAAAGCGAGGAAAGATTGGGCAGTTTAGAAGAGGATGTACACGATAACCAAAATGGAGCGGTCAATTTAGTGGCTCAACGTTTGCACCAATTTGAATCTGGTTCTATCAACGATAAGGCTCAAGAAAGGACTAATATGTACAAACACGAATTTGCGCGAGTGTCGACTCCTAGTCCGTGTCAGATTGTCTCCCAAAGGGCGGCGCAGTTTGAAAGGATTGGGAGTCCCGGTAATAGTCCTGGAATGGATAATTCGGTTCTAAGTCTACAAAGTTATCCACCGAGTAAAGCTCAACTTAAAAACTATGTTCAAATGCAGAGGTCGAGTGATTCGGCTAATGGTTACTCCCTCGAGAATCAGTTTATTGATGAAACTTGCTCCCCATTGTCGGGAGTCTGCCATTATGAAAGTTAGTTTTTCATTTGAAAAGAATGGGTTGTCCGACCCATCAATGAAAAATGACGTGTGTTCAATAAACCCCAACTTATTTTTATAAAAGGTGATAGTGCAACCTCACCAAGCTACAGGGGGCGACAAAACCACGTACCTGGAGTTATCTATAGAAAGAAACATATGACGGGTACCATATTTATTTTGTTTCAAAGAATAGTTTATCAGGGTTCATACAAACCTGGAAAACAGGGAAAACCTGGAATAATCAGGGAAATAAATAGTTGACAAAAACCTCAGGGAAAATTCAGGGAAATTTATAATTTTTAGTAAAATTCAGGGAAATCAGGGAAATTTGCGTCAAACAGGGGCCGAGTAATTGAGCAAAATGTTCGTGAACATTACCTTCATAGGATTGACATTACACTATACTTTGGAGGCTTGTAACTTTGGTTATACTAGAGATGCGGGGATGTCCTTTGAGTATGTTATAGTCCAATTTGTCCCCCATCCAACCATACTAAAAACTTAGGGCTACGACAAACAGGGGCCGAGTAATTAAGCAAAATGTTCGTCAACATACCGCCCTCCATAGGATTAACATTACACTAAACTTTGGAGGCCCATAACTCTGGTTATACTAGAGATGCGGGGATGTCCTTTGAGTATGTTATAGTCCAATTTGTCCCCCATCCAACCATACTAAAAACTTAGGGCTACGACAAACAGGGGCCAAGTAATTCAGCAAAATGTTCAAAAACATACCCCCCTCTATAGGAATAGCATTACACTAACTTTGGAGGCTCATAACTCTGGTTCTACTAGAGATACGGGGATGTCCTTTGAGTATGTTATAGTCCAATTTGTCCCCCATCCAACCATACTAAAAACTTAGGGCTACGACAAACAGGGGCCAAGTAATTCAGCAAAATGTTCAAAAACATACCCCCCTCTATAGGAATAGCATTACACTAACTTTGGAGGCTCATAACTCTGGTTCTACTAGAGATACGGGGATGTCCTTTGAGTATGTTATAGTCCAATTTGTCCCCCATCCAACCATACTAAAAACTTAGGGCTACGACAAACAGGGGCCAAGTAATTCAGCAAAATGTTCAAAAACATACCCCCCTCTATAGGAATAGCATTGCACTAACTTTGGAGGCTCATAACTCTGGTTCTACTAGAGATACGGGGATGTCCATTGATTATGTTATAGTCCTATTTGCCCCCACCCCTTCTTCGTTAACATTTGCTCCATAGGATACTCCATATAGGGGAAAAACCTGGGAAAACTCAGGGAAGTATATGGGGAAAAACCTTTCATAAATCTCAGGGAAATTAGTTTTCCAAAAGTTGTATGAACCCTGTTTATGTAACATTTGGGTTAAACAGCCGTTAAATTTCAACTCTTGACAAATTCCTTTATCATTAAGACAAGGATAGACACGTTGCTCGAAGGATATCCTACCTCAAAGCGACAGCTGGAGAGCGTATGCTCGTTGAGTCAGATCTCAGTGAAGATGACGAAAAAGCGGCGGCTAAAAGGTCCCGTATGCTTTAGTTTAAAATCATGTCAAATTCAAAAATGACACGGCATTGATTTAAAACGAGCCCATGAATGTATACGTTTTATTCAATGTCTTTAGACTTCCGGTAGCAGCTAATGAAAGTCGAGAACATCGGATAGAAAAATTAAAGTCTTTCTTTGGGGAAAAGGTTATAGATAACTTTGATTGACATTTGACCCCCCCCTTTAACGATGTTAATTAATTAATTAATTAAGATAGTTAATTATTATCGCAGACCCCAAAAATACAACAGGCAATACATTTACCTGAAAATATTGAGGAACCCGAAGAACATAAAGGCATACAAGGATGGCTTATTTGTAAAATGGTCTGGAGTGAAGGAAAAGTTAGTTGAATGTTCTCGTCTAAGTTTAACCAAGAAGTGATATCTAGTTTATTAGGGAGAAGGTATAAATTCGCGGCCACATTTATAATCTAGCTCTTTATCTCCAGTCCAAACTTACGTAGGTCCGGAGTTAATCCCCGCCGCCTCTAAATTACAACCAGCCAGCATCTCATTGGTTCTTGATAACTCACGTCAGCGCGACGCGAATGACAAAGAAAATTACAATCATATTTTACGACTGAGGAGAGTCTGCGAAATAGCCCGGCCTTCTTTTACGTCCCCCCTTGTATTTTGAAAGGGGGACTGCAGGGACTATGGCGCGCGAATACTTAGGCATCTTCTCCCTAATAAACTAGATATCACTTCTTGCTTTAACCAAGGGATTATCGAGGACCTTTACCCTAACTTTCCCCCCTAAACTTCTAGCGCTCCGCTGACCGTTCTTGGAGAACAGTCTGGGCTGTATTTAAAGGGACGTGCTTACATTTATTTAGAGATAAAAAGGAAACTTCCGAGGTGATTTTACCTTACCTTTACGATCCCCTTTAGTTATATTATCAATGTCTAATCTTCGATTGGTGTAACTTTGTAGCATAATTCCGAACTGTACGATACAGTAATAAATTTGAAAACGACCTTTGGCAGTATAGCCCACGATTACACAAAACGAAAGAATGTTCTACGATTAAGACTAGCTAATGGAACGGAGTATTTATTCCAAGCTGACAATCAAAATAATATGCTCGACTGGCTTCGAGCATTGAGATCAGTTGGTTTAGAAACGGAAAAGGTAAAAACTAAAACACAGTTTTAAACGAGGGGTCGGACGTTTGGCATTTTAGTGTACGGGATTTTCAGATTTCAAGGTTTTGACAAAGATTTTGAGATTTTGCCCCAGATTTTTGAGATTCTGACTCAGATTTTTAGAAATCTGGAAATCTAGTCCAAGATTTTGAGATTTCGGGATTTTAAAGGAGATTTTCAGATTTTGAACGCGATTTTCAGATTTTGAAGGAGATTTCGGGATTTTGTTCAGGATTTTCAGATTTTGAAGGAGATTTTCAGATTTCACGGAGATTTTCGGATTTCGAGGAGATTTTCGGATTTCGAGGAGATTTTCGGATTTCGAGGAGATTTTCGGATTTCGAGGAGATTTTCGGATTTCGAGGAGATTTTCGGATTTCGAGGAGATTTTCGGATTTCGAGGAGATTTTCGGATTTCGAGGAGATTTTCGGATTTCGAGGAGATTTTCGGATTTCGAGGAGATTTTCGGATTTCGAGGAGATTTTTCGGATTTCGAGGAGATTTTTCGGATTTCGAGGAGATTTTTCGGATTTCGAGGAGATTTTTCGGATTTTGATATTTTAGGACGAGATTTCGGGATTTTACGTTAAGATTTCGGGATTTCTAGATTTTAATGTGAGATTTCGGGATTTTAGGTGAAGATTTCGGGATTTTCAGATTTTAAGGTAGGGATTTTGGGATTTCTAGATTTTGACGTGAGATTTTAAAATTTTCAGATTTTGACGTGAGATTTTAAGATTTTTAGATTTTGACGTGAGATTTTAAAATTTTCAGATTTTGACGTGAGATTTTAAAATTTTTAGATTTTGACGTGAGATTTGGGGGTTTCGAGATTTTCGAGAGAGATTTTAAACAGATTTCAAACGAAGTGTACGGGATTTTGACAAACGTCCGACCCCCTCGGTTTTAAAGGAAGTGTTCTTGGATGATGGGGTTGTAAATAATTGTTCAAAAATGTTTTTTGGACAGGAACTTCTATGGCATCACGCGAGTGTATTGGAGAAAGCCGCCGCTTACGAACAACAAATAGGAACAATTCAAACAACGACGAGTGCCAATGGTAATAACGGCCGCGTCTCTCCTCCGCTACCTTCACGCCAGGGCGTTAGACTTCCCTTCAGGCATAGATCTCCTACAGGTCAACCTCCGACTGTTAAAACTAGGAGAGCTTCTCACGGGGGTATGTTACGTTTCATCCACAATTTTTTTTCATTCTTGGTCTAAATTCAAAATTTCTAAAATCAAAACCCCCGACCCCCCCCCCCCCCCGAAATGTGAGAGAGAAATATGGAAAGAAAATATTATTATTACCTTTTAGGAGCGGGAAAATACCTTTCTTACGAAAACCAAAACTTTAAAAAGAATTCTTACACACGTAAGGGATCATAATTTAACACGGATTAAGAGATGTTAGGTTAGAGTGGCTGCTGACTTATTATTTATTTATTTATTTATTTATTTATTAAAGTTTTTAGCTGAACATTTTTAAGTTTTTATGGCGTTTTTTATGTTAAAAAGCAATGGTAGTACCTAGTTTTTGTAACGCTGTTGTCAAAATCCCGCTAGCAGAAGTATTTTGTCATATTTTTTACGTTTTGTACGTTAAAATGTGACAAAATAAATAGTTTTCATGTTTGGAGAAGTCGAAATGTGACAAAACAAATGGTTTTTCATGTTTGGAGACGCTGAAATATGACAAAACACATGGTTTTTCATGTTTGGAGACGTCGAAATATGACAAAACACATGGTTTTTTACGTTTGGACGTGAAAATATGACAAAACAAATGGTTTTTCATGTTTGGAGAAGTCGAAATGTGACAAAACAAATGGTTTTTCATGTTTGGAGACGCTGAAATATGACAAAACACATGGTTTTTCATGTTTGGAGACGTCGAAATGTGACAAAACACATGGTTTTTTACGTTTGGACGTGAAAATATGACAAAACAAATGGTTTTTCATGTTTGGAGACGTCGAAATGTGACAAAACACATCGTGGTTTTTCATGTTTGGAGACGTCGAAATGTGACAAAACACATCGTGGTTTTTCATGTTTGGAGACGTCGAAATGTGACGAAACACATGGTTTTTTTACGTTTGGAGACGTCGAAATGTGACAAAACACATGGTTTTTTACGTTTGGAGACGTCGAAATGTGACGAAACACATGGTTTTTTACGTTTGGAGACTTGAAAATATGACGAAACACATGGTTTTTTACGTTTGGAGACTTGAAAATATGACAAAACAAATGGTTTTTCATGTTTGGAGACGTCGAAATATGACAAAACAAATGGTTTTTCATGTTTGGAGACGTCGAAATATGACAAAACAAATGGTTTTTCATGTTTGGAGACGTCGAAATATGACAAAACAAATGGTTTTTCATGTTTGGAGACGTCGAAATATGACAAAACAAATGGTTTTTCATGTTTGGAGGCGTCGAAATATGACAAAACAAATGTTTTTTCATGTTTGGAGGCGTCGAAATATGACAAAACACATGGTTTTTCATGTTTGGAAACGTCGAAATATGACAAAACAAATGGTTTTTCCCGCTTTAAAGTATATAGACTGCTACCGCTACTGTGTTACGCAACTTCCCCAAAAGTTGCTTAAATGTTGCGAAGCAGATGCTGGAACAACCTTTAAATTTGTTATATATATATATATATATATTGTTGTATGAAGTATTATTTTTAATCCTAATTACAGACGAATTAGGTCAAGGTCCGAAGTTAGGGAATGCTATCAAGAGCAGAGTCGTTCCTGGATGGAAAAAGATGCACAGTTTGCAAGCGGAAGTTTTACCCAAAGGCGCTTCGATTGGTGTTCGACTCGAAGATTGTCCGCCTGCTTCGGAAAATGAAGTAAATAATAATTATCCTGTATTTTTAATTGGATTTAATTAATTAATTTTAATCAACTTTATTTAATTTGTTTCTTTTCAGTATGTGCCATTAGTAGTTGAGTTATGCGTCAGGATTGTGGAAGCGAACGGTTTGGAGTTGGTGGGAGTTTATAGAGTTCCGGGAAATAACGCGGCAGTGTCCTTGCTAATGGATACAGTCAATCAAGGATTCCAACAATCTAATCTTCAAGATCAGCGTTGGAATGACGTCAATGTGGTCTCTAGTCTTCTCAAAGCTTTTTTCCGTAAACTTCCAGAACCTTTACTCACTTCTCATCTGTATAATAAATTCATCAACGCCAGTAAAATTGATGAACCTGATCAACGTCTTTCAGCCTTAAAATCTCTCGTAAGTTAAACATTAATTTCATTTCTTTTATTTATTTATTTATTTATTTATTTATTTATTTATTTATAAATTAAATTAAATTTGTTTTTCTCGCAAATAGAAGTTACTATAGTGGGTTTTTATGGGTTTTTTTTTTATTTTCACTTTGAAAGGTTCATCAGTTACCCCGTCATCACTTTGAAACATTAAATTATCTCATCAGGCATCTTAAGAAAGTCGTGGATCATTCTGATGTCAATAAAGTAAGAATTATTATTATTTTTTTCTTTCTTTTGGGAACATTTAGTGTTTGTTCGTTAATTATGTCAAGGTTCATACAAACATGGAAAACTCGGGGAAGTTTAGAATTATTCTTAAAATTCAGGGAAATCGGGGAAATGCCTGAGGTTTGAATAAGTTTACTGTGAAGGGGTTGCTTCAACTATAAAAAATACCACACTGGTAGTTATTTACACGCAACTTTAGAGGCTTATAACTCTGGTTCTATTAGAGATACGGAGATGTCCTTTGAGTATGTTATAGTCCTATTTGTCCCCCATCCAACCATACTAAAAACTTAGGGCTACGACAAACAGGGGCCGAGTAATTGAGCAAAATGTTTGTGAACATTCCCTCCATAGGAATAGCATTAGACCCAACTTTGGAGGCTCGTAACTCTGTGTCTACTAGAGATACGGGGATGTCCTTTGAGTATGTTATAGTCCTATTTGTCCCCCATCCAACCATACTAAAAACTTAGGGCTACGACAAACAGGGGCCGAGTAATTGAGCAAAATCTTTGTGAACATTCCCTCCATAGGAATAGCATTAGACCCAACTTTGGAGGCTCGTAACTCTGTGTCTACTAGAGATACGGGGATGCCCTTTGAGTATGTTATAGTCCTATTTGTCCCCCATCCAACCATACTAAAAACTTAGGGCTACGACAAACAGGGGCCGAGTAATTGAGCAAAATGTTTGTGAACATTCCCTCCATAGGAATAGCATTAGACCCAACTTTGGAGGCTCGTAACTCTGTGTCTACTAGAGATACGGGGATGTCCTTTGAGTATGTTATAGTCCTATTTGTCCCCCATCCAACCATACTAAAAACTTAGGGCTACGACAAACAGGGGCCGAGTAATTGAGCAAAATCTTTGTGAACATTCCCTCCATAGGAATAGCATTAGACCCAACTTTGGAGGCTCGTAACTCTGTGTCTACTAGAGATACGGGGATGCCCTTTGAGTATGTTATAGTCCTATTTGTCCCCCATCCAACCATACTAAAAACTTAGGGCTACGACAAACAGGGGCCGAGTAATTGAGCAAAATGTTTGTGAACATTCCCTCCATAGGAATAGCATTAGACCCAACTTTGGAGGCGCGTAACTCTGTGTCTACTAGAGATACGGGGATGTCCTTTGAGTATGTTATAGTCCTATTTGTCCCCCATCCAACCATACTAAAAACTTAGGGCTACGACAAACAGGGGCCGAGTAATTGAGCAAAATCTTTGTGAACATTCCCTCCATAGGAATAGCATTAGACCCAACTTTGGAGGCTCGTAACTCTGTGTCTACTAGAGATACGGGGATGCCCTTTGAGTATGTTATAGTCCTATTTGTCCCCCATCCAACCATACTAAAAACTTAGGGCTACGACAAACAGGGGCCGAGTAATTGAGCAAAATGTTTGTGAACATTCCCTCCATAGGAATAGCATTAGACCCAACTTTGGAGGCTCGTAACTCTGTGTCTACTAGAGATACGGGGATGTCCTTTGAGTATGTTATAGTCCTATTTGTCCCCCATCCAACCATACTAAAAACTTAGGGCTACGACAAACAGGGGCCGAGTAATTGAGCAAAATGTTTGTGAACATTCCCTCCATAGGAATAGCATTAGACCCAACTTTGGAGGCTCGTAACTCTGTGTCTACTAGAGATACGGGGATGCCCTTTGAGTATGTTATAGTCCTATTTGTCCCCCATCCAACCATACTAAAAACTTAGGGCTACGACAAACAGGGGCCGAGTAATTGAGCAAAATGTTTGTGAACATTCCCTCCATAGGAATAGCATTAGACCCAACTTTGGAGGCTCGTAACTCTGTGTCTACTAGAGATACTGGGATGCCCTTTGAGTATGTTATAGTCCTATTTGTCCCCCATCCAACCATACTAAAAACTTAGGGCTACGACAAACAGGGGCCGAGTAATTGAGCAAAATGTTTGTGAACATTCCCTCCATAGGAATAGCATTAGACCCAACTTTGGAGGCTCGTAACTCTGTGTCTACTAGAGATACGGGGATGCCCTTTGAGTATGTTATAGTCCTATTTGTCCCCCATCCAACCATACTAAAAACTTAGGGCTACGACAAACAGGGGCCGAGTAATTGAGCAAAATGTTTGTGAACATTCCCTCCATAGGAATAGCATTAGACCCAACTTTGGAGGCTCGTAACTCTGTGTCTACTAGAGATACGGGGATGTCCTTTGAGTATGTTATAGTCCTATTTGTCCCCCATCCAACCATACTAAAAACTTAGGGCTACGACAAACAGGGGCCGAGTAATTGAGCAAAATCTTTGTGAACATTCCCTCCATAGGAATAGCATTAGACCCAACTTTGGAGGCTCGTAACTCTGTGTCTACTAGAGATACGGGGATGCCCTTTGAGTATGTTATAGTCCTATTTGTCCCCCATCCAACCATACTAAAAACTTAGGGCTACGACAAACAGGGGCCGAGTAATTGAGCAAAATGTTTGTGAACATTCCCTCCATAGGAATAGCATTAGACCCAACTTTGGAGGCTCGTAACTCTGTGTCTACTAGAGATACGGGGATGCCCTTTGAGTATGTTATAGTCCTAATTGTCCCCCATCCAACCATACTAAAAACTTAGGGCTACGACAAACAGGGGCCGAGTAATTGAGCAAAATGTTTGTGAACATTCCCTCCATAGGAATAGCATTAGACCCAACTTTGGAGGCTCGTAACTCTGTGTCTACTAGAGATACGGGGATGCCCTTTGAGTATGTTATAGTCCTATTTGTCCCCCATCCAACCATACTAAAAACTTAGGGCTACGACAAACAGGGGCCGAGTAATTAAGCAAAATGTTTGTGAACATTCCCTCCATAGGATTAACATTACACTATACTTTGGAGGCTCATAACTCTGGTTCTACTAGAGATACGGGGATGTCCTTTGAATATGTTATAGTCCTATATGTCCCCTTTCCAACTATACTACATACTTGGGGTTACAATGAACAGGGGCCGAGTAATTAAGCAAAATGTTCGATAACATACGTTATATATGATAAAAAACTTTTTAAAAGTTGTATAAACCCCGTGATATGTGTGTTAATTATATATTTTTGCGATACTTAATTAAGATGGAATCGAGAAACTTGGCTATCGTTTTTGGCCCGACACTCGTTCGCCCCTCCGATTCTAGCATGTTATCATTAGTTACTGATATGTCGCATCAGTGCTACATTATTGAAACTATGATTAATTTCGTAAGTGTTCTTCGTAATTAGGCGTAATTAATTACACTTTAAAGCCCCCAAAATTTAAAGAGAAAGCTTTAAATCTACGCGTTACAGTCTGAGTGGCTGTTCAGTGATAAATTCCCCGATGATGGAAAGTACCTGAAAGATCTCAGCAGCGCCAGGAGAATGTCGCATCCCTTGCCAATAACGCATTCGGAAGCCTTGCTGCGAAACGTTCAAAAAATGGATAATGCTCAATTTGGTAGGGATAAACTCTTTAATATTATCCGAATGTTTGATCCCAAATTTAGCAGTTTCAAAGTCAAAAAAAGATATAACATTATTAATAACAATAATAACAACACTGCGTCCTCTCAACCCGCAGCGACATCGGCTTTTTTATATAACCAAATATAATTTTCCTCTTCATTCTTTTTATTTTACTTTTTTTTAACTAAATTATGCTTGCCTTATATATTTTTTGTAGCGCTAATTAATATTTTTAATTATTATAAATAAAATTTATTTTTTTTTGGAATGTTTCTCTTGCTCTAACCGTCATCATAACATTTTTCTGACTTTACTACGAGGGGTCGGACGTTTGTCAAAATCCCGTACACTTCGTTTGAAATCTGTTTAAAATCTCTCTCGAAAATCTCGAAATCCCGAAATCTCACGTCAAAATCTAAAAATCTTAAAATCTCACGTCAAAATCTGAAAATTTTAAAATCTCACGTCAAAATCTGAAAATTTTAAAATCTCACGTCAAAATCTGAAAATTTTAAAATCTCACGTCAAAATCTGAAAATTTTAAAATCTCACGTCAAAATCGAGAAATCCCAAAATCCCTACCTTAAAATCTGAAAATCCCGAAATCTTCACCTAAAATCCCGAAATTTCACATTAAAATCTAGAAATCCCGAAATCTTAACGTAAAATCCCGAAATCTCATCCTAAAATATCAAAATCAGAAAATCTCCTCGAAATCCGAAAATCTCCTCAAAATCTGAAAATCTCCTCAAAATCTGAAAATCTCCTCAAAATCTGAAAATCTCCTCAAAATCTGAAAATCTCCTCAAAATCTGAAAATTTCCTCAAAACCTGAAAATGTCCTTCAAAATCTGAAAATCTTGTTCCAAAGCCCTGAAAATCCTGAACAAAATTCCGAAATCTTCTTCGAAATCTGAAAATCGCGTTCAAAATCTGAAAATCTCCTTTAAAATCCCGAAATCTTAAAATCTCGTACACTAAAATGCCGAACGTCCGACCCCTCGCTTTACTACTTTTGACGCCGCATGTTTTGCGTGTAGCATGAATCCCCGCCGCTCTTGGGTGTTGTTTTATTAAATAAAATGATAGGGACTCGTTGCTTAACACGTCATGACGTACGTTAATAGGTAAAAATCGAGATTCCTTTTCTCGTGACTTTCTGTCTACGATGGCAGTAGCCAGTCGAAAATCCGCTAACCCTACCAGAAAAGATCATCAAAAGCTTCCTCGACCCGTCGGATATTTTTCAAAAGGTTCCGATAGTGATTCGGAACCGTGTTCTCCCTTTGGGTTACCGAGTGGTGGTCATAAGTTAATGGAGCAACACGATAATGATAATGATACGGCCCCTCCTTCCCCGAGTAAAGATTTTCCCGACGAAGTTTCCGTTAGTAGTTACGGAAGTGGAAGAGAAAGGAGCCGACAACGGAATACCGTCAACAGAATGTCCATTGAAGAAGAGGATATAGCCGAAATGGAAAATGAACGAAAAGACAGCGGACACAGTCAGACGGATGAACCTGTGGAAGAGAGGTGTGTAATTTCAGTTGTTATTTAATTAATTGGGGAAGATGGGGTGAAAGAAGGTAGGTGTACACGGAGGACCGATGGCCGCCTTTGGGATCGCGTTGGGTCGCTTTGGGATCGCGTTGGGTCGCTTTGGGATCGCGTTGGGTCGCTTTGGGATCGCGTTGGGTCGCTTTGGAATCGCGTCGGGTCGCTTTGGAATCGCGTTGAGTCGCTTTGGAATCGCGTTGGGTCGCTCTGGGATCGCTTTGGAATCGCGTTGGGTCGCTCTGGGATCGCGTTGGGTCGCTTTGGAATCGCGTCGGGTCGCTTTGGAATCGCGTTGAGTCGCTTTGGAATCGCGTTGGGTCGCTCTGGGATCGCTTTGGAATCGCGTTGAGTCGCTTTGGAATCGCGTTGGGTCGCTCTGGGATCGCTTTGGAATCGCGTTGGGTCGCTCTGGGATCGCGTTGGGTCGCTTTGGAATCGCGTCGGGTCGCTTTGGAATCGCGTTGAGTCGCTTTGGAATCGCGTTGAGTCGCTTTGGAATCGCGTTGGGTCGCTCTGGGATCGCTTTGGAATCGCGTTGGGTCGCTCTGGGATCGCGTTGGGTCGCTTTGGAATCGCGTCGGGTCGCTTTGGAATCGCGTTGAGTCGCTTTGGAATCGCGTTGGGTCGCTCTGGGATCGCTTTGGAATCGCGTTGGGTCGCTCTGGGATCGCTTTGGGATCGCGTTGGGTCGCTTTGGGATCGCGTTGGGTCGCTTTGGGATCGCTTTGGGATCGCTTTGGGGTCGCTTTGGGATCGCTTTGGGATCGCGTTGGGTCGCTTTGGGATCGCTTTGGGATCGCGTTGGGTCGCTTTGGGATCGCGTTGGGTCGCTTTGGGATCGCGTTGGGTCACTTTGCAATCGCGTCGGGTCACTTTGAAATCGCGTCGGGTCACTTTGCAATCACGTTGCGTCTTATTCCATCTTTGTAAAGGAAAGATGCAATTATTTATCTCCAGGTTGATAGGCGACGAAGTTGTCCATCACACTTACGATAAAATAAAAACATCAACCCAGGAGAGAATTAAGAAATTTGAAAAGGAAACCAAAGCTTTACTAAGAAGGGATATGAATCAGCGACACCATTCTACGTCCCAAAGTCGAGTCGAATGGGAACAAATTGAGAAAGAATGGGAAAAGGCGAAACGGGAATTGGAGCAAGAAGATCTTTTAGATTACGTAGCCGATGATCCTTCATTCCTCACTTATCTGCTCAATAGAAAGCAACACAATAGCGACTCTGTCAGCGAAGGAGTCGCCGCTACTAGTAGTAATAGTAGTAGTAACGTCGCCTCCGCGTCCAGAGTGGAAACTGACAACGTCCATTCGGGTTAGTGACTGTGTTGAGTTGCTCAATCCTAACCCCCCCCCCCCCCAAAAGGTGAGCACTTGGTTTCGTTTTTCAAAAAGGTTTTTCTTGATATGTCGAAACTAAGCGCTCCCTCAGTATCTTTGTTTGAAACCTTGGAAGGATCAATCTCGTAGTAGTTAAAGTTGAGCGAATTAGCCTTATTCCTGATCAGCGCCACCTACCCATAGCGGCGACTTTGAGAACTACTGTAAGCGGCAAGCCAATCAGATGTCGCTAAAATCTGGTGACGTCATTTTTGGTAAGACCCCAAAGAGTGCCAGTCAGTGACGTTACCAGATTTTAGCGACATCTGATTGGCTTACCGCTTACAGTAGTTCTCAAAGTCGCCGCTATGGGTAGATGGCGCTGATCAGGAATAAGGCTAATTTGGTTTTTATTGTCTTTGGTACAGATGATGAACTAGATTCCATTAGTTCATCGATAGAAAATACTCTTAGTTTAAACTTAAAGAAAGGAGACCAAAGTACAAAATCCTACAATTCATCTAGTCCAGTTCAGCTACGTAATGTCAAGCCAAGCAATTCTCCGTCGACTGGAAGCATACACAACCAAAGACGGTATTCCTACGCTTGCGACTTAGCACCTCCCATAAAACCAACCACCTCCCCTTTGTTGTTTGGCGTTCCCAAGCCTTACGCGAGTGCGAGTCTCTCGTATTATCCGAGTGGTTCGATGGAAAAACCAAAAATGGCTAAAATGGGTATCAGTGCCTGCACACCCTCCGCCTCCGCCTCCAAAACTTACTCCAAAGGCAATAGTTTTAGTTCTAGTGGCAATAGTACAGTCGTGGCCGGTACTCCCTCTTCTTCTACCACCTCTCTGCCATTGTACCACGGGGATAGTGCTCGTACTCCTTCTTTACACGCATTTTCTGGTAGCTCGGTGTCCTCGGCCGCCATACCACCTATGCCTTCGTCGTATTCCACTCATTCTGGTAACATTTTTACTACTAGCGAGGGCCAAATATTTGATCGAAGCAATCTTCTTCCCTCTACCAACGCTAAAGCGGAGTTCTTATTATCGAGTCATAATAGCCCTCGCGTTACCGGCGAACAGCCTTGGGACCGTTCTTCTTTCATTCGTTTAGATAGTAACGAAGATAAAAATCGTCATATCCCACCTTTACCTTTAGCTTTATCGCAATACCCTTCTTCTTCTTCGTCTTCTTCTTCGAGAATAGGGGCTGCCGTTAGACCTTATCAAATTAATAATACAAAACCAAATGAATCTTAAATTTATTTAAAACGCGAGAGAGAAATTGGCCTTATTCCTGATCAACGCCACCGAGGCGTAGCGGCGACTTTTGGAACTATAGTAATACGGTAGCCAATTACAGGTGGCGCTGGAGTCGATGTACTCTGATGGAGATCGGTTATTTTCTGTTTTGATTATTACCGCTTCAACTTCAAAAAAACATGTTTTAACTAATTATTATTAACCGAATAATCTCCAAATAGACCAAAATCGAATGAAAACTTACTCCGAAAGTCTTATTTCATAATATTAGACAGAATAAGAAAGGTAAAATCAACTTTAAATACTTTTAAAACCATATCGCTCGTTAAGCCTTGGCTATTCACGTGATTCAGAAAGATCAACAAAACATAGAAAATAACCGATCTCCATCAGAGTACATCGACTCCAGCGCCACCTGTAATTGGCTACCGTATTATTATAGTTCCAAAAGTCGCCGCTACGCCTCGGTGGCGTTGATCAGGAATAAGGCCAATTGAAAATAACGAATATCACTCTAAATAAATTATATTTTAAAGTTCAAAACCCTGCCACGCCGGACACAATCAAATTTCCTCTTTTGTTTCTTTAGTGTTTAAATTAAATTAAATTAAAAATATAAAAAGTCACTGTGATTATAATTTCTATATTTTTTAAGAAAGAGTCCCTCGAGTTTTAAAGGCGATTGATAATTAATTATAATTAAATATAGATGAAAAAAAGAAATATGTAAATATGTTTTACGTATTTGTAATTATTAATAAGTGATCCTGCTATTTATAAATTTGATCTAGCTTGTTATATACTTTGAGTTAATTTATTTCTCAGAGCCTCGATCGACGACGGAGAAATTATAAAGGATAGTATTTTCAGTAAATATTAATATTTCCGAGTGTATATATAAAAATTCCCCTTGATATATAGAATTTAAGATATTTGACAACTTTTACACTCATTAAAAGTTAGTATGAATTAATTTTACTTTTAATTTTTAGAATTTAAGAATGTTTTTTTCGCACATGGGTAAGTCTCGTGCTCCGTGTATATACAAATATCCCGCCAAAAATTTATTGACCAATAAGAATCGTTGTAAGAATTGTGACAGGCATAAAATGGCGGGGAAAACCCTTCCCGCCTGACGAAAGTAACAGCTGGGAAGTAGTCTTGTCCAATCAAAAGCTAACCTTGAGGATGATAATTATTTCTTCATCCAATCAGAAGTAGGTACTCAACGATCTTTAAAAAAATGTAATTGCTTCCTGTCAGACGAGAAAAGGCATGTTTTTTCGCACATGGGTAAGTCTCGTGGTCGATGTATATACAAGTATCCCGCCATAAATTTATTGACCAATAAGAATCGTTGTAAGAATTATGACAGGCATAAAATGGCGGGAAAAACCCTTCCCGCCTGACGAAAGTAACAGCTGGAAGTAGTCTTGTCCAATCAAAAGCTAACCTTGAGGATTATAATTATTTCTTCATCCAATCAGAAGTAGGTACTCAACGATCTTTAAAAAAATATAATTGCTTCCTGTCAGACGAGAAAAGGCAGTCGTGACAACAAAATTTGAATAAGTTATTGATTTTTTACGAGTGTTTTGTGGATGGTGAAGTTTTATAACGGGAATGCCTCATTGTAACTGTTTTAAAATTCGAAAAAGGTTCATCTTAAGAAAGTAACGGCTTAAATCCAGTACGATTAATACATTTGCTAACAAAGAAACTCAAAAGGTAAGCCTTTGTCTTCATACAAATACACAACATCCGTAGGCCTATTTTCTTAATAATAATATCGCGTGCGACGCAAAATGTAAATACATAATTATTGCGTAACAGTATTAGGGGCCAAGCTTATAGCCGTGAAATGTAATTATGTTGTTCAATGGTTTAATTGGTATCTCTAAACTTTCAGTAATACAGTACTAACGAGCCAAGCGCTTAATTAACCATAACAATGATGTCAGCATCCTCAACACTAGTTGAAACTGTTTCAATAAGTAAGTACAGCTTTGCATGTTCTTAATTCTCGTATTTAATATTAAATAGTTTTAAAGAAATGGCCGAATATACATATTTTTGAATTAGTTATGCATTGCTGAAGTTAAGATTGGGGATTGGGGTATAATTTTCTACTCACTAAGTTTCAAAACTCGGTTTAGTCATGAAATTAGTAGCTACTTATGCTTAATTGGGAGTGTGAATTGACACAGGGTTCGTAAGGAGTCTGGATAAGTCAGGGATCTAAAGTGTGTCTTAAAAGGTCTGGGATTTTGTTTGGTATATCAAACCATGCTTTGAGCAATATTAAATATGCATGGTTAATACAGTACCTGGGTAAGTCCCGGATTTGGAAAATGGGAGAGAAGGTCAAGGATAAGTCAGGGATTTAAAGTTTCTTTCTAAAAAGCCAGGGATTTTGTTTGGTATATCAAACCATGCTTTGAGCAATATTAAATATGCATGGTTCATACAGTACCTGGGTAAGTCCCGGATTTGGAAAATGGGAGAGAAGGTCAAGGATAAGTCAGGGATTTGGAAAATGGGAGAAAGGTCAAGGATAAGTCAGGGATTTGGAAAGTGGGAGAAAAGGTCAAGGATAAGTCAGGGATTTAAAGTTTCTTTCTAAAAATTCAGGGATTTTGTTTGGTATATCAAACCATGCTCAGAGTTATGCTAAATATGCATGGTTCATACAGAGCCTGGATAAGTCAGGGATTTTGGAAAATGGGAGAAAAGATGAAGGATAAGTCAGGGATTTAAAGTTTCTTTCTAAAAAGTCACTGATTTCGTTTGGTATATCAAACCATGCTTCGAGCAATATTATTATGCATCGTTCATACAAAACCTGGATAAGTCAGGGATTTTGGAAAATGAGGGAAAAGGTCAATGATAATTCAGACCTTTCTTCCTAAAAAAATCAGGGATATGTCAGGGATTTTGTTTGGTATGTAAAACCACGCTTCGAGCTAGAGAGCTGCATTTCAGTTTCAACCATTACCCCCATTCCCAATTAAGAAACCTTATTGCATTTCCAAATGAACAATAGCAAAAAACCATTTCCATACCATAGTGTTAGAAAGAATATAAGCCTTGAGTGTCTTAGTCTGGCCCAAAATTACCACTGCATCGGGAATTTTAGTAAAAATAAGGGGCTTAATAACTGTAGAAAAATCTGACTGGACTAAGGGACTCTTGCTCGCCAGTCGCCAAGTAGCATGAGTCAATTCCCTAAATATTTATTCTGAGAATTTGGCGTGAAAACTTACAATGGACTGATTGACAGCTATAATAGCCGTGAATCTGTGTGCTAAAGTAATAAAAGGATGAGCTAGAAGACGGTACTGTTAGCTTAGCTAGCTAGTAACTAGGCTACAACAAACTAAGTGAGATGAGTAATAGTGGTCCCTATGTTATATTGCCATACATCGTCTAATACAGTCAAAGGCAGAGAGCTGCCATTACTCAGTGGCAAAACCCTTTTTCAGTCTTCTTAGAATTTTAGGATCTTCCATAGAAAATAGGTTCAATACATTTTACCAACCATTTCCAAACTAAAATGTATATCAATTTAACCACATCCATTCCCACGGTTTTCCATGATTACCATGGTAAATTTCCATTTACCTTTTCCATGCAGCTCTCTACTTCGAGCAATGCTAAATATGGGCCAGGAGCAGTGGTGGGCAAATTCGCGAATTTTTCGATCGTTGCTCGAATTTACCCCCCCCCCCCGGCTTGGTAGTACAACGTCATTCGCGATTTGCCCAACACTGGCCAGGGGGGATGAAGTGGGCTCTGGTAAACACCTTAAAAACGGTCAGGGATATTGGTAAAATTTTGTCAGAGATAAGGTGTTGTCAGAGATAAGGTGGAAAAGTCTGGGATTTTCAATATAATAATTTCCTCTGAACCCTGTGACACCAAAATTCAGAAAGTTGAGTTTACATGGGGCACCATCCCTCCAAATGAAAATGTAATGTTGTTTTAGACTATGAAGATTTCAACGACATCTTCTTAACATGCGCTTGTTGCTTGTGCCTGTACAATGATCAACCAAATCATACTCCAAAACTCTTGGCCTGTTCACATACTGTTTGTCAAGGATGCTTAGAAAGAATCGCCGATGGCATTGGTGTTCGAGATGCTGGATCATTTCGTTGCCCAATATGCAGAGAGACTATACCCATGCCCAGGGGTGGGATAGTCGCTTTACCTCCGAGCTTTTTAGTAAATCAATTACTCGATTTAATGTCTAGACAAAGGCGAGAGATAATACCAAAATGTTCCACACACCAAACGCAAGAGTTAATGTTTTGCGAAACATGCGATATAGTCTTTTGTTGCGTTTGTACCGGAGGGGCGCATGAAAATGGAAATGGGGGATGCGATCATACCATAGTCCCCTTTTCTACGGCTATTAAAAGAATGTCCGAGATATTGTTGTATAAGGCGCAAAAGTGCATGGATAAGTTGGGAAAAGCGGCTGAAAATGTCAACAGTGAAATAAGCAAATTGGAACAAAACTCGCAGGATACTTTAAGGTTGATAGACGAAGCTTTCATGGACATTTGTTCCATGATTGAAAAGAGAAAGGCGGAACTGTTAGAGGAAAGTGCGAAAATATGCGCGGAGAAGAAAACCATCCTTCAAGAACATCTGTCCATTATCGAAAGCGAAAAAACGAAAGTTGAAACTCATTGTTCAGGTCTTCAACATCAAGTCGAGATACGTAACATTAGCTCGAAAATTAGCGATTTGAATGAGAAAATGGATTCAATCGGAGCACTTTTAGATCCTAGGGAAAATTCCTTCCTTAGTTTTGACTGCAAACACAATTCGGCCTTAAACTCGTTACAGAAAGACATATCCCTTTTTGGCAAAATTAAAACTAGCAAAACCATGCCTTCCCTTTGTTTCACAAACTTGGAAGAAGCCTCGGCGCATTTGCTTTCAAAAGCGACTTTGCAAACTGTAGATTATCACGGGACATGGCAAGAAACGGGTGGTGACCCCGTGACCGCTAAACTCCGTCACGAAAATGGTGACGAAGTCCCAACTCACGTTGTAGACAAAAATGATGGTACCTACGAAATACAATTCACTCCTAATCATCCGGGAGCTCATTTACTTCATATTTTTATCTTCGAACGACCTATTAAGGGAACTCCGTTCTCTTTAAACGTATCCGAGCATATCAATGCCGTGGGAAGGTACGGGTCAAGGGGTTGTATGGATAAAGAGCTTACGCAACCAGTTGGGGTAGCCACGTGTTCAATTCAGAGGGATGGTCTAGTCTTGGTGTCCGATACCGGAAATAGCCGTATAGTAGTTATGACTACTGATATGGAGTTGCTTAAATACATTCAAGGACCCGGGTTGGAAGATAGGTCCGCGACAGGGTTAGCCGTCACTCCCTGTGATACACTTCTAGTCATTAATTGGAGGAATAAAAATGTCTCGCAAATTAATTTTGACGGGGAGCTTATTAGCCAATTTACTCACGCCATGTTTGTTGAACCAATTGACGTTGCTATTAACAGTAAAGGTCATGTTTTGGTGGCGGATAACGGGGCCCACGCTGTGTTTGTCCTTGATATAAATGGGAAAATGTTGAAAGTAATTAGACAAAAGGTAGTTGATGGTAAGACCCAAGAAATAACCTCCATATGTTGCGGACCCCAAGATGAAATCTTAATTGCCGGGAGTGTTATCAATATTTTTAGTCCGAGTGGGGAATTTCTTAGAGAAGTTACCGGTACGGAGAAAAAGGGACATTTTGGGGGTATTTGTTACGATGGTAAAGGTTACTTGTTAGCTACTAGGAGTTGCAAATCAAAAAGCTATATTAACGTCTATAATTACGCCGCGGGAGATCTGAAATTTACAATAGACAGTTGGGATGATAAGTTAAAGAGACCGAGTGGAATCGCGGTAACACCGGATGATCATCTTTACGTAGTCGATTTAGGGAATGATTGCATTAAAAAATTCCGATATCGTTAGGTATTATTGCGAAATTTGAAACAATCCCATCCTTATCTGTTTTGGTTTTTTTCTTTTTATTTCTCACTTACTTACTTTTATCTCACTTATACTTTTTATTGATCTGATATTTAATTTGAAACTTATTTCTTAATCTCAATTTATCTTTCTTAATATTAATATTAATATTAGCAACAACGTTGATACTATTAAATATTTGAACCTCTTTTTAAGTTCCTAAATTATATCGTCTAAATAAATAAAAACTTTAAAGCAAAGCGCATTTACTTAAAATTTAAAAAACAATAACAAACACTTTAGATTATCGCTCATCTCAAAGTTGATATCGATGACTTTTCTTAGAATTTATTTAAGGAAGTCGTTTCGGAATTGTTTGTTTGATAAATTAAATTTTAAATATTTGAAAACACTATATTATATTTGCTCTCCCGAATTGATATTGATTCCTTTCATTTTCATATCACCGATAAACCCAAGTTATTGAAAATTTTCCATTAAACAGTTTCTATATCAAGAAGCGATATCTATCTAGTTTAATAGGGAGAAGGTAAAATATGCCTAAGTATTTGCGCGCCATAGTCCCAGTCCCCTTTCAAAATACAAGGGTGGGGGACGTAAAAGGAGACGCCGGGCTATTTCGCCTCTCCGCAGTCGGAAAATATGACTGTAATTTTCGTCATTCGCGTCGCGTTGACGTGGGTTTTCAAGAACCTATGAGACGCTGTTTGTAATTTTGAGGGGGGGATTAACTCCGGACGGGCTACGTTTGGACTGGAGATAAAGATGGAAATGTAGTAAACTAGATATCGCTTCTTGTCTATATTTAATTATTAATTATAATATCTTTTATCAATCAAAATGGTCAATAATGATCTATAAAATATATATTTTCCCTCAAGATTGAATCTTTTAGTAACGATAAGAGCAGCCATACCTTGGTGGTGTTACAGTCACTGATAATCATATTAATATTAATTCATAAATTAAGCTCAGTAACGTGCCATCTTTTTTTTTAATTAATTTTGAATACAATACCACCTCATCTCTCATCTTAATAAACGTTAATTTAAAGTTAGTATACCGTTAAAATCAAATCTCTCTTCAAAAATACCAAAAAAAATCTCAAAATTCTCATTTCGATTCAGGATGTACAGGGTGTTGTAAAGCAAAAGTTACGGTAGGACCGTACTAACCTATGGGCCGTTTTGACCCCCCCCCCCTTTCCTTAAATTAGTGTAGTCCTTGAATCGTAAAAAACGGTGGCCCTAAGGGTAAATGTCATAGGGCATTTTCAACTCAAAAGAACTATCATTGTACTTTGGTCTTACCACCCTCCGTTTTTGAACAACACCCTGTATATTTGAAGTAATCGTAACATTTTTTTTTTTTAGTTTTGTCGTACTTTTAAATTGTTTTTGAAAGATTGTGTATAAATGTAGTAGTACAACAACAAATCAAATATTTGTTGAAATAATGTAATATATATTTAAACTAGAAAACATGGAAATAGAAAAACAAAGAAATCGCTTATAATCGCCCCCAGTAAAAATTTTTAAAGCCAAATAGTAATAAGCTTATTTTAGCGTGTCCTAGTCACATTGTGGTGAATTATGTATTATTAGTTTGCGAACAAAAACGAAACGGGAAAATTTATTTCTCTTATATTTAGTGCTTAATTATATTTTTTTTTCTGAAACAATTTTGGCCCTAAAATTTGTGCAAGTAATTCCAAATTTTATTTTGATGTTTGCGCCATTTTTACACCATTAGAAAATGTTTTAGCAGGGATAGATTTAATTTTAGAAGTAGGAATGGAGAACGGTTAGTATTTACTTCAGTCCGACTCATAGCCTAGTATAGAGCCCCTCCCTCCAATACGTAACGAAAAGTTTAAATTATCTTATAGGCTCCTTAAGCTACGTTTTGATGACGTTACTGCATTGGACGGCGAAAAATACGCAATTCCTTTTTACCTCTGTCGCTATGACCCACCCGCCTCTTCTTTCATACCCCCCCCCCCCGTCCCGTGGAAGGGGGTCCGGGACTTTGACGCGCGCCCACATTACTCTGTTCTCCATTCCTACTTCTAAAATTTAATCTATCCATGGTTTTAGTCAATACAACAGAGGAAAATTAAAGGTTTCTTTTCGCCAACAAAGTTTTACGTTAACGTAAACGTACTGCGAATTAGATTAATCTAATTAAGTAAAATGGTTTTTAGCAGCAACGTATTTTTTAGTCAAGTTAAATGAAACATATTCTAGATAAAGCTTTGCTGTCTGTACCTTATTGAAAGCTTTAATTGAATGGGATGCAAAATTAATTTAATAAATAAATAAATAAAGGATCCAAATGCCATGTAATTAAAAGTCAGACTTTCCCTGCCGTGATGGAGAATTCATTTTTACATCCATGAATAAATTAACGATAATTGTCTCTAAAGATATGTATACACGGTGATTAAAAGTTTGTCGCGGAAAGTTTTTGGATAACGTTTGTAAGAAAGTTTGTAACATGGTTTGTATCCTGGTGACAAAAAAAAAAGTCCCTTGAGAAAAAAAACAAGAAAAAAGTAAACCTGCTGGTTAGGTTTTATTAAAGAGTTATTTGAAATCTTTGAATAAGAAATTTTATTTTTTTGACTGTTTATTATTCCGTTATGCAATAACGCGACAGTTGGAAAAATGTTTAACGGTTACATAAGTCTACGTTCCGGTAAGTATGACACTTCGTTAGTCTGCATTACTAAGCCTTAAAGTTTATAAGATATGTTCCTTCCATAAGTATGACTTCATAATGCCAGAGACTTACAGCTCGAGATAACTAGTTCGAGAACGACGGAAGCGAGAATTGAAGTCCTACACTCGGTTATTTAAATTTGCAGGACTTCCATCTAGGTCCTATTTAGCCTGCATTACTAAGCCTTTGACAGCGCCTCACCAGGCGTCGCTTTGCCTACTTCAATGATCACTTCATGACAAGCTCCAGTTTGTAACCAGAGATTAACAAACTTATGGAAGGAACATTATCTTATGAACTTGTGCCGTTATTACTTAAGTGTTTTTGTCTCTCTTTTTTGTGATGCCAAGAGGGTGGTCGGTCACGAAACAAGGCCACTTAACTTAAATAACGTAATAGGAATTTAAACACTCCATATTGACTCTTGTACTGGTACGACTAAACAAAAAATTTTTCAAGAGATAAAAATTTAGTTGAACTTTATCACACTGCCTATATCAATTTTCAAACCCCGAAAAATTTTAGAGGAGATTTTTTTGTTTGTGTTTAACTTTACAAGGAAGTAGTTGAGTCTTAGTTTATGAAAAGATTTTAGAACTGATTTGATAGATATAAATCCGAAAGTTAAAAAGTTTTTTTAGACGCGGGTGGCAACAGTCTTTCAGACGTTATAGTTGGTAAGTATTTTGAGGTTAAATTGTTCGTTATGTTAATGATGTTGATAACAAAAGACAACTGAAGTTTTTGGGTTTTCATTTTGGTATCTGTAGATTTTATTTCGGAAACTTTAATTCGAAAATGATCGATTTTAAGTCGTATTCGCATATGGTTCTTTTGGGCCTTATGTTGGTGGTTACTGCGACTTTGGCTAATGTAGTATGTCCTGGTGGTGAAAAAATATGCGTGGATTG
This sequence comes from Phalangium opilio, assembly GCF_054372755.1. Taxonomy (NCBI): domain Eukaryota; kingdom Metazoa; phylum Arthropoda; class Arachnida; order Opiliones; family Phalangiidae; genus Phalangium; species Phalangium opilio. The sequence goes on from NW_028324151.1 coordinate 4,976,354, forward strand.
TAAGTACTTGACGAAAGAACTTGTGTTTACTGTTGTGTCGGAGTAAGGACATTTCTCATTCAAAAGACATTTTCTATGGGAAAGTTAAAAGATATGAAAAATACTACCAAAAAATATGTTATCCTATAATTTCATAGAAATTCCTATATTATCCTATAATTTCAACTCGGTATGGTTTTTATAGCCAGCAAACTCAAAATTTAAAGCGAAAAACACGATATGCTCGTAAATTTAATCATCCCTAATGAACTTATTCATTAAAAAACTAAGAACAAATATAAATTAAAGAAGGAACATATACAAATACAATAGGGACAAAATTTCGGATTCCGCGTTTGCAATGAGATGTCCGGTTCGACTTATTTAGATGTAGGCCCATAATTAAAATATAATTACATATTCATTATTTCTGCCAACATTAAGACGCTACTTGCTGTCCAATGCAAATGCAACCAGAGTTAGTTTGGGGATGTTGTAATATAACAAAGTAAGGTTTTTAATTTTACCCTATTCTGAACTACAATTAACAAGCCTTAATTGTAAACTGTCCCAGTGCCGTTTGTTGCCCGAATGGCAAGCATTGTTGCGCTCCGTCATTAAAATGCGACGGTGATCAATGCGTACCTAAAACTTCGCATTATAATGTTCCCATTACTCTACTGCCCAAAAAGGACGTTGTTTGTCCTGGAGGACAGGTGAATATCGCCTCGCGGATATTTGAAACGTTGCCAATTAATTAAGTTAACTGTTGAATCCGTATCTATAGTCGAGTTGTCCATCTGATTCAACTTGCTGTAGCGTAGGTGGCCAAAGGTACGCTTGTTGTCCCCTACCTAACGCTACTTGTTGTTCCGATAATTTGCACTGCTGCCCCGAAGATACGGTATGTAACTTGTCCGAGGGTACATGCATCACACGTGGCGCATTTGTACCCAAGCTTGAAATTATGAAGAGTTCAAAGGTCAAGAAAGTTAAGAGCACGGATGTACCTTGCGGATCTGGTATATTTCTTAAATTCTTTCTTAAATACAGACCGACTCAATTTACGAGTTTTTCAGGAAAGGAATCCTGCCCGGATGGCAGTAGTTGCTGCAAGACACCCAACGGAGAATGGGGTTGCTGTCCTTTAGGTGTGTTAAGTTAACCCGATCACTTGTTGCATTTTTGAGGTCAAACATCTACAATTCGGTCTTTTGTTGTTTCGCCCAATGTGCAGTTGATGCTGTGTGTTGCGATGACCACGTTCATTGCTGTCCTTCTGGAATGAAATGCGAGAAAGGTGGTTGCCAAGAAGCGGGAGAACCAAGACCCATGTTTCAGTTACAGGTGCATTTAATTGCATTCCCAAGTTTTCTTTCCCGGATTAGCAATGCTAGCAATTTTAATTAATGTTTTGATATACATTGGACAGAGTTTAGCTTCCAAAATTAAAAATCTTGGAGTTGTTGTATGCCCCGATGGAGAGTCCCAGTGTCCCGACGACAACACTTGTTGTGAATTAACTACGGGAGAATGGGGATGTTGTCCCTTGCCTGATGGTAAATCCTTATAACTTTAATCTATTAGGACATATCTAAAAGAATTTCGGTTGATAGCTGTTTGCTGTGACGACAAAGAGCACTGTTGCCCCGAAGGAACCCAATGTTCCCAAGGTCGCTGTTTAAGTTCCAATATCCAAACCCCATTGTACAAGAAGGTCAAATCCACACCTCGAGTAAGGAACGTAGTATGTCCAGGGGAAGAGTACCAATGTCCCGATCAAAATACTTGTTGCAAATTGAGGACTGGTGAATGGGGATGTTGTCCTCTACCAGAAGCGGTTTGTTGCGATGATATGGAGCATTGTTGCCCAAGTGGTACTACTTGCAAGGCCGGGGAATGCCAAAGAAGCGGCCGTTCCATTCCATGGTATACTAAGACCAAAGCCAAGTCAATGCCAATCTACTAACTTTCATCAAAACTTTTAATAAAATTAATTAATCTACTTGAAATCGCCAAAGAACTTATCTCATAAATCTAAACAACAACATACATTAATTAATGTTAAATGATATGTTTGGTTAATAATTTTTTGTAATCACTCCCTTTTCCTGGTAAAATATATTTCTATAAAATCATATGATCTAAATAATTAATTAATTAACTAAGCATACATAATTTCCAAATTTACTAAGGTAATTAGATTGAAGAACACTTGAGTTATATCTTACATATCGAATAAAAAGCCGAGGGGGTAGACACTTGAGAACTCAGGTGTACAATATGACTTGAACTCAATGTACTGTCAAAGCTGAACTCTGAGTTCCGAAGGATTGGAACTCAAAGCACAGTCAAAGCTGAACTCAGGTGTACACAGAGATCCAGAGTGTCTACCCCTCGTAAATAGCTTTAGCGTGGGTTTAGGCATGGACAGACCTACCAGACTGATTAAATAACAACTGATAACTAAAAGGGTTGGGTATTTTCTCGGAATTGTTATCTCGAAATACTAAATTCGCAACCTAAAAGTAAAATGAAACTTTCTTTGTCGGTAAAATCGTCAACCTCCAACAGCAGTTTCGCGTCACTATCTCCTTTGTCCCAGGGCTTCCCAACCCATGCCAGATAAAGTATAAAAGCACCTGTTTGTCCGTTATAACAAATTATTCCAAGTTCATCATTTCAAAATGAAGGTTCTCGTAGTTTTATGCGTCTTGATTACAATTACTTATTGTTTCGCGGCTAAGCTTAGTGGTGTTAATAACGTGTGTCCTGACGGTAGTTCTTGCCCTGGTGGTAAGGATGGACTTTTTTTTAAATTAATAATCGGAAGGTGTATAGTTGAAATTTAAATTTTTCGAAGTTGATACGTGTTGCCCCATAATCTCGGGTGGACAAGGTTGTTGTCCTTATCCAAACGGCGTTTGTTGCTCGGACCTCGTACATTGTTGTCCAGCTTCCTACATTTGTCTTCTCGGAACATGCTTTTTAGCAACTAACGCAACAGCTTCAGTAAAATTAAGTCAACCAAACCAAATTTGCCCTACCGGAGAGGTAAATTTACCTTTACTAATTACTTTGAAGACTATGGAAAATTTAACAACGGTAATATAGATATGTCCTGGAAGCGAAACCTGTTGCCCAGTTGGCCCCCAAAGTAGCGCTTGCTGCCCATACCCGAACGCGGCATGCTGTTCAGATGGCTTGCATTGCTGTCCTATGGGTACCACTTGTAATTTAGCCCAGCAAACTTGCGACAAAATTGACAAAATGGAGGTCCTAAAGGTAAGATCTAATATTAGGACTCTCAAAATGGGTCCAAGCCCTGTATTCAAATAAAAAATTATAGGGATTGCGCGAAGATGGAAAGGTAGAGGGCAACACCGAGGACAACTCTATCTCTGTCAATATAGTTCCGTGTCCCGGTGGTCAGTATGCTTGTCCCGACGGAAACACTTGTTGCCAACTGGCTTCGGGCGAATGGGGCTGCTGTCCACTACCTCGAGCTAATTGCTGTCCCGATAAAGTGCACTGTTGTCCATCTGGGAGCACTTGTACCGGTAGTCAATGTCAATATGCCAATAACCACGCTGTACCATTCTATAACAAGGTACCAGCCATTCCGATGATAGGGTTCCGCGAAGTTGGAAAGGTTGAGGGCAACTCCACAACTGTCAATATAGTTCCGTGTCCCGGTGGTCAGTATGCTTGTCCCGACGGAAACACTTGTTGCCAACTGGCTTCGGGCGAATGGGGCTGCTGTCCACTACCTCGAGCTAATTGCTGTCCCGATAAAGTGCACTGTTGTCCATCTGGGAGCACTTGTACCGGTAGTCAATGTCAATATGCCAATAACCACGCTGTACCATTCTATAACAAGGTACCAGCCATTCCGATGATAGGGTTCCGCGAAGTTGGAAAGGTTGAGGACAACGTCGAGGACAACTCTATCTCTGCCAATATAGTTCCGTGTCCCGGAGGTCAGTATGCGTGTCCGGACGGAAACACTTGTTGCCAACTGGCTTCGGGCGAATGGGGCTGCTGTCCACTACCTCGAGCTAATTGCTGTCCTGATAAAGTGCACTGTTGTCCATCAGGGACCCGTTGTACCGGTAGTCAATGTCAATATGCCAATAACCACGCTGTACCATTCTATAACAAGGTACCAGCCATTCCGATGGTTAAACAACTTAAACCCTAAAATATGTATCCTGTATCGATAATCTTTTATTAAATTTTCATGACATACTTTTATAATTAATAAAAGAACTAATATCATGAATGTAAACAACAACATACATTAATACTTAAATTATATCGTTAGGTTAATAATTTTTTAATCGTCTCCGTTTCACCGATAAGATCATATTTCCTAATTAATTAAGCATACAAAATTTACCACTGAGCTTATGGTTGACCAACTCTTGAGTTATTGCTACATTCGTATTGGATAAGAATAAACGATAAGAAAGGGTTATGAGATTAAAAATTCAATCTGCTTATTCTTATTGTTATCTCGTAAATGCTCTAGTATTGAATACGAAATTGGCAATGTTACCCAAGCCAAAATTGAAACGAGACTTAATTTGTCATCAAAGTCATCAACCTCCAGCTTTAGCTGATGGAAAACTAAGATCTTAATTCATCGAACATGTCATGACAGTTTTACATCACTATCTCGCACGATTGCAAGTACCCAATAGAGTATAAAAGCACGAAGTTGTCCATTGAAACGAATCATTCTAAGTACATCATTTCAAAATGAAGGTTCTCGCGATCATAGTTTTATGCGTCTCGATTACAATTACTTATTGTTTCGCGACTGAGATTAAAGCCCACAGTGTTAGTGGTGTTAATAAAGAGTGTCCTAGCGGTGGTTCTTGTCCAGGGGGTAAGTATGGGCTCATATTGCCAATGAAAAGGTATATACATCGTGAATTTAAATTTTTAAAGATGAAACCTGCTGTCCCGTATCCACGGGTGGAAACTTTTGTTGCCAATTTGCAAACGGCGTTTGTTGCGACGACCAGATAAATTGCTGTCCAGCTTTCAGCGTTTGTCTTCTCGGAACATGCTTTATAGCAGCTAACGCAACAGCTTCAGTAAAATTAAGTAAACCAAACCAAATTTGCTCTACCGGGGAGGTAAATTACAACACTACTAAATACTTTGAAAACTATCGAAAATATAACAACGGTGATTTAGATATGTCGTGGAAATGAAACCTGTTGCCAAGTTGGCCCCGAAAATAGCGCTTGCTGCCCATATGCGAACGCGGCATGCTGTTCAGATGGTTTGCATTGCTGTCCGATGGGTACCACTTGTAATTTAGCCCAGCAAACTTGCGACAAAATTGACAAAATGGAGGTCTTAAAGGTAAGATCTAATTATCTAAAAAAAATGGGGCAATCCCTATATTGAGACCAAAATCATAGGGATTGAGCGAAGATGGAAATGTCGAGAACTCCACCTCTGGCACTTTAGTTCCGTGTCCCGGTGGTCAGTATGCTTGTCCCGATGGAAGTACTTGTTGCGAACTGACTTCGGGCGAATGGGGCTGCTGTCCACTACCTCAAGCTAGTTGCTGTCCCGATAAAGTGCACTGTTGTCCATTAGGATCCATTTGTACCGGTAGCCAATGCCAGTATGGTAATAATCTCGCGGTACCATTCTATAACAAGGGACCAGCCATTCCGCTGGCTTGACCTTAAAACGCGTATCTTGTATCGATAATATGTTTTATTAAATTTTCATGAGTTACGTTTTTGTTTGTACTAGAGTTTCAGGGTCGTTCTGATTATAATCTATAATTAATGCTAGAACTTTTTCTACGAGTGCAAAAATCTAAAAACCGCCTGAAGAGATAAGGTATAAAGACCAAACTCGACTAAGATTAGAGGGGACATTTGGAGATAACTGTAAAAATAAGCCATATAGGAATAACTTTTTAGTCTTAGGCTTTCATTATTTTGTTTCTATTTCACCTTATCACTCTACAAACGTGTTCAAAATATGATCTAGTAACTATACCAACATATCAGAGTATATTTTAAAAGGAATTACAGAATCAACTAGTAATTATGGCGTTCGACTATCACAGAAATAAGCTAAGAAGGCATTACGAAGAGGATTTTAGTGCCGGAGCGTATCTCACCGAATTTTATAACCCGGATAATGATATTCCTCCTTGGGACTTGTACATGCTCAGGAAACTTCACGAAACATTTCGAAAAGGTTTGAAATACGCAACTAAATCCGTAATGTCCAGTTAGATAATCATATATATGTTTAATTTTAAGGCATACTAAACGGGGGAGATTGTTTGGAAGTTGGTTGTGGACCAACAGTCCATCATGTCGCGTCTGTGAGCAGGGTGTGTGATTCTATATCCTTCAGTGACATATCGCGAGACAACCTAAGATTCTTGAAGCACTATCGCGATGTTCAACCAGTTCCCACCCAGGAGTTCAAACATTTATTCCATCATATTGCCAGGCTAGAAGGATACGAGTAAGTAGGGTACATGCTGCCGGGTTGCAATTAAGGGGTTGCGTTTTATCTGAAGCAACTTCCTTCTCAGGAACTTGTCCGAGGGATCTGTCTCCATTGAAAGTCGTTTGAAGGTTAAAATACGCGACGTACAACGATGTGACGTGTCGGATACGAATATGCTAGAGTCCAACGATAAGTTATACGACGTAATCATTAGTTGCGCTTGCATCGAGTTTTGCTCCGTGACCTTTGACGATTTCATACAATACACCAAAAACCTTGCCAAGTACTTGAAACCCAGGGGATATCTCGTCTTAACTGGTTTCATGGGAGGGAATTATATCAAAATAGAGAAGGACGTTTTCCCGTGTCTTCAGTTTGATTTGGCTTTGGTCAACAGGTCTTTGAGAAAGGCTGGACTTGAAGTATCGGATATGGGTGAAGACACCTTGAGCAACAAGGATGGATTGAAGGGCATTACTAATAATACCAAGTGCTTTTTCGCTGTAGCGAGAAAAGAATAATCTCGCAAATATTAAACTGTTTAAATTTTGTATATTTCTTTGTTGAAATTTAATTGATTATATGTTTTTTGAAAAGAATAAATCATTTTAGGTAGGAGAATACTGTCGTAAAAGCTTTTTCAAATTTCCCGGTTGGTATTTTGACGATGTTTGAAAAAAAGGGGTGAACTGAACTAGAACTGGTTTGATTTTGATGGGCGTCTGCTTAACACTGATTACAATTGATAAACTGATTAATAGATAGTGTTCTCATATTAAATAGCTCTTTCTTCAATTAAATATAATTAATTAAATCGCAAATAAATATTTGGTAAATTTATTTTTCTTAATAAAATTGAGACTTCCCACTATTCAGTGCCAAACAATGTTTGAAAATAATTTTCGAAGCCAAGGCTTAGTTCTTGTTTGATGAATAATTTAAATTACTATAGATAATTCTTGATTTATTTTTAGTTACTTAATAAAATGGAACTATCAAAGCCCATATTAGACGGTCTAACTATTTCCGGTGATCAAAATACTATTCCAGAGCCGGCTTTTGAGAAATTAACAACCTTTGTGTTTGACAGTATATTAGCATCTCAAAACCAGATCAAATTACCAGGTTAGTTTAATTGTAATTAAATTAAATTAATTAACGCTGAATTTTCATTTAACGCTTATTATTTAGCCCCAGATATAAATGGAGTCGCAGCAGGTTTGTTAAAACAGTGCTATGCCTCAGTTGCCACTCTCATTTTAGAAGCTGCCAAGTCAGATATCGATAACCAAATTCTGAGGTTCGTTAATTTAACAAAAAAATGTAATCTTAATTGTTTTAACATTAAATAATGTTAATTTAGAGCACAGCTTGATGATTGTCAATTTGATGAAAAGAGGGCAACCTTTCTTATGAAACTATATGAGGTAATTTAAATTAATTAAAATATAATATAATTTTTAATTAAAATGCTAAAACTTAATCTTGATTAAAGACTAATAAAAGCAAGATCAAAGCGTCTCTTGGAAGGTAATTAACAATTTATATTTAATATATTGTATTTATAATTTTAATTATTTAAAATTGTAGCATTGGACACCATTATCCTCATATAGTTAATGTTGATTGGCGACAAGATTATGTTATAAAGGTATTTTAAATTAATTTATTATATTATCTTTTAAATTAATTTATTATATTATCTTTTAAATTAATTTATTATATTATCTTTTTAAATTAATTTATTATATTATCTTTTAAATTAATTTATTATATTATCTTTTAAATTAATTTATTATATTATCTTTTAAATTAATTTATTATATTATCTTTTAAATTAATTTATTATATTATCTTTTAAATTAATTTTTTATATTATCTTTTAAATTAATTTATTATATTATCTTTTAAATTAATTTATTATATTATCTTTTAAATTAATTTATTATATTATCTTTTAAATTAATTTATTATATTATCTTTTAAATTAATTTTTTATATTATCTTTTAAATTAATTTTTTATATTATCTTTTAAATTAATTTATTATATTATCTTTTAAATTAATTTATTATATTATCTTTTAAATTAATTTTTTATATTATCTTTTAAATTAATTTATTATATTATCTTTTAAATTAATTTATTATATTATCTTTTAAATTAATTTATTATATTATCTTTTAAATTAATTTATTATATTATCTTTTAAATTAATTTATTATATTATCTTTTAAATTAATTTATTTTATTATCTTTTAATCTTTTAAATTAATTTATTATATTATCTTTTAAATTAATTTATTTTATTATATTTTAAATTAATTTATTATATTATCTTTTAAATTAATTTATTTTATTATCTTTTAAATTAATTTATTTTATTATCTTTTAAATTAATTTATTATATTATCTTTTAAATTAATTTATTATATTATCTTTTAAATTAATTTTTTATATTATCTTTTAAATTAATTTATTATATTATCTTTTAAATTAATTTATTATATTATCTTTTAAATTAATTTATTTTATTATATTTTAAATTAATTTATTTTATTATATTTTAAATTAATTTATTTTATTATCTTTTAAATTAATTTATTATATTATCTTTTAAATTAATTTATTTTATTATCTTTTAAATTAATTTATTATATTATCTTTTAAATTAATTAATTTTTTATATTATCTTTTAAATTAATTTATTAATATTATCTTTTAAATTCTAATTAATTTAATTTTAAACTATTAATTCTACAGAATAGTTGGGTCTCCAAAGTTGGGCAACAAAAGTACTTAATTACTTTAGATACAGAGGTAAGATTAATTAATTATTTTATTAAGATTAAAGCTAATTAACCTTAATCTTTTGATTTAACTAACAGACAGATTCAAAGGATCAAGAAACATTGACATTTTCATGTTCTCTTGAAGATTTACAAGTTAGTGCCTAAAGTTTAAAAAAAAATAGGCCTAATAATTAGGCCTTATTTGTATCTAATAATAATTTAATTAATTATTTTAAATATTACAGGGAATTGTTGACAAATTAAAGGAAGCTTCAAAATGTGTTACAAGATGTGCTCAAACGTAGAAAATGAAATAATAATTTTGTTGTATATTTATATAAATTAAAATACAATTTTGCCATATTTTTGTTAATATCTTTTATATAATTCAATAAAAAAATGTTTCTTTCATTAGAAATAGCAAAAACATTTAATAAAATTTAAATAAATGCAATAAAAATGTTAAATTTAATCAATTTTAACCCTAAATTACATTTAGCAGACGACTAGACCAGTTCTGAAAAGGTCAATCAACGCCAGGGTTAAATTAATTGGTTGACCTTTTCAGTTCGTTCAGGATCTATAATCAGTTTACCGGTGCAGTGTAATAAACCGAAGAACCGGTAAGTTTGCTGAGCTGTGCTGAACGCATTTAAATTTTTTTTTAGCAGACCTTTAATTTTCGTTCTTTCTTTTGATGTGCACCCGCTCGACGACGTCCGCGTGTTTGTGATAAATCGATTGAAATCATTTTATCGTAATATTTAATGATAAAAATAAGCCTAATTATGGATTTTATCAATAGTTTTCCTAATAATTTAATGAATATATTATCTATTCTTCGAATATTTTGGCGGGAGCAAGAAGCCCAGAACCAGAACTTTAACATGATCTCCTGTCATCAAATTTTGTGGTGAGTCCCTCCTTTTTTTTATTCAGTTTCTAATTGAGTTACAGGCTTGGTATTTGCCGAATTGAGTGCTGTCAGTTGTGACGTCAGATCCAAGGTTAAACGTCACGAGTCTGCCTTTAGCAATGGGCGGCCATGACAGTTACCGTTTTTTCTTTATGGGAAAACAGCATGGGTGACGTCACACCGGCGCTTCTGACAGCACTCTATTGATATGACCAAAATCAATCTAAATCTTCCAAAATACCATTACTAATGCTACAATTTAGTTCATGACAATTAATCCTCTTGTAATTAAGTACATTTGAAGTTGATTTAATATTTAATGAAATATAAAGGAAGTTAGAGAAGATTTGGGGTTTGGGGGGTAAGAGGCCGATACCACAAAAGCAAAAGACTGCGGTTGCATACCCCTTATTTCCCGCCCTTTTCTTTCTCTCGACTGGACTGCGTGTTGAGAGAAGTCAGCTGAGCGAAAATCTATTAAACGGCTGGCTTAACGGGTCAGCCTCTTGAAATGTCTTTTGGTTACCTAACCAATTAGCACTTTGTGGCGTGTTAAAAGGTTAAATATATCGTGTGTGTGAGCTTCGGTACACGAAGCACGTTGGGGGGCGCCTGCTTGGGCCGCTGTGTTGGCGCCTAGCTGAGCTCGCCGCTCCCAGAATGCATTTATTATTTTATTTCGTTTTACCACTCTCTTCGGATACAAACCGATTTAAGAAATAAAACGTTCTTAAATCGCCGTGCCACGTGGGTTAGGATATACATGGTCTTCAGACTTGGAGGATTAATACCATTTACACCAGGAAGCAGGGCAACTTGGTGGGCAAAGTTCATGCAGTGCTCACCAAGTAGCCTGGTGTCCTGTTGTAAATGGTACCAATCCTCAGGACTAGTCTGAAAACCATGTATAGACCAAGTTTAGGACATAACTTTGTAGAATTAAACGCTAATGGGGGAACTCTTGGTGGGTTCAATAGATAAATAAGATTGTCATTTGTACAACAGTACTATGTATAGTCTACTACTACGAACTCTCTCGTGACGTCACATCCTCTTATCTCTTACCCCGGTTTTGGTGGTCATATTGAAAGTCGTTAGCTCAGGCCATACAATTTAGACTATAGCAGTTGGAGGAGGAGCTGAGTCTTGTGACATAATTTACGCTGCCATATTGGTGGGTTTAAAGCAGGAATGAAACTGAGACCACCCAATATGGCTACCAGAACAGCGGTGTGACGTACTACTATCCCATCTGAAAGCTCTCTGTACCAATATTGACGTCACGTCCCCTTAGCTCCTCCTCTCTCAGTACCACTCTATTTAGGCTTCTATCAACCAGAACTCGAACTAATAATGTTCTAAATAACTATTTGAACAAATTTGACACTATAGAACTTTAGTCTTTAACTTAGTCGAACTTCAAACCTATAATAGCTTTAGAAAGCTCGTCTTTAGGTTAGGGGCCAACTGGGAAATCACGTGTTTCATTCCATTGTCGACCGTAATACTTGTAATTTGTTTTATGACGTAGTCAGGGTCCGGTGTGAATCCAAGGTCATAAGGTTGATGTCCGCCAAGATGCGTATACACGTGTTACTATGTGATTTGAATATTTTTTAGTCTACGAGACTTTCTTTCTTTCTTTCTTTCTTACTTTTACGTGGCAGACCCATTCCCATTATAACTTACGTTTTGGCGCCAAAATTCCTTCTTTTACCGCTTCACGCGATATCGCAAGAGTTTCCCGCCAAACCCATTCTTTTCTAGAAACCTAATAGGCTATTACCCAGAGAATAAATTTCGCCGGAGAACATTGTGTAAACAAATTTTGGCGTCAGACGTAACATGTATTTAAGTCTGCCGCCGTTGCCGCCACACGAGTTCATTGAAAAGAACAAATTTCCTTTTTTTTTGCTTCTTTTCTTTAAATATCATGTCAAAGGAAAATGAGGAAGGAAAAGACGTTGTGTTATCGGGAGACCTATGGCGCCTATTGTGGTCACTCCGAGTCCACTATACTTTAATAGATAAATTACTTGTAATAGGCCGTTTAAATTTATTGCCCTGTTTCATATATATTTGTATACCTGGGATGATGGCACTTAATTATAAAGATACTTAATTGATTGATTGCTGGAGACGTTGATACGAAAATTAACTTAATTTGGCCTTAGGGAAATTTGTGGTGATAAAGTTACTTTTGCCCCATACCGAGATCAAAGTCCTCTTAAACCTGCAATTGTGCATGTGATTTAGACTTCAATAGATATTGTGCTTTCTAAGATATGTTCACCATAAGTTTGTCACTGGTTACAAACTGGAGCTTGTCATGCTAGGTCATAGATTCAGGGTAAAGCGACCCCTGGTGAGGCGCTGTCAAAGGCTTAGTAATTCAGACTAAATAGGACCTAGATGGAAGTCCTGCAAAATTAACCACCGAGTGTAGGACTTCAATTCTCGCTTCCGTCGTTCTGCTAGAACTAGCTCGAGCTGTAAGCAACTCTCTAGCATTACGAACCATAGGAAGTGTGATATAAGACTCTAGCATGGGTAATGTCATACTTATGGAGCATATCTTATAAACTTATGCTATAATTCAAGGAACTTTGTCAAGTTTGAGTATATAAGAAGGTTATAGTAAACATTTCTTGTTTTCTTGAATGGTTGTATATAATATTATTAAGTATTGGGGATTTTACAATTTAAAATAAGCCCGTTATTTATTATTGAAGTATTTTCTTGATCCAAAAATCGGGTTAAAGTATAAAGGAAGGCTCAGGAATAACTATACATGATACGATAGCTTTTGGGATGCAAACGTTTCCATGCCATTGAAAGGTCAAAACTGTTTCACTGGCTAATAAAATCCTTATTCGTACAGTACCAAGACGACTACTAAGAATTTAAACCATTCTTCCACTAATATTGAACGATCTTTTGTGCTTGTCGGAAGTATTAAGAAACTGAAAGACAATGATTATATATAATTTAATTAAGGGGTCATCCCTAAAACACTCAAGACAGGTGATGCTTTAATAAAGTAAAGCCCCTATATACAAATTCATTTAATAGAAACAGAGAAACCAATACACAGGGGTTAGGGTCTATAGACCGCATCAGGGATAGATTTAATTTTAGAAGTAGGAATAGAGAACAGAGTAATCTATGTCCCGGATCCCCTTCCACGGGACGGAGGGGTATGAAAGAAGAGGCGGGTCATAGCGACAGAGATAAAAAGAAACTACGTATTTTTCGCCGTCCCCGTCAGCAACGACATCAAAACGTAGTTTAAGCGAGCCAATAAGATAATTTAAACTTTTCGTTACGTGTTGGAGGGAGGGGCTCTATACTGGGTGGTCTATGAGTCGGAATAACTGAAGTAAATACTAACTAACCGTTCTCCATTCCTAATTCTAAAATTAAATCTATCCCTGACTTCACTATGTAAGGTTTGAATCAATTCATAATGGCACTATGACTATTAGCTATCCCGAATGCCCCCGCACTGTTTTTTCCGCCGCTGCCGCCGCGTATCCCTTACTCGTTCGTTTCTTCGACGATGAAATCTGGGATATAATATTATCTTTTTCTTCTTCTTCTTCTTCTTCTTTGGGCGTTGAGAGGCGCCGAAGAGTCGTCCGAATAATATCTCTCTCCTATAGCTCTCTCTTTCTCTCTCTCTCTCTCTCTCTGGAGCGACCGCGTCGCGTCCCCAACCCTGCTGCATGCTTTTCCTTTCCTCTAACTCCGTACACTCCTTTTGATCTTTCTCTAGTTTTTCTATCCATCCATCCCTCTTTTTCCCTATCATCCCATGGTCGAGAGAGAGAGAGAGAGAGAGAGAGAGAGAGAGAGAGAGAGAGAGAGAGAGAGAGAGAGAGAGAGAGAGAGAAAGTTTTCTTTTTTTCTTGGTCTCCTTCCTTCATCTCTATATTATCATCCTCTCGGGGTAAAAAATCAGGCCTACGCCGGCACCGCTTTCCAAAATGATCAAGAATTCCTCTCTCTCACTCTCTTGTCTTTTTCTTTGCTTGAAGATTTCCTTGTCCCGATTTCTTTGGCTCGTCGTCGTGTTGTATCTCGTTCAAGTATAACGAGCGAGTGACGCGTGTCAATAGCTAGGGTTGACTCAATTTCCATCTGTTTCTTTTCCTTTTTTTATAACTTTTTTTTAAAGTAGATAATATTTAAATTGGGCTCGACAAAGGAACATTTTTCATGGGGATGGACTATAGAAGAATTTAAAGAGTTTGCATGGTCTCTTATAATAGATTATTCCATTTATTACTTGCGGAGAAACTGTAAATGATAGTAATAGTATGATTTTTAATATCTTCTCTATTTTAACTGGAATTTATCGAAAATTATTATAATTTTATTATTGAAACATTTGGGTTACGACCGTAGCGATGATGCAAAATTTCATGGAAAAACCTGGAAAAGTCGTTGAATTTAATAATTAACCGATTTATTGAAGGCGTAAGATGATTTTTGTAATTTGATAGAAGATTTTGGTTATTATTAGCTACACAGTCTTGGATTTCTCGCATTTGTATTTTTGGATGTTCCAATTTAGGAAGGGGGTGTTCCAAATTTGGAAGGGGGTGATCCAAATTAGGACTGACTCAGACTGTTCAAAGTTAGGCCTGTAATCTACCTTTTCAAAACCGCATTATGCTTGAAAATTATTCGCCGTAGCAATCAGAAAATGATCGAGTGCAATTGATCGGCAATAGTTCAAAACTTTATATATTGTCTGCTTGTAATGTTCATTTTAGTAACTTATTTGGTGCTAAAGTATCTAACTTTCCAAAAAGTTTGAAAGTGTGTTCGTTCCAAGATAGGGCTATACTGACATGAATTTTTTTATATTAAGCATGTTCAGCTGTTCAAAAAATAATTGTGTCAGTATTTTTGAAACTATATACTTAAATATCTAAATGTTTTCCAAGAACTAGGCCTTATCGTAATTCCTCGAATGTTAAAAGGGTTGAAAACTTCAGAATACTTCCGATTTGTTGAATTCACCCTTAAATATAAAGAAACTTTTGAAACGCAGACTTCTGAATAAGTCTGGAAAATGGGTATTTTATTTGCATTTGCATAATTGACAGGGCACGCAAATTCCCTTTAATTTCTGGTAACTTTCTAAATTTCACTGTATAGTTTTTTTGTTACTATTTTTAAAATCTATTTTAATTTCACCTGCAGTTGACAGGTGTTCGTTGTCGTGAAGCCTGAGCCAGACTTTACATTAGCATATTTGGCTTGTAAAAGCGCAAACGAAAGACAGTTTAACTTATATCTTTTAATGATCCTGTTTACGAATTTCTAATCAAGTTATGTATGTTTAACATAACTGCTTAATGGCCCTCTATTTTAATAGATCGTTTAAAAAAAACCAACCCACACCTTAAAAATTCCGGGGACTCGTTGAAAATGATATAGTAGCCCAGAACCCATAAACGACACGAGAACATACGAATTTCCAAGTTAGGTTTCCTTCCTTGAACTAATAGTTTTCACTGCTTGAAAATAAGCGTCTTCGGTGTGAAACAGGGGTAGGCAACCTTCAGTATCGGGGTGTAAAGGGGGGGGGGGGTTCACCCATAGCCGTCTCTCCGCACTCTCTCAGGACCTCTGCAGCGCAGGCACCGAAATTGAAGCGAAATGAAAGGCAATGTTTACCCCCGTGTCTTTCCCCTCTTAGTTGCATCCAACTTCCAAGAGGCATACTGTATCTTTGCATGTTCTCGGGTTTTGTGTGGGTTCCGGGATAGTAGCTATATTAGCTAGACGCGGCAACAGTGTGTCTGCAGAGTAGGCCTCATCTGGTATTTTGGCGCCGACGATCTTCAAATATTTCATATTTTTCTCCTTTTTCTATCTAGGTAACTCGGATAGGCCTAATTTCTTTGTTATTTCTATATATTCGATGAGAATTTTTCTCTATGTCCCCGGCGATTTTAGTTTTCTTAATCTCCCCATTTTTTAATTCGGAACCAACTCAACTGTACTACGCGTGTTCACGAATTTATTCAAATCTCCCGCGAATATATACTGTCAAGCAATGAGAGTAACCAACCCTTGACCCTTCAAACAATAGGGGGTTTAAATGTCCCCCTTAATGAGACTGCGTAGGTGACGTAGCCATATGCAAATGAACTTAGTTTAGAATCATGGGCTGTATTTACATATTAAGGGTCACGTGCACACTGCACAGTCGCTTTTCTTCATTGGTTTAAACTCTTGTTTTTACGCCAAGGCTTAACGTGATCTGACGTTGCAATTAGCGTTCTATTATTTGTTTTAATTAATGGGTCAATCTATTTGAAGGTTATAATTGACAGGTGTGAAAACCTGGAAGCAAAGTTAAAGAAAAGTTTCATTTGTTAAAGGTTTTTGGGATAAATTCGTATATTCTTGCAGGATTTCTTGGCAAAGCCAAGGCCGCGTCAACACCTAGTCGCCACAGGTTCGGGATCATAGGCGCCGGTTTCAAATTAAACGTCTATTTAAAATTGACGAGCTTTTCTATATAAAACTTACTGATTTTTTTTTGGTTCTTTATATATTAAATGAAAATTACCATATATCGATACCCGCAAAAGTCCCGGGTAAGAATTTCATTCCAAGGCCGTTTAGTTATGAATATTATTAATAAAAATTAAGGGTTTTTTTTATTCATTGAAAATGCTCGCAGAGGTGTTTTAATTTTGGCTTTTTAGTTTGAATTGCACGTGAAATAAAATTGTGAACAATTAATTGGGTTTATGACTAGTTACTTAAGGGTTGCCACAGGTCACGGAATATCAAAAGGGGTCAAAAAGGTCAGGGAATTTGGTTAAAGTAGCTAAAATATCTGCAATTCAATCATCAAGCTGAATGACTTTTTAAACGCCTTTTACCGAGGCCACGTTTAACCAGACATTAAAATCGCTTAACTCTCTTCGCTTGCTCCGCAATGTTTTGCCTGTTAAATATTCAAAAAATGCAATTTAAACGCAATTGTTTAGTTACATTTAAAATATTACAATTGAGTCTAAAAAGGTCGGGGAAAATCGACCATGCTTTGATTTTAAAATCTATTTCTTGTTAAATGAAAGGACCATCACGATAGAATTTTCTTCACCCTCTTGCAAGTTCAATTCACAGTTGAGTTTTATTTATTTTAGGCTACCATGCATTGGGGTCAAGTAACTTCCATTGCAATTTTATCATTGTTATAATATCCACCACCAATCGCACAGTGTTGGAAATGCGAGTAGAATAATTAGCGTTTTCTCTCCCTTGTTTTACGACCTTTTTTTATTATATTTTTCCATGACTGACTACTATAAATCCATGCACCGCTACGGCTTGAATTCGTAATTATTACCGCGTTGTGACGTCACTTCCCCTCCTTCCCCCTGATGAAAAGAAACGGCGGAAGTAGAACTGGAGAAGTCAATATCTCAAAACGTTCATTTCTTTCGGCTTTAAACGTATTAACGCCTTTGCCCAGTATCGTTTCGAGTCTTCCATTTTAAAGGGAGAGTTTCATATGACTTTCAAAATAAGTTTTGGACAAGGACTATTGGTTCATCAGTAAGGGGTGTTAATGGTGCTTCTCTAGCTTGATTAAAACAAAAATGAGGAACCATGGAATATATACTTTTGAATAAAAATATAAAGAAGGATACAATATTCGAACATATGCTCCGATGCCATGAATGATAATTTAAATATGATGGTTTTAATTTTAAATCCAACCAAATCCATCAAAGCTTGCAGAGGTTAACGGTAATAGTTAGTGTAGGGCGCTGTTGGTTAGCTGTGGCATAGGGGCTATGCATTGTAAAGGGACCATGCACCTGCTGAAAACAAGCCACAGGCTTAGTGTGAAAATCCCTTCATAGGCAAAGCTTAGATGCAAATGACTGTAGTGCAACGCTTGTTTGAACACAAAATCTACGCCTTTGCTACTACACCTTTAAAATTGTTTTGTTTGAACGACTGAGGGATGAATTGCCGAAAGACATGCAAATTGTCATTTGTGTGGAATATTCGCGGGGTGTAGTGGAGAGTAAATCCTTGGTTTTTGATGCAGAATCTTCTTTGGATTTGGCGCCGTCTTCTAGTCGGGCTTTTCCTTCTCCGCTCCCCACTTCCCCCTTTCCTCACCCTTCCTTTTTTCTCCGTCCGGTGCAGTATAGTGTGGATAAAAAATGATCTTTTAATAAAAGCTAGTTTTTCTTTTCTCTCTCTCTCTTTCGCTGTCATCATGGACTTTGTCATTCCAAAGAGGACCTGCAAACAATAACAATAGAGCTCAATTTACTTTCCCCACTCGTTCGCGTCTACGTTTTAACACCTTGATATACTAGAGATTAAACAGGGTGTTACAGTGCAGTGGTTTTTACCATTTTCTATACACAGTTTTCAGTCTAGGAGGATTGGTACCATTTACGACAGGTCAGGCTACTTGGTAAGTTCTGCACTTTGTCCGTAAAGTAGCCTGGTCTCCTTTAAGGTTTCCCACAGTTCAGTTCAAACAGTTCAGTTTTCGGTTCAGTTCAGTTATTTTCGGTTTCAGTTTAGGGACTAAACTGATTTGATTGCTTCAGTTCAGTTTCAGTTTGCACATCTCCAAACTGATCAGTTTTCAGTTCGGTTCGGTTTATTTCTTAAACTGAACTGATGAAAACTGAACTGAAGAGATATTTAAGTACTCTTTCGATCTATCGCGAGAAACGATATCAATACGTTCCCGCAAACTTTAGTTGAACAATAGAAAACTGGCATCGTTTAGTATTGCATGCTGTATGATATTTTGGGGGATGTGTCGCGTAAAGTTACCATATTAGAGTCGCGCATATTTCATCATTTATGTCGCGTATATTTAATTATGCATAGAAATAAGCTAATAATTCAAGTCCCGTGATTAGCTGGGACCCTCTGCAGAGAGACACAGGCTAAAAGAATACCAATAATTAGTAACTAAAAAGGGTATCATATCGTAGATATTGAATTTCTGATCCACGGTATTTTAATATTTCTAATGTTGTTAATTTCAATAAGAACTGCTACTCCATGAAGTAGCAGTTCTTATTTAAATTAACAACATTAGAAAAAGGGTATCATAATTAGTTAATTAGTCAAAGTTAAATTGTTCAATGTTAATAATTAGTAGTTTGTGAAATAAACACGACTCTTAAGGTATGGCACTTAACGATTCCAAAATATTTAGTAGTAGTAGAAAACGTTAGCGGTTAATAGTTACAATCTGGGGTTTTCGGTTCAGTTCAGTTATAACTGAAAACTGAACTGATCAGTTCGGTTTCTTGGCTGAACCGAACTGATAATTTCAGTTCAGTTTCAGTTCTTGAAAATCCTAACTGAAAAGTTTCAGTTCAGTTTCAGTTTTTGTCCAAAACCGATTTGAACCGAACTGTGGGAAACCTTAGTCTCCTTGTGTAAATGGTAATAATTCTCCTAGTCGGAAAACTGCGTATAGAAAATGTATCTCCTATGACAGTGTGCCATAAGAGCCACCCCTTAAACAAATGGCATGATTTGAATGTTTTAGGGTTGTCACTACCCCTTAATAAATTACTATTGGTCTTTTAATTTCTTAATGAAGTAATTTAAATTGAAGTGGGTTATCCCTAAATTTCTAAATTAATTATAACTTATAAACGAAGCGCAATGCGTGGGTTCTTTGGGAAATCAATTTTGAGTCGAAAATGTCATTTCTATGACAGTTTACCACAAGCTTGGGTCACTGTTTACAGGTTTAATGTGTTTTAGGGATTAAGTAATAAAGTGAAATTGAAAAATCTTAGTTTTCCTATCCCGTCTATGGTTTATAAACTCCATAGTCTTTTATTGTCTGTGTTCCTTTTTTACGATACTTGTGCCTTGAAAAGTAAAGGAGAAATGGTTATGGTTTAAGGAAAGAGAGACTGACTGACTGACTAGAGACACAAGGGGTCAAAGAACCTGAAAAATATAAATATCTCATTTCACCTTGTCTCGCCAAAAATACATAACTATTGTCATCAATTTTTATTGGGTAAATATACCTCTATAGGTTTTTCTCTTAAAGGGAGACTTAAACGGTGTTTTGTGGATTTTTGAATTGGTCAGAAATTGAGGATAAAATTAAAATTATTCGTTTTGGCCTATGGCAATAGGGACACAGCAGTACAGGATAAAACCCTACTACCGAACGTAATACCCCTGCTCGCCCAATCAGCTTTACTGCCCCACTAGCCTTCCACTTAATAAAATCCTCTACCATGTAGATGTAAAATGGGAGGAGCCACATTGTTTCGCCAATAAAATCGTATAATTCAGGGGAAAAAAATCCCATTTTTCCTATAAAGAATTGAAATTTTTGGCTGGGCTCTTTGGAACAGGGAAATGAACATACCTAAGCGACCAACGGGAATATAAGATTTTACCACTGTGGAGTGTGAATGGGCCTTAACCCAAATAAACCTGCATACACGTGTGTCCAAAATTGACCATGAAATACTAAATCACCGTTAAAATTAACTTGATTCTTTATAACGTTTTTTTCTTTCTTCGTAAGTCTTTAATCCTTTAGCTGCTTAACCCATCCCTGTATTTTTAGACTTCAAAAAATAAAAAGGCAAAAACCGTACCCAAATTATCTTCATAGGTGTCCAATCCCAGACCGTTTTTTAGGCCCTTCTTGGATATTTTTTTAAAAAAGTTAATTTTTACCCCTGCAGACCTCCTAAAAAGTTGTCGGCTCTTTTTGTCGTTGTCCATAATGACTCTATCTCCTTTAATTTAAGTACACCCTCCGGTATAGAAATTTTTCTAGCCGGTGGTCCCTCTTAAGAAGAGATGCTTATCAAAGGGGGAAAAAATCATTCGTTATATGTAAGAAAAACGACGTTTTTCTTTTAATATTCCAAGTAAAAGGATTGAGTCTACGTGATTGAACTAAAAGGTACTTAGCGGAAGGCACGGTGCATGCACGTTTTTAAGAGCGCGCCTTTAAGAGAAAATCTTTCTCCATGGCTTCGCTCGGAGCTATACGTAGCTCCCCAGATTTTTCGTGATTATTCATGAGCCAATTAAAACTCCCGTGCTGTCTGTTGCGACCGGGACTCACTCTTTCGGTGCTCGAGACCTAGACGATAGCTCGTGGACACGTGCCTTTTTTTAACTCCCAGCGCGTGAGGAAACACTCGACAGAATATCACGAGTCTTTCCGTGCAAAAGCCATGTACATCGAAAAATCCCGAGTTTTCTATTTAGGTACCCCTTTGCAACGTTTACGACTTTGATTTCGTTTGACCTACCTTGACAAATCTCATCAACTTATTTAACTCTCCTAATACTAAATTTCGGACCACCAGGAATGTTTAGGTAGAATTTCGTTCATCATGAGGAATGTTTGAGATAAATTTTACTCCATCTTCAGGAAATTTTGAGTTTATGCAATGAACCCACCAATATGGCGGTGTAAATTATCTCACGTATCTTAGCTCCTCCCCCAATCGAAAGCTCTCTATTGTTTAACAGTAAATCTTGGGTTAGCTTTAAAGCTTTTGGGTATTTGAGTCGATTGGAGTTACCAATATTTGGCTTTTAAACGTGTGCAATACCTTGGGCCATTCCATTCAACTCTTTACTCTATGCCCTCGTTGAGTAATGTTTCGAATCGAGGATTCAAAGGGGTTTTCTCCGACAAGAAATATTTTTTTTGGGGGGGTTCATTCTCGCAGCCTGACTATAGTAGAGGGGATCATTATTATGCCACCTTGGTTTTGATCCCTTCTTTTTGACCACCACTACATCCCTTGATTTAAGAACCCTTAAGTGAACATTAATCTTCCCGCCAAAGCCAAGCGGATGACCGGGACCCCGCAATGTAAAAGCACCAAGGCTTCCCTGACCCCATGAGCCGAGAAGAACTACAACCAACGGTTGGTGGTTAATTGTTATTTTATGGGGTCAACGTTAGTCCTTGAATTCAGCTCTACGTGATAATTAGTGCATGCATTTTTTCAGGGTAAAGGTTCTGTAATAAAGTTGATTGCACCTGCGTTAGAGTACGTCCTTTTTGCTGGTGCTGCAATTGAACAACCTTAAACTCATTTGAGGGTAGGCCTAGTAGATTGTTGCACGAAATAGGTACTTTGTTAGTACAAAATAATTTTGGTTTTGGTCGAGGAGTGTAATGTGTACCTACCATGATGCAAGAAGCGATTGGTTTGAACGATTGTGTTCGATGATGGCAAGATGTCTTACCACAAACTGTACCTACTACCTGGGGAGTACCAAGTATCGATTTTGGGTAATCAGGGAAGCTGTACCTTGCTAAGAGCAAGAGGGGATTTTGGGTAATCTGAGAAGCTGTACCTTGCTAAGAGCAAGAACGGATTTTGGGTAATCAGGGAAGCTGTACCTTGCTAAGAGCAAGAAGCGAATTTGGGTAATCTGGGAAACGGTACCTTGAAGAGTGCCAAGGACCGATTAGGTAATATACGCGTCGAAGGTAAAAAGTATAGAAAACCATACCTGGGGCCACTAACCCTCGTATACCCTTAATGCCGCACAAATCATTTTTGGAAATTGCTAGACAGTGTACCTTTTTTAGAATATGTATCTATATAAGACCGTATAACCTCCCCATCAATCGAGGGCGCATTTTTTAAAGAGACCATACATGTAAAAAACTTGATTCTATATCTGGAATGTTTTGACTAGACTTTTCAGGAAGACCAACTGTGTCTAGACTAGCTAGGCCATTTAATTTTCACTATAAATCTACCGAAATTAAGTCTTATTTCCAAGAATACGAGTAGGAAACTCTTTTTATGAACCCTGCAGTTCAAGCCCCGGTGTCTTTTATCCCTCTTTTTAGCCACATTGTGGTATACGATGAGGCTCTTAGTTTGACCCAAGCCGTTGTAGTAGTAGTAGTAGTGGCCGGAGTTTTCGCTTCGTTATCGTCAGATTTTAGCTTAAAAGGAACTCTATAGTACCTTAGCCCACCAATAGGGGGTAACAGAGCTCGTTTAGAGATTTTATTTTAATTAAAATATTTTCACATCGCACCCGGGAATTGAAGCCGTGTCGCCGGCGCAGCAGTAAGACACGCTACCACTGAACCATAGAGACTTGGTAGGACGTCTGAGTTTTCATCCCTTAGTTTGTTTCTAAAGTGTCGGGGGTGGGGGTGATACTTTTTTATCTGTAGCGAAGGATATTTTTTAATTTTTATCTGTGGGGTCGGATACTTCTGAATTTTTATGTTTGGGGTTTTTATATTTATTTTCATTTTATTTATGTGCTAGTTAAGTAGATAACGATGTGGCTACTATTAAGGCTGAGCCCTTGGGCCATCTTGTTTCTTCTTGGTTAAGTAAAGACCTCCCTGCTGCCGGCTTGGCTTGTCTTTTCTCAATCGGTTATGTAAGAAAAATGACGGTTCTCAGCCTAGA